>NC_065580.1:105495465-110295465 GCF_024542745.1 Macaca thibetana thibetana | reverse complement strand
CTAGCAGATGGTTAAACGAAACAAAAATACACACTTATAGAGCAATTAATAACTGCACTTATTAGAGCAATTAAGTATGGTGGTAGGCTGGGTGTGGTGGCTCACGTCTGTAATCCCAGCACTCTGGAAGGTTGAGGCAAGTGGATCACTTGAGGTCAGGAGTTCGAGACCAGCCCGGCCAACATGGTAAAACTCCATCTCTACTAAAAATACAAAAATTAGCCGGGCTTGGGGTGCACAACTGTAGTCCTCTCAGGAGGCTGACGTGAGAGGATTGCTTGACCTGGGAGGCAGAGGTTGCAGTGAGCCAAGATCTCGCCACTGCACTCCAGCCTTTAAAAAAAAAAAAAAAGGTGGTAATATAAATTATAATCATGTACTATAAATAATACATAGGATGAATAATATACTGTAAACACATAAAAAAAGATGTGCCCAATGATGCCTGTGGGATTCAGGACAGATTTCAAAGGAGGTAGGGCCTGAATTGCACACTGAAAGAAAAAAAAACAATTTTGTCAAACTCAGGTGGGAAGTATAATTACATACAAAAAGAAAGCTTATGTAGATTCACAAAGGCACTCAAGAGCACAGCAAGTTTATGGAACTACAAATAGTTCAACATTGCTATTATCTGGGGGGCTGGAATGGCAGAAGACAAGAACATAAGGGAGAAAGACCAGACGACAGAAAAACCAATACAATTCTATTTACAATGGCCTATATGAGAAGGTGACTGGGTACCTTTAACTAAAACAGGAAATAAAGGAAAAGGAGTGGACATTTTTCTGGGGAATGAAATAGATAAAGGTTTAATTTAGGGTACCCAGATCACCTGGGTAGAGATTTCCAATAAACAAAAGGTCTGGAGACCAGAAGAAAGACCAAGGATTGGAATTCAGTTTTGTAAGTATTTGGCAGTAATGTCTTGGATGACACTCCCCCAACAGAAGGAAGGGGGAATTCTTTCCACTTTATATGCTCAAAAATGAAGACTACTCCATCAGAGCTGAAGAGAGAACAATTTAATCTTGATCTTACAGTTAAAAGTCAGTGATCCAAATGAGATCTCCTTTCCTGAAGCTTGTTTAATCTTATTATTTACTGTCATTCACCTGTTATTAGTAATTTTTTTTATTACCATGGTTCCAATCTTTGTCTAGTGATTCTCAGAAGATTGTTTTATTACCCAGAATCCCCAACTCCCTGCACTCATCCATATCAGGAGGATCCTCCAGATGAGGATCACCTTCTCCCAGATCAGAATCAACCAAGCACTTGCCATGAATGCAGTCAATGTTTTAAGGAACATAAAACACAAAAGAATAAAATACGGTAATACTGCCTTCCTCTCTCATTAATACCTTCAACTTTGGGAAAATTTAGTTTTGCTTTCAATAACAATGTTCTGAAAAGCCACTAGATGGCGATACTGCCTTCAAAAAGGTGTGTGCGTTTTGGGAGGGTGGTATTAGTGAGCTAGCATAATACTTTAAGGCCCTTTTCATTTTTCCCTTCTCTCTCCTTATTGGATCATCATACAGAAACGTAGTATGCTTTCTGGTTATTGTTTAAAAATCTATTTTATTTTGATCACAGAAACATTATTAAAGATACATTTTTCAGGGCCGGGCACAGTGGCTCACACCTGTAATCCTAGCACTTTGGGAGGCAGAGGTGGGTAGATCACTTGAGGTCAGGAGTTCGAGGCCAGTCTGCCCAACATGGTGAAACCCCGTCTCTACTAAAAATACAAAAATTAGCCGGGCATGGTGGCAGGTGCCTGTAATCCCAGCTACTCAGGAGGCTGAGGCAGGAGAATCGCTTAAATCGGGGAAGCGGAGGTTGCAGTGAGCCGAGATCACGCCACTGCACTGCAGTTTGAGTGACACAGTGATACTCTGTCTCATAAATAAATAAATAAATAAATAAATAAATAAAGTGTTACATTATAGTTTCTTCTCTAGAAAATGAAGCTAATTTCAATTAATATGGAAAACGTTTTTTTCACACAGGACAGTCACATGAAGAGAGAAAAATACTCCATCCTTTTGAAAACCACTTGAGCAATGACTTGGTAAAATAAAAACTAAGAAGAGGTAAACACTGTAGCTGTCAGAAAAACCAGACTTAAGAAAAGATACTACAAGATGAACAGTTAAACGAAGAAATGGGGTAAAAACCTCTATTCTCAAGTTTTAAAGTTCCCAATGCAGAATGGGACAAAGTATAAATACCAATGTTCAAAATGAGAAAATGATTCAAATCTAAAGAAATAATTTTCCCCTCTACTTTTAATCCAGTGGTTCTCTTTCTTTCTTCAATAATAGGCACATGACAGAGCAGATCTCCCTCAAGTGCTAGCTGTAACTCCACCCAGTTTTCCTCAAATTCAAAAAAGGAACATCCAAAATCTAATGAGAGCTGTGGTTGATGCTATTACAGTGGTAAGCTGAAATCTGCTCTATTTACAAACAAAAAACCTTACACAAAATTCTTGAGCACTTCAGTTATTCAATCTATATTAACTACTTAGAATATAAAAACACTTCAAAGTGACTTTATATTTGCTTGAGTATTATAGTAAGGCCCTACCTGGCTCTCTATAACGAAGCAGAAATATGAATGAAAAATCATTTGTTGTATATTTATCTCAAAAAATATCTAGAAAATTTGAGACAACACAATCTGTTAAAGGTAGATTTCTTTTAAAATCAGTATGTTATTAAGGTTCACTAGAGCAATATATGTATTTTAAAGGTATTCCATTATATTAAGCCTACTCCAGGAGATTCTAAATAAATCACAATTATTCTCTTTAAAAAAAAAAGAGAAGCTTTAAAGGAGTATATAAACCCCATAATGATAGGATATTTGCTCTTAAAACAAAATGACAGACTGAATTTTCCTCTTACACATTTAACGGAGCAGAAAAATTCAGTATATATTACCCAAAGATGCAAAGTTATTGGACTTTAAAACTCTGGTTCTCTAAACTCAAAATTTCTACATCAATCTCGCAGGGCAACAGGGACCATGGCCCAGTGAACACGCCACACCCCTGGCACTCCATTGGAACCCAAATTATATTTTAAAATGAAAATGAATAGGAAAATTGAGCCTGATAATATAAAATTTGGCTTTATAATCAGCTTTTCTGAAACATATCTATTCCAAATGTGCACAAATATCTGCATATCAAGAATCTATTAGATTAAAATGGTAATTAGCTGTTTTCCATTTCATAGAAAAGGATTTACATAATTAACGACAGACACAAACTTGTATTAAGCAAAATCTAACTACAGTGAAATCTCAACCAGCTTAGCAGTTAGAATTCTTAATTAACCAGAACTTGCCCAAAATAATAGCCACATTAATTTAGTTATATATATGCTTCTCAGCTGGGCATGGTGGCTCATGCCTGTAATCCCAGCACTTTGGGAGGCCAAGGCAGGCAGATCACTTGTGGTCACTAGTTCGAGACCAGCCTGGCCAACATGGAGAAATCCTGTCTCTACTAAAAAATATAAAAATTAGCTGGGCATGGTGGTGCGCGTCTGTAGTCCCAGCTACTCGGAAGGCTGAAGCCAGAGAATCGCTTGAACCCGGGAGGCGGAGGTTGCAGTGAGCTGAGATCACGCCACTGCACTCCAGCCTGGGTGACAGAGCAAGACTCTGTCTCAAATAAAATAAATACATATGCTTCTTAAACAGCAGAAGAAAAAAATATTATATACTTCAAGTGAAGCTTTGGATTAAGTACACATTCAGATCAATTTTTTCTTTCAACTTCTACCAAGAGGCACTATTACATATGATAGAAAGAATAAAAAATTGGGAATTGAAAACTTAGCTATACACCCTTGGCTCTGCCAACATTTTTTGATCTTTAAAGTCACTCAACCCTTCACAATAGCCAGGATAGGGAATCAACGTTAAGTGTCCACTAAGAGATGAACGGATAAAGAAAATGCGGCCTGTAATCCCAGCGATCGGGAGGCTGAGACAGGAGAATCACTTGAATCCTGGAGCCGAGACTGCGCCACAGCACTCCAGCCTGGGCGACAGAGATTCCGTCTCAAAAAACAAAACAAAACAAAACAAAACAAAACAAGGAAAATGTGGCATATATGCACAATGAAATACTATTCAAGTCTTAAAAAAACAAGGAAATGCTGCCATTTATGACAACATGGATGAACAAGCGCAATGTGTTAAGTGGAATAAGGCAGGCACATAAAGACAAATAACTCATCATTTCACTTATATGTGAAATCCAAAAACCCTCAGCTCATAGAGGTAGAGAGGAGAGCTGGGAGTTACCAGATGCTGGGCATAGGGAGTATGGGGGGAAGATGCTAGCCTAAGGATATAAAAGTTCAGTTAGACAAAAGTAAATTCAAGAGATTTATTGTACAACTTGGTAACTACACTTAATAACAATGTATTCTTGAAAACTGTTGAGAGTAGATTTTTAAGAGTTGGCACACACAAAATATGTGGGGTAATACATATTAATTAGCTCAATGTAGCCATTTCACAATGTATACATATTTCAAAATTAAAAAGAAAGTAACTCAGCCCTTTCTGGGTCTCAATTCTCTCAAATGCAAAATGAGGGGTATAGCTTTTGAGCTTTAAAACATTTTAAACTTAAAAAAAAAAACACTCATACAACCCTTTCCTAAAATAAAATGTTAATTTTAAGTGTAGCAGTCAAAACAACTAAAAACCAAGTAACTCTGGTGAAAGTCAGTACAGAGGACTGGAGGTCCAATCACAAAACCCCATCCACAGAACACTTTCTTTCCTTTCTTTCTCTCTCTCTCTGTCTCTCTTTCCTTCCTTCCCTCCTTCCTTCCTTTCTTTTTTTGGAGACAGTCTTGCTGGAGTACAGTGGTGCAATCTCGGCTCACTGCAACCTCCACCTCCCAGGTTTAAGTGATTCTTGTGCCTCAGCCTTCCAAGTAGCTGGGATTACAGGAGTGCACCACCAAGCTCAGCTATTTTTAGTAGAGATGAGGTTTCACCATGTTGGCCACATTGGTCTCCAAGTGCTGACCCTCAAGTGATCCACCCGCCTCTGCCTCCCAAAGTGTTGGGATTTGTAAAAGCATGAGCCACTGCGCCCGGCCCACAGCACACTTTCTGAGGGGTTTCATGGAACTTGAGTGGATCCAAAACATATCACTTATAAACCTCTACTCTAGAGCACTATATAATGAAAATACTTTCCAGAATTATGTTACAGGCACTGCAAGATTTAAAAACATAGACTTTTTACTCTGAAAAATTCAAACGAGAGTTTTCGTTTATTCCTTTAACCAGAAAAAAGCAAAGATTAAATGAAAGTAAACATCTATTCCTAAGACTACAATCAACTGATGTTTCACTATATTAAATTATGGTGATACTAAAGAAATGACAGAATTGTCATAAAATAATTTTAAAATTCTTTAAATATATTATTTCAGAGAGATATATATATAAAAATAAAGACAAGAAAGGAATGGAGTAAATGGACTAAAGATTTATTAAGCAAAATTAATTCTATATTTTATTTACATAAAACCTACTATTGCACAAAAATATTTTATTTTGAAATCCCATATTAGTTCTAATAAGACAAGTCATTTCACTACCATCAGGCACAAAGAAAGCCAAGTTGGGTATATACTCAAACTTTAGCCAGAAAATTTCTACCTTTTTGTGTCTTATACACTGAACATCCTCACAACAGTTGGTTTAAATAAAGGGTTCTAGGGAGTTAAAAAAACAAAGAACTGTAAATATAACAATAAAACCTGTGTAAAATAATAATGAAAACAAAGTTTATAAGTTTAAAAACGCAATTTAAAAGGTTTTCATTAAGAATATTTAATATCTGAATACACATTAGAAATTTAAGTATAAGTTCACTTCAGTCACAATTAAAGATGTACATTTTTTAAAAATCATTTTTACCTGTTAAAGATCAATTTTTAAATTGAGATAATGTGTGAAATATTGTAATTACAATAATCAACCCAATATGGTATAAAATTTCAGTTTTTTATGTACTAACCATGAAAAGTAAATTTCTCTTTTAAAAAATAAAACTATCAATAAGGTATTCTTAGTATAGCTTCAAATACTAAACTCTAATATCTACAATATTCATTTGAAGGTATGCTTACCTTTCTTCTGAGCTATACAATCGAGCAAGTCCAAAATCTGCAAGTTTTATCTGCCCTCTGGTAGAAAAAAGACAAGATGAACAAAAAGTATTAATTTACTCTAAATTGACAATACACATTTATATTCTATGCCTAGAATTGATAAGAAAAAATACCTATGTAAACGTTAACTCTGCTCACACTTCAATATCATCAAGGTAATACAGGTAAAAGCAACTAGTGGATAAATTCACAAAACAAAAAAATAAACAAATCCTTGGATAGTCAAACTTACAGCAATATGATTATTATAATTACTGTATTATAATATTAGAATAGTATTTTATTACTATTCAGTTCCTATTTAGAAAAGCACACTTCAATGGAAACAAAATAAAACGAGATCATTTTTATTACTTAGCAGTAAGACAAATTTCTTGTTCAAGGTAACAGTGCACAAGAACTAAGTGACATCACTTTTAATTTGTTTAATTCTCCAGTTTTAGAGGGGCTAGGTGCATAGAACACTGTCTATTAATTAAAATCAGAACCAGGCATGCCTTATTTAAATTAACAAACAGTACCAATTACAAGAGAATTACCAGGGTTCAAATATAAGCTGTTACGAATATAAGCTTATTTACATAAGTTTTAAATATGTACATAAGTTTTAAATATGTGAATGTGTATGTGTGTGTACACACTTCCAAAAAGTTCACTTTACAACTGTGACTGTTTTTTTAAAATTTTCTAAAATCTATTCTTAGCCTAAAGCTGAAATTATATTGCTATTAGATGATCCATTCACATTACTTGGAAAAATAGCAAACAGAAGAGTAAACTAAGTATTATTTTATATGCATTACAGACTATTATTGGATTTTTTTTTTTGAGACCGAGTCTTGCTTTGTCACCCAGGCTGGAGTGCAGTGGTACTATCTCAGCTCACTGTAACTCCACTTCTGGGATTCAAGCGATTCTCGTTTCTCAGGCTTCCTAGCAGCTGGGATTACAGGCGTGTGCCACCACACCGGGTTTATTTTTGTATTTTTAGTAGAGACAGCTTTTCACAATGTTGGCACAGCTGGTCTCGAACTCCCGGCCTCAAGTGATTGGCCTGCCTCATCCTCCCAAAGTGTTGCGATTACAGGCGTGAGACATCCCGCCCGGCCACTAACAGATATTTAACACAACTTTTGAGGTATCCCAAGCTATAATATTGGTGATTATTTTTATTTTTATTTTTGAGCCAGAGTCTCGCTGTGTCACCTAGGCTGAAGTACAGTGGCATGATCTCAGCTCACTGCAACCTCCACCTCCTGGATTCAAGCAATTCTCATGCCTCAGCCTCCTGAGTAGCTGGGATCACAGGTGTGCTCCACCACGCCAGGCTAACTTTTGTATTTTCTTGGCAGAGACAGGGTTTCATCAACATTGGCCAGGCTGGTCTTGAACTTCTGGCCTCAAGTGATCCGCCTGTCTCTACTTCTCAAGGTGCTGGGATTACAGGCGTGAGCTACTGTGGCTGGCCTGATTATTTTTAAATAGTTTGTATAAAGTAAACTAAATTTTAAATATTTTTTTAACATAATCAAGGTGCAACGTCATGTAACACTGTATCTTTTCTTTATTTTAAAAATTTTAGATTCGGGGGTACATGTGCTTGTTTGTGACACAGGTATTAGAAATGTAATAGTAGGGGTTAGGCTTCTAGGGTGCCCATCCCCCAAATGTTGGACACTGTACCCAATAGGTAACTTTCAACCCTCACTATCCCCGACATTCCCCGCCACTACAGTTTCCAGGCTATTCTCTCCATGTACATGTCCATGGTAAAACTCATTTTAAATATATATAAAGTTCATAACCATACCTATTATTTAGAAGGATATTGGAACATTTAATATCTCTATGCAAAAAGTTCTTCTTATGACAATAATCCAGACCCTCCATGAGCTGTCTCATAAATGACTTTATGTGATTTTCATTAAAATGAACCAAGCCTGATTCCAGTAGTCCCATCAGATCATGGTCCATATATTCAAACACCAGATAAAATGCACCTAAGAATGAGAATAATTAATACATTAAAAACTTATTCCTACAACTTTTCTATAAATTCACAATTTTTAACAATAAAAGGCTGGTGGAGGAAGAATTAATCCTTGAAAAGAAGTGTTACTTTGTTACTTTAATAACATTCACCTTTCTCTCTGGACTTAATAATATCAATAAATAAATCCCAACGAAAACATCTAACCTATTTTCTTCTCCCCTCCAAAAAACAGTTACGATTAAAAAAAAAAAAAAAATCACCCTGCTGTTCTCCATATTGTATAGTTTCTAGGTGCGATTAATGTTTTAGACATCAAATTGTCTCTTAGAAGCTGAATAAAATCAATATAGTTTATCAAAAAATTAAAAGCTGGTAAAAGAATTGCTTTAAAACAACAACAAAAAAAAAGAGTGCAGGCCAAGAAAGACGTTAGGTGACTTCTAAATGCTTCAATAAACATGTAATTTAATTCTGTTTATACAGCTCCAGAGTACCTAAAGGCAAGAATTTGAGGAAAAACAGTATAATTTGAATTTACAACTTTATTTTATAAAAAACAGCTTAGTCCTTCTACAAAAACCTAAAACAGCACATAGCACACACACACAAACTATACAAACATACTTATGAGAGATTCAGAAATCCTAAATGAAACTTACACACAAACTGAATGAGAAATAGAATTCATTACATTTGTGAAAAGCAGAAAAACTAACACCAAGACAAAAAAAAGGCATCTGAACTTGGTTCAGATAAGTTCCTAATTTTTAAAACAGAGCAAAGAACTCTTGGTAAACTTGCAACAGGAGTCTTTCTTAAAAGTTTATTATGGTACCTCTCTGAAACCAACAACCAATGTAATATTTAATAGGAAAGGCTAGGTATTATGTATGAGATTAAAAAAAAAATTCCCAGTGGCTTACGCCTGTAATCCCAGGGCTCTGGGAGGGTGAGGTGGGCGGATCACGAGGTCAGGAGATCGAGACCATTCTGGTTGACACAGTGAAACCCAGTCTCTACTAAAAATACAAAAAATTAGCCAGGCATGGTGGTGGGCGCCTGTAGTCCCAGCTACTTGGGAGGCTGAGGCAGGAGAATGGTGTGAACCAGGGAGGCAGAGCTTGCAGTGAGCCGAGATCGCACCACGGCACTCCAGCCTGGGCAACAGAGTGAGACTCTGTCTCAAAAAAAGAAAAATCAATATTCAAAAAGCAAAAGATGGCCGGGCACTGTGGCTCATGCCTATAATCCCAGCACTTTGGGAGGCTGAGGCAGGTGGATCATCTGAGGTCAGAAACATGAGACCAGCCCAGGCAACATGTCGAAATCCTATCTCTCTACAAAAACTACAAAAATTAGCCTGGTGTAGTGGTGTGTATCTGTAGTCCCAGCTCACATAAGAAATGTGAGAAATCCTTTAAACTATAAACACTCTTACAAGACAGAAAAGTACACATGAGCAAATGGACAGCAAGGCTAAACATGATAAAGATGTTAATTATCCCTATGTTAGCTTATAAATTAGACACAGCCAAATTTTTCAAGATACTTATTGGTTGCTTTTCTGTAATGTATATCCACATAGAAAAATAACTAAGAATAGCAAAGTAACACCTGAAAGAGAAAGGGGGTATGTGTACACACTCTACCAGATATTAAACCAGTATACATTTCCATCATTACAAAGTGTGATGCTGGTAAATAAACACGAAATAAAACAGAAAATTCAGAAATACATTCACATACACATGGACCTTTACTATATGATAAAGACGGTATATCAATTCAGTGGGGAAAAGATGGACTTCTTAATTGGTGGTATTGGGATAACTGAATAGCCAGAAAAAGATAAAACTTGTCTGTCTCTCACACTATACACCAGCATAAAAGCAAATTAATCTACAAAATTACAAAAATTAGCCAGATGTGCTGGTGGGTGCCTGTAACCCCAGCTACTGGGGAGGCACAGGCAGGAAAATCACTTGAACCTGGGAGATAGAGGTTGCAGTGAGCTGAGATCATGCCACTGCACTCCAGTCTGGACAACATGAGTGAAACTCAGTCTCAAAAAAAAAAAAAAAAAAAAAAAAAAAAAGCAAACGAATCAGTTATCTAAATTTTTTTTTAAAGAACCATAAAAGTACTTTTAAAAAAACACAGAATTCCTTAATAATCTAAGAATAGAAAAAAAAGTTCCAACTAGGAATCAAGAAATAATTCATACCAAGAAGTAATAAATATGACTATGTAAAAATAAAAATCCTCTGCATGGCTAAAAATACTACAAGCAAAATTAACAGAATATAGCAACCTGGAAAAAAATTAGCTGCAACTTATACTGCAGAGTGATTATTAGTATCAACTACAGTCCAGGCACGGTGGCTCATGCCTGTAATCCCAGTACTTTGGGAGGCTGAGGCAAGTGGATCACTTGAGGTCAGGAGTTCGAGACCAGCCTGGCCAACATGGTTAAACTCTGTCTCTACTAAAAATACAAAAATTAGCCAGGCATGGTGGCTTATGCCTATAATCCCAGCTATTCAGGAGGCTGAGGCATGAGAATCACTTGAACACAGAAAGTGGAGTTTGTAGTGAGCTGAGATCCTGCCACTGCACTCCTGCCTGGGTGACAAGAGACTCTGTCGCAAAAAAAAAAAAAAAAAATTAGCCAGGCATGGTTGTGGGCGCCTGTAATCCTAGCTACTTGGGAGGCTGAGGCAGGCAAATTGCTTGAACCCGGGAGGCAGAGGTTGCAGTGAGTCGCAATTGTGCCACTGTGCTCCCGCACTCCAGCCTGGGCAACAAAGCAAGACTCTGTGTCTCTCTGTCTCTCTCACTCTTCATATATATATATATATATATATATATATATATATATATATATATATATATATATATATATATAAAATAAAAACTCTCTAAATTAGGGGGAAAAAAGATCAACGACCTTACAAAACAGTGAGAAAAAGAGACAATTAGCTCATCTGAAAAAAGAGCAAAGTGCCCCTAAGTGAATGCAAAGTAGCTTAACTTTGCTCGTAATAAAAATTTATGGCCAGGCGCAGTGGCTCACGCCTACAATCCCAGCACTTTGGGAGGCTAAGCCGGGTGGATCACCTGAGGTCAGGAGATCGAGACCAGACTAACCAACATGAAGAAATCCTGTTTCTGCTAAAAATACAAAATTAGCCAGATGGGGTGGTGCATGACTGTAATCCCAGCTACTCGGGAGGCTGAGGCAGGAGAGCTGCTTCAACCCGGGAGGCAGAGGCTGCGGTAAGCCGAGATCATGCCATTGCACTCCAGCCTGGGCACAAGAATGAAACTCTGCCTCAAAATTAATTAATTAATTAATTAATTTCCCAAACTAAAACTTGACCAAAATACTAAATTGACAAAAATCCAAAAGTAGAACTCCAGAGACTATTGACAAAGCTGTAAGAAACACTTTCATACATTGGTAGTGGAAACACACAAATACAAGCCCTCTGGAGAGAAATTTGGCAATATCTAGCTAAATCACATTCAGCATTTCCCTTCGACTTAACAATCCCAATTCTAGGAACTTGTACCAAAAATTCACTGGCCAAAATACAAAATGAAGTATGCAAAGGGCTATCCAATGCAGCATTATTTACACAATGAAAACATCTATCACTAGGAAAGTAGCTGAATAAACTATAGTATATCCACACAGTGCAGTGCCTCTAAGCAATAAAATGAGAGAATGATTTTTGTCTACTTACATAGAGTAAACTTCAGCGTGTATGGTTAAATGAAAAGAAAAAGGTAGAGTAGAGCACTTAAAACATTGCTACCTTTTTTTTTATTTAAAAAAAGGGGAAGGTGAATATGTACAAAAGAAATGTTGGAGGATGAAACAAACATTTAAAATAGTTACCCATGGGTAAGAGAGAGAACAAGAAAAAAGGAATGGAAGTGACACTATTCTGAATGTACCTGTTTTATAGTTTAGAGTTTGAAACCAAGTACACGTTTTATATAATTAAAATACATCATTAAATCAAAAGGGGGGAAAAAAAGCAATCCCTAAAAAACTAGAAACATATCCACATTTAGGTGGATTTATGTTTATCAAATTGGTTACATAAACTGTCTACAAAACAGTATACTGACTATATACAGCTGGGGGGTATATTTTTTAAGGACAAAAGGAATCACTTAGAAATCTTAAACTGCATTCAGTAGTCTTGTTGGCAATTAAAATTAGCATTGTTACTTTGAAATTATTACATGTATATGGTAGAACAAAACAAGCTATGTTAATACTTTAGGAACCAAGGCTTTTAGTTTACAAGAAAGATAAGGTCAAAGATGTATAAATCATGTACTCTGAAATTGAAATTGAAATCATTGACAGTAGCTAGCCTCCAAAAGGGTCCTGAATGATCCTCACTATCTGGCATCCATGCCATGCCACAGTGATTCAAGGATGGTCCGTGTGACCAACAGAATATTGGAGAGTGAATAATGTGACTTCCAAGACTAGGTCATGAAGACAATGCAGCATCTACCTTACTTTTTTAGATCATTCAACCTGGGAGAAGCCAGCCGCCAAGGCTGTCAGGATATTTAAGCAACTTTGTGGAAGACCCATGTAAAGAATAAGTGAGATCTCCCACCAAGAGAAAAACTTGCTAGCCATGTGAGGGAGCCACCTTGGAAGTGGATTCTCCAACCCCAGTCAAGCCTTCTAATGACTACAACCCTAGCTAACATCTCATTGCAATCTTATGAGAGACCCCAAACCAAAACTGCCAAGCCAAGATGCTCCCAAATTTCTGCCCACAGAAACTTCAAGATATAGCAGCTTCCACCATAACCTTTTAAGTACAACTGCCAAAGAATTGAATTTGTATCTAAAGAAACTTCTGGATTTAATTAATATTTAAAGGAAATAAGAGGGATAGAACAACAAGCTAACTAACACCTAAAGGAAGCATTTGGCCAAATTTAAAATGCAGTGTACTCTCCAATAAAAAAAGGAATAAAATGTTTAAAAGGCAAGAAGAGCTACTATAAATTATGAGACTTAAAATACTAATTAATCATGAATAACATGCACATCTTGTTTGCATGCAGGTTCAAACAAAGCAGCTATAAAAAACATTTTTGAGACAACTGGGTAAACGTGAATGTAGATCATTAGATGACATAAAATTATGGCTAATTTTGTTAACTATAAGGTCTCTTTTCTTTTTAAATATAACTACAATTTCATTATCTATTGTCTCTCTATAATCAAAGACTAACTTTTATAATAAAATGAGCCTGAGATTCACTTAAAAATAATCTAGGAGTTTTTTATTTTATTTTTTTAAGTAGACAGGGATAAATAAATTTAGCAAAATGTGTTCGCTATAAAAGTGGAGGATGGGGACACTGGGGTTCATTATACTATTTCCTCTACTTTTATTTTTATATTTTATTTTAATTTAATTTTTTTTTTTTTTTTTTTTTGAGACGGAGTCTCGCTCTGCCGATTTGTGGACATTGGCATTTACTTTCAGTTGGGTTATTTGCTGTTCCCCTTATTAATCCGAATATTAGGCACAATTGATAATGTTTCTTAAAATTGTACTTCTTTTAGAAAAAGTTAGAAAATTGCAGCATAAGAGAAAGTAAAAATCACTTATCTGTTTACACAGATAAACTCCTCTTAGAGTTTTGATACTAATATTTTTCTAAGGATATGTATATATATCAAATTTCCTACCATAATGAAATTTTATGTGGCATGTTATAGTTCCACCACTACATTACATATGATTTTATTAATTTTAAATACAATATAGGAAAAATATGAAGCAATATAAAAATGTTTTTAAAAACACAGATCATGACTTATTCAGTTGATTACATGACCCACAGTTTGAAAACCATTGCCTTAAACCAGGGTTTCCCAGCCCCCAGGCCATGGACAGGTACTGGTCTGTGGCTTATTAGGAACTGGGCCACACACAGCAGGAGGTGAGTGGCAGGTGATCGAGTGAAGCTTCATCTGTATTTACAGTGGCTCCCCATAGCTCCCATAACTGCCTGAGCTCTTCCTGCTGTCAGATCAGTGACAGCATTTGATTCTCATAGGAGCCCAAACCCTATTGTGAACTGTGTGTGTGAGGGATCTAGGTTGTGTACTTCTTATGAGAATCTAATGCCTGATGATCTGTCACTGTCTCCCATCACCCCCACATGGGACCATCTAGTTGTAGGAAAACAAGCTCAGGGCTCCCACTGATTCTACATTATGGTGAGTTGTATAATTATTTCATTATGTGTTACAATGTAATAACAATAGAAATAAAGTGTACAAGAAATGTAATGCACTTGAATCATCCCAGAACCATCCCTCCACCCACCCAACCCCCATCCCTAGTCCATGGAAAAATTGTCTTCCATGAAACTGGTCCCTGATGACAAAAAGGTTGGGAATCACTGCTTTAAACTATGTAAATATATAACCTTGGCTTACACCTGTAAGCCCAGCACTTTGGGAAGCTAAGGCAGGAGGATGGCTTGAGCTCAGGAGTTTGAGACCAGCCTGGGTGATATAGTAAGACCTCGTCTGTATAAAAAATTACAGAAATTAGCCAAGCATGGTGGCATACACCTTTAGTCCCAGCCACTGGAGTGGCTGAGGCAGGAGGAGGAGCGCTTGAGCCTAGGAAGTAGTGGCAAGATTGTACCACTGCACTCCAGCCTGGGCAACAGAGTGAGACCCTGTCTCTAAATAAATAAATAAATTATATATACAGATACACACACACATATATATATAAAACCTTGATAAGTAAAAACCAATTTTAAAATATAGGAACATAAAATTTATCTCTTAATTTAATAATTTCAAACCTTCTAAAATTTTATTTACGTTTTTAAAAGACTCATTATTACTAAAATATTCAAACATCTAAAAGTAAATGAGGTCAGGAGTTTGAGACCAGCCTGGCCAACATGGTGAAACCCTGTCTCTACCAAAAGTACAAAAATCAGCCACGTGTGGTGGCAGGCACCTGTAATCCCAGCTACTCTGGAGGCTGAGGCAGGAGAATCGCCTGAACCTGGGAGGCGGAGGTTGCAGTGAGCTGAGATTGTACACTGCACTCCAGTCTGGGTGACAGCGTGAGACTCCGTCTCAAAAAAAAAAAATTAAATTAAAATAGGGCCGGGCGCGGTGGCTCAAGCCTGTAATCCCAGCACTTTGGGAGGCCGAGGCGGGCGGATCACGAGGTCAGGAGATCGAGACTAACCTGGCTAATATGGTGAAACCCCGTCTCTACTAAAAATACAAAAAACTAGCCAGGCGAGGTGGCGGGCGCCTGTAGTCCCAGCTACTTGGGAGGCTGAGGCGGGAGAATGGCGTGAACCCGGGAGGCGGAGCTTGCAGTGAGCCGAGATCACGCCACTGCACTCCAGCCTGGGAGACACAGCGAGACTCCGTCTCAAAAAAAAAAAAAAAAAAAAAAAAAAAAAAATATCCTTTGACTTAGCTATCTCACTTTTAAGAGTAAATGTAAAGAAATAACAGCAGTAGTATGCAAATATATATGTACAAGAATATTTTTAGCAGTACTATTTATAATGGAAAAAAGCTGAGAAAACTTGAATGTCCACCAATAAACAAAAGGTTGAATAAATCTAGTATATCCATACTGTAGTATATTATGCAGCTAGAGATATGTTATAATCTTTAATTTAAAAAGTAAATTATGGAAAAAAAAATTAGCCCTGGGGACTACCTGTTTCTGGTCTGGAATTTAAGGAGTTAAAAACTGCCATTCCACACTCAAAAGAAAAGAAAAGAAAAGAAAAGGTGAAAAGCAACAACTCTTCTTAGAGCTATCACAGAAATTGGAGTCACAGGGCAAACCACTGCCCCCAAAATTAGAGAGAGGCAGGCAGGTACAGGATACAGAGAACCACAACTTACAACTGCAGAAATCTCCTTGGGAACCATTACCAAGGTAGGAAAGCCTAAACCAAGCTGGAGGCTCAGTGTGAACAAGTTTTAATTAAAAACTACAGCAGGACCCTGTCTGAGAGACCTCCACATTTTGTCAGTTTTTAATAACCAGAAGTCCTCCAGACCACACCAAGTAGACACCACTGAGAAAGACTATGAAGCAACAGCCAGAGAGAGAGAAAGCAAACCTGAATAGAACTGTTTCAGAAAAGACAGAAGTTTTAAGAGCAAGTCAACATAATAAATGCTGGCCAAGTCAACTAAGAAAACCTGAGAAATTATTACTTTTAGCAATAAATTACCACTGTCCTTATCTTTATAAAGTAGCAAGAAAATTCAGACCAATAGGTGAATGACAAAGCGAGGCAGTACAATTGGCATCCACTTACTGATTACTCTTTCACAAAGTCTGGCAGCAAAAAGAAATAGTAAGACAGAGTAATAATCCATAAAGCAGACTCAAATTGGAGAAAGGTTTTTTGTTTTAATACAGGAAATATGTGGGTAGGGTTAGTGCTGAAGGTAAGGAGTGAGTGGAGAGGGAAGCAGTTAAAAATGCAGAAGAGGTAACACACACGTCAAAGTACCTAGGAACTTGAGGGAATCTGCTTCAAGTAGGAAAGAGAATTATTACCTCCTCTGAGATAAATGAGTAAAACGGGTACAGAGTGAGGTAAATACATTGAAAGTTAAAAGCTGAGAGTGAGTTCTTGGCTGGTGTGACTTTCCCTGCAGATAATAAAGCAATATCTTCTATTTAAGAGAAAAGAAATAGAAGCTGGACAAGAATCTTTGCTTTGCATAATGGAAGACAGAGCTCACTAAGGACAAATAAAAGGATACTTTGGTAGCCCTGAAGTCCTATCTTTGTTGACCATAAATCTGAGAAGAAAATAACCTAGATGGCTGTAATGATTTTTCTCCAGCAGTTTTAGTATTAAGAGATCAATCCAAGGCTAGGGCAGGTGTGACACCAAAAGACAAAATGTCAGAGGTATAAACTTTCTGACCAAAGTCTCAGAAAATCATCTATTTCAACCACAAATACTTATGAAAATGTATAATCAGGCCGGGCGCGGTGGCTCACGCCTGTAATCCCAGCACTTTGGGAGGCCGAGATGGGCGGATCACGAGGTCAGGAGATCGAGACCATCCTGACTAACATGGTGAAACCCTGTCTCTACTAAAAATACAAAAATTAGCCGGGCGCGGTGGCGGGCGCCTGTAGTCCCAGCCACACAGGAGGCTGAGGCAGGAGAATGGCGTGAACCCGGGAGGCGGAGCTTGCAGTGAGTGGAGATCGCGCCACTGCACTCCAGCCTGGGAGACAGAGCGAGACTCCGTCTCAAAAAAAAAAAAAAAAAAAAAAAAAAAAAAAAAGAAAATGTATAATCAGAAGTTTGCAGGGCACGGTGGCTCACGCCTATAAACGCAACACTTTGGGAGGACGAGGTGGGCAAATCACTTGAGGCCAGGAGTTCACCTCCTCTACCCAAAATACAAACATTAGCTGGGCATGGTGATGCACACCTGTAGTCCCAGTTACTCAGGAGGGTGAGACATGAGACTCTCTTGAACCTGGGAGGCAGAGGTTGCAGTGAGCCAAGATAGCGTCACTGCACTCAAGCCTGGGCAGCAGAGTAAGATCCTGTCTCCAAAATAAAAAAAAAAAAAAAAAAAAAAAAGGTTGGGTATAAATTGTACTAGAACTCTGCTTTCTCAAATTCAACAACAGAAAAAACTAAGGAAGAGAATTTCAGAAACAAGATTTAACAGCTCTGACTGTAAAACTAAGGGCTGCAACAATTGCACTGATCTTTACTTGAGAAAACAAGTAAAAGAATCAGACTATCTGCAAAGTTTTCAGGACATTCATATGAAATTCAAAACCATTTCTGCCTAACTCTGTAAAAAAAAAAAAGAAAAAAGAAAAAAGAAAAAAAAACCATTTCTTCCTATGGGTCTACCTTTAATCTGTAATTGTTAGAAAACAATTCTAGTTCTAACAGGAGTAAGCAAATTAACCTAACATTAGAGTCCCAAGTCATACAGTATCAATGGGAGTGGATCAGGACATTCCTCTACTCTCCTTTGACCCTGGTTCAATTTGGGACAGAGAGAAAAAAAAGATACTTCCTCTATTCCCCTAACCCCACTCCAGCCCCAATCCTCAGCCATTATGACACAACATAGGTTAGAGACCTTGTCTATTCCAAATGCCTAGAACAATGGTTTATAATTGGTGCTCAACAAGTATTTGTTACAGTATTTCTTTTAAAAGTATTCAGGGATCTTATTTCAACATTTCTATTTAACCCAAAGCCATAACCTGTAGAAGAGATATGAAAAAAAATATGCCTGAAGGTAGAAGGTGTAGTATGAGTACTGGAAGAGAAGGGACCTATACTCTTCCATTTCTCATTAACGTCAGTGGTAGGAAACCTAAAAATTGATACACGCACATTACAAGAAGTTTGTGGCTGATGGGGGCAGCAGCAATGAAAAGAAAAACTAGATCAATTCCTGAAATGGCAAAAGAGAAAGATCTGGTCACTGTGCCGACATGAAACCAAATATATATCTCAAACCCAGAGGTGTTTACACCAAAAAGAGGCCCAAAGAAAACTCCGGTCCTCCAACCTTCAAACTGAAAACTTAAGACCTCCTGGCTCTTTTCCATTCCAAATTTCAGGCCCTAAGGCCACTAGTGATAGTGAGCTGCCTAAGTAAATATGTGCCCTCAACATGAAAGGTGGTAGGAGTATAAAGAGCAAAAATCCACTTAATGACATCACAACTGGGAGTGAGAATAGGTGTGCATCGTGCCTGAAAATCTGAGTTCTAAACACATTTTCCCATAAATATACCTTGATAAATAATGAGATTCTATACATCCTGTTGAAATCAAACCAACAGAAATGACTATCTGCTTGAAAAGAAAATTTTTAGTTGCTATTTTTCACATATTTAGTGCGTGACAAAAATTCTAACTTTTCCTATACCTCTGTACCTCATTTCCTTCTCTATCGTTCATAGATTTGTTACGATGATTAACTGAATATTTGTAAATAGCTTAAAGCAGTCTCTGGCCCATAGTAAGCATTATACATATATATTTTAATTAAATAAAACACTACTTTTTTAGATAAGTTTCTAACTAGTTTTCAAAGAAAAGTATGTTGGTTCTACTTTTTTAGTGATATTTTCAAAAACTTTTTGGAGGTTTATGTGTAAGCAAATTATCGAAACAGACAAAATTACTATATCCTTTTTTTTTTTTTTTTTTTTTTTTTTTTGAGACAGTCTCTGTCTCCTAGACTTGAATGCAGTGGCACAATCTCAGCTCACCATAACCTCCATCTCCTGGATTTAAGCGATTCTCCTGCCTCAGCCTCCCAAGTAGCTGGAACTACAGGCATGTGTCACAACACCAGCTAATTTTTGCATTTTTAGTAGAGATGGGGTTTCACCATGTTGGTCAGGCGGGTCTTGAACTTCTGACCTCAAGTGATCCACCCACCTCAGCCTCCCAAAGTGCTGGGATTACAGGCATGAGCCACCGCGCCCAGCCAAAATTATTCTTTCTAAGAAAGCATATGAACTGATCTTTGGGAATTTCAGACTTAAAACTTTATATACATGTTGTTTTTGTTTTGAGACGGAATCTCACTCCGTCACCAGGCTGGAGTGCAGTGGTGCAATCTTGGCTCACTGCAACCTCCGCCTCCCAGGTTCAAGTGATTCTCCTGCCTCAGCCTCCCAAGTAGCTGGAACTACAGGTGCCCGCCACCACATCTGGCTAATTTTTGTATCTTTAGTAGAGATGGTGTTTCATCACATTGGCCAGGATGGTCTTGATCTCTTGACCTCGTGATCCACCCGCCTTGGCCTCCCAAAGTGCTGGGATTACAGTCATGAGCCTCTGCGCCCAGCCCTACATTTTAATATATTTAAAGCAATCTTAACCTTAAAAGTTACCTTGCTTTTTAAAAATTTTACCTACAAAGTATTTCACCTATAACTATAATGTTACCATCTTAAAAGCTTATTTGTTACGTTTAAGCAACTTTTATTTAGCTTAATTATGAATATTCCATTGAACTGCCATCATTTAATGTAGTGTCTGCTATAAGAGTCGAAAGTGTAGCAAGAAGTATGTGTAACCTCAATAACATTCTAAGACAAATGCAATCACTGTTAACATTTTAGGAGTAGCATGCCAGTTTAGCCTTTCTTAGGCAACGAAATACATCGGGGGAACAGCAGGAGGGAAAGGAAGAGGTTCAAAACTGAAGAGTAAAGGAGTATGAAAGTAGCAATAAAGGAATCCTGGTTGGTAAAGTGGCTGCTACAGAAATAACAAGAGGTGATAAAATAATCTGGGCCAGGTGCGGTGGCTCACACCTGTAATCCCAGCACTTTGGGGGGCGGAGGCGGGAGGATTGCTCGAGTCTAGAAGTTGGAGACCAGTTTGGGCAACACACAGAAACCCCATTTCTACTGAAAATACAAAATGTAACTGGGCATGGTGACATGCACCTGTAGTCCCAGCTACTTGGGAGGCTGATGAAGCAGGAGAATCCCTTGAGCCCAGGAGGTGAAGGTTGTAGTGAGCCAAGATTGTGACATCGCACTCCAGACTAGGTGAAGAACAAGACCCGGTCTCAAAAAAAATAAAATAAGTAAATAAAGTTGAAAGTTTATCATTTATATTAAATCTAAAACATACGTGTAAAATTCCAATTCACTTTCAGAAAACACATTTAAAGCCAGAGACAAATAACAAAAAACTTCATGAAAGTGCAAAAATCATTCAGTTCCCGTTACCCAAATTCTCAAGCATGAGAATGAAGCACGCGTTATGGCATACACTGAGTTTCTGATAACATCTTTGTGCCACTAAATCAACCAATGCTAAACCTTGCCCTTATCTCTGGGTCTCTTCTCATGTAAGCTAATAGATTCCCATGTGGGTTAAAACTCTCTCAGTTGGATATTTTGTTATTCTGCCAAAATCATCCTGTTACAGTTTGAAGGTTAATTTCATGTGCTAACTTGGCTAGGCTATAGTGCCCAGTTGCTCGGTAAAAACCAGCCTACATGTTGCTATGAAGGTATTTCTTACATGGGATCAACTTTTAAATCAGAAGACTTTGGGGAGAAAAGATGAACCCTCACAATGTGGGTGGGCTTCATCCAAGCAGTTGAGGCCTTGAAAGAAAAGAATGAGGTCCACCAAAAAGGAAAAAATTCTGATTCCAGATTACCTTCAGACTCAAGATTGCTGGCCAGCCCTACAAATTTCAGACTTGCCAGCCCCTACAATTCTGTGACCTAATTCCTTAAAACAAATCTCTCTCTACATACGTAAATATACATCCTATTGTTTCTTTCTTTCTTTTTTTTTTCTTTGAGACTGAGTCTTGCTCTGTCGCCCAGGCTGGAGTGCAGTGGCGAGATCTTGGCTCACTGCAAGCTCTGCCCCCCCAGGTTCAGGCCATTCTCCTGCCTCAGCCTCCCGAGTAGCTGGGACTACAGGCGCCCACCACCAGGCCTGGCTATTTTTTTTGTATTTTTAGTAGAGTCGGGGTTTCACCGTGTTAGCCAGGAAGGTCTCGATCTCCTGACCTCGTGATCCGTCCACCTCAGCCTCCCAAAGTGCTGGGATTACAAGCCTGAGCCACTGCGCTCAGCCGGTTCTTTCTTAAAGTAATAAACTGAATAATTTAGCTTAAGTTTGTTACATTTTAACAGAAAATTTTCTTTTACAGCTTCGATGTATTAAGTGACAATAGTAAGCTGCACGTATTTAGAGGGAATGACTTAAATAGCTTTCACATAGGTATGTACCCATTAAGACTGTGGCTATAATTAAGACAGTGAATATATCCATCACCCTCAAAAGTTTTCTTGTGTTCCTGGAATAAATTTTAACAAAATTTTGGATTGAACTTTACCTAGTCCTTTGTAAACACTGTGAATAACCTCCCTTATAATTTAACTTTTACACAATGTATATAATCCACATAGCATTCTCTAGTAATAATATACCATAGTTCTGTTCAACAATTCTCTATTGTTGAGACATTTATGTTGATGCTAACGTTTTGTTATTATAAACAATACAATGAAGAACAATCTTGTAGCTCTATCTAGTCCTGATTACTTAAAAAAAATTTTTTCAATTTTAATTACTTAAAAATTTTTTTTCAGCTTTAGGAATACAAGTGGTTTTTGGTTACATGGATGAATTGTATAGTGGTGAAGTCTGAAATTTTAGTGCCCCTGTTACCCAAGTAGTGTACACTGTACCCTGCCTCCCACTCTCCCCCTGAGTCTCCAGCATCCATTATACCACTTTGTATGCATTTGCATACCCATAGCTTAGCTTCCACTTATAAGTAAGAACATAACAGTATTTGGTTTTCCATTCCTGAGTTACTTCACTTAGAATAATGGCCATCAGTTCCATCCAAGTTACAGCAAAAGACACTCTCGTTCTTTTTTATGGCTGAGTAGTATTCCATGGTGTATACAAACCACATTTTCTTTATCCACTCATTGGCTGATAGGCACTTAGATTGGTTCCATATCTTTGCAATTGTGAACTGTGCTGCAATAAACATATGCATGCAGGTGTCTTTTTGATATAATGACTTGTTTTCTCTTAGGTATGACTACTTCCTTATGTTTCCAAAAATACAATTGCAGAGTTAAGGAATACATTATATTTTAAGAAATAATGATTATAATAGCAACATGAAATGTTTATCTAGTATTTAGCACATGCCAGGTTCTATATTACATCCTTAATTACTCTCTAACAACTTTTACTCTCCAGCATTACATTAATATGCTTGTCAATGATCCCACACCTTGACCAATTTTTTAAAAAGCCTTCTTTCTCCCATACTAACATCAATGTAATGCCAGTCAAATTTCCATCAGTATGTTTTCAGACCTTATATCCATCTAAAATGCATAAAAATAAAACCTTTTTTTTTAAGGGGGAAAGAGAAGGAAATAATTATCCACCAGAAATTAAAATATACTATAGGGTGGTGATAATTAAAGCAATATGATATGGTGGCAGGACATACAAAACCATCAATGAAACGGGAAATTCAGAACATGTGGGAATTAAAAAAAAAAAAAAATAACGTGGGAATTTCATACGGGCTAAGATTGCAGAACAGTGTAAGATAAAAATAAAAGATTAAGATCACTGAGTATTTCTTCAAACTATAATAGAAGTTTTTTTAAAACACAAAAAAGGCCGGGCGCGTGGCTCACGCCTGTAATCCCAGCACTTTGGGAGGCCGAGGCGGGCGGATCACAAGTTCAGGAGATCGAGACCACGGTGAAACCCCGTCTCTACTAAAAATACAAAAAATTAGCCGGGCGCGGTTGTGGGCGCCTGTAGTCCCAGCTACTCGGGAGGCTGAGGCAGGAGAATGGCGTGAACCCGGGAGGCGGAGCTTGCATTGAGCCGAGATTGCGCCACTGCACTCCAGCCTGGGCGACAGAGCGAGACTCCGTCTCAAAAAAAAAAAAAAAAAAAAAAAAAAAAAACCACAAAAAAATTCCTATTACTCTGCCAAGGATTCAGCCTTCCTAAGCATGAGAGAAACCACCCTTCCAAAATTTAAAAAAAAAAGCCCCCAAACAGACAGATGTGATCACATAAAGATTTAAAATAACAACACAGAAAAACAAAGGGCAAGCAATAGAAATGGGAAAATTATTTGACACATGAAACACATAAAACATTGATATCTGTATTTTAATATCTCTCTAAATCAGTAAGAAAATATCAAAGGAACAGGCAAATTCACAAAAGAAATGGCAAAAATTATGGGAAAAAAGTATAATTTCACAAACAATAAGGAAAAAGTATTACTTTCTCTTATCAGATGGGCAAAACCATAAAATCAATAATACACTGTGTTTCAGTAAACTACATATTCCCACAAAATTTTTATTAGAATGTAAAAAAATTGAATAAACTTCCTTATAAGTTAATTTGGCTATACCTATTAACACACAAAAGAATTACATCATTTAACTAGCAATTCCAATTTTAGGAATGTATCCTACAAAAGTCCCAAACAAATACACATGGATTTACACTTAATGATGTTTGGTAAAGCACTGTTGAAGAAACTAAAAACCAATAACCGAAATATTCATCTATATGGGCAAGCTTAATAAAATACAAAATATATCTAAATTACAGAATTACAGAATACTCTCTCTGCTTTTTAGGTGGCTATATCATGGCATATAAAGATAACTATTTTGCAGAATATTGCATACTAATGCCTCAATTTTGAAAAAATTCATGAATAGAATAATGCGCATGCTTGTTTTGCACAAAAAAAAAATTGTGTGGAAAGAAACTGAAAAAACGTGACTCACGTCTCTTCATCATTGGCCATGGTATTCTTATCTGCTACATATTCCCCTTCTATCCATTTATGCTTTTTATTTCTGTATTTCCATTGTTTTAACCAAATCAAAAATGATAATTTTATAATTCTAAAAAAATCTAGTGAGAAAAATTTTTTAAAACACTACCACTTTTGACAGATAAAAAGTTTGTATCATTTAAATTACATTTATTTTATTATGGCGAGGCTGGATATTTTTTCTTTTTTCTTACATTTACTGGAAATTATTTTTTTCTTTTTGCCCTGCCTTATGTACTTTTAAAGAAGAATTATGCCTCCTTGTTTAAAAGTTATGCCACAGTTCATATTTCTCTTCAACATCAGATGATATATTTCTATAAATATAGAACACCTGGTACAATACTCCCAAACTTTAGCATCTGACTTTCAACAAAATTCTAAACACAAACTGAAACAAGTAAGAAACCGGCAAGTTTTATACGGTAATTGCATGATGGATCAACTACTATATAAAGTCTCTCCTATCACATGGCATAGTAAGAGTGACATCCTAGTACATATAGGTTGACTCTAACAGTAATCATGAAGAAAGAATGGTGACAATACTTCACATACTGTCTCACTTATGTCTCACAACAACCCAAAAAGTATAATGATCTTCTTGTAACACTCAAGCTCAGAGACACTAAATAATTTGCCCACATTCACACAACTACTATGTGGCAAAAGTAAAACAATCCCCCAGCCTCACTGTCCTCTACTTTTCACGATGAAAAAACAGCAGTTAATCATTACCTTCCTCCAAGAGGTACCAAAAACTGCACAGCAACATAACAGGTAACTTTTAGCTTAATGCGCTCTAAATGGCACTCTGCCACTTCCACCCATCACTGCTGGCATTTCTCCCAGTGCAGAATTTAACTGCAGAATTCTATCTGTTCTTGTTGGCTATAGTTATCTCAATGTCAAGAGCATCTGCTCCTTAACTTCCTCTTCTACTCTCCATTTCTAACCTGTACCAAGGCATCTGCTCTTTGTATTTCCCTTATTATCTGCTCCTGAGTTTCACTTGTCAGTCTTCCTTTCGCTGCCAGTTTGGGTTTGATCGCAACCAATGACTTGTTTTTTCTTTCTGGTGGGTTAACCAATTACTCAGAGCTAATCAGATGTGACTGAAACTCTTCACAATTAGAGACGGCTTCTAAGCTTTCAGAAAATGTTTGTTTTTTTTTTTAACTTCTGGATCAACTCCATTCTTGAGGCTTGATCTCCACATAATAAAATTTCACTAGAGGACTAAAACTAAAATTTTTATTTCTTCCAAAATTCCATCCCACCTGCCTAATATTATATTAATGATCTAATTCTGCCCTCAAAATCAATCTACTACCAAGCTAAACTTTACTGCTGTGTGCTTACTATGTGCCATATTCTATGTGAAGTACTTCCCATGGACTATACCACTAAATAATCACAACAAACCTATGAGTTAGGCATTATTATCCCATTTTCCAGATGAGGAAAACAGAGTATAGGATACTAATTCATGCTCTTAACCCATTATACATATTACCATCACTATTACCTTACACCGCCTGTTCCAAGAGCACGTATTTCTAGTGCTCTAATGTACTGTTCAGGAAATAGTGACATGGGAAATGCACTCCCCACCCTACTTTCCATTCCTATCCTACTCCCTTCCCTACTTGCCCCGTTTCCCTTTCCATTAAACTCCTAACAGTCCCTTTGCCATGTATCATCTCCTGATGGGCATCTAACACATTCTGATCTCTCTACGTTCTTTAAATTTCAACACGTGGTACTAACTCTATATTTCCTTGAAACCCAGAGAAGAAAGTCATTCCAAATTAAGATTTGAGCTTTTTTCCTTTAGGACATTATTTGGTGTATCTTAACTAAAACACATTCCTCTATCTTCTAGCAATTATTTGATTATTCTGAAACAGATGACAATCTATTTTATACATATTTTTCTTCTCAATTCAACTCACCCCTCAAAAAAATTTATTGATCACTAACATCAGAAAAACATAGAGAGCAAGAAAACCAGATGCCTGAATAACTTTTAATGTTAGTCAAAACATGAACATTTTTACTATGTAAATCATATAATTAAAATCAATTAAGAAAAACACTAATACCCTAGTTAAAAAAGAGTAAAGGACCTAAACATGAAAATAGATGGTTAAAGAAATATAAATGGGCCAGATACAGTGGCACACACCTGTAATCCCAACATTTTGGGAGTCCAAGGCGGGTGTGATCACTTGACCCCAGGAGTTCGAGACCAGCCTGGGCAACATGGTGAAATCACATCTCTACAAAAAAATCACAAAAATGAGCCAGGAGTGCTGGAATGTGCCTGTCATCCCAGCTCCTCGAGAGGCTGAGGTGGGTGGATCACTTGAGCACAGGAGGTCAAGACTGCAGTGAGCTGAGATGATTGCGCCACTGCACTCCAGCTTGGGTGACAGGGCAAGGCCCTGTCTCAAAAAAAAAAAAGAAAGAAAGAAAAGAGAGACAAATATACATGGCCTCTACATATAAGAAACTATTCAAGCTCCATAGAAATTTAAAAATAAAAAGACAAGACAGTCCGGGCGCGGTGGCCCACAACTGTAATCCTAGCATTTTGGGAGGCTGAGGCGGGCAGATCATGACGTCAGGAGTTCAAGACCAGCCTGACCAATGTGGTGAAACCCTGTCTCCACTAAAAATACAAAAATTAGCTGGGCGTGGTGGCACACGCCTGTAGTCCCAGCTACTTGGGAGGCTGAGGCAGAAAAATCACTTGAACCTGGGAGGCAGAGGTTGCAGTGAGCCGAGACCACACCACTGCACTCCAGCCTGGGCAACAGAGCAAAACTCTGTCTCAAAAAAAAAAAAAAAAAAAAAAGACAAGACAGCATTTTTTGCCTATTAAATGCCCAAAGATAAAATAAAATCACTACAAATGCTGTTTGAAATGTACAATAAGCACTGTATTATCATTTTTTGAAAAAAGTAGAAGTTTTTGGATATTTTGGTTCCTTGGCATAGTATTCAAGGTCTAGCACCTTTACAGTCTCATCTTTTATAACAGAGAGACACCCCTCTCACCCCAGTATTTATCCCTCTCAATTTGCACTGTATTTTAATTAAACACAGAATTCATAGGAGCTAGTTATGGTTTTCTTCCTTAAATAACAGCTTTATTGAGATATAATTCACATATCATACATTCAACCACTTACAGTGTTCAACTGGTTTGAGTGTACTTGGAGTTCTGCAACCATCATCACTACAATGAATTTTAGAACACTTTCATGATCCTAGAAAGAAACCTCACAGGCATTAGCAGTCATTCTCCATTTCCAGTCCCCTCCCCATGTCTCTGGCAATCACCAATCTATATTCTGGTAATATTTGGTGCCTATTCTAGATATTTCATATAAATGGAATCATATAATACATAGTCTGTTGTGACTAGCTTTCTTCCACTTAGCACGTTTTCTTGGTTTATCCAAATAGTAGCATGTATCACTTCATCTTGCTTAATTTTTTAAAATTGTGGCGAAATACACACAACATAATCTTAACTATTTTAAAGTGTACAGTTCAGTGGCATTAGCATATTCACACTGTTGTGCAACCATGATTTCCATCCCTCTCCAGAACTCTCTTCATCTTGCAAAACTGAAACTCATTAAACAGTAACTCCCCATTCCCCTCTCCCTTAAGCCCCTAGTAACCATCATTCTACTTTCTGTCTCTATGAATTTGACTACTGTAGGTACCTCACGTAAGTAGAATCATACATATATTATCTTTGTGACTGGCTTATTTCACTTGGCATGTCCTCAAGATACATCCATGTTGTAGCATGTGTAAAAATTTCCTCCATTTTCAAGGCTTAACAGTACTTAATTGCAGGTACATATCACATTTTGCTTATCAATTCTTCCATCCAAGGACACATGGATTGCTTCCACCTTGCAGCTACTGTGAATAATGCTGCTATGAACATGAGCTTACGAATCTCTTTGAAATGCTGTTTTCTTTTTTTTTTTTTTTTTGGACACAGAGTCTCACTCTGTCGCCCAGGCTGGAGTGCAGTGGTGCAATCTCAGCTCACTGCAACCTCTGCCTCCCGGGTTCAAGCAATTCTCCTGTCTCAGTCTCCCGAGTAGCTGGGATTACAGGCGCCCGCCACTGCATCCAGCTAATTTTTGTATTTTTAGTAGAGACGGGGTTTCACCATGTTGGCCAGGCTGGTCTCCAACTCCTGGCCTCCGGTGATCCGCCCACCTCGGCCTCCCAATGTGCTGGGATTACAGGTGTGAGTCACCGCGCTCAGTCTTCGATTTATTATTATTATTTTTTAAATATTTTATTTGACAAAGTCTCTCTCTGTCACCCAGGCTGAAGTGCAATGGAGTAATCATAGTTCATTGCAGCTTCAAACTCCTGGGCTCAAGCAATCCTCCCACCTCAGCCTCCTGAGTAGCTGGGACAATGGGCATGTGCCACCTCACCTGGTTAATTTTTAATTTTCTGAAGAGATGTGGTCTTACTATGTTGCCCAGGCTGGTCTTGAACTCTTGGCCTCAGGTTATCCTCCCACCTTGGCCTCCTCCCAAAGTGCTGAGATTATAGCTATGAGCCACCACACTTAATGACAATTCTTTTGGAGATTCAGTAGTCAAATTTCTAGAATTCTATTTTTGATTTTTTGGGGGAAAGGCCATACTGTTTTCCAAAGCAACTGCACCATCGTACTCTCTCAGTACGAGTAAGGGTTCCAATTTCTCCACATCCTCACCAACACTTATTTCCTAGGGTTTTTTTTGTTGTTGGTGGTGGTGGTGTTTTGTTTTTTATAATAGCCATCTTAATGGATATAGAGTGGTATCTCACTGTGGCTTTGATTTGCATTTCCCTAAGTTGTTGAACATCTTTTCATGTGCTTATTGGCCATTTGCATATCTTCTTTGGAGAAATATATGTTCAGATCCCTTGCCTACTTTTTAATCAGGTTGTCTTTTTTCATTATTTAGTTCTAAGAGTTTATACATTTAAGATACAAGTCCCTTATAAGATATACAGTATACAAATATTTTCTCCCATTCTAAGTGTTGTCTTCTCATGCTAATAATAATGTCCACTAAAGGACAAAAGTTAATTTTGATGAAGTTCAATGTATCTATTATTTTTCTTTTGTTGCTCCTGCTTTTGGTGTCATATCTAATAAGCATCTATCTGCCCAATCCAAGATCATGAAGACTTACTCCTATATTTTCTTCTAATAGGTTTATGGTTTTAGCTCTTACATTTAAGTCACTGATTCATTTTAAGTTAATTATTGTATGAGGTATGAAGGGGTCCAACTGCATTCTTTTGTGTGTAGCTATCCAGTTATCCCAGCACCAGTTGCCGAAAAGCTATCATCCTCTGAATCATCCTGCCACCTTGTCGAAAATCAATTGAGCTTGTAAAATGTGTGGAATTAATTTCTAGACTCTCAATTCTATTATTTATCTATACATTTATCATAATGCCAGTGCCACACAATCTTGAGCACTCTAGCTTTGTAGGAAGATTTTTTAAAATTTATATAAATTTATAAAAATAGAGATGGGGTCTCACTATGTTGCCCAGGATGGTCTCAAGCTCCTGGACTCAAGTGATCTTCCCGCCTTGGCCTCCAAGGGGTTGGGATTATGGGCATGAACAACCATGCCTGGCCTGTAGGAAGATTTAAAATTAAGAAGTGTGAGGGTTCCAACTTTGTTCTTCTGTTTTAAGATTTTTTTTTTTTTTTTTTGAGATAGAGTCTCCCTCTGTCCCTCAGGCCAGAGGGCAGTGGCGCGATCTCGGCTCATAGCAAGCTCTGCCTCCCAGGTTCATGCCATTCTCCTGCCTCAGCCTCCCAAGTAGCTGGGACCACAGGCACCTGCCACCACACCCGGCTAATTTTTTGTATTTTTAGTAGAGACGGAGTTTCACCATGTGTTAGCCAGGCTGGTCTCGACCTCCTGACCTCGTGATCCACCTGCCTCAGCCTCCCAAAGTGCTGGGATTACAGGTGTAAGCCACCGCGTCCAGCAAGATTCCTTTTGTTATTCTAGCTCCTTTGAATTTGCATATGAATTTTAGAATCAGCTTGTCAGATTCTGAAAAGAAGTCAGCTGAGATGTGATAGGAATTGTGTTGAATATGTAGAGCACTTTGAGTATTGCCGTCTTAATACTGAATTTTCTAATCGATGAATATGGAATGTCTTTCCATTCAGTCTTCAATTTCTTTCAATTATGTTTTCTAGTATTCAAGATACATGTCTTACATTTCTTTCATCAATTTATTTCTAGACATTTTATTCTCTTTTTAAATTGTTGACTTAATTCTACTTTGTTCATTACTTGTATACAGAACAAATGATTTCTGCATATTGATCTTTTATGCTGGCACTTTGCTGAACTTACCTATTAGTTCTAATAGTTTTTTAGTGCAGGGGTCCCAACCCTAGTACTGGCCTGTGGCCTGTTAGCAACTGGGCCGCACAGCAGATGAGCAGCGGGTGAGTGAAGCTCCAACTGTTTTTTGCTTTGTTTTGAGATGGAGTCTCACTCTGTCACCCAGGCTGGAGTACAGTGGCATGATCTCAGCCCACTGCAACCTCTGCCTCCTGGTTTCAAGGGATTCTCCTGCCTTAGCATCCCGAGTAGCTGGGATTACAGGTGCAAGCCACCATGCCCAGCTAATTTTTGTATTTTTAGTAGAGATGTGGTTTCCCCATGTTATTCAGGCTGGTCTGGAACTCCTGACCTCAAGTGATCTGCCCACCTCGGCCTCCCAAGGTGCTGGGATTACAGGTGTGAGCCACCACACCTGGTCCTCCATCTGTATTTACAGTCAGTCCCCACTGCTCACATTACTGCCTGAGCTCCGCCTCCTGTCAGATCAGCAGCAGCATTAGATTCTCAGAGGAGCACAAACCCTAGTGTGAACTGTGCATGTGAGGGATCTAGGTTGCACACTACTTACAAGAATCTGATGCCTGATGATCTGTCACTGTCTCCCATCGCCCTGAGATGGGATCATCTAGTTGCAGGAAAACAAGCTCAGGACTCCCACTGATTCTACATTATGGTGAGTTGTTAATTATTATATATTATGATAATAAAAAAGTACACAATAAATGTAACGTGCTTGAATCACCCCAAAACCATCCCCACTTCCCCCACAGCCCGTGGAAAAATGGTCTTCTATGAAACCACTCCCTGGTGTCAAAAAGGTTGGGGTATACTGTTTTGGTGGAGTCCAGAGGATTTTCTATATTTTCATGCACAAATATACACACACACAAACTAAAGAGAGTTTTACTTCTTCTTTTCCCACTTGGACACCTTTTATTTCAGTTTCTTGACTAACTGTCCTGGCAAGAACCTCCAGTACAATGCTGAATACAAGTGGTAGAAGCAGATATCCCTGTTTTTCATAAGATGTCCTTTATCAGGTTGAGGCAGTTCCCTTCTACTTCTAGGTTGTGAAGTGTACCCTGGATTTAGGAGTATAAATTGGCACCTTTTTTCTGGAAAACAACTTGGTAATATATGTCAAGAAGTTTCAGAATTTAAAAACTTCGGTCTATCAATTCAATTCATATTGATCTATTTAAGGAAATAATCAAATGTTAAAAAAAAAAAAAAGTTTACCAATAAGGATACTAAGAATGGTAGGAAATCTGGTTCTAGTATCTATGACCCACTGACTGCTAGGATTGATGCAACAGCTGCTCATTATGTAAGACTTTTATCCTCAATACTTCATTCCTAACCAAACCAGTAATTAAGAATTGATTAGGACTTTTCCTAGCACATGAAGCCTCTGCTTTAGCTAAAGGCATATGAACAGTGGCAGGTACCTCCTAGAATATCCAAGCATAAAGCTTCAATAGAAGGAACTATAATGAAATGTCCAAAGGAACTTAAATACACAAAATGGAGGAATAAAATATAATTCAGGCTACATTTCACCCAAGTGACATTATGCCATTACAAAAGCATTTTATTAAATAAGACATTAAAAGAAGCAGAACCTTCATTTGGTAATAATCACATAGATGTGAGAAAAAAGACACTAGAGGAAAATATAGACAAATGATGATAGTGACAGTATCTGGGTCAACTTCTTTTCTCCTTTATACTTTGTTTTTCAAATAGATGACAAATATTTATTTTATAATCAAGCAAACAAAACCTACACATTAACATTCTTCTTTCTCCTCTTCTGCCCCACCCCAAAAAAGGTACTAACTCTACAAAGTAACAGTACTACACCAGAGGGGTAGAATCCTAAAACTATGAATCCCTGACCCTATATCTTAATTGTAAATTTCACATAAAATTCCAGATAAAAGTAAAATGTAGAATGGAGACTATTTTGTAAGTTTTATCTTTTACATAACATAATGGATAACACAATATAGGTAACCCCCACTATAAAAGAAAAAAAAGTAACTTATGAGTGACTTTCAACCCTGCCTTAAATGTGCTGCTGGAAGCCCCACTGTTACAGAAACATGTTATTTTCAATTAAAAAAACCCTGCAAGTTCATTTCTCTTTTTAGGAGGGGAAAAAAAAGATAACACAGTTTACAGTTGCTAAGAACAGACTCCTTAGCAAAGCTCCCTGACTTATTGGGTATGTTCCACAGTGAGTTATCGCTTAAGTTTGTTCACTTCTTTTGAAACTTAACACCTTCAACTGAAATTCCAACAATTACACATTAACTAACAATAAAGAAAAATCTCTAGGCAGAAACAGGTTTGTCATTCATATATAAGTTTGATTCAGTTCTAGCAGTGTTTGCAGATTCTTCTGGTTCCAGAAACTAGGTTGAGTTAGGGACCAGATTTGGTTTAACATCCCCAGTATTCAGATGGGCATTATTCAATGCTAAGATAATGAAAATGTTCTGTAACTTCACTGTCCAAAATGTAGTCGGTAGCTACATGTAGCTACAGAGCACTTGGAACATGAACAGTGCAGTTAAGAAACTAAACTTTTTATTTTATTTAATACTAATTAACTTAAATAGCTACATGTGGCTAATGGCTACTGCATTGGCCAGCCCAGCTCTATCTAGAACCTAGCACAATAAACATTTGTGGTAAGAAAGAATGAACAAATCAATGTTGCTTTCTTCTCAAACCTCAGGAGATATCAGCAGTTCTAAACTGCGGGAATATAAATTCAGGCCTAGAAAAACACAAGGTAAATAATTTGGAGGCTAGGTATTCTTTAGGGGATATGCCAGTCTTTCATTGTCTTGTAAAAACAAGTCATGACAACTAATAATTAGAATGCCCTCCACTATACCTATCCAAACTGCACCCACCTTTAACATTCCACCTATTCCATAGAACCTTCCGAACTCTCCATTTCATTCATTCACTTACTCAAAATTTAATGATAATCAACTGTGGGCTGCACACAATGAATACAAAGAATAAAATTCAGTCCCTGCTCTCAGAAATACAGTAAGAATAAGATATGAAAACATGACAAGTTATATGAAAATACAAGTTATGGCTGGGCACGGTGGTTCACGCCTGTAATCCTAGCACTTTGGGAGGCCGAGGTGGGTGGATCACGTGAGGTCAAGAGTTCAAAACCAGCCTGGCCAACACAGTGAAACCCCGTCTCTACTAAAAACAGAAAAAAATTAGCTGGGCGTGGTGGCAGACGTCTGTAATCCCAGCTACTCGGGCGGCTGAGACAGGAGAATCACTTGAACCCGGGAGGCAGAGGTTGCAGTAAGCCAAGATTGTACCACTGCACTCCAGCCTGGGTGACAGAGCGAGATTCCGTCTCAAAACAAAAACAAAACAAAGCAAAAATACAAGTTATATGAAAGTACTATTACAGAATTATGTATGACATGCAATTCAAGTATACGGGAGCACCTAACACTGTTTGTGAATCAGAGACTACAGAGGAAGTGACATGTGAGGACTTCTTCCCTGGACCACACAGTGACATGTTGCCACAAGCATTTACTATAGAATACTGTCTTCTGATTTTTAGGAAAATTCCACAGTAGAGTGCTCTAATTCGAATTCCTCATTATAAAAACACTAATATTCCAAGTATTACAGCTAAATTAATTAGGGGATAGTAATTATAATACTGATGTTTGGGTGTCCAGAATACCATGTTAAGTACCAAAACACTGTTTTGTTAAGTAGGAAGGTTTTATGTGAAATTTACAGTTAAGGTATAAGGTCACAGATTCATAGTTTTAGGATTCTACCCCTCTGTGTAGTACTGTTACAAAGCAGAGTTGGTACCTTTTTGGGGGTGGGGCAGAAGAAGAAAAAGAAGAATGTTAATGTGTAGGTCTTATCAGTAGAAACAGGTACATTTCAGTTGACGAATTTTTTAAATCTGAACACTGAAAATTTACATCTTGAAATAAAGATCAATGACTCGAGTTTTTACTTTATACAGCATAAAAGTCTTCTCTACCAAGAGAATTTTTTTTTTTTTTTTTTTTTTTTGAGACACAGTCTCACTCTGTCGCCCAGGCTGGAATGCAGTGGCACGATCTCGGCTCACTGCAACCTCTGCCTCCCGGGTTCAAGTGATTCTCCTGCCTCAGCCTCCGTAGTAGCTGGGATTACACGCACGTGTCCCCACACCCAGCTGGCCTCTTGGCCAGGCTGGTCTGGAACTCCTGACCTCAGGTGATCCACCCGCCTCAGCCTCCCAAAGTGCTGGGATTACAGGTGTGAGCCACCATGCCCAGCCTACCCAGATAATTGTAAACAGCACTAAAATGTTTAATATTTAATTAAATATTATTTTACTCATTCAGAAAGTATTCTTCTATAACTTTATAATCCTCAGTGAAAGGAAGAAAGTAACAAAGAAAAGCTTATATCACAAATTAATTCTATTTTCAGCAAATGCATCTCCATTCACAATCTGTTATAATATAAACACTGAACAGTTCAAAGACTTTTTGAACAGTGAAATATGAACATAAATACTGAAACTAATGTAAGTAACTGCATCCCACTCTCCTTCCATACATGAAGAAACTGAGTATCTAGAAGAACAGGAAAAGCTCTCTGATCCCAAAACCCCACCTTGTTAACAATAAAAGATTTTAAAAATCAGACAAAAAGGTTCAAAGTTCCCTTCAAAGTGATTAAAAGAGATGAAACTACATGAAGATGAAAGAGTTAGGAGGAAATTTCAGAATCAGTTTATCCCCTGTCCATTCCCCCAATTAGTTTAGAAAAAGTTTCTTCAGGCCAGGTGTAACAACTCACACCTATAGTCCCAGCACTATGGGAGGCCGAGGCAGGAGGATCAATTGAGCCCAGAAGTTTGAGGCCGGCCTGGGGAACACGACAAGCCTCATCTCTACAAATCACTTTTTTAAAAATTAGCCAGGCATGCTGTCATGCGCCTGTGGTCCCAGCTGCTTGGGAGGCTGAGGCAGGAGGATCGCCTGGGGTCAAGTCTGCAGTGAGCCCTGATTGCATGCCACTGCACTCTAGCTTGGGTGACAGAGTAAGACCCTGTCTCAAAGAAAAAACAAAACAAAACAAACAACAACAACAACAACAACAACAAAAAAAAAAAAAACAAGAAAAAGCCTCTTCAGCATCTGTTTCTGCACAAAAATATACCCATGACCCGGTGATACCACTTAACCCTCTGTTTCTTAAGAATAATTCCTTCTTTAAGATGAAATAAAATTTCACTTTTGGCAGGGTACGGGGGCTCAAGCCTGTAATGCAAGCACTTTGGGAGGCCGAGGCAGGCAGATCACTTAAGGTCAGGAGTTCCAGACCAGCCTGGCCAACATAGCGAAACCCCATCTCTACTAAAAACATAAAAATTAAAAATTAGTTCACTGTAGTGACGTACACCTGTAATCCTGGCTACTTGGAAGGCTGAGGCACGAAAATAGCTTGAATCTGAGAGGCAGAGATTGCAATGAGCTGAGACCGTGCCACTGCACTCTAGCCTGGGCAACAGAGCAAGACTTGGGTCACAAAAAAAAAACCAAAAAAATTTTTTTTACTTTCAATAATTAATTGAAATTAATAACCTTCATGATTAACTTTTTCTCATTTTTAAGTAAAGCCAAGTTTTAAGAAAATATATTTATGATGTTTTCCTTTTTTTTTTTTTTTTTTTAGACACAGGAGTCTCGCTCTGTTGCTTAAGCTGGAGTGCAATGGTGCAATCTCGGCTCACTGCAACCTCCACCTCCTGGGTTCAAACAATTCTCCTGCTTCAACCTCCTGAGTAGCTGGGACTATAGGCACGCACCACCATGCCTGGCTAATTTTTGTATTTTTGGTTGAGATGGGTTTCACCATGTTGGCCAGGCTGGTCTCGAACAACTCCTGACGTCAGTCGAGTGATCCACCCACCTCGGCTTTCCCCAAGTGCTGGGATTACAGGCATGAGCCACTGCACGGGGCATTTATGATGTTTCTCTTACACAACTAATAGCTTAGTTAGTTATAACAATGCAATGTTTATATTTTTAAAAGTTAATATTTTTACTTGATTTTTGTATTGTTTCTAATTTTCATATTTACATTGTTAAGTCTAAACTTTTACTTTTTAATGTTTATACATTCCAATACACTCATTTTAGACTAGCCCGTAACATTTAACCAGTGTTACTGAACTGTCTTTATGCTCTAACTAGACAATTAAAATTAGTTTAATACCACACAGTATGGCAATCACAATTAGCATAATGTCATACAGCTACCGTGGTCAGGATTAGACTTCAAATCTAGTTCCCTTTTCAGAAAATATGTTGCTTCATCATAGTTCCCATCAAAATTATTAGATTCATTTAAGAAAGAATTATGTTTTAAATTTTATAACTTCTCACATACACTAATGCATTTAACTAATTCCAGGTACCTACATGTAACTTCTCACATAGTAAAACACATTCCTATTTATCATGACTCATAGAATTACAAACAGGATTATGGTAGGAAGAAAGATGATGAAGAGTGCAAATAACATGAAAATCTATGATTTCTGAAGTGCAGCGCTAGGCACTGAGGAGAAATATAACTAAAAACAAAGCAAAAAAAGGCTCAGGGAATTTATAACCTGATAAAGAAAATAAATTATGACCATAATTGTAATACCTGGAAGACTATTACTACATTCACAGATAGTACTGTTTAAGTATTAAAGTATAAATAGGATTATTTAAAAAAATAGATCTCATATATTCATTCAGCAATTAGTCATTCAGCACATTCCATGGTCCAGCCACTGAGCTAGGCAGGAGGCACAACAGTGAAGAAAACAGGTATGGTTCCCATCTATCTGCACAGAAACAAGTAACAAACCATTATAATTATTCCCACTTATTAGGAAATATTAAATTGTCTGTGTCTATACGTAGTGGAAAGTGGGAAGACTGATAAGGTAAGGCCTCACTAATGAATAAAGCAACATTCAGGCTGAGACCTCAGGCGTGAAAAATTAGCCTTTCAAATTGTGCATGTGTGCATGTGTGAATGAGTGTGTGGGTATGTGTGTGTCTGTGAAGCCTGGTGGGCAATCAAAATGGCATAGATGGGATTGGAGAAGCAAGCAGGGAGGTGATCTCACAGATCAAAAAAGCAGGACGGCCCAGGTATGCTGGAGGAAAAGCAAATATACTAATTTAGCTAGAGCATGAGGTTAATGCAAAACAAACAGCATTTGCACAATACTTTCACGTTGAAAAGTCTTAATTCTTACCATGATAGATAATGTTTCCCTTTTATGGATGAAGGGATAACAGACTCAAAAGGGCTAAAAGCCTTACTAATAAGCCCACACCACTAATGCACTCAGTCTCAAGACCCAGATATTCTAATTCAAGTCACACCAGTACCCCTTCTACCACACAATAAGTAGTAATGAAAAATAAAGTTGAAAAGACAAACCAGGGTAAAAGTCAGGCTGAGAAATGCAAGCTTTACTAGGGACAAAAAGTAACAGAAGTGACATCAATTAAAAAGATGATTCTGAACTCCATATTGTACTTTCAAACAGTTCCTTTATGCAAAATAACTACCATGTAGTTTATCAATCATTTTGAATTGTGTCCCCCAGAAGAGTGAGAGTGAGAGAGTGAGAGTGAGAGAGAGAGAGAGAGAGAGAGACTGTGTGTGTGTAGCTGGGGAAGACAGAAGGCTAAGTACCATGTTCAATCAGAACATTCCTACTTTAATCTTTTTCTTTTCGTTTTGAGAGACAAGGTCTTAATCTGTCACCCAGACTGGAGTGCAGGGTGCAATCACAGTTCACTGAAGCCTCCATCTCCTGCACTCGAGATCCTCCTGCCTCAGCCTCCTGAGTAAATGGAACCACAGGCATGCACCACCATGCAGGGCTAATTTTCTGATTTTTTTTTGTAGAGATGGGCTCTCATTATGTTGCCCAGGCTGGTCTTGAACTCCTGGGCTCAAGTGCGCCTCACACCCTGGACTCACAAAGTGTTTGGCTTATAGATGTGCAACACTGTGTCTGTTTTATGTTAGATTTAGTCTGAAAAAAAGTTTTGCTGTTTGCAAACCTCAGAATATAGTCAGTAAACTTTGGTTCTACAATCTCATGAAGATTTAAATATAAGATTCATATAAAGATCCTATATTTACATCTTAAATATAAGATTTAATATAAGATTGTATAAAGATTTAAATCTAAAATCTAAGATGTAAAACATACCAGCAGTAGAGCACTGCTTTCACCCATCATATGCCCTATAATAACTACTTTAATAAGCAGGCTAATTTTTTGTCAGCTTCTCTACTAAATAATAACTATACATATATACATACCCCACTATAGATTATTAAAGGCAATTTCAAGTATGATTTTTGCCTCCACACTTTCAGAAATAATACATATGCCTACCATAAAGTTTCCTTGTATGTTAAGGCATTTGTAGCATAAAAATGTAGAGTAAAAATACTACTACTACGAACTGGTTTTTCAACTACTAAAAAATGAACTCTAAAAACTAGACACTGATGTCAAAAAAAACACGTATTACTACTGAATACTTTATGTGTAACATTGGCAAATACCCTTTATGAAGTTTACTCAAAACCCACTAAAGTAAATCAATCAATTCTTCAACTCTACCAAACTTAAAAATATAGTTTCACATTAGAGCAATAGTATCTAATTACTCAAATAGTCAAATCTATTAAAAAATTTGCAAGTTAGCAATATTAATCATGAATACAAAGAATTAGTTATTTAAATATGCGCACATACCTTTGTCCTTCTTGAAATCCAAAGCATCTTCTTTATCAGTCACTATTTCCTTCATATTGATAATACTCTGATGGGTAAGCTGCCGGAGAATTTTAATTTCTCGAATTGCTGTAATTGGAAAGCCTTCCTTTTCATTATCCAGACGTACTTTTTTTAAGGCTACCATTTCTCCTATTAAGGAATTTAATAAAATCAGGTTACCAGCTGACAAAAGCAGATGACATTTTTCTTAACTTTAAATGTATTTTAATTTAATTCTGTTCTTACTTCTCAAAAATACAACCCACAAAATACGTTTGTTTCCAATATACCAATACTTATATTTCCAAAAAATTAAGTCCGTCATTGAACAAATTATGTAATATTTATATAAACCAGGGAATACTATACAACTGTTAAAAATGAGCTAAGTCCAAATATATTATGCTCCCCATTTATATATTCAGTGAATAAAGTAAGATGCTTTTACATTCACTTGGAAAAAAATAAAAAGAAAACAGAAAGATGCTAGGCCGGATGCGGTAGCTCATTCCTGTAATCCCAGCACTTTGGGAGGCTGAGGAGGACAGATCACGAGGTCAGGAGTTCGAGACCAACCTGGCCAACATAGTGAAACCCCAACTCTACAAAAAACACAAAAAATTAGCTGGGCACCTATAACCTCAGCAACTTGGGTTGCTGAGGCAGGAGAATCACTTGAACCTGGGAGGTGGAGGCTGCAGTCAGCCGAGATCACACCACTGCACTTCAGCCTGGGCGATAGTGCAAGACTCCGCCTCAAAAAAAAAAGATGCTGAAGACTGGGTATATCACACTGTCATTTTTTTTTTTAAAGTGAACAAGGGAAAGACAAATATAGCCCATATGCTATGTATGCATAAAATTTCTCTGAATAGAGAAAAACTCTTATCAGTGAAAAAAATATGCTCAGACATATTACTTGCCCAAACCTGGCCAGTTACCTAGTAGTAAAACTGGAATTCAAAATCCAGTTACTTGCCTCAAAAATATACGTTCTTCCCCACTACACTAAATTGTCACGTAATTTAAGTATGATTCAGCTTTGTATCAGAAATGATCCAAATAGAAAATGAAATACACACACATACACAAAGTCTATTATAAGAAAAAATTCACTATAATAAAGGTTTGTTCATTCCACTTCTTTGGAGAAAAAAATGTTCTTACAAATTTTCTAAAAGAAAGAGGTGTATTCTTTTAATCATTACAACTTATTCTATTAATTTTAATGGAATGCCTTCTATATTGTGTATGAGTCCTGGTTTTACTTAACAGTTTTAAAAGTTGTAATTTAATGTTTTTGATAACACATCATTATAAATACTAATTATTACTCTATGAAGTAATTGCCCTCAGTAGTTTCTAACAATAAAGTCACCTCCCATATACTATATGGCCTCAAATAGCTGTGCTGTTTTAATCTACTGGTTTTTTTCCTTGAGACAGAGTCTCGTTCTGTTGCCCAGACTGGAGTGCAGTGGCGCAATCTTGGCTCACTGCAACCTCCACCTCCGGGGTTCAAGCAATTCTCCTGCCTCAGCCTCCCAAGTAGCTGGGATTATAGGTGCCCGCCACCACACCCGGCTAATTTGTGTGTTTTTATTTTATTTTATTATTTTCTGAGGTGGAGTCTCGCTCTGTCATTCAGGCTGGAGTGCAGTGGCACAATCTCAGTTCACTACAACCTCCACCCCCTGGGTTCCAGCCTCAGCCTCCCGAGTAGCTGGGTTTACGGGCATGTGACACTATGCCCAGGTAATTTTTGTGTCTTTGGTAGAGACAGGGTTTCTTCATGTTGGCCAGGCTGGTCTCAAACTCCTGGCCTTAGGTCATCTCCCTGCCTCTGCCTCCCAAAGTGCTGGGATTATAGGCATGAGCAACCATGCCCAATCTATTGGTTTATTTCAATAAGCAATTATGAGTAAAGAAAGATAAAATACTAGCTCTATGCATTATTAAGTAAAATATATAGCTTCTGACACAGCTACTTTTTGCTTCTCCTGTGAAGCCTTTTAAAACTTTCTCTGAGTTCCTGATTATGTTATGAAAGATTAAGCTGCTAAAATTGACCTCCAAGGATAGTTACTGCAGGAGAAAAATTGAAGGCTAAATGAAAGTGTTGTGTAAGGCTTATGACAAAAAAAAATTTACTAGTAAGATTAATTCAGGTCAAGATACCTTTCCCTCTGATTAATAACAGTGTAAGAATTACTCACCATAAAAGAGGAAAGAAAAACTAAATCCTACCATACAGTATATCACAAATACTAAAGGAACACTTTTTAAAATATATACATATACAGACTCACTTACATGTACTCATAACTTACAAAATGCATATACAGAATAAAATTAAAAACAAGATGAAACAAAAGCACAATAAATTTGAATTTTTTTGGAAAATTTCCAAAGCTAAACATTAGAAAAGAAACACAAACTAAGTACATTCCGTAGGCCCAAAAGATCCCCAGAACTTGGCATTCTTACCAGTGTCTTTATCCCTGGCTTTGTAAACTTGTCCGTAAGTACCTTCTCCAATAATTCCGATGATATCAAATTTATCCACGCAGCGTTTTCCCCAGTCAATATCTTTTTCTTTGATTTCACCATAGCGAGGCCCACATATTCTATCAAATATAGTTCTAAAGTTTTTATATACAATCAAGCAAATTGAATAAACTGTCTAATAACTCAATATGTACTTGCCACCCAATTGTATATTCTTTATTCTTCCCTACTCTTGCAGTATTTATCATCATCTATCCAAAACAAGTAACACTGATTTGGTATTGTAAGTTATCATAAAAATTGAGGTATCATTTCTATATACTGACTCTTCTTCTGTAGACAAGTATCTAAACTGAGAAAAAAAGTAGTAGAGCTTGTATGAAGGGTTTTCAAAAATAAAATGTAATTTTTCAATGAGTAGATGAAACCAACACTAGTAAGAGTCAAAATTCTCTAATCAATCTCCAGGGAGTTTTATTTTTCATCCATTAACAATATACATAATCTACTTTTAAAAAACAAGAGTTTGATAAAGAATGTTAACAAAAATCTAACTATAAAACTTATTGACAAATTTAGACTTATGGCTGGATGAAATCATCTGAAAAACATCAAAAAAAAGATTTTGCAGTCTAAGAGAGTACAAAAGGTATTAATACAACCAACTCTCATGAATCCACATTTAAGCAGATACAGATGGATAGGTAGGACAAAAATCTTACATTCTTCAAAAAGATACATAATTTTGTAGTATTTTAATATTATAGTAAATCACAGAAATTCAAGTAAAAGAATAAAATTACAGTGCTCAAGAAGAGAGTATTTTTTGGCTTTTTTTTTTTTTTTTTTTTTTTGGAAACAGGGTCTTGCTTTGTCGCCCAGGCTGGAGTACAGTAGCACACGATCATAGCTCATTACAGCCCTGACCTCTTTGGCTCTGGTGATACTCCTGCCTTAGCCTCCTGAGCAGCTGGGACCACAGGCATGCACCACCACACCGGGCTTTTTTCTTTTTTTTTTTTTTGTAGAGATGGGGTTTCCCTATGTTGCTCAAGCTGGTATCAAACTCCTGGACTCAAGTGATTCTCCCATCTCGGCCTCCCAAAGTGCTGGGATTACAGGCATGAGCCACTGTGCCCGGCCAGTTTAGAAAACGACCTCAAACACACACACTACATACTACCTCAACTGCAATTCTAAAATCAGATCTAACTTAAAGTCCTCACTGTCCCTTGGTTAGGAAGTTAAAAAAAAAAAAAAGCACCAGTGTTGCCCGCCTTTAACTGATTAACAGGTTTTAAGGGAAAAAGGTCTCTCTGGGCACTTACTTGAAGCTAATTTAGGATACAAATTTCAAACCACCTTCTACTCCACCTCTTGCAAAACAAAGAATGTATTTGTTTATAGGAGAAAATGGAGCTAAAAGCAAAGGTAATAGCAGCTTGCCCATTACTAATTTTATTTGGGCTCACTAAATGCTGACTTCTACTCTGCCCAATTTAAGTGTTTCTGTGTTCAATCTCTTAATAACAGAAAATATCTTAAACAAATACAATACCCCAGGAAATTAATACATTACAAATTATGAAGGAAAATTAAATTTGGTTTTATTAGTCACTGTGAATAGGAATGCAAGCAATTATGAATTTTTTCAAAACTGTAATAGAATTCATATATTTAAGTTGAAAGAATAAGTACATTTTTTATTTTAAACCTTAATTTAGTGTTTTATGAACTTCTGATGACCCAGAATCACTGCCGGTCAATTTAAGAGCAGGTAGAAAGCAAGCACATACTTAGGCCTCCTTTTACTATGTAATTGTGTTGCTGTTTTCTTTTCCTCTGGACTTTTTGAGAGATCATCTCCTCCTGGTAGCTCAGGGGGCAGCGGTAAATCAGCAAGAAGACATCGGAGTTTCTTTTCTACTTCTTTTTTAACTGCTTTTACTGAAATATTTCCTCGTAAGCTAAAAGTGAAAGAAGTCAGACAAATAAAAATTTTGTTAAGTAATAAAAATGTGCTTATGTCTTACATTTAAGCAGCAATAGTCATGAATATTCAACAATATTTCACATTATAAGACTATTGTCTGAGTTTCTTTCTAGCTAAAGTAATACACTATACTCAACTGTAAAATGCAAAATTTGGGGTAAAAATGATACAGAATTAGGTAAAAACTAAGGAAATCTGTATAAGGTAGGAACTTTGTATCAATATTGATTCATTGTTAACTAATGTACCACAATAATGTAAGATATTAACAGTAAGGAAACTGGGTATAGGGTATTCAGGGTCCCTGTAGTATCTTCATAATTTTTCTATAAATATAAGACTGTTATAAAAATAAAGTTTATTTTTTAAAACGATACAGAATTAACTATAAAACTGTACATTAAAATTGAAAATCAACTAAACATGCTTTGCATAAGAACTCAGTTTTGCAAAGCATTTTTTTTTTTTTTTTTTTTGAGATGGAATCTCACTGTCGCCCAGGCTGGAGTGCAGTGGCGGGATCTTGGCTCACTGCAACCTCCACCTCCTGGGTTCAAGCGATTTTCTTGTCTCAGCCTCCCAAATAGCTGGGATTACAGGTGCCTGCCACCACACCCGGCTAATTTTTGTATTTTTAGTAAAGACGGGGTTTCACCATGTTGGCCAGGCTGGTCTTGAACTCCCGACCTCAAGTGATCTGCCCGCCTTGGCCTCACAACACCCAGCTGCAAAGCACTTACTTTGATTCTGGTAGAGACACAAAAGATGTTTTACTGTAATAAATAAATGAAAGCACATGATAGTATTTATCTTGCCCATTTAAATATCCACAGCTAATTCAGCTTTGACCCTTTTCAGGGTTAATTAATTTTTCTAAATTGGACAATGATTCTTCTAATTTTTTTAAGATTCCAGCCTACTAGAATTACAGTTGAAATTTAAACTCCATCAGCTTTGTACTTTTTATGAATGCATAAAGAGCTCTGAGTTTTAAAGTATATCTTAACTTGGCAATTTATTTTAAATTTCCCTGATATGACAAAGTATGTCATCTAATGTAATGTGACATGTTGAAAGAGAATCTCATAATGATAATAAAATTTGGACTTCACATACTGTCATGGCAGTTGAGTCCCATAGTGAAAAAATTTATTCCAACTACACTGCTGTGATCAGAAATTACTGAAGATATTATTATCAATGTAAATAATTTAATTGTAATTATTCTCCTATTCATGTTGAATAATAATACTGTAAAACAAATGAATCCTTTAATACCACTTGATAAAAACTTAATAATACCATCTGATAAAAACGACTTAATAATCATAGTAAATGTATGTCCTGTGTTACTCACTGAAAGGTTCTTTAACAGAGAAAAAACATGCTTTAAAAGAAACTGGTTTGTAGTTTTGTTTTGTTTCTTTAAGACGGAGTCTTGCTCTGTTGCCCAGGCTGGAATGCAGTGGCACAATCTCAGCTCACTGCAACCTCCGCCTCCCGAGTTCAAGCAATTCTCCTGCCTCAGCCTTCTAAGTAGCTGGGACTACAGGCACGCATCACCATGCCCGGCTAATTTTTTTGTATTTCTAGTAGAGATAGGGTTTCACCATGTTGGCCAGGCTGGTCTTGTACTCCCGACCTCAGGTGATCCAAAAGAACTGCCTTGGCCTCCCAGAGAGCTGGGATTATAGGCGTGAGCCATCATGCCAGGCCTGTAGTTTTAATTTTAAAATAATGTATCACACAGCCCACTTCTCAATTTTCCTCTCCCTCCATTCAGCAAATATTGATTATGAGCTTCCATGTGCTAGGTATTTTGTAAGGCACTGGAAATTTAACAACAAACACATTAAGCTACAGTTTCTTTCAAAAAAGAGCTTACAGTCTGGAAGACAGGAAGTAGGATAAAGTGTTATACAAACAGATTCCTAGAGTAATGTAGTAGCTAAAGGGTAGCTAAATCAAGTCTGAAATACAGTAAAGGCTTCTTTCTAGAAAAGGTATCACCTGAACGCCAACTGAAAATAGGCCTATTTAGAATAACTTATTTGAAAACTATAGTCTCTAACTTGTAATGAGGCTTTAGTCAAGAGTTATCTGAAGATTCAATCAACATTTCTGAAAGCAAAAAACTAAAGTTTTAATTTCAGTTATAATTTAAAACTTAAAAAACTATCTATATTAAATGTTATTATATTAACTATCAAATATTACTTTCCAAGATTACATAATTTAAAACATTTTTGAGTATTTGCAATAATCAAATAGAAAATGTGCTTTTAAAAACACTTCCATACACCACAGCAACAAAAATAAAATGCCTTAAAAAGAAATACACACATGCAACAGAAAAAAAATAAAACATCTGACTGAAGAACATAAAATTAGATCTGAACGAATGAAAAGAAACCATGTTTTAATATGGAAAACTAATATTATAAAGCTGTCTCCAAATTATGACTCTATTACATTTAATAGAGTTTCAAAAAAATCCAAGAAAGTTTTTTTTTTAAATACAACTTGACAACCTGACTGATTATAAAATTTGTCTAAGAATAAAGGCAAAAGAACTGCCAAGAAATTTCTGAAAAAGAGAAATTAAGTAGGATTTGCCCTGTCAAGCTATTCAAAGATCTAGAACTACAAGCCAAAGGCTGGTTGAAGTCAAAGGATATATATTATTCAGTCTATCTAATGTTTTATAAAGAACTATGAATTGTGAGTAATTTTAAATCCAAAGATTTACGTAATATTCAGGTTCTAGGCTTCCTCTTTTAAAAAAGCAAAAGTTCTAAGACAAGCTTAAATTCTTGTAGAGCAACATTGATGTTGCAGCTCAACAGCAGAGCTGTTTACTCATCACAAATTTACTTCATTCCCTTCATTTTTATATTACTGTTTGCCCCTAAAATAGAAATTTGAGTTTGGGAGCCAATATACCATGTATCTAAAGACATTACAATGGTAAGATACTGACAAATAAAATATGTTAAAGAAAAGAAAGTAGAGAAACAGATATATGTAAGAATTTTTATATATGGAAATTAGTGAGATGAATTATACAATAAACAGTACTGGTAACAACACTGGGTTGGGGGAGTAAAGAATCAGAACACTTCTTTACACTATAACCGAAAGCAAACTTCTATGAGATCTGACTTAACCTTTTTAAATTTTATAAACCTAGAAGTCTTAAAGAAAAGAGAATAGATTTGACTAGATAAAAATGGAAAACATTCATACAACCAAAAGCAAAACAAATGTCAAAGATAAGCAATAGATTCTGAGAGGCAAAGGTCAACATCTCTAACATAACAACTAAAAACCAATTTGAAAAAGGGAAACAACTTTAAGGAAAAGCCAGCACAGAATACAAGCAAGCAATTCACCAGAAAAATAATAAATAACCAATAAACGTTCTAGAAAATACCATACCTCATTATCAGAAAAATGCAAAATTAAATAATTACATATTTTAAAGAGTGTCAAAATTGACACTATCCAAAACTGTTACGGCAATTTCATACATCTGGGTGCATAAATTGGTATACAGCCTTATTAAGACATAATTTGGCAGTTTCTATCAAATTTTTAATGTGTGTACTTTGACATGTTAACTGTCCTATAAAAATTACCTAAATATACATAAAATATTAATATATAAGGAGAGTTTAATAGCAAATAATTATAAACCTAAGTATCCATTAATCAACAGAAGAACACGATACATCCATTCCTGTAATAAGAATATCGGGCCCATCTATACCAACATGGAAAGATCTCCAACACATTAAATGAAAAAGCAAGTCAAGGAACATTATCCATGGTATGATCCTAATTTTAAAAATAATAATAAAACAATCACATTCTCTGAAAACACACAGATTACCATCTATCTCATGATTTTGTGGGAAAACAGACTGCAATTTTGGGAATGAAGCAAAATTCAAAGTGAGCCTAACATATACCTTTGGCAAGGAAACACGAAAAAACAAATGAGGTCATGTCAAAAAAATAAAAGAGTCAGCTTATAGCAGCTTCCACTGGCCAAATTTCAGACAATGTGAGGGTCAAAAGGAATAGTGGCTATTACTATTAGTAACACAGAAAATAAATAAAAATCCACGAGAGTAGAATGATTAAATGGGATATGGGGAAACATGTACATACAAAACAAGGCCAGCTAATGTTAAAAGGAACGGCAGAATTAGAAAATAACCATTTTCAATTTGTGCAGCAGCAACGGAAAAAAAAAATCACCATTTGCAGCCCCTACTATAGTAACTGAATTAGACAAATATCATTCATGGCTGCTAAACCATTAGGTGATAGGTTGTTGGGAAAAAGGATATTCAATCACTGCCAAAACTATTACCCTACAACTCACTTCTAATTGCAAAGAGGAAAATGTACCCTCATACATGAAGAGACCTTACAGTTGGTCATCCACTTAACCAAGTGATCACATCACTACTAGCAGAGTAAGACAATCTGGTATTTTGGTCCTCCTGTAACAACAGCATAAAATACATAAAATCACCTCTTAAATATTCTGGCTAAAAAACTGTGTATTCTTTATCTAAACAAAGCACAAGTAATTTCCAGATTATGGGAAATAAAGGGATTAGAGAAGAACAAGTTAAATGATACCAAGAAGAAATAATCAGATAAATCCAAAGGTGAGACATTCTGTAAGATTACTGGCCCAGACTCTTCAAAAAGTCATGGGGCTGGAGACAGGGGGTGGGTGGGGGAGAGTACTGATTACTGATTATATATAGTGCATGATATTATTGTTTATTTATATTAGATTAACTACTGTTGATTTCCTTGTTATCACAATAATGATACTGTGATCAAGCAGGAGACTGACCTTATTCTTGGGAGATGACTTAAATATTTACAGTATAGTGAAAAGAAATATATACACAGCCGGGAGCGGTGGCTTACGCCTGTAATCCCAACACTTTGGGAGGCCAAGGCAGGCAGATCACAAGGTCAGGGGTTCGAGACCAGCCTGGCCAACATGGTGAAACCCCATCTCAACTAAAAATACAAAATTTAGCCAGGCATGATGGTGTGCGCCTGTAATCCCAGCTACCCCGAAAGCTGAGGCAGGAGAATTGCTTGAACCCAGGAGGCAGAGGTTGCAGTGAGCCTAAATGGCACCACTGCATTCCAGCCTGGGCAACAGGGCAAGACTTCATCTCGGGGAGAACTATACACACACACACACATACCCTCATTAGTTCTCTTAAACAACTAGAGATGGAGCGTGTGTGTGTGTGTGTGTGTGTGTGTGTGTGTGTGTGTGTAATTTTTTCCTTTTTTTGAGACAGGGTCTCACTTTGTCACCCAGGCAGGAGTGCAGTGGCGCAATCACAGCTCACTGCATCCTCAACCTCTCGGGCTCAGGTGATCCTCCCACCTCAGCCTCCCAAGTAGCTAGGACTACAGGCATGCACCACCACAGCCAGCTAATTTTTGTATTTTTTGTAGAGATAGGGTTTCGCCATGTTGCCGAGGACTGTCGCAAACTCCTGGGTTCAGCCATCTGCCCACCTTGGCTTTCCAAAGTGCTCATTACAGTTTGGGATTACAACTGTGAGCCACCACACCCGCTGAGACGGAGCATCTAAAACAAAATGTAACTTCCATCCAGTAAACACAGATGCTAACTGTATTATTCTTTCAATTTTTCTAAGTGCTTGAATACTTTCAAAATAAAAGAAGTATGAGGGAAGGGGAGAATTTACTTAGACATAATAAAACAGCAAAAACAAGTGGAGTAGAGGTTTGCAAAATCAAGAGGCCACTCAAAACACACACACACACTTTTGCTAATGTATTTGTGGATACAACAGTGAGAGTCAACCAGGAATACAGATATAGGCATGCTCAAAGAAAGCAAAGATCGAAAGCTTTCCTTAAGATACAGCAATGAGATTATGCAGACCATTACTCACTCTTCTTTAAAATGATCTTTAAATTTACACTGAGTAACAAGTAAATAAAGATACCTCCCATATTTGGCTTTCCTAAAGTATGTTGTAACAGAAAAGATTGTTTCTTTACCTCAAGAGAAATAGTTTATAAACCACTTTCAACTAATAGCTGTTCAGCAAAAACCAAAAAGTATACAATGGTTACTAAAAAGAAACTTGTAAACATAAAATTACCATGAGCTTACTTTCGGATACATGAAAAATATGTCCTGGGGGTGCTCCCCCTTCATTATAAAAGAGGATGGAAAACCAACCAATAGTTCCTCTTTTACAAAAACCAATTATTTTCAAAGGAAGCACTAGGTCTATTCGTTACACAACAGATCTACATGTTACATATATAATGGTTCATATATTATACAATGTAAATCATACTTTGTAATTTTTACCTTTTTTCAATAATCTAAAGCAGTTTTAAATATCTGTAATATTTCCAGCAGTGCTGATTTATACTAGGACTAATTATAATAACTGAGATGCATAACACTTTACAGCTTGCAAAATTCAGTCCATCAACTCGTTTGATGTTTACAACTAATCTGTGAGGTTAAACTGTAAATATTTTCACCCATGAATAGAACTAACTGGACTGAGGCACAGAAAGATTAAGTCATGAGCGTAGTAAGAAGTACAACTGGCACTAAAAACTAAGCTTTCTACTACAGCCTACTAACAAATGTTATTGTACTTCTAACAGTATTATAAATAATAAATATAAAATAAGTCTCCTGTGCCATCCATTCCCTTCAGCGTCCATTTATTTCCAAAAGTAATCACTTCTAACCATTTCTTTTTACAATACATTTTTATTTAATCACCTAAAAACTTTTATAAAAAGTAAAACAATATCAAGTCTCTTCCTCATATGCAGTTAGTACATACATTTCGGTAGTTAAATTACAGATATCAAAATAAGGAAAGTTCCATTGGTGATGAATTAATCTTTGGCCACACAGACATGTACTGGTAGTGCTCATGAATCTTAAGAAACTTCTGTATCCATTAAACATACAAACACATTCAAAGAAAGAAGAGACAACAAAAAGGGGAAAAAGCAGAGGAGACAGAAAAGGTGGATCAAAAAAAAAAAAGTAATGAACAATAATTAAATGTGCCATCAACTAATTAAAGACAGATGCATAAACAGTATCCTTATTAAGCACTCATATGTGTACATACAGAGTTCCTGAAAATATCCTAGTAAAAATTTACTCCTAAAGCATATATGAAGAATATAAAGTAGAGAACCACCAGTCTCAATAAAACATGGATTCTCAGTAACAGGTTACTCTCTAATGAAGTAACTCAATTCAATGAATTAACAGTCAAACCTGCAAATACAACAATTATAGTAGTATAATTAAATAACACCCAATTAAATTGGATGGGGTCTCCCAACAACATTTTGATTATTTTTCAAAAGGCACCTCAAAGGGCATGAAACTCAAGAATTATTATTTCACTTTTGTTTGTGTTAAATTATAAAATTTCCATAATGCCAAAGTAAGCACTTGTCCACATGGCATTTTTATCCACAAAATCTATTTTTAAAAGTCAGCTAGGAAAACTACTCATATAGTTGCTTTTTAATGGGGAGTGGGTGGGGGTGGAAGCTCTAATTTCTTCATAAAAATAAAAACAGCTAGCTGGTATAACAGGCAGATAACAGGCAGATAAACCACACGAGTCTAATTCTTCTACACTAGGACACAAAAAATAAACATTCTTAGTTGTATTTTAACTTCCTCTTAAGAATATGTTTCTCAATAAAAAAATAAGTCATACCCTCAACGTTCATAATAGAAATTTTTTAAACGTGTTAAAGGAAAGCATAATCACATTATCAATTTTCTTTCTTTCTTTTTTTGTTTTTTGTTTCTTTTTTTTGAGACACAGTCTTACTGTGTCATCTAGGCTGGCTGGAGTGCAGTGGTGTGACTTCGGCTCACTGCAACCTCCACCTCCCAGCTTCAAGTGACTCTCCTGCCTCAGCCTCCCTAGTAGCTGGGATTACAGGCACCCGCCACTGCAGCCGGCTAAGTATTTTGTATTTTTAGTAGACACGGGATTTCACCATGTTGGCCAGGCTGGTCTTGAACTCCTGACCTCAGGTGATCCACTCGCCTCGGCCTCCCAAAGTGCTGGGATTACAGGCTTGAGCCACCACGCCTGGCCACATTATGAGTTTCCTATAATATAATGTGATTAATCCCAACTGCAAGACAGGCTTAAAAAAATTTTTTTTAATTAAAAGAGTTAAGAAGGCCGGGCACGGTGGCTCAAGCCTGTAATCCCAGCACTTTGGGAGGCCGAGACGGGTGGATCATGAGGTCAGGAGATCGAAACCATCCTGGCTAACACGGTGAAACCCCGTCTCTACTAAAAAAATACAAAAAACTAGCCGGGCGTGGTGGCGGGCGCCTGTAGTCCCAGCTACTTGGGAGGCTGAGGCAGGAGAATGGCGTAAACCCGGGAGGCGGAGCTTGCAGTGAGCTGAGATCCGGCCACTGCACTCCAGCCTGGGCGACACAGCAAGACTCCGTCTCAAAAAAAGAGTTAAGAAAAGACTAAACTAAAAAATGATAATAAAATCACTGACAGTGATAAATCTACGAGGCCACTGAAGAAACTTAGAAATAAATGAGACAAATGCTTATCAGATGTATATTAACCATGGCCAACTCATTCATAAAATGTCCTGTTTCTGATTGCCATCATCAAGGAAAACTAAACCAAAGAGAATACTGGTATTTCTAATACCCAAAATCATATTGAAATATTCATTGTATCCCAAGGCAATGGCAATTTTTCCCTGAATGTCTTAGTATAAACTTTAATTTTGCCATCTTGTATGCAATGTGCTTAATTTTAAGATGCATACAATAAAGAAAATTCATTCTCTTACTTGTAGTCTTTTTCACTAAAGTTGTTTTGAGGGGGTTAGGGGAGGTCAAATCATTTCTCAGTTCAGACTTACATTTTTTCTTTGAGCAGTTATTGACAAATACTTTTTTCACTTACCTATCAGCTTCTTTATCTTCAGGCAGCATGGGAGGCAAAGGTAACGGTGGTAATGTAGAGGTCACTAAAGCTACATGTTGCTCCTTCTCCTTGGCTCCTATGCTTGGTGTAAGTGGTTTGGTTTTCTCTTTAAGAGATACTGGTTCCTCCTTTGTAGCAGCAGATTTACTCTCCTTTCCAACTATGACTGCTTTCTTGGCGGCTTTATCTACAATCAAATTATTTTCCACCTTCGTTACCTGAAGAGGTGGCTTTGTTTTTGCTTTGTCATTTTTTAAAGTTCCACCACTTGAGGGAGAAGGTGCATGTTCAATTTTAATTTTCTTCACATCCTTCACATGGTTTGTTTGTGATGCACTGGCACTAGTTTCTGTGTTCCCCTTGGTAGGTGTAGAAGTGTTTGAAGCTTTTGCAGCTTTGGCAGCAGCCTCAGCAGCCTTAGTTGCTTCTGCAGCTTTCGCTGCTTCTGCGGCTCTTGCTGCCTCCGCCGCTCGTGCTTTTTTATTCTTGTTCAATTCAGCTGCCAGGCTACTCTTCAGAGTTAGTGTGCTAGGAGAAATACTAGAATGACGACTTCTGGATCTAGACAATCTGTGCCTGCTACGAGATCTTGAATGCCTAGATGAATATGGGCTTCTGCTTCGGGATTTGCCAGACCGTCTGGTGAGAAATAATTAAGATTTAGTCAGTAATTCAGAAAGGTTCAGTTTGGAATTTACAAAGACAGTGCTAACTCGAGTTTATGAAATAAAATAGAAATTTACTTAATTTCAAAGTTACATTTTCGAAGGAGTTTTGAAAAATAAAAAGTTCTTTAAAGTAGAATATTATTTGGTGCTCATAGTTCTCTTCAAAATGGATTGCCCTGATCTTGCTTTGGTCTACAAATGTAAAAATGAGGAGGAAAAATGTGACAAGGCATCACTGCTGTCTCAGAAAAAAGAAGTAGGCAATAAGGCTACATCAATGGTAGTAGTAGCAGCAGGGTAAAATCTGACAAATCTTTTACCAGGAGACAGTTGCCACATCTCAAAAGTACCTTACTCAACCATAAGTTCAGAAATAAACAGTGCTCTGTCTATGGCAAGAGTGAAAAAGACAAGACTTACTACTGGGCAATAAATAGAGTCTCTTAGAGTTCGTTTCAGAAAGATAGTTTTAAGAAAATGTACAGCCAGGCGTGATGGCTCACGCCTGTAATCCCAGCACTTTGGGAGGCCAAGGTGGGCAGATCACGAGGTCAGGAGTTCGAGACAAGTCTGGCCAACATAGTGAATCAAACCCCGTCTCTACTAGTACTGCAAAAAGTAGGCCAGGCGCACTGGCTCAAGCCTGTAATCCCAGCACTTTGGGAGGCCAAGATGGGTGGATCACAAGGTCAGGAGATCGAGACCATCCTGGCTAACATGGTGAAACCCCATCTCTACTAAAAAATACAAAAAACTAGCTGGGCAAGGTGGCGGGCGCCTGTAGTCCCAGCTACTCAGGAGGCTGAGGCAGGAGAATGGCGTAAACCCGGGAGGCAGAGCTTGCAGTAAGCTGAGATCCGGCCACTGCACTCCAGCCTGGGCGACAGAGCAAGACTCTGCCTCAAAAAAAAAAAAAAAAAAAACTCTGCAAAAAGTAGCCGGGCATGGTGGCATGCGCCTGTAGTCTAAGGTAGGAGAATTTCTTGAACCTGGGAGGCGGAGGGCAACAGAGCAAGACTCTGTCTCAAAAAAAAAAAAAAAAAAAAAAATTACATTCACACACATTAACTAAAATAGACATAAGCATAATCACTTTACTCACATAAACACACATATACAAGATAATATCTTATGAGCTACATAATTTCACACAGAAAATGCTACAAACTAAAAACCATCTAATCACTCTTAATCTGAGGCTCTGATACTTTCAAAATGAACGAGAGTAAAAATTAATATACGTATCATTTAAGTCTTCAAAGTACTTGACAACGATTATTTTACCATAATATTAAACATTTACTAGTTAAGTATTATTACTCCAATTTCTCAGAAGGGAAAAGAACAGAGAGGCAAAGTAAAAATAACTCCCACAAAGAACTATGCCACAAATAGTAGTATAGGCCTGAACTAGGACTTAGGTTTTCAGGCTCCTTGCTCTATAAAACAATGAGAAACTAAATCTTGGAAACAACTTGATAATGAGGCCATTCGCTTCTCAAAAATTACTGGAAAACATATATTTAAAAATATAGTGGCAACCAAAGTTCCCACAAAACAAATTTAACACAGTACCAAGTGAAAGGAAGCTGAGCTTTTCAAATCCGTGCATTACTAAGACTTTTAAAATATACTCAACAAGACAAAGACACTATGATAATACATTCACGTTATCTCATTTAATGCCCACATCAACCCAGTAAAGTATGCATAGATAACATATAAGAAATTGGGTAAAATATTACATTACCTGAAGTCAACACCTGAACTCATTAGTAGTTATGTTGCTTATTATCTTGCTACAACTACTCTATCTCCCAATACTTTTCTGCTCTACTCTGTGACCAATGATGCTGACCCCAACAGATATGCCTTCTGGGTTCCAGGGCTGTCCTGCCACTGACAGAAGATAAGAAGGCGGAGAAAGGCTGCATTATTTCTTCCTACCTCCCTCCCTCCTCATGGCCACATTTTCTGGCAGAAGCTGCATCCCTCCACCACCATGGTTGCTGTGAGGCACCCTCTTCACAGCTCTCACGAGGCTCCAATAGCACAATATTTTTCCTGCCCCTTTGGGCTTCCCTGTTTCTAGTAAAAACATGCCTTATGGGTTTCCTTAACCCAGGGCACCTCTGCAGTCCCTGCATTAAAGTCTCTTATAACATCTGAGTTGGATTCTATTTTTGCCTAGAACTCAGGTCTTAAACTCAGCATTTTTTTTTAACTCTAAAGTAGGCAGGTTAACACATTAACACACTGCCAAGGAGCTAGCTGGCAAGAATGTGGAGAAAAGGGAACCCTTGTATACTGCTGATGGGAATGTAAATTAGTAAAAACACTATGAAGAACAGTTTGGAGGTTCCTCAAAAAGCTAAAAATAGAACTAGCTATCTTACAATCCAGCAATCCCACTCCTAGGTACATACCCCAAAGAAAGGAAATCAATAATACTAAAGAGATACCTGTGCTCCCATGTTTATTGCAGCACTATTCATAATAGCCAAGATTTGGAAGTAACCTAAGTGTCCATCAACAGATGAATGGATAAACAAACTGTGGTACATATAAACAATGTAGTACTATTCAGCCATAAAAAGAAAATGAGATCCCATCACTTGCAACAGCATGGATGGAACTAGAGGTCATCATGTTACATGAAATAAGTGAGGCACAGAAAGGCAAACTTTGCACGTTCTCACTTATTTGTGGGAGCTAAAAATTAAAACAATTCAACTCATGGAGACAGAGAGTAGAAGGACGGTTACCAGTGGCTGGAAGGGGAGTGACATAGTGGAGGGTCGGGAGAGGGTTAATGGGCACAAAAAATACAAAGAATGAAGGTGACCTACTACTTGTTAGCACAACAGGCTGACTATACTCAATTTTTTTTTTTTTAGTCAGAGTCTCGCTCCAGCCCTGGCTGGAGTGCAGTGCTTCTGCGGCTCTTGCTGCCTCTGCCGCTCGTGCTTTTTTATTCTTGTTCAATTCAGCTGCCAGGCTGATCTCGGCTCACTGCAGCCTTTGCCTCCCGCGTTCAAGCGATTCCCCTGCCTCAGCCTTCTGATAGCTGATATTACACGCATGCCCCCACCACGCTTGGCTAGTATTTGTATTTTCAGTAGAGATGAGGTTTCATCATGTTGGCCAGGCTGGTCTTGAACTCCTTACCTCAGGTGATCTGCCTGCCTCGGCCTTCCAAAGTGCTGGAATTACAGGCATGAACCACTACACCTAGCCAATAGTAAAAAATAATTTAAGTGTACATTTACAAAAAAACTGTAAGAGAATAGTTGGATTGTTTGTAACACAAAGGATAAATGCTTCTAACACAAAGGATAAAAGGATGCCCCATTTACCCTGTGGCTAATATGCGTGCATGCCTGTATCAAAATATCTCATGTAACCCATAAATATATACATCTACTATGTCCCCACAAAATTTTAATTTTTATTTTACAAAATTTTGTAATTCAAAAAAAAATAAGCAGAGATTTTTTGTTTTTGTTTTTGAAAAAGGTCTCACTGTCACCCAGGCTGGAGTGCACACACACTACCCATGGCTCACTGCAGCCTCGACTTCTTGGGCTCAAGCAATCCTCCACCTCAGCTTCCTGAGTAACAACAGGTATGCACCACCATGCCCAGCTAACTTTGTAGAGACAGGGTCTCACTTTGCTGCCCAAGCTGTCTCGAACTCCTGGGCTCAAGGGATCCTTCTGCCTTGGCATCCCAAAGTGCTGGGATTATAGGCGTGAGCCACCATGCCTAGCCACTGAAAATTTCTGTTCTTAGTTGACATTAATACAGTGTGGAGGGAAGTGTTTAGAAACATTCTAATTCTAGGATAAAAACAAAATGATGATTAGGTTTAGGATAAACTCAAACACAAATTCAACTTCTACCTCCTTCTTTCAAAAACAAGTAAGTGCTGAGGGTCAACTAGGGTTCAGTATTGAGAAAGCATTTCATAAAAAAACCATACTTTAGTATCAATAAGCTTATAATTATACACAGAAATGAGAGGAAATGTTTGGCTAAATATGAAGTGATTGTAAGTTGGTTGTGAAATAATGTGGTTAACTTTAATATAGGAACCAAAGTGTCATAACATGAAATACTCAGCCACATTTTCAATTTCCTCTCCCTTCAGATTTTGTTGGAGTTCCAAACAAGTCTGATATACATCATGTTTCTACTCCCTGATCACATACTGATGAGTAGCAGAAAGCTAAACAGCAGAAGAAAGCAAAGAGACTGTCATCTCATTAAAGGTAACAGCATAGAAGGTTTGGAAAGCAAACCTTCTTTTCTTAAGTCAACTTTTCCTACACTGGCAAGATTCTGGTCATCAGTTTCATTCAGACACATAAAGTATATTTAATTGAGATTTATAATCAGTGAATCTTATCTAAGAAAAGAGATACAAAGATAATAGGTAAAATCCCAACACAATTCATTCTTCTAAACTATTAATCTCTTTTAGACAGAATCTGAATAACAGAGGTATCAATAAAGACTCAGAAAACTTTTGTCCTATAAAAAGATATTTTGGGGCTGGGCACGGTGGCTCACGCCTGTAATCCCAGCACTTTGGGAGGCCGAGGCAGGTGGATCACGAGGTCAGGAGATCGAGACCATCCTGGCTAAAGCAGTGAAACCCCGTCTCTACTAAAAAAAGAAAAGAAAAGAAAAGAAAAGAAAAGAAAAAAAAAATATATATATATATTAACCAGGCGTAGTGGTAGTGGCAGGCGCCTGTGGTCCCAGCTACTCCGGAGGCTGAGGCAGGACAATGGCGTGAACCCGGGAGGCGGAGCTTGCAGTGTGCCGAGATTGGGCCACTTCACTCCAGCCTGGGTGACAGTGCGAGACTCCGTCTCGAAAAAAAAAAAAAAAAAAAGATATTTTGGAGGCAACTTTTTATAGTATTTGATCACTATACCAACTAAATTCTTCTACATACAACTTCTGCTCCTCTCCAACTCTTATTTATCTACAAAAGTTCCTTCCTTAAACTATTTATTTCATGCCTTAGTAAATTTCCATTCTCTCAGATATTGTGATTTGCTAATAAATTCCAATAATATATTTACTGTTTATAACAAACATGGTTTGGGAACCTAAAACTAAACAAATTTTAAGTTTAGGTCATTTTTACTAATGATTAACATTTCAGCCATAAAAAGTTATGAGAATAAGAGAGAAGTGCATCTTTAATTAAAACTATATAATGAATTACGGCATGATAATGTTTTACTAAAAGAATTGAAATGGAAGTAGGTAGCAGGTCCAACCTTCTTGTTTAATAGATAATTTTTTTTTCTTTTTTAGACAGGGTCTCTCATTTTTTCGCACAGGCTGGAGTGTAGTGGCGCAAACAAGGCTCACTGCAGCCTCGACCTCTCAGGGTCAAGTGATCCTCCCACCTCCGCCCCCCAAGTAGCTGGGACTACAGGCGCGCACCACCACACCCGACTAATTTCTGTATGTTTTGTAGGGATAGGGGTTTCACCATATTGTCCAGGCTGATCTCCTGGACTCAAGTGATCTGTCCACCTTGGCCTAGGGTTACAGGCATGAGCCACTGCACCCAGCCAAGATTTTTCTAAAAATGTTTTCCTAATATTCCTATATTGTTATAGAAATTAATGAATACATATTACCTGTTTCTTGCTTTTGATGTTTTTAAGAGGCTACAGGACCTCTTTAAGAAGAGAACTTTCTATGTTTCTAACAGGCTTTCCCAATATACACAACACAAAGCAGTACCAGAATAAAAACCCAGTATCCTGAAACCCAACTGGCTAGTGCTCGTTGTTAGACTATTTAGTGTTCCTTGGAGAGAGAGGATTGTTTACTGTTCACTTGACTATTACCTCACAGTCTCTCCAGGAGTCTAGGTCTTCTGAAAATTGTTTCTCATTAGCAAATACCACGTCCTACAAATTTTACTAAAATACTGATAATATCCAGTCCTCCACTGTTGAAAATAACACAGAGCAGCGTCACTTAATGGAACTTTCTGGATGACAGAAATGTTCTATACATAGGATGTCCAATACGGTAGCTGTGATCCACAACATCTTTGAGGCTAATGTTTCCACTCTGCTTATTTCTCATGCTAATAGCAGCTGTGTCTATTTCAAATACTTATTAACGCCCCCCCAAAAAAGGTATGAATATGACTCCCAAACTGAAAAGCACTAAAGTGATGTTCCTATGTATTTTGTCATGTAACGTCATTATAACAGCCCTACTAAGTATATATAACAGCACTGTGGTAGCCTCTTAAATTCATCTCCTTGTTTCAAATTTTCTTCTACTCTATCTAATCTATATTACTAGACTCAAAATACTATTCTCACCAGTTCCTAAAATTATGACATGCAAAGCAAATACACGTTCCTCTAACATCTACTCCTTACCATTCTCTATTTTTAATTTCACTACTCTCCACTCATTTACCCAGGCTAGAAATCTAGTTTCCTGGTTCCCATACCACAACCCCTTAATTGTCTCATTTTACTGACTCTAACTCTATACTATTCCCTTATATCCATACCCTCTGTTTCTGTTCTAGTTTCCTGGTTCCCATACCACAACCCCTTAATTGTCTCATTTTACTGACTCTAACTCTATACTATTCCCTTATATCCATACCCTCTGTTTCTGATCATTGTTGTAACACAAAACTCCACAAAGTTAGCAGTTTAGAACAACACAAATTTATTATCTTGCAGTTCTGCAAGTCAGAAGTCCAAAATCAGTCTCAGTGAACTAAAAATCAACATGTCACCACAGCTTTGTTCCTTCTGGAGTCTCTTGGGAAAATGTTCCCTTGCCTTTTTCAGCTTCCACAGGCTGTCTACATTCCTCGGCCCTCTACTTTCACCATGGCATTTCCTCTCTCCTATTCCTGTCATCTGACTAGACCCTACAGCCTCTCTTTTATAAGAATCCTTGTGATTACACAGGACCCATCCAGATAACCCAGAATAACCCCTCCATATCAAGATACTTAATTTAATCATATCTACAAAGTTTCTCTTAAAATGTAAGGTGTAACAGTCACAGATTGCAAAGATTAGGGCATGGCACTTGGAGGGGGTGTGGTATTGGGTGTTATTTGGCCTACCACATCCTCCTCTTCCATTCTCAAGGACACTGTTCAACTTTAGGCCTCATTACCACTTCCCTAGGCTACCATATCATCTTAAAAAAATAAGCAATTTCTCCTGGCCAGGTGCAGTGGCTCACACCTGCAATCCCAGCACTTTGGGAGGCCAAGATGGGCGGATTACCTGGAGGTCAGAAGTTCAAGACCAACCTGACTAACATGGAGAAACCCTGTCTCTGCTAAAAATACAAAATTAGCTGGGTGTGGTGGCACATGCCTGTAATCCCAGCTACTTGGGAGGCTGAGGCAGGAGAATCGCTTGAACCCAGGAGGCAGAGGTTGCGGTGAACCAAGATCATGCCATTGCACTCCAGCCTGGGCAACAAGAGCAAAAACTCCATTTAAAAAAAAAAGAAAAAGAAAGAAAGAAAAAAAAAATCTTTATTACTAGTCTCTCTCTGCTCCAATTATATCTACAGACACCATAACCAAACTAATCCTCACTGTTCAGTGATTACACGTCCCAAATTTACTCATTTTCCTCCTCTTAGTAGCTATTCCAAACCTTCACAACTTTCATCAAGCTCACACAATCCCAGTCTTCTCATAACATAGCTTTATTTATTGTTTCACCAAAAAACCCACAAAGACTACCAGGCATGTCTCTTGCCTGCAAATTTAATCTGTATTTCCTGTGCCTTCATCCACCGTACATTCCACCTCAATTAAGAGAGGAGGTGTTCCTCTTTCTATCTAAGGCTAACTCCCCTATAATGAATCAATCTCATACACTCTAGAGCCTTACTTCTTAGAGTGTAGTCCATAGACAGGCAGCATCAGCACCAATTGCAAGCTTGTCAGAGATGCTGTGTCTCAGACTCCAGCCCACAATTTAATGGGTATCTTTAACAAGATACCCACATGATCCCTTTTATCTCTTCTCAGATCTATTTGGTTTCCAAGCTCCACCAATTCTACATCTCAAGCGTGTCTTCAGCTTTCCATGCTCATTATCCCCATAGCTACTATTCCACATTAGGTACTACATAATCACACACTTGGCCCAGTGCAAGTCTCCTTACCAGGTTCCCACCTCTAGTCTCCACCCTCTCCAATTAACTCTGCACTTGAATAATCTTTCAGTTACCCCAAAACCTTCAGCCTTGCTTGACTTGCATATAAAGTCCTTGTCCAGCCATCACAAAATACAGGAAGTGTCAGGCCTAGAATGTTTCTCTAATATTCCTCTCTTCACCTCCTTTATCTAGGAAACAAAAGGATACTTCGTATCTCAGCACAATGTTTACCACCTTTATAAAGCCCTCTCTTATTATGCCAGTCAGTTAGAGCTGGTACTTGTCCTATGATCCCATCACAACTTTGTTTATATCTCGGAATAAAAATAATCAGATAATCTATCTTCCCCAACTAAACTGAGATATTCTATCTTCAAGCCTTGACTTCTATCATAAACCTGGCAGTGGTAGATGCTCAATAAATATTTACACAATTAAAGACACTACTGATAGTATTCCTATTGAAAAGAATGCACAGTAGCCTAGTATCAAGGTACTGCATAATTTGTCTGGTCCTAACCTACCTTTGCTTATCAAGTACTAAATTTGCCCAGTACTTCCATGCCTTTACACTCCCACATACCAGCCTAGGGAGAATATCATCTTGCCCTCCATCTTATATTCAAGGCTTATCCATCTCTCAAGCACTAGCATAAAAGTGCTTCCTTCCTCATAAAGCCTTATGAAGAAAGAAGTCAAATCCAAGCAAGAAGCAGGCTCTCCATTCTTTGAACTCCCATAGCATTGTATCTGCACCCTTCTTACGATCTCTCACTCTTAACTTCATATTTTAGATATCAACTTCACATTGTCTATTAAACTGTACCCTCCTTGAGAAGTCTAATTCATTGTTGTATCACTCCACAGCCCCTAGCATAATATCACACAGGTAAGAGTCTTTCACTGAATAAAACAAATACCGTACAACAGTCCCCTCATCCGCAATTTTACTTTCCATGGTTTCCCATATGCAAGGTACGGTATAATAAGATATGTTGAGAGAGAGCCCATATTCCCATAACTTTTATTTCAGCGTATTGTTATAACTGTTCTATTTTATTATTGTTGTTAATCTCTTACTGTGCCTAATTTATAAATTAAACTTTATCACAGGTACATATGTATAGAAAAAAACATAGTATGTTTAGAGTGGAGTACTACTTTGGTGGTTTCAGGCAACCACTGCAAATACTGGAATATATGCCCCATGGAAAAGTGGGGACATGACGATATACCACACTAACCCTCACAGGTTCACATTTATAAGCATTTTTCATTTGATTTTCTCCTCATGTGCAACCAAGGTATAGAGCAAGCAGATGGGGGAACTAAGAAGAGGCAGAATCAATACTCAAACCCAAGTCTTCCATTTCAAAGCCAGGCACTATTTATTGCTACACACTACCTCTTTCTCCTCCATTTGTTTAATTCATGTGTGTGTGTGTGTGTGTGTGTGTGTGTGTGTGTGTGTGTGACGGAGTCTCACTCTGTTGCCCAGGCTGGAGTGCAATGGCATGATCTTGGCTCACTGCAACCTCCGCCTCCCAGGTTCAAGCGATTCTCCTGCCTCAGCCTCCCAAGTAGCTGGGATTACAGGCACCCGCCACTACACCCAGCTAATTTCTGTATTTTTAGTAGAGACAGGGTTTCACCAGGTTAGGCTAGTCTCAAACTCCTGACCTCAGGTGATCCGACCATCTTGGCCTCCCAAAGTGCTGAGATTACAGGTGTGAGCCACGATGCCCAGCCTGTTTAACTCTTATCGATCTTTCATGGGTCAAGCTGAGGTCTCATCTCTATCACTTCCCCATTTGCTGAAATCACCCAGTACTTGTTACAGGTTGGCTTGTATTTTATGTCTTTGTCTTTTAAAAACATAAATTGGGTTATGCCATCTCCTTGCTTAAAACTCTGCAATGGCTTCCAACTGCATTTAAAATAAAAATAAAACTCTGTGTTGTGACTCACAAGGTCTAAACCACCTTCCATCTTTATTATACCCTTCTTTATTTACTAGGCTCCAGCCACGCTGGTCTCCTTTCTGCTTTTGCAGAAGGTCAAGCTTCTTCCTGACTTGACGCCTAAGCATACGTTATTTTCTTTCCCTGGGATGCTTAGATCATCACATGGCTGGCTCTTTCTCATAATTTCAACATTAATGCATATATTACTCATTATAAAACACTGTTCAAATGTTTCTGTACACATGGTATATGAGAAACCAATGTGGCAATCATTACACACATACTACAAAATAGGAGATTTCCTTTTTTCATGGACCCTAGAATAGTAATGAATATTTATATTAATATATGCTCCCGTATAGGGGTCAAACAAGGTATTTGAGGGTTTTTTTTTGTTTGTTTTGTTTTGCTTTGAGACAGGGTCTCACTCAGTGGTCCAAGCTGGAGTGCAGTGGTATAATCTTGGTTCACTGACTGCAGCCTCAACCTCCCGGGCTCAAGCGATTCTCCTGCCTCAGCCCCTCAAGTAGATGGGACTACAGGTGCACACCACCAGGCCTGGCTAATTTTTGTATTTTCTGTAGAGACAAGTCTGTGCCATGTTGCCCAGGCTAGTCTCAAACTCCTGGGTTCAAGTGACCCTCCTGCCTCGGCCTCCCAAAGTGCTGGGATAACAGGTGTGAGCCACCATGCCCAACCCAGAATTTTTTTTACACCAAAACTTAGACTTTGAGGCAAACAAAGTCTTTTTTCTTTGGAATGAGTTGGAATCAAAGTCATTATTTTTTATTAAAAAATAAGACTAGGCATTTATGACAAATCTGCAACTAAGCACTTTGCGAAGAAAGACTAAATGAGGAACAAGACAAGAAAGTCCCTTCTCATCCCTTCTGCTCAACATTGTATTTGAGATTCTAGCCATTGTAATTGGTCAAGGATAAGAAATAAAACAAATCCAGGCCGGGCACTGTGGCTCACACCTGTAATCCCAGTACTTCGGGAGGCAAAGGTGGGCGGATCACCTGAGGTCAAGAGTTCGAGACCAGCCTGGCCAACATGGCAAAATCCTGTTTCTACTAAAAATACAAAAATTAGCCAGGCGTGGTGGTCCTCACCTGTAATCCTAGCTACATGAGAGGCAGAGTTGCAGAGAGCCAAGACCGCGCCACTGCACTCCAGCCTGGGCGACAGAGCAAGACTTCATCTCAAAAAAGAAAGAAAAAAGAGAACAATCCCATTGCAATAGCCTTTAAAAGGCTGAAATACCTAAAAATTTAATTTAAAAAGTGCAAGGCTTATACCCTGAAAACTACAAAACACACTAAAAAATATTAAGGAAAATCTAAATAAAAGGAAAGTCATCCCATGTTCACATATTAGATGACTTAACCTGTTAAAAGGTAATATTCCGTGGCCAGGCGTGCTGGTTCATGCCTGTAATCCCAACACCTAGGGAGGCCAAGGCAGGAGGAGTGCTTGAGCCCAAGAGTTCAACACCACCCTGAGCAACATAGTGAAACCCTATCTCAAAAAGAAAAAAAAAAAAGAATTAACAATACTCCCCAAATTAATCTAAAAAGTCAATGTGTTGCAATTTTGTAGTGATGAAACAAAAAATTGTTTAAATCAATGTACTCCACATCAAAATCCTAGCTTCTTTTTTGAACTAACTGGCAAGCTGATTCTAAAATTCATTTGAAAATGCCAAGAACCCAAACAGTCAAAACAATCTTTAAAAAGACCTAAGTTGGAAGATTCATACTTCCTGATTTCAAAAATTACTGCAAAATTAGAGTAAGCAAGACTGTGTGGCACTGGCATACAGACGGATACATAAATCAATGGAATATAATTCAGAGTACATAAATAAATCCTAATATTCATGATCAGTTGATTTTCAACAAGGGTGCTAAGACAATTCAATGGAAAAAGAATACTCTTTTCAACAAATGGTGCTGGGACAACTGTATATCCACACACAAAAGAATGAAGCTAGACCTCTTCCTTTCACCATACAAGAAACTAACTGAAAATCGATCAAAGTAGGAGCTAAAACTATAAAATTTTTAGAGGAAAATGCAGAAAATCTTTGTGAACATAGATTAGGCAAAGCCTTCTTAGATTTGATACCAAAAACACAAGCAATATATAATAAATTAGACTTCATCAAAATGAAATACTTCTATGCTTTAATAGACACCATCAACAAAGTGATAGAATGAGAGAGAAATTACTTGTAAATAATGTATCTGATAAAGGACTTACATCCAGAATAGACAGTATACAAAACCCTTAAGACCCTATAACAAGACAACAGCCCAATTTAAAAATGGGCAAAGAAGGCCGGGCATGGTGTCTCACGCCCATAATCCCAGCACTTTGGGAGGCCAAGGTGGGACGACTGCTTGAGCTTGAGTTTGAGACCAGACTGGGCAGCATGGCAAAACCTCATCTATACAAAAATACAAAAAAATTAGCCGGGTGTGGTGGTCCCTGTGCACCTGTGGTCCCAGCTGCTCAGGAGGCTAAGACAGGGAAATCGTTTGAGCCCCAGCGATGGAGGCTGCAGTAAGCCAAGATTGTGCCATTGCACTCCAGCCTGGGCAACAGAATGAGACCCTGTCTCAAAAAACAGGGGTGGGTGGGTGGGGGTGGGCAAGAGATTCATGTAGACATTTCTCAAAAAAAGATTTTGGCCATTTCTCAAATGGTCAAAAACACATGAGAAGATGCTCAACTTTACTTGTCATTAGAGAAATGCAAATCCAAACCAAAATGTGATCCCACTGCAAATACCAAGATGGCTACAATCAAAAAGAAACTTTTGTTGAGGATGTGAAGAAACTGGAACCCTCATATGTTGGTGATATGAATATAAAAATGATGCAACTATTTTAAAAAACAGTTTATCAGCTCTTTAAAATCTTAAACATAAAATTATCATATGACCCAGCAATTCTACTCCTAGGTATACGCTCAAGAGAAAAACAAATGCTCATGCAAAAATGTGTACACAAATGTTCATAGCAGCATTAAAAAAAATGGCCAAAAAGTTAACCGAAATGTCCATGACTAATGATAAAGTGTGGCATAACTGTACAATGGGATATTTGACCATTTAAAGGAATATTGATCCATACAACACCACAAATAAACCTTGAAAACATTATGCTTTAGTGAAAGAATCCAGCCACAAAACACGATACTTTATACGATTCCAGTGAAATGAAATGTCCAGGATAGGTAAATCTATAAAGACAGAAAGAAATCACCAACCGTTGGTTGCCAAGACTGTAGGATGTGGGAATGGGGAGTGACTGCTAATAGTCATGGAGTTTCTCTCTGGAGTGACTGAAATATTCTCAAATTAGTGGTGACGGTTACACAATGCTATGAAGAGACTAAAGACTAATAAATTGTAGCTTAAAACAGTAACTGTACGGTATGTGAAATATATTTCAATAAACACGTTATTTTTAAAACCAGAAAAGATAACATAAAAATGAAAAGTTTTGTGTTTATTCTAAAAGTATACTTCCTTTATGGTCCTCACGCCATATTAAAAGTAACGACAACAACAACAAAAAGACACATGGCTGACTTTTTGCAAATGTGCTCGAGCAAACATGTTCTAGTCCACTGAGCACAAATTCTGTGTTTGTCTTCATGTTTTCCTGAACCATGCCTTGAGATGTATTTTTGAAGACGGAAAAAGAAAAGCAGGTGAGAAGAGTAGAAGGGAGCTCAGTACTTAATATGCACAAAGGCACATACTTTGATAGTCTCTCTCCAGCCATCAAGAATTTGTTCACAGTATATTATTAGACTTTGTTAATATCAACAGAATTTTTTTTAACCCTGTGAGGCTGGACCTTTGTGGTTTTTTGTTGTTGTTGTTGTTGTTGTTTTGAGATGGAGTCTTGCTCTGTCGCCCAGGCTAGAATGCAGTGGTACAATCTCGGCTCACTGCAAGCTCCACCTCCCAGGTTCAAGTGATTCTTCTGCCTCAGCCTCCCAAGTAGCTGGGACTACAGGCGCCTGCCACCACGTCTGGCTAATTTTTGTATTTTTAGTAAAGACAGAGTTTCACCATATTGGCCAGGCTGGTCTCGAACTCCTGACCTCGTGATTCACCTGCCTCGGTCTCCCAAAGTGCTAGGATTACAGGTGTGAGCCACCGTGCCCAGCCTGAACCTCTTTTTTTAATCCAAAGCAATTTAGGCTGAAGAAATAGTTTGCTACAAAATACAAGGTTTTTTTTTGTTTTGTTTTTTAGAGATAGAGTCTTACTCTGTTGCCCAGGCTGGAGTGTAGTGGCGAGATCTTGGCTCACTGCAACCTCCGCCTCCCGGGTTCAAGCGATTCTCCTACTTCAGCCTTCCAAGTAGCTGCAATTACAGGGGCATACCACCACACCCAGCCAGTTTTGTATCTTTAGTAGAGATGGGGTTTTGCCATGTTGGCCAGGCTAGTCTCGAACTCCTGGCCTCAGGTGATCTGCCTGCCCTGGCCTCCCAAACTGCTGGGATTACAGGCATGAGTCACTACACACAGCCCTAGAAAATACAGTTTTAAAACAAGACAGGCAATTTAATCTCACTTGCTAGGTACCTATTATCATATGCTGTACTAGGTGCTTAAGAACCACAAATATTTTAAAAATCATAGGACTTGAAATCCAATGGCTGAAACAAAACCAAAATATTACAGAAATTTATCAGCCAGAAATGCAACAAGTCAAAATATTAAGGAAAAAAATTTCAGTTTAGGATTCCATACCCAGTAAAACTATCTCTCAAAATGGAGAGTTTATCAGACATACAAAAAGCAGACCTACATTATAAAAAATGTTCGAAGTCATTCCTCCAGCCAGAGGAAAATGATACTACATGGAAAGTTGGATCTGTAAAAAGGAAAAGCACTTGAAAAGGTAAATATTTGAGTAAATATTTCCCCAAGAAGTGACTCTTCTCATTTTAAATTTTATGTCTATGTATAACACACATACGCCATGCAAACACAGACATAAAACAGATGACAACAGCCGGGTGCGGTGGCTCAGGCCTGTAATCCCAGCACTTTGGGAGGCTGAAGTGGGTGGATCACTTGAGGTCAGGAGTTCGAGACCAGCCTGGCCAACAGGGTGAAATTCCATCTCTACTAAAAATACAAAAATTCATTGGGCGTGGTGGTACATGCCTGTAATCCCAGCTACTGGGGAGGCTGAGGCAGGAGAATTGCTTGAACCTGGGAGGCAGAGGTTGTAGTGAGCCAAGATCATGCCATTGTACTCCAGCCTAGGCGAAGAAGACTCCGTCTCAAAAAAAAAAGAGGTGACAACAGTACAAGATGAAAATGTAAGTATGTTATCATGAAGTTAACATTACACATAAAAGTAGACTGATAAACATGCACATTATAAGCCTAAGGAGAAAATCTCTGTTACTGTGGGTTAGGCAAAAATTTTTTTGGACATAAAAAGCATAAATCTGGCTGAACGCGGTGGGTGGCTCACGCCTGTAATCCCAGCACTTTGGGAGACAGAAGCAGGCTGAGGTCAGGAGTTTGAGACCAGCCTGGCCAACATGGTGAAACCCTGTCTCTATTAAAAATACAAAATTTAGCTGGGCGTGATAGCACACGCCTATAATCCCCAGCTACTCAGGAGGCTGAGACACGAGAATCGCTTGAACCCAGGAGGCGGAGGTTGCAGTGAGCTGAGAACATGCCTGGGCGACAGAGCGAGACACGCTGTCCCAAAAAAAAAAAAAAAAAAAAAAAAAAAGCATAAATCAGAAAAATGCTAAACTGGTTTTTCATTAAAATTTAAAACTTTTGCTCTTGGAAATTACTGTTAGGGAAAGTGAGTCACAGACTGAGGAAAAAACGTTTGCAAAACATGGATTTGTATCTAGCATATATACAGAATTCTTACAACTTAGTAAGACAACCCAATTCATGAAGAATGAACATTTTGAGACACTTAGCAGAAGATACGAAGGGCAAATAAACATATGGAAGTATCCTCAACATTACTTATCATTAGGGAATTGCAAATAAAACCACAATGAGATACCAATACCCATCCACTAGAATGGCTAAAATCAAAGACTGACAAAAAAAAAAGAAGTCTTACTGAGGAGGTGAGGCATCTGGAATGCCCATACTGTACTGACTGGAATGCAAATGGCAAAGACATTTTGAAAAAGACTATGGGATTGTAGGAAGTCAAGCATTCGCTTCCCATACAACACAGCAAACCCTCTCCTAATTTACTCAAGAGAAACAAAAACAAAAGATCTGTACTCAAATGTTCAGTAGCTTTGCTCATAACAGCCAAAAACTGGAAACAACTCAAATGCCTATCAACTGGGTGAACTGGATGTAATAATTACTCACAAAGTGATCTCAGTTCTAAAGGTTATTTTTAAAAATCACTTCTGAACGAGATTAATGAAGGCTTCATAGATAAAAACAACACCTGAGACTAGGCGCGGTGGCTCACACCTGTAATCCCAGCACTTTGGGAGGCCAAGGCAGGTGGATCACCTGAGGTCAGGAGTTCGAGACCAGGTGGCCAACGTGGTGAAATCCCATCTCTACTAAAAATACAAAAACAACTAGCCAGGCGTGGTTGCGTGTGCCTGTAATCCCAACTACTCCGGAGGCTGAGACAGGAGAATTGCTTGAACCTGGGAGATGGAGGTTGCAGTGAGCCGAGATCACACCACTGCACTCCAGCCACAAAGCGAGGCTTCGTCTCAAAACAAACAAACAAACAAAAAAAACACCTGAACTAAGGTTGAAAGAACGAGCAAGGCAGATTGGCCAATTGAAGGAAGGATACAAAGTGAGATACAAGAAAATAGTAAATAGTCCAGTTTGTATTGTGATCAGGATATACAGTAAGAAGTAAGAGTAGTTTGGTTCAGTCTGTGTTGGCAGTCTTAAATGCCCCATTCAAGAATTTGATTCAGTGGAATACTCAAACCCTCAAAAGATCCCAAATGGCCAAAGCAATCCCGAGCAAAAAGAACAAGGCTGGAGGTATCACACTATCTGACTTCAAAGTGTATTACAAAGCTATGTTAATCAAAAGAGTATGGTACTGGTATAAAAACAGAGACATTAACTGAAGGAACAGAATAGAGAACCCAGAAATAAACCCATTTACAGTCAACTGATTTTTGACAAAGTAGCCAAGAACATACAGTAAGAAAAGGACAGCCTCTTCAATAAATGGTGACGGGAGTGAGGCACAGTGGTGCATGTCTGTAGTCCTAGCTACTGGGGAGGCTAGGCGGGAGGATTGCTTGAACGTAAGAGTTCTGAGACCAGCCTTGGCCAACACAGCAAGACCCTGTGTCTTAAAAATAAAAATAAACAGGGGTGGGAAAACTGGATATCCACATGGAGAATAATGAAAATAGACTCTCATCTCACACCTTATACAGTAGAAAGTAGAAGAAAAGCTCCATGACATTAGTTTGGGCAAAGGTTTCATGGTTATAAACCCAAAAGTACAGGGAACAAAAGCAAAAATAAACAAAGGGATGGATCAAATTCAAAAGCTTCTGCAAAACAAAGGAAACAATTAACGAAGTAAAGTGACAACCTGTGGATAAGGAGAAAATACCTACAAACCACACATCTGATAAGGGATTAACATTCAAAATATTTTATGAATTCAAATCAACAGAAAGAAAATAAATAACCCAATTTCAAAAACGGGCAAAGGACCTAAATAGACATTCCTCAAAAGAGGGAACACAGTTGGGTTTGGTGATTAATGCTTGAATCCCAGCTACTTGGGAGACTGAAGTGAGTGAGGTGGGAGGACTCCTTGAGCACAGGTGTTTGAGACCAGCCTGGGCAACATAGCAAGACTCCATCTCAGTATTTAAAAAAAAAAAAGGACATACAAATGGTAACAGATACATGAAAAAATGCTCATCATCATCAATAATCACCAAGGAAATGCAAACTAAAACCACTATGAGATACCACCTCCCACATGCTAGAATGGCTAGCATCAAAAAAATGAAAGATAACAAGTGTTGGCGAGGGTATAGAGAAAAGGGGACCCTTGTGCACTGCTGGTATGAATGTAAATTACTACAGCCATCATGGATAATGGTATGGAGGTTCCTCAAAAAAGTAAAAACAGGATTACCACATGATCCCACTTCTGGGTATATACCGAAAGAAACTGCAATCAGTATGCGTAGGAGATGTCTCCACTCCCATGTTCATTGCAACATTATTCACAATAGTTCAGATATGGAAGCAATCTAGGTGTCCATCATTAGATGAACGGATTAATTTTTTTAATGTGGTTCAGGTTTGTTTTTTGTTTTGTTTTGTTGCTGAGAAAGGGTCTCACTCTGTTGCCCAGGCTGGAGTGCAGTGGCACGGCTCAATCTCAGCTCACTGTAGCCTTTACCTCCAGGGCTCATGCGATTCTCCCAGTTCTGCCTCACAAATATCTGGGACTACAGGTACATGCCACCATGCTGGGCTAATTTTTCTGTATTTATAAAGAAGAGATTTCATCACGTTGCCCAGACCAGTCTCAAACTCCTGAGCTCAAGCGATCTGCCTGCCTTGGGCTCCCAAGGTACTAGGATAACAGGCCTGCGCCACCGCACTCAGCTCAGCTTTAAAAAAGAAGTAAATTATGTCATTTGTGACAGGAAAATAAATACTGCATGATCTCACTTATATATGGAATCTAGAAAATTCAAACTCATAGAACCAGGGAGTAGAATGGTGGTTACCAGGGTCTAGGGGAGAGGAGTGTATAGGGAAAGGGAGATGCTGATCAAAAGACACAAAGTTTCAGATAGACAGAAGGAATAAATTTTAGTGATCTATTGCGCAGAATGGTGACTACAATAACGCACTGCATATTCTGATATTGACAAAAGAGTAGTTTTTTTGTTTGTTTTGAAACAGAGTCTTGCTTTGTGCCCAGGCTGGAGTGTCATGGCAAGATCTTGGCTTGCTGCAACCTCTGCCTCCCAGGGTCAAGCTATTCTGCTGCCTCAGCCTCCCGAGTAGTTGGGGTCTACAGGCACACGCCACCGTGCCTGGCTATGTTTTGTGTTTTTAGTAGAGACGGGGTTTTGCCATGTTGGCCAGGCTGGTCTTGAACTCCTGACCTCAAGTAATCCACCCACCTTGGCCTTCCAAAGTGCTGGGATTACAGACGTGAGCCACTGTGCCTGACCAGAGAGTAGATTTTAAATGTTTTCTTCAATGGCTGCTTGGAGCTGTGTTAAAAAAGAAAATTATTTTTAAAATGTTTTCACTACCAAAATAGCATGTATGTGATGTGATGGATTTCTTAATTATCTTGATTAAGCCCTCCACAGGTAAACACCAAAATATCACACACATAAATTTATATAACTATTTGTCAATAAAAAATAAATTGGCCAGGTGCAGTGGCTCACACCTGTAATCCCCACACTTTAAGAGGCCAAGGTGGGCAGATCACCTGAGGTCAGGAGTTCGAGACCAGCCTGGCCAACATGGCAAAACCCCATCTCTACTAAAAGTACAAAAATTAGCCAGGCATGGTGGCGGGCACCTGTAATCCCAGCTACTCAGGAGGCTGAGGCAGGAGAACAGCTTGAACCTAGGAGGCATAGGTTGCAGTGAGCCAAGATCACACCACTGCACTACAGCCTGGGCAACAAGTGAGACGCCATATCAAAAATAAATAAATAAAGAAATAATTTAAAAAGTATTTCATTCTGTAAGTATCTTACAGAAAGAAAAAATCAAATGAAAGTGGTATTTTAAATCTGAATGCAGAGAACAGGAGGAGCTTAAAGAGAAATCCAAAAGCAAGCAGAACTAACAACAAAGCATTCCAAGACTAATGTATAGACCAAAAGACCACTGAAAAAAAAAAAAGAAAAAACTTTACAGAACAAGAAGTTCATTACAATTATGGAGGGAGAAGATGTAAGTACTACTAAAGTTTGACACTAGGTACCTGGGAGAAACTACTGCCACTTAAAACACACATGTGCACACACACACAGAGACCAATCAAAAACCTAGTCTTAAAACAAAACATTACATAAATAAGGTTAAAAGATAAAAGACAAGCTCATGAAAAATACTTGCTAATGCCACCAAAAAAAAAAAAAATTAGTAGCTATAACACACAAGTAGCTCTTACAATTTAAAAAAAAAAATGAATCAAGAAATTAGAACATCTGGCCAGGCACAGTGGCTCACACCTGTAATCTCTGCACTTTGAAAGGCCAAGGCAGGCAGATTACCTGAGCTTAGGAGTTTGAGACCAGCCTTGGCAACATGGTGAAACCCCGTCTCTACCAAAAATAAAAAAATTAGCTGGGCATGGTGGCATGCATCTGTGATCCCAGCTACTCGGGAGGCTGAGGTGAGATATCACTTGAGCCGGGAGGTGGAGGTTGCAGTGAGGAGAGATGGTGCCACTGTACTCCAGCCTGGGTGAGAGTGAGACCTGGTCTCAATTAAAAAAAAAAAAAAGAAAGAAGCCAGGCGCGGTGGCTCATGCCTGTAATCCCAGCACTTTGGGAGGCCAAGACAGGTGGATCACCTGAGGTTGGGAGTTTGAGACCAGCCTGATCAACATGGAGAAACCTCGTCTCTACTAAAAATACAAAATTAGCTGGGCGTGGTAGCGCATGCCTGTAATCCCAGGTACTCTGGAGGCTGAGGAAGGAGAATCGCTTGAACCCGGGAGGCAGAGGTTACAGTGAGCCGAGATGGAGCCATTGCACTCCTGCCTGGGCAACAAGAGCAAAAAAACTCGGTCTCAAAAAAAAAAAAAAAAGGAAAGAAAGAAATTAAAATATCCAGTAAACAGATGAAAATATACTAAACCGTATTAAATATCAAAGTGCAAATAAAACAATAATGATTCCAGGCACCAATAGTGGCTCACAACTGTAATTCCAGCACTTTGGGAGGCCAAAGTGAACAGATCACTTGAGATCAGGAGTTCAAGACTAGCCTGGCGAACATGGCAAAACCCCATCTCTACTAAAAATACAAAACAACAACAACAACAAAAAAACAATAATCGAGTATGTGACAACTCCAAGTGTTGGTGAGACTCAGGAAATGCGTACTCCCACACTGCTGGGAAATGTAAATTTGTAAAAGCCTTCTGAAAGGCATTTTGAAAGTGTATCGATGTTTCACATGTATATACCATCTTTGCCTCAACAATTTTACCCCTGGGAAATTCAATCTAAAGAAGATAATGAAACAAATGCACAAAAAATATATTTGCTTTAGATACACACACATAGCAAAAATTAAAAAAAAAAAAGACTAAGAATTTATCAAAGTGGATTCAGCCAAACAATGTATGCTATATCCATACAACAGAATACTACGAGCTACTAATAAAGATGATATACTGTACTACGGAGTACAGGCTCCAAGACAGTATCGATACATGTTCCCACTTATGTAAAAAAGTCTAGAAGAATGTTTATCAAAATGTCATGAATGATCATCTCATCAGGTAGCTGGCTTAAGAGGCCTTTTTATCTCTTATACTTTTCTGTACTAACTGAAAATTTCTACCATTAGCCTCTATTATGTTTGCAAACAGATGAAAAATAATAAAGAGCAGTATCAGAAAAAAAAAGACTCTAAAAAAGGTGAAATAATTTTATGTTAGATAAATTGAGTTTGGAATGCCTACTAAATATCCCAGTGAAAGTGCCCCTATGCAACTGAAAATGCAAACAGAAAAGCGGGGAGGCATGTAGATCATTTACCATTTTCGGTTCCTCTCACTAACCTTCTCATTTCCGTTTTATTTACATTCCAGTTTTACCTATATTTATCCTCTAACGTACATCAATTTTATTTTCGAAATACATGAAAAACACTAGGTTCTTCCACAATTTAAATGTGCAGGAATTAAAGGAACAAAATCACTGCAAACAAGTAATGCTTCTGATTCTGGCTTGGTACTTCTGCTTCCAACACCCACTTTAAAGCTTATAAATTTATAGAAAACAAAGCCAACCAAAACCAAAATAACAACAACAAAATGATATTCACAAAGTCCAAAATAAAGGAAAAAATTAAAATTACCTTATATGTGAATATTAAGCAACATTCACTTTCAACTGGTTTTTCAAAAATAGCTACAATTTTTCAGAGTCGGGAAATGAAAGTTTGACATAATGTCTGCTGAGAAAATTTTCCATTTAAAGATTAATTCAAACTCACCAAGAATTTATCTTGATCAGCACAACAGAGAGCAAATATAAACATTAGGTCTGAATTTATTCCATTCACACTAAAGTGAGTCCCAGCATGCTCTACTCATTCTAATAAAGTAGAAGCTAGAAGGAGGTTCTTAAATTCCCTCCTTATAAATCGAAACAATTACCTGCCCTATCCTAGAGTATGAGAGTATGTGTAAACCAAAATACCAAGCAAGTTTAGAGATGTAACTGGCATCTGTGCAGACTGGTTTATACTAATCTATAGAGGGAAAAAATGTATTTAAATTAAACCACCAATAAATAAGCTCTGTAATTTTCCTCTAGGAGCTTACAATCTAGCAGGGAAAACACAAAAGTAGCCAGTCAACCAAGCAGATATTAAACACAATTTTTTAAAGTTCTATAACAAAGATAAAGTGCTGTGGGGCACAGGAAAAAAAATTAACTTTTATCTAGATGAATGGAAAAAGGTCTCAAGATAGTGGGATTTAAGGCTGGACACACTGGCTCATGCCTGTAATACCAACACTTTGGGAGGCAAGGACAAGAGGATTGTTTGACCCCAGGAGACCAGCCTGAGCAACATAGTGAGACACCACCTCTACCAAGAAAACACACACACACACACACACACACACACACACGACGGGGATTTTTTAGCTGAGTTTTAAATGCAAAGCTGGAGATGAAGAGCAAAAGAGAGTTTAGAGTGTCTCATCATTTAAGCTAAGAGAACAGCAAGTATAAAAATAGAAATTAAAAATGTCTCTGAAAATAGAATTCTGATAGAATGGAGTCAGATCATAAAAGGCATTAACTGATGATGCATTAGGACGTTTAGAGTTGGCCATGCACAGTTGCTCATGCCTGTAATCCCAACACTTTGGGAGGCCCAGGTGGGAGGATTGTCTGAGGACAGGAGTTCAAGACAAATCAGAGCAACATGGTAAAACTCATCGCTACAAAAAATACAAAAAGTAGCCAGGCATGGTGGCGTGAACCTGTAATCCCAGCTACTCCGGAGGCTGAAGCAGGAGGATCCTCTGAGCCCAGGAGTTCGAAGCTGCTGTAAACCATGATGGCATCATCGCACTCCAGGCTGGGCAACTGAGCTAGACGCTACCCCTTCAAACAAAAAAGTTTAGGTTTATTTGAATAATAATTCTAATATAATGGGAGTGACATGAGCTAAACAAAGACATTAACTCTCCTCATAAAGAATGAACTGAGAAGAATGGATGAAATGAGAAGACTGGTAACAGTAACAGGAAGTCTAGCTAATTAACCTGAAAGGGTGATAGAAATGCAAAGAAATAAATATTAGTGAGAGTGGAAAAGAAATATGATAAGGACTGAGTAGATGTAAATATCAGGTAAAGTTTGGTCAGAGAAGGAGCAAAACACAAGGCCATCACTTTGAAATGAAAATAATGATTACAGCTCTGGAAATTTAAGACAGTTGACCTGAACTTCCATTCCCTTCTGAGAGTTTCTGCATTTGTTCTAATATCCTATTTTTTGACACTTTTTAAAAGCATTTTAAGAATTCCATTCACCTAGGGATTTTCATGACTTATTTCTATTAAGTATATATTAAATCAGTGGCATATTTTTTGAGTTTCTTTTTTCATTATAGAATATCTTCATTTCATATACTTCTGAACCATAGTTTTCAGGACAAAACACTAAAAAATCCATAACAGAGGGACCACATATAGTAATAATTTTACTTATTTATATTTGGAGTCCACCCATCTTTTTCAGATTCTTAGGTTCTTGTTATCATTCTATAATGAATGCTTCTGGACTTCTTGGTGGAATGGAACTTCCATAGGTTTAGAGAAAGAACAGAACATACGTAGTAATTTCTTGCACAGATTTTAATCTGACATCAGTAACTTCAGCTCAAAATAATTCGGGAAAACCAACACCAATAAACTAAAAGTAATTAATGTCTTCAAGAAATGTTTTTAGCCAATCTTTGTAAAGACAAAGTAGAAAAAAATCCACAAGATTTAAACCCAATTGTTCATAAAAACTATGAATAAACACAAATAAGCTGAAAGAGTCTTTAGAAGAGTCGTCTTTTAAAATCCTCAAAATGCTGAAAAAATGGCCAAGGAACAGAAATTGACACATAAGTACCCAAACAGAAGCTGATTTTTCACCAGAACAGGTCATTATGTGAGGTGGCCAGCGCCCCTGAATGCCAACTGAAGTTCAATGATGCATATGCTTTAAGTGGTAAGTGGCCCATGTACTTTAATGAATAGACTGCTGTTAGAATTTTTCGTATTAGGCCAGGCGCGGTGGCTCAAGCCTGTAATCCCAGCACTTTGGGAGGCCAAGACGGGCGGATCACGAGGTCGGGAGACCGAGACCATCCTGGCTAACACGGTGAAACCCCGTCTCTACTAAAAAATACAAAAAACTAGCCGGGCGAGGTGGCGGGTGCCTGTAGTCCCAGCTACTCGGGAGGCTGAGGCAGGAGAATGGCGTAAACCCGGGAGGTGAAGCTTGCAGTGAGCCGAGATCCGGCCACTGCACTCCAGCCTGGGCGACAGAGCAAGACTCCGTCTCAAAAAAAAAAAAGAATTCTTCATATTGTAATCAAAATCCACCTTCATATTGTAACCAAAATCCATGCTCTTTAATATTAAGAGCATGTACTTTCAAATCAGTCCAGGGTTTCAATCCAAGCTGACCTTGGAACAAATCACTTAACTTTTTAGAGCTCCCGTTTCCCAATCCATCAATGGAAATGTTTCCAACTATCACATGGATTTTGGTGGTCAATGTATGTTAAATATTTATCAACGCCTGGCATACAGTAAAACACTACAAAAAGTACCCTCCCCTCTTTTCAATACACCCTCACATTTATTATAGGGCCAATCAGCAAGATTATGTGACCTTCCACACCCCAACAGTCAAGTAGTAAAGAAAATATGACAAACAGATCATACAGGGGAAAAAGTAAAGGTAAGAGGGAACTGACGAAAAGAAACGCATGAGCTGAGGACTGAAGATTCAAATGAAGACAAAGAACAAGTTGTGAAGCAGAAGTCACTAAAATGAAAAGGATTTATTTATCTGACATCAAAAAAAGCTTCAGCCTGGGTACGGAGGCTCACACTTGTAATCCCAGGACTTTGGGAGGCTGCTGCAGGTGGATCATTTGAGCCCAGGAGTTTGACACCAGCCTGGGCAACATGGTGAAACTCTATCTCTATTTTCAGCTTATTTAAAATTGTTTTTCATCTTCATACCATGATTTCAATACTATTTTGAATGTGTATGCATTTCCTTAAAAATATCGACACTGACAATTCATTAATATGTAAGTTCTGCGTAGGCTGGGAAAACATTACACTGTTTCTTACAGCATTACACATGGTCTATATTAAATATTTGACTGAAGTTTGTAATACAGGCCCACATTAGTATTTTTTATGTTCAGGAAACTCCAGCATCCCTTCATTTACCTATTCAACATTTATTAAGAGTGTACTTGTGCCAGATACAGTGCTGAGCACTGGAAACACAATGGTGGACAAGACAGGCCAGTTGCCTTCATGGAACTCACAGCAGTCCATTCATTAAAGAACATGGGCCACTTACCACAAGTAATACATTCTGAAAATAAATAAAACTTTCTGCATTCATCTGTACAAGTGAGTTCAATTAACTGTCCCCAAAAAGTAACGACACATTTACTATACTTTAAAATCTTAAGATTTTCCAATCAACTATTTTAGCTATTAATTCTGGGCCCCATGTTTTCAGCTAGACATTTGACAAACTAGATATAATGTGAAAAATCTGAAAACCATACGAGTTTTTTAAGCCTAGAAGACTCAGAAATCATCACAACTGTCTTTACATTTTAAAGGGTTAGCATACACGTGTGCTCTGTACCATTCCAAAAGGTTAAACTTGGAGCAATGGACAGAAGTGGCATGAAGGCGGATTTTGGTTACAAAATGAATTCTAACAATTTGAGATATTGAATAACTCAACCACCTTAAATATTTCTGTGAGACTGCATGTTTTAAAAAGATAAATTTTCATTTAATCCTTGAAATAATCCAGAAAAACAAGTGTTTCCCTGTTACAGTTTAGGAAACTGAGTCTTCAAGGATCTTGCTAAAAAATCAAGTCCCAAATCTAGTGGAACAGGCTGCCTCAAAGCAATGTGCTTCCCACCTCCAGATGTATTTAAGGCACACACCAAATGGCCATCTATCAGGAATGTTAGCCAAGATACCCTAAAGTTCCTTCCAAATTCAACCCTTTAGAAATACCGCTGGTCAATATAAACACCATGAAAAGATTCTGTGTTGAATGGTCCTCCAGAATGCAAGCTCCATGAGGGCAGTAACTTTTTCTTCCGTGCTACATCCCAATACCTAAAACAGTATATGGCATACAATACAGGGTCAAAAAATACTTGCTAAATATGAATAGTCCTAGTCATACATACCACGATTATATATTTCATATATATATAAAATACATGCCACTATTATACAATAAAGGACCTCGCTGAAGTAACCAGCAACTAAAAAGCCTAAGTATAAAATCCATTCTTAAAATTGCATCAAGCACTTTAAATTATTCAGGTCCTGAAACTTCAACCAACCAGTTTGCAAAACAAATTCAACTGCAAAAACTGCAAACCTTTTGGCAAAGTATTCTAGTTAAAAGCAAAATACAAACTCTTACAAGATGTAATGGCTAATTTTGATGAATGAGTTTTTCAATTCTTCACTAAGGCATCAACTACCATTTTAAGTGTGCTTCAACACTCTTTAAGAGTGAAGCAATTTATACAACTCTTTTAGCTTAAAGACAAACTCACGCTCAGATCTCTACAAACATCACACCTTCACATTTACTATGCCGATGCTTCAAAATGGTCTGCTAATTTTGCAGATGCATATTCGTATTATGTTGAGATTCCATATAATCCATACTTAGGGGTACCGTATATCCACTTGCCATTACTGAAACCCAATAGGAAAAACTGATACAAATGTCATTTTGCAATACTCTAAACTATAAGGCCTGGAATGTCCAAATATCTCAAGGAATATAAGAACCCATAAAACACTCGAAAGTTGTTTTTAATGCACTTTGCTTAGTGGATAAGTATATTTTAAGGCATATTTTTTAAAAAGAATATTTTATAACAAAAAAGGCAAGAAAGCTACCTAAAAGTTTTACTCCAATTTCACTAAATTAAATTACACCTTTTGAAGATTTCTGGACAAAGAATCTGATATCTAAAGGTATAGTTACATTGTGTTTTTATCCTTCCGGCATATCTAAGAAAAAAAACAGTCGACTTAGCTTTTAAACTAAGCAGTTGCAAGCTTATAATAGTATAAAAATGTACTCAGCCATTCACTTGGTTACACTAGGTTACACTACCCAGATTTATAATGTTATTAGCAACTGGGTGTCATCACAAACCAACAAAGAAACCACAATCTTGTCATTTTTTCTGCTTTCTATAATTATGACTTTGAAAGATCAGGTAAAAACTACCCCACACAAGAATATCACTAAATAGATACCTTCCTTATCTCTTCAGTATTCAGAACTATCAGCTTCCACCTAAGCTTTTTTCACATACTAAAAGAATAATAAACTTTACAGAAAGGCTGCTTCTCCCATCTCTGTAATCATCATAAGAAACATGTGCAATCCACATCGAACTCTGACATCAGCACCTGATTCTTATTCCCCTGTACAATACTAGATCCTAAGCTGCAGTACATTCTTAAATCCCCAACAATGAAACCTCTTCACAGAACTTTCGAAATTTAAACGACTTAAACCACCTCTGGGTTTACCCAAATTGTACTAGAAACGCAAAGAGCAATTGAGAGAAACCTGTTAACACATTAATGCAACAAGTCTGAAACTTTGAATTCTTCCTTAGAAATCTTCCCTGCCACAGTTAGGAGAAAAGTTCCGTTCACCCAGTTGCTTTGTCCCTTCGACCCCCTAAAAAAGTGTCACGCGCGCGAAAACGCCTACCCTTCCTGGGAGGCTCAGGCAGTGTTGTCTCGTCTCGGTGGTGGACCTGAATGGTTTTGAGGACCCAGGCACCACTTTCCCTTCCTCCTGGGGATCTGGCTAGAGCAGCCAAAGTACACACGGGCAGAACGACGGGACTCACCTGAGCACAGGGCTGTAGGGACTGCGAGAACGGCGCCAGCTGCTGCTGCTGTAGGGACTAGGGGACACGTCGCCGCCCCGCTCGTAGGAGCTGTGGCGGCTGTAGCTGGGGGAGCGGCGGCGGCTGTAGGGGCTCGGGGAGCGCGGCAGCCGCCGAGAATAGGGGCTGCTGCCACCTCCTGCCGGGCTGGGGGACTTGCGGCTCCTCAGGCTCTGAGAGGCCCTGTGGGACACCGGGCTGTCGTCCCGGCCTCCCAGCGGGCTGAGGGACCGCCGCCGCCTATAGGCCTTGGGCTCGGTCTTGTCCTCTCGGTAGGCCTTGGGCGGTTCCTTATAGGCCGAAGGCGGCTCCTTGGACGTTTTAGTCCGGCTGCGGTGGGCCTTCGAGTCCCGGTCCTTGCGGCTGCTACTGCTGCTGGACGTGGCCGAGGCGCTTTTCCGGCGGCCGCCGCTGCTGCTGCTGCTGCCGCTCTTGGCGGCCTCGGCCCGCTCCTCGCCGCTGTGGCTGTGGCGGCTGCGGGACTTGGAGGCCTCGCTGCCACCGCGCTGTCCATCTCGCCGCCGGTGCTCGCGGTGGCGCTCCTTGCTGCGGCCACTGCTGCTGCGGCGGTCCCGGCGGGGCCTGCGCTCCGACCCCTCCCCGCGCCGCTGGGTGCCGGAGGAGGAGGCCGGACTCCCGCCGCTGCCCCCCGTTCCCCCGGCAGCCGTCGCCGCCGTTGCCGCGCTGGCCCCCCCCAGCAGCAGCCCCTGCTCGGACTGGGAGCTCACATCCTCGTATTCCACCAGCGGGGTCACACCCCCGCCGCTACTAGCACCGCCACCGCCGTCCTGCTGCGGCTGGGGCAGCGAGAAGACCCGACGCTTCTCCGCCTCCTGCCCGGCGCGGGGCCCGCGGCGCCGCTTCTGCCGCCCTCCTGCGCGCCTCTTGCCTCTCGCCAGCCGCTTGACCTCCAGAGGGGGGCCCGGGCTGAAGCAAGAGGAGGAGGCCGCGGCGGCGGCGGCTGCGGCGGCGGCCGTGCCGGGAGCAGCCAGGAAGAGCAGAGGCGGCGGGGGCGGCGGCGGTTGCAGGAGCTGCGGCTGCAGGAGCGGCAACAGCAGCGGCGGCTGCTGAGGGGACAGGAATCGCCTCCGCTTGCGGCGTTCCTCCAACTTCTTCTCCGCCCAACTCAGGCCCCCGCCTCCCCCCAGCGCCGTGTCCGAGCTGCTCGGCATCGCCTAGAGCCAGCCGCAGAGCGCGGCGCGGGTGCGGCCTCCTCCCGGGTCAGATCCTGGCCATCTCCCCCGCCGGAAACGGGAGCGGCGGCGGAGGGACACCGAGCACCAGGACCGGCCGGGAGACGCGCCACGATAATCCGGGTCGGGACTCGGGTCCCAGGGTTCCAGGTCACAGTGGGGTACGCGGCGGCCTCCGGGCCTCAGAGAAGCAAGAATCCGGGCGGCGGAGCTCCCGATCGCGCTCGTCGTCCTATACCTCGGCAGCGAAAACACCAGATGCGCCGGGCGCTGACCTGCGGGGGAGTCCCGAGTCCTCCAAGTGCCCCCGGGGGTGGGGGAGCGGCCTCGGCCGCGCTCTCGGCTCGGGCAGCGCAACGCGGAAGTACCACCTTCGTCGCCGCTTCACTCCATCGCGCCCTGACGTTGGGTGCGAGTTCAGGGGAGGAGAGTGGGCGAGACAACAACACGCCTCCCCCGCCTCCTCTTCGGCGTCGACGTCGTCCTCCTGTGGTGGCGGCGACACACCGCAGGCGCCTCGGAAGTGGCCTGGGCCTGACAACAACTCCCAGCCTAGAGCCTCGCGCACTCTGCGGCCCGCGGGGTTGGGCAGCGGGGCGGGGCGAGGCGGGGGCGACCGGGCTGCGGCTCTCGGTTGGGGCAGCGGGTGTGCGGGGCTGGGCGGGGGGCTATTTCCGGGGAGATGGGGGCGGGGGCGTTTCTGAGTCTGTGGCGGTGACTATGGGCCCTGACTTTCTTCTTCTTTCGCCGCCACAGCCGCGAGCAGAGGTGGCGGAGCTACCCCTTTCCTCCGCTCCCCCCCTCCACGAGGAGGCTCCTGATGTGCGCGGCCGGCCCCGGCTCGCTCCTCCCCTTCCCTCTCCGCTCCTCGTCAGGAGGAGGGAGAGCCACGGGACTTGCTGGTTGGGCCCTAACCTCCGCAACCCCTCCTCCTCGCCTCGGTCTTTTCGGCTTTTTCCCCTCAGCCCTGACGTACGACCGGGAGCGCGCCCGGACGTCACGCTCAGAGAAAGCCGAAGATGAGAGGTGGCCGGGACAAGAGAGGCGGGAACAAAGTTGCCGCGCACTGGCGTGCTCGCTCCCGCCAGGGGCCGGCGGGCCGCACCGGAAGTGACATGTGTAGAAACGGCTCGGCTTCCGGCGAGGGTGGGACTCGATGTGAAGAAGGGTTAAAGAAAGGAGAGGATTCGTGCGCCGCCCACTGCTGTTGCTTGAGACTCTCCCCGTGGTGGCGCGCCCGTCGTGCCTGTTGCTTGCGTCCAGCGCGCAGAGCCGGTTCCGGCCCTCTGCACATGCCGCACTGCCTGCCTGGTGAGCGAAAGGTCACAGTGAGAACAAGTGTCTGTGGAGACTGCGAGGGAAATAATGCTGTTGGTCAGGCCTTCTGGGCTAGGCAGTCACCCCGTAGTCTACCTTCAGTCAAGCCCTGGGAGTGGAACAACTGCGAAAGGAGAGAAGACACCCCGCGAAACAGGGCGGAGATGGCCTTGATTTAACTTGTCTAACGGACACCAAAGTTCGAGGCCCCATCTCTCTCTTTTTTTTTTTTTTTTTCTTTTTTTTGGAGACTTGAGTTTCGCTCTCGTTGCCCAGGCTGGAGTGCAATGATGCAATCTCGGCTCACCGCAACCTCCGTGAGGCACCTTCTTATCCTAAAAAACAGACTTGGGAATCACAGCTCAAGCTTCGGTAACACTATTTACTTTAAAATAAAAATTTTTAAAGCTTTAAATCAATGCAGGGAATAAGTGAAATGTTAAAAGGAACTACTGAAAATTCCATAACTTCTCAGGAGCCTTGAAACCAAAACATCTTGTGCGAATGAGGAGTGCCCTCTTAGTACTTCACTCCCTTTCACCTTAATATCTACATCTCTGGGGTTGCCAATCATAGCCATATAGTGACCTCACATCCCATTTCTTGCCTTAGAATTGCCGTTCAGTTACAGACTGAGCACTTGGGATGGTTAGATTAAAATCTAAATGGCTTATTGACTTTTGGAATGGTTGGAAACGCAAGCTAAGGCGGCGCGGTGGCACACGCCTGTCGTCCCAGCTACTCCAGAGGCTGAGGCAGGAGGATCTCTGGAACTCAAGAGTTCGAGGCTGGAGTGAGCTATGACCGTGCCACAGCACCCCATACTGGGCAATCGGCAGGGTGAGGCCCTGCCTCTAATAAAAAGCCGTCTGTTTAATGACTACCTGTAGTCACCCCTTTGAAAATTTATTTGTTCAGATCATCAGTTGGTTTAGTTCTTAAACACTTGGTATCTATCCATCATTCATACCTTCGTGTAAATTATTTTAATCAGTTTGACATCACAGTATCACAGACTGGACTGATTTAAGCTAAGATCAGACTTCACTGACCGAGTACAAAGGATGTTGGTTTGCTGAAGGGTAAAGGAGGAGGCAAAGGAATAGGTAATCTTAGAGCATGTCCCAGGAGGGCAGGCCTGGGTGGGTCACACCATGGGAAGGGCATTGAGAAACTGAATAGAAAAATAGGGGCAGAGTTTCTAAAACAAATTTCTCGTTGACAGTATTGTTGAGTGAAGGTCCTGTAGCCAGCCTCCTACCAAAGACTGTTTAGCAAGTGGCTTTTTCAGAAACATGTAGGATCAACTTGTTCCATCATCCTACGTTAAATAGACTGGAATAACAGAACAAAGAGAGCAAATAAGAGGTTTAGCTTGCAGCTCCCCACATGTACAAACAGTTCCACTTGAGAATGTCATCTTCTATCATATACTTTCAAACAAAAGTTGATCCATAGTAAATGGATAATTCCCATGGGTAAGTGTATTAAATGGAGAAGAAGAAAAAGGAAAAGTAAATGGATAGTTCCCAATTCAGGCTGCAAACAAAAAACATGTACTAAAATATTTTTACTGTGGTTCTACCACCCACATGTTTCCTCAAAGATTCTACCTTTGGTGGGGGAGGTTGAATGAACATTTTGAGCTCTCCAAAGATACCCGCCCACGTGGTTGGAAACACTAATAACTAAAAGGATTCAAACTCCAAAAAATGGGAACGACCTTTGAATTAGAAGTCGTCTGTGTCTATAAGCCTGTCTGCTTGCCTGAATATTCAAGAGATTTGAAATTGCCATTTGAGAGTATATTTTTGTTTATTACTGCTTGTGTGTGGGGGGGGGAGGGGTTGGTGTTTTGTTTTTGTTTTTGTTTTTTTTGAGACAGAGTTTCACTCTTGTCGCCTAGGCTGGAGTGCAGTGGTGCAATCGTGGCTCACTGCAACCTCCACCCCCAAGGTTCAAGCGATTCTCCTGCCTCAGCCTCCGGAGTAGCTGGGATTACAGTGGCCCGCCACGATGCCAGGCTAATTTTTTGTATTTTTAGTAGAAACGGGGTTTCGTCATGTTGGGCAGGCTGGTCTCAATCGCCTGACCTAGGTGATCCACCGGCCTCGGCCTCCCAAAGTGTTGGGATGACAGACGTGAGTCACTGCGCCCGGCCCCGGACTCATCTTTTATGCAGTTCAGAGGCCCACAGTGTTGGCACTTTTTTCAGAAGTGCAATATTGCTTCTATGTGTTGGGGAGTGGGAATTCTTGCTGGTTCAGTAAAGCTGAAGGATACGTATTTATAGAACGGTAATGGTGGAGTAAACTTTTAGCTGTCTTCCTACATGGATTTTCCCTTGACTACATAAGTAACAGTATCCTGGGTTTGATGGGGGTAAATGTGCCTAGCTAAAAACTACATCTTCCAGTATTCCTTACAGATGAGACGTGATCATTGGCTCCTGCCGATGAAGGGAAGTATAAGTTGTTGGACGAAGCTTCTGGAAATGATTCTTAGAAAATGGAAGATCAGGGCCGGGCTGGGGCAGGAGAATCGCTTGGGACTAAAAGCGCACGCCACCATGCCTGGGTCTCAAAGTGTGTGCCACCATGCCTGGCTAATTTTTGTATTTTCAGTAGAGATGGGGTTTCACCATATTGGCCAGACTGCTCCTGAACTCCTGGCCTCAACTGATCTGCCCTCCTCCGCCTCCCAAAGTGCTGGGATTACAGGCATGAGCCACCGTGCCTGGCCTGGAATAAATTGTTGTTGTTGTTGTTGTTGCTCTGTTGCCCAGGCTGCAGTGCAGTGGCGTGATCTTGGCTCACTGCAACCTCCACCTGCCGGGTTCAAGCAATTCTCCTGCCTGAGCCTCCCAAGTAGCTGGGATTACAGATGTGCGCCACCACGCCTGGCTCGTTTTTGTATTTTTAGTAGAGATGGGATTTCACCCTGTTGGTCAGGCTGGTCTTGAATTCCTGACCTCAAGTGATCTGGCTGCCTCAGCCTCCCAAAGTGCTAGGATTGTAGGTGTGAGCCACCGCACCCGGCCAAATGTTTTTTATTCTTTAATTTTACAAAAATGTTTAGGTACTCTTAGGAGATAAATATTCGTGAATATTTGGAAGTTCAACTAGACAACAAAAGTATTTCAAGTTACTGATTACATCAACAAATTTGAGAGAAACAAGCGTGAACAATTCATCTATGTTTTGTTAAAATTTCTCTTGAATCATTAACATCTTAAAATATAATACTGATGATGACATAGGTTACAGGAAATCATTTCTACCAGAACTGTTTTTTTTTTTTTTTTTGGAGACAAAGTCTCGCTCTTGTCTCCCAGGCTGGAGTGCGATGGTGTGATCTCAGCTCACTGCAACCTCTGCCTCCCAGCTTCAAGCGATTCTCCTGCCTCAGCCCCCCAAGTAGCTGGGATTACAGGCTTCTGCCACCACGCCCAGCTAGTTTTGGTATTTTTAGTAGAGACAGGGTTTCACCATGTTGACCAGGCTGGTCTCGAACTCCTGACCTCAGATGATCCACCCGCCTTAGCCTCTAAAGTGCTGGGATTATAGGTGTGAGCCACTGCTCCCGACCCATTTCTACCAGAACTTTTTAACTGGCAATGTTAATCTTATTTTGTGTACAGAACATTACAAAAAAAGTATAAAAATCAGCATTTAAGAATTGATTCACTCTTACATTTATGGACTGTTGATTTTCAACAAGGTGCCAGGACAATTCAATGGGGAAGAATAGACTTTTCAACAAATAATACCAGGACAACTGGGTATCCACATGCAAAAGAAAAAAGCTGGATGCCAACCTCATACCATATTAAAAAAAAAAAAAAAATCAAAATGAGCCAAAAGCACATGTGACAAAAGGAAAAATAGATAAACTGGATTTCATCCAAATTACAATTCAAGACAGGCAGATTGAGCCCAGGAATTGGAGACCAAACTGGATAACATGGCCAAAACCCATCTCTACTAAAAATACAAAATTTAGCCAGGTGTGGAGGCACACACCTGTAATCCCAGCTACTCTGAAGAGTGAGGCAGGAGAATCACTTGAATCGAGGAGGCAGAGGTTGCAGTGAGCCAAGATCCCACCTCTGTACTCCAGCCTGGGCGACAGAGTGAGACACGTTCTCAATAACAACAACAACAACAAAGAAAAACCGATCCTATATTTCACATTTGCCAAGAGGATAGATCTTAAGTGTTATCAGAAAAAGAAAAAAAAGTTCAGCTGGGCACAATGGCTCATGCCTTTAATCCCAGCACTTTGGGAGGCTGAGACGGGTGATCACCTGAGGTCAGAAGTTCAAGACCAGCCTGGTGAAACCCCGTCTCTACTACTAATACAAAAATTAGCCAGATGTGGTGGCGCACACCTGTAATCCCAGCTACTTGGGAGGCTGAGGAACGAGAATCACTGGAACTCGGAAGGCAGAGGTTGCAGTGAGCAGAGATCGCACCACTGTACTCCAGCCTGGGTGACAGAGCGAGACTCTGTCAAAAAAAAAAAAAAATTTTGAAGGACCTAAACAGACATTTTTCCAAAGAAGCTATACAAGTGACCAAAAAGCACATGAAAAGATGTCCAATGTCATTATCCACTAGGGAAATTCGAATCAAAACCACAGGAGATACCATTTCAAACACCAGAACCAGCCTGGGCAGCATGGTGAAACCTCGGCTCTAGAAAAATAAAAAAATTAGCTGGGTGTGGTGGTGCACACCTGTAGTCCCAGCTACTTGAGAGACTGAGGCATGAGAATCGCTTGAACCTGGGAGGCGGAGGTTGCAGTGAGCCGAGATCGTGCCACTGTACTCCAGCTTGGGTGACAGAGCGAAACCCTGTCTCAAATATAGATAAATAAAACAAAATTAAAAACACCAGTATGACTATAATCAATAGACAAGTTTTGTTGAGGATGTGGAGAAATTGGAGCTTTCATACATTGCTGGTGGAAGTGTAAAAATGGGGCAGCCACTTTTTAAAAATGTAAATGTTTATTTATTATTGCTTAATATTCAACTTTTGTTGATTAAATATTATGAGAAAATCTTCTCTCAAAATGTCTTTTGTGCTTTTTGCTTTGTTTATTTATTTATTTTGAGACAGAGTCAGTCTCTATCACCCAGAGTGGAGTGCAGTGGGGCAATCTGGACTCACTGCAACCTCTGCTCCCCAGGTTCAAGCGATTCTCCCGCCTCAGCCTCCTGAGTAGCGAGGATCACAGGCGTTCCACCACACCCAGCTAATTTTTGTATTTTTGGTAGGGATGGCGTTTCACCATGTTGGCCAGGCTGGTCTCAAACTCTTGACCTCAAGTGATCCATCCACCTCGGCCTCCCAAAGTGCTGGGATTACAGGTGTGAGCCACCACGCCAAGCTGGGTGTTGCCCCTTTGGAAAACAATTTGGCAGTTCCTCTAAATGCTAAACATATAATTACCGTATGACCCAGCAATTTCACTGCTAGGCATATTAGCCAAAAGATATGAAAACGTATGCTCTCACAACATGTCATGATAGGTAAAAAATGGAAACAACCCAAATGTTCATCAACTGATGAACAGATAAAGCAAAATGTGGCATAGCCATACAATGGAATATTATTCAGCAGTAAAAAGGAATGCATTTCTAATACATGCTACAACATGGATGAACCTTGAAGCCATTAGCTAAGTGAAAGAAGCCTTAGTTTCTCTCTCATAATCATCACCTGAAGCACAAAATAGATGATATTATTATCATTTAACAGATAAGAAAAGTAAAGATCAAAGAGATTGAGTAGCCTATAGCCACATAAACAATAATGTGAAGCAAATTTTAACCTCAAAACATATTCTAAACACAAATAAAACTATTTTTTTTAAGTGTCTGATACAGTTTTGCTGTGTCCCCATTCAAATCTCAACTTGAATTCTATCTCCCAGAATTCCCACATGTTGTGGGAGGTACCCAGGGGGTGATAATTGAATCATGGGGGCCAGTCTTTCCCATGCTATTCTCTTGATAGTGAATAAGTTTCACAAAATCTAATGAGTTTATTAGGGATAATAAGAAATGCCTCTTCATTTTCTCTTGCCACAGCCATGTAAGAAGTGTCTTTTGCCCCAAGTCATGTGGAACTGTAAGTCCAATTAAACCTCTTTTTCTTCCCAGTCTCGGGCATGCCTTTATCAGCAGCATGAAAATGGACTAATACAGTGTCAAAGTCTTGATCTATAGCTCTTTTCCTTTGTGGTGTCCTCAGTAACCACACAGATGCTTTTCATCTTTCCTTTTCCCTCTCTTTGTTCCTGGCCTTCTTCTTATTGTCCTGGGCATAGCTAAAAATTACTGGTGGAATTCAAGGGATTTAAAAATTAAAATCTTAGGTCAGGCACAGTGGCTCACACCTGTAATATCAGCACTTTGGGAGGTCAATCCCAGCACTTTGGGAGACCAAAGTGGGTGAATCACTTGAGCCCAGGAGTTCGAGACCAGCCTGGGCAACATGGCAAACCCCTATCTCTACCAAAAAAAAAAAAATACAAAAATTACCTGGGCATGTTGGCTCACACCTGTATTCCCAGCTACTCAGGAGGCTGAAGTGGGAGATCACCTGAGGCCCAGGAGGCAGAGGTTGCAGTGGACTGAGATTGCACCACTGCTTGCCAGCCTGAGTGACAGAGTGAGATCCCGTCTCAAAATAAAATTTAAAAAAAAAAATCTTAAAAATTAACTCAATCCCCTGACCCTCACTTTTTATGATGTAAACTGAGATTTACACAAATCTATGTCTTGTCCAAGATCCTACTGCTACTTGTAAAAGAAACCTGGTTTATTTTGCCTTCCAGCTAGATCCATGATTTTCAAATTTACTAGTGGTACTCAAAGATGTTCTAAGGAATAAATAGGTTGGGAAACTTTTAAGGAAGTGAGTTTTTAGATCCTCAACTTGTATACTTCTAAAATTGATCTAGGCCAGGCACAGTGACTCACAGCTATAATCCCAACACTTTGAGAGGCAGAGGTGAGAGAATTGCTTGAGACCAGGAGTTTGAGACCAGCAAGACCCTATCTCTACAAAAAATAAAACAAGTAACATGGCACGGTGGCACGTGCCTGTAGTCCCAGCTACCCAGGAGGCTGAGGTGGGAGGATTACTTGAGCTTAGCAGTTCAAGGCTGCAGTAAGCCATGACTGTGCCACTGCACTCCAACAGGGTCACAGAGGAATACCACATATCTAAAATAAAATTAAAATTTTAAATAAATACATAAAATAAAATCGATCTGCCCGTGGTCAAGGTGTCTTTTTTTTTTTTTTTTTTTTTTTGTGAGACAGAGTCTCACTGTCACCCAGCTGGAGTGCAATGGCACAATCTCAGCTCATTGCAACCTCCGCCTCCCAGGTTCAAGCAATTCTTGTGCCTCAGCCTTCCAAGCAGCTGGGATTACAGGCGCCTGCCACCACACCTGGCTAATTTTTGTATTTTTAGTAGAGACAGGCTTTCACCATGTTGGTCAGGCTGTTCTCAAACTCCTGACCTCAAGCGATCCACCCGCCTCAGCTTCCCAAAGTGCTGGGATTATAGGTATAAGCCACTATGCCTGGCCTCAAGGTGTCTTGCTGGGTCTCTTTCCCTCATTTTACCAAAAGAAGACATATTTTCTTTCTTTCTTTTTGTTCTTTTTAAACAGGGGTCTTGCTCTGTCACCCAGGCTGCAGTGCAGTGGCGTGATCATGAATCACTGTAGCCTCAATCTCCCAAGGCTCAGGTGATCTCCTGCCTCAGCCCCAAGAAGCTGAAACTACAGGTGTGTGCCATGCTACTCGGCTAATTTTTGCCTTTTTAGTAGAGACAGGGGTTTTGTTGCCCAGGCTGATTTCAAACTCCTCCTGTACTCGAACTCCTGGGCTAAAGAATCCACCCACCTCAGCCTCCCAAAGTGCTGGGATTACGGGCATGAGCCACCTGCAGCTGACGCCACTTTCACGCATTCTGTAATCATAATGGTGCATTGCCCAAAGGTGTAAGAACAAAGACAAATGAAGCCACAGTTCAAAACACTGGTATGAGGAAGCAATTTTTAATCAAGGCAATCTGTCTCATTGTAGCAGTAAGTACTAATCTTCCATGGACATATGAGCTTATGGTGCATGGCACGTTGGCTAATGTTTAAAAATTATTTATCAAAATACAAAATGTATTTGCTGTTTTAATCAATATTAGTGATAATTAAAATTAAGGCTTAATCGAGAATAAATTTTTTTTTCTCCAGCCATAGAAAATGGGGAAAAGAAAAAAAATTTTTTTCACTCATAAGTGTCAATTTAATACATATTTTTATAGCAGGATGTATGATAGAGTAGTCAGAAAAAGAGTCGGAAGCCAAAAAGTAATTACCATATTGTATTATGATAAAATTATGTGAGGGAAGTAGAATGGAAATAACAAGTCAAAGAAAAAGAGGAACAATGTAAAATTCTGCTTACTAAAGATGATGCATTATTTCTGAAAGAATAATAGTGGATATCAAATTGCTATAGTTTGAATATTTTCCATACATAAACGCAAGTGATTTAGTTTTACTTATACAATGACAGAAAATTGTATCGTTAGTAACTATTTAAATTTATAATAAAAAATCTTAAATGTCAACTTAAAAATGTACAAAGATACAGGCTTCCAAGATTATTTTAGGAAATACAAGCAAAAAATCTGAAGGCCACTCTCATAGGTAATCCTCTGTGAAACATTGGTAAATCATAGTAAATCCATTACCATTATAGAAAAAAATTCTCAATAAACCTGTCTACTATTTTTTTTTTTTTTGAGACAGAGTCTCTCTCTTGTTGCCCAGGCTGGCACATGCCCAGGTGGCATGATCTTGGCTCACTGCAACCTCTGCCTCCAGGGTTCAAGCTATTCTCCTGCCTCAGCCTCCTGAGTAGCTGGGATTACAGGCATGCACCACCACGCCTGGCTAATTTTTGTATTTTTAGTAGAGACAGGGTTTCACCATGTTGGCCAGGCTGGTCTCAAACTCCTGACCTCAAGTGATCTGCCCGCCTCAGCCTCCCAAAGTGATGGGATAACAGATGTGAGCCACTGTACTCGGCTTGCTATTTATTTATTTATTTATTTATTTATTTATTTATTTGGAGACAGAGTCTTGTTCTGTTGCCCAGGCTGGAGTGTAGTGGTGCAATCTCGGCTCACTGCAACCTCTGCTTCCCAGATTTAAGCGAGTCTCCTGCCTCAGCCTCCCAAGTAGCTGGGATTACAGGCATGTGCCTTCAAGTCCAGCTAATTTTTGTATTTTCAGTAGAGACATGGTTTCCCCGTGTTGACCAGGTTAGTCTCGAACTCCTGACCTCAGGTGATCTGCCAGCCTCAACCTCCCAAAGTGCTGGGATTACAGGCGTGAACCACTGCGCCTGACCTGTCTGCTAATTTTCAGCCCAGTATTATCATTTTCACACATAAAGGAAAGCACATTATCATTGTTCCAAAAAAAAAAAAAAAGCAAAAATCAATTACTTTGGCTGGGTGTGGTGGCTCACACCTGTAATCCCAGCACTTTGGGAGGCTGCAGCGGGAGGATTGATTGAACCCAGGAGTTTGAGACCAACCTGGACAACAGAGAGAGATCCCATCTCTGTAAAAAACAAGATAAAAATTTTAGAAAAATCAATAGGACAGGCACGGTGGCTCACGCCTGTAATCCCAGCACTTTGGGAGGCTGAGGCAGGTGGATCACTTGAGGTCAAGAGTTCGAGACCAGCCTGGCCAACATGGTGAAACCCCATCTCTATTAAAAATACAAAAAAAAAAAAAATTAGCCAGGCGTAGTGGCGCGCACCTGTGATCCCAGCTACTCAGGAGGCTGAGGCAGCAGAATCACTTGAACTCAGGAGGCGGAGGTTGCAGTGAGCTGAGATGGTGCCACTGCACTCCAGCCCGGGCAATAGAGTGAGACTCCATCTAAAAAAAAGAAGTAAAATAAAAATAAATCAATGACTTTGAAGTCATGACAGATCAGAGATTTTTGCTCCCACTCCTGAATTTCACAATCTTTTCTTACACAATTTCCCCAGGCCCGCAGGTACCAGATAGCTACCTACTGAGGCTTCTGCTTGAAAGCCTTCAATTGCTTCTAACTGCTTATAGGAAAAAATGCTAACACCCTTACGTGACTCACAATACTTGGCATAATCTGAGTCCCACTTACTGCTCCAGATTCAAGTCTCTACCTGCTTAAATTTACTCTGCACTTCAGAAAAACAGAGCTTTTTTCTCATTTTTGAAAGGTACTGCTCTTCTCAACTCTGGGCCATCACATGGCATTTTCCCTCTATTTGGAATTCTCACTCCCACTTCCTACCTCACAACTAGGTGTCATTTTTAGATATTTTCAGATCTTAATTTAGATATCACTTGAAGCTTTATCTGACACCCCCCGCCCCATCACTACCATCATTGAGGCTGGAGTAAATGCTCCTTTGTGTTTCTGGTGAATAGCATCCTTCTCCATCATGCCTGTGTTTCAATCATCTCCTTCCTTGTCTGTATCTTCCAAAAGACTGTGGGTTCCAAGACAGTAGAAACAGTGCCTATTACTCAGCATCATATTCTTAGTCACCATCATATTCTATTTAATCACCATCATATTCTTAAGCTCTGCTACAATATACAGTAGGTGTTTAATGAATATTAGGAAAATTAATGAATGAATTGACTGATTTTCATTATTAAAGTATTTCCATGAAATACTTTTATGGAAAGTAAATGGCTACTCTAACAATCTTAAGGGAAAAACAAATTTATTGGAAGGGTGTTATCAAGGGCTAACAAACTGACAGGAATCTATAATACTAGGCTTGAAAAATGGGTAGAGACCTAGGTGGTTCCAGAAGCCAAGAAGCTACAAGATTTTAGCAATAGCCTGGGAAGAACACAGCCACCATCATTGTAGGGCACTTTTAGGATTCATCCTTAGTGCCCTTGGAGATAATCTCCCTACTGCTGTGAATTAAATATCATCTCCCCTTTGTCTTTGTGTTATCTGGTCAAGAATCAATGTTCTGGAAAAATGATCATTGGCTAAGCCTAGATCACATGCCCATGCATAGGCTGCTGGAGAGGGGAGCCTCAGGATATGTCCTCTAATGCCTCCAGAGTGGGAAGAAGGGCATTACCAAGACAGTGGGGAATTCTCTCACATAGGAAGGAAGGATTGGACATAGTACAGCTAAGAAAGTACAGCTGTTAGTTACAGCTGTCTAGAACTAAAGCAAAATATGTGTCCCCACACAGAAGCAGCTTGTTTTGGTGCCATGTGTATATGCAGGGCTTCTAGAATGGCTCAAAAAGTAGTAAAAAACACAGTGTAATGTTTTTGGAGATACTCTTAAAGAAGCATAATTTTCATTCTGTCATCAAAAGGAATACTCAGTAATTCAGATATAGTTATAAGTGTCTACATTTAACTTAATGAAGTGTTCAGTTAAAGATAGAGAAATTACAAAATAGACTTTATTAACTGAAAAGAAGCTAAGATATTTTGAGTTGCATTATGGAAAAGTTATTTAGCGCTCCAATCTCAATTATAGCACACCATTTCATCTTTGTGTGGAAATGGCCAAGAGCCTAGAAACTCAAGGGACTTTGAGAATCACTCAACAAATGTTTAAATGTTTGTATGAATTGTGAGGAAACTTTCTTGTAATCAATATTTGATGAGAATCTACGAATTCAGGCTTACAAAAACAAGATTAAGTGTTTTTCCCAGGTATGGAAGAAATGAACCATATAAGAAAAAAAAAAAAAAAAAAAAAGACCCAGTGTAAACCCGAAGAACCAGGAATGAAAAAGAAGTGTTTATCCACATAAAAACGTGAACGTAAATGTTTATAGCAGCTTTATTCATAAGTGCTGACATTTGGAAGCAACCAAGATGTCCTTCAAAAAAGTGATAAACAAACTGAGGCACATCCATGTAATGAAATATTATTCAGTGATACAAAGAATTTAGTTATCAAGCCACAAAAAGATATGGAGGGCTGGGTGCTGTGGCTCACGCCTGTAATCTCAGCACTTTGGGAAGATAGACAGGAGGATCACTTGAGGTCAGGAGTTCAAGATCAGCCTGGCTAACATGGTGAAACCCTGTCTCTACTAAAAATATAGGAAAAGAAAAAAAAAAAAGATGGAGGAACCTCATGTGCATATTGCTAAGTAAAAGAAGCCAATTTGAAAAGTCGATATGACATTCTGGAATAGGCAAAACCATGGAGGCAGTAAAAAGATCAGAGATTGCAGAGGTTCAGGGAGGAAGGAAAGAAGGATGGATGGATAGAGAAAGAGATATGTTTAAGGAAGCAAAACTGTTCTATATGATACTGTGAAGATGAACACCTGTTACCATACCACTGCCAACACCCATATAAGGTAAGACACAAAGAATGAACCCTAATGTAAACTATGATCTTTAGTTAGGAACTGTGTATCAGTTTTGGCTTATTAATTATACCGAATGTAGCACACTCATGCAAGATAGCTATAGGAGAAACTGGGAGTGGGGTAGGGAGGGTACATGGGAATGCAACACTTCCCACTTATTTTTCTTTAAAATTAAAACTGCTTTTAAAAGTCTGTTAATTTAAAATAAAGAGTATATACAAATGTAATTTTATTTTATTTATTTTATTTTATTTTATTTTTTTGAGACAGACTCTCGCTCTGTCACCCAGGCTGGAGTGCAATGGTGCGATCTTGGCTCAATGCAACATCTGCCTCCCAAGTTCAAGCAATTCTCCTGCCTCAGCCTCCTGAGTAGCTGGGATTACAGGCATGCGCCACCACACCTAGCTAATTTTTGTATTTTGGGCAGAGATGGGGTTTTGCCATGTTGGCCATGCTGGTCTCGAACTCCTGACCTCAGGTGATCTGCCTGCCTTGGCCTCCCAAAGTACTGGGATTATAGGTGTGAGCCACTGTGCCCAGCTTACAAATGTAATTTTAAAATACTATAAACTTCTTGTGTATGTTTATAATATATAGTATCTGTGATTGGTATTTTCTTCACAAGTGGCAGATGAAAGACTTGCTGTGGAATAAAAATGAAGTAGATGAATATAGACACACAAGTAAGTATTTACTGACTGTGTTTGCCAGCCTCTCAGATGGCCTCCAATGGTCCTCGTCCCCTTTTTGTTGTTCTTTTAAGCTCCTAAAGTCTGAAGCATTTGTTACACTGCAGTAGATAACTGATAACTAATACACTGCTTTTTAGTTAGGATTAAATCAGTGAATGCACATCAATAAATAAAAACTCTGAGAACAAATGGACAACTTTGGATTTGCAGGGATTTGGAGAGGTTCTGGACTTGGATACTGAAAGTATTACAGAAAGAAAGAGGGAGAAGTGAGGCCGCAACAGAATGGTTTAAAGGTGGACAGGGAACAGACTGACTCTGATCTGCACCCTGAAGCACAGAATAGTTGGCAGCCAGGGTGGATGGTGGTAAAGGTTGAAAAGGGCAGGTGTCTCAATCATTCAGGCTGCTATGACAAAATGCCATAGACTGGGTGGCTTATACACCACAGAAATGTATTTCTTACAGTTCTGGAACCTGGGAAGTCCAAGATCAAGACACCAGCAGATGCAGTGTTTGGTGAGGGCCTGCACTCATTCATAGACATTGTCTTCTCATTGTGTTTTCACATGGCAAAAGAGGCAAAGGAGGTCTCTGGGGTCTCTTTTATAAGAACATTAATCCCATTCATGAGGGGTCAACTCTCATGACCTAATCACCTCCCGAAAGCCAGACACAACCATACTGGGGGTTAAGTTTCAACATATAAATTTCAGAAGGACGCAAATACTTAATCTATACCAGCAGGAGAATTCCTCTCAAAAGAACTGCCTAGAGAGAACTAGGGATACCAGGGAAGAGTTGGAATAACAGAGAAAAGCTCTCCATTCTGACATGTGGGAAGCTTCCAGCATAAAAGCCAGAGAATCTCATCTTTTGTGCACAAATCAGTCAGTCTTGATGTTGTCTTCTTTTTTAAAAATGTCAACTTTATAGATGCATAGCTTCTGCATAATATAATATATTGGCAAATATATATAGCGTATAATTACCACACAATCAAAGCAAAGAATATTTCATTTACAAAAATAAAAATAAAAAGTTGGCTCCAGCCTCTCTGCCATCAATGCCCACCACCACCAACCACCCTACCCAGGCAACTAACTGTAGATCTGTTTTCATATTCTAGAGTTTCTTATAAACTGAATCACAGACTATGTGGTTCCAGTTTCTTTTGCTCAGCATAATGTTTTTCAGATTCCTTGTGTCATAGATCATATCAGTTCATTGCTCTTTATTGCTGAGTAGTACCTCACAGTATACAGTGGTTATACAGTACCACAATTTGCCTATCTATTCACCTGTGATTGGACAGCTGAGATTTTTCTGGGTTGGGGCTGTCAGTTCACATAAGCCATGAACATTCATGTATCACCATTATAGCATCAAACAGAATAATTTCAGTGCCCTAAAAAAATCCCATTTCTCATATTTAACCCTTTTCATTTTTATTATACCTGATAAAAATACCTTTCCAAACTAAAGACAAAATAAAACTTTTTCATACAAACAAAAGCTGAGCAAATCTGTCTCCAGAAGACCTGCACTACAAGAAATATAAAGAATATTTTTCAGGCTGAAGGAAATGATCGCAGAAAACCTTACATTTATACAAAGAAATAATAAACTTCAGAAATGATAAACATACAGGTAATATAGCAGGCTTTTTTTTTTTTCTTTTTTGAAACGAGTCTCACTGTCGCCCAGGCTGGAGTGCAGTGGTGCAATCTGGGTTCATTGCAACCTCCACCTCCCAGGTTCAAGAGATTTTCCTGCCTCAGCCTCCCAGGTAGCTGGGACTACAGGTGCCTGCCACCAGACCCAGCTAATTTTTGTATTTTTAGTAGAAACGGGATTTTGCCATGATGGCCAGGCTGGTCTCGAGCTCTTGACCTGAGGTGATTCACCTGCCCCAGCCTCCCAAAGTTCTGGGATTGCAGGAGTAAGCCACCATGTCCATCCTATTTCTTTCAATGTGGACAATTTCTATTGCTGTGTCTTCAAGTTCACTGATCTCTTCATTTGCAGTATCTAAAATGTTATTAAGTTCATCCAGTGAAATTTTCTCTTTCTTTTTTTAAAAATTAATTTATGTCCCCACAAAAGCAGACCAGTGATGTTTTCATTTCATATATTGTATTATTTGCCTCTAGAGGTTCCATCTGATTATTTAAAAATATATTTCATTATTTTTTATTATTATTATTATTATTATTAGAGATAGGGCCTCACTCTGGCACCCAGGCTAGAGTGAAGTGGCATGATCATAGCTTACTGCAGTTCAAACTCTTAGGCTCGAGTGATCCTCCTGCCTTAGCCTAGTGAGTAGCTAAGACTGCAGACATGTGCCACCATGCCTGGCTGATTTTTAAATTTTTTTGTAGAACGGGGTCTGACTCAGGCTATTCTTGGATTCCTGGCCTCAAGCAATCCTCCTGCCTCAGTCTTCCAAAGCACTGGGTTTACAGATGTGAGCCACCACACCCAGTCTCTTTATTATTTTTATGTTTTCCTTTAAAACGTTAAACATATTTATAATAGCTATTTTGAAGTCTTTGTTAATTCTATTATGTTTATCATTTGTGAGTATTTTTCTATTGGCTAATTTTTCCCCTCATTAGGGGTCATATTTTCATCTTGTTAGCAATTTTTCACTAGGTGTTGAACATTGTGAATATTATATTGTTGAGTATTTGGGTTTTGTTGACTTATTTTAATGAATGTTGAAAATGTTTGGCAGGTAATTTAGTTACTTGGATCATTTAGTTGCTTGATCATTTCAAGAACTACTTTTAAACTTATTAAGGAAAATCTAAAGTAGTTTTAATTCTAAGACATATTTAGCTATACTACTAAGACATAACACTTGTTGGTTCTGTGCTGAATGCCCAGGTTTTTGTTTTTGTTTTTTTTTTTAGACGGAGTCTTACTCTGTCACCCAGGCTGGAGTGCAGTGGCACAATCTCAGCTCACTGCAACCTCCACCTCCTGGGTTTAAGCGATTTTCCTGCCTCAGCCTCCCGAGTAGCTGGGATTACAGGCATGCGCCACCATGCCCAGCTAATTTTTGTATTTTTAGTAGAGATGGGGTTTCGCCGTGTTGGCCAGGCTGGTCTTAGAACTCCTGACCTCAGGTGATCCGCCTGCCTGGGCCTCCCAAAAGGCTAGGATTACAGGCGTGCCACCGTGCCCAGCCTGAAAGCCCAGGGTTTTCTGAAGTTCTCTTCACTCTGGTAAGGAGGAGATCAAACGTCTCTTAGCCCTGTGTGACCTCTAGGACTTGTTTAGCTTACAACTCACAGACTTTGTTCTTCGCTCAGCCTTGTGTAATTTCACCTCACATAGTACACATTAGATTCTGCCAAATAATGAAGGTTATGCAAACTTTTGGATCTCTTTCTCTGCTATCTCCCTCTTTGGAACTCTGCCCCAAAAATTCCAGCCACTTCAGCTTCCCCAAGTTTTTTTTTTTTTTTTTTTTTTTAATGTCTAGCGCAGGTAAAATATACCAAGTTTTTATCTCTACTTCATTAACTCAGTGAGATCTCTCAGTGACGTTTGTGCTTCCCCTCTCTGTGCCATAGCCAGGAATTGCCTTTAGGAAGGAAGCTGCAACAATCAAAAGACACACCTTATTGATTTCCTTTCTTTCAATGGCTAAAAATAAATGGTTTAGGGCTGGCGGTGGTGGCTCACGCCTGTAATCCCAGCACTTTGGGAGGCTGAGGCAGGAGGATCGCTTAAGTTCAGGAACTCGACACCAGCCTGGGCAACAAAGTGAGATCCTGTCTCTACCAAAATAAAATACAATAAATAAATAAAAATAAATTAGCTGGGTGTGGTTGTCTGTGCCTGTAGTCCCAACTACTCAGAAAGCTGAGGCAGAGGATCCCCTGAGCCTAGGAGTTCAGGGTTGCAGTGAGCTATGATCACCCTACTGCACTCCAGCCTGGGTGACAGAGTGAGACCTGTCTAAAAAAAGAAAGAAAGAAAGAAACCTAGGCATGGCAGGTCACGCCTGTAATCCTAACACTTTGGTAGGCTGAGTCAGGTGGATCACTTGAGGCCAGGAGTTTGAGACCAGCCTGGCCAACATGGTGAAACTCCATCTCTTCTAAAAATACTAAAAATACACACACACACACACACACACACAAATTAGCCGGGTGTGGTGATGTGTGCCTGTAATCCCAGCTGCTGGGGAGACTGAGACACGAGAATCTCTTGAACCTGGGAGGCAGAGGTTGCAGTGAGCTGAGATCTCACCACTGCTCTCCAGTCTGGGTGACAGAGCAAGAGTCTGTCTCAAAAAAAAAAATAAAATAAAATAAAGAAAGAAAGAGAAAGAAAGAAAGAAAAAGAAAGAAAGGAAAGAGGGAAAGAAAGGAAAGAAAAGAAAGAAAGAAAGAAAGAAAGAAAGAAAGAAAGAAAGAAAGAAAGAAAGAAAGAAAGAAAGAAAAAGAAAGAAAGAAAAAGAGAGAAAGAAAGAAAGGGCTTAAAACACTGATTTCACACACTTTGTTTTCTGTGTTCTATGGCAGCACAGTAAGCTCCATACTGACACCATTCCATAAGTGGACGCAGAATTCTACTGACTCATTGTTAAATATGAATAGATAACCCAGGATCAGCAGACATTTGAGGATGGGAGAACACAAGAGTTACTTAAATTTTCACAACACAGGCCAAGTGCAGTGGCTTACACCTGTAATCCTAGCACTTTGGGAGGCTGAGGTGGGTGGATCACCTGAGGTCAGGAGTTTGAGACCAGCCTGACCAATATGGTGAAACCCCGTCTCTACTAAAAGTACAAAAATCAGCCGGGCGTGGTGGCACACACCTGTAGTCCCAGCTACTCAGGAGGCTGAGGCAGAATAATTGCTTGAACTTGGGAGGCAGAGGTTGCAGTGAGCTGAGATCGCGCCACTGCACTTCAACCTGAGCGACAGAACGAGACTCCTTCTCAAAAAAGAAAAAAATATATATCTATATATATTTTTTCCACAACACAATATAGGTGTTATAATATTGAACACATGTAGATGTATCAGTTTGCTAGGGCTGCTAAAACAAAGTGACATAAAAGGGCCTTAAACAACAGAAATTTTTTGTCTCATAGTTCTGGAGGCTAGAAGACTGAGATGAAGATGCCATCAGGGTTAGTTCCATCTGAAGACTGTGAGGGAGAATCTGTTCATGCCTCTCTCTCAAGTTCAATGTAATATTTGGCATTCCTTGGCTCTTGCTGCTTCAGTCTTTGCCTTCATCTCTACATGTCTATCTTTCCTTGTGTACGATTGTCTCCGAATCTCCCCCATTTTAAGAACATCACTCATATTGCATTAGGTGCTCACCTCATCTTAACTACATCTACAAGGACCTTATTTCCAAATAAGGCCATATTTTGAGGTACTGGATGTTAGAACATCAACATATGAATTCTGAGGGGACACAATTCAACTCACAACCATAATTACAGGTGTTGCTAACAAAATTTGTGAGATGGAAAGGAAATGGAAAATTTGTGAGAAGAGATAGAGGAAAAAATGGGAAAATCTAATGTCCTGGTCTTACAAAAACAGAAAGAGAGTCGTGAAATATTGACAAAAGTCTATAGAACATGAAATAGGAGGCCAGGCGTCGTGGCTCATGCCTGTAATCCCAGCACTTTGGTAGGCCGAGGTGGGTGGATCACCTGAGGTCTGGAGTTTAAGACCAGCCTGGCCAATGTGGTGAAACCTTGTCTCTACTTAAAATACAAAAATTAGCCAGGTGTGGTGGCGCACGCTTGTAATCCCAGCTACTCAGGAGGCTGAGGCAGGAAAATTGCTTGAACCCAGGAGGCAGAGGTTGCAGTGAGCCAAGATCATACCATTGCACTCCGGCCTAGGTGACAAGAATGAAACTCCATCTCAAAAAACAAAAAGAAACAAAACAAAAAAAAAGAAACAAAGAAATAGGAGTTTTGATATATTATTTAATGTTATGACGGTAACCAGTTAGCATGGTAAACAAACTGAAATGCTTATAGGAGCAAAGCAAGTAATATAAATAAGAAACAGGGCTCAAGCATGGGTGTGCATGTTTACCTCTTGGGTGTGTTGAGAACTTTGGTATACAAGCTGCCACTGGTCACATCTGGAGAGTACAGCCACTTGATCATTAATTTTAATGGGATTAATTTTGGAGATAAGGGCTATATTTTTCATGTACTGGTTATCCCCCCAAATTTCATGTCCACCTTGGACCTCATAAGGTTATCTCATTTGGAAAGAAGGTCTTTGCACATGTAATTAGTTTAAATCATACTGGATTAGGGTGTACCCTAACTTCAATGGCTAGTGTCCTGACAAGGGGAGATTTGGGGACATACACACACACACACACGCACACGGGAAAGCCACGTGAAGACAAGACAGAAATTTGAGTAATAACAACTACAAGCCAGCGAATGCCACGGATTGCTTGCAAAAGCTAAGAAGAAGCAAGAAAACATCTTTCAAAGGGAGCAGAGCTCTGCCAACATTTTGATTCTGGACTTCTGTCCTCCAAAACTGTGAGAAAATATATTTCTGCTATTTTAAGTTATCTAGCCTGTGGTACTTTGTTATAGCAATGCTAAGAAACTCATGTGTGCTACAACTGACTTTTTGTGAAAAGTTAGGCATTTTCTTTTTCTTTTTCTTTCTTTTTTTTTTTTTTTTTTTTTTTTTTTGAGACGAGGTCTTGCTCTATTGCCCGGGCTAGAGTGCAGTGGTGCAATCACATCTCACTGCAGCCTGGACCTCCTGGGCTCAAGTAATCCTGCCGCTTCAGCCTCCCAAGTAGCTGGGACCACAGGTGCACACCACCACCTCCAGCTAATTTTTCCTTTTTTTTTTTTTTTTGGTAGAGATGGGTTCCCACTATATTGCCTACGCCAGTCTTGAATTCTTGGGCTCAAGTGATCCTCCTGCCTCAGCCTCCCAAAGTGCTGGGATTATAGTGTGAGCCACCACACCGGGTCAACATTTGGATTAAAAAATAATAATACATCTAATAGTTTTTCAATGTTGGCTTTAAAAAAAATTACTACAATCCAAACCAAATACACATACAGTCAGGTCTAGCCTGCAGACCATCTGTTTGCAACCTCTGCAGTAGAGAAGCTACTAATAAATACTGAATAGGCTATGACTAACAGAATTGAGAAGGAGGTAAGCAAACTGAGATGTGGTATAAGTGTGCTGAATTTTCAACTGTCATAGCAGGAAGTAAAAAGAAAATGTCTAAACCTGATTAATTAAGAAATAGCAATAAAATGATTCAAAGTAGTTGCCTCTGGAAAATGGCATAAGGGGTGGGGCAGATGACTGTTGCTTTCCATTGTAAGTTCTTTTTTATTCCTTGATTTTGAAAGGCAGGTAGGTATTATTAGGCATGCCAGGAACTTACTCTGAAAGTGAGGATAACTGTATTTGTTGCCAGCAATAATAGAAGAGGCCAATGGCTGGAAAAAGTTTGGAAGAGTGCAAAAGACATTATCTCTCCCTGAAGGAAAATAGGTCTTAGCAGATTTGGAAGAACAGACAAAATGCGGGTTTCCACATTTTTATGTCCCCCAGAATTTATCTTTATGCAGGTCATGAGAGTCTTTAATTTTTTTTTTTTTTTTTTTTTTGAAACGGAGTTTCACTCTTGTTGCCCAGGCTGGAGTGCAGTGGCGTGATCTCGGTTCACTGCAACCTCTGCCTCCTGGGTTCAAGTGATTCTCCTGCCTCAACCTCCCCAGTAGCTGGGATTATAGGCATGTGCCACCACACCTGGCTAATTTTGTACTTTTAGTAGAGATGGGGTTTCTCCATGTTGATCAGGCAGGTCTTGAACTCCCGACCTCAAGTGATCCACCTGCCTTGGCCTCCTAAAGTGCTGTGATTACAGGCGTGAGCCACTGCACCCAGCCAGGGAGTCTTTAATCTTAAGTATGCTTTAAATTGTGGAGATGAAATAATTGAGTAAGGTAATCTGTTAAGTTTTACAATATGGAGGAACTGAAAAATTAAGAATCCATTCTGGTCATTTCATTTTGAAATCATCTGTTAGAAAACTCGAAAGTGCCACCCATATTTCATGGAGCTATTTGTGCTTTTCATAAAGGAAGTATAGATTCTTTAATTATACAACTGTTCATGACATATGGCATGACTAATGATTTCAAATGATAAATCCAAAGGAATCAGTCCATTGACATTGCACGAGGGGAAAATCATCTCTGGAACAACACCCAGATTATCTAGAAATTCTTGTTTTTACAAAAACCCACCACCACATTAGCAGTATATAGTTACATGACATTTGCAAGTTGAATTGATATAGTTAAGTAATATAGTTACTAAAGATCTCTACTAAAGATGTTTCTGAGAGCAATATTAAGAAATTAAAATTAGATTAAACTTTATAAATAGTTTATTAGATGTCACTTTCTTCCCTCTATGACACTTATGAAAACTGGATGAATAGCCAGATTATATTCCTCAATCTGTTCTCCACACTAGTCCTAAGGGACCTTGCTCAAAGGCAAATCTGCTTAAGGCCTTCCCCTAACGTAAATCCTTTACTGGATCCCCATTGTCTTCAATACAGCGTTGTTGTTGTTGTTGTTGTTTTTCCTAGAGATGTAATCTCACTGTGTTGCTCAGGCTGATTTGGAACAACTGCTGCTCTTTTTTTTTTTTTTTTTTTGAGACGAACTTTTCACTCTTGTTGCCTAGACTTGAGTGCAGTGGTGTGATCTCGGCTCCCTGCAACCTCTGCCTCCCAGGTTCAAGTGATTCTCCTGCCTCAGCCTCCCAAGTAGCTGCAATTGCAGGCGCCTGCCACCACGTCCAGCTAATTTTATTTTATTTTATATTTTGTATTTTTAGGAGACAGGGTTTCACCATCTTAACCATGCTGGTCTCAAACTCCTGACCTCAAGTGATTTTCCCACCTCAGCCTCCCAAAGTGCTGGGATTAAAGGCCACTGCACCCAGCCTTGGTCTTGGACTCCTAAGCTCTAGTGATCCTCTCGCCTTGGCCTCCCAGAGTGCTGGGCTGGGATTCCAGGGATGGAATCCTATGCCCAGCTGCATTAAGTTTTTCTGGATCTGATCTCAGATCACTTTCTGGCCTCTTCTCTCAACTCCCTAATCAACACAAATGTGGTGTTTGCTTGTCCTTGAACCTGAGCTCCTGGGTGTGTTGTTCCTTCCTTTTCCAGTCCTCTTTCCCTTGGCTAACTTCTGCTTATCCGTGAAAGCTCAACTTAGATCTGCTCTCTCCAGGAAGGGACCCTGTTCACCCTTTCAAGGCTGAGTTGTATATCATCTCGGGTATTTCCACAGCACCTTCTTGGTTAACTCATCACAGTTTGGTTTCTTCATCTATTATCATCTGACGCTAATCTCACTAGAGGATTTATAACTTTATGACCATAAAAGTTGGATTTTCTTACTGAGAAAATTTCTTCTCTGTTTCTTTCTTTCTTTTTTTTTGAGATGAAGTCTTGCTCTGTCGCCCAGCTTGGAGTGCAATGGCGCAATCTCAGCTCACTGCAACCTCTGCCTTCCGGGCTCAAACGATTCTCCTGCCGCAGGCTCCCGAGTAGCTGGGATTACAAGTGACACCATGCCCGGCTAATTTTTGTATTTTTAGTAGAGATGGGGTTTCACCATGTTGGTCAGTCTAGTCTTGAACTCCTGACCTCTGGTGATCCAACCTCCTCGGCCTCCCAAAGTGCTGGGATTACTGGTGTGAGCCACCATGCCCGGCCTTATTTCTTTTCTTTTTCTTTTTTTGAGACAGGGTCTCACTGTCATCCAGGCTGGAGTACAGTGGTGTGATCACAGCTCACTGCAACCTCCGTCTCCTGGGCTCAAGGGATCCTTCCACCTCAGCTTCCTGAGTAGCTGGGACTACAAGCATGCCACCACCATGCCTGGCTAGTTTTGGTATTTTTTGTAAAGATGGGGTCTCAAAACAAATATATGTTCTTTAGACTATTATTCCCATTTCATCTCATCTCCATTCTCAAGCATTTACAAACACTACTTAAGTTTCTATTTCTTGCTAGTTGTATGATGTTGAGAAAAGTAAATAATTTCCTTAAATTTTATTTCCACATCTGTGAAATAGGAATGATAATAATGATACCTACCTCACAGGGCTGTTTTGAAAAGTAAATGAGTTATTGCCTGTGAATGTTTTCAGCTGAATTCGCAGTGTAGTATCCATTCATAGGATTATCGGATTTTAAAAACATGCAAAATGGCAGTTAAGCTTTACTGGTGATACTATAATTTTTTTTTAAGGAAAAGAGAAAGGAGCAGGAAATAGTCCATATTTTGAAAAATATTTTAGAAGAAGGTGAGTGACTTGGGACCCAAAGCATTTTTCTCAGATTTAGGTCAGTCTCCTTTTTCTGGTCCATTTGAATTTTCTTTCATTTGTGAAGGATTTCATTTAAATCAACGACCTTTATAAATCTAGATTTTTTTCAGAGAAATACAAAAATTTATCAGGAAAAAAAATTTCACAGCATTTCCGGTTTTATCTGTCTCAATTGATAGATTTTTATAATCTCTTTTATAATTTTCTTGTAAAATGGAGCATACTGTTAAACTTTCATAAATCCTCTCATTCTCAATTAAAAATTTTTACAAAAAAAGCTCTTGCAATAAGTTTCTGCTGGTATGTACAGAGATGAACTTGGAAATCAAGTCTTTTTAAAAATCGTGAGCATGAAGAAATAGTCTGTGAATGCCCACTACTTTACCCAACATGCTGGGCATTGGGAATATAATTCAGGTTTTCAGGAAACTTATGTTCAAGCTATTCAAAAGGCAAGTTAGGAGAGTTGATTGTGAGTACAGTGTTCTTTAAGAAAACAACCCTCTTTCCTTGGTAAAACTTTCTTCTTTTTTGTTTTGTTTTGTGTAATTATGGTGTTAAGGTCTAGGACACCCCCTGTGAAAGTGGGGAAGAGGGCAATTGAATTGTAAAGGGATCTAAGGGTAGGAAGAACTTGATTATTCATCAGGCTTGGGATTTGCCTATTTTATAAATGAGCTGAGAACTAAAGTCATTATTTAGAAACAAAAGAAGGTGCAGTGGCTCACGCCTGTAATCCCAGCACTTTGGGAGGCCAAGGCGAGAGGATAGCTTGAAACCAGGAGTTTGAGATCAGCCTGGCCAACAAAGTGCCAGCCTCCCAAAGTGCTGGGATTATAGGTGTGAACCACCACACTGGGCCATATCAAGACTTCTCATTATCAACATTGATGACAAAGATTTATTGAGTCCACCGGGGGCGGTGGCTCACGCCTGTAATCCCAGCACTTTGGGAGGCCGAGGGGGGCAGATCACGACGAGGTCAGGAGAGCGAGACCATCCTGGCTAACATGGTGAAACCCCGTCTCTACTAAAAATACAAAAAATTAGCCGGGCGTGGTGGCGGAAGCCTGTAGTCCCAGCTACTCGGGAGGCTGTAGCAGGAGAATGACGTGAACCCGGGAGGCAGGGCTTGCAGTGAGCGGAGATGGCGCCACTGCACTCCAGCCTGAGTGACAGAGACACACTCCATCTCAAAAAAAAAAAAAAAAAAAAAAAAAAAAGATTTGTTGAGTCCTATTGTGTGTATGGAGGGGACTACTCTGGGCACAAAAGCATAAGAACATAAAGCAGACTTGTTTCCTTTCTGACAGTACACTTTTTATCTCTTTGTGGGGAAGGTTTATGTATTTAGAGACAGGGACTCGCTCTGTTGCCCAGGCTGGAGTGCAGTGGGGCAGTCACAATTCACTGCAGACTTGACCTCTCAGGCTCAAGCAATCTTTCCACCTCAACCTCCCCAGTACCTGGGATCACAGATAAATACCACCACACCCTACTAATTTTTTGGTTTTTGTAGAGACTGCTTCTCCCTATGTTGCCCAGGTTTGTCTTGAATCCTGGGCTCAAGTGATCCTCCTGCCTCAGCTTCCCAAAGTGCTGGGATTACAGGCATGAGCCCTTGTGCCCAGCCTGCAAAGTTTATTTGAAATATGTTTCTATAGCATACCATCATCCCAGGGTATATTATATTTTAGATTCTTCTTCTCTAAAACAAAAACATGTCTTTGGCTGACAAAGAAACAATTAAAAGAAAAATGTCCTTAGAGACAATTCACATAACTCTTTATATCAGTAGTAGCCCACCAGTTAGCTTCCCTTGAAAGAAAACAATATTGATGATCATTGTACCCTTTGGCTCTGCCCCACAGTCTGAGTTAAGGTGAGGGGAGTCATACTGTAAAGGCAGCACTCCCTCCTATTCAGTGGGTCCAATTAAAAAAAAGAAAAAATAGACAGCACTCCCATTTGTCCTCTTGCATGATGAGGAGGCTCCGGACGTCCAGGACACCTGACTCAATCTAACATTTGGGTGACCTTTTCATCCCTTCCAGCATCGGTTTCTCAGGGTAACAACTCCATTAACAGGTGCCAATTTGTTTCCACAGCCTGATGAAGTTCATAAAGTTCACAGGAAAAGTCTTCAGTCATGAGCTGGCTCAACTCTACACTGTGCTTTTGGGAACAGAGGCTTCTTTAAGAGCCCTGCCTACCTCTAGCACATTAACGTCACTCCCATATCACCTTACTCAGAGAGTTGAAGGGTGGCAAGTAATAACCCTATTTTTAAAAGACTTTTGATTTCTCTCTGTATTTGCATAAAGTGCAAACATTTAACAGTTCACAGCTCATTGTAATTACTGACTTCTACTCGGAGTAGTGTGGAGGGTCTTTGCTTTTAATCCCTCTGTTCCATTGTTATTTCCTTGGAATACTCAGATCGGAAAGAGGCTTGCTATGCAGGGGAGCTACATGGCTCAGGCTCTGACAGTCTGAGGGGCAGCTGGATCCAAGGGATTAGAGGTTATGATAGCTGAGCCTATTACTTGGCGGGACGAAGACACAAAAAGTAACTCTTGACAAGTCAGAGCAAGTGTGATCTCAATGATAGCAGCTCTCCTGTTGCGCTTTCCTAACGAATGAAATTAGGGTCCCTAAACATTTTTTGGAAGAATAAGTTTTCTGTTTTATGTTTTAACAGGTCACTGCAATTCAACAGAGATAAATGAATTCAAATCAAAGATGTTTTCGGGTACTTCAAAAAATATACTTGTAAACTGCTTTCAAAGTACTTTTTTTTTTTTAAATTTAGAAACACAAGCTGGTCACTTTTTTAATAATCCCAGCACTTTGGGAGGCTGAGGTGGAAGTATCGCTTGAGCCCAGGAGTTTGAGACCAGCCTGGGCAACATAAGGAGACCTTGTCTCTGCAGAATTTTTTTAAAAAGTAGCCAGGCATGGTGGCGCATGACTGTTGTTGTAGCTACTCAGAAGGCTGAGGTGGGAGGATCGCTTGAGCCCAGGAATTTGAGGCTGCAGTGAAGTATGATTGCATCATCACACCCCGGCCTGGGCAATAGAGTGAGGCTTTATCTCTAATCTATTCTTTTTATTTTTAGTAATGGAGTCTTGTTCTGTCGCCCAGGCTGGTGCAATCATAGCACACCATAACCTTGAACTCTTGAGCTCAAGTGATCATCCTGCTTCAACCTCCCAAGTGGCTGAGACGACAGGTAGGTGCCATCATCAAAGTACATTTTACTTTATAAAATAAATTAAGAAATTTTAGAATTGCACATTGATGGACACACATTTTATCCTTAATACTATCTGCAGCCAAGTGTATATGTATATATTTTTGAGACAAGGTCTCTCTGTCACCCAGGCTGGAGGGTAGTGGTACAGTCTCAGCTCACTGCAGCCTCCGCCCCCAGGCTCAAGCCATTTTCCCACTTCAACCTCCCAAGTAGCTGGGACTACTGGCACATGCCACCATGCCCGGGTAATTTTTTGTATTTTTACAGAGACAAGATTTCCCCATGTTGCCCAGGCTGGTCTCAAACTCCTGACCTCAAGGGATCCACCCACCTCAGCTTCCCAGGGTGCTGGGATTACAGGCATAAGCCACTGTCTCCAGCCCCAAGTATAATTTTTTTTTTTTTGATTCGGAGTTTCATTCTTGTTGTCCAGGCTGGAGTGCAATGGCGCGATCTCAGTTCACCGCAACCTCCGCCTCCCAGGTTCAAGCGATTCTCCTGCCTCAGCCTCGCAAGTAGCTGGTATTACAGGCATGTACCATCAAGCCTGGCTAATTTTGCACTTTTAGTAGCAATGGGGTTCCACCTTGTTGGCCAGGCTGGTCTCAAATTCCCGACCTCAGGTGATCCACCCACCTCGGCCTCCCAAAGTGCTGGGATAGGCATGAGCCACCGCACCCAGCCCCTAAGTACAATTTTTAACCCCCTTTTGCCTTTCTGTGTCTCCCTTAAGTTTTGAAGTTCAGTCCACTGATGAAAGCTCAAGGGGAAGTGTGGTATGCTGGAAGGAGTAAGAGGCTAAGAGTCAGAAGAAACTCTGGCTCTGCCATTTATAAGTCATATTCATTTAATCTCTTTGCTTCAGTTTCCACAGCTGTGAAATGGCAAGAATGATAGCTGCCTCACTTATTTTTACAAAGTTCTTGTAATAATACTGGATAATATAAATGAATAATCTGAGCCAGCATATGAGGTAGGTACTAATGTTACCCATTTTACAGAAGAGGGAACTAAAGGTTGAAGTGCTTAAGTGACTTGCTCAACATCACTCACAAGATACCTGACTGAGTTTGTACCCCATCCAGACTCACTTGGCCCCACTCAGCCCTACCCTTGGACCTTGGCTGCTTGCTCAGTGGAGCTCGTCTTGTCTCCTAACACCACAGCTGACTCACAGCTGACTCACACTCCCCTGGGGTGAGTGCCTAGCTCTGTCCTGACCTCTCTGATGCCCATGGCAGTGTTGGGTTTGTTTCTCTTTCTTCCTTTTTTCCATTACTCTTTGCTTCCCTAGGATTCCACCTCCCAATAAAGCAGCTGACATGCTCATATTCTAGTCCTGTGCTCTCCAATTCAGTAGCCACTAGCCATGTGTGGCTATTTAAATGTATTTATTTATTGTTTGTTTGTTTGTTTTGAGACAGAGTCTTGCTGTGTTGCCCAGTCTGGAGTGCACTGGCATGGTCTTGACTCACTGCAACCTCCACCTCCTGGGTTCAAGCAATCCTCCCACCTCAGCCTCCTGAGTAATTGGGACTACAGGTGCGTGCCACCACAGCTGGCTAATTTTTATATATTTTTTTTTGGTAGAGACAGGGTTTTACCATGTTGCCCATGCTGGTCTCAAACTCCTGACCTCAACCAATCCCCCTGCCTCAGTCTCCCAAAGCGCTGGGATTACAGGTGTGAGCCACCGTGCCTGGACTTTAAATTTAAATTAACTAAAATTACATAAAATTAAAAATTTCATTTCTCACTTACGCTGGCCACATTTCAAATGCTCAGTAGCTCCATGCGGCTAGTAACTACTGTAGTTGATAGCACAAATAAGAATATTTCCATCATCACAGAAAGTTGTATTGGCTAGGACTGCTCAAAACCTTACCATAACAAATAACTTCTATTTTCATCAATTCCATTCTTGATGGGCACCTTCTGTCTTTCTAATTTACTCTAGTATCCCCACTTAGATACCTTCCTTTGAACCTAGAGTTGTAGTATGCTGTGTCTTTCTCATCACTCTCTTACTACATCCTCACCACCCCCCTTATCCAGCTTAATTTATATGATCTTTCAACGTTTTCTTAGTTCTCTGTTCTTCCTTGATTACATTCATCTGCTGTGCAGGATATCATCTATTTTCCCCTCCAGATCCACTCTCCACCCTATTCTGTGACAGGTGGTCTACCATCATTGGCAAACCTTTTTCTCTCTGGGTCCTGTTTGAGTTCAGCCCATGGCAACCCGGAAGGAGACCAGAGAGAGAGGGGAAAGTGAGATTGAGATATTTATTCCTCTAATGTCCTCTCTAAGAAGTCACCATGGGCTAGCTTTGTCCCTCATTGGAGGGACTCAGCTCCTGAAAGAATTTTAGCTATTCTCTATTTGAAAACCAAAACCAAAAAATACCCTCCTAGATTACTACTGAGCTCTGACAGACACCTGTGACCAGGATGGCTAAACTGGCCATCCTGAACTGGGTATTATATGCTCCACTAAAACCTAAAAATTGCACACAGCAAGTTTCTTTTTCTGTTTTTTTTTTTTTTTAAATTTATTTATTATTATTATACTTTAAGTTGTAGGGTACATGTGCATAACGTGCAGGTTTGTTACATAAGTATACTTGTGCCATGTTGGTGTGCTGCACCCAACAACTCATCATTTACATCAGGTATAACTCCCAATGCAATCCCTCCCCCCTCCCCCCTCCCCTCTTTTTCTTTTTTCTTTTTTTTTTCTTTTCTTTTTTGAGAGAGAGTCTCATTCACTCTGTTGCTTAGGCTGGAGTGCAGTGGTGCAATCTTGGCTCACTGCAACCCCCACCTCCTGGGTTCAAGCGATTCTCATGTCTCAGCCTCCTGAGTAGCTGGGATTACAGGTGTGCACCACCATGCCTGGCTAATTTTTGCATTTTTAGTAGAGATGGGGTTCCACCCTGTTGGCCAGGCTGGTCTCGAACTCCTGGCCTCAAGTCATTGCCTGCCTCAGCCTCCCAAAGTGCTGAGATTACAGGTATGACCCACTTGTGCTCGGCCAACAGCAGGTTTCTTATAAAATGGAAATGATATGATCTGCTTGGTACGGGTCTGGAAGACACAGCACCCTGCATGAGCAGGCGGCACAGACTCCCATGCTACTGCTCCTACTGCTTTGTTGCCTCTTTCTGAATTCACACCAGTCCCTTTTGAGGAGTTCCATATAGCCAGTTAATAGAGGAAGAAGAAACACATAGGCCAGTTTTGTTGATGGATCTGCCTTTAGGACATCCCCAACTGGAGATGTGTAGCTGCTACACCATCTCTCCACTGAAAGGTGGCTTAGAGAGACAGTGGTGAAGGGAAATCCCTGTGGGCAGAGTGCTGGATGTTGCATCTAGTTGTCCACTACATGTGGAAGAAGAGGTAGCCTGAGGGACAGAACCGTAGTAACACATGGACAGTGATCCATTTGGTCAGGAACTTGGAAGGATTAATTTTGGAAAACCAGTGGGAAGGAGATCTGGGGTGGATGCATGTGGGTAAAGCTCTTGGAATGAGCACAAAGTGTGAAAATGTTCATGTTCCATGTAAATGCCCACCAGAGGGTATCTGCTAACAAAGAGGCTCTTAATCAGAGGGACAAGATGCCTTGGCCTATGAATGTCAATGAGTTTCTTTCTCCAGTCACTCATGGAGTTTGTGGACCTATGTACAGACAGGAATGAAAGCTGTGCATGGGCTCAACAACATGGACTTTCTCTCATTAGGGCTACCACCAATGCTGAGCGCCCAACCTGCCAACAGCACAGGACAATTCTAAGCCCTTGACATGACATAATTTCCTGGGGGAGACCAGAGAGCCAACTAGTGGTAGGTTTAGGGTAGACACATAAACTGGGTGTAGATTTATCTTCCCTGTCCTCAGTGCTTCTGCCAGCTCCACCAGTTTTTGGACTCTCAGAATACTTTATCCACCACCCTCATATCCCATGCAACATTGCCTAAGACAAGGGCATGAATTTTATGGCAAAGGAAGTGGAACAATGAACCCAACATCTGTGAACTTCACCTATCTCACCACAGACCTCACTACACAAAAGTAGGTTTGATAGAACAGTAGAATGAATGCTCTGCTGAAATCCTAATGTCAGCTGGGAGACAACACCCTGTAAGGGTGGGCTCCTGACCTACAAATTGAGGTATGCTTATAACCCAGTGACCAGCACATGATGTCCTCATTTTCCTAGCCAGAATGCATGAGCCTAGGGACCAAGGTTGGAGATCGCAGTGATCCTTCTCACTATGACACCATAACCTTGAAGAATTTTTGCTTTTTTGTCCCTGTGACCTTGGCTTCTGTGTATTTACAGGTCCTAGTGCCCAAGGGAGGAATGCAGAAAATGGGGTTACTGTGTTGACTGGAGTAGTCAATCCTGATTACCAGGGAAAAATTGGGTTGCTGCCACCCAGAGAAGACAGAGAGCTATGTTTGAAACCCAGAGGATTCACTGGGGTGCCTCTTAGTACTCATTTGGCCAATTGTCTTAGTCAATGAAAAACTGTAGTAGCACACAAGAACAAGGTCACTAAGGACTCAAATCCTGTAGGAATAAAGGTCTGAGTCACCCTGTCAGGTAAAGAACCCCATTAGGTGAGGTGCTATCAAAGGGTAAGAGAACATGGAATGAGTTATGGAAGACAGCAGTTATGGTTACCACCTGCTTAGACTTCATGACCTGTCTCAGAAGCAGGGATGGTAATGTGTTACATGCTTTCTTTTCATAAGAAACTGTGAAACTGACCAGACGCAGTGGCTCACTCCTGTCATCCCAGTACTTTGGGAGGCTGAGGCAGGTGGATCACCTAAGGTCAGGAGTTTGAGACCTGCCTGGCCAATATGGTGAAACCCCATCTCTACTAAAAATACAAAAAATTAGCTGGGCGTGGTGGCGGGCACCTATAATCCCAGCTACTTGGGGGGCTGAGGTAGGAGAATCACTTGGACCCAGGAGGTGGAAGTTGCAGTGAGCCGAGATCGTGCCATTGCACTCCAGGATGGGCAATAAGAGCAAAACTACATCAAAAAAAAAAAAAAAAAAAAAAAAAAAAGAAAGAAAAGAAAAGAAAAGAAAAGAAAGAAAAGAAAAGAAAGAAAAAAAAACAAATTGTGAAACTGCCTTCCAATGTGGGTGTGTCATTTTGCATATCAGTTGCAATGTCTCCATTTTCATTTCTAATTGAGCTTATTTAAGTCTTCTGTCTTCCTGGTTAATCCAGCTAATGAACTATCAATTTTTTTTATCTTTTCAAAGAACCGGTTTTTACATTTCACTGATGTTTTGTATTTTTTTGTTTCAATTTCATTTAGTTCTGCTCTGATCTTTATTATTCTTTTTCTTCTGCTAGTTTTGGATTGGTTTGTTCTCAGTTTTATTTTTCGTTAGGATGGTTTGTTTCTTAATCAGTTTGTTATTGTTTCTCTATTTCCTTGAGGTGTCAAGTTAGGTTTTAAGTTTGTGGTCTTTTACTTTGTTTTGTTGCTTTTGTTTTTGAGACAGTCTTGCTCTGTCACCCAGGCTGCAGTGCAGAGGCATGACCTTGGATCACTGCAGCCTCTGCCTCCCAGGTTCAAGCAATTCTCTTGCCTCAGCCTTCCGGGTACATGGGACTACAGGCATGAACCATTGTGACCAGCTGATTTTTGTATTTTTAGTAGAGATGGGGTTTTGCCATGTTGGCCAGGCTGGCCTCAAGTGATCTACCTGCCTTGGCCTCCCAAAGTGCTGGGATCACAAGCATGAGCCGCCATATCTGGCCCATCTTTTACATTGATTTATTGATTTATTGATTTATTGATTTATTGATTGATTGAGATGGAGTTTCCCTCTTGTTGCCCAGGCTGGAGTGTAATGGCGTGATCTCGGCTCACTACAACCTCTGCCTCCTGGATTCAAGCAATTCTCCTGCCTCAGCCTCCCGAGCAGCTATGATTACAGGTATGTGCCACCATGTCTGACAAATCTTTTATTTTATAGTAGACGATGTTTCACCATGTCGGTCGCGCTGGTCTTGAACTCCTGACCTCAGATGATCCTCTCGCCTTGGCCTCCCAAAGTGCTGGGATTACAGGCGTGAGCCACTGCACCGGGCCAACGTGTTTTAGGTAGGCATTTGTACTATAAACTTCCCTTTTAGCACTGATTTTACTGTATCCCAGAGATTCTGATCACTTGTGTCACTGTTATCATTACTTTTTTTTTTAAACAGAGTCTCACTTTGTCACCCAGGCTGGAGTGCAGTGGCACAATCTCGGCTCACTGCAACCTCTGCCTCCTGGGTTCAAGTAAGTCTTGTGCCTCAGCTGCTTGAGTAACTGGGACCACAGGCATGCACCACCATGTCTGGTTAATTTTCCGTATTTTTAGTAAAGACAGGGTTTTACCATGTTGGCCAGACTGTTCTCAAACTCCTGGGTTAAAGTCATCTGCCAACCTTGGCCTCCCAAAGTGCTGGAATTACAGGCACGAGCCACCATGCCCAGCTGTTATCAATGTTGAAGAATTTTCAAATTTTCATCTTGAGGCTGGGCATAGTGGCTCACACCTATAATCACAGCACTATGGAAGGCCAAAGTGGGAGGAATGCTTCAGCCCAGGAGTTTGAGACTAGCCTGGGCATATAGTGAGACCTTGCCTCTATAAAAAAATTAACAACGTAGCCAAGCATGGAGGTGTGTGCCTGTAGTCTCGGCTACTTAGGAGGCTAAGGTAGGAGGATTACCTGAGCCCAGGAGTTTGGGGCTGAAGTCAGCCAAGATTGCACCACTGCACACCAGCCTGAGTGACAGAGTGAGACCCTATAACAAACAAACAAACAAACAAATCTTTCATCTTGATTTCATTGTTAACCTAAAAATTATTCAGGAGCAGATAGTTTAATTTCCATGTATCTGTATAGTTTTGAGTGTTCCTTTTGGAATTGATTTCTAGTTGTATTCTGCTATGCTCTGAGAAGACACTTGATATGATTTCAATTTTCAATATTTTAATGAGACTTGTTTTTTGGCCATATGGTCTGTCTTTGAGAATGTTTCATCTGGTGATAAGAAGAATGTATATTCTGCAGTTCTTGGCTAGAATGTTCTGTAAATGTCTGTTAAGTCCATTTTTTTCTAGAGGGAAGTTTAAGTTCAGTGTCTCTCTGTTGACTTTCTTCCTCAATGATCTATCTAGTGCTGACAGTGGTGTGTTGAAGTCCTCCACTGTTATTGTGTAGCTGTCTATCTCTTCTTACCTCTAGTAGTGATTGTTTTATGAATTGGGAACTCCACAGTTAGGTGCATATATATTTAGGTTTAAAGTCTGTCTTATTTAAGAATAGCTACTCCTGCTCACTTTTGGTTTCCATTTGCGTGGTGTCTCTTTTTCCACCCCTTCATGTTGAGTTAAAAGAATCCTTACGTGTTAAGTGAGTCTCTTGAAGATAGCAGATATTTGGTTTGTGACTTTTTATCCATTTTACCAATCTATGTCTTTTAAGTGGAGCATAAGAACCATTTACATTCAATGTTAATATTGAGGTGTGAGCTACTATTCTCCTCATTGTGTTGACTGTTATTTACTTACTTTGTTTTCTTCCTTGTTATTACTTTATATGCCTTATGAATTTTATGTGTTCAAAAAATTTTTTTTTTTTTTTTTTTGAGATGGAGTCTCACTCTATTGCCCAGGCTGCAGTGCAGTGGCACAATCTCAATTTACTGCAACTTCTGCCTCCCAGGTTCAAGCAAATCTCATGCCTCAGCCCCCCAAGTAGCTGAGATTACAGATATGTGCCACCATGCCAGGCTAATTTTTGTATTTTTAGTAGAGATGGGGTTTCACCATGTTGGCCTGACTGGTCTTGAACTCCTGACCTCAGATGATGTGCACACCTTGGCCTCCCAAAGTGCTAGGATAACAGGTATGAGCCACCATGCCTGGGCCAAAAGTTTCTATTCCAGGGAATATTGACCTTTTGTTTCAAAATTTAGAACTCCTTTTACTATTCCTTGTAGTAACACATTCCCTCAGCATTTGATTATCTGAGAAAGATTTTACTTCTCCTTCATTTATGTAACTTAGTTTTGCTGGATATATAATTCTTACCTGGCAGTTATTCTGTTTAAGGAGACTAAAGATAGGACCCCAATCCTTTCGGGCTTAAAAATTTTCTGCTGAGAAGCCTACTATTAGTGTGATAGGTTTTCCTTTATAGGCTATCTGATGCTTTTGTCTCACTGCTCTTAGAATTCTTTCTTTCACATTGACTTTATATAGCCTCATACCATATGCCTTGATGATGTCCTTTTTGCAATGATTCTCCCAAGGGTTCTTTGAGCTTCTTATATCTGGATGTCTAAATCTCTAGTAAGATGAGGGAAGTATCCCTCAATTATTCCTTCAAATATATTTTCCAAACTCTGCCTTTTCTTCTTCCTCAGGAACATCAATGATTCTTGGGTTTAGATGTTTTTACATAATCTGATTTTTTTTGAGACTTTGTTCATTTTTTAAAATTAAAAAAAAACTTTAAAAATGTTGTGTCTGATCGGGCTAATTCGAAAGCCTTTTCTTCAAGTTCTGAAATTCTTTCTTCTACTTGGTCTACTCTATTATTAAATTTCCATTGCATTTTGTAATTGCCTAAATGTGTCATTTCCAGAAGTTCTGATTAGTTTTTCTTTAAAATGTATATCTCTTTAGAAAATTTTTCTTTCATATCCTGAATTTTTAAAAAAATTTCTTTATGTTGTTTTTCACCTTTCTCTTGTATCTACTTGGGTAACTTAATAATCAACCTTTTGAATTCTTTATCTGGTATTTCAAACATTTCATCTTGGTTTGGATCCATTGCTGGAGAGTTAGTGTGGTGTTACGGAGCCCTGTTTTTTATATTGCTGCAGTTATTTTTCTGGGTCCTTCTCATTTGGGTAGACTATTTCTTATAATTATTTTTTTCAATTTATTTTTGATTCAACTGTGTTTTTGTCTTATTTCTTTTTTCCCCCTCTTGAGAATGTGACTTTAATGTTTACAGTTTATTGCAACCTAATTTGGCTGTATGTGCTTTCAGTGGAGAAGACACTGTATGAGTTCCTTGGTCACAGAGAGTCTTTGTGTGATGCCCTTCTCAGATGCTAGTTGTAGTAGCAATGTGTTCAGTGTGTGAGTAGGTCCACTGTCTCCTGTAGGGCTAGGATGGCAGAGTTCTTATGAGGCTTATCTTGTTCCCCAGTGGTATGCACTTCTTTATTTATTTACTTTCCCCAGTATATTATTCATAGAGTTAAGCAGTTCAGGCTTTAGGCCTGTAGGAGATGCCCATGAGTAAAAACCAGCTGTGGCTAAAGCAGGTGGGTAAATGCAATACCTAATGGTGGGCAGAGGTCCCAGTCTTGACAGAGGTGACTGGGGGATCTCTCAGCAAAAAGCACTGAGGTCAGGGGGAAGGGAGGGAGCCACCTCAGCTTCCCTACCACGCCAGCCGGGAAGCAATTTACCTCCTAGTCACACTGCTGGCTCAGTGTTCCAGCTATTTAGATTAGATACACTCCTCTGTTCATCTGAAAAAATGTTGATGTTCTATGTAGAAATGGATTGTGACTCTACCCCTCATGCAAGGATAAACCTGGAGGGCACTCCTCCTGTGGGGATGCAGTCACCCTAAAGTGTTCCAGGACTATCTACAGGTATACCCATGCCGAGGTTCCATGGGAGAAGCCTCAGCTCTGTGTGCAGTGATGGCTGAGTGGGAGAAGAAGTATTTTTTTCCAAGACTCTTCATGAGCACTAGGGGTGCCTGACTATTGGGGTGGAGCTACAGACTTTCCTCACTGAGCCCAGCACTGCACCTGTGCCTCTGCACCTGTGTCCAGCACTGCACCTTCCCACAAACAGAAAGTTCTGTGACTCAAGGCTTGCAGTCTGAATTATTTTGTCCCATGAGATGTTCCCTTGTTGTAGTGCACTTCCCCTTTCCATAGGAGTAGAAGTCCCTGAGGGTCAGACTACTGTGAATTTTGGTGCTCCTCCACTCTACGAGGCTGTCACACTCCAGGCTGGTGCTGGAAGTGTCTGCAGGGAATCTAGTAATATGACTTGTCATCTAGTCTCCCAGCAGTAAGTACCAGTATCAGCTCTGATGGGGGTGGCAGGGGAGAGATGTAGACTCTGTGAGATTTCCTTGGTTATAAATAGCCTTAATGTGTTGGCTTTCTCAAATACCAGCTGTAGTAGTAATGTGCTGGCCACGTGGACAGACTCAAGGCCTCCTGGTTAGCAAGAATGGTGAAGGCAGTGGTGATAGCTAAGGGTGGATAAGAGTTTTCTCCTTCCTGGCTGTTGTCTTATTGTGTCTGCAGATGCTGTAATGGATTGTGTTGGTTGGCCTCCAGCCAGTAGGTGGTACTTGCAAAAGAGTGCCAGCTGCGGTAGTAGTGGTGGGATTTGTGCTTGCCTTATGTTACCCAGGGGAGGTACTCTGGTGTCTTAGGCAATGTGTGGGACCTGGAGCTTCCAAAAGTCCCTGTCCTTTGTGTTAAACTATCAGGGCAGGTGGAGGAGAAAAGCCAGATGGGGGTTGGATCAGGCAAGTCTGTGCTCTGGCTCTCCATATGTGGGTGCAAGCATTGCCCCAGTGGAAATCGGAGTACAGTTCTGGGGCCACTGGGTCAATGTTCCAGGGAGTAGCACATCTGCCTCTGCTGCACAGAAGAATCCACATGGGGATTGAGGGGTTGCAGGCAGCAGTAAGCCCTGCCCAGCTCCCATGCATTTACAAGGCAAGTCTCACACCCACTGTGTTCTAGTAGCAGCAGCTAGCTGGTTTCAAGACAGCCTGTGCTCAGAACTCAAAACTGCCCCAGGCCATAAGCCTTCCCCATTGGAACAGAAACCTTGGCTTTCCGGTCATGCCTCTCCCAGTCTGCCCTGGTGAAGGAGGGGCACCCAGCTCCTGCACCTGTGGCTATAGCACACTTCCCACTTGTCCCTCAGTTCTGGCCAAAGGGTTTCATCCCTGCTTAAGATTATATTGCAGCTGGGTGCAGTGGTTCACGCCTGTAATCCCAGCATTTACGGAGGCTGAGGTGGGTGGATCACCTGAAGTCAGGAATTTGAGACCAGCCTGGACAACATGGTGAAACCCCATCTCTAATAAAATACAAATATTAGCAGGACATAGTGGCAGATGCCTGTAATCCCAGCTACTCAGGAGGCTGAGGCAGGAGAATCACTTAACCGGGAGGCAGAGGTTTCAGTGAGCCTAGATTGTGCCACTGTACTCCAGCCTAGGTGACGGAGTGAGACTCCATCTCAAAAAAAAAAATAAAATAAAATAAATAAATAAATAATAAAAATAAAAAAATAAAAGATTATATTGCAAATCTCATTTGGGAGCTTCTCTCAACCCGTCACTGCTGCCTGAGATAGCTGGCTGATTTCCATGAGGTCCCCTACGAGCTACAATCAGGAATGGCTTCCCACCATTTCCACCGGAGTCTGGGAGTGCACAGAAAGCACATTCTAATGCCTCTTCTTCTCACATACTCCCCACAGCTCACTAAATCAGCTCCAGCACTGGGTAGAGTTAAGGCTTTGCCCCAGGGCCTGGATTGCCAGGTTCCCCAGTGAGAGTAAATATCACAGAGTCAGTCTCTCCTCCTCTCACACTCTTGGGGACTCACAGTTTCTGCCTGCCTAATGATGTCGGCAGCTGCTCACTGCTTCCTTCACATGGTAATTGGTTTCTTTCAGTTTTCCGTGTTAAGTTTCTGTGTTGCTTCTTGGAAAAAAATTCACAGTGTAAATCTGTATACGCACTCTTCTTTTTTTTGTTTTCTTTTGTTTTTGTTTTTTGAGACTGAGTCTTGCTCTGTTGCCCAGGCTGGAGTGCAGTGTTGCACTCTTGGCTCATTGCAACCTCTGCCTCCCAGGTTCAAGTGATTCTCTTGCCTCAGCCTCCCGAGTAGCTGGGACTACAGGTGCACACCACCACACTCAGCTAATTTTTGTATTTTTTGTAGAGATAGAGTTTCATCATGTTGTCCAGGCTGGTCTCTAACGCCTTACCTCAGGTGATCCGCCCACCTCAGCCTCCCAAAGTGCTGGGATTACAGGTGAGGGCCACCTCGCCTGGCCTGTATGCACTATTCTGTCTTTCCAAGTGAGAGAGACATGCTAACAATGCCTCTAATCCACCATCTTGGAAATGAGATTTTTCCCCTATGTTTTCTTCTAGTAGTCTTATTTATACTTTTGGGTTTTAATTTAAATATTTTTTCGTGTGTGTGACAGAGTCTGACTCTATCACCCAGGCTGGAGTGCAGTGGCGCAATCTTCGTTCACTGCAGCCTCCACCTCCCAGGTTCAAGTAATTCTCGTGCCTCAGCCTCTCAAGCTGGAATTATAGGCATGCACCAGCACACCCAGCTAAATTTTGTATTTTTCAGTAGAGATGGTGTTTTGCCATGTTGGCCAGGCTGGTTTAAAACTCCTGACCTCAAGTGATCCACCCTCCTTGGCCTACCAAAGTGCTGGGATTACAGGCATGAGCCACCACACCCAGCCTTTAATGTAGGTCTTTAATCCATTTTGAGTTGATTTTTGTATAGGGTGAGAGGTGGGGGACCAGTTTCATTCTTGTACATATGGATGTCCAATTTTCCCAGAACTATTTATTAAAGAGACTGTTTTTTCCCCAATGAGTGTTCTTGACATCTTTGTCAAAAATCAGTTGACTGTAGATATCTGGATTAATTTCTGGGTTTTCTATTATGTTCCATTGGTCTCTGTGTCTGTTTTTATGACAGCATCATGCTGTTTCAGTTACTACAGCTTTGTAGTATGTTTTGAAGTGAGATAGCGTGAGGCTTCCAGCTTTGTTTTTGTTGTTCAAGATTACTTTGGCTATTCAGTATCTTTTGAGATTCCAAACAAATTTTAAGGGTTTTTTTTTTTTTCTGTTTTTGTGAAGAATGTTATTCTTTACAATGTATATATACCAATGTATATTGGTAGGGATTGTATTGAATCTGTAGATTGCTTTGAGTAATGCCATCATTTTAACAGTAATTATTCTTCTGATCCCTGGCCACAGCTAACAAATCCTACTTTGTTGGGAGATTTTTTATTACTGCTTCAATCTCGTTACTTGCTATTGATCTATTCAGGCTTTCTATTTCTTCTTGGTTCAATTTTGACTGATTGCGTGTCCAGGAATTCATCCACTCCCTCTAAGTTTTCAAATGTATTGGTGGATAGTTGTTCATAATAGTCCATAATGAGCCTTTGTATTTCTGTGGTATTGGTAGTGATGTCTCCTTTCTTGTTTCTGATTTTATTTATTTGAGTCTTATCTCTTTTTTTCTTAGTTGGCTTGTCAATTTTGTTTATCATTTCCATCCATTTACTTTTAATCTATATGTCTTTATATCTAGAGTGGATTTTTGCAGACAAGAAATAGTTGAATCTTGATTGATTGATTGATAGATAGATAGATAGATAGATATGTAAAATTTTTAAGAGACACAGTCTCTCTCTGTTGCCCAGGTTAGAGTGCAGTGGCACAATCTTGGCCCACTACAACCTCTGCCTCCCAGGTTCAAGTGATTCTCGTACCTCAGCCTCCCAAGTAGCTGGGATTACAGGCATGTGTCACCATGCCTGACTAATTTTTGGGTTGTTTTGTTGTTGTTTTGCTTTTCTTATGAGACAGAGTCTCGTTCTGTCACCCAGGCTACAGTGTGGTGGCATGATCTCAGCTCATTGCAAACTCTGCTTCCCAGGTTCAAGCGATTCTCCTGCCTCAGCCTCCTGAGTAGCTGGGATTACATGAGTGCACCACCATGCCCAGCTAATTTTTGTATTTTCAGTAGAGACAAGGCTTTGCCATGTTGGCCGGCTAGTCTCAGGTGATCCACTCACCTAAGCCTTCCAAAGTGCTGGGATTACAGATGTGAGCCCCTGTGCCCGGCCTTTACTTTACTTTTTGATCCACTCTGACAATCTCTGTCTTTTAATTGGTGTGTTTAGACCATTGATGTTTAAACAGTTATTGATATTGGGTTAATATATACCATATTTGTTACTGTTTTTTGTTGTCCTTGTTCTTTCTTTTTTGTCTTCCATGCTTGTCCTGAGTTTCATGGCAGTAGTGGTAGCCTCTTATAGAATTCATTTGTTATCTTAGCTTATCAGTTATGCTACCTTTTTAACTTCTTTTTAGTGGTTGCTTTAGAGTTTGCAATATACCTTCCTCAAAACAGGCAGTAAAAAATTTTAAAAAAAAGAGTTTGCAATATACATTTATAACTAATCCAAGTCCACTTTCAAATAACACTATTGTGCTTCACAGGTAGTACAAGTACCTTATAATGATGAAATAATTCTAATTCTTCCCTCCTATCCCTTGTATAATAGCTTTCATTCATTTCACTTATACATAAGCATATACATGTGTTTATATTTGCTTATATATGTTACATAAGTGTATATATGTTTACGTGTGTGTATATATCTATCTGTTAGATCAGTTAGAAATACAAATTTGAAGTTTTATTTTACCTTCACTTATTCCTTCTTTGATGTAGTTCCTTTATGTAGATCTGAGTTTTTGACTTGTATTGTTTTCCTTCTCTCTAAAGAAATTTTTAAAATATTTCTTGCAAGGTAGGTCTACTGGCAACAGATTCCTTTTATTTTCATTTGTTTGAGAAAGTCTTTGTTTCTTCTTCACTTTTGAAGAATAATTTTGCAGGGTACAGAATTCTACGTTAGGGTTTTTTTCTCTCAAAACTTAAATATTTCATTCCATTTTCTTCTTATTTGTATGGTTTCTGAGATAAATTGGATGTAATTTGTATCTTTGCTCCTCTTTATCTAAGGCTTTCTCCCCCCTCCCAACTTCTTTCAGGATTTTTTTTCTCTTTGATTTTTTCAATTTAAATATAATATGCCAGCTATAGTTTTTTTGTTTATTTGTTTTGTTTTTGGCATTTATCCTGCTTAGTGTTCTCTGAGCTTCCTGAATCTGTGGTTTGGTATCTAACATTAATTTGATGAAATTCTAGGGCCAGGCACAGTGGCTCACGCCTATAATCCCAGGACTTTGGGAGGCTGAGGCAGAAGGACCACCTGAGGTCAGGAGCTCGAGACCAGCCTGGCCAACAAGGTGAAACCCCATCTCTACCAAAAATACAAAAATTAGCCTGGCATGGTGGTGGGTGCCTGTAATCCCAGCTACTTGGGAGGCTGAGGCAGGATAATTGATTGCTTGAATCAGGGGCCGAGGTTGCAGTGAGCCGAGATCGCACCATTGCACTCCAGCCTGGGTGACAAGAGCAAAACTCCATCTCAACAACAACAACAAAAAATCAATTTGATGAAATTCTCAGTCATTATTATGTGATAATATTGCTTCTTTTCTTTTCTCTTTCTCTTCTTCTTCTGGATTTCCCATTACATGCTGTTATACCTTTTTTAGTTGTCATACTGTTCTCGGATGTTCTGCACTGGTTTTTCTTTAGTCTTTTTTATCTTTGCTTTTCAATTATGACAATTTCTTTTCTTTTATTCTTCTTTTTGAGTGGAGTCTCACTTTGTTATCCAGGCTAGAGTGCAGTGGCACGATCTCAGCTCACTGCAATCTCGACCTCCTGGGTTCAAGCAATTCTCCTCCCTCAGCCTCCTGAGCAGTTAGGACTACAGGCACACACCACCATGCCTGGCTAATTTTTGTATTTTTAGTAGAGACAGGGTTTCACTGTATTGGCCAGACTGGTCTGGAACTCCTGACCTCAAGTGATTCACCTGCCTCAGCCTCTTAAAGTGCTGGGATTACAGGTGTGAACCACCACACCTGGCCACTTTTTTCTTTTCTTTAAGACACTCTGTCACCGAGGTTGGAGTGCCGTGGTGCAGTGGTGCAATCTCAGTTTATGGCCACCTCAACCTCCCAGACTCAAGTGGTCCTCCCACCTCAGCCTCCTGGGACTACAGGTGCATGCCACCATGGCCAGGTAATTTTTTTTTTTAATCTTTTTGTAGAGATTGGTTCTCCCTATGTAGCCCATAGCTGGTTTTGAATCTCTAGACTCAAGTGATCCATGTGCCTTTGCCTCCCAAAGTGTTGGGATTACAGGTGTGAGTCGCTGCACCTGGCCCAGTTTTGGCAATTTCTTTGAGAAATTCTCAAGCTCAGAAATTCTTTCCTTAGACCTGTTGAATCTCCTAACAAGTACATCAGACTTATTGTTCATTTCTGTTAGTTTTTAATGTCTAGCATTTCTTTTTTGATTCTTTCTCAGAATTTCCATCTCCTTTCTTACTCTGCACACATATGTTTGCAGTCTGTCTACTTTATCCATTAGAATTCTTAGCATATTAATCATAGTTGTTCTAAATTCCTGGTCTGATAATCCCAATATCCCTGCCAAGTATGAGTCTGTTTCTAATGCTTGCTCTGTCTCTTCAAACTGTGTTTTTTGCCTTTTAGTATGCCTTGTAATTTTTTATTAATAGCCAGACATGAGGGATTAGATAAAAGGAACTGCTATAAATAGGCCATTAGTAATGTGGCGGTAGTACATGGGTGTTCTCATGAGAGAAAGTGTCCTTTAGTCCTGTGATGAGGTCTCGGTCTTTCAGTGAGCCTGTGCCTTTGGACTGTGAACTTTACTCATGATGCTCAATTTTGTTCCTCCCCCTTAGGTGGCATGAGGATAATTCATGAGCTTACTCCAGTGACATGGTTTGGCTCTGTCCCCACCAAACCTCAACTTGAACTGTATCTCCCAGAATTCCCACGTGTTGTGGGTGGGACCCAGGGGAAGGTAATTGAATCATGGGGCCTGTGTTTCCTGTGTTATTCTCGTGATAGTGAATAAGTCTCACGAGATCTGATGGGCTTATCAGGGGTTTTTCCTTTTGCTTGTTCCTCATTTTCTCTTGCTGCCACCATATAAGAAATGTGCCATTAGCTTCTCCAGCCATGTGGAACTGTAAGTCCAGTTAAACCTCTTTTTCTTCCCAGTCTTGGGTATGTCTTTATCAGCAGTGTGAAAACAGACTATCCCCTCCAGCTAGACTGGGCTGGGGTTGGGTATTTCTCTTCCCCCAGGTCAGTAAGGCTCTGATAAAACCCCAGCAGATAATAGTCTGGTAAGTTTCTCCTGAGGGCAGACCTGTTAAAAAGAACAGAATGCTTTGGTATTTTTCTATTTTTTTTTGAGACAGAGTCTCAATCTGTCGCCCAGCTGGAGTGCAGAGTATGGTGGCGCGGTCTCGGCTCACTGCAACCTCCGCCTCCCAGATTCAAGCAATTCTCCTGCCTCAGCCTCCAAGTAGCTGGGATTACAGGTGCGCACCACCATGCCAGGCTAATTTTTGTATTTTTAGTGGAAACGGTGTTTCACCATGTTGGCCAGGCTGGTCTTGAACTCCTGACCTCAAGTGATCTGGCTGCCTCGGCCTCCCTAAGTGCTGGGATTACAGGCGTGAACCACTGAGCCCGGCCGCTTTGGTATTTTTCAGAATGATTCCTTTTACCCTCCCACTGCCAGAAGCACAAGGGGATTTTTTTTTTTTTTTCTTCTAATATTCACCTTAAGGCCTGTTTTAGTTCCTGGGAATAAAACTCACAAAACTATATGAACCCCTCACCACTGGGTCCCCTGAAGCTTTTGACTCTCAGACTTGACCACTCCAGAAATTCATCAATTACAATTTATGTTTTCCTACCCTGGCACTGGTTCCCATGGAGGAATCTGTATATGGGTTTCTGCTTTGGGAAATTATGACCCTCTGTCTGTCTCTGTCTCTCTCCAGTTTTTAGGGTAGCAGTTTACCTTATGACCCCACTTCTCTTAAGGATCTAAAAAGAGTTGTTGATTTTTTAATTTGTTCAGCTTTTTACTTGTTTAGATGAAGTGGCAACTTTACATCCTTACCTGCTGGACTAGATACCTAAAGTCACATGTACTCTTTTTAAAATCTGGCTTATTGTATCCAGCATAATTATTTTTAAAGTTTATCTATGTTGTTGCATGTATCAGGAGTTGATTCATTTTTATTGCTGAGTAGTATTAGATTGTATGGATATACCATAGTTTGTTTATCCACTCATCTCTTAATGAGCATTTGAGTTGTTTTCAGTTTTGGGTTAGTAGAAATAAAGCTGCTGTTTTAGTCTGTTCTCACATTGCTATGAAGAAATACCTGAGACTGGGTAATTTATAAAGGAAAGAAATTTAATTGACTTACAGATCTGCATGGTTGGGGAGGCCTCAGAAAACTTACAATCGTGGTGGAAGGCAAAGGAGAAGCAGTTACTTTCTTTACACGACGGCAGGATGGAGTGAGTACAAGCAGGGGAAACGTCAGACCCTTATAAAACCATCACATCTCGTGAGACTCACTCGTTGTCACAAGAACAGCATGAGGAAAACTGCCCCCATGATCCAATTACCTCCACCTGGTCCCACCCCTGACACGTGGGGATTATGGGGATTACAATTCAAGACGAGATTTTGGGTGGGAACACAGCCAAACCATATCAGATGGATGAATATTTATGTACAAGTCTTTGACTAGATACATGTTTCTCTCTTTGGGGTAAATATCTAGGAGTATATTGACAGGACCATATAGTAGATATATGTTTTTTTTTTAACAAACAGCCCGGCTGGGTTCATGCCTATAATCCCAGCACTTTGGGAGGCTGAGGCAGGAGAATTGCTTGAGCCCAGGAGTTCAAGGCCTGCCTGGGCAACATAGTGAGACTCTGTCTCTATGAAAGAAAAAAAAAAAAAAAAAAAAGAAAGGAAGGAAGGAAGGAAGGAAGGAAGGAAGGAAGGAAGGAAGGAAGGAAGGAAGGAAGGAAACTGCCAAATGATTTTCTGAAGCAGTTGACTACTTTTCATTCCTACCAGCAGTTGGTATAATCAGTTGTTTTAAATGTATCCATTCTAACAGTTGTATAGAGGTATCTCGTTGTTGTTTTTTATAATTTATTTTATTTTATTTTAAATTTTTTGTAGAGTTGGGGTCTCACCACATTGGCCAGGCTGGTCTTGAACTCCTGGCCTCAAGCAATCCTCCCACCTCAGCCTCCCAAATTGTTTGGATCATAGGTGTGAGCTACCGTGCCTGGCCTTTTTGTGATAACAAAATGCATTTTCCTAATGACTAAGGATACTGACCACCTTTTCAGGTGTTTATTTGAGATTGACTATATCTTCTTTGGTAATATGTCTCTGCAAATATTTTGTCTATTTTTATTGGATTGTTTTATTATTGAGTTTTGAGGATTCTTTATATATTTTGGATAAATGACTTTTATCAGATACTGTGATTTGCAAATATTTTCCCCAGTCTGTAGCTTATCTTTTCATTCTCTTTAAAAAAATTTTTTTAGTCTCCTTTTTCTTCTTTTTTTAAAATATTTTTTCACCGTCAAACATTCTCCTATCCAATTTTTATTCTCTTAACATTGTCTTTTGAAGAGCAGGATTCTTAATTTAATGAAGTCCAGCTTAACAATTTTTTAATTTATGGATCATGCTTTTGGTGTTATATCGTAGAAATCTTTACCTAATGTAAAGATTTTCCCCTACGTTTTCTTCTACAGCTTTTTTATAGTTTCTATTTTACATTTAGGTCCATGATCCATTTTGAGGTTTTGTGTATGTGTACCAAGCGTGAGATGTAAGGGTCTACATTAATCTTTTTATATGTGGATATTCAGTTGTTCCAGCACCATTTGTTGAAAAGACTATCCTCTTACCACTGGATTGCTTTGGGTAAAATCAATTGACTATATATGTGTCTGTTTCTAAGATTCCTATTCTACTCCAATACCACAATGTTTTGATTATTGCACTAAGTATTAAGGTCAGGTAGCATAAGTTCTCCAACTCTGTCATTTTTCAAAGTTGTTTTGACTATTCTATATCCTGTGCATTCATATATGAATTTTAGAATTATCTTGGCAGTTTCTAAAACAGCCTGCTGGGATTTTTACTGTGATTGCATTGAGTCTACAGATGAATTGGGCAGAAATTGACATTTAACAATATTGAGGCTTCTGGTAAGTTAAAAAAAAAAATTTTTTTAAATTGTTTTCTTCCTGGCCTCTCTGCGTAGAGTCTTCTGATAACTTTTTTTAGTAAGCTGTATACTTTATGAACCTTTACCCCTAAACTTTAAATTATGTATTTCTTAACAGTAAGAATGCTCTTGGGAAAAAGGCATTTGAGGGGAAAAAAAATAATATTCTCTTATATTTCCATAATACAGTTATCAGCCTCAGTAAATTAAACATAGATATCATATTTTTATTTTATCGACTGTCTGTGTTCCAATTTTGTCAATTTACCCGGTAACGTTCTTTATAGCATTCTCTTTTCCTCCAGTACAGTTTCCAGACTAGGATCACATGTGTATTTGGTTGTCATGTTTGTTTATTCTCCTTTAATCGGGAACAGGTCATCATCAGCCTTTCTTTATCTTTTATGACATTATTGTTTTTGAAGAATACAATCCCTTTTTTTCTTTTTCCTTTCTTACACTCCTTTTGTAAAAAGCATGGTATTTTATTGTGAAACAACAAGGTAATTAAAGGAAGTTTAAAAAATTGGCTGGGCGCCGTGGCTTACACCTATAATCCCAGCACTTTGTGGGGCTGAGGCAGGTGGATCACTTGAGGTCAGGAGCTCAAGACCAGACTGGGTAACATGGTGAAAACTCCTCTCTACTAAAAATCAAAAATTAGCCAGGTATGGTGGCCAGGCACATGCCTGTAATCTCAGATATTTGGAAGGCTTAGGTGGGAGAAAGGAGGCTGAGGTGAGAGAATTGCTTGAACCTGGGATGCAGAAGTTGAAATGAGTCAAGATTGCGCCACCGCCCTCCAGCCTGGGCAACAGAGTGAGACTCTGTCTCAAAATAATAGTAATAATAGTAATGGTAATAATAATGTTTACTTCTCAGAACAGAGAAGTCAATTAACAAAAAGATTACTAAGAAGCTTCAGTATAACTTATTCTTTGACTTACACATGGCAAAAAATAGTGAGGCTTTGCTGATCTAATTTCTTCTTTTTTTCTGAGATGGAGTTTCGCTCTTGTTCCCTAGCCTGGAGTGCAATGGCGTGATTTTGACTCACTGCAACCTCTGCTTCCCGAGTTCAAGCAATTCTGCCTAAGCCTCCCTAGTAGCTGGGATTACAGGCATGCACCACCACTCCCGGCTAATTTTGCATTAGCTGGGATTTCAGGCGTGAGTCACCGCGACCGGCCCTGCTGATCTAATTTCAAATAATTTTACATAATAATTTTTATAACAAGTACTTCCTCAGGTTCCTCTTCATGAAACAGTCTTTTTTTTTTTTTAGACTGAGTTTTGCTCTTGTCGCCCAGGTTGGAGTGCAATGGAACGATCTCTACTGACTGCAACCTCTGCCTCCTGGGTTCAGGCAATTCTCCTGCCTCAGTCTCCTAAGTAGCTGGGATTACAGGCGCTGGCCACCATGCCCAGCTAAGTTTTGTATTTTTTGTAGAGATGGGTTTTCACCATGTTGGCCAGGCTGGTCTCCAGCTCCTGACCTCAGGTGATCCGCCTGCCTCGGCCTCCCAAAGTGCTAGGATTATAGGTGTGAGCTACCTCGCCCAGCCAAAATAGTCATTTTTAAAATAAAACTAACAAAAAAAAAAATTTTTTTTTGAGACTGAGTCTCTCTGTCACCCAGTCGGGAGTGCAGTGGCACGATCTCAGCTCACTGCAACCCCCGCCTCCTGGATTCATGCGATTCACCTGCCTCAGCGTCCCAAGTAGCTGGGACTACAGGCGCCCGCCACCATGCCCGGCTAATTTTTTGTATTTTTAGTAGAGACGGGGTTTCACCGTCTTAGCCAGGATGATCTCGATCTCCTGACCTCGTAATCCACCCACCTCGGCCTCCTAAAGTGCTGGGATTACAGGCGTGAGCCACCGCACCCAGTCAAAACTAAAAAAAAATTTTTGATACTGTGGTAGACTAGGGCTTATCATTGGGCACAGTGGCTCACACCTGTAATCTCAGCACTTTGGGAGGCTGAGGTGGGAAGATCACCTGAGGCCAGGAGTTCAGGATCAGGCAACATAGTGAGAATCTGTCTCTACATATGTAAAGAGAACAATAAAATTAGCCAGATGGGGGGCGCACAGTTATAGTCTCAGCTACTCAGGAGCTGAGTTGGGAGGATCACTTGACCTAGGAGGTTGAGGCTGCAGTGAGCTGTGATTGTGCCACTGCACTTCAGCCTGGGTGACAGAGTGAGATCCTGTCTCAAAAATCTAATAGCAAAGTTAAAAAATAAATAAATGATAGAGCTTTTCATATGTGGCTCACCTCTCCTTGGTAGGCATAAGGGGAGACTACAGTCATTAGGCAAGACATGTGTCTCCTTCTTGCCAGTTAAATGTGAATGTAAGAGATGTGTGTTTCTTCTGGATGGACATGTTTACTGGTGTGTTATCTCCATGTGCTTTGTTCCCTGCCATGGTGACCCTGGAAGCCCTATATTGAAAGGGCAGCATTTCTAGAGAGAAGAAGCCTGGATTCCTGAGTCACCAGATGGAGGAGAACTCTGGCTCACTGACATCGAATTTTGATGTCTAATGCCTAAAACATTTATGTACCATTTGATTTCTGTTGGAAAAGAGAACCGAAAAGTAGCTGATTTCAAAATATCCTTTTAAGGTCACATCATTCCTATTTCAGATTCTTAATGAAAAATTGATCTTCACACATCAAACAAAATATACAAAAATATCTTAGAGCTGTAAGGAAAGTAACAAATGGTTGCAAGGCACTTTCTTCCTTTTCTGTGGATGTATCTTTGGGATGTTTTAAGTAACAAATATCAGAAAGTCTAAATTGAATTGGCTTAAAAATAAGATAATGCATTATCATACATTACTAAATTCCCCAACTAGAGTAGGAAGTGCTTCAGGATTGGTCAACTCAACAATTCAACAACTCACTGTGCTATCAGGAACCTGGATTCCAGGCCGAGCGTGGTGGCTCACGCCTGTAATCCCAACACTTTGGGAGACCAACGCAGGTGAAGTTCGAGACCAGCCTGGCCAACATGGTGAAACCCTATCTGTACCAAAAAATACAAAAAATTAGCCAGGCGTGGTGGTGCATGCCTGTAATTCCAGCTACTTAGGAGGCTGAGGCGCAAGAATCACCTAAACCTGGGAGATGGAGGTCCGGTGAGCTGAGATCGTGCCACTGCACTTCAGCCTGAGTGACAAAGTGAGACTCTGTCTCAAGAAAAGGACCTGGATTCCTTCCATCATTCTTCAATATTTTTATTGTTAGCTTCATCCTCAAGCTCATAGCAAGATGGCAGCAGTAATTGGCGTATTCACATTCTGACAGGGCAATGTCAAGAGGAATAAGGATGGTTTCTCCTATATCTCTCTTTTAGGATTTGGGGAGGTTTTCCCAGAAGCTTCCTAATAAATTCTCCTCCTGTCTCATTGGCCAGAACCTAGTTACAGGACCATGCATAACTGATCATTGACAAGGGTCAATGGAATTGTCTGTGGAAGAATCAGGCCTATCTTTAAAAGTGGGGGTATTGTGGCTACAAAGAGGATGGGTTTTCTTGTGAGCAAAATCTGGGTGCTGTTAGGAAGAAGTGTGACTGAAAGTTGGAGAGAAGCTGACAGCATGGCTCATGGTAGGGAATGATGGGATGAGACTCACTCATGGCCAACTCTAAGATGTCCTTCATTTATTAAGAGCCATGTATAGGACTGACAAGGAGAAAACAGATAGTTAAGGAATCCCTGGTCATACCCCTTCCCCCTTCTTGGTGCCTAATTTTAGATCATCCAAAGCTTGCCTGATTAATTAGGCTATTCATAGACTAACAAAGGGATTAGCAAGTTGAGGATTATATGTAGTTATTTTAGGAATTACAATGGAATTGAGGAACTGTATCAGCTAGTATGGTTTAGTTCCAAGTTAAAGTATATGGTCTTGACTTAAACTGGCTTAACGAGGAGGAAATGTATTATTTGCTGTAGCAGTGGAACAAGAATCAGGGTTGATTGCCCAGTGGCTTCTTGATGCCTTTGTTCCAAGTTTTTTTCCATCTCTCCGTTCTCCCAGTACTGGTGTTTGCTTCATTTTCAGGTTGATGGCAAGATGCCGTCAGCACTTCCATACATAGTATTTTGAAATGATAATGTCTAAAAGACAAAGGGAGGAGGCATCGGCTCTGCAGCTTTTCTTTGGATAGAGGAAAATTTCTCAGGACTATCTTCCTGAGAGCAGGATTCCCTCATGTTTCATTAACCAGGTTTTCATTACAAGCTCATTCACGAACCAAACACTAGCAAGAAGTATAGAATTTCCAGGATTGGCTCATGCTAATTATCTGGAGTCAAATGACATTTGGGGGTCAACTTTTATAACTGGGAAGCTGAGGCCAAGATGAGGTTTAAAACTTTTTTTCAACCTTTAAAGGATTCCTTTAAAACTTGAAGACCTTATTTTCTCACAGCGAGGTCACTAACAAAGTCACCTGGAGCAAGGTTATCATTTGTTTATTCCACATTTACTGAGCACTGGGAAAAAATGTGGAAGATAAAAATGAATGGTCTGTGGTCTTTTCCCTCAAGGAGCACATAGTCTAGTGGGGAAGTTATAATTGACTGTTATAAGAGCTATAAATAGAGGCATGAGCTTAGCCCTATGGCTCAGAGATGACGGAGGAGGAGAAGTAGGAGGAGGGTGGAGGCATTGGCAGGGCAGAATCACAGGTGCCTGAGCTAAGTGCTGAATGTGCATGAGTTTGTCAGACAAATGATAGACATGGGCATTCCAGGCAAAGAGATCAGCATAGACAGAGATAGTGAGGCACAAAAGGATATGGCAGAGGAAAAGAACTTGAAGACCTTTGGTGTGGCTGACTCCTTAGCGTTATCAGAGTTAAGACTGGTAAAATAGGCTTTGCATTGAAAGGTGTCATTGGCCACGACAAGAAGATTGGGATCTTCAAAACTAGTAAGGAGCCACTGAAGGATTTTAAGCAGAAGGGTGACCTTGTTAAATTTGTATTTTTCGGTCTTTACTATGGCAGTGGATGGAAGACAATGTAGGAATGAGACCCAAATCAGGCAAATTTTTAGGGAGGCAAATTGAGTGGACCTCAGTTTTCTTATTGAAAAAATGAGGTAGTGGAGTGGCATAGGATTAGATTAGGCATTACAAATGCAACTGCTACCAGGGCTGGACAGGTCCTGTCTATGCATCAGGTGCACTGGGGGTGGTTGGGAGCTGCATTAAATGAATAGAACACGCTCCATCTAAAATGGGGGCCGTTCTTGAAAGAAGATGAAGAATAATAAATAAATTAGTAAAATAGAATGCAAGAGGGGTAGCAACTAGTCAGTCCAGGCTATTTTCTGTAGTTATTTTCCAGTTTTTCTCCCCAAACAGCCACTGAATCACTTTTTGTGAAGTCTCCTAATTTTTCTATGTTGGCAACTAATTTAAAAGTAAAAATCAACATCAGCAGCAACAAGATTACGCATGGTAAATAAGTATACTCTGCTAGTTCACTGGTTTGGGACTTTGGGATATGATAAGCTCTAGGGCCTCTTCCAGCTCTAACAGGACATGACTCCTCGGTATCCCACTAGCATTTATGCTACGCTGTCATTGATTGTTGACAGTAAGCCAGTCACATGGATGAAAGTCTTTAGGACTGTTCAGACACGCATAACCAGATATTTCTGGGGTTAGCATTTATTCATTGATAGTTTCGTGTACTAATTTGTTCATTCAACAAGCATTTGTATAGTGTCAATTACATGCAAATCATCGTTGAATAGAAATGGAGAGATGAATGAGAAAAATGAACCTTGGGGTTAAGGAGGAGAGACTGGGACTTCCTTCCAAGAAGGAGAAATCTGTCATTTCTTACCTGTTACCTCTGCCAACAGATGTTAGAGGAGAGACTTCTGTAACTCGGCCCAGGGTCTTCTTGTTCAGCCTTTCCCGTTCACAAGACACAGATGTGAGTAAACTTGTTCCTCAGGGTTCCCAGGACTCTCAGGATCTGACTTTCTACTATTCCATCTGGAGGAAAAGACAAATGACAAGAAAGGAAAAGAAGGCAATGAAAATAAATTACTGCTTTAGAAATTGGGTTATTGTGACGATTATGAGGCTTAAGTAACAGCTGACATTTGTTAAGGAGAGTTTTTTTTTTTTTTTTTTAAGTCAATCTAGGATTTTCTTTTAAAAAAAAAGAACAAATATGAAAATGCAAGGAGTGGAAAAATGTGTGTTGTGTGGAAAATGCATAGAAAACCTCTGGAAGGATATATGCACAGAGAAACTGGCAATTGAATTCTATTTAGCTTACTTCCATTTAATTTTGTTCCATTTAATCAACAGAAAAAGAGCTTGAAACAAAATCGAGTTATAAACTAAGAAAGTTAAATATACCATGAAAGGAAAGAAAAACAATAAATTACCATTTTAAACCATTTTAATGTAACATTTTAAACAAAATGTTTATTTTATAAGAACTACAAAGAGTTTTAAAATTATAATATTCCAGTGTTGTCCATATAATTCAGAATGGTGTCAGAAGCTTTAAAGATATATACAGTACAGTATACCTTTTGTTGTTGTTGTTGTTTGAGACAGTCTTGCTCTGTTGCACAGGTTGGAGTGCAGTGATGCAATCTTGGCTCACTGTAACCTCCATCTCCTGGTTACAGGCTGTGAGCCACCGCACCCAGCCAAGTATACCTTTTAACTCAGCAATTATAGTAATAAGAATTTATCCAAAGGAAATCATTTAACATGTGTATGAAGATTTAACTCAGGGCCAGGCACAGTGGCTCACACTTGTAATCCCAACACTTTGGGAGGCTGAGGCAGGTGGATCACCTGAGGTGAGGAGTTTGAGACGAGACTGGCCAACATGGTGAAACCCTGTCCCTACTAGAAATACAAAAAATTAGCCGGGCATGATGGTGGGTGTCTGTAATCCCAGCTACTAGGGAGGCTGAGGCAGGACAATCGCTTGAACCTGGGAGGCGGAGGTTGCAGTGAGCCGAGATCGCACCACTGCACTCCAGCCTGGATGACAGAGCAAGACTCTGTCTCAAAAAAAAAACTAATAATAATAATAAATAATTAATTTTTTAAATGTCTAAACAAAGACAAGAAAGCATCTGGGACCCAGGAAATGGAGTTTAAAGTGCAAAAGAGCCAGCCTGGTGCCGAAGATTGGGGATGGGAATTCAATACACTTGTGCAAAATTCCCGTGTGGTGCTGCCACCCACTGGACAATTAGGAAATTAAACTGAAACTTTGCCATAAAGCTAGTTTTTCCATTAGAAAAAAATTTTGTAGAAGAGCTGACACTTGCTGTATATCTATCATAATACTTTTTTCCTAATGCATTTGCTTGTGCTTCCTAGCTCAATGATTATCATTAGAGACATATGAGAGGGACAGGTATGAGGAGACAAGAAAATGTCAGTTACCAAGAAATTAAAGACTTCAGTGTATTCTAGACTCAGTCTTTGTGAGTGTGAAAGATCTGTAAATCTAGAACTCAATATGCATTTGCTACATAGTCACTTACTCACAAAACATATGCTGATTAAAACAATAGCAAACATTTGTTGAGTGTTTACTGTATGCTGTATCTATACTTAATGCGGATAAAGTATTTTACGGATAAAACATGAATATAGTGCTTTATGGATACACACTTTATGTGGATTAATTTATTTAAGTCTCACTACAACCTCCCAAAGTAGGTGCCATTTTTGTCTTCATTTTACATGTAAAGAAACTGAGGCATGAGGATATTGAGTAACTTGCCCACGGTCATGAAGCAAACGAATGGTGAATTGGGAGTCCGGCCTATGGAGTCTGATCCGGAAGTTTGTCCTCTTAACCTCAAGGCTAGTGGTTCTCAAAGTGTGCCTCCTAGACCAACGTCATCATCGTCACCTGGAAACTTGATAGAACCCCAAGTTATCAGGTCCCTTTAGAGACCTAAATCAGAAACTTGGGATGGAGCTGGATGCTGTGGTCTGCATGGTGCAGTCCCAGCTACTTGGGAGGCTGAGGTGGGAGGATAGCTTGAGACTAGAAGTTTGAGGCTGCAGTGCACTATGGTCGCACCTGTGAATAGCCACTGTGCTCTAACCTAGGCAACATAGCCAGACCTTGTCTCAATAAAAGAAAAATAAAAAGAAAATCAAAATGGGGATCAGAGGATTCCAGGTGATTTTGCCATAGGCAAAAGTTTGACAACCACTGATTTAGATTATGCCACCACCAATGTTAAAGTATTTAAGTAAAAGTAACTGGTTCTAGACTTATCCTAGAGATCAAGAATAAACAGTATGGTAGACATAACTACACTGTCATTTCTGTGACAGCCCTGGTGACTGTCAGGGATTCTCTGTTCATCATAACTGTGTTTGATTGGGATAATGACCCCTCTCTGGGGAGGAGAGCCCAAGGATAGAAAGGTGTGGGTGGTTCTGAAGAGAAGCAAAGGCACCCACCCAGGTGTCCATACTAGAAGTTGGCAGCAGGGAATAAATCCACCGTGGCTCTAAAACAGCAACATTAAAGCAAACATTAAAGCAAAGAAATTCCGGCCGGGCGCGGTGGCTCAAGCCTGTTAATCCCAGCACTTTGGGAGGCCGAGATGGGCGGATCACGAGGTCAGGAGATCGAGACCATCCTGGCTAACACTGTGAAACCCCGTCTCTACTTAAAAAAAAAATACAAAAAACTAGCCGGGCGAGGTGGCGGGCGCCTGTAGTCCCAGCTACTCGGGAGGCTGAGGCAGAATGGCGTAAACCCGGGAGGCGGAGCTTGCAGTGAGCTGAGATCCGGCCACTACGCTCCAGCCTGGGGGACAGAGCGAGACTCCGTCTCAAAAAATAAATAAATAAAAAATAAAATAAAAAATAAAAGCAAAGAAATTCCCTGGGCAGGAGGCTTGTTTTCTTCAGCAATTTGACTTCCAGGAAAAGAATGGAGGGAATTCCCCAGCAAGAGCAGGGCGTCCCATCCCAAGTGTGGCTTGGGCTTGTAGCAGTTGAGCTAAGCTGGAACAGTGTCTCCCAGCATCCCCTTCCCTGCATAGTTCCAGGCTGGCATGGCCCACAAGAGACATCTTGGGTGGAATTTGGAAGACAGAGTTGAAACAGCAGCTGCATCCCTTCTGCTCAGCTGACTGGCACAGGCTCCAGCTACCACGTGCTCACGTTGCTGCCTTTCTGTTGGCTCACCTTGTTGGTGGCAGCCCTTGGCTCACAGTTCCCCCATACTCTGCTGGAGCCTATTTCAGCTTCTCCGACAGTTGTGCCAGATGTTTAGTTCCATAGTGGAGGGCTCTAGCTTTCCCTATAGGACACCTACTTCCTTGAAATTGGAAGCTTTCTAAAAGACCTATGTGGGCTCCAATATGTCCTCTGGCTCCAGCTTTGGGCTCACGGGTCCCAGTTTATCCTTGCTTTCCTCCACTTCATATCCATCCTCATCCTCACCCCCAGAGGACCTGCCCTGCAGATTTCAGGCCCCAGGACCAGCCATCTGCAGACTGTTCAATGTTAACAAAAAGAGTCAAGTTCCATAAAATATTTGAAGAGATTTATCCTGACCCAAATGAGGGTGACCATGGCCTGTGACACAGCCCTCAGGAGATCCTGAGAACATGTGCCCAAAGTGGTTGGGGCACAGCCTAGTTTTATACATTTTAGGGAGACATAAGACATCAATCAAATACGTGCAAGATGTACATTGTTTCTGTCTGGAAAGGTGGGACAATTGGAAGGAGGGGGAGTGGGGGGGGGGCCCAGGTGAGAGGTAGATTTAAACATTTTCGGAATGGCAGTTGGTTGAAAGAGTTAAGTTATTAAGTTATTATCTAAAGGCCTGGAATAAATAGAAAGGAATGTCTGGGTTATGGTGATGGGGGTTGCAGAGACCAGAGTTTTATCATGCGGATGAAACCTCCAGGTAGCAGCCTTCAGAGATAATACACTGAAAGTGTTTCTTTTTTTTTCTTTTTGAGATAAGGTCTCACTCTATCACCTAGGCTGGAGTGTAGTGGCAAGATCTCAGCTCACTGCAATCTCTGCCTCCCAGGCTCAAGTGATCCTCCTGCCTCTGCCTCCAGAGTAGCTGGGATTACAGGCGTGTGCCACCACACCTGGCTAATTTTTTGTATTTTTAGTAGAGATGGGGTTTCGCCATGTTGACCAGGCTGGTCTTGAACTCCTGACCTCAAGTGATCCACCCGCCTCGGCCTCGCAAAGTGCTGGGATTACAGGCATGAGCCACCATGCCTGGCTCGTAAGTTTTTCTTATCAGACTTAAGGTCTGTGTTGATGTTAATGCTTGTCAGCTTTTGCTGAAATCCAAAAAAGAGGAGGGTATAACGAGGCATGTCCAACCCTCCCTTCCCGTCATGGCCTGAACCAGTTTTTCAGGTTAACTTTGGAATGCCCTGGCTGAGAGGAGGGGTCCATTCACATGGTTGGCAGACCTTAGCATTTTATTTATTATTATTATTAATACTTTTAACTTCGTAAATTTTTTTGTTGAGATGGGGTTTTGCTATGTTGCCCAAGTTGGTCTTGAATTCCAGGGCTCAAGAAATCTACCTGCCTCAGCTTTCCAAAGTGGTGGGATGAAGGCTGAGGCAGGTGGATCACTTGAGGTCAGGAGTTTGAGACCAGCTTGGCCAACAAGGTGAAACCCTGTCTCTACTAAAAATACAAAACTTAGATGGACGTGGTGGCGCATACCTGTAATTCTAGCTACTTGGGTGGCTGAGGCAGGAGAATTGCTTGAACTCGGGAGGTGGAGGTTGCAGTTAGCCGAGATCATGCCACTGCACTCCAGCCTAGGTGACAGAGCGAGACTCCATCTCAACAACAACAACAACAACAAAAACCAAAGTGCTGACATTACAGGTGTGAGCCCCTGCCCATCCCAGAATTTTGTTTTTAGTTTACGCTAACCGGCTTCCAAAATTGTTTAGGTCCTCTCATATCTCCCTAGTATACATCACTCTGAGTGGGTTTTTCTGGATGGACCCCTGGCTGATACACTGGCACAGAGAGAGGATACCCCATCTGGAGCAGTCAAGGCACAAGCCAAGAGGGATCTGGGAACCAGACCTGAGGGAGGAAAAAAATGGATACTCAAAGTGTCCTGGCCAGGTAAACCCAGGGAACTGTTAAGGTGACCCAGTTTTCAGGAGAAGAAAGATCCACCAAAATGCAGTAATCTTCACTCTTTGTACCATTCTCAACACTCAGCCACAGAGTGATGATTTCCAGATTTGGTGGAGAGATGCTGGAACAAGCTTGTCTGACCTGAGTCCCAGCTCGTCTGACCTGAGTTCCAGCTCCACCCCTTATCAGCTGGGCAATCTTGGGTTACTTGCTTAACCTCTCTTTGCCTCAGTTTATTAACATGCAAAATGGAGATAATAATAGCTCTTACGTCACAGGTTGTTGAGATGGTTTGCAGGAGTTAATATTTGTAAAGTATCCAGAATAAGCCTTGGGACATAGCGAGTACTATTTACATTTCTTCTGTTTATTTGGAGATATTCACATTTACAGATGACTCAAGTTTCACTTATGTCCCTTGGAGAGTACCTCCCCCTTACCTTCCCTCCAGGATTTGCCCCAGGAATTCCCCTTTTGCCTCCCCCACAAGCATTCTCCTTCTCATCTCCTCTCTCTCTCCTACCCAAAGCCCTGTAACCACCCAGCAGGTTCACCTTGCCTGCTGCCTAGACAGAGCCAATTTATCAAGACAGGAGAACTGCAATGGAGAAAGAGTAATTCGTGCAGAGCCGGCTGTGCAGGAGACCAGAGTTTTATTATTACTCAAATTAGACTCCCTGAGCATTTGGAGAATTTTTAAAGATAATTTGGGGGGTGGGGGCTCAGGAAGTGTGGAGTGCTGATTGGCCAGTTTGGAGACGGAATCACAGGAAGTCGTAGTGAGGTTTTCTTGCTGTCTTCTGTTCCTGGGTGGGATGACAGAACTGGTTGAGCCAGATTACCCTTCTGGGTGGTGTCAGCTGATCCATCCAGTGCAGGGTCTGCAAAATATCTCAAGCCCTGATCTTCGGTTTTACAATAGTGAGGTTATCCCCAGAGGCAATTTGGGGAGGTTCAGACTTACAGCCAGAGGCTGCGTGACCCCTAAACCATAATTTCTAATCTTGTAGCTAATTTGTTAGTCCTACAGAGATAGACTGGTCCCCAGGCAAGAAGTGGGTCTTTTTGGGGAAAGGGCTGTTATCAATTCTGTTTCAGAGTCAAATTCAAACTGTAAACTAAATTCCTTCCCAAGGTTAGTTCAGCCTATGCCCAGGAGTGAACAAGGACAGCTTAAAAGTTAGAAGCAAGATGGAGTTGGTTAGGTCTCATCTGTTTCACTGTCATAATTTCCTCTGTAATTTTTGCAAAGGCAGTTTCAACCCTGCTCTCAGCCCTTATGGAATCTTTTGAGCAGCATGCCAGCCCTCTCCTGGATCTTCTCTGCCCTGACCTCACCTTACAAAAACCAGTTATCAGCATCTAAAATCCAAGATCAAATTATCCTGTGAGGTTTCAGCGGTCATGGCAGTGGACATGGCCGAGGCAGTGATTGCAGCCTTTTCTTGCCCTTATCTCTCTCTCTTTTTTTCTTTTCTTTCTTTTTTTTGACAGTCTTGCTGTCACCCTGACTGGAGTGCAGTGGCATAATCTTGACTCACTGCAACCTCCGCCTTCCAGATTCAAGTGATTCTCAGCCTCCCAAGTAGCTGGGATTACAGGTGTGCACCACCATGCCTGGCTAATTTTTTTGTTTTTAGTAGAGATGAAGTTTCGCCATGTTGGCCTAGCTGGTCTCGAATTCCTGACCTCAGGTGATCCACCTGCCTCGGCCTCCCAAAGTGTTGGGATTACAGGCGTGAGCCACCGCACCTGGCCATGTCTCTTACTTATTGAACATCTGCTGTATATCATGCAGTTCACTGGGCACATAACATATAATAATGCTTCATTCAGTCTTCCCCACAGCCTGTTGGGCAATACCGTCTTTGTTTCACAGGAGAGGCAGTTGAAGCTGAGAGAGGTTGGTAGCTGCCCCAGATCACACAGCCAAAGAGCCATGGGGTCACATTAGGAAACCAGGTCTTTATGGGCTGCACAACCTCAGCCAGCACTTTCCATTACAAAACCTGCCCTTGGGTTTCCTAGTCACTGTCAGAAAATCTCAAAAAGGATGTGCACTGCTTTAGAGACAGGGAAGAAGGGTGGGGAGCTAGGTGAGACTTAGTTCTTTAGGGGCTAAAGAGAAGCAGAGGAGCATGAGAAGTGTCTAGGAGAATGCCCACAACTGGCTCACTTCCATCCCTTCATCTTCCCTCATGCCCTGTTTTGATGTTGGGCAAATGCCACCAAGTTCTAACAGTGCAATACGTATTGTCCAGGGCAGCAGAAGGGCAGGTGGTTGCTCCATGTTCCTAAGCCCGACTGTGCCTTCCCATTCGAGCTGGACTTCCCCTCTGGATTGCGGTTTTCAGAACCTTCTCGACCAGTGTGGAGAAACCATAGAAACCACACGGAAGGTAATTTGAGTGAGTACTTTTCTCAGTTCTTCCAAGGATGTTGCATCACATGCTGCAGTTCCCTGCAGGATGCATAAGAGTGGAGTTAATTCATTACAGAATATGCCCTAGGACAACAGGACTGAATTCTCTCAGAAAGAAAGGTGTTTTTTTTTTTTTTTGTTAAATAAACAGAAAGATTAGTAAAACATATGCTATAACAACCCCCTATATACACACATACGTCATCCATCTTCAACAATTAATAACAACTTGTCCATTTTGTTTCATCTATCCACTCCCTCCAGTACTTTTCGGGGGGGTGTTGGGGATGAGTATTTTATTTTGTTTCTTTCTTTAGATAGTCTTGCTGTCACCCAGGCTGGAGTGCGGTGGTGTGATCTCGGCTCACGGCAACTTCTACCTCCCAGGTTCAAGCGATTCTTTGCCTCAGCCTCCCAAGTGGCTGGGACTACAGGTGTGCCACCGCCCCTGGCTGATTTATTTATTTACTTATTTATTTTATTTACTTATTTAGATTTTTAGTAGAGACAGAGGTTTTACCATGTTGGCGAGGGTGGTCTCAAACTCCTGGCCTCAAATGATCCACCTGCCTTGGCCTCCCAAAGTGCTGGACTACAGGCGTGAGCCAACGTGTCTGGCTAGGATGAGCATTTTAAAGCAAGCTCCAGACGTCATGAAATTTCACCCACAAATACTTCAGTATGCAAATTTCACTGGTAAAAACCTTTTATTCTACTTTTTTTTTTCCTTTTTTTTTTTAAATTATTTTTTATTTTTTTTTTATTGACATCTCACCATGTTGCCCAGGCTGGTCTCAAACTCCTGGGCTCAAGCAATCCTCCCACTTCAGCCTCCCAAAGTGCTGGAATTACAGGCATGAGCCACTGCGCCTGGCCAAACCCTTTAAAAATATGATCTCTATGCCATTATCACACAACAATGTAATAACGCTGCACATTGCACCAACAAATATAATTAGTAACATCTAAAACAATAATATTAATAAGATTTATAATAAATTAATAACATCCACTACCCAAACCATATTCAAATTTCATTGATTATCTCAAAAAATGGCCTTTTTTATAGGATCCAGACAAAACCTACACATTGATTTAGTTCTCATGGCTGTTAAGTCTTCGAGCAAATCTTTAATCTCTATAAACCCCAGTTTCTTCATCTGTAAAATGAGAATAATTAATATCCAGCTCTTGGAGTGTGTTGTTTTCCTTGGGCTGCCTTAACAAGTTCCACAAATTCAGTGGCTTAAAACAACAGAAATTTATTCTCTGGCAGTCTTGGAGGCCAGAAGTCCAAAATCAAGGCATCAGCAGGGCCATACTCTTTGAAGCCTCTAGGGAAGCATCCTGTCTCACCTTTTCCAGCTCCTGGTGGCTGCTGGTCATCCTTGGTGTTTCTTGGCTTGTACATACATCACTCAAGTCCTCACCTATTATAAGGACAGTCACCTTAGAGCGCACCCTAATCCAGTGTGTCCTCATCTTAACGTAATTATATCTGCAGAAACCTTATTTCCAAATAAGGTTACATTCACAGGCACTAAGGGTTAGGACTTGAACAGATTTTTTAGGGAGTCATAGTTGAACCTATCACACATGATATTTGTATGGGGAAAATACAATACTGCTGTGGCAAGTAAGAATCACTTAATAAAAATGGTGGTAATGTTCAGTATTACTACTATAAGAATAGATGACCACAGCTCAACTTCAATTAGAACAGTTGAGGAATATGATGTGACAAAAGCAAATGGAGGCAAGGCAACTGTAGGAAACAGAAAGTTGTAGAGAGAACCTGGCATTTTCCAACATCAATTAGAGGCCTATGAGGAAAGGGAATTTGGCTTGGAGTCATAAGTTTATTTCTCTCTCTCTCTCTCTTCTTAGAGATAGGATCTCACTATGTTGTCCGGGCTAGAGTGCAATGCCTATTCACAGTCACGATCCCACTACTGATCAGCACAGGAGTTTTGACCTGTTCAGTTTCTGCCTGGACTGGTTCACCCATCCTTAGGCAACCTGGTGGTCCCCTGCTCCCAGGAGGTCACCATATTGATGCTGAACTTAGTGCGGACACCTAATTGCCATCATGCGCTACAGTCCAGGACTTCTTGGGCTCAAGTGATCCTCCCACCTCTGGAGTAGCTGGGACTACAGGCATGCACTGCTGTGCCCTACAGGAGTCAAAAGTTTAAGTGCTGCAACTTCCTCATGGGGAAGCTGTTTAACCAGAAAGACTAGATCTCAGAGCTATTTATTTATTTATTTATTTATTTATTTATTCATTTATTTATTTACCTTTTCTGTTCTCTTAGATGGCTAGATCAGAAAATCCCTGTATTCCTTGCCAGCTCTATTTTTCTGTGATTCATTCATTACCTGTTTCAAATTACCCCAATTTGGTCAGAAGAAACTCAGAATTTTGAAATGTTAGAGGCTTTTGCAAATGGAAAGTTGAATTGGAAGAGCAATCAAGATATCTTTGTAGGCCAGGCATGGTGGCTCGCACCTGTAATCCCAGCACTTTGGGAGGCCAAGGCAGGAGGATTACCTGAGGTCAGGAGTTCGAGAGCAACCTGACCAACATGGAGAAACCCTGTCTCTACTAAAAATACAAAATTAGCCGAGCTTGGTGGCACACGCCTGTAATCCCAGCTACTCGGGAGGCTGAGGCAGGAGAATCGCTTGAACCCAGGAGGTAGAATTATAATTTGTGACAGAACTTCCTGCATATGTATTAGGTTGTGCAAAGGTTTTTGCGCTTTTTGCCATTAAAATGGTAAACCCGCCATTACTTTTGCACCAACCTAATAGAATTGAAGAACAAATCCAGACCTTCAGTCTTCATTTGTGCAATTCTAGTTCTGTGTGTTTGTTTTCCATAAGGAGAATACATAGTAGTCATTAAATGCTGTTCACTAAATATTTGCAGCTCTTTACCTTTGGGGCACCTGGTAGGATTTGGGTTATGTAGCTCTTTTTGGGTCAATGAAATTTGAGCAGGAATGACATGTGACCCTTCCAGGTGGAAAGCAGTGTGTAATTCACCATCTTCACCTCCCCAACGTCCTGATGATCAAGGAAGCCACTGCTGAGAGGACACCGCTGCCAGCCTGGGCCCTGAGTGGTGGCAGCAGCAAAGATGGCCCGCAGCCCCACCTTGGACATGTAGCAAAAGTAAGAAATAAATGTGATCGCTGCAATTTGGGGGTTGGTTGTTACTGTGGCATAGGCCATTCTATCCTGGCTGACACAGTATTTTTTTTTAATACTGAAAAAGAAGCTGGGCCAGGCACAGTGACTCGTGCCTGTAATCCCAACACTTTGGGAGGCCAGGATAGGGGGACTGCTTGAGGCCAGGAGTTCGAAACCAGCCTGGGTGACACAGTGAGATGTTGTCTCAACAAAAAATAAAAAATATTAGCCAGGCTCTAGGCATGGTGCCTCATGCCTGTAATCTCAGCACTTTGGGAGTCTGAGGCAGGCGGATCATGAAGTCAGGAGTTCGAGAGCAGCCTGACCAACATGGTGAAACCCTGTCTCTTCTAAGAATACAAAAATTAGCCGGACATGGTGGCACATGCCTGTAATCCCAGCTACTAAGGAGGCTGAGCCAAGAGAATCACTTGAACCCGGGAGGCAGAGGTTCAGTGAGCCGAGATTGCACCACTGCATTCCAGCCTGGGCGACAGAGTGAGACTCCATCTCAAAAAAAAAAAAAAAAAAAAAAAAAAAAATTAGCTAGGCACAGTGGCACATGTCTATAGTCCCAGCTACTTGGGAGGCTGAGGTGAGAGGATTACTTGAGCTCCGGAGGTGGAGGCTGCAACGTGCTGTGATAGAGACACTGCACTCCAGCCTAGGTGACAGAGCAGACCCTGTCTAAGAAATAAATAAATAAAAATAAAAGAGAGATTTCAAAAAAGTCAATTCTGTAGCAAACCAGGGCATTTCTACACTTTAGGAGCAAAGGGATTGTGATTTTTGGCCAGCAATTTAATTTCCCTTGCTTAACTTTGTAATTATCTCACATGCTCCCTGAAGCCTTAAAGTCAGATCTCTGCCTACCCTTCATTCACATCCCCAAACCACTTAGAGCAGAAACCAAGTTCCCACCTGCCCTGGCCTTCCAAAGTGCTGAGATTACAGGGGTGAGCCATCACTCTTGGCCCCCAGCTTTCTTTTCTTTTTTTGTTTTATTTTTTTGAGATAGAATTTTGCTCTTGTTGTCCAGACTGGAGTGCAATGGATCAATCTTGGCTCACCGCAACCTCTACCTCCCCAGTTCAAGCGATTCTCCTGCCTCAGCCTCCCGAGTAGCTGGGATTACAGGCACGCACCACCACGCCTGACTAATTTTGTATTTTTAGTAGAGACAGGTTTTCTCCGTGTTGGTCAGGCTGGTCTTGAACTCCCGACCTCAGGTGATCCGCCCGCCTCGGTCACCCAAAGTGCTGGGATTACAGACGTGAGCCACTGCACACCAGCTTTTTTTTTTTTTTTTTTTTTTTTTAAGATGAAGTCTCGCTCTGTCACCAGGCTGGAGTGCAGTGGCACGATCTTGGCTCGCTACAATCTCCGCCTCCCGGGTTCAAGCAATTCCCCTGCCTCAGCCTCCCTAGTAGCGGGGACTACAGGCACCTCGCCACCATGCCCGGCTAACTTCTTGTGTTTTAGTAGAGACAGAGTTTCACCATGTTGGCCAGGATGATCTCGATCTCCTGACCTCATGACCCGCCCGCCTCAGTCTCCCAAAGTGCTGAGATTACAGGCCTAAGCCACCACGCTCAGTCCCCACAACTTTCTTTAGGAGTCAACCAAACTTACACCAGGCTGTGTGAAAAGTCACAGCTTTGTCTAGTTTAGACACAAATCCAGGCAGAGGTTCTGGTTACGACAAAACACAACATCTGTCCTCCTCCTCCTTCTTGCCTCATTCATTCAATGATATTTATTGACTGCTACTGTGTGCCACGCCTTGTGCAAGGCCCTGGAGAAAGGGCCCTTAAAAGCCACAGATCCTGCCTCCAAGACTGACTGGCCACCTGTGCCCTTCCCTGATTCCTGCCCCTGCCTCCTGCACTCCTACTGAGACCTCATTATTTTCCTATCAATCTTCTTCTTCTTCTTCTTCTTCTTCTTCTTCTTCTTCTTCTTCTTCTTCTTCTTCTTCTTCTTCTTCTTCTTCTTCTTCTTCTTCTTCTTCTTCTTCTTCTTCTTCTTCTTCTTCCTCCTCCTCCTCCTCCTCCTCCTCCTCCTCCTCCTCCTCCTTCTTCTTCTTCTTTCTTTTTTTTTTAGATGGGAGTCTTGCTCTGTTACCCGCACTGGAGTGCAGTGGCAAGATCTCAGCTCACTGCAACCTCCACCTTCCGGGCTCAAGCCATCCTCCCACCTCAGCTTCCTGAGTTGCTGGGATCACAAGCGTGTGCTACCACACCTAGCTAATGTTTGTATTTTTGGTGGAGATGGGGTTTCACCATGTTGCCCAGGCTGGTCTGAAACTCCTGACTTCAAGTGATCTGCCTGCCTCACCCTCCTAAAGTGCTGGGATTACAGGCGTGAGCTACCATGCCCAGCTCCCAACTTTCTTTAGGAGTCAATTGAGCTCAAACCAGAAACTTCTGTTGCCAGATTATTAAATCTTAGGGTCTTTAGACAACTTCTGTGTAGTACAATGCTTCTCAAACTGGTTTCTGTAATGATATTCTTGGGCAGCTAAGAGTCTTCAGGTTGGGAAAACACTATCTCAAGGAATTAAAGATAATCTATAAAACTTTTGGCTATGTATTATTACTAAATATATAACATACCTTTATAACATAAAATAATTCAACCAAAGTAAAAATCACAAATGCAGGGTAATTGTGTTATTTTGGCATTAGGTGCAATATTTGTTAAAATGAGGTCAACAGATCCCAGGGCACAGGGAGTGAGGTGGGTTCTCTGGACATATTTTTGGGAGACGTGCATTCTCCAGTTTAAGAAGCACCAACACGGGTAGTAGATCCCAAAGCTGGCTTTATATTGGTTTGCTTGTCTGTCTTTCTTTCTTTCTTTCTTTCTTTCTTTCTTTCTTTCTTTCTTTCTTTCTTTCTTTCTTTCTTTCTTTCTTTCTTTCTTTCTTTTCTTTCTTTCTTTCTTTCTTTCTTTCCTTTCTTTCCTTCCTTCCTTCTTTCTTTCTTCCTTTCTTTCTTTTTCTTTTCTTTCTTTCTTTCTTTCTTTCTTTTCTTTCCTTTCTTTCCTTCCTTCCTTCTTTCTTTCTTCCTTTCTTTCTTTTTTTTTTTCTTTCTTTCTTTCTTTCTTTCTTTCTTTCTTTCTTTCTTTCTTTCTTTCTTTCTTTCTTTCTTTCTTTCTTTCTTTCTTTCCTTTCCTTTCTTTCTTTTTCTTTCTTTCTTTCTTTCTTCTCTCTTTCTCTCTCTGTCTTTTTTTTTTTTTTGAGACAGGGTCTCATTATGTTGCCCAGGCTGGTCTTGAGCTCCTGAGCTCAAGTGATCTGCCTGCCCCGTCCTCCCAAAGTGCTGGGTTTACAAAAATGAGCCACTGCGCCTGGCCTGATTTTCTCCTAAGATTTCTACATAAATATGTCTTAGAGTTTTGTTTATTTATTTGCAGAAATTTGCATAAGTCTTAAAGTTAAAAAAAATTTCCCCCCAGGATTTATACATTTTTCATTTACTTTCGTGTATTTGTTTACTCTAGCTGTTCTCCAGCCAAGCGATGTAAGTTGTTCAGTCTGTCTTATGGCAAGTACTTTTGTCCACGTAACTCTTTTATCTACACTTACAGTAAAATACACATAACAAAATGTACCATCTTAATCATTTTTAAATTTGCAATTCAGTGGCATTAGGTTCATTAACATCACCATCACCACCATCCCCCCTCAGAATTCTTTTTTCTTGCAAAACGGAGACTCTGTAACCTACTAAACACTAATTCCCCATTCTCTCCTCTCTCCAACCCCCTGGCAACCACTTTTCTACTTTTTGTCTCTGGGAATTTGGCTACTGTAGGTACCTCATGTAAGTAGACTCATATCATATTTATCATTTTGTGATTGATTTATTTCACTTAACAGAATATCCTTAAAGTTCATCTTTGTAGCTTGTGTCAGAATTTCCTTCCTTTTTTAAATATTTTATTTTTTTATTTTTTTGATATGGAGTCTCACTCTGTTGCCCAGGTCAGAGTGCAGTGGCACAGTCTCAGCTCACTGCAACTTCAGTCTCTGGGGATCAAGCAATTCTCCTGCCTCAGCCTCCCAAGTAGCTGGGATTACAGGTGCATGCCACCACACCAGCTAATTTTTGTATTTTTAGTAGAGATGGAGTTTCACGATGTTGGCCAGATTGGCCTTGAACTCCTTACCTCAGGTGATCCACCCACCTTGGCCTCCCAAAGTGCTGAGATTACAGGCATGAGCCACCGCACCCGGCTGGCTTTGCCCATTTTTCAGTCAGGTTGTTTTTGTTGTTATTGTTGTTATTAAATTGCCCAAGTAACTCTTGGTGGTTGTGTTTCTCTAATTTCTGCCCTTCTCTTCCTTTCTTTAATTCTTTATATTTTGTCACCATGTGTGTAGCTTCTTAGACCTCTGTTGGGTAGTTTCAGTATTCATTTACGAGTAAAAACAAACAACAACAACAACAAAAAAAAAAAAATGGAAGAAAGAAAGCAAAATAAATGTAGTTGCTTCCAGCTGGAATCTAGTAAAATATGTATTTCACAACCAAGTCTTGTAAGAAAGGATAATGTGACTCATATAAGCTGGAAAGTTTAGGAGATTTAAAGCTTAAAGTAGTGCTCAGACAAAGTCATGTGGGTCCACCTCTTAGCTGTGTTTCTTCTGGTTTCACTCTATCCTGAGACAGCCTTTTCCAGGGTGGTTTTAAGATGGCTACCAACAGCTACTTTCTTCTTTGTCCTCCCTGTCCCTCTTTCTCCTCCTCCTCTTCCTTCTCTACTTCCTACTTTCCCCTTTTCTTCTTCAGCAAACTTTATTTTGGCATTGTGAGAGGAAAATATCTTGGGCCTCCAAACACTAAGCTAAAGGGAAAAAGCAGCTGGGAACTGCTTAGAGCAAACCTGCCTCCCACTCTATTCAGTTATCCCTCTGTTCACTGAGATAGATGCATATCTGATTGCCTCCTTCGGAAAGGCTAATCAGAAACTCGGAAGAATGCAACTGTTTGTCTCTCACTTACCTGTGACCTGGAAGCCCCCTCCTGCTTCAGGTCTTCTGCCTTCACTTCGAGTTGTCCAGCCTTTCCAGAATGAACTAATGTACTTCTTACATGTATTGATTGATGTCTCATGTCTCCCTAAAATGTATAAAACCAACCTGTGCCACAAACACTTTGGGCACATGTTGTCAGGACTTCTTGAGACTGTGTCATGGGTGAACATCCTTGACCTTGACAAAGTAAGCTTTCTTTCTTTCCTTTTTTTTTTTTTGGAGACAAGAGTTCCGCTCTGTTGCCCAAGTTGGAGTGCAGTGGTGTGATCTCAGCTCACTGCAACCTCTGCCTCCTGGGTTCAGGCAATTCTCCTGCCTCAGCCTCCCGAGTAGCTGCGATGACAGAAGTGTGCCACCATGTCCAGCTAATTTTTGTATTTTTAGTAGAGACAGGGTTTCATCATCTTGGCTAGACTGGTCTTGAACTCCTGACCTCGTGATCCACCCACCTCAGCCTCCCAAAGTATCCAGAAGGGGTTTCTGAGTGGAGATACCTCAACCTTTGACAAGCTTTAAATCAAAGTTAGCATGAGCTAACTTTATGGCTCAAACCAATAGGATAATTTGCTGAGGTCTGAAAGCACCCCCTCCAGAGAATCCCTGATCTCCCTTTTTTTTTTTTTTTTTTTTTTTTGAGTTTTACTTGCTTCCAATACAAGGAAGGCAAGTTTTTCCTGCTTCCATGATGATGGAAGGCAGGTAACTCCTTTACGGAGTTTGGGTTTGATTCCAGCAGGGAAGATGAGTTTTTTTCCCCTGCTTCTAGGATAGTAGATAGCAGTCCTATCTACTATCCCACCCCTAGGTAAGTAACTGAATTGGGGTTTGTCTTGGCTAAAGATTAACAACCAGCTGGCGTTAATTTCTCCTTACACCTACAGCACTCACGTTGGAAACAAGTTTCAGTGCCGCCAAAGAAATAGCACTCGAACAGAAATTTTCTCAGCAAGGCAAATTTATTTCTGCAGAAGGGTGCAGCTTGCACCAGTCATGATCACAAGAGTACACCGAGTGGGGTAGGGTGTAGGGGTTCAGTCAAGATGGTGGGAAAAATTGTAAAATAAACACAAATCTTCTTGGAAAGCTGGAAGGTTTTTGCAAAAGCCTCAGGATAGAGTTATGGCTGAAGGCAGCCTAATCCTCCTTGAGCTATAGCAAGGGTAATTAACATAGGAATGTAGAGGAGTCTATCTAAATAGCTTGTTTACTCATGTGGTCCTAAGACTAACCTTTGACCATCTGCAGGTACATGATTGCTCTCCACTCGGGGGAGGGGGAGGATCGGTGACGGTAATCACCTTCTAGTGGTGTTTACTTGAGACTTTTGTCATTTAATGTCTGCCAAATAAATGCCAGGAGGGCCAGGGAGTAGGGGCCATGGTTGCAAGTCTTTACAACACTCTCTCAGGAGTTTGTAAATGGCCTGGACTCTCAGCATAATATCTGTGTCAGTGTATTTATTCATCTGTTGTTGGGTCAGGGTCTGCAGGATGGACCCCCGCAGCTGGTGCCCTGTGTGAGGATCACTACAAAGGAAGCACGAAGGACCCCCTGAAAATGAAGGTAAAAAAGGACCACATGGTTACTGAATAATCAGTAAGTCATTGGTGCCCACTCAGGATTTCCAAGTTCAGGGGGATTGTTCAGGCTGAGGTTTCATCATGGGACAATAGTTATCAGCTCAGCAGAAACAGTATATAAAAGTATTGAAACAGCTGCTTAAAGCTAGCAGAGCCTTGGTTTTGCAGGCTCAATTAAGGGACCTAATGCAAACTGTTGAATCCCAAACCCATGGTTCACTAGAAAAGGCACGCTAGACATAGAGCTCTGGGAACAAGTGGGGAGAAATCTTAAACAAAATTATGCACAAGGGCAACGGGTCTCAGTAATAGCTCTAACACTATGGGCTTTAATTAAGGCAACCCTGGCTCCATTATACACAGAAGAGCCTAAAAAGGGGAAGGAGAAAGAAATGTCACCTGCCTTACCGCCTCCTCTTCCCTCGGCCCTGATATCACTGGGCCAAAACAACAAAGAGGAAACAGAGGTTTTACCTAAGCCTCCTCCTCCTCCAATAGATAGGAAAAAGGACAGGAGATACACCACAGCTATGAGACCCTGTCTCAGGCAGGCAGCATTAGAAGGGGAGCACTTAGCCTGCCTGGTAATGCAAGATCAGCAAGGCAATCAAGTATACAAACCCATTTCTTTTAACGCTTATAAAAAAGTTCAGAAAAGGCATTAGAAGCCAGAGCTGCGTGGCCAAGCAAGTGGTAGGCAAAAGGGAAAGCTCAGTGGTGGGGAAGCTCGTGGACCTGGAGCCAGCAAGTGCTCCCAGGAACTTGGCTTGCAAGGGGGCAGCGACAGGAAGCCAGGCCCAGCGCGCTGGGGCTGGCCTGCTAGGGAGGGGCAGGAAGTGTGCACAGGAAGATCCGCCTGGCTGACAGCAGCTGCCTGGTGGTGGGGGGAAGGAGTGGCACACACAGAAAAAGTGGCATGGAGAGAAGTGGCACAAAAAACAGCAGCACCTAAGCAAATGCAAAGCGGCTGTCACCCTGGGGCCTGCCTGCTCAGCTCTCTGGCTCTGCGGGCCACCCAGAGCAAAATTTCATGTGTTCCTTGTATGCAAGCGACATCCCAAAGTATAATTCCCTGCTAAAATTTAAGTACAATTTAAGAATTTGAAAGACCCCTTTTCTAATAATAACCACTGCTGTTATCACTCTCTTACCCCTGACATGGCTCTCTCAAAATCCAATGTAAGTAGAGCAGTAAAGTTTAAAGGGAGAGAAATTACAAATTCTAATAATAAACTGCAAAATCTGTTCTCTGTCTTAAAGGGCAATCCAGCCCTGGATTCTCGCAGATATTTAACCCCTGCAGCAAAAAGTGAAATCAAGGACATAGAGCAAGCCATCTCTCAGAGGCAGCTAGATCACATTGATCCATGGTATTCAATTCAATTGTTTATTTTTCCCACTAAACACTCCCCTACAGGGTTAATAGGACAGATGGCCCCCAGGCTTCGCTTCCTAGAATGAGTTTTTTGCTCACATACCAGAACTAAAACACTATCTCCCTATATTCAGTTAATTACTAAAGTCATCTATTCAGGTCACAAACAATGCAATCCGTTGTTAGGTTATGACCCTGTTGTCATCAGGATTTCTTTAAGTAAAAAGCAATTTGAAGCAGTATTGCCAGTATCTATTGATCTGCAAATAGTTTTCTCTGATTACACAGGATAAACACAGTATGTCCTCCCTGCTGATAAACTCCTTCATTTCTTATCTCATACTCCAGTAATCTTGCCCACAAAAATAGTTCACTCCCCCATATCTAATGCTTTAACACTGTTTACTGATGGTTGTGGTAAACACGGAAAAGCAGCAGTCTGGTGGAGACCACATAATTCAATCACTTGATCTGGGTTTACTAGCATTCAGAGGGCTGAGACTGGGGTCCTGATATTGGCCTTGGAAACTTTTTCCACTCAGCCCATCAATATTGTGAGTGACTTGGCTTACTCTGTTTATTTATTGCAGAACCTTGAAACAGCCCTAATTGAGCCCACTCTTGAGCCCACCCTATGTGCTCTTTTTTTCTGACTTGAGCAATTGCTAGATCAACATACACATCCTATTTCTATCACACAATTTGAGCCCACAGCTCTCTGCCTGGCCCATTGGCTTATAGAAATGGAAAAGCAGACCTTCAGGTTATGACATCACTGCTTAACCAAGCGACCCAATTGCATCAATTTTTTCACAAAAATTGGAGAAACTTATCTAAGCAATTTCAGCTTACACAGAGACTGGCTAAAGAAATTATCCTACAGTGCCCAGATTGCCAGCTCACAGGCACATCCCCTCCTTCCACAGGTGTTAACCCTAGAGGACTAGAACCTAATCAGTTATGGCAAACAGATGTTACACACATTCCTGAATTTGGAAAACTTAGATATGTACATGTATTCATTGATACCAACACTCATCTAATTAGTGCACACACCCTTCCTGGAGAATCAACCCGATATGTCATTAAACATCTTCTTTTAACTTTTGCATTTATGAGGCAGTCCTCAAAAATTAAAACTGATAACAGTCCAGCTTATGCCAGCTCACAATTTCAACAATTTTGTCACATGTAGAATATCTATCATTACACAGGCATCCCACATAACCCCCAAAGACAAGCCATAGTAAAACGTGCCCACTCCACCCTTAAAACTGTGCTCAAAAAACAGAAAAGGGCGAGTATGGGTAAAGACCCTGCAACACTATTGGCACAAGCCTTATTTACCCTACATTTTCTAAATTTAGATGACAAATTTCAATCAGCTGTAGAAAAGCACTTTGCTAAAACCTCTCGAGGCATAAAACCTGTAGTTTTATGGAAAGATGTGAACAGTAATATATGGTGTGGTCCAAGTAAATTAGTAAAGTAGAGGATATGCTTGTGTTCACACCTCCTCAGGTCCTCTTTAGATTCCAGCATGATGCATCAAACCATACCATGGTGTGTCCGGAATTGGTGGGTTCTTGGTCTCACTGACTTCAAGAATGAAGCCGCGGACCCCCGCAGTGAGTGTTACAGTTCTTAAAGATGGTGTGTCCAGAGTTGGTTCCTTCAGACATTCAGATGTTTCTGGAGCTTCTTCCTTCTGGTGGGTTCGTGGTCTCGCTGACAGGAGTGAAGCTGTAGACCTTCGCGGTGAGTGTTACAGCTCTTAAAGGCAGCACGTCTGGAGTTGTTTGTTCTTCCCGGTGGGTTCAGGAGTGAAGCTGCAGACCTTCACGATGAGTGTTACAGCTCATAAAGGCAGCGTGGACACAAAGAGTGAGCAGCAGCAAGATTTATTGCAAAGAGCAAAAGAACAAAGCTTCCACAGTGTGGAAGGGGACCTGAGCGGGTTGCCACTGCTGGCTCGGGCAGCCTGCTTTTATTTCCTTATCTGACCCCACCCACATTCTGCTGATTGGTCCATTTTACAGAGAGCTGATTGGTCTGTTTTACAGAGAGCTGATTGGTCTGTTTTACAGAGAGCTGATTGGTCCCTTTTGACAGAGTGCTGATTGGTGCTTTTACAAACCTTTAGCTAGACACATAGTGCTAGACAGAAAAGTTCTCCAAGTCCCCACTAGGTTAGCTAGATACAGAGTACCGATTGGTGTATTTACAAACCGTGAGCTAGATACAGAGTACTGATTGGTGTATTTACAAACCTTGAGCTAGACACAGAGTGCTGATTGGTGCGTTTACAATCTCTTAGCTAGACATAAAGGTTCTCCAAGTCCCTGCTAGACTCAGGAGCTAAGCTGGCTTCACCTAGTGTATCCCGCACTGGGCTGCAGGCCAAGCTGCCCACCAGTCCTGCGCCATGTGCCCGCACTTCTCAGACCTTGGGCAGTTGATAAGACCGGGCACCGCAGAGCAGGGGACGGTGCTCATCAGGGGGGCTTGGGCCGCGCAGGAGCCCACCGTGGTGGATGGGGCTCAGACATGGCAGGCTGCAGGTCCTGAGCCCTGACCCCCGGGGAGGCAACTGAGGCCCTGCAAGAATTCAAGCACCGTGCGTGTGGGCAGGTAGTGCTGGGGTACCTGGTGCAACCTCCACAGCTGATGGCCTGGGTGCTAAACCCCTCACTGCCCTGGGCCAGTGACGCCAGCCGGCCACTCTGTGTGTGGGGCCCGCCAAGCCCGCTCCCGCACCTGCCAGAACTCACGCTGGCCCGCAAGCACCACGTGCAGCCCCAGTTCCTGCCCATGCCTCTCCCTTCACACATCACCACAAGCAGAGGGAGGCAGTTCTGGCCTCGGCCAGCCCAGAGAGGGGCTCCCACAGTGCCATGGCAGGCTGAAGGGCTCCTCAAGTGCCACCAGAGTGGATGCCAAGGCTGAGGAGGTGCCGAGAGCGAGGGCTGCTAGTATATTGTCACCTCTCAGTGGCGTGGCTAGGACCCAACCTGGTACCAGAGATGAAAGAACAGACCCCACAGGACCCGCAGCCCCAGACAATGTGGCTTCTGCAGACAACACAAGCCTCGGACATTACCTGGGAGATGCTGAAGAGGACAACTCAGGAGGCTGAATGAATTGTGCTCCAGACACAGACACCATTTACTCTAGATAATTTGTTCCTTGCTATGCTTTCTGTTGTACATTGCAACTCATGTAGGGTATTGATCCTTTTTATGCTCTCTCTTTATCTGCAACCTGTACCTGCTACACTCTATTGGGCTCATATCTTAGATCCACCTTTCTTTTGCCCTGTCACCTGGGCAGACACCCCCTTCCCAGCCTATAATAACATGACTGCTTGTCTGGGAGGGATAGAGTCCCCCATTGGGATCCCTCAATAATGGCACACATTGGACTAAGGTGCCAGATAACACTACATATCACTCCACTATCCTCCCACTGTGTGTAAGCTATAAAAGTTCTAACCCTTACTATGTATCTGCCCAAACACAATTTTTGGCTACATCATGGCAAAGGAAATGCCTTAACAGCCTTAGCTGCAGGTAGCCTCAAACCAGGTAATGCAATCAATGCCGCTTTCCCAAACGTTCCTTCCTGTGCTAAAGGAAAAAGCCAGGAAAGTAATGGATTTCACTTTAGCTGGGAGGTCTGTCATGGGGGACAAGCACATAGCCTCCAGTTAGGCAATTATAGCATCTTAGACTGGAGCCCCCATGGCCATTTGCAGGGCAGCCTTACTAATGTCCTCATCTGTCATGGCATCAATCACAGTTTCATAGTCACGTCCTGTTCCCCTATGATTTGGGCCAATTTGGGGATGGGATATCCCAGATGCCAAGTAAAATCCAAGACACTTTATGATGCCTGGGACATCTTGGCACCTCGCTTGACACCTGGCATGGAACATATCATAATTCCAGTAACAACTATACTATAACCTTTATTCATAATCACACTGATCAGTGCCTGATTTGCACTACCCATCCATATGTTTTCCTTATGGGAACCAATATTTCTATTACACTCCAAAACTCGACGTTTGTGACCCAGGTGCAGGGACAGGCTTGGTTTGCCTCATGTATCACTAATTACAATATATCCAATCTAAATATTACTAGTGTCATGGTATTAAGGAGACAATCTGAGGCATTCCTACCAGTCAATTTGAGATGCGCTTGGCAGGGTTCCTCTGCCCTTGCCACCTTAGAACGTGACTTGTCCCAATTCAGACACAAAAGATTCATGGTTACATTTATGGCCTTTACAGTCTCAGCCACAGTCATCCTGGCAACTGCTGTTGTTGCTGTGGCATCTATTACTGAATCAGTACAAACAGATGTCTTTGTAGATAATCTGGCCAAAAATGTGTCTAATGAACTTCTCTTACAGCAGGGTATAGATTAAAAAATTCTTGCGTGTCTGCAATCCCTCAAGGCTGCTTTGGAATACGTGGGGGAGCAACAAGATGCACTGGCATTCCAACAGCGATTAAACTGCAACTGGGAGCATAAACGTATCTGTGTCACTTCTCTACCATGGAAATCAATCAACACATAGTTGGGATGAGGTGAAACAACATCTCTGGGGAACCTTTCATAACAATTTAACAGTAGATGTAAAGCAACTTAAAACTAAAATTTTAGAATCCCTTCACACTTTAGATCTACACACCTAACAAACAGCCATATTGAAGGGTGTGCAAGATCATCTCTACTGGTTTGACACCCACTCCTGGGGGTCACTCTCTGACTGGAAAAGAATGTTGCTAATTATAATCATGATGGTCTTATGTTATTTACTATTTCTAGGATGCAAAGCCGGAGTAAGAGCAATGACCGCCACACCTGACAAACCTGTTGCTGCATATATCTGCACTCTCCAATCAATAAGATACAGAAAACAGAAAAGGGGGAGATGTAGGGTATCAGTCAGGATGATGGGAAAGATTGTAAAATAAACACAAACCTTCTTGGAAAGCTGGAAGGTTTTTGCAAAAGCCTCAGGATAGAGTTATGGCTGAAGGCAGCCTAATCCTCTTTGAGCTATAGCAAGGGTAATTAACATAGGAATGTAGAGGGGTCTATCCAAATAGCTTGTTTATTCATGTGGTCCTAAGACAAACCTTTGACCATCAGTCCTAAGACAAACCTTTGACCATCTGCAGGTGCATGATTGCTCTCTACTGTGGGGGATGGAGGGTCGGCAACAGTAATTACCTTCTAGTGGTGTTTACTTGAGACTTTTGTCATTTAATATGTGGTGTATAAATGCCGGGAGGGCCAGTGAGTCAGGGCCATGGTTGCAAATCTTTACAGCACTCTCCTGGGAGTCTGTAAGTGGGCTGGACTGTCAGCTGGACTGACAAGCATAATACCTGTGTCAGGGTATGTTATTAATCTGTTTTTGGGTCAGGGTCTGTGGGATGAACACCTGCAGCAGGACAGGGGTTTTTTAATCCCTAATGTAGTTGGTTCCTACTGCTGTGTCCTTTCTCCATTGGCTGGAGTTGGACTGCACAGTCTAAACTGACTGGATTGGCTAATGTTTGAAATTGAACACAGCTATCTAGATGGGAAGGGGAAGGCTATCCATTGTGGTGCAAGGCATGTCTAGGCTTGTCAGGGTATGTCAGGGTGTGGGAAAGGTGGGAAGGAATATTTACCACATGGGTAACTATAGAAACTAGAGAAAGAACCACAAGAACAGGGAATTAAGACCTTTTGAAGAGGAATTGATCATCTCTCACAGTTTCCTCCTCTTGATTTTATAGTTTTTCCTCTTCAAAACACCTCAGCGTATCTTGGCTCTATTGTTCTTCTTGGGCGTCTAGAAGGAAGAGTTTATCTGAATAAGGCAGGGGTGAACTGAGGGAGGTTCTGGTGAAGGTCTTTCTATAAGTCTTTGCACTAAGCCACGAATACAAGATATGATACAAGAATACACATATAACGATTACAAGGGAGGTGAATATTGAGGTCATAATTCCTTTCCATTTCTCAAACCATTTTTCCATGAGGCTTGTAAAGGGGTCATTTATTCCAGAATTTTTAGCTAACTCATTTGATAAGGAGGTAAGGCCTTGTAAGGCTTTTGTTATTGTTCCATTGGGGGCGGTGTTATTAGGAATAAAAGTACAACATTGGACTCCAATCATGACAAAAATCCCGCCTTTTTTAGCTAATATCATGTCAAGGGCTATTCTATTTTCCCAGGCCATTTGGCTGGTAGGGCCTAATTGTTCAACTATTCCTTTAATAGCATCTCTAGTATAATTAACACAGTGTTGTTGATTATAAAAGATATAATTTATCTAAGCTACATTCTTGTTTGCAGTTGACCACCAGAACAATATAGACTTGAATCCTGCAGCTATTTGATTTCAGGCTTTCAATTCATATGGTACCCCTCATGATATTCCAATAGCATCTATATAAACATGAGGATCAAAAGATCCGTGAGACATCTCCCTTTTTACGATATTCTGTTTTCAACTTTCTTGGTTGATGAAATGCCAAGGTGAAAGGGATAACCAATTGAATTAGAGTGTAAGTGCCATTCCAGTTACTTGGCAGAGTACCCAGCAATAGTCCCCCGCAATACCACCACATATTTGCTCAGGGATGAACAAGGGCAGACTGATTGGTAAGCTCTTGAAAAGGCTTGGTTTCACTGCACCCTGTTAAGTCTCCAAGGAATGCTAACTTGTCCCCCAGCCATGAAAGGCATGAGGTGAAGTTAATATCAGGGGCTGGAGGTTGGATGGTCCTCGGGGGCTGACCCGCAGGGCTCTTGACCTCAGGGAACAGCAGTAAAAGAGTCTTGCATGACTCATCGCCTCAGACTGTTCTGTTCTGGAAGAGAGCTACCATATAGCTCATGCCTGGTCTGTGAGAGGTCCACTTCACGAGTGGAAAGGGGACAATTTGAGTCTCTGGCCTGCCTGTCACACAAGCATTAACAGTCACTTTTGTTTAGCATGTGAACAGAATATTTAGTCCATTCCAGCCAAGCATTTGTGTCCTGATACCCTGTTTCAATTGCTGTAATTTATTTTAAATCTTTAACCTCTACAACAGCTACTTTTGGTTTATCATTGAGTATATAATGAGAAAAGGTTTGGTTAGCGGAGAACTTAGGAGAGGGAGAAGCAGGTGCAGGAGGTAGGGAAGCAATGAAGTGCATTTCAAAGGATCCTGCGGGGTCCTTCCCTGAGACTTCTGCTCCTATACCATAGAAACAGCTTAATGAAGGGGAAGAACTCTGGGGAGCAGAGATGGTGATCTGTGCTGGATTACATTGGTTCAGCTGACAATTGGGAGGGGTAATTCCTTTAGTAAAATGAATATATAGTTTTAAGAAACTGGAAGTACTAGTTGGGGTGGTTCATCCTCGCTCTTTAGTATTTCATAGAACATTGGACCAACTTCGGCAGAGAAGCTCTTCTCTAAGAGAACAAGATTCCCAGTTCATACTGGAGTCTTCGTCAAACTCTTCCCGAACTAACTTATCCCGGTTAACAAATGCCCAGTGTGAGGAAAGCCAGGAAGGATGGAGATACTTTTCTGAAGTCAACTCTCCACAGGGTATAACAAGGCAAGCTTCAAAGGTAATAAATAGTTTGGGGTGAGCTTGACTTGGTTACATTAATGATAAGGAGACTAGTGATGGGGTCGGGGGAGGAAAGAAATACAGAATAGGAGAGTTAAACCCTCTTTAGCCTTAGCTTGGTAAGAGTTGGTCCTGGAACAAGGGACCATGATTCTGGGAAGAGTGGTGCCTGCTTAACTTGAGTGTGATCAGTCCAAACTGCCGTATGAGTTGTTAAGAGCACTAAATAAGGTCCTTCCCAAGTGGGCTCGAGCTTCCCTTCTTTCCAACTCCTGATGAGGACATGATCTCTAGGCTGGTGGTGGTGAACTGGAAATTCAAGAGTTGGAGTCTGGGCTAGAATGCCTTGAGTCCTAAGGAAGGAGAGGCCAGAAGACAGAACTAATATATAGTTTTTGAGAAATTGAGTGAGGGTTTTCCCACTCAAAGGCAAATAGGTCCCAGCTGTCCTCTGCTAACAAATAAGTCCAGAAGGCATCTTTTAAATGTACTACTGTAAACAACTCGTGGCTGTATGGGATCCTACTGATAACAGCATAAGGATTGGGAACAACAGGGTGTGTAGTGTGGACTATCTGATTAATAACCCTAAGGTCTTGCACTAACCAGTATGACCTGTCTGGCTTCTTTACAGGCAGTATTGGAGTGTTATAGGGAGACATACAGGGTTCAAGAAGCCCATCACGGAGAAGACCTTAAATTATATGTTTTAAATTTTCTCTGCCTTCTAAAGGAATAGGGTATTGCTTTCTCTTTACTACTTCCACAGGGGTTTTTAATTTAACATGAATCAGAGGAATCCATAACTTTCCTCGATTCCCATCTTTTGACCATATCTTGGGATGAATGTGTTCTTTGTCGGCGGTGGCGAGCAAGTTTAGGGAGGGGTGGAATTTTCCATGATTGGTTTGAAGACCTAAGCCTAATTTTAGCGTTAAATCTCTTCCTAATAGATTTGCCCCTGCTTCCAGGATTAACAGAAATTTCATACTAGCTGATCGGTTTTTATATTCAACTTCTATCTCCTACTTACTGGTTCCTTCTCTAAATCTGTATTTTCATTCATGGGTGTTACGTCTCCCCCCATCTCTCTCAGCCCCTATGTCCCAGCCAGGACAAAGCACTCTTAGTTGGCCTGGCAGAGAGGAGCTGAGCTACTGGCGGGAGTGTGCTGATGGTGCTAGAAGGCCCTGACCAAAGCCAGTCACACTTTTGCACGACCTCTGGCTGCTGTAAACATGTGGCTGGGCCGAAGTGAACAACGCTGGGCACAAGAGTCCTCCAGAGTGGTCCCTTGACCAACCTGTCCCAGCTACCCAGCTTACATCCGAATTTGCCCTTCTTCCTCTTTCCTTGCCAGCTTCACAATCATGCTGGGATGGGGTAAAATGACAAGCTTCTGTCTGCTTTAAGCAGTCATGCCACACTGCCAACAGTTTTCAAAGCATTATAGCCTTCGAAGAGATCCTTCCTTCCTTTCCTAATTTTAAGTTCCCAGGCTTCGCTTTTTGGTGCTCTTCATATGGCCTGGAAAGTGGGGGCCTAGGCTCTTTTTAGGTTCTGGCCCCCTGAGTACTTTGTTGTATGGTGGACAGAAGAATTTTTTCCTACTGCTTTTGTTTTTCTTTGTCCCTTCTTACACACACTTTTTGAGCCTTCCTAAGAAGTTCACTCATGGGACAGTGTGGGCAATCAGTCAGAGTGGCAGAAGAAATTATAGGAATAGAAAGAAGCAAACCTTGGAAGGCAAGGAAGTTTGGCATAGCTTCAGATAGTTTGGCTGAAGGCAGCCAGATTCCCTTTTCAGGAGCCAGAGAGCTTAGGGCGCAGATACATAGGAATGTAGAGAAGTTTATCTAAAGAGCTTGTTTACTCATGTGGTCCTACGACTAACCTTTGATCACTCATGGGCAGGATAGATCTCCTGGGGTGGGGGAGACCAGATTAATTACCCACAGGTGTGTTGACTCAAAGCCTTTTTCATTAAAACTGTGCCCAATAAATGCCCACAGGGACAGCTAATTGGGGCTGTGGTTGCTGACTCCTTACAGCACCTTCCTTGGTGTCTGTGAGTGACTTGGATCCCTAGAGGCACTTTCACTGAATATCAGTGTCTGGGTACATTATTCATCCATCATGCGAGCTGGGGTCTGCAGGACAGACCCCCAAAGGATGGTCTTTCCAATTTTCCATCTTTTGTAACTTCTTTGAAATATCTGGCCAACCGTTAGTAACAAAATGAAGTTTTAACATTCCTTATCCAAGAGGATCTCGGGATCTAGACCAGCATACTTTCTCATTTGATCCTTTAATCTGTCTAAAAATTCTATAGGCCCTTCATCTTGCCCTTGCTGTATATCAAATGCTCACGTAAGATTCTGGATTCGGGGTACTGATTCTTTAATCCCTTTTATTATCATTGCCCTAAGGTCTTACATATGTAGTGGACTGCATTGTTATTGTGCCACTGGGGGTCTTTGGTGGTGAATTTTTGATCTGCTGCAAACGTTTTGGCCAGGAGGGTGTTCACATTCTCAGACTACCATAGCAGCTCTACAGATCATGCTTCTTTCTTCCCTTGAGAAGAGGATGCCTAGGATGGACATTAGCTCAGCCCAAGCATGTAACTGTAGTCCTAGTAATTGGTCAATTTGGTTTGCTACCCCATAAGAATCATCTAATAGTGGCTTAAGCTCTCTTCATAGATTTTGTACTTCTGAGCTGGTTAAAGCAGCATTTACAAAGCCAATGCCACCTCCTCCTAGGGGCACCTCCCTCAAGGGGAAGAGAGCTGGAGCTGATTCCCCTGAGGTAGAGGGGAAGAGGAAGCTCTGAATATCTTTTTTTCATTGCTCTATTTCATGTTAAAGTCCCTTTAGGGAAAGGTACTTAGGCTGGTAGTGAGTGGGCTCTTGGGACGATTCCCAAGAGGGAAGGTTATAAGGAGGGGAAGCAACGGGGGAGTGGCAAGGATCTGGGACAGCAACTGCTTGAGGGGGAGGAAAGTTAGGGATGTTTGGTGGGGGAAGGTGATCTAGTGGGTACCAAGTCATAGATTGCTTGGGGTTAAGAGTTTCAGTTTCCTTAGAGGAAACATTCTCTGGTTTATGCTTACCTTTTTGAGGTTTTAGGGAGTAGAGAAGAACGGGTCCTTGTCACCAACACAAGGCATAATCTATCTCTTCTTGGGAAACTGGACTCTTGTTATTAACATGTTCTATTAGAAGCTGACAAATCCAATCCTCATTTGACCCAAAGTTTGGTCAGAAAACTGAGGGTTTAAGGATTGGTTCCTGGGTCCAAATAAAACAATAATATTTTATCATTTGTTGCTTTTTCTTACGCTTAGTCCTTTCATTATCTTTCCAATATGTTAACATGAGACCTAGGGGACTCTCAAGGGGAATATCATTGCTGTTAGCTTTATCCTTTTCACTCCTTATCTTACTTGGGGTATTTCCCATCTCAATGGTTTTGGGGTGAGGCTCTACTTCCCTTAGTGGAAATTTTTTGCCTTCCCCACTACTGGAGGTTTGTGTGAGGCTCAATCCCCCCTACTGGAGATTTCTCACCTTTACTTTCTTCTAGAGACTCAACCCCTTGTATTAGGGATTTCCTGCCTTCCTTTTCTCTCTCTCTCTCTCTCTCTCTCTTTTTTTTCAGAGTCTCGCTCTGTCACCCAGGCTGGAGTACAGCGGCACGATCTCTGCTCACTGCAAGCTCCACCTCCCAAGTTCACGCCATTCTCCTGCCTCAGCCTCCCAAGTAGATGGGACTACAGGTACCCGCCACCACGCCTGGCTAATTTTGTTTTTGTATTTTTAGTAGAGATGGGGTTTTACCGTGTTAGCCAGGATGGTCTTGATCTCCTGACCTGATGATCCACCTGCCTCAGCCTCCCAAAGTGCTGGGATTACAGGCATGAGCCACCACGCCTAGCCTCTACCTTCCTTTTCTCTAGAGGCTCAATCCCCCCAGTGGAGGCTTCTTGCACTCTTTTCCTTTCATTTCATCCTCTCTGGCTACTTCCCCGAAGGGAATGTCAGGTCTCTCTTAACGTTGGTGGGTCAGTATAAACTCCTGATGGGAGCCAAAAGGCTGCCATAAGTCATATGAAGTGACCACGGATCTGCAGATTGGACTCACTCACTCTACACACCAGTAGTACTTATTCACACACTTTCAACTTTCAACCTCCAAGATGTCCCAACCACCAAGGAAATACTTTGTCACCCCCATGGCATTTCTTACCTTGTTCTGTGCACAGAGTTGGCTGGTCACCATGGCATGTGATGATCTTTTCCCCCCAAGTTGTTGCTCTGTTTCTTCTTGTGTTGCTGAGAGTCTGGATTTATTTGTCACACTGGTTGGGTCTCGACTTCTTACCCCCAAGGCCACCGCAATGAGGCAGTGGGGCATGGCTCCTCATGGGAGAGGACTGGACCCTTCCCCAGAGAAGAATAGGTATCCCAAATGGGCCCCTAAATTTGTTAGAAACAAGTTTCGGTGATGCAGAAGAAATAGGACTTAAATAGAAATTTTCTCAGCAAGGCAAATTTACTTCTACAGAAGGATGCAGCTTGTGCCAGTCACGATTGCAAGAGCACACCAGGTGGGGTAGGGCAGGGGTTTTTATCCCTAATGCAATTGGTTCCTACTCCTGTGTCCTTTCTCCTGTGGGTTGGACCCCACAGTCTAAACTGACCTGATTGGCTAATGTTTGAAATTGAACACAGCTATCTAGGCTGGAAGGGGAAGGCTATCCATTATGGTGCAAGGCATGTCTAGGCTTGTCAGGGCATGTCAGGGTGTGGCAAGGGCAGGAAGAGTTGTTTACAACTCTCAGCATGGGTAACTATAGAAAGTAGAGAAACAAACAACCAGAGGAACAGGAAACTAAAACCTTTTGAAGAGGAATTTGTCATCTTTGACACTCAGAAATTGTATAATTTGTGTGATCATTGTTAGTTTTGCTTAACTGTTTTTTTGTTTGTTTCTGTCTTATTGGGTTTCTTTAGTGTGTGTGTGTTCGTCCTTTCCCCTATCAAATTTGACCAACCCTCTAGTTCATGAGCGTGGAATCCTCCAGACCCTCTAACTCATGAATGTAGAATCCTCCACTCCAAAGAAATAAGAGCACCTTGCTCCCCTCAGCCTTTCAGGGCATTCTCAGGCAACTGAGAATCATGTGAATGTGTCTGGGAGGAATGCTCCTTAAGATGTGCAGTGGCTCTAAAAAGGTTTCCTCCTCAGAAGAATATACTTAGGATCTAATCTCGGCTGGCAGGAGCATATCAGGAGCTGACCCTTCCCATACCTTGAGCCCCTGACACACTGTGCCAGGTAGCTGCGACACAGGTGGACTGAACTCGTTCAAGGGATAATGGTCCCTGAAAAGCTAGGTCTGCAAGCTATACATTGTGGGTCTGACACACGTCCCGACTTGGTCAAATCTGAAGAGGAACTCTAAATTGTGGAGAACAAGGCCTCTGAAGGAGGAAGAAAATGGTCAGCAAAAGAAAAAAAAAGAGGAAAGATTTTTTTATTTTGACTACTAAAGGGGCATAATTTACATAGCAAGGCCACCTTTTTGCCAGCCAGACCAAACTGAAAGAGCAATGGCTGTGCTTCTGAAAAAGCAGCATTTTGTCCTAGCTGAAATATGGTAATGAAAATTTAAAGGATTTTTTTAAAGGGGCGCAATGGTTAAAAGTCAGCTTATTTAAAGGGTAACATCCAAGATGTGTGTGTGTATGTGTGCATGTTTGTATTTAAAAGGCCTTCATGTTTTTCTCACCTAGTACCTTGTCTTTTTTTGAGCAAAAGTTTTTTTTCTTCACAGTTGACTGAGTTATGTTTTCACCTGGTTTTGTTTTGTTTTGTTTTTTTGTTTTTGTCTTTTTTTTTTTTTTTTTTTTTTTGACTAGAATAGTTATTGCAACAGGTTTCTCCCATTTTTTTTTGAAGATCCTAGATTTCAGTGTGGGCTCTGCCCAGAGCTCAGAGATCCAGTTAAAAGATAGATAGTCCCTATCTAAACAAAATTGTTCTCCTTATATAATCCTATGATAGATTTCTATAATTTTATGTTTGATTTGGTTCAAAGAAAAATAAAAGCATCTCCCACCAGCACCATGAGATTATTTCTCTCTGTACCTTATGATGTAAATTTTGCTATTTGATTTTCTCTTGAGTTGTTTCCTTTAATATGCAAATTTAAGGATATTTAGCTGACAACTCTCTAGGTTTGTAAAGCAAGTAATCAAGAATCTGGGCACAGTGGCTCACGCCTGTAATCCTACCACTTTTGGAGGCCGAGGGGGGGTGGATCACTTAAGGCCAGGAGTTCAAGACAAGCCTGGCCAACATAGTAAAACCACACCTCCACTAAAACACAAAAATTAGCTTGACATGATGGTGGGTGCCTGTAATCCCACCTACTCGGGAGGCTGAAATGGGAGAATCGCTTGAACCTGGGAGATGGTGGTTGCAGTGAGCCAAGATCATGCCACTGCACTCCAGCCTGGGCAGATGAGCAAGACTCTGTCTAAAAAAAAAAAAAAAAAAAAAAAAAAAAAAAAAAAAAAAAATCTGAAAATCTAAGATAGGAAAAAAAAAAAGGGAGATTCTTTATGAATCTGTAAAATATACTTCCATCAGCATGCCTAATATGTCTATGTATTTATGTGTTGTATACACAATGTTTCACTACTACAAATACATAAAAGAGATCTAATTAATTGTCTTAAGGAAAAATAAAAGCTTTTAAATGAAATATTTTATCAGGAAAAAAGAAAAGACTAGTCAAATGCTTTTACAAGCTTATGTAACTTAAGTAAAATCTTTAATAAATAAACTAGCTTTAAAATTATTGGTAAAGTTATATTAGAAATGTCTTAGAATTGCCAGCATATTTTTTTTACATGTGTTAATCAAGCAATTTCATAGTTATCACTGCCAAATACTATAAGGTGTCAAAATTTGACGTAAGGGTTACAAAACTATGAACCCAGCTCAAAACAGAATGATCTTTGCTTGTGTAATTTTTTTTTTTAAGATGAAGTCTTGCTGTGTCACCCAGGCTGGAGTTCAGTGGTGCAATCTCAGCTCACTGCAACCTCCGCCTCCTGGGCTCAAGTGATTCTCCTGCCTCAGCCTCCAGAGTAGCTGGGACTAGAGCGCCCACCACCACACCAGGTTATTTTATTTATTTATTTATTTGTATTTTTAGTAGAGACAGGGTCTCACCATATTGGCCAGGCTGCTCTCAAACTCCTGGTGATTTGCCTGTCTCAGCCTCCCAAAACACTGGGATTACAGGTGTGAGCCACTATGCCTGTCCTGCTTGTGTAATTTTTAATAAGTAGGACGTTGACATTGGTTTAGTGAAAATAGCTGCATCTTAAATTTAGTAAGATTACTATAACTTCTGATTTTGTGGCTTTAGGCAGGCTAGTTCACAAGCAGTAAGGAGGCCTGTTTTGTGAAAGGACTGTTATGATCTTTGTTTCAAAACTAAACTATAAACTAAGTTCCTCCCAAAGTCCAGGAATGAACTAGGACAGCTTGGAGATTAGAAGCAAGATGGAGTCAAGTTAGGTCATGTCTTTTTTCACTATTTTAGTTATAATTTTGCAATGGTGGTTTCATAACTTTAAATCATGACTATCTCAGTTTTCATAAATAAGCTAGGTGAACAATTAAAATAATTAGGTAAATGTAATGGGATAAAACTTGTAAACAAACTTTAATAATTTAGAATCTAAAGTTATATTAAATTAGGCCAGTCATGGTGGCTCACCTCTGTAATCCCAGCACTTTGAGAGGCTGAGGTGAGTAGATTACTTGAGATCAGGACTTCAAGACCAGCCTGACCAACATGGCAAAATTCTGTCTCTACTAAAAATACAAAAATTAGCCAGGTGTGGTGGCACATGCTTGTAATCATAGCTACTCTGGAGGCTGAGGTAGGAAAATTGCTTGAACCTGGGAGGCAGAGATTGCACTGAGCTGAGATTGCACCACTGCACTCCATCTTGGGTGACAGAGCAAGACTCTGTCTCAAAAAATAAATAAAAATAAATAAATAAAGTTATATAAAATTAAATAACAGATGTTTCATTATTTGGGTGTTTTCAAATAACTACATATTGTAGGAAAACATTATTGCTAAAAAGAAAAAAAAGTGTGTCCTTTCTTTAAAAGGTGAACAAGTTTTGTCTCATTCAAAGCTTCTTTAAAGGTATAAAACAAGGTAAAAGCTTAAAGAGAAATAACTTAAATAATTTTATATAAGAAAAAATCTTATACGGTAAATTTAATCCTAAAATAAAATGGTTGTTTAAGAAGAAGGGATGTTCAGGACAAACCAGAAAGTCCAAGCATGTCATGAATGGTTGGTGTAAGTCACAATAAGAGGATTTATATATGTTTAAAAACTCAAAAAACTTTTATATAATCAAGTTGTCATATTATTATTAAGTTTTGGTTTGGTCAGGGAAAAAATGAGGTAAAAAATTTTTTAATTAATGTTATTACACCCATGTAACTTCCTGTATGCGTTTTTAAAGTTTTTGTAACATTATGTTACAGTATGTAACCTCCTGGGTGTAAAAGGATGTCAAGTCCTGCTAAATCTTAAACACTGACAGAAATTAAAACCTCATCTTCAGGCCCATAGAAGGTGCCAATAAAAATAAACTGCATTCCTAACACAAAGCCAGAAATTAAAGCCATTAACTCCTCAAGGCCCAGGGACCATTGCAGAAGAAGTGGACAGGTGAGATTTTAAGGACCGATTTTAAGAGATAAAATAAGTTCAGTTTCTCTATAAATTAATCATTAATGCCAAATGCACACTGATGCAAGACCAACATATGGACCCCTGTGTCAGATAAACAAGGTTTTCTTAAAGCATTAACCAACTCCTTAATAAAGGTTATAAAAGGCTTATGGAAATTATGTCATATGGTCAAGACTAAAATTTTATAGCTTGTTTACAAAATTTTAAAAAACAAATTTAATTGGCTTCATGCTGTTTTTATTAGAGCTTCTTGTTTGGAAAATTAAGTCTCCTCTCTCATAGAATGAAGGCTTTCACTGTTGTTTTGAAATCCTTGAGTTATCACTTTGTGTATTTGTCCATTTCCACACTGCTGATAAAGACATACCCAAGACTGGGACATTCACAAAAGAAAGAGGTTTATTGGACTTAGAGTTCCATGTGGCTGGGGAGGCCTCACAATCATGGTGGAAGGCGAAAGGCACATCTCATGTGGCAGCAAACAAGAGAAAAGAGCTTGTGCAGGGAAACTCCCATTTTTAAAACCATCAGATATTGTGAGACTTATTCACTGTCATGAGAACAGCATTGGAAAAACCTGCCCCCATGACTCATTTACCTCCCACCAGGTCCCTCCCACAATACATGGGAGGTGGCACAGCCAAATCATACCACTTTGGTTAAGTGAATGAATTTACAATGACCTGTAATCCTATTTTGTTATATCAAGTATTTTAAACCTTTTATATTTGACAAACTTTCCAACATCAAATTATAAATTATGTCTTTTTTTGACTTAATTAATCCTTTAAGATAGTAGAGTGTCTAAAATCCAAAAATGACATAATTTGGCTTATTTGATATAAAAATAATACAGGAAGCATTGCCAAATATGAAATGGTGTTTGGTTTTCTTTGGGTTGTATTTGTATAAATATGTTATTGGTATGTGTTCCAAAATTATGGGAAACTCCTATAATTCTGATATGACTTAGTGTACATTATCAGTGATAATCATAATTCTTATGTTAAAATTATTGTGTGCCACAGAGGTAACAAATTTCCTTGTCAATTGTGTCTTTGATTATGGCTGCCCTAAAATTTTTGTCATCCACAGACAATTGTTGTCTTGTTTTGGTCTTCTTTAGAAGGTGGTTTTATAATCAGCTATAAAACTCTAACAGGTGCTCTTGAATGGAGGTTTCTGATAACTTTGGAGATTGTGACATCAAAATAGAGGAAAAACTTTCAGGACTCATTGAAAGCTAAAATGTTCATGAGTATAAGCAGAATAGGGAAGAACTGCATGGACTGAACTAATCTTTTTGACTTTTTGCTTAAAATGTTGTTCATCCTTTGTTTTGTTTTTCAGAGTTTTGGAACTTTTCTTTTGAGCCATTGACAACCTTTAACAATTTAGTATATTCCTATGAACAAAATTTAGAGCATATTTGTTTCTCTCTACCTGATTTCTCCAGTATTTGGGAACCATTTGTGAGTATTCTTAACTTATGGCAATACAGTTATTTGCATAAGTGCAGTAAGAATCTATTTTCATTTGTAACAGGACACAATTGGAGAAACTGGTTATTTTACCTAGGATTTGACTGGAATGGTGTACTTTCCTTTAAAGAATCAAACTTGACTTATGGAGCCAAGAACGACCTTGGAAAAACTGGTCTCATATTTTGTGTACACAGTCCCTGTACGGGGTTTCTGATCCGTGGTAACTAAAGAATGTCACTTTCTGACAGGCCCAGAAGCCCCAGGTTTATCTTGGAACCTCAAGAGGAGAGGAAATTCACCAAACTCATAGGTATTTGATGGCACAAATCCTTGACTGGGCTCAGGTTTAAAAAAGTCTTATCTGAGATTCCTTCTAGGCAACAAAGTTCCATCAAAGCCATTTTAAAAACCTATGTAAAAAATAATTATTATCGCTGCACTGCATACAAATAATTAGGCCAATATAATAAAGTAAGGCAGTCCTACCATGAATTGTCTTCAGCAAAAATGAAAAACTGAAGTGAGAAAAATTATGTTTCAAAAACTATAGTACACCTGTTGTTAGATTCTAGTCTTGGCCAATGTTTTAAAATGTTTAGTATTTTCTACAGTTTGGAAAGAATTCTAATTTTTTCTTGGCTATAAGTCTCAAAATAATGTTTTTAATTTTTTCATGTTTTTTTCCCCAGATGTTTCTTAATTTGGAGTCACTGAAAACTAAGCTGTGCTTTTGTAAAGTCCTGTGAACTGAAACTAGACAACTTAAACTTCAGAAGAAAATAACAGCAACCTATTGACATATATAAGCCACTTTCATACCTGCCTACAGATGTATAGACTTCAGAGTAATGTGGCCTATATCGATTTTCAGGATTGTTCTTTTGTTTAGTTTTGTTTTTCTCCCTTCCTCCCCCTATTTTTTCTTTGTAGGGCATGAGACTTCACAACCTTCTAAAAATGAGCTTTCCTAATAACTCTGGATCTACCTTACAGGAATAAATCATCCTAGCCATGAGAGATCAAACAAATCCTAGGACCAGAGGCTAATTTTCTTCTAAAACACTTTCTCCAAAATATTTTTAAAAAGAAAAGAGGGGAATGTGAAAGGAAAATATCTTGGGCCCCCAAAGTCACTAAGCTAAAGGGAAAAAGCAGCTGGGAACTGCTTAGGGCAAACCTTCCTCCCATTCTATTGAATGTTACCCCTCTGTTTATTGAGATAAATGCATATCTTATAGCTTCCTTTGGAAAGGCTAATCAGAAACTCAAAAGAAAGAAACCTTTGTCTCTCACCTATCTGTGACCTGGAAGCCACTTACTGCTTTTCCTCCCTTTGCTTCGAGTTTTCCCGCCTTTCCAGATTGAACCAATGTACTTCTTACATATATTGATTGAAGTCTCATGTCTCCCTAAAATGTATAAAACCAAGCTGTGCCCTGATCACCTTGGGCACATGTCATCAGGACTTCTGAGGCTGTGTCATGGGTGCATCCTCAAACTTGGCAAAATAAACTTTCTAAATTAACTGAGACCTATCTCAGATTTTCTGGGTTTAAAACATAATAAAGATTTATGGAAGAGTTTTGGGAACAGTATAAAGAATTGCTACATACCCTTTACTCAAGTTCCCCAGTTATTAAATTTTTAGCCCATTTGCTTTGTCATTCTTTCTCTTGCCCTCCTACTTTCTATATGTATTATCTGTTATGCGTGTGTGTGTGTGTGTGTGTAATGTAACTGTTTCTGAACCATGGGCAAATGAGTTGCAGACATGATGACCCTACATATCTAAATACTTCAGTGTTACCTAAAGTAAGAACATTAACCACAATAAAAATTATTAAACTCAACATGATACAATAATATCAACTAATCTACATATCTTAAATTTCACCCACTGTCCCAATAATATCTTTTATAGGAAAAGAAAACCACAGATTATTAATTGCATTCTATTATCGTTTCTCTTTAGAGATTGCTGGATTCCCCTCCATAAGGGGCATTTGGCATTTCCCACCAACAATTAAGTTTTTAATACTCTGATTGGGTTTAATTTGAGTCATGTATTTTCTCCTGAACCAATGACTATGGGGAAAGAGGTTTGCTGATGAACTTAGCCTCACTCACTTTCTACTCCCTAGGAGCCCGTGGATGGATTTAGGTTCACCTGAAGCAAGTGAGGTCAGACAGGGAGGGTGATTCCCCAAAGCAAAATTGGGGTACTGTTTCTACAGAATAGAGCTGAGTGAAAACAACCACCACCAATACCCAATAAGGTGGTTCATGGATGCCCAACATGCATCTATACAACAAAACAACAAATGCCTCTGATGCTTGGCTAAAGAGAGACAGTGAAATTCGAACTAGAGCACAGGCAGACTCCAACCTAATTCTTTCACTTTCACGCAGTAAATATTTTAGTTTCTTTTTTTTAATTCATAGCACGACTTTTTTTTTTTTTCATTTGAGGCAGGGTCTCACTCTGTTGCCCAGCAGGCTGGAGTGCAGTGGTGAGATCATGGCTTACTGTAACCTCAACTTCTCCAGGTTCAGGTGATCCTCCCACCTCAGCCTCCTTAGTAGCTGGGACTACAAGCATGCACCAGCATGCCCAGCTCATTTTTTTTTTTATTATTTTTTGTAGAGTTGTGGTTTTGCCATGTTGCCCTGGCTGGTCTTGAACTGCTGGGCTCAAGTAATCCTCCCACCTTGGCCTCCCAAAGTGCTGAAATTACAGGCATGAGCCACTGTACCCAGCCATAGTACAACTCTTAAGAGAAAGACTTCAGTCTATCTACTGCCTATGATTTTTTGGTTTTTAATTTAGTTAATTCTCACAGCAGTTCTAGGTAGCAGGAAATTGTACATTTATCCCACTTCTGAAAAGTCTGTACTAAGGCAGACACTTGAAATGTACTAAATGTGCTCAAGTAAATAAAATAATCTTAAACCCAGGTTTTTGTTCCAAACAATAAGTTTTCTGAAATTATGATCTTTCTAGAAGAACTTAGATATGATTTTTCCTCTCAGTTTCTCTTTTTTAAAAAGTCTTAAGAATTTTCATTGTTAGCATGTTTATTTTTCTGCCTTTTCCAATGAGGGAGTTTCCATCTTTCTCAGAAACTGGAGGGCTCTAGTGGAGAGTGATGATGTGTCATTGTTTCACATTTCCTCTCACGCTCATTTTTCTCCTGGTTGTAAAGCTTCTAAATGATCGATTGCCATCTTAACAGATTTGAGGCCAGTCAGGGTCTCCTGCTGTCAGCACTGTCTTCTGGGGCAGTTTGTTTAAGCCCAGGAGAATTAATGCTCCCAGATATGTCTGCACCAGGACAAACTGATTTCTTACATTAGATCCAAAGTGTATTTAAGAAAGCATTCCCTGAACCTAAGTGCTCAGTGTACTTTGCAGCACACATGTTTGTTTACCTTAGTCATTAAGCCTCAGAAAGTCCTACCATTCCTTGAGGCAGGAATGCACTCTTTTTAAATTTTCTATTCAGCAGAACCACAAATGTCTAAAAACAGAAATCTCACTTAATGATTTAAGTCTGTCTCCATCCTTACTCGACAACTAGGCAACTATTAAACAAAAAGAGGCCCAGTACTGGCCTGCCGGAAGCTTTCCCTTCTGTGAGTTGAAACTGGGAAAGTGCAGGGAGGTATTGAAGTACGAGGGGAGGTGGAATGAGCCTTGTTGGTGGAGACAGGACCCCTGAATCTTCATCTAGCTGTAACCTCAGCCACGCCACTTATACTTTGTGGGGCTTAGACTATGATATCCAAGAAAAATACTTCAGAATTTATTTATTAATTTACTTACTTATTTTTGAGACAGAGTCTTACTCTGTCGCCCAGGCTAGAGTGCAGTGGTGCGATCTTGGCTCACTGCAAGGTTTAAGCGATTCTCCTGTCTCAGCCTCCTGAGTAGCTGGGATTACAGGCACACGCCACCATGCCCCGCTAGTTTTTGTACTTTTAATAGAGACGGGGTTTTGCCATGTTGGCCAAAGTGGTCTCGAACTCCTGACCTCAGGTGATCTGCCCGCCTCAGGCTCCCAAAATGCTATGATTATGGGCGTGAGCCACCGCAAATACTTCAGGATTTAATACAAAAGTCATAATTCTCCCCATATTGACAATCCCAAAAGGAGAGTTTTCCTGAGAGAACTACCATAACTTGGTAAAATTATAATTTAGATTCTTCCAGATAAAAGTCATTTGCATAAATTTCCTTAATGTGGTAATAGAACCAATCCCTCAGATACATTCTTCTGTTTTGTTTGCTACAGGTGAAAGAAGGCATATTCCTAGTAAAGGTGCTCTGTTCACTCAGCACAAGGTAAACTCAAGCCCATTTCTTTAAAAGTCTTGTACGGACAAACTATGAGAGACAAATCTTTATAAAAGAAAAGAGGGGAGAGGAAGATGAATTATTCCTTTAAAAACAACTCATCTGACTTTGAAATGGGAGGGTATGAGAAAGTCATTAGAGGCTTTTGAGTGACGCTGGCTACTTTTCCAGAAAACTCCTTGCCCCAAAGTAAATAGCAATTATGTCTTGGAACCCATATTTTGCCTACATTCTATATATATAAAATTGGACTAAAATGTAGAAGAATTTTGAAATAAAACAGAAACAGAATGGGACAAAATAGTCCCTAAGCTCTCTTAAAAAACAAACAGTCAAAATCAATTTTCCACATTCCAATTGGCAACTCTGGATGCTCTCATTGAAAAACAGAAGAAAAAAAAATTTTTTTTTTTTTTGTTTTTTGTTTTTTGAGATGGAGTCTCTGTTGCCCTGGTTGGCGTTCAGTGGCGCAATCTTGGCTTACTGCAACTTCCTCCTCCCAGGTTCACGCAATTCTCCCCCTCTGCCCCCGGAGTAGCTGGTATTATAGGCGCCCATCACCACGCTTAGCTAATTTTTGTATTTTTAGTTGAGGTGGGGTTTCACTATGTTAGCCAGGCTGGTCTTGAACTGCTGACCCCAAGTGATCCACCCGCTTCAACCTCCCAAAGTGCTGGGATTACAGGCATGAGTCACCTCGCCTGGCAGAAGAATGATTTTTGATTTATGGCCTCTAAGTCTGAATGCTTGGCCTCCAGGTCTTTTAATTAAGAAATATTTCACAATGCATATTCATTATTTTGTAAAAGGCAAACAATAACTCTATCTCTGTTAATGTAACTTAGTCTAGATAGTACACTCAATCAGCTCCTTGTCCCTCACCAAATCAAAGTAAAATAATTTAACCACTAGAGAAGGTCTTAGAAATACTCTTGTTAGAGAATATTCATTCATTCATTCATTGGAATGTTTACTGAGAGCCTGTGAGCATGTGGAAATGAGCCAAAACATTGGCTAGGTGTGGTTGCTCATGCCTGTAATCCCAGCAATTTGGGAGACTGAGGAGGGCGGATGGATCCCTTGAGCTCAGGAGTTTGAGATCAGCCTGGGCAACATAGCGAAAATCTGTCTCTACCAAAAATACAAAATTGGCTGGCCATGGTGGTGCACACCTGTAGTCCCAGCTACTCAGGAGGCTGAGGTCGGAGGATCATCTGAGCCCAGGAGGTGAAGGCTAAAGTGAGCTGTGATCGCACTACTGTACTCCAGCCTGGGTGACCGAGTGAGACCCTGTTTCAAAAACTAAATAAATAAAAATATATTTTTTTAAAGGGAGTATTTTCTCTAGGTTCTCATTAAAATTAAAAAAGAAAAAAAAAGGAGATGAACCAAAACAAAGGCCCTGATTTCATGAAGCTGGATCTTATGAGGAGAGACACATAATAAACAAATATCTCTATAACATCAGCTGAGGATAAGTGCCACAAAGAAAATCATGCAATATGACATAACAGTGCAAAGAGCAGGTGGGGGGAACATGTTCTGTTTAGGTAGGAAGATCAGGGAAGACCTACCCCCACCATGGTGACATTTGATCGAGACCTGAACGAAGTGAGGGAGTGAAACATGAGGTCACCTAGAGTGGGGGTTGGCAAACTTTTTCTGCAAGGAGCCAGACAGTAAACATTTTTGGCTTTGTTGGCCATACAATCTCTGTCGCAGTTACTCAACTCCGTCCTCGTAGCAGGAAGCCAGACACAGACAACATAAATAAGTGTGGCTGTGTTCCAATGATCTCTTATTTATGAGTGGTAGAATTTGAATTTCATGTAATTTTCAAGTATCACAAAATATTATTTTTCTTTTTTTCCCAACCATTAAAAACTGTAAAAAATATTGTGAGCTCAGAAGCTGTACAAAATAGCCTGTGGGTTGCATTTGACCCACGGACCATAGTTTGCTGATTCTTGATCTCAAGGAAACACATTCCAGGGGAAGCAGCAATTCCAGCCTGGATCAGGAACATGCATGACTTGATGATAGAGAACAAAGGAAAGGTCCATCCCGAAGCATCAATTAGTAGTCATTATGGAAGACAGCCCACTACACTCATTCCAAATGATTTTTACCTAACTTTCCAACTTCTAACTTTCTAGATAACAGCCTGTTCTATATTGAGCACCCTTTGAAAGACAGATACCATGTTCCAGAGAGATGGGCAGATTAGGAGAAACATTTTAGAGGAAGTAGGTTTTGAACTGGTTTGGCTTTGAAAAAAAATGGACAAGATCCCAACAGGTGAGTCTGTTGGAGAAAGAGTATTCTAGTTAGAGGAATAACCTGAATAAAGGCATGGACGTGAGTTTCATGGTGCAGGCTAGAGACTCTTGTAATCCCCATCAAGTATCAGGTGTATGTTGCATGTCCTAACACTTTGAAAAGCAAGCCCTAAATGATGGTACTAAAACCCTTGCCTGCATCAAAATAGCCTGGAGGACTTATTAAGCCAAATTGCTAGACCATTCTCCCAGACTTTCTGATTCAGTAGATCTGGGGGAAAACCAGAGAATTTGCATTCCTAGTAAGTTCCAAGGTGGTTCAGATGCTGAGGACCCTAGAAGCACACTTAAAGAGCCACTGCCCCACAGGGTTGGCTGTTACAGAGGAAAAGTGGGCTGTAGCAATCTTATATTGCCTACTTTCAAGGTGGGGGTGATACCTGAAAAATTTGCCTGAGATCAGCTATAAAACATAATAGTGCCAGGTCCATCCTAGGCTTGCTTGTGTGTGATATATGGAGTGGTGTACATCATGCCAAGCTTTCAGAGAATCCTATGATGTCACCAAGGGACAAAAGAATTGGAGACATTTTGGAAATGACTCACACAGTGAGTTTGTGCATCCTCCTCATAAGTTAAAGGCCAAGATTAAACTCAAGCTCTCCAGCAGCTAAATATATCATAATAAGCTTCGTATTTGCATGTACTATTGATTTTTTTTTCTTATTCATTCTTTTAGAGTGACAAAGCAGCACATATTTCTTTAAAATCCTTGACTTGCATCAAATTTCCAGTGATTAGCAAGAAATCTGAAAGGCAGGCAGTAGAAAGACCAATATGCCCCAAAAGAAATAGATTTTGGCAAGCTGGGCACGGTGGCTCATGCTTGTAATCCCAGCACTGTGGGAGGCCGAGGTGTGAGAATCACTTGAGTACAGGAGTTCGAGACCAGCCTGGGCAACATAGCAAGACCTCGTCTCTACATATATTAAAAAGAAAAAGAGAGGGAAAAATAGGTTCTGGCCAGGTGTGGTGGCTCATGCCTGTAATCCTAGCACTTTGGGAGGCTGAGTGGGAGGATCACTTGAGCCCAGGAGTTTGAGACCAGCCTGGGCAATATAGCAAGTCCCTGTCTCTCTATAAAAAATAATTAATTAAAAAATAAGAAAATTAAAGCAAAAAAGAGATAAGTTTTTAAGTGGAAACCACCAGGCCAGATGTGATGGCCCACACATCTGTAGTCCCAGCCCCTGGAGACTGAGGTAGGAGGATCATTTGAGCCCAGGAGTTCAAGGCTGCAGTGAGCTATGATGGTGCCTGTGAATAGCCACTGCACTCCAGCCTAGGCAACATAGTGAGACTGGTTCTTGAAAAAAAAATAATAAATTAATATTAAATCCAACTAAATATATGGAATAAAAACTCAAAGTTTGAATTCAGATCAGTTTGATGGTTTGCTGAGCTTGTTGCTGACTAGTCCCTTCTAAGGGATAAGGCCCTGTCTACAGACTAAGGTTGGTACCACACGACCCTGTTCTCCATAGCTGTGGCTTATTGGGCACTTGATCCAAGCATGGCCCATGTCAGATTGACCAACAATATATGATGTGGCATGTCTTAGAAACCTGAGCTGGGCCAAATTCCTCATTGAGGAACTGGTAGTTAGGAAATAGAGGGAGACTGGGCTATTTTGCCCTGAGAGCTAGCAAAAGGCTCCTGTGGGCCATGTGCAATGCGTGAGTATGAAGAGGCTTAGCCATAAAGGGAGGAGGACAGAGTGGACAGATTCACAAGAAAGCAGCAGAGAGGCTGTGAGCAAGAGAGCCTGTGACCACTGGGGGAAAGGAATAGACTGGTTGTGGATGATTCTGTAGTTCCAGCGCACACGTGTCCTTAAAGTCAGCTCCCTTTTCCTTGAAATATAACTAACTCATGGGTTTCTTTCCTCAACCAAAGAGTCCTAATGCAAACCAGTAGCTCTTTTCAATGAGAAAAAAAATTGACTATTAACTACCATTGTTTCTAATTAGAAAAGCAAGCAAAAACTACATTATTTTAATACATTCCAGCTTATATACAGAAAAAACATGGTTTAGTAGCAAGTGTGGATCTGGTTTTTGTGGGGCCTGAACTTTATACAGATTACAGATACAGATCTTTTAGAAAAGAATGCCAAATTATAGGTAAAAAATAGGTAGAGGGTCCAGGAGGGGCCTGTGAAAGTCAGGAGCCTTGAACCTGAGCTTCACTGACTGCATGGTAAATTCAGCTCTGTTTAGAAGAAAGAACATGATCCTAAAGCTAATGTGGCCTTAGGCACTTTTTAAATTTAAATAACAACATTTAACTTAAATAAAAAGTGGACCCCAGAAAATTACATAGTGTTCCCATACTTTGGTTGATTGCTTTTTAAGCTGTCGCAAATGAACTTTTCATGGCCAGGACCAGTACTTTTAAACGGATGAAATAAAAGGGAATAGAAAGGAAAGCCTCAGGGTGCATCATATGATATAAGGATGACTATTGTAGTGTGAGACTTTTGTTTCCATTTTATAAATATATAAGTCAGTGACTCGCAAACTCTTTGGTCTTAGAATCTCTTTGTTCTCTTAAAATATACAGAGGACTATTATTGTTGTTGTTTTTAGAGACAGGTTCTCACTCTGTCACCCAGGCTGGAGTGCAGTGGTGTGATCATAGCTCACTGCAGCCTTCATGTCCTGTGCTCAAGTGATCCTCCCTCTTCAGCCTCTCAAATAGCTGGGATCACAGGTGCTTGCCACCATGCCAGACTAATTTTTTCTTTTGTGTGTGTGTGGAAACTGGGTCTTGCCCAGGCTGGTCTCAAGCTCCTGGCCTCCAACGATCCTCTTGCTTCAGCCTCCCAAAGTGTTGGAATTACAGGCGTGAGCCACCACATCTGGCCCAGAGAGAATTATTTAAGGTTAGCACCTAGAATTAAAAAATACACACACACACATAGCCCCAAAATGTTTTTGTTTATGTGAGATGTATCTGTTGATATTTACTGTATTAAAAATTAAAACTAAGGCCAGGCATGCTGGCTCATACCTGTAGTCCCAGCACTTTGGGAGGCCGAGACAGGCAGATCACCTGTGGTCAGGAGTTTGAGACCAGCCTGGCCAACATGGTGAAACCCCGTCTCTACTAAAAATACAAAAAAAAAAAAACAAAAACCAAAACCTAACTGTGCATGGTGGTGCACGCTGGGAGGCGGAGGTTGCAGTGAGCTGAGATCATGCCACTACACTCTAGCCTGGGCAACCGAGGGAGACTCTGTCTGAAAAAAAAAAAAAAATTAAAACTAAGAATTAAAAGTACATATATTTATTAATTGTTGTTTTTTAGAGAATGGAATAGTAAAATCGCAAGAAGTGAAGACATTTAAGGAGGCATCGAAACCCCTCAAATGTAAGAGAATCACATTTCTTTCTGACATTACAAAGGCTCTTTTTCTAAACGCTTAATGTGGGGAGGATCTGATTAACACAACAGGAGAAAAAGAGTGAAAGAACTATGTTGCCAGGAGGTGGCGCCTGCATGCAGCTGGGAGCCAGGAGGAAAATGAGGGGGCAGACACGCAGACTTCCTGAGATGAGAGGTTCCCAAAGGATGCTGGCAGCAAGGAAACTTCAGGACGAGGGCGGGGGATCTTCCTGGCCCAACAGCAAATCAGAAAACGGAAGAACAGCTTTTTTCCATCCCTCTTTACCGCCCCAGTGTAAGCAAGTGGTTTTCAAATTCCTTGGGTTGCAGAAGAATCACTGAAGATGTGTTGAAAATGTAAATGTGATGATGGGACCCATATCAAGATTTAGAGCTGCAAAGTCTGCATTCTAGGAAGCTTCCCAGAGGATCCTGATATAGGTGTGGTCCTCAGACCACAGCCGTAATTATTTTAGGAGAAAGGAGCAAACTTTACAGCCCTAGATTTGCATGTGAAAAAACTGACATCAAATTTCACCTCTCAGTTGACAAAGGCCTCTCACATCTAAGGTCTTATTTAAGATGCAGAATTACCCTTTTATACATGTGGCAACCGAGAAGCCTGAGCCAGCCCACAACCAGAGCCCTCAGCTTTCAAATCCAGTGCCCTTGTCTTAGCCCCAGGCAGCATCTCCAGGGCCCCTGGTTAACAAGGATACCAGACCCGGATTACCTTGGTGGTTCTCAAAACATGGTACCTGGACTAGAATCACCTGGAACTTGTTAAAGCATAATTTGGGGGGCCCCCCTTCCAGACCTGCTGAATCAGAGACTCAGGGGTGGGCCTACCATCTTGTGTTTAATAACCTGCCCAGTGATGCTGAAGATGTAGGCTGAAGTGCTGGGTTACCTTGGCCAGACCCTGGAACCTAAGTCATCCTCAGCATCCAGATCCTCGGGGCATACTGCCAAGTGGAGCCAGCCACTGGAGAAATCATGGTGGGTGGAGTGGGGTGAAGGAGTGGACTAGAGAGGGCCTGTTGCTAAACCTTTCCCTGTGGTCAGGCATAAACCAGTGCTTTGGGGGCCTGCCTATGTTTTCTGCTTCTCTGCCTTGACACACTGTGCCCTTATTTCCATGCTGCCCCCCCGAAAATTGATCTGATATCAGATAAATGTGTATCTGACTCAGCCCTACCCCTTCTCTTCTGCAGGCCATATGGTTGCTGCTGACCTTCAGCTCCAACCCCCACTCAGGTCTTGGCACAAGCTGGCCCTAAGAGGGAGGGCTTGAAGGAGCACCAGCCCCACCCTTGGGGAAGTAATTCATCGTCCTCATCTGCCTGCCTGGATCTCTGCTGCTGGCTAACACATGCTTCTAATCATGGCTGTTTGGCTCTTGAAAGCTGAGAATTCCCCGCCCCCACTTGGAGATACCTGATACCTTGTCTTGTCTGCAGAGCCAGGCTCACAAATCTCCTTGGTGACATCTTTCCAATTACCCATCCTACCTCTTTACAGGAAGTGAGCAAGGTCTTCCTTTGGGCTCCTGTGACACCTTCAGCTTACCTCACAGCATTCCCTCACTCTATTATAATTCTTTATTTACTCTCTAAAGTCCTTATTAGATTCCTAGCCCCAGGCAGAGCATCAGTAAATGTTCCTTAGGTGGGATGAACTTTCGATTTCCTCCTAATCACAGGCCGAGATCAGTGCACTGCCTTTTATGTATCTGGATTCCTGCTACCTAGAGAGGCAATGCAGGAGCTCAACAAATGAGGGTGACCATGAAGGTGGAAGAGAACCAGAGCAGGCATTATTGCCTCCTGGGTCTTTCCCACACTGCATTGAATGCTTGAGACCCTTCCTGCTCTCCCCCTTCCTTTTACCTTTTTAGGAACCAGTGTCCTGTCCCTGGAACCTTGCTCTCCAAATCTTGGCTGCCAAATCTTGCAAACTGTTGAGAGAATAGCAGAAAGGATTCTGAACAAGGAGATCAAATAATTTATCACTCAAACTGGGGCACTTTGGAGAGTGAACGGGGTAGTATTAATAATGACAACAGGCAGCAGGGCGCGGTGGTTCACGCCTGTAATCCCAGCACTTTGGGAGGCCGAGGCCGGCGGATCACGAGGTCAGGAGATCGAGATCATCCTGACTAACATGGTGAAACCCCGTCTCTACTAAAAAAAAAAAAAATACAAAAAAAATTACCCAGGCATGGTGGCGGGCTCCTGTAGTCCCAACTACTCTTGAGGCTGAGGCAGCAGAATGGCATGAACCCGGGAGGTGGAGCTTGCAGTGAGCCGAGATCGCGCCACTGCACTCCAGCCTGGGCGACAGAGCGAAACTCTGTCTCAAAAAAAAAAAAAAAAAAATTCAGCATGCATAAATAGGAGTGTCACAGGCAAATTGGGAGATTGGGAGACATGGACACCCTATCTCTGAGCCACGGGGTGACGTGGCCCACCTGTGTTCAGGAGCTGGGTTTGGCTCAGCTGGGCGCAGACAGTGAAAGAAGTCTCATGGCTGAGGCAGACAGCATTTTCCATGAAAACTAGTGCCAAAGTTTGAACTATGGGCAGGCCAGAATAATGAAATCTCAAAGGTCATTTGACCCCCAGCTGCCTCAGTAATGTCTTCATTTTGGGCAAGTCCTCTCCCTTCTCAATGGGCCCCCACAGTTAGAGCCCTCTATCTCCAGCATGTCCCGATGTTGAGGGACCCCAGGAAGTCACTGTCCTAGTTACAATCCTCAACCTGTCTAGCCTTTGTCTAAAAATCATTTTCAGATGCTCTCTTTTGGGCCACACAATGGCTTTCTGGGAGGAGAGTGCTTGGAATGACGGGACACCTGGACACCGGTCACAGAAACACACGACACAGCAGAGTGTGAATGAAAGGACTTCTGTGTGAGTAAGCATCCCCTCCCCCACACTGGGCAGTATTTTACATGATTAAATGTAATCATGCTTACCATTTATTTTCTTACTGCACCAAATTAGAGGGTGAAATTATCCTTATAACAAAAGGATTCCCCAGGTTACAAAAGGATCCCTGTAAGAAGAAGCTTCTCCTGTGTATGTTTATAGATCTTTAAATGCTCAGCAGAGGGAGAAAGTAAAAGCTGAAGGATTCCAAGTCACTGCTTATTAAATATTGCTAAAAATTAAGATGAAGGGAATCTTGGCCAGGTGCGATGCCTCATGCCTGTATTCCCAGCAATTTGGGAGGCCAAGGCGGGTGGATCACCTGAGGTCAGGAGTTCGAGACCAGCCTGGCCAACATAGAGAAACCCCATCTCTATTATAAATCCAATGTCTTGCTGATGTTCCAAATACAAAAATTAGCCAGGCGTGGTAGTGTGCGCCGGTAATCCCAGATACTCAGGAGGTTAAGGCAGGAGAATCGCTTGAACCTGGGAGGTGGAGGTTGCAGTGAGCCAAGATTGTGCTACTGCACTCCAGCCTAGGTGGCAGAGTGAGACTCTGTTTAAAAAAAAAAAAAAAAAAGCAGCGATTCTGAAATTATGATGTTCAAATGTATTTTCCTATGTTTAGCTTTAAATGGTCATTTCACCAGTAACGTTTTCTACTTTACTGGGTAGAAAGCTAAAGTGCCAGACGTCCAGCTCAATACTCGACCCAGAGAGCATGAGTTAGGTGACTGGCCCTAATCCACACCATTAGAAAGAGGCAGAGCTAGGGCTCGAACTCAGTCCCCATGCACAAAGTCCAGTCTGAGGCCTTCAGTCCTACCCCACCGCTCATCCAGGGCTGCCTGAGCCCCCAGCTTGCAGCCTCCAGCCCCTTCGCACCCATCGACCCCTTCCTGGGTCTCTTACAGGTGGGAGCAGTACTGTCCATGACCATGAATCATGAATCACCACCTGATCACGAATCTCAAGGGCTTTGTCTACAGGAGTTGGAATGGTGCTTCCAACTGCTCTAAGGCAGAGTGGGAACACCGCGTCTCAGCGCCCTCCAAGGCCCGCGTGTGCTACCCCCGCGTGGAACTCCGGACATCTAAGCACACCCAGTCCTCACTGCAGCACCGCATCCCACCGGCAGGGAGCGCTCCTCCTTCTCCAAAGAATGAATCGCCTTCCCTCTTCAGGGCCTTCCTCATGAGGTTCCCGGGCCTGGAAAGCTCTTGCCCGTGCTGGGTTAACTACGATTACCTCTCTATAGGCTGAAAGCTCTATGCATGCTTTTTGTGCTCATCCGTTGGGTTTACTACCCTCTCTTTAGCACTTACGTGCTAAAGATCTAGTACCTGGTGCATAATCCCCTGTTGAGTGACAGCTTTTAGGTGTTCTTTTCTGGCAGCCGAATAGAGACTTCCTGCAGCAGCTGCTGAAGTGGGAAAGCTTTCAACACCACCATGTAATATGGAATTTCTCCAAAATTCTGTTACCTTTGTACCACTATGAAATGAAAAGTCAACAGGACACATCACAAAGCCAGTCATCAAATAATACATATTATATTTATCTGAAGTTCAAAAGTAGGTAAAACAAATGAACTATGATCATTTTTGACTTATTATTATGATTATTATTTTAAGACAAGGTTTTGCTCAGGCTGGAGTGCAGTGGCGCTATCTCAGCTCACTGCGACCTCTGCTTCCCGGGTTCAGGCATTTCTCCTGCGTCAGCCTCCTGAGTAGCTGGGACTACAGGTGCGCGCCACCACACCCAGGTAATTTTTGTAGTTTTATTAGAGATGGGGTTTCACAATGTTGGCCAGGCTGGTCTCCAACTCATGAGTTCAGGCAATCCTCTCGCCTCAGCCTCCCAAAGTGCTGGGATTACAGGTGTGAACCACCGTCCCAGACCTTTTTGATAATTATTTACAAATAAAAGAGGTAAGTAAAATTTCCTTAAGACCCTGAATTTCTAAACAATACTCATTAGTTTCTTTTACAATATGTCATATAAAGACCTCCTTGGAAGAAGATCCTATTCACAAATGCAATAAAAAAATACAAGCTATCAAAAAAAAAACCCAAAAAACAACCAAACATAATCAACATAAACAACCAGACAAAGACATAAACTACCTAGGAACAAACTTAAAAATAAATGCAAAGCTGGGTGAGTGGCTCAATGCTTATAATTCCAGTGCTTTGGGAGGCTGAGGCAGGAGGATCAATTGAAGCTAGGAGTTCAAGATTAGTCTGGCAATATATCGAGAACTGCCTCTCTACAAAAAATTAGAAAAAGAAAAATAGCCTGGTGTGGTGGTTCAAGTCTATGGTCCCAGCTACTTGGGAGGCTAAGGGGGGAGGATCACTTGAGCCTCAGAGATTGAGGCTTCAGTGAGCTAAAATCATATTACTGCACACCAGCCTGGACAACAGAGCAAGCCCTCATCTTAAAAAATATAAGAGTAGAAATACATAAATGCGTAGAACTGATATGACGAAAACTATAAAACTTTCCAAGAGACATGAAAATTTTAATAATACTGAATGACAATTCTCAAAATCAAGATATTCATCGTAGCATTATCCATAATAACCTAAAATTAGATAAAATCCAAATATTCATCAACAGCAGAATAGATGAATAAATTGTTGTATATTCACACAGCAATAAAGAATGAAATCCTGCTAAACCCAACAACATGGATGAATCAGACATAATGATGAATGGAATAAGCCAGTCATCAAATAATACATATTATATGATCCATTTAGCTGAAGTTCAAAAGTAGGTAAAACAAATCAAGGGTGATAGAAATTGGAAGACTGGTCACCTTTGAAGGAAGTAATGACCAGTGGAGGGCACAAGGGAGGCTTAAGGAGTGATGGTTACACATGAGTATTCACTTTTGAAAAATTAAATATTAGCTGGGTGTGGTGGCTCACACCTGTAATACCAGCACTTTGGGAGGTAAAGGTGGGTGGATCGCTTGAGCCCAGGAGTTTGAGACCAGTCTGGGCAACATGGTGAAACCCCATCTCTATAAAAAATACAAAAATTATCCAGTCATGGTGGCACATGCCTGTAGTCCCAGCTACCTGAGAGGCTAAGTGGGAGGATCACCTAAGCCCGGGAGGTTGAGGCTGTGGTGAGCCATAATCATGCCACTGCACTCTAGCCTGGGTGACAGAGACCCTGTCTCCAAAAATAAAATTTAAAAAAATTAAATTAAATTAATTTAATTTAATATTAGAGCTTACCCTCCAGAAATACAGCAATTAAAATGAATAGGCTACCACTATACTCGATAACATGAGTAAGTTCATAAAGATAATATTGAGTAAAAGAAATCAGACACAAATAATTACATACTGTATGATTACATTTATATAAAGCTAAAAGAAATCAATCTAGTATATTAAATGTTGGACAAGTGCTTACATCTGGGAAGGAGGTGCAGTGAAGACAAGGAGGGGGCCGGGTGTGGTGGCTCACACCTGTAATCACAGCACTTTGGGCTGCCAAGGCAGATCACCTGAGGTCAGGAGTTTGAGACCAGCCTGGTCAACATGGCAAAACCGTGTCTCTACTAAAAATACAAAAATTAGCCGGGCATGGTGGTACATGCCTGTAGTCCCAGCTGAGATTGCGCCACTGCACTCAAGCCTGGGTGACAGAGTGAGACTCTGTCTCAAAAAAAAAAAAAAAAAAATGATAGGGAGGAAGCACGAGAGAGGTTCAGAGTATTGATGTTTCTCTATATCTTAATCTGGGTCATATATATAGGTTTTTTTTCCTTGTTTACATTGAAGGACTAGAGTGTCTCATATTTATATAGGTGCATTTTTATGATTTTTCATCAAACTATAATTTGTGCACTTTCAGTATATGTGATATACTTTAATTTTTACTGTATGTATTTGAGGTGTATGACATGATGTTTTGATATACTGACTTATCTTGATATATAGACATAATGAATTGATTGCTATAGTCAAGCAAATGAACATACCCATCATCTCATATAGTTACCTTTCTTTTTTGTGATAAGAGCACTTCAAACCTACTCTCTGGGAAATCACAGATATGCAATATTATTGGCTATAGTTCTCATGCTGTACATCAAATCTATAGCCTTACTTATCCTACAAGACTGCAACTTTGTTCCCTTTGACCTGCATCTTCCCATTTCCTTCTATCCTGCAGGGCCCCCACCCTCCATAACTACCATTTTAATGTTTCTGTGTATTTTATATATGTGTGTATATGTATAGATAGATAGATAGATAGATAGATAGATAGATAGATTTAAAATTTACAAAAAAAAATATGCATTCCCTTTGACATTGCAAATCTACTTTTAAGAACTTTTCCTAAGGAAACAAAACAAAAGCTCCCAAAGATGTACAAAGATATGCATGGAAGCATTGTTTACAATAAATAAAAATTAGAGACAACCTAAATGTCTGATAGGGGAGCCAGATGAATAATGTATGAGACATACAAGTACCGAAACACTATCCAGCCAACTGTAGATGACACAGACCTACATTTATTGATCTAGAAAAAGGCTCACTGTAACAGCTCAGATGACAAAAACAGGTAAATATATTGGTGTTTTCAAATATAATACCGTTTTCTGTGGTAACTTTGGGTGGTGGATTATGTCTGATTATTTTGCTTTTTGCTTACATGTTTTTTCTTTTGTTTTCCTTTTTAAATTTTTTTTTCAAGGCAGACAGAGTCTTGCTCAGTCACCCAGGCTGGAGTGCAGTGGCACAATCTTGGCTCACTGCAACCTCTGCCTCCTGGGTTCAAGCAATCCTCCTACCTCAGCTTCCCAAGTAGCTGAGATTACAGGCACATGCCATCATGCTCAGCTAATTTTTGTATTTCTAATAGTGGTGGGGTTTCACCATATTGGCCAGGCTGATCTTGAACTCTTGACCTGGTGATCCGCCCACCTTGGCCTCCCAAAGTGCTGGGCGTAAGCCACTGTGCCTTCCCTTATATATTTTTTCTAACTTGTCTATAAAACTTGTATCTTTACATGCCTGTAACACCAGCACTTTGGGAGGCTAAGGCGGGCAGATCAGTTGAGGTCAGGAGTTCGAGACCAGCCTGACCAACATGGTGAAACCCAGTCTCTACTAAAAATACAAAAGTTAGCCGGGCATGGTGGTGCACGCCTGTAATCCCAACTACTCAGGAGGGTGAGGCAGGAGAATCGCTTGAATCCAGGAGGCGGAAGTTGCAGTGAGCCAATATGGCACCACCACACTCCAGTCTAGGTGACAGAGCAAGACCCTTTCTCAAAAAAAAAAAATATATATATATATATATATATACACATAGCTATTTTATTCACTGTAAGACAGCCCAGTTATTGATAAACAGACGAATTGCCTCCCCTAAGAACGTGGACTCTGTTAGTCATGGTACTTTGTAGGTATGATCTCAATTTTAGAGCTTCCTTTTCTAGACCCGTGACAGTGAAGACAGTTTTGTTTTGAGGGCTTAAAATTATTCAACATATGCAAAGCATTTGCATTAACTGACACACAAAAAACACCAATAAATGTTATTGCCCTGCTTTTGGTGTGTCCAAGGAACTTAATTTCAGAATTTGGGTTTCAGATACATGACATCATTTCAAAAGATGCCCAGTTTTCCAGGGGATTAATAAATAGTCTATAGTCTCTCTTGTTTTGATAAAGTATTTTTGTCCTTGTGTCAGTTACTTTGGATAAAAATTGTCAACAGTTCCTGGACCTTTTTCCTTCAAGAGAGCAAAATAAATGGGAGTGGCGGGTTAGGGCAGATACTTTTTTTTTTTTTTTTTGAGGCAGGGTCTCTCTCTGTTGCCCAGGCTGGAGTGCAATGGGATGATCTCGGTGCACTGCAACCTCCACCTCCTGGGTTCAAGCGATTGTCCTGGCTGAGCCTCCCAAGTAGCTGGGACTATAGGTGTGTGCCACCACATCCGGCTAATTTTTGTATTTTTAGTACAGATGAGGTTTCACCATGTTGGCGAGGCTGGTCTCGAACTCCTGACCTCACGTGATCCACCCACTTTGGCCTCCCAAAGTGCTGGGATTACAGTCATGAGCCACCGTGCCTGGCCTCAGGTATTCTTGTTTAATCCTGTCAGCAGGTTGAGTTGCTGCACTTGTGCTCCAAGTTTGATATATAAAGGATTAACATCTGAAGGGGTTTAGAAGAAGCCAGACTGTTTGTGAAGTTTCCACCCACACCCCTCTGGTCTCTGATACTATAACAGCATGGAGCTGGCATACGTCTCAGGATCCCCGGAGAACAGCAGGTGGGCTCTTTTACTGTATTTTTCTATTCAACATAGTTAACCAAGTGACTTCAGACAGACCTACTGACCACGCCACACTCAACTGTTCCTGGCCTCAAAGTTTCTGCCTCCTAAGTGTCTTATTTTTTTCTTTGAATAAGCCCAACCAGAAGGACAAGCCATAGGCATCAGCATAGCATTTGGTGGGTACAGAGGAAACTGAAGTCCCTTCCAAACAAAACTCCATGTCCTCAACATGTTAAGAGGTACCTCCCCCAACATGACTAGTCCTAGTATAAATCCAATGTCTTGCTGATGTTCCAAAGGAGAAAAATGCAATTGTCAGAAGCCTGATAGACCATGAAGCATATAAGTACATGAAAGCTACATCATTGGCTGGGCACAGTGGCTCTCTCCTGTAATCCCAGCACTTTGGGAGACTGAAGCAGGAGGGTTGCTTGAGCCCAGGGGATCGAGATCAGCCTCAGCAACATAATGAGAGTCTGTCTCTATAAAAAATAAAAATAAAATATTAGCCAGGCGTAGTGGCATGGTGGCATTGTCCTAGCTACTCCAAAGGCTGAGGCAGGAGGAGGATTGCTTGAGCCTGGGAGGTTGAAGTTGCAGTGAGTCGTGATTGCGCCACTACCCTCCAGCCTGGGTGGCAGAGAGACTCTATCTGAAAAGAAACAACAACAACAACAAAAAAAAAAAACAGAAAAAGAAGACTACATAATTTATGAAACAGAAGTTTGTTTATACTGTGACAGTGTGTAAATATTGCAATTCTTTCAGTAAGATAGAAACCAAAAACAAAGGTTAACTTATGAATACGTTCATATGAAGAGACCACGTTGGCAAAGGAAGAGATATGTGTAGAAAATTTTTCTATTTTATCCACTAAAAAAGCTACCCCATTTTCTCACCTCTCCCAACGATAGCAATAGCTAAGATTTACATACCACTTAGTAATGCTTCATATGCATTCACTCATTCATTCCCCATAACTACCCATGAGGCAGGTAGTATTTTTCTCACTCGTTTACAGATGAGGAAACTGAGGTTGTTAACCATCAGCCCCGGCAGCACAAGCCTTGTTACTTCACTTTGTCATCATTCAGCTCTTTCAGTGGCTTTTGAGGCCTGGCTAAAGGCCAGTCTCCCTGGTCTAGGCTTATTGATGATGAGATAAGAACTGCCAGACCTCCATGCACCCTAGAGATAGCTTCCTGCCACCAGCTGAGATTAGTGATGCTGGGTTATCCATAGCTGTCAAGGGCTGTCATCACTGAGATTGTCAGCATCCCTGCAATCTGGTTGGCTCCTGCCACGTCCACCCACCTCCAGGTTGTTAGGTTGTTAGGTCAGAAATGGGGGGCTTGTCTCTCACTGATTTATTGCTCTTGAGAGCTACTTAGAGAAGTGGAGAGATCAATATTCTTGAATGGAAAAAGGACATGAGTCCGTAGGTCAGGAGAGGTCTGAGCTGCCAACAAAGAGGGGGGAGCTATCTGCACAGAGGGTACTTGAGGTGAGAAGCCAGCTTAGGCCAGTGCCCAGAGGGATGCCAACATCTAAGCATCTGGCAGATGACTTGGTGTTATTTCCTTAAGCTCTATAATTACCTCTACTTTGTTATTCTCCTTGCATCCAATTGTTTCCATAACAAATATTGCAAAACCCTTAATTATGGCAAAGTTCTGTAACCTTGTCTTTGGGAATAATGAGGACAGAAGGAATGTAAGAAACAGGATTCCATTTTACAGCAGATTAGGGTAAATTTAACTTTTTTCCAAGTTTATTATTTATTTATTTTTGATTGATTGATTGATTTTCGAGATGGAGTCTTACACTGTCACCTAGGCTGGAGTGCAGTGGCATGATCTCAGCTCACTGCAACCTCTGCCTCCCAGGTTCAAGCAATTTGCCCGCCTCAGCCTCCAGGGTAACTGGGATTACAGGGGTGCACGATGCCCGGCTAATTTTTGTTTAAGTTTTTGTTTTTTTTTTCCCAAGATGGAGTCTTGCTCTGTTGCCCAGGCTGGTGTGCAGTGGCATAATCTTGGCTCACTGCAATCTCCACTTCCCGGGTTCAAGCAATTCTCCTGCCTCAGCCTCCCAAGTAGCGGGGATTACAGGCACGCAGCACTACTCCTGGCTAATTTTTGTATTTTTAGTAGAGACAGGGTTTCACCATGTTGGCCAGGCTAGTCTCGAACTCCTGACCTCATGATCCACCCACCTCGGCCTTTCAAAGTGCTGGCATTACAGGTGTGTGCCACTGCGCCTGGCTTAGGATAAATCTACATATAAAAAAACTGATGCCTGGAACAGGAAGGAGACTAGCAGATTAAGGTACAGACCTCCCAAGATCTAGTGGAGGGAACAGTGAAGTGACCAGGGTGAGAGAGAAGCAAGTTGAATACCTAGGAATTCCAGAAGTGGGAGGTGAGGTGGAGAGAGGAAGACCAGGAAACCAGACCAGCTTAAAGAGGAACTAGTTAACAGAAGAATAAGCACGAGGACCCAACACAGAATACAAATTTAATAAGAACCCATTTTCTTTATTAAAAATTAAAGACATTATAATGGCCATTTATTAACAGCCATGTGTTTGGCACTTTTTGTAGTCGTTCACATAATTCTAGGGGCATCCCACTGAAGAAGGGTTTACAATCCTCATTCTACAAAAGGGGAAGCAGAGGCTCTGAAGGATCTCCTTCAGAGAGGAGATCCTTCACTTTTGGATGTTATTAGTGAATTGCTAATTAGAAGCTCTGGAAATTACCTATGTTCTGACTCAGCCACTTCCTCACTGTGGGACCTGGGGCACGTCACTTCATCTCGAACCCCTGAAAGACACCTGGCAGCTGAGAGACCCGTCTGGGAATCACGGGACTCTAGGGGTTCTAATGTCCCTCCACTGCACTGTCCCCCTGCCCCCTGCATTCAATCTCTGTCAACCTTAAACAATGAAGTTCAGAAAATGTAAATAAGCATAGAGTTTATCTGAGCACAAAGATTGAGGATGGCCATCCAGGAAAGCGCTGACTCCAAACAAATGATGTCAGCGTTTCCAAAGTGAAGTTAAGGTTTCAATTATATAGGCAGAGATAGGGACATTCCAGGAGGATTACAAGTGTGCACGCAAAGTGCCTACCCACAGCGATGTGGTTGGTTTCAGATTGCTATATTCCAAGGAAGATGATGACTGCGAGGAGGGACAATGATCTAAAGGGGTCTTATCGCGGTTGCTACTTGGTCTTCTTAATTATTTACAGTGGAAAAAAGGCAGAGATTGCATCTGCATGCCATGTGACTCAGGCTGCATAGCCACATTCCTCTCAAGGCTCGGGATCATGTAAAGTTCCAGAAGCTTTAAGTTGTAATTCTTTTAAGTTTGATTTAATTTCACAGTTCCAAAATCCCTGTTTTACAGGTAAAGAAACTGGGGCCAGTGGCAAGGGCAGGTCTAGCATCCAGGTTCCTGCTTAAGTACCTGTGATTCTGAAGCGGAACCTGCTTACAGAACATCACTGGAGGCTCCTGGGTCTATATAAGAAAAACCGATGCCCAAGCGGGAAGGGGACTAGGAGGCCGTGTTGAGAAAACCAGAGCCAGCCAGTGGCCTTGAAGTCAGGATGAAGGCTGGGCGCTCGCCCCGTCTGGTCTGCCTTCCGCGCTGGTGCTGAGCAGCTAGTCCAGAGCGGGCAGGACCCGCGCTTCCGGTTTCCGGGCACTCCGGCTGTAGCCGCCTCTGCCCTGGGGGATCCCTTCTCCTCCAGCAGCCGGGTAGGCCCACGTGGGCGGCTTCGTTGCAGCCAGCTTGCAGTTGTCACGGAAACCTCCTCCGGCGTCTCCAGGGACCACAGCGGTAGAGGAAATAGCCACCAATGAGATAGCGGGGTTCTCGTGGCGTCACGGTAGCTGGGCAGGCTTCACAGCTTTGGCCGAGAACTCAGCGGATCCCCGGAGTCTGAGGCCGGGGGTTGGGATTCTGGTACAGGGAGAGGAGTAAGAGTGGCAGTCTGAGAGACGCAGCTTCGTCGCCTCCAGGGTGTCCGAAGGCACCTCCTATCAAGTTCCTCCAAAATGCACCTCTCCCCTCCCCCCACCTGCTCCTCCTCCTCCTGAATTCCTTTTCGATGCAGGCACCGCCGTCTACTGTAGGATAAGCGGCCCCTGGGTGGGGGAAGAGTGGAAGAGAACTGTCGTTGGCAGAGAAGAGAAGACTTCAGGAGAAATCCTGTCCCTGGCTTTCGCTGAGTGGGGTTCAGGCCGCTATGGGAGTTCAAGAGAGGAAGGGCTTTTCCTAACGGGGGAGGGTGGGAGAGGGAAGTGCCACCCTGGAAAACTACTCCACTAGTTGCAGTGTGCATGGCGGGAAGGAGGAGAATTGGCTGGAGCTGAGCTGCAGGGAGCCTGAATGCCACCTTGTCTTGCTGCAGATGGCCCCAAACCCTGCGGTGCTCTTCCTCAGCTGGCCATAGGACCTGGCTCAGTCCAGCTTGAGGAGGGTCCCCGGAAGGAAGTCATTCCCCCTTCCCTTCTCAGAATGAGTAAGAACCAACTGTGAGCCAGGTCCTTTTCCAAGGCCTGGGGTGCAATAATGAATAAGAGAATAAGGTTCCTGCCCTCAAGGAGACTGGCTCTAGGATGTGTTAGAACTTAAATTCCAAACTCTCCACCCCAGCCTCTGCTCTGAAAGTGAACTTTTGTACTGAACGAAGTGAACAGATTATAACAAGACATGGCCCTAGAAAGGGTATCCATTCTTGATGGCGCCCTGGCCATATCCGAAAACCTGCTCCTTTGCAGTGCTCAGGGCTGAGGTCCTGGGGCCGCCTCCTGAGGCCCCAGCTTGGTGTCCATCCTGTCCCCTCCTCTCTGTATGTTTTCTTCACCTTCAGTTTCTGCTTCAAGGATTCCTCCAGAAAGAACGGGGCTGGGTTGGAAGTGGTTTATCCTAGTCTCTTGTCCCTAGGAAGGAGTAAATGGGCATGAGACTTACAAGCTATCAGGGTTTCAGGCGTTTGGAGGCTGATCAAGAAAAAACAGAAACACTAGAGGCAGGCACACAGAAGCATTATTGGGCAGTGCTTAGATAGGGATGCATAAGAGGGGAAGTTCCTCATAGCATGAGACCATCCAGAGCTTTAAGGTGGGGGAACCATCTTCCAGAATGGGAGGGTTAAGGCGTCTCCTGGGGGAGAGGGTGACCAGAGAGGGGTCTTCTCTGTTTAGGTGATGTCCCTCAGCAGCATGGCAGGGAGTCTCCAAAGGGAAGCAGCTGCTTGGGGTCTTATAACTACAAAGCTATGTTGTATCTATTGCTAGCAACTTTGTGTGAGGTTTTGCAGGGTTTGCAAAGCAGGCAGCCTCTAAGTGGCTAAAAATATGCTTCTTTGGACCATTTGAAAAAATAATTGGATGTGTAGAAATTTGAATGTGGCACTGGCAGGCTTTTGAGCTAACAGGTCTCAGCCCATGGTGAAGAAATAAACAACCTAGGAACCCATACACAGAGGCCATCTTTGCCTCATCAATATAACACATGTACTGAAGGAAGAGAGAAAGGTCTGCTGCTGGCCTTGCCTCTTGGCATGACCTTGACCCAGGGTCCTCTCGGATAGTAAATGAGGGACATCTCATGGCAGACATTCCCACCCCCCGATGACTCTTAAGCCCGCCATTCAAGTCCTTCATGATCTGGGTCTGCTGACTCTTACACCCTGTGCTGAGTGTCGTAATAGTGTCATGGGCAAGGTACTCTTCAATGGATAAGACAGAAATTTCCTCATGTCATGTCCAACTCAAGATCCTTAACAGCTCCCTATTGTCCACTTTGTCCTGACCACAGGCCTAGCCAGATCCACTGATTCTTAGTGCCATGCCTGCACTGCCTTGGCCACTTGCAGAGGTCATTCTACTGCTTTCTGGGTAAGTTGTTGAGTTCTTGGGGACTTAGTGAGATGTTCTTAAGCCTGCTGGCCTCAATGCCGGTTGCAGATGCTCCACTTATTCCCCACTTTCTGTTCTCCTCTTCTTCCATGATAACAGAATCTCACACAACTGCCCCGAATAATATCTATATTTCCTGGCCTCTCTTGCAGCCAGGTGTGGCCGGGTGTGTTAGCCTCCTAGGGCTGCTGTACCCGAGCACTGCAGATCGAGTGACTTAAAACCACAGAAATTGATTGTTTCACATAGAGGCTAAAAGCAGGGCTGTGCTCTCTCTAAAACCTGAGGGGTGAGTCCTTTGTTGCCTCTTCTGGCTTCTGGTGTTTGCCAGCAACCCTGGGCATTTTTTGCCTTATAGACATATCACTCCAACCCCTGCCTCTTACATCCCATGGCATCTTTTCCCTCTGGGCCTCTTTTCCTCATCCTATAAGGACATCCGTCATATTGAACTAGGGCCCACGTTAATGACCTCGTCTTTTTTTTTTTTTTTTTTTTTTTTTTTTGAGATGGAGTCTCGGTCTGTTGCTCAGGCTGGAGTGCAGTGGCACGATCTTGGCTCACTGCAACCTCCACCTCCCAGGTTCTCCTGCCTCAGCCTCCCGAGTAGCTGGGACTACAGACACCCGCCACCATGCCCGGCTAATTTTTGTATTTTTAGTAGAGGTTGGGTTTCAGCATGTTGACCAGGCTGGTCTTGAACTCCTGACCTCAAGTGATCTGTCCGCTTTGGCCTCCCAAAGTGCTGGGATTGCAGGCGTGAGCCACCGCGCCAGGACTTTTTTTTTTTTTTTTTTTTTTTTTTTAGAGACAAGATCTTGCCCTGCTGCCCAGGCTGGAGTGCAATGGTGTGATCATGGCTCACGGCAGCTTTGAACTTTTGGGCTTAAGCCATCCTCCCGCCTTCTTGGCCTCCCAAGTAACAGTGACTACAGTGTGAGCCACCATGCCTGACTAATTTTATTTTTATTTTGTAGAGACAGAGTCTTGCTACGTTGACCATTCTCCAACTTCTGGCCTTAAGCAATCCTCCTATCTTGGCTTCCCAAAGTGTTGGTATTACAGGCATGAGCCACTGTGCTTGGCCTTTTACTATAAATAAAAATAAACTTATAAGTGTATAAATCCCTTATTATGGAGTTTCTGTCCCTTGCAGAACCCAGTTCTAGCACACACACTTCATGCTATCTCAGACTTGGAGCTTACTAATGAGGTTTGATTTCTCCTTGGAGTTACCAAGAGGTATAGAACACAGGTGCTTTTGTTTTTAGATCTTCAGATTTATTTGGGGATTCTATCTTGCATTCTCCTTCTCAGAGAAACCCACCAGTGCCTAATCTGTGGCTTCTTTTCTGGCTTTTTTTTTCTCCCTTCACTCAATTCAGAGATTCTTAATCTCTTAATCTAGAGCAGGAAAAAAGTATTATCTTGCATTCATCCAAATCTATTAATTCTGTCATAAACTGCCTGCCCTGAGTTCCTTGGGGCTTTGACATTTGACACTCAAAACCTTTGTCTCTGCTGGATGCTGTGGCTCATGCCTGTAATCCCGGTACTTTGGGAGGCCAAGGCAGGCGGATCTTTTGAGGTCAGGAGTTCAAGACCAGCTTGGCCAACATGGTGAAACCCCATCTCTACTAAAAACACACATACACAGACACACAATGTTAGCTGGGCGTGGTGGCGGGCGTCTGTAATCCCAGCTACTCTGGAGGCTGAGGTAGGAGAATCACTTGAACCCGGGAGGCGAAATTTGCAGTGAGCCAAGATCGTGCCACTGCACTCCAGCCTGGGTGACAGAGTAAGCTTCCGTCTCAAAAAACAGAACAAAACAAAAAATCCTTTGTCTCCTTTTGTTGTCTCAAAGATGTACTTTGAAAACCAGAAATTCAGAATGGACATTTTTGCGTTTCTGTGCCCCTCTTTCCCTGGTGCCGGGAGCCCGGAGTGCTGTAGTGGATGCCCAGTAGGGGAAAGGTCACAGGGACCAGGAAGGACCAGGGTGAAGACACATTGGCTAGTTTATCAAATGATCCTGCCACATGAGCATTCACCTAGATGTATCAGGAAATGCCATTACAGAAAACATGAAAAGTCTTCAAGAAACTTTCCCCGTAAAAGATTCTGTATTCAAATAAGTTTGAGAAACACTCGGAGCTTTTAATATGCTGATAGGCACTGTGAGATGGATAGAGTACTGTATTTCCAAAATTTACTCCCCCACTCCCCGAACCACTGACGAACACATCAAAGCACATACAGGGTTCTGTGTTCTAAAATGCATTTCTGTGTAAGTACACGGGGTGTGTCAATGCAGAGATGACGTCCAGGAGGAAACAGAAGAGGCCGGTACGGTCGCCTCAGAGAGGTGAGGTGGGAAGGAGACTCCCTTTTCACTGTGTATCTTTTGGTATTTTTGGCTTCTGTTTACTATGTGCATGTATTAAAATAGATGAAATTAATTTGTGGCAGCTTAGATGAGCCCAAAGCTGAAAATGTATTGACATCATATTTAACTGAATCCTTATGAATGATAACTACCAGACTTACTGAGGGTCATCTTAAGAAATATCCCTCATTGGTGAGGATGTGGAGAAAGGGGAACCCTCGTACACTGTTAGTGGGAATGTAAATTAGTACAGCCATTTCAAAAACCATGGAGGTTCCTCAAAAAACTAAAAATAGAATTACCATATGATGCAGCAATCCCACTTCTGGGTTTATTTCCAAAGGAACTGAAATCAGTGTGCCAATGAGATGCCCGCACTCCCATGTCCATTGCTGTGTTACTCACAATAACTAAGATACGGCAACAACCACAGTGCCCATCAACGGGTGAATGGATTTTTTAAAGGGGCAAATATACACAATGGGATACTATTCAGCCTTTAAACAGCAGGAAATTCTGTCTTCTGTAACAGCACGAATGGGCCTTAAAGGACCCAAGAGAAATAAGAGAGGCACAGAGAGACAAATACCAAATGATCTCATTTACAGGTGGAATCTAAAAAAGTTGAACTCAGAAGTAGAAAGTAGAATAGTAGTTGCCAGAGGCTGGGCCAGTGGGAGTAGTGGGGAATGTGGATGGGAAAACGGGGGATGTTGGTCAAAGGATACAACATTTCAGTTAGACAGGAAGACTAGGTTCTGGTAATCTATTCTACAACCTTAATCCTAACCCTGACCTAATTATCTACAGCATGGTGACTATAGACAGTGTATTGTATATTTCAAAATAGCCAAAAGCATGGATTTGAAATGTTCTCATCACAAAGAAAAGATGAGTATCTGAGGTGATGGATATGCTAATAAGCCTGAATCGATTACTCCACAACATACACATATTGAAACATCACAGCGTACACCATACATATATATGGTTATTATTGTCAGCTAAAAATAAAATAAAATGAAAAATGAAGAGAAATGTCTCTCAGAAACTTTTCATTGAACTTTTCAAGAATGGCATTGAAGATGCTATAAAATAAGAAGCAAGAAAAATAAAAACAAAAAAATGAATTTGACTAGGGTGGTATGGAACTGACGCTACTGAATTTTTTTTTGAAGCTGTAATGTGCAGTTGGAGTTGAGACCTATTGGGATTTAGAGAGATCTTTGAGAGGTCCTCACTCAGCCATTTCCCTTGTACTAGACAAGGTATTAGACATGGGAAATTTTAAAGTGAGACTCAGTCTCTATCCTCAAATGGCTCATGGAGATGGAAGTCACTCGGTTTCTTATCAAAGATGTGTCCAGAAAGAGCCTTTTCTGCACCCATTGAGCCCAGCGCCATTGTGTATGTGCTAGGGAAGGGCTTGGCATCAAAGCGAGGCCAGAGATGGGCTTGCCCAGAAAATGGCTAAAAGGAGCTTATTACGTCAGCCTAGGAAGCTAAAGAGCTTTGGGTCACCTGCAACCCTGAAGGCAGCCTGGTCCTTCCAGACACTGCAGGGCGTTCTACATCCAGGTGACATTCTCAGGCCTAGGAAGTTCAGGAGGGGGTCAGCTTGAATAGCAGTGGCTCTCGGATTTTGCCCTAAAAAAGCTTTTCCACTTGCCAGACCTCTAACCACATTTTTTTTTTTTTAAAAGCATCTCAGATATAGAATCACCCAGTTTCTATTTTAAACTCCACCAGATGGAGAAATCACCATTTCAGGGAAGAGAGCTTGTCAGTTTTGGACTACTCTAATTTTATTTTATCTCAAACTTTCTATTGGAAATAATTACAAGCTCAGAGAAAATTACAAAATTAGTACAGAGTCCTTTCCCCACATAGTGACATCTTCCATGGGTATAGTGCAATATCAAAGCTAGGAAATTTGCATTGGCATATTACTGTTTTAGACTACAGGTTTTATCTCACCAGTAAAAAAATCCTTCATGCATTTTGTGTGTATGTATATTCTTCAATGCAATTTTATCCCATGTAGAAATTTGTGTAACCACCACCACAATTAAGATGCAGAACTGTTCCGTCACTGCAAAAGACCTCTCTCCTGCTACTTCTTTCTATTCACACCCACTCCTTCACTCCCCACCCCTCCCCTGGAAACCACTTATCTTTTTTCTCCATCTCTACATAGACAATGTTATATAAATGGAATAATTCAGGATGCAATCTTTAAATATAACAGCTTTATTGAGATATAATTAATATAACATGTAATTCCTCCATTAAAATTGTACAATTCAGTGGTTTTTAATCTATTGAAAGAGTCATGCAACTATCACCACAATTTTAGAGCTTTTTCATCACTGAAAAAGGAAACCTTATATCCATTAGCAGTCACTCCCTATTTCTCCCAAACTCTCAATCTTAGGCAACCACTAATCCACTTTCCTTTTTATTTACCTTTTGACTGTGTGCTGAACTCTTAATTTGCTTTCTGTACTGATAGATTTGTCTATTCTGGGCATTTCATATAAGTAGAATCACACAATATGTGGTCTTTTGTGACTGGCTTCTTTCACTTACCATAATGTTTTCCAAGTTCACGTATGTTGCAACACATACCTCATTATTTTTTATAGCTGAATAATAATCCAGTGGATGGATAGATCACATTTTGTTTACCTATTTATCAGCTGATGAACATTTGGATGTTTCAATTTTTTGGCTGTTATGAATTATGCTGCTATGAACATTTGCATACAAGCTTTTATGTGGACACAGTGTTTTCATTTCTCTTAGGTATACACCAGGGAGTGGAATGCCAGATCATATGACAACTCTATGTTTAACTTTTTCAGGAGCTGTCAAACTACCATCCCACCAGCAGCATATGAGGGTTCCAATTTTTCCACAACCTTACCAACACTTATTATCATCTATTTTTTTTTTTTTTTTTGAGACAGGGTCTTGCTCTGTCGCCTAGGATGGAGTGCAGTGGCGTATGCATGGCTCGCTACAGCCTTAACCTCCCAGGTTCAAATGATCCTCTTGCCTCAGCTTCCTGAGTAGCTGGGACTAAAGGAGGATGCCCCCACACCTGGCTAATTTTAAAATTTTTTGTAGAGATGAGATCTCATTATGTTGCCCAGATTGGTCTCAAACTCCTGGGCTCTAGCAATCCTTTTGCCTTGGCCTCCCAAAGTGCTGGGATTACAGGCATGAGCCTTGATTATAGGATGGCTATAATCAAGAGCCATCTGTCCTGATTATAGCCATCCTACTAGGTGTGAAGTAGGAGCTCACTGTGGTTTTAATTTGCAATTTCACTAATGACTAATGATGTTGAGGATATTTTCATTCTCTTATTAGCCATTTGCCTATATTCTTTGGAGAAATATTTATTCAGATTCTTTGCCCATTTAAAAATCGAATTATTAGTCTTTTTATTATTGAGTTGGAAGAGTTTTTTAATATATGCTAGATATAAGTCCTTTATCAGATATAAGTTTGAAAATATTCTCTTCCATTCCATGAGTTGTCTTTATGCTTTCTTCATGGTATCTCTTGAAGTACAAAAGTTTTTAATTTTGTTTTTGTCTCTGTTTATGAGACAGAGTCTTGCTCTGTCGCCCAGGCTGGAGTGCAGTGGTACGATCTCCACTCACTGCAACCTCTGCCTCTTGGTTCAAGCAATTCTCCTGCTGCAGCCTCCCGAGTAGCTGGGATTACAGGCACCTGCCACCATGCCCGGCTAATTTTTGAATTTTTAGTAGAGACAGGATTTCACCATGTTGGCCAGGTTGGTCTCAAACTCCTGACCTCAAGTGGTCCACCCACCTTGGCCTCCCAAAGTGCTGGGATTACAGTTGTAAGCCACCACGCCTGTCTAATTTTTATATTTTCAGTAGAGATGGGATTTCATCATGTTGGCCAGACTGGTCTTGAATTCCTGATATCAAGTGATCTGCCCACTTCAGCCTCCCAAAGTGATGGGATTACAGGCATGAGCCATTACACCTGGCCCAAAAGAGTCTGTTTTGTCAGGTGTTTTTTGTTTTTGTTTTTGTTTTTGTTTTGAGATGGAGTTTCACTCTTGTTGCCCAGGCTGGAGTGCAATGGCACGATCTTGACTCACTGCAACCTCCACCTCCCAGGTTCAAGGGATTCTCCTGCCTCAGCCTCCTCAGTAGCTAGGATTACAGGAATGTGCCACCAGGACCTCCACCTCCCAGCGTGCACCACCATGCCTAGCTAGGTTTTTTTTTTTTTTTTTTTTTTTGTATTTTTAGTAGAGACAGGGTTTCTCCATCTTGGTCAGGCTGGTTTCGAACTCCCAACCTTAGGCAATCCACCTGCCTCGGCCTCCCAAAATGCTGGGATTACAGGCTTGAGCCACCACACCCACCCTTGTCAGTCTTAAGATCTGTTTTAATGTTAATGTTGGTCAGCTGTTCTGAATTCCAAAGGGAGGGAGGTACAATGAGGCATCTTGGACCCCTCCTTCCCATCGTGGCCTTAACTAGATGTTCAAGTTTACATTGGAATGCCCTTGGTTGAGGGGGGGTCCATCAGTTGATTGCGGGGCTTAGAATTTTATTTTTGGTTTATAATTTTCACATTATATAATTTTCACATATAGTTTGGTATATAATATTTCACATATAGTTTGGTATATAATTTCACATTATATAATGTTCACATATAGTTTGAGGAAGAAGTTCAATTTTATTTGCATGTGGATATTCAGTTGTCCCAGTGCCATTTTGTTAAAAAGACTTTCTTCCCCTTTTGAATTATTTTGGCACCCTTGTCAAAAATCAATTAACCATAAATGCAAGGGTTTGTTTCTAGACTTTCAAGTCTATTTCACTGATCTATTTGTCTATTCTGATGTCAGTACCACACAGTCGTGATTACTCTAGCTTTGTAATAAGTTTTGAAATCATGAGGTGTGACTGCTCCAACTTTGTTATTTTCTAAGATTGATTTGACTGTTCTGGATCCCCTGAATTTCCATATGAATTTTAGAATCAGCTTGTCAATTTTCATGAAAAAATCAGCAGAGTTTTGATAAGAATTCCATAAAATATGTAGATCATTTAAGGGAGTATTGCTGTCTTAGCAATACTATATTAAGCCTTCCAAACCAGTATGTTTTCTATTTATGTAAGTCTTCTGTAACTTCTTTCTGCAAATTTTTGTAATTTTCAGGCTATAGGTTTTCCAAATCTTTTTTTTTTTTTTTTTTTTTTTTGAGACAGTGTCTTGCTCTGTCACCCAGGCTGGAGTGCAGTGGCACAGTCTGGGCTCACTGCAACCTCTGCCTCCTGGGTTTGTTATGCCCAGACCGTTTATTCCCCGAAGAAGACCACCAGAGTCCAGAGTCAAAGCTAAGCAGCAAGGATCTTTATTACAGGTTCGAACCTGGAACTCTCCCTCGCTCGTAAAACGAGACGGGCAGGAGAGCTCCCCCACTGAGCTCTGAACAATGTTATATAGTCTAAGGAAAGTAGGCATAGAATCATTATACAAATTAGAGGTATGATTGGCTGGAGTTTGAACAAAGCGATTTGGCAAACTATGATTGGTTCCTGCCATTTCTGATATTTCAGTACAACCCTTGAGGCGGAAGAGCAGTTTTACACAAAGGCAGTTAATTATATTGCATCAGGTTGCACGACCAGTTTATGGCTATCTTGCTTAAACACACCTTGTGACCTGGCTGTCTTACTTAAACATTCCTTGTGACCTGGCCTCAGAAAGAAAAACATGTACTTACAGAACTTATAAAACCTCTGGTACGTGCAGAGATTAGAAAGCAGAACAAAGAGTTTGGCAACATCGGGGTGGGGGGGAAGGGAGGGTACGCATTTTTGTATCTTTGTGTCCTTTCATTTCCCCCTCCCATAAGTAACTGGATGTCCAATCTTGGATTTCCAGAGTCTTATAATGTAGCCTCACTTTCTGGATGCAGGAGAGGCTGGTGATGGCTACGGAGGACCATTAGTTGGATGGTATCAAACCTTTCTCTGACAAATTGTAAAATTTTATTTACCACACAGGGGCCTATAGTGAATAGAAGTAGTAAAGACATTAGGGGGCCTAAAAGGGGTGCCAGAAGGGAAAACATTGAAGAGCTCCACCAATTGTTAGCGGCTGTAGTGAATTGTTGCTTTTTCATATCTAAGCTTAGTTTGTGTAGGTGTTGGACCCTTTCCTCAACTAACCCTGACTCATTTATATAGAAACAGCATTCTCCTTTGAGGAACATACAGGTACCTCCTTTCTCAGCCGTGAGTAAGTCTAAGGCTCTGCGGTTTTGAAGGGTGACCTGTGCTAGGGAGGTGAGCTGCCGCTGAAGGGAGGCTAGGGAATAGGCGGAGTCTTCCATAGCAACAGAGAATTGTTGTAACAGCTTGTCGTTTTCTATCATGGGGTGTTGTAGGGCCCCTCCTGCTAACCCCGCTGCGACGACAGAGGTGGTTAAGGATATTCCGGCAATTAGTGGTAGAAAAACTGCTCGTCTATGTCGCGCAGTTTTAGTTGGGGCGGTCCCTGCTCAGCCTATGAACTCTGCCGGGGTTAGCAGTGTCAGTCGGGGAACTAGGGTAACAGGGATACACAACTGTCCGTCAGAGATGCTTTTGGACAGAGTTTTTAACAGAGTCATATTACACCAGAAGAACACACCAGGGGGAGCATATATGGGACTATTAGAGTATGTAGCCGATTGGTTACAGAGGCTGTTGCTAAATGCCGAATAACAATAGGGGTATTTCTCTTGGTATGGGTCACGGTACAGGGCCACATCGGGTATCGTGACTATCGATGAGTTAAAACCTGTATAGTTTGTGGGAGGGGAGGATAGAGGAACAGCCGTTAATGGTGGTCTTCCTAGGGTTGCACACATAAAGCAAGAGGACAGGTCGCCTAAACCAGTGAGGTTGGTGAATGCTAGCCCTTCCTGTAATAGAGTTAGCCAGGAGAAGGGCTGCAAGTCTTGTGATAGCTTGGTTTCTTGCCTGTGGATTTGTGTATGGATTAAGGGTTGAATCTGGACTAGACTTCTCCACAGATATAAATGGCTACTGGGCCAGGTACTAGTTGATGAGTAATATACTCCCCCATGTTGTGGGGTTGTCCACCGAGAGTCCCATGGGACTCTAATTATCCAAGTGTAAGTGACGGGAGACTCAGTTTTGTAAAAATACCACCCTTGTTGTTCTCTCCAGTATCGGACAGAGTGCGTCTTACAGTAGCTATATGGGCAACCTGCACTCTGGTGCCACCAATAATTTTTACAATTATATTCAGTTTGATCATATTCAAAACAGATCATGGGTATTGCTGGCTGGGCAATCTGGAACCTAGTGAAATTGAGGTAAACTATAGTATTACACCCTGAGGGGGGGCAGTCTGCGCTAGCTAGCAGTTTACCCGCTTGGGGGGTTTCCCCGGGGTGAGTTTTGTTCTCATAGAGCCAGAACCTCCAGACATAGGGATTAGACGGCACAGCAGTGAGGAGAGTCAGATGCATAAGGCATAAAAGCATAGGTAAGCTAGACATGGTTACGGCTATGGGGATGACGGCGCAGGGTTAGCTTTAAGGGATTGTTCTTAGCTTTGTCTACAGTCCATGTAACCGGTGCTCCAGACGGCCCGAGAAGGTCGGATGCTGGGTCCACTGGTTTGACGTGTGTGTAGTGGATCCACGAAGCGATGCCTTCTACCTTGAGAGCGGTGGGAGTAGTCAGGAGTACTTGCAGTGGTCCTTTCCACCTGGGTTGAAGAGTTTCTTGCCGGTGGCGCTTGACTAGGACCCAGTCTCCCGGCTGGAACGGATGAGGCGTCGGCGGAGGTCCTGCCTCGTACAGTTCTCGTAGTCTGGGCCAAATTTCCTGGTGAATTTTCTGTAAGGCTTGTAAGGAGAACAAGAGCTCAGAGACATTTTCAGTTTCAGATTTGAGTAAGTCATCTTTTAGACTGGGGACCAGGGGTGGGGGTCTGCCATACATGATTTCATATGGTGTGAGGCCCAGTCTGTAAGGGGTATTTCGGGCCCGGAACAGAGCGTAGGGGAGAAGTACTACCCAATTAGCGCCAGTCTCCATGGTCAATTTAGTTAAGGTCTCCTTTAGAGTCCGATTCATCCTTTCTACCTGTCCTGAGCTTTGGGGCCTATAAGCACAATGTAATTTCCAATTTGCCCCAAGAATGGAAGCCAAATTCTGACTTACCTTAGCAACGAAGGCTGGTCCATTGTCTGACCCTATTTGGACGGGAAAGCCATACCTGGGGAGGATTTCTTCCAAAATTTTCTTTGCTACAACCTGAGCAGTTTCTCTCTTAGTTGGGAACGCTTCTGTCCATCCCGAAAAAGTATCTACAAAGACAAGTAAGTACTGATACCCATATTTTCCAGGCTTTATCTCAGTAAAGTCTATTTCCCAATAGATACCAGGCCTAGTTCCTCTACACCTGATTCCTGTGGCGGTCTGGGTTTGGGGGCAAGCGTTGTTCAGTTGGCAGGCTTTGCAATTTGTTGTCACATCGCTGGCCAGTTCAGCTATGCGTCTGATTCTGAACTTGGCGTGCCTGATTAAGTCTATCATTCGCCGGGCACCCAGGTGGGTTGTCCGGTGGATATGTTCCAACACCTGCCGTCCTAATTTTTCTGGTAGGATGGTTTGGTCATTTATATCAGTCCACCACCCATTTTGAGCCTGTTTTAGGGGAAGCGTGTCCATCCATTCGCGATCCTGTTCGGTATAGTCGGGAAAACATGGCAAATTTTGCGGGCCAGGATCAGGGAGCTGGAGCGCAAGGAGCTGACTGGGAGCTTTTGCTATGCTCTTTGCGGTTTGGTCGGCTAAGAAGTTGCCTCGAGCAATTGGCGTAGTTGGTTTCTGATGCCCAGGGCAGTGTACAATAGCCAATTTCTTTGGTTTCCACAAAGCAGTTAATAGAGCTAGGATCTCTTGCTTGTTTTTTATTTCTTTGCCTTCAGCTGTTAATAGTCCCCTCTCTCTGTAGATGGCCCCATGTATGTGCGCAGTAGCGAAAGCATAGCGGCTATCCGTGTATACTGTTAGTTTTTTCTCTGCCCCTAGGGTGAGGGCCTGTGTGAGTGCTATCAGCTCGGCTCTTTGGGCCGATGTCCCTGGAGGCAAGGGTTCCGCCCAGATTACCTCAGTCTCTGACGTTACAGCTGCTCCTGCATACCGCTGGCCTTGGTGGACGTAGCTGCTGCCATCAGTGAACCAGATGAGTTCTGTGTCGGGGAGCGGACGATCTTGCAGGTCCTCCCGCACCCCATGCACCTGAGCCAGTATCTCAGTGCACTCATGGGATGGGGCGTCCAAGTCTGGATTTGGCAGCAGTGAAGCAGGGTTTAGAGAGGTTGAGGGCAGAAAAGTTATTCTGAGGGGGTTTAATAGCAGTCCTTGATAGTGGGTGAGCCGGGCGTTACTCATCCATCGGTCCGGCGGCTGCCGGAGGATGCCTTCAATGGCATGCGGGGTTATAACGCGCAACTCTTGCCCCATGATAAGTTTATCAGCGTCTCGGACCATTAGGGCGGTCGCCGCGATTATCCGGAGGCAGGGTGGCCAGCCAGCAGCCACTGAATCTAATTTTTTTGACAAATAGGCAACTGGCCTCTGCCAGGGGCCTAGGTACTGTGTTAACACGGCTTTTGCAACACCCTTATTTTCATCCACATATAAGTGGAAGGGCTTGGAGACATCAGGGAGCCCCAGCGCGGGGGCTGATAACAAGGCAGTTTTGATTTGCTGAAAGGCCAGCTCAGCCTCTTCCATCCAATTGAAGGGCTGCCGTTCCTTTGTTGCCTGGTATAGGGGCTTGGCTAACTCAGCAAATCCGGGTATCCATAACCTACAGAACCCTGCCGACCCCAGGAATTCTCTCACTTGCCGTGTTGACTGGGGTCTAGGGATGCGTAGGACTGTTTCCTTTCGGGCTTTGGTTAGCCAGCGTTGCTCCCCTTTTAATAGGTACCCCAGATAAGTTACCTCCGACTTGCAGATCTGAGCCTTTGTTGCTGAGGCTCGGTAGCCTAGCTCCCCCAGAGTCTTCAGGAGGTCCTCAGTCCCTTGCACACAAGTTTCCGGGGACCTGGCCGCTATTAAGAGATCATCAACATATTGCAAAAGAGTTATTTCAGGGTGTTGCCACCGGTACTCACCCAGATCTTCATGAAGGGCTTCATCGAACAGGGTTGGCGAGTTCTTGAACCCTTGTGGCAGTCTGGTCCATGTTAGCTGACCGTTGATGCCCCTCTCAGGATCCGTCCATTGAAATGCAAAGAGTTCTTGACTTTTGGGAGCCAGAGGAAGGCTGAAGAAAGCGTCTTTTAGATCAAGAACGGTATACCACTGTTTTTCGGGATGTAAGGCACTCAGAAGGGTGTATGGATTGGGCACAGTGGGATGTATGTCCATGACCCTTTTATTAACTTCTCTTAAATCCTGTACTGGCCTGTAGTCCGTACTGTTGGGTTTACGAACAGGTAACAGTGGAGTATTCCAGGATGAGTGGCAAGCCCGTAGGACTCCCTGGTCTAGGAGTCGGCGGATATGGGGCGTAATTCCTTCTCTTGCCTCCAGGGGCATAGGATATTGCCGAACCCGAACCGGGTCCGTCCCTGGCTTAACTTCCACAAATATGGCAGGTTGATGTTTAGCTAGCCCCAAGCCCTCAGTTTCTGCCCACGCTTCAGGGAAACGCTGGAGCCAAGAGTCAATTTCCTGATCGGGGGGCTTTTGCTCTTGATGGAGTCGGTACTCATCTTCTAAGGTGACAGTCAGGATAGATATTGGCCTGTTTTGGGAATCAGTTATCTTGGGCCCTTCTGGCTCAAAGTGGATTTGGGCCCCCATCTTTGTCAGCAAGTCCCTCCCTAGTAGAGGGCAGGGGCTCTCTGGGATGACTAGGAAGGAATGGGAGACTTTTCCCGTTCCTAAGTCTACAGTCCTCTGGGTTGTCCAGGGGTATTTTTTGATGCCTGTGGCCCCGTGCACCCAGGATGTTTTCTTAGACATTTTTCCAATTGGTTTGGTTAGGACTGAGCGTTCCGCCCCAGTATCGACCAAGAAGCGAACTGGGGACCCCTCCACTTGCAAAGTTACCCTGGGTTCGGGGAGGGGGTCCGAACCCCATCCTCCCTAGTCAGAGTCCTGGGTAACGAGTACGGAGGTAGGGTTAGCTGGTCTCCGTTTCTTTGGGCAGTCTTTAATCCAGTGGCCACGTTCCTTGCAATAAGCACACTGATCTTTTTCTAATCCTTGCCTAGGGCCTTGCTTTTTCTGCTTTCTGTTTTGGCCATTTCCTGCCTGGGGGAAAGCTGCTACTAAGACTTTGGTCATTTCTTTGGTTGCCTTGAACTGTTTTTCTTCTGGAGTGTCCCTATTATTATAAACTCGCTGGGCCATCTGAAGGAGGTCCTGAATCTGCTTTCCCTCTAAACCTTCTAATTTCTGGAGTTTTCTTTTAATATCTGGTGTTGCCTGGTTTACAAAGGACATTACTACCGCTGCCTGATTTTCCGGTGCTTCCGGGTCCATAGGGGTAAACTGTCTGAAGGCTTCCATTAATCTCTCTAAATACACAGCGGGGCTTTCTGTCTTACCTTGTAACACAGAATATACTTTAGCCAAATTGGTGGGCTTGCGAGCTGCAGCCCGGAGACCCGCCATTAGAGTCTGGCGATAAATGAGCAGTCGTCCCCTACCTTCTGCCGTGTTGTAGTCCCATCTGGGCCGGGTCAAAGGGAAAGCCGCATTAATGAGGTCAGGATTTGCAGTTGGCTGGCCGTCATCTCCTGGAACCAGTTTTCTGGCCTCAACTTGGATTCTTTCCCGCTCCTCTGTTGTGAACAGGATTCGGAGGAGCTGTTGACAGTCATCCCAGGTCGGCTGGTGAGTAAACATGACACTGTCTAACAACGAGGTTAGATCTTTCGGATTATCTGAGAACCGAGCATTTTGGGACTTCCAATTGTATAAATCACTGGTGGAAAAAGGCCAATACATGAGACGGGAGAGCCCGGTATCATCGAGCGATCCTATTTCTCTGAGAGGCAGGGCTACAGTGGAGTCAGGGAGTCGGGAAGCTTTGTCCCGCTGTACGCGGCCTCGTGTTCGGCCGGCCGGCCCCCCCAGGTTACTTTCGCTCTCGGCTGCTTCCGCTTCTCGGTTTCCCTCTACGGAAGCACCACCCTGGGGGACTGGGTCCTGTGGGATAAGGTGCGGATATGGTGGGGGAAATGTGGGTTCTAACGTTAGGGGGTCCTGGCTGTCCGGCAGCACAGGGGCCGAGGGAGCAGAGGGAGTCCTTTGTCTTGTAGGTCGCATTACTAGGACCTTGCAAGGCTCAAGGATGAATGGAGTTATCCAGGGCGGTGGGTCTTCCACAAGATTTTGCCACACTAGAATATAAGGAATTTGATTAGGATGTCCTGACTGCCCTGGCAGGAAAATCTTAGTTTTTACCTTAGTAATAATAGAGAGACAGAAAGTTCCTTCGGAGGGCCACCCTACGCCAAAAGAGGGCCACTCTGAACGGCAGAAAGTAACTAGCTTTCCCTTCTTTAGTTCTACGCTTAAGTTACGCCCCCGAGCCTTCACATCCTTAAAATTGGTAACAAGGAGTGAGAGCGGCATGCTCTGGTTGTTGCCCATCTTTGGACTGCTCCTACAAAGAGAAGGAGGGACAAAAATGAGTGTGAAGCAGAGGGGAGTATCCGACAGGTCTGGTCCTGGAAGGGGAAGAAAAGGTTTTATGTTTCGTTTTGGACTTACACTTAACACTTAACAATAACGGACAGACAGTGAGAAACGATGAGCCTTCGCGAGCGCGTGTCGGACTTCCGACCTGAGTCAGACGGGGCAACCAAGGATGGAGGCCCCCAGATGGGCACTGGGGGACGTCTCCCACCAGTCCCGAGTGGCTGTCTTTTAGCGCATCCGCCAAGACCATGCCACTTATAAAACAGACCAATACAGATTACAGATTACGGATTTCGCGAAATTTCAGGGAGACAGACAGAGACAAAGACAGAGACAGTGACAAAGCCGGCTTACCTACAGATTAAGATCCATTGACTTGGGGGTCTGGTGGGCTTGGGGGAAATCCCGGACGAGCCCCCATTTGTTATGCCCAGACCGTTTATTCCCCGAAGAAGACCACCAGAGTCCAGAGTCAAAGCTAAGCAGCAAGGATCTTTATTACAGGTTCGAACCTGGAACTCTCCCTCGCTCGTAAAACGAGACGGGCAGGAGAGCTCCCCCACTGAGCTCTGAACAATGTTATATAGTCTAAGGAAAGTAGGCATAGAATCATTATACAAATTAGAGGTATGATTGGCTGGAGTTTGAACAAAGCGATTTGGCAAACTATGATTGGTTCCCGCCATTTCTGATATTTCAGTACAACCCTTGAGGCGGAAGAGCAGTTTTACACAAAGGCAGTTAATTATATTGCATCAGGTTGCACGACCAGTTTATGGCTATCTTGCTTAAACACACCTTGTGACCTGGCTGTCTTACTTAAACATTCTTGTGACCTGGCCTCAGAAAGAAAAACATGTACTTACAGAACTTATAAAACCTCTGGTACGTGCAGAGATTAGAAAGCAGAACAAAGAGTTTGGCAACATCGGGGTGGGGGGGAAGGGAGGGTATGCATTTTTGTATCTTTGTGTCCTTTCAGGTTCAAGCCATTCTCCTGCCTCAGCCTCCTGAGTAGCTGGGATTACAGGCATGCCTCACCACGCCCAGCTAGTTTTTGTATTTTTAGTAGAGACAGGATTTCCCCATGTTGGCCAGGCTGGTCCTGAACTCCTGACATCGTGATCCAACCTCCTTGGCCTCCCAAAGTGCTGGGATTACAGGTGTGAGCCACTGCACCTGGCCAAGTTTTCCAATTCTTTTGTTAAATTTATTCCTAAGTATTTTATTCTTTTGAAACAATTATAAGAGGAATTGATAATACGACTTAAGAAGAAATCACTTAGGCAGATAGTAAGACTATGCAGTCCTCGACAAGGCTTTTCTCTTTAATGAAAAGTAGCCCAAATCATTTTCTAACAATGAGCAGCCTGTAAAGTTGAGCTGCAGACATAGACAAGCAAGCTGGGAGCTTTGCAGCCGAGAATGCTGGCAGAAAGTAGGGACTAGACATGTTCAAGATGGCAGCTCCATCTTCCCTTCTCAGCCAGACACGCATACAGTAAGGAGCAGCCAAGATGGCACTGTCCAAGGAGAATTCATTTACCTAATAAGATTAGAGTGGGGCAACCAGCCTTCCCCCACTCTCTGCCACCCCCACTCCCACCCCCACCCCCGCCCCATGCTATGTAAATATCACACCTGATCAAACCAATTTGTGAGTCCTATGTAAATCAGACACCACCTCCTCAAGCCGGACTATAAAATATGGTGCATTTGCATCCAGCCAGTCTTTTCTGCTCAGAAGACCCTACTCTATAAGCAGAAAGAGTTGTTTTTCTTTATTTTCTCTTCTGCCTATTAAACGTCCGTTCCTAAACTCCTGGTATGTGTCTGTGTCCTAAATTTCCCTGGCACGAGACGACAAACCCCAGGGTATATACCCCAGACAACGTAGCCACTTCAGAATTATGATGTTTTAAAAATCACTTTTGTTGGGTTGTTTATAGCTAGTGTATAGAAATGCAATTGACTTTTGTATATTGATCTTCTACTCCGCAATCATACTGAACTCATTTATGAGTTCAATTAATTTTTAATGGATTCTTTAGGATTTTCTGTACACAGCATCATGTCATCTGCAAACAGAATTTTATTTCTCTCTTCCTGTGGTGTTATTTTATATATATATAGGTTTTTGTCCGTGGTTCCTGGCCCATAGTCTTTTATAGTCTCTTGTTATAATGTTGGGTGTATTAGGCCTCAGGAAACAGAATCTCTTGCCTGCCCTCCTTTCACCTGCCCCAAAGCAGGACTCTATTCTTCCCACCTTTCTGATTGTGAGTCTTACAACTCTCCCCTGAGAGGATCCTGCCTCATACCCTGGGGGAAGGAATGCTGACTTGCTGAAGCTTCCATAGAAATCCAAGAGAATTGGGTTCAGGAGTTTTCAAATGGCTGAAAATGTGGAGGTTCCTGGAGGGCAGTGCCCCAGAGAGGGCATGGAATCCCTGAGCCCGTTCCCTTACACTTTGCCCCATGTATCGCTTCATCTGTATCCTTTGTCATATCCTTTATAATAAACTGGTAAATGTGTTTCCTGAGTTCTGTGAGCTGCTCCAGCAAATTATTTAAACCCAAAGAGGAGGTGGTGGGAACCCCGACCCAAACCCAGTGGTCAGAAGTTCTGGAGGCCCAAGTTTGTGGTTGATGTCTGTGGAGCAGGGCTAGTCTTGGGGACAGAGTATTCAACCAGTGGAATCTGATGCTATCTCCAGATAAATAGTGTCAGACTTGAACTGGAGGACAACCAGCTGGTGTCCCCTGCTTGATTAGTAGGGAGAAACTCCTAAAATTTTGTCACAGAAGTCTTCTTCTAGATAGATATTATTGTTGTGGTGTAAGAGTAGAGGAAAAACGTGGTTTGAGAGAGTTTTTCCTGACAGAATTTGTGTCAGTGAATTGGGATTTGCTGGAAAGGCCCTGACAACAGAAACACGTGGTTTGGGAAAAGAAAGAAAAAAAGGGTGGGCAGGGGGTGGGGCAGTGGTGAGAAACCTTTGATTCCTGGGTGGCCACGTGGTCGCCCATGGTATGAGGCTGCAGCTGTGTTGAGATTGTAAACCGAACATAAAACCGACTGAATGGGCCTACTTCCTCTTGGCTAAGGAGATCACGCCTAAAACCTGAAAAACTAGTTCAGGCCATGACAGGAATGAGGGAGCAGATGTTAGAGTAGGTAGCTAGGCAGACATGAGCAGGGCAGGAGAGGAGGTTTCCCCTGCCCAATCGCCAGCAATGTCAGGCAACCATCAGGTGAAGGTGGTTGTTATACTGTATGTCTAAAATAATAATTGATAGTCTCCCAATAGATAGAAAACACCTGAAGCTGGTGATCAGTAGCTTCCTAAAAAGATCTGAGGAGTTGGGCAGGCAGGCTCAATCATGCGCACTAAGGGGCAAAATGGCGAAGTTTCACTGGTATATGACTTTTTTCTAGAAACACTTGACTGGTGTGGGAAAAAAAATGCCTCAGATGAGCACATGCACAACTTCAGTGAACACCCTGCTCATGTGGCCCCTCCTAAGTGCTGACAGGCCACCCCAAAGAAAGAATCAAGGGAGAGGAAACACAAACCCTGGAACCATGCCAGTGTATAAAACTCCTATTTGGCCAGGTGTGGTGGCTTAAACCTGTAATCCCAGCACTTTGGGAGGCCGAAGTTGGTGGATCAAAAGGTCAAGAGATCGAGACCATCCTGGCCAACATGGTGAAACCCTGTCTGTACTAAAAATACATAGGTTAGCTGGGCCTGATGGCATGTGCCTGTAGTCCTAGCTACTCGGGAGGCTGAGGCAGGAGAATTGCTTGAACCTGGGAGGCAGAGATTGCAGTGAGCCAACATTGCACCACTGCACTCCAGCTTGGTGACAGAGCCAGACTTCTTCTCAAAAAAAAAAGAAAAAAAAAAAAATTCAAGGATTGGATGGGGCACTTAGATCTCTCAAGTCACCTGCTTGGTGCTTGGCCTTCTTCCAAGTGTACTTTGCTTCCTTTTGTTCTTGCTCTAAAGCTTTTTAATAAACTCTCACTCCTGCCCTAAAACTTGCCTTATTCTCTCACTCTGCCTTATGCCCTTTGGCTGAATTCTTTCCTCTGAGGAGGCAAGAATCAAGTTTGCTGCAGACCCATTGGATTCACACTGCCAGTACAGATGTGCCTCATTATACTCTCCTCCCTTTAGAATTCAGGCACAATTGACCAACATTAACATTAAAACAGAGATCTTAAGACTGACAAAACAGACTGACTAGTAATAATATACCAAATTTCAAACCAATGCTAATATAGCATCACATGACAGATAGCAGGACCTGAAGAAAAAAAAAAAAAAAAAAAGCTTTTCTCTTTTCTCTGGGAGAAAAGTTGCATATGTAAAGAGTCTCTATTAACATAATTGATCTTTCCCCTTCCAGGTGCTCCCAATCCTGAAGAGATTAACCGAAAGTCTGGCACCTTTTAAAGGTCTAAATAGGAAACATTTGCCATCTGTTATCTCTAAGGTTGCTACCTATGATACTTCATCTACATAATAGTAACCTTGCTCTCCACAACCCCTTATCTTAACCTAGACACTTCTTTCTATTGACTTCAGGTCTTTAGGTAATAACTCTTTCAACTAATTACCAATCAGAAAATCTTTGAATCCATCTATAACCTGAAAGCCCGCTTCCCCACTTCCCCAGCTTCAAGTTGTCCTGCCTTTCAAGACAGAATTAATGCATATATATGAGGTATCAATTGATGTCTTAAGTCCCCCTAAATTGTATAAAATCAAGCCATAACTCAATCACCTTGAGCACATGTTCTCAGGACCTCTTGAGACTGTGCCTCAGGCCATGGCCGCTCATATTTGGCTCAGAATATTAAAAATTTTAGAATTTGTCTTTTTTCATCAATAAGGTGAACATTTCCAGTGAAATTTAAAGATGGATCCAACTCCCAGGGAGTTGGGTCACTGGAGGCATAAGGAAATGCAAACTAATAAGAAAAAATTAAAATATTCAATCTCTCGGCTACTGTTATCTATAATAGCTAAAACGAAAGTAAAAGAGGCTGGGTGCAGTGGCTCATGCCTGTAATCCCAGCACTTTGGGAGGCCGAGGCGGGCAGATCATGAGGTCAGGAGATTGAGACCATCCTGGCTAACAGGGTGAAACCCTGTCTCCACTAAAAAATACAACAACAAAAAAAAAGATAGCCGGATGTGGTGGCGGGCGCCTGTGGTCCCACCTACTCGGAAGGCTGAGGCAGGAGGATGGCATGAACCTGGGAGGCAGAGCTTGCAGTGAGCCGAGATTGCGCCAGCCTGGGTGACAGAGCGAGACTCCGTCTCAAAAAAAAAAAAAAAAAAAAAAAAAAAAGAAAGTAAAAGAGAGTGTGAAGTTGGGTCTTGAGGCTGTTGAGGCTGGACCAAGCTCAGATGTAGGTCAAAGCTCAGGCCACCAGCCTCAATGCTACCCACAAGTGGGAACATTATGCCAGGACAACAGAAAGTACCTCTAAGAACTGTGGTTACCAAGAAGGTATTCAATGTGGGAGAAGGACAAAACCAAGTAACGACTGAAGCCAGAGGGAATAGTGTGAAGGAATTGTTTCATTTTGTAGAGTGGTATCATCAGCTTCCCAAGGCATCTTTACAAAAATGGATCATGGGAATAACTAATTTAGGAGCAGTATCTTTGGTTTTAAATGCTGAGAGTGGAAGAGCATGTTTGGGTTGATGCAGGACCCATAGCTCGCTATTGAACAGTCGCACATGGGTATATATGATCTGGACACACAGGAGGTTATGCCTGAGGGAACAGCCAGCCTGGTGCACTGGATAAAAACCTCTGTGAGGTCTGTTAACCCTGGGAAGGGAAACTGTTTAACTTCACCTATAAAGGACAATGGACACTCCAGATGAGGCAGCTGATTCACTTCATAGGCAAGCCATGTGCAATTGACTCTATGACCTCAGGGATATTCACCCACTGAATATGTCTGCTACCCAGGTCATAGATAATTAATTTTATAATGTTTTTGTAGAGATGGTGTCTCACCATCTTGCCCAGGCTGGTCTCAAACTCCTGGGCTCAAGCCATCCTCCCTGGCTCAAGACATCCTCCCACCATGGCCTCCCAAAGCACTGGGATTACAGGTATGACCCACCGTGCCCAGCCCTATTTTTAATTTTAATTTTGTTTCTTTTTTTTTTTTTTTGGAGATGGAGTCTCGCTTTGATGCCCAGGCTGAAGTGCAGTGGTGCGAGCTTGGCTCACTGCAACCTCCCCGTCCTGGGTTCAAGTGATTCTCCTGCCTCAGTCTCCCGAGTAGCTGGGACTACAGGCGCATGCTGCCATGCCCAACTAATTTTTTGTATTTAGTAGAGACAGTTTCACTGTTGTTGCTCAGGCTGAGCTTAGGCAATCCACCTGCCTTGGCCTCCCAAAGTGCAGGACTACAGGTGTGAGCCACTGCACCTGGCCAATTTTGTTTCTTTTAAAGACAGGGTTCTCACTATGTTACCTAGGCTGGTCTCAAACTTCTGGCCTAAAGTGATCTTCCCCCATCAGCTTCCCAAAGCATTGGGATTACAGGCATGAACCACCAAGCCTAGCCTGTTCTCTCTACTCTTATGAATGGATCCAAGATTTTCCATAATAAAAAGTTAAATTTTTAACACTGCTCAATGAAAGTTAATGGCTTAGTGACTCTGCATTTCTTTCTTCTTTCTGTCATCTTCAATGACACTTTTTATGTTGTTTTACACTGCTCATAGAGTCTGCCTCTCTTTCTTCTGAAGTGTCCTGGTGGGCAGGAACTGTGTCCTGTTCACAGTCTTATCTCTGCAACAACCCCACTCACTCCAACAAATACATAATGATGTAAAATACATGTCCTGGGGACATGATGTTGTGTAAAAGCAGACATGGTTGCCAAATCATAGAACTCAGAATTTAGAGGAACTCTCAATCATTAATTAAATAGTTGTGTCCATAAATGTACAATTGCTCCTAAGTGTTGCATTCGGAGAATACATAGAGTTAACAGGTAGGGACTCTATTAGTCAGGGAGCTCAGGGAGGCCTCCCATAGAAAGTAACAATCAGCCTGAGGGATAAGAATCTTCAGTCTGAAGGATGAGAAGGAATTAACTTTGTTTATCAGGTAGGATGCTTTTGGCTTCAAGTATTGAAAACCCTAACTTAGTTGACTCAACAATAAAGAAAATGGATCATCCAATATAAGATGCCCAGAAATAAAAGAAACTTCCACATTGGACAACTCAGTAGTTCAACAATGTCATCAAGAACCCGGGTCCCTTGGGAAGCTGAGGTTGGAGGATTGCTTAAGGCAAGGAGCTTGAGACCAGCCTGGACAACGTAGCAAGACCTCATCTCTACAAATATTTTAAAAATTAGCCAGGCATGGTGGCATGTGCCTATAGTCCCAGCTAATTGGGAGGCTGAGGTGAAAGTATAACTTTACCCAGGAGTTTGAGGTGGCACTGAGCTATGATTGCATTACTGCACTCCAGCCTGGTTGACAGAGCAAGACCTTGTCAATAATTAAACAAACAAACAGCAAAAAAAAAAAAAAAAAAAAAAGGCCCCTTCATCTTCCTCTTGCTATTGTCAGTGTCAGCTCATTTCCCCTCACATTGCAGAAATGGATTTCACAGTTCCAGATGTTATGTGCAAAGGCAAACGTGACCAACAGAAGAGGAGCCACTACTCCCTGTGCATCTACTTTTAGCAGAAAATCTTCCCATGAAGTCTTGAGGCAGCATCCCAAGTCTTATTGGCTAGAATCACATGATGCCTAGTCCAGTCAGTGGCAAGGGGACTGGAACCATCCTATTTGCTTAGACCAATCAAACATGATTTATTCCCTGAGCTAGAATTGAGCTTTTGGCCTCTTTTCATACAGAAAAGAATGGATTCCTGAACAAAACTGGGCTGTACCAGAAAGGAAAAGGGGTGGTGGAAGAATAAATTTGGGGTAGGAACCAATGTTGTTTGCTATGCTTGACAAAGAGGAATGTGAAAGAGGTTTTCCAGCAGTGGGACTAGCATGTGCAAAGGCTCTGAATTGGGAAGGGCTATAAGAAACGAGTGTGACTGAAACATGGAGTGCCAGGGGAAGGGAGCACAGCATAAGATGGGGAGAGCTTGCAGGGCCCAGTGAGTCTTGTGCATTAGTTTCCTGTTGCTGCCATGACATATTATCTCAAATTTAATGACTTGAAACAGCACAGACTTATCTTGCAGTCCTGAAGATCAGAAACCCAAAATGGGTTTTATGGAGCTAAAATCAAGGTGTCAGCAGAGCCACATGTGTTCCTTCTGGAGGCTCTAGTGGGGAATCTGCTTTTTGGCATTTCCCACTTCTAGAGGCTGCCTGCATTCCTGGGGTTCTGGCATCACAACCCTCATTCTCTGCTTGCATATTCCCATCTTCTTCTCAGACCCTGCTTCCATCTTAGAAGGACCCTTAAGATTACACTGGACCCACCGAGATAATCCAGGATAGTACTCTTCTCTCAAAATCCTTAACTTAATCACACCTGCAAAGTCCCTTTTGCCATATAAGATAATAACATATCCACAAGTTCTGGGAATTAGGACATGGATGTCTTTGGGGGGCCATTTTGCAGCTCACCACACTATTTTTGGAGTCCTGTATTTATCTTAAAAAGACTGCTCTCACAGATTGTTGAGTGCCTGTGGCATTTCCAAGTGCAGGATGCAAGTTGCTGGTCTATCTACCATTCTCTGATCTGGAGGGTGGTGCGTACTTCTCACAGCTCCTCTGGAAGGTGTCCCAGTTGGGACTCTATATGGGGGCTCCAACCCCACATTTTCCCTTGGTACTACCCTAAATAGAAGTCCTTTTTGAGGGCTCCACCCTTGTAGCAGGCTGCTGCCTGGACACCCAGGCTTCTCCATACTGAAATCTAAGCAGAGGCTCCCAAGCCGACTTCACTTTTGCATTCTGTGTGCCTGCAGGCTTAACACAAAGTAGAAGTTGTCAAGGCTTAAGGCGTACATTCTCCCAAGTGGTAGCTCAAGCTGAACCTGGGCCTCTTTGTGCCCTGGCTGGAGCTGGAATGGCCAGGATGCAGGGAACAATGTCCCAAGCTGTACAGGACAGCAGGGCCATGGGTCTGGTCCATGAAACCATTCTTTCCTCCTTGGCCTCTGGGCCTTTTATGGGAGGGGCTGCCACAATGTTCTCTGAAATGCCTTTGAGGCCTTTTCCCCATTATCTTGGTTATCAGCACTTGCCTCCCTTTCAGTTATGCAAATTTCTCTAGCAAATGGTTGCTCCACAATCTGCTTGAATTCCTATCCTAAAAAAGCTTTTCCTTCCTCTGCCACATGGCCAGGCTGCAAATTTTCCAAATTTTTATGCTCTTCTTCCCTTTTAAATATAAATTCCAGCTGCTCATGCCTGTAATTCCAACACTTTAGAGGGCCAAGGCAGATGGATCTCTTGAGTCTAGGAGTTTGAGACCAGCATGGGCAACATGGCAAAACCTTGTATCTACTAAAAGCAAAAACAAAAGACGTTAGCGGGGTGTGGTGGTGCATGCCTGTAGTCCCAACTAGTCAGCAGGTGAAGGCAGGAAAATTTCTTGAACTCAGGAGGTGGAGGTTGCAGTGAGCCAAGATCATGGCATTGCACTTCAGCCTGGGTGACAGAGTGAGACCTTGTCTCAAAAAATTTAATAAGGCTTATTAAAAAATAAATATAAATTCCACCTTTATATCATTTCTTTGCTCCTGCATTTGAGCATAGGCTGTTAGAAGCAGCCAGGTCATGTATTGAATGCTTTTCTGCTTAGAAATGTCTTCTACCAGATACCCTAAATCAATCATCACACTTTAGTTCAAACTTCCAAAGATCCTTAGAGCATGGTCACAATGTAGCCAAGCTCTTTGCTAAGGTATAACATGCATGACCTTTCCACCACTTCCCAATAAGTTTGCCATTTCTATCTAAGACCTCAGAAGCCTGGACTTCATTTTCCATATCACTATCACCATTTTGGTCACAACCATTTAACCCATCTCTAAGGAGTTCCAAACTTTCCCTCATCTTCCTGTTTTCTGAGCCCTCCAAACTCTTCCAACCTTGGCCTGATACCCAATTCTAAAGTTGCTTCCACATTTTCAGGTCTCCTTATAGCAATATCCCCTCCTGGTACCAATTTTCTGTATTAGTTTGTTCTTGCATTGCTATGAAGAACTACCTGAAACTAAGTAATCTATAAAGAAAAGAGGTTTAATTGGCTCATGGTTTTGCAGGCTATACAGGAAGCATGATGCCAACATCAGCTCAGTTTCTTGGGAGGCCTCAGGAAGCTTACAATCATGGCAGAAAACAGGGATGGACATGTCACATGGTGAAAGCAGGAGCAAGTGAGATGGAGGGGGAGGTACCACACACTTTTTAAATACCAGATTTCATGAGAAGTCACCATCATAAAGACAGCACCAAGCCATGAGTGATCCACCTCCTGCCATGACCCAAACACCTCCCACAAGGGCCCACCTCCAGCATTGGGGATTTCAATTCAACATGAGGTTTGAGAGGGGACAAATATCCAAAATATATCACCTGCTGAGCCCTGCATACCCTGACAATCACTAGCTGTCCTTTTAAGGCTCATTTGTCATGATAACTTGTCAGAAGGTTTGTGACTTCTCTCTTGGAAATGGATATTGACCTTTGACATAAGGACAGTGCTTCATTTGAAGCCTCCTCCCAGCAGTGGAGCAAACTCACAAAGCAGTTGCTGATTTCCTGGAATCGAATGCTTCCTTCTCTCTTTGGCAGATACGCAGTGGGACAGGGGGATTACTTAGATATGCTACTGGCCAGCCTTTTCACCAGAGGCTGCAGCTGCTGCTCAGCATTTTCCTGTTTTCCTTTTTCTATTGTTTAAAAATCCTGTGTTAATACAAGCTCTTGATGTTAATGTGTCTCAGAATAAATACAACCGTGACATAGGCTTCACAATGTATTTTGCTGATTTCATCATGTGTTATCATTCTCATTTACTATCACTTTCCTGAGAAATACTGTATTTTCTTTCTGGGACTGTGGGAGTGTGGTGTGCTGGGGGCAGGATAAGAGAGACACAAGATGTGATGTATATGCAGGTGCCTGTGCCCCTTCACCTCCATGCTTCACTTATGCTATTGGCCCTCTCAAGAAGATTTGCCTTTGGTGATGCCAGCTGACCCCCAAAATAGAGAATCAAGGTGAAGGCAGGCCGCTTTAGTTTAGTGGTTTCAATCAGTGAACCACTTCATAATTCCCAAAATGCAGCCTCGCTCACATCCAATGTAATGGGGCCTGAAAGTCAAACCCCACAAACTCTTGGAGCTGGTATCTCGGGTTGCTCTAAAAAATTCTTTGAGAATGAAATTCTTCATCAGTGCTTAACCATGTGCTCTCTATAAACCAAGGGTCAAAATGTTGAATGAGTCAATCTCTCCAGTCTCTCAGTCAATGAGTAAAAGTGTATTGAAGGCCTCTTCTAAGTCAGAACTTCCGTATCAGCGGCCAAAGAGAATATTCATCTCCACGTTAACGGTCTCTCGAGTTTGCCTCTATCGCAGTGCTCCAGGCCTTCAGTGAGGCTGAGAGAGGAGCCTTCTCTGTAACTAGTCAGGTATCTCTGACCCGTCCTTCCTTCTAGTGTCCTTATGCTCCAAAGCCCCATCTCCTTGGCAGGAACTCCAGATATTGATGAAAGATACTAGAGTGGGGTAGAAAGAACATGAAAGACTCGGCCAGCAGTGCAGGATTAAGTCTTTCTAGCTATGACCTTGCACAGGCTGCCTGGTCTCCGCAGACTTCACTTCTTTGTTTCCATGACTTGCCATCTGAGGGTATTTTCAGTGCTAAGACTTAGTGAATACAAAGGTGTGGCAACCTGAATCTCTGGTTCCTTAAACTAGAGTCTCCCAGTTTCTTCTTTCCAACATAAAGCATGGACTTGAGGGGTATTGTCAATGGTTTAATTGGTGCCAAGCAGAATGTCACACAGAAACTGCTTTTTACAGAGAACAGGGGCCAGCCACAGGAAGAACTTTTCTCTGCATTTAAAATATGTATACCCTGTACTAAAAATATCTTACTCTTTGTAAAATCCTCACAATAACCCCAGGATTTAGGCACTGACTAGGAGTTTTACAGCGAAGAACCCAGGGTTCAAGGAAGTTCCTCAAGGCAAATGAGAAGGGATGGAGGCCAAATTTGAATTTCAGTTCATCATGCACTGGGAACCCTCAGACTATTGTGCTGTCTCCATATAAGCACCCTCAGCCCCCACCCAGAACTTGGAAAGGTAAGTGGGAAGAGCGTGGAATTAGAAGACTGATGACTCGGCTGGATGTGGTGGCTTACGCCTCTAGTCTCAGCTACTCAGGAGGCTGAAGTAGGAGGATCACTAGAGTTCAGGAGGTCGAGGCTGCAGTGAGCTATGATCACGCCACTGCACTCCAGCCTGGGCAACAGAGTGAGACCCTGTCTCTAAAAAAAAAAAAAAAAAAGACAAAGATGACAGATGCTTTTTTTTTTTCGATGGAGTCTCACTTTGTTGCCCAGGCTAGTCTGGAACTCCTGGGCTCGAGCGATCCTCATATCTCACCCTCCATAGGCATAAGCCACCACGCCTTTCTTTTTCTTTTTCCTTTTTTAATTGAAGCTCTGCATTCTAATTTTGGTTCTTATGTTACTCCTGTGATCTTGTGCAAAGTATCTTTCTTCTGATCTGTAAACTGAGGGAACGGCTTTTAAGGTGCCTTTTAGGCCAACTTCTAGGATTCTAGGAAAACCATCTAAATAGCTACCCATTGAATCCGTTGAATCTGACATTCTTTTTTGTTGTTGTTGTTTTTGAAATGGAGTCTCGCTCTATCACCCAGGCTGGAGTGCAGTGGCGCAATCTCTGCCCACAGCCAACCTCCACCTCCCAGGTTCAAGCAATGCACTTGCCTCAGGCTCCCAAGTAGCTGGGATTACAGGTGTGCACCACCACGCCCGACTGATTTTTGTAATTTTAGTAGAGACAGGGTTTCACCATGTTGGCTAGGCTGGTCTCAAACTCCTGACTTTCGGTGATCCACCTGCTTTGGCCTCCCAAAGTGCTGGGATTACAGGTGGGAGCCACCATGCCCAGCCCAATCTGGCATTCTTTACAAAGACCAGTCCATAAACAAATAAAATAGCTGGCATGTGATGATGCAGCTCTCAGGGCTGTAACCTGAAATCCACTTCACATCCTTCAGAGACGAGTTACCTGTCAGCAGAGGCTCACAAGTTAGCTCTCATACCTGCTTCCAATTCAACAAGCACAAAACTGTCTTTAGGAATATTTTCTAGGTACTATCTGCTTGCAAGCACCTAAATGCTTTTCTGCTTATTTTCCTTGGGGCTTTTGATGCGAGCAATCTTTTATCAGATATCTGACAGTTTTTCTATCAGATTAGCCTTGCAAAATTTCATGTGTCTCATATTCTCTCTTAAACAGATGTTAACTGTTCCTCCACCCTCTCCCCATCCCCATCAATGGTGTCTGGGTCCTGATCGAGAATAGATGACCAAACCTCACTTCCTCCCCATTTGCCATGCATCCACAGGCATTGTCTACAGTAGCTACATGCAGAACTGCTAGAGTAGAGGACTAAAACAATTTTGCAGTTAAAAAAATATGGGAGGAAAGCTCTGGGCTGCCAAAGGAATGCTGCCTTTTTACTGATATTATGGAAAAAGCAGAGTCAGGCCTGGCTCCACAGCTGAGCTCTGCACAAGGTTTTGCCTCTTGGCTCTTGATCCTCTTAGCAACCAGGCTGCAAGCACAGGAAGCCTCTTTCCCATTCACACAGCAACATCTGCAAGCTTTCAGTCATTCAACAGGCTGCGGCCCTGGGGAAATCTTGGGTGTTTCCTACTTTAGTATAGGCAATAACTAACTGTAATCTGAGCTCCATTCTGTTGCTTCTCCACTGTGCAGTGACTAATAAGAGCATGGACTCAGGGCCAGACTACTTTGCTTCCAATCTCAGTTAATAATGACCAGTTCTGTGGCCTTGGGCAAGTTATTCAAATTCTCTATGCCTCAGTTCCAACATCTGCAAAATAAGGGTTAATGGCACTATCTACCTCTTTGGGTTAAGTATTAAATTTAGATATACAAAAATACAGTATCTTGCATGTCAGGTGTACTGTTTGCTAATATTATATGGATTGACGAACATTAAGAAATAGGGGGCCTAGTTCAGCATAAGGAGAATGAGACAAACTCTAATCTTTTTGAAACTTCACCTCCTCTCCTTATACATGGGGTACTTTCTTCAGTATGAATCTCTGCAATTGTCCCTTATGCCTGTTTGTCCTTCACCTGCATATTCCCAGCCGAACCCAGAGCAGGCAGTTCATCAAAATCTATTGAACACTAAAGGCACAAAGACCTCTACTGACCTGCCATTCTTGACTTCCGACACCAAAGGAGGTTTTTTTTTTTTGGTTTTTGTTTTTTAAATACAGTTGTGGTCTCACTTTGTTCCCGATGGCTGGATTGAAGTGACTTGATCATAGCTCACTGCTGTTTCAAAATCCTGGGCTCAATCGATCCTCCTGCCTCAGCCTCCCTCGTAGCTGGGATTACAGGCGCATGTCAGTATGCCTGGCTAATTTTTTGATTTTTTTGTAGAGATGAGGTCTCACCATGTTGCCCAGGCTAGTCTTCAACTCTTGGGCTCAAGCAATCTGCCCACTACGGCCTCCCAAAGTGCTGGGATTACAGACTTCGCCTAAAGGAGACTTCTAACACTGGATTACTCTGAAACCTCTACAGAAATTTTAGTAAATGCTTTGATAGCTTAAGGTAGTAATGCAAAGCTGCCAAATTTTTACGTTCTCACAAAATTTTGAGACATGACTTTCTAACTCATTCAGGTGAGCAAGACCATGTCTGGCTAATTTTTAAATTTTTTTTGTAAATGGGGCTATGTTGTCCAGGCTGGTCTCAAACTCCTGGGCTCAAGCAATCCTCCTGCCTTGGCCTCTCAAAGCGCTGGAATTACAGGTATGAGCCACGGTGCCCAACCAGAGCACAGTATTTAACATCATACTCCATATTGGAGTTAAGAATGTGTACACACAATGAGATTTAAAATTATGCCAATTATAACTTAAATGTGCTCATTCTAGCACTGCTTATGAAAGTTACGCAATTAAAATGAACTGGATTTTGAAAGGTTGTGCTCAATATTGGGCCAGATTGTTTCTAACTTGCAGGCTATTCGATAGTTAATAGGCCACGCTTCCCTCCAGACATCAAATGTTGGCCCAAAGCTTGGTGAAATGGTACAGGGTGTCATTCCTCCCACAATTTGTAAATTGTCTCTGGGGGTCATTCTGATCGGAAAATGAATATAAAGCTGTCACCTATTCATTCTAGAGTTTGGAGCATTCTAAAAGTAATGTACACATTTGTCATTTCATGGCCGCATAGAACATCTTCCATGCAGTTGTACACGAGTCCCTCCATTTCTGAGCCTTGATTAAATCTTAGCAATGCTGACACTATTATTTAGGAAATCTGGCATTACACAAAAGAAGTCTCCGAACCGAGAGCTCAAAAGATGTAGTTGTTTGGTAAAAACACCCGCGTTGATACATTTGAATATTACATGTTATATTATAAACATCAAGTAACACCACAAACATTTTAAAAAAGGAAGTTTATTGGTCTTTAAATGGCTCAAATTGCAAATAAACAAATCGGGTAGTGGCATCAGCCTAAGACACGTGATGCATCTTTGTCAGTTGGCTTCATAGCACCTCAGTACCCAGGAGAGGAAAGGTCTCAAAGAAAAGTCACAATGTTAGTGGTTAGGACCCCTGGTTAAATAAGACTGCAATGAGTACACATGGAGATTGCTGGGCCCGCTGGCCAGTGTTACATTGGTAACTTGAATTCCGCACATGGCACAGCCTATGAGAAATACGAAATGAAAGATGTACATCTCAAACCCTTTAAGGACAAATATTTAACATGAGAAGCTGGATGTAATATCTAAAGAGTGAGTTCCTAACTTTACATACACACCTGTTACCTGGAATGCCTGAACACATCTTTGACCTGTTGAAATTAGGACTGAGAAAAAAGAAAAAAATACTTTGCTGAATCAACTGTCCTAGCCCCACTGCAAAGAGGGGGGAAAAATTCTGACAGTGGCGTATTTCCGACTGAAATTATGTCCCCAAGTAGTGTGCCAGAATTCTTCCAGCAGGAACACCACACCATGGTGACACAGCCTAATGTGTGGTCAGTGTGTGCCACACGTTTTCTGCACTATACCCAGGTTTGACGGCTTGATGTTAACTTCTGAAAATGTAGCTAGTGTTCTTCATTGTACATGAACAGACAAGAATTACTACTAATAATTCCTGTATCAAATTGTAACTTCATGAGTATAAATTTAGAAATGAACAGATGGCAAGCATGAATATTTTCCCGAAGTGTTCTAGTGCAAAATGCATTAGCACTACTGACATTTTCTTCCTGCGCCCTGCTCCCAGATTAAAAACTTAACACTTACATGCTCACCACTGGCAGAAAGTGATTTCCCGGGACCAGCATCTTCAAGAAGAGGAGGGTTCATTCAAACATAATGTGCTGAATCCTCGCAGTTGAAAATTATCTTACAAGTATAGGCTGGCCCTTCACTTAAAATGACCTTGCAGTTTATTAAAAGCGATCAAAGAGCTCTGGAATCTTATTTTCAAGAACCAGAGTATGGCACACATTTTAAATTTGGACAGACTCCTAGCAGACAGTTACTTCTCAAGAATTTTCTATACAAAAGCTGTACTCCATGCTAGGCATATATTTTCTCACCAGTACACACGGGGCAGTGGACCCCTGGTGTCAGTTAACACACCCAGAATGATATAACCGGGTATTTTTCAGTTTCTAAATTAAGGCATATTCAAAAAATTCCATGTACAAGTTTACACCACTTTTCTAAGTTACTCACCAGGTAACTAAAGCAGATTCACAGATGAATTACTCAGTTTAACTATATGCAACAACCATGCCAATAACTTTTCTTCTAAATTTTGCATAATAATGGTTAAAAAAAGTGGTACAGTTTAACTATCATGTTCACAATTGTCATTTTTCAAGGCAGAAGACCAAGACATTTTAAAATGATATAAAATTTAAGCTTTATAATAAACACCAGAGGAAGTCGCCTTTCCTCCCACTCCCCACCCCCATCTCACCTCTTTATTTAATATTTCAAGAAAGACTGCCGAGAAACACAAGCTCACACGCTACATTCAGGACCATGATAAATGTAGGCAATTATGAAATAAGTTGAACTTTGCTCCTTGGTGAAGCCACATTAATTTCTTTTTTAAGTAAATTTGACTTTCATTGCAGTTCCAATTCATGCTTTTAGTGATATACAACAATTTCCAAAATGTTAAAGTAATTTCAGTCAATTAAGCCTTCAATGGCAATGCTTATAAATTATATTTATTAGTATGGTCAAGATAAGAAAGGAGTTTGGGCTTTGATTATAAAATGCAGCATCTTTCTCTGATTCTCTTGGCTAAACTTTTCCTCTTCTTTTTTCCATTCTTTTCTTTGCTGTCTTCCATCTTTCTCGCTCGAATTTCTCTCATTAAATCAAAAAATACCTAGAAAGAAAAAAAATAGGATCAATAAAGCAAACAGATATATGAACTTAGTACTTCTCCAAATCACAGCAGTAAACTTTGGGGATAACAGAAGTATAAATATTTAAGAGCTCTTGTTTGGAGTAGAGAGTGGAAAGCATACAACTAAAGCCTGATTCTCCCAGTATCTTGAAAAAAGGAGGAAACTAGGAAGTTTTCTGAATTACACTTTATGGTAAAAATGTTCATATGTAATAAAACCTGATCTTTCTGTTCCAGTTTTTGAGATGAAAATCTATCAAGTGCTACAAGGTGACGATAGCCCCAAAGATAAAACTCAATGGATTATACTGAAGTACTTTAATAATCAATAAATGTATTTTATTAATTTATATTTAACAATATATGCTTAATATTTAATATATTTAATAATTTGGTATTTCATAACTTGGTTTCCTCAGCTTCATTTCTAAAAATGGAGAAAAAGCTTTGTCTGTTACTCTATATGTGCGAATTTATCAGTTTTTGTCTGATGTCTAGGAACTGGTAAATAATGAGATATTAGCATAGTAACTAAAAAAATTATGAGTATAACAATTCAAAGTTAAATTTCAGTAAGAAATTCCTCTGTTCTGTAACACAGAAGGGTCTGGAAGGCTACACACTCACACTCCACATAAACAGCTGAGAGTATATAATAAAAGGAGGAATAACTTTTATGATCACTTTTGAATTCTGGATTTAAAAAATAAGTTTTTACGTATAGAATTACAAAACCCAGTAAGACTAAAGATAAGCAAGAAATATGAAAGCGATAACGAGTGCTGTGAGTAAAGTGTGCGTATGTCATGACTGATGTGGCCTTTCCTAACGCATCTCTGAAAAAAGCAACATACACAATAGCAGATAGAGCACTACCTGTGTGCGTGTGTGTAGGGTAGGAGTACACCTGTATTTGTTTGCCCTTGGACAAAGAACAATGAAATAATAAACCAAACCCCAATAATCAATTTTATTTTCAAGAAGAAGGGAGGAGGGTACAAGGAAGAGTGAGGCATCTCTGAGTATATCTTGTTATAGAATTTCTACTTTAGAGACACAGGTGGTTTACATACTCAAAAATAAAATTAGGCCGGGGCAGTGACTCACGCCTGTAATCTCAGCACTCTCGGAGGCCGAGGCGGGCAGATCACCTGAGGTCAGGAGTTCTAGAATACCCTGGCCAACATGGCAAAACACTATCTCTACTAAAAATACAAAAATTAGCTGGGTGTGGTGGAGGGCACCTGTAATCCCAGCTACTCGGGAGGCTGAGGCACAAGAATTGCTTGAACCCGGGAGGTGGAGGTTGCACTGAGCCAAGATCGTGCCACTGCATTCCTGCCTGGGTGACAGAGCAAGACTTAGTCTTAAAAAAACAAATAAAAAAATAAAATAGCAAATCCTAAAAATTGAAAATCAAATTTAAACAAGTAAGACTAGCTGGGCATGGTGGCTCACGCCTAAAATCCAGCACTCTGGGAGGTTGAGGTGGGTAGATCACCTGAGGTCAGGAGTTCAAGACCAGCCTGGCCAACATACAGAAACCTCATCTCTTCTAAAAATACAAAAAATTAGCCAGGTATGGTGACATATGCCTGTAATCCCAGCTACTAGAGAGGCTGAGGCAGATCACTTGAATTCAGGAGGTGAAGGTTGCAGTGAGCTGAGATCATGCCACTAAACTCCAGCCTGGGCAACAGAGTGAGATTCCGTTTCAAAAAACAAACAAACAAACAAACAAAACACAAACAAGTAAGACTGACTATATTCCAAGATGGTGACAGAGGAATTATTTCAAAGGTCTACAAGACATAGCATAGAAAGTACCTATTTTAGAATAGATGCTAAGGATAAAAATAGAAACAAAATTCCAACAAAACAATACAAAGACAAATCTTAAACTTTTTTTTTTTTTGAGAGACTCTGTTGCCCAGGCTGGAGTGCCCCAGGCTGGAGTGCGATGATGCGATCTCAGCTCACTGCAATCTCCGCCCCCCGGGTTCAAGAGATTCTTCTGCCTCAGCCTCCCGAGTAGTTGGGATTACAGATGTGCGCCACCATGCCCGGCTAATTTTTGTATTTTTGGTAGAGACAGGGTTTTGCCATGTTGGCCAGGCTGGTCTCAAACTCCTGACCTCAGGTGACCTGCCTGCCTCAGCCTCTGAATGTGCTGGGATTACAGACGTGAGCCACCACACCCAGCCAAACTTCATTTTGTAGTTTGTTTGTGACAGCAATGTTGCTCTTTTGGAACTATTTTATATACACTGAAGACTAATGCAAGGGAGGAATTATGTTAATGTTAATGTAATTTAGGAACCAAGATTTTCAGTGTAAGAGAAAAGATATAAATACAAAATCAAAGATGTAAACATTTATAACGTTAAATTTGAATTGGAAATAACAACATGATCACATTTTTTTTCTTTTAATAATACCTATTTCCTAGCACTATTCACTAAAAAATGACAACACAATACCAGCAAGCAAATTAAGTAACTATGCTGTGGCTGCCAGAAACCACTCCTCCTAAACAGAACCTGAGCTCCTCAGATGAATGGCTGATTTCTGATCTGCAGCAAGAAGCATAAAATTTAAGTCAGAAAGCAAGGAAACTACCAGAGATGAATGGACTGAGTCAAATGGACATACGACCAACATGAAGGAGCATAAATGGTTAAAGGGAAAAACTGAGCATAAAACACACACACACACACACACACACACACACACACACAGTACGCAACAGAATGAAACACAACGATGACATAAAACCCATGAATTCCTGCCCCGACTGGTTGTGATTCTATTTCCCCAGAGACTAGGAATTTCAGAAGACCTCTTTTTCAAGTCTCTGGCTAACTAGCTAGGACAGGAGGTCTCAATTCTAACTAAATGTAATCATTGCAATACTCCCAGTATTGCTTTCTAATGCAGATAAATCACTATGAAAAGGAAACTGGATGAAGGTTTAATTTCTGATTTTATTTTCAATTGAATTTTGTCTGTTTAACTGACACATATTCACAGAGTATACCGTGATGTTTTGATACATATAATGTACAGTTATAAGACCAGGGTAATTAGCACAGCCATCATCTCAATCATTTATTATTTGTGTTGGGAACATTCATTATCCTCCTTTCAGGTTATTTGAAACTATATATTATTGTTAAGTATAGTCATCTACAGTAGTGTAGTACACCAGAGCTCATTCCTCATATCTAGCTGTAATTCTGTATAATTTAACAAATCTCTACCTATCCCTCCCATTCCCGCCTCTAGTATTCTGTTCTATTTTTTACTTCTGTGAGATCAACTTTTCTAAGCTTTTACATATGAATGAGAACATGCAGTGTTTAATTGCCTGTTCCTGGCTTATTTCACTTAATTTTCTCCAGTTCTATCCATATTGCCTTGAATGACAGGATTTCATCCTTTTCAATGGTTGAATAGTATTTTATAGTGTGTATATATCATATTTTCTTTATCCATTCATCTGTTGTTGGCACTTGGGTTAGCTCCGTATCTTGGCTATTGTGAACAGTGCTGTAACAAATGTCATTAATAGGAAAACAGCTGTATGATGGAAAAGCCTAACCATGGAATACTTTGTGGTTTTGAAAGGAATGTGGATACATCTATATGCGGTGACATGGAAGAGTTATAAGATTTGTCATAAAATTTTAAAAGCACACCACAGAAATATGCACTATATATACAGATATAAAATATGTGTGTGTATAAATATGCACAAATCCTATTAATACAGGGGGAAAAACAAGCAAATGCAAACTTTCCCTTAGAGATGTGTATGCCTGCTTTTAACGTCTGGAAAGACACACCCGTGTTAGCACTGGCTACTGAAAGGCAGGGGAAGGGAATGAAATATGGGAGAAAAGTGACTCATTTTTCCTCCTTATGTTTCTGTATTATGAATTTTTCTTTATATAATAAGCATGTATCCATGTATTACTTGTACAATGAAAAAACCCAAATATCTTTTCCAAAAAATACAGTGTATTTCTACCAACATTCTTCCCTCAACATAAAACTGATTCTCTTGACATAATAAATCACACTCCCTCTTTGGACATCTGTTAATATTTGCTCAACTTCTTTCTGTTCTGCCAGAATGTTCCTTAAAATCAAGAGCAACCTTGGAGTCGTGAATTAAGAACCAGAGCATTTAGCTAGGATACTAACAAGGTCATTGAATGAATCCAATGACTACACAAGTAGGTTTGCCCAGATGTTCCTCGAGCCTTGGGGTGATTCCTCTGTGACAAGCATGGCCTCCTGAGATATGCCATGCCCCATCTCTGGTGGCTATGACACTTTTTCATAAGTAGATTTTAAATCTGCATCTTTGAAACTTCCACCTAATGGTCTATTTGGCATCCAGATGAGGATAAGGCATGAGCCAATGATCTTACGGAGAGCTAGCATTTGTTCTGCGACAAAGCACGACACGTCACAATTTAATAAAAGGGAATAACACTTCCTATTCCTGAAAATTTGTGATCAGTCTTCTAGTAGTGGATGACATAAGAAATGGGAGATACACTAGCTATTCCAACCATTGTTTTGTTTTGTTTTTGAGATAGGGTCTAGCTCCATTACCCAGGCTGGAGGGTAGTGGTGTGATCTCAGCTCACTGTAGCCTCCGCCTCCCAGGGTCAAGCAATCCTCCTGTCTCAGCCTCCCAAGTAACTGGGACTACAGAGACATTCGCCACCACACCTGGCTAATTTTTGTATTTTTTGTAGAGATAGGGTTTTGCCATGTTGCCCAGGCTGGTCTCGAACTCCTGGGCTCAAGTAATCTGCCTGCCTCAGTCTACCAGAGTGCAGGCATTATAGGTGTGAGCCACCGCACCTGGCCCCAACCATTTTTCTGAGTAAAACAGTAAGGAAAGAATGTGAGCATGTTATAACCAGAGTTGGCCAGACCCAGAGGCTGCAGATGCCACCACAAACCCCGTGACCTTGAGCCAGTTATGTAATCTTCCCACAACTCAGCTTCCTCGTCTAAAAAGTGAGCATCGGAAGAGTATTTATGCCTCACATAATTAAGGATTAAATGGTTGGTACTTATCACAGTGCCTGGCTCTTATAAGTACAAACAAATATTAGCTTTTCTGATTATCAGATTATTTTCTCAGGAGAACAACCACGAACACAAGTATAACCTAATCCCGGAAATTGAATAGTTGCTGCAAATGACTTTTACGTAGCCACTGAGGTACTTTATCTGGTAGCCACTCCGCAGGATGTAGCAGTACACGAAATTACATTCTTCAGTATGGATTTCCACCTCACTTTACAAGCAGCCTCGTTTAATGTAATTCTGTTTTGGACAGGTGACCACTGACTGCAGACTGTATTATCTGAAACTGGCCACAGCAATGCTTCCTATGTGCTTTTCCAGAATCCTGCCACTTTTCATCAAGAGGTGAAGTCTAACTGCCCTTCCTTCTCAACCTAGGTGAGACTTTGTGACTACCTCCAACCTGTAGAATGAGGTAGAAATAATGCTGCGTAACTTCAGAGACTATGTCATTAAAGGCTGTATGGTTTTTGCCTGGTTCTTCTTCTCTTGTGACACTTGCCCTTGGAGACTCTGCCCACTGTGCTGTGAGGAAGCCTAAACTAGCACATGTGGAAAAGGCCACATGGAGAAGCCCACCTGGAGAGGAACTGAGGCATCCTTGGATAACAGCCAGCATTATCTGGCTGAGCCAGACATGTGCGAACAAGCCTTCAGAACCTAACTTTAGGTATTTCCAGTGCCTAGACTTGAAGCTTTCAGCTGAGGCAGCAGACACTGTAGAGCAGAGCCAAGCCATTTCCACTGTGCCCTGTTCAAATTCTTGGCCACAGAATGTATAAGCAGAATAAATGACTGTTTTACCCAGAAAGGTTTTGGGGTGTACTTTGTTATACAGCCATAGTAACTAAAACAGTCTTATACTTTTATTTTTTTGAAAAACTGATACAGTCGTACCTCAGTATCTGTGGGGGATTGGTTCCAGGATGCCTGCGGATACCAAAATCTGTACCTACTCAAGTCCCGCAGCTGGCCCTGCGGAACCCATGGATACAAAAAGCCAGCCCTCCGCATATGCAGGTTTCACATCCTGCTGTATTCTGTTTGTATCTAGTTGTAGACGCAGAGCCCAATGACATGGAGGGCAGACTGCATCTGTGAAAAAAAATCTGCGCAGCTGAAATCGGTGTTGAGGGCCAAGTGTCCATGAATATGGCAAAAAGTTCACAAGGGTATTTACAGTGAAAAGTGCATAAACTGTGACTTAATTCTCTGGAGACAACCACAGGTACCAGAGTCTTACATATCCTTATGATGTGTACATAGATAATGTGTATGTATGTGTGTTTAAAACACATGGCAGCAAGCTACAGACCCCACTCTGTACTTTGTTTCACTTACTTTATAATTGAAGATCATTTGATATCAGCACATTTAGTTCTATCTTCATTTCTTTTTAATGGTTGGGCAATACTCCATTATTTAAACCAGTCCATTATTGAACACTTGGATATTTCCAGTCTTTTGCTTCTAAAACTAATGCTTCACTGACTACTACTGAACATACATGTATACGTGAGTGCATAATTTGTTCTGTATAATACATTTTTAGCACTTAAATTGTTGGGTCATAATTCTGATGGATATCACAAAACTGTCCTTCCACCAAAATGAGAGGTTCCTATTTTTCTATACTCTTGCCGACAGTATATTCTATTCTCAACCTCTTTGCTTTTTTTCTCCCAAAGTGACGGGTAAAAAAAGGACATTCCACTATATTTTTAAGTTGTACTTCCCGTTTTATAAGAGACCGAACCTCTCTTCCAGTTCAAAGGCCATTTGTGTTTCCTTTCTACGACATGCCTGTTGCTGTTTTTGGGGCATTTTTCCTAGGTTTTTGGTCTTTCTCTCACTGTCCGTAAGAGCTGTGCTAATGCAGACACCATACTTCCCAGGGCCTCTGATGCCAACAGATGATCACAAGGACTGTTACAATACAGCTTTCTATCTTGAACTGCCAGTGTCAGCATGTCTTCCCCACTCCCCTTAGGTTTAAATAGTTTTTATAGTGTGTTCTACAACCTACTCGAGACATCAATTAGGAAAGTATATATATATGCTATGAGAATGTTCAATGTTGCCTTTTAAAACCTCAAACACCCTCAATTTTAAAATATATTTTCATTAGCACTTTAAAAATATTTGCCCTACATATTGTCTCTTCAAATCTATAATTTTGTAATGACTTACTATAGGTCAGGCACAGGCTGGGGCATTTTACATATGTGATTTCATTTCATCTTTACAATAATCCTATGAAGCAGGTATTCTTGTTCCCATTTCCAAACGGAAGCTAACTGAAATACCCAAGCTCTACTTACTGTGTTCAGAAACCATGGTTTCCAGGAAACTATGAAAGGGCATGCTATGGACTGAATGCTTGTGTCACCCCAAAATTCATATACTGAAACCCTAATTCCTTATGTGATGACAATAAGAGATGGGGCCTTTTGGTAATTCTGTCACTAGGGTAGGGTTTTCATGATGGAATTAGTATCCTTCTAAGAATGAGGAGAGCTATCTCTCTCTCTCTGTCATGTGAGGATACAGCAGGAAGGTATAAGGAAATCCTGCAAATCAGGAAGAAAGCCCTCTCCAGAATCATATTGTCTAAGACCTTGATCTTAGACTTACCAGCCTCCAGAACTGTGGGAAATAACTTTGTTATTTAAGCAAAACACACACACACACACACACACACACACACACTTGCTCTAGCCCCAACCTTAGAAAAAACTAGTATCCTGAATAAAAATCTGTAGTACTCACTTTGTACAGATATGTTAGACCTAAAGGAATCTGACAATGTGCTAAAAAGTTAGTAAGTTTAAGATAGCAATGACACTGTCTTAAGACCTACAGCAAAATGACAGAGCAAATCTTGAACTTTTTTTTTAACCTAGTACTTTCTGGATCAGGGTTATAAATCTACAGGCACACGCAGCACTTGCTACAAGTGTAAATTCTCAGGCCCCATTCCAGACCAAATGAATCCAAATCTCTGGGGATAAGACCCAAGAATGTGTGTTTATCAAGATTTACTGGCAGTTCTTTTGCCTATTAGAGCTTGAGTGGCACTACTGTAGAGCCTAGATACTTGCAGGCTAAAGAGAGACCACACTTGGAGGCCTTTAAGATCCTGTGCTACCTCAGCCCAGTGGACAGTCTTTCTAGATACTGGACCTGGTCTAGGGTAGTGGGATGAAATGTACTTGTGGGTGTTCCACATCTGGTCTTCAGGAAGGGCCACTCTGAACAAAGTGAGAAGACAAGAAAGGAGGTCAGAGGGTTTCCTTTTCTTTCTTTCTCTTTCAGGAGAAAACAAAAGTTGAGGGTGGGGAGTGGAGAGTGGCAGGAGAGATTTTTTAAAACGATCTTATCTGGGGGCTTCTTCATCTTGGGCGGTATCCTTATTTTTAAGAACTTAAGTGGGGTTGGGTAGGCGTCAGGTCAGAGGTAAGAATGCTCAGTGCTGGAATCTTGGGACTCACACAATTCCTTCTAAATTATTCAAAGACTCAATAGGATAAGGGGGGAAAAAGGTCAAGAATGCCATCAGTGCTAAAAAAAAAAAAAAAAAAAAAAAAGGTACATTTAGCTGCAGTGTCTTGTGTTTTAACGTCTCTTGGGAAGCTAAGGAGAAGGTGAACTAAAATTCCTAACATGTATCTGAGCATTCAGGGATGATAAAAATCAACATACTTTACATCTCTATTTGAAAGTTTCATTGACTCTCCAGACAAAAGAGAGCCAAGTTAAAGCAAACCAACCTATTTTAACATGATGCAGTAGTAAAGAGAGTCACGTGTTACCTTGTCAACATTAGCTCGTGTTTTAGCAGATGTTTCCACGTAGTTAACATTCCACTGCTCAGCTCTGTTTTTTGCCTCTTCTACAGAAACCTGCCTTTTATCTTCTAAATCTGATTTGTTACCAACCAGTAGAAAGGGAACATTCTCATCTTCTTTTACTCTTAAAATCTGCTCCCTGGATAAAAGAAAATGAAAAAGAAATAATAACATTATAAGGATAGTACAGAAAGTTCTTGTTTACCCCGTATCTAGTTTTCCCTATTGTTAACATCTTCTACTACTATGGTACACGAATCACAATTAATGAACCAATTTGATACAGTATTAGCAACTAAGGTCCAAACTTTATTCAAATGTGCTTGCTTTTTGCCTGACATCCTTTTTCTGTTCCAGGATCCCATCCAGGTTGCCACATGACATTGAGTTTTGTCATGTCTCTTTAGCCTCGAGTTGGCCATGGTAGTTCTCAGACTTTCCTTGTTTTTAATGACCTTGATAGTTTTGAGGACTGCTGGCAGGCAGTTTGTTGAATGTCTCTCAACTGGGATTTGTCAGATGTTTTTCTCATGATTAAACCAGGGTTATTGGTTCTTGGGAGGAAGATAACAAGAGAGTGCTATTCTTATTGCATCATATCAAGGGTCCTGCCAACTGTTTTTTAAAACCCAAATGTGCCAGAAATTACTGGAAGTCAGACCTCGAGCATAAATTTTGCATTGAGAGGTAAGTTATCCACTGTGAAAGTGTCATCAACTTTAAAGTACCATGGTTCTGCTCTTCCTAGTCATGTAAGTCTGAGCAAAGTACTTCTTACCTCAGTTTCCTCATCTATAAAATGGAGCTAACAATGATACATTCCTTATAAAGTTGCTATGAGGGTTAAATGTGAAGTGCTTATAACTGCATGGAACAGTGTAAATATTAAAAAAATGTTATCTCATTAATCTACTGGAAGAAATGTTTTCTTATAAAATCAACGAACAAAAGGAAATCTGTAAGATTTAGGTTCACTAATTTGCTACCTTAAAAATGTCTCTCCTTTGAAATTATTAAGAGCTGTTGAAGCTATAGGAACATAAGTACAGTCAGCCCTCTGTATCCACAGACTCAACTAACTGCAAATAAAAAATATCTTTTAAAACCCCCAAAACAGCCAGGTGCAGTGGCTCATACCTGTAAACCCAGCACTTTGGGAGGCTGAGGCAGGAGGATTGCTTGAGGCTAGGAGTTCAATACCAGCCCAGGCAACACAGTGAGACCCCATATCTATAAAGAATAGAAAAAAAAAATTGGCTGGGTGTAGTAGTGTGCACCTATAGTCCTAGCCACTCAGGAAGATCACTTGAGCCCAGGAATTCAAGGCTGCAGTGAGCCACAATTACATCACTGTACTCTAGCCTGGATGACAGAGTAAGACCCTGTCTCAAAAAAAAAAAAAAAAAAAAAAAAATCAAAAACCAAAAAAATGCCACAACAAAAAGTAAAACAAAATTTAAAATGCAGAATAACAACTATTTACCTACCAATTACACTGTATTAGCTATTAAAAATAATCTAGAGATGACTTAACGTACATGGGAGGATGTGCATAGGCTATCTGCAAATACCACACCATTTTATAGAAGAGACTTGAACATCCATGGATGCTGGTATCCACAAGGGGTCCTGGAACCAATCCCCCCCCACCCCATACTGAGGGATGACTATATTTTACAATAAGAGAAAATGAGAAAATTAAAGGGATATTAGAATGGCAAAAATCAGCAAAGTACACTTGGTTTTGCAGGTCTTTTTTTTTTTTTTTTTTCCCTGACACCCAGGCTGGAGTGCAGTGGCATGATCATGGCTCGCTGCAGCCTCAACCTCCCGGAATCAAGCAATTCTCCCACCTCAACTTCCCAAGTAGCACAACTATACCACAGGCACGCACCACCATACCCAGCTAATTTTTTTTTTCTTTTTTCCATAGAGACGGGGTTTCACCGTGTTGTCCAGACTGGTCTTGAACGCCTGAGCTCAAGTGATCTGTCTGCCTCGCCCTCCCAAAGTGCTGGGATTACTGCAGTGAGCCACTGCACCTGGCTGCAGGCATTCTATAGTGATGCTTGAGAAATTGGGAAAAACCTTCTTCCCTTATTTTCAGATTATTCTATTCTGTGCTTCTTAGACAATGTTTCCTAAATACCACCACCACACTACTACCACTAACATTTTACTCAGTGTTCACAATGTGCCAAACACCACTTTCAGGACTTTACATATTTTCTCATTTAATCCTTACCTAAACCTATGAAGTTAGTATCATTATTATTCTTGTCCTACAGATGAGGAATCTGATACACAGAGAAATTATGTTAACTTGCTCAGAGTCACACTTAAGTAGAACCAGGTCTGAGAAATCCAACTCCAAAGCACACAATGAACTTGTACATTAGATACCACGAGAATACAAAGGCAGACCTCCTGGATTTTAACTCTATGCTATTCCTGACTGCACGACCTGGGGCAAGCCACTTAACCTCCCTGCATTTCAGCTTCTTCATTTATAAATTTGGATGTCGCTTTTTAAAATAAAGTCAAATTTAAGACATCACTGTTCTCAATCTTATTTTATAGACTCCAAGAAAAAATGCTGGCAATTATAACTGTATGGTGCCATATCATAAGACATAGCCCTGAGAGCTGTTAAAATGTACATCTTATAATCTATGAAATCCAGTAGTATCTACCTCACAGTGTTGTTTGAGAAACTAGTTTATATATGTGAATGCTTAGAACAGTCTGGCTCCTGGTAAGTGTTGCATGAGTATGAGGTAGTGCTACTATTATTATTACTTCATTCACTTGATTACTCATGATGTAGCAAACATTCGAATACATTCAACACTCAAAGGAAGTTCTTTGGAACTGAACTCTCAGTTCTTCTAACGTGAATAGACTATAGGCTGCACAGACTATGGGTCACAGAGAAAGTAAACGCCATTCTTCACTGATTTGTATTTGTCTTAAACATCCTTTTAGAAAACAAAATGCCAAATAAGCATGGTATCTGGGTGATGCAGGCTAAGATGTACAGCACTACATAGTGCTATGATGCTTCCTACCACTCACATGATTTCTTGCAAAAACTATGTCAACTTTCACCATGATTACTATTAAATATATGCAGTACTTGTGAAGAGGATTTTGGCCAATCACACTCTTTTTCTAGGGCGTGCTGTGACTTTCTTAACCAGTTTCCTTTGTGAATGAGGACCTGAATGCTGTTCTTCTTCATCTTTTTTTTTTTTTTTAATTATACTTTAAGTTCTAGGGTACATGTGCACAACGTGCAGGTTTGTTACATAGGGATACATGTGCCATGTTGGTTTGCTGCACCCATCAACTCATCATTTACATTAGGTACTTCTCCCAATGCTATCCCTCCCGCAGACCCCCACCCCAAGACAGGCCCAAGTGTGTGATGTGTCCCGCCCTGTGTCCAAGTGTTCTCATTGTTCAGTTCCCACCTATGAGTGAAAACATGCGGTGTTTGGTTTCTGTCCTTGTGATAGTTTGCTCAGAATGATGGCTTCCAGCATCATCCATGTCCCTGCAAAGGACATGAACTCATCCTTTTTTATAGCTGCATAGTATTCCATGGTGTATATGTGCCACATTTTCTTAATCCAGTCTATCATTGATGGACATTTGGGTTGGTTCCAAGTCTTTGCTATTGTGAGTAGTGCTGCAATAAACATACATGTGCATGTGTCTTCATAGTAGCATGATTTATAATCCTTTGGGTATATATCCAGCAATGGGATCACTGGGTTAAATGGTATTTCTAGTTCTAGATCCTTGAGGAATCATCACACTGTCTTCCACAATGGTTAAACTAATTTGCACTCCCACCAACAGTGTAAAAGCATCCCTATTTCTCCACATCCTCTCCAGCATCTGTTGTTTCCTGACTTAATGATTGCCACTGAATGAAGTTGTTAACAACAACTAACCTGCCACTCAGTCTCACCACTTGGAAGGTGAGACTGACTCAGGTGTTTTTAACTCTAGCACCTCTGGTTATATGTGTGTATATATAGTCATTAATTTATTTCTTAATAAATACCTACTAAGCTACTCTGAGTCAGGCGCTGCAGGGAAACCAATGCTGAAAAACTATAGTGTGACTGATGCTGGCAGAAACAAGGCTGTAGAAAACCTGGACCTACTGGGTTCTGAGGTAAGAAGATGTTATTTTTTTTCAGAGTTAATAGATTGGTTTTATTAGCAACTTTACTGGATGTCAGAGAAAGGTAATCCTATGGTATAAACTTCATATACATTTTGCTTAATACAATACTCCCTTTAAATACAGTTTTAGAGGCTATTACAGAATTTCAGAATAGGGAAGTACAATCTGGTCCAACTTCATTTTGATATAGGAAAGTAAAAACCAAAAGGTAACGGTTTTTGAATCACAACAAATGTTTACTAAACATGTACTTACTATAGATTATATGCTAGCAACTATGTCATATATAGGTACTGGGGATACTGAGACAGGCAAGGAATGGGTGTTAAGTGTGATACTGGAGTTGTATCAAGGACATCGCATATATAGACAAGGAAGTAATGGATTTTGTGGATCATAGAGATGACCAGGAAGGTTAAAGGGAGGAGCTGATATTTATGCTACTCTTGTAGTTTAGACCACATGGAGTGCCTACTATAACCATTCAGACCTTTTCAAAAAAGTCTTTCATATTGTTGGTGAGTCAGTAGGGTCATTTTTATTTATGGCAGGGGCACTGGAGGTATGCCATAAGAGTAATGAATCATCCTTATTTTCTGTAATAATAATCGCCCAAGATTCTTGGCATGAAAATACCTTATTCTCCTGAGATACCACTTTGACTTTGGTGACTATGGTGATTAACATTTATTCCATTACTTAGAACACGACTTGCTATATTATAAGCACTCAAATATCTGCTGAATGAATAAGCATTGGCATTTACATAACTTTCAACATGTCTCCCAATTACAAGTTACCAGGGTCTGCCACCCTTTGCATGTCATCATATATGAAATTCCTTCCTCACAGAAACCAACACACTTTATTTTATAAATAAATCTATACTTCAGAGTTTCTCAATTACTTACTTTTTGTACTTTTAGTAAGTGGATTTTCCTATTTAGTAAAAAGAGCCATGAAATGGACATTGCAACTGATTCTTTAAAATGCTTTGCACACAGGCACAGACACAATCTCTCAGTCTCCTGTGGATTAGCAAACTGGTGAGTCACTTCTCTGTGTCTTTAACTTGGACATGTTTACAAAGTATTTACCTATTATTCTCTATTAGAATAAGTTCTTGAGATTTTCAAGTGTGCATAAAAAGGAATGCTTTGTATAAGCCTTGGTTTAGTTTTTTGCTCAACCACCTGAAATGCCCTCTTTCCTTATATGTGAAAATCCTTCTTTTCTTCAAGCTCATCTATTTCATGAAGGTTTCCCAGTTTCTTTCCCCTCCCAGATCCTCTGTACTAACCACTGCCCATGTTTCCTACTTTGTCACTAACTTGCTCTTGGTTAAATGCCTTATATATTCATTTAGGCTGTGTGAATCTTGAAAATAGTGGATACATTACATGCTTCTTTTCTGTCCTCCATAATCAAGTAGACACTTAACACAGAAATAAAAATACGTATCATTTAATTAAAGAACACTTCATTTATGCATGTAGTATTTGCAAGACCACACAAGAACTCTATGCCAAATTTCTCTTATAGAGGAGTACCTCTTTCCCCTTCACCAAAACCACCTCCTCTAAAACCAAATGGGTTCCAGATTTTGATTAAACAATAAATATTAAAAATATTATATAACAATCTAGTGTGCCCATCTACAGAGATATTATTTCTATTCAAAAATTCATTCATTCTGAAGGTTCCCATGTAATAAGAAAAACAAACAAACAAAATTAGCCTGTGCTATTAGGGCATCTATATTTTGAGAAGGATGGCAAAGTGTCTGCTGAACATTACATAGGTGCTGAGAAACCGTGACTAACAGAGAAAGCTGTAACACCTGGGTAAGCTCCACTATGTGCTTCAAGTATGAACTATTATGGCAGTAGTAGTTTACACTAAAGAGAAATACTTCAGTAACTCATAGAGACTCTGGGTAAGTGAAGCTGTCACAAGATCAAACTCTAATACAGGTGACACTGGAATAGCTGTAAGACTATGCAAAGTATCCTAACCGTGTGTACATAACACAGTAGAGAGAGTCATATACTAATATCAAAAAGGGAATAAACACAATTAGAGTAAAAGACTAACAAGTTAGAACCTCTAGTTGTCTACTTGTGTGTGGGGAAGAAATTGTTGTATGGTATGTCACAAGCAACATTACTCTAGGACATACCTGAAGTCAGCTGTAGCTGCAAAGGATTCCATTTCTGTAATAGAGAAAACACAGAGGAACCCCTCCCCGCTTCGGAAGTAGTTGTCTCTAATTGCAGCGTAGTCCTCCTGCCCAGCTGTATCTAAGATATCGATCTGTACTTCCTCCCCATCTAGCACTACCTTCTTCCGATAGCTGTCCGCTTTGGTAGGCTCATAGTCCTCCACAAACTAGAAAAGATAAAAACACACCAATTTTTTAATTGTTATTTTTACGTTTCAAAACTGCTTATTTTGAAATAATTATAAATTCATGTGAAGCTGCCAAAATAGTACAAGAAGAGTTCTGTATACCCTTTTCCCAGATTCCTCCATTGGTAAAAACTACATTAATTTTAATTTTAGACAATCTGTAGGTTTCCTCATTTGCAAAAAGAGAGGGCTGAATTATTACCTCTAGGCTTTTTACAGCTTGAAAACAGCTTTTCTTCCTTAAAACACAATACCTGCAAAAACTGTTACACATATATTTTACCAAATTTGTAAGAATCTTTTTTCTATGTGACTCTGAATATAAATTTTCATGCTAGAATTGTGGAAATAACTTAAAAGTCAATATTTTGGTAAGCACTGAAAGTATCATTAAATCCTTTCTTTTTCTAAAATGAGCCAAGTAAATAAAGTGATTTATACTACTCAATAAAAGTCAAACCTTAAACTTTATGAGACTTCTTCCCAAACTTTTGATTTTTTAAATAGTACAATTAAACAACTTTACATTCCCACTCCTATCGGCAGCCCCATAAATCTCACTTTAATATACCCTGATAAACCAGTATGTAGGTAGGCAGGCAGACAGATGATAAGTACATGTGTATGTACGTAGACAAGGCCTTACTATGTTGCCCAGGCTGGTCTTGAACTCCTGGGCTTAAACAGTCCTACTGCCTTGGTCTCCTAAAGTGTTGGGATCACAGGTGTAAGTCACCATGCCTGGCCTATCTTTTGATATCATTGTTAGCACGTGTTCATTTATAGACAGATATTTGTGGATTTTTTATTAGTTCCTGTAAATATTTTCATTATCTGATATGTTCTTATTTATTTGCTATGACTATATCCTGTCATTAGAATTTAACCCCTCAGAGCAGGGACCTAGCATATGCTACTCATCATTGTATCTCTAAAGCCTACAACAGTGCCTGGTATATGGTAGATAATAAATAATTATTTAAAAAATGGACACAGTGTATTTGTAACTGTAAAAGTTAAATAACATTCCACCACATTTACATGCTATTAATGGGCTTAGTCATTCATTAAAAGTTAGGCATGTGGGCTGGGTGTGGTGGTGCATGCCTGTAATGCCAGCAGTCAGGGAGGCTGAGGTGAGTGGATCACTTGAGCCCAGGAGTTCAAGACCAGACTGGATAACATGGCAAAACCCTGTGATATGGTTTGGCTCTGTGTCCCCACCCAAATCTCATGCTGAACTGTAATTCCCCATGTTGGGGGAGGGACTAGGTGGGAGGTGACTGGATCATGGGGGCAGATTTCCCTCATGCTGTTCTCACGATAGTGAATTCTCATGAGATCTGATGGTTTCTGAAGTGTGCACATCTCTCTCTCTTGCTCTCTCTCTCCACTCCCACCCCCACTCCAACATGTGAGGATGTACTTGCTTTCCCTTCACCCTCTGCCACAATTGTAGGTTTCCTGAAGCCTCCTAGTCATGCTTCCTGTTAAGCCTGCGGAACTGTGAGTCAATTAAACCTCTTTTCTTCATAAATTACCCCAGTGTCAGGTAATTCTTTATAGTACTGTGAGAACAGATGGATACACCCCGTCTCTACAAAAATATACAACAATTAGCTGGGCATAGTGGCATATGCCTGTAGTCTCAACTACTTGGAAGGCTGAAATGGGAGGATTGCTTGAGCCTGGGAGGCAGAGGTTGCAGTGAGCTGAGACTGCACCACCGCAAGGGCGACAGACATTACCTTAAAAAAAAAAAACAAAAAAAAGGTTAGGCATGTGAATATTCTTACTTTTGGCTTCCTTATTGTCAAGAGGAGACTGATTTAAGGGTTAGTCTGAGAGAAGATTAGCTCTTAAATAAACAGTATGAAAAACAGAATTGAATGAATACATCAGTAATTTCATTTAAAGTACAACTTCAATCCTCTCTCCATAAACTTTTTTTTAAAAGAGACAGAGGTTTTGCTCTGTTTTCTAGGCTGGAGTGCAGTGGCACAGTCATTGCTCACTGTGACCTCCAATGCAAATGATCCTCCTGCCTTAGTCTCCTAAGTAGCTAGGAAAACAGGTGTGCAGCACCATGCCCAATTAATTTTTAAATTTTTTTATAGAGACAGAGTCTCACTTTGTTGCCAGCTGGTTCAAGCTCCTAGGCTCAAGTGATTCTCCTGCCTACGCCTTCCCTAAACTTTTTAATCCGCTCACTAACAAGCGTGGCAACTGATAGATTTAAGGGTTTTATGTATGTATGTAAAAAGAATGGTGGGACACAGGCAATAGAAAAAGACATGGGGGGTTGGGTGCACTGGCTCACACCTGTAATCTCAGCTCTGGGAGTCCAAGGTGGGAGGATCACGCTGGGCAACAGAGCGAGACCCTGGTCTCTATTTAAAAAAAAATAAAAGGTAAAAAAAGAGATAAAGACATGGGGTGGGAAAAAGTCTGTAGAGGTATTTTTAATCAAAAGACCAGGTTTAATACTTTGTTGCTCATCACAGGTCACTTTTCTTGGGCAAGTTGGGTAACTCTCTGAGGTTCTGTTTTCACATCTGTAAAATGGGGATACCACCATCTCCCACACAAGATTGTTACGAGGACTAAGTTCTCTGCAACCATAAAACCTGGCTTTTATTGGGAGAAAACAGAAGTGAGGATAAATGCTCACATTGGATTACCAACTCTTAAATCATCATTAAGACTTGATAACAGTCCTCCAGGGAAAGACTACATTGCTGTATAGAGGCTACACCTTAACTCAGGGATGATGAAGTCTGATAATGAATACAGGCATACAAATCTGTAACCTGTGTAGTAATTATAAATTTTAGAGACACAGCCTGTTTAATGATGAGGGTAGTGCCATGCCAAACATGCAATAATGACTTTTTCATCAAGTTTATTAAAATATATATATATATTTTTTGAGACAGAGTCTCGCTCTGTTGCCCAGGCTGGAGTGCAGTGGTGTGATCTCAGCTCACTGCAAGCTCCGCCTCCCGGGTTCATGCCCTTCTCCTGCCTCAGCCTCCTGAGCAGCTGAGACTACAGGTGCCTGCCACGGCGCCCAGCTACTTTTTTGTATTTTTAGTAGAGTCAGGGTTTCACCGTGTTAGCCTGGACGGTCTCAATCTCCTGACCTTGTGATCCACCCGTCTTGGCCTCCCAAAGTGCTGGGATTACAGGCATGGTCCACCACGCCTGGCCTAAAAGATACTTTATATATGTTAACCTATAAAGTACTATACCCACCACTTCCATTAATTAAAGGTAGGAATCTCCAATAAAACCTAAAAACAAAAAAGCTAAAGTTAGATTACTAAAAAAAGAGGCACTGCTTTTAGTTTAGTTTTGTGTTTAAAGCATGAGGATTTTAAGGACCGTAAGTTCCTGATTTGTAAAATCAAGTCATGTACAGATGGCTCTAAACACAAAAATGAAAAAAAATTATTAATAGTTTCGAGGATTCAAAGAATCCATACAAAATAGCACCAAAACTAAGCTAGGGAAATATTCTCTGAAAGCCTAAACTTTGATCCATTATAAAATTAACACTTACCTCATCGTACATGAACTGTAGAGTCAGAGCTGACTTGCCCACACCACCACTGCCCACCATGATGACTTTGTGTAAGGCCAAAGAATTCTGACCCTTGGGCTTATTTGCGGCCATCTTGTGTCTCAGTTTTCACCAAAGGATTAAGAAGAATCTAAGAAGAAAGAAAGAGTAAGTAATGCTCAGTACATTCTTCTTCAGAATTCCAGTGTAAGAAAGAGATTACGTCCTTAGAGTTCAATATACTACTTTTCAATCTGTAGTGATTTTAAACAGATGGCAAATGAAGTATGCTCACTTAGGGGAAGAACCATTAACCATTTATCAGAGAATACCATGGCAATAAATCAAGCCTATGACTCAAGGGCATTTCTTTTAAAATAGTTGGGTTTCAGTAATGAGCTATGATCACATGTGAAAATTTCCTAGTACAACTGCATGCTGACAATAATGAGGTATCAGCTGCACTGCAGTATGTCCACACAGACATGAAAGCAGCTACAGGATCTCCGTTTTCACACTAATTTACACTGGCAATAATTAAAGAGATGTTTCTTCCTTTTTTTTTTTTTTTTTTTCCGAGACGGAGTCTTGCTCTGTCACTCAGGCTAGAGTGCAGTGGCGTGATCTTGGCTTACTGCAGCCTCCACCTCCCAGGTTCAAGCGATTCTCGTGCCTCAGCCTCCTGAGTAGCTGGGACTACAAGCGCGCACCACCACGCTTGGCTAGCTTTTGCATTTTTAGTAGAGACAGGGTTTCGCCATGTTGGCCAGGCTGGTCTCAAACTCCTGGCCTCAAATGATCCACCTGCCTTGGCCTTGCAAAGTGTTGGGATTACAGGCGTGAGCCACCACGCCCTCAACCAAGATGTTTCTCTTGAGTAAGAAACAAGTGACCAAAAAAAAGACTGCTAATGTGTTTACTACATCATGCCTCACATTAAGGACCTCATTGAAATGCTTACTTAATGCTATTTTATAGAAGAAGACACCCCATCCCAAAAACTTGGTGGTAGAATTATAAACAGAATACAACACTGTATACCCCAACTAACAGATTACTGGAACATTTGTTTCTTGGGGTGGATGGCCAATCTAACTTAAATGCTTGGATCTAGCATGCCTTCACTTTTCTCAGAGCATGCACTGTTTAATACATTTTGACATTCAGTGTGGAGAGGCCAGGTTTTTACAGAAGTTGTAGTGGTGATGTGCACTAATGGCATCCAGTTACCTCTGGCCACGCTTACTTAGCCTTAGAAAAAATCCTGTGAGGCCACAACAAACACTCTGAATGTGTGTGGAGATCCAAGCAAGGAGACTTTTTGTTATTAGGGGGTTGCACCCCTTGTCCTCAGCAACTCTTTGACCTGTTTTGGACACAAACAGCTTTCTAAGTTGCAGCTCCCAGAACCATGCCCCCTCCTGTTTACCTTTCTATCTTGGGCCAATACTTCCTAGCTCAGCTGCATCAGACCCACAATGGTCTCCTTCTGTTCTTCACTCTTCTATGCCTCTTGGCCTTTGCCATGCAGCTTCCTCTGTCTGGTATATTCTTATTCTATCTGGCTAACTCCTCTTGGTTTTTGGGTCTTAGCCTTACCTGAAACTCTCAACCTAAATTAGGTTCTTCTCTGCTCTGTGCTCTCAGATAGCATCTGCTACTTTTCCTTCATAACCCTTATCACAAGTTGAAATTGCCTGAATATGTATTAGGTTGGCGTGAATGTAATTGCAGTTTTGACCATTACTTTCAATGGCAAAATCACAATTACTTTTGCACCAACTTAATAGTATAAGTATTTCTCTAGTATACCAGAAACAGTGAGTTCAGGGCCGTGTCCATTTTGGTTAATAGTCTGCTTAATGTAACTAATATGGCTGGCAAAATCAGCCACTTAGTGCAAAAGTGTTGAATGAATGAATGAATGAATGAATACACAAATGTTTGCAGTCTGACTTAACCCTGAGGAATACTTTAGGCCAAGCTTGTCCAACCTGTGGCCCATGGGCCACATGCAGCCCTTTGAATGCCCAACACAAATTTGAAAACTTTCTTAAAACATTATGCAACTTTTTTTTTTTTTTTTGCTCATCAGCTATCATTAGTGTATTTGATGTCTGGCCCAAGACAATTCTTCTTCCAATGTGGCCCAGGGAAGCCAAAAGATTGGACCTCTGCTTTTAGGCTGTACTGGTGTAAAGTAGCTCTTCCTACTAGAGGTTCAATCACAAGCAGGGGCCAGGACAATCTGCCATGGGTCTGTGCCTCACATACGGGATGTACAGGGCACCCAAGAGCTGGGCACAGCTTCAGGCCCCAACCATAAATCATTCCCATATGCCTGTTTGCCCAATACAGAAAAGTATTAAGAAAAATCCGCCATAATCCTCTTGTCCATTTAACAATATGAACAGGCTAACATACCTCCTTGGAGACTGCTTTCAATCTACACTTAACATAACTGAGATCACGTATACATAAATGCATTTTTTTCATCCTGTTCTTACCATTGTATCAAAAGCATTTTAGCAGAAGCAGTTTGAACTGTTAAGTGTATGGCAAAAAATTTACACTTACAGGCTAAGAGTTCAATTTAATTCAACAAACATGAATTCAGCCGCTCTTTGACTTGGGTATGGAGAACATGACCATTCAATTGTGAGTGCTTATCACTGCTCAAAAACAATGAAAATTACAGTACACTGCAGGTAACTAAAAGTCTGAAAGATACCAAATCTAAGCCAGTTTATGAAGTATGCTGTTGCTGGTGTTCCTAAACACGTCAGGAAGTCACTTCTTTATTATGATCCTTACTTGCTGGCAGTTATAATCATGTCGCAGCTAATATATCTACTGTTTTATTTTTAAAACAGTTCATATCACATGAGCTCAGGGCATTACCATATCAATTAATACTCTAAGAGTTGTGTGTGTGTATGTGCTCAAAAGAAAACACTTATCAGTCACTACAACTGGGTTAAAACACCTTTCCTTCTAGAACAATTTAAAATACAACCTGTGACTCAGAAAAGGCAGAGATTTCCAAGGACATTTTTCCAAAGTGCAAACATTTCCTAATAACTATGAGCTGCGCACTCCAGACTATTAAGAGGCTATCCAGGAAAAGAAGCTCCTGCCAAGGAAAAACTACTCGACCCCCGTATTAAAAGACTTGGAACTCCACCACTTAATTCCCAAGCCCTAGTCGAGATGTTGTTTCGAATGATAAACAAGCCAAAGACCCTGCCTATGTGGAACTTAAGACAAACACATACACAAATAAGCAAATACCATTAGTGCAAAGTGCAATGAAAAAAAAAATAAGGCAGCAATGGGGGGAGGAGCTACTTTAACCAGATGTTCAAGGATGACTCCTCTGAAGAGGTGGCATTTGAGCTGAGACCTGAATGTTTTGAAGAAACCAGTCAGCTCTGAGGGGAGAGTGTTCCAGACACAGGGAATAACAAGTACAAAGAACTTAGAAGGGGGTGGGAGTGGGGAGCCTGTTCTAGGGACCAGGAGAAGGCCAAAGTAGATGAAGCCTAGTGTCAGTCTGTTTCTTGTTGCTATAACAGAATATCTGAGACTGGGTAATTTATTTTTTAAAAAGAAATTTATTTCTTACAGTTCTGAAGGCTGGGAATCCCAAGAGCATGGTGGCAGCATCTACATGGCTTCTGGTGGAAGACATCATATGGCAAATGGGCAAGTTTGCTGCCTCTTATAAAGCCACCAGTCCCATCATGGGGGCCCTACCCTGATAACCTTATTTAATCCTAATTACCTCCCAAAGCCTCACTGCCAATCAACATATGAATTTGGGAATTAAATTTCCAACACATGGCCAGGTGCAGTGGCTCATGCCTATAATCCCAGCCCTGTAGGAGGCTAAGGCGGGTGCATCAGTTGAGGTCAGGAGACCAGCCGGCAACACGGTGAAACCCCATCTCTACTAAAAATACAAAAAAAGTAGTGGGGCATGGTGGCAGGCGCCTATAATCCTAGCTACACGGGAGGCTGAGGCAGGAGAATCGCTTGAACCCAGGAGATGGAGGTTGCAGTGAGCCAAGACCGTGCCACTGCACTCCAGCCTGGGCAACAGAGTGAGACTGTCTTAGAAAGAAAAAAAAAATTTCCAACACATGAAATTTGCAGGACACATTTAAACCACAGCATTTAGTGAATGACTGGAGAGTAAGAGGAGCTAAAATTGACAGGTAGGCAGAGGGCGAATCACAAAAAACCTTGAAGACCCCGGAAGTGTTTGGATTTTACTAGAACTGCAACAGGAAGCCTCTGGAGTTTTTAAGGATAGTGGCAAAATTTGGGTTTTTAAAAAGATTACCCTGGTTGGTGTGTAGAGAATGGACAGTGAAGTGGCAAGAGTTGAAAGTATAGGAGGCTATACCATTAATCTACGCAAGAGAGGATAGAGGCTTGGGGTACGGCAGCAGCAGCAGCAGTAACCGTATTACTAGTTCCCGTATAACTACTAATACCAACTACACTGGGGACAACGAACATTTACTGACCGCTCACTAAGTGTGAGGCACTGTTCTGAGCACTCTGCACATACTAATTCAGCTGAGTACTACATTTCAGATATTTACAATCCTAGGTGGTATGTACTATTTTAACTTCATTTAACAGATGAGGAATCTGGGTCACAGATGTCGACTTGCTCAAGACTAAGCCAGAATTCAGACTGAGGCAACCTGGCTCTCCTAACCACTATGTTATTTGGGATACACTTTGAAGAAACAGTTGATAGGACTTCCTGATAGATTGGATGGGAGAAAACAAGACTAACCTTTAAGTTTTTGTCCCAAATATCTGAATGTTAGGCACCTCTATCTAAGATGGAGAAGGACCAAGAAGGAATAGGTCTGGGAAAGAAATCCCAAGCTCTGCTTGCACATTAGACATTTCAACTAGAGTTGAACAAGAAAAACTGAATGTTTTAGTCTGGAGTTCAGGGATGAGGGTAGAGATGGAAAAAAAAATCGCATGTCAGTTTACAGATGATATTTAAAGTCACAAGACTGGAATGAGCTTTCTTAGGGACAAGAGGAAGATAGATATGAGAAAGCGGCAAAGGAAAGAGCCCTGAAACAACTCAACAGGCTAGGCCAGCAGGAGATCAAGTGATCGCACAGTCACTGAGGCTGGCTGACTTAAATCCTGCTGACAGACTGAGGTGAGATATGAGGAGAGACAAAAAGAGAGCTAATTCTGTGCAAGATGGAGGTTGTTGGTAATTTTGGGAAGAGTCATTTCACCAGTTGAGGTAAGAATGGGGTGGACAGTGCATGCCTGTAATCCCAGCTACTTGGGAGACTGAGGCATGAGAATCGCTTGAACCCGGGAGTTGGAGGCTGCAGTGAGCCAAGATCCAAGATTGCACTACTGCACGCCAGCCTGAGCTAGACAGACTCCGTCTGAAAAAAAAAAAAAAAAAAAAAAAGGAATAGGGTGGATTTGGGTTGAAGAGAAACAGAAGGTAGAGAATTGGATTTTTACTCTCAAGATGAATGGAGAAATGCAATCATACGGGGAAGGTGTTGTTAGGAAAAGGGCTTTTTGTTTGGCTGCTTTTTAAATATTATTAAGGGATGTGTGCATGACAATCATCCAAGACAGGCATAAATTAATGATCTAGAAGGCAGGGTGAACTCTAGGAGCAAAGTTCTGGAGTGAACCAGAAGAATTAGGACCTGGAACATAACAGGAGCAGGGACATCTCTTCCTTCGTAATGGGAGGTGAGGCAATGCAAAGAATAGGGGCATAGGTGCCGGCTGTAGGTAGATATATTTGACTGTATCTGTATTTCTTCAATGAAATACAACCACAGATAATTTTGTGAGGGAGTCAGAATTCAAAAGCAAGCCTGTCTAGATAGATCAATAGAACAGAATATACACACTAGATTCAAATACATATTGTAGTGTAGTGTGTAATAAACGGTGGCACTTCAAATGGGGGTGGGGGAAGACGGAGAACAATTCAACAGGTAGTGTTTGGACAACTGTTGAGCCAACTGGAAAAAAATAAAAGTTGGATCTATTCTCCTGATACTAATATAAAGCCTAAGAGGATCAAAGATTTAAGTGACAAAATGAAATCACAAAGGCACAAGAAAAAAAACATGAAAGAATTGAATTGTTTGATAATCTTTTTTTTTTAATCTTTTTTTTTGAGACAGAGTTTCACTCTTGTTTCCCAGGCTGGAGTGCAACCCCTGGTTCGAGCAATTCTCCTGCCTCAGCCTCCCGAGTAGCTGGGACTACAGGTGCACGCCACCACATCCAGCTAATTTTGTATTTTTAGTAGAGATGGGGTTTCTCCATGTTTGTCAGGCTGGTCTTAAACTCCCGACCTCAGGTGATCCGCCCGCCTTGGCCTCCCAGTGTTGGGACTACAGGCATGAGTCACAGTGCCCGGCCTGTTTCATAACCTTAAGTGGGGAAGGTCTAAAGTATTACATAAAACCCAAGTCATAAGTTTGAAAAATTTTACTACTGAAAAAATTTCTGGCCAGGTGCGGTGGCTCATGCCTGTAATCCCAGCACTTTGGGAGGCCGAGGTGGGTGATCATGAGGTCGAGTTCGAGACCAGCCTTGCCAACACAGTGAAACCCCATCTCTACTAAAAATATAAAAATTAGCCAGGCATGGTGGTGCACGGCTGTAGTCCCAGATACTCAGGAGGCTGAGGCAGGAAACTCGCTTAAAACTGGGAGGCAGAGGTTGCAGTGAGCCGAGACTGTACCACTGCACTCCAGCCTGGGCAACAGAGGGAGAGTCCATCTAAAAAAAAAAATTCTGCATGGCAAAATCTTCTGAAAGCGAAGTAAAAAGATAAAACTGTGGAAAACATCTGCAATTCATTTTACAGATAAGAGATGATTTCTCTATATAAAAAGCTATACCCCACTTCTCACTACTGCACTTGACTAGTCTTTAAAGTAGTTACCATAAATAAAATAAAAAACTGTAGGAAATTGGGCAAAAAATATGAGTAGTCACAGAAAAGGATATACAAATGACTCTAAGTATACTTGACCTCACTGATAAATAATACAAATAAAACTATATTGGAATAATGTTTTATCCATCAAATTAATAACTATATGTTTGCAAGGGCTAGCAAACCACAGCCCCCCTTGAATTGTTTTCATACGGCCTGTAAGTTAAGAATGGTTTTTATGTTTTTGAAGGGTTGTAATTAAAATCAAACCAAACCAAGAAGAATATGCAACAGAGAATGTGGCTTGCAAGCCTAAAATATTTTGTCGGCCCTTTACAGAAAATTTTTATCTATCCCTGGTGTAGAGAAATAGGCATATTCAATGATTGCTGGTGGAACTGTAAATCTGATACACGGAATAATATGCAACCACAAAAAATGAGGAAGCTCTTTATGCACTGATATAGAAGGAACTCCAACGCAGAGTTAAAATGAGAAAAAAAAAAAAAAAAAAGATGCAGAACAACACATCCCGTATGCTATACATTGCCTAAAAACATTAAAACAAAAAAGGAACATTCAGGATTTGACTGTTCATATATTTGGAAGGACTTTTTTTTTAAACGGTAACACAAGTTTGTCTGTGAAAACGGAAACTAAGTCACCACAGAGGTGAGAGAGTACACCATTTTGTACATTTGATTTTCATATCATGTAAATGTATAACTTATTTAAAAAATATAATTAAAACTAGTCATAAATCAACAAAGTCCAGTTATTTATTGTACTTGGCAAAACTGCAATTAACTATGTTCTTGGTACCTTATATAAACTAGAAATTAGAGATGTGAGCTTGAATTTTAATTAAAATATAACTTACCCACATGTACACAGCTTTGTATTTTTCCCCTTCAAATGAGCAGGGATTCTTGAATTTCAAATTGTGTGACTTTTTTGGCTCCTCAATTATTTTCTGACTCTCACTGTTCAACTTTTTAAAGTGATGTCCTAGAATAATACTATAGAACCTATTTGGGGTGATGGGTGGGCTTCAAGTTTTCAAGTTCACTGTTTTTCTCTGCTTCATCCAGAAAGTAGACACCTACACCATGCTCATACGAGCTACTTAAGTTACTTCCTTTCTTCTTTCCTCCATTTTTCCTTCTCTCCAAAAATACACCCAGGGCCTACCTTATTACATAAGGCACTGTGCTAAGTGCTGGAGCTATGGAATCTTGCCCTTGTATGTTTAATTAACAGGTCCCACAATGTATTAGTTTCCTGTTGCTGCTGCAGCAAATTACCACAAAATTAGTGGCCTAAAACAACACACATTTATTCTGTTACAGTACTGGACGCCAGAAGCCCAAAAAGAATCTTAAAGGGCTAAAAAGAAGATGTCAAGTTGGTTCCTTGAGGGGGCTTCAGGGGAGAATGTGCTCCCTGCCTCTTTCGCTTCTATAGCCTGGGGCATTCCTTGGCCCCTGGCCGCCATCACAGAAGCACTGCTCTGCTTCTGTGGTCACACTGCCTTCTCCTCTACTTTAGTCAAACTCAAACCTCCCTTTAATTCCCTTTTATAAGACACTTGTGATTCATTTGGCCCACTCAGATGATCCAGAATAATCTCCTCACCTCAAAATCCTTAATTATGCTGGCAAAATTCCTTTTTGCCACATAGGGCAACATTCACGGGTTCTAGGAGTTAGGACATGGATATTTTGTGGGGCCATTACTCAGCCTACTGCTTACCACACACAGGAAAGTGGGTCAAGGAGCTTCGGACCACAAACCTTCAATCCAGACTCTAAACTCTCTATTTTAAACTTTAAAAATTTTTCTAAAAAACAATCAACTCGGGTTTTTCAATACTTACTAAGGAATACTCTACCAAGTAAGGTGTCAAATACCCTATGCCTGCCAAAACAAAAACCCCAGTGATCTTTGTATGCCCAGAATTCATTATTATCTTCTTTAGACTTTCGATAGAGAAGCTCATTACAGGATAAGCATAGCTAATCCAAAAATCCAGAATGTGAAATGCTCCCAAATTCAACACTTTTTTAGTGATGACATGACCCTTGAAGGAAACGCTCATAGGAGCATTTGGGATTTTTGGATTAGGGATGCTGAACCGGTTAAGTATAATGCAGATATTCTAAAAGCTGAAGAAAATCCAAAATCCCAAACACTTCTGATCCCAAGCGTTTCGGATCAAGGATACACAACCTGTTTTAGGCTTCAGTCTAATAATAATATTGGCTGGTAAAAGTTGTGAGAGTCCTTTTTAATAAAGAGATTCAAGGAAGCATTTCCCTTGCCTCTGATCTGAATGGTGCATTAAAGACTTATGATTGGCCGGGCGCAGTGGCTCACGCCTGTAATCCCAGTACTTTGGGAGGCCGAAATGGGTGGATCACAAGGTCAGGAGATCAAGACAATCCTGGCTAACACAGTGAAACCCCGTCTCTACTAAAAATACAAAAAATTAGCCAGGCGTAGTGGCGGGTGCCTGTAGTCCCAGCTACTAGGGAGGCTGAGGCAGGAGAATGGCGTGAACCCGGAAGGCGGAGCTTGCAATGAGCCGAGATCAGGCCACTGTACTTCAGCCTGGGCGACAGAGCGAGACTGTCTCAAAAACAAACAAAACAAAACAAACAAAGACTTATGATCATTAAAGTTCTGCCCCTATCAAATCATTACAAATCACAAGGAGGTACAGGCCATATTAGTGAATGGAAAGTATTTCATATAAACAACTCACACATGATACTCCCTATCTGCATTAAGAATGTTTGCTCAATTAAAAAAACACAGGTAATATAAAATGAACAATTTCAGAAGAGGTAGAATATACATGACCAAGAAAAGGAGATACACAGTTTTTTTTTTTGTAATTTCCTGGACATGGTCTCAATCTGTTGCCCAGGCTAGGGTGCAATGGTACCATCACAGCTCACTGCAGCCTTGACCTGCAGGGCTTCAATGATCCTCCCATCTCAGCCACCTGAGTAACTAGAACTACAGGCACGCGCTACCGCCACCACTCTCAGCTAATTTTAAAAATATTTTGTAGAGACAGGGTCTGTGTTACCCAGGCTGGTCTTGAACGCCTGGGCTCAAGCGATCCTTCCGCCTAGGCCTCCGTGTTAGGATTACCGGCTGAGCCACTGCGCCAGGCCCACAAGTACATTTTCCTAACTGACAGAAGAACAAGTATCATCAATACAGGTTGAGCATCTCTAACCTGAAGATCGGACATGCTCCAAAATCTGAAACTTTCTGAGCATTGACAAGATGCCACAAGTAGAATATTCCACACCTGACCTCATGTGACCTCATGTGGGTTGCAGTCAAAACACAAGTGCACAATACAGTTTATTCAGCATCCCCAAGACCCTCCTAGCCCTCTTCGGCCGCAATGTATCTTTTCTGCACATGCCCAGATTCTCTCATGCAAGCATTCCCACAAAGGGTAGCAAAATGGTTCCATGTATACAAACTTTGTTTCACACACATAATTATTAAAAATTGGCTCATGCCTGTAATCACAGCACTTTGGGAGGCCAAGGCAGCCAGAGCACCTGAGGTAAGGAGTTCGAGACCAGCCTGGCCAAAATGGTTAAACCCCGTTTCTACTGAAAATACAACAAAATCAGTGGGGCGTGGTAGTGTGCGCCTGTAATCCCAGCTATGCAGGTGACTGAGGCAGGAGAATCGCTTGAACCCAGGAGGTGGAGGTTGCAGTGAGCTGAGATCATACCACTGTACTCCAGCCTGGGCAACAGAGGGAGACTTTGACTCAAAAAAAAAAAAAAAATTGTATAAAATTACATTCAGGCTGCTATATGTATAAAGTGTATATACATAAACGCATTTCATGTTTAGACTTGGGTCCCATCCCCAAGATATCTCAATATGCATTTGCAAATATTCCAAAATCCAAAAAAATCTTGCAACACTTCTGGTCCCAAGCATTTAGGATAAAGGATACTCAATCTGTACTATTTAACGTCTCAGAGCACAGGGAAAGCTTCCAAATTCTTTTTAGCAAGCTAGCCTAACAGTGATGCAAAGTACTGACAAAAATAGAATAAAGACAAAATAGAATGATTGGACTATCACATGAATATGGGGCAAAAAATTCTAAGTAAAAAATGTTAACAGATAGAATCTGGCACATTAAAAGAATAAACCAAAGTGACCAGGTGTGATTCAAACCAGATACAAGAATGGCTTAGAATTTTAGGAAGTAATAATTTCTGATATTAATAGGTGAAAAAAAAATCATGAGTATCTCTACAGGTTCTAGAATATTTGATAAAATTGCTCATAAAAAAAGTAGAAATAGATTAGTGTTCACTTAATCACACAGGAACTGATGGTCTTAAAACCCAAATCAGGCCCAGTGCAGCAGCTCTAACCTGTAATCCCAGTGCTTTAGGAGGCTACGGTAGGAGGATGGCTTGAGCCCATGAGTTTGAGGTTACAGTGAGATATGATTTTGTCACTGCATTACAGCCTGGGCTACATAGTGAGACACCTTCTTTTTTTTTTTTTTTGCAATGTATGCCTGTAGTTCCAGGTAATTACTTCCAGGCTAATTTTCTTTGTTGTTGAATTTTCAGTACAGACGAGGTCTCACTATGTTGCCTGGGCTGGTCTTGAACTGCTGAGCTCAAGCAATCCACCTGCCTCGGCCTCCCAAAGTGCTGGGATTACAGGTTTGAGCCACTGGGTCTGGCCAACCCTCTTAAGGGAGACCCTGTCTCTTACAAATCATTTTTAATGACAAAATAAAAGCACTTCCATTAACATCAGGAGTAAGATAAGGGTGGCTGCTAGCATCACTCTTACTTGGCACTGTTCTGGAAGTGGTACCATATTAGAAAAGGAAAGAAAGAGGCATATGATCATTATTAACTGATAATATGATTTCATACCTAGAAAGACCAAAGGAATCAACTGCAAAATTACTACAAATAAGAGATTTCAAAGGGTAAATGGTTATATAAGCAATATAACATATACAATTAAATTTCTTCTCAAATAACAGAATATATAATGAAAGACCCAATTTACAACCTCACTCACAAAGAGTATATAAGAATAAAACTACCACTATCTGTGTAAGATATACATGAAGACAGTTTAATAATAATACTTAAGTAACATAAAGGATGACTTGAATAAATAAAGACAACCTGTTCTTGGGACATAAAGAGTGTACTTTGGTAAAGGTACAAAACCCTGACAGTAAAAAAAAGACTATTAATTATGAAAATTAAAAATATCTTCATGGTTAGAAAAAACGTACTACATCAAAACACAAAATACCTGACTCAGAAGTCATCTGACCTGTCTCCTAAAGTTTTCTTCACCATAAAATTTGTGAAGATAATTTCTCTCTCTCTCTCTCTTTTTTTTTTTTTTTTTTTGAGACAGAGTCTTGCTCTGTTGCCCAGGCTGGAGTGCAGTGGCGTGATCTCGGCTCACTGCAGCCTCTGTCTCTCAAGCTTAAGCAATCCTCCCACCTTGGCCTCCTGAGTAGCTGGCATGCACCACCACAGTCAGCTAATTTTTGTATTTTTAGTAGAGAAAGGGTATTGCCGTATGTTGAAAACTGACTTGAACTTTTTCAGGGAAGGTTGATTTACATACAATAAAATTCACCCTGTTAAGCGTATAGTTCAATGAGTTCTGATAAATGTATACAGTCATGTAACTACCATCACAATCAAGGTACAAAACATTTCCATTACCCCAAAAAGTTTCCTCTTGCCCCTTTGCAGATAATCTCCATCACCCTGGCAGCCACTGACAGGATTTCAAGCCTTACTGTTCTGCCTTTTGGATCACAACGTATATAGCTTTTTATGCCTGGCTTCTTTTAGACAAGGCTTTTGAGACACACAAATATTGTTGCACATATCAGTGCATGCACCTTTTTTTTTTTTTTTTTTTTTAACGACTGAATAGTATTCCATTGTCTGGATGTATCATGATTCATTTATGTTGTTTCCATTTTTAAAAATTTTATAAGTAGAGCTGTTATGAACTTTTGTGTACAGGTCTATACATTTTCATTATTCTTGGGTAAACAACAGGTGCAGAACTGGTAGGTTGTATGGTGTGTGTTTAAATGTTTTCCAAAGTGGCTGTACCTTTTTGCATTTCCACTAACAACATATGAGATTTCCAGTTGCTTTCACATCCTAGTACTGTCCCAGGCTTTTAATTTTAGGCAGTCTAGTGAATGTGTAGTGATATTTCATTATAGTTTTAATTTGCATTTTCCTAATAACTAATCATGTTGAGCTCTTTTCATGTAGTTACTTGCCATCCGTATGACTCTGGTGTTCAAACCTTTTGTCCATTAAAAATTAAAAATTGTCTTTTAAGTGAGTTTTAAGAGTTCTTTATATATTCTGAATTAAATCCTTTCCAGAGATGTATTTTGAAAATACTTTCTTCCAGTTTGTGGCTTATCTTTTCATTTATATTTTTTGATGGGTATTTTTCTTTATGCTTTTGGTGTCTCAAAAATGTTTGACAAATTTTAAGTTGCAAAGTAACTACGTTTTGAATATTTATAAATAAAGCCTTATTATTTAGTTAATAATTTATTATAAGAGATGGAAGGAAGTCTAGTCAAAAAAATGACATTAGTTATAACTGACACCCTAAACAGTTAAACCCTCCATTTAAAATATGCAATCAAGCTCCCTAGGAACAACATTCAAAGAAAATCCCTGAGGCATTTTTCTACTATTGAAACATAACGAACTCAATATTTTCACGTTACTCTAACTGTGCTGAATAAGGAGAACACAAAATAATAAAGACTGAACTAAGAAAAGTAATATTCTGTTTTAAGGGTACAGTAGTTGATGGCTTAAAGATGGTTTAACATTTTTGCCTTGTCTGCAAAATAAAATTTATTTATAAGACTTGCCAGACATGTTGTCAGACATCAAAGCATAGAATCTTAACATTAACATCATGAAGGGTCAAGTTTTATCTTCCTGGGTTTCAGCTTATTTGTAACACTAAGGTTGACATTAATAAAACAACATATGTAAGATATCTAATATGCATAAATACGTATTCAATAAAGGGTAACAAATATTCAGGCATCTTTTTAGAAGACCACAACTTTATATGCCACATATACTCAGTCCGCAGTCAGTGCAAAATCATTACCAGCAGCACAAAGGCAAAGCACTTACCACAGTTAAAACTTACAAAAAATTTCTAACACACATGAGAAAGTGATGGATGAGACTTGAGACAAAGCATTAGCAAATCAAGTGAACCTTGGGGTGACAGTAAGAAAGCAAGCTATAAAAAGTAAAAGGGCCAAAGAGGGACTTTATAAACCAAGTCTTTAGATTTTTATCCTCAGAGCAATGGAGAACCACCAGGAGTTTTAAAAAATGAGACACTGGGACTCAGAAGGCAGGAAGAACAGGTGGAAGGCTACAAGTCAATGATGACTTGAGTTAGGACTAAGGAGGTGGGATGGATGGATCTAAAAGATATTTAGAAAAAAAGAGTCAAATGAACTAGATTAGACGTGAGTGGTAAAGGAAATTGAGAATTTAAGCCAAAATAACAAACTTCCTAGCTTCAGTGACTATGGTCAGGAAAACAAGGGGAACAAGCAGCTTCTGTGGGACCAGGTGGGAGTAGGAGGAGAGAGAAGAGTTAGTGCAAGGAAATGATGGAAATCAATATTGATCTATTAAAAGATCAAAATATTTAATAAGAAAAATCTGAGAGTAGCCTAAGAATAAGCAGTTTTCTTGCCCCAGCCCCAGTGGTTTTGCTACGAGACTATGACCTGAATGTTTTCAGCAATACTGAGAAATAAGTAACAGAGTAGAACCTGAAAGGCGGAAAAGGAAATAAAAGACTCATAAACTGCTATTTATATTTTAATATTTGTTTTTAAACCCCTGTGTTTTCAAAATAAGATTATGTAGTTTAGAAAACAATAATTAATTGCAAAGATATATGTGTGCTTCCATATTCCTATGCTAATTCTGGAAGAATACATCACCTTCTGAATTTTGATCCATGTGAATGTATTACATATTTGGAAATTAAATACATACATGTTTTTATTTACTGAATTTAACAGCCTACAAAATTGAATAAAGAAATAATGTTCAGCTGAGCATGGTGGCACACACCTGTAATCCCAGCATTTTGGGAGGCTGAGGTGGGAGGATCGCTTGAGACCAGGAGTTTTGAGACCAGCCTAGGCAACACAGTGAGATTTTGTCTCTACAAAAAATAATAAAAATTAGCTGGATGTGGTGGCACATGCCTGTAGTCCTAGCTACAGGACTGCAGTCCTAGCTACTCAGGAGGCTGAGGTGGGAGGATCACTTAAGCTGAGGAATTCGAGGCTGCAGTGAGCTAAGATTGCACAACTGGGCAAGACAGCAAGACTCTGTCTCTACAAAATAATAATAATGCAGGCTTAGACGCTTAATAGATCTAATTTTTAAAAGTATAATTTATGTAATTTATACCTGCTTTAGGTTCTATGTATGAGCTACTACAAATTAAGCATATATATAGCCTGGTAGTTTTGAGTTTCTCTTATTGATTTACTTATGAACTTGATATTGTCTATGAGACCTTTGTTAATTTCAAAAAATGCAGCCAGAAAAAATAACGGAATTAACCATGCCTGAATGATCCAGTTTAAAAATGAGTAGGGCACTTGCTTAACTGATTAAGACTTACATCAAACCATGTATTAGAATAGTGACAGAAAGTTTACTAGCAGGCTTTTTTTTTTCTTTTTGTTAAGAGACAGAATCTCGGTCTGTCACCCAGGCTGGAGTGCAGTGGTGCTATCATACCTTACTACAGCCCTGAACTCCCGGGCTCAAGTAATCCTCCTGAGTAGTTAGTTGGGACTACAGGCATGTCTGGTTAATTTTTTCTATTTTCTTTGTACAGACAGGGTCTCACTATATTGCCCAGGCTGGTCCTGAACTCCTGGCCTCAAGTGAACTTCTCACCTTGGCTTCCCAAAGTGCTGATATTACAGGCATAAGCCACCGTGCCTGGGCCCACAAATGAAATATTTTAAAAGAAAAATCTAAGCATAGCCTCTGGTTTACATGAAGACATCTGTTAAATCCTACTCTTTAATACACATTTCATCAGTAAGTTGGCTCTCTCTTTGTATTGCTGCTTCTCTGATCTTTTGGTATTATTCTGGATTTCCTTTTCCTTTTTCCTATGCCTATATTCTGCACCAACATACATTTATTGAGTCAGGTACTATGCTAGGCATTGGGAGAGGGTGGGGGATAGGTTCATAGATGAGCAAGTCAAGATCCTTGACTTCAAAGATCTTAAAATCAAGTACAGAGATGGAGCAAGAGCGGGAGGGAAAGAATGTATTAAATTCTTATACATCATTTTGCCTTTTGCATTCCTTACCACTTACGTCACACTTGTGTTTTTATTTTATTAATTAATTAATTATTTTTTTTTTAGACAGAGTCTTGCTCTGTCACTAGGCTGAAGTGCAATGGTGCGATCTCAGCTCACTGCAACCTCTGCCTCCCAGGTTCAAGAAATTCTCCTGCCTCAGCCTCCGAGTAGCTGGGATTATAGGCGAGCACCACCATGCCCAGATAATTTTTGTATTTTTAGTAGAGATGGGGTTTCACCGTGTCGGCCTGGATGGTCTCAATCTCTTGACCTCATGATCTGCCCGCCTTGGCCTCCCAAAGTGCTAGGATTACAGGCGTTAGCCACTGCACCCGGCCTTTCCTTTTTATTTTTTGAGATGGAATTTCGCTCTTGTTGCTCAGGCTGGAGTGCAATGGTGCGATCTCGGCTCACCGCAATCTCTGCCTCCTGGGTTCAAGCAATTCTCCTGCCTCAGCCTCCCGAGTAGCTGGGATTACAGGCATGCGCCACCATGCCCAGTTAATTTTTGTATTTTTAGTAGAGACAGGGTTTCTCCATGTTGGTCAAGCTGGTTTCAAACTCCTGACCTCAGGTGATCCGCCCACCTCAGCCTCCCAAAGCGCTGGGGTTACAGGCATGAGTCACCACACCCAGCCTTATGTTGTTTTACTGACTTCATAGCTGTAATTTTTAATGGCTATGTAACATATCATCCTGTGGACACAAAGCAATTTACTTACCATATACCATAATATAAGAGCTGTTTTGAATTCTTCAAAATTATAATGGATGACCATCTATTTCTACATTTAAAGTACTTTCCATGAGACAGAATCTAAGAAATGGAAAATTAACAAACTGACTGTTTAAGGTTTATCATGCACATTGTCCAACTGCTTTCTTAAAGTGCTATATTCTAGCACATGTAACTATGCTAGTATTGTTAGTATCCCTACTGGCATTGAGTATTCTTTTAAAAAACCTGCTACTTGTATACTGTGAAAAATATCTCATTGTTATTTCTAATTACATCTCTGATTTCTTAAAGAGGGTGAATATTTTTTCTATGTAACATTTATTTTGTGAATTGCTAGTTCTTATCCTTTACTCATCTGGTAATAATATCTCGTATCACATTTTGTGTAATTTCATGTCACCACTGGCTAGACTTTCTTTTATCTTGCTCTCCCAGTCCACTATAGTAAGTTTCCTCTGTTGTTGGGTAGACCTGTTTCTCACAACAGATCAGGAAGAGGCTTTAAATTCATGGAGTATTTTAAAGTTTCACTTTAGGTTCATGGGCAAGAAACAGGCTGACAAATTGGCTCCTTCTCCAAATATCAAAAAAAGAGAGTTTACCCTGGGTTGTTAACATGTTCATTAGAACTCCTAGTCCTCCCAGGCTGTGAGTTCAAAAAGAAATGTTTTTCGAAGTAGATTTCCAAAATTAGCATGGAACAGATGTTGCTGCAATCTTTGTATGGGCTGGGTGTGTGGGCAGGATATCAAGCTAGCTTTTCATGTATATTCCTTTAATTAATAGCATGTCCTATCATCTCTTCTGCCCTCTGTTCCTACTGACTCATTGCTTAAAGTCTCTTCAGGACTCAGTGGGGAAGAATAGATTTCCCTTGCAGGCCTCCCTCATGAGGATGCTGGGTAGCCCTTCCTTCGCCCTGCTTCATCCATCAGCACCATCTGTTTTCTGTCTTCTACAACCTAGAAAGTCTCTGCTTTGCTGATGGTCACTCCATCTGTTCCCATTCTCAGTGCTATGACAGAATTACACATTTCTGTCTGTAAATTCTTTTTCCTGTCTTTTCACAGAGAGTTGGGGATAAGAGGAGGTAGACACATATATTTAGTCTACTGGCTTTCACTACTATGAACTTGAGTTAAAATCCTGAGGTGACATGATTTGGAACCCCAAAATATTTCAAATTTAGACACTATATAAAAAAATTCCAAGACATTCAATTAAAATTAGCCTGAATTTTAAAGAATACTATTTTTCAGTACCAACTTCAAGAGCAAATCAGTTTCCTCATATGGATGACCAAAGAATCATACATAAACACAAAAGTTTAAGATGGGGCAATACTTGGCATCAAAAAGACTGGGAGTGAGGCACAAATGGGAGAGAAGAGAAAGGAAAGCTAATGGTCTCAACTGCTACAGAGAAGGGATGAAGTGATTGTTTTTCCCAAAAATGTTTCTTTCTTCACAACATTGGGACAAGTGGGCTAAAACTCAAAATTTTTAAGAAGATGTATTGATCGGTCAAAGCCTTGAAAATTAAACACTGACATTATTTTTACACACCAGGAATGTAAAGACTGTCTCTACAGCAACAAAGATTCCCTTTGTGCCAATTAACCTTTACTACAGCTCTTTTACAGACCACCTGCTGAATTCTTACTCTGTGGAACTGTGGGTGAATAGCCAATTCTTTTTACGGAGTAACAGAGACCAGTTAAAAAGAAAGAAAGAAAATATAAACTAGTAATCTTTTAAATTCTGACTTGCTATATGTGGCACCCCACATCCATCCAGTCAGGTTAACCTCTTAGTATGCACTGCAAGATCCTTCCTATAAAAGTAAGGCTTTGCGAATGTCACTTTTTAAATTTAAAGAACCCCTCTGGCACTGAATATAAAAATATATTACCTGAAATTATGTTTAATGACAACTGAGTACTATCAGTTACATTCTCCAACACAAATCTGTTCAGCACAGGCTTCCTTCCACAGGTGATCTTGAATGCTGCTGAATACGCCTAATCCTACCACTTGTGTTCATCACCTCCCAACACACACGGGCACGGGTGGGACCTGAGCTCCTTCTATCCTCAGTGTTTTTTCATGACTATAAAAGTAACATATATTCATTACATACAACTAGAAAGTAAAGTAAGAAAATGTCACCTTTGTGGCCCTGACACCGAGTATACATTTTTTTGAATTTTTACTGTCTTCTAGGACTATCTTACACAAAGTAGTCAACCAGTCACAAAGTTCAGGAAGCTAAGAGGAAAATTCCAGGGAAAGCAGGAAAAAGAAAGGGAAAAAAGGGAGATTAAAAAATCCAAATACCTGGATAGGACAAAAATCTTGGGGAAATCTTGGGGAAAAGTAAATAATCTTCCTATTTATTGAGTGCTTATTCTGTATCAGACACTTTTTCAACTACGTACTTAATTATCTCATGAAACCCTCAAAACAACTTTAGACCTATCATTCACATCTTATAGGTGAGAAAATTGAGCCATATCAAGCTTTAAAAATATGCCCTAGGATACACTATTGATGTGAAGCCAGGATTTAAAAAAAAAAAATTTCACATCCTAAGCCATCTAAACTTTATTACCACTATGGAAGAAACTAGTAAGAATGACCTTATACAAAGGTTAGAGGCAATTTCTTTTAAACATAAAAAGATAATTCTCACGGGTGGCACAGAAAAGCTACCCAAATCATTTTATAAGGTCAGTGGTACAAAATAGCAATCATCACACCAAAAAAACTACATTGCAATCTCATTTATGAACAGAGAAATTCCATAAAATACCAACACCTGAAATTTACCTCTCAGCACACAAATAATCCATTACAGCACAGTGTGTTATACAGTCGACCCTTGGACAACACAGGGATTGGGGTACTGAACCAACTCCCCCAACCTCACTGTGTGCAGTCGAAAATCCAACTTTTGACTCCTCCAAAACTTAACTACAAATGCCTACTTGACTGGAAGCCTTGCCAATAACATAACAGTCGATTAACACATGTTATATGTATTATATACTGTATTCTTACAATAAAGTAAGCTAGAAAAAAGATAATGTTAAAAATTGTAAGGAAGGAAAAATACACTTACTAGTCATTAAGTGAAAGCGGATCATCATACAGGTCTTCATTCTCATCATTTTCATGTTGAGTAGGCTGAAGAGGAGGAGGAAGAGGAAGGATTGGTCCCGCTGTCTCAGGGGTAGCAGAGGAAAAAGAGGTGGAGGAGGTGGAAGGGAGGCAGAAAAAGCAGGCACACTCAATGTAGCTAAAGAAATGCACCATAATTAGACTATTTTGCTCTTTCATTTTTCTAAAAATGTTTCTATATGGTACCAATCCTTCTTCCGCCATTTGCTTTAGTTTTAGTGCTTGTATCATGAAAGAGTCTATGTTGTAAATGAAGTCAAAAGCAGTCTTGAATAATAAGAATCCTTCTGCTAGATTATCTAACGTCATTTCCTTTTATGGGTTTGCTTCTTCCAGGACTCCTTTCTCATCACCTGGCACCAGTTCAGATGCACTGATCTCTATCAAGCAGATTTTTGTGCCCCCTCGACCCTTTTTTTTTTTTTTTTTTTTGGCACATCCACAAACTCTTTCAAGATTTCCTTGATTGGCTATGTCATAAATCTTGTGAAGTCATACACAATATTTGGACACAGTTTTCTCCAGCAGGAATTTATTGTTTGGGGATTAATGGCTTTCACAGTTTTTTCTGTAACAATGATGGCATATTCAATAGTGTAAGCCTTCTAGGCTTTCATGATGTTCCTTCTATTGGGGTCCTCCATAGCACTGACATCCTTTCCACAGAGTGCTGTGTATAATGAGCCTTCCAGGTCCTTACAACCCCCAATCTAGAAGTTAAATTACAGATGTTGTGTTTGGTGGCAAGTAGACCACTTCAATGCCTTCAGTTTTGACCTCATAGGGTTTGGAGTGGCCAGGGGCATTATTCAATATCAAAAGAACTTTAAAAACCAATCCTTTACTGGCAAGATACTTTCTGACTTCAGGGACAAAGCACTGATGAAAGCAATCCAGAAAAAGGGTTCTTGTCCATGACTTCTTGTTGTACAACAACCTAAAGACTGGCAGCTGCTGTTTATCTCTTTAAGACTTGAGGATTAGCAGCTTTACAGATAAGGGCGGCCCTGATCATAAACCCGACTGCACTTGCACAAAATAGTAGTTAACCTATTCCTTCCTGCCTTAAATCCTGGTGCTTGCTTTTCTTCCTTACTAACAGAAGTACCTTGTGGCTTTTAAAATTTTTTCCAGAATAGGGCAATTTTGTCTGCATTAAAAATCTGTTCAAGCAGATATCCTTTCTCCTCAATGTTTTTTTAATGGCTTCTGGGAATTCATCTGCTGCCTCTTGGTTGGCAGATGCTGCTTCTCATGTTATCTTGACATTTAAAAAGCCAAACCTCTTTCTAAAATTATCAAACCATCCTTTGCTGGCATTAAATTCTCCAGCTTTAGATCCTTCACCTTCCTTTTGCTTTAAGTTGTCATATAATGACTTTGCTTTTTCTGGAATCACATTAGAGTCTACAGGTACAGCTTTTTTTCCTTAGACGCAGGGACAGATTGGTTGGAAAGGTATGCCTTTCTTACAGCAACCCTGCACCCTCATAAAAACTGAATTTTCAATATGATAAAAAGGTATTTTGCAACAAATGCAAAGTTTTTGTGCCTGCTGCTGTAACTACAGTGAAGGCTTCATATATTTTCTTTTCTTTTTTTTTACAATGTCCCTTACTCTGGATTCATTCATCTTGAAATGATGGACAATCACAGCTCAATCTATGTTACATTATCAGGCAATTAAACTTTTTTCTTCTAATGTTGACTCTTCTCTGCTTCTTGGGAGCACTTCCAGCATCACTAGTAACATTTCCTATGGGTCCCATGGTGTTATTCAAAGTTTGCAGTGTTGTACAAACACTACATTTACTGGAGAGATGAACTGCTCACACAGAGATAATCAGTGTCACATGGCATTTGAAGCAGATATCTGCAACACTTGAGCTCACCAATAGCAACAGGAGGTAGTTATAAAATTATTACAGTAGTATCATATGCACTACAGTTAATTTCATGCAGTTATAATTTAATACTGAATCTTTACATTGGTTTACATTTCTCTTGACTGCAAATGGCGCCACATATAGTTGTGTTTGTATGGGATATGATTTGGATGTGTCCCCACCCAAATCTCATCTTGAATTGTAGCTCCTATGATTCCTACATGTTGTGAGAGGGACTCGGGGGAGACAACTGAATCATGGGGGTGGTTCCCCCACACTATTCTCATGGTAGTGAATAAGTCTCACTTAGCTTGGCTCTCTCACTCTCTCATCTGCCACCATGTAAGATGTGCCTTTCACCGTCTGCCATGATTGTGAGGCCTTTCCAGCCCCAGGAAACTGTGAGTCTGTTAAACCTCCTTTTCTTTATAAATTACCCAGTCTAGGGTGTGTCTTTATCAGCAGCATGAAAACAGACCAATACAGGAAACTGGTACTGGTAGAGCGAGGTGCTATTGTAAAGATCCAAAAATGTGGAAGCAACCTTGGAACTGGGTAATGGACAGAGATTGGAACAGTCTGGAGGGCTCCAAAGAAGACAGGAAAATGTGGGAAAGTCTGGAATTTCCTAGAGACTTGAATAGCTTGGACTGAAATGCTGATAATGATATAGACAATGAAATCCAGGCTAAGGTGGTCTCAGATGTAGATGAGGAACTTGTTGGGAATTGGAGTAAAGGTGACTCTTGCTATGTTTTAGCAAAGAGCCTGACAGAATTTTGCCCCTGAACTAGAGATCTGCGGAACTCTGAACTTGAGGGAGATGATTTAGAGCATCTGGTGGAAGAAGTTTCTAAGTAGCAAAGCACTGAAAAGGTGACTTCAGTGCTGTTAAAAGCATTCAGTTTTAAAAGGGAAACAGAGCATAGAAGTTTGACAAATTTGCAGCCCGACAATGCAACAGGAAAAACAAGCCAGCTATCTGAGGAGAAATTCAAGCTGGCTATACAAATCTGCATAAGTAATGATGAGCCCAGCGGGAATGTCAATCACCAAGACAATGGGGAAAATGTCTCCAGGGCATGTCAGAGATCTTTGCGGCAGCCCCTCCCATCACAGGCCTGAGGCCTAGGAGGAAAAAATGGTTTCCTGAGCTGGGCTCAGGGCCTCCCTGCTGTGTGCAGCCTAGGGACTTGGTGCCCTACCTCCCAGTCACTCCAGCTAAGGCTAAAAGGGGCCAGGGCACAGGTCAGGTTGTGGTTTCAGAGGGTACAAGCCCCAAGACTTGGCAGCTGCTTCCACGTGGTACTGAGCCTGCGAGTGCAAAGAAGTCAAGAACTGAGGTTTGGGAACCTCTGCATAGATTTCAGAGAATGTGTGGAAATGCCTGGATGTCCAGGCAGGGGCAGGGCCCTCATGGAGAACTTCTGTTAAGGCTGTGCAGAAGGGAAATGTGGGGTTGAAGCACCCCCACAAAGTCCCCACTGGAGCACTGTCTACTGGAGCTGAGAGAAGAGGGCCACTGTCCTCCAGACCCTAGAATGGTAAATCCACTGACAGCTTGCACCGTGAGCCTGGAAAAGTGACACTCAACATCAGTTCACGAAAGCAGCCAGGAGGGAGGCTGTACCTGGCAAAGCCACAGAGGCAGAGCTGCCCAAGACCATGGGAACCCACCTCTTGCATCAGAGTGACCTGGATGTGAGACATGGAGTCAAAGGAGATCATTTTGGAACTTGGATTTGACTGCCCTGCTGGATTTTGGACTTGCATAGGGCCTCTGGCCCCTTTGTTTTGGCCAATTTCTCCCATTTGGAATGGGTGCATTTACCCAATGCCTGCACCCCCATTGTATCTAGGAAGTAACTAACTTGCTTTTGATTTTACAGACTCATAGGCATAAGGGACTTGCCTTGTCTAGATGTGATTTTGAACTGTGGACTTTTGAATTAATGCTGAAATGAGTTAAGACTTTGGGGGACTGTTGGGAAGGCATTATTGGTTTTGAAATGTGAGGACATGAGATTTGGGAGGGGCTGGGGCAGAATGATACGGTTTGGTTGTATCCCTACCCAAATCTCAACTTGAATTGTAGCTCCCATGATTCCCACATGTTGTGGTAGGGACCTATTGGGAGACAACTGAATCATGGGGGCAGTTTCCCCCATACTATTCTTTTGGTAGTGAGTAAGTCTCATGAGATCTGATTGTTTTATAAGGAGTTTACCTTTTAGCTTGGCTCTCTCATTCTCTTGTCTGCCACCATGTAAGACAGGCCTTTCACCTTCCACCATGATTGTGAAGTCTCTCCAGCCACAGGAAAAGTGTGAGTCAGTTAAACCTCTTTTTCTTTATAAATTACCCACTCTTGGGTATGTCTTTCATGTCAGCAGCATGAAAACAGACTAATATAAGATGCATGTATTTTGATAAATTTTAACTTTTTATAAGATTTGTGTACATTATATGATAGTAAATAATAAACTAGTATCTGCATATATTTAATGCATTCATGATATACCTATCTTGTTTTCGATATTTCTAGGTTATACAGCTCAACTGCAAGTTTTTTCAAATTGTTGTAAATCTGTAAAAAAATTTCCAATATATTTATTGAAAAAATCTCCATAAGTAAACCATTGTGGTTCAAACCTGTGTTGTTCAAGGGTCAACTGTATTCCAAAAATGCAATATTAGATTAATAGTAAGCATGAAAATACAATCACATGAATAGGCCCAGTGAGAAAATCAATATAATCAATGCAAGTGAAAAGAAAAAGTGATGCAGAGAAGGCAAATCCATTTAAAAACAAAGAGAGAGAAAAGAAATAAGCATTGGATAAAATTCAATATTCCTTCCTGATAAAAATTCTTCTGAGTTAAGCACTAGAGACTGCCTCTTATAAGTGTTATGTATTTCTAAAGAAATGGATCACAAGTAGGAGTCATTTTACGATTTTTTTTTTTTTTTGAGATGGAGTCTTGGTCACCCCAGCTGGAGTTCAGTGGTGTGATCTTGGCTCACTGCAACCTCTGCCTCCTAGGTTCAAGCAATTCTCCTGCCTCAGCCTCCCAAGGAGCTGGGACTACAGGTGCACGCCACCACACCAGGCTAATTTTTGTACTTTTTAAGTAGAGATGGGGTTTCACCATATTGGCCAGGCTGGTCTTGAACTCCTGACTTTGTGATCCTCCCACCTGGGCCTCCCAAAGTGCTGGGATTACAGTCATGCCACTGCGTCTGGCCTTAAATTGTTTTTAATTAAAAAAAAATTTTTTTTTAAAGAGGGGGCCATGGGCAGACCAGGTTCAGACTCCCAGTCACAGGCATCCAAGGGCCCAGAGCTGCGCATAGCCCCCTTGGACAGCATGTTCCTTTTATTATTATTTTTTGAGAGTCATTTTTATAAAGGAGCCACACTAAACTTATCTGTATTTTTTAAAAATATACATGCCACTAAAGCAAGCCCAACTCATTTTTAAGGAATGCAAAATTAGAGAGAACACGCTAGGGAGAGGTAGAAGGAAGCTCAGAACTCTTTTCTGGGTTTTAGTACTCCTTTCTGCAGTGGCCAATGAATTAAGAGACAACTTTTGCTCATAATTTTGGGCTTATTTAGAGCCTACTTACCCAGAGATTCCAAAAGCAGTGATTAATAATAATGGCATAACACACAAATTACCATCAGTGAAGGGAGACAGATGCTGTTCAAAGAAACTCCATTTTCTCTCGGCTACAGTAAAATTATGAATTAGGTAGGTAAGCTGCATTGTGAGTCATGATTAAGTTGATAACCAACTACAGCCTGCTCACTACTGTTAACTCCCTTTTTCATGAAAGACAAAAGCATACTTGAAAAGTACAAAATCTTAAGTTGAAGTTATACAAAACATAATGTGAAGTTACAAACTAGGAAAAAAAAAGACTTGACAATTCCCTGAAAATCATAAAACATCTTGTAGCACTTATATTTTTCTTCCTAAGATTGAGTACTGAAAAATCTAAATGTAAGATTTGATCATATTTTTTTTAAATTTATTGTTTTGAGACAGAGTCTCTCTCCCTTGCCCAGGCTGGGGGTAGTGGTGCGATATGATCTCAGCTCACTGCAGCCTTGACCTCCTGGGGTCAAGTGAGCCTCCTGCCTCAGCCCTTTTCATCCCCACCACAGCAGCACCACCACACCCGGCTAATTTTTTTGTTGTGTTTTTTTCTAGAGGGGTTCTGCCATTTTGCGCCAGGTTGGTCTAGAACTTCTGGGCTCAAGTGATCTGCCTGCCTCGACCTCTCAAAGTGCAGGGATTACAGGTATGAGCCATCACACCCAGTCCATATCTTAAAATTTTAAATAATAGTAATTTATGAAGTCATAGACTTAATGTTTCAGTTCATATCAGACAACTGATTGCACCAAAAATGCATCTGTATGCAAAGTCTGCTTGAGGCAGGCGCGGTGGCACATGCCTGTAGTTCCAGCTACTCAGGAGGCTAGGGTGGGAGGATTGCTTGATCCCAGGATTCTGAGGCCAATCTGGGCAACATAGTAAGACTCCATCTCTAAAAAAAATTAGAATTAAAAAAATTAAAAACACCCTAAAGGGAAGATTCGCTTACAGGTGTTTTTAACCAGGAGTATGACTCAGAATCAGCTTTTTAAAAAATACATTTACCCTAGACCCATCCATGAAGATCCTAACTCACTGGTCAAGGATGCAGATAGTGTGTGTGTATATATATTTTAACTGCCTAGATAACTGTAGTTTATATCTCTGGTGAAAAATCATCACGGTGTATATTTATAAAGTGAAACCATATGAAACTGCAAACATTATATATATACATACAAAAACAGCAGTTTTATATGGTTTATCTAATAGAAAGTGGCTGGGGGATAAAAATACCCAACAGACTGAACATACTACTTTGTACCAGGCGTGCTTTACTAACTTCTTTATACTAGTTATTCAAAGTATTCATAACACTAGGCAAGAAATGGGCAAAAATATACCTTGACTTTGTATGGGGAGGTGAGAGGGTTGGAGAGGTGGCTGAAGGAGAAAAGGAGCAAAGTCATGGATGCCACAGTGCAAACCACTGTTATGTCTGAAATGAAGACCACTGGGGTTAATGATGGAGTGAGAAGGTAATAGAAGACACCAGAGAACATTAATTTAAGACAAGGCCTGCATTTAGCAACTGTCTGTGTGCTCAAGAAAGGGACAACGCTCCTCAGTCATTTCCAACACATCTAACATCAAGAATACGGACAAGAATGCATGTGCTGTTAATACTCTTAACTCACAGAAAGAGAAGTTGGGGGAAGAGTACCCTCTGTTTATGGGGCTTAGTGGGTACAGTCACAGCTCATCAGGAATGAACTAGTATCACACAGGCTGGGCATCAGGCCCATGCACAAGCAAACCTCCAATCTTTTAAAACTATCATTAAAAGACAATCATATTTAAAATTGAAATAGTAAACACATGCACCTACATTCAAACTAGTGGTTGGAAACAGAATTGTAGCATTTCATTATCAAATTTTTTTTCTTTTTTTGTGGAGATAGGCTCTTGCTATGTTGCCCAGGCTGATCTTTAACTCCTAGGCTCAAGCAATCCTCCTGCCCCAGCCTTCCAAAGCGCTGGGATTACAGGTGTCAGCCACCATGTGTGGCTGCATTTCATTATCACTTAAGGCTTACAGGCCTCAACTAATACAGAGGACAGGTTAATGACCAAAAAGATAATGTTTAGAAGGTCCAGACCCCACAGAAAGTAAGGCTTTCCTGGGACCGTCTCTAATACTTCAGTATACTAGTCTGTTTCTTTCCATTTTACAATTTGATATGATTTTTTAACAAGTTGCTTTTATGTTTACCTAGAAGTTTCACTGAACAGTTTTTAAAAGTAAATATAATTAAACTGAAGAATCACAGAAGGAAGCCTTAAAACAATTCAAATCCTCCATTTTTTATATAAGGAAATAAGGGTTCAACAAGAGTTACATCACTGGCATGAAGTTCCAGAGAGTTGTAGTGGAGTTAAAACTGAACTGGGCTGGGCATGGTGGCTCATGCCTGTAATCCCAGCACTCTGGGAGGCCGAGGTGGGCAGATCACCTGAGGTCAGGAGTTCCAGACCAGCTCCACCAACATGGTGAAACCCTGTCACTACAAAAATACAAAAATTAGCTGGGCATGATGGCAGGTGCCTGTAATCCCAGCTACTTGGGAGACTGAACGGGAGAATCGCTTAAACCCGGGAGGTGGAGGTTGCAGTGAGTCGAGGTTGCGCCACTGCACTCCAGCCTGGGTGACCGAGCAAGAGTCCATCCCAAGAAAACAAAACAAAACAAACAAACTGGAACTGAGCCAAGATGGTATGATCCAAGAGATTCTATATATCCATGCCAGTGTAGTCAGATGTGGCATCACTGGAAACTCCCAAATGACTTTTGAAGCAAAGCATCCCTCACTCTCATCCCTTCACTTTATCCCAAAATTCAGGGTCCAGATCAAGAGATGGGCTGAGAATGTTTGTTTTACTTAGTAACTGGTACTCACTTCCACATTCACCAATCTGTCATACTGGAGGACTGAGTTTAAATACATGAGCCAGACTTTAACTAACTTCCTTCAGGATTAGCCACAATATAACCTAACAGTTTCATGTTATGCTAGGTGTTCAAAAACATGGTCTTGTTGCACAGTAACAGATGCTGCATGAAGACAAAGAGACTTGTTACAATAGACTCTTAACAACAAGGCATTCTGGTTGCCAGATAATTGGCTACAGTTCATAAATTACCTTTTTTTTCTTTCCTGGGTTCGTGTTCCTATCAAAAGAGTCATAACTAATCCCAAATCAGTGAGTCTTAACTCTAAAGGACTGAAAGAAAGACAAATAAAATACTAAAGCTCTTACATGCTACAGGATTTTAAATTGAGAAATAGCAAACATGAATAGATGAAACCTGTATTTGCTTAATTCCAGTAGACTAAATACTTTGGCCTAAATAGAGTTGTCAATCTCATAAACCCAAGAAATACTGAGAAGCAAGAAAATTCAGATAACTCTGAATTTTGAATTGCTAGTTACAGTTCACTTGACAGGATGCAACTATAATGTACAAGGCATGGGAATAAATTTAAGATATCAGAATAGGGGTTTTGACTCTGCCAGTACAAAAAACTATATACTAAGTAAAACACCAAAGAGACTGATGCAAAGCCCCTTATATAAATACTGCCAGCTTTTTTATGTAAGTTCAGCTGATCACAATAAAAAGTGAAATTAGTTTGACACAACTTACTTAAAATTCTTCAGACTCCACATTGCTCATAGGTGAAAATCTAAATTCCTTAATTCTGCCCCTGCTCATTTCTTTTTTTATTCCTCTCCCCTTAATCCTTATATGCCTTGATCCTGATGTATTCTGTAATTTCTATTAATAATTGTGGAAAATCTGGGGAAGTTTGGGTTAAATTATAATAAGTAAAGTGAAACAATGGTACTAAGTAAGGTTAATAGACTCTGAAGGGATTGGCATGACATAACTCAAAGAAACAGAAGATATACTTGAAGTGAGTTTACAACAATCACAATTATTTTCCAAATGCTATATTCAGATCTACATACCTTTTTAAGAGGAAAAATAAACTGGAGTTACAGTATAAAAAAAAATTAAGAAATGGGGAAAGAAAAACCTTGGTTATCAGAAGCTTATCTAACCACTATGTTATACTATATAAATTTCAGAATTTTATTTGGAACAGCTTTATTGAGGTACAACATATGATAAACTGCACATATTTAAGTCTGTTCAACTGTAATCCCTCTCCTTCCTTTCCCTCCATCTCCCCTCCTCACACCGATCTGCTTTCTGTACATATAGATTAGTTAGTACTTTCTTCAGTTTCACATAAAAGGAATTATGCAATATGTACTCTGTTTTATCTGGCTTCTTTCAGTAAGCATAATTTTGACATTTATCCCTGTTGCTTGTATCTATAGCTCATTTCCTTTTATTGCTGAGTAGTATTCCATGGTATGGATATATTACAATTTGTTTATTCATTCACCTGTTGATGGACATTTGAGTAGTTTGTAGTTTTCAGCATCTGCTGACAAGGGTGCAAAAGGCAATTCAGTAAAGAATCACTTTTTTAAAACAATGATGCTAGAACAATTAGATGCAAAAATAGAATGGCAAAAAGAGAATTTAGAGGCTGGGCGTGGTAGCTCATGACTATAATCCTGCATTTTTGGGAGGCCGAGGCAGGAGGATTGCTTGAGCTCAGGACTTCAAGACTAGCCTGGGCAACACAGTCAGATACAGTCTCTACAAAAAATAAAAGAAATTAGCTGGGTATAGTGGCATACGCCTGTAGCCCCAGCTGCTTGGGAGGCTGAGATGGGAGAACTGCTTGAGCCTGGGAAAGCGAGGCTGCAGTGAGCCATGATCACACCATTGCACTCCAGCCATGGTGACAGAGCGAGATCCTGTCTCAAAAAAACAAACCAAAATTTAGATTCATATATTATACCATATACAAAAAAAATAACTCAAAATGGATTGTTTCTAAATGTAAAACCTAAAGCCACAAAACTTCTAGAAGAAAGCATAGAGTTAGGCATGTGACCTTGGGTTAGGCATTCAATGATTTCTTAGATAGAAGGTCAAATGCAAAATCTATCAAATTGATAAATTGGACATCAAAATAAAAAACTTCCAGTCTTTAAAGGTTAAGAAAATGAAAGGATAAGTCACAGACTGGGAGATAATTTTTAGAATTTAAAACTAAAATTACTGAGGAGAAGACAAAAAGAGGCAGCTATGGCTCACTAGCAAGATCTTTCCAATTACTTATTACTCTAAAAATTGGAATAAACTGTAAGCCCCATCAAAGAATTCCAACAGATAAAGAAAGAGGATTGGAGACTGAGCTGATTAAATTCAAATTTCTTATTCTATAAATACATATTTTAGCTATTTCTAAGAAGATCAATTTAATGCATATTTGATATCATATTATTCAATGGTGAAAGAAGCAATTATGTTCTTGATTCATACAATTCAATAAAAATTTTTTTTTTTTTTTTTGAGACGGAGTCTCGCTCTGTCGCCCAGGCTGGAGTGCAGTGGCGCGATCTCGGCTCACTGCAAGCTCCGCCTCCCGGGTTCACGCCATTCTCCTGCCTCAGCCTCCCGAGTAGCTGGGACTACAGGCGCCCACAACCGCGCCCGGCTAATTTTTTGTATTTTTAGTAGAGACGGGGTTTCACCGTGGTCTCGATCTCCTGACCTTGTGATCCGCCCGCCTCGGCCTCCCAAAGTGCTGGGATTACAGGCGTGAGCCACCGCGCCCGGCTAAAAATGTTTTCAATTAAAACATTTTTACCTGCCAGGGTGATGTGACTGTGTACATAAAGGTAAAGAAAGTTGTTCAAATAGAACCCCCTGTGCAGTATCCTCCACCTTCCAATTGCTCTCCAGCCTTCAATGGGCTAATTGTTTCACTGTTCCATAGTACTCTGGATGCAACTTCTATCAGTGCTGCTCACCAAATTAATTATTGGGAGCTGAGAGCTGTCTTTTTCAGTTCTGTAATCTCAGCATCTAGCACAGTATGTGAAAATAACTAGTACATATTCAGTACATATTCAGATGGAAAAAAACCCTAAACTCGAGAAGATGATTTTAGAGAACAGTTAATCAGTATTGGAAAAATACTAAGACATCCACTCAGGAGGAACAGGAACCCTACTTAACGCTGTTTTATCACCTGGAAGTACGATGTACTACACAAAAATTAAACGCTGGTCTTGGAAGCTATAAGCTACTACAAGACTAATGTTCAAAAAGGTCCTAAAAAATAAAATGGAATTTTGAGAGATAATTCTGCTGAGCTGAGGTGACACTTTATATAATTATTCTAAATAGATAAATTCTAAATAAATTATTCTAAATAAATTATTACAACTAGGTGGGAGGATTGTAGGAGCTCAGGAGTTCAAGACCAGCCTGGGCAACATAGCAAGGTCTCATCTCTATTAAAAATGTTTTAAAAATTGGCCAGTCATGGTGGCACACATCTGTGGTCTCAGTTACTCAGAAGGCTGAGGTAGGAGGATGGCTTAAGCCAGGTAGTCAAGGCTGCAGTGAGCCATGATTGTGCCACTGCACTTCAGCCTGGGCAACAGAGCAAGACCCTATCTCAAAAAATAATAATAATAGGCTGGGTGTGGTAGCTCACGCCTGTAATCCCAGCACTTCAGAAGGCTGATGTGGGCAGATGATGAGGTCAGGAGTTTGAGACCAGCCTGACCAACATGGTGAAACCCTGTCTCTACTAAAAACACAAAATTAGCCAGGCGTGGTGGCACATGCCTGTAATCCCAGCTACTCAGGAGGCTGAGGCAGGAAAATCACTTTAACCTGGGAGGTGGAGGTTGCAGTGAGCCGAGATCGCACCACTGCACTCCAGCCTGGGCAACAGAGCGAGACTCCATCTCAAAAATAAATAAATAAATAAATAAATAAATAAATAACAGCTTGAGACCATACTGGCTAACAATAATAATAGTTTGAGACCAGCCTGGCTAACAATAATAATAGTTTGAGACAAGCCTGGCTAACATGGCAAAACCCCATCTGTACTAAAAAGTTAGCCACATATGGTGGTGCATGCCTGTAATTCCAGCTACTTGAGAAGCTGAGGTGGGAGAATTGCTGGCACCTGGGAGGCAGAGGTGGCAATGAGTCAAGATCACACCACTGCACTCCAGCCTGGGCAATAGAGCAAGACTCTATCTCAAATAATAATAATAATAAAATTAATTCAACTACATCATGATTTGACTACAAAGAAATTCAAATCCTCTGATAGGATAGTCGTTTACTAAAATCACTCTAGCAAAGTAGCAAACCTCTGTAAAACTTTTCTTGCTTCTTACCTTATACAGGTATTATGAAGTTTAGGAGTCTGAGGAATGTTAGAATTGCTATATTCTTATATCTACTCCAACAGGTTTATTAACATCTGATTACAGCAACTGAACAATTTTTGCAAATTAACTGAGGATTTGAATATCCTAGTCATCCTTGAGAACCCAATAAAACCAATGGACCTTCATCCTAGAAGCCCTACTATGGTCCTGTTTAAAAACTAATACAAATATTATAAAACTTATACTTACAATTATTGCTTTTGGTGAATTTGTATGTGAATTATTAGCAAGAACTTACATTGGGGGGGAAATGGCTATTCCAGTTTGAATGTTTGTCCCAACTCATGTTGAAATTTAACTGTCATTGTTAACAGTATTAAGATGTGGGACCTTGAAGAGCTGAGTAGGCCGTAAGAGGCCCACCCTCATGGGTGGGATTGGTGCCCTTATAAAAAGACAGGTTCATCACCCTTCACCTTGCCCTTTCAACCTCTCTTGCTGTACTGCCATAGGAGGACACCATATTCCTCCTCCTCCCTAGAGGATGCAGCAATAAGGGACCATCTTGGAACCAGAGACTGAACCTGCTGATACTTTGATCTTAAACCTCCCAGGCTCCAGAATATAAGAAGGAAATTTCTGTTCTTTACAAATTACCCAGTCTGGAGGCGGAGCTTGCAGTAAGCCGAGACTGTGCTACTGCACTCCAGCCTGGGTGACAGAGCGAAGACGAAGACTCCATCTCAAAAAAAAAAAAGGGCAATTAAAAAAACAAATTACCCCGTCTGCAGTACTTTGCTCTAGCAGCAGGAAATGGACTGAGACAATGGCTGTCAGGGTCATGACTATGCATAGAAAATTAGTGATAAGAATATTTATTGTAACATTATTCATCATAATAAAAAAGAATTATGGATAGCCACGAACCATAAAACAGTCATTTTAAAATGACACTGAATACTGAACGACACTGGACAACGTTCAGAAAATAAAAGCTGCTTACAAAGACTATTTATATATTAACTTTATTTTGAACAGATATGTATTACTACAAACATGAAAAGATTGGATAGCAAAATAAAATTTCACTAAGAGTAATCTGAACAAGGGAATATGAAAAATGTTTAACTTCCAGGGCTTTTTGCTTAACTGTATTCCAGTTTTCTACCACAAATGTTACTTTTGTAATCAGAAAAAAAAAGGTTTAGTGAAAAAGGAAAAATATTTAAAATATTTGTGGCTAGGCTCCAATATAATCAAACTGTCACAAATAGCTGCTTTGGCAATTGTGGAAACACTGGTCACATGACACAGAGTTTTGCAGACATTCAAGTGGGTCAGTGTGGTGAGGAGCCTCCAAGATGGCTTCCAACAATCCCCACACCCCTAGTATTCACGTTCTTATGTAGGCTTCTATGTTGTACCAGGGTAGGTCTGTGTGACAAATATACAGATGTTCCTTGACATACAATAGAGTTACATCCCAATAAAACCACTGTTAGATTGAAAACATCGTAAGTCGAAAATGCATTTAATACACCTAGCCTAACCTGAACATGCTCAGAAGACTTATATTAGCTTACAGTTGGGCAAAACCAACTAACACAAAGCCTATTTTATAATAAAGTGTTGACTATCTCATGTAATTTATTGAATACTGGGTTGAGAGTGAAAAACATAATGATGGTATACCATTGTAAAGTTGAAAAATCCTAAGTCAGGGACTGTCTATGCATGTCAATTCCAAAGATTAGGGTATAAAAGGCTGAGGCTTCCGTCCTGGGCACTCTCCTTCATTACTTTCTATGGGGGAAACCACATTGTGACTAGTCCAAAGGAGAGGCCAATGTGGCAAGGAACTGAAGCCTCCTGCCAATAGCCATGAATGAGATATGAAGCCGATACAACCGAGCCAAGTCTCAGAAGTCTGCAGCCCTGGCTGACACTTTGATTGCAGCCTCATGGGAGATTCTAAGTCAGAACCATCCAGCTAAGCTGCTTCCACATTGCTGACCCACAGGAACTGTGATAATAAATGTTTGTTGTGTTAAGCAGCTAAGATATTGGTAATTTATAACACAGCCCCAAGAGATAACTATATAGTTAGCTTACAGTTTGAGACCAGAGGCCCTCCCAAGAACCCGCCTTAGGAAAAAGCACCGAGGCTGCAAGTCATTTTGCTCTAAATGCAAAGTTCTGATTTTCTATGTGGTTTGATCAAAACCAGAAAAGGTGTCTTAATACCTTCTTCAAAATGTTCAATTCCCCTAGATTTGATACCTATTTCTTCCCCTCTCCCACTCATATTTCATCCTATCTTTCTTCAGTTACTGTAAATCTAAGGGTTGGCAAGCTCTTTCTAGTAAATATTTTAGGTTTCTCTGTAGCACTACTCAATTCTGCTGCCATAGTTTGAAAGCAGCCACAGACAATACCTAAATAAATGCACAAGGTTATGTTCCAATAAAACTTTATTTTAAAAACAGGCAGCAGGCTGAATTTGCCTCCAGAGCTGGGGTTTGCCAACCCCTGCTATAAATGAAACTGATCGAGATCCTAGTAAGCCTGATGCTTCCGCTCATGTCAATCTCATTCCCTCTAGCCAACTCAACAGAGACTGCTCCAGAAATTCTCTCCCTTTCATCCATGAATTTGTTCCTCTCTACTGGATTCAAATGTGTTTTTTTCTATCTTAAAAACAAAACAAAAACTCTCTACCCTACTTCCATTTCTCAAACTCACTGTCTCCAATTTTTTTCCTTTTATCCTCTCCCAAGCCTACTCATACCAAGTTTTTGTTAAGGTCACCTCCACACTGCTAAATCCAATGGTCAATTTTCAATCTCCGTTATACCTCACTTATCAGTAGCAGCAGACCATGACTCTCTCTTTCTTAAAACATTTTCTTTGTTTGGTTTCCAGGATACCACAATCACCTGGTTTTCCAAAGTCATTATGGCTTCTCTTTTTCCATCCATCTCTTTTTGGGCCTCTTTTTTCCATCTACATTCATTCCTTTCATGAGTTCACTTAGGCTGTTTGAGTTGCTGCAACAAAACATGTAAGCCTGGGTAATTTTATAAAGAACATAAATTTATTTCTCATAGTTCTGTGGCCTAGAAATCCAAATCGAAGTACCAGTAGGTTCGGTATCTGGTGAGGACCATCATCTGCTCCAAGATGGCACCTTGTTGCTGCATCCTCCAGAGGGGACCAATGCTGTGTCCTCCCTAGGAAAAGGAGCTGAAAAGCAAAAAAGGGCCTAGCTAGTTCCTTTAGCCTTTTTATAAAGTTGCTAATCCCATTCATGAGGACTGCCCTCGTGGACTAATCACCTCCTATTGGCACCATTTCTTAATATTGTTGTATTAAGGATTGAGTTCCAACATGAATTTTGGAGGCAACACAAACATTCAAACCATAATACTCAGTATAGAATCTACATGGGAATGACATCCAAATTTATATCTTTAGATTTCATCTCTCCCCTGAACATCAGATTCACATGTAACTACCTACTTAAAACATAAAACTAGTTGTCTAACAGGCAACTTAACTGTCCAAATTCCAAACTGTCTAAAACTCCACACCTGGTTTAACCTACTCCAACCCGCCTCTCTCTTAGCTCTCCCTCTATCAGTAAATGGCAACCCGATTCTTCAGGATACTCATGCCAAAACCCCTGGAGTCATTCTTTTATTTTTATTGAGACAGGGTCTCGCTCTGTCACACAGGCTGGGGTGCAATGGCGTGATCGCAGCTCAGTACAGCCTCAGTCTCCTGGGCTTAAGCGATCCTCCCACCTCAAGCCTCCTGAGTAGCTGGGATTACAGGCGCATGTCACCATGCCCAGCTAATTTTTGTATTTTTTTTTGTAGAGACTGGGTTTTGACTTATTGCCTCTTCTGTCTCAAACTCTTGGGCTCAAGTGATTAGCTTGCCTCGACCTCCCAAAATGCTGGGATTACAGGGGTGAGCCACTGCACCCAGCCCCTTGGAGTCATTCTTAACTCTTCTTTCACAGCCCACATCTGATTTTCTGGCAAATCTGTCACCTCTACTCTCAAAATATAGTCATTCCTAAGAAGACTTCTCATATCACTGGGAATAAAAGCCTTATGAGGTCTAAGAGATCCTAAATTACTTTGCCATTCCTTCAACTGGAAGATTAGCAGATTACTCGCTCCCTCACATCCTTTAGGATTCCCCTCTGCAAAACCTAAGATCCATGAGGGCAGGAATTTTGCCCATTTTATTTACTGTTATATCTCCGCTACCTGACACATGAGATCCTTAATATCTGCTGGATGAAAGAGTTAACTGTGAAAAGAGACTCCCCCCCAAAAAAGTTATTAAGTTGATGGAAAACTACTGGCAAAAAAACCTGTATATATTAACTCCTTTTTCATTTTCACAGTGTTTTTAAACATAAAGCTCTGGATTACACATGATAGCAGAAAGAGGACTAGAGTATGAGTCAATGGGCCTAGGTTCTACTACCTCATAGCCTCTAAAGATTTTGGTTTTCTGCCACTACAAACTTCTGAAGACCATGGTTTTCAGACATGTAAAATGAGAGGATTGAACCCATGCCCCTGGGCCCCTTTAAAATCTACAAAATTCCAAAATTTTTTATATGACTTTAGAAGTTTACAAGCCTCTATAAAGGTGTGTTAATACGGAAGTATAAATCTGACTTCCTGAGAAAAATGTTACACCCTATAGAAGTGGCCTACAAGCTTATGTGGTTGGTGAAACAAAATGAAACAAACACTTATTTAAGGGCTTAAAATAGATCTAAGACTTTTTGATAGATACTTGAAAAAGTTATCTTTGTTTTCAATAATAACACTGAAAAGTAGGAAGAAATTTTCACTCTTTCTTTAAACAACAAAAATTTATTTCTTACAGTTCTGGGATCTGGGGAGTTCAAGATCAAGGTGCTAGCAGATTCGGTGTCTGGTGAGGACCCATTTCCTCCTAGATGGCTGTCTTCTCACTGTAACCTCACAGAAGGGGCAAGGGCTCTCTTTGGGGTTGTTTTCAGTAAGGCCACTAATTGCATTCATGAGGTCTCTTCCCTCATGACCTAATTACCTCCTGAAGGCCCCAACTCCTAATACCATCACCTTGCTGTCTAGGATTTCAACGTACGAATTTGGGGGGAACATAAACATTCAGTCCAGTGCAAACATGTCCAGGATCACACAACAGTAAGCTGGAACTCAAATGCAGGACTACGAAACTCCAGACCTACACTGTTTCCAATGTTTCCAACAATACCTCAAGTTTCAGTTACAGGATACACAATACACCTATATTTAAGGAACAGACACAGATACTTAAGGAACCTTTTGATCAGAAATAATCACAGAGTAAGCCTCATGAGTGCAGAAGCTATGTAGATTTCCACTAGAAAGAATCTGCAGCCAGGCATGGTGGCTCATGCCTGTAATCCTAGCACTTTGGGAGATAAGGAAGGCACAATGCTTGAGCGCAGGAGTTCGAGACCAGTCTGGGCAATATGGCAAAACTCTGTCTACAAAAAATACAAAAATTAGCTGGGCATGGTGGCACATGCCTGTAGTCCTAGCTACTTGGGAGGCTGAGGTGGGAGGACTGCTCGAGCCCGGGAGGTCAAGGCTACAACGAGCCATGACTGTGCCACTGCACTCCAGCCTGGGTGACACAGTGAGACCCTGTCTCCAAAATAAATAAATAAGAATCTGTTCATAAGCTAATAGGAGTTCTTAGTTATACTGATCTCACTAAACAATGGTTTAGTGTCAACACAATATTTACATATGATTAAAAATAAAATTTTACATTTTATAATAGCTTATCCAACCTCTCATTTTCTTACTTTTTATAGTTTATTATTTTATGGTTTATAATAGAAATCATATAACTACACAGCAGTACATGGATAAGGCTAAAAAGCAAATATATACATGGGAGGCTCTAGAGTTCTGTAGTGAGAGCATGCAGGACCAAAAAAACATTACTCCTCTGTAACAGAGGTACTCAAAGTGAAGTAGTTAATGACTAGAACAGAATAAATTTGAGAGTACACACTTAGAAATTTTTATAGAGAAACTTAGAGCAATTTTATGTCTATTCAACGTTCAATCTTTTTTTTTTTTTTTTTTTGAGACAGGGTCTTGCTCTGTTACTCAGGCTGTAGTGTATGGTGAGAACATGGCTCACTGCAGCCTTGACCTCTGGGCTCAAGTGATCCTCCTGCCTCAGCCTCCTGAGCAGCTGGGACCACAGATGTGTGCTGCCACATCTGGCTCATTTAAAAAAATTTTTTGTAGAAATGGGGGTCTCACCATGTTGCCCTGGCTGATCTCAAGCAATCCTCCCACCTTAGCCTCCCAAAGTGCTGAGATTACAGGTGTGAGCCACTGTGCCCAGTCTGTTCTATCTAATTTAAAAGTGGGCTTGTATTTATTTTTTATTTTTGGGGGGGTGCGGGGACAGGGTCTTGCTCTGTCATCCAGACTGGAGTGCAGTGGCATGATCATGGTTCATTGCGGCCTTGACCTCTCAGGCTCAAGTGATCCTCCCACCTCAGCCTCCCAAGTAGTTAGGACTACATGCATGAGCCAGCACAGTTTTGTCTTTTAAACATTTCATTCTTCTAGTAATTCACTGTGGTTGTATTTTCCAAAAGTATCAGTTGGCCACTTAATAAAAATTTTTTAAATAGCCCTTCACCAGAGAAAATTTTGAGAGCTCTGAAGTAGAGAATGGCCCAAGTCTGTCTAAAGGCAAATTTTATAATGCTTCTTAAATTGTTTTTTTGACTCCCCAGTGACCTAAGGTGCTTTATGATTTGCCTATAACCTCCTGACCCCTCTAATCAGTCTCTTTTCCCACCCTTCTTCACCCCTTAGGAATATACTCTTGCTCTGAATTCATGGCACGAATTTTATTTCCCAGTTTTGAACATTCAATGTCCAGCTCAACCTGATGCATCTCCATTATCAAATTCCTATTTTCTCCTGTGGTCACTTATGGAAAGCTTTCCTTGTTCCTTAAGCCTAGGTTAAGCGCCAGTCCCTATTATTTGCCTAGTACAGTACCTGGGACATAGTAGGTGTTTATTCATTCAAGAGCATTTTATTAAACAAGACCTATGCTCATGTCACTATACCATACTGTCTTCCCTAAAAGGTTATATGCTTCCTTTACACTTTACTGACAATAAATGGACTTTTGTCAGCTTCAAATATTAAAGGAAAAACAATCTATAATTTCTAAAGAAAAAAACCCTCAATTACTATCATTATTCCCTTTCTCATTTCATTTATGAGGCCATAATTGTCAATGTGTCTCAGTTTAAGAATTAAGAAAACTCACATTACTAACAACTTTCATCTCAAAATATTTTCATATTACTGCCATAAAAAGGAAATGTTCTTTCTGAACCCTTCTGCCCTCACCTCCCACACTGTCACACAGGATTTACAAAATAGGTTTATTGGCTAATATAACAAAAATAAGCTACAAAACCCTGCTGGTAAAATTCTTGTCCCAAGAATTTTAATGTTAAGTGATAGGATACTTTATACTGACATTAAACTGGAAAAAAAAAAAATGAGTACTCAGTTCTGAACCTGGATGATGTTACAATTATAATCTCAATATTTTAAGCCAAAGGACACTTCACACTTTTAACATCTAGGAAAGTCATCAAAAAGTCTGATTGCATCAAACCTGCTTAATCCATCAGTGTAAAGAAAGAGGAAAAAGTAATTTATAAGCAGAACTTGGGTTTCCTACAATTTTGTACAAATCTGTCATGTGATGAAATGTATTGTATTGTATACTGCACAACAAAACTCTTTAAGATGAAGTACCTAAAATTTCCCTGAAAGCATAGAAAAGTTTACTACTTTTTAGTCTCAATGGTAGCAACCCTCTGACAAACATTACTTCTGGGTTTTAAATAATCAAGAAATAACAGCATAAATATTCTGGACTATATATTTACCTAATCTTTTTTGGTTGAAGAACAAACTGTCAATATTTGCATCAAAGATTTAAAGATCTAATGAAATTAGACAGTTTAAATCCACTAAGAATAAAGGGCAGTACTCTATGGCAAAACAGTAACCAAATTAACAGCTGGGGTTTGAAGGAAAAAGAGATGAAGGATGAAACAAAGTATTTCAGTAGTAATGCAAACTTATTCTTTTCTTTCCAAGTCTACAAGAAAGTAACTGTTATGTAGATAATTTTAAAAGTACTCACATACATATTTATATGAAAAATTAAACTATGTTTCACTCAGGCTAATAATAACAGCATTCTGTAAATACTTAACAACTGACAGCAGGGAAAGTGGACCAGGATGTGCTAAGACACAAGGGAAGTCAAGCTGGGATAAACCTTGACATAGTCAAGATGGGAAGACTTTGATGATTCAACCAAGGTTATAACCAAGATACATTCTAACTGTATGAATTAGCTCCCAAAATAAGCACCAATGAGTGAATACCTACTGAGTATCTTATTACACTTAACTCTTAACACATACAAATAAAAAAAAAAAAATTGGAATTTCCCAGCAAGACCATAAGTAACAATCAATTTGCTGGGTGTGGTGACTCACGCCTGTAATCCCAGCACTTTGAGAGGCCAAGGCAGGTGGATCACGAGGTCAGATCGAGACCATCCTGGCTAACACGGTGAAATCCTGTCTCTACTAAAAAATACAAAAAATTAGCCGGGTGTGGTGGCAGGCACCTGTAGTTCCAGCTATTTGGGAGGCTGAGGCAGGAGAATGGCGTGAAGCTGGGAGGAAGAGATCGTAGTGAGCCGAGATTGCATCACTGCACTCCAGTCTGGGCGACAGAGCAAGACTCCATCTCAACAACAACAACAACAAAAAGAAACAATCAATTTAGCCACCAGAAGTAGTAGTCAGGTAGAATAGTATTTTAATTTCTGAGTTATATTCAATAAATATTTTCAGTTCAGAATTTTCTCTCTCTCATAAATTCCTCAATTTAACTGAATAACTTTTTAAAAGATTTCTGAGGACCTGGAGTCATTATGTATATTATTAACCCGCTCTCAGAGGGTATTATGAATTCTGGGCAGTATTCCTTGAATTCAATAGCCCTGGAATGTGGAACTCTGCATAGTCCTTCTGCCTCTTTTTTTTTTTTTTTTTTTTTTGAGATGAAGTCTCAACTCTGTCACCCAGGCTGGAGTGCAGGTGGCATGGATCTCGGCTCACTGCAATCTCCACCTCCCCGGTTCAAGCGATTCTCCTGCCTCAGCCTCCTGAGATGACTGGGATTACAGGCATGTGCCACCACGCCTGGCTAATTTTTTTATTTTTAGTAGAGCCGAGGTTTTGCTATGTAGGTCAGGGTGGTCTCGAACTCCTGATCTCAAGTGATCCACCTGCGTCTGCCTCCCAAAGCGCTGGGATTACAGGCGTGAGCCACCATGCCTGGCTAATTTTTGTATTTTCAGTAGAGAGGGGATTTTGCCATGTCGGCCAGACTGGTCTCGAACTCCTGACCTCAAGTTATCCGCCTGCCTCAGCTTCTCAAAGTGCTGGGATTACAGGCATGAACCACTGCACCTGGCCGTTTTTCTGCCTCTTTCTTCCCTTGCACAGTTGTCCCCCGCTGATCACTACTGCCTATGTGCCTGCCGGCAGCAACATCCTTTCACCCCTAAAAATTGTTTGGAAATAAACTATCAAGTTTATTACTAGGTATAAAGTAAGGGTAAGTAGGTTCTGGGTGATAACCTAATTATTCTCTTGTGCATCAGATACATAAGAGTCTTTAGTGCTAGGACTTTGGCATTTATATGGATGCTCAAAGGTGTTCTTTGTTTGTTTGAACTTTACTTTCTAATTCTTAATGGTATAGTCTTAAGTTTCCTCATCTTCTACCTCACAGGTTTTACTGGATAATTAGATGTAAATAATGAATCTGAAATTGCTTAGGTCAGGGCATGGGAACAGAAGGAAATCTACAGATTCTAGTCACTTCCTCCTGCCTTATGTGTTCCATATGTAAGTTGTAAAACTTGAGCTCCAAGTAAGTGAATGTTACAGTGTTATTTTCAGAAGTTTGTGATCAGGATGGTTAGAAACTAACTAAAGAAATGAATGATGTGTGGCCTGAACAGGCAGACCACTTGGGAAACCAGTGGGAAAGTTTTACGACAGCCAGCTTCAATTATTTGATTAAAGGTATATGTAAAATGATTACTCTCAATTCTGTCAACAGTTGCGCTATTTAACAAGTGCTCAAAAATATGTCTACTAAATGCTGCTCCGGAGAGCAAACCAAGGAACGAGAAGTCACAACAGTCTTCAGTTCAAAGAGGACATATTTTTAAATATAAACATCCAAAAATGAAGCAGATTTCCACAATATCACTACAGGGGTTTACAAATGGCTAATAGCCAGATAGCTTTGAGAGGATTTTTGTAAAGAGTGTGAAGGAAATCAGAATATATAACCCCCAAATATGCTTCTCTGATGTAAAAATTACTTTTTAGCTGAAGACAACTGAGAGATAGCAAACCAAGGAAAATCTCTATCCTCTTCCTTTTCTACCTAAAGGCCGGATATAGGTTATAAATCCTCTGTTACTAGAGACAACTCTAGACTCATCAGCCCAGAGACAGCACCAGAGGAATCTGCAAACAAATCTTACTCCTTTACTTTCCCCCCTTATCTTTACCTTTCCACAGTTTCCCACTCCTGGAAGCCTAAAATCCTTTCCTTTGTCCTGTCATTTACCCACACATTTACTGCCCTTTGTTGAAGATGCTATATAAACCAGAGCTGCAAGCCACTGTGCTCTGAGTTTGTTTTCACTGCGGTTTCTCCCATGTGTTGTATGCTGCACATGTTAATAAACTTGCTTTTCTATTGTTAAACTGCCTTTTGTTATAGCCGTTGTTCCAACTGAGGAACTAAGATGGGTAGAGGTGATCTTTAGCCTTCCTCTTGGGTATAAAAATACACAAGATGACCCCTTAAGGTCTGTTTCAACTCTGACAGATAATACATTTTATACAGATAATCTGAAGCCAGAATTTTTCAATTCTGCATTTAATTTTCATACTAAAATAAATCCCAAAAAGTACTATATGGAAGAAATGTAAGTTCCACACAGTATCCAAAGATATCTGTTCAACTACATGAACAAATTCCAGTTGTATCTATCTACTAAAGGTTTAGATAAGAAGCACTTCAAGTGATAAACATGATTTCCTTTTTTGAGCAAGAAAATCACTAAAACTACATCAATAACACCATCACCATCACCATCCACATCATATACCCAACGTCATGAAAATGAACTGGGAATTATGCTTACTTAAAAAAATTATCCTTACTTAAAACAAAAATCACTTCAAAGATGAATCATATAACATATGGACACTGACAGAGCTTGGGAATCCAAATATATGAACACAGAGGGGAAGCAAACCAGTTTTAAAAAATTGATTTCAGCAATCTGTAGGAATGTAGGAACTCCAAGATGGTCATAACCCCACTCAGAGAGGTAAAGAAAACTACGTAAAAGAAAGTCCACAAGAAGTGGGGAGGTCAGCCACAATTATCAAGTTGTTATCAATGTTGAGATAGGTCCCCTCCCTTCCCTGGGAGGTGGGAAGATGTATGTGGAATATTTTAGCATAAACCAAGTATCATATGTGTTTGTTTCAATACAAAAATGGTTCTATTAGTAATGCTAAAATTAATCAGAAAATAAATGTGAGTTTTAGAAAACAGTACAGGTATTAACCTTCTATTCATTACTTTTGGTTTAACCTCATAAAAATGGGCAAAACTGATATAACACCCGTAAAGAAGTAGACATATGATTTGTCTGCCCAGCACCCCTCCAGCACCCCTTCCTCTCCTTACCCCATCACAACAGGACTAAATTAGCATGCGCCACTTCCCTCAAAAGCAAGGCATGAGACCCAAGCTGGCCAAAGCGCTCCATTTCTTGGGCTCTTCTAGTAGGGCTAGTGAGGAAGAACTGAATCTGGAGATAAAGGTGGCTATCTTCCTGACCACATGAAGAGAGTCTGCCAGTAAAATGGAGAAGTAGAGGAAGAGAGAAAAAAATGGCAAAACTCTGTTTTGCTGAACTGGTTTTCTGGCTCTTACAACTGTGGGTAGAGTCCTAATACCCACAGTATGAGTATCTGCTTCACATGGTTCAAAGCGGAAGAGTTTCTCACTGCTTAATTGTTGAATGAAGATGAAGGTGACTATTCTTTCTTTAACTGACTCTGCTTTAATACTATTAATAGATACATGGAAGAATTATGACCAGAAGATGTAGCTTTTCTCCCAACCCTCCAAGAAAGTCACATGGGAAATTAGAAAACATTAAGAAAGGCTCATGGTCAACATCATTACCAAAAAACACAGCACTCTCTGAGAGAAAATATCTGCCAATCATATATATCTGATAAAAGATTTGTATCTGTAATACACAAACTCTTACAACTCAGTAACAAGAAAATAACCCAATTAAAAAAGAAACAGGAAAAAGATTTGACTAAACATCTCACCAAAGAAGATATGTGAATGGCTAAGAAGCACATGAAAAGATGCTGAACATCATCAGTTATTAAGGAAATGCAAATGAATACCACAATAAGATACCATTTCAGGCTGGGTACAGTGGCTCATGCCTGTAATCCCACCACTTTGGGAGGCCAAGGCAGGTGGATCCCTCGAGCTCAGGAGTTTGAGACAAGCCTGGGCAACACAGCAAAACCTCGTTTCTACAAAAATACAAAAATTAACCAGGAGTGGTGCCATGCACCTGTAGTCCCAGCTGTTGGGGAGGCTGAGGTGGCAGGATTGCTTGAGCCTGTGAGGTTGAGCTCCAGTGTGCCAAGATCTCACCACTGCACTCCAGCCTGAACAACAGAGCAAGGCCCTGTCTCAAAACAAACAAACAAAACAAAAACCAGATACCATTTCATACCCACTAGAATGGTTATAATACAGAAAAAACACTAACATCAAAAAAGACTACAGCAGGTCCTCAAATAATGTTGTTTGGTTCAACATCATTTGGTTTTAATGAAATAGGAGGAAAAAACCCCACATTCCAAAGATGTGTACAAGAGGTTCACAGGCATGTCTAAATTGTCCATGCCTGAGTGAGTGTGGGTGTGTGCATGAGGGCATCCTGCAACAGGATGGCGTCCTGTTCAAGGCTGGTTCCAGCCTGGTTCCCTAAGTTGCTGGAATGGGCTCTGGCCATCCAAGAGCCTGAACTGGAAAAAGCGGGTTGGAAAATGAATGGATGAATACAAATTATTAGAAAATAAAAATCTATAAAGTCTATGATAATCGGACAAATGTATGAAAACACAGGATATGATATAAAAGTGCTCAGAAAGTCTGTCATATTTGTGATTATTTCTCTCCCTCTATTTTTTGAAAGGAACAGGGTCTCACTATGTTGTCATGGTTAAGACTGCAATGACTATTCAGTCTTAACCATAGTGCACTACAGCCTCAAACTCTTGGGCTCAAGAGATCCTCTTATCTCAGCCTCTTATGGAGCTGGGACTACATGCGCACATCACCGCCATTTCTTTCTGAACTGTGTGGTGGCAGAAAGTGCTCCTTACATTTTTCGCTTTGTAAAGATTTCTTCTTTGATTTGACCAATCACTAATGCAACTGCTGTCACTCACTGATTCACCAAAAATTGGGTAATAATCTTACTTGTTTGTATCAATCTTTCTGAAAGGTATGTATAGCTCACAATTATTTCAATGTTTAGAAGTGTTTTGGGTATTGATTTAGAAGTTTGTGATGTTTTTGTGACCAGAAATATGCTGCAGAAACTTAACTCTTGTTTATGTCAATTAACCTATGGTAAAATTGTTTTTGTTATACACCATTTCACTTAAAGTCACATTTTCCAAGAACCTACCTAAGACATTAAGTGAGGACTTACTGTGTAACAACTGTCCATAAAGATGCAGAGAAATAGAAGCCCTCAAACACTGCTGGTGAGGATGCAAAATAATGTGCAGCCACTCTGGAAAACAGCGTGGCAATTTCTTAAGAGATTAAACATAAATGTACCATACAGCCCAATAATTACACTCCCAAGTGTATATACATGAGAAATGAAAACATATGTCCACACAAAGACTTGTACATGAATGTTCACAGCAGGATTATTCACAACCAAAAAGTGGAAAAAATCCAAATGTACACCAACTGTAAATAGATAAACAAGATGGCCTGGGCACAGTGGCTCATGCCTGTTATTCCAGAATTCTGGGAGGCCAAAAGGGAGGACTGCTTGAACCCAGGAGTTTCAGACCATCCTGGACAACACAGGGAGAACCCCATATCTACAAAAAAAATTTAAAAACTAGCCAGGCCTGGTAGCATGTGCCTGTGGTCCCAGCTACTTGGGAGGCTGAGGTGGGAAGAATGCTTGAGCCCAGGAGGGTCAAGACTGCAGGGAGACATGATGATAAATAAAATGTGGTATATCCATATCCATAGAATGGAATACTACTAAGCAACAAAAAAGAACTACTGACACATGGGCCAGGTGCCGTGGCTCACACCTGTAATACTATCACTTTGGGAGGCCAAGGCGGGCGGATCATGAGGTCAGGAGATTGAGATCATCTTGGTTAACACAGTGAAATCCCGTCTCTACTAAAATACAAAAAAGTTAGCCAGGCGTGATGGTGGGCGCCTATAGTTCCAGCTACTCGGGAGGCTGAGGCAGGAGAATGGTGTGAATCCGGGAGGCGGAGCTTGCAGTGAGCCGAGATCACACCACTGCACTCCAACCTGGACAACAGAGCAAGACTCCATCTCAAAACAAACAAACAAACAAACAAACAAACAAAAAAACACATGCTGTAACATGAATGAACCAGAAAGACACTATGCTAAGTAAAAGAAGTCAAACACAAAAACCACATATTGTATGATTTCATTTATATGTACCATCTGGAAAGGGCAAATCTATGAAGATCCCTGTTATACCCTTAGAAAAATCACTGACTTGACACTAAATATTGTTCTAAATTTATGAACAAGTGGCACACTCCTGTAATCCCAGCTACTCAGGAGGCTTAAGCAGCAGGATCACTTGAGGCCAGGAGTTAGAGGTTAGAGTGAGCTGTGATCACACCATTGCACTCCAGCCTAGGTGACAGAGCATTCAGCCTAAGTGACAGAGTAAGACCCTGTCTTTTAAAATAAAATTTTAAAAAAAGAGAGGGAGAAAGAGACATTAGGAGACAACTGGGAAACCTGAATCTGGATTAGATATTAGAGGATGTTATGGAATTACTACTAATTTTCTTAGGTGTTACAATAGTATTACAACAGTATTATGCAGGAGAATGCCTTTATTCTCAGAAAATGCAAGCTGAAGGACACAAAGGTGAAGTTTCTCCAGCTTACTTTCAAATAGCTCAAAAATCAATCAATCAATAAAAGCATCTATACTCAGAAAAAGCAAATGTGGCTAAAATGATAATTGGTGATTGGTGAATATAGGTGTAGGGTATGTAGGCATTCAATATACTATGTTACTCTTTTCTGTAGGTTTTAAATGTTTCAAAACAAAAAGCTGGGAGGGAATAGCACTCTCATTTTAAACCTAACCAAATGTAAAAGGAATCACCAATAAAGTTCTCTGTGCATTTAGAAAGAAGCACATAGTTGATGTATAAATACTGTCATCTTTTTGATCTACCTGTGTTAACATACTGAAACAGAGGAAACAATTGTTGAATGAAGGTCAATAAATGTTCCCATGTGGAAGAACAGCTGTCCTCTCTATATCTCTTGGCTGATAATAAAGATCAAATAAGATAATGTATACAAAAGTGCAGTTTCCATTAAAAAAAAATTAGTCATACTTTGTACCTTCCTGTTAACAGGGACAGAAATACAGGATTAAACCTAGCATCATTTTGGGTTACTTTGGCTATAACTGGGGCTCCTCAATTTTGTAGTCAACACTGCACTAACAATTCACTTAGACAATGTCAGTATTCATTATGAATAATTCCCCTTCATTACTCTTAAACATTCTATTTGCTACACCACAAATTTTAACAGTGTGCTTTTAGCAATTTACTGTTTTAACAGCTTGAAACTCATCTGATATGGTTTGACTCTGTGTCCCCACCCAAATCTCATGTCAATTTGTAATCCCCATGTGTCAGGGGAGGGACCTGGAAGGAGGTGACTGGATCATGGGGGTGGTTTCTCCCATGCTGTTCTAGTGATAGTGAGTTCTCATGAGATCTGATGGTTTAAAAGTGTAGCACTTCCTTGCCTGCTGTCTCTCTCTCCTGCTCCACCTTAACGAGAATGTGCTTGCTTCCCCTTTGCTTTCCGCCATGATTGTAAGTTTCCTGAGGCCTCCCAGTCATGATTCCCATTAAGTTTGCAGAACTCTGAGTCAATTAAACCTCTTCTCTTCATAAATTACCCAGTCTCAGGTAGTTCTTTATAGCACTGAGAGAACAAACTGGTATAACATCAAATACACAAATGTAAAACAGAAATTTTGTTAATGAATCAAAAGAAAAGTCCACCTGGAAGTTCAAACAAAAAGTCAAGTTTATAGTTTTTACAATAAAGAAAGTGTTCTTGGGACTGGACCTTAAACTTAGAGATCTAAGAAGAAAAGGCATATATGATATGCTAAAACATAGATAACTTCATAAACATAGGGGAGCTCAAAGTATCCTAGCAGAGGAAGGAAAACAAATTATATTCACTAGAATGGCTATAATAAAAAAAATAAGGCAGTAACAACTGTTAGTGAAGTTGCGGAAAAACTGGGAACTCTCATACGCTGCCAGTGGGGATGTAAAATGGTGCAGCTGCTTTAGAAAAGTTTGGCTGGTCCTCAAAATGTTAAACATGGAGTTACTACATGACCCAGCAATTCCACTCCCAGGTATATACACCCAAGAGAAATGAAAACATACATCCATGCAAAAACACATACATCAATGTTCATGTCAGCATTATTCAATATAAGCCCCCAAGTGGAAACACCCACATGTCTATCAACTGATGAATGGATAAATTATGGCATACCCACACAATGGAACATTATTCAGCCATAAAAACAAATGAAGTATTGCCACATGCTACAACATGGATGATCTTGAAAACATTATGTTAGGCCGGGTGCGGTGGCTCAAGCCTGTAATCCCAGCACTTTGGGAGGCCGAGACGGGCGGATCACGAGGTCAGGAGATCAAGACCATCCTGGCTAACCCGGTGAAACCCCATCTCTAGTAAAAAATACAAAAAAATAGCCGGGCGAGGTGGCGGGTGTCTGTAGTCCCAGCTACTCAGGAGGCTGAGGCAGGAGAATGGCGTAAACCCGGGAGGCGGAGCTTGCAGTGAGCCGAGATCCGGCCACTGCACTCCAGTCTCGGCGACAGAGCAAGACTCCGTCTCAAAAAAAAAAAAAAACCATTATGTTAGGTGAAAGTAGCCAGACACAAAAGACTACACATTGTGTGATTCCATTTATGGAATCCAAAAATTGTTTGGAATAGGAAAGGCTGTAGAGCAGAGTCCCCATCCCCTGGGCCGCAAACTGGTAGCAGTCTGTGGCCTGTTAGGAACTGGGCCGCACAGCAGGAGGTGAGCGGAGGGCAAGCAAGCATTACTTCCTGAGCTCCAACTCCTGTCAGATCAGTGCTGGCATCAGATTCTCACAGGAGTACAAACCCTATTGTGAACTGCGCACATGAGCAATCTAGGTTGTGTGCTCCTTATGACAATCTAATGCCTGATGATCCAAGGTAGAACAGTTTCATCCCAACACCATCCTCCTCCCCATCTCCCCTGGTCCGTGGAAAAACTGTCTTCCACAAAACCAGTCCTTGGTGCCAATAAGGCTGGGGGCCACTGCTGTGGAGACAGAAAATAGATTAGTAGTTGCCAGGGGCTGAGGGGCAGAAGAAATCAAGCCTGATGACTAATGAGTATGGCTTTCTTTTTGAAGGTAATGAAAATCTTCTGGAATTAGATATTGGTGATAATTGCACAACTCTGACTATTAAAAACCACTAAATTGTACTTTTTTCTTTTTCAAGACAGGTCTGGCTCCGCTGCCCAGGCTGGAGTGCAGTGGCATGATCTCGGCTCACTGCAACCTCCACCTCCTGGGCTCAAGCGACCCTCCCACCTCAGCATCCTGAGTAGCTAGGACTACAGACAGGCATGTGCCACCATGTTCGGCTAATTTTTCTGTATTTTTTGTAGAGATGCTTGGTTAATTTTTTTGTACTTTTTGTAGAGATGGGGTTTTGCCATGTTGCTAGACTGGTTTTGAACTCCTAGATTCAAGCAATCTGCCCGCCTTGGCCTCCCAAAGTGCTGGAATTACAGGCATGAGCCTCCATATCTGGTGAAATTGTACATTTTAAAGGGCAAATTTTATGGTATGTGAATTATATCTCAATAAATCTGTTATTATAAAGAAGATTCAAGTCCTCACTACAAAAAAATAATAAGCAAAGGAAATAAAGACAATTCACACACTAAGAAATACAAATGACCAATGAAATAGAAACTTTAACAAGACAAAGAAATGGGTTTTATGAACTGGACCAAAACAAAACATAAAAATAAATAAGCATAGCAACAACAAATAGCGACAAAATGATCAAGTTTTATTTTATTCTTAGGGACTAAGAAAGCTACTGAAAATCACAAGCAGCAAGTAAGAATGAAGCAGCAGGGGTACAGAATTGTCTTAGCTGTATTATGCAGATGTAAGAAACAGGAAGACCTTGGAGATTAATAGGGTAGTGGGAAGGTTACCAATTATTCAAGCACTAAATGACTAGGGCTGGTGTCCCAGAAACCTAAGACTTCAGAGGATGGACTAAATATTTTAGGCAGAAAGATGATGGAAGACAGATTTCCCTCAGGCTAAAAATGGTAGGGGGCGGGCAGAGGAAATAAGACAACAACAACAAAAAGAACAGAAAAGATCACCCTCCTGCTGAAGCGTGACATCAGGGTAGCTGCACGCACCACAGGACAAGATCTGAGGATCTTCAAGGCAGGAAACCCCAAAGTCTGCCCCACCCAAGTCTGATTTTCATACCAGTGAGGCAGCAAGACCCTGAGAGAAAAAGGTGACATGGGTCACAGGAAAAGTGAAGACAGATAGGTGGAATGGACCAAGGAATGGACCAAGGTGAGTGAAGGCTCCTCAACCTAAGGACAAGAAGAGATCATTAAATACTCCACCTACCAGCACTCCAGGGACAGCAAAGATGGACAACAGGCCAAGGATTGAGAATTGTAAGGAGTTCTAGGAAGGAACTCATTAGCATATGGGGCAATAAATTAATAAACATCCTACCACCCAGCCCTCCTGGGAGAGAAAACAATAGAATAACAGAAAAGGGCAATAGGATGTGGTCTGAGAGTTCACAAAGGGACCTGGAAATCTTGAAATTATAAGAATCTACAGAAAATATGCTACTTGAACTTTCTGGATAAATTAGATGGCAGTGAAATAAAAACACTCTCCAGAACTTGGGAGACCAAGCACTGGTGTGCAACCACCTTCATTGCCATGTGGATGGAACATGTGCAGGATGCTGGGCTAACACCTGATTTCACACCAACAAATCATTCCAGCCAGATGACTGGATCCGCATAAATAAAACCTGGAGAAAGAACTGCCCCAAAGCCAGATGTCCCAGGCCCTACACACTTGTCAAGAACCACCCACAGCTATGTACTCTAGGATTACCCCCCAATGGATAAACTCATCTAATTACAAACCTGATGATACAGTTTGGCTGTGTCCCCACCAAAATCTCATTTTGAATTGTAATCGCCATAACCCCACCTGTTGAGGGGGGGACCAGGTGGGAGGTGACTGGATCATGGAGGCGGTTTCCTCCGTGCTGTTTTCGTGATAGTGAGTGAGTTCTCACAAGATCTGATGGTTTTATAAGGCAGTTTTTCCTGCTCTCGTGCGCACATGCTCCCTCTTGCTCTCTCACAGGCATTCTCATTCTCTCTCTCTTTTCTGCTGACATGTAACACATGCCTTCTTCACCTTCCGCCATGATTTTAAGTTTCCTGAGGCCTCCCCAGCCATGTGAAACTGTGAGTTAATTAAACCTCTTTTCTTTACAATTACCCATTCTAGGGTATGTCTTTATAGCAGTGTGAGAACAGACTAACATCTACCTCACTATACGATCTAGAAATACAAGAAGTCAAGGCAGCACCATATCAATACAAAACCAGCCTTGCTCATCTGCAAAGCACACACACCACTTAAGACTATGAAGCCTAGAAGGGAATCCCTAGATTTTCATAGACCCATGACAGCTTTAGCCTAGAAGAGAAAAGGAGGTCACCCTGTGGCATCTATGACTAGCTGGGTAAAAAACACAATGAAATCCAGAAAACTGTGTAGAGAAGCAAGAAAACTCAGGACTGGTTGTATAAACTGAGAAACCATGGAGCAGTTACCATGCTAAGCACCGTATTTTGCTACCATGCACTAAAAGTTTGACTTTTCCTGCCTCTTGCCACATCCATCTCCTTAAGTATCTTTTGTTAAAATTTAATTTTTTAAAAATTGAGATGGAGTCTCACTCTGTCACCCAGGCTGGAGTGCAGTGGCATGATCTCAGCTCACTGAAGCCTCCCCTCCTGGGCTCAAGTGATCCTCCCACCTCAGCCTCCCAAGTAGTTGGGACCACAGGCACACGCCACCATGCTCAGCTAATTTTTGTACTTTTTGTAGAGACAGGGTTTCACCATGTTACTCAACTTGGTCTCACACTCCTGAGCTCAAGCTACCTGCTGGCCTCAGCCTCCCAAAGTACTGGGATTACAGGTCTTAGCCCCCATGCCCAGTCAATCTCCATAAGCATCTCTTAAAGACATAGCAAAGGACTGCGTGCAACCCTTGCAAGGTATATACATAGCCAGATTATTATCTAGGTTTAAATGTACACATTTGTATATCCATGATGAATGTAATACAATGAAGCAATCAGCACCTCTATTATAGACACTGTTACACTGCTATTTAATATTGTTCTGGAGATATTAGTCAATGCAATTAGATAAGATAAACAGTTAAAAGCATAAACACTGGAAAAGAAGGAAAAAAACTCTATTTACAGATGACATGATAGTATATCTGGAAAGTCTGAGAGAAGCAATGATGAAAGTAATTGATATGATTTGGATGTGTGTCTCTTCCAAGTTTCATGTTGAAATGTGATTCCCAATGTTGGAGGTGGGCCTAGTGGGGGATGTGTCGGTCATGGGGCAGATTCCTCATGAATGGCTTGGTGCTGTCCTTACAGTAATGAGCAAGTTCTCACTCTATTAGTTCATATGACAGCTGGTTGTTTAAAAGAGCCCAGAACCTCTTCCTCTCTCTTACTCCTCTTTCGACATGTGTCACACCTGCTCACTCTTCGCCTTCTTCCATGAGTAAAAACTTCCTGAGGCCTCACCTCGCCAAGCAGATGTTGGTGTCATGCTAGTACAGCCTGCAGAACCGTGAGCCAAACAAATCTCTTTCCTTTATGAATTACACAGTCGTAGGTATTCTTTCATAGCAACGCAAAAGAGGCTAACATAGTCAACTTAATAAGAATTTGGCAAGGTGGCAGGAAAATATGCAGAAATCGACAATATTCGTATTCATGGACAATAACCAGCTAAAAGACATAAATTATAAGAAAACTATAATAGCAACAAAAAAGATAAAATAGCTTAGGAATAAGCAAGAAATGTTGAAAACTTATATGAAGAAAACTATAAACCATTCCTCAAAGACACAAAAGTAGAATTTAAAAAATAAAAAGACATTGTTTGTTTTAGGTTAACATGTCTCAATACCATCAAGATGTCAATTCCATAGCGGGGCATGATGGCAGACACCTGTACTACCATCTACTCAGGTGGCTGAGGCAGGAGGATCACTTGAGCCCAGGAGTTCAAGGCTGCAATGAGCTATGATGGCACCACTGTACTCCAGCCTGGGCAACAGAGGGAGATCCTTTCTCTAAAAAAAAAGATGTCAGTTCTCAATAAGTTAGTATAAGCTTAATGTGATCCTAATAAAAACAGCAATGAGGCTGGGCACCGTGGCTCATGCTTGTAATCCCAGCACTTTAGAAGGCCGGGGCAGGTGGATCACTTGAGGCCAGGAGTTTGAGACCAGCCTGGCCAATATGGCGAAACCCCATCTCTACTAAAAATAAAAAAAATAAGCTGGGCATGGTGGCACACGCGCGTAGTCCCAGCTATATGGGAGGCTAAGGCGGGAGAATCGCTTGAACCTGGGAGGCAGAGGGTGCAGTGAGCTGAGATCGCACCACTGCACTCCAGCCTGGGTGACATGGCGAGACTCTGTCTCAAAACAAAACAAACAAACAAAAACAGCAATGGAATTGTTTCACAGACTTAAGACAAATCGATGCTAAAGTTCATACAAGAAGGCAAGAAAAACAACGAAGAGGAAGCACTATAATAGGGGACTAGCCCTATCAACTATTAAAACATACTACAAAGCCTCTATGATTAAAATGATGTGGTACTGGTACATGAATGGTGAGATAATCCAATAGAAAAAAATACACCCAACTGCATATAGAAGGAACAAGAATTTTTTTTTCTTTTTTAAATAAATGTCATTGGGGCAACTGGATAGCAACTTGAAAAAGGATAAAATTAGATGCATTCCATATATCATACATAGAAATAAACTCTGAATGGAACTAAATGTGAGAAACGAAATTATATGCGTACCAGAAGAAAGCATGTGTAATATGAATTCCTCTATAACCTGAAGGTAAGAAAAAGCTTCCTAAATATGACTAAAACTTCAGATGCAGTAAATTTAAAATTCACATATTTGACTATACAAAAACAATCTCTTGCATGGCAAAAAATCACCACAAGCAATGCCAAGACAACTAGCAAAAATATCTGCAACATATGTCAAAGTTAAATGGCTAATATTCTTAAATAAAAGGAACTTTTAAAAGCTGACGGGAAAAAAGACTGAAAGTCATATAGAAAATAGGCAAATTGGTCGGGCACGGTGGCTGCTGCCTGTAATCCCAGCACTTTGGGAAGCTGAGGTGGGCAGATCACTTGAGTCCAGGAGTTCAAGACCAGTTTGGGCAACATGTTAAAACCTCATCTCGACAAACAAAATACAAAAATTAGCACAGCATGGTGGCATGCACCTATAATCCCAGCTACTCAGGAGGCTGAAGTAGAAAGATCACTTGAGTCTCAGAGGCTGAGGCTGCAATGAGCTGTGATCGCACCATTGCACCACTGCACTCCAGCCTGGGAGGGTCCAGCAAGACTCTGTCTCAAATAAAAAAAAAAAAGAAAGAAAAAGAAAAAGAGAGCTGGGCACAGTGGCTCACACCTGTAATCCTAGCTCTTGGGGAGGCTGAGGCGAATGGATCATGAGGTCAGGAGTTTGAGACCAGCCTGACCAACATGGTAAAATCCCATCTCTACTAAAAATACAAAATTAGGGCCAGGCATGGTGGCTCATGCCTGTAATCCTAGCACTTTGGGAGGCTGAGGCAGGCAGACCACGAGGTCAGGAGAGCGAGACTATCCTGGCTAACACGGTGAAACCCTGTCTCTACTAAAAATACAAAAAATTAGCTGGGCGTGGTGGCACGCACCTACAGTCCCAGCTACTCGGGAGGCTGAGGCAGGAAAATCGCTTGAACCTGGGAGGAGTGAGCTGAGATGGCGCCACTGCACTCCAGCCTGGCAGAGCGAGACTCTATCTCTAAATAAATAAATAAATAAATAAATAAATAAATACAAAAATTAGCCAGGCATGGTAGCGCACACCTGTAATCCCAGCTACTCAGGAAGCTGAGGCAGAAGAATCACTTGAACCTGGGAGACGGAGGTTGCAGTGAGCAGAGATCATGCCACTGCACTCCAGCCTGGGCGACAGAGCAAAACTCCGTCTCAAAAAGGAAAAAGAAAAGAAAGTGGGCAAATACTATGAACAATAAAAAGAAATATTAAAATGGCCCTTAAATCTATGAAAACATGTTCAATTCACTTGTAATAGAAGTACAAAAGAAAACTACACTGAGATACCATTTCTTACCTATTAGATCAGCAGAAATTCAAAAGCTGACAAAACACTGCTGGTGAGGCTGTGGGAAATAAACACTCTACTCTCATACACTGCTGGTAGGAACGCAAAATAGTACAACCCCATAGGATGAGGAGTTTGATAGTATCTAACAACTCTACATATGCATTATCCTGAAGATGTATCTCCAACAATACAAAGATACACGTATGCAAAGTTTTTCACTGTAACATCATTTGTAATTGCAAAATATTAGATATTATTTAAATGTTCAAACAGGACATAGTTGAAAAAACTATGGTACATACGATAGCAGTTAAGAATGAAAGTTATTGATTTTAGTTTATGTATATTATCTTTTCACATAGCTACTGAGTTGTTAGGAGATAAATACTTATTAAGTTGTTCAGACCTAATTACTTAATAAATTAAACTGGCTGGGCGTGGTGGCTGACGCCTGTAATCCCAGCACTTTGGGAGGCTGAGGTGGGCAGATCACGAGGTCAGGAGTTCGAAACCAGCCTGGCCAGCATGGTGAAACCCCGTCTCTACGAAAAATACAAAAAATTAGCCGGACATAGTGCCATGTGCCTGTAATCCCAGCTACTCGGGAGGCTGAGGCAGAAGTATTGCTTGAATCTGGGAAGTGGTGGTCGCAGTGAGCCAAAATCGTGCCACTGCACTCCAGCGTGGGTGAAAGAGCGAGACTCCATCTCAAAAAAAAGAACAAACAAACAAAAAAATTAAACTGTTAGGTGTTTCTTTTGACCTAGGGATGCTGTGAAAAAAATTACTGCGATAATAAGGGTGCCATGAATTGAGAAAGCTTGGGCACTTGACTGATAAAGGCCAATGAAGAAGGCCTTTAAGAGAGAGAAAGAATGCGTGTGTGTGTAGTTATGAGGTTACTGTGGATTGTTGTCAACAAAATTTACAATAGGCTAATGAAAGTACTCTCTCTAGTGTAGTAAGAGCTGTAACAGATGTTATGACAGGACATAAGAGAAGCAACCAGCCCAGTCTTGAAGGTTTTTTTTGGTTTTTTTTGAGGGATGGGATCCAGAGAGAGAACCTAATTGTAATTTTTTTTTGGAGAAGTATAACCTAAACTGAATTCTGAAGGACCAGTAGGAGTATACTAAATTAGGGAAAGGAAGAGAGGCTAGAATTCCAGGAAGAGGAAATGGAGGACTAAGTAAACAAACACTAGCATTCCAGAAGCTGGGTATTGTTAGAACAAAAGATCATCCAAGAAGAGAGATAAGGCTAAAGGGTTAGGTAAGAAAAAAATGAGCCGGGCGCGGTGGCTCAAGCCTGTAATCCCAGCACTTTGGGAGGCCGAGACGGGCGGATCACGAGGTCAGGAGATCGAGACCATCCTGGCTAACACGGTGAAACCCCGTCTCTACTAAAAAATACAAAAAAAAAAAAAAAAAAAAAAAAAAACTAGCCGGGCGAGGTGGCGGGCGCCTGTAGTCCCGGCTACTCGGGAGGCTGAGGCAGGAGAATGGCGGGAACCCGGGAGGCGGAGTTTGCAGTGAGCTGAGATCCGGCCACAGCACTCCAGCCTGGGTGACAGAGCGAGACTCCGTCTCAAAAAAAAAAAAAAAAAAGGAAAAAATATGAAAGATAAAGGGGAAAAAAAGAGTTAGGTAAGGAGCACATCTTGAAGATTTTGTATATGAGATTAAGGCTAAATGGAGTTTGAATTTTATTAATGGGCAAAAAAGAGCCACAAGAGGATTTCAAGCAGGGGAATATCACCACTGTTCTACATAAGAATGGGAAAAGTATCAGATGAGTTCCAACCACAGGCTATAAGGCTGCTGTAGTAATCCAGAATAATCTAGACAGGGCAGCTGAACTCAGTGTTCAGTCGCTCAGTGTGGCAACCTCCACTTTCAATGGAGTACTACGTTAGCTTCTCGACTACATAAGCAAACAGATCCCATGGCTTAGATGATCACAATCATAATCTTTTGGAAACTGGGGGATCTTTGCTAACCTTCCCAATAAATCAGGGAGTATAAGCCATTTTATAATCTAACTGTGTCTTGTTGTCCAAAATAACATTATCAAACCCTGACATTTAGTTTCAAAAGTAAATTCAGTAATAAAATTGGATCCCAGACTTTAAGGAGATTATGTATGTCAGTGTTACATCTATTGCATCTAATATAGGACCCTAGCTGTGAAGGGCTTTAAGAACAGTATCATTTTATGGAGGCATGCCTTTTTTGGCTTGTAAAGACTACCCTCTTGACTTTGAGAAACTAAGTCAACACCTTCACGTATAATTAAATCAAATATGCAAATTCTCATCTAAAATTTACTCATACATAGAAACCCATAGAAGTTTAATTTCTTTTTTTCTATATGGCAACCCAAATCCTTATGAATGCAATAAGGTAATAAGAAAGATGTCTTTAAAAAAAAAAAAAAAAAGAATAACTGTTACTTATGGGGGCCAGATAATCAGCTGTTTTTTACTTAAGGGTATATCTTTAAAAAAACAGAAAGAGAGAGAGAGAAAAACACATTCTTCAAAGTAAGCCTATTTAAAAGTGCATTTTAAAAAGTGCACAGGCTTAGAAGGAGGGAAGAGAATTCTACCAGCACTGAATAGCAGCTAGACCCTTACAAGACTTCTGCCACCTTTAAGCCTCCATCTTAAACCCAGAGAAAATGATTAACGACCTCAAATGTTAAAAACAGACCCAGAACATCTCTGCTTCTTTTACCATTCTTTTACTGTCCCCCTTAGCTTCTCCCCAATTTCCATTAGTGAAAGAAAGAACTAAAAAAACAATGTGATTTCAAGGAAAGGTCACTACAAATAGACTTATGGTATTCCTCTCAAACAGGGACAATTCTGTTACTTTAAAAAGCACTAATCAAAAGAACTGAGTCCAAATACTTTACCAGAACACTGACAGGAACAATGCCCAACCATTTTTCCATCATGGCACACATAGAAGGTGGTAACACTGTATTTGTAGGCACACTGAAGATAGAAGAATGGCTGCTGCTTGAAGCCACCTGGCCAGGGCCACTGGCAACCCCAGGCCACACTTGATGTCCAAGAGAGAGGAATCAGTATCTTTGCCTTCCTGAAGCTCCAGTTCCCAGCTCAGTCAGAACTGCCTTTTCCACAGCCATTTAGGATTAACTGCAATAATACTCAATGCTCTCAGCAATTGTTACTTTCAAATCTAGGCTCTACTATACAGAAGCTAGGTGCCCAGCCTCTGGCAAATAACTTCAATTTACCTTAATAAAGTATGGGAAAACTACCTGTCTTGCAGAAGTGTTGTGGAGATTAGAAATAATTTAAGCAAAGCTCTTATCACAGTGCTTGGCAGGCAATCAACACATGAGAACTCTTATTACCAAGAGGACTACTGAATTAAAGAAGGAAAATCTAACTTCTGTATAGTGGTAATGTCACTGACATAAGAAATTGCTGGTTTCCCTCTCCTTAGTGTCTAAGAGTTAAAACATTTTATAAAACAATGAAAATCATAAACTATCTACTTCAAAATCATAATATTTTTCCTCATTAACATTCACAGCCTCTTATTCCAGTTATTTTGAAAGTAATTGTCCTTGCCACTCATCTACTAAAGAATACAAATGCATATTACACTGATATGCATATCTACAAGAATTGACAGTGGTACATTTATTTACGTTCTGTAGAAGCTAAGCTTGGAAAAACAGTGCAGGACCACCACCAGATACTTGGAGAGGACAGAAAACATCAGCACCTTCTTATTTGAACCTCCCTAACATGAAAATAATCCAACCATCTATAGACAAAAATATTCCCTCACAAATGGTAGACAAGACTCTTTTCTATAATTAGTCCTTTCTTCCTTTGGAAAGTCCTGTGAAGAAAGTGTTGTAATGAAGTACTGCTTCAAAATAAATGATACGTATTATTGCACACTCAGCAAACACACTAGAGAACAGCATCTGGATCTTGGAAAATAAATGTAAAAGAGGCTATTGGTAAATCATGGCAAGGTCACATCAGGATGTCAGAGGATTGCATGTATTCATGCGAAGAATGAACCACTATAAGCATTCTGGGAAGCACCACGTTTTCCAAACAGTGATAATTCCTAATTTCCTCTTTTTGATTAAGATAGGGTACAGTTATCAACCCCAAACATAAACTTGCTGTGTATCACCAGGCAATCTCTTCCTACTAACTCTGAATATGCTCAAGTAGTAAGCATTTAACACTGGAATACAAGTTACAATGCTCAGCACAATTTTAATATAATTTTAACCTTTCAGAGCAGGATAGTTTTTTTTGGAAGGTAAAGAATTCTTTGACTCTGCTGAAGAATGTAAAGACGAAGTAAGTCTGTATGTGGCAAGAACCTAAAACAAAACGAACAGCCTATCCCAACAAAAATAAGCAACTCCTGGATGGTGACTGTGAGATAACCTATACATTCATTCATTCAGTGCAGAAATGTGTGAACAGCTTCATGTTCAAGGCATTCTGCATAGAAACAGTGATAAGTAGGACATGGCTCCTGCCCTGAAGAAATTCAAGGTCAAAAAATGGTGTTTTCAGATAATATTTTACAATAATAGTGTTATTATTTTAATACAAGAGTCAGTTTAGAATAATATTGTATTCCAGGGACAGAAAAACATGAGCTAATAAGACACACTGAAATACATTAATAAACATACTGTAAGAGTTTACTAATGAAATCTGTTATCCAATTTCTGGAATATCATTAAAGTTGCAATTTACTTCCTGGAAAAGCATTAACTTATGATACATGTTTTATAATGTTTTATAAAGGTTGTTCCCAAAACACACTACACAATTTGTAAATTAGGTGCTTTTCAGCTTGACACGTAGGGCGTGGCACGGGGCTTCTCACACTAGCTCAACGACACTTGGATGAGCTCTTACAAGTACGGACATTCAGGTTTCCGAGCACAGGCCAGTTAACTCCCTAATTCTCCCTAAATCCTGAAACAACACTGCCACCCGTGTGCCGTCACCCCCGTCTACTTACACACATATATACAGGCTAAAAGCATGCCAATCACATCTTCCACTTCTAGAAATCTTTCAGAAACGAACCACAGAGGAAACACCTCTCTCCCAAAATGTATTCTCTTCCTCATTTTAGAAGCTAGATTACCTGAAAATGGGCTAAAGCTGTGCAAGCGCCCAAGGCCAGGTAGTCAGTTCAGCTCGGGCAGTCTAATGACTTTAGTCTGAAAAAACATTCCTTTAACTGGCAAAAAACAAACAAACAAACAAACAAAAAACCCTGGGGGAGATGCTTAAAAAGCAGCAGCTCCAGTACGGGCACGGAGTGGAAAGAAAGGGAAGGAGGGGAGAGGGGCGGAGTGAGGCGCGGGGACTGCGGCGGCAGCGGGTTGCCCCAGGTCGCGGGCACCGCCCGGGCGGGAACTTGGGCGCCGTGGACGAGAGGTGCGGGGTGACCTTCGGACGAGGCCAACTCAGAGGGGCTGCCGGACGCGGGGGACCTCTCCGCAGCCGCCCGCTCTTGGGGGCTCACTCGCCCCACAGCGGCGAACGCGGTGCCCCGGATTCCAGCCGGGCTCATCTCGCAGCTCGACCCCGGGCAGAACGCGGGATGTGCAATCTCGGCAGCCCGAATCCGCGTAAGGGCCTCGGCCCGCCGCCGCCCGGACACACCCCCGCCGCCGCCCCGGTGGCCCCAGTCCCTCCCCGGGCGGCCCGAGCGGGCATCGCTCACCTGCACCCCGAGCCAGTCCGCCGCCCCGAAGGCTCCGGAAGCCGCGGCTGCGTGGCTCCGGCCGGAGGGTACTCGGTCCTTGTCGCCTGCGAGGCCCCGCGCCGGGAGCGGTCGAAGGAGGAGTCTGACGGGTGGCGACGGAGCCTAGGCGGCTGGAAGAGGAGGAGGAGGAGGAGGAGGAGAACTCCAACGCTCTGCTCTGGGGAGATCCACCCTCCTCCTGGAGGCTCTGCAGCAGCCGCCGCAGATCACTTCCGGGGCGCTGGGGAGAGGGGCGGGGCGGCTGGGGAGCGACTTCCTGTCCGTGGGCTGAGAGGAGGGTGATCTTGGGCCCGGGCAGGAGAACAATGGCTTGGAGGGCGCAGGCTGCCCGGTCTCCGCCCCCTGCATGGTGAGGCCTGTCTGCGCTGTCTTTCCGGTGGCCCCACCCCCGGCTCTCTGAGCTCGGCGAGGTGAAGTCATCTCCCGGGGGCTCGGGAGTGGCTGCGGGCCTCGCGGAGGTTCCCGGATCTCAGCGGCGTCGCCCCGGTGTCCTTGTCTTTATTTTGGGGACCAGGAGGGGGTTCTTGGGGGAAGGAGGGGAGAGCGGAGTCCGCCATCTTGCTTCTAGAGGGTCAGCTCCTGTTCCCTGGGCGTCTCAGGGTTGAGGCCGCTCGGTGGCGTGGCCGGAGGTATTCAGAGCGGAGCTGGCGACGTGGCTTGTCGCGGGCCAAATCCCAGGAGGCGGGTCAGCCGCCTACCCTGGCTGGAGGGTCTCGTGGCTGCCCTGGGCCTCATCTAACTGCTGACCCCCTGGAGAATTCGCCTCCTCGGACGGTCTGCGAGTTCTTTCTGAGGGGTATCGGACCCCCCCCTGCGATTCTGCGGGTCGGGTGTCGGTGTGGTACTGAGATCATCTTGCGGCCTCATGGCACTGTGATTTGGTAGCTTGTGAGAAGTAGTTTCACTAAATCCGTAAATTTAAGTTAGCAACTATAGATTCTTATGTCTTGACATTTATTCGCTTATCTCTCTTTGCTTCCGACAAATTGAGTACCAACTACATTCCTGGTATGAGCCATTCAAGTATTGTCCAGTCTAGTGGGCAGACAGACATGAAAGCAAATAATTGCTATTGAAAGTATGGTATATCAAGATGTACAGAGTAAAGAATGGATAGCTTTACTAACTGTAGGTTAGAGTTTTTAAGATAAATAGGTATTTTCTACTACAAAAAAGGGGTGGGATGGCAAATCCGGATCCGAACAGAAAGGAGATGCAGCACGGGGACAAATAATGTGTTGAGAAGAATGAGTAATAATTACAGGTCTTAAATTTCAAACTTAGGTTGCTGAAAAGGATGAGGGTAGAGAAGAAAACAGGAGCCAAATCACGAATCCTCTATGACCTGGTGAGGCAATGAGTGGACAGATTACAATTTAAGCTATTCTTCTGTTGGTAGAGAACAGATATAACTTGCGGGGTGGAGGTGGGAGGGCAGAGGAGAAGGGTAAGCAGAGAGCCCACAAGGGGGCTATTGCAGAAGCCCGATCCTGTGTGAGTGGTCGTGAGCATCCAAAGGAGATGGATTCCTAAAATATTCAAGAGACCAGATCAACTGATAATTGGTTGCTAGGGGCAGCTGCCAGATAGGAGAATGGAAGAGGCAATGATGAGGCCTTGTTTTGCTTTGAGGGAGGGGCAGGATAAGGGCGTATTTTACTAAATAAGATAAGGAAGAGTTAGAATGAGTCCTGGGAGGGGACAGTCAGTTTTGGAGTTGATGAGTGAAGTAAGAGTGGTGCTGTCTAATGGTGGTTGCTGTATGGGTCTAGAGCTCAGGGAGGAGCGGGGCTGAAGTTGGAAACACCACAGGTTTACATTACCACATCCAAGCTGACTGCAGTCTTACGTCATTGAGCACAGTTTCAAAACTACTTCTCCTTTCTCCCTGCCTTTACTTGGGAAAATTACTGAAATACCGCATTAAAAAACCCAGTATGGTGATATGTGTCATCCATAGACCAATACTTTAATGTTTAATGGTCTTCTAAGGACCCTAAAGGTCAGATTTAGCAGAAACTAGATGTAACAGTGGTAACTGTTAATAGTATAGCATCATTAACTCATAAAATGAAATATTATCTATGTTTATATTTTAATATTTTAATTTTTTTCTTTTTTATTCTCTAGGAATTGCTCCGTTCCAATAAAATATTTTAAATTTAATCATTGACAACAGTTAAGCTGGCCATAGGTTAAGGATTGAGGATGGTGGGTTGCACAAATATCTGCTCAATGGAGAACTAGAAGGAGAATGACTTCAAGAAGAGTGAGCAATAGGAATGCAATGAAAGACAACCTCAGATTCATTAGTCAGCCTGTCTCAGCTGCTTTTCGGTGGCTCACAGCTATGCTAACCTAGCATAAAGCAGTCAGAAATAGAATAGTTCATTTTGAGCAGAGCTTCAGAAAACCACAAATAGTAAAAGCCCTATAAATAATAGCTACAGCTGCAAACCAAAGACTAATTATTAGTTTTTAACTCTATATCCCTATAGAGCAGCATTTTTGAACACACAAAAATGAGAAACTCATTCACTTACATCGTAGATTATTTAAATACAGTATTCTCAATTTGCCTTGGATAAAAAAGCATTTAGGTGTATTGAACAACCATATAATGGATAATATACTGAACAGGAAATGAGAATAATTAGCTTGAGTCCCTTTTTTGTTAGTTGTTCACCGTATGACCCTAGCAATGTCACTTAACCTCTCTATGCCCTAGTTTCTCTGACTGTAAAATAGAGATAATAATAACTTTCTATCAACTGCCTCTCAGAGATATTATAGGAAATAACAAATTAATGCTATGAAAGCTCTTTGAGGTACTTGGATGAAAGGGCATAATTGTAAGCACATATTATTAATAATTAGCACTAATATCCAGTAGCACTCATGAGCATTCCTGACTTTGCTGCTGGATTACTCAAAGAACATGAAGGATCCTGTTTTGAAATACACTTAGATCTTTTTTCTTAACTTGTGAATTGACTGTTTACTATTTATGATCAAACCTAGTGTATTAACAAATATAGTTAATGAAAGAGGGAAGTAAAAAGAAGTTTTGGTAACTACAACTTTTATGTTCATGCTACTCATAGCTAATACATGCTTTGGGGGAAAATACAGGGTAGATAGGGATTTGCCAGAAGCATGTTTTAGAATTAATGATTAGTCTACTCCAGTCAATTAACTGGAATTTTGTATTAAAAACATCACTCATGTCCCCATAGAATAATGCAGTCCCTATAGAATTTATATACAGTTACATGTTTGACACAATTAAGTTGAACATTCCTGTGAGACTCTGTCATTCTCATCACTGTTTAATCAGAAACGTAATGAAATATATAGACTTGTGAAGTTTCGTCCAATGTCTATCCCTAAAGTAGATGAAATTTTTTTCCATTAAATTGGTGACTTCAGTGTTTCCTTTAGAAAGGTGTATGCATAATGTAAATATTTAAATATATTCATGACTACATAATGTGCATATTTATTTTTATATACTTGCTTATATACCAATTTATAAAATTATCATATAATGTATATTAACTATACATCTGGTAACAACAATGACAAGACTTCTTTGTGTTTTAGGGCCAGATGAAAAGGTAATTGGTTAATAGCCATTTGTCACCATTGATGAAAAATCAACTCAAAGTCATGTTTTATTATTTATTAGAGTTAAGAGCATTATCTATAAGAGTCATGACACCTTGACTGGGTGTAGTGGCTCACACCTGTAATCCCAGCACTTTGGGAGGCCCAGGCATGAGGATCACTTGAATACAGGAGTTCAAGACCAGCTTGGGCAACATAGGGAGTCCTCATCTCTATTAAAAAAAAAAAAAAAAAAAAAAAAACTAGGCAGGCATAGTGGCATTCACCTGTGATCCCAGTTACTCAGGAGGCTGAGGTGGATCCCTTGAGCCCAGAAGGTCGAGGCTACAGTGCCTGTGATCATTACACTGTGCTCTAGCCTGGGCAACAAAATGAAACCCTGTCTCAAAAAAGAAAAAAAAAATCCATGACACCTTAACATTTGTACTATTTCATTTTGTTTTCACAATTTTATGAGATACAAATTGTTCAAAGAAAGATTGCAGTGAGCCAAGATCTTGCCATTGCACTCCAGCCTGGGCAACAAGAGCAAAACTCTGTCTCAAAAAAAAAAGAAAAGAAAAGAAAGAAGTAGGCTTAGAGTGCTGAAAGACTAGCCCTCTGAGACTAGTTTTTAAAGACTTAAAAACTCGCTACAGTTGTCAAGTAGCATACTCAAGCACACATCCTGAGATTCTCAAATATATTGTTTCTTTTATTACTTTATACCAGGGTCACCAGCTTGATATGACTGTTATTTCAGAACGTATTTATAATATGAGCATTTCTGGCTTATTTTTGATTGCCTGCAGCATCTCCAAAATTCAGCCAAACTTAAGTTTTTAAAACTGAAAACTACAATTCTTATGTTTATGGCTGTATCTTTACCAGCTTGAAGACAGGCACTTTGTTTTATTCATTTTTGTATCCTTCATGTTGTCCAAAATAAGTACTCAGAAAATATTTTGGGGATAAATAAAAAGTATATTGTGATGTTTAGTTGAATTAGGGAAAAAAAACTGATACAATCACCTCAGAAACTTTTTTAGGGGGTTGTACACATTTTCAGCACATTCATATAAAGATAGTTTGTTTGGGTTTATGCTTTAAATTGGTGGAACCATTGCCTCAGTTTCCCACTTCATTTTTAATGATGTCATGCCTTGGAGAGATAGGCTTAAGTAGGTGCTGGAGATGACAGTCACCTGTATGATATGCTTCTGGATATGTTTGTTGGGCTTAGATGGTCTGGATGACCCACAACAAAAGGGTCACCTAGAATATCTAAACACAGCTTTAATGAGAATGTGTAAAGAGTGGGGTTATGACAGTTTAGGTCTTCATAATTCTCCTCTTCATGTCGACGACCCTTTTGGACCACGTATTTCTATAATTTTTCTGTCAAGGGATTGGAGGATAAGAGTACTGTATCAGTGATTCCCAAATGTGACTGCTTATCACAATCACCTGTATAGTTTCAAAGGAAATTCAGATTCTCAAGTCCCACTCTAAACATAGAAAATATTTAGATTTAGGATTAGAAAATCTTGGGTGAAGTCCAAGGCATCTGTAACTGTAATAACACTCTCCCTTGAATTCCAATGATCAGTCAGGTTTGGGAAGTTCTGGTTTCAATAACTTGTTTGAGGTCACACGGAACCCTAAGTAGAGCCAGAAATGAACTCAAATCTTTTGAGTCCAAGTTAAATATCTTTTCATTGGACTCCTGCTGTCCTTTTACTGACAATATATGATGGGGTAGGATGAAGAGGTGGGGAGAAAAGTAGCAATTTTAGTTTTTCATATTTATTTTTTTACCATATTCTCATACATGGTTTTAAGATTAAATGAGCTAACATCCATAGAGTGCTTAGAACAGTATCTGGCACATGGTAATTACATATAACCATTCAATGAATAGGTCTGCATTGTCCAATCATGGCATTCACTTTGCCTGGGGTTGCATTAGGTAACATTTTATTGGATATCAACTTTTTCTATGAAGAAAAAAGTGTATGTAAATAAAGATGGAATCTTTAGCCTTTATTTGTCATGGAAGCCCTGAATTTGTATAGCTGAAAATATTTCTATATTGTTTCTTTTCATCTTTTCTGACATATTAAGAAAATATTAATGATATACTTATTAAAAAATTGTGGATGTGTAGCTGTGTAGTATTTTTATATTATCTAATTTAGAATATAAGGTATTTTACATTGTCTTCCTATCACTGAACTAGCTCCAAAATTGATTCTTATTGGTATATAATTAAGTATTTAGTTTTTAGAAGTCATTGTTTGGATTGATCTTCCAGATGAAATATTTCCCCTTAATGAGGTAATAGATATGTGTGGTTCTATTTTATTCCCTTATTTCTCTGCAAGTTTTTTCAGTTTTTCAATCTTGAACAAGTTTTTATACTTGTTAATTATAAATAAAAGTATGTATTTTCATTACTGGTAAGTGAAGAACCCAATTTAATACTTTAAAATGCTCTTTGATACATTTGGACAAAGTCTTAAAATATGCCTTTGGTCAGTACCTGTCACTATGAAAATTGACATCAATTTTAGTTTTTGTTCAGTTTTATAAGTTGTATTATTTTTGAGGGATTACCCCAAACCCAGCATCAATTTCTAGTGGCTCCTGTAATCCCAGCACTTTGGGAGGCCTAGGTGGGCGGATCACGAGGTCAGGAGATCGAGACCATCCTGGCTAAAACACTGAAACCCCGTCTCTACTAAAAATACAAAAAATTAGCTGGGCATGGTGGTGTGCTCCTATAGTCCCAACTACTCTGGAGACTGAGGCAGGAGAATGGCGTGAAACCGGGAGGCAGAGCTCGCAGTGAGCCGAGATCATGCCACCGCACTCCAGCCTAGGCAACAAAGCCACTCCATCTCAAAAAAAAAAAAAAAATTATTGTATCATAAATGGATAGATTTATCCTGGAAAAATGTAGAAGTAGGGCTAGATCAGAAAAGAAGATATTTATAACCTCAGGAGGTATCTGGCAGGTAGAGTAGATCATACTAATGGAGAAGCTAGAAGAAGAATCAGATATCATCAGTGATGAAGCCCCTAACTCTTTGAATCCAGAGTCAGCCAAGGAAATGGGGTTAAATTACCACTTGTGAAATATTTACGGTATTTCAGACATTGTATAAGGCACTTACCAAAACAAAAAATGGCTGGCTAGGTCCCATGAATCTAGGTAGTTTGAGTCTTGAGAATCAGAGAAAATAATACTAATAAACAGGATATTTATATTACTCTATATTTCTATACTTATGTACTTTATTATAAGAATTCAAATAATAACATGAGAGTGTGTGTTAGTTACTACTTATAATCAAATTAACAAGTTTTGAACTATACTCATTCCTTCCTCCATTCTTTTTACAATAGAGGTCATCATTCAATGTGTATTCTAGGTCTTGGCTACTCCTGTCTACTTGAGGCCTTGGTCCATCAATTATTCTCTTTCTGTTGTGTCTTCAACCTATCGCTCTTTACTGGTTTCTTGCCATTAGCATTCTCATTTGTTTAAAGTGTCTTCTTCATGCATATCCTCCTTCTAGCTTCTGCTCAAATTCTCCTTTCCCCTAAAGAGAATTTTTGAGAAAATTGTCTATGCTTGCTTATCACCAGTTCCTCACCTCCAGGTGACCCTCAACTGTATATTAGACTTTTACCCCCAATACTGCTGTGAAACTCCTCTTGATAAACTTACCAACATCATTCCTATTGTGAGAGATATCTTAGTTGTTAATGTTTCAACAGCATTTGAAGCTGTTGACCATTGTTTCCTTTTTGAAACAATCTTTTCTCTTGGCTTCTGTGATACCATGCCTGTTTCGTTGTCCTCTGCATGCTTCTGTCTTTGCTTAAATATTGCCACTCCAAGGAATTCTAAGGCTCTTATCAATGTAGTCTAGTCTCCACATTCTTTTTGGATGATCTCATCTAAACCCATGGTTTTATATACCTGTGGCTTTACTTTCTATATATTGGTTACTTCTAGCTGTGAGGTCACTCCTAAGCTTGAAGCCTATATATTTAATTCCCTATCTGATATCTCTTTGAGTGTTTTGTAGGTACCCAGCTCAAACTAGGCATGTCCAAACTGACTGATGATCCAAATGAGCAAAGCCAGAAATCTAAATGTTTGCTTTGAATTTTCTCTCTACTTCTTACACATCCACTCATTTACCAGGATGTGCTAAATCTTCTTCCTCATTATATCTCAATATCATTCATTTCACTCTGCTTCTACCACCACTTCGCTAATCCAAGCCATTATTACCTCCTTACTATTATTGCAGCATAGATTAATGGGTTCAGACTTTTCCTGCTCTAAACTCAGTCTTCACTGTGCAACCATTGTGATCTGGGAGACAAATATGCTAACTTCTCTGCCTAAACTACTTTAATACTTCCATTGATCTTAGGATGGTCTGGAATGGCTTGTTTGTCGTTCTTACTAGGAGGGCAAGAACTCTGTTTTGTGTACTGTTATTACCCCCATATTGGCTCAATATTAATTCTTTTAAAATGAATCATGGGAAAATATTATGAAGGCAAGTGCCCTATGTGTTAATCAAGCTAGGTTATACTGCAGTAGCAGAAAATTTCAAAACTTCAGTGGCTTACCATCACAAAAGCTTATTGCTTGCTCATGTAACATGTACAGTTTGCTAGGATTCTCTCCTTTTCACTGTTACCTAAGAACTTACCTGTTGGAGGCACCAAGTGACATGTGTTTTCACAGTCACTGCAGGTGACTGCCAGGTACATAGAACATGGCAAATCTTGCACTGGCCATTAAAGTGACATACTTGCATTCATAATTCATTGACAAAGCAAGCCACATGTCATGCCTATTCAAAGTGGATAATCAAACCATATATCTGGAAGGAGAGGGAAACATAAACATTTGTATATAACCCAATGATATCATACCCTCTTAGTTGAGACTCTTGCTTGCAGGGGACATAAAACCAGCTCTATCTAGCTAAGGGATGATGAGAAAAATATCCCTTCAAATTTAAAAAGGGAATAAAAGACCAGTGTGGTGGCTCATGCCTATAATTCCAGCACTTTGGGAGGCTAAGTGGGAGGATTGCTTAAGGCCAGGAATTTGAGACCAGCCTAGGCAACATAGCACAACCCCGTTTTGTTTTTGTTTTTGAGACGGAGTCTCACGCTGTCACCCAGGCTGGAGTGCAGTGGTGCGATCTCGGCTCACTGCAACTTCCACCTCCTGGGTGCAAACAATTCTCCTGCCTCAACCTCCTGAGTAGCTGGGACCACAGGCGCACGCCACTATGCCCAGGTCATTTTCGTATTTTTAGTGGAGGTGGAGTGTCATCATGTTGGCCAGGCTGATATCGAACTCCTGACCTCAAGTGATCCGCCCACCTTGGCCTCCTAAAGTGATGGGATAACAGGTGTGAGCCACAGTGCCTGGCCTCATTTATTAAAAAAAAAAAAAAATAGCCAAGCAGGACGACCTGCAGCTGTACTCCCAGCTACTCAGGAGGTTGAGGCATGAGAGACTGGTTGAGCTTAGGAGTTGAAGGTTACAGTGAGCTATGACTGCACCACTGCACTCCAGCCTGGGCAACGGAGCAAGACACTGTCTGTTAATCAAAAGGGGTTGGGGAGGGGAATCATAAGACAGCAGATCATACAACTGAAAAAAATTCAACAACTGAAAATGCGGGAGTATATCTGGGCCTCAGTGATAACTGGAACTAGGACTCTTCCTCCAAATCTTGTCTCTGTTTCTGTAGGTTTGCTTCAGTCTCCTCCATTTCAGAATGACTGACTGTCCATATGGTCACTGATATCTCCCAATCCTCATACCTCATGGCTGCCACCACACCAGAGAGGGCTAGATGTCTTTTGATTTTGTTTTTCCAGTTTCCTTAGTAAATCCTGGGTTGGGGCTCTGAATGGTTTGGTGGGAGTCATGTGTCCACTCTTAGACTAGTGATCTATGAGCCAGGAGACAGAGTCATGGGGCACAACCATGATGCCTGCCACCCACCCCTCAAAGGGCAGGTGATGGTTAATTTTATGCATCAACTTGACTGGGCTGTGGTAACCAGCTATTTAATCAAACTCTAAGTATGGACGTGAAGGCATTTTGTATATGTGGTTAACACCTGCAATCAGTTCACTTTAAGTGAAGGAGAATACCCACAATAGTGTAGGTCGACCTCATCCAATCAGTTGAAGGCCTCATAAGCAAAAACGGAGGTTTCCCGGAGAAGAAGAAACTCTGCTTCAAGATTGCAGTGTCAGCTCCTGCAGAGCCTCCAACCTGCCCTGTGGATCTATGGATTTTGAATTTGCCAGTCTCCACAATTATGTGAATCAATTCATTAAAATAAATCTAGATAGCTATAGCTATAGCTATATCTATGTATCTGTGTCTGGAGAGCTCTGACTGATACAGGGACAATTCCAGGATATGACAGAATCATTGTAATGCGAGCCAGGTGGCTACCCCAACAGAATATCGGTGACAGGAACAGAGATGATACACAGAGGAATGGGAAAGAAGAAAAGGGAGGTGGGAATAAGAAAAAGTACATGTGGTAAATAATACTAGAATGTAGCTACGCATTGACTCACAAGGGACTAACTAAGTTACCTAACTTTGTCCTAATGCATCATGAGTATTCACAAAACCATGATGAATATATTGAAATTGCCATCCCTTTCTAATTCAGATTATTCCTTCATTTTGAATTACTCTGTCAGCAGATGGCATGTTTTCTATAATTCATGTCTTACCATGTTTTATTTTTCTTATTTAACATTCTACAACTGGTGGTTTTATTTTCTAAATATGTCACCTATTGCTGCTATAGCAGATTAACACAAATTTAGTAGTTTAAAACAACAACAACAAAAGTTTTATTTTACAGCTCTAGAGGCTGAAGTCTAAAATGGATTGGCATGACAGTGTTCCTTCTGAAGGCTCTAGGGCAGGGGTCCCCAACCCCCTGGGCCATGAACCTGTACAAGTCTATGGCCTGTTAGGAACCAGGTGGTACAGCAGGAAGTGAGCAGTGGGCTAGCCAGGATTACCACCTGAGCTCCACCTTCCATCAGTTTAGCAGTGGCATTAGATTTTCATAGGAGCAAAACCCTATCGTGAACTGGGCATGTGAGGGATCTAAGTTGTGCACTCCTTGTGAGAATGTAACTAATTAATGCCTGATGATCTAAGGCGGAACAGTTTCATCCCAAAACTATCCCCGCTAGCCACCCGTCCATGGAAAAATTGTCTTCTACAAAACCAGTTCCTGATGCCAAAAAGGTTGGGGACCACTGCTCTAGGGGAGAATATTATTCTTTGCTTCTTCCAGCTTCTAGAGGCTGCTCAGTCCTTGACTTGTGGCCCTCTTCCATCTCCAAGGCCAGCAGTCTCATCACTCCGTCTTCTGCTTCCATCATCGTATCTCCTTTCCAACTTCGACTGTCCTGTCTGCCTCATAGAAGGTCTCTTGTGATTACGTTGAGTTTACCAAATGATCCGGGAGAATTTCCCCATCTCAAAATCCTTAACTTAATCACATGTGCCAAATCCTTTTGCCTTTAAAGTAATATATTCACAAGTTCTGGGGTTTAGGACATAAACGTCTTTAGGTGAGGGTATTCATTGTTCAGCATTGATGCACATAAATTAAAAAATCAAATAATATTGAAAAATCCCTCTCTCCAAGGCAAGTATTTTTGGCTTTTGTATCTGTTTCTTCTAGTATTTATCTTCATACTTCTCAATAATAGGCTTACATGGTCATTTCTTATTTTACCAGTTTTATTTTATTTTTGAGACAGGGTTGGTCTCTGTTGCCCAGGATGGAGTATAGTGGTGCCATCTTGGCTCACTGCAACCTCCACCTCCCGGACTCAAGCAATCCTCCCATCTTAGCCTCCCAAGTACCTGGAACTGCCGGTACACACCACCACATCTGGGTAATTTTTTGTACTTTTTGTAGAGACGAAGTTTAGCCATGTTGCCCAGGCTGGTCTCAAACTCCTGGGTTCAAGCAATCCACCTACCTTGAACTCCCACAGCACTGGGACTGCAGGGATGCACTGTGACACCCAGCCTATTTTATCAATTTTAGAAGTTATCTGTTGACTTCCTGTTTTTCTAAGAAGGCAAGGTAAACAAATAACTTAAGTAATTTATTTGTTTGCAGTGAAGCTTGTTAATACCATATAATGAAAACGTACAAAGACCCATGTTGCAATTATTGGGTAGATTTAAGTTAAAGACATTCATTAATAAGGGATCTTTGAATGCGAATATTCCAGGACTATTTCTAAGCCATTTGATCAGAACATCTGTCTTTGACTATTACCTTATGTGGGAAGGTATTGACATACATTTGAATTAAGCTCAGAATTTTTCAACATAAGCCCTCATTTAAAAAAAAAAAAAACAACTGTGTTCTATATTCAAATAAATTAATATGAATAGGACTTTCCAGAAACAATAATAAAGAAAACAAGGTATCTTGTAAAATGTGGTCCTGAACAAATCACAGTAAAAAAATAAATGTACACTTAACTCCCAACTCCTCACAAAAGAGGCTACTTTCTGTTCCTCAGCCATGGAAACAAGGCGCAGAATACCCTATTAGCAACCTTGGGCAGGGGGTTGCCAACACAAAAGCTCAAACACTTAAACATGGCTACCTCAAAATAATTTCGGGGAACCTGACCAAAGGATTCAAATTTTGTTTTTAATAACTGATACAAAGGTAAAGTGCTCCTGCAACTAGCAGTGCCAGTGAAGCCTGTCTCAGCCCAGCACTCACCTATGTTATGCCCCCGAGCAAACCCTGATACTCCTGCTCCAGGGGAGACCTTTTCCCTTTAGAGGTTCAGGACCCAGTGAACTCTTTGATTGTGTGAATGAGGTAAGCACCAACTCCATTTGGGAATTTTAAGGCTTGGTTAGAAATATTTTTCTAACACAGCTAGGCAGAGTCCATGTGTCAAACGCCGGTCTCCAGTTTGTTCTAATTTCTCACTATGTATTTGTATATCTAAGACAACAGACTTTGACTGTATTGCCATAACCACAGGTAATGGCCATCCTCACTTTTTCTTTTTTCTTTCTTTTTTTTTTTTTTTTTTGAGATGGGGTCTTACTCTGTCACCCAGGCTGGAGTGCAGTGGCACAATATGGGCTCACTGCAACCTCTGCCTCCCTGGTTCAAGTGATTCTCCTGCCTCAGTCTCCCAAGAAGTTGGGATTACAGGCACTTGCCACCATGTCCAGCTAATTTCTGTATTTTTAGTATAGACAGAGTTTCTCCATGTTGGCCAGGCTGGTCTCCAACTCTCCTCAAGTGATCCGCCCAGCTTGGCCTCCTCCCAAATTGCTGGGATTACAGATATGAGCCTATGTACCCAGGCTGCATCCTGATTTATGATTCCTATTTTGTGCCTGGAAACAGTCCCTGTATTTAACGATAATACCTACACATAAAACAATCCACTGTTAGAATTTATATAGTCACAAAAAATTAAAGTTTTTCTGTAGACCAAATGTTTTTAACCATAATTTTCTGCATCAGATCCACAGCCAGAATGCCCAAGATCAAAAAAATCTGCACAATACAAACAAACCATAATCTGAAATACACTTACAGACACACACTCTCACACACATTTCTCTTACAGAACTGTGCTTGGGGAAACTCCATTTGTTGAGTGCTGCTGAAGGCGTGTTTTGCTAAACTGCTGCTCCAGGTTTTTGTTTGGAAAAATCTGTCACAGTAGGGTATGGCTATTTACTGGATGAACAGAAGAGAAGGACATACTTATGGCACCAGAAAGCTTTAAGGTCTTTCAAGTCGTATAAAATGGACCTGCAGAAACGTTGGAATGTTCTCAGGATGCAAAATTGGAGCTGAAATGTGATATCAAACAGTTGCAAAAAATGTATAGCAACCATGCCTTGAGGTCAAACCTGATACCAAGATCTGCAACAAAAAGCTTCAAGACACATAGTTTGTTGGGCTTGTCCCACATGGTCGCATAATCTGATCATGTGTGAATTTCACAAACGACTCGTGTTGCTCTGCTAGTTTGGTATTGAGGATTTGCTCATACTCCTCCCAAATCTTCTCTTCATAGTTAAAGAGACGTGTACATATTGTTCCAGCTTGCCGGAGGGCCAAGGTGGGCTGGTCCATCTTCACTCAGGAGAAACCTGGAGCACTGGGTGCTGAGTGCTGAGGACTGAGGCTGGTTTTCCTAAGCACAAGCTGCCTTCTGATTAAGAACAATTTCTAAATGTGTCCACCTCTGATAATGATTCTATTATGTGTTGAAAAATGTGCTTCGGAGTTGGAAGGTGCCTCTGGCGGCCAGGCGGGGCAGGCTGCTGCAGGGTCGCGGTGGGGTCTGCATCTGAAGCGGCGGGCCTGGGGCCCGGAGCCGGGCAGGGAAGCGGGGAGTGGCGCGGCCGCTTTGGGGAACCGGGCGCAGCAGCGTCGCCTCGTGCTCAAGCTCCGTGGGCTGCTTCGGCGTCGCCCCGCTCGCCATGTGGCCGGCGACCGGAGGGAGTGCGGCCGTAGTTGCATCTCAACCTCCGGGCTCCTCAGCGGGCCTCTCAAGCCCAGTAGGCTCCAATCCGTTGATTTCCTGTTTTGATAGACAATTGGACAGACAGAGATTTGGCTCTGTTATCACTGTCCCCACAAGTTTCCCCATTCTCCCAATTCGATAACATCATTATTTTCTGATAAACGTATAACGAAGATTTGTCTCTGTTACAACCCCCCCCAACTTTCCCCATTCTCCCAGTTTGATAACATCATTACTTTCTGATAAAATAATAACCAGTGTTCCCACATGATAGTGATGTAAATATGATTCACTCCACGGCTTAATAGAGAAGTATGACTGCATTTCCTTTTAAAGATTGTTGTTTGGCTTTGGTATCTGCCTTATTGTTTCACTTATCTAATTTTCTACCCAGATGTTCCTAATGCTTTCCAAATATTTCATCACATTATCTGTGGGGTCTCCCTTTTCCCGCAGCTCTTCCCCTGGGGGCCTCCAGTCCTCCGATCTCTGGCCTGGTTATTCTCCCCTTCTACAGCACAATTAGATCCTGTGATTCTCCTTCACTGCTTTCTTGGATAGCACATTAAAGGGGCTGGAGGGCCGGAGTACATAGAAAAGGTGACAGCTTTTCTGAAAGTGAGATTTCTGACATACTGGACTGAAATTGTCTATATGTTCTACAGTGATGGGAAGGATTTTTAAATCTGACTTAATTATTAAGTTCATGTCAGGCTTGACTTTGGTATAAAATGAACACTGACTCAGTATTTCTGACAATCAAGTAATAGTCAGAATGAGTATTGGTTGTTTTAATTATATAACTTCTTCAGTTACAAGCCCAAAGTCTTTTATGTAGTGAGTGAAAGAGTAATTAAAAGCATTTGTTTACACTCCAAATCTGAATGCTTTCTGAAGGAAAGCATTGGTAGATCCCTTATCAGTAGTTACTGAGAATTCATACATAATTAATAAACTTCTGTAATATAGAATGAAATCCTAGAAAATGTAAAATTTTGTTTAGACTCTAATCATGTCTAAAATGTATGTTAAATAGAATTAGCTAATTTCCTGGCTTTCCTCTTGGAAGAAATCACAGTCCCTCAAATCAGTCATTCTGTAAATACTTGTTCGGTGGTTATTATGGTCAAGAGACCAGATCTCCTGAGAGATCTTATCTTTGCACATTCTCTTCCTCTCTTTGTTTTCTATCCTTTTCTTTTTCTTCTTTCTCAGAAATCATCCCTGAAACTTTCTCTATCTCCTGCTCCATCTGCTCTTCACTTCCTGTCTCTCTCAATCCCTATGTCTTCTCTTGTCATCAGTCACTTGATCAATGCAGGTGCCTTCTGTGTATTCCCAAGAACTTTGCCATATGTATTGTCCCAATTTTTAACTTCCTTAGGGTACTGTGCTGAATATTTTACAGGCATTAAAGAAATTATTGAAAGGCTTTAGAACTATAGGCAAATGGCATTTCACTTATGTCCTTGTTTCTAAGGCAATTTTTAAAAGTTGCATACCTTTATACCTTTATAACAATGGCACCTTTGTTGATTTCAGGGTTATTCAGTAGTTTCCTTAATTAATTTTTTTTGACAGAAATAAAGGAGTCAAGGGAGGGTGAACATGTTCTATGATCCTTGGATTTGGCCTGAAGGCTATTAAGAATTTCAACAGAAAAGGAATCAGTGCAGAGGAAAGGCCAAAAACAAAACAAATATATTAGGTCCAGGCGCCCTGGCTCACTCCTGTAATCCCAACACTTTGGGAGGCCGAGGCAGGTGGATCACATGAGGTCAGGAGTTTGGGACCAACCTGGCGAACATGGTAAAACCCCGTCTCCACTAAAAATACAAAAATTAGCCAGGCATGGTGGCACGCGCCTATAGTCCCAGCTACTCGGGAGGCTGAGGCAGGAGAATTGCTTGAACCCAGGAGGCAGAGATTTCAGTGAGCCAAGGTTGTGTCATTGCACTCCAGCCTGGGCAACAGAGTGAGACTACATCTTGAAAAGCAAACAAACAATAACAACAAAAACCAAATATATTAGTTTTCTATTGCTGCTGTGATCAATTACCACAAACTTAATGGCTTAAAACAACAAAAAGTGTATTATCTTAGAGTTCTTTATTGAATTCAAAAGTCCAACATGAATCTTACTGGGCTCAGATCAGTGTCAGCAGGGTGTAGCCTAGAGGCTGCCTGATTTCTTTGGCTCATGGCCTCCTTCCTTCACCTTCAAACCCAGCAATACCAGGCCAAGCCCTTCCCATGCTGCCATTTCTCTGGTTCTCCAATTCCCTCTTCCACTTTTAAGTATTCTTGTGATTATAGGATAATCCAGGATAACTTCCTATTTTAAAGCCAGCTGATTATCAACCTTAATTCCATCTCCAACATTCATTCCTTCCCTATATAATCTAACATAGTCTCAGGTTCCAGGGAGTAGGACATAGACAACATTGGGGAGGGCAACGAACATTATTCTATTGACCACAGTGAATAAAGGAGAGGATCCTGACAATCCCAAAGAAAGGAAAGACTATGACATTAAGTAAACCTCATAATTTGGAGATATGGAAGATAACAGAGAAGCATTGAAGACAGTATAGCCCATGATACAGAGAATACTTGACATTTTCATAGAGCATGAGGCTGAGAAGAAATTGGATATGTCATGTAATTGTTGATAGAAAGCAAACCACTAGAGTCAATTTGCACTGGTATAAATACCAACATTTTAGAAAGGAATAAAAATTTTATTTTTCTACTGAAAGACTCAAACTTAAAATAATGACAGTAGGCAACTCTATGCAAATCACCCTGAAACAAGAAAGTACTATTTTTAAAGCTCAATACAGTTTACTAAATGATTATATTCTGCAGTTATACAATTTGATGAAATTTGGATTTTAACTTATTCAATAGTTCATTCCGTATGGCTTCTCATAAGTACTGCATAATGCTATCTTGGATTTTGATTTTTATAGTGCTTTTTTGGTATTAAGTCTGGAATCTTCTAATTTGCCCTTAAACCTAGATAGAAAATTGTGGGCACACCCTTGTGTGTGTGCACAAATATAGCAACTGGAATGTTATCTGTGTACCACTATTCACCCGGTTCCACCTCCATGCTCAGCAGAAGTCATCAGGGTGGAGTAGATTTATAAAGCACAGAATAATAGTTTCATTTTCTCCTTTGTTCTTGCTATGAGCCACAAACTAATCACTGTCAAAGAGAATGAGAATAGAATTATCTGTTCCTTTTGAATGTACATGAGGTTCCTCAATGTTAAACTAAAAATTTAACCACACGTAGGTGTTTAATACACTAGCATTCTTTTATTTGCTAAATTTCATTAAATGAAACTTGAAGTCAAAATCCCAAATGTCTCTATATTTTTGAAATGGTTATTTAAAAATAACCATTTTATTGTTGTTTAAAAATACAATCTGTAACTGTTCCTTCTAGTCTACTTCTGATTCTTTGTGCTTAAACTTTATCTATAACTTTTTTTGAGCACAAAAAGTACAGCTAGAAGTCCCAAAGGAAGAAAAACAATTGGAAGCAATAAGTAAATGTAATAATGAGATTTTAAAATTGTAGGAGACTTTTGAAGTGGTTTTCTTGAGAGAATTTCTAAAAAAAAAAAAAAAAAAAAATTGTTTACCGTGATTCTTGGGGGTAGGGCAAAAGACCCTGTAGCTTACCTGTTTCAATTTTCTAGGAAAAAGAACTCTGTGATGATGAATGAAACAATAAAAATTGAAGCAGAACCATAATTCTAGTCATTCTCAAAGCCCAGCAGGAAGTAAAAAGGATAATCTAGAGAACATACTCAGTTTACCTATAAGAACTTGCTTTGGGAGAAGTTCTCAGCCCATGTCATAGTGTTCTGCAAAGAAACAGAACCAACAGAGAGAGAGAAAAAAAAAGCTTGGCTCATGCAATAATTGAGGCTGAGAAGTCCCAAGATCTGTAGGCAATGAGCTGGAGACCCAGGAGAGCCAATGTGTAGTTTGTCTGAGCCTGAGCGCCTGAGGACCAGGACAGCTGATGGTGTAAGTTCCACTCTGAAAAACAGCTGGCTCAAGACCCCAAAACAGCCAATGTTTCAATTCAAGACTGGAAGAAGAAAAGATTAATGTCCCAGTTCAAAGCAGTCAGACAGAAGTTCCCTCTCACTTGAAGGAGGGTCAGTCTTTTGTTCTATTCAGGCCTTCAACTGTTTGGACAAGGGCTACCCATAGTAGATAGGACAACTTGCGTTATTCAATCTTCTGATTCAAATGTTAATCTCATCCAGCACTAACCTCACAGACACACCCAGAATAATATTCAACCAACTATTTGGGCACTTTATGGCTCAGTCAAGATGACACATAAAATTAACCATCACATCTCATAGGTTAACCACAACCTACCTCATAGTAGGTTGCAGACCATGCTTACAAAGTCACTTTGACCTGGTCTGGTTTCCCACCCAAAGCAAGAATCTCTCAACAACATTGCTGCTAGATGGCCATATAGGGTCCTCTTCAAAATTTCCAATGGGGAAATCAATATTTTGTGAGAAAGCTCAGGGGCAGCTTTAATTATTTTAGATAGGGCTATGTTATTTTGAACTGAAGAGTATCTCACTGTAATTTCCAGACATTTGTTCTTCTTCTAACCTTTGGAACTACTCAGAATAAGTCTATATTCTATTCCGCACACCAACTCTTCAAGCAAATGAAGATTCTGTTATATTCTTCCAAACACTTTTTTCCCAAGTTAAACATTCCCAGCTTATTTTTCTAATCCTCATAGTATATGATTTCTTTGACACATTCTAGTTTTGTCAGTTTTCATAAAATGTGATATCTTAAACTGAACACATTTTAAATGTGTTCTAACTCCTTTATACTAGGGAAAAATCAACTCTGTGGCTCCGCTTCTCTTATTTTCATGTAAGTACAAGAAGTTTTCTGTTGAAAAAAACCCACTGAAACCATTATTTGTGATTATATCTAATTAAACTAGCCTTAATATTATTTTAAGTTGTCCAATCCAAGTAGTTTACATAAATGCTTTCCCAAACTCCTCTAAGATACATAATATTTCACATATATATTAACACAATCATCCTGCAATGTATTGTTTTCCTTGAGACTCAAATGTCAATGGAGGTCACACTGCATACCTAAAGCCCTGATTTTGTTAGGTTTCGACTTATCCCCCTTGTGACACTAAAGAAGTAAAGGTGACACTAAGAAGTAAATCCTGATTGTTCTAAGCTAATTAAGGTGTTTCAGAATAGGAGCAATCCCTCTTGCTAAAAGAATGTTTTAATGGCAGGCATATGATATAGCTCTGGCCAATTAGATGTGTAAGAAACTCTGTTGAGTTGCTTCTTGAAAAGGTTTCCACAGTTTTCAAAAGGAGATGTTAGTAAATGGCCTCTTTCCTTCCTCTGGATGTTCTGTGTGGATGTGTTGACAGGCACAGCTATAGCCATTTTGCTCTTAGCTGGAAATGTCAGAGGAACATATTGAAAGAACCTGTGTCCCTGACGTCAATCAACCCTTCCTCCATATTTCCTGCCCTTCCTCCATACTTCCTGTTATGTAGATATTAAACTCTCTGATTCTTTAAGTCAAGTTGAATTAACGTTTTCTGTTACTTGCAACCAAAGTCATCTTAATTGATAGATTCTGCCCTTGAACATATCAGAAACTGAGTTAACCCTCATCTCACAGTTAGAAGATCTAATATCCTCCCGATATATCTTTGAATTTCCTCAGAATGACTTCCTGCAAATCCAACTTCCTGATACTGAACTCTTGAACACTGTGCAGATCCAGCTGTGGAACATGACTTCTTTATCTCAATTTATTTAAAAAAAAAATCCACTCCCATAATACACACTAAACTTTGTGTGTGTTAAATTTTATTGAAGATTCAGACTGAGGGAATAGATTTTATATTACTCTGGTGAAACATCTTAAAAATGAATCATTAGATATTCTTGTTTTTGACATCCTCAGCAAATCCATCTACTGGAATTTTTTACTGGTCATCTTCCATGGTCAGCAATCTCTGGTTTCATTCTCCAGGCTAATATCTTCAGGAAAAAGCACTTCAACACAATTCCCACTGCTTAATTTTCTAATTAATTTATTTTTCCACCTACTTAGGGACTCTGGTTTACTTTTGCATATCAAAACTCATCACATGAGCCGGGCATGGTGGCTCACGCCTGTAATCCCAGCACTTTGGGAGGCCGAGGCGGGTGGATCACGAGGTCAGGATTTCAAGACCATCCTGGCTAAAAATACAAAAAATTAGCCCGGCGTGGTGGCGGGCACCTGTAGTCCCAGCTATTCGGGAGGCTGAGTCAGGAGAACGGAGTGAACTCGGGAGGCGGAGCTTGCAGTGAGCCGAGATCGCACCACTGCACTCTAGCCTGGGCGGCAGAGAGAGACTCCATCTCAAACAAACAAACAAAACAAAAACAAAAACGGAAACTCATCACATGCTCTGCTAAATTAGAGGACATCTACTTTGGGTCTTACTTTTCTGGGGCACAGAATTATTGGCAGAAACTTTGAAATTTAGACCCGGCACAGTGGCTCACGCCTATAATCCCAGCACGTTGGAAGGCAAAGGTGGGCAGATCATTTGAGGCCAGGAGTTTGAGATCAACTTGACCAACATCGTGAAACCTCATGTCTACTAAAAATACAAAAATTAGCCAGGTGTGGTGGCGCATGCCTGTAATCCCAGCTACTGGGGAGATTGAGGCACGAAAATTGCTTTAATGTGGGAGGCAGAGGCTGCAGTGAACTGAGACTGTGCCACTGCATTCCAGCCTGGATGACAGAGTGAGGCTCTGTCTCAAAACGAACAAACAAACAAAAAGCAAATAAAAAAAACCAAACTTTGAAATTTCAATCTCTGTTTTCTTCTTCTTCTACCTGCCTCTGCAAATGGAAAGAAACAACATAGAGAAGAATTTTCCCATTGATATGAATTCAGCCACTCCACCTGAGAAGAATGAAGCTGCTATAGTCATTCTGGGTTTTAAATAACACATTTTTTTCTATGATAGACAAGAATGCTAATATAATGAGTAGTTGTGCTAAAATATTTGCAAAGTGAATCTTCTCAGAAACTTTGAATCTTTTTCTAATGCTAAAGAGTTCTACAATGCGGAAATCCATCATTCATTATGAGTTTCTATTCATGGTAAGACTTGTTTTAAATCTCAGAAACTTATTGTCTAACTAGCTCTGCAGGTCTCTTAGGTATTAAGGAAGCCACACTGCGCCACTGTGTTTGTTTCAGCAATCTATTGGCTGCATTGGGCTGGAATATTCTACCTTTCTAGCATTAACAGTTTGAAGATTTTTCAATGATGATAGACTCTATCGAATTAGTGCTGAATTTAGTAATGCATCTCTAACCAGATCTTCTCTTAAGTTTCTTATGTTCTTTCTGACTGGCTATCTCTTTGAGTCTTCTAGTTTGCCCTAAAAAGGATGGAAATAACAAACATGATTCCAGGACAATTATTACTCCACAAAAATTCCTGTTAATTACTCCTAGGTAACACAGTTTTTTCTAAAGTAATCTGCTCTCTTAATCCATTCATTTTTTTCATTCATTCATTCAGTACCTATTGACTGTCTTCTATAGATAACCACTTGCTGGGCACTCTTTGGCATTATGCCCCTCGAAGTTAGAATATTCATGAAAATAATTTAACTTTTCTAATTTCATATCAGTGTCAAACCTATATAATGCTCTACCCAAGCATCTGCTTAATTCAAATGCGATTCGATGCAAAAAAAGGATTAAGTCAAAGAAGTTGGTCTGTTCTTTATAGTTTTTTTTTTTTTTTTTTTTTTCAAGATGGAGTCTGGCTGTGTCACCCGGGCTAGAGTGCAGTGGCTCCATCTCGGCTCACTGCAACCTCTGCCTCCTGAGTTCAAGCGATTCTCCTGCCTCAGCCTCCCGAGCAGCTGGACTACAGGTGCCCGCCACCATGCCTGGCTAATTTTTGTATTAGTAGAGATGGGGTTTTACCATGTTGGCCAAGCTGGTCTTCAACTCCTGACCTCAGGTGATCCACCCACCTCAGTCTCCCAAAGTGCTGGGATTACAGGCGTGAACCACCGTGCCCAGCCCTTTATAGTTTATTGTTACATTTATAGTCCGTTATTCTTAAGAATTAAAAGGAAATACTGCCATAATCAGAAGCTTTGTTTACTTGTGTTAACTGCCCTGTAAACCTGTTACAATGTTTTTGTAATAGTATTAAAGGTGGTTATAGAATTTTGACTTGAGGAAAATTAAACAATGAAAACTGTTCTGTTGTTGTTCTCAGTCTGCTTACTGTAGCTACAAATTTAGCATTTATGTCAGGAATTAAGCATGTTCCTGGCACAGAACTTAGTAATATGATGCTGGTCCCCAAAAAACTTACTTAGATAACCTTTTAGAATTGTGCCTAACCAAAGAGCATTTTCACTTTGTGCTTGCTTTTGTTTGGTTTGAATAATGCCTGCTTATATAAAATAATATAGATGAAACCTTCTCTTTCAGACTAGATTTAAACCAGTCAAAATGACAGCCTATGAAGATGATGACAGTACTGACTTGCTGTCTTAGTTTGGTAGGGTTGCCATAACAAAGTATCACACACTGGGTGGCTTAAACAACAGAAATAGTTTGTCTCATAGTTCTGGAGGCTAGAAATTCAAGATCAAGGTGTTGGCAGGGTTTGTTTCTTCTGAGGGCTGCGAGAAAGAATTTGTTTCATGCCTCTCCCTTAGCTCCTTGTGCTTTGTTGACAATCTTTCCCATTTCTTGGCTTGCAAATGCGTTACCTTCTGCCTCCATCTTCACACGGCATTCTCCCTAGTGTGCATGTTTGTCCCCAGATTTCCCCTTTTAATAAAAACAGCAGGCCGGTGGCGGTGGCTCACACCTGTAATCCCAACACTTTGGGAGGCCGAGGCAGGTGGATCACCTGAGGTTGGGAGTTTGAGACCAGCCTGACCAACATGGCGAAACCCCGTCTCTGCTAAAAATACAAAAATTAGCTGGGTGTGGCAGCACATGCCTGTAATCCCAGCTACTCGGGAGGCTGGGGCACAAAAATCGCTTGAACCCGTGAGGCAGAGGTAGTGGTGAGCTGAGATAGCGCCACTGTACTTCAGCCTGGGCGACAGAGTGAGACTCCATCCCAAAAACAAATAAATAAATAAAATTAATAAAAACACCATTCGTATTAGATTAGGGGCCCATCCTATTCTAGCATGACCTTACCTTAATTATATCAATAACTCTATTTCCAAACAAGGTCACATTCTGAAGTACTGGGGGCTAGAACTTCAACATAGGAATTTGAGGGGACACAATTCAACCATAACACTTACAATCAAAGCTATGTTTTATATTAGTGGTTCTTCCATTTCCTTAAGAAATATTTACTGTCTGTGTGCTAAACACTATGCTAGAAACTGGAAATACAATAATAAATTAGATATGGTCCTGATTCTCAAGAAACTTCAGTTCATGGATTTATGCCTCTTCCTTTACAGTCTTTTCACTTCCAAGGAAATGAAATAAAAAGGGGACTACCAATGTTTAAGGACCATATGGCAGAATACCTAAAAACAATAATAATGGCCAATATTTGTTGAATACTTGCAAATATCATCATGTACATTATCTCATTTAATCCTTAAAACAACACTTCAGGCCAGGCACGGTGCCTGATGCCTGTAATCCCAGCACTTTGGGAGGTTAAGGTGGGCAGATCACTTGAGGTCAGGAGTTCGAGACCAGCCTGGCCAACATGGTGAAACCCTGTCTCTACTAAAAATACAAAAATTAGCCGGGTGTAGTGGTGCATGCCTGTAGTCCCAGCTACTCAAGAAGCTGAGGCAGGAGAATCTTTTGAACTCCAGAGGCGGAGGGTGCAGTGAGCTGAGATTGTGCGACTGTACTCCAGCCTGGGCAACAAAGCGAGACTCCATCTCAAAAAAAACAAAAATGACAACAACAAAAAAAAACACTTTAAAGTAGAAACTATTATTATCACCCCATTTACAAATGAAGAAATTGAGGATCTGGGAAGCCTAGCAAGTGGCAGAGTGAGGATTTATTTATTTATTTATTATTCTGAGACCGTGTCTCCCTCTGTCACCCAGGCTGGAGTGCAGTGGCATGATCTCAGCTCACTGCAACCTGTGCCTCCTGGGTTCAAGCGATTCTCATGCCTCAGCCTCTCTAGGAGCTGGGATTATAGCCATGCACAACCACGCCTGGCCAATTTTTGCGTTTTTAATAGAGACACGGTTTCACCATGTTGGCCAGGCTGGTCTCAAACTCCTGTCAAGTGAACTGCCGGCCTTGGCCTCCCAACAGAGTGAAGATTTTAGCCTAAAATGGCCTGGCACCTGAGCTAGATACCATTGCTACAGAACCCCTACATTATACATCTTCTAATGGTGGGGAGAATTGAAAAATAAGTCTTTACTTTATCTTTAAACAGTTTATGTAACATAATACCTATTGTCTAATTTCTTCTCCTTCTCTTTGTTGCCTTCTTTTTTTTTTTTTTTTTTTTTGAGACACGACCTCAGGGTCTCACTTTGTCACCTAGGCTGGAGTGCTGTGGCATGGTCATAGCTCACTGTAGCCTTGACCTCCTGAGTTCCAGGGATCCTCCTGTCTTAGCCCCCCAAATAGCTGGGACTACAGGAATGTGCCACCACACCCAGCTAATTTTTGTATTTGTGGTAGAGATGGAGTTTTGCCATGTTGCTCAGGCTGGTTTTGCACTCCTGAGCTCAAGTAATCCACCCTTCTTGGCCTACTAAAGTGCTGGGATTACAGGTGTGAGCCACTGCACCTGGCCTGTTGCTTTCTTTTTTACTTGCCAACATATACAAGTTCATTTGTTTCTTCCATCAACATTTCCTTAAAAACAAACAAACAAAGAAACAAAAAGAAAATGGAAAAAAAAACTTGGCCCAGGTGCGGTGGTTTATGCCTGTAATCCCAGTAATCTGGAAGGTGAGGGGGGCAGATCACTTGAGGTCAGGAGCTCAAGACCAGCCTGGCCAACATAGTGAAACCCTGTCTCTACTAAAAATACAAAAATTGGATTGGCATGGTGGCATGCACCTGCAGTTCCAGCTACTCTGGAGGCTGAGGCAGGAGAATCGCTTGAACCCTAGAAGCGGAAGTTGCAGTGAGCTAAGATCGTGCCACTGCACTCCAGCCTGGGTGACAGAGTGAGGCTCCATCACAAACAAACAAACAAACAAACAAACAAACCTGGCAGGGCATGGTCGCTCATACCTGTAATCCCAGGACTTTAGGAGGCCAAGGAGGGAGGATCCCCTGAGCCTAGGAGTTCGAGACCAGTCTGGGCAACATAGTGAGTCCCTGTCCGTATTTAATAAAAAGAAAAAGAGAAAAAAAAGAAAAATTTTTCTTATCTCACTTCTTTCCTTCCCATTTCCCTAGAGGACTCCCCTTTCTACCCAGAAACTGAATTTCCTCCACAGAATGTGCTGGTAATACAGAATTATCTGCTGGAAAATTGAGTGGGAAGTGGTTGGCTTACTATTCTGGGACAAAAACCAGCATCTCACTTTTAAAAGGTAAACCTTTTGGGAAGTGAAAGGATGGGGTTAAGTTCTTTCCAGAAAGGAAAACAATCCTATTTTCAGGCCATATCTATTGGCCCAACCACTACCACTACTAGGTTTTTTTTTTTTTTTTTTGAGACGGAGTCTCGCTCTGTCGCCCAGGCTGGAGTGCAGTGACTGGATCTCAGCTCACTGCAAGCTCGGACTCCCGGGTTCACGCCATTCTCCTCCCTCAGCCTCCCGAGTAGCTGGGACTACAGGCGCCCGCCACCACGCCCGGCTAATATTTTGTATTTTTTAGTAGAGACGGGGTTTCACCGTGTTAGCCAGGATGGTCTTGATCTCCTGACCTCGTGATCCGCCCATCTCGGCCTCCCAAAGTGCTGGGATTACAGGCTTGAGCCACTGTGCCCGGCCTACCACTACTATTAAAAACTCAGTTTCTCGGCCCTGCTGCTAACACTGGTTTTACATTGACATGGTGACAGTGGATAAAGGTTTGCTGGATGATCAGAAGTATATTTTTCCCCAGAGTCTAAAGCAAAACATAACTTACGAATGGCACTGCTATGAGGAAAAGTGAGATGTAATAACCGAGACCAGCTAATTATCAGAACTAAGTATCCAATATTAACCTCACAGTAAGTTAAACAGGTTCCCACTAATACATTCCAACCCCTCTTAAAAAAATTTTTTTTAGATAGAGATGGAGTCTCACTATGTTGCCCAGGCTGGTCTCCTCCTGGGCTCAAACAATCCTCTCACTTCCACTTCTCAAAGTGCTGGGATTACAGCTATGAGCCACTGTGCCTGGCCTCAACCTCTCTCTTTTCTAATCAGTGACAAGATTCTGAGAGAGAAATGAATAGAGTTGATTATGTAGCACATTATGAATAATTAGAGAAAGGGTTACTAGACTAAATATTTTCTCTTACATTTCTAAAGATTTTAGTAGAATCCTTTTTACTATGAAGAAGCCACAGTTCAAAAATGATTTCCTTTAAGGGACAAGTCTTGCATTTCTAATCTGTTAAAAGATGGCAAATGCCATAGTCATCATGACTTATCACAGAAATGTCTTTTAGAAGTCCAGGTACAAATTTTAATTGCAAGCACAAATTACAAGAGAAAGTCAGTTTCAGAGACGTGAAATCATATTTGCTCCTAAAATCTTTCCCTTGAAATTTTTGTGGACATGGCCTGTTTGCTTAGCATGTTAGTTAATGTTCCTATGTTAGTTGTGTCTTGTATTCATTTATTTATTCAACAAGTATGTATTGAGTATCTATTTTATTCCAGGTACTGACCTAAGGGCCAACATACAAAGTCGAGTGAGAGACAGAGCATGTCCTCAAGGAGCAGATTGTCCAATGGGGAAGAGAGGTAAGTAAATAGGCACTTTTTATGTAATGTCATAAGTAATATAATGTAAATATGCACAGGGAGCACAGAAAATGGTGCCTGAGCCAGGGAGTGAGGTGAACAGGGTTAGGAAAGTTGTTAAGAAGAAGGAAACATTTAAGCTACATAATTAGGAATAATTATTATTGGAAGTGACTTAAGGCTGGGCATGGTGGCTCATGCCTGTAATCCCAGCACTTTGGGAGGCTGAGGCGAGCAGATCACCTGAGGTCGGGAGTTCAAGGCCAGCCTGGCCAATATGGTGAAACCTCATCTCTACTAAAAATACAAAAATTAGCTGGGTGTGGTGGCTGGCACCTATAATCCCAGCTACTTGGGAGGTTGAGGCAGGAGAATTGCTGGAACCCGGGAGGCGGAGGTTGCGGTGAGCCGAGATCATGCCACTGCACTCCAGCCTGAGCGACAGAGTGAGACTCCATCTCCAAAAAAAAAAAAAAAAAAAAAAGTGAATTACAGATTGCCAAATCTGGTAAGATTTTATTTTGTTACTTTTCAAATGTTCCATGTGATAAATGCCTCTCTTTTGCAAACTCTAAAATAAACAGTAGTTTGATGATGGAGAATTCAACCATGTGTGACCTCCTTTGTCTCTTGAAGCTCTGTTATTAAGACCAGATATCAAGAAAAAGGCATAGCCAATGAAGAAAATTAATGATTAGGTCTGGAATTTAGCTGCTGGAGTTAGAGAAAGAGATAACTGCTGTATATATCTGCTGTATATAGATTTGACCAGAAAAAAAGCAGAGATGATTTCTTCTCATCTCAAGAAGGCTTGATGAAAGACAGCTTCCAAAATGAGTTCCTTGAGTGCCGAATCTCTATTCTTTTCATTTTTAAACTCATGATTCTAGGCTTGAAACTCACCCATGTTGATGCCACCACAGACAGTTTTGAATATGTACAAGGGCATCTCCAATAATTGTACTTGGGAAGAGGAGATAAGGCACCATTTCCTTCTTTATCTGCAATTGAGTAGTTACTGAGAGAGTTGTTTAAAGAGCTCTTTATTCATTCATTCAGATATTATTCATTGTTAAAACATATATAATTTGATATGTAAATTATATCTTAAGAAAACTGTTTTATAAAAGCCATTTGTAGTATACTCTCATGTCTTTTCCCCGAGGCCAGCATAGTTTGGCACATAAAGGCTTCTTGACTAAGTTGACTATGTGGCCTGGTTGGGTCCCTCTGCAGTGTTTACCAGCTCCTCTGGCATTTGTCCCAGAATGACAATCCTTTTTCCTTTCAGATTATGACACTGGATGTGAACTCAAATCCCCTTAACTCAGAAACTTACTGTTCAAACCTCCAGAAAAACGCTGGACAAAATCCTCATCAATAAAAAGAGAATAATTGAACATGATGCTTGGAAATGTTCCCAGCAATGTCCTTAACCTTGGAAAAAAAATGCCTAGTCTATAATGTTTCTACTCACTTATCCACAGGAGTAGAATTGAAGGGTAAGTCAGAACAAGCAAAAGTCCTATTAGTGTGGAGGTTCTGGAGAAGAGGTTGCCTTGTTACTTTTTTCAGCAGAGAAGTTAGAAAAGAATACCACAACATGAGGGGGAACATAGTCCTCCTTCCAAAAAGTTTATCTTTAAAAGATTAAAAACAGGCCGGGCGCGGTGGCTCACGCCTGTAATCCCAGCACTTTGGGAGGCCGAGGCGGGCGGATCACAAGGTCAGGAGATCGAGACCACGGTGAAACCCCGTCTCTACTAAAAATACAAAAAAAAAATTAGCCGGGCGCGGTGGCGGGCGCCTGTAGTCCCAGCTACTCAGGAGGCTGAGGCAGGAGAATGGCGTAAACCCAGGAGGCGGAGCTTGCTGTGAGCCGAGATCGCGCCACTGTACTCCAGCCTGGGCGACAGAGCGAGACTCCGTCTCAAAAAAAAAAAAAAAAAAAAAAAAAAGATTAAAAACAAAAACAAAAAACTCCAAAGTATAACATGATAACCTGGAGCAATCAGGTTGATTTAAATATATAAATATGATACAAATATCTAAATATGGAGCAGATTTTTCTTGGTTAAAAAAATGAGGTTCTGGCCGGCCGTGGTGGCTCACGCCTGTAATCCCAGCACTTTGGGAGGCCAAGGCAGGTGGATCACTTGAGCTCAGAAGTTCAAGACCAGTGGGCCGGGCGCGGTGGCTCAAGCCTGTAATCCCAGCACTTTGGGAGGCCGAGACAGGCGGATCACGAGGTCAGGAGATCGAGACCATACTGGCTAACACGGTGAAACCCCGTCTCTACTAAAAAAAATAGAAAAAACTAGCCGGGCGAGGTGGCGGGTGCCTGTAGTCCCAGCTACTCGGGAGGCTGAGGCAGCAGAATGGCGTAAACCTGGGAGGCGGAGCTTGCAGTGAGCTGAGATCCGGCCACTGCACTCCAGCCTGGGCGACAGAGCGAGACTCCGTCTCAAAAAAAAAAAAAAAAAAAAAATGAGGTTCTACTTCCATTAATGGGAGAGTAGCATGTATCAGACCAACCATTCCACATTCCACAAGTAATGCTTATAAACTCTGAACAAAATATATGTATATATAAAATATGAAGGCATTGAGAAGGGACCAAAGTAGGCAGAAAATGGAAAGGAATCAAATTTAGAGGAAAAGAAAGACATTGGGTGAGTTTTCCCATTTCTTATGACTGTTTACCTAAGGGTGGGCTCCAGCAAGCCTTGCACAGGGTAGCTAATGCTCACAGACTCATAATCATACAGGTTATGTATTAAGAGTCAGAGTTTGGAGCAACCACAGCTGGAATGTAAGGGAGAAGATTCTAGAAAGGAGAGAGCCATAGAGGAGGAGCCCCAGTTTGTGAATATAAAATCTGCTTGAAAATCTGGCTGACTCCTGCACTATCCCTGTGCAGGGCAGAACCTGAGAAGCCCATACATGGCTAAAAGAATGGAACAAAGATTTCAGCTACTGCCCAACATAGAGGGGGTAGAGTATGGATTTTGAGTTCTGCCAAGTTATCTGTCTACTAAAACAAAAATTAATACTCTTGAGAAGAACATAACAGAGTCCAGAGTTTCTCCAATTTATCATTCACTGACCATGTCCAGGATACAACCCCAAATTACTAGACATAAGAAGAAACAGGAAAATGCGAACAACACTCTAAGAAAAAGACAGTCACTAGAGACCAACCACAGAATGCTTCATATATTGTAATTAGCAAAGATTTTAAGGCAGTTATTTTAATTATACCTAAGGATGTAAAAGAAAACATAATTTAAATGAATAAACATATAGGAAATCTCAGCAGAGAAACAAACCGTAAAGAAATAACCAGGCTGGATGCAGTGGCTCATGCGTGTGATTCCCAGCACTTTGGGAGACTGGGGTGGGCAGATTGCTTAAGCTCACAAGTTTGAGACCAGACTGGGCAACGTGGCAAAACCCTGTCTCTACTAAAAGTACAAAAAATTAGCTGGGCATGGTGGTGTGTGACTGTAGTCCCAGCAACTTGGGGGCTGAGGCAGGAGGATTTCTTGCACCCATAAAAGGCTGGACACAGTGGCTCATGCCTGTAAATCCAGCACCTTGGGAGGCCAGGGCAGGCAGATCACTTGAGGCCAGGAGTTCAACACCAGACTGGCCTATATGGTGAAACCCCATCTCTACTAAAAATACAAAAATTAGCTGGGCGTGGTGGCACTGGCCTACATGATGAAACCCCGTCTCTACTAAAAATACAAAAATTAGCTGGGCATAGTGGCAGGCATGTGCAATTCTAGCTACTCGGAAGGCTGAGGCACAAGAATCGCTTGAACCCAGGATTTAGAGGTGACAGTGAGCCAAGATTATGCCACTGCACTGCAGCCTGGGTGACAGAGCAAGACTGTCTCAAAAAAAAAAAAAAAAAAAAAAAAAAAAAGAACCAAATGGAAATTATAGAACTAGATATTAAAGTATCTGATATTTAAAAATTCATTAGATAGGCTTAACTGCAGATTGGAGATAAAAGAAGAAAGAATTAGTACCCTTGAAAATAGATCAATGTAAGTTATCCAGTTTGAAAAAAGAAAACAGAGAAGAAAGCCTGGGAGAAAATGAGCAGAGTCCCAGTGACTTGTTAAACAATATTAAGAGGTTTAAATATGTGTAACTGGAGTCCCAGTAGAGAGAGAATGACCAAAAATTTAAAGAAGTAATGGCCAAAGCATTTCCGAATTTGGTGAAATATGTGATTTTGGCAAATTCTAAGCAGGATAAGTGCAAAGAGAACTACATCTAGGAAAATTGTAATGAAATTACTGAAAACGAAAGTAAAACAAATCTTTAAAAGAGCCAGAAAAAGCAGCACATTGTAGATAGGATAACAATGATACATAAACAGCTGACTTCTTACTAGAAGCCACAAGGTAATGAATCATATGTTTAAAGCGTGAAAAGGATAAAACTTAGAATTCTGTATCTATTTCATATCTAGTAAAAGTACATATGGTTGCCTACATATGATGTTTCAACTTGTGATTTTTTGACTTTACTACGGCTTTATTGGGTGGTAGTACGTGCATTTTTGACTTGTGATATTTTTTATTTGTCATGGGTTTACCATGGGTTAAATCCATCACAGATAAATTTATCATGGGTTTATAACTCCACGGTAAGTTGAGGAGCATCTGTATCTTGCATTTTACATATAGCAAAAATATCCCTAAGGAAATGCCAGTTAAAACAATGAGTTACTACTACAAATAGATGACACTAAATGCTGATGAGGATGTGAAGCCACAGGAACTTTCATTTATTGCTTGTAAGAATGCAAAATGGTAGAGCAACTTTGGAAGACAGTTTGGTGGTTTCTTTACAGACTAAACATACTGTTACCATATGATCCAGCAATTGTACTTTTTGATATTTACCCAAAGGAGTTGAAAACTATGTTCATGCAAAAACATGCACAAAGATGTTTATTGCAGCTTTACTCATAACTGCTGAACACTGGAAGAAACCAAGAAGTCCCTTTGTAGGTGAATGGATAAAATGACTGTGAAATATCAACTATGAAATATTCAGTGCTAAAAAGAAATGAGCTATCAAGCCATATAAAGATATGGAGAAAACTTAAATGCATATTGCCAAGTGAAAGAAGCTAATCTGAAAAGGCTACATAATGTATGATTCCAACTATAGTATATGACATTCTGGAAAAGGCAAAAATACATAGGTGTAAAAAGATCAGTGGTTGCCAGGAATTAGGTGGGGAGGGAGAGATGAATAGGTAGAACACAGAGCATTTTTTAGGGCAGTGGAAATACTCTGTGTACTGTAATGGTAGATACATGTCATTATACCTTTGTCAAAACCTATAGAATGTACAACACCAACTGAATGCTAATGTAAACTGTGGACTGTAGGAGATAATAATGTATCAGTGTAAGTTCAGTAATTGTAACATATGTACCCATCTGGTGGGAGATGTTGATAATGGGGGAGTCTATGCATGTGTGGAGGTAGGAGGTATCTGGGAACTCTATCTTCTGTTCAATTTTGCTGTGAACTTAAACTTCTCTAAAACATAAAGTCTATTTTTAAAAATCCTTCAAGAATAAAAGGGAAATAAAGGCATTTTAAGATAAATGAAAACTAAGAGAATACATTGTCAGTGGACCAGACCCACAACAAATGCTTAAAAAGTATTTAGTACTATGTGTCAAACAGTATCCTCCATGTTTTAGCTTGTGTTTCCCAAGGCCAATGATGAAACAAAATTTCAAGTGAGGTGGTTTATTTGGTAGGTGTTTTGCACTGAATTGTGTCCCCCCACCAATAAATTGAAGACCCAACCTCTAGTACCTCAAAATATAATCATATTTAAAGATTAGGTCTTTTAAAAGGTTACTAAGTTAAAATGAGGTCCTTAGGGTGGGCCTTAATCCATTCTGACTGGTTTTCTTGAAAGAAGAGGAGTTTGGACACAGAAAGAGACACCCCAACACATGAGCACACAAAGAGATGACCACATGAAGACACAAGAAGGCAGCCATCTGTAAGTCAAGGAGGGAGGCCTCAGAAGGAACCAAGCCTGCCAACACTTTCATCTTGGACTTCCCAGCCTCTAGAACGGTAAGAAAATAAATGTCTGTTGTTTAAGCCACCGAGCCACCCAGTCTGTGGTTTTTGTTATGACAGCCCTGGCAAACTAATACAGTAGGTAATCTCAGGAAATGTGGTAGAGAAGTGGGAAAGGAAGAAAGGGAAAAAAGGGCAGCCAAGGTAAGATGTTATTACAGGTCAAGTGTCCCTAATCTGAAAATCTGAAATCCAAAATTCTCCAAAATCTCAAAGTTTTTCAGTGCCAATATGATGCCACAGGTGGAAAGTTCCAGACCTGACCTCATGTGATGGGTGGCAGTCAAAATTTTGTTTCATGCACAAAATTATTTAAAATAGTGTATAAAATGGCCTTAAAGCTATATGTATAAGGCATATATGAAACATAAATGAATGTCATGTTTAGACTTGGGTCCTACATAATGAGATATCTTTATCTCATTATGTTTATGCAAATATCCCTAAATTAAAAAAAAATCTGAATTCTGAATTTCTGGTCCTAAGCATTTTGGATAAGTGATACTCAACAGCATTAGAGTCAGGCAGATATGGGTTTATCCTCTTAGCTCTTTAGTTGTAAAATAGGAATAATACTGCCACTTTATGAGAATAAAATAACGTAGTCCATATAAAACTCTTAGCCATTATCTGACATATCTTAAGTACTCAATAAGCATCTTAAAAAAATCATTTAATTTCATGACAACTCTAAGATTACAGTAAATGATTATTTGTTTTAAAATATCTCCATTAATTAAAAAGATTACCATTTAAGTTGTGTTGGGAATCTTAATGGTATTATTTTGGTGTATTATGTTTAGTGCAATGGCTTAGTAAATACTTAATGTACTAAACACTTAAATATATAGCATACATTCAGTAATAATTCATTTATACACACTTTTGATCTTCCTATTCATGTGGCTGGGCTGTGCTCAAATTACATTCCCTTGTGTTCTGTATTTTCCTATTTCTGCAATCACACACTGTAAACTATAACACGTACATATTCTATTATGACGCATGTCAGGTGTTTTCTTCCTCTAAGTCCCAAGGTTTTTGGAAAGGGACTTTTGGTGAGTCATAGTCTCGGTCTCTTGTGGTGAAGTGTGTGACCTTATCATCTGCCTACCGCCTCTAAGCATTGTTTCTTGAAATAAGGCCACAGTTCCCTAAATGTGACTGCCTGCAGCTCCTTTGGTCTTGCTGTAGCTGCATTCCTGGAATTGCCCTTCACAGGTCTCCAGGGGCCTCCTGGGAACTGGAGAGCATTTTGTAATGGAGATGTCAGATACCTAAGTAAATTACCTTTAATTATGGAAAGCACAAAAGCTCAGAACAGAATTAGTGATCAAAATGGATTAATGGATTATCTTTCTATTAGTAATAATTAAGAGAAATACAAATTTAAATACAGAACTCCTACCTTCACATTTAAAAATACAATCTCAGACTGGGTGCAGTGGCTCAAACCTGTAATCCCAGCTCTTTGAGAGGCCAAGGTAAGGGGATTGCTTGAGCTCAGGAGTTTGAGACCAGCCTAGTGAAACCCCGTCTCTACAAAAATTTAAAAAATTAGCCAGGCGTGGTGGTGCATGCCTGTAGTCCCAGCTACTTGGGAGGCTGAGATGGGAGAAATGCTTGAGCCTAGGGAGGTCCCACCACTGCACTCCAGGCTGGGTGACAGTGACCCTGTCTCAAAAATAAAAAATGAAAACAGCTCTCAGATTGTGTAACTGAGTATGAGAAAGCCAATTTACTTTTTAAAAAGTTTATTCTTTAAGAAAATATTAAAAACACATTTGTAATGGTTTTATTGGATTACAAGCGTGTTAAGAATTTTGCTGGTTTCAAGAAAAGAAAAAATCAGTTTGTGTGTATATTAAACCAATACTAGGAGTTGAGACATTAAAAAAAAGGATTTGATTTATAATGTTCACTCATTAATTGAACAGATATTTATTAACCACCCAATATCACCAGGCACTGGTCTAGCTGCTAAAGTTATAGCTGTGAATAAAAGAGACAGATGAAAAAAAAAAATTAGTACCCTCACATTTGAAAAAAAATATTTCAATAAACAAAATATTTAGAAAAAATGGTGAAAGAATGATGAGCCAAAACAACTCTTTAAGTTCAGCGAATGTCAAAGAAGCAGTCAATCAAACCCCACATGATGAGTCAGGGATAGCCACATTATTTCCAATACAAAAGATTATTTACAAAAACAAAACAAAGTTAAAAATAGAAACAGGCTGGGTACAGTGGCTCATGTCTGTAATCCCAGCACTTTGCGAAGCCAAGATGGGCAGATCACTTCAGTTCAGGAGTTCGACACCAGCCTGGGCAACATGGCAAAACCCCGTCTCTACCACAAATACAAAAATTAGCCAGGCACGGTGATGCACACCTGTGGTCCCAGCTACTAGGGAGGCTGAGGTGGGAGGATCATTTGAACATGGGAGGCAGAGGTTGCAGTGAGCCAAGACTGTGCCTCTGCACTCCAACTTGGTGACAGAATGAGACCCCATCTCAAAATAAATAAATAAATAAGAAAACAGAAACAAACACGCATTACAGACAGCTAAGAAAATTACCTTGAAAATGACAATAATGAGCAGAGTAGTCAATGTTAGCCATTTAAAATGTTAAACTTAATGTATCCACAAGTAATGCTAAACTAATCTATAAATCCATCAGATCCAGTGAGACAAGATTCCAGGGATAGAATAAAATAAAAGTTAAGATGAGAGAAAATGAAACAACCATCTGAATGCTCTGACAAGGTATATATCTTGATGAGGTCCCTTGGATGCTTGATAGGCCCTTACTATGTATTCAGAAATTCTATTTATTTTATTTTATTTGCATTTTTTTATTCCTCCTGTAAACCTGAAATAAGGAATTCTATTTCTTTTGTTCAATAAGAGCAATCGTGTTCTGGCAGCTTGGGCCATATGAACTAAACTCAGAAGAGACCTAAATTGACAGAGCAGGAGCATTGCCATCTTGGACACGCAATGCCATTTTAAAGTTCCCCTTGATCAAATACCACCTAAATCCAAAGGGCATCAGCCTAATGGCTAAGGTCAGCATGACTATAAACCACAAATGACATTTCTGACCAGAAACATTCCAATCCTAAGATAAACCCCTCCCTGACCAGAAACATGCCATCCTTGATATAACCTCCCCTCCGGCTGGAGAGATGGCAGCCCCAAGATAACCTCCCCTCCAACAATCGACATCCAACCCTGCAATAAACTTCTCCTCCACACAGAAACATTCCAAGCCTGTGATAAGCTCTCTCATCCTAAAACCCTTAAATAGTCTGTAAGAGAGAGTACTCCTGACCAAAAATCGGCCAGAAGCCCCTCTCAGGTTTATTCTCCAAAATAAACCCATCTTTGACTGTTGAGCCGCTTTTTGTGTTTCTTTCCTCAAACTCTTAAACAAGCCAGACTGTTTATGTCACTTTATTCATTAATACAAAATCCTCATAGATATTCAGGAGACCTTCCTTCAGATAAAAAGGGACTTAGGGCTGGGCATGGTGGCTCATGTCTATAATCCTGCACTTTGGGAGGCTGAGGTGGGCAGATCACTTGAGGCCAGGAGTTTGAGACCAGCTTGGCCAACATGGTGAAACCTGTCTCGACTAAAAATACAAAAATATTAGCTAGGTGTTGTGGTATGCACCTGTAATCCCAGCTACTAGGGAGGCTGAGGCAGGAGAATCACTTGAACCCGGGAGTTAGAGGCTTTAGTGAGCCAAGATCATGCCATTGCACTCCAGCCTGGGCGACAGAGCAAGACTATCAGAAAAAAAAAAAAAAAAAAAAAGGGGACTTGGATGAATTTAAGGAGGTCTTCATCTAGACTGTGGAAGAGCTGAAAGAATTATCCTGTGGAAAGCTGTTCATTTAAAACATGTATGCTGAGTACTTACTGTGTACCTAGCACTGTACTAAGTGCTGAGGATCCAGATTTGAATAAAATCAGTTCAAACCCTCAAAGAGCTCACAATTTGATGGGGCAACACTGAGGAATCATTATAATACATTAGGGGGGATGTAGGAGGCATTAGATAAACAGACGAAAAAGTGGTGATCTGGAGAATGAGTAATGGCTTCCTAAAGGTGATATTTTAGTTGAACTGTAAAGGACAGATAGTGGAAAAAATTCATTCAGGCCTCAGCAACCAATATTTACAAGGATATAGAGTAGGAAACAGCAAGTGTTACTATCAGTGATGTGTGAGGCCCTTTGGTTGTACTAATAGGAAATGACATCAGAAAGGAAGGCTGGAACTAGTTGTTTCAGAGCCATGGAGAGACAAGGAAAAGAACAATATGATCAAATTCACGTTTCAGAAGAATCCTTCTGGCAATGTTGTGGAGGACAGGGGAGCTATGGGAAGTAAAGGAAGGAAGATAGGAGGGCTGTTCCAATAGACCAGGCAAAAATTGATGGAAGTCTGAATTAAGTCCGTAGAAGTTCAAATCTGTGGGATTTTATCTGAACATAAGTGAGCGTTTAGCTAAAGAAAACCCATTTTGAAGGACAGCATTGGACATACACCAACAAATATTTTTGCGTGGATTCTCTTTCTTCTCAAAACCATCTGAACAATCAGCAAACTACTTGGTATGTTTCTCTCTTATTAGACATTAGATTTCTGTCTGCCTAGTGGTGTTCAGGAGATAACCTAAATCACTGACAAGATTTTCAGAGGGAATAGACTGTAATAATATTAAATCTACCTATTAAATACTGAAGTCTAACAATCACCTAACCAGGTAGTAGGAAACTGAGGTCTTTGATTGTACCAGGATTTCTCAAAAGTTCGGAACTGGTAAGGGAGTAAAATTAGATCATGCTGGTTCTTAAAAACTATGGAGAAGAAAATAGGGTTTCTTGCACAGTTAAGAGCTAGGTTTGCCAGGCACAGTAGTTCATGCTGGTAATCCTAGCATTTTGGGAGGCCGAGACAGGAGGATCTGTTAAGCACAGGAATTTGAGACCAGTCTGGGTAACATGGTCAGATCTTCCCTCTACGAAAAATAATGATAATAAAAAGAATGTCCTTCCTAAGCAGTCCGTGAAGCTTCCTTTTCTTTTTTCTTTCATTTTTGAGACAGGGTCTCCTTGCTCTGTTACCCAGGCCAGAGTGTTAGTGGTGCAACCATAGCTCACTTCAACTTTGACATCCGGCTCAAGAGATCCTCCCACCTCAGCCTTTCAAGTAGCTAGAACTATGGTCACACACCACCATGCCCAGCTCATTTTTGTAATGTTTGTAGAGATGGTGTTTCACCATGTTGCCCAGGCTGGTCTCGAACTCGTGAGCTCAAGCGATCTGCCCACCTCAGCCTCCTAAAGTGCTGGGATAACAGGTGTGAGCCACCATGCCCAGCCAATGAAGCTTTTTAAACTTTAACTTTAAAGTTCATATTCTAAAACACATGTGTTCATGAGGGCACTGAAATAGCTATATAGAAAACTACATAGTAAAAATTTTTATTTATTGACATTGTTTTTCAAAACTTCATCAATCTATAAGGTAAATGAATAATTTCTAAAGTTAGTATGTGGCTTATTTTATAATAAAAAGCTCTTGTTTTAAATTAAAACTAAAATTGGCCAGGTGCGGTGGCTCATGCCTGTAATCTCAGCAGTTTGGGAGGCCAAGGCAGGTGGACAGCTTGAGGCCAGGAGTTCGAGACCAGCCTGGCTAACATGGTGAAACCCTGTCTACCAAAAATACAAAAATACTCTGGGTGTGGTAATGCATGCTTGTAATCCAAGTTATTTCAGAGACAGAGGCAGGAGAATTGCTTGAACCCAGAAGACGGAGGTTGCAGTGAGCCGAGATCATGCCACTGCACTCCAGCTTGGGCGACAGGTAAAGACTCTGTCTCCAAAAAAAGAAAAATATAATAAAACTAAAATTATACACTGTTTACATTTTTAAATTCTAAAATCAGTGTGATTTATTTAAAACTCGGAAGCAGGCAAGGGAATAAACAGGAAGCTTTGCTTAATCTGTTAATAAGACCAAGTAAGTGGATGTAAACAATGTTAGTACTAAGCAAATATCTACATACTTGATACATGTGTCAAAGCCTTCTCTTTTGAGAGGAAACTTTCATTACTAGGAAAGAAACCCTGTGGAGGTTCTTGCTACTGCTGTGCAGTGTGTGTGGGGTAGCTGCCATTTTTCCCTTCTTCTTATTCTTTTTTTTTTTTTTTGGATGGAGTTGCCCTCTTGTTGCCCAGGCTGGAGTACAATGATAAATGATGAGATCTGGAGTCACTGCAACCAGTGATCTCCTGCGTCAGCCACCTGAGCAGCTGGGATTACAGGCGCCCACCATCACGCCCAGCTAATTTTTGTATTTTTAGTAGAAACAGCGTTTCACCGTGTTGGCTGGGCTGTTCTCGAACTCCTGACCTCAGGTGATCCGCCCACCTCAGCCTCCCAAAGTGCTGGGATTACAGGTGTGAGCCACTGCATCCGGCCCATTTTTCCTTCTTCTAAACTTTGTCAAGCTTTCAAGCCCACAACGTGTACAAAGAAGGACTAAGTAATACTAGCTTTTCATAACTAAATAGTCCACAGAAATATGTTAATTAAAAGTTTAGACTGGAGCAAAAGGAAGATTGGAGAATTTTTAACACCTCAAAGTGACAACCATATAGGGGTTGGGAGCGACTGTTATTAACAAGTCCCAGAAACCAGCAGAGACTAAGAATGAATTGGAGCCAATTGGTCAAGAAAACAAAATGAGATTAAATCGTGATTTTAAAAAACTAAAGAGTAGTAAGGATACATACAAAAATTTTTGTTTTCTAAATTTTATTCTAAGTTATCTTTAAAGCAGGGTTTTTAGACACAGCACCCCTTTTCATAACGAATATATTGTAATGCTCCCTGTACTGCCTTGAGGTGAAATTTACAGACAATATAACTTACCTACACACATGATTTTTAAAAAGTTATAAGGCCTTGCTTGTAATATAGAAGATAAATAAAAGGGAGATACTCAACAGCAAAATACTATGTATTTTGATACGTAAGTGTTTGTACACAACCCCATTAAGGCATCATAAAGGAACCCAAAGCAGGGGATGTGGCAGGTGTGTTGCGTGGGTGACCCAGGACGCAGAGCAGTGCTGCTGTCAGTTGGTAAATTCCAAATACAACGTGGTACAACAGGGTGCAAAATTCTTTCTGTTTAGACATTAGTCATATCCCTGGAAAATTCAGTGTATATTAAACTATACCTAAAATTATATATACATATATATGTGTAATAGTACAAGAGTGGTAAAGGAAGGAGTTGTAAAAAAAAAAAAAAAAAAAAGATTAACTGAAAGTCAGGACGCTTGATTTCTTTCTTTCTTTTTTTTTTTTTGAGCTAGAGTCTTGCTCTGTTGCCCAGGCTGGACCAACAGCCTGTAATCCCAGCACTTTGGGAGGCTGAGGGAGGTGGATAACTTGAGGTCAGGAGTTCGAGACCAGCCTGGGCAACATGATGAAACCCCGTCTCTGCTAAAAATACAAAAATTAGCTGGGTGTGGTGGTGCTGTGCCTGTAGTAACAGCTGCTTGGGAGGCTGAGGTGGGAGAATCACTTCAACCCGGGAGGCGGAGATTGCAGTGAGCCAAGATCATACTACTGCACTCCAGTCTGGGCCACAGAGTGAGATTCCATCTGAAAAAAAGAAAAAAAGAAAGAAAGAAAGAAAAAAAAAACCACTCTTTCCAGGTTTTAGGCTGGTGGTGAACCCATGACCTACAGCTGTGGAGAGAAACGCCTTTGTATTTCGCTTGAGCTTTAGCGTTCCCACAGGGCTTGCACGGCTATCATCTCATCCATAAGATGACTACTCCAAGGCAACGTAAGCAAAGTGTTTATCCCAGTCCCTGGAACATACAAAGCCCTCAAGAAATGATAGTTATCAGCGGGCGCGGTGGCTTACACCTGTAATCCCAGCACTTTGGGAGGCCGAGGCGGGCGGATCACGAGGTCAGGAGATCGAGACCATTCTGGCTAACACAGTGAAACCCCGTCTCTACTAAAAATACAAAAAAATCAGCTGGGTGTGGTGGCGGGCACCTGTAGTTCCAGCTACTCGGGAGGCTGAGGCAGGAGAATGGCGTGAACCTGGGAGGCGGAGCTTGCAGTGAGCCTAGATCGCGCCACTGCACTCCAGCCTGGGTGACAGAGCGAGACTCCGTCTCAAAAAAAAAAAAAAAAAAAAAAAGGAAATGATAGTTATCATTACTGGTCAGGCGTGGTGGCTCACGCCTGTAGTCACAGCACTTTGGGAGGTCGAGGCTGGCAGATCATGAGGTCAGGAGATCAAGACCATCCTGGCTAACACGGTGAAACCCCATCTCTACTAAAAATACAAAAAACTTACAGGGCGTGGTGGCAGGTGCCTGTAGTTCTAGCTACTCGGGAAGCTGAGGCAGAAGAATTGCTTGAACCTGGGAGGCAGAGCTTGCAGTGAGCAGAGATCGCCACTGCACTCCAGCCTGGATGACAGAGCGAGACTCTGTCTCAAAAAAAAAAAAAAAAAAAAAAAAAAAGGAAAAGAAAAGAAATGGTAGTTATCATTACCGACATAGACTGATACCTAGGATATATATATTTCTTTGAGATAGGGTCTTGCTCTGTCACCCAGGCTGGAGTGTGGTGGTGCGATCATGGCTCACTGCAGCCTTGACCAGCCTTGACCTCCAAGGTTACAGCGATCCTTCCACCTTGGCTTCCCAAGTGGCTGGGACCCCAGGTGCACACCACCACGCCTAATTTTTGTATTTTTGGTAGAGACGAGGTTTTGCTATCTTGCCCAGGCTGGTCTCGAACTTCTGAGCTCAAGCGATCCACCTGCCTTGGCCTCCCAAAGTGCTGGGATTACAGGTGTGAGCCACCGCTCCCAGCAAGATATATATTTTAAGTGAAAAGAGCAGGCAGCTTTTGTACATTTGGTATAATTTCATTTCAGTAGGAACTTTTTGTCCACCAATGTATCTATTCCTCCTGAAGATAGTAGGTATTTAATAAATATCTGTTGAAGAAATACATTTCTATAAAAGGAAATTGTGCCATTTGCTAGTCTGCACATAGAAAAAATCTGGAAGAATCTGGAGGAGTAGTGTATGAGCTTGCCAGGGCTGCAATAACAAGGTACCACAGACCGGGTGGGTTGAACAGACATTTATTTTCCCCCAGTTCTGGAGGCGAGAAGTCCAAGATCAAGGTGTCAGCTGGTTTGTTTTTATCTGAGGCCTCTCTCCTTGGCTTGCAGATGGCCACTTTCCCTGTGTTCTCACGTGGTGTTTTCCTCCGTATATGAGCATCCCTGGTATTTGTGTGTCCAAATTTCGTCTTCTTGTAAGGATACTGGTCAGACTGGGTTAGGGCACACTCCTATCTCCAAATACAGTCACCTACTGAGGTACTGAGGACTGGGGCTTCAACATGGATTTTGAGGGGACACAATTCAGTCCATAAAAGGTGGGATTATGAAATATTCATTTTTCCTAAATAATATTTTCTACAATGTTTCTGAATATCTAAATATTTTACTAGGAGCCTATATGGCAGACATACCTGATAATAATAACTGAAGCATAGCCTGAGAATGACTCTATGGCCTAAGAAGAACGGGTTGGTCAGAGTCTCCACCTAAGAAATTGGGAGTGGCCAACCTGGAGATTCACTCCTTATCTATGAAGGACCTTTGAACCTCTGGGCCATTCCCTGTAATGCAGGACATGCAAGGAACTGAGGCCCTTTGTTTTGGGTTAAATGGAGGTTGCTAGGTAGAGGTTGCTAGGTGGAGGCTACTAGGTGGAGGTGCTAAGTGAAGATGCTATATAAATTGCATGGTTTTTTTTGTTGTTGTTGAGATGGGGTCTTACTTTGTTGCCCATGCTGGTCTCAAACTCCTGGCCTCAAACGATCCTCCCAACCTGGCCTCCCATAGTGTTGGGATTGCTGGCCAGAGTCACCATGCCTGGCCAAACTACATGCTTGTTACAAATGATAGCAGTCTTCCTGTCCAGCCCACTGCCACTGGACCACCCCTGTATGTAAGTCCTCAATAAACTCTATATCTCGTTTGCTGGCACCAGGTCTCTTCTTTGGCCTCTTGGACACAGTGCCATCCCTACAGGAGTTAATAGGGGTCAGTACGATAGACCCTAATTATTTTATAATATGGAAAGGCAATAAATTAGAATAAGGCAAAAATACTGTGTTTATATTTAAAATATAGTTAGATTATAGGCTTTGATACTTATAAACAGATTTTTCATTTATAAGAACATCTCCTGGGGCATTTGAAAGTCATGAAGGATGGAGGGCAATTCTTTTTGTTCACTATTGACCCGGACATTGCAAGACATACAGCATCTCCTCCCCATAACCATTGCTAGTAGTACTCCCTTTTCATCCCTCTGGCAAACAAAAAATATGCCCTGAGAGTTTCCGAAAACTCTCTTATTGATAACAACCACTTTAAAGTATAATTTTATATGAACTTTGCAAATGTTTAAAACATTTTCTTCTTTTCCCTCCTTCCTTAGTTTTCTTTTAAAGTAATAATGGAGTGGGGGGCGGTGAGGAGAAATCATGCTAATTACCTTTAGTTCTGCCAGCGGGAAGCTTGACTGTGTCTGAGTCATGGCAGAGTTTCATGATGGCTGTTGTGTAAAGACAGTTAAACCTCTTGTAGCTTATTCAAATTCTTGCAGTTTATTCAAACTGCAGGTATGATGCTCAGGAGAAAATATGATAATAATACTAACGTCTAGTGACTTCTGAACATGTAGCAGGCACTGTCCTAAGTGCTCCACATATGCAGATTCTTTACAAAAACCCCAGAAGGTAGGTTCTATTATCTGACAGATGAAGAAACAGGCACAGGAAAGTGAACTGACCTGTAAATGATGAAGCTGTGCTTCAAAGCAATCACCAAGCAAGTGCTTTATGTACATTATTGCATGTAATCCCCACAGAAACAATGACATCACTGCCATTATCTCCATTTTATAGATCTTACACATTTGGAAAGTAGGAGGCTCAAATCTCCTGGGAAATACATGGCGTATATGCACACTGTTTATTAACATGTACAAAATAATGGCAAACAAGGCCAAAGTTATTGCCACAATCAAATCAATGTAGAGAACCAAATAAATTCTGTAAATATCATATTCTCTTTCAAATCTATTTAAAGATCAGTCACTTCTCATAGAATTTTCTGAGGTTCTGCCTGAGTATCTTACTGGATATTGTGGAGAAGTGACTTATAAGTATGATATTCATTTTCCCCTAGAGTTAATAAAAAATCACTCAATTGGGCTAAGAGTTGTCCCAGTTTTGAAAACTGGTCTTTCTCTTTTAAAACAGAAGCAATATTGTGACAAATGCAATAAAGAACTTTACTTTCATTTTGTTAAGAGCAGGCAGTCCCAGAGTTTTATCTGCAAAATATACATTTTTGTATAATATGTTCACATGGATACATAACATTTTATATGACTTTCACTTAAAAATATAACATTTTCCTTGTTTCTGTAGTTCTCATAATGATAAATTGTAATGGGCGCACAACATTTTTTTGAGCGGATGTTAAATTTACTCAATTTTTTAAATTGTTGATCATTTGGGTTATTCTAATTTTTCTCTACTCTAGATTGAATGCAGCAACAAAGAGCTTTGTGCTGAAAGTTTTTAAAATCACCTTTATAATTCCTTTAACTAAATTCCTAGAAGTGGGATTTTTAGGTAAGTGTATGTAAATGACTTTGATTTGATACATCTTCTGCTATACTAAATCAAAAGCTATACTCATCTTCGGCATCTTTCTTTGTCAGCTTCTCCACTTCATTCTTTCCATCAGCTGAACACCATCTGTCAATGGCCACTTACTTTGCCTGACTTTCTCAAGTTGTCCCTGGTTACTTCCTTGGAGACAAAAGCAACCTGTGATGAGGTCAGAAGTATCATGTTCACACTAAAGAGGCAAGGCCTCTGATGAGTAGCTGAGTGAAATCCCATCTCTGACCTCAGTGCTTCTGCTACCTTTCATGAAGGCCATCCTTTGTTCCAGCACACTGACAGAAATAAAAATTCTCTCTAAGCTGACAAATGGAGTGGGTCATAAGTGAACACTGTGACAGATTTCAGACATCATACAGACCTCATATTGGCCTAAAAGATAAAAATCACAGACAATATATCATTTGGCAGCTTGAATGACAAAACAATGTGATTTTAAATGAAAATACTTTTAATTTGCTCCTACAAATGAATTAATGAGTTTTCCTTCTACAATCAATTCTATTCTATTTCTAAACAGCTGATAGATTAAAATTATATGATTAGTTAAAATAACTATTTTTTGTTAAATTTTTTTTTGGCTGGGCATGGTGGCTCATGCCTATAATTCAAGCACTTTGGGAGGCCGAGGGAGGAGGATCGCTTGAGCCCAGGAGTTCTAGACTAGCCTAGGCAACATAGTGAGGCCCTATCTCAACAATAACAACAACAAAAGCAACAATAACGAAATTAGCCAGGCATGGTGTAGTCCTATCAATAGTCTGATCTTTCCAGAAAGAATATCACCAAAGTACTAATCAGAACTACCTACAGATTCAGTTCTCAGAAGCTGGTGTAGTGCCTGTAGTCCCAGCTACTTGGGAGGCTGAGGCAGGAGGATTGCTTGAGCCCAGGAGATTGAGGCTGCCATGAGCAGGAATTGTACCATTGCACTCCAGCCTGAGTGACAGAGTGAGACTCCATCTCTTAAAAGAAAAGAAAAAGAAAATTAACTTTTACTTTTTAAAAAGTTATTTTTATGGTTATTTTCTTGTTTTTTCTTTTTTCTGAGACTGGGTCTCACTCTTGTCCATGCTGGAGTACAGTGGCAGGATCATGGCTCACTGCAGCCTTGAACTCTTGGGCTCAAGCCATCCTCCTGCCTCAGCCTTCCAAGTAGCTGGGACCACAGGTGTGTGCTACCATGCCCAGCTAATTTTGTATTTTTTTGTAGAGATGGGGGTCTCCCTATGTTTCCCAGGCTGGTCTCGAACTCTTGGGTTCAAGCAATCCACCTGTCTCAGCCTCCCAAAGTGCCGGGATTATAGGCATGAGCCACCATGCCAGGGTGGTTAGTTGTTAATAAGCAAATAATTTGCTGTTCTATGGTATAATTTTTAATTACAAGTTAGAGAGTTTTTGGTTATTTCAGAATCTGATTTTGGAAGAAAGATGTTGTGCAATGCCTCCAAATAAGAAAAAGAAGATATTTTATTTTCAGGTTATTTACAGTATATCCTCATTTCATTCATTTTGCTTTACTGGGAAAAGCTATCATTATACTATTGTCAAATCACTCATATTTCATTATTACGAGAGATTTGACAACTCATTTGTTTTGTGTTTAAAAAACTATCTAGAACTGTATACTTCTTTTATAAATAACAAAGCCATGTTACACAGATAACGAGGATTAGGTCATTAATAAGGAAACAGGCTTAACTGTTCTAGAGTTGTATTTGATGAGAGGAAAATCTTCCTGGTTGTCCATTTGTTGACTAAAAAGAGAAGGTTGTGATATATTTGAGTAGGTTAACAAAGTTGTTGTCTCTCCCTATGGTTACATCCTGAAAAGTTGTGTTTGTGTGTATGAGAGAGACAGCTGAAGAGTGAGACCAAGAGATGAACTGAAAGTGTTGTTTGAAACAGTTTAGGTGCAGTCCTGCTTGCAAGTAGAGACGCTTCCTGCAGGTAAGACTAGATTTTTACATGACTTCTGATTGAAGGCTGCATGCTTTGGGTTCTAGGTGTTTACTTTTAGGCCTCAGAGCTTTGGAAAAAAGGTGCTTTTTTCTTTTGAACAGGTTTTCTTACTGATTGCTTATTTTGATTTAGAAAAATTCTCAACCTAGAATTTAAACAAGAACAGGAGGATCCTGATTTCATATTTGTTGACATACCCCAAAAGCCCTCCTCATCCACTCAACTTCACAAATGGCTCAATCTGTCTGGTATAGCTTTAGGGATAATCACTAGCTTCTCGTACTTGGGACTATGAGGTCTAAGCAAAGGGCACATCACCAAGGAATGAAATACGGACTAGTTTATCAGGTGCACCAGCACCACCTAGTGGTCTTGAACTAACTCAACAGCTTCTTCGAAAGAAACAGGATCCGAAGGTCCAAGGCCTCTCTCAGTGGTGAGTTGCATACACACGCATGAAAGCACCAGGATTCAATTTCCGAAGAACTCAATCTGTAGGTACTTCTGATTAGTACTTTGATCTTCTTTTTGGAAAGAGCAGACTATTTATAGGGCAAGAAAACGGAGTGTTACACACTGAGGACTCTTGGCTCTTTCTGGCAGATCTGTAGCAATATGCACATATGTAAGAGGTGAGCTAACACCCTTCTTTTGAGTTGAATAGGAATATGTAAAAGCTAGACACATCATCACAAAATGAGTGACATACAGTATCTTCCCGTTTGGAGGGTAGAAAGTCTAAGAAGTCCGAGGAGAATTTAGTTTCTCCTTTAGTGTATGTGCTAAACTACTTTCTACATAATATTCTCCCCTCCCAGTAGGCAATGGACCTTCTCTTTTTCTACATGTATAGCAAACAAATTTCTGGTAAATTTTTCGTTCCTTATAACTGTTGGTTATTATACTTTTTTTTTGTTTTTTTAGACACAGGGTCTCACTCTGTTGCCTAGGCTAGAGTGCAGTGGTGCAATCACAGCTCACTGCAGCCTCAACCTCCTGGGCTTAGGTGATCCTCCCACCTCAGCCTCCTTGGTGGCTGGGACTACAGGTGCATGCCACCATGCCTGGCTATTATTATTATTATTAATTTTTTTTTTGGTAGAGATAGGCTTTTGCCATGTTGCCTGGGCTGGTCTGGTCTCAAACTCCTGGGCTCAAATCATCCTCCCACCTTAGCCTCCCAAAGTGCTGGGATTGTAGGCGTGAGCTATATACACATAGCTTGGCTATTATATACATTTTTAAAATAAACATAATACTTGCTGACTGGGGAAGACTTGAAAAATGCAGAAAAGTAGGTTTTTTTGTTTTTTTTTTTTAAGACAGAGTCTCACTCTGTTGTCCAGGCTGGAGTGCAGTGGCGCAGTCTTGGCTGACTACACCCCCACCTCCTGGGTTCAAGCGATTCTCCTGCCTCAGCCTCCTGAGTAGCTGGGATTACAGGCACCTGCCACCATACCTGACTAATTTTTGTATTTTTAGTAGAGATGGGTTTTTGCCATGTTGGCCAGGCTGGTCTCAAACTCCTGACCTCAAGTGATTCACCCGCCTCGGCCTCCCACAGAAAAGTAGAAATTAACAGCAAAGGAAACACATAGCTCACAGTTCCCCTTCTAAACACAGTCACTGCTACTGTGTTATTATTTAGTAAGCATCTACCCTGAGTACACACTCTGGAAGCAGGCTTGCCTTGGTTTAAATCTCAAGTGGGCCATTTAGTAGCTATGAACTGGACAAGTTACTTAGCCTTCTTGGTGCCTCGATGTCTTCATCTCTAGGATAGGCATAATAATAGCTCTGCAGGAGAGGGCTATTACGAGGATTAAAGAAATTAATATATATAAAGCTTTTAGAATATACTGCCTATATGTAGTAAACACTATCTGCCTTAGCCATTACTTTCCCTCTCCTCTTCCTCCAGCTCCTTGCTGTTATTAGAACTATGCACCAGGGAACCTGCTAGAAACTAGCATCTTGGTTTGTTTTCACCTAGCTTTTGCCTTTGCGTAGTTTCTTTCTGTCCTTTCTTTCTTAGTAGCTGAAACTATACTAAAACATAATTTTGTATCTTTTACAATTTTTTATATTGTAATATTATTCATTGTAAAATTTGTAATGACTGGTAAATGCTATTATCTTAATGTAACTATTTAGCCTGGTGTAAGATAATGACAGTTGGGATATGTGGATTTTTATGCAAATGAAGATAAACACTTTTTAAAAAGGCAAACATAAGGCAGGTGTGGTGGCTCATGCCTGTAATCCCAGCACTTTGGGAGGCCAAGGCGGGTGGATCACCTGAGGTCAGGAGTTCGAGACCAGCCTGGCCAACATGAGGAAACCCCATCTCTACTAAAATTATAAAAAATTAGTTGGGTGTGGTGGTGGGCCCCTGTAATCCCAGCTGAAGCAGGAGAATCGCTTAAACCCAGGAGGTGGAGGTTGTAGTGAGCTGAGATTGCGCCATTGCACTCCAGCTTCGACAACAAGAGTGAAACTCCATCTCAAAAAAAAAAAAAAAAAAAAAAAAGCAAACATAAGGTTTACAAAAGACTGTAACATGATGTATTTTGGAATCCTGTTTCTGGTTATATTTCCATGTTGGCTAGTAGATTCATTTTTTTTTCTCTTATCAAGCACCACCTATGCATCTATGTAGAGGGCATGATGCTGAATGCTGTCAATATAACACTAAATAAGGGATTTTCCTGGAGAAATGTGAAGAGGCACACAAAGTGATGCAGGTGAAACATTGGGAAGAGCAATCAGCTCTGCCTGATGAAGCTGAAATTTAAGCTGGTATTGGAGGGTGACTGGAATTTGCTGGGAAAGGACGTGGAATAAAGTATTCTAGGCAGAAGAGTCAGCAATGAGTAAAAATCAAAGTTGGGAGTAAGCCTAGTGTGTCCATAAAGCATTGTAGTAATGCCTGTAAAGAAGTGTAGTGTGCATGGTGGGGTGGAAAGAGGCAGGTGGGAAAAGAAGACTGACAACACTTCTTTTGAGCCCAACACTTCAACAGGTTTGGGCCCAGACCTGGGAAAAAAAAAAAAAAAAGGAATAAATCCAGGTTTTAAGTCAGGGAGGTAAACAGTTTTGGGAAGATAACATGGGTAAGGGAGAGAATGGACAGGAAGACAGCTAGATTGTAGGTACTGACATTAGTGATGAGGCTGGTACACAAATTAATTAAAATCTAAGTGATTAGAATGAAAGGAGGCCAGACTCAAACTGTTTGAAAGATGTAAAGCAACTCAATTGGAAGTAGTTGATGGCAAAGGAAAGGCAGAGGAAGAGTTAAAGGTTTCCAGCTACGGATGAACAGGGATGACATTAATGGGTGAGACCATCTAGTCAGAGTATAAAAACAAAGAGGTCCAACAGTGAAAACTCTGGGGAATCCCTACATCTAAGCAGCAGTCAGAGTCGGGGAGAGTTAGCAAAATGACAGGGAATAGTAATAAGCAGGACAAGAAAAAGGGTTGCTGGAGAAGGCAAGGAGAAGGGATTGTATGTATAATCAGTAGATGGTTCATGTCCAATGATGGAGAGGAGACAAATGGTAGGACTGAAAACAAGTCAGTGATGGGCAGTTGTGTGACTTTAGCAAAAAGTAGTTTAAAGCTGGAGAGTGCATAAGGGGTTAAGAATCTGAGACAGTGATGAAAGACTCCTACTCCAGCATGTTTGTTCAGAAAAGGCATTAAGTAGGGGCAGAAGCAAGAAAGGCAACTATGGTGGTAAAATATCTTCATGACAGAGATTTGGGAATTTCTGTAGAACAAGAAGCCTGCTCGGTGGATCACTTCCTGTACACACACACACACATACACACACATCCCTACACCCACATCCACACACACACTCTCTCTCTCTCTCTGTCTCTCTTTCTCCTGTGTCTTAGACTGGAACCTTAGTTCTAAGAACAAAGCTCTAACCTTAGTTGGAAGAGGGTAAGAATCACAGCTTAGACTTGGCTGAGGCTTTTATTTTGGTTTCCCACAAAGCAGTTAATAAGCAGTGTAAAGGATATATATTAGGTAAGGACACAGGTACGTGTATTCAGCTGCCTGCTCCCTCTACATATCACATTTTTGGTGGTGTCAACAGTCCTAGTAACTGAAATGTCAGAAAAGTGTGGTGCTGTGGGCTTCCTTACCACCCTTTTTAAAAACCTCAGATACATCAGCACCTGGAAGTAACTTATTTTAGATGAAATTTGTTTCTAAGGAAGCCACACCACTCAGTTTAATGTCTGGGTTCTGGGCCTTGAAACTCTGGCTGTGCCAGCTCTGGGGCAATCTTGCTTTACCATTTTTCATTTATGCTTATGCAGGGTCTTCTCATGGGAAGACCTGGCAGGCCTACAACATGTGAGGCAAGGCAAGAAACCCAAGGCAAGTAAGCTTTCTTTGCCTTCATTCTTGGTTCTAGTACAAAGGCTCATGTTCATGGAACACAGGTAGAATGAGCATGCCATTAACATTCCTCTGCAGTCCAGTAACTTCTGTATTTCATATTTTCAGAGATAGGGTATTAACTGTTACCCAGGCTGAAGTAGAGTGTGGCGATCTTGGCTCACGGCTGCCTCAACCTCCTGCACTCAAATGATCCTCCTAGCTCAGCTTCCCAAGGAGCTAAGACTACAGGGACTTAACACCATGCCTGTCGGTTTTTTTTTTTTTTTGAGACAGAGTCTTGCTCTGTCACCAGGTTGAAGTGTAGCAGCGCAATCTCAGCTCACTGCAACCTCCACCTCCTGGGCTCAAGCAATCCTTGTGCCTCAGCCTCCCCGGTAGCTGGAATTACAGGCATATGCCACCATGCCTGGCTCAGTTTTCGTATTTTAGTAGAGACGGGGTTTCACCATGTTGCCCAGGTGGGTCTCGAACTCCTGAGCTCAGGCAATCCACCTGCCTTGGCCTCACAGTGTTAGGCTTACAGGTGTGAGCCACTGCACCCAGCGGATTTTCTTCATTTTACTAGAGACAAGGTCTCACTATGTTGCCCAGTCTGGTCTTGAACTCGGACTCAAGTGATCCTCCTGCCTTCACCTCCCAAAGTGTTGAGATTACAGGTGTGAGCCACTGTGCCCGGCCACTTCTGTACTTTTAAAAAGGCCAAACAAGTTCAAGAGATGTTTTCAACCCAATAGTCTCAACTAGCTAATTCTCCTGATTTCATTTTCTATGAAAATCTGTACAAATACACCATATGTGGCCAATGGTGGCAAGGGGTGTTATCTTCAGGGAATCTTATCAGGAAAAGCTTAGATAAAAATCTCAAGATTTACCACACTCATGACATTTTTACTTAGGGTGGCCTTGAGATGCATCATTAGAGGTAAGTATTTCATATCTATATGCACGGCACAGCAACATTAAGACTTTAGGGGCTGCTTATAATACCCATATTCCATGTGGAGTGGAGATTTTGGCTGTGTCCATAAACATGGAAAGATACATATAACTAGACAAACTAGTAAATCTCTGAAACAGTCTTTACATCTGGAGAGAGAGAAGAACTTTTTTTAGCCAGCTGTCAAATGGCACTGGTATCTTCAGTGGGTTTTAATAAATCCTGAAACTTAATATGGCTTTCTGATTTCAAATTTGTTGCTTCCATTTCTTAATGTTCTTCTGTGAACTTTGAGGAGGGTCATAAGATCACAGTAATACATTTTTAATCTCTTGAAAAGATATACTTTGTCAGATTCTTCATCTCAATATGCCTGTCTTTCAGCTTAGACGGTAGGTATAAATAGGGGCAAAAGAGCAATTAAGGCTACCAATGAGGGACAATTATTTCGGTGCCTTTGAAGTCAGGTATCTCATATAAACTTGTGTTTCAGGTGAATAAAAGTGATGAGAAATCCTCTCCTGATTCTGATATGCTTAGGTCCTGGAGCAAAAATTTGAATCTAATTTTGTCCATGCTAGACTAAGAGTATCGGTTCAAGGTAATATAGAAGTCAGTGGTTTCAGTGTTTTACTCCTATGTGAATATGAAAAATACTGCAGTTTAAAATAATCTGGCACATTGTTAGGCAACATTATTAATTCCTTACTACTTAGAAAAACTAGCTATTTTCCTTAAACTTTAGCATAAAATATATTTTCTGCATTTTTCACAAAACTGAATGTCCTTACTTTTAATTAACACAAAACCAGAACATTTTAGTATTTTGCTGTTAATCATTTAATCAACAGCATAAACATTGCTTCAGTTTCTCACAGTCTCTTGATTTCAATATATATCTACATATATGTGTGTGTGTGTGTGTGTATATATATATGTCTGTCTATATTTATGTTAACTATTAGGTTATTTTTATAACTTTGGTTTGGTAAGGTCCTGACCACCCAATAGTGACAGGAGGTAGAAGAAGGGATAGGTCCTTCTAAATATGTTTAATTCTTGTTCACTTTTGCTAATGAGTCTGAAAACAATTCATTTTGACCACAAGTTTGGAAATGTCAATGACAATGGAAATTTCTGACCATATCTTAAACTACATAAAAATTACCAGCGACAAAGAAAAAAGGCTTATATTACATTTAATAGTGTTAATTTTGAAGACAATAGTGTTAATTTCAAACTTCCATAAAGGATAACCCTACTGTTGAGGTGTTTGATGCAGAAACCAGTACAAATTTCGATTGTTAGGAAACCAAATGTTCTGAACATTATTTTCGTTAGAAAAGGGAAGATAATTTTATAGTTGTTTGAGGTGTTGTAATACATCTACTGATAGGCCCAGCTGTTTAACTAAACCGGCTGTCTGTTCCAAAATCCACGTGGGGCTTGGGTTTTCTGAATGTGCATGCTCCTGCGTTCTACAACATTCTAAATATGAACAATCTATCCCACTATGGCTCTTGCTACAGTTTTTGTTAAACTCAGCATTATTTTCACAGAGTCTTTCATCTTTAGCTTCATCAATCTTTTTCTCAGCTGGAACTACATGACAAATGTCCATATCCTCAATGGAGTCCAATAAATCTACAACATGGGACGGTGAAGTGATTGATTTCAGATGTTTGAGCACATACTCTTCACACTGGCCAACTGCATCCAGAAGATTGTTTATTTTATTGATCAAAGTTGAATTATTATTATGAAGGTGACACCAGGAGAGCAAAGCACTAAACAAAAATATAAACAAGGGTTAAATAGCAAAATAGGACTTAAAAATATAAGACTGTTTATCAATTGGACTTAATCATAAAACTGTTTATAATTCATAACCCCTCTTTCACAACTCTATATACACTTTTCCTGATTTTATACTTTTCTCTTATGACTATGTAATATCTGTTGAAGATGAATACAACTCCAAGAAAGAAAAATTAGTTTCTTCTTTAAGGACATTAAACAGCTTCTAAACTAGCAATTCTCAATCATGGATGCACATTAGAAACACCTGAAGAGCTCTGCAACCTATCAGGGCCCAGATTATACTCCAGACCAATTAAATCAGAATCTCTGGGGGTATCTTTTTTTTAAAGTTTCAGAGTTTATTTCAAGGTGCAACCAAAGTTGAAAACCATTGTTCTAAGCATATAGTTGCTTGCCATCAAGAATGAAGGTTAGAGAAAAAAAGTTTTAAAGAGACTTCACTTTCCTGGGCTTATGTCACACAGTAGACATTGTTTGCTGAACTACTAACAATTTCTTTGAAAAAGGTAAAAATGCTTCCAGTCCTAACAGATTTAATATCAGCCATGTCATAAAATAATGGTTATGAAAAGTATTTAAAAATAGAATCCACTGATAGAAAAGACTCAGCAGTAGCTTTCTAAGGTTATATAACATTAACTTGATGATGTGAATATTCACATTGACTATTTTCCTACTGTAGCAGACTAAATTCTGGTTCCTAATGTTGGATTTTCTAAAACGCCAAACACAATAAATTTTTCGGTTTTGTTTTGTTAACTTTTATCATCTACTCTTCTTTAAAATGAGTGCTTCTTTGAAGCATTTTTTTTTTCTCTACCAAGAGCAGTTTAAAGGGTATAAAACAAGGGTGTCCAATCTTTTGGTTTCCCTGGGCCTCACTGGAAGAACTGTCTTGTGCCACAGATAACATACACTAACACTAATGATAGCTAATGACTCAAAAAGAAAAAGAAAATAATCATGAAAAAAATCTCATAATGCTCATAATGTTTTAAGAAAGTTTATGAATTTGTGTTGGGCCATATTCAAAGCTGTCCTGGGCCACATGTGATATGCCGGCCACTGGTTGGACAAGCTTGGTGTAAAGCATCAAAGAGGACAAGGCTGCTAGGCTCCTGGCTCTGTGTATCATTTGACCACTTGGCTCTGATATATGCCATTATTGCAATGGTATCCTGACAAGTATTCAATGTTCAGGACTAAAGTAAATGAAATCAATTTTCTCTTAATTACCAACTATTTTCATTATGTACTTCTAGTCTAGAGGTCTGTCATATTGTGTGGAAGTATTAAAAGTTTTATTCAAAATCTGAAGACCTTTTAATGAGATAGATAATTGTTCAGGTAGCAGAAGTATACATCTTCTTACCATTTCTTTGCACGAAAGGACAATATGTAGTTCACATATTAAAGTGGATGAGCTGATAACGATTTTGACTTTTTGAAGGCAATATAATTCTATGTTCTGTGACACACTTTAGCATATTTAGCACAAGGAAAAGCACTTCAGTTTAAACACTTTATTTTTATAGAAACATCCTCCGGTAGTATTGAGGTTAAAATGATCCAGCATTTAGACTTTAAAAATTACCTTAATGTTCCTCGGAGTCGTCCATAGTTTAAAATGACTTCTGCGCCTTCCTTATAACCTTGATTGAAGCCCTGTTGAAGAGTAACTGCTTTTCCAGCATCTATTCCATCTCTATAACCTTCCTAAAAATAAGTAATGGAGAACTGCAGCTGTAACTAACACCGAGTATACCACATGTAGGCTTTTCTAGAAAAGTACAGAACCAATTTAGAAAGCTGATGAGTTAGGCCTTTACTGTGTTACTGACCATAATATGGCATAACAATATAACTAAAGCAGACTATGCTTCTCATAAGTTTATTATTGGTTTATCATTACTTATCCACTTTTGAAGTCTAGAGTTACTGGGCAATTTTCAAAATACTGATAATCACAGTTTTTAAAAAACTTAGTATTGGGCCTCCACTTTTGCTGTGAGGTGGGCAAGTGGCAGACATGGCACCTTCCAGGAGTCTTGTAGTTCCCCTGGCAGTCCTGGTACTGTTGCTTTGGGGTGCTTCCTGGACCCACAGGCAGCAGAGCAACATACGTATCATCATGGACAAGAACTGGACAGAGCTGCTGGAAGGAGACTGGATGATAGAATTTTATGCCCTGTGGTGCCCTGCTTGTCAAAACCTTCAACCGGAATGCGAAAGTTTTGCTGAATGGGGAGAATATCTGAGGTTAATGTTGTGAAAGTAGATGTCACAGAGCAGTCAGGACTGACTGAACAGTTTACAATAACTGCTCTTCCTACTATTTATGATTGTAAAGATAGTGAATTTAGGCACTTTCAGGGTCCAAGGACTAGGAAGGACTTCATAAACTTTTTAAGTGATAAACAGTGGAAGAGTATTGAACCCATTTCATCATGGTTTGGTCCAGGTTCTGTTCAGATGAGTAGGATGTCAGCACTCTTTCAGCTATCTATGTGGATCAGGACTTGCCATAACTACTTTATTGAAGACCTTGGATTGCCAGTGTGGGGATCATATACTGTTTTTCCTTTAGCAACTCTGCATTCTGGACTGTTATTAGAACTCTGTATGATATTTGTGGCAGATTGCCTTTGTCCTTCAAAAAGGCACAGACCACAGCTATACCCTTCAAAAAAATTATCAGAATCTGCTCAACCTTTGAAAAAACTGGAGGAAGAACGAGAGGAGGATGAAAAAGATGTTTCAGAAGAAGCCAAAAGAAAAGAAGGAACAAAGACTTTCACAGAATGCCATAAGACAATGCTCTCTGGGTCCATCACTGGCCACAGATAAATCCTAGTTAAATTGTATAGTTATCTTAATATCATGATTTTGATAAAAACAGAAGACTAATTATTCCTTTTGGTTTGAAGTGAACTGTGACTTGCTTGTATATTACAGGGTTCAGTCTAGATTGTCATTAAATTGAAGACTCTACATTCAGAACATAAAAGCACTAGGTATGTAAGTTTGAAATATGATTTAAGCACAGTATGGGGTTTAAATAGTTCTCTAATTTTTGAAAAATCATGCCAAACAATAAGATTTATGTATATTTAATAATAACCTGTTTCAAGTCTGAGTTTTGAAAATTTACATTTCCCAAGTATTGCATTATTGGGGTATTTAAGATTATTTTAGAGAAAAATATTTCTCATTTGATGTAATTTTTCTCAGTTTCATGTATGTGAAAAAAGGAAGATATTTCCCATAAACGGGAACTTTGCCCACTGTCTCAAGAAATATATATTTCAGTGACAATTCAGTCGTCTTTTTAGAGATATATTCCAAAATTTCCTCATATTTTTAGGTTATGCAACTAATAAAAACTATCTTACATTAATTAGTTATAGTTTTCTACACATGGTGATATAGGATAAGCTAATGATTTAGGAAGTTTTTAAGTCCATGGTATTCTCTTGATTCCAGTAAATGATTTTCTCTTGTATTTTTCTTATTTACTATGGGTTACATTTTTTATTTTTCAAATTGGATAATTTCCTGGAAGTGTTTTTTATGTTTTAGTAAACAGTATTTTTTGTTGTTGTTTCAAACTGAAGTTTAGTGAGAGATCCATCAAATTGAACTGTCTGTTGAAAATTTAAAATTTTGGGCATTCATTTCATATTTTAAATCATTCTTGCTGAACTTCTACTTGAATTTTTTTTTTTTTTAATTTTTCTTTTTGGATGTGAAGGTGAACATTCCTGATTTTTGTCTGATGTGGAAAAGCCCTGGTAGTTTACATTTTGAAAATTCACAGAAGCTTAATATAAAACAAAGTTTGCATTCTACTCAGGAAAAAAATCTTCTTGTATATGTTTTAAATGTATCTTTGGCCTCATACAGAAAGTTATTACTTAATTTCACAGTCTGTAATGCTTGATGTTTTAAAATCATAACTCTCTCTCTATATATATTTACTATTATTATTATTTTCTGAGATGGAGTCTCGCTCTGTCACCCAGGCTGGAGTGCAGTGGCTTAATCTTAGCTCACTGCAACCTCCACCTCCCAGGTTCAAGTGATTCTTCTGCCTCAGCCTCCCAAGTAGCTGGGACTATAGGCGCATGCCACCACGGCCAGCTAATTTTTGTATTTTTAGTAGAGACGGGGTTTCACCATACATTTTTATATTTTTTAAGAGACAAACTTCATATTTTCCTGTTCTTTCCTGACTACTAATATTGTGTGGTATCTCACAGGTAGAAATCAACAGGATGGGACATTTAGTGTATTTTTACTCCTTAAAGAGCTAGAATACATAGTTTTGACCTTACAAGAAGGAGGAAAACCATAAATACAATGAATCAACTGACCATTATGTAGTAGATAATTTCTGTAACGTCTCTTTCTTTCTAGGCTCTGTTGGTAGGTGAATCAATTGGATTTATAGTAGAATAATGTACAAGTTTTCTTTAAAGGCCTCTCCTTTAGAATATAAAATATTATATCATTGAAGAGTTTGGATGTGTAACTTGTGATGCCTTAGAAAAATATCCTAAGCACAAAATACACTTTTCTAACCACTTCAAAAGATCAAAAAACAAAAGACAAAACCCAGGGTTAGCAACGTATTCACAAAAAGGATACATGGAAAATTACACATCTGGGGTCTTGCCAACTGATTGGAATGGTGTGGGTGGGTGAGGAGACACAGCAAAGCAGAGAAGAAATGGTTTTAAAAAAAGGATGATGAGAAGTCTGGTTTCAGAAATTTTGCATAATACCTAAATTCAACTAACCTGCAAAGGCTGTGTGGGTAGTGATTTCGTTCTGCATCTCTCACGGTGCCACAGCATTCAAGATGCTCAATACTTACTAGCATAGCCCCAGTCTCACATAAAGCATTGTTGTAATTGACAAAATGGTTTTTGGGCTAAGCAAATACCACTTTACTGAAATATTAAACAAGGTAGATTCCCAACTGCAGCTTTAGCGGCAATTTAATGGTTGGCAAATATATTAAGTTGATGTGGACCTCACTACTCGGTCCTCACCCAGAACTAGGTTCTGAAGGCTGCACACAGAAATTAAGCTCAGTTTCAATGAATAGTGAGACAAACTAGAGATGAAAAACTTACATCTAACAAATAAAAAAGAAACCAACTTTAATATTCCCTTACCTAGACACCAGTATTCCACATTAGTTTTCCCTTATTGCCCTCTGACAGCATGCTTAAGTTCATCTTTTCAATATGTCTTGATAAACACCACTCCTTAACTTTAGGCTCCCCACCCATTCAAGCAACCCATTTAAACTGCGTACACGTCCTTTGACAGCCATAATTAGTATAGTTAGTGTATGTTTCTCCCCAGCTCCTTTCCCTGCGATCCTCAACAAATTGCAAACTGTTCAAAGTCTAGACATAGTTAATTTTGGTCGGTCCTCAGCTTCTAACGCACCCCCTAGGCGCTCAAAGAACGCGTCTTGTTGTTTTACACGCTTTCAAGTAACCATTGAGAAATCCTAGCAAGACGCGGGTCGGACCGGGTTCCTAGGGATAAAGAGGGCAGCGCCGGGCCAGGCTGGGGCCACTCTGGACCCAGCTTCTTCACAACTCCGTGCCTCTTTCCACAACCCAGCACCCCGCGCCGTCCACACCACGTTTACTTTGACTCGTCTCTGCATGTGGCTCTGCCATTCCCGCTGCGCCAGGAGCGACTCGTCTGCCTCCTCGTCAAACACGTCCCCTTTGTCTCCAGGGCCCCGGACCAAGGACGCTCCTTGAACCCACGACATCACCGAGGCAATTACAGGGTCGCAGGCCAACGGAAGCGCCAACAACTCCTTCCGGTCCGAAGGCGGGGCGAAGACGGCGAGTGGAGGCTCGGGAGGGGCTGCGCGTGCGCATGGGCGTGCTATGCACCGTGTCCGCCGGCAGAGACTTTCGCGTGTGGTGATTTTGGGCTCCCTCGGTTGGTGAAGTATTGATGTGCGCCTGTTAGTTGTGAGCGAGGCAGATTTCCTCGCGTGGCCGGCGCGACCTTCGCCTTTGCAGAAGGCAGCCGGGACCCTCAGTGAAGCACCTTCCATTTACACCGTAGTCCTATCATGGTCTAGGTTTTACACTTGCGCGCGTTGGGAAACTATTAAAGGTGGTAAAGTTGATGGGCAATTACCGCCCAAAGACTTTGTCTCATTTGGAATCTCCTCTGCGTTTAAAGGATTTGACAAACTGACATTTTAAACTGTTAGGATTGTGGAGTAAAGGATAATAGAATCGAAAAGTGAGATACTGCAGCCAATATGAGATTAGTAAGAAATACAGAGTACATTTGTAAAGCCAATATATTTATTCATTGATCCGCAGTATCCTTCTGCCTCCCATTCCTGTTCATATGCCCTAAACTGTTGGTTTGGTAAGGGTGGGGACTTGTGTCAACACCAGGACAGTTCTGACACATAGTAGATGCTGAACTCGATCTTGGTGAATGAATGAACACCTGTAGTATTTCTGTTTTGCTCTTTGCCTAGGTAAAATGAGTCATGTGATGATTATCTAACAATTTATTGAACACCTACCTTGTGTCAGGCACCATTCTAGGCTTTGGGATACATCGGTGAACAGACGGAAGTTCCCACCCTTTGTGGACTTTATAGTCATGTAAAATTGACAGGATAAACAATAAGCTATATGTAAGTAACATAAGTTTTGTTAGAACATCATAAATAAATGCTATGAAAAAAATTTTAAAATAAGCACAGTAAGAACCATGAGTGTGTGGAAGTGGGTGGTTGGTTGATGTTACAATTTTACATCTCCAGAGAGAATTTGGCATCTCACAAATAAAAAATATATAAACTATAAATATGTATATTTTATTACTGTAAATGTATTAAGACATATGTATATATCTTTATTAGGAACAAAATGGTAGTAAGCAATAAAGATAACAATGAATAAAATAGAAAACCTCAAAACTTGAGTAAGTAAGCCCAATTCCTTTTTGTATTATTTGAAAACACCAATAAGATAGATAATTCTGTCATGATCCTGATTTTTAAAGAGAACAAAATTATGCAAGAATGAGAAATGAGATAACCACTGATGCAGAAAGAGATTAAAATACTAATTACCAACTAAAACTCAAAAGCAACACATTTGAAAACCTGGGAGATATGAATGACTTTCTAATAAAATTGACCCAAGAAGTAGAAAACATGAAGAGGCTAATTACCATAGAAAAATTGGACATTAAATATCTACTATTAAAAATGTCACGGAGACTTGGGAGTTTCACATTAAGTCCTTTGCAATCTTTAAGGAATGATGGATTCTTAAACTATTTTTACCATTTTAGGGGAGAGAAAAAGAGGAAACTCCTTGAATCATTTCATGAAGCCAGCCTTACTGTAACTTCATAAAGATAGTATCAGAAAAACCCCAAAGTTCAAGTTAGCTTGTGAATATGTATCCAAAAGAGAATGTAGGTTGGTGCAAAAGTAATTGGGGTTTACTTTTGCACCGACCTAGTAGTACTTTATCAAAAGAATAATTCAAGAGGTTTTGTACCAGGAAAGCAAACTTCTGCAATATTAGGACATCAATAATATTTCATTGCATTTACTATTTTTTGTTTTTAAACAGGGTCCTGCTCTGTCACCCAGGCTGGAGTGCAGTGGTAAGATCACAACTCACTGCATCCTGGATCTCCTGGGCTTGAGCTATCGTCCTGCCTCAACCTCTTGAGTAGCTAGGACTACAGGCATGTACCACCGCACTTGGCTAAGTTTTTGGTTTTTTTGTAGCGACAGGCATCTCACTATGTTGCCTAGGCTGGTCTCCAACTCCTGAGCTCAAGCTATCCTCCCGTCTCAGCCTCCTAAAGTGCTGGGATTACAGGCATGAGCCACTGTGCCTAGCCTGCATCAACAATATAAAGGGGAAAAAACATGTTTTATTAATAAATGCTAAAAAGTCATTTGAAAAAATTTAAAAATCATTTCTAACAAAATAAAGTATAAATAGAAACTACAAATTGATAAAGATTTTACAAAAATTCCTATGAGTAGTATTTTAAACACTTAGATGTTCAGATGTTTCCTTTAACGTATAGAAAGGAGAGGGCATCTGGTAATCACTATTATTACTATTCTTTTAGAGACTAGCACAATAGCACATGCAATAAGAGAAGTAAACAAAATAACCTGTATAAATGTTGGATAATAAAAGATGAAGATATTTGTTTTTAAAAAATGAGACAGGATCTTGTTCTGCCACCCAAGCTGGAATGCAGTGGTGCAATCATAGCTCACTGCAACCTCAAACACCTGGGTTCAAGCAATCCTCCTGCCTCAGTTTCCCAAGTAGTTGGGACTACAGGCACGCACCACAATGCTGAGCTAATTTTAAAATTATTTTTAGTAGAGACGGGGGTCTCGCTTTGTTGCCCAGGCTGGTTTCGAACTCCTGGCCTTAAGTGATCCTTCTGCCTCAGCCTTTCAAAGTGCTGTGATTATAGGCATGAACCACCATGCCCAGCCTAAGATATTCCTTTTGGTCATTATATGATTATATGCCTAGAAACCCCAAAAAACTTCGCTTAAAAATAACAGAATAGGCCGGGCGCGGTGGCTCAAGCCTGTAATCCCAGCACTTTGGGAGGCCGAGGCGGGCGGATCACGAGGTCAGGAGATCGAGACCATCCTGGCTGACACGGTGAAACCCCGTCTCTACTAAAAAATACAAAAAACTAGCCGGGCGAGGTGGCGGGCGCCTGTAGTCCCAGCTACTGGGGAGGCTGAGGCAGGAGAATTGCGTGAACCCGGGAGGCGGAGCCTGCAGTGAGCTGAGATCTGGCCACTGCACTCCAGCCTGGGCGGCAGAGCGAGACTCCGTCTCAAAAAAAAAAAAAAAAAAAAAAAAAAAAAAAAAAAAACAGAATAAAAGAATTTGATAAAGTCTCTGCATATAAGAAAAATAAACATACCAGTAGCCTCTTCTAGTAATAATCATCTAGAAATGTAAATGAGATAAATATTCCACTTGTAATACCAACAAATATTATTAAATATAGTAATGACATATTTGTTTAGTTTTTAGTGTTTATTTAGTACTATATTTATAAATGTCAGGAACACATTTTTAAAATCATGCAGCAACATGCATAAATTTTGAGTGTAAATGCCACCTATGAAGATATAGAAAATTTCTATCACCCCAGAGAATTTCCTTGTGCTTGTTTGTGGTCAGTCCCTCATCCCTGGCAACACTTGGTCCAATTTTTATCACTAGATTAGTTTTGCCAGTTTAGAATTTCATAGAAATGAAATTGCATATGTCCTTTAATGTATTTGGCTTCTTTGACTCAACATGTTTTTGAGACTCATTTATTTGGTTGCATGTACCAGTAGATTGATCTATTTTATTGCTAAGTACTGTTTTCATTATAGGGATATACCATGATCTGTCCATCTAGTCATTTTTGGACATTTGGATTGTTTCCAGTTTTTGGCTATTATGAATAAAGCTGCTGTGGACATTTTTGTACATGCCATTTGTGTACACATTTTCATTTCTCTTGGGTAAATATCTATAAGTGGAACTGCTGGTCATATAGTAAGTATACATTTAACATTATAAGTGATATGGGCCGGGCATGGTGGCTCACACCTGTAATCCCAGCACTTTGGGAGGCTGAGGCGGGCAGATCATGAGATCAGGAGTTTGAGACCAGCCTGACCAACATGGTGAAACCCTGTCTCCACTAAAAATACAAAAATTAGCTGGGCATGGTGGCACACACCTGTAATCCCAACTACTCAGGAGGCTGAGGCAGGAGAATCGCTTGAACCCGGGAGGCGGAGGTTGTAGTGAGCTGAGATTGCACCACTGCACTCCAGCCTGGGCGACAGAGTGAGACTCTGTCTCAAGGAAGAAAAAAAACGTGGTATGGTTTGGCTGTGTCCCCGCCGAAATCTCGTCTTGAATTGTAGTTCATAATCCCCACGTATCATGGGAGGGACCTGGTGGGAGGTAATTGAACCATAGGGGCGGTTACCCTCATGCTGCTGTTCTTGTAATAGTGAGTGAGTTCCCATGAGATCTGATGGTTTTATAAGGGGCTTTCCCCACTCTTGCTTGGCACTTCTTCCTGCCATCATGTGAAGAGGGATGTGTTTGCTTCCGCTTCCACCATGATTTTAAGTTTCCTGAGGCCTCCCCAGCCCTGTGGAACTGTGAGTCAATTAAAATTTTTTTCCTTTATAAATTAGCCAGTCTGGAGCGGTCCTCTGTAGCAGTGTGAGAATGGACTAATACAATAAGAAACTGTTAAGCTGTGTTTCCAAAGTGATTATACCACTTTACACTTCCACCATCAATGTATGAGTGTCAGTTGATCCACGTCCTCTACCTCACTTGGAATTGACAGTATTTTTAACTTTAACTGTTCTAATGGGTGTGTAGTAATATCTATTACTGTGGTTTTAATTTGCATTTTCTAGATGACTTATGATATTGAACACATTTTCATGTGCTTATTTGTTATTTGTATATGTTTTTCTTTTGGAGATGGAGTCTTGCTCTGTTTCCCAGTCTGGAGTGCAGTGGAGTAATCTCGGCTCACTGCAACCCCTGCTTTTCAGGTTCAAGCGATTCTCCTGCCTCAGTCTCCTGAGTAACTGGGATTACAGGCGCCTGCCACCACGCCCGGCTAATTTTTGTATTTTTAGTAGAGACGAAGTTTCACCCTATTGGCCAGGCTTGTCTCGAACTCCTGACTTCAGGTGATCCATCCGCCTTGGCCTCTTAAAGTGCTGGGATTACAGTTGTGAGCTACCACGCCTGGCCAGTTTGTATATTATTTAAATGAAATATTTGTCTATAAAAAATTAGGTTGTTTTCTTACTGTGTTTAAAGGTTCTTTGTGTATTCTGGACATAAGTCTTTTGTTGGATACATGTTTTATGACTATGTTCTTTGCATTTATTATATCCAGCAGGAGACAGATATGGAGATAGAGTCAGGATTGCATGAGGTCTATAGGTGGGTGGGGAGTATAATGTCTGTGAAAGATAAAAAGAGAAGGAAACATCATTAGGCAGGGAAAGCCTCCAGAAAGTGATATTCCTCTGATTCCTGTAATAGGGAAGGGAGGAAGAAGCAGGATAGGGCAAAGAGAGTCTCAGATTGCTATTTAGATCCAACAAAGCCTTGGCCAACATAAAAAGGAACTCTGGAGCAAAGAACAAAAGGATCCCTGCATTAGGCACACACAGCCAGACTGTGATATGCCTGCTCAATCATTAGCTGGTGGATGCCCTGGAAGACTGTGGCCTTAGCTAGAAATCGGAGGCAGATCCTGTAGGTGCTTACAGCTGGAGGCTGACAGCTAACCAAGCCTTCAAGGACCGGATGATCTTTCAAGGTCTTTTCAAGTATGTGATTCTATTGTTTCCAAAACAGCATTTCCTCTCCTTTTTAAAAAAGTGAACTGTAAATAACAATGACATCCCCTGTGTAAATTTTGATGTCATAATGTGAACTCACTCCAGGGTATTTAGTCAACTTATCTTACACCTCAGTATCTCTTATATAAATACTCTGATGAGGTCAACCTTTAGGATTCACTATATTTTCTTCCCATTCTTCTGCTTATCGTTCATCCTTGTCTTTTCCTTCAAAGACTTCAACAATTCTTTTTTATGTCCTTCTATTTCCAATCTCCTGCTAAGTTTTATTCTTTATCTCAGTCTTCAAAACTTTATTTGTGACTTTTGCAAACTGCTCTTTTGTAGTTGATATAATAAACTCTAGGAGGGCACAGACCTTTTCTATACTTCTCTTCAAAGTTTCTAGCACACTGGGGCTTTAATCATTCCGTCTTTGGCAACCAGCCAGCAGGACTGATTTCCATATGCCAAGTGAAGTAGTTTTCCCACTTTTCCTTGTCCCTTCTAAACTTTCATATGTTCTACTATCCTTAGTGGCATTGAGCAACTAATTTCTTGGTTGCTGTCTTTTAATTACTTATATCAGGTTTGCAAGACTAGGTAATATGTATTAGAAAAATAAAATTCTTGCTGATGGTGAAAATAGATGGGAGATTATTTAAAATACAGCTTCTAAAGAGAGGACCTTGGAATAAGAATAGTAGGTCGATTCTGAGCAGACTTGCCTCCTTTCTTTTCAAGTCTGTAAATGACCCCAGTTCCAATATAGAATGTTTGTTGACTATTACAAATTATGAAATAGAAATGTCAGACAGGGGATCTTTCTTCCTCTTTTCTTCTTTGAGACAGGTCTCACTCTGCTGCTCAGACTGGAGTACAGTGGCACAATTACAGCTTACTGCAGCCTTGACCTCCTGGGCTCAGGTGATCCTCCCACCTTCGCCTCCTGAATAACTAGGACTACAAGTGCACACCACCACATCTGGCTAACTAATTTTTTCTTTCCATAAAGACAAGGGTCTCGCCATGTTGACCAGGCTGGTCTTGGACTCCTGGGTTCAAGTGATCCTCTCACTTTGGCCTCCCAGTGTGTTGGGATTACAGGTGTGAGCCACTGCACCCAGCCAATTTAAGAATTTGAAATTGTTTTAATTCTTTTTAAATTTTCCTTGACATTGTTAAGTTCGATTTAGCTGAAGAATGTTTCATACTCTTGCCAAAGATCAAAGTATTTTTTTAGTGGAGTTTTACTTGCATAATTCAACAATTATTTGTTGAACTTTAGCTATTGCACTAGAAGCTGGGGGAGCACATGTATGTTGCCTATTTCTTCTACAAGGTCCCCTTACAAGGTCAATAAGTCTTGTACCCACCCAAGAGCATTTGCAGCAGCTAGTGCTTCTGCCAAGAATGCTTTGTTCCAGATCTTAGCATGATTGACTCCTTTTCTTTTTTGTCTCACTTTGTTACCCGGACAGAGTACAGTGGTATGATCACAACTCACGGCAGCCTCAGATGCTTGGACTCAAGTGATCCTACTGCCTCAGTCTCCCAAATAGCTGGGATTACAAGTGTGAGCCACAGTGCCCAGCAATTGGCTCCTTTTAATCATGTGGATCTTAATACATTTAGTACAAATGCTATCTCCTTGAAGAGGGCTTCCCTGTCTACTCAGCCTAAAGGAGCATCTCCATTCATAGGTACCTTTATTTTTCACATCTATAATGATACTTGGAGAACTATTTAAAAGGATTTTGCTGGCCGGGCATGGTGGCTCATTCCTGTAATCCCAACACTTTGGGAGGCCGAGGCAGGCGGATAGCTTGAGGTCAGGAGGACAAGACCAGATCTGCCAACATGGTAAAATGTCATCTCAACACACACACACACACCCCCACACACACCCACACACACATTAGCTAGGCATGGTGGCGGGTGCCTGTAATCCCAGCATTTTGGGAAGCTGAGGCAGGAGAGAATTGCTTGAACCTGGGAGGCAGAGGTTGCAGTGAGCCGAGATTGTGCCACAGCACTCCAGCTTGGGCAACAGAGCGAGATTCTGTCTCAAAAAACAAACAAACAAAAAGATCTTGCTAATCTATTTGTTTATATTTTTAAAAATTGCTTTTGTGCTTCCCTGTCTTGCTTACTTCTGTAACCCTGGTTCCCAGCATAGTCCCTGCCACATAGTGAACACCCAATAAATATTTTTTTTGGTGATTTTTTCCCTTTATTTTATTGATATTTATTATTATTGTTTTTTGAGACAAGGTCTTGCTCTGTTGCCCAGGCCAGAGTGCAGTGGCATGATCATAGCTCACTGTAGCCTCGACCACCTAGGCACAAGCAATCCTCCTGCCTCAGCCTCCCAAGTAGGTGGGACTACAGGTGCATGTCACAATGTCCAGCTAATTAAACAATTTGTGTTGTTGTTGTTGAAATGAGATAATGAGATCTCAGTATGTTGCCCAGGCTGGTATCAAACTCCTGGACTCAAGCAATCCTCCTGCTTCAGCCTTCCAAAGTGCTGGGATTACAGGCATGAACCACTGGGCCCAGCCCCTTTTATTTTTAGTTGACATGTAATAATTGTAAACATTTGTGGGATATCGAGTGGTATTTCCATGTGTGTATAGGTTAATTAGTATATCCATCACCCCAAGCATTTATCATTTGTGTTGTGAGCATTCAAAAGCTTCTCTTCTACTTTTTTGAAAATGTATAATAAATTATGGCTAACCATATTACTCTACAGTGCTGTAGAACACCAGAATTCACTCTTCTTATCTAGCTATAATTTTATCTCTTAACCAATGTCACCCTGTCTTCTCCTCCTGCCTACTCTTCTCAGTCTCTAATAGCCATAATCTTACACTCTACTTCTAAAAGCTCAAATTTTTGTTCTTAGCTGTCACATGAGTGAAAAATATGTGGTTCTTATCTTTTGGTGCTTGACTTATTTTGCTTAACATAATGTCTTCCAAACTCACTCATGTTACTGCAAATGAAGGATTTCATTCTTTCTAAATGGTTGAATAGTATTTCATTGTGTATACAACATTTTCTTTATCTATTTATCCGTTGATGGGACATTTAGGTTGATTCCATTATCTTTGCTATTGTGAATAGTACTATGATAAACATGGGAATGCAAGCATCCCTTTGATATACTGACTTCTTTTCCTTTGGATAAATATCCAGTAGTGGGACTGGTGGATTGTATGGTAGATCTATTTTTAGTTTTCTTGAGAAACCTCTATTTTGTTTTCCATAATGACTGTACTAATTTACATTCCCACCAACAATATGTAAGAGTTCCCTTTTCTCTAAATTCTCACCAGCATTTGTTATTTTGCATCTTTTTGGTAACAGCCATTCTAACTGGGGTGAAGTGACATCTCATTGTGGCTTTGATTTGCATTTACCTAATGATTGGTGATGTTGAACATTTAAAAATATATTTGTTAGCTCAATAAATATTTATTGCATGACAGATTCTTCATGCCAGATCTTCTCTTCATTACTTAGGAACCTCAAGGAAGACCCACCTCTGTTGGAGGAGGAGGATTTTTGTGACTATTCCTTTGCCTGCCTTTCTGCGGAGACTGAGCCATTCCCCACTCCCCCATACGGGTTCCTGGTTCTGTGGTTGCGTCTGCTTACTAACATTCTCCCATAACTCTATTTCACTTACCTAGTAATCTACTCACTTATGGCCTCTTAGTGGTCAGGGACAGTATTATTTTCATCTCATATTTATTTGGAAACATTATTATCTGGTAAGGAATACTCTAAACAGAGCCCAGTGGTTAGAAACAAGGGCTCTGGGACAAATTTATAGATTTGAACATTTATTTTGCCACTTACTGACTGTGTAGTCTTGGGTGTGTTACTCGATCTGTCTGTGCCTCAGTTTCCTCATTGAATAATACTAATACCACCTTCATATAGATGTCAGATGATTAAGTGAATAACCACACAAAAACAGTGCTCAATAAATGTTAGCAATTATGTTTATTTCTTTTATCTGACCTGAGATCAGATGCTTCAAGATTTTCAGAGCCCTTTCAGAGATTTTTGACTCCTGAATAACTTAACCGCTTTCCCTTCCACCCACTGCATTTGTCATCCCTTTCATTCCCCTACGTCTCCATTTCTGCCAACCCCAATAATTTCTTAATTGTCTCAGTTACTTCTATTTGAATTAGAACCTAAACACGCCACACATTTGGAGCTGACATGTCTTTTTAGTTTCTTTTATTCTATTGTCTTTCCTCCTCACTTCCTTCTCCCCAGTTACACTTGCCTCCCTGCTGACTTTGAACATATTGAGCACACTCTTGCCCTAGGGTCTTTGTGCTTCTCTCTTTGTGGAACAAATTTTCCCTCCTCCCATGGCTTACACCCTCACATCCTTCAGGTCTCTGTTCAAATGTTGCCTTATCGGAGAGAACTTTATTTATTTTAATATAAAGCAGAACCCCTAATCACTCTCCCTTTTCAATTCTGCCTTATTTTTTACCATTGCACTAATGACATATTATCTATTTGCTTATTTATTGTCTTCATCATTAGAATATAAAATCTATGAGAGTAGAGATGCTATGTGTTTCGTTTATTGCTATATCCCCAATGTCTGGAACGATGCATGGGACATAGGCACTCAAATAAATATTTGTTGAATGAATTAATGAGTGGGTGGATTAGATGACTTAGTTTTCACTCTACTTAACTCTTTTAAAAAGTTATTCTGACTATGCTTGCGATTAGTGAATCCTTTTTGCTAATAGCAATTATATTAGGAAACATAGTCTATATATATGAAATATAGTTGAGTGACATACAATTACTCATATATGGATCTTAATACATATTAGTTGACCAGTTGGCTTACTTATTAACAGAATATTTCATTCTGGCTTGAAAAGCCAGGGCATGATTATCTAGACCAACTTTATCCAGACTGAGAGTTAGCATACAATATTTGAGTAAGCTTAGGTTTTAGTAAGCCCTACATTTTCAAATCTTATTTTTACCATTTCTTAGCTTTGTGTGGCTGGGCAAGTGGTCCAGCCTCTTTGAATGCGCTCATCTCTAATGTGGGAGTAATTGTTCTTTTCTTGTAGACTTAATACTAGGATTTAGTGAAATCACATAGCAAGTGCCTACTCAGTTTCTGGGGCTTTTCTCAATAAATACTGCTTTCATTCCCTTTCCACTATCTTCTGAAGCCTGTGGTTAAATTATTTTTTCTATTCTAGGGACAGTCATTTTCTACAAAAGAGCATCTTTTATCTGAAAGATGAGTGCAGACAATTCCATTTCATTAAAGAGCTGATGATTTAATAATTTACTTAGAAGCAAGCCATGGCTTCCATTATGAAACTCATCTGGCATATGTGCAAAGGACCACTATTATTTTTCTACTGACAAGAAAGCTGATGGAATATAAATACTTTACACATGTGCACAGAACAGGTTACCCTCGTGCAATGTCTTTACCTGGAGAAATATCATATGATGCTTTGCAGTAGATGTGGCTCAACATAAAATTTGTCATTTCCTGAGCGCTTGAAATATTGCTCTGTTTCTTATACCCTGTACTGCACGTGCTTATTTGATAATGTCGGTCTGCCTCCTTATTTCAGTTGCTGAAGTGACATAGCCCTGTTTTATAATTCGCCAAATGATTGAAGGTGCCAGACAGCTTGCTATTGCCCCAGTAACATCACTGATTCTTAGTTCTTAAAGAAAAGGGAGGACAGTGAGCATGTAGCTTGAGGGTGATGTATTCTGTGGGAATGTATATTCTCAGCAAGTTGTTTGTGATTTTTTTCCTTCTGTACAGCCAGGGGAGCAAAGGGACATATTTCAAATTCCCATTGGCAAAGAAGAGCCCCTGGTTCTTTTATAAGGATTTGTAAAATTCCGTACCTTTGAATCTTGTCAGCGATCTCTGGATATCCTCCAGCCTTTCTTTCATAAAGCTTTCAACATACAGAGCTGAGTGGGCCCGGCAGGGAAAGTGTATGTGAGTGTGTGATTGCCTGCGCCTGTGTCTGTGCTTCGTGCCTATCTGGAGCTGCCTTGATTGAAATGCCAGTGTTCTGCCACGTTCTGGTCTGAATTTACTGTGGCAATAAAATGGAAGCGTCCGCCTGCATAGCAAAGTGAAGTGTAACAGTGGAGCCTCGCCATTTATTTAGTTGAGTCAGCTTAATGGAGATCAGTGCTTAGTTCTTCCTTTTGGTTCATTTCTTGTTTCTCATCTCTAGTTTCTCATCAGCTGTTGAGTTTGGGGGAAAGTATTTTCTTGGAGCTGCAACACCTCTCCATGTGGGGAAAGGGAGGGGGTACCTTCAATCTCCAGGAATGATAGGTGTGAGCAGAACTTGTCAAGAGTTTTATTGTTTGAAAGCACCTACATTTTTCTATTTTCAACCTCTTTTGGAGAGAATAAATCACAAAATATTGGCGAGGCAAAGTTTTTATTTCTTAACAAATCATTAGATATCAGATAATGGAAGTAGTTAAATTGCACAAGTTGGTTTGTGGTTTGCAGATACAAGAAAACACTTCATGATTGCTCTCAGAATTCTGCATGGCCTGAAGCTATTTATTTATTTATTTATTTGAGACAGGGTCTGTCACCCAGGCTGGAGTGCAGTGAAACAAACATGTTTTACTGCTGCCTTGGCCTCCCAGACCCAAGCAATCCTCCCGCCACAGCCTCCTGTGTAGCTGGGATGATAGGCGTGTGATACCATGCCCGGCTAATTGTTTGATTTTTTTTTTTTTTTTTTGGTAGAGAATAGGGTCTCACTTTGTTTCCCAGGCTGGTCTTGAACTCCTGGGCTCAAGCAATCCTCCTACCTCTGAATCCCAAAGTACTGGGATTACAGGCATGAACCACTGCACCTGGCAGCCTGAAGCTTTTGAGGTTTGGGAGCAAATGGCAGGAAAGCAGTATTAAACAATATTCATCTTATTAGTAGGAAAGACCCCAGCTATTTCTTTTATTCTTTGTGGGTTGATTCTGATTCAAAAGTTGCTGTGGTCCTGAAAACAAGGATTCTGGGCAAAACAAGAAATTGGGTGGTAAGCACAGTCAAATATGTTCGCTTTCCCCCATGACCTGATGTGTAGAAAAGAACGGAGCTGCTCTAATTCACTGAGCAGATTCTGCATATGCTCACTTAAGGGATTAATTTTGTTCTTGAGGCTGGTAGGTTTCACATAGCACTGTAGCAGGACTGCTTGATTCATTCATGTATTCATTCTGTAAATACCATGCCAGGTTGTGAATACAAAGATAATTCAAACATGGATCACAACATATTTCTCTAATTTGACTGTGACCTCTTTGCCAGCAAAGAGTTTACAGTCTAGTAGGGAAAATACATTATGAACATGAGAGTAAAATATGAATAGAAACTGAAATGCCATAAAGCATGCAGATAAAGAGAAGTAGAGATGAACTGTTCTGAACAGGGATAAATGAGGTTTGGTGGAGAGATTAGGGAAGACTTTGAGAAGGCATTTGAGCTTAACTTTGACTTTATGGGAACAGAAGGCAAACACTTTCCAGGTGGACAAAGACATAGGCATGAAAAAGCACTGGACAAAGAAGGTTTATATTTCTTGCGGTGGTGGGTGGAGGAGATGGGAGAATGAGCAAGGGACAATTCTGTAGTTTAAGGCCCATTTTGGAACCGGGACTTACGGGATTTATGAACTACCTTTGGGGCTCCAAGGAGCACAATAAGGATAGATGGCACTTCAGGGGAAGGGGGTAGGGGGTAGGGGGAGGGGGAGGGAGTCTGGGACTGTGTAGTGTTTTTTGATACCACTACTGACACCAAATGTGTGTCTTTTATTGACACCAAATATTTTTTCACACCAATTCTCATACACCAACTGGGTGTCCAATAGTTTGGTTCAATTCTGACACTGTCTACCTGGAGTTAGTGTCAGATCCTACAAGTTAAAGGGCTTGGTCCCAAAAGACTGCCCCTACCTCAGCTGCCAGCCACCAGTGTGGTCCCCAGCGACCCACACTTCTATCTAACTGACAACAAAGTTGGGGATTCCTATGACCCTCACCCTTGCCTTGGTGTGGACCAAGGTAACTAGATAATTTGCTAGAATGAACTCAGGAAAATACTCTACTTACTATTACAGTTTATTATAAAGGATACAACTTAGGGCCAGATGGAAGAGATCCCTAAGACAAGGTTTGGGGCTGGGGGTACAGAGCTTCCACGTCCTCTGCAGGTACCACTTTCCCAGCACACCCATGTGCTCACCGACTTGGAAGCTCCTGAAATCTTGTCATTTAGTGGTTTTTGTGGAAGTTTCATTGCCGATGCATAGGCATGATTGATTAAATCATTTGCCATGGGTGGTCAAACTCAATCTCCAGCCTTCCTCCACTCCCCAGAATGAGGTTGGGGAGGGAGACTGAAATTTCTAACCTTCCATTCATGTGGCTGACTTTTCTGGTGACCAACTTTCACCATGAGTCATCTCATGAGCATATGAAAGACAATAAATTTCAGGGATTTTAGGAGTTCTATGCCAGGAACAGGGTATAAAGACCAAATATAGTTGACCCTTGAACAATACAAGTGTTAGGAGCACTGACACCTCGTGCAGTCAAAAATCTGAGTATAACATTTAATTCCCCCAAAACTTAATGACTAATAGCCTACTATTGACCTGAAGCCTTACTGATAATGTAATAGTTGATTAACATATATTTTGTGTGTGTGTTGTCTTTCTTTCTTTCCTTCCTTTCTCTTTCTTTCTTTCTTTCTTTCTTTCTTTCTTTCTTTCTTTCTTTCTTTCTTTCTTTCTTTCTTTCTTTCTTCCTTTCTTTCTTTCTTTCTTCCTTTCTCTCTCTCTTTCTTTCTTTCTCTTTCTCTCTCTCTGTCTCTCCTTCCTTCCTGCCTGCCCTCCCTCCCTCCCTCTTTCTTCTTTCTTTCTTTTTCTTTCTTTCTCTCTTTCTTTCTTTCATTCTTCTTTCTTTCTTTTCTTCTTTTTCTTCTCTTTCTTTCTTTCTTTCTTTCTTTCTTTCTTTCTTTCTTTCTTTCTTTCTTTCTTTCTTTCTTTCTTTCTTTCTTTCTTTTCTTTCTTTCTTCTTTCTTCTTTCTTTTTTTTCTTTTTCTTTTGAGACAGAGTGTCTCTCTGTCACCCAGGCTGGAGTGCACCGGCACAATCTCAGCTTACTGCAACCTCAGCCTCCTGGGTTCAAACGATTCTCCTGCTTCAGCCTCCTGAGTAGCTGGAATTACAGGCACGCACCACTATGCCTAGATAATTTTTGTGTTTTTAGTAGAGACAGGGTTTCACCATGTTGGCCAGGCTGGTCTCGGACTCATGACCTCAGGTGATCCACCTGCCTCAACCTCCCAAAGTGCTGCGATTACAGGTGAGAGCCACTTTGCCTGGCCAATATTTTGTATGTTATATGTATTATGCGCTTCATTCTCACAATAAAGTCAGCTGGAGAGAAGAAAATGTTACTAAGAAAATCATAAGGAAGAGGAAATGACTTTAGTCTTCATTGAGTGGAAGTGGATCACGATAAAGGTTTTCATCCTCATCCTCTTCACGTTGAGTAGGCTGAAGAGGAGGAAGCAGGGGTTGGGGGTTTATTGGTCTCGCATCTCAGGGGTGGCAGAGGTGGAAGAAAATCTGTGTATCAGTTGACCTGCGCAGGTCAGACCCATGTAGTTCGAAGGTCAATTGTATTTATGTTTTACTATACCACAGAAGCAGAAACCATTTACTTCACAATTTTTCCAAGGAGGACAGCAGCGAGCACAGGCATGGGTGATGGTGGTGGGAGCGGCATGGAGCTGTGAGGTAGCCACAGATAACACACTGGATCAAGGTCGAGTGGGTTGGTGACTGTTCTGGAACAGGGTGAGGACTTAGGCCAGGGGTGGTGGGGTGGGGCAGGGTTGATGTGACTTTGTTGAAGTCTGTGTCACAGTGTTGGCCCTGCTTAGAGGCTTCTGGGCTTTAACTGAAGGCAAGTTAGGAGAGAAAACGACTTTGCCCTACATATCTATCTTGTTATTTTCAACAGAAAATTTCTATTGTTGGAGCGATGCTAAGTCCGAGCTAGTGTCAATTCTGGGATAATCATCTAGAGTAATTGCTTTCTCTGCCTGGCCAAGGATGATCCAGCTTGTTAACAGTCCAAGTGTAAATATATGTGTAGGAAGATTTGAAGAATATGCTGACAGGCTGGCTTGAATCATTGAAAATGTTCACACTTTTCTCTTTGCTGCTGGCAGAGGAATCTCTGAAGGCAAAAACTTAGCCGAATGCTCCCAACAGTCAAATAAAGACGCCAACTCAGGACTCCACAAAACTAAAGGTTAACCTTTTCCTTTCCTCTCACGGAGAACTAAGAGGCCAGTCAGTGAGACCTCCCTTGAAGCCCCGAGGAATTAACCTTAGAATCTATTTTGCAAAGATACCCTAATGCCTTCAAAGATGCCGTTCAGGACTGAAAGCTGCCTGAAAGGGAAAAGGCTTGGGTGACAACATTTAAAGAACACCAGGCTGGGCACGGTGGCTCACGCCTGTAATCCCAGCACTTTGGGAGGCCAAGGCAGGCGGATCACCTGAGGTCAGGAGTTTGAGACCAGCCTGGCTACATGGCAAAACCCTGTCTCTACTGAAAATACAAAAATTATCTGGGTGTGGTGGTGGGCGCCTGTAATCCCAGTTACTTGGGAGGCTGAGGCAGGAGAATCACTTGAACCTGGGAAGTAGGTGCTGCAGTGAGCGGAGATCACGCAACTGCACTCCAGCCTGGGTGACAGAGCAAGGTTCCATCTCAGAAAAAACAAACAAGAAAACAAACAAAAACAAGAACACTGTATGGGCCCCATCATGGGTGCTTTACCTCCATTATTTCTTTGAATTTTCCTGACAGCCCTGTGAGGTTGGATTTACCCTTTCCATTTTACAGATAAGGAAGGCAAGGTTCATAAAAGTCAAATTACTTTCTTAAGGTCATTTGACTAATTGGTCAGAGTATGAGTCTATCTGACCACTAGCCTCTGCTCTCTCTAGTACAGAGCAAAATAGTTGTGGGTAATAATGTTTCAAGAAACTCTGATTTTATTTATTTTATTTTGAGACAGAGTCTCACTCTGTTGCCCAGACTGGAATGCAATGGCAAGATCATAGCCCACTGTAGCCTCAAACTCCTGGGCTCAAGCGATCGTCCTGTGCAGCCACTTTTTTTTTTTTCTTTTTTTGAGATAGAGTCTCACTTACTCTGTCGTCCAGGCTGGAGTGCATCTATGCGATCTTAGCTCATTGCCACCTCTGCCTCCTGAGTTCAAGTGATTCTCTGGGTGCCTCAGCCACCTGAGTAGCTGGGATTACAGGCATGAGCCACCATGCCTGGCTAATTTTTGTATTTTTGCATTTTTGTTTTTTGTTTTTTGTTTTGAGACGGAATCTCATTCTGTTGCTCAGGCTGGAGTATAGTGGCACGATCTCGGTTCACTGCAATCTCCACCTCCTGGGTTCAAGTGATTCTCCTGCCTCAGCCTCCTGAGTAGCTGGGACTACAGGCTTGTGCCACCATGCCTGGCTAATTTTTGTATCTTTAGTAAAGTCAGGGTTTCACTACGTTGGCCAGGCTGGTCTTGAACTCCTGACCTCAGGTGATCCGGCATCTCGGACTCCCAAAGTGCTGGGATTATAGGCATGAGCCACCATGCCCAGTTAATTTTTGTGTTTTTAGTAGAGACAGAGTTTTGCCACGTGGGCCAGGCTGGTCTTGAACTCCTGAGCTCAAGTGATCCTCCTGCCTTGGCCTCCCAAAGTGTAGGGATTACAGGGGTGAGCCACCTTGCCTGGCCAAGAATCTAATTGTAGAGTTAGAAGGAACCTTGGAGTCAACAGACAACTAGTATTGAAGGAAACTTCATAATTATTTTTAGTGATTCTCCACTCCTACCTTCCTACCAAGTGGTCGCCTGGTTTAGGCTTTATTTCCAGTCAAGGGGAAATTACTACTACTACTACTACTACTACTACTAAGGCAGAGCCCAAAGGGGCAGCAAATCGAGATCTGCTCCTTTGATTCTAAAGCTTGCCTGCAAAAATAGAAAGATGGGAAAGAGGGTGGGCAGAGTATGAAGAGAAGATTAACGGAAGGAGAAGGGCCAATTCTATGAGATATTTAGAATATAATAATTAGTTAATGTGGCTCAAGAATAGATCCATAGATCAATGGAAGGGAATATATTTCCTAGAAGCAAACTTTAAAACTTAACATATGATAAAGGAAATATCACATATCACTGGGAAAGATTAATTAATGGTTTTGGGAAATTTACCTAGCTATGTGGAAAAAAATCAATACAAATCACGAGTTCCTATTATATGCTAAAATAAATTCCAGGTACATTAGTGAGTTATGTTTAAAAAATGAAAATACTAGAAAAAAAAGTGAAGTGCAAAAGCAATATGTAAAGTCTTTAGGTTTCAGAGGTGGGTAAGGAGTCCACAGTAGTAAATGGCAGAAGAAACGGTGAGGTGCACAGGGATCTGGACTGAATATAGGCCCCAGGGGTTGAAGTTTCAATACAAAGGCAAGGATCAAAAGAGAGGATATATGGCCTGCACAGAATGAGCAGAAGTGAATTTCCCTAATGAAACCAGGAGGCAGAAATGTATTATCTTTTGTGAAAAGGCCTCTGAATATCCTGCCCACCAGCACTGAGTTATGACCAGAAGATTGCTGTCTGTCTTGAGACACGGATGGAAAAAGTCATTTGAAAGATTGGAACCCTGCGTCCTCACTGGTGCAGTGTGGAAATCCCAAGCTGAAGGATAGATTAAAAACCAAATCTGGCCAGGTCCAGTGGTTCATGCCTGTAATCCTAGCACATTGGGAGGCTGAGGCAGGTAGGTTGCTTGAGCCCAGGAGTTTGAGACCAGCCTGGGTAATATGGTGAAACCCTGTCTCTACTAAAAATACAAAAATTAGCCAGGCATGGTGGTGTGTGCTTGTAGTCCCAGCTACATGGGAGGCTGAGATGGGAGGATTGATTGAGTCTAGGAGGTCAAGGTTGAAGTGAGCCATGGTCATGCCAATGCACTCCAGCCTGGGTAACAGAGCAAGACCTCTCAAAAATCCTCTAGGGCCCAGACAGAGGAAATTCAGAATCCTTCTGCCTCTCTCATGGCTTCTACAGTCTAAGGCACTCAAGAAAAAAGCTTCTGCAGATCAACATTTTCATGGAATATGAATTCACGGGCAAAACATACAGAGTAAGAAGCTCCAACATATGTCTAATAGGAGTTTCAGAGTGAGATTATCAAGAGAATGGCAGAAGAATGTTCAAAGATATAATAGCTGAGAGTTTTCAAGAAAGGAATCAAAACAAGGTATTTAAAAGGCCTGTGGGTGCTGAACAGGATTTGAAAATTCACACGGCATATCACAACGAAACTGCAGGGTGAGATGGCAGAGAATTAAGGATGAAGAGAAAATCCTGAAAGTCACCAGAGAGAAAAATCAAATTACCTACAAAGAACAACAGAGACTTTGGGGGATTTTTATTGGCAATTGTACATTATTGAGACATTGGAAATATTTTTAAAGTTAGGGAAAATAATGCTGAAACCAACTTTTATACCCAAAGAGATTTAAAACAGACACACATAAGTTGGAGTCAGACAGACGTGGCTCAAATTCTGATTTTGTCATTCAGTAGTTATTTAATCTCTTCCTGCCTTAGTTTGCTGATTTATGAAGTGTGGTAAGAACACCGTCTCAACTGTTGTATATGGATGCCAAATGTTAGGTAACTAACTGGACTGGGAACTCTTTCAATGTAATTTTTTTCTTTTGTTTTTTTTGAGACAGAGTCTCACTCTGTCATCCAAGCTGGAGTATAGTGGCACAATCTTGGCTCACCGCAACCTCTGCCCCCCAGGTTCAAGTGATTCTCCTACCTCAGCCTCCCAAGTAGCTGGGACTACAGTGATGCACCACCATGCCCGGCTATGTTTTTTGTATTTTTAGTAGAGACAGGGTTTTACCATGTTGGTCAGACTGGTCTTAAACTGCTGACCTCAAGTGATCTACCTGCCTCAGCCTACCAAAGTGCTGGGATTACTGGCATGAGCCACTGTGCCTGGCCTCAGTGTACTTTTAAAAAGCCTATCTGTGGCTGGGCACTGTGGCTCATGCCTGTAATCCCAGCACTTTGGGAGGCTGAGGTGGGCAGATCATGAGGTCAGGAGCTTGAGATCAGTCTGGCCAACATAGTGAAACCCCGTCTCTACTAAAAATACAAAAAATTAGCCAGGTATGGTGGTGTGCACCTGTAATCCCAGCTACTTAGGAGGCTGAGGCAGGAGAATTGTGTGAACCCTGGTGGTGGAGGTTGCAGTGAACTCAGATAACCCAGATTGCGCCATTGCACTCCAGCCCAGGTGACAGTGCGAGACTTTGTCTCAAAAAAAAAAAAAAAAAAAAGCCTATTTATATATGACTTTGGTGAAGAATACTTTCAAACAGAGACAACGTCAGGCTCAGAGTCAAAGCAGAAAGAAAGAAGGCTGATGGCACAGAATTATTGATGTCTGCCAAAGGAGGAAATGTGATAGACAAGCTTACTTTTAATTTAGAAGTAACAAAAGTAGGTCTTATTTTAAATTATTTAGAATGTTCTGGCAAGTAATTTCAAAATTAAATAACTATATTTTGCTTTCAAAAGGAATTTGAAAATTATGCCTCACTATTTTGATGAATAATTAAATGTCCCTTCTGGTTTTGTGTTTGCTTCCTCGCCTTTACATTTCAATATTGAAGACCTATGGGCCAATATTGAAGACAATATTGAAGACCTGTGGGCCAATATTGGTGACAGGTGGGCCATGTCTCTACCTGCTGTAGCCAGTTTGAACTGGAAGGGGACCCACTTCACTAGATATGGAGCTTCTGTAGGTGTGGATCTCTAACCTTAACCCCCAATCCTTTCTTCCAGAGTATGCATTCAAGATCTAAAGATGCTTTCCTTTCATCATCTAGAATGAATTTGTTCATTTATCCTGATGAAAGGTTAAAGAAGATATTGCCAAGTGTGAGCAATAACCTTCGATGGAGATGATATCACCATTTCCTGAAAGTGCAGAACCATCTGTTTTTAGCAAGGGATGTGCTCCATTGAGCTCCTGATTTTGAGACCACTTTTATTTATTTATTTTTAAGCTTAATTTAGTTTGGTATTTAAAATTATCTTTAAATATCTCTTTAAAATTATCCAGCTCATGTTTCAATTCTCTGCTTCCTATGGAATAATGTTTAATTTTCCCTCTTTTATTAGTTAAGGCACACTGAAATTAGGGATAGAACCCCATAAAATCCATTTGACAGCTTCTCAAATGTAAGTTTCATCAAAAATAACCTTTAGATAAATTAAACAAATAAGAAGGCTGAGGAAAGTGTAGTTTTCAAACTGAACCAGTAAGTTGGTTTGAAAGAACACAGGAACTCATGTGGAAAGATCTTAGCACAAGCTAAGAGAAGTGAGGGCCAACACGTGTCATCAGGGAAGGAGGATGAGGCCTGGAGGCAGAAGGCAGCAGCTGAGGTCTTGGTACTCATCTGATCATCATTTGCTTTGGGCAGTCCACTCACTTTAGTTCTGCCCCAGTTTTCTCTGCTCTGAAGTATCTGCTCCCCTCATAGGGTTGTTGGGAAGATCTTTCAAGATAACCAAGGTAAAAATGCTGTGTGAACCTGAAAAACAAAAAGACTGTAATTTAGATATGATGAGTGTCAACTTGATTGGATTAAAGAATGCAAAGGATTGTTCCTGGGTATATCTGTCAGAGTGTTGCCAAGGAGATTAACACTTGAGTCAGTGGACTGGGAGAGACAGACCCACGCTTAATTTGGGTGGGCACCATCTAATCAGCTGCCAGCACAGCTAAGATAAAAGCAGGCAGAGGAACATGGAAGGACTAGACTGGCTGAGTCTTCTGGCCTCCATCTTTCTCCCATGCTGGATGCTTCCTGCCCTTGAACATCGGACTCCATGTTCTTTAGATTTTGGACTTTTGGACCTACACCAGTGGTTTGCCAGGGGCTCTTGGGCCTGAGGCCACAGACTAAAGGTTGCACTATTGGCTTCCCTACTTTTGAGGTTTTGGGACTCGGACTGACTTCCTTGCTCCTCAGCTTGTAGACCGTCTATTGTGGGACTTCACCTTGTGATCTTGTGAGTCAATAGCCCTTATAAACTCCCCTTCATATATTCATCTATTCTATTAGTCATGTCCCTCTAGAGAGCCCTGATTGTTACACTAGGTCATGGCATAACTTTTGCCTTATTATTCTGTTGAAAGTTTTTTCTTCTCCCTTTTGAATCAGGTAGGTGTTTATCTCAGTTCTTTAGTTCAGTTGGTGTTATAGTATAAGTATGGAAAGATCTCAGCAGGAACAGTCTCCCAGAGAAATCCTGTTTGAGCGCCCAGATCATTTGGGAAAGGAAAAAGAAAGATATATTTTTAAAGTTTTCTGTAAGAATAAAAAAGACCTTCAAAATATTAATTCAATTATTGAGCAATTTGACATTTGATATTATGTATGTTTACACTGTCCAAAATAGTAACCACTAGTCACATGTGGCCATTTAACTTTAACTTAATTAAAATTAAGTGACATTAGAAGTTTAGTTCTTCATTTGCACTGGCCACGTTGCAAGTACCTGATAGCCACACGTGGTGAGTGGCTATCACAATGGATGGCACAGACATGAACTTTTCCACTGTGGCAGAAAGTTCTGCTGGAGAGCGCTGCTACAGAACAAAACACCTGGATACATGAATATTTCTGGAGGCGGGTGATGGGAAAACACACAGAATAGAAGATCACTTCCTGAGATCAACAGTCAACACACCTCTCCCCTGTTGCTTAGTGATTTACATAAACCTGAGATGTCTTTACATCCAACCTTAGGAAACGTCGTCAATGTTACCTTCAAAACATCTCTGACCTCTCGTCATACCCCTCGTGCAATCTCTCACCATGTGTGCTCTGATTCTGGAAATGCTTCTTACTTAACTGGGTTCCCTGATGTAAAATTGTCCTCTGCGCACAACCTGTCCAGGAGTTCTCATCATTCTGGGTAAAAGCCAACATCTTTCAGTGCCTGGCCAGATCTACCCCAGCCTCCATCCACCTGGCTTCTATGAGTCTCCCCCTTACTCACTCATCACCACCCATGCTGACCTCCTTGCTTTTTAGAACATACGATACCTACTCCTACCCTGGGGCCTTTGCTTATGCTGTTCCCCAAGCTCGGAGCACCCTTCCCTCTCACCTCATTCAGGTTTCTGCTCAAGATTGCTTCATGTGAGAAGGCTTCCTCTACATTCTCTACCAAATAACTGTGCCCCTCCCCATCATCGTCTAGCCCCATCTCCCACTGTCTTCATAGCACTTACTTCTACTTGATATTCTATCATATATTGACATGTGTGTTATGTTTTGTGTGTCTCTCCATGAGTGCAGGAGCTGTGTAATACACTCGTGTGGTGGTTAAGAACACAGACTCTGGAGCCAGATTGCCTGGGATCAAATTCTAGCTCTGTCACTTACTGACTGTGTGACCTTTTCCAAGTTTGTTAGCTTCTCTTGGGCCAATAATACTATGCACCTCATAAAGCAGATGTTAGAATTAAATGAGTTTCATGTATATAAAGTGCTTAGAATAGTGTGTGGCACATGGTAAGTGCCATTTAAATACTTGACATGTTGTTGGTAGTTTTATATTATGTCAACTTAGCTAGGCTGAAGGTGGGTCCCTTCCCTATGTAATTCCAGGTTTGTATGGTCCACAAAGGACATATTACCCAGCATTTGGATGGTAGAACTGGGGGAGCAGCTATGCTTTTCTTTTCTCTCTGAAGATGGGTACAAGGGACCAGGGCTGTGACAGCTTGTACAAGTTGTCTCTGTCCTGTGAGCTCACTTTATTTGCATTGGGCATATCTGCAGCTCCTGCAGCTCATGCTGGGTCTCTAGGTGTGTGGGCAGCTCTGTGTTGACCTCCTGCAACTCATCCATGACATCAGGTAGGATGGGCTGAGAGGCAGATGTGGGTTCCAGCAAATACTGTCTTCTCGGAAAGGCTTTTTTTTTTTGTCCTATGTCATATAGGACTCTCATCACTTTCTATTATTTTACTCTGCTTTATTTTTCTTCATAGTACTCATTATCTCCAGACATTAGATCTATTAATTGTTTTTGATTGAGAGTAGGAGCTTTATATTTTTTTGTCTAAGGATATCTGTCTCTGGCCATTAGGTTGTTTGATACATGGTAGGTGCCTAATACATATTCCTTAAATGAATGGGTGAAATGAAATTATAGGTCATTGTGTTGTTCCACAGGTGCAGAGGCAGAGTAAAGGCACTGGAGGGCTCACATGACATTTCCACGTGAACATGGAAGCCTGATGTATTACCCAGCTCCCCTGCTGGTCTTTGAACTATATTGTAGAATGAAGAACTTTGCCAACCTAGTGCCAACCTAGTTAATGAAGACTCAAGGGAGGTAGATAGAGACTCATGAGGCTATGCACAGCAAATATGAACTCTTTTTGGTCTCTGGCTTGTATTATAATTTGACTTTTGAAAAAATATTTCTTGCATCAGGTTAATATATAATCTACTTCATGCTTACTTCTGAGGTGGGCATAATTGAACTGTTCATTAAACAAATCTTTAATAGCATCCTACTATGTGTGAAGCATTGTACTAGGTGCTGGGATATATAGTAGTGTACAAAACAGATCAAACCCCTCAATTTCATGGAACTTACACTCTAGAGGGAAATACAGACAGTAAGGTAAATATGTAAAATTCATAGTATGTCAGTGATAAGTGCTTAGGAGACAAAGGAGGGGGAGAGAAGGAGAAGTCTTGCTTCATTTTGCTTTTTAACGATTTTTAAATAAGGTCAGGCCAAGGTGATATTTTATTAAATAATGAAGGAGGTGAAGGAGTAAGCCATAGAGATATTTGGAGAAAGAACAGTTTAAGCAGAGAAAACAGCAAATGCACTGACCCTGAGGCAGGAATGGGCTGGGTGTGTTGGAGACCCGATGTAGGTGGTGGCAACTCCCTGCCAGCTCTAGCCCTGTGGGGCTTCACTGTCCTTGTCAAGTTCCCTGAACTCTGTGCACACCTTTGTAAATAGTCCCGCTAATAAGCTCTTCTCAACCATTTTGAGAGTGCCATCTGTTTCCTGCAGGGACCTGATGGATGTGAGTGAGCTCCATCCTGTTTGGGAGTGTTGTGTAGTTTGTATAAAGAAATGCTGAAGGAGTTCAGAGCAGGAGAAAATCATTGTAAGAGGAAACATGTGAATCTTTGCTTTGACCTTGAAGAAAATAGAACAGAACCAAATTGTTTCTATGATTGGGCCTCTGATTAATGGTAACTCTTCCACCTATGGCTTCAGCCAGAAATTTTTTCTTTTCTTTTTTTTTAGACAGACTTTTTTGGTCACCCACGCTGGAGTACAGTGGCGTGATCTCACTGCAACCTTCACCTCCCAGGTTCAAGCGATTCTCCTGCCTCAGCTTCCCGAATACCTGGGATTACAGGCACATGCCACCACTCCTGGCTAATTTTTGCATATATATAAATAATTTTTTTTTTTTTTTAGTGAAGACAGGGTTTTACCATGTTGGCCAGGCTGGTCTTGAACTCCTCACCTAAGGTGATCTGCCCACCTCGACCTCCCAAAGTGCTGGGATTACTGGCATGAGCCACCATGCCTGGCGAAGCCAGAAATTTCTCTAGGTGTTATCATAGATTTTTCCTTCTTTCTCCCCCACTCCCCACAACATCTAATTGATCACTAAATCAAATTGGAGTATACAAATTGGACTATGTTGCTGCTTCCCTTAAAACCATTCCTTAGCTCTCCCTGGTCTACAGGAGACTGTCCACACTCCTCGACAGGCATTTCCGCTCTCATCACCTGCCATCCGTCCTTTTGTGTGTTATGTCCAAGTGATATGGAAGAACTCAGGGCTTCCGTATGGTCATTCTTCCAGGTGTTTGTGTAAGCTTCACCAGATGGCATCATGGCCACTCCTCTGCTTTTATTAGTTAACTCCTGCCTATCCCTTGCAACTTAGCTCAAGGGTCACCTCCTCAGGAAGCCTGGCTTTCCACAAGTATTTGAGGTAGTCTTTGCAGGCCGTAAGCTAGGTGTTTTGTGTAAAAAACGTACAAAGTCCTTGTCCTCATGGAGCCTATGTCTAGTAGTAAGTGCTAATGTTAAATGTTTGGAAGGGCAGACACTAGATACGAAAACACCCAAACAAATATATAGCAAAAATTGTGGGAAATGCCTTGAAGGAAAAAACCATAGAACGACAAAAACAGCTAAAGGGTAGGGATGGGGGATAGGGTGGGAAAGGGCTCTACTGTAAGGAGGAGGCTGAGGAGGTGACAATTAAACAGATACCTGAAGAATGACAACAGGTAGTCAGGTAAACTAGGTGATGCGGTGGGAAGTCGCAGAGAGGATGGTGGTGGAAAGAGTGTTTTGGGCAGAGTGAACCAAGAGACTGAGCACATAGGAAGGGCCTGGGCAGGGAAGAATCAACGGTGCATTGTAGGACCAGAACGCAGGTTAGTGGAGCCGGAATTGATGGGCTGTGGAGAGAGTGACAGGAGGTGGAGCTGCAGAGGACAGAAGGCTAGCTCCTGTGTGACTGCGTATACACCGATACAAAGTTTGGATTTTATTTGAATGCATAGGAAGTCCTTGACACTTTCTGAGCAGAGGAATGACTTGATTTCCTCACGTTTTAAAAAGACCACTCTTGCTACAACTTGGAGAATGTCTTGGAGGGAAGCCAAGAGTAAAAAGAAATGACAATGCCTCATTCTGTCTTAGGAGTCTCCCTGACACGTTCCTGAAGCACCTGATGCCTATTTAAGCATAGCACTTTTTTTTTTTTTTTTTTTTTTTTTTTTTGAGACGGAGTCTCGCTCTGTCGCCCAGGCTGGAGTGCAGTGGCCGGATCTCAGCTCATTGCAAGCTCCGCCTCCTGGGTTTACGCCATTCTCCTGCCTCAGCCTCCCGAGTAGCTGGGACTACAGGCGCCCGCCACCTCGCCCGGCTAGTTTTTTGTATTTTTTTAGTAGAGACGGGGTTTCACCATGTTAGCCAGGATGGTCTCGATCTCCTGACCTCGTGATCCGCCCGTCTCGGCCTCCCAAAGTGCTGGGATTACAGGCTTGAGCCACCGCGCCCGGCCAAGCATAGCACTTTTAATCATGGTTGCAATTTTCTGTTTACTTGTCTGTTGCTTCCACCAGTCTGAGGGCTCCTTGAGGGTGGGGACTGTGCCTTTTTTTCTTTTTTTTTTTTACCTTTCTTTCTTTTCATTTTTTTTTCTTTGAGACAGAATCTTGCTCTGTCACCCAAGCTGGAGTGCAGTGACACGATCTTGGCTCACCACAACCTCTGCCTCCCAGGTTCAAGTGATTCTCCTGCCTCAGCCTCCCGAGTAGCTGGGATTACAGGTGCCCGCCACAATGCCCTGCTAATTTATTTGTATTTTTAGTAGAGATGGGTTTCACCATGTTGGTCAGGCTGGTCTCAAACTCCTGACCTCAGGTGATCCACCTGTCTTGGCCTCCCAAAGTGCTGGGATTACAAGTGTGAGCCACTGTGCTCAGCCTAGACTATAAAATTCTGTAAGCCATGTTTGTTGCAGTAGAAAGAGCATTTTAGAGGTCTAAGTTAGAGGTCTGAAGGAGAGTGGGGTGAGCAGGCTGCTTTCTTGTTGGAGGCATGTGGACAGTAGACAAAGGGAGAATTGCTTGACTGGAGCTAGTTGGTTCGATAGCAATTTTTACTTATTTATTACATTTTTATTTTTTTGAAATAGGGTCTCATTCTTTCACCCAGGCTGGAGTGTGGAGGTGCGATCATGGTGCACTGGAGCCTCAACTTTCCTGGCTCAAGTGATCCTCCCACTTCAGCCTCCCAAGTAGCTGGGGCTACAGGTGTGCACCACCACATCTGGCTAATTTTTTAATTTTTATTTTGTAAAGATGGGGTTTTGCCATGTTGCCTAGGCTGGTCTTAAGCTTTGGGGACCAAGGGATCCTCCCATCTTGGCCTCCCAAAGTGTTGAGATTACAGGCATGAGCCAACATGCCTGGCCCACAATTTTTCATTTCTGGAGTGTGTGTTTTTTTTTTTTTTCTGGGTCATGAAAAAAGGTTCTACATGTAGGGAGAAGATAACTGAATCTGCCACATTCATCAGTATAAAAACAAAGCAAATACCTTTTGGGTAGCACCACTCTTAGAGGCTCATTTGAATCCTCCCCCTAAAGTTAGGAGCTGGTAAGCTCTCAACTCTCAAAAGATTGTACAATGAGAATTTAGACACCAGGCACCCGTTTCTGCACAGTACCACAGTAAGATACAAAATACAACAAGGTGGGTGAATGAAATTAAAGATGCATATGATAAAATACATTTGGTGTTTCATAAAATCATTTTGGGGGCAGGAAAACTTATTAGATTGTGAAGATGAATCACAGTGAGAACACAGTGAGTCTCATTGGCAGAGCATCACTCACGGCACAGTAATTCTGCCGTTGTCGTGGGGCTCTGTGGGGAGGGTGGATTGATGATGATCCCTTCTTTATTGAGATTTTGGGCTCACATCTCATTTACGTTTACGCCTGCCAGATGGCAGAGCCTTTATTTGTCGTTGTATTTCTTAGACATTTCTTGATCTCTGCAGCTCGAGTGCATGGATGCTGAAGTGGTACCATAAGTGCACACAGGAAATGGATCAGTAAACACTGAGAGAAAAAGACAATGCTGAGGGCAGGAGTTTATTCTGCGGGATAACAGGGATGAAGCTAAGAAAAGGCAAGATGGATGTTCAATATCCAGAAAAGTACGCTGGCCATTCAGCTTTAAAAATAACTTCCCAAGGGAAGCTGTGAAAATCCCACGACTTGAGGCATTTGAGAACAGATTGGATGATGTACTGGAGATTATCCTGCAGGGAGTCAAATGTACTCTGGTCCAGGGAGTGAACTAAAATAGTCACAAAAACCACAAAATGATCTTTTGTGGTTATGATTCTGGGAGTCCAGTCAGGTCTTGCTTTATTGAATCCTTTGCTACAACCACTATGAATTTCCCCAAGCTGAACTGAAGAATTGTGCCTTAGAGTATAAGCCTTGGTGGGATTGCATCCCTGTGGCCTGGTCAGCTAAAAGGCTAATCAGATGTAGCATCTGTCTTACAGAATTCTACAGGTTTATGGTGCAATCTCCCCGCTCCTTTCTCCTCCTCCTCCTCTCCCACCCTCAGGAAGAGAACGAGTCACCTTGGTCTTCCTATTGCAGTGCCTACTCTCTGCTGCTCACTGCACTATGGTTTGGCATTTGAAGGAGAATATGGCTTTAAGGCCACCAGGCAACATGAGACACGGAATTGCTGAGGGCTCCCAATCATTGCACAAGTGGACTGCAAAGCCTGTGGAGTTGCTATGGAAAGCCCCTCCCTGCTCCTGCTCTGGGGTGCCCAGAGATGTGCTGGGGATTCTGGGTGTTCTCTGTTTTATAGCTATTGTTAAAGATTTGATGGTGGTAGAGGGGAGGGAGGTTTTAATTCCCTAAGGACAGACCAAATCTGTCATTCAAATTCAGCTCTGAGACTCCAGAGTGAACTGTTGAAGGCCTGCTGCTCATTCTTCTTTCTTTTCCTAATTAATGGCAATTGATCTAAAAATAATTGGGGACAGTCTCTGAAGTTGTTGCTGGGACAAGTTGTTGATATAGTTACAGAACTGGGTCTGAGACAACACAGAGGCTTGGGCAAGTTGAGAGGCTGAGGGGAACTCGTAAGTGAGTTCTTGGGGAGATTTCTCATCATTACTTGAGCATCTGTCACTTTCTCAGTTGATTGGAATGTGCTGTAATTTTCCCACATAGTAGACTCTGGCCATTTATGGTTGTAACATTTAAAGTTTCAGTCACTTGAACATGAACTGCAAGTCCATTCTATAAGGTGAAATGCATAACTTTGCCAAGGCATGAATTTGAATCACAACATTGCTGAGTAGTTGTGCCTGAGAGTTTGTTACCTACTGATCAGACCAGACCGGCTGGCGCCTAGCCTCTATGTCTTACAGAAGCCCTTTTCATTCTTTCTTCCTTGTTCTGTGTGAGAAGTTTGGGAGACATATCCTTGGTGAATGCCATGATTCTTAATTGTCTCGTGACTATGAACCCAGCTGAGCCCAGCCTTCCTAAACATGCACCATCATAAAGAAGATCAAAGGAGCAGTCAGACCAGGACACAAACTTGTTCAACCACATTTACTACTCTTTTATTATGAGCCAGGCCCTGTGCTGGGTGTCATAAGAAACACAAAGATTAGTACAACCTGGTTCTTGCCCTCAAAGAAAATACAACCAATAGGAGTATGGGAGGGAAAAAACAAGGATAAAAAAGAATATACTATAGGCCAATGCCAGATAACCACTCTGGGGTGTATTTCAATACCAATAACCAATTCTCTGGATACCAGCTAGGAGTTCAATAACTCAAATCTGTCCCATGGAGTTAGAGTGCACTACTCTCCTGGCACATGGATGCATTTCTCAATCCAGAAGTTCTCTGAACCCTGGAGGTTCCACTATCTAGGCATGACTGATCAAATCACTGGCCATTGGTGATTAACTCAATCTCCAACCCTGTCCCTTTTCTTGAGGCTGGGGAGTAGGACTGAAAGCTTTAAGCTTCTAATCAAGACTTGATCTTTCTGGCAACCAATGCACATCCCAAAGCTATCTGGGGTGCCCAGCTACCAGTCATATCATTAGCACACAAAAAACACTCATCACTCTGGAGACTCCAAAGGTTGTAGGAGCTGTGTACCAAGAATCAGGAGTAAAGATCAAATATATGTTTTTTTATTATACCCCAACCACCATAAGGAAGTTACAATGAAAGTGTCATGTGGCTTCAAAGAGAAGAAAGATCACATCCATTTTTTAAGTCCTCATATTGCAATATCTTGTGATGGTAAAGAACTTTGACTCTGCCAACCCTAGGTTTGACTCATGGGGCAAATCTCATAGTCAGTCTTCTACTTCTTTATCAGTGTCCTCAGTCCACAAAATGGAGCAAAATCAATTCCCCTGCAAAGAGTGTAAAGTAACTCAGAACTCTTACAGGACTGAGGCTTCTTGCCGTACAGTGTTATTTTATTTGCCTGTCTGTTGTGTCCACTACAGAACTTAGCTACATTGCAATTTTTTTGTTGTTGTTGTTTCCAGAAACCACAATAGATGAGGAGATTATGGCTTAAAACCCGCAGTCCCATTATCTGTCAGCCTGTGAAAGATAAAAAGTGCCACCAGTGTATCCAGAAAGTCATTTTTCAGTAGCCATAGGTGACAGGAACTACATTTCTTTACCAGGACATCTTGATGTGGCACATCATAAATATTCAGGTTCTGTAGACTTTTAAAAAAGATATTTATAATATCTCCTTTCTTGTATAACACTAGCTTCAAGGTCAGATTCAGGATGGCTCAAAACCAGGAAGTAGGAATTCTTACACTTCAGAGAAAAGGGGCAGCTGGGGAGTGGGTGGAGGAAGCAGAAACTGAAAATTGAAGCAGGACTTGGCTTTGGAAATCATTGAGTGAGGCGTGGAATCCTTAGACCCAGGCTGGCGGTGCCTCTGCTCTGGGCCCATGCTTTCCAGAGCCCAGCTCTGGCTCTCCTCTGGCTGTGCCTTCCCCATGGGATGAGAAGTTCGGGACACCAGGAGTGTGCCCACCTGGAGCTCATGCCCCCACTACTTCTAGACCAAGCTTGTCCAACCCGCAGGCCGCAGGCCGCAGGTGGCCCAGAATGGCTTTGAATGTGGTCCAACACAAATTTGTAAACTTTCTAAAAATATTATGAGATTTTTTTGATTTCTTTCTTTTTTTTTTTTCTTTTTTTAGTTCATCAGCTATTGTTAGTGTTAGTGTATTTATGTGTGGCTCAAGACAATTCTTTTTCTTCCAGGGTGGCCCAGGGAAGCCAAAAGATTGGACACCCCTGTTCTAGACCATCCTTCAGTGTCAGGGACATGGGGATTCCCTGCCCAAACACTTCGGTTTTCCCTTTTGAGGGCTAATAGTGCCATCTGTGTGCCTAGAGGGTGGCCGACAGGTGGCTGTTTGGCAGGGACCGTGGTTGCAGGGAGACAGAGAGGTACACATGCATATGGAAGAGGTCTTTATGATCTGGGCAGAACTAGAAGAGGCATGAAAGAAAGGGGTGAGTTGTGGGCCAGGGGTCTCCATTTGTATTATTGCCCCAGGCCTGTAAATGTTAGGGGTAGGCCTGAATGGGAGTCCATGCTTAGAACTTTTCAAGCAAAAACAGTGGATTTGCAAATAGTTCCAAATAAGATTGAGCTGGCTTGCCCTTTTGTTAGATTCAGCCCCAGTTGCTTTTACTTCCATCTGCTGGTCGCTAATAGTTCACAGCAAATAGTTCACAGTGATAGCACCTGTCCTCCTAGTCCATAGCTATAGTCCTTGAGATGCTGGGGTAACAAAAGAAGAGAAAGACTATCTGGCATAGAATTTAGAATTCTAGCCTGACTCAGAGAGGCAAACTTTCATGGAGGCTTTGGAATCAGAGTTCTGTCCTGAGACCTGGGTAAATTGGGCTCCTGGCTTGGGCTTGCACTTCAGGGGGCTCTACTCTTTGGAGTGACTCCTTTGAACTTTTCTATTAAGTAACTTCCCTTTAATGCCTGGGACAGGCAGGAGTTAGCAGAACCAACCAGGCAGGATTCTTTGGCCCTGTCTCAGGGCCCATGTTATTCCCGGTGCCCATTTCTCCCTTTTAGGGCATTCTCCCATTCTCTACCATTGGATCTGGAGTTAACCAGATGGCCCAGGACCACTGAGCCTTGTGTCGATCACGTTGTCTTGACATGGACATGTCTGGACTAGGACTGGGACTCCAGTTCCAGGAGGGCAGCCTGGAGAGCAGATAGTTCCTGCTGGCCAGCTAGTATTTCTTTTGTAGGATCACACGGAATTGGGCTGCCAGATGGTGCGGATATGCTGATTTGGTGACTCAAATTGTTATATAGATAGGGGCTTTGCAAAAAAATATTTACCTGGGCTCCACACACCCTAGGAGCAGCCCTAATCAAGCGCTTGTACAAATGGCAATTGCTTCCCACATGATTCCTTCTAAATCTGCTGTCTCCCAAACCCCATAACAAGGACTCACAATCTATAAGCAGTAGGAACCAAGAGGCAGAGCGGGACGTCCTGGGTGTTTAATTCCTCTGCCTTTGACGTAGATGGTACAGTCCTGACTTTCCAGCTGAGTGGAACCTTGCTCTTGGTTTCCACATGCAACAGTGACCTGCTTGAACTCCACAGTCAGGAAGATGGAGGATGCCTCATGAGTATTGAGGGTAATTGGTAGTGGCTTTAGGGAAGATAATGTCCAATCTCTGGCACAGGCTTGGGGAAGGGGTAACTTGAGAAGGTGAGAAGGGGTGACTTTCATTATTCTGTCAGTAAAACTGAGTTTCCAGCACATTCTGTAGGTCCAAAGTGAACCCCCTCTCCACCCAAATCCTCTGTTGTGTCTGCCCTAAGAAGGGGCTTGTAGAAGAGAGAAGGTGAGCACACGACCAAAGGGCAGCGGACAGCTGCTGCTCATAATGTGGAGAGTTGCAGCACACGTTTGCTGGGCATATTACATTCATTATCTGGTTTAATACAATGATGAAATTTGGGGTGAGTACTGTTACTGCCTCCATTTCACAGACAAGGGAATAGAGATTAGAGTGGTGAAATAATTTGCTCAAGATCACGTAGCTAGTAAGTGGTGAAGTCAGGATTTGAACACAGGTTTCAAAACAGGCTGGAGGCCTGTTTGTGACCTGAGGGCCAAACTGCTATTGTGGGGTGAGGATAATCTATCTGCAAGGGAAAATTTGGGGCCCTGAGGACCTCACTGAGTCTCAGGAGAGAGCTCTTAGATGGGCTCCATTAACTGATTTTAAAGAGCCTGAAGTACTTGCTCTGACCGATTTCTCTTTCTGCGATCTGCAGCTTCAGCGTATAGCACACTTCAGTTGCTCTTAAAAGGTTACTGAAAAGTGGGTGTGAGGTATTGACATTAAAAAAAAAAAAAAAAAAAGATCGTATTGTGGTTCTCTTCACCCAACCACTTCAAAAACCCTTCTAAAACACCTCGTGGAAAATCCCATTGTCACACTTTACCGAGTAACAACTGACCACACTCATTCAGAAAATCAATGGCAGAGTAAGTTTGATTTGAAGAAATGGAGCTGAATTCAAGAACCCTCTTGCAGGTCAGCCCCAAATCACAATCAACTGTCGTTAGAGCTGGGTCACCCTGGTCCTAGGCGATTTGGAATCTATATTGTGTTGGCACCTTTAAAAAAAACTAACTTGTTTATATGAGGCTTTTTCTTTTCTTTTTTTGCGAGGGTGGGAGGATGAAGTCTCGCTGTGCTGCCAGGCTGGAGTGCAATGGCGCAATCTCGGCTTACCGCAACTTCTGCCTCCTGGGTTCAAACGATTCTCCTGCCTCAGCCTCCTGAGTAGCTGGGATTACAGGCATGCACCACTACGCCTGGCTAATTTTTGCATTTTAGTACACAATAGAGATGGGGTTTCACCATGTTGGCCAGGCTGGTCTTGAACTCCTGACCTCAAGTGATCTGCCTGCCTCAGTCTCCCAAAGTGTTGGGATTACAGGCGTGAGCCACACCTGGCCTCTATGTAGTTTTTCTAAGGAGGCTTTTTAAACGAGATTTATGGAGGCTTAAAAGAACACTTGATATTTGGCCAGATAGCACAGGAACTTGGGAGAGAAGAAAACAAGAGGGGATCGAAACGGAGTCAGCAACGAGGCAAACACAAGCAAGGGTGGACTTGGGAATTTGCCACCCTTTGACGAGGTGCCAGAGAGGCCAGACGCATCTAACTTCTTTCAGGGAGCGCCGTGTTCAGCAGCAATCTCTACATTCAGAAAAAATTAACTCAGTTGGTCCTATGGGCCCCCTCTCCCCTCACACGTGTCTCTTACCTCCATATTCAGAGGCAGGTTGGTCTGGTTTAAATCCGGGTTCTGATGTAACTGTGAACTTTGGGACAAGTTATTGAACCATTCTGGGCCTCAGTTTCCTTATTTTCAAAGAGGATAATAAAATCCACCTCCTTATATTGTTTTGAGGAAAAATGAGAGGGCCTGAGTGAAACGCTGAGCACAGCAGGTGCCCGTTGCAGGCTCTTAGTGAGGTCTGCGTGCTTCTCTCCCTCCCTCCTTTTTACTCCCTCTCCCTGCTGCTTTCTTTCCTTTTGTTTTTTGAAAAGTGATTGATCATTTTTATTTATTTATTTATTTTTTCTGGTAGGAATCTTAAACTGCTCTTTTAGGGGGAGTATACAAGACAAAAATATTTTCCTGGGGGAGGTATGGGAAGGTATGGGAATTCCAAGGCACTGGGTGCAGTTTCCGAGGAAGATAAGGCCCCAGGCGGACTACTGTAGGGAAAGCAGGGGGCCATGGGTGCTTAAAGGGGTGGGTTCCAGGGTTGCCCAAAGTAGAGGGTGAGTGTGCGTATGCGTGTGTTCATATGCAGGTGTGGGTGTGCATGCCTGTGTAAGCATGGTGGCACGTGTGTGCACATATGTGTGTGTAGGAACAGAGAGAGGGCTGCTTATAGCATAAAACTCACTGCTCCCTCCGGAGGTTAAGGAACTCATTAAGAGAGTCCCTCTCAAACTTTTGGTGCTCATTGAAGCTGGAAGCTTTTTTCCCTCTCAGAAATCGCTTGTGGGAAACGAAGATATAAGAGAAAAAGTGTAAAGGCTTCTTTGAGAAAGGCCCTCTTTCTTCCAGTGTGAAGGGGCTCTCCAGGAGTTCCAGCAAGAACTCAAGGGCTCTCTCATTTTCCTCCCCACCCCTTCTCCTTCCTTTCTCCTTGATCTTTGTTCTTGCTTTCTCTAGCCTCCTCCACGCACCCGCCACGTCCCTCCCTCCCTGCCCATCCCTTCTCCGTCCTCCTCACTACTCTCCTTCCCTCCTTTTGTTCTCTGCTTTTCATCCAGTTGAGGGATGCCTGGTAGAACACATTTCTATTTCTCTTTTACTCATATCCCAGTACAACATCCCTGCGAGCACTGAGAAACATCTGTTTCTAGCTTTCCTTTTTCTGGAAATCATTATTTATTTCATTTCATTTTTTTTTGTTGTTGTTGTCTATGGTATAATGAGGCTCCTCTTCTCTGGGATATTCCCACAGATAGAACTTTGGCACCTGCTGTTTGGAGGTGCTGCAACTTCCTCCTCTTTTATCACCAAGGAGTTGCCAACCTCCTTCACATTAGTGAAAGTGGGGGGGAAAAAAACAACAACCAGAATGACGAACCCACAACCAACCCACCACCCTCTGCTGCTGGGCTCGTACCTCACTGGCCACAGTGCAAGTTTGGTTTAAAAACTGAAGAAATGTTTACCTGAGGTATTATTTTTTTCCTGTGTCATAGCCTTTATAATAAACAAATGTCTTCATTTGAATGAATATAGGAGGAATTCGAGTCCAACTGGTTTCCGGTAGTAAGGATAGACAGGGATTATACTTTGAAAATTCTTGACAGCCTGTCAGTGCCCATAGCTTTGAATGATTGATGCCATGATAGCTACTGCCAGTGAGACAAAGCCTTCCAGAGGGTCGTGGCACTAGGAGCATCTGGAGTACTGAAGGCGGGATCCAGCCTCCCAAACCTTCTCAGGAAGGGAGCAGGTGTCATGTTGCCTTCTACATCCCTACCCTTTCCTGGGAGAGGTGCTCATATATTCAGCTGCGAGAGGGTTCTTCTGTTTCTTCTGTCAGAAGTAGGTTCAGGGCCAAGCTTAGCTATTAACTAGCTGTGACACTTCTGGTCAGTAATGTAGCCTCTCTAAAGACCCGTTTTCTCTTCTCTAAAATACGGAAGGAATACTTACACAAAAAGTTGTAAGGAATAAGTGAGGTAACATACTTAAGTATGGAGCTCAGCGCTGATGCCTAGAAACTGTGTAATAAACTGTGGCTATGCGACAGATGGAGTATATTTGAAGCCTCCATCTGGCCCTAGGCTGTGATAATAGGAGTTAAGACAAGTGTTCCTAAGATGGTACTATTTAATCCTTCTTAAGAAATGAGAGGACTTTCTTTTAAGGTTTGGCCTAGTGGCTGAAGAGGCTCTTCATGGCCCTGAGGGTGGTTGGATAAACATCTTAGTAGTGGAGAGTGGGCATTCTTGTCTGAATAGTAGGCACATGCATCCACCCTTTTCTTTTTCTGAGACAGAGTCTGGCTCTGTTGCCCAGGCTGCAGCGCCTGGTGAGATCACAATGGCGTGATCTTGGCTCACTGCAACTTCCGCCTCCCGGGTTCAAGCAATTTTCCTGCCTCAGTCTCCTGAATAGCTGAGATTACAGGCATGCGCCACCTCACCTGGGTAACTTTTGTATCTTTAGTAGAGATGGGGTTTTACCATGTTGGCCAGGATGGTCTCAAACTCCTGACCTCAAGTGATCCACCTGCCTCGGCCTCCCAAAGTGCTGGGGTTACAGGCGTGAGCCACCGCATCTGGTGAATCCACACTTTATTATATTTTATTTTATTTATCTGAGATAAAGTCTCACTCTGTCGCCCAGGCTGGAGTGCAGTGGTGTGATCTCAGCTCACTGCAACCTCTGCTTCCTGGGTTCAAGCAATTCTCTGCCTCAGTCTCCTGAGTAGCTGGGATTACAGGCACCCGCCACCACGCCCGGCTAATTTTTGTATTTTTAGTAGAGACGGGATTTCACCATCTTGACCAGGCTGGTCTTGAACTCCTGACCTCGCGATCCACTTGCCTCGGCCTCCCAAGAATCCACACTTTTAAATCACAGACTGGAGTGACTAAACTGCAGTCACTGAGAGCCGTGTAGACCCATCTTTTCCTCCTGTTTCTTCATCTCCTGTGTGAGGTCACCCATCAGTCCTGCTGCTTTTCTCTTCTTTCAAAACATTGCATGTATTCTTTTTTTTTTCACACTGTTCTTGCATCCAGCACAAGGCTTCATCTCATGTCTGAGTTATTGTCAAAACCTTTCCCTACCTTGTACCATATTTAATCTATAAAAAAAGTAAAAGTAATTCTAATTGCTTTTTTTTTTTGAGACGGAGTCTCGCTGTGTCGCCCAGGCTGGAGTGCAATGGCCGGATCTCAGCTCACTGCAATCTCCGCCTCCCGGGTTTACGCCATTCTCCTGCCTCAGCCTCCCGAGTAGCTGGGACTACAGGCACCCGCCACCTCGCCCGGCTAGTTTTTTGCTATTTTTTAGTAGAGACGGGGTTTCACCATGTTAGCCAGGATGGTCTCGATCTCCTGACCTCGTGATCCGCCCGTCTCAGCCTCCCAAAGTGCTGGGATTACAGGCTTGAGCCACCGCGCCCGGCCTCTAATTGCTTTTTAATACAGAAACAAAAAAGAGTCATTATAGAAAATTAGAAAAATAAAGTTAAAAAAAAAGCAAATAGTTACTCCACCTAGAGGTAGCAATATCTGTGATTTTTTCTACATATGCACAGATATATTTTAAATAAAAAAGAATCAGTGTGCGTAATGTTTTTCCACTTGCTTTTTTTACTTAAGAATATGTCTGTTGTGGTGTAACAAATTACCCTGAATCTTAGCAATTAGAGAAACAAACATTTATTATCTCACACAGTCTAAAGGTCAGGAATACCCAGGAGTAGCTTAGCTGGTGGTTCTGGCTTAGGGTCTCTCATGGCAGTAGAGTCAAGATGTTGGCTGGGGCTGCAGTCATCTGAAGGGTTGGCTGGGATGGAAGCATCTTGATAGAGTTTGGATATTTGTTCCCTCCAAATCTCATGTTGGAATTTGATCTCCATTGTTGGAGGTAGGGCCTGATGGGAGGTGCTTGGGCCATGGGAATGGATGCCTCATGAATGGCTTGGTACCTTGCCTGCAGTAATGAGTGAGTGTTCTACTTTATTAGCTCCCTTAAGAACTGATTGTTAAAAAGAACCTGGCACCTCCTTCCCTTCCCTCTTTTCCTTCCTCTCTTGCCACGTGATGCCTGCTACCCTTCGCCTTTTGCCATGAGTGGATGCAGCTCAGGGTCCTCACCAGAAGCAGATGCAGATGCCATGGTCCTTGTACGGCCCGCAGAACCATGAGTCAAATAAGCCTCTTCTCTTTAGGAATTACCCAGCCTCAGGTATTTCTTTCTTTCTTTCTTTCTTTTTTTTAAGTTTTACTTTAAGTTCTGGAATACATATGCAGAAAGTGCATATATATGGCACATGTATACATAGATATACATAGGTATACATGTGCCTGGTGGTTTGCTGCACCTCAACCTGTTGTCTAGGTTTTAAGCCCCGCATGCATTAGGCATTTGTCCTAATGCCCTCCCTCCCCAGGTATTTCTTTATAGCAACACAAATAGACAAAGACAGATCTCTCCAGGCAAAATCCTGGAGGCCTCAGTTCCTCACCATGTGGACTTCTTCCAACATGGCAGTTGACTTCCCCCAGATCAAGTGATCCAGGAGAAAGGAGGAACAAGGCAAACACCACATTGTGTTTTTTTTTTCAGACAGGTTTTGAGATATGATTCACAGGACATGCAGTTCACCCATTGAAAGTATACAGTCTAGTGTTTTTTTAAAAAAGTATATTCATAGGGTTGTACAACCACCACTACTGTCTATTAATAGTTCCAGAATTTTTTCTTTCACTCCAAAATGCAAAGCAGTCACTCCTCATTCCCTCTTCCCTCCACCCCCTGGCTACTTTCTGTCCCTATAGATTTGCCTATTTTGGACATTTCCTGTAAATGGAATCACATATGTGGCCTTTGTGTCTGGCTTCTTTCACTTAGCCTAAAGTTTTCAAGGGTCATCCATGTTGTAGCATATATTGACTTTATTTTTTGTTGCTGAACAGCATTCCATTGTATGGATATACCACATTTTGTTTATCCATTCATCAGCTGAGGGACATTTGGGTTGTTTCCATTTTTTGGCTAATAGGAATAATTCTGTTTATAAACATTCATGTACAAGTTTTTGTGTGGACACTTGTTTTCATTTCTCTTGGGTATATACATAGAAGTAAAATTTCTGAGTCATATGGTAACTCTGTGTTTAACATTTTGAGGAACTTCCTAAGGAGTTGCGCCATTTTCATTCCCACTAGCAGTGTGAGGGTTCCAATTTTTCCATATCTTTATCAACACTTGTTAACTGTTTTTTTGATTATAGCCATCCTAGTGAAGTTGAAGCTCACTGCGGTTTTGATTTGTGTTTCCCTGGTGACTAATGATGTTGAGCAACTTTTAATGTGCTTACTGGTCACTTGTGGATATTTTGAGAAATGTTTATTTAATTCTTTGCCCATTAAAAAATTGGGTTGTCTTTTTATTACTGAGTTGTATGAGTTCTTCATGTATTCTGGATACAAGTTCCTTATCATATATATGATTTACAAGTATTTTATTCCATTTATGTGTTAGCTTTGCACTTTCTTGGTAGTTCATTGTTTGTAGGAACAATGTTTCTAATTTTGATGTAGCCCAAGCCACACTGTCTTCTTTGCACCTGTGGAACAGTCTCCTTACCTAGTCTACTTATTAGAATGAGTTATTAAGTTTGGCCTGCACTCAAGAGGGGTACTGAGGATCAAGCTCTAATTCTTTTTGCTTTTTAAAAAAATTATAGTATAAAACACATAATAGGAAATCTACCCTGTTAACAAACTTTTAAGTTGTACAGTACACTATTGTTAACTATAATACATGTACATTGTTGTACAGCTGATCTCTAGAACTTTTTCATCTTGAATGATTGAAACTCTGTACCCACTGAATAGAAACTCTCTATTTCTCCCTTCCTCCAGCTTCTGGCAACCACTGTTCTACTTTCTGTCTCTATGAGTTTGACTGCTTTGGATACCTCATTTAAGTGGGGTCTTGCAGTATTGTCCTTCTGTGACTAGCTTATTTCACTTAGTATCATGTCCTCAAGGTTCGTCCATGTTGTCAAAAATGGCAAGATTTCCTTCTTTTTGAGGGCTGAATAATATTCTGTTGCATGTGTATACCACATTTGGCTTACCCATTCATCTGTCAGTGGACATTTGGGTTGTTTCTACCTTTTGGCTACTGTGAATAGTGCTGCAATGAGTGTGGAAGTGCAAATATCTCTTCAAGATCCTGTTTTCAGTTCTCTTGGCTAAATACCCAGAAGTGGGATTGCTGGATCATATGGTAGTTCCATTTTCAATTTTTTGAGGACCCTGCACACTGTTTTATATAGGAGCTGTGTCATTTTATATTCTGCCCATAATGTACAAGGGTTCCAATTTCTCCACATTCTCACCAACACTTGCTGTTTTCTTTTTCTTTTTTTAAATAATGGCTATCTTAATAGGTATATTAGTTCATTTTCACACTGCTATAAAGAACTGTCCGAGACTGGGTAATTTATAAAGAAAAGAGGTTTAGTTGGCTCATAATTCTTCATGGCCAGGAGGCCTCAGGAAACTTACAATCATGATGGAAGGTGAAGGGGAAGCAGAGACCTTCTTCACATGGTGGCAGGAAAGAGAATACAAGCAAGAGCAGGGGAAACTGCCTCATAAAACCATCAGACCTTGTGACAACTCAGTATCATGAGAAGAGCATGGAGGAAACCATCCCCATGATCCAATCACCTCCTACCTGGTCCCTCCCTCAACAATTGGGGATTATAATTCAGGATGAGATTTAGGTGAGGACACAGCCACACCGTACCAATAGGTATAAAGCAATATCTCACTGTGGTTTAGATTTGCATTTTTCTGATGATTCGTGATGTTGAGCATCTTTTCACATACCTATCGGCGATTTATATGTGTTCTTTGTGGGGGGAATGTCTATACAAGTCCTTTGCCCATTTTTAAATTGGGTTATTTGTTTTTTGTTCTTGAGCTGTAGGAGTCCCATATGTATTTCAGATATTAACACTTTATCAAACACGTGGTTTGCAAATATTTTCTCTTATTCTGTGTGTTGCCTTTTCACTCTGTTGATTGTTTCCTTTGCTGTGCGGAAGTTTTAAATTTGATGTAGTCCCACTTGTTTTATTTTTCCATTTCTTGCCTGTGCTTTTGGGGTCATATCCAGGAAATCATGGCTAAGGCCAATGTTAGGAAGCAGATCTACCTTTTGAAGGGCAGAGAGTCAAAACATTTGTGAACACATTTAAAGACTACAAGATAAGTTAATATTCATTTAAAATATCATATTAGTCCATCAGAAGGCAGAATCTGAAGGCAAAGTGGATTAAAATTATGGTTTCATTATTTAATTGCTGTGTGACATTGGAAAGATCACTTAATTCTTGGTGCCTATTTTCTTAGCTGTAAAATGGGGATGATGATATACATTTCTGTTATGTATAACATCATATACCATCTATTCATCCCTGAAAAAAATGCGTTCTACAAAATCATGCACTAAAAAAAAACCGATGGGAAAAATAGCACTGGGAAAACCACACAAAACCTGTGGAACTGTGTAATCAGAGTACTCACAGAAACAGTAACAATCCTAATGAAAGTACTCGCACGGTTCTACGCAGGGATTGGCAGCTGGAATCTCAGGCAATCAACCCTTTGCAGCCTTCAAGATTGGGTTTCTGCTTCCTCCCTCAGGTTGAAGGTGCTGGAGGGCATGCTTCTAATCTTCACTAATCTACCACTTTAATAAGGAAGCTATCTTTTTCACAGCTTTTTCATCAGCACTTGTAGCTTTGCCAAATGGATATACATAACAGAAAACTCAGTGGTTCTTTTCCTTCCTTTCTCTCTCTCTCTCTCTCTTCCTCCTTTCCCCTTCCCCTTCCTTCCTTCCTTCCTTCCTTCCTTCCTTCCTTCCTTCCTTCCTTCCTTCCTTTTTTTCCTCCTCTCTTTTCCCTTCCCTTCCCTTCCCTTCCCTCCCCTTCTCTTCCCCTTACCTCCCCTTCCCTTCCCCTCCTCTCCCTCCCCTCCCCTCCCCTTCCCCTCTTCTCCCTCCCCTACCCTCCCCTTCCCTCCCCTCTCCTTCTCTTCTTTCTTTATTTTTTTTGAAAAAGGGTTTCACTGTGACCTAGGCTGGAATGACATCATTAGAGTTCACTGCAGTCTCCATCTGCTGGGCTCAAGCCATCCTCCCACCTCAGCCTCCCGAGTAGATAATACCACAGGTGTGCACCATTACCCCCAGCTAATTTTTGTATTTTTAGTAGAGACAGAGTCTTCCCATGTTGGTTAGGCTGGTCTTAAACTCCTGGACTCAAGTGATCTGCCCACCTCAGCCTCCCAAAATGCTGGGATTACAGGCATGAGCCATTGTGCCTGGCCATGACCCAGTGGTTCTTGAAGTCTCTAAACCAGCCTTCACTTGCACTAAAAAAAAAGTACTTGGATGCACTTTTAATTTTTTTTTGAAGTCTTAATTTATTACCATGCCTCTTCTTTCATTATGAGAAAACTTGTGAGATCTTTTTTTTTTTTTGAGACGGAGTTTCCCTCTTGTTGCCCAGGCTGGAGTGCAGTGGCGTGATCTTGGCTCACTACAACCCCCGCCTCCTGGGTTCAAGTGATTCTCCTGCTTCAGCCTCTTAAGTGGCTGGGATTACAGGCGTCCACCACCACACCTGGCTAATTCTTTTGTACTTTATTTATTTATCGTTTAAATAGACACAGGATTTCACCATGTTGGCCAGGCTGATCTCAAACTCCTGACCTCAGCCTCCACCTCCCAAAATGCTGGGATTACAGGCATGAGACACTGCGCCTGAACGTGAGATCATTTTAAAACATTAATGTGCTGGGAAGAATCAAGTATGAACGACAAGATGTGTTAAAAACGTCACTCCCTTGTTTACTAATTGTGTATAAGCTAATTTGCAACAAAGAATCAGGCATTGTAACAGCCTCATGAAGTTGTGAAGATTGAACGAAGTGATGCATGTGAAACATTGAGAACAATGCTGGGCAAATAGTAAGTGCTTAAAAAGTTATTTTGATTGTAATCATACTTGTTTAACCAATCCCCTCTTAGTTTTCCTGCTCTATTTGGAACTATACTCTACTCAAGAACATATTTTTCGAGTTTTTTCCTATTTTCACGTTGGTTAGCTCACATCAGAGTGTAATTTCTCTCAGGCCTTGAGTTCTTGGGACTGATTATGTGTGAGAATTTACAAATACGGATTCACTTACAAAGTCCATTCCTGTGTAGCCTAGTTTGGCTTTAATTTAGAAATGTTTTGCTTCATTTAATTTTAGGAACAAATATGACGATTTTAGGAACAAGTATAATGACAAAACAAATACATCTCAAATAGGTGCAGGCCTTCAGGCTATATACTTTTATTTTCAGAATGATAACTTCAAGGCACCTAGATAATTATGAAACAATAAAAAGTTATATTATTTCTTGTGTTTTCTCGGGAAAGATGGGCATTGACTGTCTTATAGGAATATTCTCTCTTTTTTTTTTTTTCTGAGACAGAGTCTTGCTCGATCACCCAGGCTGGAGTGCAGTGGTGCGATCTCGGCTCACTGCAACCTTTGCCTCCCGGGTGCAAGTGATTCTCCTCCTCCAGCCTCAAGAATAGCTGGGATTACAGGCACACTCCACCACGCCAGGCTAATTTTTGTCTTTTTAGTAGAGACGGGGTTTCACCATGTTGGCCAGGCTGGTCTCGAACTCTTGACCTTGTGATCCGCCTGCCTTGGCCTCCCAAAGTGCTGGGATTACAGGCATGAGCCACCATGTCCAGCAGGAATATTCTAAAATATAAAAAGAAACAAACTTGGCATATTGGTTAACCCTGAGTTATGGATAAAGTTCAAGTTGAGAAATCTTACCTTTCTTCAAGCAGTTTAGTTACTCAAGGTAGAATTTCTTTGATAAGTAACACTATATTTATTAGATTTTCAAGGAAATATTACTTGTGCCTCATCAAGGGCATTTCATTGATATTTTGAAAAAGCTACTGTATCTTAAACACTATAAATTTTCCTAAATTCTCCTCTTTTGAATTATTTTGGTAACAACAGCCATGACAATAGAAATAACTAAGACTGCTCTCATGTTTGCTGTGTGCCAAGGCCCTGTGATTCACTGAATGAACGCAATGCTAAAATTGTCCTTTAATCTGGACTTTGCCTACATATGTGAACCTGGCACTGTGTTAAAATCAAACATTTGTGTCGTTAGGACTTTTTTTTTTTGAGACGAAGTCTCGCTCTGTCACCCAGGCTGGAGTGCAATGGCGTGATCTTGGCACACTGCAACCTCCGCCTTCCGAGTTCAAGTGAGTCTCCTGCCTCAGCCTCCTGAGTAGCTAGGATTACAGGCGCATGCCACCATGCCCGGCTAATTTCTGTATTTTTAGTAGAGATAGGGTTTCACCATGTTGGTCAAGCTGGTCTCGAACTCCTGACCTGTCACAAAGTGCTGGTATAACAGGCGTGAGCCACCGCCTCCTGCCAGAACTTTTGAAAGGAAATGTACAAAGGTAATTATTGGATAAAAGCGTCATTAGAGTAGTTAGCACCAGGTGGCGCTAAAGGACTGAACTTGGAAACGGTTGCCGTATTTGGTCCTCTTACCTGCGGGCCGGGAAAGGGCGATGCTCCTGGCTTAATGGCTGTGTTACAGGAAGGAAGGACCAACATTTGCCTTCCTATGCCCTATTACAAGCAGATGCTAGGATTGCCCCTGTCACATTGTCTAGGTTCCCTCCCTGGAAAGCTGACACTCCCTAAAGGTATGGCTCACACAGTAACCTTACTGAGGTCTCAAGTGAACAAAAGACCCCATGGTTTTTCTAAAGAAAAGTGAAAACAAATCTCACATGAAATTGCTTTTTGGAATGCGTTTAATCTTGCTCTCACCTTTGTAGGTATCAAGGAATGGAGATTGGACAAAGGTAGCCAAACGAGAAAACATCTCCCGGAATTCCTTGCCTCAGGAGTAGACAGTGCAAAATCCTTCCCACCAGTTTGGGGTTTATTATTTAATGCACTTCCCCTTTCCTAGACATTTCCAATGTGCTCATAAGTGTTTTTCTCTCAGGCTGTTACCAGGAGAATAAAATCTGAGAATGGAGACCATAGATATAACAATAAAAATAAAATCCTTCCACCGGTTCTAAGGGGATAGCAGCAGAAAGAGCAAGAAGTGAAGTAAAAAGCCCCACTGCAAGAAAACGTAAAAACCCGGGAGCCTGAGAAACAGAGGCTGCCAAATTAAAGAATGGCAACAGCTCTTGCAAGGAGTCAGGAACAGCGGAGGCTGCTTCCTTGGGCAGAGTTACTGGGACATTGAGAGAGAGGTTCTATGGAAAGTGGCTTTTGAAGGTAGATTGATAAAGAAAAGATGTTAAAAATGCCTGAAATTTCTACCATCAGCTCTTTCTTTTCTGAAAGTCAAGTCTACTAAAAAAGCAGACCAATAGCTAAGTATCTTGCTCAATTTACACAAATCTCTTGCAATATGCATCACTAAGGGTCATTTTTGATACAAGGTTTGGGCCAAGTAATCACCTATATCAGCAATCCACCAGCCAGTCTAACCCAGTCTGACCCAGGCATCCACACAGAGCAACATGTTGCTGCCGTTCACTGTTTATGGAATTTTTCTGCTGTCTTAGGGAGGTTGGTCATGGAAACTCCTGAGTGCAGTATTCCAAGTACAGTGGCACCAGGAATTGCACTGTGGGCTTAGAATGAAGCAAGTTATCTCTTCTGTCCTCACTCCATTACCTCCTTATTTCAAGGACCTCCATGAGACAAGGGAGAGAAGAAGGCAGTGGGAATGGCTAAGTGTCCCAATGTCTCTGGCTTAGTTCTAAGCATTTTGCTTCACATAACCTGGAGATCAGGTCATTCCTTGGCCAACAGGGAGAGGCTTTCCTCCTAGGCCTTCTGTGTTTGTTCCGTTTATTTCAACATTCTTGTGTGAAACATTGTTTAAGACATTTTGCTGCTAAATGGAATTCATTCAGCCTGTAAGAAGAGTAAGATCAAAGAAGGGGTAATTATTAGTTTTTCAATAGTTAATCCTAAGGTTGGAAATGTGGTGATGAGGCTGGGTGTAATGGTTCATGCCTGTAATCTCAGCACTTTGGGAGGCTGAGGTGGGAGGATCACTTGATGCCAGGAATAACGTATTGAGACTCTGTCTCTTGAAAGAAAAAATATACAAAAATTATCTGGACATGGTGGCATGTACCTATAGTCCTAGCTACTCAGGAGGTTGAGGCAGGAGAATCGCTTGAGTTCGGGAGTTTGAGGCTGCAGCGAGCTATAATCATGTCACTGCACTCTGGCCTAAGTGACAAAGTAAGACCCTGTCTGAGAAAAAAAAAGTGTTAAAGAATATATCTTCTTCCCACAGATAGCCGGTGATTCTACAGGAAAATATAGTCCCCATTTCTAGGTTTTCATTTATTCAAGCCCTCAAAAGGATTCTATAAACATGGGCTCATCTAGACTGAAGTATACATAGGTTTAAGATAGGAAAATCACATGGAAAAATGAACATGGTATTAGGAGACCAAATGTGAGTCTTGGTGTCGCTGCTGATGTGCTGTGGTGTAAACGGTTTGGGTGTCAGTTTCTCAGAAGCAAAGTGAATGTAATGTAAGGGAGGTGTTGCTCCCACCTTAGTCAGCACTGGGGAAGAGGGGTCACTCTCCTGTATTGACAGTCCCGTACTTCCTGTCCTCAGATCCAGCCTTTCTAATAGACAGGGGACTTTCCATTCACCATGCGGAATGTGTACTCCTACTCATTGGAACTGGGCTGATGTTGTCCAGTCATTCTGCTCCCCACAATAGGGTGTCCATTTTTCCAACTGAGTGCCAGTGGCCCTCCAGGCCCAAAGAGAGGAGCTTGCAGGTCTTCTCTCATGGTGAATTTTCCAGGACAAACAGTAATTCTCAGTGCTAGAGGGATCTGAACCCACAGAGGAATCCTTTCCTAACTGCCCCAGACCGTAGGCAAAGCCATTTCCCTCATGGTGGTCGTGTCTGCCAGGTTATTATTTTAGCAGCCAGTCCTTTGACACTTTTGCACAATGGTTCCCTTTGAGGCAACTTACTATTTGATGGTTACAAAGAGACAGCATCACACTAGGGCAGCAGGGCCAGAAACGCACTCTGTGCATGTCATTCCTAAGTGGTTGTGATCAGCTGCCCTCTCTAAGTCTATTGGGTTAAATAGCCAGGGCGTGGTAGCATAGGCACTCCGGAAGAGGTGAGGTATCTGGACTTTGTGTGGTGTCTTGGCAAAGCTGCTGCAGACAGTGTTGAAAGGAATGTCTTTTATTCTCCTTTCAAAAGCAGCTTCCTCTGTGTCAGTAACCTCTCTGACAAGGGCCTTGATCTTTGCGGGCATTTCTCCCAGAGTAGATTTTGGGAAAGATTTCGAGTAGCACCAACCCATATGAATGAATATTGTTCTGTAGACTCCCACTGTCTGGGAGGAGATCCCGGGCTGGAAATTGGACAGGGTCATCCCAAGAACTCCCAGGAACTCACGCCTCACTTCCATCCACACAGAGTCCAGTAGAGGGGAAGCAGTTACTGTTCTCAGGGAACAGCACAGGTGGCACCATGCACGTGGGATTAAAGGTTCTTAGAAAACATCAAAGACGTTCAAGGGATCACCACAATTTAAAATGGCATTTTGATAGTTTGATAGATGTATTCTCTAGTTCTGTTAATAACTATAAAGTCTTAAGCATAATGTGCTATTTAAAAATGACCATATTCAAGCTGTTGTCTGTGTGTGTGTGTGCGCGTGTGCACGCGCGTATGTGTGTGTGTGAGAGCAGGCTTGCACATGCACACACATGCTTAATGCTCACTTAGTATTGTCAAGCTGTTTGTATTTTAATGAATGTATTTGTAATGGCAAGGGACATATTACAGATGCATTTTTCCTTCAGTTACCAGAAGCTTTTAAGGAGTCAGAAAATTTGAACTAATAGAGATAATGTTTTATGTAGTCCCTTAGTGCATCTGTTGAACATGTAGTCAAAGGAGTTCATTGAAATAAATGCTGCGGTTGAATTTTTAACAGCGGCTGCATAAATATGCAGCCATCTATAACCTTTATGCCCATGGGAGCCAGGAAAATGATCTGTATAATTAACCCCTTGACTGATCTGGTCTTCCAGCTGTCAGGGTGGCAGGTCTGAATTCCCACACAGAGCAGGATGTACCCATAAATTCAAGGTGGCTGAATATTTTTGGGGGGAGAAGTTTCGTTGGAAGCACTAAGTAAGCATTCATTTGGCCAAATCTTTAAATGATTCCTTCTCCCTCAGTTTCTCAGTCTCTGCGGAAGGGTTGGGAGGAATGGGGAAATCATCTGGGATCTCTGATTGGTTACTCTAATTTGGTAGGTGTGGCAGGTAGAGTTCTGAGATGGCCCCCATGATTCCTACCCCCTGGTGTACACACCCAGGGTGGTCTCCTTTCTTGAGGGTGGGCAGGGCCTGGGAATGGGATGGGACGTCACTTTCTTGATTAGGTTATATGACGAAGATGATAAGAGCATCAGCATTACGTTAAGTGATGTTACATTACGTTATGGCTCCATCTTAGCAGAGTGGAGAGATTCAGAGCACGAAAAACCTCCTGCTGGCCTTGAAGGAGCAAATTGCCAGGTTATGAAGAAGACCACGTGACAGGGAGAGGCACATGGCCTTTAGGAATTAAGAATAGGCCCTGGCTGCCAGCCAGCAAGAAAATGAGGACCTCAGTCCTGTAACCACAAGGAGCTAAGTTTTTCCCATGACCAGGGAACGTGGAACCTGAAGCCTTGGGGAGATTGCAGCCCCACCTTGATTTCAGCCTGAGGACATCCCAGGTAAAGGATCCAGTAACTGTCCTGACTCCTGATCCATGGAAACTGTGAGATAATGCATGTGTGTGTTTCGTGGTAACCTGTTACGCAGAGATAAAAATCTGAAGCAGTAGGTCTGGGGTGGGACCTGAGAATTTGCATTTGTAATAAATCTTCAAGTGAGGCTGAGCTGCTAGTTTGGGGCCACACTTTGAGAACCACTATTATAGTTTAACTTCCCCTGGCAGTTGATTTTATCTGTATCACAAATGGACATGCATTGTATGATTCTGGAATGTAACAAACATTAACCAAAAGGGATTTAGCAATATGTTTTAAGCCACAGCTAAATATAAGCCATATGGTTTAAGCCTTTAAAAATTATTTTAAATGCAGTGAACAAAATTAAACACAATATATAATATTAGAAAAAGCAATTAGAGGCCTGGTGGCTCATGCCTGTAATCCTAGCACTTTGGGAGGCTGAGGTGGATGGATTGCTTGAGCCCAGGAGTCCGAAACCAGCCTGGATACCATAGCGAGATCCTCTCTCTACTTTTTGTAAAAAATGTGGAAAAAAAGAAAAAGCAATTGGAATCAGGGCTTACAAAATGAGAACAGGAAAAATAACAAAGTGAGGTGTGAAGGTAGCATGCAAAATGCAAATATCACTCTTAGTTCACCCCTATGTAAGCAAAAGAGACTTAATGATTAATTGCCATTTTCTTTGTGAGACTCAAACCCCATTTATACTGCTTATGAATAAACTTCATATTGTAAACATACCTTGATTAAAAATTAAGTGATGATTTAGAACATCACATAAACTTTCTAATTTCCATCATGATAGAGAGAAAGATGGGACACCCTTTTGTGATTATTCAAAATATTGGCCAATTCTCTGGCATTGCTGAAGATACATGGGTAATAGCAGCACTTCATTAGTAGGTAGAAAAATGGATGCGGTGCCTCTAATTCTGTGCAACTATCTTCAACTATTTTTCCAACTCTTTCTGTGACCAAATTCTCTGTCTCTCTCCCTCTCTCCCCACTCTGTCTCTCCCTTCATCCTTACTTGTTTTTGTTGAGTGATTTTTGAAGTTAAAACATGCAGGTCCATTGAGATTTTCCTAGTAGAACAAAACAGCTAGAGCTTTGCTTAATCCTGAGGCGTTTTACTTCTCTCTTAGTAATCTTAGTCCCCTCTGGCATAATATGGGCTTACTGCTGTGACTCTGTTAGCTGAACCATCTGGATTGTTGTTTTTTTTAAATTTAATACTGCACCTATCATCACCCAAATATGAAAGTTCTGCTCTCTCCAGGCACCTCCATATCCATATAAGGTATTTTATGTAGCTGTGCCAGGGGGATCCAAGGAAAAAGATATTAAATTTGATTTTGAAGCTATTTCTGAATGTTGCTTGGTCTAATGACTGCCCCGCTCCGGTCTTTCGGAATAGAAAATGTGAGTATGAGTGCGAGTGAGAGTGTAGTGGGTGGAACTGGGGCAGCTGTGAAGTGGAGGGTAGTCATAATCACTTGCGATGGGAGAGAGGGCCTGAGCAAGCACTGTGGAGTTGTTTCTACTGCTGGGATATATATTGCATTCTTTTATTCAGAGCCAGAGGCAGGTACCTGACTAGGATATTTGTTCAGCTCTCTTGTAATGGTGACTTTATTTTTATCTCTCTTTTTTATCTTTTTGGAGATATTCTTTTCTGCATCTCAGACACCAGCCAGAAGGTAAGCATCCCTGGAACTTTAATTCTGTGGCAGCACCCTGTGCTAGATGCTGTTTCATTAACAAATGAGACTTTGCATGCGCCTGCAGTCTTCTCAGAGCCACGTATCTCAGTCTCGGTGTTAAATTAGTAGTTAAATATTTTATTCTTCTGGGTAAGATAGGGAAAAAAGAAATATGATGTTTCCTCTTTATGTAACTTTCTTCCATTTTAACATTTACTATTCTCCTTCATTAGCAAAGCTGCTTCTTCTCCTTCTCCTTCTTCTTCTTCTTCTTTTTCATAGAGTCTTACTGTTTCCCAGGCTGGAGTGCAGTGAGTGGCGCGATCTTGGCTCACTGTAGCTTCTGCCTCCCAGGTTCAAGTAATTCTCATGCCTCAGCCTCCTGAGTAGCTGGGATTACTGGCATGCACCCCCATGACAGGCTAATTTTTTTGTATTTTTAGCAGACAGGGTTTTGCTATGTTGGCCAGGCTGGTCTCCAACTTCTGGCCTCAAGTGATCTGCCCGACTCAGCCTCCCAAAGTGCTGAGATTACAGGCATGAGCCACTGTACCTGGCCTCACTAGCAAAGCTTTCAAACAAATAAAAACTTTGCATTTGGGACAACTCCTGGGGGCTGGGGGATCATGGATAAACTTGACCAACCTGTGTATGATTCTTCTGTGTAGAACCTGTAAGGTGGTTGGAGTGCTTGTGATGCTGTCTGTTTTGTGGATGGAGATACAGAGGCTTGTCATTTTCCCAGGTTAGTGATGAGGACATTGGTCTACATTGCCAGTCTTCAGCTGTGCAGCCAACTTAGACAAAATTATAACCCAAATATTGTATTTCTGCTTTTCCTTGTGAATGTCAGTATAAGCATACCAGATGAAAGACTTACTCTAATATTTATAGCTTAAGAATTTGAATTGCATTTCCACTCTGGAGCAATTGTGGGCCCTTAATAGTCATGCTCTTTCACAGTGAAATATTTCTGGAAAGTCTATATTCAAATTGTAAAATATAGGCCAGGTATAGTGGCTCACACCTATAATCTCAGCATTTTGGGAGGCCATGGCCAGAGGACTGCTTGAGTGAAGTTGGAGGTTGCAGTGAACTATGATTGCACCACTGCACTCCAGCCTGGGCAACAGAATGAGACCTTGTCTCAAAGAAAAACAAAAACGAAAACAAAAATTAAAAATATTGTGTCCCGGCCAGGCATGGTGGCTCACGCCTGTAATCCCAGCACTTTGGGAGACTGAGGCGGGCAGATCACAAGGTCAGGAGTTTGAGACCAGCCTGACCAACATGGTGAAACCTGTCTCTACTAAAAATACAAAAATTAGCCAGGTGTGGTGGCACACGCCTGTAATCCCAGCTACTCTGGAGGCTGAGGCAGGAGAATTACTTGAACTCAGGAGGCGGAGGTTACAGTGAGTGGAGATCATGCCACTGCACTCCAGCCTGGGCGACAGAGGGAGACTCCTTCTAAAAAAAAAATTGTGTCCCAAGAAATTTGTTTATTAAACAATGGTGTTTTGGGCTTTTGTTCTTGTGGTGGTGATTTTTTGTTTTTTTTTTTTTGTTGTTTTTTTGAGACAGAGTCTTGCTCTGTCATCCAGTCTGGAGTGCAGTGGTGCAATCTCAGTTCACTGCAGCCTCCAGCTCCTGGTTTCAAGCAATTCTTGTACTTCAGCTTCCCAAGTAACTGGGACTACAGGCACCTGCCACCATAACTGGCTAATTTTTTTTTTTTTTTTTTGTATTTTTGGTAGAGATGGGGTTTTGCCATGTTGGCCAGGCTGGTCTCAAACACCTGACCTCCAATGATCCACCTGCCTCAGCCTCCCAAAGTGCTGGGATTACAGGCGTGAGCGACTGCGCTGGCCAACAATGGTGCTTTGAAGGCAAGTAGTGTTAGGTCTATGGTGGCAGTTAATAGAGATTGTAAGCTCTATTGATAAGCTTTGGGTTCTGATAAGCCAAACTCATTTAATAGATGGAAACACATTCTCTGTTAGAGGAACTTCTCTGATAATCTCTCTTGTCAGCACTGCTCCAGGCTTGTCAGGTTGTTGCCACTGGAAACATATAATTGGCTGGCAAAGAAGGTTGGGGTGGGATATTGGAGTTGTGAGTTACCTTTGGAGCATAGCTCTGAGGTTTGGAATGTATTCGTTAATTAGTCTCATAAATGGCCTATTTATCCATGGGCACATTCTATTTTTAACCTTCAGCCCAGTGTGAAATGATTTTGGAACATTTATCCAGGAATAGCTTTAAGGGCTTTGCTATAAGGAGATTGCCTTTGGCTTGGAAGTGGTTTGGCTTGGAGACCAGCACTGTCTAGAATACTTCTGAGCTCCTTCTGAATGAGTATTTGACTACATGGAGCAAAACAAGCCAGCTCAGTGGCTCCTATGCAGAGATGGAGATGATCCAGGCTGGACCAATCAGCTGGGAACTAAGGGGAAAGGAAAGGTTGATATCCAGGAAAACAACTTGGCCCCAGGTAGGGAGATGTAACTTCATGATACCAGCCAGAGATTTGAGCTCTTAGCCCATGATGGCATTGAATAGGTGTGAGGGAGAGACTATGTATGAGAAGTGACATCTCAATTTAATCTCTCCAGGGCAAGGTTTCCTGAATTGTGTTGTGCCAAACATTAGAGTTTCTCAAGATATTAAGACTTTTCCAAGATCAAATAAGCTTGACGAACTCTGTATATGATGTTCCTGTTTGGAAATCAAAATTCTTCTGAATAGAAATCTAATTACTTTGCTTAACTGACCACTTACTTCACTAAGTTGACCAAGAAAATACCTTTAGCCAGAGTGAATAGGCAACCTACAGAATGGGAGAAAATTTTTGCAATCTACTCATCTGACAAAGGGCTGATATCCAGAACCTACAAAGAACTCAAACAAATTTACAAGAAAAAAACAAACAACCCCATCAAAAAGTGGGCAAAGGATATGAACAGATATTTCTCAAAAGAAGACATGCATACAGCCAACAGACACATGAAAAAATGCTCGTCATCACTGGCCATCAGAGAAATGCAAATCAAAACCACAATGAGATACCATCTCACACCAGTTACAATGGCAATCATTAAAAAGTCAGGAAACAACAGGTGTTAGAGAGGATGTGGAGAAATAGGAACACTTTTACACTGTTGGTGGGATTGTAAACTAGTTCAACCATTATGGAAAACAGTATGGCAATTCCTCAAGGATCTAGAACTAGAAGTACCATATGACCCAGCCATCCCATTACTGGGTATATACCCAAAGGATTATAAATCATGCTGCTATAAAGACACATGCACACGTATGTTCATTGCGGCACTATTCACAATAGCAAAGACTTGGAATCAACCCAAATGTCCATCAGTGACAGACTGGATTAAGAAAATGTGGCACATATACACCATGGAATACTATGCAGCCATAAAAAGGATGAGTTTGTGTCCTTTGTAGGGACATGGATGCAGCTGGAAACCATCATTCTTAGCAAACTATCGCAAGAACAGAAAACCAAACACCGCATGCTCTCACTCATAGGTGGGAAATGAGCAATGAGATCACTTGGACTCGGGAAGGGGAACATCACACACCGGGGCCTATTATGGGGAGGGGAGAGGGATGGCATTGGGAGTTATACCTGATGTAAACGATGAGTTGATGGGTGCTGACGAGTTGATGGGTGCAGCACACCAACATGGCACAGGTATACATATGTAACAAACCTGCACGTTGTGCACATGTACCCTAGAACTAAAAATATAATAATAAAAAAGAAAAAAGAAAAAAAATAAAAAATAAAAAAAATCCTGCTTGAAAATGAGAAAAAAAAAATAGGAAAATACCTTTAGCTCTTAGTTAGCCTGCATACCAAGAATATGTATGGATGTTTGATGGGTGACTCATCCTGTAATCTTGTGTTTTACTTCTCCTTGTCTCTAGATGATTCTGGTGATAATAGGAACATGGGCTATTGATACGGTTTGGCTCTGTGTCCCCATCCAAATCTCATCTTGAATTGTTATCCCCATGTGTTGAAGCAGGGCCCGGGTGGGAAGTGATTGGATCACAGGGCGAGTTTCCCCCTTGCTGTTCTCGTAATGGTGAGTGAGACCATTCACTCACAAGATTTCACAAGATCTGGTGGTTTTAAAGGGTGGTACTTCTCCCTTTGCCCATGCTTTCTCTCCTGCCATCATGTAAGATGTGCTTTCTTTCTCCTTCATCTTCCACCATGACTGTAAGTTTCCTGAGGCTTCCCCAGTCGTGTGGAACTGTGAGTCAACTAAACCTCTTTTCTTTTTAAATAACCCAGTCTCAGTTCTTTATAGCAGTGTGAAAATGGACTAATACAGCTATGTTACATTTTTGCAAGAGCCAAATACATTAACAGTGGCAGTCACTGTTCTCTCTTTGCCCTTTCATGTTTAACGTGACAAATTTTTACCAATGTCTTCAGGCCCCATCAATTAAGAAGATGAGTAGGATATTCTAAAACCCTGGAAACTCAGATCTTTGCTGGCAAATGCTACTCTAAGATGCTGAATAAAAGCATCAGGAAGAAATTATAAAGAATATTGTATATTTCTAGGAAGAACATTTTAGTTGGGGAAGAAAGCAATTTCTATCAATTTTTCTAAATTGTGATATAAAATGCAAATTAAATATTACTTGTTTATATAGGGATGCCTGATGTTCACCCACATTCAGCTTTCTTTTCTTTCAGAGCACACAGATGAATATTTCTCTCCGTGTAGTTAGGTGGGTCGACATGACCAATTCCAGCCAATGTATCATGGGTGGAAGCAACATGTGTAATTTCCCAGCCAGATCATTTAATCGCAGGTGTGAAAATCTCCAGCTCTCTTCCCTAACTGCCATGTCTTTTGAGGTTTTGTGTTCCAGATGATGCCTGGATCTTTGAGTCTCTGTCTTGTGAAGGACAGGCAGTGGCTCTGGAGAGTCACCTGAATCCACAGCTGACTCTGTGTAAATGGGAAACAAACTTTTCGTGTGTGGGTGACGCCAGAGTGAGTTTTGTGGGCTTTGGTTATTGCAAAACCTAGCCTATTCTGAGTTTTTCTGATGGACTAAATGAGATAATCCAGGCCAACTTTTCTGAGACTTAGTTTTCTCTTTTGTAAAGTGTGGTAAACATTTCCTAACTTACAGGGTTGTGGGGATTAAATACCAAGAACATGGAAAACATTTAGCACACTGCCTGTCCCTAAAAAATTTCAATAACTATTAGAAGTTTAAGTATTGTAATGATCTGTTGGTATGTTTTCTGGCTACAAGTCTTTTATCAAATATATGATTTGCAAATATTTTATCTCAGTTTGTGACTTGTCTTTTCATTCTCTCAACAATGTCTTTCAAAGAGCAGAGTTTACATGTTTAGCAATTTGGCTTTTTTCATAAGTTCTGCTTTTGTGTTATAACTTAAAAATTTTTGCTTAACTCAAAGTTACAAAAGTTTTATCCTAGGTTTCCTTTTAGAAATTTTATAGTTTTAAGGTTTAAAGTCACTGATTCATTTTGCGTTAATTTTTAAAATATAATGTGAAGTATAGATCTAGGTTTGTAGTTTTTTGTATACGGATATCAAATTGTTCCAGAACTAATTGCTGAAAAGCGACTGTTTCTTCATCAAATTACCTTTGCACTCTTATAATAAAATCAATTGTTCATATATGTGAAGCTCTGTTTGTAAAGTCTCTCTTCTGTCTCATTGATCTATTTGCTGATGTTAACACCTATGCTACATTGTCTTGATTACTATAGCTTCATAATAAGTCTTAAAATCAGCTGGTATTAGTCCTCCAAATTGTTCATCTCTTTCAATGTTGTTGGCTATTCTAGTTTCTTTGCACTTTCATATGAATATCAGAATCAGTTTGCCAGTTTCTAAAAAAAGTCTAGTGAGATTTTGATTGGAATTACATAGAACCTATGGATCTGCTTAGGGAGAATTGACATCTTAACAATATTTAGTTTTCTGATCCATGAACATATTATATCTCTCTATTTAGATCTTTACTTTTTCTCAATAATGTTCATAGTTTTCAGTGTACTGATCTTTCACAGCTTTTGTCAGACATATGCCTAAGAATTTTATACCTTTTGGTGTTACTGTAAATGTTACTATTTTTTGAATGTCAATTTCTGACTGTTCGTGGTTAGCATATAGAAATACAATTGATTTGTATTTGATTTGTATATTGTTCTGGTACTTTGCCACCTTGCTAAACTCATTTATTAATTCTTTTAGTTTTTGGGTAGATATCATAGGATATTTTACATTAGTAAACATTTTATCTGTAAACAAAATAAGTTATACATATTCTTTTCCAAACTGTGTGCCATGTATTTTTTCTTGTCATATTGCACTGGTCAGAACCTCCAGTACAGTATTGAAGAGAAATAGTGAGAGTAGACAATTTTGTCTTATTTCTGACCTTAGTGGGGAAGGCATTCAGTCTTATTTGTAGTTTTTTTTTTTTTTTGTAGTTTGTGTGTGTGTGTGTGTGTGTGTGTGTGTGTGTGTGTGTATGGGAATAGAGAGCAGGGTCTTGCTCTATTGCCAAGGCTGTGCAGTGCAGTGGCAAGATCAGGGCTCACTGCAGCCTCGAACTCCTGGGCTCAAGCGATCCTCCTGTTTCAGCTTCTCGAGTAGCTGGGACTACAGGTGTGTACCATCACACCCAGATAATTACATGGGGGTTTCACTATGTTGCCCGGGCTGGTCTTAAACTCCTGGGCTCAAGTGATCCTCCCACTTTGGCCTCCTAAAGTGGTGAGATTACAGGAGTGAACCACTGCATACAGCTGGCATTCAGTCTTTTATCATAAAAAGCTGTAGGTTTTTCATAGATGTTATTTATCAGGATGAGGAAGTTCCTTTCTATTTCTAGTTTGTTGAGGTTTTTCTGTTTGTTTTTGTTTTTTGTTTTTAAAATCAGGAATGGGTATTAGATTTTGTCAAATGTAATTTCTGTATCTGTTGATACTTTTAAAATCAATAGCCAGAGAAAGAAAGATAGTTTCCTTCGACATGCAGAAATGATATTCAATTATTTATATAAATGCTTTTTTTCAGTTGTAAAGGATAGTATGCAGTCAATCAGCACTATTTAGTAAGAATTTCTTATGTCTAGACCATTGTGACATATAAAAAATATGTAGTTATATCACGTCCTGGAATTAATCATTTTTTCTTACCCAATCCCCACCTATTTCTTTTCCTGATTCTCTTATTTTTGTTAACAGCACTACTATTCTTCCATTTAGTTAGAATGAAATATTAATTATGCCTGACTAAAACAGGAATTCTGGCAAGTAAGGGTTTTAATTTAGTCTAGTTAACAATTAGTTTTGTGACCTTAGATAAGTGATGTTATCTACTGCCTGATGGATTAGTTGGTTCTCTGAGAAGCAGATGCCAAGATGGAGTTAGACGTGCAATGATTGATTTTAGGACATGACTGTGAGGGATATCGGGAAGGAGCAGGAGAAGATGGGAGAGACTTCAGAGTATGTCACAGGTCTGTCATATCTGAGAGAGTGGAGGAAGGAAGGAAGATTGGGAAGGAAGAGTTTCAGTTCTAGGAAAGTTCTGTTCAACCTGATGGAGCGTCCTTGAGACAAAATCACCTGTTAAAGAAGTCCTGTTTACAAGAAGTGGACCTTCATTAATACCCTCACTGTGCTCAGTCATCAGCTGGGAGCAGCCTAAGGGAAGTGTGGCCCCACTAGGAACTTGGGGATGGCTCCAGAAGTGCAGCTGCTGGGGTCCTCAGTCAGTTATGCTTCTTGCAACAGAAGATCCAAGCAGCCCATTTGCATTGCTAATGCACTTTATTTTGATCACTTGCAAAAATGACAGTATTGAACTTCAGGCTTAAATTGATAGCCTACAAATGTGTTTTATTTAGGAGTATAGTTTAACACTGGTTTTTAAAAAATTAGTTTTCAGTACCTAAAAATCTTCAATTTCATCTAAAATTTGCATACATAGATTCTGGTTACACTGAGTCACATTTTTGCATGGCCATAGTCAACCAGGCCTGCAGAGAGGTTGTGCCCTTTAGGTGGGCCTCTCTACTTTGTCACTGTCTCCACCCCACCGTTGGCTTTCATCATTTAAAGGTACCAACCAGGCCACTGTGGTCAAATGATTGGCTCTATTCAAAGGAAGAACTTGAAAATTAATTTGATAAGGGGTGTTGGGAGAGGGAATATTATAAAATGCTACAATTAGAAAGGAAACAATAAAAAATGGTCAAAGAACATGAACAGATAGTTCACAAATGACATAAAAACACGGCTACATTTTAAGCTACCCAATCTTACGACTAATATATCTTTAATTATTTTCCTAAGATGATTTCTAAAAGTTAAGTTGTACATCTTTATACGAGGTTGATGGGTGTTGATAAATTACCTTCCAGAAAAGTTGTGTCAATTTACACTTCCAACAGCAATGTATGAGAGGCCTATTTCCCTGAAGCTGTGCAAACTCTGAATCATGATTTTTTTTCATCTTTGCCAATTTGAGAGGGGACAAGGTTTCTTGTGATTGTTTTAATCTGCACTTGTTCTATTACTAAAGGTCTGCATTCAGTTGCAATGAATCTTATTTATAGTGTCTGTTTTTCTAGAACAATGATTACTGGTTAATTTTTTTATCAGTTGGGGAATCTCAAATTAATGATATTGTAATGCTTCTGTCAACTGATAGATGTTCCACTTTTGTCACTAAATATTTAGTACTGTGGCAGGGCATGTTAGTTTAAGGTGCTTTGAGAAGCAGATGCGAAGTAAGCACTAAAAGTATAATAACTTATCAGGAGGAAACACCTGTGTGAAGGAAAACAGAAGGCTCTGAATAAAGCTGGGAGAACCATCAGACCACAAAGCAAGTCTGATCCTGTGTGAAGAAGGGAAGGAAAGGAGGAAGGGAGGGTGAAAATATTCACCACAGCTGTTTGGTGTCTTTGAGACAAAGTTGTTTGTTAGGGGAGCTCCATGTCTCCCAGGAACAAGCCTACCTTAGTATTTCTGTTGCATGGAGTTGTTGGCTGGTAGCAAGCCCATAGGGAGCATGACCTTGGCCATGGCCTTGAAGTCATGAAGGATTTCAGAGCACAGCAGCTGGGGTCCTTGTGATTAGGTAAGTTCCCTATATGAAGATCTGTGAGGTATAACTGATGCCTAAGTTGTCTTCACCAGTGGGTGACTCTTCTAGTGGAGGAGGCTTGCTAGAATACTATTTATAGGAGGGACTAAAGAACCTCTTAAGGAAGAACTCATCAAAGGAAGAGATGGTCAGGCCCAATGAGCCAGGCACAGACACACTTGTGATGGGGGAGCAGTTCTGAGTAGGGCTTCCTACCTAGCTCTCAGCTCCGCCTCCTGGCCGAGTCCCAGGGAGGAACGAGGAGACCAGAAAGCCGTAAGTAACAAACAAAAGAGCCGATTAATCTAAAATTCCTGAAAGACACAACCAGCACCATTTTCATATTCTTTTTTTTTTTTGAGATGGAGTCTCACTCTGTCATTCAGGCTGTAGTGCAGTGGTGCAATCTCAGCTCACTGCAACCTCTGCCTCCTGGATTTAAGCAATGCTCCTGTCTCAGCCTCCTGAGTAGAATACCTGGGACTACAGGTGTGCACCACCATGCCCGGCTGATTTTTGTATTTTTAGTAGAGACAGGGTTTCGCTATGTTGGCCAGGCTGGTCTCGAACTCCTGACCTCAAGTGATCTGCCCGCCTCTGCCTCCCAAAGTACTGAAATTATAGGCGTGAGCCACCAGGACTGGCCTCATATTCTTTCTAAAGAGAGAGAAAGGTGCTGTATTCTTCTTACCTGTGCCCCAGAATCCTGAACAGCCGCCGGTGTGCAGGGCCTGGTGGGAAGTGATGTTGCTGCAGAAGCTGCGGTGCTGCCCCGGGGGGCAGCATCCCTCAGAGAGAAGGTAGAGGGAGTCTGTGAGAGAGAGGGCAAGGGGGATGCAGTAACTACCTCATAACAGGACTCCTTGATGGGCGACATGTGATATTCCCTCTCAGAGATAATTGTGGCTGGAGGGCGAGAGTTCTGAGGGGTCAGTGGGGTAACTGCTTTTATTTAGAATTAAAATCGGTTTAAGGTATTGCTCAAGGACTCTGTATTATTAGGTTGGGCAAAGTTATGTCACAATAACAACCCCCAAACACAGTGGTTAAAACAACAAAGGCTTATTTCTTGTTCACGTTATTTCCATGGTGGGTTGGCTAAGGGCTTTGTTCCACTTCATTGCCTTCTTCACATGAGGACCCAGTCCAACAGAGCGGTCACTTTCTGGAACGTTACTGATGACCTGGCAGAAGGGAAAGAGAAAGAACATGAGAAAGCAGAATTTGACTGTAAAACTTTTGCCTGGAAGTGACACATGTTACACATCATTGGCCCTAACAAGTTACATGATGGCACCTGAGTTCGTGGGGTGGGTAGTTTAGTCCCCCTATAGGGTGAGGCAGAGAACATTGGTCAAGAGTAGTAAGGTCTACTCCAGCCCCTCCTCTGGGGGCTCCACCTCAGCCGTGTCAGCCTTCCGGGCATTGACAGGGGGAGGCGAAAGAGGGAAGCAGTGCATGCTCAGCCCTCTAACCATGTGGTGTCCTTTGCTGCCTCAGGACACCACAGAGAGTCCCTGCCAGCCAGGAGGCTCTTACCAGATGCGCCCCCTTGACCTTGGATTTCCCAGCTTCAAAGTCGGTCATACAAGACACTCTGCCTTGCTCTCTTGAATTGCCTGCTCTGGTGGAAGCCAGCCAGCTTCTGCCATGTCATGAGAACACTCATGCAGCCCTGGGAAGAGGTCCATGTGGTGAGGAACTGAGGCCTCCCGCCAACAGCCAAGTGAAAGCAACGTCCTGGAAGAGGACTCTCTAGCCCTCATTAAGTCTGTCAAGCCTTGAAATGAATGAACCAATGCTATGAGTGTAACTTCCCGAGAGACTCTGAGCCAGAATCACTCAGCTAAGCCACAGTAACTGTGAAATAATCATGTATTACTGTTTTAAGCCAGCAAGTTTTGAGAGAATTTATTATGTGGTAATAGATAACGAATACAGTTGTGCTTGCTATGTTTGATACTCAATCATTTTTACCACCACCGTGTCAGTACACTGTAGTAGAAAACAAATTGTATGCATTAAACTGTTTCTTTTTCCCTGATGAGTTAGACTGGCTGTCAAGGGGAAAAGTGACCATCAGAGATTTTTAAATGATCCGAATGATTCCAGTAAACATCACTTATTAGTTTGCTAAGACTGCCATAACAAAATACCACGTACTGGGTGGCTTAAACAACAGAACTTTACTTTCTCACAATTCTGGGAGCTGCGAGTTCAAGATTAAGGCATCAGCAGGGTTGGTTTCTTCTGTGGCCCTGGTTGGCAGATGGCCATCTTCTTGCTGTGTTCTTACATGATCTTTCCTCTGTGTGTGTCTGTGTCCTAATCTCCTCTTCTTACAAGTACACCAGCCATATTGGATTAGAGCCTACCCACACGTCCTCATTTTACCTTAATTGCCCCTTTAAAGGCCCTATGTATAAATCTAGAAATACAGTCACATTCTGAGGTTACTGGGGGCTAGGACTTCAACATAGAAATTTTTGGGGCACACAATTTAGCCAAGAACACAGCACTACCAGCATTTCCTTCCCTTCCCTTCCTTCCTTCCTTCCTTCCTTCCTTCCTTCCTTCCTTCCTTCCTTCCTTCCTTCCTTCCTTCCTTCCTTCCCCTTCCCTTTCCTCTTCCCTCCCTCCTTCCTTCCTTCCTTACTTCCCTCCTTCCTTCCTTCCTTCCTTCCTTCCTTTCTTCCTTCCTTCCTTCCCCTTCCCTTTCCTCCTCCCTCCCTCCTCCCTCCCTCTCCTTCCTTCCTTCCCTCCTTCCCTCCTTCCCTCCTTCCCTCCTTCCCTCCTTCCCTCCTTCCCTCCTTCCCTCCTTCCCTCCTTCCTTCCTTCCTCTTCCTTCCTTCCTTCCTTCCTTCCTTCCTTCCTTCCTTCCTTCTTCTCTCTCTGTCTCTCTCTCTTTTTCTCTTTCTTGCTTTCTGAAGGAGTTTCGCTCTTGTTGCCCAGGCTGGAGTGCAATGGCATGATCTTGGCTCACTGTAACCTTTGCCTCACAGGTTCAAGTGATTCTCTTGCCTCGGCCTCCCAAGTAGCTGGGACTACAGGCATGCGCCACCACACCTGGTTAATTTTTTTGTATTTTTAGTAGAGGCGGGGTTTCACCATGTAGGTCAGGCTGGTCTCGAACTCCTGACCTCAAGTGATCCACCCACCTGGGTCTCCCAAAGTGCTGAGATTACAGGTGTGAGTCACTGCTCTCAGCCTATCATTTCATGCAGAGCATTCAACTGGAAAAACCTAGTAATACGTATTATATTATAGACCATCCTAATAGTTCACTTAAAGGTCTGAACACTTTTTTTTTTTTTTTAAATCATATTAAACAAGGTTCTCTTTAGAAGACTAAGAGAAACAAGGCAGTTCTCCCAAATCGTTTCAGGCATCTCTCTCCTCTTCTGCTATATAAGTATAATCATGCTAAGCTTATTTCTACTTTAAGGACATTACACTAGCTGTTCCTTCTTCCTAGGGAACTTTTCTCCCAGAATTTTGCAAGACTAGCCTTCTCCTGTCACGTAGATGTCAGCTTTCAAGTCCCTTCCTCAGAAATGCCTTTCCTGTTTCTAATCTGCAGTGACCTTGTCCCCCCACTCCCAGCTCTCTTGTTTCACCATCTTCTGTTTTCTTTGTGGCATCATGTCTATCAGAAAACATATTCTATCTGATAATTCTGGTTTACTGCTTATGTATTTATTGTCTGTGTTTCTTCACTAGAACACAAGTTTTGTATTTATCACTCTATGTTTTATTGTCAACCATGTTCACAGACTTTAGCAATAGGGTAGGTGGATTGGACGGGGAAGGAGAAGGGGAGGGGAACAAAAACCAAAACTGCCTGGACAAGGCAGATGCCAAGAACACCTGGGTCATGGAATTAGGAAAAGGAGGTCTGTAGGTTTGCAGAGGAAACATTTCTGAAGGGCCACAAGATGTGTGACAATAAGAGGGGAAATGAACAGCACTTTTTAAGAAGTGCTATTGGGTGTGTTTATGTTCCTTGAGAGATTCAGGAAAAGATGAAAGTACTCTTTAATTATTTTTATTGCAGTAATGTGTATATATGACCATGATGCCCTATGTAAAAAGTAGCCTGGATTTCACAAACCAAGAGGTAGGCCTTGTTAGAACACCGTCCTCTGCTGAAATTCTGGTTTGGTGTATTAGTCTCCATAAAGGTAGTCCCTAGAATAATACAGAATGACTTTTGGGTCTCTATAACTGAGGTTTCTGGAACAACCCCTTACTCTGCTGCCAGTGGGAGTAGACAGTACTCAGCACATAATGAGAACTGAAGAAATGTTAGCTCCTAGGGAGGCTGCAGCATTCATGAACCAGGCAGAACGAAGATGGTACTGGGGAGGTGGACTGAAGCTCTCCCCCATTGCCTCAATAGTAGGTCAATGGGGGAAATGCTGGGGGAAAGAGGCGGGGGGGGGGGAGAGAGAGAGAGAGAGTTGGCTCTTATTTGAATAATTTAAAGTATTATTATTGGACTTGATCTTTTGGGAGAATATAGTAAGAGAACATTCTAGAAAATGACTGTTGAAATATGGGCAGAAAGACCTGGTACTACTCTTCCCCCAAACGTAAAACTTGTAAAGTCATAGGTTGATATGCTGCCCTATGCATTGTAAGAGTACCCAGGGCATTTTGGTAGTTAAGTGTCAAGTAAACTGTCTGAAGGTCCGTAAATGGGATATTTAGGAGAATGCCTGACTGAACAGACAGACCTCTGCCCAAGAGCCTGATAATGGGTGAGCAGCTATGTTGGCAGATGGCCAGGGCAAAAGGTTCCAAGTCTGAGTACCCTTGATGAGAATGTCTCATTATTTGAGATTTGAGATTAAAACTCTAAGGACTCAAGCTTCTTGGTGCCCCTGTTTGCATCTCTGGTTGGGACAGGCCTAGAGGAGTGGGGGTCTGTCTAACCCACTTAAGTCCAGCCACCTTTCCAAGCGGTCTTGACCAAGGACAGCACACGCATACCTGGCATGTTTACTTGTGGACCACGTTGGTGTAAGGAAATCAGGATTGGGGGGACGAATTCAGATATAGCTTCCAAGATATGATCAGGCATGAAAATAGCATGAAAATGAAAGTAATATGTTGAATAGGTGAAAGCAAATTTTATTTTAAATTCTTTTTGAATAATAACACATTCTCAAGAAATCCCTAGAATTAAGTATTTTTGTCAATTATTTAGTAAGCGCCTAATTTGCTCTTGCTAGGGAAGAAAATTACGCAGTTGTTCCTAAATTATTAAACAATATTTTGATGGCATTGACAGAGCAAGTAGCAAGTTATTGACCAGTCACCCTGCTATAGGAAAACTCTTGGGCAGCTCTGTTTTATCTTGCTAGGTGAAATTGAAGAGAAAAAGTAATTAACTCCCATGAGCTACATCTGCAATTCTGATGGAAAGTCACACATAAAGTTCATTGTCTTTTATAAGACAAAGTAGAAAAGCTCACAAACTAATTCTTTTAAAAAATGCCTTAAATGAACTTCAAAGCTGAAATCTTATTATTGTCCAAAGTTTCACTGGTCTGGCTTTGGAGAGGAAATGTAGTTTGGGGGTAAGATTTACTCAAGTTTTTCTTTTTGGAATTTCATAATCCAGCCAATCTTCTTTTCTTGGTTTTGTAATTCATCCGTATATCCCTTTCAATACTTAGAAGAGTGAATGAGTGAATGGACATTTTCTTAAGGTTGACTTCTTGCTACATCCGTAAAGAAGGATGACTCTGGGGAGAAGAGAAAGAGAGAAATTGGAGTTAAAGATAAATCCTAAAAATAGCTGTCTTTTGATTAAATGAATTGGGTTTAGACTGCTGTATGCTTTGCCCAGTTGCTCTTCTCTGGGACAGGGACCTGCAAGGCTCAAGGAGTGGGGAGATATAATATTTTGGGAGAACTTTTAACCAAAACCTCAAAAAGTGAATTTCATCCTTCTTGGTATTGAGGGGCAGCTAGAAACTTTATTTATTTATTTATTTATTTATTTATTTATTTATTTATTTATTTTTGAGACAGAGTCTCACTCTGTCGCCTAGGCTGGAGTGCAGTGGTACAATCTTGGCTCACTACAACCTCCACCTCCCAGGTTCAAGCCATTCTTGTGCCTCAGCCTCCTCAGTAGCTGGGACTACAGGCGCCCATGCCTGGCTAATTTTTGTATTTTTAGTAGAGATGGGATTTTACTATGTTGATCAGGCTGGTCTTGAACTCCTGACCTCAAGTGATCCACCTGCCTTGGACTCCCAAAGTGATGAGATTACTGGTGTGAGCCACTGCACCTGGCCCAAAAACATTATTTAGATACAGTTTATAAAATGAAAGGACATTTATTGGAAAAAGATGATTATTTTATGGGCCACCTACCCAGTACCCTTAATGTGCTAGGTACTCATGTCATTGATTTTTCACATTAACCCTTTGAGATCATTATTATTTTATCCCCAGTTGATGAGAAATTTGGGACTTCAAGAGGTCAAATAATTTGTTCCAACTTTCACAGGAAGGACAGAGAATGAAAACTGGGATCTGGACCCATTTATCTTTAACATCAAAACATGCCATGCTCACTTAGAAGTGCCTGGTAACTGAAGTGGTCACTCCATTGGAGTTGCTCACACTATAGCTGGAAAGACAAGGAGTAGGCACATGGACAAGGGTCCAGAGTGCAGGGGGAGGGTTAAGATGCATTGAGCACCTGTTATGAAGCGATGCTAAAGACCATCTTTGGAAAAAGTCCTCTCTCTCAGAGGGCTAGTGGGCCAGGAAGTTAAGCTGAGCAAGTTTAAGTAATTTTTCCAATGGCCTCCCAATCAGATCTTGATTCAGGTTCAGTCTGATGCCAAATCTTATGTCTCCCGAAGTGCTTTTTGCCTCAACTTAGAGCAAAGACCTCCAAAAAATATTGTCAAGGAACAATGTTTGTCCGTGTGGCTGGTAAGTGCTGTTGAGATGGAAAGAAGGGAAAGGACGTCAAGTTGAGTTAATTAGGAAAAGTAGAACTGTGCGAGCCAAAATGGAGGCAGGAGCAATAGAGCAGGGGTGGGACAGCCTGAAACTCAGCTCTGGCACCACTGGTATGGCTATGCTTTCCATAGCCGAGAAAGCATCTCAGAAGGAGAGGAAGAGGGTGTATGTGTGTGTGTAGGGTTTGTGTGCCTAGAGTGGACTCTGTGGCAGCTCCCTTCACAGCAATCTGGTGGCCTCCATAATCCCCAGCCTTTTAAGTGTGATCAGGAAGCCAGAGGACAAAGAAGAGGTGGCAGGTGAGCAGGTTCTCGTCATGGAGCTCTGGGCTGTCTGCAATTCTGCCTGTGCTCATCCTCTAGGGGTTACCTCTCTGTAACCCCTCACTAAACAATGCTAAGGACAAAACATTTCAGACCAGAAAATGGCCTGCCTGGTGATGACGGCTGCCTTACTAAGTCTTACTGCTTCCCTGTGGATTCTGTTACTCGGGCAGAAGTTGGTCATTTAAAAGGTTGAATACAAGTGATTCAAATAAGTCAGTGATTTTTCAGAGGGTACATATGGATATTGCTTAAGAGTAGGCAAGACCTTTCTCTAGAGACCATCTTTTCATCTTCTAGTCCTAAAACCTCCACATTTTCACTGTATAGTTTGATGAGAATAACCAAGAACTCTATGCTTTCAGAATGTTTAAGGAGACTCTTTTTTTTGAGACAGAGTTTTGCTCTGTCACCCAAGCTGGAATGCAATGGCTCCATCTTGGCTCACTGCAACCTCTGCCTCCCGGGTTCAAGCGATTCTCCTGCCTCAGCCTCCCGAGTAACTGGGATTACAGGTGCCCACCATCATGCCCAGTATTTTTGTATTTTAGTAGAGACAGGATTTTACCATGTTGTCCAGGCTGATCTCGAACTCCTGATCTCAGGTGATCCACCCACCTCGGCCTCCAAAAGTACTGCAGCGATAACGGGCATGAGCCACTGCACCTGGCCTAAGGAGACTCTTTTGAATTAGTTGCAGATGCATCTTGAATATCTTCTTTCCCTTTCAACAGAGTTTCAAGGCTGGTTTGGTACAGGTTTATCTGAGTATAAACAAAGGATATGCATAGTCACTGTTATTTAAGCTCTGTCATGAAACATTATTAGTCAATCAAACATTGTGGCATCAAGTTGCCTTAGAGCTGAAAAAGTCAGAGGGGACCAAATCATCATTTTCAGTAATCATTTTACCATTCACACATTTGGACACACCACAGCACTTACTTCAAATGCTTCTTCCTCAACGCGTAAATTACCACATCCCCAACTTGTGTGTTCTTCAACGTGTCTGCAAAAGAGAATACCAGGAGTTCTGAGAATATGATCTGAAAATCTTTCCAATTGTCTGTGATTTAGGAAAGTCTTGTACTTTGTAGAAGATCCTAAAATTCTGGAACTCATGGAAGACTTGGCTAAAGGAGCCCAATTTCTGGGTTTCTTATCCGGCATTCCAGTCCCTATGTTCTGCTGCGCAAAGGCTGGGTATGTTTCTAGGGAATGAGATTGTGATGTTCAAAAACAGAAATAAGAGAGAGAGACTTTCAGCAACTGAGCACTAATATTTAAGATTATTGTGGGAAAGGGGAAATATTATAGTGTAGTCAATTATAATGCCAACTTCTTCAGTCTTTATTTACTTGGGAAAGATTTCAGAGATGTGGTCTTAATTCCAGTTGAAACTGTTCTTTTCATGCTTAGAGGGGACTGGATGTTGACAGTTTTCTTTCCATTTGTTCAGAAGTTTTATTTTTGGTTTATGATAATCCTAGCATATCAGTAACCATGCAAAAGAATAAACATGAATATTATGTGTTACTAGAACATATTGGTGTTTAATGTGACTTTGATACTTTCTTCTTCCCATTTACAAGCAACTGTGAGAAAACCTTCTGATAGAACTGTTTAATCATTTACTATATTTATTTCATTTCACAATAGTTCACACATTTTTAAAGAGTGAAGATTCATGCTACTGTAATTGCAGCCTGGGGCCACTAATTCGGGTGCCTAAAGGCTCAGGCTGGTCTGGCAAATTGAAGTCTTGAAATTACATGCCTTATGTTGGCTGGTATGCCATCTTTGGGTGTTGGTATCAGTTTTCTTCTCTAAGGTTCCTTTTCCTCCATGAACGTGGAATATTGTCAACACAGACTATAGGCCAGAGGGCCAACTGTTAAGCTGGGATAACAAGGAGTTCTCTGGAGCACCAGTGCCTCCACAGCAACGCTGAAGCTTTTCTTTTTTAAATGCAGGTTTTGAGACAATCTCCTGCCATCTTCATTTACTCCGAGTGAAGGATTCTAATGAAGTCACCATGAGTAATGAGGCTCAGCCCCATGGGTCCTCTCCTGAGGGGACTGTTTCTGCTGCCTGGTTGTTAGTTGTGTGATTTCTGTCTTTGTCTTTGGTATTTGCAGGGAAAGGTGCTCTGAGAAGGAGGTGAGCTTCACCTTGGCAAATTCTCTCCCAGCGAAATGAATACAAACATCTAATGTCATGACCCTCCTCTGGTTCCACACATTCAGCATGTTTGACACTGTTAGCAGCCATGGTGCAGACCCAGGACATCAGCAAGTAGATTAAAATGTCCTTTTCTGCCAGGAGATGAGGTCTGTGTCTCAGTGGGCAGAGGCAGGGACAGCCAGGGAAGCTTTGATGGAGATGCTGCAGAACTGGCCTTTCAGGGTGTGTCTGTGGGTATATGAATTATTAATATATTAAGTGGGTTTCGTCTTCCTTTAATTTCCCCCTCCTAAATTCCAAAAAGCAAACAAGGAATTTGTGCTCTCTTGCAAAAAGGCCAGATAACTTGGTGTTGGAACACGACTCCTTTTCTTCCGTTAGTTTTTGCAATGATGAGCTTATTGAGGAGACTGGAGGAGGAGAAACAGGAGAGAGAGGTGTGTGTCTTTTAGAGCAGATGGTGGGTGTGTGGAAGTGGAGAGGAGAGAGAAGTCTGAATCTAGGTGCCAGACCTCCAAGTTGACAAGGTTTTCTGTGCCTGAGTAAAATAGTAGGACCACGTGCCTTCAACAGACTGCAGGCTTGGACCAGGAGGCAATCAGTGGTGACTGGAATAGATAGAAGAGAAGGCCAGGTGTGGTGGCTCATGTCTGTACTTCCAGCACTTTGGGAGGCCAAGGCAGGTGGATTGCTTGAGGTCAGGATTTCGAGACCAGCCTGGCCAACATGGTGAAACCCCGTGTCTACTAAAAATACAAAAATTAACTGGGCATGGTGGTGTGTGCCTGTAGTCCCAGCTACTTGGGAGACTGAGGTAGGAGAATCGCTTGAACCCAGGAGGTGGAGGTTGCAGTGAGCTGAGATTGTGCCATTGCACTCCAGCCTAGGCGACAGAGGGAGACTCTGTCTCAATAAATAAATAAAAAAGTGAAGGGTGTCCCTGAACATTTGCTCTGTCAAAGCTCCTGGGGCCTTTTCATCATTGTGGGGAGGAAGAAACATTCCTAATGATGACTGATAGCCTCAGAATTGGATTGAGTTTGATTTAAAGGAGATAAAGAGAGTGACTTTTACATGTGTTAAAATCTGTGGAATCAAATTCATCCCTGCTGCCCATCTCACTGCACAAGGAGAGGCCCTGAAGACCTGTGACATTAGCCCGAATGAAGAGCTGGAACTTGCTTCTTCCAAAAAGTTTTTAGTTGAAGAAGCTTAATAGACAAGGAGTGAGAGGAGTGTTACTTTATATATGACAAAGAAATTACATTGTCATTAATATTGCAGGTCACTGCTATGCGGGGGAAAATCCTTGTTTTATTTTAAGATTCTTAGTAGGGTTGATTCTGAGGCACAGAAAACTCAGGAGAGTTGAGCCTTCCAGACAAATGCATTTGCCTTGACGAAACACATTTGCAATAGCTCTCCAACAATGGCCTAGAGACTACTCACAATTCACATTGGACTTTAAAAAAAAATATTTTTTTTATCCTGTTTTGAAAGTGGACCAGGTTTGGGGCACTAATTCACACAGCTACCACACCCACTCTTTCTGCCCAGAGAGTGAGGAGAAAGAATGGGTCAATCAGCTGACATATTTCCATCCAATTTCAAGGATAGAATGTGTTCATTTTCTGACTAATGGCATGTCATTTTGCAGAAGCCTTTGGTCGCAAATTAATCCTGGAATCAAAACAGATTTTCCGGGGAGCAATCTTCCATCAAGTATTGATTTTTTTACACTCATGGAGTCTGTACTCCCTAATTTAACCTGACAATGATTCTGCACAATGGCCTGGGAGCACCTTGGCAGCTCGCTGAAGGAACTTTTACTGTCTTTTCTTTCTGCGAAGTAGAAGGGAAAAAAAACAGCCTGGCTAGCTCAGTCAGTCACTGGGGGGCATTTATGACTTGATACTTTACGTTTGGTGATTTGGAATGGGCAGAAAGCTGCCTCCTAACTTTTAATGCAGTGCTGGGAGGGAAAGCTTCGCTTTGCTGGGACTCTGTTCAAAGGAACATTTTTAAAGAACTGCCAATATTAAACAAATCTGTAATATATTGTTCAGTTATGGCCAATGTTTTCAAGTGATGCCATCTTGCTCTACCCAGCAAACATGAGAAAATGGGGAAGCGTTTTCTAAAGAGAGGCTTTTGCCTTTGAATTTCAGTAAATGTTGTTCTTTTTCTTGTTTCTGTTTTCTCAGAGACACTTTTGGATCCATTCTGATTCTTGTGAACCCAATAAACATTCTTAAGCTGTGCTGAATATGACAAAGCCCCTACTTCAAGGAACGCAGGGTTAGGAAAGTATGGATAAAACAAGCACATTCCATCTATGACATAAATTGTGGAATTAGAACATAAATTATGGAAAACATGGGCACGAGTCAGTGGGGTGGTGAGAACTGGGAACATTTCCTAATTTCCCTTGCAAGCAGGTTGGGACCATGTGACCAGCTTTGGCCAGCCGACGAACTATGAATGGAAGACATAAGAGTCGTTTTTAGGTGGAGGCAGTTGTCCTTTCATCTGCTCTCTTCCCCTGCTACTGTGACTAGATGGAGGACAACCTTGTTCTCCGAAGTCCCAATTGGAGTTTGTATAAGCAAAACAAACTTTCGTGCTACAAAACTCCTAAGAAGGCCGTACATGGTGGCTCATGTCTGTAATCCCAGCACTTTGGGAAGCTGAGGTGGGTAGATCACCTGGGGTCAGGAGAAACCCTGTTTCTACTAAACCTGTCTCTACTAAAAATACAATAATTAGCTGGGCATGGTAGCGGGCACCTGTAATCTCAGCTACTGAGGAAGCTGAGGCAGGAGAATTGCTCGAACCCGGGAAGCAGAGGTTGCAGTGAGCCGAAATCGCGCCATTGCACTACAGCCTGGGTGACAAGAGCGAAACTCAGTCTCAAAACAAAAAACAAAAAACAAAAGAACTCCTAAGAAATCTAGGCCTTCTTAATATCACAACGTTGGTTAGCCAAACTAATACAGATGGGTAGGATTACATAATGAGGAGTGACGCCAAAATCCAGAGAGATGTAATTAAGAAGGCTCATTCACAGACAAGAATTTTGATGAACCCAGGAGCACTGAGCTCATAAAAAGCAGTGCTTGGCCGGGCGCGGTGGCTCAAGCCTGTAATCCCAGCACTTTGGGAGGCCGAGATGGGCGGATCACGAGGTCAGGAGATCGAGACCATCCTGGCTAACACGGTGAAACCCCGTCTCTACTAAGAAATACAAAAAAAATAGCCGGGCGAGGTGGCAGCGCCTGTAGTCCCAGCTACTCGGGAGGCTGAGGCTGGAGAATGGCGTGAACCCGGGAGGCGGAGCTTGCAGTGAGCTGAGATCCGGCCACTGCACTCCAGCCTGGGTGACAGAGCGAGACTCCGTCTCAAAAAAACAAACAAACAAACAAACAAAAAAAAGCAGTGCTTAAGCAGCTCATAGAAACCAGTGGTGGGTTTTAACTGAAGTAGAATTATCTTATACTTAACTGAGATATTATTTGGAAACAGGGCATGTACATCTATTACTGATGGAAAACAGAATCAATACTCTGGCTGAATAATGCATTAAGCAGTCTGAGTCCCTGAGTCATGGGCACCCTAACAGGTTAGTGTGGTTTAGAGGTCGTTTCCTCTGGGTTCTGTATCTTCAACCTAATAAGAATAAAATTACTATTCATGCATTAATTTAGTAGGCACTTGGAGAGACAGGAGAAGTGGGAGTAGAATTTTGGCCCTTGAAGAGCTTGTGGGTGGGGAAGGAAGATTGCAAGCACTGTATAGAGTGAGGAAAGAAGGCAAGTGAGGAGTGATCAGTTCGGGTGGCAGTGGGTCAGAGGAGGCTTTCTGAGACCTGAGAGCTGGGTCCTAAAGGGAGCAAGAGACTGGTAAAGAGGTCATCCCACTGAAGTGAGCAAAGGACTGAATGGTCTGAGTTGCTGATGAAGAAAACTCATGAAGATTTTATATAAAAGCAATCCCAAATGTCCTCATTAAAGGGAAAGGAGAGGATCTAAGGGAAGGAAGAATGACAAACTCTCTCTTCCAACATTTTCCTTTTATTAGTCATTCCTTGTTGACCAGGGGCTCTTATGAAAGATGACATGTAGTTGGCCATGGCCATGCTGCACTCTGAAGAGTGGCCATCCTGCCCCTTAGATTTGAGCCTTTTTTCTTTCTCCACATTGGTCATGCATCAGGTTACTATTGTCGGTGACAATCACAAAGTTACTCCATTAGGCCAACTACACATCTTAACCACGCCAAAAAGATGGCCTTACCAACACACTGGGTTGCTGCCTGGTGCTGCGACCCCATGAGTATTAGTTTTTACATATGTAAAGTGAGAATTAAATTAAATGAGATAATTTTTATAACACAATTAGTATGTAATTGGCCTTTGGTAGATTCTTAATCATCAGTAACATTATTATTTCCAATCTATGGTTTTTTTCACTAAATCAGAATGCATTTGTGATTATATTAAAAAGCTCTTTTGGTGGATGCTAAAAAATGAAAACTGACTTTGTTTTAAACTATTTCAGGTCATGTTTATTTGCCCTGTTTGAAATCCAAAGTTCCAAACTGTTGAGGACAAAGTCATTGCTAATATTGAGATACTTTTTTAACAATTCACTTTCATTTTTTTCTTTGCTTTCTTCTATCATCAAAATAAAGAAGTTACCCATATGTTCCACAAATGAGCAATGAATATACAAGTTTATGTTTAATAATTTTTTGGAAATTACAGATTTTCAAAAATGTGCAAAACACATCAATTATTATTTTGAAGATTCTTGGAAATCTTCATCTTCCTGTCTTAGTGCCTTCAGGGTGGGAGACTGTTCAGCTTTTTCACCGCTGGGAGAAAGCTGCAATTATTATCCCTCATTCTCTTGTCTTTTAAAATTTCAGTTTAATAGCAAAATGTTTAATTTAAAGCATAGATCAAATGTCATTTGAACAAATGAACAGTACAGAATGAGTTTTGAGAAAGTTAAACTATAAGTTATAACAAATGGCTATATAAAATCCCTTGTGTTTCAGCAAGGAAAACAGCACACAACAGGCCCAGGTGTGGGGGGCAAAGGGAGGAAGAGCATTAGGACAAATACCTAATGCATGGGGGGCTCAAAACCTAGATGATGGGCTGATAGGTGCAGCAAACCACCATGGCACATGTATACCTATGTAACAAACCTGTATGTTCTGCACATGTATCCCAGAATTTAAAGTAAAATGAAAAATAAAAAATATATATTTTTTCTGAGATGGAGTCTTGCTCTGTTGCCCAGGCTGGAGTGCAGTGGTGCAATCTCGGCTCACTGCAAACTCCGCCTCCCGTGTTGAAGCCATTCTCCTGCCTCAGTCTCCCGAGCAGCTGGGAGCCTGGCTAATTTTTTGTATTTTTAGTAGAGGTGGGGTTTCACTGTGTTAGCCAGGATGGTCTCGATCTCCACCCTCATGATCTCAGCCTCCCAAAATGCTGAGATTACAGGTGTGAGATTAATATTTTTTTTAAAAAGGAAGAACTGTTACAGAAAAAGTCCCTTTTGTTTGAAACAGTGATTGAAATAGCATATTTCAACAGCTTTATGCAGGTGTCGTTCTAGAATGAACTCTTTTTTCCTCTACAAATTAAAGAAAACTTCTGTTCAGTTGAAAGAGTGCCACCTTTTTTCTGTTTTTTTTTTTTTCCCCATCAAAGTGCATCTGTACATTAGTGAAGTGCTTTAATGATCTTCACTGTGCATGATTACAAAGTGCTCTATTATATGCAAGTGCCATGGAGGTAAATAGCAGGTTTCATGACTGTAAATTTCAAACTTTCTCCCTTTAAAAAACATATCAGTGATTCTACTGCACATCAAGATATTTAGATTTGAGTGAAACCACTTTCTGATTCTCAAAAGATAGTAACATTTTGTTATATTTGTGATTTGAGCTACTTTTGGAACCAGTCTTCAAAACAGCTAGAGCAGCTAATGATTCCTCTGAGCCTACAGGGTGGGAGAATTTTGCAGGGAGATAAACACAGGTTATTATTATTTTATTCTTTTCCCCTGACTACCAGGTATGAGTGATTGTCAGAGAACAGACATGATATGTCATCTTCATTGCCCATGCATATCTACATTTTTGGAAACTCTAGAAGCTTCTGAAAGCTCAAAATTTGGAGAAGTTTTGCTCTGGGTTTCAAGTGGATTAGAGACCTTACACCAGTGATTCTGGGATTAGAGGCCCATGTTCTTGGATGACAAGTATTTTAGGAATGAAGAATATACAATAAATACCATATGGCCTTTAGCAGAGAGATTCAGGTCATGAACTCTAATCAGACAGGCTTGGCTTTAATGTCTACCTCTGATATTTTCTTGGGTAAGTTACTTAAGCTTTCTAAACTTTATTTTTCTCATCTTTATAATGGAGGTAATAAGATCTCCTTCATGGGGTCGTTGTGAAAATTAAATACATACAAATGCATGTGTATACATACACACATAATTTTTTTGGTGATATTAGTTCAGTTCCTGGCAGGAAGCTTAATCAGTGGCAGTCATTATTCTTATTAAAGTTAAATAGCTTTGCCCAAATGTCTATAGTGGCCCAGATAAATAATGTTATACTCAAATAGAATATAAAATTCCAAACAAAAAACCATGATTGCCTAAGGTCTAATCCTCAGTTAAAGCGAAATGGAGGAAAAACAACACTTTAGATCATCTTGGCCAGGTTCCTTCTGTAGGCCTAATAAAGTGTGAGTTGATTTGTCTTTCCTATCTGGGCATTTAGGAAAAAGATCTGACTCTAGAAGAGTTTTCTTAATTTTTTTTCTTTTCAAACATCTGCATCAAATACTGCTCATTGGTCGTTGGTAGAATCTAATTGTATTTAGATTGTTGAATAAAAACCAGGTAGAAAAAAATGACATTCTGGATGAAAGCATAGGATCAATTGGATTGTTTCCATCAGTTTCATCTATTGTCAGAGGAATAAGTGAAGGCTTCCAGCTGCAGTTGTGAGACTGTAAAAACCATTTAAAACACATCAACATGTTAGAATTGATTTGCATTGTTTAGAGACAGGAGGGTGGGGGGGAAGGAAGACTTAAAGCTTGGTATTATACTGTGAATTGGCTATTTTTTTATGGTCTGAAAATAACTTTAAGACGCAGAGGTTTTTTGTTTTTGAGGTCTACTTCGTTCACCTTTTTCTAAAAGATGCACCCATGCTCACTAAGTGGTAGGCAATTAACATATGAAATGAGATTTAAAATCTTATGTAAAAAACTATGTAGCCCCACAATAGTAAACAACATTTAAGGAAATTTTGCAGAGGTCTTTATTGAAACAAAGAGAGATGTGAATCCAGAAAACACACTTAAAGAAAACAAAGCAGAAAATAACAAGACCAGCAGATCTGGTTTTCATCCTATCAATATGCACAAAGACCTGTAGTAATTACACAGGAAAAATTTGCCACTGGCACGCCCCTAAGATGTTTGCATCTGAATTTGGGACTTTTAGATCCCGTCTTATCAAATAAAATTTCCTAACAAAATCTGGTTGACTTGAGCGAAACGTCCGCTGTACAATGGGAAAACAAGAATCTCAAATGTTAGAAAGAAATCATCTTTGTGGATTTAATTGCCATTGACAGAAAAAGGCCATTGGGCTGGAAAGATAATCACCGTTCAGTCAGAAAGCATTATGTAGTCTGAAATTAAGGAAAAAAATTCTATTACGTTAAAACAGCTGGAAAATGAAATCTAATAAAGAAAATATTTAATTTAAATGATTTACTTTATTTCATTTTATCTTTTTGGTCAGTGAACTTTTTCACTGCAAATGTGACATGTATGACTAAATATCACATGTCTGGGCCAGGTAGAAGCTGATATTTATTGATAAATGTCAATCTTGGGAGAAAAACATAAGAGATCTACTGCTTTTAAGTTTATTGCCTTTCTATACCAATCCAAGTTTTTTTCTGACATGACATAAGAAGAACTCTAGTTCATCTTACCTACAGGCCGGGGAAAGTTTTTCTCTGGGAGAGCATTTTGATCCAACGGTCCACTTGTAAAGCTATTCAGATGAGATTACAATGGGTGGCACCACTTCTTCCTTCCTGGGTTAGACTTCAACCTCCTCCCAAACTGAAGCTGCCATGGTGGCTTGGTTTTGTGTTTGTGGAGCCTGCTGTTTCTTCTGTTTTCTTTGTTTCTTCTTCTTCCTTTACTAACTTTTCAAAGCACAGCCTACCGCCCCTTGGCACACCGTTCCCTCCAACCCTCAACCCTTATGCCGGAGGACTGTGGCAAGTAAGGTTTTTCCTAGTGGGTATATGATTTTAAAATATTGTGAAGTATTGATGTAGGCGTAGTCCAGATCTGAGTGAACTTTTCTTCCTTTCCAACAGTCTGGGGTTGTGCACTGAAGACAAGACTGTATCTCTTGTATCCATATTCATAGATCTAAATGAAGTCCCTGGGTGAATATTATTTTAGCTATTGTCTTACTCTGTGCTGCTATAATCAAATACCAGAGACTAGGTCATTCATAAAGAATAGAAATGTATTTCTCACAGTTCTGAAGACTGAGAAGTCCAAGATCAAGGCACCAGAAAATTCAGAGGCTGGTAAGGGCTGCTCTCTGCTTCCAAGATGGTGCCTCAGAAGGTGATGGGGCAAAAAGGGGCAAATGCTTCCTTGCCCCTCTTTAATAAGGTCACTAGTCTCATTCACAAGAACTCTACCCTCATGACTTAATGATCTCCTAAAGGCCTTACCTCTTAATACTGTCACATTGGCAATAAAGTTTCAATACACGAATTTTGGGGGACATTCAGATTGTTACAGCTATGAATGCTATTATTCCCAAATTTCTTTTCTCTAGAAACATCAAGTCATCCTAGTTAGGGGAATTCCTTAATTCCTCTATTTACTCATTCATTTATTCATCTTGCTTTTACTAGATGCCAGAACTTGTATTTGTCACTGGCAATACAAAGATTACTAAGACATGTTTCCTCCTCTCAAGAAGGAACTATTTTTAAAGGATTCAGTGGCACTATAGAATGAAGTTTAGATTTTCTTCAGAATTTCCCTGAGACCATCTGCCCTAGCCTCAGACATGCTCACTACACTTTTGCTTCTTCCCATCAGCATTGCCCCTCAGCCCCCTGTGGGAGCTCCAGTGTGCTGTCTCTCTCCTAACTGCCATCACTCCTGTCACAGTGATGCAGACAAGGATTTAGGCTTACGTATTTGGAGAGGAGATAAGAAATTGTAGGCCTGGTGCAGTGGCTCACCCCTGTAATCCCAGCACTGTGGGAGGTCAAGGCGGGTGGATCACCTGAGGTCAGGAGTTCAAGATCAGCCTGGGCAACATGGGGAAACCCCATCTCTACTAAAAACACAAAAGTTAGCTGGGCATGGTGGCGGGGGCCTGTAATCCCACCTACTCGGGAGGCTGAAGCAGGAGAATTGCTTGAACCTGGGAGGTGGAGATTGCAGTGAGCTGAGATCATGCCACTGTACTCCAGCCTGGACAACAGAGTGAGACTCTGTCTCAAACAAACAAACAAACAAAAAAACCAAAAAAAACAAAAAAAAAGAAAAGAAATTGTAGAAGCCTACATCTAATGGCCTTTATTTCCTCTGTGAAGTAAGAGGCAAATTCAGTGCTCAGAGGTAGGGCAAAGATTAAGAAAAGTAGTAAAGTGTAACCCAAGTCACTCTAGCTCAGTATCTCCTTTTTCACTATTCTCATCAGCCCCTCAAAAAGCCCACAAGCATTTCAGGGGTTACCAGAATGTCTTTTACATGCATAGAGACACATCCACACCCACTTCCGCCTGTGGTGTCAGGGTGTCCATGAAGCCCACTGGGCACCCACCATGGGTTTCTGCCAGTGGCCTGAGTGGGTGGCTGCTGCATGACCAGGTACAGAGGTCACTCCTCTGATGCTATGCAGCTCCTCTGGGCCACAGTCCTTCCCACCGCTCCTTCTGGCCTGTAGCCACCTGGTTCCTCTGAGTCTCTGTGTTGGCATGATCCAAAGCTGTGTTACCCAGGCCTTGATGGGCTACAATATGAAGGGAAACGGTTTCTTTCATTTTTACTCATAGCATCTTTCTCTCTTGTATACAGAAAAGCACCCAAGGACTGGTTTAGGGATATATTTGAATAATAGCCACCTGCTATTCTCAGAATCCCTGAGAATGCTCCAGTGATTAAGCCTCTGTTGTTAGCACAACTTCGCTGTGCCTTACAATAATTCTGCTTGAAGGGATCTGCAGATTCCCTCATTCCCCTCACTATGCAGTCTAAACCCCAGCTATGGACACAATTCAAGCCACCGTATCAGCAGATTTCAGAGGACCCTTTCTTAATAGCTCTATCAACATTTCCAGACAGATGGAATCATGACAGCAGCAAACTAAGACTTAAGTTAAACTCCATGCTAGGAAAGTTTTGAATAACTGCTTAGGGGATGGAAAATTTACCAGACTAGAGAAAGTTACAAAATTGCTAAACTCCACTCATTGCTCCTTGGAGACTGGAGCCCTTCGATTGGAATGGTACCGTCCAACATCTGTGTGCAATTTGTCCAGCAGTGTTGGGCGGCCCAGGAAGAAAAGAGAGGTTTGAATTGAATCAGGGATGAGGATGAACAGGGCTGGTAAGGCATAGTAATACAGAGTGTGAAGGGATTGAGAAAGTTTCTAACATTGTTGTTGGAACGATTGATTTTGAAGCTCAGCTGGCTGGTGCAGAGAAGGAAGGGGAGGGTGGGGAAGTTGAGAGGGTCATTTGTTTAGCAAGTATTTATTGATCACTGACAATGTGCTGGGCAGGCACAGGCCTGGGTTCTGGGAAAACTGTCTTTGAGAAGTTTGCAGGCAGGTTGGAGAGGTAGGTAAATCATAGTATAGAGCGTTAACTGCTACAATAGTCTAGGGAGCTGTAGAAGTAGACATGAGAAGCATTTGACTTTTCTAAGACTGCTGGAGGAAATTCATATTGGAAAAGCATATGAGTTTTCCAAGACTTCTGGAAACAAGCATCTGACTTTTCCAAGACAGCACCTACATGGAGACCTGGGAGGCAAGAATGAGTTAGCCAGGTGAAAGGGGAGCGAGTGTGCTCCCAGGTGGAAGGACCAGCTTGGGCAAAGTCTTTAAGGTAAGAGAGAAAGGATGGCAAGGCCAGCTCAGGGTGACTGGAGTGTAGTGGACTGCGGAGGAGCAGGGAAGGAGGGCTGGCCAGGTTGGCAAAGGCAATGTCAGGAAGGACCATGGGGTATTGTAGGATACTTTCACAGCTCTCTACCCAGCTCAGTCCCTGCTGGCCACCATGAAACTGCCTCACCATCGAGGGTAGAGCCCAGAATCCAAGTTTGTGTCATGTTGACTATGCTTTGCCAGTCACAGCACATCAGACCTAAGGATCATGGTCCAGAATATTCACTTAGGGGCAAAGAAAGCTGTTTGCAGAGAGACAGAACTGAATCAGCATGTGCAGAGAGAAGGGGAGGGAGAGATAGGGCCAGGGGAGAGGGAGTGAGAAATGTATGAAGATCCTAACTCCCTTTAGCTCTTGAGCTCTGGGGCATTCCCCTGTGTCCTTGTAATTAATTCTTCCTTTTTGCATCCAATCGAACTCAAGTGGATTCTGTTTCTTGCAACCAAAGGAGCTTTGATGAGGCTCACCAGGGAAAGAACACACAATGAGAGGAGAACTCCGTGAAGCAGCAATGTGGGTAGAGTTGCTTTATGTCTCAAATTGTTAGCCACAGACTTTTCTAGTCAGTCTAGGGGCTGTGGTTTCCTTGGCTGTACCGGTGCCCTTAAAGCTTACTAGGCTTTTTTTAAAACCTAGTTCAGGAGTCAGCAAACTACAGCAAGTGTGCCAAATCCAGGCCGACACTTATTTTTGTAAATAAAGTTTTTATTGCAACACAGAGACGTCCATTTTTCACAGGTTGATTTATTTCAGTTCCATGTTGCCATACCCATGATTCCTTTCTAGACACATTTCTTATATTTTCCATAATCCTTTGCATTCTTGTGCCCATGCCAGCTCTTTCTTTCTCACTCTAATTGTCCAGTATCTTGAGCTTGTCAGGTTTAGATGGAAGTGCCGGAATCTACCTCACACCAAGACCTAAACAATGAGGAGAAATTCCTCAAAGAGGACAAATTTCTGAATTGGAGTGTCAAGAAATGACAAATATCCACTATTGAGGGCTGAGGTGGACTTTTCAGAACCCTGGCGCTTCGGAAGAGGCAGCACGGATTAGTGGGAGTTAGGAGGTCTGTATCTTCATGCACACGTCTTACTAACGGGCTGAGGACCTTTGCGGTCACTCAGCCCTCTGGAGCTTCAGTTTTCCTATGTACAAAATCTAGTGGTTTCTAGATTTTGAATTTCATTGACCAATAACATTTCAAAGGGAATTTTGGGAATTCACATAGACATCTTGCCAATTTGTTGCTTTCTTAAGTAAAGATATTATTTAAAATAACTACCAACTACTATCACCATCATTTTATACAATAAAATATATTTTAATACCACAAATTAGGAAGGATGTTATCTCAGAATAATAATTAATTCTTTACATTGAGTTAGCTTTTAAGAAAACTTACTATGTTGGCTTTTTTCTAACTTCATGTGGACCAGTGAAAGACCGTCACTACGCCATGGGTGTAGTGGGAACCGTCAGTAATGGTTTTTAAGGTCCTTCCCAAGATCATGATTCTTTGATTTTCTGAAGACTGGAGAGAGGGCTTTTTGTCTAAGCTTGTTATGACATCGGAAACTTTTTCCTTTTGATTCCTTAGCAAACCTTTTTTGGATGACCTTCAGTGCATGGCAGAGAGGCTACCTCTTAATGCGCATTTAAAAAAACTCTTGAATGGTAAGAGGAAGCCTTTGGGACAAGGAGCGTCCACCTCTTTATGTTGCTTAATGTTACTGTCGTAGAGGTGCCCAGAGACCTTGGCAGTGAGTGCATTTCTATAAATCTTAAAAATCAATCAACTAATCAATATGTAGGGAAGGCTGATAGATGTGCCCACTTAGGGGACTAAATGCCTGGTCCAGGTTGGCCTTTCTCATTATTGAGGAGACATTGATGGCTGGGGATATGCAAAGTTTCATAAAGATAACCTTTGTCTCTCTCTCTCCTTCCCACACTTTTCAAAATCATACATTTTGAAGGCAACTGGGATCGAGGGAATTGAATATGCACATTTTGAAGGAAAGAAACCACTGATGCATCTATAAATACTGAGGAATAATAACGGAAGGGAAAGGGACACGTTATTGACTGTGGTTAAAAGTACAGCAAGGGATAATGGGCCTTGTCAGACCAAGAGAAACTTTTCAACTCTAAGGATCCAACTTCCTAACAGTGGGGAGTGTGGAGAGGTTTGTAGATAGAGGCCCTTTTCTGGGTGTTCAGAGCTGAGCAGATGAAAAACGGAAGGGTTTAGTGCAGTGAGCAGTACCGCCTTCACCAGGGGCTTTCTATGGCCCTAGGGGGTTGTGTTTTTTTAGCCCTAAGATCTATAATTCTGCTTTTCTTTGTAGATTTTGTGTTGACTCATTTTGATTGCTCCATTTCTTTCCTCTCCTTGCCGTCCTATGCCTGTGGTTGTCTCTTCTTAAAATTTTATCTTGCAAGTCCAGTTTGTTTTCCTCTTTGTGTGGATCCTTTTGGTTCATTGCATGCATGCCCATGTTATTTATTCTGATGCGTTTCCTTGAAACTCTCTCTTGCTGGCTTGGACACTTAGCTTTTTGAACACAATAACTACCCAGTGAAAGAGACCTTTCCCCAAGTTATCTGTTGCTGTTCTTAGGAAAGCTCATGTCTAGGAGCAGGTATTTTGTCTTGGTACATGAAGGATGGTGTGTTATATGTGGTACATTTATCTTGGGACTCTGTGGTAAAAAGACTCATTCCTAAACAAATATATCAGCATTTACAGACAGCAACAACAAAAACCAAAACCAAGCTATCCCTCACCATAGCCTCTTTATTCCAATGCTACTGCCAATGGTAAAAAAAAAAAAAAAAAAAAAAAAAAAAAAAAAAAATTCTGGGCCGGGCGCAATGGCTCATGCCTGTAATCCCAAGACTTTGGGAGGGAGAGGTGGGCAGATCACCTGAGGTCAGGAGTTCGAGACCAGCCTGGCCAACATGGTGAAATCGCATCTCCATCTCTACTAAAAATACAAACATTAGCTGGGTGCGATGGTGCACAGCTGTAGTCCCAGTTACTTGGAAGGCTGAGGCAGAAGAATCCTTGAACCTGTGAGGCAGACGTTGCAGTGAACCGAGATTGTGCCATTGAACTCCAGCCTGGGCAACTGAGCAAGACTCCATCTCGAAAAAGAAAAAAAAATTCCGGACTTATCTGTTGAAATTACCCTTACAGCTTATTCATAAATCACACCAGAAAACTGGTCTCATTGCTTCATAACCCCACTTTTTTATTTGACCCAAGATTATATTACAACTTTCATCTATCTTATTTAATTAAATCTGCTTCATATGCATTTAAATGCAGGATGACTGTGAAAATATTTTATAACACAGGCCAGTCAAAACAGATGATAGTTGTAACCAACAGATATACCTGTAGCAATATATAGCCTCTGAATATAAATTTTTCTTTATGCTATTCCAAAACATTTTGAAAAATAAAAATGCCCTCTCTTATGGTGAACTTTGATCTTTTTTGACTTTCCAGTGTTCAACTTTAGCTGCTCTTTTAGGAGACTTCCCCATCATGTGTGGTTTTCATGATATAGTGGGTAGTGTCCAGCCTCTCACTACTCATGGTGAGAGGTTATCAGAAGAGTTTTTTCTTTCCCTACTTTCTGAGTTCCAAGAATGTGGCAGAGTCTTGGCCTATCAGATACTCTCTTGAGCAAATCCAAACAGGGCAAAGAGATTTTAGTGTCCATTCAAGATGGAGGCAGTATCAATGTCTTGGGGCAGGGGCAGTAGCGTGGGATGATGGTGGTGAAAGTATCTTAAATTGACAATTTCTACTAAAAGGTAATTGTGTTTCCTGTACTTCCTAATTCCCTCTCAATACATTTTCCCTTTTTACTTAAGAGAGTCAGAAATGATTTCTGTAACTTGTGCCTTAAGGCATATACTTAGGATCTACAAAAAGTTGGCCTCAGACTTTAAGAGCAAGCAGGTGTTTTTGTTAATTGACAAAACCTTTACTGAGAAATACCTTGGCAGGCTAGGATACAGACCCAAATCAACTAAAATCTGTATTTGGAATAAAAACATAAATCAGTTTCATGAGGTAGAGAGCTGACTAGCAGCAGTTCATGTGACAGTGTTCTATGGTTTTATTTTGACTAAACCTCAATGAGGGTATCCCTAGAGGTGACATGACTTCTATCCTTGGGGAAAAGATGGTCCCAGGAGTCTTTTATTTGGTTCTGTGTATTTTTTCCTTGTGAACCTAAATTAATTTTTAGAAAGTTCAACTATCTTCCCTTCTGTTGTGGTTTTTCTAGCTCTAATATTCTGCGCAAATTTTTTTTTTTTTTGAAAAAAGAACTGTGTTTCTTGGACACAGGGTGGGGAACATCACACACTGGGGCCTGTTGTCAGGTGTGGGGCAGGGGGAGGGTTAGCATGGGGAGAAACACCTAATGTAAATGATGGGTTGATAGGTCCAGCAGGCCAACATGGTACATGTATACCTACCTATGTAATAAGCCTGCACGTTGTGCACATGTACCCTAGAACTTGAAGTATAATAAAAAAAAAAAAAAAAAAGAAAAAAGAACTGTGTTTAAACCCCTTGACAGTATTTAATGGTGCTCCGTATATCTACCTTTGTGAGATTAAAGAGACATTATAAAGAGGATTACAAATAGGAAAGTAAACTCCTTATTTCTATTAATTAGTTACTTATAGGACAGTATTTCATTTTTATATATTGATTTTATATGAATTCTATTATTTTATCGTCTGTAAAGCTACTATTTATTGGCTCTACTTAACAGATTGGGAAATAAACTCAGTGACCTAGGCTACTTGCCCAAGATAACACAGCTTGTATGTGACAGAGCCAGGATTTGAACTCGAGCCTTCTGACTTCAAACCTTATACTATCCCACAACATCATCCTTTGATTTGAAATTAAGGTATACGTATTAACCATATGGGATTTATTGAACTCAGGAATTGATATTTGAATGCTGGATGTTGTCAATGACATTAATGTATTTGAATGAGTATAAATTGATGTCAAAATACTGTCCTGGGTTTATCTGAAACTTCTACTGATTTGTAATAAGAAGTGCACTGATTTCTAGTTTCCAGTTCTACATATAAAGAGCTTGGAACTTGTTACTCTCATTTTTATAAGAAAAATGCTGAAGAAACTGAAAATCAGCAACTCTCCCAAGAACCAACCATCGGAGAGTTGAGGTCACACGGAAAACTGTTGCCCTGAGAACTGGAGAGACAGGTGGATACAGAGAAATACCAGAGCAGAGCCTGCAGCTGGAACCAGTATCAGTGAGAACACTTTAAACTATAATAGATAAATTGCTGGAGGCTCAGTATGGAGGAGCTTGAGAGTTAAAAAATTCCCAATCTTGTGGGGACATACTATCTTGAGTTTTACCTCCAGGATCCCCAGTAGATTCTTACTGTGAAGACTGGAGAGAAATCCCTCATGCTTCTTGCTGGGAGAAGGGGAGAGCAACCATTTGTAAATAGCTCAGACATCTTTGTTCTCCTTAACAATGCCTACCCTCAAGGGAAACTGTTTTACCAGACCCTAACTAGGTGAAAGGGAAGGCAAATACCGAATTCCAGCCTCCTCTAGCCTTTAATTTGGGACAAGGGATAAACCCAACTCTGGTTCACTAAAAGAATGAGACCTAATCATAGGATTAAAGAACACTTTTCCAACAGGCCCCTGTATAATAACAAGAGATCACAATGGAAAGAACTACAGATCTCAGACTTTATTTAAGAGACAGTCTCCAGGAAAACATAAAGACAACAGGAGAGACAAAAACAGGGACATCAGAGGAAATTTTGGTCTCTGACACCATAGCTATGGCAAACAGTCAACACTGCCTATACTCTAGTCAAAAAAACACAAAACCTCACTCTAAAGGCCCTTTTACCTCAGTTCTTTTTACGTGATACATCATATCTGACTTTCAACAAAAGATTACAAGCCATGGTGAAAGGCAACAAAACAAAACAAAACAAAATAAAGAAGACACACAGTAAGTATGAGAACCAAATTTACTTATGGCAGATATTTTAGAATTATCAGATCTGTAATTTAAAATAATCATAATGAATATGCTAAGGGCTCTAATAAAAATTGTGGACAACTTGCAAGAAGAGATGGGTTACATAAGCAGAAATGGAAACACAAAGAATCAATAGAAAATGATAGAAATAAATCACATTGTAACAGAAATGAAGAATGCCTTTGATAGGCTCATCGGTAGACTGGACATGGCTGAGGAAAGAATTAGTGAGTTTGAAGATGTGTCCACAGACACTTCTCAAACTGAAAGGCAAAGAGAAAAAGGAATTAAAAAAAAAATGGAACAGAGGATCCAAGAACTGTAGGACAATGACAAAAGGTGCAACACATGTGTAATAGGAATATCAGAAGGAAAGAGAGAAAGGAACAAAAGAAGTATCTGAAGTAAGAATAGCTGAAAAATTTCTAAAATTAATGACATACACAAAACCATAGATCCAGGAAGCTAAAAACATAAGCAGGATAAATACTAAAAATCTACACCTAGGCATAATCAATTGTCCTTGACATTGTGGCCATAATCATATTCAAATTCAGAAAATCAGTGAGAGAAAATCTTGAAAGCAACCAGAGGAAAAAACACCTTACATAGAGAGGAGCAAACATAAGGATTATATCAAACGTCTCATCAGAATTGAAGCAAGTGAAAAGAGAGTGAAATGAATATTTTCAGAGTCAAAAGAGAAAACCACCAACCTAGAATTCTGGATACAGTGAAATTATCCTTTGAGAGTGAAGAAGAAATAAACCTTCTCAGACAAAAAAAACTTAAGGAATTTGTCACCAGTAGACCTGCCTTGCAAGAAATGTTGAAATAATTCTTCAGAGACAAGAAAAATAACACAGGTCAGAAACTCCAATCTACATAAGAACATTAGGAAATGAAAAAAATGAAGGAAAAATAAAGTATTTTATTTTTCTTATTCTTAATTGATCTAACATAATAATTTCCTCAAAATAATAATAAAAATGTAGCCAGTTATTATACTATGTTGGTGCACAAGTGATTGCCATTAATTAATTACTTTTATAATTAAAAGTAATGGCAAAACAACAATCACTTTTGCAGCAACCTATAGCTTATGGATAAGTGAAATGACTGACAGCAATGTTATAAGGGAGGGAAGGGAAGAGTTGGAAATACCCAGTTATAAGGTGCTTGGACTACTATTTTAAAGTAGACTTGGATTAATTGTAAATATATATTATAAACTCTAGGGAAAACACTAAAGAAATTAAACAAAGAAGTATAATTCATATGCTAAGACAGGAGTGAAAATGGAATTGTATAAAATGGTCAGTTAAAACTAGAGGAGGCGGAAAAAGAGGGGAAGACAAAAAAAAATAAAAAAATAAATAAAAAAAGAAAAGAAACAAAGAAGAAGAGTAATGAATAGAAAACAGTTACCAAAAGAGTTACCAAAGTGGTCAATGCTAATCTACCTGTCAATAATTACTTTAAATGTGAATGGCCTAAACATACCAAAAAGTGTATTAATGTGTATTAGTAAATGTTTCTAATCTGTCAATAATAAGATGTCCAAGTCTTCCCTTTTCCTCTTCTTGATAAAGGCTCTGATAATTATGCATGACTGATGTCACCGGTATTAGAAGTTGTGGGTAAGGGGGTTAAATTGGAAAGAGTTAGAGAAGATCTTGGGCTGGAATTGAGATGCCATTTAAGCTCCCCTGGGGTGGTGGTGTGCATCATGAGGTCAGCAGATATTCCCACATATCTGGAGTCCATGCCCATGGGTTTTTTCCTAGTAGTCCCTAAGAACCACGGCCACTAAAGGACCAACCCTGATGATTGTATTGTACTTAAACTCAGTTAGCATTTGTTGATCAGTATCATATACCAGTGTAGGTACTGGACAGTAAAAAATGAATAAGTCATGGTCTCTGCCACCACAGAGTTGAGCCCATGGACATATAAACAAATTACTTAAAGGATGCTGATGTCAGGATTTATGAATTGTCTAGTTTTTATATTCAGAGGTTAAAAACCAGTAGTGTTTAGACAGATTTTTTCTGTGCTTATTTAAATTTTAAAAACTCTTGCCAATATTTATAAATTAGGAGAATTCACACAAAAATGAAGATTTTCAGCCTCTTTGGGAAAACTAAAAGGTCTGACAGCACTGGCTCTACCTTCCCACACAGCAACAGTAGGTCAGAGCTGAGCCACAGCTATGTCCTTTCAATAAGACGTGCATTCTCCCGTTCACTACACTCCCCACTACTCCGTATTGTCTCTGACACTGAGGCCAAGTGTCAGGTACTTTTTATCCTTGTGTTTATACTGTTCTCCTGGGTCCATTTTTCTCATATACATTACTTTCCTGCCTTGTTAGCATTTTAGTTTATAACCACTATTAAACTTTACTTTTCGCAATATATAAATAAGAGTCAAATGAGTAACATCTTATCACTTGAGTAACATAAAGTAATTACTCATAAATAATTATAGATATTGATAAATCATACATTTATTTTTATTAATTAATCAATAAATATTTACTTAATTAAATAATTAAATAACTAAATTTTATTTATTGATTGATTTTTTAAAAAGTTACACTTTAGCTTCTGGGGTACATGTGTAGAATGTGCTGGTTTGTTACATAGGTATATATATGCCATGGTGACTTGCTGCACTCGTCAACCTGTCATCTCCCTTAGATATTTTTCCTAATGCTATCCCTCCCCCAGCCCCCACACCCCAACAGGCCCCAGTGTGTGATATCCCCCGCCCCATGTCCATGTGTTCTCATTGTTCAACTCCTACTTACGAGTGACTGCATGCAGTGTTCGGTTTTCTGTTCTTGTGTTAGTTTGCTGAGAAGATGGTTTCCAGTTTCATCTATGTCCCTGCAAAGGACATGAACTCATCCTTTTTTATGGCTATATAGTATTCCATGGTCAGTATGTGCCACATTTTCTTTATCCAGTCTATCATTGATGGGCATTTGGATTGGTTCCAAGTCTTTGCTATTGTGAACAGTGCTACAATAAACATACATGTGCATGTGTCTTTATAGTAGAATGATTTATAAACCTTTGGGTATATACCCAGTAATGGGATGGCTGGGTTAAATGGTATTTCTAGTTCTAGATCCTTGAGGAATCGCCACACTGTCTTCCACAATGGTGAACTAATTTACACTCCCACCAACAGTGTAAAAGCGTTCTATTTCTCCACATCCTCTACAGCATCTGTTGTTTCCTGACTTTTTAATGATCGCCATTCTAACTGGTATGAGATAGTATCTCATTGTGGTTTTGATTTGCATTTCTCTAATGGCCAGTGATGATGAGACAGAGTCTCGCTCTGTTGCCCAGGCTGGAGTGCAATGGCACGATCTTGGCTCATGGCAACCTCCGCCTCCCAGGTTCAAGCAATTATCCTGCCTCAGCCTCCCAAGTAGCTGGGATTACAGGCATGTGCCACCACGCCCAGCTAATTTTGTATTTTTAGTAGAGATGGGGTTTCTCCATGTTGGTCAGGCTGGTCTCAAATTCCTGACCTCAGGTAATCCGCCCGCCTCGGCCTCCCAAAGTGCTGGGATTATAGGGGTGAGCCACTGCGCCAGGCTGATGAGCTTTTTTTTCATGTTTGTTGGCTGCATAAATGTCTCCTTTTGAGAAATGTCTGTTCATAGCCTTCACCCACTTTTTGATAGGGTTTTTTTTTTTTCTTGTACATTTGTTTAAGTTCTTTGTAGATTCTGGATATTAACCCTTTGTCAGATGGATAGATTGCAAAAATTTTCTCCCATTCTGTAGGTTGCCTGTTCACTTTGATGGTAGTTTCTTTTGCTCTGCAGAAGCTCTTTAGTTTAATTAGATCCCATTTGTCAATTTTGGCATTTCTTGCCATTGCTTTTAGTGTTTTAGTCATGAAGTCTTTGCCCATGCCTATGTCCTGAATGGTATTGCCTAGATTTTCTTCTAGGGTTTTTATGGTTTTAGGTCTTATGTTGAAGTCTTTAATCCATCTTGAGTTAATTTTTGTATAAGGTGTAAGGAAGGGATTCAGTTTCAGCTTTCTACATATGGCTAGCCAGTTTTCCCAACACTATTTATTAAATAGGGAATCCTTTCCCCATTTCTTGTTTTTGTCAGGTTTGTCAAAGATCAGATGGTTGTAGATGTGTGGTGTTATTCCTGAGGCCTCTGTTCTGTTCCATTGGTCTGTATATCTGTTTTGGTACCAGAACCATGCTATTTTGGTTACTGTAGCCTTGTAGTATAGTTTGAAGTCAGGTAGCATGATGCCTCCAGCTTTGTTCTTTTTGCTTAGGATTGTCTTGGCTATGTTGGCTCTTTTTTGGTTCCATATGAAATTTAAAGTAGTTTTTTTCCAATTCTGTGAAGAAAGTCAATGGTAGCTTGATGGGGATAGCACAGAATCTATAAATGACTTTGGGCAGTATGGCCATTTTCACGATATTGATTCTTTCTATCCATGAGCATGGAATGTTTTTCCATTTGTTTGTGTACTCTTTTATTTCCTTGAGCAGTGGTTTGTAGTTCTCCTTGAAAAGGCCCTTCACAACTCTTGTAAGTTGTATTCCTAGGTATTTTATTCTCTTTGTAGCAATTGTGAATGGGAGTTCACTCAGGATTTGGCTGTCTGTCTGTTATTGGTGTATAGGAATGCTTGTGATTTCTGCACATTGATTTTGTATCCTGAGACTTTGCTGAAGTTGCTTATCAGCTTAAGGAGATTTTGGGCTGAGACGATGGGGTTTTCTAAATATACAATCATGTCATCTGCAAACAGAGACAATTTGACTCCCTTTTTTCCTAATTTAATACCCTTTATTTCTTTTTATTTTATTATTTTTTAGTTTTTGAGATGGAGTTTCATTCTTGTTACCCAGGCTGGAGTGCAATGGCGTGATCTTGGCACACTGCAACCTCCGCCTCCTGGGTTCAAGCAATTCTCCTGCCTCAGCCTCCCAAGTAGCTGGGATTACGGGCATGCACCACCATGCCTAGCTAATTTTGTATTTTTAGTAGAGATGGGGTTTCTCCATGTTGGTCAGGCTGGTCTTGAACTCCCGACCTCAGATGATCCGCCTGCCTTGGCCTCCCAAAATGCTGGGATTATAGGCGTGAGCCACTGTGCCCAGCCTCCTTTATTTCTTTCTCTTGCCTGATTGCCCTGACTAGAACTTCCAATACTATGTTGAATAGGAGTGGTGAGAGAGGGCATCCTTGTCTTGTGCTGGTTTTTAAAGGGGATGCTTTCAGTTTTTGCCCATTCAGTATGATATTGGCTGTAGGTTTATCATAAATAGCTCTTATTATTTTGAGATACGTTCCATCAATATCTAGTTTATTGAGAGTTTTTAGCATGAAGGGCTGTTGAATTTTGTTGATGGCTTTTTCTGCATGTATTGAGATAATCATGTGGTTTTTGTCATTGGTTCTGTTTATGTGATGCATTATATTTATTGATTTGCGTATGTTGAACCAGTCTTGCATCCCAGGAATGAAGCCAACTTGATTGTGGTGGATAAGTTTTTTGATGTGCTGCTGGATTCGGTTTGCCAGTATTTTATTGAGGATTTTTGCATCCGTGAATAATTAAAGTTTTTAAATTTATTGATATTTAATGGAAGTCAAGTTTGTTCCCATTGTCCTTAACAACACCTCATCCAAAGTGTACCAAAGAAGACATTTCATCTCACATTGAGACAGCCAGGTGGAAAGGGCTCCCTGGCAGAGCCTCTGACCAACCTATGCACTGGGAGGAATGCACACTGGTGTGGAGCCACAGAAGTTCATGCCATTTGCAGCAGGGAGGAGCTTGGCCCCTCCTCTTCCTGGGTGGTACCTGTAATTCAATTTGTGAGGCAGGAAGCCTACACTAGCAGGAACTCTGGCCTTGCAGAGAGTCCCTGTTTCCTCTTTTTTCCTGTTTGCCTAATAAATCCCATTTATTTCACCCTTCAAATCATCTGTGAGCCTAAATTTTCATGGCCATGGGACAAGGACCCAGTCTTTAGCTGAAGTAAGGAAAAGTCCTGCAACAACATGGAGAGCCTCCAAATCACAGACAAGGGATCAAAATTTCCTTCTCTCCCTCTTTGGTCTAGAGAGGAAGGTTGAACCATTTTGGTATGATTTATCATAGTTTTTCTGAGAAAAACTATCTTCCTTTGGATTCTGGACATTCATCATCTCTCAAACTGGCCAGGTGCCTCCTTTCTCATAGAGGTCTGCGCAGGGAAGGACTGGTGGTGAGCATCCGCAGCTGAAGGAAGCACTGTGGCAGCTCCAGGGTTTCCACTTGCAATTTGGGTTCTCTTGCTTTGTTCCACTGGGATTAGACTGGAAGGGTAAAAAGCCACTGTGGCAGGTGCTGGGAGAAACACAGTGATGCTGGGGAGAAAGAGGGAGAAGTATCCCAATAGGAGTGCCTGGGCAATGCCATGGGCACTTAGATCCAGGAGAACCTGCTCTTAGGCCTTGCAGTCCAGACATACCTGGTCTTGTATTTTCATTCGTCCTCTTGCTAGCTGTGAGACTTTGGGCTAGGGACTTAGACTCACTCTGCTTCAGTCGCCTTTTCTGCAAAAGAAAGAAGCTAGTATCTTCTGGAGTTGTTTTATAGATTAAACGTGGGCAAAACCCTTTACATAGTGCCTGGCATTTTGCAATTGTGCAGTCAAAAATGGTAACTATTATTGTTGTAGTTGTAACCAGTATAGGGTTGCCAGATAAAAAACAAGATTCCCAATTATGTTTGAATTTCAGATGAACAATGAAAATTTTTTAGTATAAATATGCCTGAAATATTGCATGAAATATTCATCCGAAATTCAAATTCAACTGGGTGTCCTGTGTTTTTATTTGCTAAATCTGGCAACCCTAAACCAGTATGTTCCAAAACTGCGTTCATTCATTCAGGCAACAGATGTTTATTGGGCCAGGCACTGTTTTGGGGGCTTATGAAAAGTAAATCAAACAAGGATTGCTGACTTTGAGGGAGTTATATTCTAATCAGGAAGAGGCAGATAATAAACAACAAATATATTAAATAGTTAAACAACATAGCAAATAAGATGATTACAAGCACTATAAGAAATGTTGAGTAGTTATAGGTTTAGGAAGTGCTAGGAGGTGGTGGTGCAGACAGCAATATTAACTAGGGTAGTCCTCGTAAGCCACTTAAAAGATGAGATTTGAGCAAAGACTTCAAGAAGGCAGGGGAGTAGGAGCTTTCTGGGCAGAGGATACAGTTTAAGAAAAGCTGATGACCCAGGAAGGGCACTAGGAAAAGCCAGGATGTTGAATCTACTAGCATCCCATGAAGGGCACAACCAGATGAGCAGCCTTTTCCCAGGAGCCACTACCCTTGCTGTTACTTTCAAGCTGCCAACTTCTGCCAGGCAGCTGACCTTCTGAAGCTCTTCTCTGGCCAGGAGGAATTCTCCTTTCTCATTTTGGAAGCAGCCCTGGGGAAGGGCCATGACAAGGGTGAGGTGCTAGGATGTCAAATTTAAATTTTATGCATGTCTGAGTGACTCCTTAAAAAATTTTGTTCCTTGTGGGCCTTGCTTGTGTCACCGAGCCCTGGCCCTGCTTCTAAGGGTGCTGAGCTATTTAATCTGGAACGCCCCGGCTCTCTCCTGCCTCTTTCCTTCTCAGCACTCACAGGATCTCCCTGTCATGGCTGCTCAGGGCTCTGCTGCTCCCCCTACTCAGAGTCATCTTCCCTCAAAAGCCCCTGTCCCTCTAATCTCTGTCCCTGCGGGGAACTCTAATCTCAATCTTCTGCAAGTATTTGAACCTCAATTGAGGGCCAGTTTTGAGGTCTTTCCCACAGGGCTCCTGGGCCCCGGATAAATCTAGGGGTGTGTCTGAGCATCTGTTCCAGGATCTGCAAACACTTCAGGGAAGCAAGAAATAGGTTTTTAGAACATTTTGAGATGGTGCCTGAGTTCAGCTTCCCCAAAGATGAGGATTTGGGTGTAAGTGATTTATTAAGAAAGGATTTTGGCAAAACCTGGGAAGGGAGTGGAGATGCAACATAAGTGAGGGAGCGATTCCAGGTCATTTTCCAGGGTGGGCGACTGCAGCCTGGTCCCTCCATCTGGAGTATGCATGAGCCTTGAAAGTACCCAGGCCAGAAGCTGTGGGGGCTGGGGAAGCCATCCTCTCAGCTCTAGGGGTAGGGATTTGGGAACATAAACTTCCAGGCACCTGGGGCTCTGTGCTCTTGCAGACAAAAGTGACTTAGTAGCTGGAGGAAGTCCTCCAGAAGGTACAAAATTTGGGGGCCAAACCTTTTTGAAGCAGGTGGCAGAGTACACAGAAATGGGGTGAAAGAATCCTAGGGGTTCTGGGTGGAGCCTTAACAGCGTCACTATGGACGGCTTGGAGGTGGGCCCAAACCAGCTTAGCCCAATAGAGCAGGGATCTATAAACTACAGTCTCTGGGCCAAATTCAGTCAACTGCCAGTTTTTGTTAATAAAGTTTTATTGGAACACAGCTACTACCATTTGTTTACACGCTGCCTATGGCTGTTCTTGTGCTACAATAGCAGAGTATGGTCCTCAGAGTCTGAAATATTTACTATTTGCCGGCCCCTGCAATAGATCTTCATCCTGACTTCAACTCTAAATAGTCAGTTTCACTGTTATGCTTTCAGGTCTTAGGCTTTTCATCTGGATCTTGGAGGCTGATCAGAGTTCAGAGGTCAGGAAAGGGAAGAGAAACAGGCCAAGAGGACACAAAATGTAAGTAGAGTTTCCTGGCTGAGGAAGTTGAGGGGGTGCACGCACAAAATGTTGAATTGTCTCGTCTGGCTAACTTCCAGTTTTGGGGAAAATAAGGGCAAAGTAAGTTTAAAGGAGAGAAGCAGAAAATAAAGGTTTGGAGGAGGAGAATAAGGGATGGGGCAGTTGTTTTGCCAAGGCACGGGCAGGTGGCACTGATGTGTCCCCAAGTATTTTGCTCTCTTCAGGAAGTTTAAATGGACCCCTTCAGAGTTGAATACTTCCCCTGAAGAGAAAATATGGAGAAACAGGCTCTTATACTCTTGGGAGACTGCAGATACATTAATTTTTCTCATTTTTGTTCCTCCGGGGGAGTCTGATGGTTCTGGAAGCAGAAATAAAGAATACATACATGCAAGTGCTTGAGCACCCATTATATTTTTCAAAGACTGGTTGCATTGCGATCTCCCAGGAACAGAACTAGGCGCCTGTGTGGACTCTTCCCCTCTATTCAAAGCAGCAAAAAACCCAAAAGTAAGAATTTGAACATTCAGGACACAGTAGGAGTGTGTTAAAAAGTAAGAGTGAGGCTTCTGCTATTGGAAAGAAGCAATAAAAATGTTTGATGTGTGTGTATGTCAGGGTGTGTTTTTATCAAACTGGATGGCAAAGAATGATTTTGATGGGTTCAAGTCATTTCCCCAAGCCTTTATATCACAGTCTGGCTCCCCGTAAGGACATGTGTACAATGCTCACTGTGTGCATGGTATTGGCTACTGAAGGCTTTGATATGGTTTGGACTTATATGAAGATAAAACCTTTCTTTGAATGTAAAGTAGAGGGACTCACTTTAAGTAAGAGATCATCATGCCAACCAGTATGAGCCTGCCAATACCTAGGGGTGCGTATTTCCATGACTGAAATCCACTTTTCTTCACTCATACCTTTTGATTGGTTAGCAAAGTCTGTGTGGAAATGATCTAGGGTTTTGTGTCTCCCCTACAGACAACAGGGGGCTGTTGTGTTTTCCTCCGGGATTAGCTGCGTGGTGGGTCAAGTTAAGATTCTGGGTAAATAAGGGCTGAGTTTTGGCAACCCAAACAGCTGTGGCATTTCACAGAAATGGGATTTCACGATATGTGAGTTCTGTTTTTGGTTTTCTAATTTACCCTCTGTCTCTGAAGTTCAAGACAAACAATTAAAGCAGCCCATGAATGTTAAAATAGAGCAATATAAAGAAAAACAGCTGAACTATAATAATTTATAATGAAAAGATCTTGTTTCTTTGTATATTCTGATTTTTCTATAATAAAAATAGATTACTTATACAATAAAAGATTTCAACAATAACAAAAACTGGAAGGTAAAAGAGGCAAAACTGTTCCCCAAATCATCTCTTTTCCTTCATCTGTAGTCACAGATGTGGCCCAAGTGGTGACCAGATCCATGGATCAAAAGTCCATTGTCTGAGGTCCAGTGATCCACTTCAATGATGCATTAGTTCAGGAGTTTAGTCAGTCTAAACGTAAGTAAGTCTTAGTGAATCTTCCTTTATGAGAACATTTATTAGTAGCATAAGTACAACTAAGCAGGCCTCAAATCTCAGATAATAGTGCAGAATTTGAAAATGAGGACAGTAATACCTACCTATGGTAGGTATCCAAGAAATGCCAGTCTCTTTTCTGCTTCTTTTGTCCAGCATCTTAATAAGAGGATCTGCAAAGGGCTTCAATGTTATAGTTCACCATGAGTGTTATTGCACATGAGTTTCTTGCTCTTTGACTGAAGTTCAGTGTTTGGAACTACTTCAGTTCTGGATCCTTTTGGTTATATTGGCCTTCCTATCATTGCATATGTGCAAATAGTCAAACACCCTGGAAACGTCCCCTCTTTCAGAGGTGATGCCCCAGTGATCTCAGTAACAAAGCCCATTAACTCATGCAGATACTTTTACACAGATCCCAGACTTCAGTGATATAGATAAGGCAAGGGGAAGAGTGTGATTTCTTCCCAAATGACAATCTCAGGTCTGGTAAATGGTCAGGAGCGCAACTAAAACTCTTTTTTTTTAAGACAGAGTCTTGCTCTGTCGCCCAGGCTGGAGTGCAGTGGTGCAATCTTGGCTCACTGCAACCTCTGCCTCCTGGGGTTCAAGTGATTCCCCTGCCTCAGCCTCCCAAGTAGCTGGGATTACGGGAGCCCGCCACCATGCCCGGCTAATTTTTGTATTTTTAGTAAAGACAGGGTTTCACTGTGTTGGCTAGGCTGGTCTCGAACTCCTGACCTCAGGTGATCCACCTGCCTTGGCCTACGAATATGCTGGGATTACAGGCATGAGCCACCACTCCCAGCCAACTAAAACTCTTTAAAATGACATGGGAGCATCAAAGAAAGTTCTGGAATGGACCTTCCAGCCCGGGTCCCAGGCCAGCTTCCTATTTCCACACTCATTGCATGGTCTTTACTTGCTAGTGGGATTAGTGACTAGGACCCACTGATTTTCTCTTTCACTTTCAATTGGTTTTAACTCATTTGCCTTTGGAATCATTGGAACTCTTTGTTTTCTTATCTGGAGACCCTAAATCTCAGTGATAATAAAAGGATACAGTGTATATAGACGTTTCTAATTTCCGTTTATGTGTCCTTTACTATTTCTGCCAAGCAGTAAGCATTCAGACTAAGTTCACCTAAATCATAGTGGACTTGCTAATTAGATAACTGGTAATTATCCACAGCAGTAAGCCTTTCCTGAACTGCCACCATGTATCAGATACTGTAGTTTTCATTGACAGTTCAAAGACATGGCGATATCAGAGTTTACTGTGTTTCAAGGTGTACTCACCTTGGTGAATATTCTAGTTCCTAGTGTATTGAAGAACCAGCTCTATCTATGAACTCTGGGATCTTGGTGAAGACGATTAACTTTTATGATTCTTAGTTCTCATGTATAAAACAGGAATCATCACACTTCTTAGGGTTTATGTTAGGAGCGACTAAAATAATGTATATGAGAGAGCTTTGAAAATGATACAAATATGACTGTTACTCTTATTAGACAAGGAAGATGTCACATGCAAATGACAACTAGTTAAAAGAACTTATTGCCAACTACACTTATCTGTAAGCCAAGTCCACAGGCCACTCGGAGATCAACAGCTGTGATTTTTTTTTTTTTAACATTTCAGAGGTGGCTAATAAACATGCAAACTTGATAAATGTTCTGATGAAGGAAGCACAATGCCCGGCACATAACTATTTGGGGAATGGCACATAATTGAGCCTTAAAGAATGAGTAGAAATTAGATAGGTTAACAGTACTGTGGATGGACATTCCAAGAAGAGGGTATTGCATCAAAAGTAATTTGGGCATTGGAGAAATTTTAGAAAATTTGGTGTGGCAAGGACATAACCCAATGAACTGGGAATTGATGAGAGGTCAGGCTAAAGAAGTAGGCAAGGACCAGGTCACAAAAGGTATTGTGTTCTGTGCTGGAGTCTGTTTCTCTTTCTGAAGGTAACTTTGGAAAGGTTTTAAACAAAAGAGAAATATATTTATACTGGCTTTTTGACTACTCTGGTGGCAAACATATGATGGGTGTAGAGGCTAGGAGGAGCATATCACGGTGATCCAAGTGAGAGGCAGGTGGGTCTGAACTAAGTAGTGGAAGTGGGGGATGGTGACCAGCAGAGACTCAAAAGGCATTCATGAGGCAGAACTGCCAGAACTTTAGTGACTTAGGGTGTGTGTGTGTGTGTGTGTGTGTGTGTGTATATGTGTGTGTGTGTGTGTATATGTGTGTGTGTGTGTGGTGTGTGTGTGTGTGTGTATGTGTGTGTGTGTGTGTATAAAGGGGTTGGGATGACTTCTAGACTTCTGCTTTGGGTGGCTGATGGATGGAGCCATTAACAAGGATAAAGCAAATAGGAGAAAGGCCCTGAAGAGGATAAGCGATGTTCATAATTGTTTTAAGAAAACAGGGAAGTATTTCATATGTTTTAGAAAGGTTTTCATGCAATTCACTGAAGATCTCCTTAGGTGTCATCTTCATCCCTTGACCATGGCTTTCCTCAGTGCCTGGTAGGTAAGACAAATCGGTGTATTTGATTGGACTCCTTTTGAGGTACAGAACAATGGATGAGGAGCTCAGACTTGTCTTTGTTAGGAGTTGGTTTTATCTATATGTTGCTTCTGAACTCTTTCCAAGCATAGATTCTTTATTAAACTCATCAACAATTGTCCTACTACATTTGCCACTGAATATATTGTATGATTATGGTTGGTTTAGTAGACAATTGTTATCGGAACAGCTTTTGGAATCATTTAAAACTGATACTTGTGGTTGTATTCTAAGCCTAGGTTGTTCTTTAAAAAGGACAGCCATCCTTTACATTTAATCATTCCATATTTCACAAATATCTGCTAAGCATTTCTCATGTGTCAGAAAATCCTGTGTGCTGAGGACTCAGAAATAAATAAAAAGAATCTTTGCCTTCAAGAAACTCATATTCATTGTGCAAAAACCAGTGATATTTCTCCAGAAAGTGAAATAATTCCATGTTTCTTATACTATAATATTTCAAAAATAAAATAAATTTCAAAATTAAAATGATAGAGTTTCCTAGGTCAAACATATTTCATAATAATAGGCATAATCATAGGCAGGACCTTTGCTCATAATATTTGTAGAATATTAAATATGGAAGGAAAGCCATTGAAAATGACTTTATTTTTTGTCTTTTTCCCACCCATCAAGGCAGAAGTATCAGCATTTTTTTTCCGCCCCTTTTAAAGTCAGGTTTGGATCTTCCTGGCCCCTTCGTGGCTCATTTATAACGTATGGTTACTCAGATTTTTGGTTTTGTTGCTAACTCCAAAGCACTTCTTATCAATCACAATATGAAGTTGATACACAGATTTCCATGTGGCATAAACAATGTTTGCTAAAGGTCACTGAAAGTATGACGATTATGATTCTAAAATTTTTTTTTTTACTGGTACTTTTAGCAAGATGGTCCTATCTTTTGAATTAGTGAATTATATAACAACATTCACTCTCCCCTCCTACCCACGCTAAACTTCAGGCGGGAACATATGCGAAATGTCCAGATTTTCCAGAACATGCCATTACAGACATTACTTAAGACTAGCAGATCACTATTCACCAACGGAACTCTCTACGACCTGGCACACAGCTGGGTGTTAGTTGTAGAATGTGGTGGCTCTGGGTTTTGTCTGCCCATTACCATAGCTCTTTTTTTTTTTTTGTCTTCCGGTTCTTATGTGGACTTGTCTTTCAATCCTTGTGGTCCCACAGGGTCGTCAGAGTGAGGCCCCACCCTCCCCCCACAGACAGGAATGAGCCTGTGACCATGAATTTATGTGCCTCACCCCCCAGCACCAGTGCTTAGTTTAGAGAAGGGCGCATGACTCACAGTCCTAGAGTCGATGGTTAGAGAATCCATCTGAGAAGGAAACCAAGCAGCACAGGCTGATGACATCTTTGAAACCACTGAATCCAGCTGTGCTTCAGGTCTACAACCGGACTTCCCATTAAGTCAAACAACACAGTATGTTTATGTGTAGGCAAGTTTGAGTTGGATTCCTATAACTCGCAACCAAAAGAGTCCCAACGAATACAATATGTCATTTGAAAAGTTAAAATAATCATCATATTAACCAGTCTGTCTCGAACCCCTTCCTTTCCTTAACATTTGGGGTTGTAACATACACTTTTTAAAATGCTGACAACTTAAATGACATATCTGAGTGTGAGACACACTTAGCCTAGAAGCTCATGTCAAACAATTATTTATTTTTTATGGTACAAATTAAAAGTGACAGATCTGAAGCTGTTAAGAAATACACAAAGTGCAGCTTTACTGACCATACAGATATTGCTCTAGATTAAGTACAGTTTTGTTTTTTTTTTTAACATTAAGCAACCTGTGCAGATAAAATCAGCTTTGGTTTCAATGTCAGAGCAAGTAAGGAGCTTTTAAATATTCAGTTTGGCTTCTTGGTCACAAGTCTATCATGTCAACTTCTCATCATGATGATTTTTCCAAAGAAACCCAGTCCTGTTTCCTGCCCTCCCTCCTGCTGCCTGCTCCGGGCACAGAGAAGCAGATCTCTTTGTGGTAGCTCATAAGTGACCCCGGTGACCAGTCTAGATCACAGCACACAGGACAAAAAAAAATCACTTTCTTAACAACAAATAAACAAATGTGCCTCACATAATTTCAAGTTGAAGACAAGCAAATCACATGACAAAAGGCTCATTACAAAATGTTATCCAAACAGATTTTACAGTCAAACATTGAAATGAAAATCAATTTCCTTTATCTCCATTTCTTTTAAGCTTGGTCATTAACTGGGTACAAGTAGAGTGCTGAGGTAAAACATTGATGAACAGTTTGTATTTCTTTTTTTTTTTCTTAAAATAGGAACAGTTTAGTATTGCGAGATTGTCAGCAACATTTAGCCATATCTATACAATGTGCATATACCTACAAATATTGAGCTTTGGTCCAGCGTAGAGAAACGAGCAAAGGCATTTTACGATTTCTTTTTGGTTATAGCTTGAGTTCTTTGATACGCCTCTACTTGTTTTGTTTTGTTTTTTCTAGCTCCTTTAGCTTTTTTGTTCTCTCTTTCGTGTTGTGTGTGTATGTGTGTGTGCATCTGTGTGATGACAACATAAAAAAGCCAAAACCTTGCAAATGCAATTAAGTTTCAACTGTTCAAAATATTTTCTTGGTTGAAAAAGAAAGAAAATCTATAAACAAGTGTAAAATGTAATCTCCACTGTCATTTTTTTCATGAAGTAATGAAGAAAATGCAGATGACAGTAATGAAAAATTATGTGAGAAAAATACTGAAGCTTGAAATACAATCACATATGCCCAAAGTGACTTTTATTTTTTTGTGGGTGGCAAACCTTAACCTTCAGTTCATGGAAACATAAAAGACACTTAAACGCTATTGGCATATGAAGTTGTTTACAAGTAGACATGAGAAATGTCATCATAAAATTAAGCATTAGATGTGGTCCCAAAGACTTATGAGTTACACAGTATAATTTATATTCCTAAGAATCTGTTCAGGCACCGTTTTATGCCTTGTAGCAAAAAATTTATCTGTAAAAAATTAATATAAGAAGCATTACAACACCTTATAAATAATTTATAAAACAATACAAAATTATAAAACTATAAAAAAATCACTGCACATGAATGGTGTTACGACTGTGGGATGAATATATTTCTTTTTTGTTCCACTCTGGGAGATTACTTTTATTTTATATTTTCCCTGTCCTAGTTAGACCCTCCCAATTATAGATCTCAGAACTGAGCAGGCCTTATGTAACCGCTGCCGGCATATATTTAAATATTTAGCATCCGTCATATGTTATCTTGTTAACTTCTCTTCGCAGGGAGCTTTTCTTGATGGAATTTGGAGCAGGTCCTAGGAGAATCCAAAATCTGTTTTAATCAATAAAGTTTTGGGTTTCTGGGTTGTCCATATTTGTGCAGTTATTGAGGTGGCGAAAGGGACTCTGTGATGCTGGCATTGAAGATCAAGTTAGCTGTGGTCCAGTTAGCATTGACTGATAAAATGGAAACACCTTTACGAGTGACTTGTTCCGCTTCCAGGATTCCTTTTAGAGTTTCCTTGCTGGTAGTCTCTTGATTGCTGCATGAATCATCGGAGGGGACAATTACACCGTAGCATTTACACAACCAGCAAAGGAGCCAACAGAAGAAACTCAAACCCCCCGGGGCGAGGGAGTGTATTAGGGGAAGGAGACGGCATTTCTACTCAGTTGGGCAACTTGAGATTGGGTTTCTCTTTTTTCTTTCACAACTTATTTCTAGATAATACATTAGCATGATTATAAATTATGCATGAATATTTACATTTCAACAGCAAGCAAATTGACGGCTCTCTTTTGCCTGCTCCTTTAATGGAACACCGTCTGCCTGTACCTGGGTGAAAACACCAGTGGCAGGTGCCAGGTGCTCACCTGCACAGCCGTCCTCACATCCTAACATGTCCTTCTTGCTTATCAGGTTATTGCAGCCCACAGATCTTTTAAGTTATTTTTTTTAAAGGAAATAATCCTCTAGTTCTCATATTGAAGGGTATTCTAATGTGTTAGATAAGCCCCTTCTATATTTTTTTCTTTTGGTGAAAATTTCTTCAAACTTCCTTTCCCCTGAAGAACCTAGCCCCCAATTCCAGTTGTTTAAATTTGCCCGCCACCTTTCTGCTCCATTTATATATCCTGAAGAATAATTATTCCCCCCTGAAAAAGTCTGCCATCAATATTGGAATGAAAGAAGTAGCAGAAAAGATGAGATTAACAGGATACACGATGGCCTTTAATGATCCAGTTGCTATCACTTTTTTTTTAGCCTGTGTCTTTGTGTGTATGTTCATGGGTGTGTGCATGCCATGTGTGTATTTGACTGAAATCTTGAGACATTTCTTTGGCTATCAGACTTCTGAGAGAAATTGCTTTGCACAGAAGCATAACATAGATGTAAGTATTGAACCAAATGTGCAGCTTATGTTTATATTACAAAATTAGTTTTGGTCAGCTCTCCATGTACGTGGCCAACAGACTGAGAAAAATCCCAAGCTCTGGTGTGGACAGTGAGCACAATTACAGCTTATGCCAGTGTTGACAGTTCATCGAGCAAAGCCCTAGTTATTTTGGAGTCTCTCCTGCATTTCACTAGGATCTGAGTGGAAAAGACACTGTTCCTCCCCACTTTCGTGGCTTTCCAGCAGACCCCGGGAGCCACGCGCGAGGGAGATGGAGAAATGGAGGAAAAGAGAGAAATGCGAGCTCCATTTTCTTTTCTCAAACCCACAAGTCATAGTGAGAAAAAAGCAACAAATGCTTTGGCACACGATGCAGGATGCCCTCCCGTCAAAAAGAAAGAAAAAGAAAAAAGACCACCCTCCCCACCCCCCACCCAAGTAAAACCCAATAGTGAGCCTCACAGAATGGCTTCAACAATGGTACCCACCCCGTGGGTGGAGACAATAGATGGGAAAGATGGGAGAAATCAGGTTTCCTATTGTTCTGTTAGTACAAATGTAAAAATTCGTAACACAACTTTACGCGCAGAGAAGCGTAGACGAACGATCGCGTTGCAATGCCATGTTTCTGACTTTGGTTAATAGGTTTCATAGTGAATCAGCACTTAGTACCTGAAGGGGTGCAGTCCTTCCTCCAGGTGGCAGGCTTGTATTCGCTTTGAACAGATCAAAGTTTTTGTTTCTTCGTTGTTGGTTTTTGGTTTAGGTTTTTTTTTTTTCTTTTTCCTTAAAATGTGTTCACATTTTCATAATATACAGAAAAAAGTACGTGGTTATTTGGTTTGCTTTAAGTCCATTAAAAAACTGGGTTTGGGGGAGACGGGTGGGGGAAGGGAACTATCCTACCGTATACACCTTCAGTGTGGTGTATTCCTTGTTTAAAAATTTTCAAAAAAATTTCTTGTTTCCTATTTGGAAAACCAACAGACATGTAGAAACCATTCTGTCCACTTGGTAGTTTTCTTAGTCTTTTACTTACAAGGGTGATGATGGCCGGGGCTATTTTTAAATTAAATTAAAAGTCATTGTTATTGTCGTGGAGTCCCAAGCGTGGAGTTTAGTTTCTGTGAATTTTGCTTCTGATTATGGGTGGGCATCTCTTTAGGAGTTTTCTTCCAGAGAGTCTGTTAAGGGCTCCAAAGGGACTGCCGTGGCCGGCTCGTGCTGTTTTAAGCGTTTAATTGTGTTCTTCAGGGCTTGCCTCTTATTGCAGAACCAAACTCTAACTACTTCTCGGTCATAGTTCAGCTTCTCAGCAATTTCGGTCATTTCCTGCCCAGAGGGGTGTGTGTTCTTCTCAAAGTGGGCATTGAGGATCTCAAGGGCCTGGGGTGTGAAGGAGGTGCGCCGCTTGCGCTTTTTGGATGGTTCACTCCCGATAAACTCGGTCAGGTTCTGCATACCTGCTCGATGGCGGGCCTCAGCCTCAGCCATCCACCGCTCAAGCACCGGCTTGATCTTCTGGGCACTTTTAGGGGTGATGTCCAGCTTTTCAAACCTGGCAGGATACAAAAGGCCAGGGTTCAGTTTGGCTGTCAGACTGCTAGCTATAGTGTTCTCTTGGGCTTCCTGTGGTAGGAAAAAGTGGCTTCTCAGGATGGTGTGTCTGGGGGGGAAAATTGAGAAAGAACAGTCTTACACTGAGTCCTCTGCCAGGGTGGGCCTCCTGCCTGCCTGCCTGACTGCCTGGCAGGGCGAATTCGCTGCAGGTTAATAGCCAGCTGCAAGGTAGCCAGCCCTGCCCAAGCCAGCGCCAACCCTCCCAGCGTGCTCCATGCCAGACCATGCAAACCACACAGGCACACAGACAGGGGTGAGGAGAAGCAGAGACAGCAGGATGCATGAGCTATCATAACAGGCACGCAAACAACTCACAGGCCTTTTCCCTATAAACTCTGAGATCTAAGCTTTTATTTAACAGTACCAGCTCCATTTCTCCAGTCCTCAGACTCCTGAAGGCAAAAATTAACACTAGGAAGTGACATCAAAGATGACAGTTGTCACATTCTTTCATTTAAAATGATTCTTTACATTTGGATTTCTTTAAATTTCCCCCACTGACTTGGTTATAAAAATGTTAATGCTATTATCATAGTCACTGATGGCCGCTGGGACTTTTTTATGGCTCTCTTTTTATCTCTCTTTTGTGTCTCATTTTGACTTCTCTCTCTTTTTCTCTCTCTGGGAACAAACAGTTTTCACCATATGTAAGTTAACAGCATGCCCTTTTTCCAGGTAAAACATAACCCATTGCTACTTTCCTGTTCTGGCTCAAACAGCTGGACACATTGTAATTACTATAAAACACCCCACCTCTGGGTGTGCTAAGACCACCTCCTGCCTTCCAAACACCATCCTGCGTAATGGTGTACTTTTGCACCAGGGCACCAAGCTGTGTTTAATGTGTGATATCTGCAAACTGTACTTGAATGATATCATTTTCTGTAAATGAGGTCTTCTATGTATCAACTGCCATCAGCAATTCTTTGCTACATTGACTTTAAAAAATATGAAGTGTCATGGACAAAATTATATAGAGTGTTTTAAGAAGTCGCCCTGGTACCAAACTCACACTCACTCTCAATGAGGTACCAAAGAAAGTAGGAATTCTTTAATTCATTTGTTTGTTTATTCTAAATCCAAATTCACAACTCTCTAGTATGACAGCTTTGGATACATAGAATTCTCCTCTCCCTTTTACAGTATCCCATGCTGTTGAAAAACTTCTGACTACAGAGTGCATCTTATTACAATGGTCTGTTCTCATAGAGCTAAACTGAGCCTGTGTTACTCAGAATATGTCTTGTAAGGATGCTTGCAAAAGTGCAGAAAAGGATAGGTTTTCTTTATGTGCCACAATCTTATTTTTGGCAGCATATTTTAGATCTCTTATAATGTGATAAGCAGCACAAACAGAATCAAATTTTAATGCAATTTCCATAGCATTCCCTTCCACATAGAATTCAAAGGTTATTTGTTTATTTTTGAAGAACCCAGCTTCCAGTACTGGTCAAGGAGGGAAGGAGTACATTTGCTTTCAATACAGAGTGAACTGATCATTTAATGTTATTTAATGAACTTGTCCTTTAAGGCAAGCTCCTCAAAAGCTCTCATTGTTGTGCTAATTTGCCACATACCACATTTTGCCATCGTTTGCCATAAAATCCCCAAAGCTTAAATATTTGATTGCGTGACAACAGGCTTTACAGTGTCAAGGCACCAGGGGACAGAGGTTGTGATAGGGCTGATCAGTGTATCGGTAATGCTTTTTTCTCTGTGCCTCTGATAAGCAGGGATTTAAAGCAGCTCCTAGGAGTCACTGCAGCTAATGAGGGACAAGCGATGCCTGAGTGTGCAGGCTCCAAAGCAGGTTCCTCAGCACCCTTTGAATTCACTTAAATTGTTCCAATATAAGATCTCGGTCTTTCTTTCTTTTCTTGATAAATAGCTCCTAAAACGATCTCACAGAAGTACTGGAAGCTAGAGAAAGGCCCAAAAGTCAAGGCATCAGACACGTTCTGTTATACTAGGAATTCCCAGTCTCCACATTTCAGCCACAGCTTTTTTGACCTCTCTCTGGGGTAGACTTTAGAAATCAACATACTTGATTGGGAATGCCCAAGAAGTGCTAAGTGCATGAGTTAAACATGAGCTAGCACTTATATCAATAAAAGGAAATCACGTTTTAGGTCTAAAAATAAGCTAAACAGGAATTTAGCACCAATAGAAAATTGGCAACAACTAAAAAACCTGTGGCTGCTTTTATCCCAAGGCTGTCAAGATGAAACAAAATTAATGTTTCCCAACAGGGAGCAATGGTATTCATATCATGGATGCTGCTTGTTAGTGTTGATGCTTCTGTACATGTTGTTTGGAATAACATATACAAGCCTTGAAACAAATTTCCCAGCAGTAGTATCCTTGTATAGACTGAATAAAGGTTATTTTCTACAGGGAGGTATCTTATAAGAAAAAACAGTAGGGGAGGCCATAGAAGTGAGAGGATCCTATGGTGCTTTTTGTATTTAACAACAATCAATGGGTTTTATGGAAAATCATTGAGCAAAATGTGAGCTGCAAGCTACTACCCCATACTGATGTTATTTATAACCTTAGTCTTAAACTGCAGGAAAAGTACACTTCCGTCCTTTGGGGAATACATTAAAAGTATAAAGAGCAGATAAAAAGACAGCATTTCATGGATCACCAAGAACAAAATCCACTTAAATGAGTTTAGAGTTGGTTTCTTGGCTTTTCCTGATGGAGGAGGACTCATAAGGTATTGCCCAAGAGGAAAAAGCTCTTACCGAAGTGCCTTTGTTACCTCATGCATAAACATGGGATTAGTGCAACACACACATGCATGCACGGGGCCTGCTTCTGACCACTTAACCCGGATCAACTTGAACACAACCAAGGCCGGATTCTGTTATTCATTTACTTAATTTGGGGGAGATGAGCAAGGTTAGGCCAGATTTTCACTACCCTTTTCTGAGCCATTTAAAGCAGCCGCTTCTTCTTTTATTTTATTTTTTTTTCTTATAAACGTGCTTTTAAAGCTGTTTCTGGGAAGGCAAGTTAAAACCTTCAAGGTCACAAGATAGTTAATTTTTTTTTTAAATGTGTGTTTTCTTGGAAAATCCTGATAGCCATCTCTGGGCAGAAATAGCGAAGGCGTTAACACAAATTGGGAATGGCAGCTTTACAACATTTGCTCAGAATACCTATGTACGGACAAAGTCGGTGGCTCTCAGCTGCATAGGAGTGTGGGCCCAGGAGGAAGGCCCCTGACCCCGGGGTAGCGTATTTCCAATGAGACTGCCTTGGAAGTTCTTTGTGAGTTGACAGGAGTTATAAAGCCAGGACCCCCAAATTTGCTTCAGCAGCATCGTCTGCATCAAGATCACCAATCCCAACATATAGCTGCCCCCAAACTTTGTTCCCACTCTCTGCCCCTCCAGCTTTGCCCACCCGACGAAGAAAAGCTGAACTGCGAGGACAAATGAGGCCCAGGCCGGCCAGAAGAGGTGACAGCATGCAGGCGCGGGTTACCTGCAGATGGCTGACTGGCTGTACGCAGGCCCCTCTGTAGCACTGAGAGCCTGTCCCACCTGAGTCTGGGTCAGGCCAAGGGACAGGCGCCGGATTTTAAAAGCTTTGGCAAATTCTCGGATCTCCTCCAGATTAACCCCATCCACCTCACCCGCTGCCGTTTGAGGATCTGTGGAGATGTTTTTAAAAATAGGATCAATACGTCAACACGCAGCCGAGCAATATCTGTTTATTACGGTTTATAAGAAAGTGGCTCTCTTTAGCAGCAGAGCAGTGAGGAAACCAACCTCAGAGAATGTTCTCTTTGTCTCCCAGGTGAGACACCCAAGACTCCATCCTCAATTCATTACACCTCCACAAATCATCCTTCGAGATGTTTCTGTCCCAGACAAAGCCACAGCTTGTTCACACTGCCACTTCCCCAATGCCAGAGCATGTTCCTTAGGGCTTGACAAATAACAGCCAGCACTGGGAGGCACTTGCTATGGGGATGAGACTCCATTTTGCCCATAAATATGTTCAAATATTGTGCAAAAATATGAAAAGGGAAAGGTTTCCATTTGAAATGTTTTAATTAGCATATTTAATGCTAAAAATTGCTCTTGAAGAAAATAGCATTTTGTATTTTTCCTTCACCTGATCGCCAAAGCAGCCAGGCTAACAGCTAGGCTAACAGATGATAATGTTGCCTAATTTCTTACGTTCACATTGGTCCCTCAGAAAAGCATGCTTATGAAACTGGGAGAATGATATTGTCTTTTTCCCCCCATAGCAGTTTACTGACACAGACGCCTTTGTCCCCTGAAAGGGCACATAATAAAAAATGCCTACCACAGGAAAGCTCCTTTGGTGCTGGATAACGCGGTCAATTTAGGACTTATCAAGGGAAATGACACAACAGCTGGAGAATGAAACTTTTCCCCCCCTGGCTACTGATCCCTGGATAAATGAAAGCATACACCAACCTGGAGACAGCATGGGTTGGGGATGGTGGAAGATTTCAAAGTGCTACTCAATCCTGCCTGTAGCGAAGCCATTCTCCCTGTGAGCTGACTCTATTGTTCTTCACCTCATTCCTCAGACTTAGGTGAAAAGTTTTTCTCTTCCTTTTTCTGCACAATAACCCATCGATTTCAGTAAATTTGAGTACTTGTCCAAGGACTGTGGCAGACTATATTACTCTTCTGGGCTGAGAACTATGGAAACGCTAGTTGTCGTGACACAAAACAAAAAATACCCCACAAAACCAGAACATTTTCATGCCAAACGCCCATTTTCAAGGACTTTTAAATAAAGATGCTAATATCTGTGGGGAGCTTGGAGCTTCAAGTACAGATTTTCTTATTACTGGGGAGGGATCTTCTCCAGCCTAAGGAAAATGGACTCTGTCAACAGAATCAGCAAAACAGGTATAGTTTGTCTTTTAATCGTCACATTAAAACAACAACAAAAAAAGTCCTGTAGAATGTCATTACTCATAATTTTGTTGTAGAAAGATTGAAAAGTGGTATAACTCCTGCAATCGGTCTAAGTATTTTTTAAAAGTAACTTCTGGGAGTCTGGAGTGGGGGGAGGGGCAATATCAAAAACAGTTCAGCCTCTATGGAGTTTACAGTCTATAGGGGACTGGCATACAATGCTAATGCGTAAGAAACAATTAGAGAAAAATATCAGGCAGAGTATAATCGAGAACTAATGGTATGACGTCCACACCGGGTGTGCAGAGACAGGAGAGAGGAGAGGAGGGAGGATTCATCTAGGTCTTCCCCAGTGGGCAGCTTTCAGAGAACGGAGGAGTCATATAGTCTGGTCAGCGGTGACAGCGTGCACACAGCCAGCAAGGCAGGGAGGAGCAAGGCACCGTGAGGACCTATAAGGTTTGTAGGGTGAAGCAGCAGTTCGTGCTAGAAGTGAATATTTCAGTGTAGCACAACGAGAATCTATGAGCATGGGCAGGGCAGGGGTGGGCAGTGACTATAAAACTGTTAAGATGAATAGAAATCCTGTTTTTTCTCCCAAAACTACTCCCAGAAGGCAGGCAATCCTCGGCTAACGAGATTTGTTTGGGTCGTCCCTAGTGGAGGCTGCGCTCTGGATCCCAAACCCCACGAGCACATCAGCCTGGAGCTGCTTCCGGGCTCGCTAAGGATTGTGGGAGCTCACTTCGGCAGTCACCGTCTCGAGCCGTTTTTCCTTTCCCCGTGAAAAAATTCCCTAGAGTAAAAGTTGCCCATGAGCAGCGTGCAAATAAAACCCAGCTTTCCTAGTGTTTATATTAAAAAAATTACTTGCTAACATGTAAACATTTATTTCTAAAGGAAAATCTTCATTTTCCAAATTCTTCTGAAATGTTAGAAGATTTCACTGCCCCGGATGTACATTTGCACTTGGTAATGTCCAGTGGGCTGCAGCTGATTCTGGCTGCTCCTTCAGCTCCTCCTCATGTTCACACCACCCAGCCTCCAACCTGCTCCTTGCTCAGCCCGTTTTGTGACCCTGCGTTTAACGCATGCGTTCCCAATGAGGCTGATACTGGTTCTGAGGGGGAGGCAAGAAAAGTCTTAGTACAATGGCGTGGTCCCCCAAAGGGCCATAGTACATCAACAGAGCAGATGTGCAATATATCTGTGGTATTAAAATGTTATGGACGGGTGGGGTGGGGAGGAAGGAGGGCAATTAAGATTAACAAACAAACAAACAAAACACCTAAAAATGCTCCTTGCAGGGGGAGTGGGGTGATAATAAAACAATAGCTGAGAGCTGGGCGCGGTGGCTCACGCCTGTAATCCCAGCACTTTGGGAGGCCGAGGCGGGCAGATCAGGAGGTCAGGAGATCAAGACCATCCTGGCTAACACAGTGAAACCCTGTCTCTACTAAAAAACACAAAAAATTAGCCTGGCGTGGTGGCAGGTGCCTGTAGTCCCTGCTATTCGGGAGGCTGAGGCAGGAGAATGGCGTGAACTGGGGAGGCAGAGCTTGCAGTGAGCCGAGATCGTGTCACTGCACTCCAACCTGGGAAACAGTGAGACTCTGTCTCAAAAAAAAAAAAAAAAAAAAAAAAAAAAGCTGAGAAACCCTGGTTTACAGAAGAGAGTACAGAATGGTACAGTGAGAGAGGGGTCTGGCCTCTCTGAGAGAGGGAAGAAGGGTTTGGCAGTCTTGCAAGGGTGTGAGCATGGAGGTTTGAAACTGAAAAAATGGAAAGCTGGAGACATTCCACGTAACAATATCACTTTTAGGACTGTGATTTTCTTAATTTGGCAGGTATAAGAGTCACCGGTTTGGGTCCAGGGATGTGCATTTTTAACAAGTAACATAAGCGATTCTGATGCAGGGGATCTGCTGACAACTACAGAAAGAAATCCTTCTTTGTGGCCCTGGCTCGACCAAGTCTGGGTGTGGTGCCCTCTGTGTGCCATTGTCTCTACTGATCCTTTACCATTATTCAGCAGGCTTCACTACACAGAAAACTTGCTCTCTTACCTGTATAGGACTGATGGGCCAGACAGGTCTGTTGAGCAGGAGCTCCGGAGCAGCCATCCCCCCTTGGCCCTTTCCTTACCCCACTCTCACTACATATGGCAAGTGGTCAAGATCTGGGAATCAGTGGGCTGGGAAAGTAAAATTTTTGCCTTTATTAGCCCCATCTCTAGATCAGCTAGATTCAGTTGAATTAACCAGTATGTGAGGGGCAGGTCTTTAATCTGGAAGGGTTTCCATGGTCTACTCCAGTCCCAGGGCCTGCGTTGCCACCAGACAGTGGCACAGGATTGGGCAGGTTTATGACTTGGGCTGACATTTTATGTAAATGTGTCCTCTCATCTTTCTTCCCTTCCCCTGCTGTCTATTGTTTATGTGTCCTTACTAGTTCCTTGAGACTATCAACTGAATCTGTATGTGTGATCGTGCAGGCTGCTTTTTGTGAGATCACTGACAATAACCAGAGTTGAAAAGGAAGCTATGGACTTTTAGCCTGTGTGCATTGATGGTGTTGTGTGGATTATCAAACTTTCACTTTAAAGCTCAGAGGGATGGGAGCCTGGGCTACTGAGCCCAGTATCTTCCATGAGGCCCCCAAGAAAGAGTTATTCCACCAGGAAGTTGAATTCCTTCTTCTTCCTCTGACAGTTTCCACTCTTGTATTTTCTCCTGGTTCTACTTAGATCCGTGATAAAATAGAAATTCTATGAAATTTAAACAGGGTGATGGTCTATTGGACAAAGTAGCATCTCTCTGCAAAATTTGTTGATTGCTGGAGGTGAACACTCAGATTTCTTTATATTAGTGTTCTTATCCATAAAACTCAGATGGCAAAATGTTATTGTTATCGTTTTGCTCCATGGGTTCTGAGACTACAAAAATCTTCCCATTCAAAAAAGGAGTCCACTTCTAGATAAACAATAGCTTTACCCTGATTACTACATGTGGGACTTGTCTTCACACGTTGGAAGAATTCATTAGATGGTGTCTGTAAGATGTTTTGAATTCATCAAAAGACTAATGCTCTTTTTTTAATCCCAAAGTTTCTGCTTAAACTCTTGAGGTTGTTTCACTGTGAGAATAGTTTCCCTTCCTTAAGGAATATATACTTTTTTTGGCTTGAAAAGGGGAAATAAGAGGTTACTGTGGTAAACAGAGTCCTCCCTGGAATGCTGCCTTAGCTCAGAATTTCACATTCTGTCCTGGGATAGGTCAATCTGGCTTTCTGTCATCTATTCTCCTGGCTATGGGGAGGCTGGGTTCATTTTAAGGATGAATCTCAAGGCCACCTTGATGGGAACTTCAGGGAAAATCCTCAGCTCTCTCACAAGGTGGATCTAGCACTTTTAACCAGCTCTAGGGAAACTCAATCTGGGGCTTCTGTGGAGGGCGGAGGAAGTGGCATCTTTTATAGAAGTTTGCTCCAGATTACATGAGCCTGATATATTAAAGACACGGCCAGAAAATAATAGCAATGATGGCCAGGGTCCACCCTGAGTCTGACCCTTTGATCAACTTATAGAGGAATTAACTGGCCTGGGGACTTAGGCTAACATGGCATTGAAAATTGGCAGTGACTCATAAATATAATGATGATGTTTCCAAAATCAAGCCTGGGATGCATGAACTGAAAGTAAAAAAGATTTTTATGGGCGCTAAATGCGAACTGCGTGAAAACAAACCTGCTTTGTAGAATCTGGTTGCACGGTCACCGGGCCCATACTGAATTGAGTGCTCAGGATGCATCAGTCAGGACAGAGTTTTGCTTTATTTTTTATTATTATTATTTTTTAATTTAGCTCCTTCCCACTCTTAGCCCAGGCATCAGTGTAAGGTGCTGCTAAATGGGTTGAATGGTCACCATGCATCAACATCATCTTTCCATGATTCCTGATTTGTAGGATTGTTATGAGAGTAATATACATCTTTAAAGAAGCTTCTAAAGGTATGAATTAATTAATTAACTATCTTATGTAAATAGCTGTCTGCTTTTTAGTGCTAGTCTCACAGCAAATAATGGGCATATTTACCACATATTTCTGAGAAATAGGAAGCCATTTGGGAGTTTGCAATGCAATTTGGGAGAACAGTCTTTTTGCAATATGGTGACCTCTTTGGGATGTAGAAAATGGCATGGATTGTGAATCAGGGTGTTTCACTGTGCTATATGTTATCGGCATGCAACTTTAAGTTCACTTTATAGCTTTGTTTTTTGCTGGAACTAACTATAAGTCATTTGCTGTCTAAGGATCAAGCTTAGGTGTTGAGAAAATGTATACTGGAAAAAAATCCAGCAAGCAATCAAAATCCTAAATCTACCTATTTCTAAACAGTGCACTGTAAATCTTAAACCTGATTGGGACATTTGTCAAGTCACTTGTTTGACTCTTCTTCTGACTTTCTAAAAACCCTGCTTATAAAAACTGTATCCACCTCTGATGATTATGGAGACTGAGCAAGGTTTAATACAAGGCAAGGTGCTAGAAATAAGTACTGTGCAGATTTTCTAATAAGTATGCATGTTTGGTAGTTCTGAGCCCAGACGTGCTGTCCTTTGCATATGAATATCTTGTATCATTACTAAGGTATTAACTCAACATTCTCTTGCTTGCAGTGGGCAAAACTTTTGTATGATCCACCTATTCTAGTTCATCTGGCATATGGCAGGTTAGCCAACACTAGGATGACAGTCTTTGACAATGACATGGAGGACTCATTGGTCATGGTTTTGACCAAAGTTTTGGTGATATTGTGATGTAATAAGATGTATATATATACACACAACACCTTGGTCTTCATCCTTGGTTCCTGGCACAGAGCTCCTTAGACTCTTATAATTTCCTAACAAACAGGGGTGCTAGACTCTTATAATTTCCTAACAAACAGGGGTGCTTCTGTTCTAATATTTAGTCTTTGAGCCCACTTCCTGACACGGAGCTCCTAAATCCTTTGGAATGTCCTGGATGATAGGAGCATCTTTTGTTCTAATGAGGTGATTCTTAGGGGCTCCTGGATACCTTCATGATAACAGCAGGTCATCAGAAAGACAAAGCCATGATTAGAAGCTTGAAGCTTTTAGCCCCACCTCAACTCTTTAGGGAGAGAAGAGGGGCTGGAGACTGAGTTAATAATCAATCATGTCTACATGATGCAGCTGCCACAAAAATCACTAAGGTATGGAATTCAGAGAGCTTCCCAGTTGGTGAAAACATCCACATTCTGAGAGACTGGTGCACTCCAACTCTACAGGGGCAGAAATTCCTGCATTTGGAATCCTTCCAGACCTCGCCCTGTGTACCTCTTCATCTAGCTGTTCATATGTATTTTTTATCGTATCCTTTATAGTAAACCAGTAGATGTGTATTTCTCTGCATCCTGTGAGCCATCATAGCAAATTATGGAACCAGAGGGTTATGATCCATGTACTATTCATTCTGTAGTTGGGTTTTGAGACAGAAGGGAATTAACTAAACAACATGCTCAAAATTTGTGGCAACTCTAAGTCCAGCAATGGGTTAGGGCATAATGCGACCCTAGTGGTACTGTTAGACCCTCTTGGCCTGCAGAGACAACTGTGGAGCTAGCTTGGTGTCATTCAAGCTCTGCATAAGGGTTTGAAGTTTCCGGCTTCAATTGCATGTGGTAAAAGAGTCTCTCTTTCCCAAGTCTATATATTTTATACCAAGGATATGTAATATGGTTCACTCATCATAAACCTAGAACTTATATGTCCCACTGGCTACTGTGCAGTGGAAGTTCCATCTGGCCCATTAAAGTATCTCTGTTACTGATTTCTGAAAAAGGCTAATCCTTCACTGCCCAGCTGTGACAAGGGACTAGAGAGAACCTAGTTCCATCTATCTGACTGTCTGCTGTCTGCCATCCACTCATTCATCTTTCTGTCCATCTTACACATATTAACTATTTACCTTGTGTGAAACATTGTATTAGTAGGAGGTTGTTTGTACTTCGTTTTCATATTTAACTTATTTCTTCTCTGTAAAATGCTAAACTTTGGTTCCTTTTCTTTCAGGACCAAAGCTTAACAGCCTATCCTAAATTTATGACCTTGCTGCCATTTAGAAATGGAGTATTTTGCAAAAACTTATACAGAATATTGAAGTGTAACAAAGTTTGACTCTTTTCCCTAGGATTTTTTTTTTAATTAGGGGAAATCTGACTATAATTAAATTTGCTTTATCCTTAACTTTATGCAAGTCAGACTAGAGTTTCTGGAGAGGGTTGTATATCTGAACAACCTAAAATACAGTTGATGGAAAATGCATATGTATCCTGAAACTCTGGTGTTGACCCATCTTTAAGATCAACAGCATCCAGGTTAGTCTGGTGAAGTACCTGGGCATTTTTTCTTTTTTTGAGATGGAGTTTTGCTCTTGTTGCCCAGGCCGGAGTGCAATGGCATGATCTCGGCTCACTGCAACCTCCACCTCCCGGATTCAAGTGATTCTCTTGTCTCAGTGTCCCAAGTAGCTGGGATTGCAGGTGCATGCCACCATGCCCGGCTAATTTTTGTATTTGTAGTAGAAACCCAGTTTCATCATATTGGTCAGGCTGGTCTTGAACTCCTAACCTCACATGATCTGCCCGCCTTGGCCTCCCAAAGTGCTAGGGTTATAGGCATGAGCCACTGTGCCCGGCCTACCCAGGCATTTTAACATCTTTCCATAATGCCTCATTCCGTTTTCTTCCCCACCCACAAGCATCTTTCTTGCCTGAATTATCAGTATAATTGAATAGAGACATACATCTATGTAATTATTTTTCTTTTTTGAGGAGAATTACTTGTCGGGGAGGTCATGGCAACCCTCCATTTTGCTTTAAGATTTGCCCCATGATATATAAGATCCTACTGTTCCTGTTATAACAGGTCATTCATGACACTTGACCAAACACAGATCCTCACATGTCCTCATTTTATGGCACAGATGCCTATGCAGGCGTCCATAGCTGCTGGATTTTTGGTCCCTGGTGAATTGCAATCTATGCACATGTTCCACAGTTTTATAGATAAGTAAAAACTACATTAACGGTGACTGACATTAAATCAGACCATTATCCCATCCATCTTAACATGCTGTTATTTGCATGTGATAAATATACTACCTATCCCTAGGGCCAAATACCATTCTAATAACTATATATATACATATATAGGCTATTTAGGGAGGCAGACTTGCAGGCTTATCCTATTTTATGAATGGTTGTTCAGAGACTTCTCATCTGATTCTGGCCCATGCAGCTTCCCCCACATGCCACTTGAGGTGGCTTATTGTACGCACACACCCACCCGCCCACAGGCTTGCTCTCTTTTATTTCCTCTGACACCTACAAATAGAATGGCAGGGGACTTCAAACACACGGAAAAGCAGCTTGACCTGCCAACTGAGTGCCTGTTGTTGGTTATTTCAGTTGTGAGCTATGTGGCTCATGCCCTGAAAGCTGATCAGTTGCTACCTTCTGAAGTGGCAGGACTGACTCAGCACATCAGCAACCACTTAAGATGGAACCCGGTCCTTGATAGCCACTAATCCGGGGAGTGTGCTTTGGGGGCCTGCTTCCCTAAGGAACCATCTGGTCCTGGGGACGGACTTCATCTCAGTATTGACCTAGCAGTGCCAGGAAATTCCTCTGCAGCGTTGAGAGAAAGAGAGAGCAAGAGAGAGTGAGAGAGAGACAAGAAGGAAGACATTGCAAATAGGCAACAAGAAGGCCACCGTGATTTAAACCGAGCCAGAAAGGATACTTACTGCTGACTAACTGGCCCACGCTCAAAGCTGAAGAAGAGGAGGATGAGGAGGAAGAAGAGGAAGCCTGCCGGACGGGACTTTGAGACATGGTTGCTTGGCTGTGAGCCAGGTGCAGAAGGTTGCCTTGGGAGGCTGCTTGACCCACTGACGTCTGGGAGGGTTGGTGGAGCTACATGAGGGGATGTAAAAAAAAAAATACACAAATGAATGAAAAATTAGGGGGAAAATGCCTGGGAACAGAAGTTTCATCTGGGGGTGAATCATTTTATTTCCAAGAATATATACTTCTCAGGAAGAGTGCACACCCTACACAGCAGGTAGGCATTTTTTTTTTTTTTTTTTTTTTTTTTTTTTTTTGTAGAGCACATATTGCCACTTGCTTGACAGGCATTTTATTAGTAATTCTAAATATATTATTAATTCCCTACTTGGCTTGTTAGAGCACCCAATTTTCTACATTTCTCGACCCTGGCATGTGGCTGGACCTTTCTGTCTATTCATACAATTACAGCACACTTGACAGGCTTCTCAAATAAGTATAGATAAAATATAACACCATCAACTCAGACTGGGAAAGTAAAACTTAAAGGTGTGGCTGTGCCCCACCATTTTATCCTATGTAACTGGTATTTTTAGAAAAGTTCCAATGTAGGCTGAGTGTGTGTGGGAACTTCCTCCTCTTACAGACTCTAGAGTCTGGATGGGTTTCCGTGGAGTTGATAAAATGCTCTCTGATATCCTAAGGAAAATTCAGAGAGAAGATGGGGAGTCAGGACAAAAATTTCCAGTGGGATTTCTAGCTCTCAGTTGTGACTTTCTTACTCTGTGCCAGTCACTGTATTAAAGACATTGACTAATTTTCCTATCAGCCTGTGGTGTGAGTACTATTTCCAACCCTCTCTCACAAACGGGGAAGCCGAGGCACAGAGAAGCTAAAGGATTTTATAGGTTCAGCCAGCAAGTGCAGAGGAGCTGGTCTCTGGACACATGAAGTCTGACCCTGGGACCCGGGCTCTTGGTCATGATGCCACAGGAAGAATTAATTTAATTTTAAAAATTGTGTGTGTGGTAAGGAAGGCTGTCTTTATATACATTTATTCATGATTCCTCTACAGGTTATCAAAGGACTGTTGTTCTGAGAGGTGAGAGGAGCTCAGCTGAGGAGAGAAAGGAGAGAGGGAAGGGAAATGCTTGCAGGTTCTAGGTCTACTTGGAGGCCCAGGAGGGATGTCTCTCCATCTTTTTTTTTTTTTTTTCTCCTGGAAAGCTGCCATAAGGGCAGGCCAGGACCCCAAGCAGGTAGACAACAAGCCTCAGCATTAGCCACCTTTGTTGATTGGATGTAGCATTTTTTGGTTTGCAAAGTGCTTTCATATCCATCGTCATTCTCACAGAGGTGCAGCAAGGCTTTTGTAACAAGGAATCAGCCTGTGAGTAGAATTAGGTCAGGACCTGACCTTTGGTGGGAGAGTGAGCTACCCCCCAAACAGGCACCAATCTGAGAAGATCTACCACCTTGTTAGCACCTAAGAGCCAGCCTGAGGTGTTTCAACTTCATATTTGTCACTGCTTTCCCAGTGTGTGTGTGTTCATTTTTTCATTCAACTTTATTGAGATGTAATTTACACATAATAAAATAAATCCATTTTAAACACAGAGTTTGATGAGTTTTGTCAAATGTGTACACATGTGAAACCACCACCACAATCAAGTTATAGAACCTTCTAATCATTCCACAATGCTCCCTCCTCTCCTTTGTCATCAATTTCCCCTCAACTCCCTGCCCTAGACAGCCACTACCCTGATTTCTGTAACTCTGGATTCATTTGTCTGAGTCCGGAAATGGAATCATACAGTACGTACTCTTTTTGTATCTGGCTTCTTTTGCTTGGCATACTGTTTTCGAGATTCATTTATTTTGTTGCATGCCTTGGTAGTTTCAGTTTTTTTTTTTTTTATTGCTGAATAGTATTCCCTTCCATACATATATGAATATGGTATATTGTTTATGAATTCACCTGTTGGTGGGTATTTGGGTTGTTTCCAGTTTGGGGCCATGACGAATAAAGGTGTTATATAAACATTAATGAACAAGGTTGTGTGTCTACTTGTGTTTTTGTTTCTCTTATGTAAATACCTAGGAGTGGAACTGCTGGATCATACTGTAAATGCATGTTTAACTTTCTTAGAACCTCCCAAACTGATTTCCAAAGTGGTTATACCATTTTATGTTCCCACCAGCAATGTATGAGAATTCCAGTTGCTCCACATTCTCCCTAACACTTAGGATCATCATGCTTTCTAATTCCCTAAAGTGTTTTTATCAAATTAATATTTTTCCTTCAAACAATTGTTAGTTAGGGGCTACTCCGCAAATGTTCTTAAGGAGCTCTTTTCCCTTCTGGTCCCCTGTGGCAATAATAATGGCTTCCCGACTCACATGGTATTCCTATGCAGCAGATGTGCCTGGCAGGATTACATGAAGTAAATAACCAGCCTATGTGGCTGCTGAACATTAGAATCCAGGCTCCCATCCCACAGTGCAGGGATCTTCCCAGGAAACCACTTCGTGCCTCCTACAGAATTGCCTGCAGTTACATTTCAAGTGAACAGCTGTATTGTTACTCAGCTATGCAAAGTAGAGGCTAGATTACAAACCAAAGACAGTTACAATTGACATGGGATCCCAAATTAATATGCATCAAGCATCTGCCAAAGGTAATTAGCCAAACTGCTGAGCACATAATCAACAATTGAATCCAGTAAATTTTATACTGTAGGGACACACATTAAAGATTAAATCTATTTTTAATTTGCTTAATAAAATGTGATAGATATTTGCATGTCAATCTACCCCCATAACCTATTGAGTTGTCCTTCTAAATACTGTTACTTGGCAAAAGCTTTTTACAGTTTTGAGTTACTAAATCGTGAGACTGTCTTCAGTTTTACCACTGCATCAATGTTTTATTGGCCCTGGGTGTGGTAAAGAACCATCAAGGAACTGGAAAAGACACCAATTTAAATATTTCTTCCTCAGACACAACACAGTAAAGAAAAAATTACTAGGCTGCAATCTTGCTTAAGAGTCACTAGAGCAAGCTGGGGCTTATGCATTAAGCTAGGCAAGAGAAGAAATTTGAGATGAAAAGAAAATAATTATTTTAAGAACTTGTTCCATGTCCATACAGTCAAAAGGAGAGTCAAAAGGAATCTAAGATGTCTAAGAATCTAAGAAAGATATTTTTCTTCCAAAGTAAATAATCATTTCTTTTAGGACACTGGGGTCCTGCTTACCTCTATAGTTCAACCAGATAGTTCACAAAAACCAACACAAATTCTGCAAATTTCTTACTTGTCAAGGATCAAGAAGATTATATAAGCAGTGGCATCTTAATGGAGCCCATAGATTTCATTCCAATTGCCAGTGTAAATGTGTATCTGTTAATTCTAGAATCATTTGCAAGCTCAGATAGAATAACCTATTGTACATGTCAAAATCAGCCCAGAGACTGACCTCTCGCCTTCATAACGTCTTTCCTTAGAAAAACAGGACTTCAGAGGTACCACTTATGTGACCTTCCATCTCTAAAACTGTAATTCTTTCAGGTAAACTATGAAATATAGCACTATGTCATTGGAATTCTTAGTTTAATGTTTTTGGTGTATTAATCTTTAGAAATTTTATGCTTAAAATATATTTATCAAATAAGAAAAGACAAAGCAGAGATTTAAGCTAGTTTATGAAACAGCTCTGGGGTTCAATATAAAAAGTTATGTTAAATAAGCAGCATTAGGAATATGTTACTTAATTTGATTTAATTATGTTGTTGTTTTGGATACTGACTTAACTGTAAAAATCGTGTATACTTGTATTGCATAACTATTGGCAAAAGAAATAGACACTTAAATACTAGGACATAACTGGACACAAAAATTGGAATAGTTTACCAAAAGAAAATGCAGGGAGTTAGGGAACAATCAGAAGCAGAAGAAAAAGTTTCTTTTCCTTCCTGGAGGGAAAGGGAAACTTAGATGCTTCTATAAAGGCCGATGTTTTATTACATTGTCTTATTTTTGAAAGGCCAAATATATGGGTAATGTTTACTGGATGCTTCCTACCTGTTTTTGTATCTATTATTTAAAATCCTGGCAATAGTCCTCCTTTTTAGGTATTGGTGATACCATTACAGAAGAGGAAACAGAGACTTAAAAAGATGAAATGACTTACTTGGGATTACACAGCTGGTACAAGTAAGCTTTGAATCCAGGTAAGTCTGACTCAAGAGCCAGCACTCCTTCCACTATGCCCCGCTGCCTCTCAACTCCCCGATCATTGGAGATGAGCAGTTACAGGTCAGGGAAACAGCAGGGAGCTCTAGCTGGGAAGTGTGGGACCAAATGAGGTATGTTCAAACTGATAGATCACGGTGAGCTACACTTTCAAGTTGATCAACCATAGTGTAGATCATCATGATCTATCAATGTGGTTTTTTTTTCCTAATGTAAAATTTCAAATATTTTTCTGGTTTAAGAATTATTGCCTGCAGTTCCCTATTTAAAATGTCATATTTGAAAGAAAACATGGTTCTCTCAGGTGGCTAGAAGATTATCCAAAAATAATGTTATGATTTTAGTGCAGTCTGGGGACACATCTCAGATGCAGTTGCCTACAGATTGTTCTTTGCTTCATATAATTAATTCTGGTTATCTGTACTACCCCCAAACTTACTCTTCTCAGTATTGTATCCTGTTTATATGATCATATTTTCTGTTTATTCACCATACTGTTAGTAAGACTGCCTAAAGGAGCTTGAGTTTCTGTCCGTCTAAGTTTGCGTAATCACTTTCTTGCCTTTTTTTGAGCTGTGAGCCAGTTGTAAATAGGCTGAGAGCATGGAGAATCTGCAAGAAGAGAAAAGGAACAGCTCATGTGAGCCTGTGGCTGTGCATTTTCCAGAGGAGGAGGACTGGATGTCCATCCCACACACAGAATGACAAACGGAGCACAGGATGCAGGGTCTGAGATGCTTTCTACGTCCTGTTGGCTCTCACAGGCTTGCTCTCTTGGTTTGTTTTTATTGGTTGGCACTGCCAGGGTGTCTAATATATTCACCAAAAATAGATTGAAATAACAGCACGCTGTAAAGGCTTTCTTGATTTTCTGTGCCACTGATCCCCAGGTATCTTCTATGTGTTACGCGGTATATCCTTAATAATGTTTTAGTTTCTGGAATAAATCATCTTCTAATTAAATGTGTGATTGATATTAAAATAAGTGGGGTGGCAAGTGTCTTGGAAGGTGGAATAAAATGCAGAATGTACTAGGCAAGTTGGAAAAGTGAATGTATCTAAACAGAAAATTCAAATGGGATTAAATATAGAGAAACTCACTTAGGGAGGAAAAATCTCTCTAAATCTGCAAAGGCAAAATGAAGGAGGGCTGGCCTTCTACAAAGATGTCAGAGAGCCATAGTGAACCCCAGGCTGAACCCTCCCTGTGCTGCAATGGAGGCAGTGAATACAACCCAGAGGGGCCTCACAGAAGCCAGAGTATGTGGGAAGGGCATCACTACTTGTCCTCCCTGCCTGCCCTAGTTGGCATTTTTTTGAGTAATGTGTACCTTGGAATAGCTTGAAGAGAAATTAAATCAGTGCTTCTCAAGATTTAGTTGCATCAGAATCACCTGGAGGGCTGTTAGAGCACAAATCCCTGGGCTCCACCCTGACTTTCTGATTTAGTAAGCCTGGGTTGGGGCTCAAGAATTTGCATATCTAACAAGTTTTCAGGTGATGCTGCTACTGTGGGTTGGAGGAACACACAGATTTTGGAAGGAGCTTCTCTTGGAAAAAGAGTCAAAGCACGTGGATCTGCTATGTCTAGACAAAAGAAGCCAGAGCCCAGACATAATAAGAATTTTGATTAAGTAGGAGGGTATAATGAATGCCTGAGCCTTACTGAGGAGTTCATTCTACTGTGGACAAGAGCACAAATTCAATTTGCTGAGAAATTTAGGGTTGACATCAGGATGATCTACCTTAAAACATTTGGAGGACCTGAAATATGATACAAAGGAGATTTTAGCTATCTTTGTGGGAAATTTGAAAAGAGGAGGAAGTTATCCTTTTGGCAGGGCTTAGGAGACTTACTGGGTTTTGCTTCCTGCTTTATTCTATGACAGTGAAACATCTCTTCAATGCAAGTAGGAAGAAGAGCCCCACATGTGAGGGTCCAGTACATGTGCCGCCTATCAGCAGGGGAGTAAGTATGGCAGAAACACCAATGGCCTCAAGATAGAGAAGGACAGCAGCATATCCTGTACCAGGCACTATGAAGACATGAGGAAGTGGGGAGTGTTAGAACGAGAGAAGGATTTAGTGGAGATACCTCAACATAGGCAGAGAAGGCCAAAGCAGTCACAAAACAAGCTTGGAACGTGCAATGAAAGCTCAGCAGGTACAAATGATGGAATGGAAGTTAGAGTTCAGTGCAGAGCTGCAAATGAGGGATTATATGCAATTGAGATAATGAGGTGGGAGAGCATGGAGAGAGGAAGGGGTTGACATTCAGAAAAGAAATAAACAGAGAAGACAGTGCTGCATGGAAGGACTTCCCAAGCCTCTGGCAGGCACAAATTTGGAACATACTGGGAAGTGACAGAAGTCACAGAATTGGAAAGACACAGAAGGGCCGGAGCTGGGCTTCTCTGGAAGCATGGCTAGGATGCTGGTGTCCTAGACAGTGAAATACAATAATTTGGCAGCAATTAAGCAAAACACAAGTGACTGAGCACCCACCATGGGCTGGGTCATGAACTGTGTGGATGAGGCTGAATCAGTTTGGTGGCTACTTTTCAAATGTAAACTCCTAATGATGATAGAGTTTGACAAAAATGAATGGAGTGGGTGAAGGTGGGACAAGGAGCAGAGATGAAGGAGAAATGCTTCACGGAGAGCATTCCGAAAGGCTTTACAGAGGAGGGAGGGATTCAGGGCAGAGGAGGGAGAGTGGATCCAGATCCCAGAGGATGCATAAGCAGGAGCTTGTCAGACAGGGAAGGTGGGAAGAGGTTCCAGGCCAGGGGCACAGAATGCACAGAAAGTACGAATGAACTGTGTCAGCCGAACTTGGCAGGGAGTGAGACCGGAGAAGTGAGCTATCCAGATACATGGCTGGAAGGTCAAAGGGCTGCTCTGCGTTGGGACCACCCATATACATTTCACCCACCTAGGCAAACCCTTAGTCTATTTTAGATACCTGGTGGGTGGGAATGCCTCATTTCTATCTCATTCTGGGTGGCTTGAGAAAAAACTGAGAATCAGTGATTCAGGCCAGGGCTAGGAAGGAACACTGATTTTTTTGAAAATTAGTAAGTGAATACATTTTTGTATTTACTTGAAAAATAATGGATGGATTTTGATAATTGCATGGCATTTTAAGAGAGCTAATTTGAATATGCTATCTCTCATTGGTTTTCTGTTAGTACCAAGATTATTTTTGAGGAAAAACTTTGTGCCTTCATGGATGGTAGTCTCCAAGTATTACAGCTATGGTATTTAATTTTTGAAAAATCTTAATGCTTTGATTTTGCAAGTTGCAGATTTTTTTCCTTTCATTTGTCTCTCTCTGCCTTAATGATACTAAAAAGTCCTGTTAACTTTTGTCTGGATTTAGTCAAAAGGAGAATAAATCTACACAAAAATAATGTCTGTGTGGCTTAAGAAGAAACTACTAATTCATAGGTACGGGGCAATCAGGGAAAGAAAACCAGGGCCTCTGGAGCGACCCTGACTATGGGAGGTGTTCACCATATGCCACAGCAGCTATAGAATCCCTTAGAGGAAGCAAAAGGTTGCTTTTGAGCTCCACTAAGTATTTTTGTATTAAGTAATTTTTTTTCATGCACACAAAGATTCTCATCACTCTCTTATTTTCATCTGGTTGGTTGTTTGTTTGAGACAGAGTCTCACACTGTAACCCAAGCTGGAGTGCAGTGGTGCAATCTCAGGTCACTGCAACGTCTGCCCCCGCAGGCTCAAGCGATTCTCGTGCCTCAGCCTCCCAAGCAGCTGGGACTACAGGCGTGCGCCACCACACACAGCTAACTTTTTGTATTTTAGTAGAGATGGGGTTTCACCATGTTGCCCAGGGTGGTCTCGAACTCCTGAATTCAGGAGATCCACCTGCCTCACCCTCCCAAAGTACTGGGATTATAGGCACGAGGCACCATGCCCAGCCTTCATCTGGTTTTTTCTGACTTTTATTTTCTGGTGTTGCTCACCAAGGATTTCTGATGTAATACAGTGGAAGTTAAATTTAGGGCTGTCAAATACTGGTGTATGTAAAAAAAAAAAAATACTGTTTGTATTTCAGATGATCCTTTGCACGTTCTTCTCTCATCATTGGAATGAATCATCATCAGTGTGTTGGATACTACATTCTTAGATTCAGGCTCTTTTAATTAATGGTAGGCAGAGGTGAAAATCAAATTAAATATGTAATTACTTTTATTAAATTAAAACAAATCATTCCAGGTCATCTGGTCTGACAGTCCCATACTTTACTTCATGGAAGTGGACTTCTTTCTGAGTATGAGTTAGGGAGCTCTCTGTTCCTGTAATTTATGACATATTTTACCATCAGAACTATGCTCTTGTGAGATCAAACATTTGTCATAAATCACATGAAAAAATAAATTGAGAAACTTCTCTACTGTATGACAGAAATCCTTTATTTTTTAGTGGTTGTTCATATTATATTTCTTCAATGTAAAGGGTAATATTTAAAGAAAAAAATTGAAGACCACTATCCTTATGCCTCTTGAGCTTTTAGCTTTTTGACTCAGGGGCTTTTATGATCTGTGAGCCTCAGAATCACAGCTTTTACATCTGGGACTCACACTTGTGCATCTCCTGTCAATTTGCCCAACTTGTTAGCTTGATTGCATGTTCTCATGGTGTCTCAACTGGAGCCAATGCCAAGAAATAAAGTCATTCATTTATTTCTACCATTTCCATGGTATTTCTGACCGGGTTCACCATCAGTTTTCTGGGTATTCCTGGGACTAGGACAGACCACTGGCACATGCCTTGAACAAGAGGGACAGGTCCGTTGGTGCCTGCCGTGACTTGGGTATTTGAGATGGTTCCCGCATTGCTCTTTTCAGCTGTGCTCATGTGTTCTCTCAGCGTGCACATACGAGAGAGGTGCACATATGTGTACTGGTTAAGGGAGCCTGCTCTTTGGGATGCTAGTTGTAGCTGACATGTTGGTTGGGGTGTACTTTGTTGGATTTGCAAGGTACATCCCCAAGAAGCTGGCTGTTTTTTCCAGTTGCTAATCTCCAATCCTGCAGTGAAGGGGACAGTGGTGGTGGTTAGACTAGCAGAGGACTGACCACATGTTGCTGCAGTAGGAACAAGTTTTCGTTCCGGGGCCGACAGATGCTGCGTGAGAAGGCTCCTGAGGTGTGCCTGGGCCTGTGAGAAAGACTGTGGACATGGATGACTGATATCTGCTGTGAGCAGGGGGTTAGGAGTGGCACCATTCCTGCATCTTATTTGCTATTTCTTGGTTAGGCCTTTCTCCTCCTGGATCAAAACTGTCCTACTCCTGATCTAGAGCTGCAATTTTGTGTCACAGCTGTAGTCTATCACTCATACTCACCTTTGAAATTCAAGGTGAGAGTGAGAGCTACTTTATATTAAATGTTAATGATTTCTAACTAATTCATCACCTTTTTGGCAATTTACAACTGGCTTTGCTGACAGAAAAGGTTTTTAGCAGATTGTAGAAAAAGAGGCCAATTTCTCCATCTTTTCCCCCAGAGATAATTTTGAACACATAGTTGAAACAGATGAAACTAGGGTTTAAAAGGCCAATGAAAGATAGAGAACCTTGCCTTATTTGAGGAACTACTTAGAAGGTAGAGAATCAAATGGAAATAGTGTAAATAGTAAATAGTGAAATAAACCAGCTGAGAGATGGGGGGAAGAAAAGTTCTTAATGATAAGATTGGCAGAGACTGCTTGGGATAAAGCTGAGGAAGAAGAGGTGGCGTCCCAGGCTACAGATTTAGATTTCGAGTGAGAAGACAAAGTCTCTGTCTCCGGAAAGTGTACGGATTCAGACCTCGCTGGGATTCTCCTGGTGTTGGCTCCGTCGCTGGGTGAAGTTCCCTTGTTAAATACTCTAACAGATCCCTTCACTTCTCCCTCATGGTACTTACTGCTGTCTTAGGGACATATTTGTACAAGTCTTTGGTGAATGTACATCTTCCTCACTACACTATAAGCTTCATGAAGGAAGAGTTCATGGCATCTATCTTGCCCACCAACACAGCCTAGCTTCCTGGTACCAATGCCAGACACATGGTAGGTGTCCGTTAAATAGATTTTTTTTTGTACTCATTGAACAAGCAACTGGATTTTCCAAGCATAGTCTCTAAGAGTCACCAAGAATGGGCTTGTTTTCATGGTTGGATCAGGAGCCAAATGCAGGCAATGACTGAGGTCTCTGGAAGGCTATTTCTGCATTGTTGTAGATAAATGATAATATTGGGACTTTCTTCTTGCCTTCTCTTTATATTTTATTTCCTTGCTCACTGCTTTACATTATACAGCTTTCTGACTTCACATAAAGCCATGTGCTCGGTTATATACTCACTCTTAGTCTTCATCATTCCTGTCCACCATCTTTCTTTTGTTAGTGTACGCTCCAGCTTTAACTCTGGGTCTTAGCCTTGCCCACCTCTCACTTCTTAACTCACTCAGCTAAGGAGCTCATTTCAACACGTTTCAAACAGGGACAATCCAGACTTTAAAAAGTTGTAACAGAGAAATAGAGGAATTGATGTTTCTTCATTGCTTTACTTAATTTTATTTCTGCAGCATTTGATGCTCGTCCACTTCCTCTTCCTACTTTTTTGAAACACTTGGATGCTAGATCACCACACTCCAGGTTTCTCTTCTAGTTACCCAATCATTTCTTCTCTCATTTTTCCTCCTCCATTCCTTAAATGCTGGTGTTTCCCAGGAGAGACTCCTTGGTCTTCCTTCCCTTGCTTCTCATGCTTTTTCCAATTTTTTTCTTCCCTTGCTCCTCTTGCTTTCTCTGGTGTCTCCTTTGTTTTCAGCTACAACAAATGTACTCATGACTTGACTCCCATATACTCATGACTCAACTCCAAGTACATGCTCTCATTAATTCTTTTTTGTGTTTTGCTATAGACTCCTAAATGGTTTGCTCACAGTAGATGGTTTACTTCAGTTCAACCTCTGTAGTGCCAGCAGAGTTATTTTCTTGGAAAAAAAAAAAAAAAGCTAAGCATGCCATTCTTCTTTTAAAATACCTCTAACACATTTAGCAGGTTCTGTTCCCCATGCCACCCAACTGGGTGAGTCCCCTCCAACAGGGGTTGTCAGACACCCTACATAGGAGTGATCCTACTGGCATCAGGTTGGTGCCCCTTGAGGTCAGAGGTCCCAGAAGAAGGAAGAGGCACCCATCTTTGCTGTTCTCCAGCATCCTTGAATGATATAACCAGGCACGGGAGCGAATCAGATGAGTAGGGCCTGAAGTGAACCCCCAGCAAACTGTAGTAGCCCTGAGAAGATGGACTTGACCTTTGAAAGAAAAACAAGCAGAAAGCAACAACAACAGCATCATCATCAACAACAACAACAAGCCCCCACAAAAACCCCATCCAAGGATCAGCAGCCTCAAAGACTGAAACTAAACAAACTCACAAAGATGGGAAAGAATCAGTGAAAAAATGCTGAAAACCCAGAAGACCAGAGTACCTTTTCTCCAAATGATCATAACGTCTCTCCAACAAGGGCACAGGACTGGATGGAGGATCAAATGGACTAATTGACAGAAATAGGCTTCAGAAGATAGATAATAAAAACTATGATGAGCTAAAGGAGCATATTCTGACCCAAGGCAAAGAAGCTAAGAACCTTGATAAAAGGTTTGAGGAATTGCTAACTACCATAACCAGTTTAGAGAGGAACATAAATGACCTGATGGAACTGAAAAACACTGCACGAGAACTTCGTGAAGCATACACAAGTATCAATAGCCAAATCAATCAAGTGGAAGAAAGGATATTAGAGCTTGAAGACCACCTTGCTGAAATAAGGCATGCAGACAAGACTAGAGAAAAAAGAATGAAAATGAATGAACAAAGCTTCCAAGAAATACGGGACTTCATAAAAAGACCAAACCTATGATTGATTGGAGTACCTGAAGATAGGGAGAATGGAAACAAGCTGGAAAACACACTTCAGGATATTATCCAGAAGAACTTCCCCAACCTAGCAAGAAAGGCCAACATGCAAATACAGGAAATACAGAGAAAACAATTAAGATATTCCATGAGAAGATCAACCCCAAGACACATAATCATTAGATTCTCTAAGGGCAAAATGAAGGAAAAACTGTTAAGGGCAGCCAGAGAGAAAGGCCAGGTCACCTACAAAGGGAGGTCCATTAGACTAACAGTGGACCTCTCAGCAGAAACTCTACAAGCCAGAAGAGATTGGGGGCCAATATTCAACATTCTTAAAGAAAAGAATTTTCAATCCAGAATTTCATATCCAGCCCAACTAAGCTTCATAAGTGAAGGAGAAATAAAATCATTCCCAGACAAGCAAACGCTTAGGGATTTTGTTACCACCATACCTGCCCTGCAAGAGCTCCTGAAGGAAGCACTAAATATGGAAAGGAAAAACCGGGACCAGTCACTGCAAAAACACACCAAAAAGCCCGGGCGCCGTGGCTCTTGCCTGTAATCCCACTTTGGGAGGCCGAGGTGGCTGGATCACCTGAGGTCAGGGTTTGAGACCAGCCTGGCCAACATGGCAAAACCCCGTCTCTACTAAAAATACAAAAAATAGCCGGGTGTGGCGGTGCATGCCTGTAATACCATCTACTCAGGAGGCCGAGGCAGGAGAATCAGTTGAACCCAGGAGGCAGAGGTTGCAGTGAGCTGAAATCGTGCCATTGCACAGCCTGGGCGACAAGAGTGAAAATCCGTTTAAAAACAACAAAACAAAAATAAACACAAAAAACACCAAAATATAAAGACCAATGACACTATGAAGAAACTACATCAACTAGTGTGCAAAATAACAGAATAGCAGCATGATGACAGAATCAAATTCACATATAACAATACTAACCTTAAATGTAAATGGGCTAAATGCCCAATTAAAAGACACAGGCTGGCAAATTAGATAAAGAGTCAAGAGCCATTGGTGTGTTGTATTCAGGAGACCCATCTCACGTGCAAAGACACATGTAGGCTCAAAATAAAGGGATGGAGGAAAATTTACCAAGCAAATGGAAAGCAAAAAAAAAAAAAAAAAAAAAAAAAAAAAAAAAAGCAGGGGTTGCAATCCTAGTCTCTGACAAAATGGACTTTAAACCAGCAAAGATCAAAAAGGACAAAGAAGGGATTACATAATGGTAAAGGGAACAATTCAACAAGAAGAGCTAATTATTCTAAATATATATGTACCCAATACAGGAGCACCCAGATTCATAAAACAAGCTCTTAGAGACCTACAAAGAGACTTAGACTCCCACACAATAATAGTAGGAGACTTTAATACCCCACTGTCAGTATTAGATAGATCAATGAGACAGAAAATTAACAAGGATATTCAGGACTTGAACTCAGCTCTGGATCAAGTGGACCTAATAGACCTAACAGAACTCTCCACCCCATATCAACAGAATATACATTCTTCTCAGTGCCACATGGCCCTTATTCTAAAATCAACCACATAACTGGAAGTAAAACTCTCCTCATCAAATGTGAAAGAACTGAAATCATAACCATCTCTCAGACCACAGTGTGATCAAATTAGAACTCAGGATTAAGAAACTCACCAAAACCACATGATTACATGGAAATTGAACAACCTGCTCCTAGATGACTCCTGGGTAAATAATGAAATTAAGGCAGAAATCAAGAAGTTCTTTGAAACCAATGAGAACAAAGACACAACGTACCAGAATCTCTGAGACACAGCTAAGGCAGTGTTAAGAGGGAAATTTATACCACTAAATGCCCACACCAGAAAGCTAGAAAGATCTCAAATCAACACCTAACATCACAATTAAGAACTAGAGAGGCAAGAGCAAACTAATCCAAAAGCTAGCAGAAGACAAGAAATAACTAAGATCAGAGAAGAATTGAAGAAGACAGAGACAAGAAAAAACCCTCCAAAAAATTAATGAATCCAGGAGCTGTTTTTTTGAAAAAAATTAACAAAATAGATAGACCACTAGCTAGATTAATAAAGAAGAAAAGAAAGTAGAATCAAATAGACACAATAAAAAGTGATAAAGGGGATATCACCACTGACCTCACAGAAATACAAACTACCACCAGGTAACACTATAAACACCTCTACACAAATAAACTAGAAAATCTAGAAGAAATGAATACATTCCTGGACACATACACCCTCCCAAGACAAAATCAGGAAGAAGTCAAATCCCTGAATAGACCAATAACAAGTTCTGAAATTGAGGCAGTAATTAATAGCCTACCAACGAAAAAAAAGCCCAGGTCCAGATGGAGTCACAGCTGAATTCTACCAGAAATGCAAAGAGGAGCTGGTATCACTGCTTCTGGAACTATTTCAAACAATTGAAAAGGAGGGACTCCTCCCTAACTCATTTTATGAAGCCAGCATCATCCTGATACCACAACCGGGAAGAGACACAACAAAAAAAGAAAGCTTCAGCCCAATATTCCTGATTAACATAGATGCAAAAATCCTCAATAAAATACTGGCAAAACAAATCCAGCAGCAGATCAAAAAACTTATCCACCACTATCAAGTCAACTTCATCCCTGGGATGCAAGGCTGGTTCAACTTATGCAAATCAATAAATGTAATCCATCACATAAACAGAATCAAAGACAAAAGCCACGTGATTATCTCGATAGATGCACAAAAAGCCTTTGATAAAAGTCAACATCCCTTAATGTTAAAAACTCTTAATAAACTAGGTATTGATGGAACATATCTCAAAATAGTAAGAGCTATTTATGACAAACCCACAGCCAATATCATACTGAATGGGCAAAAGCTGGAAGCATTCTCTTTGAAAATGGGTACAAGACAAGGATGCCCTCTCTTACCACTCCTATTCAACATAGTATTGGAAGTTCTGGCCAGGGCAATCAGGTGAGAGAGGAAAATAAAGTGTGTTCAAATAGGAAGAGAGGAAGTCAAATTGTCTCTGCTTGCAGACGACATGATTTTATATTTAGGAAACCCCATCATCTTGGCCCAAAAACTCCTTAAACTGATAAGCAAGTCCAGCAAATCTCAGGATACAAAATCAATGTGCAAAAATCACAGGCATTCTTTTACACCAACAATAGACAAGCAGAGAGCCAAATCATGAATGAACTCCCATTCACAATCACTACAAAGAGAATAAAATACCTAGGAATACAGCTAACAGGGGGTGTGAAGGACCTCTTCAAGGAGAACTACAAACCACTGCTTAATGAAATAAGAGAGGACACAAACAAATGGAAAAACATTCCATTCTTTTGGATAGGAAGAATCAATATTGTAAAAATGGCCATACTGTCCAGAGTAATTTATAGATTCAATGCTATACCCATCAAACTACCATTGACATTCTTCACAGAACTAGAAAAAACTATTTTAAGTTTCATATGGAATCAAAGAAGACCCCATATAGCCAAGACAATCATAAGCAAAAAGAACAAAGCTGGAGGCATCACTCTGCCTGACTTCAAACTATACTACAAGGCTACAGTAACCAAAATAGCATGGTACTGGCACCAAAACAGATATATAGACCAATGGAGCAGAATAGAGACCTCATAAATAACACCACACATCTAAAACCATCTGATCTTGGACAAACCTGACAAAAACAATGGGGAAAGGATTCCCTATTTAATAAATGGTGGTGGGAAAACTGGCTAGCCATATGCAGAAAACTAAAACTGGACCCCTTTCTTACACATTATACAAAAATTAACTCAAGATGGATTAGACTTAAATGTAAAACCCCAAACCATAAAAACCCTAGAAGAAAACCTAGGCAATACCATTCAGGACATAGGCATGGGCAAAGACTTCATGACAAAAATGCCAAAAGCAATTGCAGCAAAAGCCAAAATTGACAAATGGGATCTAATTAAACGAAAGAGCTTCTGCACGGCAAAAGAAACTAGCGTCAGAGTGAACAGGCAACCTACAGAATGGGAGAAAATTTTTGCAATCTATCCATCTGACAAAGGTCTAATATCCAGAATTTACAAGGAACTTAAACAAATATACAGGAAAAAAAAACCCCACCAAAAAGTGGGCAAAGGATATGAACAGATACTTCTCAAAAGAAGACATTTACACAGCCAACAAACATATGAATAAAAGCTCAACATCGCTGATCATCAGAGAAATGCAAATGAAAACCACAATGAGATACCATTTCATGCCAATCAGAATGGTGATTATTAAAAAGTCAGGAAACAATAGATGCTGGCGAGGCTGTGGAGAAATGGGAACGCTTTTACACTGTTGGTGGGAATGTAAATTAGTTCAACCATTGTGGAAGATAGTGTGGTGATTCCTCAAGGATCTAGAACCTGGAATATCATTTGACCCAGCAATCCCATTACTGGGTATATACCCAAAAGAATATAAATCATTCTACTATAAAGACACATGCACATGTATATTTATTGCAGCACTGTTTACAATAGCAAAGACACGGAACCAACCCAAATGCCCATCAATGATAGACTAGATAAGGAAAATGTGGTACATATACACCATGGAATACTATGCTGCCATAAAAGGGAATGAGGTCATGTCCTTTGCAGGGATATGGATGAAGCTGGAAGCCATCATCCTCAGCAAACTAACACAGGAACAGAAAACCAAACAACTCATGTTCTCACTCATAATGGGGAGTTGAACATTGAGAACAGATGGACACAGAGAGGGGAACAACACACACTAGGGCCTGTTAGGGGGTGGGGGTGCGAGGAGGGAACTTAGAGGACAGGTCCATAGGTGCGGCAACCACCATAGCACACGTATACCTATGTAACAAACCTGCATGTTCTGCACATGAATCTCTTTGTGTATGTGTGTGTGTGTGTGTGTGTGTGTGTGTGTGTGTGTGTGTATGGTTTTTTTTAAGAAGAAGTTAAAAAAAACAAAAACAAAAACAAGCCCTCAGAGATCTCCAGGGCTTGGCTGCAGAGTAAATCATCGCCATCATCATCACCATCACCATCATCATTACCATCACCATCATCATCACCATCACCATCATCATCACTATCATCACGACTACATTAGTGCTTACTGCATGCCAGGTACTATTCTGACCACTTCATATGTGTTAACTCATTTAATCCTCATAACCACCTGTGAGGTAGCTACTGGTGTATCCCCACTTTACAATGAGGTAACGGGGGCACAAAGATGATATGTAGTGTGTTCAAGATCACACAGAGAAAAAATCCATCCTTTCGGCTTGTTTATGGGGCCCTTCCATGAATGTCCTCTACCTCCTCTCTGCTCCAATCACATGAGCCTTTCTCCTGTTTCTCAACACTTCATCCTCTTTCCCATTTCCCTGCCTTTGTGCCTGCTGTTCCCTCTACTTGGAATGTAGTTAACCCTTCATTTACTTGGTTAACTCATACTCAACTGTCCAGACTCCATTCCCAAGCCATTATCTCTGGGAGGACTAAAAATTCTCTGGGCAGAGTTGGTCACTTCTAGCTCTGTGGTGACACCCGCCCTGTCACAGGACAGTCTCTGCTCCACTGCACAACAGATTCTGCTATTCTGCTTATATATCTGTGTCCTCTACAGGGTGATGAGCTCCCTAAAATCAGAAAGCATCTCTCCTTTATTTCTGTTTCTTCGCATTTATCAGGTGCCTGCTATACAGTAGGTTATCAAAAAATGTTTGTTGAAGGAGCCAATTAACCAGACACTCCATGAGGTCAGGGACCACACCCTTCTTCTGTGCTGCGGACCCAACCTCTAGCACAAACACATAGGAAGCTCTCAATTGATACTTGAATGGAAAAATTAACTGGATCATCATGGTTTTGTGAAATTCAGCCAAGCAGAACTTCCTATTTTTCATTTCCTCATTTGTAGGCAGTGGTTTCAGCAGCAGCAACTTGGGATCTCTTAATATTTAATAATTTTTCCATTCACAGTTAAGGCATGAGTGTTCTTGGTTTCTCTTTGACCTCATTTTGAAAATCTGAAAATTAAGTATCTTGAGCACAGATTAATAATAATACATCCCTATTGAATTTTAGGGCACTCTCTCTGTTTGTAATTTAATATATTCTTATTTTTAGATTAAAGAGATATTTAGTTATCACCCATATTCATTAAGAATGAAAAATAGAGTTACATTCCATTTTATAAGTATCGATATGTTCAGATGAGTGAGATCAAATATTTTGTATCGTAAAAATTACTTTTCACCGATTGAGACCAAAGAGGAGAAGCTGGGTAAGGAGAGTGTCCTGTGCCATGGCTGCCTTGGCCTGGAACATTTACCTGCTGGCCGGGCTTGATGGGTGACAGCGTGATGCCCTGGGTGTTGATCACGGGCAGGATCTGGTTCCCAATGACTGTGGCGATGATCTGGCCCTGGGCGTTTGTTAGGAGCTGGGGGGTGATTGGCTGCACTTGCAAGCCCTGAGTGCCGCTTGCTGCTTGGCTCGATGGCCCTGGATTAGGCATCAGTGGAATGGTCCCGATAATCTGCAAGAGACAGGCCCAAAGGTGAAGAGCTGGCTCCGTGAAGGGTCTGCGCATGCAACTGAAGACCATGCAGTGCCTGGTCTCTGTAGGATGCTCCCTGGGAGCTGACTCAGAATCTGCAAGCAGCTCTGGAGGGGGGTGCGGTGGAAGAAAGTGGCAGGGGCAGGCATCTAAAGAAGAGGTAAATACACATGAACTGAGTTCATGGGATGGAAGGGAGAAACATCTTATATAAAAATAAAATCAAGCATCTGTTAAGATATAAACATGCAGTTTTTGCCAGAGCAGGTCTGACATCTGCTTTTTCTCAGAACCAGAGGGAGGATGGGCTTCTCATAGCACTCAAGGCCCTCTTCCACCTGGGAAGCTGGATCCCACCGCCCCCCAAACCTGGGTGGCTCCACACTCCCTGAACTAAAGGGGATCCTTTGACATTCTTTCCTCTGCCGCCTTCCCTCCACCGACATTCAGCTCCTCTCCCAAGGCTGGGGGAGGGGCTCCCTGATACTCGCAGCAGGATTGGGACCTCACACACCCTGGTGTTTACAGTGGTGGAGAGCCTCGGTTCCCAGAGTGACAGGATTCCATTCCCAGCTGTGCCACTTACTGGCTGTGGCACATTTGTCAAGGGACCTAAGCTTTCTGAAGGCTTGAGAGAATTGAGATTATAAACAAGTTTTTGAAACTCTTAAAATAGAGGTGAAATGACTACTGAGGACTGAAATCAGAAAGAAAGTGCCTTTGAAATGATGTGTTGTAAAGCCACGGCCTAAAGGTGAGGGGCTTGGGGCTTCTGTAGCAGGTGGCAGGGGAGGCTCTTCTTTGCATCCAGTGGCTTCTGGCTTCAGCGAGGGACCGTGGGGACAGACTGCAGGAGGGGCCTGGCCAGATCCAATTACTGTGCCAAGGAGAAAGGCACCATGAATAGAAACAGCAAATGGACAGACTGGGTGTCCATAGAATCTGGAAATAGAGACCATATTGTTAGGGACACACTGTTAGTGACAGATGTAATCTGTAAAAACCTAAAACATGATCTCTATTTCCAACTGTGGTGGCATCTCCTGAGAAGCGACGTGGTACTGGCCGTGTGGATGCTTTTCTGCCTCCACACACGGTAGGATGGTTACGCAGCTCTGCTTTGCCGGTCGCCTTCAAGGGCTCTGGCTCCCGGAGGTGAAATCTGGTGACCTGACCTGGGGGCCACCAGGACACAGTAATAAGATCTCAGTAAGTGTTTTCACACATATGATTTCTCTGCATTCTGTACTCTTACAACACCTCTGTAAGTAATATTGGTCATGCCTCTGCTTACTAGACAAGACACAGGGGTACAGGGAGGCCAAGCAACTCAGTTGAGTCTCTTCACAGAAGCATTTGTAAGTGACAGTCTGGGGCTACAGTCCAGGTCTGGTTGACCCCAAGCGCTTGCTTTTCCATCCTTCCCCCTGGCTCCCACAACATGGAGAACCTTGGAGGGTGCCAGCTCTTAAAAAATGTACTGTGTGTCTTGTTTGCAATTTCCCACTAGATGAAAGGCTGCTGGTGGGCTGGGTTTGTAAATGATACTGCTTTCCACCCACACAATATCCCAAGCAGTGCTTTGAACACATAGTTTCTCAGTAAATGTTTTTTGACTGAATGGTTTCTAGGTTCAGCTGTCACTGGGACTCCAGATGCAGCTGGAACCATAGGAGAACTGCAAGACCATGCCATTCAGTGACAGATCGTGCTGGAGAAATCCTCCTCATCTCGAGGCCATTGCTTCCACCACAAAAGCCCCTGTGGGATGACACTAATGGAGGACCTGTGCGGATATCAAGTATCAATGGCATTTGTCAATGGAGGCCGATAAAGGTCAAGTAATTACTGTGAGAGTGGTCAGCTCTCCCCTAGGGATTGTGGCAGGGCTGCAGTCTCACTGAGCAAGCCCACAATGCCTGGCCCGCAGCATCAGCAATGAGCACGTCCCATCAGTGCGGGCAAGGTCAGGAGGCGTCCACATCAATAGATCATAGCGCATAAGTACTTTATTGATGAGTGGTCTTGCATTAAACAGCCAGGATTCAAAGGCTGGCTCCTGTGACCCCACAGGCAAGGTAAGAGAGGCCCAGGAACAGGCCTCCCATCTTCAGCCTATGTTGGATAACTCCCCTTTCCACACATGCACAATAATAACTCAGCCACTGACCCACCCACTCTGGCCTTCCCCAGTGTCTTAGGCCTTTGCAGCCTCATTTCATCCTATCAGCCTGAGCTGAAAGCCTGTGGAAGCTGGATGCATCTATGGGGCAGGGCTGTGGGTCCTGTTTGGGGCAGGGTGTCATTGCGATTAAGAGCCAGTGGGAGCAAGTATCCTGAGAGAATGGTTCAGGGTGAGCACAGCACATGACAGTTATAGAACACACTGTGATGAAGAGAGAGGCGTTCTGTCCCGGGAAGACTGACACCAGCCTGTGCTTGCCTCTGCGGTAATGAAATACTCTGCCTGCTTCCTGGGTGGAAAGAAGAAGAAAGGCAAATGCAAACAAGTCATCAGCCTCTTCCTTAAGCACAACGTCACTCTCAGCTGTGTGCCACCACATTACTAAAACATGGTGCTGCCTATGTTCCTACCCACCCTGTCCTCTCTTCTTTTCTAGGCCTGAGCATCACTTATCAAGGATAGGATAACAGTAGTGTCAGAGCCAGAGGAATCTGTAATGACCTGACTATTGGTGCCTTTAACAAGGAGAGTCTGCCTTTGAGGTGGAGGTGGGGGATCAGGAGCAGTTCTAAAGTCAGGAAGCCTGTGGTGACACTATGCATTTCTTATTTTTGTTCCTCTTTCAGGGGCATTGGGGTCACCATCTCAACGTGTCAAAAACTCGGTAGTGCATTATGGGGAATTTCATCATATTCCCGAATGTATCACAATACGTTGGTTTCAATTGGCTCCCATTCATTGAAGGGTAAAGATGGTCACACACTGTGTCATCTAAATATTCTCTGATGTGCCTGTTTTGCTTACGCTGGCTCTGATTCCTCTTAGCACCGCCACAGATCTAATCAGAACTCCTCCATGGACTTTGACTTCACAGAGGTTGCAAGAAGGGAACCGGGGGAGCTGAGATGGCAAAGATCTGAGACTCTCTGTACTCATGAGAAGTTGTCCATTTCACCTGTGGAAATCATATGTTAAATTAAAGGCCTTTTGATACTCAAGGAAAGTATTTGCATCTACAATGTTTCAACTAAATCAGGAAATGAAAACGGAGGTTTGACAAGGCTGTAGGGGAATCTCTTATTTGAGAGTATAAAGGTAGAAAGAGGATGCTTTTGGGACACTTTTAGTCCTAAAGCTAGCTTTTGGAGTTTGACTTCCCAGCTCCCAGAAGCTAAGATTTACTGCTAGGAGAAGTCCTGATGGAAGGATTTGCCACTGAGCACACGGACAACTAGGCTGTGACTCCTGTTCAAGCCACTCAATGTACAAGACAGATTTATGTTCTCCTGAAATGCCGAGGATTCCTGCAGAGCAGCCTAATACCTGTAGATCCTTCTCTCTATAAACACTGTGTCAAGTGCCATGAAGGATGCCAAAAAGATGCAACTGGGGCAGGGGAGGGGTAAACAAGACAGGTACTTTGAATGCAGAGATTCCAACAATCCAAGGGTGGAAATGATGAGCACCAAATGAGTAGCAAGTACTCTCTGAGAAAAATCTCTATACCTACATGGTGGGTATGCAAAACACTATTGGAAATGAATGAGTTACTTCCGAGGAAGAAGGGTGGGTATGGTTCAAGAGGCCTTCACAGAAGACATGGGGGCCAAGCAAGGTCTGGAGGTTGGGTACAATTTGGGGAAGGCAGAGAAACCATTCCAAACAAGACATCAGCCTAAAGGTCAGAAACATGGGGGATGGGGAGTTGGATGCAAGAAAAGATTGAGACAGGTTAGCCTGGGAGGGTCAAATTCCATCCAGCCAACGGGTTCTGATGAGTGAGTTTTGACGGGAGTGTAGTGGAGTGCTGAAATGGAGCTATTCCGTGCGAATGTCACTGTCTGGACAGAATGGACTCAAGTGGTGAGGGACTACAGATCTGGAAATCAGTTGTGGACCTAGGATGCTGCTGTAGTGTCCAAGCGTGAAGCAAAATGCCTCAATGACTCCTTGGCAGAGGATTTGCTTGATTCACTAACTTCTGCTTCAATTCAAAAAGTATGGCCTACTCTCTGCCTAGGTTGCAACATTAGAAAATTTTCAGTTAAGTTATTGCCCTGTGAATCTCATAGCAAATAGCTGAGGCATTGTTTGCAATGATCCTCTATGTCTTTACCCCGATTCTCCACCAGTGATGATTCATCCCTGAAAAATGCTTTAACCAGGCCAAAGCCCATACCAGTATTATAATAATAATTTGTGACCTAAAAGAGTCTGGCTTCTCTGAAACAGGACTTACTTGGTTGTTGCTGTGAATGTCCATCTATCTCTTTCCTTAAATGAGTTAAGAGCATAAATCACAAAAGAGGAATAAAGGTCATATAGTAAGAGCAACTAAAAAAAATCATTCAAATAGTGGTGTTTGCTAGCACACATATTTAAAAGATCCCCGTTTCCCTAAGAACTTGAGTGGCTTACGTCCAAATGTGACTATCACTAATTCAGCAGCTATTACAACTTAAGCCATAATGAAGATTAGCTTGCAGTTGTAGCAAACCCCAGCAATTCAGGGTTCTGAAGCCCCTTTTGAGTCATGAGGATATCATTACACTGCCCTCATGTGCCTCAGTCTAGTTGAGGCAGTCAATAGAGATGAATCATGACTGATGGTGGGTAAAGTGTCCTGAATGTATTCACTGCTGACGGGTGCATGTCATCAGCAGAAGTCTGAGAGTTCTGTCACAGAAGCCCAGGACATTCGGATAAGTCATCTGATAGGCCACATGTTGTTATAGCCAATGATATGCTGTTAAACTCTGTGATGGAGAATGTGATTACAGATGTCAAATTGACAAGTAATTTTGTTGCCCATATATGTAAGAAAAGGAGACCCACCAATGCTGTAAATCGGTAATTTCCTCAGGTCTTTCAATCCATCAGCAGAGACAATTCTTTCCCAAATATTTGTGCAATCTCAGCACATTTTGGTCAAGAGATTTTTGTTAACACTAGCATCATCCTGTCCATTCTTGAACAACAGCGTCTAACATTTGAGAGCCAGGGAGATGGTGGTGAGTGATCGCCAAACAGAAGCAGCCAATCAATCTTCTCCTTTCTTTCTGGTCTGGCCACAACTATTCTCTCTCTTCCTCCAAGTGATGATTTTGTCCTCCTTATACAGTATATTCATTCTAGGCTCACTGTACTCCCAAAGTTAGGGTTAAACTCTCTTAGAATTATTTTGGCAACTCTGATTAGGATGTTGGTTCTGGAAAGGTAGGAGAATACTATTATTTCTCAAACAAAATGAATTTTTCCAAGATGCAAAATCATGCCTTCTTGCATTTGGCTATGTCCAAGATGGAGAACAAGAGATGCATGAATGTAGAGAGAGGCTTTAGCAGAGAATTTAAATCAGAGAATGTAAAGGCATAAAGACAAGCAGATGAAGGCATCTAATCAGAGGAAAACACTAGCCAAGGGCAAATGGTTTTAATCTTGCAGGAAATGCCAATCCTCTAGCCATGGCTTTCTGGAGCTCTGGAGGTTCCAGGGTTTGGGAAGAAACAGTTTCTTCCTTCCCATGACTGTTTGACAATGTCTGGCATGGGTATGGGAATAGGAATGGCAGTGTGTTCCAAGATGGTATCACTACAATCCAGGATACGAGACAAATTACCTTAGACCAACCTGCAAGAAATGGATGACACGTATTTGTTTAATGAGCAACTATGAGAAGGATTTTTGAAGGTATACACTTTAATGCTTTTATTAGGGGTACCAATAGGTACTGTACCCTGGGAATACCCACCTACTTGATACTTTTCCTTGTCAGTTAGAATTAGAATCCTTGCTTGGTGCTCTACTGTTTGGTTTCAACTTTAGAAACACACTCACAGACAAGAGTAAAGAACTGAAGGTGTCAGGATCTTTAAAGTGGTACTTTCTGTCACACTAAGAGAGAATAATTTGCATGAAAACCGATATTATTTAAACAGCAATAACAACAATAAAAACAATCCTCTCCCCTAAAAGCTTCTCAAAAGCCATTAAAGTAAATTCTCCTTAATAGAGTTTAAGATGTGTACCAAAGAAAAAAAAAATTCCCCACGGGCTGGGTTTAAGCCCAGGCTTTGCCACTAACCAGTAGGAGATCATTAGTGAATTACTTTACCTCTTAAGATCTCAGTCTACTCACCTGTAAAATAGGAATAGTAATGTCCACTTCATAAGGTTACTGTGAGAACTAAGATAATCTATGCAAAGCACTCAACACTGTGGTTTACCAGCCAAATAAGTGTTCAATAATAAATGGTCCTTCGTAGTTTAATTTTGTTTACATGCTTGTGTGGTAACTCCCGGGCATTTATACTAAATTGCAAAAGCTCTTTTGAATTCTTCTGAATGTTGTATTTTTTACCATGGAAATTATTTACCATGATGAATAGAAGATGATAGCTTATTATGAAATGTAATTTAATCTTCCCTGTTTTATAATAGAATGTTACGTTGGAAGTTTCCATGGGGGCACCAAGACCCAATTGGTGCTGCATTCCAGTGGAGGGACTAGACTATGTGCTGGACTTACAGAGGAGGTTAATGAAAACCAATTAGACGGTTCCAGAACTCAGACCTTGACAATGAGGACAGACTCAGAGAAGTTTTGAAAATCTGTGTCTTCACTTCCAGAGGTGGAGCACGGGGAGCTTTCTCCTTACCTCAAAGACAACAAAAGTGGTCGAATAAATATTGTGCTCTCAAATTTGGGGGAAACATTCTTGAGTAATGAAAAGGTGAGAGGCTATGGTTTTGAGCTGAGGAGGGAGGAGAGAGAAAAAGGGAGGATGAGAGAGAGAGAAGAGACAGAAGAAGAAGGGGGAGGAAGAGAAGAAGGAGGGAGAGACAAAAAGAGTGAGAAAGATCTCTCACGGCCTGCCATTGACACTAGCTACTCTCCCATGACAGCAGGAGTAAGGATGTGTGAGTGTTTCTCCTGGGCTCAATATCATGGGTCTGAACCATTTAAAATCCTGTCCCAGAGGACCCCTCGGGGAATGGACACTGGACAACACCAGAGAGGGCTTTGAAGAGTGAATCTGGAGAAAACTAAGCTCTGAGCAGGAAGTGGGCACCTGGAAGAAAACACAGTGCTCGTAACAATGTGCCACTGAAAAGTCCCAGCTGGGCCTCAAAAGAACGCATGAAAGTGCCCCCAAGAGTTGGCCTGAGCCATTGGCTGGTCCAGAGAGCAGGAAGCTTTCTGCCATTCTTATCCGCTCATGTCTCCTTTCCTCACCTCAACCTGACTGGTTGAGGGCATCATGAGCAAGCTGGAGCAGGATGGGCACTATTCCAACAGGGAGAGCAGGAGGGGCCGGCTACCCTTTTCCACAGCAGCAAGCAGCAGGAAGGAGGCCCCAGTTGGGGCTGCTAATGGTGTTTTAAATTAGAGTTGCAGTTGGGACTGTTGTCAGAGAACTGGGCATCTTATTTGCAATTTAAAGTGGCCATACAAGATTGTGTTACCTGAGATGCCCAGAGAAGTCAAGAAGCAAGAAACCGCTGAGCTCTTCTTGTTCCAGGAAAGAGGAACATCACCACTGAGAAGGCTGAAAAGGGCTGCCTTCTCTCAAATATTAAGGTCAATAACACACAGAAAAGACATTTTATGAGTCATAATGAACATCAGGACTTTATCATCTAAGTGCTTGAAAAACAGAGGAGAAATGAAGGCAAGAAGGAGACAAGGAAAAAGAGAGGAGAGAATTTAAGAATCTAGCAGAGGTAGAGCATTTTAAACTGTGAGCAGAATATATTTTCCCATAAACTATGAATTTGGTTTATTTCTGAGAGGTAGCAGCTGCTATTTATAATAGTGATTGTTGAAGTTTCAGCTGACTTAAACATGTATACTATTCAAATACATTAGTTGCTGACATTCCTCTGAAGATTTTGAAACCTTAAACTTATAACAGGAACAGTCAATGCCTACCAACAGGGGCAATAGTTACGATATCTCAAAAAAGGTCAGAAGAGTCAGGAGAAGTTTTGACATGGTCATTGACAGTTAGGTTAGTAAGGTTGTTCCCATTAGTAACCAGAAATATTTACAAGTTGTGCTTGTAAATATAACAAAGATGTGCTTTTGTGGCTCTTCATTTCCTCTATTATGTTTAATTAAACACCAAACTCCCAAACACGTTCTTGAACAGTCTTTTTTCATGTAGTTATTGGGGAAGAAGAAATCTAGTATGTCTGCCTGTGCTTTCCAATTACAAACGATGAAGCAGGGAGAAGAGATTCTATTAGATCTTAATGACGTAAGACGGGATGAATAATGTCAATTCCAAAGGTGCTTTATGGGAATAATTTGCCTACAGAGTGTGGCCTGAACTCTAGTTATGCAGCCCATGAGCAGCAAACCTCGCAGAAGAAAGTCCACATTTCAGGGAACTGACAGGTCTCCCAGGTAGGAGTCAACTCAATGGATATTCTTGAGTCAACTCAATGATCATTCTTATCGGACTTGAATATTTCTCGGGTCCTTTGGCAAAATAAAGTTAGCAGCCTCGGCCCCATTCTGAACAGTTGACAGTTCCTACTACAATAATACTACAACTGAATCTGGCACACTCCACACTCTGGAGCAGGTGTTGTGTTTTGTGTGTGTGTGTGTTTGTTTTTCCTTAAATTTTAAATTTTAAGACGCAGCATAATATCTGGGGTTACATATTTTACTGTAATTATGAGATTTGCCATGTTCTCTTTTATCTGGGTTTCCACTAGAGTTTTAGGAAACATTGATAGAAAAAGGATTTGATCCTGAATATAATCAAAAGAGTAAATTAAATTTATACAAGATTCTATTACATCGAGATGAGAATTAAGTAAGGAGTCATTGTAACCACCTTCGTGGTCTATTCCTGGAGTGATTGGTGGACAGCAATCGGTGTCTAGGAAATGTATCCTTTTTTTGAACACTGTATAGGTGCCTGCCATGAACACGTTTTAAAATTCTATCTGCATTATATATCGGCATAATGAAAAGCATACTGGAAAGTTCTGGATTACTTAAGGCTAATTGATTTCTCTACGGTACTTTTTTCCTTCTACTGCTCTGAATACTTTTTACTCAACTAGAAAGTAGGACGATGAAAACAGGAGATGGGCGAGTCAATTGTGCAAAATGTTATCTCCAGCTATTGTCAAGGTTCAGCTGGGCGTTGCTATGGACTGAGGATTTATGTTCCCCCAAACTTCACATGTTGAAACCTCAAGTCCAGTGTAATGGTATTTGAAGTGAGGCCTTTGGAAAGTGATTAGGTCAAATGGGATTAGTGTCCATATAAAAGAGACCCCAGAGAGTTCCCTGGACCCTTTCACTATGTAAGGACATAGCAAGAAGATAGCTGTCTGTGACCAGGAAGTGGGTCATCACTGAACACTAAATCTGCTGGCACTGTGATCTTGAATTTCTCAGCCTCTACAACTATGAAAAATATATTTCTGTTGTTTATAAGTCATCCAGTCTACCATATTCTGTTATAGTAGCCAGAACAGACCAAGAGAGGCATGATGTTGGAATCAATGTTGACTGGCCTCCTCTGTGACTAAGGGGAAATACTTAGGGATACAAAGTAGTTCTCCCAGAAAGGGCCAGATAAGCAAGATGCTCAGCATTATGTGCAATTCTTTTTGGGCAAGGGAAGTGGAACTTGCAGGCGTCTTTTTGGAAATGGACAGAGAACTTGCCATTTTGCTTCGTGCCTGTCTTCTCCTGGGAAATGTATTGCTTATGGTTAACATATACTAGAAGCTTTAAGTATATAAGCGTGGTTATGTTTGTACAAATATTAACAATTACATATTGAACGTATGTCAATATAGACAGTGGCAGCATTTTCACTGGCAGAACCCCTCTGCTTTATTCTGTGATGGCTTCAAAACTAAGAGGTGGTTTTATTCATGCATTTGCTCATGTACAAATTCATCACTCACTCACTCACTCACTCACTCACTCACTCACTCAGCAAATCCTTTCTGAGGGCCTCCTGTGTGCCTGGCATGGGGGCAGGGCATACCACATTGTACTAGTTCCCACTATAGAAGACCAGGATGTTACCCAGCCATCTGAATTTGTGTAAACCCTCTCTTTTGGATCAGTAGGAGTATTCTGTAAATCCTCTCTTATGGCACCAGCAACCCACCAATGGAGAAGAAAACCTAGGCTCCCTGTAGGCAGGACAGTCAAGATGGCAGCAATTTACATAAAACTGAAGCCCGCACTGTTGACAAGAGTTCAAGAGGTTCTTTTCTCCTCCTGGAAACTGCTGCAACTGTCGATGACTTCAGGTGATCTCCCAAAGTTTCTCCTTTTGAAGACCAATTACATGCTCAGATGTGTTCATTGTTCGACAACCGAGTTCACCCTTCCTTGAAATATGACCTTATTCTCTCTGTGGATTGAAATGTCTATTCGTTTTTATTCCAATTAGAATTCTACAGATATGAAAATTAAAATATATCCATAGATGGGAACTTTTTGGGAGTGTGATGGCGCTGCACCATTGTTGATGGCACTGTCAGGCAGTGTTCTAGATCTTGAGAGTCCGAGAAATATCTGACTATTCTAAATTTCATTTTAAAGCCACTCTGTAGGAAGGAACATGACCAAAATACCTGTGTAAGTCAGGTAACAATCTGGACTGAGTTACTTTATTGCGGGGGAGGGTAGGTGGGAAGTAGATCTATTGGGACTTCTGGTCTCTAAGGACATAAATTGAAGCCGCTGATTTCCCACTGGAGAGTAGACATGGCAGGTACACGGTGGAAAATGACCTCAACTTTGCATAGCACAATGTCCTCCCAGTGGCCACAGCATAGTCATCACCTCTGCACATCTTGAGTCCATCACAAGGATCCTATGAATTTCTTACTTGTAAACAATGGCACAGCTCCATCACACTCCCAAAAAGTTCCCATCTATGATATATTTTAATTTTCCTATCTGTAGAATTCTAGTTTGAATAAAAGTGAATGGACATTTCCACCCACAGTTATTTATAACAAGGGCACATGTGATATCGCATAAAAACGAATTCCTTCAAGCCATTGTGGCCTTGGTTTCCATTTCTAGCATCGTACATTAGTTATTCTTTTTTCCTCACTTATTTATTTGAATATTACTTATTCAGTGGGAGGAAATGAAAATATTTGTAAATATGATCTAATGTTGCAATTTCCAGTTCTTCTTAGTGGTTTAACATTTTGATTATATTTGTCCGCTAGAAAGATTAAAAATGTTTCAGGTACTAGAAAACAAAGACAAATTTTTATGGATAAACTGGAAACGTTTCTTTTCATCATTCTTTACTTTTTCCCCCAGTGACTACAAATTAAACTATGGTTTCTTTTCATTTTCTTAGTAGCTGCCAACACTGTCAAATTGCTAAAACATTTTTTCCCCCTTAAAAGAGAAGCACAACTGTGGTGAAGCCATCATTTTGCAGAAAGACCAACTTCATGAGCCTTTATATGGCTTTGCCTAAAACTTTAAGTTTTAATACCAGCAAAAATACCTAGAATTTGCAGAAGTATTTCTGCTTCTGCTTGTTGATGCCAGATTAAGTGACTAAATCAGATTAAGTTATTTATTGCTTGGGAGAACACCTGTTAGTTTCACTCAGCTTTGGTCCTTAGAAGCTTTAGGAAACATTCCTAAATAAACCACTGGACCTATAAACTGTTTATATTATTTTTCTTCCCAAATGAGAAAAAAAAGAGCTACAGCAGTGGTAGCAAACAAACAAACAAACAACAACAAAACCCTAAATTTGGACCAGTGATCTCCAATATTCCAAGTTTTTTGGAGCAACAGAAATTGGTGAAGAAAATGTTTGGCAATTGCTTAAGAAAATACTGTACATATTTAGCATCCCTTTGTACTTTGTTTATACTCAGTAAGCACATACAAGCTGCAAAGCTGAATTTAAATTAGGATAAACAACAAAATAAGCCTCTAAGAAAATAAGAGGGTGGGGAATGAAGCCATGCCAAGTGCCATTAAAGATGCATCTGTTTATCACCACCCAGTTTCATGAGTCCAAGATGATTCATATGCTTTTTGCGAAGAGAATATCCATTGTTGTGGCAAAATTAAATGTATTTTGATAGTTGCATGAAATATTTATCTATCTATTCAATCAGAAAAAAGTTGTCTTCATCACTCAAACATATATTACTTTTTCAATTTCCTGTTAGTAATGTTTTTTTAACGTTCTTTAGGGTGAGACCACAGAATTTCTCATTTCTCACGACAAAGACCATAACTCATTAGAATTATGCTGATGAGTTTTTCTCATAAAATTGCATCCCCATTTTCATAGGTGGCCAATCTGCAACCTTATCCCTAATGATTAGCCAGTTTTTGATAGACGTATGCAAAGAGAGCTGGATATACTCTTCCAATTGTGGTTTCTCATAGTTTTCTAATTCCTACTTTAAATGTCCCTCAGAAAAAGAGTATTTGGAAGGCACTTCAAATTTGGTCCTGGTGAAATATGATTTATTATTGCTAATAAACCAATCAATAAATATAATGATTTTCTGACTGTCCCATTTTAAGCTCAATAATTTATAATTCATGCTGATAGCATGAATTTTGGCATTTTTAATTTCAAAAGTTTTTTTTGAAGTACAGCCTTGTCAGGAATATGTCTCACAGCCTTGCCAGATGATATCATTCACAGACTAGCCATATATATTGTTAAGTAATGGAAAAGCTGGAATAGTGATACTTTCATCAAAGAACCATTGAGATGTTTAGCTACAAAACCAAAAATAATCTATTTAACTTCGCTAAAAAAATTGGAGCATTTTAAGCAATGTTTGTAGTATCATATTTGGTTTCTGAGAAGGGTAAGTTTTTAGTACTTTCTGATTCATCTAGGTTCTGGATTTCAGGAACCAGTCTAGATATGCAAAACCACAGATACTATTCTTATTTCTACTGCCTTATCTCCATGTGAGCCTGGAGGGGCAGAAACTCTACTTTTCAAATATTTAGAAATGTGTATGATTTTATAGTCTCAGAAATCAAAATGAATTCTCAGAGTCTGGAGTAGCACACTATGTCATTTCCTTTTGTGTTCATTTAAGGAATTTGTGTATCACCTTTTAAACATAAACATTCTTTCAATAATGTTACTCTTTGTATTAAAAATCCTAAATAGTTCTTTTATAACCCAATAATACTGAGAAGATCCTCATATTAAGAAGGCTTCCATTTTAAACTTGCAAGAAAATCTTCAATTCCATGTGAATTTAAAACAGATTTTTGGTTTTGCCCATGTTATTTACCCCTTCCTTTTGGCTATCTAGGATAGCTTGCTGATGTTACTTGTAGATTTACTGAAGGCAGATGGCAATGTTTTCATTGTAGACCATCAGAGGAAATCAACAGTTGTTAAAAGACCCTAGCAGGTACTATCTCTGTGGCCCTGCCTTTTGATTAAATAAAGTACAACATTTTGTTATGGAGAAAAGTGAATGCTATTATGTCTAGCAGCCATATAGTCATGTCATAGAGGCGAGCTAGACATCATCTAGCCTGTTGCTGCTGCTGCTAATCTGATGAAAACAAGATTGTCCAGCTTACCCGGTCACTAATGGTGTGGGCAGCTGACTCAAAAATCATCAAACTGGTCTTCTCTGCTTGCTGGCGGGACCATGGGTTTCAAGACAGATGTGGGTGCCAAGGGTTTAACATCTTTTGTTACTTTTACTTTTTACAACAACCCCAAAATGTTAGCTGTTAAAACAATTGAAGTAGGCCGGGCGCGGTTAGCTGTAATGCACTTTGGGAAATCACAATTGAAGTAACCCCGTCTCTACTAAAAATATTAAGTTAACAAGGCTTGCCATGGCAGGAACCCGGGAGGCGGAGCTTTCGAGATCGCGCCACTGCACTCCAGCCTGGGCAACAGCGTGAGACTCCGTCTAGTTAATTAAATTAACAATTGCCATTTTCATCAGCTAGAGTAATGCTGGATGACCAACTTAAAAGCATATCCACATAAAACTTCGATATATTAAACAGACCCTACTTTAGGCCAGGCGCAGTGGCTCATCCTGTAACCCCAGCACTTTGAGAGGCTGAGGTGGGTGGATCACTGAGGTCAGGAGTTCGAGACCAGCCTAGCAAACATGGTGAAATCCCATCTCTACTAAAAAAATACGAAAATTAGCGGGCCGTGATGGTGCGTGCCTGTAATCCTAGCTACTCGGGAGACTGAGGCAGGAGAATTGCTTGAACCCAGGAGGCAGAGGTTGCAGTGAGCAGAGATGGCAGCACTGCACTCCAACCTGGGCGACAGAATGAGATTCAGTCTCAAAAAACAAACAAAAAACTTAAACGGACTCTACTTTAGATCAGCCACCCTAAGTGGTTAAAATATAGATCTATATATAGATATATATTTATGAAATGACTACTATATGGCAGGCACTGTATTAGGCACTTATACATATTATGCTGAAAGCAGCTTTGTTTCAGAGGAAAGTTGGGCTTCAAAGCAGCCAGATCTGGGCTCAAATCCAGGCTCTATCATTGACTGTATGGCTCTGGAAAGTTGGTTAACTTTTCTTTCTTTTTTTTTTTTTTTTTTTTTTTTTTTTTGAGATGGAGTCTCGCCCTGTCACCCAGGCTGGAGTGCAATGATACAATCTCAGCTCACTGCAACCTCCGCCTCCTGGGTTCAAGCGATTCTCTTGCCTCAGCCTCCCAAGTAGCTGGGACTACAGGTGCCTGCCACTACACCTGGCTATTTTTGGTGTTTTTAGTAGAGACAGTTTCACCATGTTGGCCAGGCTGGTCTCGAACTCCTGACCTGAAGTAATCTGCCTGCCTTGGCCTCTGAAATGCTGCGATTACAGGCGTGAGCCACCGCGCCTGACCTGTTTAACTTTTCTGAGCCTTCAGTTCCTCAGCTGTAAATTAGAGATGATAGTGCAAAATCATTGTGAGAATGAAATGAAATGAAATGATGAATTTATGCAAAAATGCTTATTGAATAGCATATTAGCATATATGAAATACTCCATTCAGGCCACAGATTTTATTACTGTATTTATGGTCTTTATGTGCCAGGTGCCATTCTAGCCACTTGGTTCTAGCTGCAGTGAACAAAACAAAATGTTTCAAATTATTATTACAGTACAGTGATTAAAAGCAATCTCTATTAGACATAACTGAGTTTGAATCCAGCCATTCCTAGTTGGGTGATATTGGAAGTTTCTTCATCTGTATAATGGGAATAAACCACATTGTGTGTGGTGGTAAAGATAAAGTAATATATCAAGTGCTTGGCACATAAATAGCTACTTAGCACATAAATAGTGCTCAATTAGTGGCAGCAACATATTAATTTATTATTGCTATTAATACGAATCCTCCTAACAAACTTGAGAGGAATATATTGGTGTCATTTCATGGAAGAGATAACTTTAGCTGAAGAAGATTAAATATCTTGCCAGGGGGTCAGAGCTGCTTGGAGATGAAGTCAGGATTCAGATTTGACTGATTTGAAAGTCCATGTTCTTTATCCTGGGCCACCTTTCATGTCAGTACATGGATATTTGCACTGTCCACCTCTGTTACTATAAGGAGATTGGTTTATTGTGAGTATCTATTGGCAAGTATCTGATCTAGGGAGTGTGCAACATTTTTTTTCCTGTTTGTGTATCTGTGTGTTGCTTGATTAATAGCATTTACTTACAAATATAAAGCTGCATCACATCTTGACTTCACTGTAGTATTCTGAACCCTCCACCTGATGACATCTTCTCAGGATCTACTTATATTGTTAGTTATACAGGTAGAAAAACTTAGTTGGCGAGATAAATGGCAATTTGGAGTAATGGCTAGTTCACTTAATTCAACTGGGTCATTCGAAGGCCTACGTTTGAACTTAATCTGGCTCTTCTCCCTGTTGTGAGTTGTGACTTTTCCATTCCTACCTAACTCTGATTTCTCATTTCTTTCTTTTGGCTCTGTGAGTTGATGACATCCTTAAGAGTATTCATCATGTCAACAACTCACAGGCCAACAAGAAAGTTGGGTGCATTATTGGGCATATGGTGTGGTAAATGATATACTGAAAGTTTATTTGAAAGTTTAATGTTTCTCACATGAATTTAATGTTTTCTCCTCTCCAATAACGCTCTTCTTAACTATAAACATAGTTTGAAGATGGAGCTGGTGTTGTTCTAGGATGCTAAACCAAAATTCAGCACTTCCTCCTTTTCTTGTCTGCCCTCCTTCTACTCAAATCAAGTTTAATTTTCATTCTACAGTTGGAAAAGCTGAGATATAAATGCCTTCCATTCCCATCCCTGACTTTTTGTTAAATACTAAAAAGGAGCCATCATCAACAGCCCATTGTATGGTCTTATTGATACTGGAATTGGTTCAGGATATTAATCAAATAAATAACATATTTCCTTAATTATACTTATAAACATTTCAATGATCACTTCTTTTTTTTTATATTTTTAACATTTTTGAAATTAGGCTACCTCTAACAATTGATATATTTATCAAATGTGGTATTTTCTTTCCTCCCCTCCAAAAATCAGTGGTATGACTTTTAAAATCAGTGGTGTCTTAGACTCAAAATAATTAATTCTTGCTCTATCAACCTCACAGAGTAAGAAGACTCAAAATACAGCATTCAATATTCCTCTTTTTCTTTGGAAGGGTTTACCTTATTCTGGGTGGATCTAGAAATGTGTGGGGTCTTGCCACATTAGGAGCTCGATCAATTCTATCATCACTGTGCTGCGTGGGACAACAATCTTCAGCTGCAATCTTCAGCCCAACAGAAGATTCACTAGGATAGGGTTTTCTATTGAGCTCTGAAAGGCTAATTTGATGAGTGCCCATACGAAGCACTCACCATGCATTTCTTTCCTCATCGCTAGGTTGCCTCACTGGAAGGCAGGAGACCTATGGACACCTTAAGGCGATTTTCTCTGGCAAGAAGTGGAGATCTGATACAGACTTTTCAAGAACATCTCATTGCTTTAGACAATTCCCTGACACTACCTGTCCAGTTCCTTTGATTAGTAAAAATAATGATAGTAAGAATACCAGTTAAAATACCCTGTATTTATTCGGTAAGGTTTATATCTCTTTACAGTTTTCAAGTGTGAGTGTGTGTGTGTGTGTGTGTGTGTGTGTATGCCTTCAAGAGAACTCTGTGAGGTTGACAGAGCAAGAATTACAATTCCCATTTGCAGATGGAGACATGAAGGTTCTGGAGTTTGTGACATGTCTATGGAACAGCCAGGAAATGAACCAGGTCTCTGAACCCGAGAAAATCAGGGTGATATGGAAGAATGGGAATGGACTTCGAACTCAAATCTCAGTTCTGCCACTTCCAAAAGATGTTATCCCAGGGAGTCACTTAACCCCTGATGCCTTGAGAGTTTGCACAGCTGAGACAATCAAATCTGCCGTGAACTGCTCTGTTAGGATTATAGATGATTCCAGCCCCAGGGTGAAGGCTCAATGCTTGGGAGATATTATTTTCATTGTTCTTTTCTAGAAGTCACTTGGCCCAAAGGACTTCAGCTAAAGCCTAGCACTCCTCTAAGAATTAAGCCAAAGAGCTTTGCGCACAGTAAGAAGTCACGTGAACATTCGTTATCGTATTTTGCCATAGGGAGGCACTAATTGGAATGTAAACTATGCTCATGAAAGAAAGAGCTAATATGTCAGACTAGCTCTGAGGGAGCTGTTTGTAAATGGCATCTTGTTACTTAGTACCTGTTTAGAATTATAGCTGCTATTTAGGTTGCTTCGTTAGTTAATTGGTCCTCTCCTGTCCTTTAGACAGACAAGATGTGCCAACAGTCTTGATTTAGGAGCCTCCACAAGAAAACGTTTCCTAATTCCCAGGAAAATGAAATACTCACGGATAAACATTTAAAAGATGGGCCAGGAGTGGTGGCTCACCCCTGTAATCCCAGCACTTTGGGAGGCCGAGGCAGGTGGATCGCCTGAGGTCAGGAGTTCGAGACCAGCCTGGTCAACATGGTGAAACCCCGACTCTACTAAAAATACAAAAATTAGCTGGACGTGGTGGTGTGCGCCTGAAATCCCAGCTACTAGGGAGGCTGAAGCAGGAGAATCGCTTGAACCCTGGAGGTGGAGGTTGCAGTGAGCCAAGATCGTGCCATTGCACTCCAGCCTGGGCAACAAGAGTGAAGCTCCGTCTCAATAAATGAATAAATAAATAAATAAACAAACAAAATAAAAAGATAAACAAAACGCTGCAGCAGCCAGAAAGGGGGAAGTGACAGCACGCCAGTTCTGCTTTAGGTGAGAGAGAGCTTGGTCCTCTCTAGCTCAATCTTCAGGGAGAATCCTGCAAAGTAGATTTCTCACTGTGCATTCCTACACACCCCTTTTACGGTACATGGCAGCTTGCACTGCTGAGTTTTGCTGGGCAAGGAGAGTAGAAAGAAAGAGTTCAGAGAGGGCTTTCCTTTCAGTTCTTTAAGGTAACCCTAAAGCGATTGATAACATTTTCATTTCAGAAATATGGTGCGGGGATAGAAGGATGGAGGGCGGGGCGACCTTGGGCAGGGCCGCACCCGCTGTCCTAAGAAGGCACAGCCCGGCGCTTCTGCTGGGGCCCTGACATCCAGCGTGTCCTCAGCTGGGCCGCACCACAGCAAAGCTTCCCGTCAAGCCCGTCGCCCGCGGAGTCCCTGCGCTTCGGGGCTCAACAGCGCCATTTACCATCGAGAGGGTCCCAGGCCTCAGGACGGCGAGGGCACTTCCGCCCTTCACTCCACAGCCACCCTCCCACTCCCCCTCTGCCTGGGCACTGCAGGAGAGCCCCTTTAGGGAGCGCCTCGGGTCGTCCCACGTTCATTTGCCCTCGGTTTGCATATGACGAGTCCCTGGGACTTTTGGCAACAGTTTGAGATGAGATCCTTTATTTCTGCAAAAGTGTTATGTAAGTGTGTGCCCTCAGAACAACACAGAAACCACCGCGAAGCCCCGGTTGCAAAGGAAGCCCCCACTAGAAGAGGTTCTTTTCTGATTTAAATCACTATTTCGCATTTTAAAAAAAAGTGGGTAAGAATGAGTGTGAATGGCTTCCTGCAGCATTTTTTGAAGTGGCTCTGCCAGCGTGAACTCTAGGAAGTGTTCGGTTGGGGAAAACAAGGTTAAGAAAATAAAAGAGGTTGCTGGGGTGAAGCTCGGCGGGGCAGCACTACCGCCTGGCTCCGCCCACGGGTGGGTCCCACGCAAGACGGCTGCGCGGCGCTGCCCGGCTCCTCGGACCAGGGGACTCTGGTTTGTGGGGCATCTTGAGGGACTCGTTATTTTCCCGAAGCGCACACTTAGGGAAAAACGTCATTAATGCAACTGCTTCTCCGGAAATGAGGAAATAAAACTCTCAACTGGGCTCAAAGGGGAAATTTGGTATGTTAGGAGAAAGATTGAGGTTGTTTATTGTTTTATCTTTATAACTCAGATGAAGTCAGGGTAAAATTCCTATAATGTTACTAATCCTGCGAACATATATATTTCCCAGTCTCTAGAAAGAGCTGATTTAAGAAATGTTACTCGATTTTTAAAAATGCTACTTGAAGTATAGTTCACACAATGCGACTTAATTTTTACACCTTTTAAAATAAAATTTCCTGTAATGACATTGCACATGAGACAATACAAGCTTTTTTCAGATTTTTTTTGGTTTATAAAAGATGGTCAAAAGCTTTAGTTAAGCAATGTGCTATGAATAGATTGGTCTCTTCATTGTATTTGTGAGAAAACATACAGACACCAGCTCTGAGTTTTCAACAAAACATGTTTGATTCTTATTTATGCAAAATATAGAAACAATATATTCTAGTGCCTTTTTTTGTATTTAAAAAGGGTATTATTCTGTACATATTACTTCGTATCTTGCTTCTTCAATTAATATTTTGGAGTAAAAATGCAGAACGTGCATGGAAAGGGTTCATTTCATCATGGTAATCACCTTGAGAATGGGAGAAGAAGGTGCTACAGTTTCAGCTATGTCTGTCATGTTTTCTTTTTTATCTTAAAAATTTTTTTTTAAATTAATTTTTTGTGTGTGGCTGCTTCCCGCCACTCCTACCCCTCTGTTTCTTTTAAAAATAAGCAAGAAAACTGAAGCTAATATGGAGAAAAAATGTCAATATGCAGGTGGTTAAACAAGAGTGCCTTTTGTATTGTTTTGCAAAAATTATTTTCTATACATTTAACATGTTTCATTGTTTAAAATGAAATAAAGTAATATATGTGAATCTCCCTAAACTCCTGATCAACTGGCTTTGGCAGGATATTTCTAATGAACCTCATTTATTTAGTCACATGGTCAGAATTACACATATTTCTTTTCCACAGGGTTTGAAAATAATTTTACAAATGTGTTCAGCTATGGTTTTGTTAGTTCTTGGCAGATCTAATAACTCCTAGAGTGGGACTCAACACTCACTGAATAAATTCATTATATCTCAATCCTTTGGCTGAGATTTGCATTTACTATAACTTTATTTTCATTTATTTTGTAGTGATTTGCTTTAAAAGATTCTCATGTATTTAAAAGGTTGCGCTAATTACTTTCGCAACCCACAGTTCAGGGTCAATTGCTGGGTTTTCGTCCTAAAAGAATAGTCGTGATTTATTAAATGCTTATGACATATATCAGGCACTGTGTCAGGCACTTTTTCTACCACATTTAAACCCACAACAAATATATGTGAGAAGCCTATCATTCCTGTTTTACTGATGAGGAAACAGAGGCCCAGAAAAAAGTTTTATAACGTATCCAAGGTCCACGCAACTAAGAAGTGATAGTGTTTGGGTTCCAATCAAAGCCCATGCTCTTAGCTACTCTCTTGCTCTCTGGAGATGTTATTTATCTTATTACAACTCAGAGCAACATCCCCATCTGAACATCATGTTGCTTCAATTCTAAGATACGTATTTTTAACCATGTTTGAAAGTGATGACATCAGGATGGCCTTCCAGTTGATGCGTACATCCATGATGCTGGTGGTGTTCCTGCCTCTCCATCCAGCCCTCTCTAGCTCAGAGCTTTTGAATAGAATTGAATGGCAATCAATGGTTTTGCGCCATCAAAGGCATATTCTCTAAGTCATAATGCATAGGCTGCTGTTAGAACCATTCGATAGGTTTTCTTTCATCATGGCCTTGTGGTCATTTTAGGAGGCAGCCCCTATCCTACACTGCTCCAGCAAATCCTTCCAAATCTCACCAAACCAACTCTGCTCAGCTGACATACAATAGTATGTACATTCTTGAGTAACCTGACCAGGTAAGTCTCTTTACTTTTCTTCTTTTTAATACGTTGAAATAGTGATGTTTAGTTGATTTCACCTCCCTGCCTTGATTGGCTTTTTAAGGACCAATGCATTTGACTTTACTTGCTGCCACTTAAGAAAATTTCAGAGTGGTCTAGGACTTAATTTCATCAGGAAACATTCTGAGCTTCAGTTAAAATGTAGAATGCTTTCTTTAGCACCAGTAGAAAATAAAATTTCATTTGCTTTTACTTTGCTGCAATAACGCCAATAAGAAGATATTGCCAGGGGCACCAGGGAAGCCAATTCTATAGCTGAACAAATCGATAGTAAATCTACTTGCCAAATCTTGAACATACCCACTGAGTGTTAAGAGCACGTATATACACTCACACTTTCCCTCCTCCCTACTGAACTATCCAAGATAAGGGTAAGATTTCCTTAAAATAACTTAATGTCCTACTAAGATTTTCACATTCTCAAACTCCTCACACATACACAGACTTTAGCATGGGTTTTTGTGCACAGTTATGAACTGAAAACACATACCATCTTGATTAATAGGTAGCATTTATTGGGTGATAGCATTATTGAGTGATGATTACATGCCTGATGCCATTCTCAGGACTTTAATCCTAGGACCTGGTGTTATTATTATCTCCATTTTTCAGATGAAGAAATTGAAGCACAGAATAAGGAAACTGCCCAGTCTCACAGCTGGTGGATGGCAGTCTGGCTCCAGAACCCTTTCTTTTTGCTTGTACACTGTACTGCCTCTTGCTGCATGTTCAGATGAAATATAGGTTTCCAGAAACTATGAGACAAAACTCTTAACAATGATGATGATGATAATTATGCAATCATTTATTGAGAATACCTGTGTACTCAGGCACTGTGGTAGGCTTTTCCCACACATTATCTCATTTAATCTTCACAACCTAGGAGCTTAGATTTTAGTATCCTTACTTTATAATTGGCAAAACTGAGGCTCAAAGAGCTCAAGTAATTTGCCCAAGGTCACAGAGCCAGTTATGGGCCAACCTGGAATTCAAACAAGTCCACAGCTAGCACCCATTCCATTGCCCACCTGCCACACTTGCATGATTTCCAGATCCAGTAAACAAAGAGAACTAGGATGTTTTTCTCAGCAATGCCATAGTCATGATCAATTTCATGACTACTAATTTCAGGAGGACAGATGCTACCTTCCCACCTCAGAGTGAAGTTGGGTATGATATAATTTTAGAGCCTTTAACATCCTTGGGTAAGATATGTACTTTATGATTTTATTCATTTATTTTGGAGACAGGGTCTCACTCTCTCACCCAGGCTGGAGTGCAGTGGCACAATCTTGACTCACTGCAACTTCCGCCTCCCAAGTAGCTGGGACTACAGGTGCCTGCCACCAGACCCAGCTAATTTTTTTTGTATTTTTTTGTAGAGACAGAGTTTTGCCATGTTATCCAGGCTGGTCTCAAACTCCTGGACTCAAGTGATCCACCTGCCTTGGCCTCCCACAGTGCTGGGATTACAGGCATGAGCCGCCATGCCTGGCCTCTACTCTATGACTTTAGAACGCAGTATTTCTGTTAAAATTTATAACTCTATTGAATAGTGTCTGTTCTTTGAATTAATGACACATGAGTGGGTGGGGTTAGAAAGTTATAAAAACGACTGAAGTTTTTCCTCCTTGTTTGCTCATAATAACTACCGGTTGGGAAAAAAAGGAGCAGGAATAAAATTCTTCAATATATGGAGATTTCCTGTCTCTTTAAATTTACTGATATCCGGTTAATAGAAACAGAGTCAGATGCCAAGATAGGGAAGCAAAACTGCCAAGTCCCAGGTGGGGAAATTTCTTTCTGTTGAGAGTTGAGGGCCAAGAGCCTGAAGTAAGATTCTGGCATGTCTCCTCATGTGAGGTGGGCATCTACTCAGCAGAGGAGGCAGCCTTAGGACTGCTTGCCCTGCAAAAGTGCACCACTGGCATAGGCTGTGGGCCCTGTGAGACACTAAGTAAGTTTCGCGGCTGCCTCATATAGGTTCCATTTGAACGTTAAGAATGAAATCATGGCTTAGGTAGGTTAAGTCATGGCTCCAAGATCATAAAACTAGAAAGAGGTGAAGCCTAAACTCAATCCCAGGTAGGTCTGAATTCAAAGTCTTAACTACTGAATCTTGTCTTTTGTTTCCGGGCAGCCAAAAGAATCTAGCAGGAGGGGAGGATCAGAACATTTCTGATAATAGAACCCCCATCTCACCCCACACCTTCTCAACAGACCTAACCTCACCAAACGATCACTAGAGTAAAACATGCTTTCCACACTTAGGTTTAGATTTTAATGTGATTACTCCTGGGTGAACTTCCAAATGTAAACAGTAGTTGACGTCAAGAACTCAAGTGAAAGAATCTTTAAATGTATTCTGAGTTTTCTCTTTGTACCCTTCCTGGGAAAGCGCTATGGAGATTTTTAAGAAATCGAAAATGGGCTGGGTGGAGTAATCCTACTTTACATGGTATTTTGAGCAAGGCTAATTTTAAGAATCTGGTTTCAATGTATTGCTACCTTTTGTGCCACGTTAACATAAGCCAAAGGAATATGCACACACACAAACAAAAAATAGATAATTTTTCCCTATCTCTTTTGGTGTAATTTGACCATAGGCTGTTCACCCCACTTCACGGGGCCATGCAAGTATCTCTGTGCCAACAGTTGTAGGACATGCACCTTTTCCTGGGAAGATAACCGGGTTGATATTCTAAACATAAAAAAAAAAAACCCCAAAACAAACAAACAAAACCAACCATATCGCTACAGGAATATGGCCAACTATCCACTGGAAGTTTGAGTATTTTAACTCTTGAACTCTTTCTGCACTAGGTAGAAGACATGACTCCACTGGGCACATGTGTTAAAACTTAAGATTTCATGAGTGGGCATTATTGATTTCTCTGTGAATGTAATTTTTTTTCCACTTTAGGAGGTTTGTGTACCACATCAAATAAACGATCATACCACAGTTTCTAAAGTAAGATATTTTAAAGTCAACTCTTATACAATGTATGCACAGTACCAATCAATCTTCTACTTGTAAGATCATTTTCTAATGGGTACTTATGGGCTGGGAAAGCTATCCCTGGGGTTTGGCAAAGGCCAAAAAAAGCAAAGGTAGTAACTCCAGCCCCCGAGAATATCTAATTGGCAAAGTAATCAGCCCTTAAATGATCAGAAGAATAAAATCCTAATAATTCCTTCTATATAATGGATTTTATGCATCACAAATATTCAAGTGATAGAGAATAGTAGTGTATTTTACTTAGATGTAGGAACACAAAAATCAGAGGAAATATCCGTCGGTGGATATGGTTTCTATCTTGAACCCCTAAAATTTACATCTCAAGGGCCAGTTCCCTGGCCGGAGTGAGGCAGGGTGTCCTATTTCTGGGCACAGCTCTAGGAAGCAGCGAGCTGATGTGAGTATGAGTTATAGATATTAAAACCAACTTTTCCTCCACACCAATACCCCGTCCCTCCAGAAATCTTAATAGGCTTTTGAGAGCCTCCATTTAGAGCCGGCTGCATAAAATGATCCTTTGATGAAAAGGGATTGGAACAAGGGTTAAAGCAGACATTGAAAGGTTACTGTAGAGGGCACAGTGTTCATACAACCCTCCTTTAATATGTGTGGTGTGCACCTGTGATAAGATGATTCATTACATGGGGCCTCTCTTTGACAAGCTCCATCGTTCAGCCCTCGGGGTTCTGATGGGACAATCCTGCACCCGCCCAGGAAATAAAACAAGGTCAGCTTTTTTTCCCTGGGACGTAGACGGAGACGATTTAGCTTATAATGCATCTTTGTTTACTCTTTATGTAAAATAAAAACAGGGTTCAAGACATCGAAATGCCTGCTCTCCACAGAGCAGGCCAAGCAGGGAGGATGCAGACACACTGCTGGGCAAATAAATAAGGCTGGGGAAAAAATCTTTGTGAGAATGCTAGCCCCTTCTCCCTTGGATTTCATGATCATGAACAGTCACACTGGAAAACCAAGTGTCCTAACCACTGGGTTCTGAGAAAGGCCTTCGGATGGAGGGTACCCTAACATCATCAGTTTCATCTCGTTTGCTTTTTATGCAGGTTTTGGGTTTATTGAGTCGTGTGAAGCTCTTCCAGTATCTTGTATGACCATTACGTGGCACATTAGCAGTGTGAAGGGACGGACCCTATCTCATGACATGAGGAAGGTTTACTGCCCCTGTCATACTGAAGTAAATCAACAAGCATGCCAGAGGTTGCCTGGCTTCCATGGGAATTGGCAGGAGGCCGGGGCCCATGGAGCTGACTTGCAATTGGCTTCATTCTAACTCACCCCTTTTCTTTGTTGCTTTTATAAGACTTCTGCATCACCTTCCCATACATTCAAAAATTGGCTTTGTTAAGACTAATTTTGATATCTTACAGCAATTATGGAAGGAAACTGATCAGTTTCCCTCATTATCCAAGTTCTTCCCTAAGTGAAAAATAAAAAAAGCAAAACTGGCATTTTATTTTTAAAATGTAACTTTTTTTTTTTTTTGAAAGAATGCCCCTGTAATGCAAAGTAACTTCTTCATATAACGTCATAACATGAGTCACGGTACAGAGATAAAAACAAAATAAAACTTTGACAATCTAGAGGTAGGAAAAAAAATCTTGCTTCTAAAATATAGAAACACCTCCCAACCCTTCTCCTATTCTTGACATTGCTAGTAAACATTATTTATTTGCCTCGAATAGATGCGGTTACATATCACTGTCATGCAAAAGAAATTCATTTCCTTTCCGAGTTCAATCTGCCACAAAAATGCACTCTTGTTCCCATCTCCCACTCACCTGTCCTTGTGCATTAGTAACTAGTTGACCTGTGACCCCCTGAAGACTGGAGAGGGCATTGCCAAAGGCCTGTGAGCTTGCTATGGAGCTCATGGCTGCTGCAGCCGCTGCAGCCTGACTTGCTAGTGGATTATTAACCAGCTGCAAAGAGAGAAAAGATCACCGTGAAAACCACCGAGAGGCACAGGCACAGCACACGGACACAACATTGACTCTAGGGAGGTAGTTCTTGCCTCAATTCGCTCATGCAAAGGGGCCTGGAACCCACCGGAGGGGCGTGGCGAACATTCCCCGGAAGCTCTGGGGTAGGGGGATGATGGAAACGAGGCTGGAAGGAAAATGTTGGGCAGCTTGATGGAGCCTGGGTTTAGGGCTAGCCCAGGAGGGAACGAGCCTGAACTTTAGGGGTGAGGTGGGCTGTTAGGACCTTCTTGGGTGGAGAAATGATTTTGCAGAAGCCCTCTAGATTAAATAAAACTCTGAGGAAATATCTGCTTTCCCTGAGGTAACCAGACAGAATAGCGGAGTAAATAGGATAGGGGTTGTGGAAAGAGAGGAATAGATTTTTAGGATTTCTGCGAATGAATTTATCCTTTCCATTTGTGGATTGCAGTTTCTTTCAGGGACATCGGGTGAGGCAGGTGTTCCACCCCACTTTCTTGTTTGAGGGGAGAAGGAAACCAAAGCCAGTAGAAATGGGAATCTATGGCCTCTGTGCTCTCAGAGGGTGAGTCTAGGGCTGCGACAATTTTGGGGCTTTACCCTAACCACAGGATTCAAGGCCAATGAGAATGGCTGTTCGATGAATGGTCAGATTGACAACTGCTTGCTGTTGTAGCTGATATATGGTCTTTCCTCAGCCTCTTTCCTGGGACAAGAGTGAAACAGGGAGGAAGAAAGAGAGAGGGGGAGAGAGACCTGCCAGGGAGGAGGTTATGGCTGCCAAAATCTGTTTTTCCATGGAGACCAATTCAATATTCTCCTTCCTGCCAATTTTCCACGCCACAGGTTTTCAGGCCTTCTGACCATGAGGCAGAAGTGTGGCTTCAACTAAAATCTGCATTTAGGTTAATGACTAGATATAAATTCAAGAAACATTTAAACTATTTTCACAGTATTGGTTTTGATACATGAATTTCATTTGTATTTATTCTAGGGTGTTATTTTTTTCCCATATAGTTTCTCTCAAGTACAACAATTGTTGTGTTGGAAATAATGCATTTTCCATCACCAGTTCCCACATCCATGAAATTCCTGCATTTTTTTCAGAAACATGCCAAGACTAAGACTTGGTGGAAAAAAATTAATACCATACCTAATTCAAGTCCTGGAAGCTCTTCTAAAAATGCCACTTTTTAAACTTTCCTTTCTTTATTTTCTGTCTCAGTCTCTCTTCTCTCTCTCTTTTCCTTCTTCCCTGTTTCTTTTCTTCAAACCATATTTAATTTCTTAATTTCTTTGGAAATTTGCCTAGAGATTATACTATCTTATGAAGAAGGAAATATTATCAGAGAAAACATCAAAAAGGACAGGAATGTAATAATTATTTTTTCATTAATGTGATATCTTTATCTTATTGGTTTCTTTATTCATTTATAACTACGTTTCACATAACTGTTCTTCAGTAATTCTGCTGACCCAGCTATTTTTTTTTTTTTTAAATGAGAATCCATTTTAAGTTGATTACTTTATGTCTTTTGCCTTTATCTCTCTCCTAAAAGACAATAATGATTTTCTTTTTAAGGAGAAAAAAATTCTCACTCATCAGCCTAAAGAGAAACCCTGTCTTATCCCAGATTACCACCATGGGATTTAAAATTCAGGTTGGTCTTGACTGTGATTTTTGGAGTATGTCTTTATAGGATAGATGGGGTAACAGTATGCATCCAGAAGTAACTTTCCTTGTTTGTAGACTACCTGAAGTGAGAAGAGTTCATAATGTGTTCTTTTTTTTTTTTTTAACTTCTGAAGTGAGAAGACTGCATTGGAAACACTGTCTCCAAACTGCTGGTACAGACACTGACCATTGGTACAATATTTTTAGGTCATTTATCAAGTGCCATGTTTACATTTCTTTCATGCAATACAAGTTGAAATCATAATGAAATTCTTGAGTTTTGGAATATCTCAAAATAAGCTTCTTCCTCCTCAACAAATGATTAAATTATGTTCAATTGGATCTTAGTGTCGAACATGGATTTGGTCCATGGATTTTGGGTGAACAATTTAAATATCTATATACAGACTGCTCTCTGAAGAAGATGGGCAATTATTTATATTTAATGAAAAGAAAATATTTTTATTAACTGCAAGACATTTCCCTAACATCTATGTTGATCAAAAATTCATATAGGAAATTATAGAATTATTCTCTGGATACAAAATAGCATAGATTGGGAATTTCCTACATTTAGGACACCAGTGTGTTGTTCAGATATAGTCCCATACAATTTGCTGCATATTCAGGTATTGCATAAATATAAACAATTATGCTGAATGCGAAACAAAGTCTCTACTTAAAAGTGAGCTTCTGAGCTTTTGTATTTTGGGGTCAGAAATGGGTATACTTCAACTGCTTTGGACTGCTGCCTTGGCTTATTTTTAATGTTTATTTCCTCTGTATTCTGGTCCTAGCTTAAAATCTAATTTGGTCCTCTTTTTGCTGCCCTTCCCTCTTAATAAAGCAAATGCCAACTCAAATGACTCTTTTACTTCCTACCCAACATTCCGGTAGGTCTTTGTGGAAGTTGTCTGAGCTCTGGGGAGATGCCTTGCTGTCCTTGTAGAACTAGAGCTAGAACCACAGTCACGGAGTGTGGTGTGCACAGACAGTGGGTGCAAGCCAATCTATAAGCTGACAGCATTCCAGGAGGACCCCTGGTGGTGTTGATGGATGCAACTTTATACCTACATATCTTTTGGCTTCTCTGTCTGTGACTGCCAAGGCAGGGATGTACTATGCATTAAAATATGAGGCAGGGAAGTGGAGGCGGTGGTCAGGAAGCCACACGTGTTCTTCTCATCACCTCGGGTCATGTCACTCTGTATTGTCCCCAGTCATATCATGTTAGCACTGCTCCTATCAATATTTCTTGATTGGAGACTCCGGGTAGATTTGGACAGAGGGGAACTCAGGCACAATAAATGCACATAATGAGCATGTTATCGTTCCGGGACCAACGGGATATTTTGAAGCTGCTGCCAAGTTTATGCCTTCAGATCTTTCATTGCCAATGTACCTAACCAGCAAAGGATGGCCCAAATGAAGTCTGACTATAATACATGGTCTTGTTTTCAACAGACCAGCTTAAAAGACATGATGAATTCTGGTGTGTGCTTGTTGATGAATGTGGAAGCTTTCTAAAGGAAGGATTTGCAGAGGGCTAGAGTTCTTATGTTATATACAAATGGATTTTGGGCCTTGAATACATCAAGTTCTACTTCTGGAGTCTAAAAACCCACTAAGAGAAACATTGATATCTTAAAGACAGTTTTCTCCTCCCTGGAACTTTAGAGAATACAATGACAGAATAATTTTTTAAAGTAGTTTTATGCCAGTGAGGAAGGGCTCCAAGCCTCACATTCCCCTGCTCACCCATTAATGCAGGTGAGGGCATCAGCTCTGAAAACAGACTGCCTTGGTCTGTGACTTTAAGTAAACCACACTTCATTTCCTTATGGGTAAAATGGGTATAAAAAGAATATCACACACAGGGTTAGAACGGGAATTAAATGCGATAATGCATTCAAAATTTTAGAATACCTAGCATACATTATTTTCTTAATAAATGCTAGCTAATATTCTGATGGTTTTTACTGTGCATGAAGATTTTGAATTAATCAACTTAGAATTAGAACTCACCTCCATAAATATCTTTTTTCTTTGGAAATAATATGAACAAGGGTAATTATTCCCTATTTTTAGGGCAATTTTATTTTACTTTTTTTTCTTATAAAAAAAGATCAGCTTGAAGAATGTGTGAAAGTATTTTAGAGTAGAGAGCATAAGCAAAAAGTACTTAAGACAGGGCTTCATCTGCCAGTCTTGGGCCTGTCCTATTTGATGGAATTAGCTCATCTATAGAGAAAGTAGTGCTTAGAGTCTGAAGTCAGGGTCAGTGGGTGACAGCAAGAGAAGACATTACCCTATTTGTAGTATGTTTTCCTCATCCTTATTTTGCAATATTCATTAGGTTTCCATAAGGGCACCCATTTTGGAGTTTAATTCCTGCCTCATGTCAAAATATTGTCAATGAGTCCATCTCACAGTTGCTGATTTGATAGTGAGGGAATGCAGGAAAAAGATTTGCAAAAAAAAAAAAAAAAAATTCTTTTAGGATTTACAGTGATTTATTTCTATGTTTCATATCAATATGGATATTTGGTGCTCATCTCATAATGAGAATAAATCCATATTTCCAAATCTGTATACTTTGTGTATCTCCTTGCTGCTTGTGTACACTAAATGGTGATGAGAAAAAAAAGCTTTGATAAAGTCTCCCCAAGGAGCCCCCTTAAATGATGTCATATAGATGTCACCATAGATAGTATCACATGATGGAAGAAGGTTTTTCTCTAAGTCATGTCCCATATTCTCTTTCTCTGAAAGATGCATAGTTTGCATCCTGGAAAGAATTCAGTTCCCTTAAATCTGAACATTAGTAGTAATAATATGTTTCATGCAAATGGGCTGATTATATAATTCTATTATTATAAATCTCATTTACAAAAATATGGCAGCATGATGAGGCAATTTAGCTATGGTATTATATTCCTATGTTTATGTCTCCATTCTAAGAGGAACTTATGAATGCAGCTGCCTCAAAACCTTTCTTTGGAGCATAATTGTCCATGATCTATAGTTCTATCATTCTCCTCATGAGCTATGTGGATTTTATAGAGTATGGATTTTGGAGCAGCTCTTTTTTGCTACTAACTTTTCAATTTAGAACCCTGGAACTGTGGTGCCATTTGTTTTCAAATGAGGATATTCATAAATGCATTCATCACTATTCATTCCTCATTTAAGGTTTGAAATGACTTGGCAGTGGCTGCCTAGAAACAGCAGGAAAAATGCAGCTTTTGAGTTCATTTACATACATTAGGACCTTGACTTTTCCTGTATGTATGAAAAAGTGTCTCTTGATTCCTTGGGATTCTTCTAACCAAATCAGTACTTCCACATCTTACCCTCAAGGCTTCTCTTAAAAGGTCAAGAAATTATCAGTAGACAAATATTGGAAGAGTGGCCATATGTATCGCAACAATGTACTTGATGTGTGTTTTATCCTACTAAATGTTTCTCCCGGGTCTCATCATTATTGTTGTGTTATAGCAATACTCTCACAACAGTTAAAAAACCAGTTTTGTGAGTTCCAGCATTGAGCCAGGATTTGCTGCTCGCTGTCTGCTCACCCTTCCCTGTAGTGGTGGCAATGTGCTAGATGCTGACCTGCCCACTCCCTGCCAACCGACTGGAGGTCTCCATTGACCACTGCTGACAGATCTCTTGGGCTGGGGTGCTTGAGATTGAGAGATGCCTCTGAGGCACTGCAATATCCTAAAAGACCTTTTGAGACAGCCAGATGGAAAGGGGTCCCCAGAGAAACTCCAACCAGCCTGCGTGCTGGGAAGAATGTGCACTGGGGTGGAGCCACAGAAATCCACTCTGTCTGCAGCAGGGAGGAGCCTGGCCCCTCCTCTTCCTGGGTGGAGGCTGGGATTTAATCGGGAAGTGCACCAGCAGGGACTCTGGCTTTGCAGAGAGTCCCTATTTCTCTTTTTTTCCTCCTTTTTGCCCAATAAATCCTGTTTTTCTCACCCTTCAAACTGTCTGTGGGCCTAATTTTTCATGGCTGTGTGACAAGGACCCCATCTTTAGCTGAACTAAGGAGATAGTCCTACAACACTTTGACTCACCAATGTAAAATCCCATGATTTTGGTATAGTTTCAGAATCAATTATATTTTATTTTTATTTAATGGTGAAATTGGAAGTATAGTAACTTCCTATGAGTACTCCAATATACAGCCATAATGGCTAACAGAGGAATTTTTAAGGTAACCTAAGGTTTTTGGTCAGGTTTCCCAGAAACAGAAAAATGAAGGGAGGAAACCTGACCCAGCATGAGGCTCTGTAGTGTTTGTAGGATCTCAGCGTTGTCCTATCCTATAGGAAGGAAGCTGGGCTGTCATACCCTATACTGTCAGTCCTTGGTTAACAGCCCATGGGGTGAAGATGAGGGTTGGCAATGCCCAGGCACTGCTGGCCCTTTGCTCTTAGGGTCAAATGGATCCTGGAGCCCAAGGAAGTCCTTGGAAGAAGGGCTTCAGATGCAGGTCATTGAAAGCCCAAGGTGTGGGGGCAACTCATGGAAAAAGAGGGATTCCAGGGAATCTGGGTGGAATATATCATTTTGTGACATAATAAGAAATATGTATTTTGTCTTCATCCTTGGTTCCTGACATAGAACTCCTAAACCCTTGGAATTTCTGAGTAATAGGGGTAAGAAAAACATCTTTTGTTATTCTTAATAAGCCCTCTTTCAGCCACATCCAAATTTATGCTAATGAGGTGGCTCTAGGAGAAGTCCACCTGGCTGGTAGTCAAACCCTGTGACTCCCGGGATAGAACTTGCAGCCCCACTCCCAACTGAAGGAGAGGGAAGAGAGGCTGGGGACTGAGCTAATCACCAGTGGCCAATGATTTCAGCAATCATGCCTTCATAATGGAACCCTACACAACAGATTTGGAGAGTTCCTGGTTGGTGAAGGTGTCCATGGGCTGGGAGGGTGGTACACCCCAAACTCCCTGGTGACAGAAGCTCCTGCACTCTGGACCTCATGAGACCTTTCTTTTCTTTTTTTCTTTTTTTTTTTTTTAACATTCCTGAGACAGGGTCTCCCTTTGTTGCCCAGGCTGGAGTACTGTGGTCCAATCATAATTCACTGTGGCCTCGAACTCTGGGGCTGAAGCCATCCTCCTACCTCAGCCTCCTGAGTATGTGGGACTATAGGTTCATGCCACCACTCCTGGCTTTTTCTGATTTTGTAGCCATAGGGTCTTGCTACATTGCCCAGTCTGGTCTCAAACTCCTGGTCTCCAGTGATCCTCCTGTCTCAGCCTTCCAAATCGCTGGGATTATAGGTGTGAGCCACTGGGCCCAACCCAGGCCTTGCTTTATGTGTCTCTTCATTTGATTGCTCATTTGTATCCTTTATAATAAACTCATAATCATGTTTCCCTGTATTCTGTGACCCATTATAGCAACTTATTGTGCATGAGGAGGGAATGGTGGGACTCTCCAATTTGTAGCCAAGTTGGACAGAAGTGTGGGTAACCTGGGGCTCGCTACTTGCAACTGGCAGCTGAAGTTGGGTCAGTCTTGTAGGACCGAGCATTTATTCTGTACCCATTATGTTTTGGGCATTGTGTGAGGGGATACAGTGCGAATGACAGACTGACATGTTCTCCACCCTCACAGGGAATATAGTTAACAGGGAAAAAAGATTTGGGTGGGAAGAGGAGGGAAGCAGGAAAAATAAGCTGGCCAGGAAGCAGTATCCAGACCCGGAGGGGGTGGCAGTCTGGGGTTAGGGGTCAGTGAGAGAAGGGGTGGTGGTTCAGAGAGATCTGGAAGAGGCAGCTCAGAGTTGCTCAGAAATGCGTCCTGCAATTAATGCTCCATTCTACCTTGAAAGTGGAAGCAGCACAGTGAAACGATTAAGAACTTGAAATATGGAACCAGATTGCCTCGGTTCAAATTCTGGGGCTGCCAGTAGTTAGCTGCACATCTCTGCGTCTGTTTCTTTAGCTGTAGTAAAATGGGAATTACAATAGTGGTAATGACATTGTAGGGTTGTTGTGAAGAATATATGAGTTAATATAGGCAAAATGCTACAAGAGCTCCTGCCATATAATTAGCCCCATATAAGTTTTGCTGTAATAATTGCATTCCTTCTAGGAACTTCTGGTCATACTGCTGTTTTAGGATTGAGTCCCCTCTCCTCCTCATTCCCTCTAGGATAGTCCGACTGGCCTTTTTGCAGATCCTCAACTACCTCAGCTGTTTGCTTTGCTGTTTCCACCAGTGGAACTATTTTTTCCCATTCTCCCAGATCACCTCCTTAGAGCCACCTTCCTTGACTACTTTATCTACATAGCATTCCCTTTCTTTTCGAGATTCACACCAAAAGATTTATAAGCAAAAGATATGATGTCTAGGATTTGCTTCAAAATAGTCCACAGTGGGAGAGTGGGTGGAGATATGGAAGACAGGTCTTGGTTTGATCATTGTAGGAACTGGATAGTGGATCTATATGGCTCATTAGACTTTTTTTTTTTTTTTCACTTTTATATATGCTCACAATTTTCCATAATAAAAAGTTTTTAAGGAACCCTTCAATTCTCCATCTTGTCTTGTTTATTTCACACCTTATTAGAGTCTGATATTACATTATTCACTTATTTGTTTATCCTCTTTCTCCCTCTCTCTAGAAGTGCATTTTGGTTCACTGCTATATCTTTGAATCTTTCAACAGTGCCAGGCGTCCAGTAGGCCCTCAATAAATGTTTATCGAGTGAAGGAGGGAGTTGAAAACATCTCTATCTGACTGAGAACTTGGTGAGAGTTTGACTCTTTAATATTTACAGAAAAGAGAAGAAATTTTACAGCCAAACTTATCTGAATGTTTCTTTTTAAAAATATATGCTTCAACATGCTGAAACCCTATCTCTACTAAAATATGAAAGAAATTAGCTGGGCATGGTGGCACGCGCCTGTAATCCCAGCTACTTGGGAGGCTGAGGCAGAAGAATTGCTTGAACCCGGGAGGCGGAGGTTGCAGTGAGCCAAGATTGCACCACTGCACTCCAGCCTGGGTGACAGAGCAAGACTCCGTCTCTACTATGTATATATATATATGCTTTACAGGCTACGTGCAGTGGCTCATGCCTGTGGATCAGGTGGGTGGATCACCTGAGTTCAGGAGTTCAAGACCAGCCTGGGCAACATGGTGAAACCCCATTTCTACTAAAAATACAAAATTTAGCTGGGCGTGGTGGCGTGTGCCTGTAATCCCAGCTACTCGGGAGCCTGCGGCAGGAAAACTGCTTGAGCCTGGGAAGCGGAGGTTGCAGTGAGTCGAGACTGAGCCATTGCACTCCAGCCTGGTGACAAAGCGAGACTCTTTCTCCAAAATATGTATATATTTGTCTATATATATATATGTATAAAATATATATATATGCATTACAATCTCTCATACCACATTGAACCAACTGGCCAGAGCCTCACACATCTGGTGACTCAGTCCTGAGAGCTCCTGTGTAACCCCCGTGCGCCAATTTGTCACGTGAGTTAGCACCAACAAATGCAGCCTTCCTCTTAGCTGCGCAGGCAGAGTCCTGAAAGGTCAAAATTGGCACTGAGCAGTCTTTCATACTAGTTGGGAATATTCCAGGATGTAAAACTCAACTCAGCAGCCAAAGGTGAAAACCCAGCTCTTCTCTGGACATTTTGGACCAAGAAATTGCATCCCAGATGTCCCTAGAAATTCTATGCCTGGAATTGGGTGGAGCTGGGCTGGGCTGAGGGTTTAATCTCTTAGTCTGAGGTTATTTGGGAGCTGAAGGATAAAGTGGCAGTGAACAAGGCTTTTTTTTTTTTTTTTTTTTTTAATCATTGGTTATGGTGGTGGAGACAGAGTCCAGCTATGGAGCCTACATCTCCCCAATCCTGCGTCATGAACTAAGCCAAAGCCCCATAGACAGCAGCATGGGCTTAAGTTGAAGGGGCCGCCTTCCCCAGATAATGATGGATTCTATGTGCCCTCGGGCACAAGCACTGCTGCTTTGAGGCCAGGCACTGGAAAGTGAGATCGGTTAAGGAGGTGGGATTTCTGGGGGTGTCAGGCCACTTGGGCACTGAGATGGTCTGTGGCTCGTGGAGGTCACTGGATGCAGAGTGATAAGTGAGGCTCTACTCAGATGGCTTCACAAAGCCTGGACATCATTGCAGGAGGACAGAGGGGACTCTCTATGAGCACTTGTGGACGTGCTGAAGAGTTGCTCTGGAAGTATGCTGGAGAGAGAGCTAGAGCTTACATGGGGCCCAGGTCCAAGTTACGTGGAGTAACTGATGAGCCCTGCACCTCGGGAGCTTGGAAGCACTTGAGGGAGGGGAAGGAAATAAATGAGTCTGGCTGACACACAGTGATCTGGTGGCAAACTCTTAGAAAGCTCTCCAGAGGGATGCATTTCTTTTTATTTTTAAATTTACTGACAAAATAGTCAAGCCCAGAGTTGAGGGGAAAAACTAGCTTTTAACTTAACCCAATACATTGATTTGATTTTGAAGTAGAGAGGTCAGCATTATGGAAACACACCAACTCTAAATCAGATTTTATCCAAGTTATATGTAGACAAATACTGTATTACTACAAGCCTACACATCTCATTTCCTTTTCAGTCTAGTCCTCCATTTAATAACCTGAAAAATCTATGTTTTTATTGAGTTTCATGCTATTTTCTTACTTACATACAATAGTGCTACTCTTACCAATTGCCTATTGTCATGGCACATTAGTTAGGTGAATTTGTTGATATTTCAAATTTACTCTTTCTGTTTTATTTTTATTTTTATTTTTTTATATTCTATCATCCAGTTAAACAAGTGATTGGGGGCACTCTTCTGATGAAAGTTTTTTTAGAAATAAATTTTGCCACAGCATAGCAGTGGGTGTTGCTCTAGTTTCTAGCTACAGAAAAGCACAACACATTCTTTAGCCACCTGTGTCTAATTTACTTTAGTTCCCAACACTTGCTGAGTTCTTACAAGGGACAATAGGTGCTATTGAGTGCAGAAGAAAACCAGAAAGGATGAGGGGCTCCAAGAAAGCCGAGACACAGGTTCCGTCTTTCTGGAGCTTCAGCACAGTGTTGTTTATCAGGTATTTCCTAATAACTAAGGTGCAGGCTCTGTGCCAGGCCCCAGGGACACAGAGATGGACAAGACAAGAGCCTCATGCCTTGAGGCACTGCCCGTATAGTCACCCTACGTAGCCAATGCTTTAAGATAAGGGCAGAGGGAGTCCAGACAAGGGATCCTCATCAGGTTGTGGGGAATGTGGGAGATTCCTTGGGGAGGACAGCTTTGGAACTGAGTCTTAAAGGACGGCTCAGAGTTGATTGTGAGGGCGGTGAGAAGGTGAGAGGAAAAGTCTTCTCACTCACTAGGAATAGCATCGTCAAAGGTGTGGTGTTGAGAAACAGGATTTTGTGTATAGGGAGCTGCTAGTTTGGCACTTCTGATATTTTGGGGAACATGAAGTAGAAGGAGGAAAGCAGCAGATTATGGGGCAAGGCACGTGCTTGTAGAGGGAGGACCTTGTATATTATTTTATGGACTTGTCCTTTTTGTTCATAGGCAATGATGGAGGGACATAATCAGATGTGAACTTTAGAATAATCACCTTGGAGACTGAGTTGGATTGGGTGAAGATGGGCCAGACTGGAGGCAGAGGAGAACAGGAGGTAGCTGGGAGCAATAGGGCAGTCCGAGGGAGGGAGTGCAGCTGGGGGTAACTGCACACAGAAGCACGGTCTGGTTGACCACTCATTCATTCATCAAACACAGCATCGACTGTTTATCAGGTATGGTGGTGTAGTCTCTCCCTGCAAGCTTCTAGAGTATCGGAGAGACAGATACGTAGACAGACAAGAGCCAATGGGTACAAGCCAGTGTAGGAATATGCTAAGTGAACTGTGAACATATTGGGGAACTGGCTAGCTCAGTGGGGGAAAGAGGAAGGGTGTCACGGAAGCTTCACAAAATAACTGATAGGAGCTCAATCCTGGATAAATCACAGATCAACTGAGCAGATGGGAAAGACACACAGTTGGAATAGAAGAAAGAATAATTATGGGATTATGGGATGTCAGAAAGCTGGCTATGCTCTGAATGTCCACAGCACACCTAAGACAGGAGATGGAGCTAGGAACCTTCTGAGATGGGCTTTGAAGAAGTGGGAGAAGGAAAATAGGCAGTCCATGTGTGAGTGGTGTGCTTGAGTTCATACGGCATAGAGTGCCCACAGAGTGTTTCCCATGCAGGCTGTTTTGTGAAAACACCTCAATATTCACATCCTCATGCAACATTAAAGAGCTAGCCTTAACAGCTTTGCAGCCCAGGAAACAATACCAACTGGTAGTCATCAAGTTATCAAATAATTTCATTTATTTTATATAAAGGGAATGCTAAACTGCTGACTGACCAAAAATTAATAATTGAACGTTGAATAATAAAACCAAAGCCATCATCTTTAAAAATACAGTGTTGTCTGTTACAAAAAACTACATAGATGGATGATGAAGAACCCCCATGGCTGGGTGCATGTGTTAAGACTGAGCTGTGATTTTATAAAGCATAATGTTAAAAATTAATTAGAAGTGCTGTACTAGTTTATCATGAGACCTCAGGTTCCTGAGAATCTGCGCAGCATAGCTGGACGTCTTTTATTTATTTGGGGACTAAGTACTGGAGCATTCTGACGTATTTTACTCCAGAATATATGTCTTTTCTACAGATTCTATTTTTACCACTGAAACTCAAGAAACTGTTCTTAAGTCTAGCTAATTCAATTAATTACTTTCCAGCTAATTCAATTAATTACTTATAAAGAACAAAACATATGCCTCCTCTTCCTTCCATCCCAATAACCTCATTGGTTATTAAAATATGCTTGTAACAAATGTTATGCATAATATCTTCTTTTTATCAGTCCATGGGCAAATGGGGAGCCTTGTTAAGCTGTTACTGAATTTTATTATTATGTATAATGGCTTGCTTGCCTCATAAAAAGTATCCACTGAACAGCTGTTGTAGAAGGAAGTTAGCCAGAGATATGCTAGCCATCCCACAAAAAACACTACATTTGGGCCATACAATGTATATTTCTGGGGGCCAGTAGAAACGAAGCCATTTGTTGTTGGTCTGCTGCTGAACCTTAGACCATCTACCCTCTTGAGTTCATGATAAGGGTCAGATATATCACTTTAACTATAGGGAGAAGAAAATGCCATTTCTGGTCATGTCACATCTGTCTGAAGTGGGTGTCTGTAAGCAGCCCTGGGTTCACATCCATGAAGGTTTCTTGGATGGTAAAGAGCCCAGAGGGTACTTTTGGCAGATGATTCGAAAAGCAGCTGAACATTCCAGGAGCACCTGCCACACCTGTGCCAAAGGTGCTGCAGCATTAAGTGTCCAAAAGAGAACTATGCCGTCAGGAAAAACAAATGGTCCAAATTATTAGAGAAAATACGACTGTGTAGAAGTGGGAAGATAAGTACATGAAACGGAAAGCAGAAAACATGACTAGAATGCTCAGAGGTAAATAAAACCCTTCTCTGCTCACAAAATATATTGGTTATAGTTTGTTCTAAACACATTAAGCTAACAGTAGGAACCACTACCTGTAGAAGCCGTAAGCCAAGAAAATTTAAAAAGTTGTTGTATAGATTGTTTGGGAAGTTCCCATTAATAAAACCAAACATAGGTTAAAAAACATAAAGCTTAATCTCACCAAGAGCAAAAGCAAGGCTGTGTGGGAATTTTCCACATTTAGGAAGAAGAGGGCAAGGAATCACTGATGGAAGAAACCGTTCTCCCCCATCAGCAAAGAGAAAAATATTTTTAAAAATGCTTTGGCAATCCTGTAACTATTGAGAAATGATTGGCTGTGCATTTATGGGCAGAAACTAGGTAACTGGTAGTGCAGAAGGGAATGTAAAATGGCTCAAAGTCTGGGCACCTGAGCTCTCTTCCTGCATCAGCAGCTCCCTGGTCATGCCATCCTGCCCTGCCTGAGTCTCCACGTTCCTGTCTGTAAAATGAGAAGGTTGCACTACATCTGTGGTTCTCCAAATGTAGTCCCCAACAGTAATGAAGCCACAGCAGTTTTAGGGATGTGTGTTAAAGACTTAGCCTTCCCTGACGAAAACCTCTGATACACACTGAGGTCCACCCATCAATCATCCCTTGTGTTGCTCCAAGGACAGGAGAAAGCCAGATTTGCTCCCTCCTTCCAGAGTTCTGTGGGGTGTTTGGTCTAAGGCTAGTTCCATGAATGTTCAGCTTCTCCGAAGCAGACCTGGAAGAAAGGGCTTTCTCCCACAGTGGCACTGAGTGTGGTCCTGGAATGAATCACATCAGCCTCATTCCTGAACTGTTGAAAATGCAAATTCTCAGCATCTACCCCTAGACCTGCTGACTCAGAAACTCTGGGGGCTGGAGCAGCAATCTGGTTTTTAATAACTCTTCAGGTGATGCTAATTCATGCTAAAGTCTGAGAAGCCCTGAACCAGATAAGTTTTTAAGCTTCTTCAAATGATAAAAGTCTACGATGATGCTAAAATGGAATAAAATTTGGAACAGTGCTATATTTTTTGAGTCCTGCTCCTACAAGGATTACTAAATAAATGTATTAACTAAATATAATTTTCTAAGTCTGTTTCAGCAAGTGGGAACATATGGCTAGAAATAAATATTTAGTGAGTCAAGGCTTATAGCAAGTTTCTAAAACAACTGGGCTGTTCATTGACTTCTAGGTTGGCTTCCAGCAGCCCACAGGCAGCAAGAAGAGGCAGGTGAACACCTCTGGGCTGGGAATGGGACTAGTGGCCTTTCCAACATGATCAGAGCTATCACAGTGTTCTATCCTAGGGAAAACAATGGAACTTTAAATCTATAATAGATTTTTAACAGCAACTAGTTACCTAATGTTAAAAGATAAGTAACTGCAAGTCGACCAGACAAAGACTTTCAAGGATTATTGCAAAGACTTAGAACTGGCCCAGCAGTTTTGCCTGTGTACTGAAGAAGAGTACTGCAGAGGGAGAAAGAGGAAGGGTTGGTTGTCGCTTTGCAAGAGAGGGTTGCCATCTCTGTTGACAGAGACACAAGCTGCTGGGGACTTTCATCAGGATAACTTTGGTATGAAACTTGGGAATAATTTAGGTTTTGAGGGGATATATTCTTGGGCCTGTATGGTAGAAAGTTTTACCCATACTTTGATTTTTTTCAGAATAACATGTACACTACTGAGTTCTTATTTTGTACATTACATTTTCCAAAATGAGAGCACATCTTATTATTCATTATGCCTCTATACTTCTCAATTGCCACACTTAAAGCAAAAATAAAGCACAATGGCTCAGTGTGGAAAAAAAGGAGGAAAAGAAAACAACTTTAGGAAGTGATCGTATAATTATTATATAGGAAATATTAAAATAAAATATAGAAATAGAAAATGAAGTAAAAACCCCAACATATTGAACATGTTTACTTTTCTAAGATTTTGGTTTTAAGAACTTGGACAAATTGACCAAGATAGTCATCACAGGTTTCAAGAAAAAAAGCCAGCCAGGCGCGGTGGCTCAAGCCTGCAATCCCAGGCCGAGCGCCTGTACTCCCAGCTACTCGGGAGGCTGAAGCAGGAGAATGGCGTAAACCCGGGAGGTGGAACTCACAGTGAGCTGAGATTGGGCCACTGCCCTCCAGCCTGGGCGACAGAGTGAGACTCCGTCTCAAAAAAAAAAAAAAAAAAAAAAAAAGCCATAAAATAACAAGAAGAAAATGTGATTTTCAAGAATTTACCAAAATAAAATGGACGTTCATAATGCTTTAAGAACAATGTATTTTTTAGCTAGTGGCTATACATGTTAGCAAACAATGATATTTTGGTAGAATGCTTGAGAATTACAGCAATCCTCAATGTGTGTTTTGTGGGACCCTAGTCTCAGGGTTTGCCCGGAATGAAAGGTCTTGGAATGAAACAGGTTTGGGGAACACTGCATGAAGCATCTACCTCTTGGTGATTTATAAGGCATGTCAGCACGTTGACAGTTCTGAAAGCTGTCCACAGGGGAAAAAAAAAAAAACCTGCTCAGCTTGTTTAACTTTGCATTACCCAACATTATTTGATGATAGTACCCACTTCTCATGTAACACCACTAACATCCCTTAGAACTTATATTCTATGTTATACACTCTGGGAAAAGCTGGGTCATGTATTACTTTGTTATCCACCGATTTAACGAATGCAAAATGGAAGAAATTTGTAATCCACCTTGGCTTCTCTCATCAACTATAGCTAAAGGAAGGACTTTATCTTCCAAACCTAGATGCTTCTCAAACCGTCTAGGTCTGGAAAACATTCTCTTTGGTGCTTTTGTTAATGTTCATGCAAATTGGTTAAGATAAGATTTATTGATTTAAAAAGAATCATGGAGATGCATGAGCTTTAAGAATTCGCAAACACATCTGCCTTGCCTTACCATTAGGTGACCATCACGGTGATATTTCTGCATTACTACTAAGACAGAGTCTCACTTTGTCGCCCAGGCTGGAGTGTAGTGGTGCTATCTTGGCTCACTGCAGTCTCCACCTCCTGGTTTCAAGCGATTCTTCTGCCTCAGCCTCCCAAGTAGCTGATACTACAGGCACACACCACCATGTGTGTGTGTTTTTCAGTAGAGATGTGTATTTTTAGTAGAGATGGGGTTTCGCCGTGTTGGCCAGGCTGCTCTCGAACTCCTGACTTCAAGTGATCCATCCGCCTCAGCCTCCCAAAGTGCTGGGATTACAGGAGTGAGCCACTGCACTCAGCTATTAAGTGAAATATCACTAAGTGAGCATGATCGTATCTGACGGTGTCTTCACTATCACTACCTACCTGATGTAGCATCTTTTATGTTCCAAAAAAAGAAGAGGTCTGAATGGGATGGAATGCAATGGAAAGGAAGCACATATATTAAACAAAAAACTCTGAAGAGGGAAAAACTATAAAGTGGTTTTCAGCAGTAGGTGGGGATTTGGAGTAGGGACATCTGTGTTCATTCATGTCCATATGTGTCTATTTTAAAGGTCATAGGGTTTGAACTGGATCTGTGGCTGACTTGCCCAATTCTGGCTTGGGAATAATACTTTTCATTATTTTCTATTCATTTGTGCCTTAATATAATTGTTAAACACAGGGGGAAAATGGCCACTAAGAATCTCAACATTAAATAAAACCAAGAAACGCAAATTTTTATATGTATAGGATATTATAGTTAGGAAAAAATATTTTTGTATGAAGGAGCAAATTTACATTTGGTCCTCTATTTTCCTTAGTTTCTGTAACCACAGCTTCTTTTTTAACCTTAGAAATATAGGGGGATAGACTGATTTGCACCTACAGATCAACTGCTATCCTTCACAACTGCAATCAAGGCAAGTTACTCACAACTGTTGGTCTGGTTATATCCAAAGTTTTTCAGAACTGAAAAAGTTTATATCCAGTTTCTGAGAAACTTTGGATATAATCAAAGTACAGTCATTATAAATTATAATAAAATACTACAATTGAAACCCTGGCTCTAAAATAAATCATTTTGATATTTTAGAATTCAACAGTGATAAGATTGTTTTGAAGCATCTCAGAATAAAACTAAAACATGTAGAATTATTGTCCTTAGAAATACATTTATTCAAGACATGATATAGTCATGTTGCTACTGTCTTTTCCCTAAATTTTCACTGATGTGTTTAGAAAAGTAAAATGGCACAGGGGCTTGCTGTATATTTCTGAAAATGAATGACACAACTTGTGTTTCTTATGGCCACTGCTAGTAACACAATGACTAATACAGATACATTTCTCTGTGACAAACATCTTCTTGAAGAGGAGTCAGTAGTCAGTAAACTGATGTGTACAGATATCAAAGTAAAACAATAAAATTATGGTAAATAAGCCCAAGAAATGTAGAAAAAATTGCATTCCATTTCAAAAACTTTTTGAAACAATCCTATAATTTTCTAAACATTTTTAATGCATTTCTTTCTCATGAACTTTGTCACCTAGTATTCGAATAGCAATCATGCAATACATTACAAAATAGGTTATCTCAAGTAGAAATGGTTTCAAATATAAAATAGAGTTTATGTACTAGCCATTAATTTAACAGAATAGAGAGATGCACTTGACAGCAAAATAAAGACTTTTCTCTCTCTTTTTGATTTTTGTTTTTCTCAGAAGACTAAGTCCAAGAAATTCAATTCACCATTGTGAGAGTCATTCTACAGCCAACTTTTCTTTGTTTGAAAATCATTTTGGTCCAGGTGCAGTGGCTCACATCTGTAATCCCAGCATTTTGGGAGGCTGAGGTGGGTGGATCGCCTGAGGTCAGGAGTTCAAGATCAGCCTGGCCAACATGGTAAAATCCTGTCTCGACTAAAATTACAAAAATTAGTTGGGAGTGGTGGTAGGAACCTGTAGTCCCAGCTACTCGGGAGGCTGAGGCAGGAGAATCACTTGAACCCAGGAGGCAAAGGTTGCAGTGAGCTGAGATTGTGTCACTGCACTCCAGCCTGGACAACAGAGTGAGACTCTGTCTCAGAAAAAAAAGAAAGAAAGAAAGAGAGAAAGAAAATCATTTTGATAATCAAACAAGGATATCAACAGGACATTCAAACAATGGAAGCAAGGAGATGATTTTGATTGATGGGGACTGTGATGACGCCTACTGAAGTTCCCTTCTCTGTTCCTGGGCTGGTGAAGTTTTCCATGTGAGCACTGTCGCAGGATGGTGAGACACTGGACCATGAAAACAGACACATGGTCAATTCTGCTTTCACCAAAAAAACTCTCCATTCTCGGCCGGGCGCGGTGGCTCAAGCCTGTAATCCCTGCACTTTGGGAGGCCGAGACGGGCGGATCACGAGGTCAGGAGATCGAGACCATCCTGGCTAACATGGTGAAACCCCGTCTCCACTAAAAAATACAAAAAACTAGCCGGGCGCGGTTGCGGGCGCCTGTAGTCCCGGCTACTCAGGAGGCTGAGGCAGGAGAATGGCGTAGACCCGGGAGGTGGAGCTTGCAGTGAGCTGAGATCCAGCCACTGCACTCCAGCCTGGGCGACAGAGCGAGACTCCGTCTCAAAAACAAAAACAAAAACACAAACAAAACTCTCCATTCTCTTTTTATAAATATTGAAAAACATTTACTCTGCTCTTTCTTTGAAAGGTCATAACCTGAAGATTTATAATTTCCTAGAAATAACTGATCCTGGTGTCCCTTTATTTTTATTTTATAATTAAAGGATATGAAGTGGCCTTGTTGATGGATTGGATGACTGCTCGAGGCAGGAGGTCTGGCTTTCCCTCCACAAACTAGGAGCAGCCTCAGGAATCACATGAACATGTTAGATGTGCACTTTTCAAGGCCATGGCTGGATCTTAGATTCGTTCTGTGACTTTACTTGAGGCTCAGTCCTGACAGCCAATGGACTCCATCAGTGATTGATTAAAACATGATGTTCGACGACTACCAAGACAGCAGCTCGAGAGCATCTGTAGCAAATGAAAACAACTGCTTTCGGCAGAATTTGTCCTGTATCCAAATAGACAAAGCTGAGTAACTGTATGTGGATGGTTACATCAGTTCGGCTGTGTGGAGCCAGGAGCCACCGTATTGTGGAGGTTCATGTGGATGGAATGTGCCCCCTGATGTACTAACTTGATCCTGACATCCCAATGCAATCCCCTATTCTCTAAAGGGAAAAACTAGTGTATTTGTTAGAGACGTAACGGAACTGTAGAGAGTACATTCAATCAGCTATGTAAACTGTGAAACAAATGTCAGGTTTCCCTGAGTTCTGCCATGTGGTCTGAAAAAGAAGAGTCTGAATGGGATGGATTGCAATGGAAAGGAAGCACATGTATTAGATAAAAATACGCTTAGGAGAGGAAAACTATAAAATGGTTCTTAGTACTGGTAGGTGGGGATTTGGAACAGGGCCATGTGTGTTCATGTGTGTCTATGTGTCTATTTCAAAGATGGCACGATGGAAAATAAACTAAAGATTGTGTATGTCTTGTCATGGAGACAACCACTGTGGAGAGACAAGCAGAACCATCCAGTGGGTGACCCTGGGTTCCTGGGGATGAGCTGGTTGGGTCCAGTGTCTTCCTGTCCCCCAGCACAGGGCACCCCATGGCAGCTCAACCCACCACAGGGTCCCCTGCTGCAATGGCCCTGGGCAGCTAGTGTTTCCAGCTGAGATGCAACTTCTCTGAGCAGTTGCTGTTCCAGCTTAGACTGTTTCTGCCCCACTTTCAGGGCTGATGTCATGATCCCAATACAAGGGAAGCTGCAGAGGGGAGCACGGCATTGACTATTACCATCATCTCCTAACTGGCTTGCCGGCTGTGTATTTAAAGATGTTTTTGTGTGTGTGTTGAAGACAGACTGGAAGGTAACCACCTATCTAGGGATTTATACACAGGATAAGTGTGCTAATAATTGTATGCTACTGCTATTTGATCCAACTTCTTCTTGCTCTTTTTTGCATTATTTTCAGAAAATTAAAGAAGAAATTATAAATAAAATAAAGTGGGACTCTAGCTCAACTGTGGCCTAATATTATGGAGATAAGGTGACCTTTCCCATCATAGTCCAGTCCCTGTGCTGTTGCCAGAGCAGCCATCCTGAAACATTTGCTGAGATCCCCCTCCTGTTAAAAATCTTTGCTGGTTCTCCCTTGGCCTCAGAGGAGCAACTCACCTCTCATCTCCCTGTGACTGCCCTAAATGTACAATTCTAACCTCATCTTCACTCTGCACCAAGTGTGAGGGAGCTATAATAGAAACGGTGGAGCTCTGGAGTCATATTGTCTGGGTTCTAAAGGAGGCTCTGCCACCCTGTTACCTAGATAGAGTTCCAGGTGTATTTACCCAGAAGCAGACTCTGTGAGTTTAGTGTGTAGGATGCTAATGAAGGAGGGACCTTGGGATTGACCCCTGAAGAACAGAGCAGGTGGCAGCTGGAGTGAACAGAGAGAAATCAAGCTATGGTGCAGGCCTGGCATTTCTGGCAGCCCCATGGGGAAGCTCTGAAGCCAGAATGGTCTGCAAAAGTGGCCTAAGTTGGTTCTTTTTTTTTTTTTTCTTTTTGAGATGGAGTCTCGCTCTGTCGCTCAGGCTGGAGTAGAGTGGCACGATCTCAGCTCACTGCAAGCTCTTCCTCCCAGGTTCATGCCATTCTCCTGCCTCAGCCTCTTGAGTAGCTGGGACTACAGGTGCCCACCACCACGCCTGGCTAATTTTTTGTATTTTGTTTTAGTAGAGACGAGGTTTCACCGTGTTAGCCAGTATGGTCTCGATCTCCTGACCTGGTGATCTGCCCTAAGTTGGTTCTTTAAAGCTGCATGTGAGTAGGTCATTGGATGTAGGCTACCCTAGAAAGGGGCATGGCCTTGGGCAAAGCTTTGGATGAGAAGACTCTGCAGCTGAGACCCTCTGGAAGGGGCTGCTGATAGCAGGTGACTGTGAGCCAAGAGCACTTCCAGACAGCTGCAGCAACACTTCCCCGATGAAGGGGGATCTGGGGCACTACAGCATCCCCACACCTAGCCTCTCTAAGCCTCAGGTTCCTCCAGTCTCAATGGGGAGTGATAAAAAGCATTTACGGTGGCTGAAGCCTGTAATCCCAGCACTTTGGGAGCCCGAGACGGGCGGATCACGAGGTCAGGAGATCGAGACCATCCTGGCTAACACGGTGAAACCTCCTCTCTACTAAAAAATACAAAAAACTAGCCGGGCGAGGTGGTGGGCGCCTGTGGTCCCAGCTACTCGGGAGGCTGAGGCAGGAGAATGGCGTAAACCCGCGAGGCGGAGCTTGCAGTGAGCTGAGATCCTGCCACTGCACCTCAGCCTGGGCGACAGAGCAAGACTCCGTCTCAAAAAAAAAAAGCATTTACCTTGGGACATCGGTATGAAGTTCAATGCTCAGGCACACGGTAGGTCGCACAAGGGTGATCACTGCGTTCTTAATGCTCTGACCACTCTGAGCAACTTGGCAGCTCCTAGAACCCAACACGTTCTTTCACACCTCCAAGCCTCTGACTAGCATACTTCTCTCTCACTGGTGATGGTTTCCCAGGACCGTGTGCAACTCAGGAGCAGAGACCAAGTCTTATTCATCTTTACTTTCTCCCTCTGCCCTTGGTGCTGAACACAATGCCTTGTTAGGCAAGCAATGCATGTTTGTTGAATGAATAAAAACACAAGAGGGAAAGAGCAGTCATTTGTGACACACAGATACTCTTTCCATTGCAAAGATTTGAGATTTGCAGAACTTATTGTTTCATTTTCTAACTTTACCCTTGGGAAGCTCAGGGTTAAATTTAATTAGCAGTTACAGAAATGATATAAGTCTAGCTATTTGGTATCTTATTTTCTTTTCACTCTGCATGGATTCTGGTGTTTGCATTACTGGTTCTGCTTACGGGAATTACATGTTTTTGATTATAAGTTCTCTCAGATCCCTTTTGGATGCAGGCAGGTTATAAATCACATATATACAAATAACATTTTCTAAATCCTGGCTTCAAAAACATTTGGACATTGTTATTTGATCAAAATTTATCCCTCTACTTAGGAGGATTTCTTTAGAGGACACAAAGCTTCTGAATGTGTTCTGAACAAGTTGACCCAATAATTTTGCTTCCATTCTGTGTGTATCAGGAGTTGTGGGAGAGACAGATAGTAAATGGGTAAACCACAGACAAGGCAATACTAGGTAGTGGGAAGTGCTAGAAAGAAAAGGACTAACTGGGGCAGAGAGAAAAGATACTTTCAATTGTGAGGTCAGGAGAGATCTCTCTGAGAAGGCGAGAGTTTAGAAATGAGAGGAAGCCAGCCACAGAAATATGTGGATGCAGAACAGTGCTGAGAGGGAGCAGCAAGTGCAAAGGCCCTGAGGCAGAAACAAGCAAGGCTTTTTGAAAAACACTTGTCATTTTTTGCATATTCATTATTTTAATTTATAGCCAATACATGTGGCAAATTTGTTTACTTTGGTTAAAAAGAAACACAAAACAACTGCCAATTCCAACTAACTCTTTAGTTCTTAACTCATGTGTTACCCTACATTTCCGTAGTCTTCAGACATGATCGTTGATATGAGCATGCTTTGAGTTGCAGTGCATTTTGTTAAAACTTTTAAAAACTTTATACAGTTTTTAACAGGTCATCTGTCACCGCTATTACAAAAAGGAAACAGCCTAGCCATGGTGTCTGGTCCAAGCCCTGGAGCATTTGATCCAAACCAATTGCAAGTATTTCTAAGGACAGAGTATCTATTATTTTATGAGCCACAACCAATAAAATTCCTTTCTCCAGACTTTAGTGGAACAAATGAGAACCACTGGGGCTGGTTTGGATTTATCCTCCTCTCCTTGACCTCTAACTGGGCAGTGCTTTGGATTATTGAATCAGCTTCAAGATCAAATATCTTCAAGTTCCTTACATTTCAATGATTTGTTTACCACATATTTTAAGATCCCTATCTGTGGTGCCACTTATCATATTCAAATTAAACATTCTGGGGAGAAGATGATACAATTAAATCATTCTGCCCTTGCAGAATTGAAGAAGCATTTCCATGAGATCTAATGTAACAGCAATGCTGAGAGATGGGCAATTGAAAGATGAAAAAACAGAAGCTCAGAGAAGCTGCCCAGATCTTATAGGTGTAGAAGTTCCTGACTTTGGAAAAGATGTACTTTCTCAGTACATTTGGTAATGGCTGTAACTTTCACAGAGAGAAATGGTAATTCATCTTCAGAGGTCTGGCTCTAAGCACACCCAGAGCACTCTAGCACTGTATCACATGATTAGTTTGTTGTGTGATTGTGGACACCTTCATGCAATCTTTTTGGATTTTGGTCAATGGTTAAGCATCTCCGAGGGATATGAACTTAGTGCTGATTTTAATACTCTGTTGGCAGAGACGAAAGGGGTCAAAGACGTAGCTCTTCATGCTGAAGAGTTTACACTACTGGATTGATCTAATTGGGGGTCTTAGATCTCCTGGTTAAAGGAAATTTAACATTTTCCTTTATAAGAACAAACTAAAGTACTGCAGAAAATAGGAACATAGAAAGTTTCTGTTAGTAGTGATTCAGACTGAGATTCTTATTTCATAGACAAAAAAAATAAATAAAAAAAAATAGCTGTCTAGGGTTCCTAGAGGCATGAATCATGTCAGATCACCAGGATTTCTGAATGGCTGAGAGGTTTTAAAAACAATTTTGATCTTGTACATGGAAATATTACAAAATGCATTGCCAACTACATTTCCTTCTTTTAACCTTTATTACTTTTGTTACACACAAAGTACAAGTTTGTTGTAGAAAATTGTAAAGACAAACAAATGAAACATAAATTAAAACCACTTCAATCCCAGAGATAACAATGCTGGTATTTTGGTACCTGTCCTCTTGCAGTTCTTCTTGGCAATGCACGTATTAATAACAATAGGAGCACAGTATAAATACTTTTTGGGGAAAGGTAATTTTTAAATTCACTTTTTAAAAACTACATTATATATTATTCATTACCTTTCCAAACCAGTAATTTTTTTGTGCCTCCCTATACTTAATGAAATTCCTCTTTTGCTTGATGACTCCAGGGTGTTATTATGAAGATCAATTAGTTACAGTGTGACCTGCCTGGCTCTCTGCCCCCAGTCCTGTTTCTAGGGTGTTTGAGGATCTCCACCCGAGGAGCTTTGCCCCCTCAGATCAACAGTACATTCGAGCTTTTCTGACTTAGTGCCCTATTCTAAGGTTCTAGGTGGCAACCAGCCTCTTCAAACTGGATTGTGATCACATTTGCTCTTGCTTGAGTTCTTTCCCTGAAAACCTGCAAGCTACAATTCCTTCCAGTCTGACAGTCTCCCCCAACCTTTAATTTTCCAATCTCCCAAGAAAGCCAACTCTATCCTAAAGGCTTGCCTCATCCTTCATGCCAGGGCCAGTGGGCCCACCACATGAATTCCTGGGTCCAGGGCTCTGTCTCTTTTCCCTGAGATCTGTGGCTGTGGTGGGGTCTATTCCAGTTGCCTGCCTCACCCTGGTCCACTCCCCTCACTCGGTTCCTCTAGGTCCTCCCCCTGTCCTGCTGGCCCAGGCCTGAGTCTCTGCACTGGTGCTCTCTTTCTATTGGATGACTTCCCCCAGGCCCAGAGGTTCTGTCTCTCTGAGTTGTATGTTTCTGTAGATACAGAACAGAGATACATACAACTCAGAGAGACATTCTGATAGGCAGGGTCTCAGGTGTCCTTGGGTCTGCTTCTAAAAGCACTTTTTTCTCTTGTTACTTGTTAATTACAATCTGCCATGCTTTTGCAACCAGATAACCAATCTGGTTGGATCTGGGTCAGAACTTAAGTGTCTTCTCTCCTTTAAATAATGAACATGGACATTTTGACAAAGATTTAACCATTTTTATATTATTATTATTTTTTGCTTGTGTGTTGATTCTCAACTGTTTCAAAGAGCTAAGTTGCTGGAAAGAGGAGTTTCTAATAGGGGAGTTGTTATCTGAGTTGTGGGTGAAAAAAAATGTTTTTTCTTGCACTTTGTCATGAAATTACATAGCTATTAGCTCAAGGGATTTGTTAAAGATATAAATAGGTTCCAGAAGAGCTTGTATAACTACTACAGACAGAAACTGGGTCAGTAAGTGGAAACCAAGAATCTAATCAACTGATTATAGGAATCCATTTCATAATTAGGTCATTTTTCTGCTTAAATTGGAACATGGGCATTGTCCCCTGCAATCATGCAAATATCCTTAGGTTGAGAAACACCTATACGTACAAATCACTCTTTTGCAACTCATAGCAAAAGACTTCATTGGGGTTCTCTTGAAAGTAGCTTTGGATGGGTTGGTGAAATGTGACTCAAGGCGAGATGCCTTGTGCCTGGGGAGGGAAAAGAAGTTTTTAAAATGGAAAGAAATGAAGCTTGGCATGGAGGCTCATGCCTGCAATCCCAGCACTTTGGGAGGCCAAGGTGGGCAGATCATTTGAGGTCAGAAGTTCGACACCAGCCTGAGCAACGTGGTAAAACCCCATCTCTACTAAAAAATACAAAAAATTAGCTGGGTGTGGTGGCGCGTGCCTGTAGTCCCAGCTACTCAAGAAGCTAAAGCACAAGAATCACTTGAACCCGGGAGGCAGAGGTTGCAGTGAGCCAATATCGTGCCACTGCACTCTAGCTGGGGCAACAGAGTGAGACTCCATCTCGAAAAAAAAAACAAAAACAGAAACAAAAATTAGCTGGGCATGGTGGCTCATACCTGTAATCCCAGCTACTCAGGTGGCTGAGGAAGAGAATCGCTGGAACCCAAGGGGCAGAGGTTGTAGTGAGCTAAGATTGCATCAGCCTGGGCAATAGAGTGAGTGAGACTCTGTCTCAAAAAAAAAAAAAAAAAAAAAAAAAAGAAATGAGAAGGCTGGATAGTTGATCACAGCTGGATGGATGATTTTCCTATCATCCATGCTACGGGCTGCACTAGTTTTCTCCTTTTTTAGGGGATGAGATAATCTAAGGACTTTGAGTCCACCTGTCTCCTGAATGCCACACAGTGCTTCTACCTGGGCCCACTGGAGAAACTAGTGGGTGAGCGTGAGTAGAATTTCTGGTGCGTACGACACAAGGAAGCAGGACTTGGGGATCTGCTGGGAAACTTGTCTCAGGAAAGTCATCACGAAATATCACCATGAAGGGAACCAAGAAGGGAAGACTTCTAGGAGTCGAAAGACAGGAGCAGCACGTCGGCAGCTTTTCATACTTTGCCTCTGTACAGATATTTATCATAGAAATGGATATGTGCTAATATAATAATACAAAATAGGTAAAAGACGTTTCAATTTATAATGAGGTGACTTTTTTGCTAGAATCTAGTACTCTCACACTGATGATGTTCTTATTTTGTTATAGTTTAAAAACCTCCTGTAATTTGTAACAGAAGCAGTGCTGAGCTGAAAATAAGGAGTTTTCAGAGCATCCTTCTGCTAGGCTAGCAGGGTGGCCTACATCAACATTATTAGAGATGCAAAAAGATTCCTGCAAAAGATGATTTTTATACATGTAATAATATTTACTATGTAACATAGTATGTGCCAGATGCCTAACACAAATTACCACACTTAATCCCACAACACATTGAAAAATAGATTCTATTATTCCCATTCTCAGGTGAAAAAACTGAGGTTAAATGCCTTGCCCAAGAGGCCCGGGAGCAGCTGCAATTAGAATCTGGGTCTCACTCACTCCAGGGATGACACTACCTTCTTAGAGTATAACAAATAAAAGAGAATTTTGTAGGCCAGGTTTATACAGCTCAAATTAAATGGAGCCATGAAAATATTCAGTGGGAGCATCTATATTTCTCATGTGAATAATATGGCAATTTTTTTCCTGAGTTATCTATATTTCTTCAATTGGGTTGGAATGAATAGATCATTTCTAAATAAAACAGGAGAGCATAAAAAATGAAATGAATGGGCTCAATCCCAGTTGAAGCAAGAAGAGTAAAATACATTTCCCTGCTTGAAAGAAAACGATTCATCTATTTGAGGTTCTATAAATGCCCTCTTTCAGAAAGTCATACAGCTCTGTCTAGAAAGGCATTTTACCTCAAAATGACGAGGGCTTTCATTTTGAGAAGGAATATCCTCTCACACTCTGGCCCAAGCCAACAGTTCTCTCTGAAAACCAGGGGAGTTGCTGTTGGTGATATGAGGGCAAGGCAGGATGGGAAAACGATGAGGAGAAACCGGCCCTGGATTTCTTCGTGTTTAAAAAATGTTTTTAAAAGAAAAAAGGAGAACAATAGTAATCATCGTGGAAAATAGCCGAGCTTGTAGACTGTCTGGTTCTACTGCAGGATCACAAAAACCACGTGGAATTTTATCTAAAGGGCATTTAGTAATGAGTCATGCAAAACAGGAAAAAGAAATAATTTGTGCTTGTTCCTTAACATCTGAGTTAGGAGGATTGGAGTTTAAGGAAGGGAGGTGAAATGATTCTGCAGGCAGGTGGGCGCAGAGTGAAGAGCAGGGAAGGTGGTTTGAAGACAGAAGGGGAAGTGGCTAGCTGAGTACATGGACTTTCAAAATGTAATAGTGACTGTAAGTCTCAAAGCAGGGGATTGACTGCTGGAGGAAAAGTAATATAGTAAAGACTGTCTTTCCACCAGAAGAGATTTTAATGCGTATGATTCCATGCCAAAATCTGTGATTCTAGCTCCACCTTGGGCCTAACCTCCAGACCAATCCCAGAGGTCTGTTGTGTATTTCCACAGGAATGATGCACAGCACCTAAAATTCACCTTCTTCAAAATGGAACTCAATTTCTTTCCCCCAGAGCCTTCCTCCCCTATTCCTGAGTCATTCATGCCTCCTCTCTTTACTTCTAGGTCCCATCGATAACTAATCTTATCATTTTGACTCTGAGGATCCATCTGATTGTCCTCCTCTTTTCCATTGCTATTGGCCTAGCTCAGGTCCTCATTTCTTCAAATTTGGACTATTGCAAGGTCATTCTTGATCCACCTCTAGCATCTTTCGTGTTTAATCAATCTTCCCCACAAGGAAAAATCTCAAAGAACTACATAATTCAGTTAGAATATGAGCATCAAGAGATCTTAAAGAACTACATATTTCTGTTACAATATGAACATCAGACACTTCGATATGCACATGAATTGCCAAGAATGGCTGATTTCACCTTTCACATGATCAGAAAAAGTTTAATAAGGATTTCACATTGGTCTTCCTGGAAACTGAAAAGTTTCTGCCACTTTTTGAACCCAAGTTGCAAGGATGATAACCAATGTAGCCTTGGATAAACATTACAATGTTGGAGAAAGAAGGGGTTTTTCAGAAGATTTATAGATGGGCTCATTTTTCAGAAGCAGAAACAGATTGACGGGGCATAGACTGAGAGGCAGAGTCAGGACTTGCTTAAACTCTGTCTTCTGAATCTTGGTTCATGCTCTTCCATTCCACACCATGTTCCATCATACCACCTCATACCACCACTATTCCATATCGTGAAACCAACATGTTTCACCAAAGTTTCAGGAAGGTTGACTTAGTCTGTAGGGGGGATTGGAGGAGATTAGGGGGAGCATGGATAAGGAAGAATGGGAAGGAAGTCAGTGCTAGAGCCTCAAGAGCTATGACATCTGCAGGGTAAGCCAGGATGGCGGCAGTAGGGACAGAGAGAAGGGAATAAATTTGAGAAAGAGAACATGACTGCATCCATAAACTACTGTTTTTGCTCAAGGATGTTCCTGGGATGAAGATGGTTTCTTGAAATGTATTCTCATTATTATAAGAGATGGACTGTCTTCCAAGGTAGTGGTCTGTAAGTCATTCCTCAGATGCCATCAAAACCTAGGTCAAGAGATGGGCTATGTACTCCCACTTCTATCACTGGACCAATTAGAGGCACAAAATATTCGGAGGGATGCAGATACCTTGAGGGACAGATTTCTGGCAGAAACTTAGTCAAGAGATTTGACTCCAAGCAAGAGGTTGAAGGAAAAGTTTGAGGAGAAGGAAAAGTTCCTCTCCTAAACCAGCTCTTCTTAGAGGTACCTACCTTTTGTGGCTTTTATGCAGGTTATTTTTAAAAGTAACTAATTTTTAAAGTGAATATGGTTTTTGTATCTTTGCTTGCTTTTTTACAACTCTTCACCCTTCTGCAAGTTCCCCCTCCCAAGTCTACCCCTAGTTCTTTGGGGGGAATTTCTGGGGTTAATCCCACGTGTTTCAGGTCTTAAAGTCATCTTGGAACACACATGGCAAAACAAGTCTATTTAAATTCTTCTGCCCCAAGGTTGACACAACGAGGTGGGAGCAGGGAGCTAGTTACTGACATCTGAACACTAAATGAAGCTCTGGAAGCTCTTCCTGTAAAGCTGTCAATGCCTATACGCTCTGGTAAATTTTGGAGATGTGGGCCCAGGAAGACAACCTTTGAATCATTCTCTTAAGTATGGCAAACATTTTCATTTACTAAAGAAATGATTTATTTCATGTGTAATTAAAATATAATTATAGGCCATGCATGGTGGCTCATGCCTATAATCCCAGCACTTTGGGAGGCTGAGGTGGGTGGATCACCTGAGGTCAGGAGTTCAAGACCAGCCTGGCCAACACGGCAAAACTCTGTCTCGACTAAAAATACAAAAGTTAGCCGGGTGTGGCAGTGTGCACCTGTAATCCCAGCCACTCGGGAGGCGGAGGCAGGAGAATCACTTGAATCCCGGAGGCGGAGGCTGCAGTGAGCCAAGATCATACCACTGCACTCCAGCCTGGGTGACAAAACAAGACTCCTTCGCAAAAAAAAAATATATATATATAATTATAAATATATTTAATATTTAAGGTATTTAATACATAATTTAAATATAATTATATAAATTAAACAATTGATTTTAATTCACTTTATATATTTAATAAACAAATATATTTATATGTTAGATATAAGTAAAATATATTTTTATAATATACACTTAAAATATACTAAATATTAAATATATAAGTATAAAAATACTGAATAAATGTTAAGCTACACTAATATTAAAATACACTAAAGTAATATTAAAATAGAGCAAAAATAATTCTAAAAATAAACAACAAAGCTATGTCCGTCACAGATACTCAGATATCTAAAGTATCATTTTGAGTTTGACATCTATTCTAGGAACTGGACGCTTTTCCAGTGTTGTGCAACTACTTTAATAGCAAATGATATTCAAGTAGATAATAAATTTAGAGTTGTAGGAGTCCCTGGAGATCATCTACTTGCTGGGCATATGTGGCCTTAGGTATGTTTCTCAACTACTCTGGGTCTTACTTTCCTTATCTGTGAAATGAGAGAGCATGAGAATGTTATCCAGGTGTCAGTTCCAGACTGGACCGGGTCCTTTTCAGCACCAAGCACAGCACTGAGTTGGTGATGGAGCCAGCACTAAGATTCCCTTCTGGAGACCTCATTCTCCACAACTCCCAGCCTCAGTGCTCCTCTCCTTTGCTTCTCCTCCTATGAATACCCCTCCTGACTACTCACTCCTCCAACACAGTTTATTTTCATACTTAATTTTAGCAGACCAGAAAAAAAGGAAGTTTCAATCTCAAGTCACAAATCTCTTTTGCTGTCCTTAAGTGAACATCCAACAGTGCCATTCTATAGTATAGATCAGTGAATGGATAACTTATGGAGTCTTGTACGACCCTATAGGGCAAATTAATCACCAATTTGCAATACATTGAAAATGAACAGAACTGAGTCAATAATATAAGCTACACTTTGTTGAGGACAATTATTGAGGGCACACAACAGGCATTGTGCTAAGTGGGATTTTTTCCTTCAAATAAAAAAAGTCTAGTGAAATAGGTACTATTATAGCCCCATTTTATAGATGAGGAAACTGAGGTTCTGAGAATTTAAGTAGCTTGCCCAAGGTCACACAGCTAGTGAGTGGCAGAGTAGGATTTGAATTCAACATAGTCACGATCACCTACTGCTTACTTGAAAGGGACAGGGATGGGGTTTGGGAGCAGAGAGAAACAACAACAACAAAAAACCCCACCCCCAAATTGCTCTCTCTGTCAAAGCATCTCCTGCTGTTGACTGCCAACCTGAACACTTAGTCACAGGACAGCTCTGGGTATGTCTCTTGGGGCTAAATGTCTCCTTCAGGGCTAACTGCTTCTCCTGTGGGGACTGTGTTAAAGTCTGTCTTCTGCCTCCGCTCCCAGGAGTTTCCACATTGCTGCAGCTTTAAATAGGAATCTTAAATATTTGGGAAAAAAAAAAATCAAGGAGGAAGCATTGGTCTTGGCCAGAGAGTCCCTGCGTTCCAGCAAAAGGAAAAGTGAGTGGCGAGCAGGAAGCCAGGAAGAAGGGACCACAAAAGAGGGCTGCATGGCTGGCTCTGGGGGCGCCTCCGTGGAAGGTCGGGGGGCCGGGAGGACTCCCACGGCACCAGGGACTGGGCGGCATGGCCTGAACGAAAGTGGAATTTCCTAGTCCCACTGGTCACCACCTGAGTAAGAGCTGGAGAGTAAATGAAAATAGCCATCCCCAGGAGAAAAATATTTATTCATTTAATGGCTGAAACAAAATGCCATCTCTGTTGTGATAACAAAAGGTTTAAAGTGCATTACTGTAGTTTCTCAATACACTTGTGGTCTGGCTCTCGGGTCATATGGTGCAACAGTCCATGTAATCCCCTGAATGGAAAAAAATTAGGCTCAAAGTGCCAAATGGAAGCCCACAACATAATATCAGGTAAAACAAGCATATTCCTTCATCTTCCCGCCAGCCCCCTCCCAAAACCTCCCCAAATGTTAGAGAAATAGAGAGAAATTCCAGTCATTTCTCATTACTGTGAAGGTCAGCCTGGCTGGGAAAATTGTTTCTGCTTTACAATTCCCCAAACTGTAGAAAGCAGTTAGACTTCTGGACAAAAACTAATGTTGCATTCAAAGGGAAAAGAGGCTGAGACGGCATTGCTGCAGTAATAAGAGAATTTTTTACTCTTTCCACTTCCCTGTGAACCTAATCAACTGTGACATGAGAAAATATACTGGGCTCACCCAGCCAGAATCTGACTGCCACCTGAAAATGTCCTCAATATTCCACTGTTTGGGACTTTACAATGATCCTTCCGACATCAATTTTGTGCATGTACATCAAAATGCCATTAGAAATGCCTCCCCACTCCTCCATTCAATCCAAGAGTCCTGGTGAAGACTCCCCCGTGGTTGACTGACAGTTCCTTTCTGCTACTCATTTGAAAACATTTGCTTATACGGAAAGGTGTCTTGCAGGGAAACTGGAAATCTATGGATCTCTATGCTGACCTCTCCCCAAAAGCATTCTTGAATACCTTAAGATGGGGATTTTAAGAATCTGGGGGGCTGTAAGAATCTGCCTTAAACCTGTAATTAGAATTTGTTGACTTGAGTTCCCAGGCTTTGCTCCAGACCCAGAAAGCCGTCAGCATCTCACGGTAGACTGGAGTTCAAGAAAAGGCGAACCCAAATGTGTTTGTGTACAGGGGCTGCCCACATAATCCTAGCTGCTGTCAGAAGCTATGCTGTACAGGTCCAGTGCAGGTGGATAGGTACACAGATTGCTTTTTATTCCATTCTCCTCCATGCCACTAGCTTGTGTATGTTCTCTGGGCTCATACACAGACACATATACATGCATAAATGACGTGCAGTAGTTTTTGACAAGTGCTTGGCATGTGTAATGAAATTCTTGATGACAGCTGTATTATTTCTCAGTGACGTAAAGTTGAACAAATCTAATGCGACTCTTCACAGTGGCATTATCATCTTCTCCCTTTGCCCCAATATTTACAGGAAATATTACAAGTGTTTGACATATAAATTCAGCATTTGACTGACTTTAATAACCATGTGATCAATAAGAAGTGATATTTTTATAGTCCAAGTTCAATATTTAAAGGGTCACAGGTGGCAAATCTTTATCAAAGAAATAAGGGAGATCTTTTTATTTTTCAAAATCCATTATTTCTTAAAAAAACTTCTTTTTGGAATGAATATGGTTAAGAGTTAGATTAATGAAAAGTTGCCTGTATTTATAAAGAGTGTGGGCATTATAGAGGGCACAGATACAGATACATTTGCTCTCTCAACACCTTGATTTTTGGATGCTAAGAAGAAATTCAACATGATGAACACAGACAGCAACTGGGTAGAAAATCAATGAATGTAAATCTGGGAGCTTATTCTTTATTCAATAAGGAGGCCAGTTCCCAGCCCCTTTGTAAAATTATTGCTTCTCCAGTAAATGCATACTCTTAGCTAGACTAGGTGGCAGTTCTCCATTTTCTGTGTGCTTGGTTCTGAATCATTTCTGAAGGGAAGTACCAAATTCTTCCATCCACCCTTCTCCCTTAGTCCATGTTTCTCCTCAGGTGCAGGATCTTCAGAGCAAAAGAAACATTTATGATCTTGATTGCTGGGCTACAGCACAGGACCATGACTGTTGGCTCTTGGCATACTAAACTAAAAATTCTCATTTTGAATTGCTCACAGCATTGGTCAGCCTCGTAGGTCAATTAGTCAATCTTCTAGCACTTACAATCTGTGGAAAGCGCTCAGTGTCCCAGCATTATCAGAGCTTATCTCCCATCTTCTTTGTACCCCTCTCTTCTTTCACTTTCTTTCATCAACGTCACCGCTATCATAGTCATATCTAGTACTTACATAGCACTCACTATGTGCCAGGCATTGTTCTAAGAACTTTACAAATACTAATTTAATCCTGATTGATAGCAAATCTATGATGTTGACACTTTAATCTGCATTTTTAAAAGAAGGCAACGAAGGCATAAAAGGGCTAAGCAACTTGCCTAAGATCACACAGCTACTAAACGAGAGCCAGAATTCAAACCCAGGCAGTCAGGCTTCAGTCTCCTCTCCTAACTATACATCTTGCCTCTCATTATCTTTATTTTAATTTTTAAAGTATCTTCATTTTTAGGGGGCATTATTATTATTATTATTATCATCATTACTATTACTCAATAGCAAGGGTAAGCAAACTACTGCTCATGGGCCAAATCTGGCCCATCGCCTGTTTTGGTATGGCCTATAAGCTAAGAATGATTTTTATAGATGAACACTGGCAATTGATTTGATAATGAGGAGCACTAAGTTTGTACTCTAATTATGTGATACATTTTCCCCTGGTGATTGTTAATTTTATGTGTCAACTTGACAGGGCCACAGGATGCTTAGATTTGTGATCAAATATTATTCTGGGTGTTTCCATGAGAACATTTTTGGATGAGGTGAACATTTAAGTTGGTAGACTGAATAAAGCAGATTACTCTTCAGAATGTGGGTGGGCCTCATCCAATCAGTTGAAGGCTTGTGCAGAACAAAGACTGACCCTCCCCCTAGCAAGAGAGAATTCTTCTGCCTGCTCACCTTCAGACTCTATCTGGAATATCAGCTCTGCAGATTTTGGATTTGAGAGCTTCCTTTATAAGGAGTTTTGTGGATAGATATATTCTATTGATCCTTTTTCTTTGGAGAACACTGACGAATACATGTCCCCCAAAAGAATTCCATTCTTCTCATTAGTAAATCTGTATTATAAAAATTCTACTCAATTCCTATTATTATATTCTGAATTTCATCAATACAAATTTTGTGGAAATTTGTTTTCTCTCTTTATATAAGTACATAAAGAATATCCCTGGCCAGGTGCAGTGGCTCAAGCCTGTAATTCTAGCCCTCTGAGAGGCTGAAGCCAGAGGATCGCTTCAGACCAGAAGATTGAGACTAGGTTGGGCAACATAAGGAGACCCAATTCCTACAAAAAATTTAAAAAAATTAGCAGGCATGGTGGTGCGTGCCTATAGTACTAGCTATTTGGGAGGGAGGCTGAAGCAGAAGGATTGGTTGAGCCCAGAATTTGGAGGCTGAAGTGAGCCATGATTGCATCACTGAACTCTAGCCTGGGTGACAGAGCAAGATCCTGTCTCAAAAAAGAAGAAAACAAAACACATACAAAAAACGAACAGACAAACAAAAAGAATATCCCTAACTTGCAAAGCCTAAAATACTTAACCATCGAGTCCTTTACATAATGTGTTTGCTGGCTCCTGTACTATAGCAACAAGCCTGTGGTTGAATGTAAACTAATTAGTTGGATTAACTAATTGTCTACCTTGAGTGGGTGTTTGGCAGAATTATCAGTGGAGCCAAATGACAGAGGGTAACGACAGTGTGTCCAGCATGACTCTCCTCTTGGGTGGTAATGGGGAAAGCCACAGAGCTGGCTCAAGGGGACATCTGTAGAAGTGACAGAATAGCCAGTGGACTGACTCTGAGTAGAGCAGTCAGGGGTAAAGGATGGAGGGAGGAGGAGAGAGGACCAGACGTTAGTGCTCCGAGCCCCCAGACTGAACTTTAAGAACCATTCTCGACTGGGCACGGTGGCTCACGCCTGTAATCCCAGCACCTTGTGAGGCTGAGGTGGGCAGATCATGAGGTTAAGAGTTGGAGACCAGCCTGACCAACATGGTGAAACCCATCTCTACTAAAAATACAAAAAAATTAGCCGGGCGTGGTGGCTCACGCCTGTAGTCCCAGCTACTCAGGAAGCTGAGGCAGGAGAATCGCTTGAACCCAGGAGGCGGTGGTTGCAGTGAGCCGAGATTGTGCCACTGCACTCCAGCCTGGGCAACAGAGAGAGACTCTGTCTCAAAAAAAAGAGCCATTCTCCAAGTCTGGCTTCTTTTTCCCTGAAAACACATAGACAGCCTTGATTCCATTGACTGCAAAGCTCTAAGTAGTCTTCCTTCCACCACTGCACAGGTTCATGCCCTGCAGAGGAGAACTGTATTCCTTTCATCTTTCTGGAAATTCATAAGATCTTTGAGAAAGGGACGGTATTAGTTAGGGTTCTCCAGAGAAAGAGAACTGATAGGAGATACCTCTGTCTGTCTGTCTACCTATATATTGAGAAGCAGATGGATTAATTTTAAGGAATTGGCTCACAAGATTATGGAGTCTGGCAGTTCAAAATCTGCAGGTTGAGGCTACAGGGTGGAGACCCAGGAAAAGCCCATGTTGAAGTTCAAGTTCAAAGGTAATCTGCTGCAGGATTCCCTTTTGTTTGGGAAAGGTCAGTCTTTTGTTCTATGAGGCAATCTGCTTTACTCACAGTTCACCAATTTAAATGTTAATTTAATCCAAAACACCCAGAATAACACTTGAGCTATGTGGGCACCGTGGCCCAATCAAGTTGACACATAAATTAACCATTGCAGTAATTAATTTAGGCAGGGGTGGGGAGGAGACATAGTTGGCCAAAGCAGTGGTACCCATTTGCAGCAAAAGAGAAATCATCCAATTGAATAACTACTACTGATTCAGACATCCCGCAGCACATGCACCAATGTCTTCCTCTGGCTCTTCCTGTCCTTCTAAATTATACTAGAACTTCAGAGCCCTGTTCAAGTTCCACCACCTCACGAAAGTCTTCTTGGACACTTTCAGTCCTCAGCTGGCTCCTCTTTGGGTCTTTGAGAGCAACTGCTGTCTTCCCACACCGTTGATCCTTTACTATGTTCTCTTACGTTGCACGTTAGTCTTGCCTTCTGGAAACATCCAAATAATCTATATCAGTAACAATGACCACAAGTCATCAGGAAGTTGCAGTTAGGTTTCCTTTCATTTACACTGGGAAATCTTATCAATCTGTCAAATTTGTGAAGTGTCTACTTTACCAAGGTGTTGGAGGATAATGCAGGCATACCTCGGAGATATTATGTTAGGTTCCAGACTACCACAATAAAGTCAATATTGCAATAAAGCAAGTCACATGTTTTTTGGTTTACTAGTGAATATGCAAGTTATGTTTACACTCAGTCTATGAAGTGTTCAACAGCATTACGTCTAATGTATAAAAATACTTTAGGCCAGGTGTGATGGCAGCACTTCAGGATGCTGAGACAAGAGTATTGCTTGAGCCCAGGAGTTTGAGGCCACAGTGACACCCTGCCTCTAACCGCCCCCACCAAAAAAAAAAAAAAAAAAAAGCTGCGATTCGTGGTGTGTGCCCGTAATCCCAGCTACTTGGGAGGTCAAGGTGGGAAGATCACTTGAGCCTGGGAGGTCAAGGCTGTAGTGAACTATGATCACACCACTGCATCCCAGCCTGGATGACAGAGCAAGACCATATCTCTGAAAAAAATACTTTATTGTTAAAAAATGCTAACAATTGGCTGGGCATGGTGGCTCAGGCTTGTAATCCCAGCACTTTGGGAGGCCAAGGAGGGTAGATCACCTGCGGTCAGGAGTTCAAGACCAGCCCGGCCAGCATGGTGAAATCCCATTGCTACAAAAATACAAAACAAAAAATTAGCCGGGCATGGTGGTGGGTGCCTGTAATCCCAGCTACTCAGGAGGCTGAGGTGGGAGAATTGCTTGAACCCAGGAGGTGGAGGTTACAGTGAGCCAAGATCACACCATTGCGCACTCCAGCCTGGGCAACAGAGCCACACTCTTTCTCAAAAAAAAAAAAAAAAAAGGGGGTGGGGGAAGCTAACAGTCATCTGAGCCTTCAGTGAGTTTATCTTTTTGCTGATGGAGGGTCTTGCCTCAATGTTGATGGCTGCTGACTGATCGGGGTAGGGGTTGCTGGAGGTTGGGGTGGCTGTGGAAATTTTTTATTTTACCTACAGTAGAACTTCTTTCAAAATTGGAGTCAATCCTCTTAAACCCTGCTGCTGTCTTAGCAACTAGTAGTTTATGTAGCATTCTAAATCCTTTGTTGTCACTTCAGCAGTGTTCACAGTGGCTTCACCAGGAAGAGATTCCATCTGAAGGAACCACTTTCTTCACTCATCCTTAAGAAACAACTCCTCGTCCTTTTAAATTTTCTCAGGAGATTGCAGTCACATGAGATTCAGTCACATTTTTAGGCTTCACTTCTAATTCTAGTTCTCTTGCTATTATATTTCCACCCCACCTTCAGTTCCTTCCTTCAGTGAAGTCTTGAACCCCACAAAGTCATTCATGAAGGTTGGAATCAACTTCTTTCAAACTCCCCTTAGTGTTGTTATTTTCACCTCATTCCAGATGTACTGTCATCCAGGCTTTGTTGTTCCATTTATAAAGCACAGGTAGAGTTGATTTAGAATCAAACTTAAGGACCCTAGGATTTTATCCTAGGCATGGTAGATGAGCACTGGCTTTAACTTAAAGTTACCAGCTTCATTAGCTTCTAACAGGAGAGTCAGCCTGTCCTTTGAAGCTTGAAGTCAGGCATTGAATTCTCTAGCTATGAAAGTCTTAGATGGTATCTTCTTCCAATAGAAAGCTGTTTCATCTACACTGAAAATCTGTTTAGCGTAACCACCTTCATCAATGATCTTAGCTAGGTCTTCTGAAAAACTTGCTGCAGCTTCTGCATCAGCACTTGCTGCTTCACCTTGAACTTTTACATTATGGAGATGGCTTTTTGCCTTCAGTCTCATGAATCAACCTCTGCTAGCTTCCAACTTTTCTTCTGCAGCTTCCTCATCTTGCTCAGCCTTCATGTGAAGAGAGGGCCTTGGTCTGGATTAAGCTTTGGCGTAAGGGAGTGTTGTGGCTGGTTTGATCGATCCAGACCACTCAAACTTTATCCATATCAGCAACAAGGCTGGTTCACTTTACTTTTAACTTTCTTCAAGAACTTTTTCTTTGCATTCACAACTTGGCTAACTGCTACAAGAGGCCTAGTTTTCTGCCTTTCTTGATTTTTGAATGACTTTCCCAGCAAATGCAGTCATTTCTAGCTTTTGATTTAAAGTGAGAGACGTGCAACTCCTCCTTTCACTTAAACTTGGAGGTCATTATAGGGTTATTAAATGGCCTAATTTCAATATTGTTGTGCCTCAGGGAATAGAGAGGCCTGAGGAGAAGGGGAGAGACAGGGAAATGGTTGGCTGGTGGAGCAGTCAGAATACATGCAACATTTATTGATTAAATTTGCCACGTTTTATGGGTATGATACATAGCACCCCAAAACAATTACAATAGTAACATCAAAGATCACTGACCACAGATCATCATATGAGATCTCATAATAATGAATAAACTTGTAATATTGTAAGAATTACCAAAATGTGACACCCCACCTCATTCCTTGAAGCCTTTGCTCCCGGCTCTCTGTCATGCCTTGTGGAATTATGACTGTTGGGGGATGTGTGTGTGTGTGCGTCTGTGTGTGTGTGTGTGTGTGTATATGTATGTGTTTGTGATATTTATCTCCTTCCAATACTGTGGTCTCCCAGTTCTTTGCCTGTCTCTCCTCAGGGAGGATGTCCTTTGCTCTACCTCAGCCACATTTCCCAAGGTCATGCTCTGGTATTGTCAATGACCACACCCTTTCCATTGTTTCAGTACAAGTATTCCACTCTCTGGCCTTTCCTGCCTGTTTCCAGCTCATTCCTGCGACTACTTCAAACTCCAATGGTGAAACAACTGGAGTCTGTTACTGGTTAAACAATTCTTTCACTTTGGGAGGCCGAGACGGGCGGATCACGAGGTCAGGAGATCGAGACCATCCTGGCTAACACGGTGAAACCCCGTCTCTACTAAAAAAAATACAAAACACTAGCCGGGCGAGGTGGCGGGCGCCTGTAGTCCCAGCTACTCGGGCGGCTGAGGCAGGAGAATGGCGTAAACCCGGGAGGCGGATCTTGCAGTGAGCTGAGGTCGGGCCACTGCACTCCAGCCTGGGTGACAGAGTGAGACTTGTCTCAAAAAAAAAAAGAAACAAAAAACAAAAAACAAAAAACAATTCTTTAACCCCACTGGAATTTATAACACTTAAATCCCACCACCTTTCTATTGTCCCTAAGCATCCCATCCCCTAGGGTTCTTCCTTCTCTATCCAGCTTAATATTTCATTGTTCAACTTTGCACCTGCTGTGTGCCTGCATCTACACAGCTGAATGTGGCTGGAGAAAAACCTATAACTGTGCTGATCAGCCTGACTTCAGATACATAACCATTAACCTCAAGTAGACACACCCTGATACCACCCAGCAATCCTAGGACATTTTACTCACACACCTAGAAGGACTGTTTCACATCATCTTGCTTCTCTTCAGACCTCTAGCACCTCCTTTCCCATTCTCACTCTTAGCCATTGACCTGGCTTCTTATTCCATTAGAATAGATAATCTACTTTTTGATGGGTTTGTTTTTTTCTTGCTAATTTGTTTGAGTGCATTGTAGATTCTGGATATTAGTCCTTTGTCAGATGTACGGATTGTGAAGGTTTTTCTCTCACTCTCTGGGTTGTCTGTTTACTCTGATGATTGTTCCTTTTGCCATGCAAAAGCTCTTTAGTTTAATTAAGTCTCAGCTATTTATCTTTGTTTTTATTGCATTTGCTTTTGGGTTCTTGGTCGTGAAATCCTTGCCTACGTCTAGAAGGGTTTTTGCAATGTTATCTTCTAGAATTTTTGTAGTTTCAGGTCTTAGATTTAAGTTCTTAATCCATCTTGAGTTGATTTTTGCATAAGGTGAGAGATGAGTATCCAGTTTCGTTCTCCTACATGTGGCTAGCCAATTACCACAGCACCATTTGTTGAATAGGGTACCCTTCCCCACTTTATGTTTTTGTTTGCTTTATCAAAGATCACTTGGCTGTAAGTATTTGGGTTTATTTCCAAGTTCTCTATTCAGTTCCACTGGTCTATGTGCCTGTTTTTATACCAGTACCATGGTGTTTTGGCAACTACGGCCTTATAGTATAGTTTGAAATCAGGTATTGTGATGCCTCCAGATTTGGGCTAAGGGCATGAATAGACAATTCTCAAAAGAAGATATACAAATGGCCAAAAAACATATGAAAAAATCCTCAACATCACTAATGATCAGGGAAATGCAAATCAAAACCACAATGTGATACTACCTTACTCCTGCAAGAATGGCCATAATAAAAAAATAAGAAAAAAAAATAGATGTTGGCATGGGTGTGGTTAACAGGGAACACTTCTACACTGCTGGTAGAAATGTAAACCAGTACACACACTATGGAAAACAGTGTGGCGATTCCTTAAAGAACTAAAAGTAGAACAACCATTTGATCCAGGAATCCCACTGCTGAGTATCTACCCAGAGGAAAAGAAGTCATTACACGAAAAAGAGACTTGCACACGCATGTTTATGGTAGCACAATTTGCAATTGCAAAAATGTGGAACCAACCCAAATACCTGTCAATCAAAGAGTGGATAAATAAACTGTGGTATACATATATGATAGAATACTACTCAGCCATAAAAAGGAATGAATTAATGGCATTTGCAGTGACTTGGGTGAGAATGGAGACTATTATTCTAAGTAAAGTAACTCAGGAATGGAAAAGTAAACATTGTATGTTCTCACTCATAAGTGGAAGCTAAGCTATGAGGATTCATAGGCATAAGAATGATACAATGGACTGTGGGGACTCGGGAGGAAAGGGTGGAAAAGGGGTGAAGGATAAAAAACCATAAATTGGGTGCAGTGTACACTGCTCAAGTGATGGGAGCACCAAAATCTCACAAATCACCACTAAAGAATTTACTCATATAACCAAACACCACCTGTTCCCCAATAACCTATGGAAATAAAAAAGAAGACAACTTCCATGCCCTTTCATTGCTGCAATACCCACCTGCAGCAACTATGTCTGTGTTCTGTTCCTGTGGATGAGAATGCTGAGCTCCTCTCTAGAGAAAACTCCCACTGCTTCAGTGCATCCAATGCCTCTTGCCTATTCAAGAACATCCCTGATTTGTTTCATCAGTTTCCTTCCTCTATGGGATCTCTACCACCAAGATATAAATATGAAGTTTCTGTTTTCATCTTAAAAAATAAACCTCTCTCAACCCAACCTCCCCTCTAGCTATTAGGCCATTTGTTGGCTTCCTTTCAGAGAAAAATGCCAGAAAAGAATTGTCTATTCTTGATGTCTCCAATTCTTCTTTCATTTCTTTTTGAATCCACTTTGATCACTCCAATTCATCACTCTCGCTCCACTGAAGCTCTTGTCAAGGTCAAAACTTATTTCCAGGTGAAACTCCAATGGTTAATTCTCAGATTTCTTTTTACTTGACCTACCCAAACTGGTTGACACAGTTAATCATTCTCTCCTTGAAAGACTTGATTTACTTTTTCTTCTAGGAGCCCCCTTTTCCTCCCTCATTGAGCCCTCTTCTTAATCTCCTAGGCCAATTTCTCTTCCTCCTCAGAAATCCTTAAAGTTGGGGTGCTCCAGGGTCTAGTACTCGAACCTCTGTTTCATTCAGGCTCACTCTCAAAGTAATCTTATCCAGGCCTCTGGCTTTACATACCAGCAGTACACTGATGAACTTGCAAGTTTAGATCTCCAGCACGCACCTTTTTCCAAAACTTGATTATTTAATTGCTTCCTCAACATTTTCTCTTAAACATTTAGTGATCTCGCAAACATGACATCTAAAACTGACATGTTAAGAACAAAACATGTGCCCGAACCTTCTCTTCTCGCTGTCTTCTTTACCTTGATCAATGGGGAACTTCATACTACCAGCTGCTGAGGTCAAAATCATTGCAGACATCCTTGACTCCTCTGTTTTCCTTACACTCCAAAGCCAATCCATCAGCAAATCCTATCAGCTCTTCCTTAAAATACATTCAGTCTGATTACTTCTCACCATCTCCACCACGTACAACATGGAACAAACCATGATTGTCTTTGTTTGGATTGCTGCAGTAGTCTCCTAACTGGACTTCCTCCGTTGGCTCCTGACTCTCGGCAGTCTGTCCTCTTTATAGCATCTACAGGTGTTCGTGTTTTATTCCAAATACTAGCTACAGTTCTTAAATTGTCCTACAAGACCCAGTGTGATCTGGTCTCTGCTTCTTCTGTGGCCCCATCTCCTGCCTCTGTCCCTTGCCCACTTTGTTCTGGTCTTGCTGGCCTTTTTTTGTGCTTCCCAGAACCTTCCAAACATCCTCCTATCTCAGGGCTTTCCATCTGCTCCCTTTCCTGGAGTGTGCCCTTTCCACTGGTCCTGGGAGAGATGCTGTCTCTGATTAACCTACCTCAAAAAGTAACCACCTACTCTCGCACTTTCTTTCACTTTGACCCCATTTATTATTCCCCCCATGTAAGTTATCAGTGTTTGATACACTACGTGTTTGTTTATTTGCCTTTTTTAATTTGTATGCATATTTGATTCCTGCCCTAGCTCCTAGAATAGTGCTTGGCATCTGTAAGTGCTTAATACATAGTTCATAAATGAACAAATGACTCAAAAGACTAAAATGATACCAGAACTGTAGATCAGAAGTTTACTAAAATGGTATCAGGAAACCGAAAAAAGTTCCCTAGAGGATGAAGTCTGGGTCATTTTGCCATAGAATCCTCTGTAAATCTTAGTGTTCCACGAGTCCTTCTGACCTTGCTTGTACTGCAAGCAAGCTTGACAGACGGGAGGGGCCTAACACGGGGATCCTGGCAGGTTCTTTTTGGGCTACTCAATTCTCCTTATATGTGTTGGAATAAACAATTGCATTTCCCCTTCCCACTTTTTTTTTTTTTTTTTTTCTGGCCATTGATAGCTTTCAAGATGAAATAAAAAGTGCATTGCTTAAATGCACACTATCTGAATTTTGGTCCAGACTAGAAACTTCAAGATGTATTTTAGTGTATGTTTTTTGAGCAATTTAAGACTAGATTATAGTTTTGTTTAGATTCACTGAAAGAGCAGCTTCATAGTCTTAAACAAGGGGATAGGAAGGACTACCATGACATTGGAGGCTGAGGAAACTGAATACCACTGTAAACTCTCAGATATCACCACCAGATAAGGACAGCCAGAGGGGACCTGGAGCTGTCCTATGTGGCTGGGTGCCCTGCATGCTGGCTGCTTGTGCAGGACGTGCAACATCCATGAGACAGAAGCACTCTCTGTAGCCTTGCCTAACCCACTCACTTCTGCAAATAACCTTAGATTGTCTCAAATGCCCGAGCTCAAACATTTGTAGGTGTTCTTTATTCAGACTCAAGAACTTGCAATTTCATTGTGACCTCTTCAAACAGCACGAGTAAGGAGAAGTGGTGACAGAAACACATCTTTTAGTGTTGTTTCCTGGCTCTCAAAGTATGTTACATAAAAAGAAAAAGAATAAACTTTAAAATGTTTTTTGAACTGTCATTTGATGATGTGTTCGGCAGTCTTCAGAAAATAGGTACATGTTACTACCACATTAGGGAGAAAATAAGTTAAATAATAATTTCCAGCAGTAAGCCTGAAGGCTATCATATTGTCACTCAATAATCTGTTTCTGAAAATCCCCAAATGCATTTTAGTAGGTCTGCATGCTTTCAGCTTTCTGGATCACATACCATAGGCATTACATCCAAAAGAAACAGAGGCAGTCAACCTGATGGATTCTAATTTAGAAACTGAAAAGAGAATCTTCTAGTGTTTCTGAAGGTTAAAAAAATGACAGCCTTGCCTCTTTTCGTGAAAACTTATCTTTAATTATGCTTTGTGGTGGGAGAAAAACAGCATACTTGCTGAGTACAATACCTGAGTTTTAAAAACTACTTTAAATTAATTCATTCATACTTTAATCAGTGGGTCAAGGAGTCCGCTTTGCGGAGCTCACAGCTACATTTATGCAGCCAATCTTGATTTATAAGAGAAATCAAGGCTGAGCACAGTTGAATACAGGAAAATCACCACCTACAAATAGAAAGTAAATTTTACAGTGAGGGCTTCATTAGATTAAAACCTTTTGCCTGTTGGGGGTATGTTCTTTCTTTCCTGTTGAATTCCTGAGTTCCCTCAGGTCAAGTACAAGGTCCAGGCTCTCCACCTCTTCAGACCCCCCTTGCATCAGGAAGGCCAAGGTTCACATCTGGTGAAGCTCTCTGGGCATATCCACAATGCAGAAGCAGTGTCTCTAGAGGCAACATAGGCTCCATGAGGAAATGCACATGAGTGGTCAGATTGAATTCCATCAGCAGAAGAGTGGGGAGAAAGGGAGCAAAACTAAGATCGATTGAGTGACTATTATGTCCTAGGTGCTGAAAGGTGCTTCGTATACATTATTTAATCCTCACAACAAATTGTCAGAGGCATTTGAGCCAGAGCAACTTCCTCTTGAATAGGGACTGGGTAAAATAAGGTTGGGACCTCCTGGGATCCATTCCTAGATGGTTAGACATTCTAAGTCATAGGATGAGATAGGAGGTTGGCACAAGATACAGGTCATTTGCTGATAAAACAGGTTGCAGTGAAGAAGCCGGCCAAAACCCACCAAAACCAAAGACTGCCACGAGAGTGACCTCTGGTCGTCCTCATTGCTACACTCTCACCAGCGCCATGACAGTTTACAAATGCCACGGCAATGTCAGGAAGTTACTCTATATCATCTAAAAGGGGAGGCATAAATAATCCACCCCTTGTTTAGCATATCATCAAGAAATAACCATAAAAATGGGCAACCAGCAGCCCTTGGGGCTGCTCTGCCTACGGAGTAGCCATTCTTTCATTCCTTTACTTTCTTAATAAACTTGCTTTCACTTTATTCTATGGACTTACCCTGAATTCTTTCCTGCACAAGATCCAAGAACCCCTCTCTTGGGGTCTGGATCTGGACCCCTTTCTGGTAACAAAATGAGTGCCCTACATGATATTTTACAGGGTAGAGGTATAAAGCCTCAGAATATTTATGTATATCTTCAAGGTTTCTACTCTTTCTACTTTAAATCATGTGCTTGAAGTTTAGATAAATTGTTTATTTTACATTTAACGTTTCTATTTTCTTTAACAACTGTGTATGGCTTGTATCTCATCTCCTCCCTCTAAAAGTATATTCAGGATATTCATTGGAAAGTATTTGCCTAACACCAAGTTAACTAGTACTAATTAATTCTCAAAATCCTAATTAATAGGTAACTGCATTGTGGGCAGTATATCTCAAAAGGAGCACTTTCCCTTGGTTAATATTTCACATGTACCTTAACCATAGGAAGATACTCTCTGAAAATGCAATTCTAAATAAGGATGTTAACTACCCTGTTGAAAAGTACCTGAATACTTCACTGCAAACAAATCTTGCATGTAAAATATAAAAATTCTCTGTGTTGCATTTGAAATCTGATAAATATTTATTATCAATGCTGTTTGCTTTTAATCTGCTCAGGATATCGTTTCTCCAGCTTCTTAGTAGTTAAACAAAAATGGCATTTACATTACAATATTGCTTGCCAACAATCTCATTTTCTGGTTTAGTCAGCAGCCCTTCATGCTTGATTAGTCTTTAATTATACAAATACCTACATATTAAAAAAAGTTTTCTTTTTTCCATACTTTGAGCATGTAATTATTTTCTCTTGCATGCAATAACCTTTAATTTTAGGATTAAGCAACTGATTCTTTTTAGTATGGATGGGCCTTTTCAAGTGTTAAAGCAAATTTGGTTATTGTATTATGAGAAAAATTAACTTTGGGAAACCTCTCATCAGTGCATTTGACAGCTCCCTGATCAACTGTTACAGAAAGCATCTGGAATCTCAAAAACAAAACAAGACTTCATTCCTCCAGCTTTTTGCTATGTCTCCCTATCTATTTGCTCTAGAAATGTGATAATTTAATAAATTAAAGCCTTCAATGTACCAATTTTCCTATTTCCATAAATTAGGAAGGAGAGCATATATTTTACATAAAAATATTTTAATGCAAAAGCTGTTTACAGTTCTAGAAGAGAAAACCCTGAACTGTAAACTTTTATAACAAAATATTTTTCTATAATAAATCCAGAGAATGTTTATAATATATGAGTATCTTGTTGGGTTATATGGTGTTTCTCTCTACTGGCCATCCTAATCCTTGGGGCCAATGAGATGATCAAACAACAATAAGGCTTAGAAGTGGTACCTCTCTGCAAAACCAAACTTAGTGTAGATGAGCAAATCCTTTACATACTGTCTTACATACTGCCTAAAGGTACCTACGTTGTTAGGTACCTTTTCTGTATTAGTTTCCTTCTTTCTGCTCTCATACTACACCCAGAAAAAAAATCATTTCCTTAAGGGAATCACCTTAAGAAGCAAACTAACCTGAGAATGTCATAGCACTCAATAGCCACATTAAATATGTACCATGTTCTAGGTTCCATATTAGGCATGAAGGAAACAGAGGTGAATAAGACTCACAGATTTATGCAGTAAGGTTTTGGCCTGTGTTTAACGTGCTGCCAAGAAGACATTTTAACTTTTCTTTATTATCTGTTCCAAAGTTTAATTCATGGGACGATAAAAGCGTCTTCTTGTCATACTCAATTTTTTTTTTTTTTAATACAGAAGTACAGCTCCACTTCCTTTTGTCCTATTCTCAGGGTTAGCCAGAGGATCTCAGAGTCTGACAGGACCATAAAACACACCTGGTCTGACTCCTCTACTCTTCAAGAGAAGCACTGAGGAAATATTAACTGATATTAATGAACAACCATCTTCAGTTATTCAATCTTTCTATTAAAAACCCCAGTTTCTCACAATGCTGTAGCTCAACCCATTAACCATTTTTTGTGTATTGCCCTTGAGCCTTAAATAATATCTCTTTATGAATAAATTGTTTACAACCCTATAGAGCAGTAGTTCCTAAACCCTGCTGATCAGCAAAATCACTGGCTACACCCAAGACATTCTGATTTTGCAGTTATTGGGTTGGGTGAGGGGAACTTGTATGATTAAAGAGTCCCCATCTGATTAAAACTTTTTAATTTAATTTTTTCTTATGAGGAATTTTAAGTCCATCTAAATAAGACACAATAGTATAATTAAGTCACACGGACCCATCAGCCAGCTGCAATAATTATCACCTCACGGCCAATATTCTTTCATCTGTACCCCACCCAAACACCTCCACCCACATTATTCTTTTTCCTTCAACATCATTTTAGAAAAAAATCCTAGGACCTGCCATCATTTCATTTGTATTTCAGTAGGTATCCTCAAAAGCTACTCTTAAAAAAAAACTACATATCACTACCACACCAAAAAATACTAAAAATAATTCTTTCATATCATCAGATATCCAGTCAGTGGTCATATTTCTAATTGTCTCATAAATGTCATACTTTTTCCTTTTTACAGTTTGCTTGAATTGTAATCTAAATAAGGCTCACATTTATAATGAGATTGGTGCTGTGTCTTTTGATCTACAGGTCCAATTCTCCTAGCTCACTCTCTCTCTCTCTCTCAAAATTCATTTGTTGAAGAAATCTCTGCAGGTGGTTTTGATATGTGGTCAAGGTGGGAATCATGACTCCTCTGAAGTACCCTCAGAGGCCACCCAGAAGGGACACTAGAGCAATTCATACTCTGAGGCCCCCACCCTTGGTTATTAAACCCTTTGCCCCTTCCCCTCCAAGCCACCTGCAAACCTTTTTTTTTTTTGACTTTATAAACTTTTTAGTTTTTATTTATTTATTTATTTATTTTTGTTTTTGCTACTTCTCCCACTGAGAGGTGGAACTGCAAACCTTTTAATAACACGGCATTTTTGGCTCTAGAGAGAACACAATACATTTATAAGTATTACTTTTTCCATCTTCTTATTAAATTTAGAAGTCATCCAAACTTCCTAGCTTTGTGGCATCAAGCCAAGTGAAATCAGGTGGACGCAGTTTGGAAAAATGTTGGAGGTGGCATGGTGACGGGCTTGGAGTAAAAGGTCAAATAATTTATCCTCCAAGCCAGAACAGTCCTGAGAATGAAATGTTAGTGATTACCTGGATGGTAGACTGGTAGACTTGCAAAGAGACTACTCTGGTTAAAAGAAGGTGGGAGGATCCCTTGGGGTCAGACTGACCGAGGCTCAAACTCCAGCTCCACCTCTTACAAACTGTGGGGCTTTTGATAAGTTACCAGCTTCCTCTGAGCCCCAGTTTCCTCTCTTTCATAAGTAATTGCATGGCATACATAGAAAAACATACCCAAAACACCTAGGACAGTGTCTGGCATGTGTTAAATGCCCAGCAGTGTTTTTGTTTTTTAAACTGGATCGTTGTTTTCATACTGGAAGATTCCACGTGTGTTTGTCTGCTCTTGCAGTGGGGTTTGAAGCAGCCGGGTTGGTTGTCACGTGACAGTCCCAGGTGTCCAATAGTGGGATGTGAGGTGCACTCAAGGTGGGAGATCCACTTTCATTTTCTTTGGGTCTCCCTATCTTCTTTATAATATGTTTATGCTTTAGTTAACATGATTTAACCCACGGATCAATCAGATCTATAAAGTATTAGCAAGACCTGCTTCTTTGCCTATTATATTCCGAATATCAAGAACTACCATGTGTTATTGAGATGGTAGGGAAAAGGAAACAGGTTAATTAGAAAATGGTGGTCCTTACTTTGATGTACACTTCTTCCCAGATATAATAAACTGATTTAAAGCATTTAAATCAAGCCCACATTTCCCAAAGAGCACTGTGAAGATGGTGCAGAGAAGGATGGGGTTGAAACAATTTCAAAGGAGTCATCATAACATCCAAGGCTTTTATAGTTCTTACAATGTGCCAAGCATGGTTCTAATTATAACAATAAATAGCTCTTCTTTCTTTTATTAGTAATTGTTATCTTCATCAAGAAATGTTGCAAAGAATTTTAAGATAGTCTGATCACAGGCACTTCCCACTGTTTCTTTCCCCTTCACTTTCTCTTTAGAATTATCTACTCATTTTTGGTGGGACTACTTGTCAGCTTTTAATATATTACTTAGTCTCTCATTTTAATAGACTTGTTAAACCATTAATCTGCTGTGTGTTTTCAACCACATAGGCAGTGGTATAATGTTGAGTCTTGAAGTTCCCTGCAAGATGTGTGTGTGTGTGGGTGAAGGCTGGGGGGCAGAGTGCTGGGCATTTCGTTTTCGATCGTTTTGACTGCTGGGAAGGGTGTTTTGGTGTTTAGGAGCTCATCATCACATGCAATATGTTGGGATACTGATATACCTGCTTCCTGTTATACACCTAAGAAATCCCATCTCTGTCTACCTGAAAAGCTCGGTCTTTCAGGCTACGGTTTTTCAAATTCTTCTGACCTTGTCTCATAAGAAGAAACACATTTTACATCTCAAGCCCACATATATATACATACAAAAATATATGTACAATTATATCTATCTCTCAACATGTAACTATATATATGTCTATTTGTATATCACTTAAAGTGTCTTTTAAAAAATATGTAGCCTTTCTGTGCCCTGTCATTTTCTACTCCTTTTTATTATTTTCTTTTAAAAATGCTAATTACAAACTACTAAACCAATTTAGCAATCACTCACGATGTCATGAAAAACACAATGCCCTTCCCCAATCCGGGCACATCGTCCCACCTAATCCTTCACAAGGATCCCTAGAAAGGTCCAAGGCACAGCCTCTCGAGTGCCAGGGCCAGCCTGTTTTCCATGAGTGCCTGTCTTCTTATTCCTTGGTTCAAGGGATCCTCATTTTAAAAATGTGCCAGGTTCATTCCTGGTGGGCGGGAGAGCCTTTTCAGACTGGGGGCAGAGAGCATAAACATCTGGTCCAGTGATGAATAAATGGAATTTGGGCAACCTATCATATGGTCAAGAAGAGAGCTCTGAGGCAACCGATAACTATTGATTGGGAAGGAGACCTCCTCTCCCTGCTCCTTTCCAATAATTTCTGTTTTAAGATAATTTCCTTCAGGAAAGGCTGAACTCTCTTTATTTAGTTTCCCGATAAAGCAGAAATGGTTAGCAAGAAGTCATACATTCCTCCTAAATTCTAACTTCTGAGAATTCCTAATGAAATGGCTAGATTGGGGTGTGTTTTAGGGTCTCCTTCTTTGAATCTCTAATGGGGAGGTAAGAGTTAACTACAGTCAGATTCAAGGATATACAACGAAAAGGATCTAGACTCTGATGTGTTTTCTTTAAAAAATGCTATACTCCGTCCACATCAACCCTGAACACATGGTGTGGTATAAAGTGGTGTTTATCTAAACATTAGAATACCAGGACCATGCCTATGTCGGAACAAGCAAATCTCACAGCCTAGGTTTCTTCTTCCTCTCTTGTGACACTTTAGATTATTTCAATCCATGTCCTAGTTGAAGAGCCATGTTGGCAAGGAGATTTTTCTAAAGGTTTTTTTCCCATTGCTCAGAGCTAAAGGTTTTGTCCTCTGACCTTTTGATTCCCGCTCTGCATCTAATCAATGTCAGGTCACCACATGTAAAACTAAAAGGAGGTTAAATGGAAAAAACAAAAGCACAAAGCCAAACAAGCACAGGGCCCCAAGCCCGGCCGGCCAAGATTAAAAAGCTCACCATTTTGAAATAGTACAATAGTACAGTCTCTCGGAAAAGAAAATATTTCCTGTTTACCCTCCCTGTTCCCCCCACCTCCCATTTGTTTGGTGCCTGATTTGTTTCCAGTTGCAGCAGGGAGGTCAGAGCAAGCCAGGAAAATGAATGGAATCAACCTCCTGCCGGGCCGCCTGGAGCGGGCGGGTGTTACGGATCAGCGTAAAGCCAGCTTCCTTTCCCGGGCCTGGGCCGATGTAACTCACTGGAGTGGCAAATTACATCAGACCTACAGCTGTAACCCGACATTATGATTAATTTGATCAGTAATTTCTCCTGTTTTTCATTTTAATCGGTGTGACTATTCTGCTGTGGCAGGTCTTTCAGATCTAATTAAGATAAATTTCCGAGTAAAAGACTTGGCAGACTTTCCGAGTCAAATCCAGGCATCAAGTGTGAAGACCTGCAGCCCCAGTCCATCACCTTCGGGGAGGGCCGGGCCTCCCGCTCGGCAATCAGCCATTCACACTTAAGCAAATTCATAATCTCCAGCACTGCTTAGTCATTCTCTCAAAATGTCCCAGGCAGGAAAGGAAAGGAAGAAAAGCCCCAGACAATGTCATGTTTCCCCATTCCACTGATTTGCCCAAACTACATGGATCACCCCATAAGTGGACTCTTTACAGAATCCCTTAGATGATTTTAAATACATTTTAAAAGCACTTTAAATAAATCCATGCATATGTACATATTAAGCAAATGCAAGTATGTATACATACAAATATTGAAAATACATGCATGTGACTATGAGGATTTGTAGTTCACATGTACACAATAGTCTAACCCTTTAGTGCAAGGAGACAGCTATACACATATTGGGTGGGGGTTGGCAGGGCATAAGAGTTTATTTTCCCAATTTGTTTTCTTTTAGGTCAACCCATGCATTCATGTATGCATCCTTAGGCTGATATTTGCACAAGTTCCGGTAGGTTTCTGTTCTTTGAAGATGACAGTATGAATGAGAATTCTTCCCAAAGCCCACCAGCAGGACCTTCCCGTCCAATCTGGGGCAAGCAGACATTGGGCAAACGTCCAGCTGTGCCTGGGTTCCTGGGTCTACCTGCTTCCTTGCAGGAAATGCAAAGTCAGGCCAAGACCTTCGAAAGGGCAGGTGTTTTTGAAGACATTTCTTCCATTTTGTCAAGAAAATGTGTTTTTATATTCCATGTTCTCACTTACAGGTAGGAGCTAAATCTTGGGGACACAGGGACATAAAAGATGGGAATATGAGACTCTAGGGGCTTCAAAAGGAGGGAGGGTAGGAAGAGGTAGGGGCTGCAAAACTTCCTTTTTTTGGGTACTAGGTTCATTATCTGGGTGATGGAAGCAATAGAAGCCCAAACCTCAGCATCTTGCAATATACCTTTGTAACAAAGCTGCACATGTACCCCTGAATCCAAAATAAAAATGTAAATTGAAAAAAAGAAACTATTATCTTGCAATGATGGCAGCACTTTCAATTATTATAAAGTAAATTCCCCATTCAAACAGGAGTGACTATTTCTGAAAACAAACATATGACTGGAGTATGCTTACTATGAATATAATTTTCTACACAGTCCTCCTGCACCCCTGCCCTCAAGAGGTTAAGGAATTTCTCCGAACCACCACTACAGGATCTGAAATCAGGTAAAAAGAACCACAGTCTGATTCTGTGTATGGCCTCTACATTTTAAGGATCAGTTTGCTACTCTTTTCCATGTATCTTGTGTTTTGTTCTCAAAAAAGAGTGTTGAAGCTATGGTGTTAGGAGAAGCTGCCGCCTCCCCTCGCTGAGGCAGGCAATCTCAAATGCACTGTGATTGCTGCATGAAAGACAATGGGGACAGGTATGTGTGATCTTCACAGTCCTATAGCAAGGTGATTTGGGGCCTACAAATTAGCATAAGACCCTCTGACTTCTCACAGGGATTCTGTTAGCTATCTCAGCTCTAATTTAGTTAGTGGCCCCAGACCGCTTTAATCTCTTCATTGGTGTTTCAATTTTGTAGAAATGGTTTCAACAAAACTAGCATATTTAATAAAGAAAAACAATGGACTTGTCCTCAACCCCAACCTTAGAGTTTCTGATTGCTGAGCAATAATCAATGAAGATTTAGATCAGGAGCTATGAGAAAGACGTAAGCTACAAGAAAGATCAGAGACGTGGGCAAATGACAGTCTTTCCTCCAACAGTGCTATCTACCTCCATGGCTCCAGGAGTCATGTAATTTAAATAACATCACTTTAGAAAGAGGAAAATTCCACTGTGAGAAAAGACTAACAAGAGGCAGATTAGCAAAGTGGGTGAGGTTTTGACATCACATAGATCTGAGTTTAAATCTTACTTCTTACAGGTCCTCACACCTAACGTCCTCATCTGTGAAATGGAGCTGGTGGTACTAGGGGGGGTCCATTGAGTAGCGCTTTACCATTCGAGGAGAGCGACCCACTGCATCCGCATTCCTGGAGCTGGTTAGAAATGCAGCATCTGGGGTGGGCTCTGGATCAGAATCTACATTTACCAGCATTCAGATGGATTCATATGCAAATAAAAGTTGAAAAGCCCTACTATAAACTAGATGAGACAACATCTAGCAGCAATGGGGCATTTAATGGGCTCTCAATCAGTAGCAATTGTTCTTGTTTTGAGAAGATGTTAAAGATTATGAAAAGGATTATTTATTTACTTTCCCTATTATATTTTAAATATCAATATGAATCACCAGGTTTGAGATTTTTCTGCAGATATCGGACTGATAATTCAACTCCAGAGTCTGGGAGAGGCCCAGGTGGCTGACAAAGCACAGACAGGGGGGTTGTTTTCCTTTCCTGTTGGGCTGTGAATCTGGGGAGGGGTAGGGCACAAATGATGCTGGCTCATCCTTTTTGGAAATGAAGACCCAGTCTTATTATATCATAAAAGTAAAGTCAGTGCTGACTCATGCAATCAATACTTAGGGCAAACAGCATTTCGTATAAACAAAGGGTAGGAATTTGTTCTTTAGAAATGAATAATTGGAAGCCTATTTGCAAGACCATACATAGTTGTCCTCAAAGCTGGCTGCACACTGGGGTCTCCTGGAAAGTTTAAAAAATGCTGGTGCCCACTTTGGTTCCATTAGAATCTCTGGGTGGGACCCAGGGCACTGGTATCTTCAAACAAAACAAACAAACAAACAAACAAGCAAACAAACTCCTCAGGTGATCCCAGCGTACAGCCAACATTGGGAACCACTGCTGTAAACTTGGAAAATCTTCTCTTGGAAAAGAATACAAAGGAATTGAACAAAATATGGCTATAGGAGCGCAGGCATGGTCTCAACTGTTTGAAGATGGTGTGGCTTGGGTGAGACAAGAAGAGGGAGAGACAGTCATCTGCCAGGCAAGGCCCAAGTGGTCCTGAAAATATTTGATTACATGTAGGTCTTCCTTTCTGGTATGAAGATGCTCACTTTTTCACTTGAGAGGCTCACTAGCAATAAATATAACATGTAGGCTGTGCCTTGAAGATGCGTCAAATGGCTTTAATGTGATCATTGCATGCAGGGAGCTTGGAAAGCACCCATTTTTGCTTTCTGCCTTTCATAACTTTCTGCCTCAGGTTGGTCCCAAAGACCACTTGGCTTTAGCCTTAGACTGGTTAGATTCCTTCCACGGAGTGCAGACTACTGGAGGTGGTAACTGCTCTAAGGAATATTCCTTTTTGAACTTTAGACAGGAGTTCAAGATTATTTATATTTTATCTAATTAAAAAAAAAAAGTTTCCAAGCCAACCAGATTCCAGAGAGCTTTCCTTGGGGGAAGTGAGAGGATTTCTCTTAAATCTTCTCCCCAAACCCCTAAATGTTGCTTTGTTCTCTTTAAACACCACAGTCACAACATCAAAATACGAGGACAGAGAACTCAGGTCTGGAAAGAGCAGCTAGTCTCTGAGAGGATATGGAGTCCAGCTGAGAAGAAAAAAAATGGAATCTCTAACTTTACTTCTTTTTTATGACAGTTAAATATCTCCCGGTGTAGAAAACTAAGTGGAGGTGCTGGGCTGAGCCCTGTCGAACTACAGTTCAGACAAAATGGGCTGGAAGGGTTGCACTGATCGGAGCCCAACTGGGCCTTCTGACACAGCTACTAGTTCTGAGCACAGAGCTGACAGCATACACATGCAGGGCACCCCTCCACTGCCGCATTCATCTGTGGCCGCGAAGGCATCCCCACTGAGTGGTCAAGGACACAGAATTGCCCTATCCAGGAGACAGCCACTCCAAGGGGCACGTGAACCTTGGCCATGGGGGCTCCTGTCCTGCATGCCTCAACATGGTGCCTTTCTCTGCCTTGGCTCTGCACTCACAGGGCCCCAGGACAGGTGTTTTCAGCCAGAATGCCCAATTTAGTTCTGAACAGTGGAAAACGAAAGAGAAAGAAAACACCAGTGATTCTGAGAGTGCATATTTACAAACAGGAAATAGAGAAAGAGCAGGATAGGAGCCTTGTAACTAAGACAATGCCCCACAGACATGGAGTTTTGACAGCTTGGTGCTCTAGACGACTTAGTCCCGGCTTACCATACAGATTTCAGACTGATGTGACCTGTTGTTTGGAATCCAGACCCTCTTAAAATGCAGGGGTGGAGAATGAGGGTGCCAGGGGCTGGGGGATCTCCTGACCATTGGAAATTCCTCAGTCAAAAGATGAGGAGGGTGCAGGTGAGGAGGGGAGAAGGCATACACTCTCCCAGTTCTGTCGGTCCCGTGGGTCTACAGAGGCTACGTGGTCCAGGGGCACCCTGGCCATGATTCTCATGCTCTGGCATGGGGAGGCAGGACTCCAGTTATGTGAGCAGGAGAAACAACGGGCCGTGAAGACAAGGAAGGAAGAAGGGAAGACTATCTAGAAGAGAAGGTCTCCAAGACCTCAGCTGCCACGAGAAGCAACCCAGTCAGGTATTTTATGAAGTGATTTTCCTCATTGTCAATTATCAGAACCATACTGTTTCAGCTTTCTCATCTCTTGCTTTAGTTTTAAGTGTTTCCGTCCCTCTTTTCTCACCTTTCTATACATGGTTTTCTCCACGGCCCAGCCTATTGGACATAGTCTGTGGATTTCTACATACTGTCCTGGACAAGGAAATGGAGGTTATTTTAGTTGTGCTGATCCCACAACTAAGGAGGCTTTAGAGTGGTGGTTCCTGAAGGATTTTTCACAGGAGATATTAATTAGCATTATGTGAAATAAAAGGCTCTAGTGGTTTCATAGGTTTCAGAATTTCTTGGTTAAATCGTGTTAACTAGACAGCTCTACTGCAGGATGTCTTTTAGCTTTCAGTATTCAAATAATCTTTACGAAATATATAGGAACAGCATATAGTATGCAGCGCTTCTATCTACCCATCGATCTATCTACCTGCCTACCCACCATGGAATCTGTTTTCAATAAAAGGATTTCTTTGGATCAGTGTTTTGTTGAAGGAAATTTGAGAAATGCTAACTTGGAAAATGCTGGGAGCCAATAAGGAAATTAAGAATATATATTTCACTAACAACCAAATGAACATTGCAGAGGTGGTAAGATATAAATAGACACACTTTGAAGTCAGACAGACTAGATCTAAAATCCCAATTCAGCCTTTGTTAGTGATGCTGAGAAGTTTGCTTGAACTTTCTGAGACTCAGATTCTTTGGGTTGGAATAAAGGCAATTTTAGCCTGTTTTGGGTTGTGGTGAGGAGAAAAAGAGAGACCAAAGAACTGAGTAAAAGATACATAGGTAAAGGATTGTGGTTACTCCAGTCAGAACTGTGAACTCATGAGGCCAATGAATGAAATAAGTATTAAAAATGTACTTCGTAAATTTCAAAACACATGGCAAATAGTAGCCAAATAGAATCAAGAGTATTTCTTGAGTACTGAATATGTGATGTATGTTATGGTGTGGTACATATATTGTTCTTTCTTTCCATAGAATTGAAACCACGTTATTTGTGTTATTTCATAAATAGAATGTGGAGATAGGAAAGGCTTAAAGATCATCTCATATAAACTTTTCATATAACAAGTGACACAACTGAGTCCCAAAGAAATTAGGTGACTTGCCCATGGTCACTAATTAGTGATCTAGTTAGTGGCAGAAGTGAGATCATCAAGATTCTTCTTCTTTACCCAAATACCAAAAACCACAACTTTGGGAATTTCGAAGGAAAAAATAATTCTTGGTTCTTAATTATAATACTGATGGGCTGGGCACAGTGGCTCACACCTATAATCCCAGCACTTTGGGAGGCTGAGGTAGACGGGTCGCTTGAGCCCAAGAGTTCCAGACCAGCCTGGGCAACATGGCAAAACCCCATCTCTACAAAAATACAAAAATTAGCCAGGCATGGTGGTACATGCCTGTAGTCCCAGACACTCGGGAGGCTGAGGCGGGAGGATGGCTTCAGCCTGGGAGGTTGAGGCTGCAGGGAGCTGTGTTGGTGCTACTGTATTCCAGCCTGGGTGACAAAGTGAGAGCCTGTTTCAAATAAAAGCAATAATAATAATAATAGTAATAATATTGATGGGGAAACTGGGGTTCTGTGGGTTTAAGTTGGAAGTCTTTAAGATTATACGATTAGGCAATATTAGCATTACATGAGTGCACGGCTACAGTCCTTTCTTTCTGCTCTAAACCCCTTGGACAGCTCTGAGATTACCTTTAGTGTAGGTTTGCCCTGTACTGTGTGTGCTCCTCACCCCTTTCCTCAGAAATCCCCCGTACCTCTCTGACTCAGGATGATGCTATGAAACTGACATGCAATCATTAGCCTCATTCCAGCTACTATGGGTTTTTGTGCATTTGCAGGGCATCATTTTTATTGTGTCAACATACAGTTTTAGATTCCTGTGACTATTTGCTTTTTGTTCAACTTTGAGCGCATGTGTTTGTCTCATATTCCCCAACAGGTTACAATATCTATAGTCAAGGACGGAAAAAAGGTAGGCAGGATACTAACATTTTTTGAGTGCCAGCTATCTATCAGGAACCAAATTAGATGCTCTCACCTAAGTCACTGCATTTAATCCCCACACCAACTGTCTGACCAGTGAGGAAACTGAGGCTCAGAAGGATGTGCTGACTTGACTCAAATGTCCAGCAGAGCGAGCATTCAAACCCAGGTCCATCTGCTTCTAAAGACCACACTTACTCTGAGGCACCATCTTGTCTGTTCTGCAAACCTTCTCCAGGACAATGCACAGCACAGGTGCTCAATAAATATTTACAGATCGTGATAAAAGTGCTTTCTTTACAACCTGGAGAATATTCACTTGAAGTCTATGCTTTGAAAGTTAATTTAAAAACCAGTGGAAATTTTACCCCCCAAAAATGAGAAATAACTTGTGATCATGAAAGCACTAGAATATTGTATTAAGTTCACATAAATACTGGCCAAGCGTTGCTCATTCAGAGCAAAGTGCCAGCCAACACATTTTGGGCATCTCAAATTGCCACTAGACCTTGCATCTATGCACATGAAGGCAAAAGTGTTTCAGAAGCATTCTGAGCTAGACTTTGGGAGTAGTTTATCAACCACCATCCAGCAGCGAAGGGACTGGACAATGCATGTGGCTCTAGGCTCTTTGCTGAGTTTGCTGCAGACAGACCATGGCTCCGCCCCCACTGTCAGAATCAGAGCAGTTCTCTTTTCTTTGAGAAGTGATCACTTGCCATGCTCAAATGCTGCAAGAATCTTCCCATCCTCCTTTGAGTCTGGCACCCTCATCATCTATCGCTACTTGATGTAAGTTTCCAGAGCCAGTGGTGTGAACACGCTTCCTGCTTTGTTAAACTACCCTTTCTACATGATTTGACTAATCTACAGAGCAGTACCCAGGAATGGTAAATCTAGACAATGACAAAGAAGCACTGCGGTATATAAGTAGATTCTTGGTAAACTAATTTTTCCCCTGCCACTCTCAAAGCAATATAAACTTTGTTGTTCCTCCTGGATTTCAAATGCTTGTAATAAATTCTTTGAAATGTCAGTAATGTTGAACTGAGGGTTTTCTTAAGGAGATTTTCCTTCTTTCATAAAAGGAAAAATTGTCCCTTGCAGAGTATATGGGTAAATATGTTTTGTTTATTTTATTCAGTACTTAATACAGTTGGGTAAAGGATTCACATTTCCCACCCGACCTCTCACTGAATGAGTGAATCATGAATGAAGCTCTCAATTTTCTGGAAGGTAGTATAAACAGAAATAAATTCATGCTCTTTTATATCTTTAGGCTAATCAACATTTGCTTAACAAATTTATAGCACACAAAGCATTCTCATAAGTATGTTATATTTAATTTTCATGATAACTCTCTGAGCTTAGATGGATTTTCTTTTCCATCATAATAAAGTTTCTTTGGCTCTTTAGTCCAAGAGGAAGTCTTGCCAGGACTCTTCCAGTTTTCCAAAGGTCCTCAGACCTTGGATTGCTTTGGGAGAATGTTGTCTACATAGTGATACTTCTATTATTTTTACTAGACTTACTTAATTTCATAAAATCATAAATTAGTTCAGTGAAAAATGTCAGCCAAAAGAGTTATTTGGTTGTCATAACATTTCAGTTCAATCAAAAATGATTGCTTTATTAGATCTGTGCAATGCGGAAGATGGATTTCTAGCCCCTTCCTTGCCCCAATTGGTTATCCAACATGCATTTGTTTTTCTACTGTGCAAAATTTGGTGCAATGTTCAACTAGAAAATGAGATCAAAGACCTGGCCGAAATTTACAATGAACAGAACGTCATTGACTTTGGAGGATTTTTGCTAACTAAATCATTTACACAGCCAGTAGCAAAGCTGAGAGGGATGAGGGTGAGATGAATGAGGCACTCATTTCAGGCACCAGATTTAAAGGAGTGTCCAGAAACGTAGTAATCAAGATGAATAAGATCTTAATACAATATTTTAAAAATAAGAATGAGTGCCAAAAATTCATGATCACCAAATGTTCATATGACTGATTTTTTTTCTTTTGCCTCAGACTCCAATATGGCTCAATACTGTTACTGATCCTGCATTTAAAAATTTGAAATTTTGCTGTTCATAGACTTTTGGCATTCATTTTGATTTTTGAAAATATTTCATTCAAACATTATCTGAATTTCTGAGAATACCCTTAAATTCTATCTGAGATGAGTGCTTCCAAGCCTCACTATCGTCTCAGTCCTGGCTAGGAGAATTCTGCATAGTGATTTAGCCCCGTATAGGTGAGCGATGTCTGAGTTCTATATTTACAGTGACCACACAAAGGAGTTATATGAATACACCCTCATAGTCACCCAACTCTACACAGTTTTAGGGGTTTGTAACATAAAACTCCAATGGAACTGAAGGAGTTCTAGAAAATATTTAATTGTACCCCCTCCATTTTATAAATGAAAAAACCTACAGAGTCTTGAGTAATATTGTGGTAAACTGATTAAGACTAATTGCTGGGGGGAGGGGGTTTGGCCTAGGACACTGGGTCTTTTCTATAGGGCAGACCCATGATTGGAGACCATTCGTTTTAGAGAAATTGAAAGTCCTACAGGTCTGGCTCCTTCTCAAGCCTTTGGGCTCTTTATTTTAAAAAGTGATAATGTACCACCTTCTCCCATCACATATGCACTTTGTAACTTAGTACTAAGTTTGCCAGTGGGAAAAGATCTCAAATGGGAAGACCAGAAGGCGATGCCCACTGCACAACAGAGGTGGGATTCTGATGCAGTTTTACTCCGCTGTGCCTGAGTGGTAACTAGACCTTTCCATGCACATGGTTGAGAATACATTTTATGTTCTCAAGCAACTTCACCTCTGAGGAGGTGACTGTGCCCCTCATTCCTCATACAAATACAGATAGCTTTCACTCTCCAATTCCTACTGATCTCTCTCTCCCTCTGTTATTTATTAAAATGTGCAATAGAACAAGAAAAGGAAAAGATTATCCTGCATCCTGCCATGCAAGATGGTATGCAGGAGGCCAAGGTTAAATGCAGCATTTGGTTTCTTAAGCTTCTCTAATGTATAGGTGTGGAAAAGCAATCTGGGACCACAGCTTATAGCAGTGACTCTCTGAGGATAAAAACTTGACTTTAATTTGGACTCTCTGGCTAAGATAAAATCTGCTTCTGCTATCATTATCCCACTTATGTTTGTCCTCCACTCTCTTTTCACTCTGCCACCCAGCTGAGTGGGAAGAAATTAACCTGACCTTGAAGAATACTCAGAGAATCTTCAGGACCATCGAGTTTTCAATAGCCAATAAAATTCCAGAGGCCTACTAACATTGAGATTATAGACTCATAGGCCTGAAAAAGACCTTAGACCACACAGATGAGGGAAATGAAGTCCAGAGAGCTAAAGTGACCTATCCCAAGTTATGAGTTAGTTGGAGGCAGGGTCAGAATTAGAAAGGGGACTCAAGCCCTCTGGTTACCCTCTTCCACCCACACCATGACTGGGCTCCAACCATGCCCAGCACATCTCCAGACCACTCAAGAGGGAATATATGCACAACAGGGCTTTTATAAGATGTCTGAAATTTTACCAGTGCAAATAAAAACTCCCAAGGAGTTTTCTTTTCAAGAAAATTCTTCTTAAAGGTCATAGAAAGGAGGCTTTTATTTCACCATTCTTACACTTATGGGGTCTCTATCCAGATTAAAATTACATATTGAAATTTTTTTTTTTTTTACCTAGATCATGTTTTTTGCCCCAAAAGATTGCTTCTATTTATGTTTCTGCTTCTATCAAACATAGTCTGTAGTTTTAGTTTTGGATTCAGGCACAGCCTGTGGACCGTGGGTTTGAGCAAAAATAAGGAGTATGTACTGCTCTCCATCCTGGCACCCAGGGACTAAATTCAGCTCACAGGGCATCCTGTCTGTCCCACACACTGTTTTTATCAATTTGAATTTGGGTTTTACAGCCAAGATTACTTTACTTATTTACAGGGACTGCCAGGCCCTGAAGACCTCTGCCCTTGCATTTCCTGTTTAGAACTTCTCTCCTCAAGCCTCCTGAGCAAGAATGAAGCCATGGGTGGGTGAGTCTTGAATCTCAATGGAGAATCTATAGACAGACCTCCAGGGGCCAGCTTCTAGAGTCTGCTTTAGACCACCAGTCCTCCTAGAATGCTGAGTGATCAAAATTAATAAACAAAGTGATCCCCCTACCTGGGCTTCTTTGAAGGGATAATACTTTAGACTCATATCTGTCTTAAAACAACAACTTGGTTTTGTAAATGTAATCCTTTTCACAGAATTGAATAAAAGAGTGAAATAAAATGACACTGCAGTATTGCAGAAAAGCCCGGTAAGAGGTATTTGGAGACTTTTTGTTTAGAGTGTTACCACCCACCAACACTATTAATTTTTTTTCATCTCAAGAAATGACCTCGATGGCCGAATAGGAACAGCTCCAGCCTCCAGCTCCCAGGGTGAGCGACACAGAAGACGGGTGATTTCTGCATTTTCAACTGAAGTACCAGGTTCATCTCACTGGGGTGTGTTGGACAGTTGATGCTGATCCACGGGTGCAGCCCGACCAGCGAGAGCTGAAGCAAGGCGAGGCATCACCTCACCTGGGAAGTGCAAGGGGGAAGGGAATTCCTTTTCCTGGCCAAGGGAAATTGAGACACACAACACCTGGAAAATCGGGTAACTCCCACCCTAATACTGCGCTTTACCAACAATCTTAGCAAACGGCACACCAGGAGATTATATCCCACACCTGGCCCAGAGGGTCCCACGTCCATGGAGCCTCCCTCATTGCTAGCACAGCAGTCGGAGATCTAACTGCAAGGCGGCAGCGAGACTGGGGGAGGGGTGCCGGCCATTGCTGAGACTTAAGTAGGTAAACAAAGCCACTGGGAAGCTCGAATTGGGTGGAGCCCACCGCAGCTCAAGGAGGCCTGCCTGCCTCTGTAGACTCCTCCTCTGGGGACAGGGCATAGCTAAACAAAAAGCAGCAGAAACCTCTACAGATGTAAAATTGCCTGTCTGACAGCTTTGAAGAGAGCAGTGGTTCTCCCAGCATGGAGGTTGAGATCTAAGAACGGACAGACTGCCTGCTCAAGTAGGTTCCTGACCCGAGTAGCCTAACTGGGAGACATCCCCTAGGTGCAGACCGACACATCACACCTTACATGGCTGGGTACACCCTGAGGCGAAGCTTCCAGAGCAAGAATTAGACAGCAACACTCGCTGTTCAGCAATATTCTATCTTCTGCAGCCTCCGCTGTTGATACCCAGGCAAACAGGGTCTGGAGTGGACCTCAAGCAAACTCCAACAGATCTGCAGCTGAGGGTCCTGACTGTTAGAAAGGAAAACTAACAAACAGAAAGGACACCCACACCAAAACCCCATCAGTATGTCACCATCATCAAAGACCAAAGGCAGATAAAACCACAAAGATGGGGAAAAAGCAGGGTAGAAAAGCTGGAAATTCAAAAAATCAGAGCACATCTCTCCCGCCAAAGGAACACAGCTCGTCACCAGCAACGGAACAAAGTTGGACAGAGAATGACTTTGACGAGTTGAGAGAAGAAGGCTTCAGTCGAAACTTCTCAGAGCTAAAGCAGGAACTAAGTAACCAGCGCAAAGAAACTAAAAACCTTGAAAAAAGAATGGATGAATGGATAACTAGAATAATCAATGCAGAGAAGACCTTAAAAGAACTGATAGAGATGAAAACCATGACACGAGAACTATGTGACAAATGCACAAGCTTCAGTAACTGACTCGATCAACTGGAAGAAAGATTATCAGTGATTGAAGATCAAATGAATGAAATGAAGTGAGAAGAGAAATGTAGAGAAAAAACGAGTAAAAAGAAATGAACAAAGCCTCCAAGAAATATGGGATTATGTGAAAAGACCAAATCTACGTCTGATTGGTGTGCCTGAAAGTGACGGGGAAAATGGAACCAAGTTAGAAAACACTCTTCAGGATATCATCCAGGAGAACTTCCCCAACCTAGTAAGGCAGGCCAACATTCAAATCCAGGAAATACAGAGAACACCACAAAGATACTCCTTGAGAAGAGCAACTCCAAGACACATAATTGCCAGATTCATCAAAGATGAAATGAAGGAAAAAATGTTATGGGCAAACAGAGAGAAAGGTCAGGTTACCCACAAAGGGAAGGCCATCAGACTAACAGCAGATCTCTCGGCAGAAACTCTCCAAGCCAGAAGAGAGTGGGGGCCAATATTCAACATTCTTAAAGAAAAGAATTTTAAACCCAGAATTTCACATCCAGCCAAACTAAGTTTCATAAGTGAAGGAGAAATAAAATCCTTTACAGACAAGCAAATGCTTAGAGATTTTGTCACCACCAGGCCTGCCCTACAAGAGATCCTGAAGGAAGCAGTAAACATGGAAAGGAACAACCACTACCAGCCATTGCAAAAACATACCCAAATATAAAGACCATCGATGCCAGGAAAAAACTGCATCAACTCATGAGCAAAATAACCAGCTAATATCATAATGACAGGATCAAGTTCACACATGACAATATTAACCTTAAATGTAAATGGACTAAATGTTCCAATTAAAAGACACAGACTGGCAAATTGGATAAAGAGTCAAGACCCATCAGTTTGCTGTATTCAGGAGACCCATCTCACATGCAGAGACACACATAGGCTCAAAATAAAGGGATGGAAGAAGATCTACCAAGCAAATGGAAAACAAAAAAAAGGCAGGGGTTGCAACCCTATTCTCTGATAAAACAGACCTTAAACCATCAAAGATCAAAAGAGACAAAGAAGGCCATTACGTGATGGTAAAGGGATCAATTCATCAGAAAGAGCTAACTATCCTAAATATATATGCACCCAATACAGGAGCACCCAGATTCATAAAGCAAGTCCTTAGAGACTTACCAAGAGACTTAGACTCCCATACAATAACAACAGGAGACTTTAACACCCCACTGTCAACATTAGACAGAACAATGAGACAGAAAGTTAACAAGGATATCCAGGAATTGAACTCAACTCTGCACCAAGCGGACCTAATAGACATCTACAGAACTCTCCACCCCAAATCAACAGAATATACATTCTTCTCAGTACCACATCACACTTACTTATTCCAAAATTGATCACATAGTTGGAAGTAAAGCACCCCTCAGCAAATGTAAAAGAACAGAAATTATAACAAACTGTCTCTCAGACCACAGTGCAATCAAACTAGAACTCAGGACTAAGAAACTCAATCAAAACTGCTCAACTACATGGAAACTGAACAACCTGCTCCTGAATGACTACTGGGTATATAATGAAATGAAGGCAGAAATAAAGATGTTCTTTGAAACCAGTGAGAACAAAGATACAACATACCAGAATCTCTGGGACACATTTAAAGCAGTGCGTAGAGGGAAATTTATAGCACTAAATGCCCACGAGAGAAAGCAGGAAAGTTCTAAAATTGACACCCTAACATCACAATTAAAAGAACTAGAGAAGCAAGAGCAAACACATTCAAAAGCTAGCAGAAGACAAGAAATAACTAAGATCAGAGCAGAACTGAAGGAGATAGAGACACAAAAACCCTCCAAAAAATCAATGAATCCAGGAGCTGGTTTTTTTGAAAAGATAAAATTGATAGACTGCTAGCAAGACTAATAAAGAAGAAAAGAGAGAAGAATCAAATAGACGCAATTAAAAGTGATAAAGGGGATATCACCACCGACCCCACAGAAATACAAACTACCATCAGAGAATACTATAAACACCTCTACGCAAATAAACTAGAAAACTTAAAAGAAATGGATAATTTCCTGGACACTTACACTCTCCCAAGACTAAACCAGGAAGAAGTTGAATCCCTGAATAGACCAATAGCAGGCTCTGGAATTGAGACAATAATTAAGAGCCTACCAACCAAAAAAAGTGCAGGACCAGACAGATTCACAGCCGAATTCTACCAAAGGTACAAGGAGGAGCTGGTACCATTCCTTCTGAAACTATTCCAATCAATAAAAAAAGAGGGAATCCTTCCTAACTAATTTTACAAGGCCAACATCATCCTGATACCAAAGCCTGACAGAGATACAACAAAAAAAGAGAATTTTAGACCAATATCCCTGATGAACATCGATGCAAAAATCCTCAATAAAATACTGGCAAACCGAATCCAGCAGCGCATCAAAAAGCTTATCCACCATGATCAAGTGGGCTTCATCCCTGTGATGCAAGGCTGGTTCAACATATGCATATCAATAAATGTAATCCAGCATATAAACAGAAACAAAGACAAAAACCACATGATTATCTCAATAGATGCAGAAAAGGCCTTTGACAAAATTCAACAGCCATTCATGCTAAAAACTCTCAATAAATTCGGTATTGATGGAATGTATCTCAAAGTAATAAGAGCTATTTATGACAAACCCACAGCCAATATCATACTGAATGGGCAAAAACTGGAAGCATTCCCTTTGAAAACTGGCACAAGACAGGGATGCCCTCTCTCACCACTCCTATTCAACATAGTGTTGGAAGTTTTGGCCAGGGCAATCAGGCAAGAGAAAGAAATAAAGGGTATTCGGTTAGGAAAAGAAGAAGTCAAATTGTCCCTGTTTGCAGATGACATGATTGTATATTTAGAAAACCCCATTGTCTCAGCCCAAAATCTCCTTAAGCTGATAAGCAACTTCAGTAAAGTCTCAGGATACAAAATCAATGTGCAAAAATCACAAGCATTCTTATACAAGAGTAACAGACAAACAGAGAGCCAAATCATGACCGAACTCCCATTCACAATAGCTTCAAAGAGAATAAAATACCCAGGAATCCAACTTACAAGGGATGTAAAGGACCTCTTCAAGGAGAACTACAAACCACTGCTCAGTGAAATAAAAGAGGACACAAACAAATGGAAGAACATACCATACTCATGGATAGGAAGAATCAATATTGTGAAAATGGCCAAACTACCCAAGGTAATTAATAGATTCAATGCCATCCCCATTAAGCTACCAATGACTTTCTTCACAGAATTGGAAAAAACTGCTTTAAAGTTCATGTGGAACCAAAAAAGACCCCACATTGCCAAGACAATCCTAAGCAAAAAGAACAAAGCTGGAGGCATCACGCTACCTGACTTCAAACTATACTACAAGGCTACAGTAACCAAAACAGCATGGTGCTGGTAACAAAACAGAGATATAGACCAATGAAACAGGACAGAGTCCTCAGAAATAATACCACACACCTACAGCCATCTGATCTTTGACAAACCTGACAAAAACAAGAAATGGGGAAAGGATTCCCTATTTAATAAATGGTGCTGGGAAAATTGGCTAGCCATAAGTAGAAAGCTGAAACTGGATCCTTACTCCTTATACGAAAATTAATTCAAGATGGATTAGAGACTTAAATGTTAGACAATAAAAACCCTAGAAGAAAACCTAGGTAATACCATTCAGGACATAGGCATGGGCAAGGACTTCATGTCTAAAACACCAAAAGCAATGACAACAAAAGCCAAAATTGACAAATGGGATCTCATTAAACTAAAGAGCTTCTGCACAGCAAAAGAAACTACCATCAGAGTGAACAGGCAACCTACAGAATAGGAGAAAATTTTTGCAATCTACTCATCTGACAAAGGGCTAATATCCAGAACCTACAAAGAACTCAAACAAATTTACAAGAAAAAAGCAAACGACCCCATCAAAAAGTGGGCAAACGATAGGAACAGACACTTCTCAAAAGAAGACATTCATACAGCCAACAGACACATGAAAAAATGCTCATCATCACTCGCCATCAGAGAAATACAAATCAAAAGCACAATGAGATACAATTTCATACCAGTTAGAACGGCAATCATTAAAAAATCAGGAAACAACAGGTGCTGGAGAGGATGTGGGGAAATAGGAACACTTTTACACTGTTGGTGGGATCATAAACTAGTTCAGCCATTGTGGAAAACAGTGTGGCGATCCTCAACGATCTACAACTAGAAATACCATTTGACCCAGCCATCCCATTACTGGGTATATACCCAAAGGATTATAAATCATGCTGCTATGAAGACACATTCACCCTTATGTATATTGCAGCACTATTCACAATAGCAAAGACTTGGAATCGACCCAAATGTCCATCAGTGACAGAGTGGATTAAGAAAATATGGCACATATACACCATGGAATACTATGCAGCCATAAAAAAGGATGAGTTTGTGTCCTTTGTAGGGACATGGATGCAGCTGGAAACCATCATTCTCAGCAAACTATCTCAAGAACCGAAAACCAAACACCACATGTTCTCACTCATAGGTGGGAATTGAACAATGAGATCACTTGGATACAGGAAGGGGAACATCACATACTGGGGCCGATTGTGGGGAGGGGATGGGGGCAGGGATAGCATTAAGAGATATACCTAATGTAAATGACGAGTTAATGGGTACAGCACACCAACATGGCACATGTATACATATGTAACAAACCTGCACGTTGTGCACATGTACCCTAGAACTTAAAGTATTAAAAAAAAAAAAAGAAATGACCTCACCCAAATATACCACACAACCTACTTACACTTACTTTTTTCTAAAGCTATGGGAGCATCTGCACAGTTTTAGATATAATTGTTGTCTTCTAAAGTGTTGTTTTTAAAGCAAAAAACCTAATTGACGGGCTTTCCCTGATAATCTACATTGCATAGTTATAAACTAATATGTCTCCAGCAGATTTCTGAATAAGGTAAAAAGATAAAGCCCACATGAAAATAAAAGATTGTAAAATGAAATTTAGGCTACCATATATGAATTTAGTTGATCTTTATTCCCTTAATAATCTTCAGACAAAAACACTTTATAAAGATTATTACTTTGGACAGTTAAATATCTTTGCAATTCCTTTTAAACAGTTTTCTTTTTAAAAAATTTAAACATTCCATGTTCCACAAACTCAAAAAGCCTGCAGCTAGTGTAAAAATTTTTTTAAACTAAAAAATTCTCCATTTCCTTTATACATGCCTGTAGTAAAGGAAAAAAGTCCTTTTATGCCTACTGACACAGATTTATTCAAAATTAGTTCTGTATCTGCTCAGTAATGTTCAAAAAAAAAAAATTGTACCAGGTCACTCATTTGGCGGTCATCTGTTAGATCCACAGAAGTTAGAGTAACAGCTCCTCTATATTTAAATGTACTCTAAACATATTTATTAAGTTTATAAGTTAAAACTTCAACAATGAAAAATTAGAATATTATCTCAGTGTTCCAAAGAAAGAAATGTAGCTCTGAGCCTTCGTTTGTTGTAAAAACAAAACAAAACAAAACAGCCCTGGGATTTCCATGAGAAACTGTTAGGAGAACTTTTGGAAATTCTCCTAAGTTTATTTTCCTAAGGCTGAGTGGTCACTTCATCTAAAGTCCTGTCAACAGTCATTCAACAGGGCTTGTCTTCACTGGGATCTCACAGGCCGATAAGAGATTTATAAAACACTGACAGTGTTCAGGGAAGGCTGAGGTCCACAGAGCTCAAAACTTTCACCTAATAGGAAGGAATATTGGACTATATAGGACAACTGGGGATACACCTAAGCAATTTCATTCCTCAAGGAAGGGCAATATTTTTCTTTGGTAATTTTACCTATTTTGGTGCCTGGGATAGAGAAATTAGATGGTATGTAGGTACATCTAATGTAAGTGTTCTTAAAAAGCATTAAATTCATTTTGTGGAATAATAAAGTTGAATCCCAAATGCTGCCAACATTAAGGTTGCTGTAATCATGCTTTTTGTAAATTTGATAACATCTGCTCTCTCGGTAGCTGTCAAGTGGACAATGAAGAAGTTTTTGGCTCATGTTCATTTTAGTCTTGTGTCAAAGGTGTTATGTTGTCTCATCATCGTAAGATTTGTACAAATACATCTTGAAACTCCATTCATGTAAATGTTCAAACTGAAAGTAGCCCTGGCCCAAGTGCCCAGAAAAACACAATGACTCATCTCTCCGAAATGTGTTCATTTCTAGGAATGCTTCGGGCCAGCATTGAGAATCCAAATTGAAAGAGACAAAGCTGGGGAGAGCCGGACTGACTGAGGTTCATGCCCACCACTATGGCAGGGGGATGAGATGGCATTTGAAACAGGTCCACAGGCTGCTCACTCTGTTGGACTTTGTCACAGTACTACAAATACACGAAGTCATCTGAAATCTCACAGGGAAAAATGTCATTGTGCAAGTCAAAGAATGGATGGCTTGGCTGAGTTATTAATTTCTGGATCTGATATGATGACATCACAGTCATTATGTTTTGAAACTAATTTATTTTAAAGACACCTAAGTTAAAAATGGTTTTCTGAAGTTTAAAGTCATATATATATATATATATATATATATATATATATATAAAATTTACGAATGCACCTACCATTCCTTCTTAATAGGTAGGTTATAGATGAGCTCTTATGATTAGCCTGAAATATCTATTTATGATGCCCTCAGCCTCACAGTAATAAAGTAAGCCTATAGAAGTTTTATTCCTTTATAAAGATGCATATTGGTTGAGGCTCTTGGCATGAATTTAGAGTACTTGTTAGTCTGTGGAGTAATGGTTGGAATCTGGGACATAAGACTGGGGCTAAATTTCTTTGCCCTCCTAACCCCAGAGAGTCTTTAGAAAAATAGAAACAAAAGAGCACAAAGTACTTAAGGTGAGACACTGTTGTATTCATAATATAGAGAAATAACCACCATGCCTCATGGACAGTAGATGCATTTCTCCACGGGGCTACAAAACTGTGCTAGTAATAATTTTAATTGGATGCTATCTTTGCTGCCTTCAAAAAGTATCATAAAATGGAATTATTACAGGCTCCAAGTGCACTTATAGTGCTGGCCTCTCACAGAAGGAAACAGATAACATTTATCCTTTGGAGGGCAACAGAAATGGGCTTCTATTTGTTTCGTTTACATGCATCCCCAGTTGCCTTCTAGTTGCTTCTTCTTCCCTATGTCTAAGAGATCAATTTGAATTAGACGCTGCAGAACTGGATGCTAAGTTGTGCGGCCCTCTGCCTTTGGGGATGGTACCACCCCATGGAAAGGTCCTTGGTGCTCCTGGGGGCGGATGGGAAGCACGGGGAGCATACCTGTAGAGGATTGGGTGGCGTGAGCGGTGAAGGCAGGCCATGTCCTGGAGACTGACTGGGTTTCTGCGGGGGGCTGGAACTCTGCTGGGTTGGAGATGGTTGGTTCTGGTTCTGGGGGTGGGAGTGGGGTTGGTGCTGCTGGGGCTGAGGTGCCTGTTGCAGCTGAGATGTAGGAGCTGGCGGCTGCTGAGAGGCGGGTGGTGGCTGCTGGGGTGGGGTGGGCTGTGACGGCTGCTGCTGGGACTGCGAGGGCGCCTGCGGGGCTGGCTGCGGGTGCTGGTTGGTTGACGGGGGAGGCTGCTGCTGCTGCTGCTGCTGGAGCTGGAGCTGGAGCTGCTGGAGCTGGGAGTTCAGGGATGAGGTAGCTACAAGGAGAGAAAGCAAATGTGGAGTGAGATAACATGACAAAGTGTCTTGCTGGGTCTTGACAGCCTGTCTAGTGCAAGTGGAGAAGGGTTTCCTTTAGAAAATTGTTGTCCTCCGCCCCCTGAAGCTCTTTGGTATTTAAGAGGGTTGTGAGGCACTGGGAGAACTAAGGTCACTTCTGGGGAAAGTTTAGTATTTTGAGAGGACCAGCATATAACACATCAGGCATTACTTTAAAAGGTGGTGAGCAATGCAAGCCAAAGGTAGGAATGGAGATTGTTTTTTAATTACTTTCTTTCTCTCTTCCTTTCCATACTGCATGGGAAGTACACTCATGCTTTCAAGATTTCATTTAGATTTTTGACGTCCAATCAGTTTAGTTGTTTTGGTAAATGTTTGACTGGAGTTAAGAACAAAAAACCAAATTGTTTCATCCATGATCAATATCATTAATGGTATCATTTTCACTTGCTACTTCAGACCTCCACCCAGTTGCTTAGACGTCTTAGTGTCAAATTTCTAACTTTTTTTTTTTTTTAATTCAAAAGTAGTACATGCTTCTCCATTTTGCAGGGTCAAAAGCATGAGTCTGATTTCTTTTGCCTACTTATTAAAGAGAGAGAATCCCTAAACTGGAAGGATGATAGCAGGCGACTGTGAACCAAATAGTGTGGGGATTAGACATCAGCACCTAAGGACAGGACAGCACCTAAGGACTGAGGGAATGAAATCATCTTTTAGGATCTTGTTATGAGAAAGGTAGAGTAGTGGGAGAAGGTGTCTTAGCACAGAGCATGCAAAATTTGTTCTCACATGCTCATGCAGCACTGAACAATTTCTGTAGCAGGAAGCTAGTTAGTTTGACCTAAGAATGCTCTAGAGAAATTTATGGCTAAAAACCAAGTTCACTGTCTTTTTTGCCTAAATCTCAATCTAAAAGCTTTCTAACAAGTCCATGAACAAATAAATATATAAGGATCAATGTCAAACCCACAGGCCTTAAACGAATGTGTAGCTGTATTGATGAAATGACGATGCGACCATTCCCAGGGATATCAAATACCAATTCTGTGATCTCACATACAATGTAGGGCTTCCAACTTGGTCCAGTTGGGATAGCAAGTCCTCACTGGGCCATTAAACTACTCTAGGTCTGTGCAAGCAGTCCAGTGTGTGGCCTGCCTTGCGTGTAGAGCTAGGGTGCTCTGGGGCTTGTGATGTGATCTTAGAGATAGAGGTGGCATGGGGGAGGCCTGGAAAGTACCCCAGCATCATCCCGTTTATTAGACCTTTTAGAGAAAGGCCTGCTTTTGCCATTTCCCCCTTTCTTCTGTTGTACAAAATCACATTTTATCAAAGATCTGGGAGCCCCACTCAATTCTGACACCTCCAGATCTTCTGCAGTCTGGAGGATCCTGGGGCAGTGGAGCCTGATCTCTCCTTCTGGTGGAGTTCCAGACTTCAGGGACCTGATTGCCTCTGGCCTCCTGCCTGATTCAAATCAAGCCTAACCTGATGTCTTTCAGGTGGGGGCACATATGTCAATGCTTATTTCCATGGTTGACTTAAATACCATACTGTTTCATTTTGGTTAGAAAAGCATTTATCTAAATCAGCATTTAGAAACAGGAAAGTCTGGGAATATTGGCAGATAGATATTGGCAGACGGGTAGGTGCAGCAGACCCTAACCTACTAATGAGCCCTGGGCCCAAATATGTCTCCCTTCCTCCATGTCCGTAAGTTCATATTGCTTGGATATTTGTTTTCCATAACAGCAGCTTGACTGGAAAGGCATAAACCTAAGTCTTTGAGTTACATAAACTAATTTGACATCTGCAAGCAAAAAATAACAGAATAAAATATGTTCAGGTATGTACCAGATGCAAAGGAAAGCAGGAGGGGTATATACGAATGTAACTTGGGTCTAAAAAACACCAAAGCCACCTACACACTAACAAGAAAATGAGAGTTAAAAAATGTGAAAGCATGGTGCCTTGAAATGGCTCATTGCATTAAGCATAGTGAAATATGGACATCGAAGAATGAGAAAATAAGATGAATAAAGTTAGGAAGGTTCAAGGATGTATTAATATTTGAACTACAAAGAATGTTTGCAGATAAAATGATGCTTGTTGGGGTAAAATTCTGACCGTAAGCAGGGAAGGTTAAAGACTTTACTTTCTTCCCTGGTATTTATGCCCTTTTATGATGGTTTCCTCTCTGTCTTGTTACTATACATGACATAGACCAATGTTAAATGTAAAATTTACAGAAACAGCAGCTATGAAAGGCAAAGGGATGCACGGAAATACATTATGAAAATTTAAAAATTTAAAATTTTGAAAAAGAAATACAAAACAAAACGTCATCAAACCAAATTTCCTAGAGAGAAGAGAGAGTTACGGCAAAGCCGGTGTCTTGAAACTTCCCAGATAAATAATTTAATAAGACATAGGAGTAGCCAAGAATCCTGCATTTCTCAACTTGTTCAGTTTCTATATATTAGCTGTAAATTGTAAACAATTTCTCATATTGAATCTTTGTTAAAAGTTTCCTCAGTGAACCCCTACACATAAATGGAGCCACATCATCAGAAGTATCAGAATTATGTTGGATGGGATTTACACAAGGAAAGTCAAAAGCAGTTGAAAAGCAAGTCCGTGGAAGATTCTGGAAAAATACAAAAGTGTCCTATACTTGGCAATGTACAGAAAGCCAAATGGTGCTCAAATGCTAAAGGAAGTAGGATTTCTAGCAACATCCTAACCTACTTTATGCCAAATATAAGATCATACTATTATAATCACTCTAGTCGGTATCTCCACTTCAGCATTTACTTGGACTTCTCAGGCTCAGGCAAATGTGGGCATGACTGGCAAACTGGTGGATTGGGTGTGAGAGCCTATTAGGAAGGAGCACAGCCATTACTCACTGCTGTTCATGCACCTCTGGGTATTTCTGGGAGCTGGAGTAGCCTCACCCGGCTATGTTTACAGAGGGCAGAAAACCCATGCTAACGAGAAAGGAAGAAGCAGGGCTTATCACTGAAAGTGACCAGGAATCCTGGAAAGAAGCCTTGTGGTAATGCTTATCCAAACCCATCCTCATCCCAGTCCCCGCAGTGCCAACCTGGTCCTAAGGAAAGAAAACACCAAGGAAAAACAAAAAGAGTAACCTTGAAAATATGACACTAAGCGAAAGAAGCCAGACAGCCTTGGCCACATTCCATTTATATGAAATGTCCAGAATAAGTGAATCCATAGAGACAGAAGGCAGAGGAGTGGATGCCAGGCTCTGAAGGTGGAAGGGATGGGGAGGAGCTGCCAATGAGTGTGAGTTTCCTTTTAAGGTAAAGAAATAGTTCTGAAACTAGAGAGTGGAAATGGTTGGACAGCATTGAAAATATACTTAATGTCACTGAGTCGTACACTTAGTTAATAGTTAAAATAGAAGATTTAATAAAGTGGTAAATAAAGTGGCAAGTTGTATGTGATGTGTTTCTTACTACAAGAAAAGAGCTGTTTATATTCACACACTGGGGACCAAGTTACATTGCCTTGGGAAGCCACAGGGCAAGAGCATAATTCTCCTCTGCTCTTCATGGTTTTATGGTCCTGAGGGGTCAGGGCAGCCACCAGCAAGGGCGGTCCTGGTGGAGCCACAGGAGAGACTTGGCCAGGATGCCAGCACAGGGAGAGACACAGGTTTGGCAGGGCAGGGCGTTGGGAACTGTGGACTCATTTTTAAGTGCACACAAGACCCCACCCCAGTGGCTTTGAGAAATGCTGGGGAAGACTTGGAAGCTGGACACTGCGCAGACAGAGAACAGCCAAAGAAACTTGGGTTAAAAGTAAGACAGTGCTTCATAGTTTGAAGATACCTTCATTTAATATGACGAATTAGCTTTTCAAGACAACTATATGGATAGATGGTGTTATTGCCATGTTATACATATAGAACTCAGTCTCAGAAAGGTTAAGTGATCCTCCTAAGTTTACACAGCCAGTGAATACCCTCGGCACTTCCCAAAACCTCTTACATGACAGGATTGTTTGTGATGATGAGGCAACCTATTTTCTCCTAAGGGTTTGATCAAAGATGACTGCTCATGTTCAGAAAGATGCCCTCCAAGGCTGTGCTTGTGAGAAGAGGTGGCTCAGGTATCTCATTATTGAGCCTAAATTGAAGGGTCTGCTCGTTCAGCTCCTGGGAAAGTGTACAGTTGTACCTCAGTCCTACTGCAGGCAAATCATTTGTTTTAAGCCTGCTGATGAGAAATGTCAATGTGTGTTTTCAAGATAAAGATGCTAATTTGAGTATGAGGCACGAGTTATTATAAGGAACACAGAAACATGGCTGGGGGAAGTATGGTGGTTGCAGGAAGGGAGGTGAGAGGTATGAATGGAAAGGAGGTGGAGAAGGGCCATGGTACATGTTATTCACACCACTAGTTTACCTTGATGGTAAGAAAATGCTTCCTCCATGCTTAAGACATAGGGCGGCAGCAGCACTGTGCTCAGGCTTGGTGCCAGTTTAAGGAAAATAAGTAGGCATCAGCTTACTTGGTCCACAGAACTCTGTGACATGTTGTCTCTAGAGTATCCCCAGGGTGGCATCTAAGAGTTCTCCAGCTGGATTTGTCCCTAACTGGGGGAAGCAACTCCCAGATCAGCCCCAGTTGTAAAGAATCAATGGGCCCATGGAAAAACCTGTGTTCCCTGATGTAGCCTTTGCCTCCCTAACTCTGTATTTATTGTGTGTGTTTGCTTTCCACTAAGGTCTCTAGAAGAAGAAAAAACAGGAATCTTGAACAACCCAAAAGGAGGAATCTGAGTTAGTAAATGGAACATCCACATGTGCCCATTAGGTAAGAATACCTCAGGGAGCCGAACCAAGATTGCAAATCAGAAACCCTTTCTGGCGTCCTCAGTTAGGGCATCCCTAGCCTGCACCTGCAGATGGAAGTTTTGCAAAGTTGATGGGAAAAGGTAGATGGCTGGGGACTGGGGATTTTGAAAAAGTGTAGAAGGTGAAAACTTGTTAGGAGGTCTGCCTTTATTCTCTTTTTTGTTAATCTTTCAAATTTTAGATTCAGGAAGTACATTTGCATGTTTGTTAAGTCAATTGTGTACAATAGTGGTAATTTGGCTTCTAATGTACCCATTCCTCAAATATTGAACATTGTACCCCAGAGGTAATTTTTCAACTGTCACCTGCCTCCAATCCTCCCCGTTTTGGAGTCCTGAGTGTCTAATTTCTATTTTTATGCTCATGTGTACCCAGAACTCTGCCTTTATTCTTGGCAACAACGCCCGAAACAAGCAAAGTCAATTCTGCCCCAGAGATTATGATGTGTGACCATCTCACATATAGTCAGTGTTATCAGCTCTAGAAGTATTGCTACACATGTCCTTAATCTGCCTTTTTGCTTCTTTTGCATTTAAGGTGGAGATCTAAGTGTCTCTTGAGATGTCAGGGGAAAATAAAGAAATAAATTCTTCCAATGAAAACATCCCTACACATTTCCTCGTATTGTCTGAGCCACCCAAGCTTCTTTCTTAGGTTGATTGTTTCTGCCAACTCTAGCAGCCTATCTCAAATTGTGGACCAGAATCACCAGGGGAGCTTGTTAGGAAATTAGATTCCAGAGAGTAGGGCAAAATCTGCATTCTAAAGACCTACCTTAGGGGATTGCGAGCCATTACCCTTGGGGCTCCTAGCAGTCCTACAGGGAGCTGCAGCAAATTCGGAGAGTGCGACTTTTCCCTTGACTTTCAACCAGACCAGCTTGCAAACGCGGCTCCCCAACACTGAGACTATTCTTATTTTTATTTTTATTTTGAGACAAAGTCTCACTCTGTCACCCAGGCTGGAGTGCAGTGGCACAATCTTGGCTCACTGCAACTTCCGCCTCCCGAGTTCAAGCGATTCTCCTGCCTCAGCCTCCCGAGTAGCTGGGAATACAGGCGCGTGCCACCATGCAAGGATTTTTTTGTCATTTTAGTAGAGATGGGGTTTCACTATGTTAGCCAGGATGGTCTCAATCTCCTGACCTCATGATCTGCCCGCCTCAGCCTCCCAAAGTGCTGGGATTATATGTGTGAGCCACCACGCCCGGTCTGAGACTATTTCTTTTAAACAAATTTTTCTGCCATTGGAACAAAAAAAATTAAAACAAGATCGTTGTTTCAATTTGATCATTGCTAGAAAGAAAAGAAATAGACATCTGGAAATAACCCAATGTTCTTTAGTGCCTTTTGTTTTGGAAATTAGGGCAATTCACCAACCACTACTGCCTTTGTTGACATTTTAGGGCACACTCTTACTGGAATGTTTTAGGACATGTTAAGTCTGAGACATAACATTAGCTTTTAGATGCCTCATTAAATAGGAAAGATAAGAAGCGAAGGATGAGTGCTCCCTGTAAAGCAGAATGAAGAAGCTATGCAGGACTACCCCAGGAGAGCTGCACCTGCTCAGCAAACTGTTGGGGGCGGGGGCTAAGGACTCAAAAGAGGTGGCAAGTGCCCCATGAGTCCCAGGGGATGCTTGCTGAGGTCTCTTTAGGGAACAGCTGACTTCCCCACTATTTCCACCTGCAGAATAACCCCACCTAGGCCTAAAATCTCAAAAAAGTAAGAGAAATAAATTGAGAAACCATTCTAATGTGGATGTGGGCACCCCAAAGTAAAGTGCTTCTCCTCTCACCCTAAAAAAGCCAGTCAGCCTACAATCTCACCCCAAAACACTGAGCTCTCCATTGCGTTTCCCAGTCCTTCCAGATGTCTACTGAATGCCAACCAAGATGAAAGAAAAACAATCCACACCTAGACAATTTCCCCATGAAACTGCAGGACACCAAAGATAAAGATCTTTTAAAATCCAAAAATAAATGCAATTCAAAACCAGAGTGAGGCCGGGCGTGGTGGCTCATGCCTGCAATCCCAGCACTCTGGGAGGCCGAGGCAGCCAGATCACTTCAGGTCAGGAGTTCGAGACTAGCCTGGCCAACATGGTGAAACCCCGTCTCTACTAAAAAATATACAAAAATTAGCTGGGCGTGGTGGCATGTGCCTGTAGTCCCAGCTACTCAGGAGGCTGAGGCAGGAGAATCGCTTGGACCCAGGAGGTGGAGGTTGCAGTGAGCCGAGATCATGCCACTGCACCGCAGCCTGAGTGACAGAGCGAGACTCCGTTTCAAAACAACAACAACAACAACAACAACAAAACAAAACCAGAGTGAGATACCACCTCACTCCGTCACAATGGTTATTATCTAAAAGAAAACAAGCGTTGGTGAGGATGTGAAGAGGGAACACTTATATACTATTGGTGGGATTACAAACTAAGACAGCCTTTGTGGAGAACAGTATAGAGGTTCCTCAAAAAGTCTAAAATGGAACTACTATATGATCTAGCAATCCCGCTATGAGGTATATATACAACGACAATGAAATCAATATAATCAAAGAGACATCTGTACCCCTATGTTTACTGCAGCACTATTCACAATAGCCAAGATATGGAATCAACCTAAGTGTCCAGCAACTGTGAATGGATAAAGAAAATGTGGTACATATACACCATGGAATACTGTTTAGCCATAAAATGAATGAAATTCTGTCATTGGTGGCAACATAAAAGAACCTGGAGGACATTATGCTAAGTGAAATAAACCAGACACAAAGAGACAAATACGACATGATCTCACTCATACGTGGCATCTAAAAAAGAAAAGCCATAGAAGCAGAGAGTAGAACAGTGGTTACCAGAGAGTGGGGAAGGGTCAGGGGAGGAGAGGCAAAGCTTGGTCAATGGGTACAGACTTAAAATTAGATAGGAGGAGTAAGTTCTGGTGTTCTGTTGCACAGTAGGGTGACTATGGGTAACAGTAAGGTATTGTACATTACAAAGTAGCTAGAAGAGAAAACGATAAATACACGAAATAATGAATACAACATAGATATGCATGGAAATATCAAATGGTAACCTATAAATGTGTACAATTTCAATGTCAACTAAAATAAATACCTTAATTGAAAGTAAAATGTGGTGTGATTTTGAGCACTTGGTGGAGTATGAAAGGATGATGCACTTGGATGTTTTCTTTGAGTAGCACTAAAATCCACACTGAGAGGAACACCTGATCACTGCATATTTTTTTGGCTCTGCAGGAAATAATAAGGTAGCTATATTAAAGTCAAGAGTGTTTACTGACTTGCAATTTTTAACAATAATAAAGCATGAAAGATTTCACAAGAACACAAAAGCTATCATCTTTGACTATGTGGAAGGGAAAACTTGGTGGGAGGGAGGAGGGAAAAGGAGGACGGGGCACTACATGGAGAGTAAAGAGATGGCTCTGTAGATGACAGAACAAATAGAGACTTAAATATGCTACTTAAAATTATACAGTTAACTAAAAATAATGCTATGCTTCTCTTCAGAGCAGGGAGATAAAGACAGTGAGAGATGTAAGTGAACTAAACCCTCATACTCCATAGCAGGAAATGAACAGATGATACAACAAGTTAATAAAAGACAGAGATAAATTGGAAGTCTTTGGAAATATGGAGGTAAACTCAGAAAGCCTAAAACCAGAAATGGTTAAATGTGATTCCCCCGGGGAGTAATCCTGAGGGTGGAGAGGAGGATGGCTGAGAACTTAGCATGTTTTCAGAAGCCTTCCGGATTGAATTGATTTTTAACCACATGCATGTATTACACTGACAAAAAATTTAGACAAAAATTAGTTTCAAAACTATCGCTACATTTTATATGAGAACAGCAAATTCCTGTTTTTTAGGCACTGTTTTAAGCATTTGACATTAATCTCTTCATTGGTTTTTTCAACAACCTTATAAAGTAAGACTCCTAAATCAGACTCTCTCAGATGCAGACCCTGATCTAAGGATTTGAGCACAAATGATTTAAAGGGCTCCCAGGAAAAACCAGGAGAGGAGCGAGGACACCAGGATGAGAGGGCAAGAAGCCAAGCAAAGGCAGGATTTCAGGGCAAGTCCCAGCCTCATCCTGATTCCAGGGAGCTCTGAAGCATAAATGATACCTTGGGGTTTATCCTGCTTCACAGGGTCCATCTATTCCCTTGACTCCTCCCAACACCAGTCAGTCACTGATTCCAGCTGGGGACTGGGCATAAACTCCAAAACATTTTGACTTTCCGTAAGGGGGAAGCGACTTCCGTGCCTAAGAATCAAATAACTTCTAAGAATCAAAGTATATATATATTATATATATTTACAATATTATATACCATATAATTATATTTTATACATATTTACAATGTTATATATAATATATATATTACACCAAGCCATGTTAAAGACACAGATGGCTTCCCATTTATTTGCTGCTTATAGTCTCACAGTGATATGAGCAATTATACACATGGGATAAAATAATATTGGGACACTGGTTATTTCATCTCTTCTGCATGGACTAGACATTGTTTCTGTCTAGTATATCTAAATATCCTTGAATTGGTGAAGGTTTTAACATATTGACAGAAACTAAATGTCTATCAGATGAAGGTTAGTCATTACTGAAGTACAGAAAGATGGCATCAGAGAAGCCAATTCTGAGGTTGGAGTGATGGTCAGAGGCCATGCCCTATCTAGTCCAACTGGCAGGCATATCCCACTGTGTAGACACATGTGGCCATTATATCTCTGAACAAATTGACGTGTCAAGTCCTGTATTTATACTCATCTTGTAACCTTCTGACAAGATAAGGATTTTCATGGAATCGTCCTTTATAAGCAGAGAAGGTGTTGACCAAAGGGCAATAATATTAGTGCCCCTTGACAATTATATTTCTCTTTGTAAATTAAAACGGGCATTCTGGTTTTATAATCTATCTTCTTCAGTTTGAGTCAGCATTGTGATATTCTGATCCAGCCTAGGACACTAATTAAATTGAGTTTGTTGCCCTAGGCTGAGATCTAGACTCTATACGGGACCAAATTCATCTTTGGCTCCACTGATGATACCAACTGTGGCGTGAACCTTCTTTTGAAAAGTCAACAATGGACATTTGTTCCTGATAGATGAAGAAATATTCCCTAGGACTATTCCACAGGATGCTAGTTCCCACATATGCTCCATGAAAAAAAAGCGTCCAATGGCCAAAAAAATTATTTTGGAGATACTGGATGTTTCATCCTATTTTTGGAAATCCAGTGAGCATTAGAATATTAATAGGTAGAATTTCAGCATTAAAGAAACGTGATTAACATTTTCTATCCAATACCAACCAAACTCATTTGACCTTGGAACGCCATCTTTTTTTTTTTTTGACACAAACTAATGCATACATATATGGAACTAATATTATTGGGAGGGCCCACTTAGAAATAACCTGAAGGTCACTGTCTTTGTTGTCAGACATGAGCATTTTATAAATGAAGAAATTTTATACATATGTCTATATATATATACACACACATATAATTATATATATATATGATTTATATATTTTATATCAGGATGTCTGGAGGACATGATGAACTATTTTCAATATAAAATAAACTTAATACAATTCTTTTTCTTTTTTATAGTAGGGGGGGTCTCACTCTGTTGCCCTGCCTGGCCTTGATCTCCTGGCCTCAAGCGATCCTCTCAGAGTAGCTGGGACTACAGGCATGTACCAACATACCTAGCTTGCCTAATGAAATTCTTGTTTACTCCTAATAAGACTGCATGTGTTAATTCATATGTCAAGCTTATCCAGTGTGATGAAACTGGCAAATTCACACTAAAGAGAAACTTTGAAGGTAATAATCATCCTTGATAGATAAAAAATATACATGTGTTAAAATGTAAGTATGTGTTAAGTAGGTATATGCATATGAATTTCTGTTTTTTGTTTTTTGTTTTTTGTTTTTTGAGATGGAGTCTCCCTGTGTCGCCCAAGCTGGAGTGCAGTGGCATGATCTCGGCTCACTGCAAGCTCTGCCTCCCGGGTTCACACCATTCTCCTGCCTCGGCCTCCCGAGTAGCTGGAACTACAGGCGCCCGCCACCATGTCAGGCTAATTTTTTGTATTTTTAATAGAGACAGGGTTTCACCATGTTAGCCAGGATGGTCTCGATCTCCTGACCTTGTGATATGCCCACCTCGGCCTCCTAAAGTGCTGGGATTATAGGTGTGAGCCACTGCGCCCGGCCTGAATTTCTTAATAAATGCAGTTTTTTCAGGGGGCGGAGCAAGATGGCCGAATAGGAACAGCTCCAGTCTCCAACTCCCAGCGCGAGTGACACAGAAGACCGGTGATTTCTGCATTTTCAACTGAGGTACTGGGTTCATCTCACTGGGGAGTGCCGGACGATCGGTGCTGGTCAGCTGCTGCAGCCTGACCAGCCAGAGCTGAAGCAGGGCGAGGCATTGCCTCACCTGGGAAGCGCAAGGGGGAAGGGAATCCCTTTTCCTAGCCAGGGGAACTGAGACACACAACACCTGGAAAATCGGGTAACTCCCACCCCAATACTGCACTTTAAGCAAACAGGCACACCAGGAGATCATATCCCACACCTGGCTGGGAGGGTCCCACACCCACGGAGCCTCCCTCATTGCTAGCACAGCAGTCTGTGATCTACCGGCAAGGCAGCAGCGAGGCTGGGGGAGGGGTGCCCGCCATTGCTGAGGCTTAAGTAGGTAAAGAAAGCTGCTCGGAAGCTCGAACTGGGTGGAGCTCACAGCAGCTCAAGGAAACCTGCCTGTCTCTGTAGACTCCACCTCTGGGGACAGGGCAATAACAAACGCAGCCGAAACCTCTGCAGACGCAAACGACTCTGTCTGACAGCTTTGAAGAGAGCAGTGGATCTCCCAACACGGAGGTTGAGATCTGAGAAGGGACAGACTCCCTGCTCAAGTGGGTCCCTGACCCCTGAGTAGCCTAACTGGGAGACATCCCCCACTAGGGGCAGTCTGACACCCCACACCTCACAGGGTGGAGTACACCCCTGAGAGGAAGCTTCCAAAGCAAGAATCAGACAGGTACACTCGCTGTTCAGAAATATTCTATCTTCTGCAGCCTCTGCTGCTGATACCCAGGCAAACAGGGTCTGGAGTGGACCTCAAGCAATCTCCAACAGACCTACAGCTGAGGGTCCTGACTGTTAGAAGGAAAACTATCAAACAGGAAGGACACCTACACCAAAACCCCATCAGTACATCACCATCATCAAAGACCAGAGGCAGATAAAACCACAAAGATGGGGAAAAAGCAGGGCAGAAAAGCTGGAAATTCAAAAAATAAGAGCGCATCTCCCCCGGCAAAGGAGCGCAGCTCATCGCCAGCAAAGGATCAAAGCTGGACAGAGAATGACTTTGACGAGATGAGAGAAGAAGGCTTCAGTCCATCAAATTTCTCAGAGCTAAAGGAGGAATTACGTACCCAGTGCAAAGAAACTAAAAATCTTGAAAAAAAAGTGGAAGAATTGATGGCTAGAGTAATTAATGCAGAGAAGGTCATAAACGAAATGAAAGAGATGAAAACCATGACACGAGAAATACGTGACAAATGCACAAGCTTCAGTAACCGACTCGATCAACTGGAAGAAAGAGTATCTGCGATTGAGGATCAAATGAATGAAATGAAGCGAGAAGAGAAACCAAAAGAAAAAAGAAGAAAAAGAAATGAACAAAGCCTGCAAGAAGTATGGGATTATGTAAAAAGACCAAATCTACGTCTGATTGGGGTGCCTGAAAGTGAGGGGGAAAATGGAACCAAGTTGGAAAACACTCTTCAGGATATCATCCAGGAGAACTTTCCCAACCTAGTAGGGCAGGCCAACATTCAAATCCAGGAAATACAGAGAACGCCACAAAGATACTCCTCGAGAAGAGCAACTCCAAGACACATAATTGCCAGATTCACCAAAGTTGAAATGAAGGAAAAAATCTTAAGGGCAGCCAGAGAGAAAGGTCGGGTTACCCACGAAGGGAAGCCCATCAGACTAACAGCAGATCTCTCGGCAGAAACTCTCCAAGCCAGAAGAGAGTGGGGGCCAATATTCAACCTTCTTAAAGAAAAGAATTTTCAACCCAGAATTTCATATCCAGACAAACTAAGTTTCATAAGTGAAGGAGAAATAAAATCCTTTACAGATAAGCAAATGCTTAGAGATTTTGTCACCACTAGGCCTGCCTTACAAGAGACCCTGAAGGAAGCACTAAACATGGAAAGGAACAACAGGTACCAGCCATTGCAAAAACATGCCAAAATGTAAAGACCATCGAGGCTAGGAAGAAACTGCATCAACTAACGAGCAAAATAACCAGTTAATATCATAATGGCAGGATCAAGTTCACACATAACAATCTTAACCTTAAATGTAAATGGACAAAATGCTCCAATTAAAAGACACAGACTGGCAAACTGGATAAAGAGTCAAGACCCATCAGTCTGCTGTATTCAGGAGACCCATCTCACACGCAGAGACATACATAGGCTCAAAATAAAGGGATGGAGGAAGATTTACCAAGCAAATGGAGAACAAAAAAAAGCGGGGGTTGCAATACTAGTCTCTGATAAAACAGACTTTAAACCATCAAAGATCAAAAGAGACAAAGAAGGCCATTACATAATGGTAAAGGGATCAATTCAACAGGAAGAGCTAACTATCCTAAATATATATGCACCCAATACAGGAGCACCCAGATTCATAAAGCAAGTCCTTAGAGACTTACAAAGAGACTTAGACTCCCATACAATAATAATGGGAGACTTCAACACTCCACTGTCAACATTAGACAGATCAACGAGACAGAAAGTTAACAAGGATATCCAGGAATTGAACTCATCTCTGCAGCAAGCAGACCTAATAGACATCTATAGAACTCTCCACCCCAAATCAACAGAATATACATTCTTCTCAGCACCACATCGTACTTACTCCAAAATCGACCACGTAATTGGAAGTAAAGCACTCCTCAGCAAATGTACAAGAACAGAAATTATAACAAACTGTCTCTCAGACCACAGTGCAATCAAACTAGAACTCAGGACTAAGAAACTCAATCAAAACCGCTCAATTACATGGAAACTGAACAACCTGCTCCTGAATGACTACTGGGTACATAACGAAATGAAGGCAGAAATAAAGATGTTCTTTGAAACCAATGAGAACAAAGATACAACATACCAGAATCTCTGGGACACATTTAAAGCAGTGTGTAGAGGGAAATTTATAGCACTAAATGCCCACAAGAGAAAGCAGGAAAGATCTAAAATTGACACTCTAACATCACAATTAAAAGAACTAGAGAAGCAAGAGCAAACACATTCGAAAGCTAGCAGAAGGCAAGAAATAACTAAGATCAGAGCAGAACTGAAGGAGATAGAGACACAAAAAACTCTCCAAAAAATCAATGAATCCAGGAGCTGGTTTTTTGAAAAGATCAACAAAATTGACAGACCGCTAGCAAGACTAATAAAGAAGAAAAGAGAGAGGAATCAAATAGACGCAATTAAAAATGATAAAGGGGATATCACCACCGACCCCACAGAAATACAAACTACCATCAGAGAATACTATAAACACCTCTACGCAAATAAACTGGAAAATCTAGAAGAAATGGATAATTTCCTGGACACTTACACTCTTCCAAGACTAAACCAGGAAGAAGTTGAATCCCTGAATAGACCAATAGCAGGCTCTGAAATTGAGGCAATAATTAAGAGCCTACCAACCAAAAAAAGTCCAGGACCAGATGGATTCACAGCTGAATTCTACCAGAGGTACAAGGAGGAGTTGATACCATTCCTTCCGAAACTATTCCAATCAATAGAAAAAGAGGGAATCCTCCCTAACTCATTTTATGAGGCCAACATCATCCTGATACCAAAGCCTGGCAGAGACACAACAAAAAAAGAGAATTTTAGACCAATATCCCTGATGAACATCGATGCAAAAATCCTCAATAAAATACTGGCAAACCGGATTCAGCAACACATCAAAAAGCTTATCCACCATGATCAAGTGGGCTTCATCCCTGGGATGCAAGGCTGGTTCAACATTCGCAAATCAATAAACATAATCCAGCATATAAACAGAACCAAAGACAAGAACCACATGATTATCTCAATAGATGCAGAAAAGGCTTTTGACAAAATTCAACAGCCCTTCATGCTAAAAATACTCAATAAATTCGGTATTGATGGAACGTACCTCAAAATAATAAAAGCTATTTATGACAAACCCACAGCCAATATCATACTGAATGGGCAAAAACTGGAAAAATTCCCTTTGAAAACTGGCACAAGACAGGGATGCCCTCTCTCACCACTCCTATTCAACATAGTGTTGGAAGTTCTGGCTAGGGCAATTAGGCAAGAGAAAGAAATCAAGGGTATTCAGTTAGGAAAAGAAGAAGTCAAATTGTCCCTGTTTGCAGATGACATGATTGTATATTTAGAAAACCCCATTGTCTCAGCCCAAAATCTCCTTAAGCTGATAAGCAACTTCAGCAAAGTCTCAGGATACAAAATTAATGTGCAAAAATCACAAGCATTCTTATACACCAGTAACAGACAAACAGAGAGCCAAATCAGGAATGAACTTCCATTCACAATTGCTTCAAAGAGAATAAAATACCTAGGAATCCAACTTACAAGGGATGTAAAGGACCTCTTCAAGGAGAACTACAAACCACTGCTCAGTGAAATCAAAGAGGACACAAACAAATGGAAGAACATACCATGCTCATGGATAGGAAGAATCAATATCGTGAAAATGGCCATACTGCCCAAGGTAATTTATAGATTCAATGCCATCCCCATCAAGCTACCAATGAGTTTCTTCACAGAATTGGAAAAAACTGCTTTAACGTTCATATGGAACCAAAAAAGAGCCCGCATCTCCAAGACAATCCTAAGTCAAAAGAACAAAGCTGGAGGCATCACACTACCTGACTTCAAACTATACTACAAGGCTACAGTAACCAAAACAGCATGGTACTGGTACCAAAACAGAGATATAGACCAATGGAACAGAACAGAGTCCTCAGAAATAATACCACACATCTACAGCCATCTGATCTTTGACAAACCTGAGAGAAACAAGAAATGGGGAAAGGATTCCCTATTTAATAAATGGTGCTGGGAAAATTGGCTAGCCATAAGTAGAAAGCTGAAACTGGATCCTTTCCTTACTCCTTATACGAAAATTAATTCAAGATGGATTAGAGACTTAAATGTTAGACCTAATACCATAAAAATCCTAGAGGAAAACCTAGGTAGTACCATTCAGGACATAGGCATGGGCAAAGACTTCATGTCTAAAACACCAAAAACAACGGCAGCAAAAGCCAAAATTGACAAATGGGATCTCATTAAACTAAAGAGCTTCTGCACAGCAAAAGACACTACCATCAGAGTGAACAGGCAACCTACAGAATGGGAGAAAATTTTTGCAATCTACTCATCTGACAAAGGGCTAATATCCAGAACCTACAAAGAACTCAAACAAATTTACAAGAAAAAAACAAACAACCCCATCAAAAAGTGGGCAAAGGATATGAACAGACATTTCTCAAAAGAAGACATTCATACAGCCAACAGACACATGAAAAAATGCTCATCATCACTGGCCATCAGAGAAATGCAAATCAAAACCACAATGAGATACCATCTCACACCAGTTAGAATGGCGATCATTAAAAAGTCAGGAAACAACAGGTGCTGGAGAGGATGTGGAGAAATAGGAACACTTTTACACTGTTGGTGGGATTGTAAACTAGTTCAACCATTATGGAAAACAGTATGGCGATTCCTCAAGGATCTAGAACTAGATGTACCATATGACCCAGCCATCCCATTACTGGGTATATACCCAAAGGATTATAAATTATGCTGCTATAAAGACACATGCACACGTATGTTTATTGCAGCACTATTCACAATAGCAAAGACTTGGAATCAACCCAAATGTCCATCAGTGACAGATTGGATTAAGAAAATGTGGCACATATACACCATGGAATACTATGCAGCCATCAAAAAGGATGAGTTTGTGTCCTTTGTAGGGACATGGATGCAGCTGGAAACCATCATTCTTAGCAAACTATCACAAGAACAGAAAACCAAACACCGCATGTTCTCACTCATAGGTGGGAACTGAACAATGAGATCACTTGGACTCAGGAAGGGGAACATCACACACCAGGGCCTATCATGGGGAGCGGGGAGGGGGGAGGGATTGCATTGGGAGTTACACCTGATGTAAATGACGAGTTGATGGGTGCAGCACACCAACATGGCACAAGTATACATATGTAACAAACCTGCACGTTATGCACATGTACCCTACAACTTAAAGTATAATAATAATAAATAAATTAAAAAAAATAAATAAATGCAGTTTTCATGAAGGCAAAGTATTTCAGATAGTCTGGTAGGAAAGGTGAAAGAAACACAAAAAAGGGTCTTAAAGTGTGCAAAGGTAGGAAACTGGAGCTGGGACTTTTCTGACCAACTAGGATAACCTGGGGCTTAGCTGAACTCTCCCCAGGCTCTAGGAAAGCATCATTGTTATGGATTTTCAGCTGTGAGGAGCTTGGTGTGGAAATTCTGCTCCTTGAATAAGCCTACAGCATGAGTTAAAGAAGAAAATGCAGTTCTATCAATACTAAACATTTTAATAAGATCTTCTTTAAGACAAAAAATTTAAATAACCCTCTTCTGCCTTTTCCCACCAAATTGCAAGTATTTTCCAGGTGTTAATACAATAAAAAATTAGAACTCCTAGGGTTTAGGTGGGCATTTTGATTGAATTCTGATGGATAGATTCTACAGGTTCCTTGATTTTGCTTAACTGATGTTTGGATAACCTGAAAGGAATCCAAAAACTGTTTATGATTCTTGATTTGAAATCTGTTTGCTCAGCAGATGGGACCAAATTTATCCTTCAGAGAATCTAGCAACCTCGAAATCCCAGTACAGTTTACTCATAGAAGAACTGGTAGTATTCTTTCCTTACAGAGTTTGGCAGAGGATTGGTGAAGAACATGGCAGACACAATGGGACTCTCCTTGGATATCAGTTCTCTGTGCTCTGCAAATTTTCCAATACGTGGATAATCAAGTGGTGGTGGCTGTTGTTTTTCTGAGAAGTCTGAGATTCACTGTCTATGCCTCATTGTCTTTTTGAAACCAAACGAGTTTAAGGACAGAATATACATTTGGGTGAGATAGGAAGCAACTCATAAAAGTGCTCATATCACATTCAATCCCATTATTTTTCCTCCATTAATGTGAAAAAGACCTATTTACATCTTTGATGACTTCTTAGAAGGCCAATCCACCTTCGAGGTTAAAAGGTTTAAAATTATAGCTAACATTTATTGAGCATGGGTTTTCCAGGGATATTTTTACTTTTATAAAAATTAAGGTAGAAGAGAATCCATAAGCCATATTCACTAAAAGTTATGCTACATGTATGGGGGGAAGGGAGAAGTATGCTCAGTTTATATTCCTACGTTAATAAAATAATTCTTTAAATTAAGCAGACAAAGCAAGATGCACCCTGGCTATCAAAGGATCAGTGTTTGCCTTTCCCTTCAAATGGAGATTTGTAGGAGAAAACATTACTGACAATTCAGTGGCTACTGTGCCTGGTTTAAACACAGCACTATGCTCACTCAAATTTCTTTTAGGCTATAGACACATGGGCCAGTGCTTATTTTCATGGTTGATTTAATCCACCCCCTGTGCCAGTGTGGGGATTATTCCCTACAGTTATTCTCCAGTGATCTGTCAGTTCAGATTAAAAAAAGTTAAGTGACAAAGATGCGGTGGCCGATTCCTTTGGAAGACTGTGGAAGCTGGAGTATACAGCAAGGGACTTCTTTTTAAGGATCTGACTATGTTCTTTCTTTAATTGCCCTCATATCGCCACGAATCTTTCTTATCTAGGCTGAACTTTAAAGTTCCTAAACAGGCAATTCAATTTTATTCCTACACAACAACTTCAGGGTTGCCAAAAAGGGTTTCCAGATCGTAATTCATTGGCTCTTGCTTAGTTTTTAAGAAGAGGAGATAGCATATATTTCCTCACTTTACAGATGAAATCTAAGACATGATTCTAGGACCACGTGGATCCTAGCTTTGCTTGGGATACACAATAAATTGTGATACTTTCTCTTAAGCTACACCTCTTTATATTTTGAGATATAGGATTCAAAATATACCTTTGCCAGATTTGTAATTCTGTTCCAGATTCTTTGAGAAGAAACCTGAAATAAAAATGATTTTAATTGTATAGCAAAATGTTACTCGTGTTAAATGGTAAAAGTTACTCATATCATAAATATTATTATTATTCTCACTCTTATTTTCTCTTTCTATCTCTACAATAGAATTCTTTAGTAGGATTATGAAGATACTGGATGAATAATTTGGTTATTTTGTATTGATGTGCAAATCAGTCATTCAATTCATGCATTCATTTTAAAGGCTTTCATATGTACTAAGCTAAAAAGAAGGCAACTGACAGTTTTAACAAAATAATTACATTAATTCTATACTCTGCTGTGAGAAAAGGGTCATCGAAAATAGAATCCTGAGAAAATTCCTAAAAAACAATAGAATGCTGGACTACTAATGGGGCTAGGATGTAATATGGTTGCATCACCTTTATAATTACAAATGTTTTCTGCAAATGTCTCATGGATTTCGGCCAGGATGGTTGGTCTTGCTTATGAGAAGTAAAACAATATTATTTTTACTTTGTCTACTGCAATGTGGACAAAAGGGGCAAACAGAAATGGATCAGTCAGGATAGGTTAGGTTATGCTCTGGTAACAAGTAACCTCGAAATCCCAGTACAGTTTACTTCTTTACGTGTCCTAAATCATCAGGGGGCTCGCTCATTGTAGTCACTTAGGTGGCCAAGCTGGTGGAGCACCTACTATCTTGAACATTACCAGAAGGAAAGAGAGCTTTTGAGGGTGGAAATTAAATGCTCTGGGCCAGAAGTAGTCCCCATCACGTTCTCTTGAAACTCATTGGCCAGCACTGGTCACGTGGCACCACTTGAATGCAAGGAGACCAGGAAGTGGCAAAGCGTCAACTCTCAGAGAGGGGGAGAACCAGGGAAGTTTGGTGAACCACATTAGTGACCTCCACAAAGGTCTCACTCTGCCCCTCAGATGGTTTCCATATTTGTCACTTCTTTTCCATTTTCATTTCCCTTTAACCTCATTATGTCTTGCCTGCATCATTGCAAGAGCCCTTTTTTGTTTTTTTGTTTTTTGAGATGGAGTTTTGCTTTTGTCGCCCAGGCTTGAGTGCAGTTGCACTATCTTGGCTCACTGCAAGCTCTGCCTCCTGGGTTTGAGCAATTCTCCTGCCTCAGCCTCCCAAGTAGCTCGGATTAGAGGCACCCGCCACCAGGCCTGAATAAGTTTTGTATTTTTAGTAGAGATGTTTCACCATGTTGGCCAGGCTGGTCTCAAACTCTTGACCTCAGGTGATTACCTGCCTCAGCCTCCCAAAGTGCTAGGATTACAGGTGTGAGCCACCATCCCTGGTGGTTCAAGGGCCTCTTAACTGTCCTCTAATCTCTTGCCTTCCTCACTCTCTCTCTCATTCATTAAATTAACGAATGTTATCAAGCCATTTGCCAAGTGCCTATCTGCCACCAGAATTATCTTTGCAAAACACAGATAGGATTATCCTATTAATTTTTTTAAAAGAAGGAAATATGATATCTCTCAGCACAAGGAATTAAACCATAGTGCTCAGCCCAATATTAGATAATGAGGGAGGGCACTCTGACTTCAACCCACTTTTCTAGAAACACCCTGACCTCTTCTGAGAACCTCACTTCTGGTCCAGAGCTAGAAGCTGATGGTCCATGGCCATCCACAGCCAGCAGATGGGAATGTCCTGCTTCCACACATGGAATCAGGGCTTCAAAAAAGCTTGAATTGGTTGACAAGAATGAAAAATCAGGAGAGCCTCCACAAAATACGCATTGGCCATTTTTCTTAAAAACAAAACAAAACACAACCACACTTCCAGAAGGTTTGGCAACATGACCCTGCGTGGGAACTGGAACTTGCTGGGATCCATGGCAGCCAGAATGAACGGCCCCCTCTCCCGAAATTCTATGAGGGAACATCTTGTTGTGCATTGCACCACAATTAATGTGTCCCTGGATGGTTCTTTTACCAATTAGCTCCCTAAGGAAAGTAACCATTTTTATGCAGGACTTTTTTTTTTTTTTTTTTTTTTTAAATCTTCCTGTCTTCTCTCTCAGCAACCTGCATATAGCAGATGTTCACTAAATAATTAGGAATTATAATTGTTGGGAGCTGTAATTTGATTGGCCACTTGATGACTTCAGCTTATTCTTCTTACCTAACATGTATCATGTGGTTGTTTTGGTTAAGTTCACAAAAGTAGAGAGATCATTGGAGAATTTCTGAGGTTCACAAGATCCACTGCTCAGGGTTCTAGGAGACTACCTCTAAATCATGTGACCTCTGAGCCTGCAAGGAGCTGCAGTTAATTTGGGGGAATGGTATAGATTTATTTTTCTAAAAAATCAAATTCTTGTGTTCCTTTTTTGAAAATATATAACTGTACAGGCCAAGGCAGCCACCTGGATGCATCTGGAGCCATATCCTAAAAATTCTGTAAAATAATTTTATGAACTAGCAAGTTACTAAAGGAAGTGAATGAACAACACTTAAGAATTCAGGATTTGAAGGTGTGCTATAGGAATTCAGCAGGAAATATGTATATGAAATGTGGTCAAAGAGGAAATGACAAGCTTAGAGAGCCCTGAAAGGTTATCTGGATAAACAGAAAAGTACTGCAGGTAGGTCTGAGATGGACAGATTAAATCATAATCTTAGAGGAGTGAAAAATGTCATCCTAACCAAGGGCTGACCCAAATTCCACTCAAGCTGGAGAGACACATAATAGAGCATATGGATTAAGAGGGTTTGAGTTGAAGGTCAGGTTTTTAGTATGTCTGGGCTGGCAGGATGTAAAAGTCAGCCAGGCATAACAAACACATTGCCCTGTTGAGCGAGCGGGCGGCAGAAGGGCCGAAGCGTACGGTGCATGTGAGGCCCGTGGGTCAGTTACTCACTTCTCTTCCGCTGACCACACTCCACTCTTGGCCATCTGCAATTGCATGCTCTGTCCCTAAGGGGAACCAGGCAAAAGTATAGGATGGATGAGCACAGATTCGCTAACAGGGCAGGTAAAGCAACTCACAGATCCCTTCTACTCACAATGAATTAGAACATTTAACACTAATTTCAAACAGTTTATAGAAAAGCTATTTAGAGGAGGATGAGAATTTGAGTTTTATGGCAAGATAGCAACTCCAAACTATAAGATACTTACTTCATGAAGGCTCTCATTGTCTGGACCTACATAATAGTCTTCTGTTCTCTCTCTCTCTCTCTCTCTCTCTATATATATATATATATAATTTTTTTTTTCTTAAAGTACAGCTCCCTCCTCCCCTACCTCTCTTTCTCCCTCTCTCTTCCTCCTCCATTTTCCTCCCTTCCTTTCAATGCATCTTCTCTCCTTACTCTAAAAATGTATTAAGCCCCTGTGTTATGCTGAGGAATGTGCAGGCAATTGAACTTATAAACATAACTTCAACTGTGATTCTGCCTTCCCGCACTTCATTCACATCCTATCCGGGAAAATAGACATGCAAATGCTCAAGCACAAGGAGATATGTCAATATTTCTTCTTGGTTAATAATTTTCACTGTCTGCCCACATCTCCAGAAAAAGTACGCATCCTCTCCCTTCACATCAAAACCCTTCACGACTCTGCTCCAAGCCTACTTTCAGGTTTTAGCTGCCAACATTCTTCTGGGTGCCCATTGTATGTCATTTCACACTCACACCTGGCTTTTGCTCATGATTTGTTCTGCTTTCTGAAATGACCCCTTAGTTTCCCCTCCTTCTGTTTCCCTCTGTCATGGTCCTATCCTTCTTTCAAAGTTCAGCTCTTTTTTCTGGGCAGCCTCTTCCACTCCCATTTACACATAGTAGGTGTAATGAAGTGATGCCCTGGTTATGGTACATACAGTAGTGCTTCCTTATCTGTGGTTTTTCTTTCCTCGGTTTCAGTAACCTGGGGTCTGAAAAGATTACAGTATTTTGAGAGAGGGAGTGAGAGACCACATTCACACAGCTTTTATTACAGTATATTGTTATGTTATAATTGTACTATGTAATAGAAGAACTGTTATTTATTTATTTTTGAGACAAGAGCTCACTCTGTGGCCTAGGCTGGAGGGCAGTGGTGTGATCATGGCTCGCTGCAGCCTTGACTTCCTGGGATCAAGCGATCCTCCCACTTCAGTCTCCCAAGTAGCTGGGACTAGAGGTGCATGCCACCATGCCTGGCTTATTTGTTAAATTTTTGGTTGATACAGGGTCTCACTATGTTGGCCAGGCTGGTCTCCAACTCCTGGCCTCAAGCAATCTTCCCACCTCAGCCTCCCAAAGTCCTGGGATTACAGGCATGGGACACTGCACTCGACCAAAAATTGCTGTTGTTAATCCCTTACTATGCCCAATTTATAAGCTAAACTTTATAGGTATGTATGAATAGGAAAAAGCATAGTATATAGAGGGTTCAGTACTATCTGTAGCTTCAGGTAACCACTGGGGGTGTTGGAACATGTGTCACCTCAGAAAAGCAGCAACTACTGTATGTCTTTTATATTAATAGTTGTTAGCCAACATTAGAACACTACTGTCCTAGTTCAGACCATGCTGAAACTCTAGGGCTGCAAAAGCACTTTTGGGATTATGAACCCCTTTGACAGTCTGATAAAAAATATATGTACCCTTTACCGAGAGACGTTTTTATACTTATAAATTTAACGTAATTTCTCAGAAGATTTCAGACTCCTCTGAAGTTCATCCAGAGACACCTGCCCACCTGATGACTGACAGCATCTGCAGCGGACCAGGCTACAGGTCCAGATGAAGGGCATCTGTCCCTGAGACATACGGCCCTTCCTGGCATCCACTGATGGGGAGAGGTAGGTCTTCCGATGGAGCTTCAGAATCTGGAAGGTGGGCCACAGGTGGTTGAGGGAACTCTGGCTGCTTGATGTTTTTTATTCTCTTCAGTCAGGTCTTGAGAATTCTTATCTAGCCTCTGGACCTCCCAGGTGGGAAGAGTTAAAGCCCCTCTGCCCCATGGAGGTTCATTCTGAGTGAGTTCAAGGTGTAAGCCATATTATCTGATGGGAGGTTACCCTCTGAGCTGGCTTAAAGTCATGTTTAAATAGTCTAGCCTAGTCTCAATCTGTTATGGGCCTTAAGATAAGACACTATAGTGCATTGCTGAACCAAGATGCAAAGAGGCTGTCTGAGAATTAGGTAGACATCTCTTAATGCTTTGTTTATGTTATACAGAAACATGATTTTAAATAGTAATTTTGGAAAGAGCTATTGGTGTTCCGTGAGTTCCATTCTCTGAAGGAGTAGGGGCTCTTTCCTCTTCATTTTATGCCAAGAAAAGGGGACTTCCATGGAGCTGCTTTGTGTTCCTGCAGTAGGGGGTCACATCAGACCTGTGTTGGCCTCCTGTTGGAAAATGCCACAGGTAAAAAGACAGGCTGGTTAGCTGCTCTAACAGGGAGGCTAAGGAGAGACTGTGGCCCTGGTGGCTGGCACTTGAGGCTTGCATGAGAACCTCCTCGGGGCTGGATGTGGGCCACATGTGTGACAAAACCCTAGTGTGGCCCACCTGAGATTGTGTCTGAGAGAGTCCTCACCTGAGATTGTGTCTGAGAGAGTCCTCACCTGAGATTGTGTCTGAGAGAGTCCCGTGCAGGGGCGAACATATCTCAGCATGGAGAATTTAGAGGTAGGGCATCACCCACATTAAAGGATCTGTATTTGAGAGGCCAGGATTGGGAGGTTTCCAAAAAAACCACAATACTATCCCCCAGAAAGAGTCATTTGTAAATATCTCCAAGTCCAATGAATGTGAAGCCAGCCAACAGTAGTGCTCGTCAGTAGGAATGTCCCTGCTTTCTTTTTCTCTGAAAGGGTCAGAAACTAAAGATAGAGGAGGGGGAACTGAAATTGTAGGTGGGGAACAAAGAGATTTCCTTTCCCAGTTACAGGCTTACAATTTGGTTGAGATGTAGGATGTGGGAGGTGAAGGAGTCTGAAACCTCAAATCGAATTGGAGTTTTGTTTTGTTTTTTTGAGGCAGGGTCTCCCTTTGTCACCAGGTTGAGGTGCATTGGTATGATCATGGCTCATCCCAGCCTCAAACTCCCAAGCTCAAATGATTTCCTGCCTCAGACCCTCTACTACCTGGGACCTCAGGCATGCACCACCACATCCAACTAATTTTGCAATTATTTTGGAGACGGGGTTTCACTATGTTGCCCAGGGTGGTCTCAAACTCCTGGGCTCAAGCCATCCTCCTGCCTCAGCCCTCCAAAGTGCTGGGATTACAGGTGTGAGCCATTGTAACCGGCCCCAAGTTGGAGTTTTGACTATTACCTGGGTCTCTGCATTCTACTTATTAAAGCAAACTAGTGTTTATATTACCTAGCAGTAGCCAGGGACGTTACAGGACTTCCTTGAGTTGTCACTTGGAGGTAAGGGAAGAACCAGCCTTAATGAATAAGTTGAAAGTGACAGTGAGTTGAACAAGTCATGTAGTGATTGCACTAACCTCAGAGGAACTGAGCCTTGCTTTGTTTTTTTCCTAAGAGAGCAGAGGGGTTCTTTTGCAGCAGACACATAAGAGCTACTGGGTTATGTGCACTGTATTTTCTTCCGTGCCTTTATTCCTTTTCTCCCTGGTGTTGTCTTTGTGAATCTAAGACCTTTGCTGAGGAGAGGGGTAAGTTTCCCTTTCTTTGGAAATGTTCATTCAGTATTCAGCATATGTTTATTGACTGTGTACTGCAGAGGCTCTCAAGCCTCAGGGTACAGAGGGACCACCTAGGGTGCTTGTAAAAATGCTGATTCCTGGGCCCCACCTATGCAGATTTTGATTACACAGCCCTGTAGTGGGCTGAGGAATTGGCAGCCTTTAAACAAGCTTCTGGTGTGGGATCTTTGATCCATACGTGAGTAGTGCTGGTCTCTACTGGTTTCCTGGCACTGTGCTGGGTGCCTAAATATCACAAGAAATCAGGCATATTTTTTACCCTCAAAAATCTAACAGTTTGGTGGCATATGTAGCTAGCCTGCAAATTATCAACGTGTTTGAGCATGTGTTTCTTGGAAGTATTTACAAACCATGAGACAGCAATAGGGTTAGTGTGGGAAGAGACAGAAAAAAAACCCTTGTAAGTGCCAAGCACAAAACATTTCCTACTGGTGAGACAGTCAGGCTGGGAAGAAAGGGAAAATGAAGGGCAAAGTCTTTAAGAGGCTCACCACAGTGAAAGAGCAACTAGTAATTTGAGGATTCCTTTGCCAGCATTCTGCCAAATGTATGAGAATTAGAGCTGTCAGGGTCCTTGGAACTCATCAAACCCAATTTTACCCTTGAGAAATAAAGAAAATGAGACCCAGAGACCCTGAATGATTTGCTCAAGTGCACACAGAGAAGAAGGTAGGATTGTTTATCTGATACATTTTGAATATATGTTGAACCAATAATCACTTATGCCAAGGTGGGTCATTCATTGGCTTAGAATTCTGGAGGCAGTTCTGGACCTAATAGTTAAAATCCCTGTAAACATATGATTCAGTGAGGAATATAATTAGAAAGGCCTCCAAAAGCTTCTTTTTAAATAACCATTTTGTCTAAGATAAAACAAGTGAAAAGAAATCCCCATGGTAATGTATTATGTCTTAGCTTTTGACCATAAATTATTAAAACTGAAAAATATCTTTGGCACAAAAACTGAGTTGTGAATACATCTTCATTTGTTCAGGCACCATGTATTTGCTGAGAGCCTACTATGTTCCAGGCAACCGGTGATGACTTCCAAGTCAACTTGGAATATGAAAGAGGGATCCACTTTAGAAAGGACACAGCTCCCTCTGGGTGTGTGCTGGTTTTTTACAAGCCATCAGTGACTGCCAATCATGTCGGCAGCTGATGTGCAGGCTCAGCTGACTGGGAGTCAGTTTTACATGCCACTGAGCTAGGGTGTCCTCTGAGAGATACTGCCCCTCCAATGGCAAGGACAGGTTAAGCAGCTCAGCGACACTTACTTCCTTGTAGCATAAAAGATGACTTACTGTGGAGGGGGTGGGATTTGAGAAAAAGAAATTCCTGCTCTGGAGTAAAGCACCTGGCTTATCTCGAGAAGGAAGGTGAGGTCCTGATTCTTCCCTTGGGAAGAACATCAGAGTTTTCCCTCTCAGGCTGAGACAATCCCATGTCACTGGGAAGCTTTTGTTAATCTCAGGCTACGTTTCTGATTTTGCCCCTCACTTTTCAAGTGAAAGAATTGAAAGAGAATGGATATTCAAAAAGACTCACATCCACATGAGTTTATTTCTCTTTTATTGTTAGGCGGTTAATATAATCAAGTTCTATTCTGAAATTCATAACTGTAAGACTTCATCTCCCTCCAGCAACAGCAAAGTGCAGCAATAGGATGAAGGGGCCTGTTGCCTTGTCTTACAAATAAATAAATAAATAAATAAATACTTTAAAAGTCTGAAGATCCATTTAGGAAGGGAACTAGGAAACCTAAAGTCTTTCAGAGGAGATGATACACAGACTGTGTGTTACACCAATTTAGGGGCTCCCAAGACATAAGTCTTACATGGATCACAGCACAAAGAACTTGGCAAGCATGGGAACTGCTGGGCATTCCCAGAGCTGTTTGGCCCCACACTCTGGAGGTGAGACACACTCACACTGTGATCAGTGGGTACTGGGTGAACACTCAGGGGTCTGACGTCCAAACCCTTTGCTGTCAGACATTCACATGTGGGTCCTTGGATATGTTGGGGATGAGTGTCACATGCAGCTCTGAATAAGATCACAATTACGCTTTGTTAGTGTTAGAGTTAAAAAAGGAAATAAAAATACTAAGTCCCGGCCAGTGTTCAGAGGCTCCCTGGAAACAAAATAAATTCAAATCTGTCAGCCCGGTGACCCAAATGGTATGGTTTGGGCATTTAAAACAGGAATGCTGAAAAGATAGCAAGTTGAATATTGAACCCTGTCAACAGATTGAGGCATGCTATTTCTGAGATTTCTACTCCCGCCATTACTACTGTTACTATTATTATTCCTGGTCTGTGACCACTCTCATTGCTGTTACTCCTACTGCTACCAATATTACTATTGGAACACAGTGCTAAATCAAACTGAAACTCAAGGAAGGGCCTCCTCAAGTTGCTCCCAACCAACTTCTCTCATCTTAACTGGCAGAATTTTTCTCACAGGAGAAGCATATTAAAAGGATAAACCATTTAATTTGGGGACAAATTATGTAACTAAATCTTAGGTCTTTTGTCTATAAAAGTAGAAAAAATTCATCACTCCACATGGGTGTTATAAAAGCCAGAGTAAAGTTGTGCATGTAAAGTCCTAGGTCAATGTCACCCATGAAGTAGAAACATTGAAAGTGTTCATTCTTTCCTTTTCTTTCTCCCCAGCCTACTGCCATTCTTGCTATTGGAGACTCCAACCAGGACTTAAGGGAGAGATCCATGGGATAGGTGGGGGAGTTTGAAGGAGAAAGGGGAATGGAATAAAGAGTATTAAAGCAGAGCTGCCCTGCTCTAGTAGCTATGATGAGGTGCCACTCAGATAGTAAGGCTGCCTGCCGGAGGATGAAGGAGAGTGGGAACTGACCATAAACCAGTGGCCATTTATTTTTCTAACAATACAGATTCACTGGCCCAAAAACACAAACTAGATTAATGCAATCAAAATGTTTGTGGATCATTCATTGAGTACCTATTATGTACCACATTTAATATACCTCCCCTAACCCTTGCAAAAACCCCTGGTGGTTTATATGCACATATGACTTAAGGGACTTGTGTCAATGACCAGCCGCAAGCCGAGCCAGGAAAATCCTTCCTGCAGTGACCCTCGAGAATGGATGCTTCCCTGGAAAAATTAACACTGTAAATGTTAAGGAAATGTTCACAAGTGAAAAGAAGATTCTCTCCTAGGTTTGATAGAATTAGAGTAGCAAGCCTTCCTCAAAAATCCTAACCTCTACATAGCTATACATAGCAGCCATCCCCTACTCAACAACAAATGGGAAGCACAAACTTTTCTTTCTATGGCTGTAAAGCATGATACTAAAACTGACGGCACCATAAATCTCAAGTCATGGAAACGCTGTGAAATGTTACGTGTAACAATGCAGTGTTACAGGTAAGACCACAGAGGTTGAAGTTTTGCTATGTTTTAATTGTGATCACCCGAAGACCATCTTTCAGAGTTCTTTACTGTCATGGTACCATGACTAAGACTTTTTTTTCTTTTCTTTTCTTTTTTTTAAGTTATCTACTTTAAAGTTCAGAAGAGTAATTACCTCAGTCGGGCTTAAGCAGGTACATTTCTAAATAACTGGGAACAATTTTTTTTATTTAGAGCTTTAGATATCTTTAATGCCTTTGCTAGAGTTTAGTTCGTGAATCCTTTAGAATCAAAGTGTGATTAATTTAGGTTCCAACAGAAAATACGTTTTTGTAAATGTAAGAATAAATGTTTTATGTTTTGACTGTGGCATGGAATGTTCTTATGAATTCTATAACTTGTCAACTGGACTCAGAAACAGCAATAGCTTTATAAAACATGAGTATTAGGAACATAAGAACGATGAAACAGAAAAGCAAACAAATAAAAATGTTTGTTTCATGCTCTTCCTCACCACTCCCAGCAAAAATGCCCTCTCACCAAAATGCCCTAAACCAACTCAATGCTCTTTAGAATCTTTAGCTCATTCACATAAGGTCCTTTACCCTTATATCAAAGAAATATTGAAGCTTGCTTCAACGAAGGCCCATGCCTAGCTGGGAGGAGTTGTCTGAAGATCATATTAATGACAATTTTCAAAAGAAATAGGGGGTAATCTGCTTGCTCAATTACAGCAAACGAATTCCTCCTGTTGGAATTACTGCTGAATTGTAAATCTCTTCAAGAAAGGCCAGTCAACCAACTGTGCTGGACTCCTACACGCCGGGAGTGTTGTGATTCAAAGAGCAGCCAGTAGGAACTGGGTGAGGAAGCCAGGGACCTGACCTGCAGGCAGAGGTACAGTCACAGTTCCCAAATGTAAATGTCTCCAAATCACCATCACACACAATAGAACAATCGAAGCTGCACACAGAGCATCACAGAATATCATGTGTGCATAGCATCACAGAATCTCAAAGCAGAAGAAGTTGGGGGCTCTCTGGACTAAAATTCCTTTATATGGTAGGGATTTCTCCCATAGGGTCCCTGACAGCAAACATCCGACATCTTTTTTACAATCTCCATTGGCAGGGAAGCTCAGCATTTATGAAGATGCTGATTCCATCATTAGCTCCGATGCTAAGATAATTTTCTTGAAAAACGGAAAATTTACCTTTCTCTAAGTGTTCAAATTCTGTTTCTGTAGCAATATCTGAAAAGTCATTGTTGACATTTCTTCTAATACATTTAGGGTTAATTAACACAAAGGCTAGGTATTCATCAGATTGCCCTGATAAGATTTAGTTTTCAGACCCCTCCGTTTAACTGCTTTTACCCTCTAGATTCACTCTGGTTCAAAAATGTTAAGGGGATGGAGAGGGAAGGAATGGACTTAGACGCTAGATTTATTTATTCACTAAATAAATACTCAAATGGTTACTGTGTTCCAGGCACTATTCTAGGAATAAAGAAAAATAAAACAGATAATAATTTACGTCCTCAGGGAACTTATAGTATAGTCTGTGGGAGACAGATAAGAAACAAAATATGTAAAGAAGATAGAGTAAGCCAGATGGGAATAATTGCCAAGGAGAAAAATCAAGCAGAGAAGAGTAAAAGAGGGTGTTGGGGGTACTGGAATTTTAGGTAAGGCAGCAAGGAAGGTCTCATTAAATAAGTGAGGGAATAAGACAAGTGGTGAAGAACGCTTGAGGCAGAGGCAATGGTGCAAGGCCTCAGGTGTGTTTGGGTTGATGGGTCTGCGGATCAGGAGGAGGGAAGTGAGGGTGGAGAGCATGGGTCAAGAGGAATGGAGTTGGGGATTGGGCTGGAAAGATAAGGGAAACCAGAAGGGGCAGAAGCTTGTAAACCATGGAAAGAACTTTCGGTTTTCTCTGAGTGAGGTGGATTCTCCACTCATCTCTTTATTGAGTGGATTTTCAATATTGCTATGTTCTCTGGGTTCTCACATAGTACAATAGTCCCCCCTTATCTGCAGTTTCAATTACCCGTGGTCAGCAGTGGTCAGAAAATATTAAATGGAAAATTCCAGAAATAAACCTTTTACAAACTTTGAATTGCAAGCCATTCCGAGTAGCATGATGAAGTCTCACACGGTCCCACTCTGTCCCTTCCGGGACGTGAAGCAACCCTTTGTCCAGCAGATCCACATTGTACCCACTCCCCACCTGTTAGTCACTCAGCAGTCTGGGTTGTCAGACTGACTGTTGCAGTATCGCAGTGCTCGTGTTCAAGTAACCCTTACTTTACCTAATAGTGGCCTCGAAGTGCAAGAGTAGTGATGCTGGCCATTCACATTTGCCAAAGAGAAGCAGTAAAGTGCTCACTTGAAGTGAAAAGGTGAAAGTTCTCAACTTAATAAGGGAAAACAGTATACAGAGGGTTTGATGCTATTTATGGTTTCAGGTAGCTAGGGGTCTTGGAATGTGTCACCCGCAGATAAGTGGGGAACTCCTGTAGTGGCTTTACTGGTTAGGTGACTGGCTTTGTGCAAAATACTTAGGTCACGTTTTCTCTCGAAGCTTTATTGAGCTTGCACCACTGTCTTCTGGCACTGAGTGTTTCTGTAAAGAAGCTGGAGACCAGCTTACCGTTGGTCCTTTCTAGACAGCTTGCTTTTCACACCTGCATGCCTGAATAACTAACCTTTAAGTTCAGTAACAGTACCAAAACATGCCTTATAGCAAAGATGCACTATTAATTTTTTCCCAGAACTTATTTTTTCATGCTGATTCAGTCCTTTCTTCATTTTCAGGTGTTTTTTTCCTACTACATCTTTCATTCTCTTTGGAAAATCAATTCCTGTATATTTATGTTGGATCACCAATGTCTATCCTTCGTATCTTTTTCTTCTGTGAGTTGCTTTCATCTACAATTCCTTTTCTTCTATTTTCACTGCATAGACATATAGGGCTATTAATTCTGTTTTCAGCTATGTGTATTCTGTTCATTGATGTTTCTAATTTATTATTCCATTCTCTAATCATGTTATTCTGATTCATAATGTGTTTCTGTAGCCCCTAATTCTTTCTTTAGAAGTTTCATTCAATGTTGCCATTACCTCTTTGAGGTCTTGTTTAATTAATTTCATGTTCTCTTTCATTTCTTTTGTAAGGAATTTTTTATGTTTTTAAAAACTTTCAGAATAAATTCTTCATTTGGCCTTTGCATACTTTGTCCCTTTATTTTACAACTTGTCATTTGTGTCTCTATCTGTCACAGCTTTCGCTTATAGCTTTATCTATAGCTGCAGCCACTGCTGTCTCTCTCTGTTTATACCTACACCTACATAGCTAGATCATTGAATCATTTCTGCCTGGTCTAATGTTGTAACATCATTTATCCACCTATCCACTAATTAACTAATTAATTCAACAAATACTTATTGACTACCTAGTAAGGGCCGGGCACTGTTTTGGATACTGAGACAAATCAGTGATAAAAACAGACAAAAATCCCTGCCGATGCGGAGCTTACATTCTAGCGGAGGAAGACAGAGAGTAAATAATGAGCTTCATAAGCAGGAACATTACATAATGTGTAAAAAGGTGATCAGTGTGATGGGCAAGACTGTGACAGGGTGAGGTGATGAGAAGTGCAATGGGTCACCGCAGGAGAGTTTTGAGCAGAGGGGTGATATGACTTGGTGTGTTTAAAATTTTTTAGAACCTGGCTGCTTTTTGCCTGTATAACATGTACCCGATATGACCACTTTGCATAGTGTGAATGGGTTCTCCTTGAACTTTTTTTTTCCTTGTCAGGGATCTTTTGCCCCTCACAGCTTCTGTTGAAGGCTGGTGCTTTTCTTTGACTGAAAGAGTGAGGAGGAGGAGGAGAGAGGTCGGCTGGAATCTTGGACAGCCACTTGGTAACCCACTTCCTGCTCTCTGGAAATATTGCTAAAAACTGCATGCCAGGATGACTCTATCCAACCGGGATGTGTCCTGCTTCCCTAGAGGATCACCCTCCTAAGTGTCCCCCAATTCTGGATGACTCCCTTTCACTGGAAACAAAGGAAGTCGGTTTGAGGTTGTCATTCATGCCTCTTCCCTCCCTTCCCAAGCAGCTCTTCACCTCTGTCTTGGACAGAGGATGGGGAAGGGCAGGCAGCCGGTGGGGCCCCTGCTCTGATGCAAGGCAGCGGACTTCCACTAGCACCCTGCCGCTGGGTCGCAGCCTCCCTCAGTGGCTCTTGGTTCTGGTGTCCCCTCTTGCCTTTCATTCTGCAAAATCATTGCTTTTAGTTCTAGGTGATGACAATAGTCCTGCCTTCCTCCTGGCTGGGAGAACAAAACTAGTACGTTGTACTTATGTCATGTAATGGTTATTTCTTAGCATCACAAAGTATACACCGATGTGTAACGGTGTTTTCTTAATTTTAGAAAGACTCTGTTTAAAGGGAACCACATTTTCATTTTGATACTTAAACCAATGACAAATGTTTTTCACCAACACTTGAGGATTTGGATACCTATCACTGGTTGTGAAAATGAGGGTCTTTATTAAAAAGTCTTGCTTCTGGGGGACAATCTCCTTTGTGTTCCTGAGTCTCATAAAATGAAAACTTAAACAGACATTTGCATATAAATCAATAAGGGCACTTATCCCTTCCACGCCTTATACATAAATCTGTTATTTCCTAAGTGTGTATAACGCGTTGAAACTTCAGCTACTTTTCAACCTTGGAAAGTTATTTTTCAAAAAAAAATTAGATTCAATGCATAGATCTGAAAGGCTTCCCATCCTTTACAAGATTTTTTTCTTTCTCTTTTTCTGCTCATTGTAAAACACTGTGAAGTATTGCACTGTGGGGCTATATACTCTGGATTGCCCTAGATTCAGGGAATTCAGAGTTAAGGCTCCAACAGTAACCTTAACTTTGCCTTCTCGCGGGGTTACGGCAGGCTTTTGTTATGTGATCACATCATCCAAAAGAGCTAAATTCTCCACCGCTTATCTGCCATTCCACCTGCAAAACCCTCTTTGAAGTCGATGGAGCTCTGGGCACTGAGGGGCCAGACATACTATAGGAGAATTAGGCCCTGTGCATTCAAAACTACAAAATGACACATATATGTGCATTTCTTATCTGCGAGAAAAGGTTTAAAAGGCCACAATTTAGCTACTTGTTGGTGCCTTCTGGAGGAGCTATAGAGAAAAAAGAGTGTGAGCTCTTCCATTTATGTAAGTCACATTCTATGTCATGTCACCGACTCGTATATAGTTGTTGGATAAAAGCCTCCATTGTACAGGAAAGGTAACCTTGTAAAAATGACAAGCGCAGGCTTTCTCCATGTTTTATGCAATTAAAATGTTAACCTTGACATTATACTAGCCCTTCAGTTTTCTTTAAATGCCCTTCAGTTTGTGAACCTGAGGAAAAAAAAAATTTTTTTAAAGGTGTGGAGTTTCTAGAGCTAGCAATCTCCTTCTTACCCATGTCTTCTTTGTGGACAGCCATGGAGACTGGCTGTCCCAGCCAGAGGCCTTTGCCATTATTTTAGGGATTCCTTCACCATCTCTACTCCTTCATTTCTTCCAGGAAGTTTCTTTCCAATCCTGCCCTGTCTCTTCTCTACTGAGTGATGAGAAGGTAGAAGAGGGAAGAGAGTGGACAGAGAGTGAATGTTTTTCCATCCACCTCGGTCCACCCAGCGTGACAATGGTAGGTAGGATTCCTTGAACTATCTCCTCACTTGTGGAGGCTCCGGCGTTGCTCCTTAAAGAAAATTCCTTGGACCCTCTCCAAGTCCTGAGTTTCCTCAAAGGCAGCTGAGTCTCTTTTAGTTCTGTCTATCTTCTGTGCCCCTCTACGCCCTCCCCCTCATTCTGATTTATAACCAGGAGTGCTTATTTTTATCTACACGGGGGGAAAACAGACAGGAGGGTGGGTGACACAGAAGAAGACTTTGAATAGCTGCTTGCAAGTAGTAACATCTGTGTAGAAAAACTCATAAAGATGGCGTGCGTCTCTGGGTGTGGCTGTGCCACAGGACACCGAGGGAGAAGCTCTGAGATGCTGCTTTCCAAAATGGCCATCAGAACCCTGGGCTGACATGAAAAGTGGGTAGGGAAGTAGGCGGATCAACTCCTGGCACCCACGGGGGAAGGAAGTGAGTTAGTGATGGGCAGTTAGATGATGTTTCCTGGGATGGGGTGGGGTACATGGCACCGGGAGCCCACTTCCTGCCGTGCCTCAGCCCTGGCTTGGTGGAGCAGAATCCACCCTTTTCGGCTGCCCCCAGGAGCAATCGCCTCCAGTCTGAGCTGGATGACGTTCTGCTTCTTCTGCCTGGTATGGGGGAGGGGACAGGAAGAATGGAAACCCTAAGTCCTATTGTTTTTGAGGATAACGTTCTGATATTCCAGTTGGAATTCTGAGGTTATTTTTACCTAGAAACATGAGCTTAATTCTCATTCACATCTGTAGTCCAGTACCAACTTTGGGTGGGGTCTAGATTAGGAAGTGTGTTGGGCCAGAGCTGGCAATCTCCTTTTCACCATGAAGCTGATGAAACTTACATCCCAGGGCCCCTCATGGGAAGCGACACACCTGGGGGAGGCCCTCACACCATGTCCTTCTGATCACACGTTTCACTGAGATATTTAACTGCAGGTGGCTGCCTCTGTTGTCTTTTTTCACATTGATCCCCATTCCTGCCCCCACTCCAACACTGCCCTCGGTTGGAGGTACTTGGAATGGTTGTGGGCATTTGTGAGGAAGTTGAGTTGGGGATATATTCAGCGATGGTTGTCAAGACTGGGATGTCTTTACGTGGTTTGCAGTTCCTTCTATGAATAACTGAGTTATTGTGAAATATCTTGGCATAGAAAGTCCTTCTACCCCTTTGGGACATGGATATGCACTGCCATAGGACCTTGTTTGGTGGCATCTGGCACTGGAAGTAGGTGGACAGTGGAGGCAACAGTTGAAATGTGCAAAGCCAGAAGCTAGTCTATGAAATATTCTTCTAAATCTTACAACTCCTTTTTTTTTTGAAACGGAATCTTGCTCTGTCACCCAGGCTGGAGTTCAGTGGCACGATCTCTGCTCACTGCAACCTCCATCTCCCAGGTTCAAGCGATTCTCCTGCCTCAGTCTCTCTAGGTAGCTGAGACTACAGGTGCACCACCATGCCTGGCTAATTTTTCTATTTTTTAGTAGAGATGGGGTTTTGCCTTGTTGACCAGGCTGGTCTTGAACTCCTGACCCGTCTACCTTGGCCTCCCAAAATGCTGGGATTACAGGTGGGAGCCACCGTTGCCTGGCCTAAATCTTACAACTATTATAATAAAAGTAACTTAATTGAGGACTTTTCTCGTTTGACAGTAATCCTAAAACTTTACTTACCAATAACACATGATGCTCTAAGAAACTTTTGTGAGAATGAATAATTTTTCAAAAAAAGATTAATCATAACAGAGGAAGTACAAAATCATCTTCAATAATCTCTACGGAAATTGAGATTGCACAATTTTTGTCATCTGAAGAGGCAGTAAAAGGTATTAACCAAAAAACTTAGGAAATATTATCGAGTATGATAGATTATATTTGTGAATTTCATGATGTTTATGGCTTTTCCAACTTTTATATTTGTAATTCGTTGTGATTTTTTTCTCATTCTAAAAAATATTAACTTTAATACATAATTTTGTATTCTTAATTTGGTACTCTTTTTCTTAAAGAGAGTTCCCAAAATTATACATGCTTCATGATCTACAAAATCCCAAAGCTGCCATTGTAGAAAGAATATTCTGACCTATTAAATATTGACCTAGCAAAAAGATGTTTTAAAAGGTGGTGGCTGGCCAACAATTATTTTAAAGGTATAACAGTCACTGCAGAAACAGTCTACGGAGGGCATTTTATAATTCAAATCAACATCTCTCAATTCATCATTTGGTAGGTCTCTTGGACATCTGAACAATCCAATGTCCTCAAACGCTTCATCACTGAGTAACGTCCCCTGTACCTTTTCCAATGGATCCCTCCAAAATTCTGATCCTAATTCAGAGCTGAAAGATTGCAATAGTAAAGCCCATTAAAAACAGGAGCAAAGAAATCAAGAAACAATCTTAATCCTAACTTGGATGGAAACAGAGTCCTCTGGCTGAGTAAATGGAAAGCAACAACTCCAGTTTGGCCACAGGTCTCCTATCCAAGGATTAGTATATAAAATCATGTTCCAGATGTGCTGAAAGTATGTGCAAATAGCATGTCTTTTATTTGGAAAGAAAGTCCATAGGCTTTCGGTGTTCTGCAGAAATCCTGCATTCCTGGCCAGTTTTTCTGAATTTAGCTAGATACCCAGATTAGGTAGTGACCCCAAAAGTGAGAGTAGACCTAAAAATTCTAAGGCAATAATTACAATGATGACAGAGTGTGGTTAATACATTCTAGAAAGTAGAACCAGGCAGAAGGGCCCCAAATGGCACCTTGTTAGTGATGTAAATAGTGGTAGGGTGGTGTAGCTGGGAGAGCATGGGTTTTGGAGATCTAGGTTTAAATCTGACCCTGGCTATGTTACATAACCTCCTGAACCTTGGTTTCCTCATGCATAAAGCAAGCTAAATGATACCCACCTGCAAGAATGCTAGAAAGAATGAAAGCAATGCTGTGGGTAAAGTGTCTGGATAACGGATATTCAATGAGTGATAGCTATTATTTCCTTTGTGAGTTTATGCCACCACCGCTGTTGGAAGGTCAAAGTCTTAGACTCATCCATAATAACTGCTTTTATAAGCAAGCGTGACTTTATTTTCAACAATGCTAATTTATTGGCTACTGACACGCTTGCAGTTCTTGATTTAATGTGTTGGGTTCTCTTGGTTTGTGAACCTGGTTTCTATTTGTTAGAAGCTGGGAAATTTTAGACATTGCTCACGGATATAGGATTTCACGGACTAAATTTGCAAATGGAATGTTTCTCTCTACAGTTAAGTAACTATAGATTTTTTCTTTTTTAAAGGGAAAGAAAAGGAAATCGTAAGAAGGGCTATTCTGAAAGGAAAAGAAATTGAGTCATATTTCAGAGTGGTTAAAGGATTTACTATTCTATTCCAACTTAGAAGTTTTCTAAGAGTAAATTTAGTTCATTTTTCTTTTTCTTTTACAAATATTCAGTGGAAATCACATACATGACAATTCAAAGTATCAGGCTTCAGGATGTTCTCTGCACACTGAAGAACATTAGCAAAGACCTGTTTACCATCTTACATTTTCAGAGAGATATAATATTGCCAATTTAAGCCAACTGTTTTCCTTCAGGTCGTATTTGTATGTTCTCATTGGAATCGCACAGCAGGGGAAAAGCCTCTACAGAAGTCCTCCCATGCAGTTATAATACCTGGAAACTTCAGAATTTTAACACTGAGGACTATAACTGCAAATAACCACAAATACCAGGAAATGTGCGAACACTTGCTGCACATCTGTCTACACATCATGATTGCGGCATGAACACTTGTAAGCAGGCTAACTCCTCTTGGTCATGTGATAATAAACCCAATATAAAGCTGGAGGGCCATTCTCACTTTTTAAAAAAATACTCTTTAAGAGTTATAAGGAAGGCATTTTTGAGTTAAATACATTTTCATTTAAACACATTTTAGAAAACAACAATATAGGAATTGTCATTGACTATACAGTAGGAAGTGCAAAATTAGAGACATTATTATTCCTAATTGTATGTCCCTGGGCAAGTTACTTGATTTAATTAAGCCTTAGCTTCTTCAAGAGTAAAATGAGGAAATGATACCTTCTTAAGTGCCTGTGAAGATGAAATGAAATCATGTTTCTAAAGAGCTTATCTCAGTGCTAAATGTCCAACAATGGTAATTATGATGATTTTGGCCTGTAAGTTACATATTGGATTTTAGCATCAGACATATTAACTTGTGAATTTGTATAGTATACATAATTGCAGAAAGTTTGTGTTTGTTTGTTTGAAAACAGGCTAAGAGTTTGGCTGCGCAAGCACTAGCCTGAAGGTATGTGTTGCCTCTTCTAACATACCTTACTTAACTGAAAGACTTTTAACTAAATCGTGCTCTGTATGAGTCCACTTTCTAGAATTTATTACCACAGTCTGGTGGCTATGGTAATCATTGCTCAGGGACTTTTAGCCTTAGGCTTACTTTTGGAGTCACTACCTAAGCTAAGTATCTTAATTCAGTAAAACTGTCCAGGAATTTAGACATTTTCTTCAAGATACCAAAAAATTTAAGGACTTCCTTTGCAAATAGAAAGAAATGCTGTTTGTGTGTACCCTCAGCTTGCACGGGGCATTATTTTTATTTTAATCTTTGGATGCAGGACTTCTGTTTAAGCCAGAGTTGACGGTTTTCATGTACTTTGCCAGTGAGCCCTATTTATTTGTTGTTTCCATTGGAATTGGATTTAGGATTATTTCTTGATTTTTTTTTTTCTCCTGTCTTTAAATTGGCTTTGTTTTACAGAATCTTCTCATTTGGGGTCAGGATTTTGGAGAGATCTTGTGATACACATACTTCTGTTATAGAGATGAGTGAGCAGAGGTTTGATAAGAGTTAGTCATGGTGAACCGTCTGAGGTTACCGAATTGTTCAGACATCCAAGAGACCCACCAAACGCTGGCTCAAGATATGTCTATTTGAATTCTCAAAAGCTCTCCAGAGACTGTTTCTGCTGTTAGTTTTCTCTCATGTCTTTGCCCATGTTTTCCTGTGATGCAACAGCCTCTTCATTACTGATTGTGAGATTTCTTTACATATTAAAGATACTTCACAGTCTATCACATGTGTTGCAGCTTTTTTTCTCAGTTTGTTATTTATCTTTTCATTTTGGTGGGCTTTTAACATAAAGTTCTTTTACATTTTTATATATAAAATCATTGAAGATTTTCCTTTACTGATGTGTTTTGCTGTTAGTTTTAGAAACACCTAATCCCATTTGAAATGATATAAAAATCACCAAAAGTGTTGGTGCAAAGGGGAGACGTTATCAGAACTGTGGTTCAGTGAATTAGTCTGACACCATATTTGGGAGAGTTTGGAGTGGACTGATGTGGAAGATGGAGAGGGCTGAAGTTAATAATTTTGTTAAAAAATTATAAAGGTCTGAAGTAAGTGGTATTTCATGTATTATATTTCTTGACTTTGTTTTTTTCCCTCTGAGAAGAATAAATAAGACAATTTCTTAGAATTTATTGAACTTCTTCCTCTCTTCTTTCCTTTCCTATAAATATATAGATTGCATGTCCATTCCTAAGTCTGCAGGCCATGGCTAGGTGTGCTGTGTATATCATCACCTGTCATACTTGCTACTAAAGCTTTGCTCCCTCATTGACAGAAGGAAGGAAGTCAGCCTAGCCTCCAGGGCATCATTCCATCCCATCCAACCAGAGGATCACTTCTTTCGAATCTTCCAACAGATGCAGGGAATGAGAATATTGTGAAAAATAGAGGACAATAAAAATAATAACCTGAGAATGTTGTGTTTCTACACGTCCATATTAAAACAGTCAAGTAGAGGAATTAAAACATAAAGCAATACACTGTAGTGACAACTATGTCTGTGCTACAATATCCAGTGCCTTTTCAAGCAGATGCAAAAGTAATGATTCTCCAAGTGGAATCCCCAGCCAAAAGCATCAGCATCACTTTGGAACTTAGTAGAAATGTAAATTTTCAGACCCCAGCCTGGACCAATTGATAGACAACTCTGGGTAGGACCCAGGAATCTGTGTTTTAAAAAGTCCTCCAAGTGATTCTGATGCACATTCAAATTTGAGAACCACTGGACTGGATTAGACCTCCTATCTAGGTCTCTGATGTTCAGTCACTCATTACTCAGTCATTGTTGTATGCTTACTGTGTGTTCAGTTCTACAAACACTACTCTAATGCAACTGGTTGTATGATAGATGCTCAAGCGATGAAGAAAGGATGTGGTTATGCATATTGCTTATCTAAGAAGTAATTTTGATTTTACTCTAGTTTCCTGGCTGTCATTGATTGTTTCTTTCAAGTCAAGACAAACGGTACTTATTGCAATTCTATATGTCTTGTGCTGTGCTAACCACTGTAGAGAGTCCAAGCAATGACAAGACATAGCCTCTATCTTCAAGGATCTTACAATTTCACTGAGACCAATCAAACATGCAGGAAATAAACAGCGCTAGGTTAGAATATAGATTCAACTACTGAATTTGAATTCAGTGATATCAATGTGGAGTATTGAGTTTCTTCTTTTATACTTTATTAGTCTTCAAATGACTCTTTTACCCAAACATTTTATCTTTGGAACAAAATTCACAAGTGCACGGAGTGTGAGGGAAATAAATGTCACCCCTCAATAGTGCACTTTTGGTATTAGATCCATCTATTATGATCTTTATTCCTGTGGTGGGGTAGATCTCCCCTGTTGCCCATTACCCTCTTTTTTGAGAGTCCTTAGGTTACCTTAGTTCCAAGTTTATTTGAACAAAACTTGTCTTGTAACTTTTGAATTTGCATAGGAGAATGGGGTGTGAAATTGAGAAAATGTAAAAAATTTCAAAAGACGGAATAAGATGGTTTCTGAAAACCATAGACTGGAGAAATTGACTTTATTCTCATGCAAAACTCACAGCAACTGTATTAAATAAGTGGGTTGTAACTGCTTAAAGGGGGCAATGGCCCAGAGCTGGCACACCTTATCCATGAACAAGTAAAGAGGAAGAATTCTTTTTTTTTTTTTTCCCTGAGAAACATCAGCTTTGTAGACTTGGAGGAAACTATAGACAAATTACTACCATTATGTGGATTTAGGCAGAATAGTCAACAAAGTATGTCTGTTTGAATAAGTTGGAAAAATAATAGGCTACTGGTGGCTCCGTAAATCACTGAGCATGCAAGTCTAGAGGACTTTTTAACAGGGCAGCGTCAGCCCAGGTAGCGCTCTCTGATGTACTGCCTCAAAGATCTGTCCTCAGTCCTTTTCCATTTAACATTTCATTAGTGACTGGAATAAGGGCATAGAGGGACAGACTGTCCGGGCAATGACTGATGGTATAAGGGTCCAAAAAGTTCATGACAGGGTGGAATGATGACACAAACCTGACCACATAAAGTTTAATGAAGGCACAGTTAGCAATCTTTGTGGTGGTTTCACGTGCATGCACTCACACACGTGTGCCTCTGCAAGATTGCTAGCATGCAATCCATGGGTAACAACAGCCCACGTTAAAAAGCCTTACAGGTTGTAGATGACAATGAGCTATAATGGATTCAGCAACAGAATGATGCTGTTGGCCAACACTGATGTGATTGATAAAGGAACAGTGCCTGGAGGAAAGGTTGTAAAATCCCTCTGCAAGGTGGACTGGCAGATCCTGCAGGGGAATATTGTGTTCAGTTCTGGATGCCATGATTTGCAAGGGCACTGGGAAGAATCTCATCATTTCTTCCTGATGCTGGAAGACTCTGAAATAAACACAACCCAAACTTCTAGAAATGTGTCCTGTTGCTGGAAGACTCTGAAATAAACACAACCCAAACTTCTAGAAACACATCCGGTTGCTGGAAGACTCTGAAATCAACACAACCCAAACTTCTAGAAATGCATCAATTCTAGCTTCACAGGATAGCAAAGAAAAGGAGTCGAGAAACTATTAAATAGCCACTGAAAAAACACTTTTGAGCATCTGGATAGCCATCATAGTGGAGCAAAATATAAAAATCCTGAGAAGAAGAAAGGCAATGTTGCTCTATGGTATTTCCTTAAAACACAAATGGGATACAATTTTCCCTGTAAAATAAAAGACAGCATTCCAAGGAACGTGACTTTGCAAAAGTGGTAGTGAGTTTCCCGGTAAAGTTGTTAGAAATTAAGTCTCCTCCTGCCAAGTTTCTCTGTTGAAGTCCTAACCCCCAGTACTCTCAGAATATGACTGTGTTTGGAGATAGGATCTTCAAAGAGGACAGACATTAAGTTAAAATCAGGTCCTTAGGGTGGGCTCTAATCTGGTGTGACTGGTGTCCTGATAAGAAGAGGAAATTTAGACATGGACGTGGACAGAGGGAAGGTGATGTAACCTCTCAAGGAGAAGACAGCCATCTACAAGCCGAGGAGAGAGGCTTGGGACAGAGGCTCCCTCCGTGGCCCTCAGGAGGAGCCACCCCTGCTGACACCTCGATTGCAAACTTTGTGTCTCCGGAACTGTAAGAAAATAAATTTGTTTTGTGTTAGCCACCCAGTCTGTGGTACTTTGTTACAGTAGACCAGGCCAACTATGCCGAAGTTAAGTGAGGGCTGAAGAGGGTGGCTGTTGGCCATCTCCAGCATTTGTCACTTGCTGTAAGGACTGCCCTGAGAGTCGTTAAGTCCCTCCCCAACACTTTGAAACACCTTTCTAAGGTCCCTGTCACTCCTCTGCGTGCTTTCCCTCTCCTTCTGGTCTTCGGGAATCTGGATATGTCCCCGACTATTTGCACAGTTTCCATTCCACACTACTGAATTCTGGCTTCCACTTTAGTTCTAGTTATTTATTACAATGTTTAGTTTAGCCATGTAGAAGTTTTAAACTTTTATAAAATCACATTTGTTTACCTTTTTTTCTTGTAACATTTTTGTGAAGGACAGAGTTTTCTATGCTTGGGTTTCAGGATTTCATTAGTGGCTAAAGGTGATTGGCAAAGGGAAAATACAGCAGATGGCGGGTCCTCGTGGGCTTGGCCTGCCTTTGGGAGGGGAAGAGATGTGGCTCTGCAGTGAGAAGTCAGCCAGCCTCACTGGGACTGCTGGAAACAAAAACAGTGGGCTGGATGCTGAGAAGGAGTCTCTGCCTCCTGGCTGGGGGCATGAAACAACAGTGGCTGTTTGGCAGCAAAAAGCATGGCCTGAAGGAAGCTGCCTCGGGGCACATGCCAGCGTGCTGTTAATCAAGTTGTGGCTCATCACTTTTTCCCTGACTGAGAATTCTCCTGAGCCTTTCCTGCCCGAGGGACCTTGACATCAGCAAAGGCCCTTTTGGAGTTGAATGAAGACCCACGTGCAGAAACAGCAAAAATGCCAGTGAGATGGGGAACCTAGGAGTGTTGTTTAGTTTTTAACCAAATGCTCCTTAAATTCGGTTTATTTAGTTCTCACGATTTTTAGATTTCAACATTCAATTATGAATGAAGCCCATACCAAACTTGAAACAACTCAAGCCCCTCATTACCTATTCAGAAGTAGTTTTCTGCTGGGCAGGGAGGATCTTTTTCATAGCCTGCTGTGAAATGGACACACTTTTAGCTGTTTCTGTTTTGTTTATTTCAGTGTCTTTTGGAAGTATCAAATGCTCTGGGCACAATTCAGGGAATTGGGCTTATTAATTATTTGAGTTCCCTCTCTAAGTGGACCCAAACAGATCTTTATGAAATAGATGAAATACATAGCAGTTGCCAAAAGGATCAACAGATAAGACTGTCTGGTTATTCAAAAAGATGAAGAAAAATATGTGAAATAGTGATGAAAAATAAAACTGCAAGCATCTGCCTGGTCTGACTTCAAAAGCAGGTGAGGGTAGTTTAATTTTTTTAATTAAATTAAATTAAATTTTTACTTTTGTTTTATTTTATTTAAGTTCCAGGATATATGTGCAGAACGTGCAGGTTTGTTACATAGGTATACATGTGCCATGGTGGTTTGCTGCACTATTAACCTGTCATCTAGGTTTTAAGTCCCACATGCATTAGGTATTTGTCTTAATGCTCTCCCTCCCCTTACCCCTAACCCCCTAACAGGCCCTGGTGTGTGTTATTCCCCTCACTGTGTACATGTGCTCTCATTGTTCAACTCCCACTTACAAGTGAGAACATGTGGTGTTTGGTTTTCTGTTCCTGTGTTAGTTGGCTGTGGATGATGGCTTCCAGCTTCATCCATGTCCCTGCAAAGGACATGATCTCATTTTTTTTTATGGCAGCATAGTATTCCACAGTGTATATGTACCACATTTTCTTTATCCAGTCTATCACTGATGGGCATTTGGGTTGGTTCCATGTCTTTGTTATTGTAAATAGTGCTGCAATAAACTTACGTGTGCATGTGTCTTTATAGTAGAATAATTTATATTCCTTTGGGTATATACCCAGTAATGGGATTGCTGGGTAAAATGGTATTTCTGGCTCTAGTTCCTTGAGGTATAGCCACAGTGTCTTCCAAAATGGTTGAATTAATTTACATTGACACCAACAGTGTAAAAGTGTTCCTATTTCTCCACAACCTCAACAGTATCTATTGTTTCTTGACTTTTTAATAATTGCCATTCTGACTGGCGTGAGATGGTATCTCATTGTGGTTTTGATTTGCATTTCTCTGATAATCAGTGATGTTGAGCATTTTTTCGTGTTTGTTGGCCGCATAAATGTCTTCTTTTGAGAAGTGTCTGTTCATATCCTTTGCCCACTTTTTGATGGGGTTGATATTTTTCTTGTAAATTTAAGTTCTTTATAAATTCTGGATATTAGACATTTGTCAGATGGGTAGATTACAAAAATTTTCTCCCATTCTGTGGGTTGCCTGTTGACTCTGATGCTTTTTTTTTTGCTGTGCATAAGTTCTTTAGTTACAGTTAGATGCCATTTGTCAATTTTGGCTTTTGTTGCAATACTTTTTGTGTTTTTGTCATGAAGTCTTTGCTCATGCCTACGTCCTTAATGGTATTGCCTAGGTTTTCTTCTAGGGTTTTCATGGTTTTGGTTTTTTTTTTTTTGATTTTGGATTTAAGTCTTTAATCCATCTTGAGTTAATTTTTGTATAAGGTGTAAGGAAGGGGTCCAGTTTCAGTTTTCTGCATATGGCTAGTCAGTTTTCCCAGCATCATTTACTCAATAGGTGATCCTTTCCCCCTTGCTTGTTTTTGTCAGGTTTGTCAAAGATCAGATGGTTGTAGATGTGTGGTGTTATTTCTGAGGTCTCTGTTCTGTTCCATTGATCTATATGTCTGTTTTGGTACCAGTATCATGCTGTTTTGGTTACTGTAGCCTTGTAATATAGTTTGAAGTCAGGTAGTGTGATACCTGCAGCTTTGTTGAGGATAGTTTAATTTGACTACACTGAATCCTATCCCATACTGTCAGCGACATTTCACAGATGGCAGCCTAGTAGCTGTATTGTAGAGATATCCATCAAGACACATACTTTTACTTAAGACTGGACTTAGGAAGGGAGCAATATATGTCACAGTGGTCTTGCAAACTAATTCAGGCCATGATTACATATGTTAAAGCAATAGATTTCCGGTTTCCCTTCTTTTTGGTTCAAGTAGTAGTCAGAAAAGAGATTGGTCTGAGGCAACTACACATTTAACCAAGTTTTTCTTTTATTATAGTAATGTGGCCCATGTCTTCATTTGTTAAATGTGAGTTTCAAGTGATTTTTGTCTTATAGTGAAGGTAAACGCCAACAGGAAACCCGTGATGCTGATAGTACCATGGCGCAAAGTCTCAGACTTCATACAGGAAAGCTGAATTCAGTCCAGGAAAAAAATGTGCATGTACACGTGAATTCGTGTGTGTGTGTGTGTGTGTGTGTGTGTGTGTGTGTGTAAACACCCCTATTAAAATAATTAGGCACAAACACTAAAGAATACAATTTAAACAGGATTATTATTAGAGATTTTACTCGAATCGTTAACTCTTCTTAATTACTGCTTAATTTAACTCTTTTGTCTCATAGGCACAAAGAGACCTAGGCTTTCAAATATATCTTAGAATTAAAAGCTCTCCAGGTTGTACATATTGTTCTGATATCTTGGGGTTACAGAGCATGTTAATGTTAAAAACTCCTGTGGCTTTGAATAAATAAATGCACTGAGCTTTTATTAAGCAGTTAGATTCATTCATTCATTGGTTCATTCATTCATACATTCAATGAGAGACATGGGCCAGGCACTGGGGAAACCATAGTGAACAAAACCAGGTGTAGAACCTATTGTCATAGAGCTAAGCGTCAAAAGGGGAAAACACGTTAAGCTAATAATCACATATGTGAATGTAAGGTTACATCTGTTCCCCTCTGGGGTGGCACTGGCAGAAAGGTGGCCTCCCTGAGGATGAGTTCTTGCCAATGAGGTGGGGAGGAAGGTTCCAGGCAGAGGAAACACCACCAGCACAGACTCCGCAGTGGGAGGGGGTCAGGAAACCTGGGGAAGGAGGCCTTGAGGCTGTGTTTAGGGATTTTGGTGCTAAAATTTGCATTTTGAGAAGATCACTCTGGTTGCAGTGTGGAAAACAGATTGGATTTGAGGAGAGGAAAAGGAGAGAGGATGGTAGCTTATTGAAATGTTATACATGGTAAATGTGAGTATTAGGGATACAATTAGACTAAGATGTTGTATCTTGTTCTCAAGGGTACTTAGTAGGGAAGGCAAAAATTAAGACTTAAAATTTGTTTGGTAGGGAAAGCAGATTAATTTTAGAGTTCTCGTAAATAATTAATTTTAGAGTTCCTGTAATTAATGAGCATCTAATAACTCTTCTATTTTCTCTTGTTCCTACAAAAGAGAAAAACCCAGAGAATGTAGAGCAGGAATCTATGTAGCAAGACTGGGCTCCACTCTGAAATTATTAACTAGAACATTATAAGCTTAATAGATATCTCTAAGTTTCAATTTCCTTAAATATATGATGTGACTTTGCTCTCATTAAGCTATTACAGATGACATTTATGTGATAAATGCACTCCCATTAGTGTGCAAAGGTCTGATAATAGCACTAGCTCCTCATTAATTTCTGCTAGAGTGTGAAGGACTGATAACAGGGAAATGCAGCCTTACAGAGGTAGGTACCAATATCCCTCAGGTCTAGTCTAGTGTCTGTTACATGTTGTTGATATGAAATAAAACTGAGTTAGTTCTCTCAAGTTACTTGTTTTTTGAAAGAATATGTTTAATCATATATTAGAAGAAATTTCTAGTGGATGAATTTTAGACAATTTGCTATGAAGGTTGTAGGAATCATTTTAAGTAATATTGCCTTCTTGATATCAAGATGTAACAACACACAGGACTACTCTATCTAAATATTAGTCTTGAGCTGCCACTCTTCTTTCCCATATCCCACTTCTTCTTTGGAGATGGAGTCTCACTTCTTCTCCTAGGCTGGAGTGCAATGGGGCGATCTCAGCTCACTGCAACCTCCGCCTCCCAGGTTCAAGTGATTCTCCTGCCTCAGCCTCCCCAGTAGCTGGGATTATAGGCATGTGCCACCATGCCAGGCTAATTTTTATATTTTTAGTAGAGACTGGGTTTCCCCATGTTGGCCAGGCTGGTCTCGAACTCCTGACCTCAAGTGATCTCCCTGCCTCGGCCTCCCGAAGTGCTGGGATTACAGGCGTGAGCTGCCGCACCTGGCCTCCCCATATCCAACTTCTTATTGTCACCTCACAATTCTCCCATGAGTCCCAAGAAAGCAGTGAGACTGATTTTCATGTGTTGCTTACAGAAGTCAGTCACGCACACCCCCTAGGTTTTCAGTGTAGGACTCTGATAACTGTGGAAAAGACAATTTGGACTAAATATTTTGAAAAAGAAAGCGAGAAAGAAAGAAAGAAAGAAAGAGAGAGAGAGAAAGAGAGAGAGAGAAAGAAAGAAAGAAAGAAAGAAAGAAAGAAAGAAAGAAAGAAAGAAAGAAAGAAAGAAAGAAAGAAAGAAAGAAAGAAAGAAAGAAAGAAAGAAAGAATTTAAAACAATCTTGCTTAGGACTACCAGAATGGAAACTAAGAAATGTAATTTTTTTTCATGACATGACCCAAAGGTGAGAATCTATTCATAATCTGTTTCTCTGAATCCATGAAGTATTGTGGAATTCCTGTTTCACTCGCCAAATGAAACAACCATTCCCCCAGGACCTGCCCCTGATCTCAATGCAGAGCGTCTTTCAACCTAAGTCCCAGGCCTGACTCTGAAATGTTCTCATGTTGTGGGCTCAGTCCAGCAAGCATCCCATAAGAGTTCTTGTCTGGGGTCAAATACAAGTCAGTCTTGAGGTGGGAGGTGGAATGGCCCAGCCACCCTACACCCATCAGGCTGGATGAACATTAGCCACTCATGCTGGGAGTGGCACAGGTCCTGCCATCTCTTGGTGATCTGGCTTACCCAAGACTGGGCCCATCCCTTTCTTGAGCTCTAGAATGAATCAGGATGCATTTGTGGACCTCAATGGTACAGCAACTAGTGAAACAACATTTCAGTCCATGAAATTCAAAGGTAAGACGGACTCTGTTTTATAAAAACATCAACTGAGATAAATTTTATTTTGTACTTAGACACAGTTTGGCTCATTTGCTACTTCACAGCTCTTTCAGTCTAGATAGAGGAAACAGTAGCGTGTTTTTGTTTTGCTTATTCAAGGTAACTCTTTTTATTTTTCCTTCTCCCCAGTGGATTGTGAAGTATTAGGTTGGCGCAAAAGTAATTGCGGTTTTTGCCATCAAAAAGTGATGACAAAAACTGCAATTACTTTTGCGCCAACCTAATACTATTATTAGACAAATGAATGCATCTTGTTAACAAATTGGCTGGAATAACCTACTTCTAATTCCTCTGGCTGACCAGAAATTTCAAGTCAGAGTGAAAAATAGAGACAGCTGTTGCCATCATGGTTTCGGGTTTCTGAAGGGACCTTTCTCCCACAGTGAAATTACCTCACTAGACCTGATTCTCATAGTTTAAATAAAGGCACTACTCTATTTCCTTTTACTAATCAACTTAACTGGTTACTAGTTTTTACAACTAATAAATGCTATTAACAAATTGCCTCTCAATTTTGATACCAAAATGGTTTAAATTACTTTTTTTCCTTTTTCCCTTCCAACTTTTTTCATTCTTTGCTCCATTCTTGTGCTGGACCTCCCCATCCAGTCTTCCCTGATCATTCAGGCCAGGATGGTTTCATGCCTGTCAGTTTCCCCAGGGACAGTGCAATTTCACCTCACCTCACAGGGTTGTGGAAAAAGAGATGTCCTCGTTCATTGGGATGAGAAAGATATTGGACTTTAAAAACAAACCATCACGGGTTTCCTTTTTTGGGTTGAGTTAAAATGTGAACTCCGTCTTCAGGTGCTGCTGATTTGATACCACATTTAGGTTTCATACAAAGCTGACCCGAAGACTTGGCCCATTCCACCCCTCCCTTGTCACCGGGGCTCACACACGGTCCAGTAAACGCGACACCCATCCTTAGGAGGAAGTGGGCCTGCTTCCCTCAGCTTATCACGCGGTCTGAAGCGATAATGGTTCTAGATAGATCCGAAAGGAAAGCCAAAGGAAGAGCCGGACAACAAAAAGGAATGAAGAAAGGAAAACAAATTCAAGGGGTGTAACGACGGGCCCCAAGTGGCCTTATTATATGAATAGACTGCAGATAACTACATCTTTCTACCGCAGCGCTTCATAAATTCTGTCATCTTGTTAGGATTGTCAGAAGCACACTGACCTCACTTCCTCCATTAACGAGCTCGCCCTATTTTGAGGGGAGATTCTTTATGAACACACAGCCCAGAAACACCTCATAAACAGCTTGTCAGCCTTGTAATTCTGGAAGTAACGAATTCCATGCCAAGGAGAGGGAGGGTGGCACCCCAGAAGCCAGCTGACCCGCAGCAGAGAGGAGCCTGGCACAGTCGGGGCTGGGCAGGGGCAGGCGCACAGCTGGGCTTGTGAAGCGGCTAACAGCAAAGTTTAATCCCTGCTTACTGAGAAAGGTGTCAGAGCTAGATTGGTGGCTTTTCACACAATCACCAGGTTCTTTTTATTTGCCTGGATGCTTTCTCTTTTTGGTAAATCAGAGGCGGCCAGAGCCCAAGCAAGATTGGGGGTTTGGAAGGGAGGTACGGAAAGGGCTCATTTGCGCACAGCCTACTCTGATGTTTTCTTTTTTGTTTTTGAGAGCCACTGCAAGACCCCAGCCATCCCTGCAGACCCCCAACCCGATTATCTTCTTTCAGGCTAGATGAAGAAAACAGCTTTACGTTCCCAGTGATCCAGGATGGATTAAATGGTCAAAAATTGCATTCCACTTCTATGAGACTGAGTTTTTGCTGAAGTCTCCGGTACAGTCATGAAAAGATTCTTGACTCTATAAAGGCAAGAAAAACTCCCCACGGTCAGCTTATGCACGGGGCAAGCTCCATAAAGTTGCTCTTGCTGACTAGCCTCAGTTTTAGTGTCTTGAGATAAACCGCATCAAATTATATATAAAAACAATGCATCCCAAATGCCAACGAAGACCTTCTCTCTTATTCCTAAGGTGTTTCCTCTCGCTCCCCAGCGAGCTACTTTTCACCCCTGTTGATTTATGCTCTGTTGGTGGACAAAGGTGGACCGAGCACAAACTGTTTAGTGCTTGCATTGGTGCCTTGAACAGATAATGAAAACAGCTCAGTGGCTGGGACTCCCTGCCCTTTCTTTCCCATAAGGATGGCACCAAAACCCTTCACAATGCACATGATAATCAGAGCCCGTGGACAGGGAATAGATTCATCAAAATTCATTGGATGCATTTTGGGGAGGGTGGAGGTGGGGAGCAGAGAGGCAGACAGGAAGATGAGCTCGGGACTCACCCCCACTCTTGCAGGTTTCACATCAAGCCCGGCGCCGGGTGGAAGGTGTGTAGGGTCATCAGTTATTTCCAGTTGCTATTTTGGTCAGCCACATAAAAAACATCCCTGACAATTCTGAATTGCATGTATAAACCATTTTATGGCTGTTGGTCTTGTTGCTCTCTCCTCTCCTTCTCAGTTTTTTTCCCCTTCTGAGTATCCCATATTTCTGCTATATCCAACATAAACATTTATCTTCTTAGACCATGTATTCAAAAAAAAAAAAAAAAAGGTAAAGGGAATAGTAAAAATACAGAGTCAAATGTGAGTGGCAGAGCTATAATTCTTTATGAAGTAGCAGGTAAGATTGATTGTCAAGGGTCAAAAGGCTAGGTCAAACTCCGCTCATTCGTCAGCTGAATGTCATTTTTGTTTTCCCTGTCACCAGATAGCTTTAAAAAAAAATTGCAACTCCTTCCTCATTATCTGGGACTTGGCTCCTTTTCTGCCATCCAGTATTAATGAAACCGTGCTTCAAGCCTGGCCCTCATCTTCTGAGGTTCTTCTTCATGTGCTGCCTCTCTCTCTAAAGCACTGCAGAGAGAGCACCGTTTCAAAGGCCATATTCTCCTGCAGCCACATTGGGAAATTGCCACTAGAGTGAGAATGATTTGAAAACACACATGAGGTATAAACGTTTGAATGAACAAAAATGTAATTAAATCATAGCAGGTCTAAAGCTTGTGATCCAGTGTAATTGGATGGTGGCAATATCTTTGCGTCTCATAAAGAGGAAAACAAAATGAGATGTAATATCTGGAAGCCATCTAAAATTATGTGTCATAAATAAAGAGAAAAATTTTCCCTGATAATTATAGCAGGTCACAACAACATAACGCAAAACCTAAAATAATGCATTGGCATCTAACATGCCATCTGCAGCAGGTCAAATGTAGGTTAATGCTATCAAACAATCTCACCTTCAAAAGACTCATTTAATTAGCTCATGTTTAATTATTCTAAAATGCAAGACAGTGGTGATTAGTTAGATGGGAATTAATTTGTGAATTTTTAAGCACAGATTTGCCAAATGCTATACGTTATCAGCTAGGAGAGGTAACCGAAATTAATATCCACAGCCAGATAAAAGCTTAAAGTTTAAACCTTAAGCAATGACGCTGAGCTCCCTGTTTTGTAAACTTGTGCTTTTTTTTTTTTTTCTGTCCTGTTTGTCTCTAAATATTAGTACAGAGACCTGGACCAAAGTGGCTTGATAAATCCAGATTAGAATTTTCTTTATAGTAGTGACATTATTTGAATCAATCGTCTAATCTTCTCCATGAGTACTTACAATTGTCACTAGCCCATCTTACTCCTATTGGTTGGCAGCTGCATGGTGTGAGTGAAGTCTTTTACGAGCCGGAGAATTTTGCTTTATTTCTATTTCATAATCACAGGCCTGCAGTCCCTGAAGGAGGACAGGCAGTCACCACAGAAAGTCCTGCAGAGCATCTCAGGAGGTTGCAAAGAGAGGTTGTAGCTGGATTTGTAAGATCGACACATGGTCTGCTTCTTAAGGAGGAAAAAATAAGGATGACAACAATCAAAAACCTTCAAGGAAATTCTCAGTTAATTTCAATTTACCTAGAAATGATAATTAACTTTGAATATAACATCTATTGATTTTGTAGCACGGTATGTTTAGTCCCTGAAAAATGGCGCTTGCAAAGCCATTCACCAGGTCCAGCTTTAAGAACTTGATTAAAAGGAATATAGCCTACCCATGTTTAGAACCGAGAATATCAGAGCACAAAGCTCAGAGAACAAATTCTGTACAGGGAGTGACTTGGTGGGGAGACTTGCCTAGGCAGCCCGAAGCTTTTAGCACTGTCCCAGGGAGCTACTCAAGCGAAAGGTGCAAGGGAGAGGTAGGCTGCAGCAACAAGAATGTTTCCGGTGAGATCTGGATTCTGAATGGTGATGGGTGGGGACAAGTGGCCCTGGGGAAGGAGTTGTGAAGAGCAATTCAGGAGACAGACTAATACAAAAGAGGACGTTGTCCAACCCAAAATATGAAATGGATTTTTAAAACTTGTATATCTGTGTGTACAAGAGAGGTGCTGACATAAACATGTTAAAAAATACTTTTCCTTAAGTCATTTATTTTTTTCTAACTTTGGATGGTGCTTTATTTTATCATTTCTAATTTTACATTTTGTCATCCTGAGTCTTATTCCTGTTCTTTGTAAATGTCACTGGGTGGTGAGAACTGAGGCCCGAGTCTGTGTGACTGAGCTGAGCTGGTCCAACAGCAACACTGCTCACACTACTGACAGCAACTGTGAGGAGGAACACAGTTCAGTGATGACATAATAAGCCTCATGAGGATTGCCCCAAACTACAAATAATAATGGAAATGTAACATCTCTGACTGAAAATGACCTGTGTGCTATACTGTGGGACTAGGGTATTTGTTTTAATGGACTACCAAAACCAAGGCTAACTATTTTGAACCATAAATTCAGATTATTGGAGAAAACTGTTAAAAACTGACTGTATACATTTTCTTTTAAAACATCATTTTGATGTTGTTGAATGATCAACAGCTGCACTAGAATTTCAAACAATTGGGAACCAAATCACAGTGAGACCTATTAGTGAAAGTTGATAGCTAGCATTTTTCACAATCGAATCAGAGTGCTAAAAGATCCTGACAATTTTTAATGTGGGCATCAACTGAAAAAAAAAAAAAAAAGTGAAGTCCCGCTTTTAGGTATAACAAAACAAAACAAAACTGTACAGCTGTTAAGATCAGTAAAACTTGGCTTATGACATCAACAAAAGACTTCAGTTAATTATATAACCTAACAGTTTGACTTGAAAACAAATGGTCATGTGGTGGGTGGTTTCATAGCTAGAACGGAGTTCATAGCAAGGCTGGAACATCCCTTCTGGGCCTTGCTGTCTAGTTTCCAGTGCTGGGGCTGGAGTGGCCCCTTGTATATGTGGCCTGTGTTGGGTAATGCTGGGGCAAGAGGACCTGTGGCCAGGAAGAGTTGCCAGTGATGCCTTCCAGAGGCAGCTGGGAGGAAGAACCAACGAGGAGGAGTTCATGAGGGGAAAATGAGCAGAAAGGGACATGTGAGTGCTGCCCTAACATATTTCAAGATGTCCTCCTGAAAAGAAGGGATTATAGTTAGGTAGCTTCAGTTTAGGGGAAGATCAGGAGCAATGTTTGGAAGTTAGAGAAAACTTACCGTTTTGGGCTCAGAATGAAATAAAGGCTTAATTTTTTATTCTAAGGATGGAGTGTGCTGTCTTGATAATCTTTGAACACCTCTTGGTGGGGCTGAATAGGCAGAGGCTGGAAGAGCACCTGGTATAGAAGGATGCTGAAATTGCATGGGGGCTTGGAGTAGACGTCCTCCACAACTGTATGTAACTATCAGTTTCAGTGGCCAACACTGATTGAGCATCTTCTACATGCCAGACACTCTGATTCAATGAAGTGCCTACTGGTGTTGTCAGCATCTACATGATATGCTCATTCACCGTTTTTTTTAATTATGTGGTCTCTACTAACCACAATTAGGGAATGGGTTGAAAACTATGATGACTATGGGTACTGCAGGACAGATGATTCATGATTTGCTTAAATGACAGGCTTGCAAGCCAATGGACCAGGTGGTTGTATCTCTGAAAGTCATTTCAATTTTTCACTTCATCAAGGTGTTCACGAAGAGAAGGCTGATATGTGAAGAAGAAAGGAATCAGTGTTTTGCTCAATGTCTGCTGTTTGTGAGTCACTATACTAGAAGCTCTATATTAGTTTATCCTTCTCTGTCCTATGAGATGAGCATGATTATGCCCCTGTGACAGCTGAGGATGTTGAGCTCAGAGAGGTGAGGTTATGTGCCATGTCACAGAGCTGAGAGGGGCAGAGGTGGGCTTTGAACTCAGGTCTGTCTTATTGCAAAGATGGTGGTCTTGACACTGCAGCTTATTGCCTCTGAGGATAAACAGTCCCCTGAATTGTTAACATTATCTCTCATAAAAGCTAAAGCTTGGATTATATTTTGAAAGATTAAACAATTGAAAAGAAACATAATTCAAAAGCTTGGTCTTTAATTATTTTTTAGTGTTTAAAATGTACCTGCTCTTTGATCTTATTTAGGCAAATGGTGGTAATTGCTCAGAGCCAAGCCCCTTCCCATTTACTCTTTGCATGCCTTTGATGCCAGAATTTCCCAGTCAGCAATCTCCCCTACTGACAGTATACAGGTTCAGTCAATACACACAGATGCCAGAAAGCCCCTCTGAGCATCTGTTATATACAGAGGGCATCTGTTATATACACCTGGGCTGGCTGCTGCGTGTACCCTCAAGGCCAGTGGTTTTCAATTCATGTGCCCAGAAATAACCTGACATTCTTGACAAAATGCAGGCTCTGATTTAGTGGGTCTTGGCTGGGATCTGGGATTCTTCATTTCTAACCAGCTTCCAGGTGATCTTGGAGTAGCAAAGCACCTGGGAACCAAAGAATAGCCCTGGACAGGTAAGATTTTAGATCATTAGATGATTGACCCAAATGTTTTTCTCCGTGTGTGTCTCCTGGAATCTGAATGTGAAAGGCAAAACCAAACACAGTTAAGAGGGAATAGGCCCTGAATAGAAGAGAAGATAGAAAAATGGCATGCAGTTAACACTTACATAGTACTCTGCATACATGAACATATTTAATTTTCAAAATGACTCAGTGAGGTTGGTAGACGATGACTTTCCCCATTTTTTGATGAGAAGCTAAGGCCTGGAAGGGTGAATAATAGCTAGTACTAACCAGAAATCTGGACGTTAGCTTTAAGGCATTGTGCATTAGAGGAAGTGTAACATACAGGGAGAAGAATCCAGGGGAGGGAACCGGGACTTTGAGGTCTAAAAGTCGTATCACAGGCACGATCCTTGAGGGAACTATGATATTTAGTCTGGATTTAAAACTTATCTTCCTTATCATTTTCTTCAGTTATTTGATGAACTGGTTTGAGAAAGGGAAAGTAGGTTTATTTTATGTTTATTTAAATAACTATTTGCAAACATTGTTTGTTGGGCTATTAATCTTGACAGATGCTGTGTCAATAAAAAGTGATGCTGTGGGCACAAGCAGGCTTTGTGCCTGTTCCTCATAGAGACTCACAGCATCCATTAGCCTATTAAAAGCTCTGAGAAGTCCCTGGGGAAGCAGGCTCACTTGACACCTTTTAAGTTAGGAATTTCATTCTTATTTGACCACAGACTCCCTCTCTCCCTTACAGAAAAAAAAAAAAAAAAATGATACCTCGAAAGGCTGGGCATGGTGGCTTATGCCTGTAATCTCAGCACTTTGGGAGGCTGAGGTGGGAGGATCCCTTGGGGCCAAGAGTTTGAGGCTGCAGTGAGCCAGGATCATACCACTGTACTCCAGTCTGGGAAACAGAGTGAGACCCTGTCTCTGATAATGATGATGATGATGATGATGACGACGACGACGACGATAACTTTTAACATTCTGTGAAACTAGTTTGCATCCTTGGGACACATTGGAAAATGCTGATGTCAACTGGCGTAATAGGACCAAGGAATGAAAGTTTCACATCAGGGAATGAGATTCTAGAGTAATATAAAGAACTTTCTAACAATCTGACCTGTCCAACATAAACTCCGCATCACCAGGAATGTTCAAGGAGAGACTGGAAAACTGTGTTTGAGAGAAATCTGAGCAATATCTGGAAAGACACACCATTTACAGAACAGGCAGCTAGAATGTTTTACGTTGTCTTGTTAATTCTGCCCCTTAATTTGACAGTAAGATTAAACCATGCTGTGGTTTCTAAAACAATGACATTAGGAAATAATGTTATATAAGTACCATAGGTAGTTAAATTATTTTGGATTCACTGCTGAGCCAGGATGTTTTCTCCTTGTAAACTGTATGTACCCCAGCCATCCTGCTACAGAAATACTTTTGTAATCCTTGGCCTGGTTGACAGCTCTAGTCTTTGAATCTATGTAATGTTGCCCCAAGCCCCATCTTGTTGGTAAGTGGGATAGCTGTGTGCCCATATAAATCATTATTTCAGAGGTTCCCTCCCCACTTCCCACTTCCCAGGTTAACTCTCTCACTTGCTCTCTGGGGCTAAAGTTTAATAAAAGAAAAGCTGTTTGGTCAACAAGTAAAGATGAGGCTTTAAGTACAGATGCTGGTGGGAAGAGAAGCTCATGGACTCCTATTCACCGTGTCGTTCACTAATTCACTCCATCAATCAGCATTTATTGCGAATCAACGTGTGTCCTGTGCTGGGAATATAGAGCTACATGCTTCCTCCCTTCTGGGAATAAATGCTAAGATCATATGCAATCCTGAAAACAGGTTTAGATATGAGGATGGGGAGGAAGGCACCAGGAGTGGGAAGAAAGCAGAGGAGCTGACAGATGGGGGAACAGAGAGTTGCTGGGGATGTTATTGAGAAACTTCAGCATCTTGCGTAAAGTCAAGGGCCAGTCTTTTTATGACATTTTATATAATTTTCAGATTTTTTTCCTCTACGGCTGATTGAAATATGTATTTTTTCAAAATCTAACTCACAGGATTTAAAACATAAGGTTTTTGGTCCTTACCTGAGCAGTGTTTTAGTTTTACAAAATATTGAAATCCATACCATTGCCATGCAAGTTTTAGAAACAAGTAGCAATTGGATTCAGTACAAATATGTTTTAAAACAAGCTGGCAACTCTCCTTATATTCCCAAATGGGAATTCCTGAACCACTGCTGCTGGCTATAGAAACAAACCACACATTCAAAGGGCCTTTTTGCTAGTGGGTGAATTGGGCAGAAAACTACGGGTGACTAATACATGAGGTACGATGGGCATGGTGGCCATACATCCTACAGGTTTTATGGGCAGTCTTGAAAAATACTCTGTCCCTTTGTCAGTCTGTGCATCATGCATGGAACCAACCGTGGCATCCGAGTTTTCAGCGGGAACTATCTGCAGTGAGGGGTATATTACAGGTGATAGAAGATGAGTTCCAATCCTTGCAGGAGGAAAAGTTCAACAAATACAGTTGTGACAAATTAGAAAAAAAAATTGTTGATTAGGAGTCTGAAGACCTGGGAATAAAATCCAGGATTTGTTGCTTTCTGGCCACGCCACTGGAACAGCCTAGGTTTCCTTCTCTGTAAGATGTGATGGTATCCCCTGGAGAGATGCACGCTGTGGGCTTGAGAGCTTCATGGCTCTTCGTGACTGACCCAGGTACAGGGGGAGTGAAGCCTCCAGCCTTCTTGTGGACCCTACGGACCTTGCCTGTGAGAAGCAATGATGCCTAGACCCACCCAGACCATCCTTGTTGTTAGGGACTACAGATATTTGGGCATCTTATATGGTCAGAGGAGGAGGAAACAGTCCCTGAAATAATTAATATCATATTCTTACCAACCTTGACTGAATTTAACTTGAATTAGGAAGAAAAGCCATTTTTTATTTCTTGAGTGGAATGGAAAAGCCCAAACTTGCTATGATTTTAATGCCAAACACATTAAAATACCAAACAGAAAGTATTTGAAAGCTAGTACAGAGAAAGAGATGTGTATTTCTCCAAAGGATATAGTGTCTTACTCCCACTCAGAAGGCAATATTACTATTTTAAAGAACAAAGATCAAATTAAATGTTCATGTGCTGTCACCAAGCATGTCAGTATATTTATGAACAATTCAAAATTTGAACTGTTTTCCAGACAGCTGGTCATATGTACATTAAAGTAGTTATAATAACCTGTCAGGAGAAATTTCCTCCAGCACATTCATTGGAGAAAATACGTGTAAGCATGGCAGCCTTTTCAAACCCCACCAAATCCCTTTATCTTGTGAACGGCTACTACCACAGCTACAAAATCCACAGAAAGCCAGAGCTCACAGGAGTTTATTATATGACCTCCTTGTAAATTTGCTCCCTACTGTGAAGACTTTGGGCTACACACATGCATTTATACAGAAAGAGTTGCACTAGCCCAGCCTGAGATGTGTTAAATGGAATCAATCAGATCTTCAACATACAGACTAAGCATCTATTTTAATCATGTGTTTATCAGAAAAATTTATCTTACTACCAGATCTCTTTTGCAAAGGGATTTCTGGCCTTCTCGAGACCATAGGATCTTGATAATACCCGAGAGGCTTGGTTTATGGTGTAGGGGAAAGGTTTGGCCTTGGAGGCAGAGAATGAAATTTGCATCTTGGTTTTGTTATTTACTAGATGTGTGCTTAAGCAAATCACTTAAATGGTTTAAGCTTTTGCATCCTCCTGTATTATCTGTATCCTTTTGTATTATCTGCAATAATTTAATAACACATGTGTCACATTTTGGGAGAGTACAGGTGCTAAATTTTTAAAAAGTGAGAAAGGAAAATAAATTAAATATCTTTTGACTGAGCTATCCAGAAGCAGTGTTTCTTTAACATGTTCATTTGGTAAAATCAGCAGATCTTGGGAATGAGTTAAATTAAAGTAAGCTTAAAAAGTCATGATTTGCTCAATAGCCAAAAAGTGGAAACAAGTGTTCATCAGCAGATGAATGGGTACAGAAAATGCTGTGTATACATACAGTGGAATATTATTAGTCTTAAAAAGGAAATTGTGATACACACTACAACATGAATGAAACTTGAAGACATTACCCCAAATGAAATAAGCCAGTCACCAAAGGACAAGCACTGTATGATTAGATTTACATGAGATACCTAAGTAATCAAATTCATAGAGACAGAAAGTAGAATGGTGGTTGTTAAGGGCTGGGGAGTTGGGGGAATGGGGAGTATTTTCTTAATGAGTACTGAGCTTGAGTTTGGGATGATGAAAAGTTCTGGAGATGGATAGCAGTGATGGTTGCTTACCAATGTGAATGTCCTTAGCGCGACTGAAATATACACTTAAAAATGATTAGTAATTAGGACAGATAAAAAAATGAAGGGCATTCAAATTGGAAAGGAAGAAGTTAAATTGTCCCTATTTATGGATGACATAATCTTACATATAAAAAACCTCAAAGACTCCACCAAAAATCCTTTAAAACTATTAAATGAATCCAGTAAAGTTGAAGCATACAAAATCAACATTCAAAAATCAGTAGCATTTCTAAATGCCAATGGTGAACTATCTGAAAAAGAAATCAAGAAAGCAATCCTGTTAACAATAGTTCCAGAAAAAGAGGTTACCTAAGAATAAATTTGACCAAGGAGTTGAAAGAGCTCTACAATGAAAACTATTTAAGCACTGATGAAAAACACTGAAGAGGATACACATAAATGGAAAGATAACCTGAGTTCATGGGTTGAAATTATTATTAAAATGTTCATACTACCCAAGTGATCTATAGATTCAGTGCAATCCCTATTAAAATACCAATGACATTCTTTACAAAAGTAGAAAAACAATCTTAAAATTCATATAGAATCACAAAACAACCCAAACAGCCAAAGCAATTTTGTACAAAAAGAACAAAACTGGAGGCATCACATTACCTGACTCCAAAATATACTACAAGCCTATAGTAACCAAAACAGCATGGTACTTTTAGAAAAATAGACCCCAAGACCAATGGAATGAAATAGAGAACACAAAAATAAATCCATACACTTACAGCCAACTGATTTTTGATACAGGTGCCAAGAACACATATTGGGAAAAGAACATTCTCTTCAATAAATGGTCTTGCAAAACTAGATATCCCCATGCAGAAAGATGAAACTAGACCCCCTATCTCTCATCACATATAAAAATCAATTCAAACTGCATTAAAGACTTAAATGTAAAACTCCAAATAGAAGAAAACATAGAGGAAATGGTTCATGACATTGGTCTAGGCAAGGTTTTTTGGATAAGATCTTAAAAGCACAGGCAACAGAAATATATAAATAGATAGGACTATACCAACCTAAAGAGCTTCTGCACAGAAAAGGAAATAATCAACAGTGTGAAGAGACAACCTGAGGAATAGGAGAAAATATTTGCAAACTATGCATCCGACAAGGAGTTAACATGCAGAATATATAAGCGACTTGAACTACTCAATAGCAAAGCAACAAATACTCTGATTTTAAAAATGAATAAAATACCAACTAGACATTTCTTGGCAAACATACAAATGGCCAACCTGTATATGAAAAAATACTCAACATCACTAATCATCAGGAAAATGCAAATCAAAACCAAAATGAGATACCACTTCACCCCAATTAGAATAGCTACAAAAAGTAATGAATGCTGATGATCAAGTGGAGAAAGGGGAACTTTTATACACTGTTGGTGTAAATGCAAATTAGTATAGCCATTTTGGAAAACAGTATGGGGTTTTCTCAAAAAATTAAAAATAGCACTACCATATGATCCAGCAACCCAAGTACTGGGTATATATCCAAAGGAAATGCAATCATTATGTTGAAGAGATGTCTGTACTACTGTGTTTACTGCAGCACTACTCACAATAGTCAAGATATGGAATCCCAACCTAAGTGTCCATCAACTGATAAATGAATAAAGAAAATGTGGTATATACACACAATGGATATTAATTCTGCCATAAAAAGGATGAAATTTTGTCATCTGCAGTAACGTGGATGAATCTGGAAGACATTATGTTAGGTAAAATAAGCCAGACACAGAAAAACAAGTACAGCACGTTCTCACACATATGTGGGATCTAAAAAAGTTGATCTCATAGAAGTAGGAAGTAGAACAGTGGTTCCCAGAGGCTGGAGAGGGGAAGGAGGAGGAGGGATAAAGCGAGATTAGTCAACAGGTACTAAGTTACAGTTAAATAGGAGGAGTAAGTCCTGATATTCTATTGCACAGTAGGGTGACTATGGCTAACAATATTGTATTGTATATTCCAAAATAGCTAAAAGAGAGGCTTCTGAATGTTCTTACCACAAAGAAATGATAAATGTATGAGGTGACGGGTATGCTAAATACGCTGATGTGACCATGATGCAATACACACATGTATCAAGACATCACACTGTACCCCACAAGTATATATGGTTATTATATATCAATCAAAAACAAAATTAAGAAATGGTAAATTTTATGTACATTTTACCAAAATAAAAGAAGAATATAAACATCAAAATGTCATGATTTCTAAGTCAGCCTGTTTTCATATGTCTTGTATTCTCTGTTTATTTCCCCGGTATTTTCCATTCATAAATACTAAAACTTTTAAAAGATGCATTTATCTTGCAAAGTGTTCTTTGGTGCTACTCTAGGAGATTTGGCACCAGGGTGCTCTGGATTCTGGCAAGATCATACATGTTTGGAAATTCACTAGTGTCTGCCAACTTGTGAGCATCACCACTTTTTAAGGAGTGCAAATATAGGATCTGATGATTACTTTGTAGGCAGAAGATGTCTTCATTCATGTTTTATTCCCAGTGGTTCAGTTTAGTGAAATCCCAAAGCAATTGCTATGTTAACTTATTTTCTCTTGGTTGCATTATCTTATGCATTATCTTGGTCGCATTAGTTTTCTTCCTCCATTATGCTGTTCAATTATCTAGTGTAAAGCTTTCAGTAAAAGAACCCACCTATCCCACTTCACTGCCCCCCCCTTAAATTACCTATGAGAAATGTATCAGATAACTAATTTCAGAAAGTAGTCATAATTATTTCCATTACCAACATGCAGTCGTAATTGCCTCTTCAGCAATTTTCAAAAGCAATGGAGAGGAGAGTAGGTTCCAGAGACATGGTCCGTTTGAATCTTTATCCTTGGCTTGTGTTACATGTAGTGGCATGGTTTAAGATTCTAGCGTTCCTAGAAGGTCAGATGGGAATGTTCAGCAGAGAAGGAGGGAAAGGAAGCAGCATGGACTGTGTTTCCTTGGTTGAGCACACACTTTGGGTCACCTGTTATAGATGTCCAGGTTGTGCCTGAAAGTGGAGTGGGCAAGCCATCTGCACACACCTTGGGGGAGCATGGGCTTAGCACGTATGAAAACTTTGTATTTATTATGTGTCATGTGTTAAATTAAGTACTCCCAAAAAGATATGTCGAAGTCTTGACTGTCAGTACGTCAGAGTATGACCTTACTTGGAAAGAGTCTTTACAGGGATAATCACATTAAAATAAGGTCATGATGGGCATCCTTACCTAATATGAACTGATGTTCTAATAAAAAGGAAAATTTAGGCCGGGTACAGGGACTCACATCTATAATCCCAGCACTTTGGGAAGCCAAGGCAGGCTAATCACGAGGTCAGGGGCTCAAGACCAGCCTGGCCAACATAGTGAAACCTCATCTCTACTAAAAATACAAAAACTTATCTGGGCATAGTGGCAGGTGCCTGTGATCCCAGCAACTCAGGAGGCTGAGGCAGGAGGATCACTTGAACCAGGGAGGCGGAGGTTGCAGTGAGCCGAGATCGCTCCACTGCACTCCAGCCCAGGCAACAAAGTGAAACTCCATCTCAAAATAATTAAATAAATAAAATAAAAGGTAACATTTGGACACAAACACAGGCACACACAGAGGGAAGATAGCCACACGAAGATGGAGTATAGGAGTGATACAAAGTACAAGCCAGGAAATGTCAAAGATTGCTGGCAAACCACTGAAAGTGAAAGAGGCAAGGAAGGCTTCCTTTATAGGTTTCAGAGGGAGTGTGGCCCTGTTGACACCTTGATTTCAGATTTCAACCTTCCAGAACTGTGAGATAATGAATTTCTTTTGCTTTAGGCCACCCAGTTTGTGGAACTCTGCTATGACAACCCTAGGAAAGCAATGTATTATTTCATTTCATTTCATTTTCACAATCACCCCACGGGATGATGTTATAATTTTCTCCTGTTTTGCAGATACAGAAACTGAGGCTCAGAAAGGTAAGGACTGAATCAAAATTCATACGAGCAGCATGGCAACCCCTAGGCAGATGCTGCTTAGGACATCTTGGAAGGTCGGCAGGTGGCACCTATGTTGGGGCTTGGATCTCGAGTAGTTGTTTGCTGGGTGCAGAAGGGAGTGCACCCCAGAGTGAGGTGAAGGAGGAGGATTGTGGGGATCAGAAGTTCTGAATGACTGGAGTATAGGATGGGTGCAAAGAAGGGCACGAGGTGAGATTGGCAAGAGTGGCTGGAGCCGATTCTGAACGGCCATGCATGACACACCAGAGAGTCCGGAGAGACTAGGGCCAGGGCACACCTGGGAGACTGGGCAGTCCTAATTCCAATTAGAAACGAGAGTTGGGATTAAGGCTGTAAAAGTCAGGTTAAGAACTGGAGGTGTGTTTCTGTACTGTTTTGGAGACAGAATCTAGAATGTTGGAAGGAGGTGGTAATGAGGGAGAAGGACGTTTGAGTTTCAGTTCTCCAGCCTGAGGAACCTGTGGATGGTGATGGCTAAGAACGGCAATATGCAGGATGCCATGCACAAAAATGCTTCTCAGCTAAGCCACATGCTGGACTTCGTGACAGACACACATCCCACTGTTCCTGCCTGTATAGCCCCCTGTATGCCGGTGTGAAGAGCAGGCACAGACACAGAGCTGCTGGCTACAGGGGCTTTCCTAAAGTGAGAAATACAAGGACTTCTCAGCTGTTAGAAAGGAGAGCCCTTACACGGGGGTGGGACAAGCAGGGGTGGACGTCTAGATTGGGTCACCTGCCTGCACTCTACTTACAAGGAAGGTCTGGAAATCAGTTTCAGAATCTACTCAACACCCTTTGTTCTCTGCGTTCCTCTATAAAGGGTAAATTGCCAAGCATCCTCATTACAGGGTGGGCTCTTTTCATGAAGAACAGAGTGGAAGAATATTGGAACCTGGCCACTTGGACTCTGTCTGATCCATGTGGAGAATGAGCAAAATCAGGTGTGCAAACTCCCCTTACCCGCGACACCACGCAGAAGGTGACCATAAACAGGCTCAATGCCATTGGTTTGTCTCCTGGGCCTGGATCTACGGAAAGAGCTTACTTCCGGTTTCTGATCACCGGAAGTAAGCTCTTCCGTAGCGGCTCCTATCTCAGGAGCTTTTCCGAAACGCCGCCTCTGCTTTTTCTCAGAGTTCTCCTTGCACTGTGGGGTCTAGAAGAGCTGCTTCTCTTTTGCGTCCCCCACCGTTTCCTTCCTTCCTTCTTTCCTCCCTCCCTCTCTCCCCCTCTCTCTCTTTCTTGCTTTCATTCCAGAGTCTCACTTTGTCGCCAGGCTAGAGAGCAGTGGCCAGATCTCGGCTTACTGCAACCTCGGCCTCCCGGGTTCAAGCGATTCTCCTGATTCAGCCTCCCGAGTAGCTGGGACTACAGGCGCCGGCCACCAGGCCCAGGTAATTTTTGTGTTTTTAGTAGGGAGGGGGTTTCACCATGTTGGCCAGGATGGTCTGGATCTCCTGACCTCATGATCTGCCTGCCTTGGCCTCCCAAAGTGCTGGGATTACAGGCGTGAGCCATCGTGCCCAGCCCCCACCTTTTTTCTATAGGGCAGCTTGGCTCCAACAGGTTTCCTAGGAAAATTTCCCCCTAACCACTTTGGTGGCCCAACCTCATGAAAGTTTGTGAAGGGAAAGTTAACCAAAGCACCAATGTTTTCCCTTTCCCTGGGTGTTTCCTTGCTCAACTGATGATGACAAAGGATCTGAGATCCTAGACACTCCATACTTCCCCAGGGCTGAAATCCAGGCACTGGTGCTTGGAGACTCCATAATAACTTGTTTTTCGCTGAAACAGGAAACCAAATATTGCATGTTCTCACTTATAAGTGGGAATTAACCCCTGGGTACACGTGGACATAAAGATGGGAACAATAGATGCTGGGGACTCCAAAAGAAAGCAGGGAGGGAGGGGGGCAAGGGCTGGAAAACTTCCCACTGGGGACTATGCTCACTATCTGGGTGTCAGGATCAATAGAAGCCCAACCTCAGCATCATGCAATATACCCATGTAACAAATCTGCAAATGTACCCCTTGAATCTAAAATTTAAAGTCAAATTTAAATTTAAAAATGTGTTTTTCTGATTATGTTGATTTATTAGTGAGGGGATTCAGGAGCCAGATAACTTCTTGTCTACCTTTATTTACTTGAAACTGTACTGTTTTTTTACATCTTAGCTATTGTTTTTATAATTGAAAGTTTCTCCCAAAGCACAATGCTGGGAGTTACGTTTTGAAAGAGAATTTTTTATACAACTGGTTCAAATCAAATGTTAGTGACCAAGAATAAATATTTTGGTAAGTAGTTTGAAGGTGAAATGAGAAGGTCACCAAATTCTTGAATGCAACTGTTAGTTTACATTACGTAAAATAAATTTGTTGAAAATAAGCAAACAAGTTGCCATAGTCATGCGGTTATTATAAATATTTTTTCAATATGTTTCTTTTTACTCTTTATGGTTTATTCCAAAAAGCATTCTAACTATATAATCTTTTATTCATTTACATTTTTCATGGCTTTATCACTATAATTTTGTTGCCAACTTCTCTAAGTCAATGCCTTTAACTTTTCTGAAGCAACTGAAGTGTTACATTGAGAAAGTAGGTGACAAATTGCAATCTACTGAGGTAAAGGGAGGAGGGAACTAGTTAGTACTCACTATTCCCTGATGACACTCTAAAAAAAAAACCAAAAAAATAAAAAACAACAAATCTCTAGTCTTACAGGCTTTTTCCAATTGTCCATTGACATCCTCTTTGTGCTTCAAGATCCAATGCAGGGGTACCATGTTATATTTAGTTGTCGGGTCTCCCCAGTCTCCTCTGGCCTGTGATAGTTTCTCAGTCTTTCTATGTTTTTCATGACTTTAAAGTTCTGAGGAGTACTGGCCAGGTAACCTGTAGAATTCCCCTCCATCTAAGTTTTCCTGATGTTTTAATCTTGATTCAACGGGGTTATGAGTTTTTGGAAAGAACACCACAGAGGCAAAGTGCCTGTCTCATCACATCCTATCAGAGTGTACATGACATCCACATGGCATCGCTGATAATGTTAACCTTCATCACTTGGTTAAGTCATGTTTTCTACATTTGCTCACTGTAGACTATTTTTCCATTTTTACACTCTGTTCTTTGGAGGCAAGTCACAGAGTCTAGCCCATCCTGGAGGCAAGGGGGACAGTAGGGAAAGAGCAGAATTATGTTCCCCATCCTGGAGGGCATGGAATAGCTCTATATGTTATTTGAAATTCTTCCTTAAGAAAGATTTGAAATTCTTTTTTATTTTATTTTTTCTTATCTTCGACTTGTGTAAGTTATTGCTTCAGAATTTCTTGGCTAGTACCCTGCAAAATATCATATTCTCATACTTTCTCCCATCATCTCCCATTCTTTCATTCCCTAAAATGTTTATAGTTTGCTTAAAGTTGTCTTTTCATCCTCGTTATCAAGGAATTCTGGAAGGAGGGCAGTGGCTCTGACTTTGTCATTGTTTAACTAGAGTTGAGTTACTATTTGTTCAGTAAATATAATCTAAGTGCTAAGTCCTCTCCTACTTGTTATAGAAGAAGATATTTGGGAAAAGAGCTATACTGTCACTAAATAAATCACCTTTATTATCCTTTCTGCTTAAAAATAGGTCTTCCTAAAATATATAATTAAGAATCCAAAAGTCCCACATTAGGAAATTGACTCAGTTGATATGAATTTAGCCAATGTTTGAGAAACTCAGTCTTGGAAATTTAAGTTTCAAGAATGTTTGGTGCCGTAATACTTAGGATATTTATTTTCAGGGACCTCCAAACTCAACAAAGCATTTCTCCCCACTCCCAGAGTTGAGCTAAATAGGTGTTTTTGACTTTTTTCAGCTAACATTTATTTCTTGGGTTCCTACTACAGCTCTGTCCCTGAAAGCAGTCCTCGGATTCACTGAGGAATAAGATATTATGCTGGTCTCCAGGGGCTTCCTGGTTGGTAGGGAAGGAGGACAGAAAGGCCCCCTGGTCCGGAGGGAGGAGGCCAGATCAGGCTGACTGGGAAGACTCCAGCAGCTGAACTGGGATGGAAGTGGAGGAGGGATTAGCCTGGACTCTCTGTCTCTCTACAGTAGTGGGAGGATGATGAATCCACTAGTTCTTAATACATTTCTATTTGGTATTTCTGACTCATCTCTAGCTGAGCAGCTACTAAGTGCTGTGTTTTCTTAAAAATCACTGAATGGTTTCCTCCCTATAATCCTGGGTTATTTCTGGACTTCACTCTTAAGTTTTCTATGTAGCAATCATAATATTTAAATTTATCTCCAAATCTACCATCTAAATGTTTTTCCAAAGCACTAGCTTTTCTGTAATCTTATCTAACAACCACCCCCCCCGCCCCTCCCCCCCCACACCAAATCCTCATCCTCTTCATAACCGTATGGATCCCACGGAACCCAGCCTTTTGCTGGATCAGAAATAAAATCTCTAAATTCTTTCTTCCGCAGCAAACTGATTTTGCTGAAAATATTTCCATTTCCAGGATATTTTTTTAGTTAAAAAAGAAGAATAAAATAAATTGAATGACTCGTTGAACTGCTCCTGGATGTCTCACCCTCATATTACAGCAAATTATCCCTCCTGGCAGAGCTAATGTTTGAAAATGAGCATATAGGCATGTTACTGACGGAAAGTTGTGGCACATCGAGCAGGTTTGCTCAGCCACGAGAGGGAAATTTTGCAAAGCTCACGCAGCTGGGATAATCTGCCGCTCCCCGTGGCTCACACAGCTGCCAGAGCCACTTCTGCTGGCACACGGCCAGGCCTGGGCACTCTATGATTCCTTGGCTCTAGGAGCTGCTCCCTGGTCATAAGCGGTTTTTTTTTGTTTTTTGTTTTTTGTTTTTTTTTTCACTGATTGAGCACAAGACAGTACCTGGGTTTCTTTATAAAACAAAACAAAATAAAACAAAGCCAAACTAGAACTTTTTCTCTTACTATGCTTTTAGGTCCATGGTCAGCAAACTTTTTCTGTAAAGCGCCCACACCATAAAGGTTTTAAGCTTTGTAGTTATCTAATTCCTGTTGCTACTCATATTCAACTCAGCCCCTAAACAGCCAAACACAATATGTAAATGAGTGAGCAACAATGGGTTCCAATAAAACTTTATCCAAGGACACTGAAATGTGAATTTCATGCAGTTTTTATGTCTCATAAGTGCTTTTCTCCTTTTGATTTTTTTCAACCATTTAAACATGTAAAAACCATTCTTAGCTCACGGGTATACAATAATAGGTGGAGGCCTGGATCTTGGGCTGCTGGTCGTGATTGGGCCACCTTTGATCTACATCGAGGTATACATTACCCAGCTGACCCCTGGCTGGAGAAGAGATTGCTCTGTGCTCTGTGGAGTGTGTGAGGGCAAAGCTAACTGGACCAGGACTCTGACAGAGAATTCTAGAATCCTCAGGGAGGAAGGGGTCTTGTAGCACACTGAAATAAAATACCCTTGTGAAGCCAGGGGGAAAGAAAATGAGCCTCGAAGTTACCGAGCTGAGTTGAAGCTATGTCACTAATTGGGGCCAGAATATTGGTGGTTTGATTCTCTAATCTAGGAGTGTTTCTATCCATCCATATTCTAGAGATATGTATGCTAATTGATAGAAAAATAAAGTTTGAGTGCACCAGGGGATTCCGCAACCCTCCAGGCCTCATAGTGACCGACAAAAATGAATGTTCCATTGCAGCTTGATTTCCTAGCATGACAAGATCCAGGTCTAGGCTGTGGAGGTGGTAAAAGTTCCATGTACACTTCATTACCTGCAAAGACTTGTGTGCCCTCCCTCACCTTCCACTCCGCAGGAGAAGAGAAGTGAAAAGACTAAAAATAGCAATAACAATAACAACAGCTGCCATTTGCCAAATCCATTTCCTCGAGGCAATATAGCACACGTGTTAAAAGCATGATCTCTGACATCAAACTGCCTGGATTCAAGTCCCCTATTACATACTTCCTATGGCAAATCCTTTAACCTCTCTGTGTCTCAGTTTCCTCATCTGTAAAATAAAATTGTTCTAAAGATTCAGTCTGTATCTACAAAGTACCCATGGTGCTACTTCATGTGTTTGCTCCCTCATGTCATCCTCAGAATGACTCTTAAAGGCAGGCATTATTAATCATGTGTCACATGTATGGATACCAAGCCTTGGGCATGTGACTCGTCAATGGTCTCCCCCACCGGCATTTGAAGCTAAGTCTGCTCAATCCTGTAACTGTGATGGTGCCCTGTCTCCCAAAGACGGGGAGAAATAAACAAGATCTACAGGGAAACACCCTCGAGTGCTCTTCTGTACACAGTTATGGGTCCTTTCTTAATGATTTTTGTTTTAACTACACGACTGATAAAACTTCTTCCTATTACTGAACAATATTGAGAGCTCGTCTTGACTTAGTCCTGACATTGAAATTCCGGCTTTGATGAGTCTGGAATGGGATGATGTGATTTTATTTTGTCTACTTTATCTTGGATGGACTTCACAATAGCAACAAACATACAGTCAATATGGCCCATGATAATATGACTCTCACCCTCTAATGCCACATTTTTCCATCCAAGCAGTACATAAAAGAGGGTTTCCCAAGCTCCTGGCTTGCACCAAGAACTGAACACAAAGCCCTAGCAGGCTGCACTTCAACAGGCTCAGGGGGTGCTCACAGAAGACCTGCCAGGCAACCCAGTCCTGCCTCAAACTCTAAAAAAGAGGCACCTGGGAAGGCAGATTCTATGGCCTGAGTCTGTAGGAGCTAATGAAGAAAGAAACACTTTAGGGTGAGAAGACGCACAGTAAATTAAAGGGAATAGCTTACCATTGACCATCCAGCTTGTCAGCTGGTGGAGGCCAAGATAGGCTTCCAGCCCTGCCACCCAACTGACCATCTGTATCTGGCAGCGGTGTTGGGGACTGTCACAGGACTGAGGAGGGTCCCAGGCAACATCTAAAGAGAATCAAGGCCTTTCTCCTGACCCCTTTACTAGGAGGAACTGTCCAGGAAGAGTCAACATCATGCTGAAATGAGACAACACACATTCCAGGAGTGACTGACGCGGCACCTGGCTCAAGGTGAAGGCTGTGTGTGTGCCAGCCTGAAGCCTTCCTTCTCTCCCCTGGTGTCAGTGGTTCTCACCCACATCACACCCACACTATTTCTTTTTAACACATACTTCATAACACTCCCTTACTAGCCTGAGTTGAAACAATATAACCTACCTACACATATACTTTCTAAAAAAAATCAATATAACCCCTCAACTATAACAAAAAAGAAAGAAAAGGAAGCTAATTTATAATAAAATACGATGTATTTCCATCTGTAAATGCTCGTGCATGGCTATGCTGAAAGATGTAGTGATGAAGTCTGATTTTTGATTCTTACAGAGTCCTGTGAGGATTATAGCTATTAATCAGAGGGATCCAGGAGCATGGGATTAGCAACTTAAATACCCCTGGCACTTGATACTCCACTTGAAGTGGAGACTTATTTAAAGCAGTAAAAACTCTCAGTCACTCTGGTGGCAAATCTGAACAAAACAAAGTTTAGCCCTCTCCTGATGTCAAGGGTAGTTGCCTTCCCGGAAAATGTAATGGTGTATTAATTCAGTATAAAAAGATTGTTTGGATTTATATATAAAGTGGACTTAAGGTTCTCTGCTCAGATCACCATAGAAAGATTTTTCCGTGTGTTTGAATGTCTGGCAGGACAGTCAAGAGCCACGCTGTGTCTATCTTCACGTGCAAGGCTGGTCACGTGTTAGCTTCTCTCTCCCTTACCTATTTTTCCTTGGAATACAAAGTGACAAAGGAGCTCTTTTTAAACACTGCCATTTGGAGTGCCCTATAGACACTTCTGCTTGAGCAACTTAACAGCAGTTCTATCTCTCTGGTTAAAAAAAGCCACGGAAAGTCATCAAGCACCTTCCGCCTCAGTACTTTATGTACTGCCATCCTTCTGCTGGTGTAAGCCATCACCCTGACATGTTTTGTATGATCATCCCACAAGCACAGACACTCATAAAGATAACATCAGGCAGATCTAAACCAGCACCAATTAGTGTCCCTGCACTGAAATTCCAGCTTGGGTGGGTGCAGAACGGGCAATGTGATTTTATTTTATCTACTTTCCATTATCTTTGATGGACTTTACAGCAGCAACAAAATCACAGTCAATCTGGGCACGTGACTGCATGACTTTCACACTCCGTTGCCACATCTCCCTATGCAGACGACACATAAAAACATGGTGTATTGTCTCGGAGCCTGAAATTGACAAAGTCACCAAAAGCGAATGCTTCTCTGGAATTAGTATATTTTAAGGAGAAGCTCGTCTGTGGGATTGCTGTGGGGTGCACCTTCAGAATCGATCCCAGTAACCCCTTCTAGTCAAACTCTCCTCACAAGCAAGCTGTGTGTTACCCACCTTAGGAAAAGACTGACAGATAGACAAAGGGCTTGGGGAGGGTAAACCTCATTGTATGAATAAATTAAATACTGAAATTAAATTAAATTCCTACACGAGGAATGAAGAGTGTCAGCAAACTAGCTAATTAGGGTTAACAGTGTGTGCTCAGTTAAACTTCAGAAATTTTAGTCAGGTGCAGTGGCCCACACCTGAACTCCCAGCTCTTCAGCAAGCTGAAGCGGGAGGATCCCTTGAGCCTAGGAGTTTGAGGCCAGACTGGGAAATATAGCAAGACCTTGTCTCTAAAAAAATTTTTTTAAGTATTTTTAAAATGTATGAAAAGTTAACAGCTAGTACTTATTAGTTAAGTGTATTACTTTACAGAGGAATATCTTTTCCAAATCATGCAAATTATACAATGTCACCGGGATTCTCCCTATGTCAGGCTTGTCACAAATTGGCCCTATCCAGGATACGCAGTGACAGGCAACAGATGCGGGGCTCCCTGCTGCCTCCCTAGGGCCTGGCAGATGCCTGGCTTAGAATATACACTCAATGAGCATTTATTGAATACAGAAAAGAATTAATTCCTGAACAATTGAAAATAAGGGGTGCTTGAAGGATAAGAAAACTACAGAAAATGACACTTGTGTATTTGAAGAGCACAGAATCCAAGAGCCCAATCCCATTTGCTTTTCCTGCAGTACAATTTTGTGGGTGTCTGTGTGTGTGTTCTCTTTCCTACTCCATAGTAGTGCTCCTCCCGTAGTGCTATTCACCCCTTATTTTTAACTTCCCTCTCCTTTGGTTTTCTAGACTTTTGCCGTTTTCTTCTCCAATTATGTTATTCAAACAAGCACACCATTCCTGGTGCCCACCAAAATAACTCTTGGTCATGTTAGTGATAAAATGCCAGGCAGCTTATATACAAAACATAGAATCTTCATTTCAAAATCACTACTCAGGGGAAGAGGTTGGTCAACAGGCACAAAGTTTCCACTACATAGGAGGAATAAGTTCTGGTGTTCTATTGCCCAGTAGGGTGACTATGGTTAACGGGAAAGTATTGTGTATTACAAAACAGCTTGAATATTCTCACCACAAAGAAAGGATAAATGCACGAGGTGATGAGTACGCTAACTGCCCGATTTGACTATTATACAACATAGATATGTATCAAAATGTCAAATTGTACCCCATAAATATATGCATTTACAATGTGTCAATTAAAAAAAAAAAGCCAGGTGTGGTGGCTTATGCCTGTAATCTCATTGACTCAGGAGGCTGAAGCAGGAGGATTGCTGGAGTCCAGGAGGTCAAGGCTATGGTGAGCTATGATCACACCATTGTGCCCCAGCCTGGGTAACACAGCAAGCCCCCATTCCCCCTAAAAAAAAAAAAAAAAAGAAAGAAAGAAGAATGAAAACAAATCACTACACAGGGAGATGCAATGGACCAATCCCTGGGCTGGGTTGAGGGTGATTCCTGAAGGCTACGTAAACACTGCCAAGGAGCAGGACCTGAGCATTTTGCCCCTCTGATTTCTTCGGGAAACTGGCTCATTCAGGAGCTATTTGCTGATCAACTACTACATCCTTGTGGTGCAAAATGATGTTGATGTTGACCCTGAACCCTTCTTCCTGGTCAGTGCAGACTTACATCTGATCCTGTTCACATGGATATCCTCTACCTCCAATAAAGTTATCTTTTTGGGACACTTTTTAAGCATAAAAACTTTATTAAGATCTCCTGTGACTCTTTGCCAAGGGAACTTCCCTGATGGGTCAGACAGAAACCCAGCTGGATTCCAATCCGTGAAAAAGGCCTGGTGAATCAGTGTGTTCATGGGATGCTTCCCTCCCAGTGGGTGAGACACTTTGATACATCTGAAAACCTCCACTTCGGAGGAGAAGGCGGACCAGCCTTTCTCTTCCCGTTATTATTGATATCTTAGCAATTAGAAAATGTACGGATTTGAACACGAAGGGTTAAACAGACTTTAACTGATAAGGGAGAATTCATCCTGGAAACTCCTTGGAGACACTTGTAATTAATTTGATCTTCTTCAGTCATTAACTCAGACTCATAGTGAGTTGTCTGCACACCGCTCTATTAATTCACTGGAGATCACTTCCTGGGATTCATTTAGTTAAGCAGCACTGTAGGATTACATTTTAAAACCCTTAAAACTGGTTGTAATTGATGTCTGTTTATAGAAGCTTACTTTAATGGAGTCAAAGCGAGATTGAAATCTCTTCTGGCAGCCTGAGATGCTACCTTCCAGCATAAAACCCAGCTCTGGAGGTACCAGGTCGGGGAAAAAACTATGGCCGACTGAAATAAATTATTTTAATTTTGATAGTACATTCTAAAATGTGGAGTATTTCAATGGTAAAACTATGGATAACTGATTTGAAACCATATGCTCCTCTTGAAATGCACATGTAAATGTTTAAATGTATTAAGAAAAGTACATACTTTCAAATGAGCCAAACATAAGTAATAATAATGTGGGTTAGGTGTGAGATTTGGGGAGGCTCTGGTTTTCTCTCTGGGGGAAGTCGGGGGTGGAAGGGCAGTCAAGATTTTTGTTAGACTTCCTGAAAGCCCATCTGGCTCCAGAAGCTGTGGTCAGGCAGGCTGGCTTTGGGTGGGTAGTCCTGTGCTAGGGGTATGGCCGAGCAGTTTAAACACCTTCACCCCAGACCTGTGGGATCACACAGGCTTGGATTTCCTATCCCAAATTCAGAACCAGAGGGTCCCAGAATTTTTACTAGGGTGTGTATGTGTTGGGGTGGGGGAGAGTATCTTTGTTTTTCCTATAAAACAGCAAATCGAGAACTGCCTGAGGTATACATTGTGACCTTTTCTGTTTATTTCACCAGGCTGGCTTTTCTCTGCCTGGCCAGACTTTACCTTTCCTTCAAAGTTCATCTCAAGGCCTAACAACCTCCTTTAATAATCCTTCTCTGACCATGCCTGACAATAAGAGCAAATACTTTTTTGATGTGTAGACAGTTGCAGTTTCTCCAACCAATTTTGGGTACTTTCTTGGATTTATTCTTTAGAACAATTCTTTATGGTATGTAGGGAGTACACATATTAACCATCTCCACACACATATACATATGTGTATATACATCTATACACACATATATGTATATATGCACATATATATGCATATTTGCATATATATCCTCTGAACACCTAAATTATATATTGAACGTACTTATTTATTTACTGATTCATTCAACATTTATTGAATACTTAGCCTGTGGCAGGTACTAAGCTAGGCACCAGGAGTATAGGCTTACACCATAGGAGGGGAGCCAGATGGATAAATCACTGATGATCTCACATCTCATCAGATTTCGGTCTGTCAGGGGACTGAGTGACCAGGTTTGGCATAATTATAGAGATGAACACAGTTTAGACACCAGCTGGGACTCTCACCATCCCAAACGATACACTCAGGAAATAATCGTGGGGGCCACAATCCCACTCCTGCAGGCAGAATGGTTTTCTCAGATCTTCATTATAACAGGGATTGAATCATCTAACCAGGCCATAACTCAGTAGGGCCCAGTTGGATGGCTGGGCGTCCAAGTGCTTTATTCTATCAGCACTTATTGAATGATGGGTCCACATTCTTACTTCCTTGCTCCCCGGTTTCCTTCACTAACAGCTGACACCAATAGAGCACTTACTGTATGCCAGGCCTCGTTCTAAGAGCTTTATGGACACCAAATCATTGAATGCTCCCACAGCTGAGGTGGGTGAATTGCCCATGCAGCCCAGGTAGGAAGTGGGGAAGATGGGCTCAGACCCTGGAAGTCAGCTCTAGGGCCCATGGTCCTCACCACCATGCTGAGAGGCCTGGACTTCCATTTTGATGTCTTAGGGGCCTTGGGACTGTCAAGAAGTACCTCCTAATGCCATGGAACAGAAAATTAGCAAGTGGACATTGGAAGTCAGACTGAGGAGCTGGGAGAACTGAGAGAATTCAGGACAGGAAATGGCCATGCACACATCTTTATTCTATCAGCACTTATTGAAGGGCTTCCTCTGTAGTGCCAGGCACTGTTCTAGGCTCTGGAGGTACAACAGTGAAGTAAACACAGTCCCTGCCTTCAGGGAGGTCACATCTGGACATGGGCCATGGTGATAGGGGCTGGGGGAAAATAGACAAAAAATGCTGTTCTGCATTCTATCAGGTTGCAATAAGGGTATTAGAAAGATGAAGTGGGGCATGTGACTCGTGTGTGTGTGTGTGTGTGCATGCACAGGCTCATGCACGTGCATGTAATTGTATGCATGTCCAGTAGGCTTCACAACTCAAAGGCCCACACAAATTATAATATCTTTTGACTTTTTCTATTTTTCTTTGTTCAGTACATTGTATCCAAAAGATAGCCAAATTATACAACCATGTGTATCTTAATTGAACAAAGACACAATCCTCTGATCTCGAAAGGTCTAGTGAAGTTCGGACCAAAGGTACACCTTCAAGAATACATTCCGAATAAGATGCTAAAAGAAAAAAACCTTGACTACTATAGAAGGTGTGATTTAAACTTTTAAAAACATGGGTCCACTATGTGTGATTAGATAAAATATTGAAAGGAGAAACACCAAAACATTATCAGTAGGTAAGTCTGAGTTATAAAACTCTGGGTGATTTCAAAACACATGTTTTATTTTAATACTGAAAAGAGAAAAAAGAAAGTAACATTTTCCTTAATCTTATGACAAATTAGGGATGATTCTAGTTTTCTTTTTAATACTTTTTTACATTTTTGAATTTTAAAACTGTGCATATGTGTCTTTATAATAATAAAAAGCACACAAAAGAGGTCTCTAAAAATGTGGACTGAATTTCTGGGGACAGCATGTGGTTTCACAACAAGAGGAAACAAATTGCCACAATCATCTTTAACGTGATCTTATATCAGATGAGCAGAACATGGTAACTTAGGAAACCCGTCTGTTTTCAGTCAAATAAAAGTGATGGGAAATGGTGATTTTCTGAGCAATAGCACTCTTGTTGTCAGAAAAGAAGGGAAAGGGAGCTGGGTACTATTCACAGAAAATGCACTGGGTAATTTTGTTAAGTATATGTTATAGGTTCCAATGCATTTTATGTTTTTTAAAAAAGTCTGACTCCATGATTCATGTTGGTTGGAGAAAAACAACAACAACGAACTTCAACTACGCTATAAATAAAATGCATACCACAAGCCCTGAAAGTAAAGACGCTTATGTTCTGATATGATAATTCTGTTCATTTTGAAGATAATAACTTTAAAGTTTCCCAGTGTAGTATTGATCAGTATATTATTATGCTTTTCTTAAATATTAAAAAACCTAGTCATTTATAAAAAGAAGGAGCACAAAATTGCCCTACACAGTTGTTGCATGTTTGGCATTTGTAGAATGAAGAGTTGAACAGTGATCCAATGTGGATTCCGTCATTGAACTTTTACAAAATCAGGCTCCGAGAAAAAGAAAATGGATCTAAACCTGAGTTCCAGTAAGCATCTGTTGGGACTCGAGCTTGTCAGGATCTCCAGCCACCGTGACTATGGGCACAAGCTCACTGAAGCAGTTCAGATCCACCACTCATTGCTGTTTTGTAAGGCCGTCCTTTCCCCATGTTTGACAGTTGCCAGTTGGGTCTCTTCCTCTTGATGTCCCACCAAGGTCTCATAACAACCCTGTTTTCCTACTGCAAATAGGAACCTTATGAGCCACTGTTTCAGCATAATTATGTAATATATGAAGCTTATATTTGGCTATAAACTGGTCTAAGGTGAAAGATTTTGAACATTTACAGATCTCACCAAACTGGCACCATTGAACAACTTTTTTTGTTCTTCCCAGAACCCTTTTCCAGTATTTCTCCACCCTTCCATATTGCTTTCTGCAGCAGCCAACTCAGAAAACACATCTCAAGCTCTCCCTCCCAGCTGATTCCCACAAGCCTAAAATCACAATGAGAGAAAATACTGAATGTGTTTTAGGTTTACTGGCTCATTTCCTACTCTGACTTCTTAAAGACATAAGTACTAGTGAATTTTCTGGTTAAACCAGAAAATATGCAATCTGCATAAACATGATAAAAATGAAAACTCATTTACCTGAACAACATAGTAGAAAACAAATCACAGAACTACAGAGATAAAAAAAAGGGCCCTAGGAATTTCCAGCTCCGTTTTGCCATTCTTAGATGAGGAATGACAGCATGGTGTAGTGTGGTTAGGTCCAAGTTCAAATCCCACCTCTGCCACTTATGAGCTGTGTTACCTTGAACAAGGTAGGTAAACATTCTGTGCCTGCTTTCTCATCTGTAAAACAGGGTTGATAATGGTTCTTACCTGAGGATTGTAGGGAAGATTCAATGAGATACTTAAAATAAATGGATGAGAACAATGCCTTATGAAAGTGAGAGCCAGAAAAGCTGATTCTTCATGATGGCCAAAAATGGAAAGTCAGTTTCAAGCAACTAGAGAAATCCACATTATGACTTGGATATGTTCTAAGAGGCAACCACTAGAATGACATACTTTAATAAGGTGACCTAAGGAGTTAACAGAGAAGACGTGAGGGAGGAAGGAGGATTCAGGGAAATGCCTGGGTGTCGGGAGAAGAGCTGGCAGTGCAGGAAGAGCATCCCAGTGGAGTGGGTTCCTGCAGGAGCAGGAGAGGCGGCCTGGCTGAGCCCTGGCAATTGTGGAATTAGTGGTCACAGAACCTTTGCCTAACTTTGTCTCTGTGGCAGCTTTCATTATTGATGAAAGGAGGCAGGAGACAGATTTGTGGTGTGGGGTGTGTGTGTGTGTATGTGTTATGTACATGTGTGGTGTATGTGTGTAGTGTGTATGTGTGATACATGTGCTGTGATATGTGTGTGATATGAATGGTGGTGGGTGTGGTGTGTGGTGTGCATGTGATGTAGGGTGTGTGTATGTATGAGATGTGTATAATGTGATATGTATGTGTAGGTGGCATGTGTGGTGTGTGGAGTCTGTGGTATGTGGTGTGGTATCTGTGTGTGCATTGTGTGTGTCTGTGGTATGTGTCATGTGATGTGTGTATGTCATATATGTGTGTTTAAGTGTTACGTGTGGTGTATGTGGTATGTGGCATGGTGTCTGTGTGTTGTGTGCATGTGGTGTAGTATATGTGGTGTGCGGTATGTATGCTTGTGGTATATGTGTGGTATCTGGTGTGCATGGTGTGCTATGTGTATGCATGTGATGTATGTGTGGTATGTGGTGTCTGTATTGTGTGTGTGTATGGTGTATGTATGGTATGTGGTATGTGTGTGGAATGTGGTGTGATGTGTGTGCAGTATGGTGTGTGTGTAGTTTGTGTGTGGTATGGTGTGTATGTGTGTGGTACATATGTGTATGGGGTGTGTGTATGTGTGTGTTTCTGGTGTGTGGTGTCTGTCGTGTGTGGTGTGTGTGTGTTGTATGTGTATAGAGTGTGTGGTGTGTGCATGGTATTTGTGTGGTGTGAACATGGTATGGAGAATGTGTGTGGTGTGTGCATGGTTTGGAGTGTGTGTTGGGGGTGTGTATTGCATGTGTATAGAGTGTGTGGTGTGTGCGTGGTATTGTGTGTGTGGTGTGAGCACAGTATGGCGAGTGTGTGTGGTGTGTGTATGTGTACAGAGTGTGTGGTATTGTGTGTGTGGTGTGAGCATGGTATAGAGAGTGCATGTGGTATATTGTATGTGTATAGATTATGTAGTGTGTACGTGGTATTATGTGTGTGGTGTGAGCATAGTATGGTGTGGTGTGTGCTTGTGGTAACCGTGTGTGTGTGCATGTGCGTGTGTGGTGCATGTGTGTGTAGGACATGTACACGCACAGGGCTCCCATCCTCCAGTGTGCCACAGGCCCGAGGCTGCAGTCACACTTACAAGCCAGACTCTGGGAGTGTGGGCTCTGTCTGTGTGGTGCGTAGGAAAGCTGAGAGCTGGGGCGGGCTCCTGAGCTGTGGGGAGCAGCCCACGGATTTCCCTAAGGAGCAGGGGAGACTGTTGGAGAGGAAGAGGAGGCCAGCAGAGAGAGAATCTGGAGCAGCCCAGGGAAGACGCTGAGATAGAAAGTTTTAAGGCATACACAAGTCTGCTCTTACCGCCCAGGAAAGCTAGGAATGCACAGGCCCAGGCTCCCTATGTGTCCCTGTGCCGCTTGATCATCCTTTGACTCCAGGAGGGCAACACTGCCCTTTGAACGTGCTCAAGGAGGAATGTGACTCCCAGAGCTCAGGGCTGGGTGTCCTGCTCTCTCTGCTTGTCGCTTGCCTCTTGACTTCCCTCACTCTTTGGACTCCTCAGTCATCTCCCTACTCGGGGCCCAACAAGCTATTTTGTTTTTCTCTCTCTTCAAGGGCAAGTTATGGTTTGTGCATGTTTTAGGGGGATGATCTGTTTCCAAAGGCCAGAAACATCTCAATACAAAGTCAGGCCAAATAACTTACCCAGGATTACATCTGAGTAAACAGTTGGCTTAAAAAGTTGCCCACTGTTTTATTTTTTTCTCGATAGAGAACGACATTGAGACTGGAAAACAAAAATCAGCTGCCGCTTAAGTTTATAAAATGTATTGTGATGAAGGCAGAACTGGGCTCTTATCAATCTATAGTCTTTAAATGTCTTTGCTTAATGTAGCTTCCAGATAATCATCTGACTTTTGATAGAGTGATTACCAGGTAATGCTATCAAATAACAATCATGATTAAACAAGTTACATGAGCCCTCAGGCCCTGAAGCAATTTCTGTGAAGAATGAGTTTGTCCTTCAAATGGCATAATAAGAAAAAAATTAGGTGCAATTCACCCAGAACACTACGTTATACTGGGAGAAGTGTAATATGTTTACCCATTCCTAACAGTTACAAATGGCCTGCAATTAGCTTCCTTTCTTTTCAGCTTCTTTCCTTTCCATTTACCTTTGCATTCTTTGTCACGTGAAAATGAGCAAGGTGGTTTGTAGCTGCCACTGTGATTTTCTGCCCACCTGGACCACTTTACAATATCACAGATTCTGCCGTGCCCCCACCACCTTCTTCTTCTCTCTCTCTCTCTCTTTTTTTTTTTTTTTTTTTTTTTTTTTTTTAACATCTAGAGTAAAAATACACAAAGCAGACAGAAAACAATTTGTGGCTATTGGTGAATTTTACACCTGAAATGTCAAAAAAGCTATTAAACATAATTTGAGCCCAGAAAGAAATTAGCAACCAACAATTGTGTTACCATAATAGAAGGATCTCTATGGAATGAAGCAACCAGGAAAAACGTGGGTTGATTAATTTATCATATACAGGGTCTAGGCATAAGATTCTTTAATGTGAAACTTGTGGCTTATACCAGCTACCAATGAGGACAGAATAATGTGACACACACTATAAAACCAGTATGTGAAAATTCCCGGATAAGATCGCAGGCTCCAGAACACAGTTTTTAATATTTCTATTTTTCTCAGTAAATGTTCCCCAAAAGTAAAAGGTAGAGCTGCTGCCTTCAAATCTCTCAGAGTCCCGTATAGTGCTGTTGCCTCTAGGTATTTATTTTAATTTGGGAGACAAATAAATGAAAAAATAAAAATATGTAACTGCTGTTTCTGTTGTTACAGTCATAACCAAGTCATCTACATGGTATTATCTGCAAGTTAATTCCACTACCCAAAGATATGAGAGCTAAGAATTTGTGATGTATTTAATCTATGTTCAGCCTCAATTTATACCACATTCTTCTCCCCAGGTAATCTTGCATCAGTAGGAAATAGGGGGAAACAGTGGTGGCCCTAACAATGTAGTTTCAAAAATGTGTATGTAAATAGTATTAAGCACTGATACTTTCTTTTAAGGATTTTATGTTCCCTCTGCATAAAAGTTATAGATGTCTGAAAGCTTTGATATGCATGAAACACGTCTACGGGGAGAAAAGTAGAATAAGTGTGGGAGTGCCATGCATGTATAAATTTCCCCCGTGTGTACCCTGCCTCAGTGGGCACACAAAACTTCAGAACTGTGGGTTTTCTCGGTGGAATTTGTGATGCTGTATGTGATTTTGATTCAAATGCATAAGTATTATCTTTTTACTTCAGATGTTTTAGGCTTGGAGTTGTAGTTGAAAGCTCCATTCTAAGCCTAGTTCTCTTGCCTTCTTAGTTTTACTTTTTCTTTGCAAGTATGTGTCTTCACAAAGCAGGGTGGGAACACATGGAGCTCGAGGTTGTGCCTTTCACACCCACCCTGAACTGGTTTGTGGGTGTATCATCCTACGGAGACACAATGTAGGCAGCTTAAAGGAGCTTTTGTTTCTAGATAACACACAATGATTTTCAGATGTGCTAACAGGAAAAGCAAAACCAATAGGAATAGGAATTTAAAAGTTTACTGTAACAAGAAGATATTTTTCTCCCTTCAAAAATGGAAAATTTTATCTAAGGCATATTAAGTAATTTGAAATTCTAACTAGGCTTTACAACGGCTAAATAATTTCTAGGTTTTTCAGAACTTGTTACTCCTAACTCCAAGTGCATGTTATTTCCCCAAAGTATTAGGAAGTATATTAGTCAGGATCCTAGAAAGTGGAAAGTCTCAAAGTCTCCACCTTTTCCTTCCCTTGGGTACCATGCTCCTTTATATCTGCACTGTTTCCCAAAATATAAATGTATGCGGCTGGTGAGCTTAGCTTAGCTTGTGGCAATAAACAGATGCGACAAACCTTCCATTGAGACGGTTGATGGGAGTTCCTCATAAGTGAGCTGGTAAACTTTTAGGTATAGATGTGCTATGTAGTTGATAATAGACTCCTATGCAGTGTTAGTTTGCTCTTTGCTGCTATTAACAACACAAATTTGTGATCTGACATTTCTGGAAGTAAAAAACGCAAAATGGGTTTAAATGGGTTTTACTGGGCTAACATCAAGAGTCAGCAGGGCTGGGTTTCTTCCTGGAGGCTCTATGGGAGAATCCGTTTCCTTGCCCTTTTCAGCTTCTAGACTGCCCACGTTCTTTGGAAGGGGCTCTATTCGTCCAACTTCAAAGCCAGCAGCGGCTGGGCCAGTCTTTCTACACTGGTTGACTCTGACCTGCTGCCATCATCACACCTTCTTTAATTAGGACTTTTTTCTGCCTCCTTCTGCTTTAAAGGACCTTTGTGATTACATTGAGTCCACTCTATAATCCTGGATAATCTCCCTACTTTAAGGTGAACAGATTAGTAGCTTTATTTCCATTCACAACCTTAATTTTTCTTTGCCTTGTAACAACCTACTCACAGGTTCTGAAGGTTAGCATATAGACATCTTTAGCAAGGGGAGCATTATTCTTCCTATTGCATGAAGAGGGAGTTTAATGAGGAATTCATTCCACTCTGATGTTCCCGACTCACCTCTTTCCCCCTAAAGAATTAGTACCGTCCCTCTTTTTCCCCCAGCCTGATGGGGTCCTCTCTTGGGGATTCTAATACCCAGTCTTCCTATGCTTATTGGCCTATGGGTATGTTGTCCTTTTGCCCCACCAGATTCCACCCTTCTTGTTCTAAGCACTCGTTGAGAGCCTGCGGTGTGCAAGGTGACATGCTTTATGAAAGGAAGTAGATACATACACATAACAAGGTGAGAGTAATGAAAGTATATAGAAAAGCAGAACGGCAGGGTTAAAAAAAAAAAAAAAAAGCAGTGCACCAGACAATCTCAATGTGGAACAGAGAAACATCTGGGGGATTCAAGGAACCTAGCTGGGAAAGGCAGAAATCATTCTCACACTTGTAACATTGTTGAATCCATCAACACATTGGTAAATGTACATTGAGACCCTATTCTTTACTGCTAGGTGATTTTTAATGTGGCCTCTGTGTGGAGCACACTTCTAGGCAGGTGCTAGAGGCTAGAAAAGCAGAAGATACAGTTGCTCACCTGGAGGAGCTCATGGCTGGAAATTTGAGCGGGGCAGTACTGCTTTTAAAGGGGATTTGAGAAGACAAATCCACATACACAGACTTTTAAAAATGAAGTCATCTGGAATCTCCCAGAAGGCCCTCAGCTTAAGACACACTGCCCTAAATCCCTTTCCTCACCCAGGGTCGTTACTGTCACTTCTAAAGTTAGACGGCTTATGATGACTTATTTGGCAACCAGTTAATCCAAACCAGGCATTCAGCTCACTTAATTTTTAAAAAACTTGAGTTAAAACCTTTATACTTTCCAAAGTAGTTTGCATTCTGCTCCATTTCCCGAAATATTAAGACTGTAGTCATTTATTTTTAATACCCCAAACATTTATTGACCACCAAATACATGTCAGCTTCTTCATGTGACACCAGACACACAAAGATGAGAAAGGCATGCTTCCTTGTCCTGAGTTGTAACATGAAGAGTAAAGTGTCTTCTTTCCATGAGGCATATGTAATAATTTAGTGGAGCGTATTCTCATCTACTCTGGGCAGGAATACTTTCATGATTTAAGTTTTCCTGTTTCAATCTTTCAATACTTCTAATCTAATAGCTGTGACCTTCTGATTCACCATGTATTATTCTCAATTAAAATAATTTTCACAACAGTAAATGTTTATCATTAAGAAGGCACTTGTATTTAGATAAACCACACTAATTTTTAAAAGTGATCATTTGTTTAAAATCAAAGTCTCATTGTTTTAGGAATGTTTCAAACTAACTTTTCTATTTGTATATTCAATTATAATAAAAGGATATAGTCACACTCAAAGTTGTCTAGGATATATATATATATGATACATGTAAAAGGATATTCACACTCAAAGTTGTTTAGACATTTTACAAATCTACCCCTTTATTTACCTTCTCTTAGATTAATCTGTATTGTTTTTCTTGGGCTGCCAAATGACCTGGGTGAGTTTGGTAGAATCACAACAAGATTTGGAAACACTTGTGTTGTGTACGCAGCTGCTGAGGCCCTAAAGTGGCCCACTTTCTTCAGCTCAAAATTAATCCTCTCTTAGAAGACATATGTGCTGTGGCTGAAATGCACGAGCAGGGCAGATCACATTTCTCTCTAAAATTTGAAATTAGGTACTGAGAGATCTTTTGTAACAGACACCGAAGCTGAAGTTACAGGAAAGAGCCAGAAAACAGATTGAGGATGGCCAAAATGGTATGGAAGCCAAAAATATGGGAGAAATTATGAAGAGTCAGAGTCCTACAGTTTGCTAAGGGGGGCAAGGGGTGAGATGCCGTGATAAGGAGCTTGCAGGTGCTGGAAGCATGACATTGGTTCCTGGTGGCTTCTCAAGTTTGGTTCCCTGGGACTCAATTGTTCTGCAGTGTCTTTAGATTCCCAGGAGATCCTCATTAATATTTATAATGGACATCCTCTTTCTTGAAGCAGCTTAAGTGGACCTCTGCTTCTCACACTAAAATCCAGACTAGCATGGAAATGGGAGTGGGTCCATTCTACAAACCTTGACTCGTCTATTTTGTTTTTGGTACTGCAAGAGCTGCCCTCTTTTCTGACGGGACGGTATTTTAATGGATATCAGGCCGTTGGGAATGTTTAAACAAAGAAATAAGGAAGAGGCAAATCTCACTATCATTGGCCTCCAAATTGCTCAGTCTTCCAGCTTTTCTGAAAATATTTGTGAACCTTTTTATGTGCAAGGGTCTGTGCTGAGGGTCCAAATCCTCAGGGGTCTGTGGGGAGGGTTTGGGTAGATTGCACAGAGTGAGAAAATTATGACACAAGGTAGCATGTGCAATGACAGAAGGAAGCAGAAATCAATGGACACTTTCCTTGTACTGATTCTCCAATGGCCCTTAAGTGTCCTGACTTTCAAATGGGCTTATGACAACTCCTTATAGTTGGTCAGGTATTGCACTGTAGGCGAGATAAAGTTTAGCAAATGAATAGAGATGAGCCCAGATACCAAGAGGCAGGATGTTGATAACGAACAAACTCTAAGAGAAAGAAATAATGGTTTGGCTATCGCAAAGAAGTAGCGTAACAGGAAACAAACTGTTAAATAACTTCATCAGAAGCTTAGCTGAGAAAGAAAATAGAAGTTTCTCTGCAGTGCCCCATTTTCAGTGGTTGCTCTAGGCATCACTGTGCCTCGTCTCCTCCCAGCTCTGTGCCCTCCTCTACCCAACCCTCCACTTTGCATGACACTGGGGTCTTCAGCTTCTCGATATTGTGACCTACATTACATGCTTCTCATTTAGGTGACGGGCAGTAGTGATCAGCTGTTGTTCTGGGGCTGGTAGCAATTCTGTAATTTCATTCCCTCATTAGAAGCTGTGTGTTTATTTATTAAAGCCGCACACTGCCCAAAGGCAATGTACAAAAAATACAGAAATACCAAAATTAAATAAAGGCTATTATTGCTGTTATTTTATAAAGCTTGTCTATCACAAGCCACCATGTGCATTTATAGGGTAGAGGCTCTGTTAACCAGGTGCTCCCCGGCACCTCACTCAACAAACTTTCTATTACCCTGCTTCTTGTCTCTGTCAGCACACAGGTCCTCTCTATTCCAGATTCTAGCATGAGGCAAAGAAGGCAGCAGATACATCTAAATTCCTGCAACTTTTTGGAAATTCTCCACCCTCCAAACCACCCCTCCATGTAGCTCCTGGGAACGGTTCTGCGGAGCTCAATACCCCAGAGCAGCAGCTCAGGGACTGAACAAATATTTCTGCCTCTGCATGAATTCTATCCTCTGTACTGGATAAGGAATCATAGCAAGCCATGGATGCATTCCTTCCTGCACTAATGTTCATGGAATGAGCACTATGAGAGGTGTCTCTGAAGCTGGGAAGCCAGCAGAGACCACACACAATCATGGCCCTGCTGGAGCTTACATTCTTTGGGGGCCAGGAGGTGGTACAGAAAATGGACAAATACTCAGGGAAATACATGGTCCATCACATAGTGTTAAGAGCTATAGCTAAAATAAAGCAAGGGCAGGGCATAAGGTGTGCCTGTGGGGTGGGAGTTTGGGGGTGCTGTTCTCTACATAGTGGTTCAAGGAGTTCTCACTGATAAGATGCCATGAGTGGACCTCTGGAGGGACTGAGCCAGCAAGCTATGTGCACATCCAAGGGAAAAGCATTCCAAGGGAAGGAACAGCAAGCACAAAGACTCTGAGCATGTGTGGCAAAAAAGCAGAGGCTGTCAGGTTTCTCCAAACACAAATGTTCAACCTCTGCAAACAGGAAGCTCATTTATACCTGGATGTTAAGGACCCTCTCCATAGGAGAGAAAGCTGCGTGAACCCTCAAACATGCTTTGGGTTAATGCTTTTCATTTCACAGTGGCAAAGATGTCTCTATTTCAAGCTGTTGGTTAGATTTTCTTCAGATATTCTTCTAGTGTTGCTCAGGATTCCATGTGTGTGTTTGTGTGTGTGTGTGTGTGTTTCTGTGTGTGTGTTTGTGTGGTGACTCTGGACAGGCTGCAAAACTTATGGATCTAAACTTTGTAACTAGTTTGTAGGATTATCCCAATGTCTTCGGCGTCCTCTTTGGCTCAGAAGGGGAGCCACACTCAAACAGAGGACAGGTAAAAGGAGGACAGGAGGACCTCTTATCACTGGGGCAGATGCCAGTGATAAGAAGTCCTCCTGGAGCTCCAGGGACAGACCCTTCCTGTCAACTCCTTCAGTGTTCTTTCTCGTGATGTGCGGATCACTCCACAGAGACCTGAGGAGCATGAGAGAAACAACAGGGACAGCCACACACTCGAGGGATGTAGAGCTGGCCCTCACATTTCAGATAGGAATTGAGCAGACAGGAACAATTTTTAGACACAGGGATGGATCAGAGGCAACAGGCACTGATGTGAACCACTGAAGATTCTGCTACCAGCCCTTTCGTATCTTTGAGTCCCTTTACTTTTCTCCCCTGGTTATGATCAAACTTCAGGGTGGGGGTTGTAAGGGTGGTCAAAGGAGGGAAAAAAAAATTAAAAAGGGAGGAACTCTCCCTGCAACACCTCTGTGCCCATGCTGGGGGTGTGGTGGGCAGACTGTGGTGTCCAGTGCATGCAATCTTAGTGCATGTCCAAGGCCCCGGTGTCTTTGTGCAACATCTCCCAGGATGCTAGAGTTCAGACTGCATTTGCTGCATGAGGAGAGGAGTCTCCTCATGAAACGGGAGCTCAGCTGGGCTGGGGAGATGTCTCCTTATTTTTATTTTTATTTTTTACTTAACATTAAACACGCATGCATCCTTATGCTAAACAGTTGGCATTTGAGCCTATTTTAAAGGGAGGGGCCATCAAATAAAGCATTAACAAGAAAGCTTATTGCATTTTCTCCACAGATTTTTAGTTTCCTATAAAGAACAAACCAGCTCTTCCTCCTTCACACTCCGGCCTGGAGACCAAGCTCTTCTCCAAGCTTAGGCTCACAAGTGTCACTTTGTTCATTCTCTTTGGCCAAAACTCATTTCAGAGAACACTGCTCACTATAATAACTTGGGTTTTAAGTGGAAATATCTCCTGTGATGCCATCAACTGGAAATAAAAAGAATAATTTTCAAAACTCTCTTCAAACAGCAAGTGGCACAGACCAGGCTGATGACAAAAAGCAGGCAGCCTCTTCTGGAAAGGGGAAATATTAAAAGAATTAAAAATGATAGAGCCCATTTCTCTTTTCTGAGCACTGAAGAGATTCCAGATGAATGCAGGACCCCTTAGCTTTAAAAATAAACCAAATCGTGTTTAGATTTACGTAAATGAATGTTGCCTATGTGTGAAGTTTAGACCCTTAATTAGATGCTGTGGAAGTTTGAAGTGTTTAATTTTGAGCCTAGCATCTTTCTTCCTCCAGGTTAGCAAGCCTCAAGGTGAATGCTATTATTGTTATTCCAAATGGAGACACAAAGCAAAAAAGTGAACGCATTTGCAGTTATTCATAATAGGAAGTTCCTGCTTGGCACCGTGATTTTTACTGAAAAGAAAATGTTGGTTGACTCTATCTGGCCAACAGGGATTTATTCTTTTATATAAAGATAACTTTTCCCTCAGGCCAATTCAACTTAATCTCAAGAATCCTTCATATCCTAATATGAATTAATTACATGAAATGGCCACGGTGAATGTGACTGAGCAGAGTAGCGGTGGCTGAGCAATTCTGCCATCTGGGATTAAGGTGCTATCAGCCCCATGGGGGTAGGATTATACTCTCCTCTCTCGTTTCCACTGGCAAAATCTTGGAACAGAATGATTGCACTTCAAACAGAACATTTTCTATCATAAAGAGATGAGATAAAGAACTATTAATGAATAAGGAGATCTCAAACAGGGCCAAAGTAGGTTAAATGGAAGGTGGCTATTAAGGAGGGTTTGTTTTCCTTGTACCTGTGTATCAATGAGTCACATCTTTAGATAAGGCTTTCTCAGCAGGATACCAGATCTTATCCAATGTTGTTACACACTATTTAGTCTCTAGGGCCAGCGACACAAAAGAAATGACATCCCCAACAGAACACACACAAAAACAACATGGAGAAAACCAGAGGCAGTGCAATGAGAGGGTTCGGGTGGACTGCACAGTCAAGATCACGGTTGCTGTTTTCCATAAAGCTGAGTTTTACCTGAAGTAGGTGCAGATGATAAGATGCATGCAAGTGAGTGGGTGTGTGTGGGTTGCAGGGGTTTTCTGAATAAGACGTGAAAATGCAGGAGAGAAGTAGAAAATAAAATTGCACGCGGGCTGCCAAGATGGAGCTGATATTTGTTTTCTCTGGCACTGCCGAGGCGGCCCTCTCTCGATCCAGCTTTTGTCCTTCAGTGCTGCGAGAGCCCACGCTTTAATGCCTGCAGGTTGACCATGCATTGTTATTATACAGTCTTCATGTTCACATCATGTGTCATCTGACCAAAGGAGAGTCTACAAAGTGAAAGGCTCATGCAAAATTTATGCTTATATGGCTGTTTCAGTCAGTGGAAAAATCAATACTGCAGGCTTGATGCACAGAAATGACTGAGTACTCTCTGACTGACACTAAAAGCACCGGGAGATTGAGAGCTGCATTTGCTGTTCAAGGAATCGAGTGTATTAGAGCTCTTATAATAGTCTGCTCACCTTATATTAGCCTTTCCTTGGGATTATTTTTTGATAACAATTATGATTGTGGGGTTTAAGGCAATTACACTATTACAAAGAAAAAGCTGCTTTTTATGTCCTGTAAAGCTGTCATATATTTCACACCGCAACTGCCTTCCAATTATTTTGCTACAATGCACTTTGCAAGCAAAATGTCCTAACTGATATATATTAGTCCTTTATGTTTTATAAATAAAAATCAAAGGCGTAATAATCCTTCAAAAGGAGCTTCTCAGTTTCCCCAGACATGATCTGAGAAAGAGCAGAAACGTGGTGGGTGCTGTATGTTTTGAGAGAGAGGCATTACAGCATCTGTGGTTCCCCTGGAAGGGCTCACGTTCCAGGGGTGCTGCAGAGCTCAGGAGAGAGACGGGGCCTAACCCAGGTTTAAAATGCTAACAACATCTGTTAAGTGGAGGGTTAGGGAGGCATATAGTTGGCATTTAATGATGAAGCAGAAAAACAATCCTTAAAATTAATTCATTCTGAAAGGAACTCAAAGATATGTTGTGACAGCACATTAAGGAGTCAGCAACAATGCAGATAAGATTTCCTCTTAGTCTTCAAACCCTGTTGCAATGAAGATTTTATAGCCACGCTGGGGCCTAGATGTCAGGAGGCGTGGATGGGTGGAATATGGAGACCTGCATGGGGAACAAATATATACCAGGTAGAAAGAAAAAATTCATGGGCTAAAATGAGTCAGTGTCACAGGGATCTGGCAGTTAAACTGTGGCCTGAGAAAGCTCCTTGGGGGTGAGCCATGAAAAAGCATGCTTCTGTGTTAATGTCCCAGGGGCAGTGCAAGAAATGCTATTGTTTCTGACTCTGAAAACCATCCAGCAAGATGGGCAAAGTCGGCTCAGTGGGGATAGGGACTAACTGGGCTAACCTGTCTCTACCACCCACGTGACACGTAACTAGTCTGGGACAACCGAGGCAAGTAGCGTAGTCTTTAAATTAATGGTATTAAGGTTGCTTTGTGTTCGCGCTCCAACAGTAAACAACAGAATTGCCCAAAACTACTGGAAGCACAATGGTCATTCTGATGATAAGGATTTAAATACGGATGTAGCATATACTGTGGGTGTATTTCACGAAAATTACCCACCTAAGAATTTTATCCATGCATGCATAGAGAAGATCCTTTGGGGATTAAGAATTCAATGTAGAAAGGATTTCTGTGATCTCTGGGCGCCCGCTGTAGTGGAGAGGCACAGACATCTGGACACGCCCAGTAGCAGCCTCATGCAGGAGTTCTGTGACAGGCTGAGGAGGGGAAAGGCGATGGGGGCAGCAAGGATGATTCTCTGGCCTTCCCTGAACACATCTCATCATTTTGATATACCTTTTATTATCTCCCTGGTCAGAATTCTTTCTTAAGCTGTTTTGTTTGGCTTTGTTTTGTTTAATTAGGAAGGCACCATTTTAGCAACTTTCCCTTTGTTGATGCTTTGTCTGAGAGTGAGCTCATTAGCCAGAAACGCTATCTTAATCCCGTATCCTGTTAAATATCTTTATGGCACTTGAAATGTCAACAATATCTCTTAATAAGTCAATATGTCCACTTTTCCCAGAGTGGTAATGCCACTGTGTGTGGGTGTGTGTGCTTTTTTTTTTTTTTTTCCTGGAAAAGAGAACAGTTACCGGGAGGTCTACCAAAATCAACACACTAAATCCTGTCTTTAATATTGGATGCATTTTGAGGCATCCACCTGGGATACATACTAAGAAATTAAAAGTACTTTATAATTTATTAGGAAAAGGATCTACCCCAGATTGTCAGGAAAGACCTACCTCTACCCAGAAAGAGGAATAGAAAATAAAGATTGTAGAGATGCTAAGAAAACTGCAGAAACTTCCAGGCTCTGACAGGGGTCCTGCCTATTAGCTGCCCTGGAATATTGTGTTACAGCTGACCATCAACTTAAAAGCCTGTGACTTCTTGATTTGTTTGAATTAGTACTAGCCTGGGGGATAGGGTGACTTCTGGAATTCCTTCATTGTCTCTTATGAGAGTGGGATTGGTCATTAAACAGTAGCTGATGAGTACCCATGTATCAATGAATGGGCTGATACCTCAGTGACTACGTTAGAGCAGAAAGAGCATTGGATTTGAGGTTCAGAGTCCTCAAGTTGAATCCTTCTCTGTCATTTATTAGCTGTATGACACTAAGAAAACTTCTTGAGCCTCCTCTTTCTTTCTCTTTCTTTCTTTTCCTTCTTTTTCTTTCTTCCTTTCTCTTTCTTTCCTTTTCTTTCTCCTTCCTTCCTTCATTTTTTCTTTCTTCTCTCTCTTTCTTTCTCTCTCTCTTTGTTTTTTCTTTGAGACAGAGTCTCACCCTGTCTCCCAGGCTGGAGTGCAGTGGTGAGATCTTGGCTCACTGTAACCTTCGCCTACAGGGTTTAGGCTATTCTCATGTCTCAGCCTCCCAAGTAGCTGGGATCACAGATGTGTACCAGCATGCCTGGCGAATTTTTGTATTTTTAGTAGAGATAAAGTTTTGCCATGTTGACCAGTCTGGTCTTGAACTCTTGGCCTCAAGCAATCCACCCACCTCAGCCTCCCAAAGTGCTGGGATTACAGGCATGACACACTATGCTTGGCCTCCATTTCTTTATCTGTAGAGTGAAAATAATAATCCTTAACCACAAATGGTTGTAAATTACATGGTAGTATTCAAGGAGGAAGCACCCAGCACAGAGCTTGGACCATCAGGAGCACTGAAGACTTGTTCATTCTTTAATTTGTTTCTCAGTCAGAGTGGTTACAGGCTAACAAAGCCACCCTGGAGGCAGAGGTTGCAGTGAGCCGAGATCGCGCCATTGCACTCAAGCTTGGGCAACAAGAACAAAACTCCATCTCAAAAAAAGAAAAGAAAAGCCACCCTGAATTTGGGGTGAACTGGATTGTGTCTCAAAACAGCAGAGAGAAGACTATCAATCTCTCTCTCTCTTTGACTAGAAACATTCGTAGACTAATTGGCTAAGGAAACACTGAGTGAAAAAAAAATGTCCTGGTTCATGAATGAGATTGTTAGGGCCCCAGTTTACGACTGCTGTTACTGCTGGCAGTTACACCATGGATGATGAAGATGGTGGTTATAGCTGATATTTATTAAACCATTGAGAGGAATTAGCTCATTCTCAGAGTCATCCCATCAATTTCATGGGATAGTTAGGTTGTTCTGTTATACCAATTTTACACACAGGAGTCAAGGCTCGCACAGGTTAGATAACTTGCCTAAGGTCAAAGGAGGGCTGGGGTTGACACCTGACGCCAGACAGCTTGGCTTAACCACTTGGTCATATCTTCCACTAATGTTCCTTAAAAGTCACTTTCAGTAGGGGGTCAACTTAAACCATCTCAGTCTACATTGCGTCCTCTTTATTTTCTCTGTCCTGACACTGTTTTCTCCTTTGGTAGTACTAATCACAGTTTGCAATTATGTGCTGTCTGTGCACATCTTTAGCTAAATGCCGGCCCTCCCAGCAGAATGTCCCCTCAGAAACCAGGCCTTCCTTGGTCTCCTCCCGTCGTCCCAGTGCCCATTACCATGCCTGGTACATAGGAGGGGCTCAGAACATATTTGCTGGTGGAAGTCAAACATTATTTCATAGATTATATTCCTAAAGGTTGACCGACATTTCTCCAATGAGACTTTAAAAGGTGGTAGCAGGTGACAGAAAAGCCTTGGGTTCACTTTCAACTTGGTTAACATCTTGTTTCTTTCTCTCTGAGCAGTTACCCCAAGACTCCCTGATATGTGGCTCCCTGAAATGGTCAGTGAGAGGAAAGCAAAGTAGCTAAATCATGAATAATATTTCAATTTCTCATCTACATATCTAGTGCTTATCTCAGAATGCCATCTGGGTTTTGCTCCCATCACTATGCTTGTAGAAAAAGGGTTGGAAATAGTGGTGAGGACAGCAACAAAAGGTATCAGAACCATGATCTTCTTGGTCAAATTATGTGGTCTTCTTTCTACTTTTTCAGGATTCTTTCCCCATTGATGCTCTCTATTGAATCTAGCTGGAACTATGTGCAGTCCCATGTACTACATACTGGAGACCTCTAAGGTTTTACTGTAGGTGATAACACGATTTCATGCAAAAACTAAGCTCCTCTTAGATGGAAAGAGACTTGCATTAGTGTTCAGTCCTAATCCAGCATGTAGAACTAATAGCCTTTCCAGGAAACTGAATGATGTGGCACAGACAGGAACCTCTTCTTAATAGGCTTAACAAGAATGTAAAAAGTTGATTAAAAAATCAAGTCATAAAAAAAGATTTTCTTTCTAACTGGTAGATATTGCTATCAAGACAACCTCTTGGGCTAATGATTCGGCTAGTATTTTCCCAGTGAGTCTAAATAATAAACAGAATGAAGAGACCCCAATGCCTAGGTGTAAAAGTGAAAGGTAGATAATCATATGTCATTTTCACTTTTCAGAATTCAGAACTAGAGGAAAACTGGGCAGTATTCATGAAAATTCTACTTGGGTCAAGTTTTACAAAGCGGTCTGCTCACTTTTGAGTAAGTTAATTTGTTATTATCTTCAACTCAAGATCTTAATGCAGGGCCAGATATTTTCTCCCAGCAGCTTTAACTTTTAAAGATATTCATTTCTGTGATTTATAGACCCAAAGTAGACTTTAGCTTTGCTTGATGGTAACTCACTCAACAAAATCCTTAACTTCGCTAAGTCATTACCTAAGCCCCACATTATTTCTGTGAAATACCTATCAGGTTATAGACTTTGGACATCTCCAGGATACCTTTTTTCATGGACTGCTGTGAAGTTCAGAGATTTCTCATATCCCTCTGGAAATATTAAAGGCCATTTGGAGTATCTGTGGCTGTTACTGAATTCTTCTGGTTCATTAAAATGTATAATTTTTATAAGTGATATTCTTTCAATGGAAGAATCATTTCTGGGCAAGGGGCAGCTGTGAAGTTAATGCCAAGGAAGAATTGATGGCAAGTTTAGATCCTCTGAGTTGGCGATGGTGATTCTGTTCATGGTAAGTATAAACGGGAACCATGATTTTAACACCTGGCTCAGAATTTGGACCCTCATGGGATAGATAACCATAGGCTACAATTTTTCTATATTAACATTACACAGCTTGTATGAAATGTGTGTGTGCGTGAGTGTACATACAGAAATGAATGATTAGTTGATGGAATTTCTTGGGATTTCATGATATTGTAATTTTAGGGAAAAAGAGCTACCAATAACTACCACCAGTAAGTTAATACCGGTTCCAGCTATTTCTCATACACTGATGTATTTAATCCTCACAACGGCCCTAAGCATAAATATTCTTATGCCCGCTTTGTAGAAAAGGAAATTCAGTCTCAGAGAAAGAAATTCGTCATGGTCACACAGGCAATGAGTGGTACCCAGGCTCAGCTCTTGCCACAGAATCAGACCATTTCCCACAGTGAACCTAACTGTAGTTGTGAGATGTTTTTGCAGCGTGGGCATGGTTTGGGGGCAAAATGCTGTTTTCTGTCTTCCTTTTGTAAGCACTTTAAAATATGCCTATGCCTCAGAAAGACATCGCAATCTAAAGTTAATGACAGTACTTGAAATTTATTCTAATGTCTCATGACAAAACTGTTTTTTTTAAATATGAAGTTTTAATTGAATTTCTCTTTTTCTATTTTGTAGTCCCACTTCATCTGGAAATATAGTAAATCAACATTTTTCCCTTTAGAGAATCTGTCTCTATTCTTATAATGGACATTGCCAGTGAAAGATTGTCATTAATGGAAATTTATCAAATATGAATACCTTTTCAGTCAAAAAGCTTCCTCAAGTCTCCTCTCTCAATAAGCTTTAAGAACTTGAAGACAATGTTGTAGGTCTGCAACTGTCAATGACCTGTAAGACTTTCTAGCACTAAAAACAGGCCTGACACCTTTGCATAACATCCCATCTTTTCACTGCCTACATACAAATCTTTGCTAGGGCACAGCAGCAAACAACTGCTTCAAAGTCAGTACTTAGTTTGAAAAGATGGGCAAATTCTCAGTTTTCCAACTGACTGAGAGACAAATCAGATAGATTCTGGGGACTTCATTTCTGAGGATTAGTGTACTATCCTAACAGAGCTGAGTTTTCACACCCTTACAATATAAAACCTCTAAAACTGTGTTCATTTTCATCTAGTAGCATGAATTGTCTTGGTTCCTAGAATAAATTATTGATACCATAATTAGCACCTCTTATCTCTTCTTGGAGAACTCAGTAAAATAACTCTCCTAGAGCTGAGCCAAGAAATAAGGATTAAAGGGCTTTTTGTTATACTTTTTCTTTGTTTGCTCTCATCCTTCTGGTTCTGTAGAAGTGGTTTCAAAGGTGGGTGCTCTTGTACCCTGGCAGGGTATAATTGTTCCCAAGCAATGAGGTTGGGTCTTCTACTGGTGAGTGGAGTGGACAGAGCTTGCATCCAGCTAAGTGAGGAAATGGCTCAATTATGCCCTGGTTAAGGGGTGGAGGGGGTGCAGGGGAGGTGAGTCCCCAAAGTAGCCTGTATTTAGTGGTCCTCACCTTTCCATCACTGGGAAGACAGTTTTGAAAAAGAACCACAGGAAATGGATAATGAACCCTATAGTCTGCTACTTTTGGGGACCACCACTCTTGATCCAGTTGGAAAATAAAGAAGAATACTGCCATTTTATTATTGTTCAAATAATATAATATGTGCTATGTGTTATTGAGAACAGTTACATTTAGTATCTTTGTCAAACCAGTTTTGATTCTAAGAAACAAAACGATGAAATAGGTATGCTTGGTGATTTCTTATAGTTTTAAAATTCATTTAATTCAACAAACATTAATGGAAGTACTTCTATGAGGGCAGTATTGTGTGGTGGTTATAGACTTCAAATCCTCCAGATGTCACTTACTCTTAATAGTTGTATGATCTTAAGTGAGTGATTTTCTTCGCTGTACTTCAGTTTCTCATATGAAGGGTAGAGGAAAGAACTAGAACCTGATGGAAGTGGTGTGAAGATTAAATTATTTCATACCTGTGACTGTGTACACATGTGCCTGCATGTATCTGGTACATCATACATGGCAGTAATTATTATTTTCAGTTTACTGGCAGGCACAGTGCAAGGTGTTTTCTATGTTCAGTGTCTATTTGTTAGAACAAATATGCTATGTAATTATGGGTATACTACTCTTCTCATCTCTTCAGACTTCGTTTATGTAGTAGCTTCCTATCTGATTTTCATAACAAGACCCTAATTCCAGCTCAAGTTTGTCTTTCTAAAGCTTTGATTTTACCATATCATGACCCGAAAAGGAAAAAAAAAGCCTTTTTAGACACTTTACTGAAAAAGATATATAGTAGACAAATAAGTACAAGAAAGATGATCAACATTATTAGTCATTAGAGAAATGAAAGTTAAAACCACTACATGCTTAGTGGAACGGCTAAAGACAAGACGAGAAGAAAAAAAAAAAAAAGGCAAAACAAAAACTGACAACATCAAGTGCTGACAGGATGTGGAGGAACTGGAATGCTCATACCCTGCAGTTGGGATTACAAAGCAGCACAACCACTTTTGAAAGCTGTTTGGCAGTTAACATACACTTACCATACAACCCAGTAATTCTACTCCTAAGTATTTATCCAAAATAAATAAAAATTTATGTTCACAGAAAAACTTATAGGCAAACATTTACAGTGGCTTTATCATTGCCCAAAAAACAAAAACAGAAACAACAACAAAAAAAAGGGAAACCATCCAAATATCCTTCAACTGGTAAATGGAAAAACAAACTGTGGTATACCCATGCAATGAAACGTTACTCACAGAAAAAGGAACTAATTACTGTTGTATATAACATGGATGAATCTCAAATGTTTATTTTAAGGGAAGGAGCTAGACTCAAAAGGCTACATATGACACTCAGAAGAAGGCAAAACTATGGAGACAGAAAACAGATCAGTGGTTGCTGAAGGCTGGTGGTCAAGGAAGAGTTAATTACAAAGGGGATGAGAAAATATTTGAAGAATTTGTCTCTACCTTGTATCACAGTTATACCAACTGTGTGTGTTTGTCAAAACTCATGGAACTGTATACTGAAAAGAGTGGAATTTGCTTTATGTAAAGTATAGCTCAATACATTTAACTAAAAAAATACTTCCCATTACCAATTGAATAAGACCTAGTCAGTGAGCCAAGTTGTAAAAATGTATTTTTCCAAACTGATCCTTAATAACTGTCCCCTATTGCCCTCTCCTCTCTTCATTCAGTGTCTCTCTTCCCACGAATACAGGTTATATGTGTTTCTACTTCCCCACATTGGATCAAACTCTCCCCACAAATGAAATACCTTCACCAGCTCTTCACCCATATCCAGACCATCCAAGTTCAGGCCTGTGCCACTATCCCAGTGACACCTTCCTTCCCACATCAGCCCACAGTGATATCTTCAGAAAATCCCTCTGTCACTTAATTTTTGGATCACCCATTTGGCATTTTCACATTTGACTTTTTATCTTGATGCCATTTGTTTCTATATTCATTCATTCATTCATTTACTTATTGAACAGCTCTTTATTAAACAGACATTTAAATCTGGAGCAATCACTATCCATTGATTCTGTAAATCTATTCCTCTGCCTCCTTCTTGCTAGGAAAACCCTGATTTTGTTCAGGGAACATACCCATTTCTCCTAAACTATCTAAGACAATTACGTATCCCAGACCTCTTGCCAGGAACAGGTTAAGAGTACACATGCGACCTAATTCCAGCCAATAAGAAGTGAGAAGTCTGCTGAGGTCTTGGGGGAAAGGGAGGAAGGTTACATGACGCTTGCAAAGGCAGCAACTGCTTGGCAACCACAAGGTGAGTCAGTTGCAAGAAAGTTAACATGCCTAAGATGGTGGGCAGAGCAAGGAAGAAACCTGGGTCTTTAGTGACACTGTTGAGCCAATAAAGATGCCAATAAATAAACCAATAAAGATGCTGTCTCACTTTTGAATTCTTAATATATGAGATGAGACATTTTCCCTGTAAATAATTTTGAGCTGTGATTTTCTGTATGGCTGAAAATATCATATCTTTTACTTGCAAGAGTCATTAAATAACATGAACTTCATTAATATTTATTTATCAAAGAAACTATTGCTGTCTCAGTAACAGATCTATTATTAAAATAGTCAGTCGTTCATGCAGCTATACTTTTTTAGTAGCTATTTTGTGCCAGGTGCTATTTTAGATACTGGGGATGCCACAGTAAACAAGACAGGGTTGTATTTTAAATCAATCAGTATTTTGTAAAGCTTCTCATTCTGTAGATACCTCTGGTCTTATGTAGGAGTTTGAGTTGATTGGTAGGAACTGGTTTCCGGCCTTTCAAAATTGGGGCAGTTAGAATTCACAGAATTGAGAGGCATATTAGAAATCAACTTTCCATTTTTAAGGCCCCTTCGATTTACAAATGAGGAAACTGAAGCACAAAGGCATTCTGTGGTTTGTCTAAGGTCACCCAGCAAATAGTGGCAGATGCAAGAACCAGAATTTGGTACTCAGAGCCATTGCCCTTTCCATAAAGCTCTTCTTTTTATTACTTTTGGATGCTGAACATCCTTTTGAAGGATCATTTATGTGACTTGCTTCTCCCATTAATTTTTCCTTTCCTTGACCTGATTTGGGGTAATTTCCTTGCATATGGCCACCTTAATTCCGGTACAAACAAAGATGTCAGAGACAGAGAAGTCCTTTCAGTGGAATGCTTCAAATATACACAGCCCAGCAGAAACGCTGGAAACGGAGTATTTTTAAAACTCAGGCAGAATCAGCACTAAATAAAACTCCTTTCCTGGCCCGTCAAAGAAACCCTCATATTCTGTTCAAGAATACTTAGCAATTTCTGATCGTAGTGGAAGTGTCTACTTGGGGATGTGACAGAAAACAGCCTCTCATAACAGAGTCCCATTTGTGAAGTTTTCCTGAGTGATAATTCAGGGCTCTGCCCCCTTTATGAAGCCACAGTTTTCCACCTCTTTGTCATGAAGTTTGCTCAAGGGAAGGTTTACAGGCTGCTGTCTTTAGACATTTGACTCCTGATAGTTTTCATAATTAGTGTCATCTGGCCCTAAGGAAAACAATTGTCATACATTTCCTTGGAGTGGGAGCAGAAATTACAATCAATAACATTAGTCTTTGTTAAGTGCTTTGCATGAGACAGGCATTGTTCTAAGTGCTCTTCAGGTGCAATTTTATTTAATCCTCATAAACTCATGAGGCAGATGTAAGCCCACAATCACTTCCCTGATGATCTTGGTCCAGAAATTTTGGATTCAGAATTTTTAATGTTTTAGAAAATTAACATGGAAAACATATACCACATATTAATAATACTCCCAGTATCATCTGTACCCGCATTCCACAATGAAGCACATTAATATTTTTCTGCAACAAGACCTATTACTTTTCATACTAAGTGGGATAAATAAAAACCATAAATATTCTGATACAAGTTAAGGTCAGTTGTGCTGCTAAATGAGTTATGAAAACACCTTTGCTTTTCAGAGATTTTTTGGATTTTGGAATTGCAGACAAGGAAATTTAAACCTACCCAACCATTTGGCCATTCTACAGTTGAGGAAACTGAGGCACCATGAAGACAGCTGTCCCAAGTCTTATTACTAGTCAGTGGTGGAAAATCAGGATCTGACTCTTGACAGCCTCAGCCCAGAGCACTCTCTTCTCTGTCTCTCTGTCTTTCATATTATTCCACTTCAATTATAACATCCCAAGTGCAGAAAGTACATTAATTTTATATATATAGCTCAGAAATGTTTACGTATGTAACTACCATCTTGTGCTAAGTAATGGAGGTATAGAATGCTTCAGCAGACCAAAGGTTTCCCTCACTACTCTGACTTGTATCACCAAGAGTTAGTTTTATATGTTCTAGAACATATAAATGTGACAGTACAGTATATACCCTTCTATGTTCAGCTTTCTTTGCTGGTCCCACTTTTCTGTGTGTAGCAATAGCTCACTGTTTTTATTACCGTACTCTTTGACTGCACAAATACTGCACCACAATGTATTCGCCCATTTTCCTCTTGATAGACATTTGAGTTAGATTTCAATTTGGAGCTGGAGTCTTCACTACCAGACCTTGCTGCCAACAACTGTTAGTATTTACCCCAGATCCAACCTCCAAACAGGGTATGGTCACAATAGCAATAAACAGATTCCTCCAATCAGGAGGAAGGGAACTGCCTGCAAATGCTGTTGACTTGGGTTAAGAGCTACAGAGCAAGTGTTGGTAAACTTTTTCCAGAAAAGGCTAGGTGGCAAATATTTTTTGGTTTTGTGAGCCACATAGTCTTTGTTATAACTGTTCAACTCTGCCATTGTAGCACAAAAGCAGCCGCAAACAATACGTAAACAAATGGATGTGGCTGTATTCCAATAAAGTTTTATTTAGAAAAACAGGTGGTAGGTAAGATTCCGCCGGCAGGCTGATGTTTGTCAAGCCCTATTTTCTAGTTAATGACTGCTTTCTGGTAAGTCAGTCTAAGAAGGAAGAAGAAACAGACACTGGCGAAGCAACTACCATGTGCCAGGCAGCGTTTGTCCTTATATGTTCATTGTCTCTAATGGCCGCCGCAGCCCACTTGGTGAGTACCATCTTTGTGCTCATTTTACAGATGCTCAAACTGAGTTTAGAGAGGCTTAATAAACTGCCTCAGTTTGTAACTGGTGATTTGAATCCAGTGCTCTTTCCATGCACATTTGGGGACCCATGAGCGAACCCCAGAGTATTTATACCCCCCTGAAATTACATGCAGACATCTGTGTGTTTCAGATGTGCGTTTTTGTCTGTAGGGAAGACCCACAGCTTTCATTTACATCTCAAAGACTGTGATTCAAAGAGCAAGAAGAACTAGGGCCTAGAGAGAGTTCCATCAACATGAGAAATGGAGAAAACCAAATGGTTTGTTGCTGTATATTTAGTAAGGGTGTTTTCACAGTGGCCAGAAGTAATGTTACATTTAAATTCTGCATCCCAATCCTGCATTTCAGAAAGGAACATTCTTTTTTATTGAAAACAAAAAAACAAAAAACTGTTTAAAAGTAAGTTTTTATTTGAGAGGCTCTTCCCTTTTATATGGGTACCCCTGCAAGGCCGGGTCGAGCTGAGTCGTGTTTAGAGGTATAGAAGTGAGTTGCTGCTGAAATGCACCATGTTGAAATACATACACTGTTGTTTCTGAGGGGCAGTAGTCCTATATGGATAAAAATGCCTGGGCCTCCATCAAGTCTTTTATCTTTCTGTAAGTATCCATAGCCTTTATCTGTCTATGGGTTCCACTCAGCTAAAGTACTTCCTGGACTATAAAGAAAGGGAGACAGCGAACACATAATTGTTAGCTGTATTTCATGTTCACAATTCCTTTGAGAAAGGTCCTAATTAGTCTAAGCAGTGTTTAATGTAAATCAAGTTTCACTTTCAAAATTTCAAGGGCCCCATTCTGACAGAATGTAGATTTTTTAATGCTACACATAAAACATGGGTGCTAGTAAAACACTGCATTGACAGGTGGGGGAAAAGCAGAAATCAATACAGGAAAAGTTACTGAAATTAGGTAGGCCTGGCCTCCTGGAACAGCCTAGGAAAATAACCCTTTTAAAAAGAAGACTTTCTAAGCACACACTTAGAGCTTTGTTTTCCTTGGCTTTCCATTCGCTGATGCACCTTCTCTCTCCAGCCTCATTCCGGCTTCTACAAGTGTTGGCTCTGACTTAGGGCTGTTGTCACTCAAGGCAAAAGGAGGAAAATGTTGAAGCGCTTCTCTCTGTGTGAGGAGTGTAGCACCAGACAGCCCCTGAGACACTGCTGGGATTCCCAATACCCTGATTTATTTCACAATGTGATCCAATTATTGAAAATAGTGTCTTTATATCTTCCAATTCTCTTATACACCACATCACAAAAGCCAGGTTCTTTCTATTCGTATTTGACAGCATGTGGTTAGCAGGGTTATAAAAAAAAAAAAAAAAAAGGATACTCATAGTTTTAGTATAAACTATGATTAATTTTTGTTAAGAGGATACATTTATATAACATAAAGTGACAATTTACTTGATCTTTTTTTTTTTTTCTGTGAGTTGGGTAGTTCCTCTTTGTGCAGAATGCAGAATTGTATATGAGATATTTGAGTGTCTAAAACGATGTATGATAAATGAAGTAGCATGCTACTTATACGCTTATCATGTTCCCTGACTAGCAACAGGTTCAGCAAAGGGCACAGCCAGTAAATGAAATTTTCCACCAGGACAATATATCATCACAAGAAATGTATGCGCTGGAAACTTACAAGCTTGCTCAAGATGCGGACAAGGTGTGAAATGGTAAAAAATGAAAAGCAGCAGCATCATACAGCAAATTTCAAATTCAAGTGCATATTGGTTGAGGCTGATGCTTTAACTATTTCAAACCACAAGGATGAGAAAAAAATGCAAACACAATCTGAAAGCAGGAATAAGTTTCCATTATTACCAATGCCATGGAAGCAGAGAAAAATGACGGGTACCGAAATGTATGTAAGTGCTATGATATTAATTTGAGAGGCACTTAGTTATATTCTTAGAGTACTCATCACCGTGTTTAACCTTGAATGCATCCATTAATATTTCTGTACCTCAGTTTCTTTAGTTGTGATGTAGAAGGTGGGGACAAATAATTTCTGAAGTGTGTTCTATTTAAAGAAAATTCCGTGGTTCTCTTGAGTCTTAGCTTTGAGTCCTCAGAGGAAGTGGTGAGTGCAGTTTGGTTTTCAATATGTATTATATTAGTAGTTTCATGGGAAAATGTTGCAACTGCATTTTGCTACTTAACCAAAGAATAAAAGATGTACTCCAGAGACGTTCCAGAAAATGCAGATGCACCTGTTCAGTATTCTATTTCAACAATGATCACATCTTAGGAGTTATTTCTCTCATCTTCTGGCTCCTTCAAAGTCATCAAATGATGCTCTTGATTGGAAAGAAGACATCTGTGTGATCCAGGAGGTACAGGTTCATTTTCCCCCACATGTGTTTGCATCAAGTGACACCAAGGTCCTCTGTTGATGGGCACCATGCATACGATTTCCGTTTGCTAGCTACTTCTGGTGACAGTGGAAAGTGACAGTTTGCAAACGTGAATTATCTGCAGCATAGTGTCAATAGGTATAAATTACAATAGGAGTAGGTGACAGCTATTCTAAGGAAGGGCTCCCAGTATGTTAAAAAGCTCAGGAGAGACAATGCACAGAGAGTAAGGGGATAAAATACAATCTGATCTAGACTGAGGTCTTGTCAACACCAAGGACCTCAGAGGGGAAACAGGCTGAAGCTCTGACTCTCAGGGGAGAAAGCCCAGTGGACTGGCAGGAGAAGGGGCAGGGTGGTCCAGGGGTAAAGGCAGGGAGACCTTGGCTTTCATCTCACTACCACCAATTACCAGGTGTGTGACCTTGAACAAGCGAAATGGAGATAATAACTACCTCATAAAATCATTATGTGTATAAATGAGATAATAATATGGAAAGTCCTAACCACAGTACTTGATATTCAGGAGCTATTTTTATTATGATCTGCCCAGATACATCTATTACGCTGCCTTTGTTGCCTCCTTTTCCTTTTCTAAAAATGAGTGGCTGTAGATCTGGGTCAGACAAAGGCAGGCTGCTGAAAGAGATGAGCATGTGAGCAGCAGGTAGTTACACAGCAAGGAAACGAAAAGATGGTGTAATATTAATGAAGAAGGTAAAAGCAGCAAATCCCAGAACATAAGGGGCTGACCCCAAATCTCTGCCTTGGTGGTGGAGAGTTTAGCATCCTAAAGACAGCAGAGACAGAACCTACAAGGCACTACAAATGCATAAACTGAAAGTGGGAAGGCAATTGTTCTGTTGCATCAGAGTGAAAGAATTGGCTTCTGAACACATGAAGAAAGCCACACCTAGGGAGGAATGCCTAAGAGAATTTCACTTAGTTAAGAGTCTGGGAAAAGAATTATTTTGATGCCCTATCTGGATAGTTTTACTTCTAGAATAACATTGTAGCAGAATGTAACAAAAATGGAACAATGGCACTACTGATGAATGAGACATTTCAGTGTGTTGGCAAGAAAATTGACATTAGTAGAAAATGAATTTCTAACAGTCCCTATTAAATAGTAGTTTGGTCCTATGAAGAGGGGATCAGTGGAATCATTGGAACAAAAGATGCTTTTGCACCTAGAGGTAGGTTGTATATGAAGCAGCCAACAGACAAACAAAACACAAAAGAAAGGTGAGTTTCCAGAAGGATCACACTGTGATCTTGTTCCTGTACTTCGTCTCTTTCTCAGAGATAAACACACAGCAACATGGCTGCATTTTGTCTTCACCTGAAAACAAAAATCACTAAATCCAATAACTCATTGATACTAATCTTCTGCACATCAAAACTCATAGAGTCTAAGGCTTAAGACCACTCAGGCCCTCAGCATTGCATAATACCAAGAGACACCATTTCTACCATGTTCTCTGGGACAGGTTCGGGGAGAGTAGGGGATGGTCACTTAGAATACAGTGACAGCTGCTCAACCGGGCAGTACTGAAAGCATCCAAGTGCTAATCACAGGTCAGAAAATATTTCCATTCAGAGTCCTTTTTTTCCCTTAATAATCTAATTTTAATCCTAAAGAATCCCAAGGGTAACATCTTATTCAATATTTGAACAGACCGATTTATCATTAAAAGGGAAACATGCATTTTATCTAACAGAGGGATTACAATATCCTGGGCTGATTGTCTTCAAAATGGGGCTCTTACAGTGCTGTATGCTTAGCATGTGTGTGCTAAAGATGTAGTTTCCATAAAATTTATGTTAAAACAAGCAGGACAGAAGGCCCACATGTTTATTGGTAGCAGAACATTAAAGATTCAGCAATGCCTTTCTCTGCGCCGAATACCATTTAATGAAAAGTCTCAGAGGAAATATCCCCATGCTCTGATTTCATAACCAGAAGCCCAGAAAACACAAGAGAAGGACAACCACGCAGATGGATTGATATCATTAAAGTGATCGGGTTTTACGGGTTTTACGCTTTCTGAAAGACTCTGCTATGCTGGAGAAAATGAGTCACCAGGAAGTTTGGTAATGTATACATATTGTGCGTTGGGGGGTGGCATTCACATGCTGGCTTTCTCTGGTGGTCTGCTAACAATCACAAGACTCTGGCCAGTGGCATTAGTAGTGCAGCCATGTGGAGGGAATCCGGGAAGAGATGAAGAAACCCAGGTCCTAATTCCACTTTGCCATAACCCAGATCATCATCCCCTAGCCCTCCAAGAGGATTTCTCTTCTGTGCTGGGAAGGATGGAAGTAGATCAGCCTCGGGGGAGACCCTTCCTACAAGTCCCAGAGAACGAGAATGTAGCAGTGCAAGAAGCTTTGCAGTATCTCATTTCTAAAAGAGTCATTAATTAAATTATTGATAATATTGGCACCTTAATTACTTAATAAGGTAGCTAATGATAATGTTGAGAAAAGCCAAATGCTAAATTCAGACTAGATACCACTTAGTAGATTTTTTTTTTTTTGGTAAAACAGATAACACCACCATTCATTTAGTTCTCATTTTACAATATTCTATCAAATTATTTTGCAAATTACCTGTTTTCAGGTCTACCTTCCTCACTAAACTATGACGTCTGTATTACTCATGTTAGAATATAATATTGAGAATGTGGGTTGAAGTTCCAGACAACTGGTATCCCTGAGCACAGCATAGGATAGGTAGTTAATAAAAATAAATGAATGAATTAATAAATTACATGTAATTTGTCAGAAAACATTTAACATATATAATATGCTACAATGTGGTCTATGATAAGCTAAAATATTGTTGACAATAAGCTTAAAAGCTTAAAAACCAAAGAATAGTCCGGGAGAGAATGGAAATATATTATACACGGAGTCAAGAAATTCTATAGATGTCCTTTAGAGAGCACAGAACTTCATTTCATGGGCAAGTCCTTAGTTTAATGCCATGGAAACTGATCCCACACCAGAAGACTCCTTGCCTTTAGCATGTGCATTATTTCAGGCAAATGACATGGGCCATAACTACTTTTGATCTCAGCATGTCATGGCAACATTAAATGATTGCCAGTGCAATAATATTTGCTTGATACGTTGAGTTCAATAAAATCATAGGTAGCAAGAAGTTAAAGGAAACCTACCAACAATTTCAGTATGTGTTCATTCTGGTTAGATCTTATAACTGCAATAATATAAATATTCAGATTAATTCAGTAAGTATTTGAATACCTTCCATATGCTGGAGGGAGCTATACACATTCTTAAGAAATTGGATGTTTTCTATTAAAGGGTTCTCAACCTAGTGACCATGAGTGATAGTCTTTTTAGAGATACCCTCTTTGTTCTCCTACTTGCAAGTAGAATGATTGTCTTTCTAGTTGATAACTTTGATCATTCATCAAGAGTCAGTGTTTTATTTCGGTTTGAAATAGAAACAGGTAAGCAGTACTTGGTTATCTTCTCTCCATTTTTTTTTCCTAAAAATCTTTTGTAATCTATCTACTTGTCCTTTGTGCTTGGAAAGAAGAACAGCTAACAAATATCTAGTTAATATCAGAAGAACATGTGAAGAATAGTGTCTATTCATATATAATCATAAACATCATACATTTTTATCTGTTCCTAAAATTGTTGAATATTTATATACTTCAGGGACATATTGGTATCAATTTACATCTCTATAATGAGAAAATTCAATGATAATTTTATACTTTGACTTTTCTATCTAGAAGAAACCCAGAGAAAATTATAGACATCTTTTTACAACTGTTTCTTGAAAATAGTTTGTACTTGTTTTGAAATGGTTTATAATAATTTATTTGTAACACAATGTAGTCATCATGGACAGGGGCTCTGGAATTAGAAAAACATAGATTCAAATTCTAGCTTATTTAAAGCCCCACGTATTAGGGCACACCAACTGCTCCAAGAAACCCCAAATTTTAGTGGCTAAATACAATAATGTTTTTTATTTTTCTTTCACATCTATGTCCAGCGAGGGCCAGTGGGGCGCACACAGTCATTCAGGGATCCAGGCCATTCCCTAGGGCCCGAGTCCTCCACTGGATCCGAGGGAAGAGAGAACATGCAGGGGATTGAATAGAAGGAATTTTTAGAAGTCAGTTCTGGAAGAACATATCTTTTTGTACCCACATTTTATTGGCCAGGATCAGTCATAGAGACCCACTTACCTGTAAGAAAGGATGGAAAATACGGTCTATGTGTCAATGAGGAAAAGGAAATGAAATGATCAGAACAGAAATATCTCTACCATACCATTTAATCTCTTATAGCAATTTTTTTATCATCATAGAGTTGTGATGATTAAATATAATGTATGTAAAGCATATAGTAAATGCCTGGCATGCTGTAGGGGTAAAAAACTGCTACCTATTATCATTGCTGTTTTCCTGGAAGTTAATTCCATCCCTGCTTAAAATTTATTATAAAGCCAATCCCATTAGACTGTGAAGAATACTGAAATAATTTTCAATCATGCTAACAATATTAAGATGCTTTTCTTATCACAATTTCTAGCCAGAACACACTTGCACTTTCAGATTGTAAATTCAATCAGGCTTCTTTACCCTTGGTCATTTTTTCACCCTCAACATTAGTTCTTTGATCCAAGGTTTCTCAATCTCAGCACAATTGACATTTGGGGCTAGATAATTTTTTGTTTTGATGCTGTCCTGTGCCTCACAGGGTATTTAGCTGTATCACTGGTCTCTACCCTTTAGATGCCAGTAGCACCACCCCCTGCCCCCCCTCCCCCCGTCATTACAACAACAAAAATGTTTCCAGACATTGCCAAATGTCCCTGTTGGGGGTAGGGGAAGAATCAGCCCCAATTGAGAACTACTGTGCTTATCCTTTGTCTAGCTCTTCTGACCCCATTAGCACACAGATCTATTTGGGGTGCATTGTGGGGGGGCTTGTATTCTAATTAAAATTTTAGTAATAACATTCGTCAGACACAGAAAAGTGTGTATCTATATATTGAGTATACTGACCAGTACTAACTGGCATTCTCCCTTCACTTATTATTTTTTTTTTTTTTTGAGACGGAGTCTCGCTCTGTCGCCCAGGCTGGAGTGCAGTGTCCGGATCTCAGCTCACTACAAGCTCCGCCTCCTGGGTTTATGCCATTCTCCTGCCTCAGCCTCCCGAGTAGCTGGGACTACAGGCGCCGCCACCTCACCTGGCTAGTTTTTTGTATTTTTAGTAGAGACGGGGTAAAATGGCAGAAACTATTTGTATCAATTCTTATATTTCTGTTGGGCCCTTTATGATTTTCCCCCTTTCTAGATTTACTTGAAAATTCTTCTATTGCTATGGGAAGGAGACATATTCAGAGGCATGAGGTTGTTCCAGTTAATCAATTCATTCAGTTTTACTGAGCAAGTATTACTATCTCAGCATACCAAAATTTCGTAATCAAACCATGCTATCTTGAACTTTTTTTTAAAATTTTTTTAAACAGGGTCTTATGCTGTCAACCAGGCTGGAGTGTAGTGGTGTGATCATAGCTCACTGCAGCCTCAAATTCCTGGGCTCAAGTGGTCCTCTGCTTCAATCTCCAAAGTAGCTGAGCCTATAGGCATGCACCACTACACTCCGCTAATTTTTTTTTTTTTTTAATTTTTGGTAGAGACAGGGTCTCACTATGTTGCTTAGGTTGGTGTTGAACTCTGGCCTCAAGGAATCCTCCTGTCTCAGCCTCCCAAAATGCTGGGATTACTGGCATGAGCCACCGTGCCTGGCTTACCTTGAACATTTTTTTTTTTTTTTTTTTTTTTTTTTTGAGATGGAGTCTCCTGTCTCTCAGGCTGGAGCGCAGTGGCGCGATCTCGGCTCACTGCAAGCTCCGCCTCCCAGGTTCATGCCGTTCTCCTGCCTCAGCCTCGTGAGAGTAGCTGAGACTACAGGCGCCCGCCATGACGCCGGCTAATTTTTTGTATTTTTAGTAGAGACGGGGTTTCACTGTGTCAGCCAGGATGGTCTCGATTTCCTGACCTCCTGATCTGCCCACCTCGGCCTCCCAAAGTGCTGGGATTACAGGCATGAACTACCGCGCCCGGCCTTGAACTTCTTATAGATCTTGTGGGAGCCACTTTAAATGTTCCAAACCAGTAGCAGGTAAACCTGATTCCCAGTTACTGGAGCAGTGGAAGGGACAGGGCATCTCGGCCAGACAACTCAAGTTCAAACGTGGACTCCACTGCTTCCTAGTTGTATTATTTTGGAAAAATCTCTTAATCACATCTGTGCTTTCGTTGACTACCATGAGCAATGAGGAGGATGATGCCTGGACAGGCTGCCTGTGGCAAGTAAGTGAGATGAGTTTTGAGAGCGCTCAGAATTTAGTATGTGCTCAATAAATCTGAGCTGCACGTGAGTTCGTACACCAACACTGAGATCCTCAAAACGTCGGAGTTAGTATCTCCCCTTCTCTCCCAATCCCAAGGTCCAGGATTACACACATTGTTTAGGGCAAAGATTGCAAAGTAAATAGAGAGACTTATCGCTGTTAAGAGATACCTGCCTGTTTCTTTAACACACTTTCCATGTGAATGGAATCTTTTGTGTGGTAATATTCGGATCATTACTGAGAAAACTTTAACATCAGGGTCTCACAAACTAGTATCTTACTAGTGAAGTCATACAGGCTATAGGATAAGGGTATGAGGGGGAGGAGGTTTTTCTCTTTTTCTAAATAATTCCCAAATCCAGTTACCTGATGGCTGGCCCAAGTGGCTGCTTTCCTGTAAGTGTTTCTGGAATCATTGTTGGGAAATGAAACCTCGGGATAAGCAAGTGCATTGGGACTTTTCTCAAGAGGAGGTTTGGACCAGGGAGAGAAGGCAGAATGGCTCAGACAGTTGATGCCCGATGAGAAGGGGAGAGAGGGAGCATCACTAAAGACGGCAAAGGAAAGTCCGAGGTCGAGAAACAAACTTGTTACAGTTTTGCCTGTGGCTGATCCTTCAGACAAGTTTGCCAGCTCTTAAAGACAGCCTACTGAAGTGGGCCTGGAGGATGCGCAAACAAAAGCTGCCCTATTGTTTTCTCTTTCTTGAGCTCTTTATGTATTCACAGGCAAATGTCAAGAGGGCTGCTGTTTTCTAACCAGAGCTATCAATCCACCGGAAACAGCATGCATTTAAGGCTCTCTTGACTAAACAGGAACTTAGTGCTGAAATAGATCTCCTCATCCAATTCCACAACCATCACTCACTACTTTGTGGTCTATGGAGATGGCTATCTGATCAGCAGGGATGTACTTGTGGTGAGGAACAAATGGGGCCAGGAGGCTCTCAGTGCCTAAGCCTGGTCCCCAGAGTGCGTTTACCTCATTGACACTTTCTGCGAAGCCCGAAAGACATTCCCAGAACAGCAATTGCAAACTCATCCATGAGCCTGGGAGCAAGGGTCCCAGGTTTAGCAGCTATTAATTAAGGTAATTACTCCCAGGGTTGCAATTACAACCCAAAAGGCCCCACTTAGCATCTCTTCTTGAATCTCTTGTTTCTGTAATGCTGATGTCTCCAAAAGATTCGTTTGCAACCACTTACTGATTACATTTACTCCAGTATATTGTTTCAGATGGACAGGACGGAAAGCCAATACAGAATATTGACCTCGGCGGCATCCTGTGATTACGTGGGCTGCCCCAGCTATCATTAACCACCCCGTTTTATTTTCTGAGTGCCACAAACACTGCTGGTGACAGATCTGTGACCTTTTCCCTAGAAATGTTATGAACCGAATGTGCGGCAGAAATGACAGGAGGGATGGATGTCAAATGGTTGCTTAAATGCTACGTCAGCACCCACAGCTACAGTCTTGGGTTTTGACGTTAGAGGATGTTTTGGTGGGAGGGCTATTTGCTTTCTACTTCAACAAAACAACAAAAAACCAGGCCAAAAGGATGGAGGCAATAGGCCATCCTCTGCTACAAAAACAGACACTTCTAGCCAGTTCTCAAGAAAAAGTTTTAAAATATTTTATATTAAATTGGGACAGAAATCTCAATTTAAGTCATCAAACCTACATAAAGACAATGGAATGAAAGTATATATTTGAGCCTGTGATTTGAAAATGCAATTAAATAAATAAGGCAGAATTCTCCTATAACCTATTTGTGTATGGGTATTTAGGTCAAAGACACAAATCCAGATATTGTGAGTCAAACAATTATTCCTAGAATGCAAAAACTGCACAGAGGATGAGTAGAATTGTGTCTTCTGGGAAGGCAGGGATGAATCCAGGCCCACCAACCCCATCCTCTTTCCTTCCCTTCCTCACCTAAAATAGAGCAACTTCACAAAGGGTTTCCCTACCACCTCCTCTTACAGAGCTGTAGTCTCAACCCTGGCTGCACAGGACACTCAACCAGGGAGTTTTTTAAAGGTACCAATGTCATGAGGTACCCTAGACTCATTACATCAGAACTCTATGAAGGGGGCTAGGAATTGCTATTTTTTACAAAGCCCAGGTGATACTACACGGGCTGCCCCACCTGAGAAGCACCTCTGTAGTCACAGAGCTAGAAAGCTACCACTCTGGTTGAAATCAACATGATACAATTTTAACTTATTGAAATGACTAGCACTTTTCTTATTAGAGAAAATAGTGAGAAAAATAGATGAGAAGATTTCACAAATGAACACAACTCGATGGAAAAAAAAAAAGGAATATAAAAGAGGACATTCCAAACGATCGATCCTAAAAGTAAGATTTCTCACATTTAGTGGATTTATTTAAATATAGTACAAGTACCAATTCAGCCAAAGACCTTAATATTTAGAATTTTTAGAAGTTCTACTTATGTTCAGCTGTGGTTCATGGAGGAAGAGATGAAAGCAGGGAAAAGAAAAGAGACAGAAAATGGATTTTGAAATTTGAAGGCAAATAATTTCACAGCTTATGCTTTAGTACTGGGTCAAACTATTTAAATTTTACCAAATATTTAAGGCACAATAATTTAGAAACGATATACTTCAAAAAGTCATGACCTTCTGTCAAAAATAGTCAATGTAAAGGGAAGAACAGCACGTGAAATTAAGCCCGCAACTCATTCCCCCGTTCAAAATTTACATCAACTCATTACTGTTGAAGTATGATAGACATTTATTTTTCATCAAACAGAAAAGGAAGAGTCTTGACCTTTCCTACCTAGAACACTCTTCTCTGACCACAGAAACAATTATGAGTGCTTTGACAAAATTGGAATAAAAAGGGAGAAAAATGGGCAACTTCTGAATGACCCACTTTTAGGAAGATATAAATTTGCCATCCTGCTAACATGTTCTAGGTTTTTGGTGAATCATACTTTTGAAAAAAACAAACAAAAAATGGTTTAAAGTGAAAGCTTTACATTCAATGCACTTGCTTCTTTCACGTACATTTTAAAGGGTCTTTCTTAGACATTACCTAAACAATGCAGAACTAAGGAGAGGCCTCCGTGTTCCTTTTAAATGTGCGGTTAGATTGTATTTGTGAGCATTTGATGTTCTTCTTTAATAACCTCAAGTAAAAGGCTGAATGCATTCAACAACAGTAGCTGAAAAAAGTGCAATGAGTCATATTATAGGAAAATGGAGAAAAGGATACAGGCCTCTCCACTGAACACAATCCTATATTGTAGGCAATCTGTGATAACACCCTTTTCATTTCAGTTCAGTCCCATAAAATTACCACTAACATTACAACTCATGCAGAACACAGATAAATGTAAAAATGTCACAGAATTCTTCCAGATGGGACTTTTAGTTCCACTAGATCACCATCTACTTTTTTACTTGTCTAATATTTCATTACAACCTTCCATAAGTTAATTTTCTTTCCACTGACCATGTAAATCACAAATCAATTTTCATTTAAAATGCCTGACTACAGATTGCTCCTGAAAGCTCAGAGCATATGCTTCAGTGAACTCTCCAACATCCTTAATGTACATTAGAAAAATGTTTTTTTTTTAAACCCTTTTTTTAAAAAGGAATTAAGTCTACATTAAAACCTGGCATGAGACCTGAAGCATTCTATTTTTCCCCCTAAAATGCAGATGTGTTTTTATGGTATGAAATCACATGTGATCAAACATTTGTTATGACAAAATTAACGAATATGGCAACATTTTATACCTGCATAAAGTGCAACACTGTTGCTGAAGAATACACACACATTCACATACATCTATTATATACACAACATGTGGCTATATCATCCAGTTTTTAAGAGAAAATTATAGATCAAATTTTAGATAAAGTCTCTTTTATACCTGATAATTCTATGAATGTCGTGGATGTGGAATTTTTCCCTTATGGGAACATGCTTTGAAATCCATGTTTCCCTTTGGTGGGGGTGAAGAAATTCAACCCCAGTACACAGAAAATTCTTCAGAAATATTCAGACAGAAAAGGTAATCTTGTGCTTTTGTTATGAGAATTCAACATAGACCGATTAAAACAACTTTAAGTTAGGGGAAAGTTGGGCAGTTATGAACCAAAAAAAAAAAAAATTATAAAACATCCCTCTTTTCGAGTTTTAGCTCCTTAATTAAACGTTTATTATTTTACACTCGAACCCAGGAGGCAGAGGTTGCAGCGAGCCAAGATGGCACCACTGCACTCCAGCCTGGGTGACAGAGTGAGACCCTGTCTCAAAAAGAAAAAAGTTTATTATTTTAATGATATTTTGAATTGAAAAGATGTTTATGTTTGATAACATTCCTGATTTCTCCCAAGAGTCTATAAAGTTCAAAGAGGTTTGAGGTTTTTGTTTTTTAATTCATTCATAAATGATATTTCTATGTGAACACAATATTGAAATATTTCAGGTGAGAAGTGGTTGGAGTTCTCCTTCTTAAAATACAGCTGGCAGCTAACTGCAAATCAGTAAATCACATAGTCATATGATATTCTGGAACATTCAGGAGGCAAGCACTGACATGGAATACTGTCCCAGGTTTCACGGAGAAAATTTCACTTACAGACTCAGTCACGTCTGCTTAGCTCCCCCCACTCTGCTCCAGAATTTTGGAAAAGCTGTGCTGGGAAATAGGGATTCCCTTTTTCTGTGCCCATTGTGTGAATGAATGTGCTGTCAGTCATTACAGACATTCACGAGGCTGATCAACTACTGTGGGGTATTTTTTTTTCTTCTAGTAGCAGTGATTATTTTTGCTTTTTTTTTTTTTTTTTGGTCTGTATTTCATAATATTATCACCCTTGTGACCAATAAATTAATTTTCAAGTTTGCTAATTGGCATAAGGTAAAGCAGCCATTGATGGTTCTAAGATGTGTGTTGGGGCAGTCTTCGTGGACCCACTGAACTTTCAGTAGCATTCTACTCCAACTGCCTCATCCTCATTTCCAAAGACTTGGAGAATTTAGCTAAAAAGACATAACTGCCCAAGACATAACCTGGGCAGAAATGCTGGAGCAGTTTGGGGTTTTAATAGCTATATTTCCTCTTTTTTTTTTTGTTTTAAGTGAAGAAACGCAACAGCATTAATGATGTGAAGTGCAAATATTCTCAGAGCCAGGCTTTTGCAGTTGGAAAAGTACTACCTAGGAAACACAGAACTTTCTGGCTGGAAGTTGGCCAAAAAATTAATGCTATTTTATGACCCACTCATTAATCTCCTGAAAAAGTGTGCAGTATCATTTTATGAGCACCAATGATTTTATGATTTTGAGGGGCTTTTGTACACTGATTCTTTTATTTCGAGGTGACCTGGCTACTTTATCCTGCATTCTATTTGTGGCTAGAGTATGAGACACACTGTACAGATGACATAAATGTCAAAAGCTTGCTGGTGAAGTGTAGCTCTACTAACTGCATATCACACTTGACTTAAACAAAATCATCTATTGCATGTGAAAACTCTAAACACAAAATACACCAAAAATGTCTAATAAATATATAGGATTGGACAGAAGTGCTCAAGTAGAGAACCACCTTAATTTTGTTACTGTAACTTGAAGGCTTTAATTAAAAAAATTTAGGCTAGAGTAAAACAAGAGCTAGAATAGAGAATTTACTAGGAAAGTAAGTATTATACTTCAAACTGAGGAGACAGTAGCTCCCACTAGGCTAAAGCATGAATATGGCAGAGACATTCTTGACATTCAAAGCAGAAAATAAGGCAATACTCTGGCATGGAAGAAATTCTTGTGATTCAGGAAGGGATTTAGATAGCTCTCAAAGGTAAGGAAGATTTCAAGGTTGGGGAAAAATGCTACAAAGAAAAACAGGATGATTGTTTAGGTCCTCTGTTGAATTCCAATAGTCAGGATTTTGCTGAGCAAGTCACAACTTGAAAATCTTTAAGGAAAATTTTCCTCCAATCTCTAGGTATTTTATTTTTTGTCCAGTGTAGCCTTTAATTGTATTGCAGTTCAACAGAAAAAGAGGATTTGTGTTGCAAGAATTTCATGGTAAAAAGAAATGTTCCTTCACGTGAGTCTCCACCTGCATATATAACACAGTTGTATATACCTAAAGTGTAAATCCAACTGCAATTATATAAATACCATAATGACGATATTTATAATTTGAAGGGCACAAAGCAGAAATAATGCAACTTCTGAAGCGTGCATTCTCCTTAGGTTATTTTAATATTTGATATTATACTTGAATGTGATTAAGCCATATTAGGAGAAGTCAGTAAGTAATTGTTCTCTCAAAAATGCTCCTTCAACCATAATGAGATATCACTTCACATCCAACAGGATAGCTACTATAAAACAAAACAAAACAAGAAGCCTCCAAAACAAACAAACAAACAAATCTCAGAAAATTGTAAATTTTGTTAAGGATGTGGAGAAACTGGCACCTTTGTGCACTGTTGGTGGGAATGTAAAATGGCACAGCTGCTATGGAAAACAGTATGGCAACTCGTCAAATGATTAGATGTAGAATTACCGTATGATCTAGCATTCCTCTTCTGGGTATATACCCCAAACAATTGAAAGCTGAAACAAACAGATATTTGTCCACCCATGTTTGTAGCAGCATCGTCCACAATAGTCAAATACTGGAAACAACCCAAGTGTCCATCCACAGATGAGCAGCTATACATACAATGGAATACTATTTAGTCTTTAAAAAGAACACACATCTGACATAGGCTACAACATGAATGAACCTTGAAAACATTATGCTAAGCGAAACAAGCCAGTTACAACAGGACGAATACTGTATGATTCCACTTCTATGAAGTACCCAGAGTGGTCAAATTAATAGAGACAGAAAGTAGGATGGTGGTTGTCAGGGACTGGGGGAGGGGGACGGGGAGTTGTGTTTTAATGGGTACAGAGTTTCAGCTGGAGAGGATGCAAAAGTTCTAGAGAGATGGATGGTGGTGATAATTGCACAGAAATGTGAATGTACTTGGTGCTACAGAACTGTACACTTAAAAATGGTTAAGACGATAAATTTTATGTTAGGTATATTTTACTCCAATTTTGCCATGGAAAGTCTCTTCTCTTCCTTTTGTCGACTTCTCTAACTAGGCCAGACTGAATAACGGATCCTTAGCAGATAGATAACTCCTAAAATTTTCAAGCATTCAATTGAATTTGGCAGTTCATTTTTTTTTCCTGGAACTTTCAGAAATTTGCAAATACCTTTTCTGGAATTATTGGAAGCTTTTAGCAAGAAAGCAACAGGCCCCTTGCTAATACGTCTGATGTTGTGGTCTAGCATTCTCTCTGAAACATTCTTTAGTGATAGACAGTATTGCCTATGGTTTTTTTTAAACAAACCAAATTCTGTGTGGATGCCTAAGCTTTTATTCAGCTAACTTTTGGTGGTGAAAACGAGTAACTAACAGAGACTGCAAATGAGTTAAGATATTTTTTTAATCCCAGAAAAAAAAAGATAGCTTATTTGTTAATTTATTAAGGATATGGAAGTATAATTCCTAAGGAGCATTTTAAAACATTTTAATGTCTTTTATTTTGAAATATTTAAACCATAAAGATAACTACAGTGAATAACATACAGAGGGGCTGTGTACTCATCACACTGTTCTCACAAATTCTAACATTTTATCCTTCTTGCTTCATATTGTGTTTTTAAAAAATATTACAAATATAGTTAAAGCACATAATTTCTCTATATTTCATAGTAAACAGTGTACTAATTTTTAAAAAGAAAATATAATTTTTGGGCTAGCTGTGGTGGCTCACACTTGTAATCCCAGCACTTTGGCAGGCCGAGGTGAGTGGGGTCACTTGAGGTCAGGAGTTCCAGTCCAGCCTGGCCAACATGGTGAAACCCCAGTCTCTACTAAAAATACAAAAATTAGTCAGGTGTGGTGGCACACACCTGTAATCCTAACTACCGGGAAGGCTGAGGCAGGAGATCGCTTGAACCTGTGAAGTTCAGGTTGCAGTGAGCTGAGATCGTGTTACTGCACTCCAGTCTGAATGACAGAGCAAGACACTGTCTTGAAAAAAAAAAAAAAAAGAGATAATTTTAGATTCTGATGAATGGAAATTGCTCATAAAACTGCATCCTTTTTCTCTCTGTATAGATAAAAATCCCAAGTAGTTCCTACACTATAGCAGAGAACCTAGAAAATGTGTTCTCTCTAATTTGTGTTACCAAAGTGGATTCTTTGTGATTTCCTGCCTGAAGGTCCACAATTTACATGTACACTGTTATTTTTACTTTTAATGAACATAGCTTTTAACCAGTGCCATATGTATAGGCAGATCCTCCAGGCCTGTGTTGCCCAAGAGAAACATAATGTAAGCTGCAAATGTGAGCCACCCATGTAATTTAAAATTTTCTGGTGTCCATATTTGAAAAAATTTTTAAAAGCTGAAATTAATTTTAATAAGATATTGTATTTAAATTAATATATCCAAAATATAATTTCAACACATTATTAATATAAATATGCATGAGATACTTTGCATTTGTGTGAATTTTACACTTACGGCATATCTCAGTTTCAACTATCCACATTTTAAATGCCCGCTAGCCATGTGTGGCTCATGGCTACCATATTGGATTTTGCAGCTCTAAATAATGAAAGTAGCCATCATTCATTGTGCACTTACTAAGTGTCAGGCACCACGCTAGGTATGTTCCATACAGTATCACATTTAACTTTTAAAACAACCCTAAAAATAGACAAGCAAAGCAAATCTCAGAAATCAGAGTGCCGTCTAGGCTACATAACCAGCAAGCAGAAGGGCTGGAAGTAAATCTGGTCAGTGTGATTCACAGTCCACTCTATTAATTACCATGATCCATGTTTGCCTGAGTGCAGAGTCCTTGTCCTAATTAATCCTCTCCTGACCATGTAGCTTCTGTATTAACTAAACATCTCAGATCTTATTCTTACCAGGGGCTCGGGTTTTCAGTTGCGTAAATGCTTATCTGGTCCCAGAGATGGTGCCAAGTACACCCCTCTTTTCTCCCCCATCTCTTGTCAAAGGGCTGGAAAATGCTTTGACTAAGAATCACTTCACAATGAGAGAAAATGTACTAGGGCATCAAGTTGCAAAAGAAAGGGAGAGACTGATGTAATTTAGCTTGGTATGCTACTGCCACCTTAGATTCTTTTGTCTATATCCATTGTTCAGCTATTTGACAAACTCCTATTTCTATTCTCTCCATAAAAGTCTCCCTAGTTGGGGAAGTGGCACACCTTTCATGGTTTCATAATAAACTGGAAGTGAGTAACAGAACCAAATCAAAGGAAATAAAACTCCAGTAGCGGCTGCTGCTGGGGTTGCCTTCTGAATGTGGCTTATACAATATTTCATCTGTGCTGACACCTTTCACTCTCAATTATTTGGCTGCTGTCAAAACAAATCAATCAAATTATAGCACTGTGTCTTCATGTTACCATTCTATTGCAAGTTAGCAGCATTAACTTTGAAATATATGGAAGTATAAATTTTATCTCTATTATTTATTTAATGCAACTTTCTCCCATGTGAGTTATTTTCCAAACACAGCAAACTCAAATTATCTTATGTCAAATGTTGAATCTATATATATATATATATTCTAAGAATTTCTAAAATAATGCCACACAAGTGAACTGAGATGCATAAAAATGTGTTAATGGACCTGTATATTTGTGCTAATCCTAATCCAGTGACAAATGACAAACATACTATGTTCTTTTTTATTTTTTTAGTTTTGGCTGTAAACTTGGTAAGCACAGTTGGGAGGAGATAACACTAAACTGAAGTAAAAGGCGAACGTGGAGCCAAGTATTTTTCAGAGATTACGTTTACTTACAATATTAATAAAATATAATTTTCAAGGTAAATTGTTCCAGAAAATTAAAACTGTATTATTTAAACCACAGTTTTTACAAGCACAAATATCCTTCCCTATAGCACCAGATCTAAACATAATGGTGCCGTTTCCACTGCCCTACATGAGGATAGCAGGCATGACCCAAAGGTTCTTTAAAAAGAAGAAAGGAAGGGAAAAAAGGACTCAAACATTTTCATTTTGAGATTTCAAGGCTACAACTACGTTTTTTAAATAATAGATTTAAATCAATTGAGTTACTTTTCAGCAAAAGAGCAAACACTGTTGAAACTTTCATGTAGACGCTCTTAAAATAGCTTCTTTATACATGGAAACCTGACAAATCCTTAGAAGATTAAAAAGCAAACTGACATACTTTTTTTGGGCTCCTTCTTGTTGCATTCCGGCTAAATAAGGGGTAAGCAACAATCAAAAACACCCACATTAATGTGGAGATTAGGTCCATGAAAAAGAGTTCAAACACAGAGATATCTACAGGAGCCCCACATAACCTGGTGCACAATGATTAGACAAGTTGAGAATGCTTCCTTAGCCTCCACTGTGCCTGTCCCTTCCCCTTCCAGGGCTTGAAGAGTGGTGCTCCCTCCCTAACCTCTTCTCCCCAAGAAATCTCTTCCCTTCCTAGCTTTAGTCATGGTTTCTGTGTCAGGATCTCCAGTACAAATCTTTTTCTGAATTCTAGATCCAGGTATTACTAACTGGCTACTGGTATCTCCATTTCAGTATTCTACAGGAAGTTTGAACGAATCATGGTCAGCTTAAACTAGGGATCTCCTCTCTCTTTCCTCTTATTCCTCTACATTTAACCTATTACCAAGTCTTATCAAACCCGCCTTGTTAATGCATCCTAAATCAGTCTCCTGCTCTCCATCATTGCCACCAGGACCTCTTCTCCCTGGATTCCTGCAACAGCCTCCTAACTAGACTGGAGTGCCTACTATAGTGCCTGGCAAATAGCAGATGCTTGGTAAGTATTTGTGAAATCTATCAACCAATCTTTGGGCACAATTCATAGAAGGAAATGAGGTTTAGCTTTTCCCCAGAGGAAGCTGAGATAGAATAGCTGTGACCTCTCACTAGGAATCTGCCCTGCAAGAATTACGCACATTAAGAGAAGATACGGTTTTCTTGGAGAGCATTAGTTCTCCATTCTCTAAACAGTGGGCCAAGAAGAATTGGGAACCGTCTCCCATTTTCTTATTTTCAATAACCCCCCACTCTCTGTCCCCACGCTTCCCTCGGATAGAGAAATTCTCTGTATTTTGGTTCCAGAAGAGAAGTGAGCAAGTAAACCTGCTTCCCTTCCATCCATGGTAGTGGAGTGAGATTGTGAATTTCAAACACAGTCTTTTCCTTTTTTAGGCATCAGTGACATTCTAGTGGCAGCCATCTTGGAAAAGAGCTACTCACTTTTGCCAACTCTGATAGCTGGCCTGGAATCTAATCCAGTTTGCACATCCTAGTGTAGAATCATTGCTTGATGCCATCGGAAGCCCTGATTTACAGTCTTATTATGTGCAAACTGGGGATCACATTACTTTCCTGCCTTTTGCTTTGAAAATAAATGCTTTGGCTTTGCTTTGACATTTATGTGGCAGCTGGAAACCATTATCCTTTGACAATGCTTTATTCCATTGACAGTATCTCTTAAATACGCAGTATACTAGTCATACTCCTCATTCATGTGCTTCCAGTTTAATCCATGCCCCAGTGCCTCAGTGACACCCGCTTCAAGGATAATGTACTACAGAACAGGCTCTCCAGGTATTTTAAATAAAAAGTCTAAAGCCTCAGAGATACAGAGGTTTGAAAAACTGCCAAAGTAAGACACATTGCAACTACTTTTCATAACTTCTTTATGGTGGATTTGGTATTATTGTATGGCGTGTCTTGTGGAGCTCTTCTGAATAACACTGTGAATATGAATTTATGCACTAGGTATTTTTAATATTGAGCTTTGTGACAGCAAGCCACGTATCATTGCGTACTAAGAACCAAAGTCCTTTCTTCTCATTTCTGTGGCAGGTACTGCATGGCCCTTTTCTGTGAGTGGTAATGGATCTCTGCTTTCACGTTCACGATGCCAGCGGGGATGCAACTTTCTGAGTGTGGTCATCACTAGAATAGCACAAAATTAAATCACAAGAAAAAGTGGTACATCTGGCCACCTACTTGTCTTCCTCAAGAATGGTACCAGAAGGTTTAGCACATATTTCCATTCCCACCCACCACCTCCCTGCCAGCAATTTCTCCTTCAATCAACAAAATCAAGCACATTTAGAGACAATTTTATTAATATTAAATACTGTTCATACATAATGAATGCATAGAATTGCTTTGTGGTTGTATTGTTTTTAATCTGAGAATTAATGCACTTTGTGTTGAGAGTTGCGTTTTTAAAGAAGGTGGTTAGAAGGTCAAGACAGCAGACCCATAAACCTAACCTTGGCAATGCTAGTAATTATGTTGTGGATATGGCCTTCCACCTTAATGAATAGAAAGTATTCTGATTTTAAAATAAAACTTGTTAATATAAGAATTTCTCATTGTCTGGAATCTACCAGCAACACTATTTACCTTTTATCATTTCCTCCCTCTCTCTGTGACTGTGTGTGTGGGTGGGGAGGGGGCTTCTTTTAAACAATTGGGATCACATTACAGGCATTTGAAATCTTGATTATTTTAGTGTTAGCTTCTGTATCTGAGAAATTGAGCAAACAACATCGTTTAATGGGGAACTTGAGTCTCCCATTTCCATAAAGATTTTCCTAGTTTCAATTTCATTAGAAGTTTTGTATTTAAACTTTGTTTTTAAAAAAGTTGGTATTTTGTGAAGCCCTATAGCATTCACTTATGTTTTCTCTTTTTGGGGAAAAACTGAAACATATTTTGCATACCATAAAATTCCCCTTTTGTGCAAATTTGACAAACACGAACAGTGAACCATCACCACGATCTAGATAGAGAACAGTTGCATCAGCCCCAAATTCCCTTGTACTCCTTTAAATTCACCTGCCCCCCACTTCAGCAACCACTGATCTGCTTGTCATCCCTCTACTTTTGTCTTGTCCTGAATGTTACATTAATAAATTCATTGCTTCATATGCCCTAATTTGCTATTTTAAACAGTCCCCAATTGGCCCATATATTTGTTACCCATTTTTACGTTTATCATTTGAATTCTATGGTTAGAAATTGGTAATGTGTGTGTTCTGAAAAACCACATGGATGGACCATGTGATCTAACGGGTTCACCTAATAGAATTCTAGAACCTCAGGGTTGGAAAGAATCACCTAAATCAAATACTTCTGCAGCATATCGTTAATGCAATGGCTGTTGGACACAGCGCCTTGTCATATAGTTTCCAATTTTGTGCTCCTCCTCTGTCCTCTTAGGGTTATTTATTTTCCTCCTCCACACCCCTAGCAGCTGCCTTGACCAGGTGACTTGTCTGGCCAACAGCACGTGAGTGGAAGTGATATGAGCAGCTCTTGAGCTGAAGCTTTAAGAGCCACTGTAGTTCTGGCATTCCCTGCTCCCTTTGTAATGAAAAAAAAACCATATCCCAGACGGGGGCCGCTTCCTCTGCCTGGATCCTAGAAGGCGGAGGATGTGCAGCAGAGTCAGTGCACACCTATGACCCATATGTAATATGAAATCAACAAATAAACACACCTTCCTGTTGGAGATTTTGAGATTTTGTGCGTAGCACTTAGGACTTCTCCCTGGGACACTCTTTCCTCAGATACTAGACAGCCTAATCCCTCTCGTCCATTGGGTCTCTGTGCAGTGTAGAGACCACGACTTATGACCTTGCATAAAATGCATCATGTCCTCATCCCTGCCACACTTCCCCACTTCCATCTGCCTCACTCCCCCACTGGCATACATGTGCATTAAGGAACTCTTTGTTTACTGCTATGTCCTAAGTCCAGATCACGACCTCTAATGGTTTGAAAGTTCAGTACGTATTCATTGAACAAATGAATAAATGTTGTCTTAATAGAAAAACAAAAATAAATAGGTTGGTTTCTGTCAAACTGGTGTGGTCCTTTACTGTCAGATAATTAAAACTATATAACTTGATACATAGTTTTGATTTGTCTTCTAGTTCCAAAACTTACTCTAGGTTTTTTTCTTTTTCTATTAAAAAGATTTTGCTCTGTCTCGCTTCTTGTTTTTATTTTTTTATTTATTTTTGAGATAGAGTCCCACTCTGTTGCCCAGGCTGGAGTGCAGTGGCATGATCTCAGCTCACTGCAACTTCTGCCTCCCAGGTACAAGCGATTCTCATGCCTCAGCCTCCTGAATAGCTGGGACTACAGGTGTCCACCATGATGTCCAGCTAAATTTTGTATTTTTAGTAGAGACGGGGTTTTGCCATGTTGGCTAGGCTGGTCTTGAACTCGTGACCTCAGGTAATTGGCCTGCCTCGGCCTCCCAAAGTGCTGGGATTACAGGCATGAGCCACTACTCTCGACCTCTTTCTTGTTTCTTGCATCACAAGCTGCTTCAAATTCTTGGGATTACCCAGGCATAAATAAGTAAATGCAAACATATATCCATGAAAAATTATAGCATAACTGCATTGTTTTTAAGTATGTTCATCTCTAACATTTCAGGCTCTATGATGGCCACACTCACACACATCAAGGCATACAAAATCCTCAGTGTTGCCTTCTTCCTGCATGTATAGTCTGATTTCTTGCCACCTTGGATTCCCAATTTTCATTGAACAGACAGAGCTATTGATAGAACCTGTAGACTCTGGTCTCCTCGTGCCTTCTTCTCTACATTGAATGCTCTCTTTACTTCTCTTTACTGGACTCTTACTTAGTCTTTAAAATTCACTCATTCACACTTCAGCACCTTTTACAAGTAAACCAGGCACTTTCTTTGTTCTTGGGCCACTTTATTGAACCAAATAAAGATGCCTGTCACAGGGCTTCCATTCTAGGGGCAGAGTCAGACATAAATGATGCATATTAGCAATACATTATACACAGAGATTCTCCTCTACAGCAGCAGACCCAAGCATCACAACACTGCTGACCCTGCCCTCGATGGCTACAGTAGGCATCACCCAAAATGCTCAAGAAGGCCAAATAAAGAAAAACACTTAAACATTCTTGAGATTTTGTAAAAGGTCCTAAGTGTTAGGGAAAAAGAAAATGCAGAAAGCAAGTAAGGGAGACAGGAGTGCTGGGGCAGGGGAGGAAGAGGAAGGAAGGTTTGATGCTTTCTGGGTGGGAATAGAGTGCTTCAGGCAGAAAGAACAGCCTGTGCAAAAGGCCCTAGGCTAGGAGTACGTGCAAAGGACACCAAGGAGGTCAGAGTGCCCTCACATCGAGGTTGATTTAATTGAAAGAGAGGTGTGTAGGGAACAAAAAAGCAAAATAAATTAGATTCAAGATGTCCGTCTTGGAAAAAACTTTGGCACAGGGAACTGACCGGAAGCAGAAAGATCAGAAGCATTCCCTTTTCTGAGAGACTGCATTTTCAAAGGAGCTACACATCCCTATCTGTTGGAAACATCAAGCAGCCCGTTAGATTTCCAGCTTGCATAAGTTATACCTGGACTGAGAAACTCCCCGAAGAAAGGTACATTCCTCAACTTCCTCATCAGATTGGCCAAGGAAGATAACAGACAGGAAAGAATCTCCCAGGGGTGTGGCCAAGGGCCAAGGAGAATAGTGGCCAAAGGTGCTTCCCTAGAGACACACAGTCAAGGAACCTCCATGATGTCTGCCCACTGGGACATTGGAATGGTCATAGATAAACAAAATGTGGCATATTTTTATGATGAAACACTGCTTGGAAATTAACAGAAAGGAACTACTGGTTTATACAACAACATGGATGAATCTCAAAAACATTATGTTGAACAAGAAAAGCCATATAATATGAATCCATTTGTGTGAAGTTCTAGAATGGAAAAAAACAGATTACCTGGTTGGATGGAGGGGACGGACTGCAAAGGGACACAGAGGAATCTTTTAGAAATAATTAAATGTTTTCTGTATTGATGGAGCCTGCATGGGTGGATGCAATTATCAAAACTCATTGAACTAAGCAAGTAAGGTCCATGCATTTTCTTGTATGTAAAGCATACCTCAGTGAAAACAACAACACAAACAAAAGGGAATATAATCTAACTTGCACATGAAATCCCTAATCCCCAAACTATTCCCACATACTTCAGCATCCACAGGCTTTAATATGGGGAGTCAGAGAAAACCAGGGCAGGTTTCCTGCCAGAGCAAAAGGAAGAAAAACCATCCTTGGCCTTGATTTTTCAACTGGCCTTGAACCTAATTGCTTTTCCATGTTCAGGTTTAGCAGCACTCTTTAATGTATTTTTGGTCATTAATTTAAATGTTATGCTTGACTTAACTGGAATGTTCACACTTTGACATAAATCTCCTATGTAGCACATTTATATTCTCCATTTATGTTGCCTACAGTGATTAGTAGGTCATTCTGGTCTGTGCTGTGAGAACAAGTCACTAACCTGAACCATCTGTCCTAGAAGTAGACTCAGCTCTACCGTCCCATTAACCCCTTTGCTGCCTGTTGTTACTCACGTCGAGGCTGTATATATCTTCATTTCCTGCCAATGTTTCAAAAAAGCAAAAGATCCAACACATTTCCATAAGCTCCATAAAGGGGATTTTATTTTGCTACATCAACTAACAACCTCTGTTTTTACTCTAGGACTGTACATCTTTAATGCAGCTATCTGTGTTCCAAAGTAATAAAAAGGGAAGACACTGACTTTTCAAGGAGCTTATGGAGTATGTGACAGAGCAAGCTTAGTTATCTTCTTTCTTTGGAGTTTATGGCCATTATTCGTCTTATTTCACAGGTGTGAGCTTGCTTACAGTCATCAGAGGCCAAAGCCCAATAAACATGGGATGAAGGACACAGGGATGGAGAGACCCAGTGTAGCTGATGGTGGATGGTACTTGCAAGGGGAAAGGGGCACTCAAGGCAAGGTAGGAGATGGCACAGAACTCAGCTATTTCATGTAGGGACACAGGGCTTTGAGGAGGAGGTCATTTCTAGGTCTTATCTAGAGCATTTCTGGGTTTGAATCCCACCCAGAGCTTCCAAGGACATCGTTCAAAATAGTCAGAACCTAAACCTCACCATTGGCATCTCCCGAGCTCAGAATTTGTCTCAGTCCTTGCTCATGGGAGACCCTACTGGCTTTTACTGTTCCCAGCAGAAAGGCCAATGTCCAGCCTGCCTTATCTGCCACCCCTTCTGCTGATGAGGGAGGCTCAGCATGTTTCTTAAGCTTGCTTGTTCATGTTCCATACCACATCATTCTGGCTTCCCACTTCCCACCCACGTCATAGCCGAGAAGACAGAAATGAACGTCTCAATCTGGGGGCAGTCAATCTCCAGTCTGGCCAGTGACACGAGATAGCTTAAATTAAAAGGCTCAGCCTCAAGGTAATTTCTCTCTTGGATAGTCAGAATTTTAGATAAACATGGAGATAACGATAAAGATAAAGATGATGGAGATAGAGAAAAATGGAGAGTTCCTGACAGGTACATGAATTGGAAAGATGCCTAACCTTAGAGGAGACAAAATGGAACATGAGTGAACTGGAATTATGGTTCAGCCAAAAGCCAACCAATGCAGTAGAGAAATGTCCTGGAGGGAGCAGGAGAAGACAGGGAGATGGGTCATTAGTCATTCTGGGCTTGGGGATTAGATGCATGCCTCCTGCAGAGGCGAGGATGATATAGCCTGCAGCCTCGTGGGTTTGCTGGATGCCCTAATGCCCAAATTTCATTCCAGATTCCAATGAGGCTGGGTTACAGGGCTGTTCCTAGGATCCTGCAAGATGTCTAACTCCTTACAACTGTGTGTCTTCTTACAATAAGACCTCATCACTGATGAGACAGCAATGAATCTTTTTCTTGCTGGGAAGGATCTGAGAGAAAGAGAACACAATCCCCAGACCACACATCCAGGTTTTCTGCTGAGTTATAAGGTCTTTTTATCAGCAAAGCAAAACTTTCATTGGATAAAATCTCAGAGCAAGGACTTCAAGAGGGCTTCCATTATGTAAGAGAACTTCCCTTGGTCTTGAGGATATGAAAATCCTAACAGAAGCAGAAATGTTCCCACACATTATTCCTTTCAGTCATTCTCATCTGGAGGCCTGCGGTGGTGAGTGAGAGCAGGAGCATTAATGAGGACATTCACTGCCTCACGTGGGTCCTCCATTATCACAAGAGTCTCTGATTCTGGCTGCTGGTGATATTAGGGGATACCATGGACTGGATGTGTGTTCCCCCAACCCCACCAAGTTCATATGTTGAAATCCTTACCCCCGAAGTGATGGTATCAGCAGGTGGGGCAGATCAGCAGATTAGGTCATAAGGGTGGAACCCTCATGATGAAATTAGTGCCTTTATAAAAGGGACCCTGAGAGCTCACTCATCCCTTCTGCGGTGGGAGGGCACAGTAAAAAGACAGGTAGACATCTATGAACCAGGAAGTGGGCCCTCACCAGAACCGAATCTGCCTTGATCCTGGACTTCCCAGGCTGCAGCACTGTGAGGAATACAATCTGTTTGTTTATAAACCACCCTGCCTATGGTTTTCATGTTTATAGCACCCCAAACAGATGAAAGCAGGGAGTTGCCTAATAAACTTTGAATAATCTCCCTAAGATCAGCTTTTCTTAAACTTTAATGTGCATGGGGATTATCTGGGGATCTTTTAAAAATGCAGATTCTGTTCAGAGGGTCTCAGGCATCTCGGGTAGAGCCTGAGATCCTGTATTTCCAGCAAGCTCCCAGGAGACATTGATGCCGCTGGCCTGGGGACCACGTTTTGAGAGGAGATTGTGATATGACCCCCGCTGTCAGAGTTGAGAAGAGCTGCTCTCAGTGTAACAGCATGTCATGAGTGCTCATTAAAATACATGTGTAAATCACGGCCTCCGAGGCTCTGAGAGCTATTCCGTGTGACTTGATAGGGGATGTAAATGAACAAGCTCTCAATCACTTCAGTAAAAAGGAAAATATTTGAAATCTTATCCCTGAATTCCAAACCATTAAGGGACTGATGTCAGCAACTTTTTTTTTCTTCCTTTCATCCTAGCAAATTTGTGACTATTGAGCTAGAATAACAGACACGCTGGAGGGCTGGGTAGGAAGGTTGGAGATAATTCCAGTTGGCCGAACTGTTTCATGAATAAAAGCTTAACACTTCACAATGAGGAAAAGGGAACTATTCATGACCAAGCATGTTACATGGTAACAGGCTCTGCTTCAGACTAGGTGTGCAACCTCCCCCTCACAATCACCCACCAAATCTGTTTTATAAAATCACTGGAGAAGTGGGGTGTTTATTATAGATGAGCAGACTTAAGAGTCATTTTTAAAGACTCTGAAAAGCCTTGGCCTGAGGTTACTGTATTTATTGTATAGGAAAGAGACGGGGGAAAGGAAACAGCCTTCTCCCCTCGCTGTTGACTGTATGGATGCGTGTAAGGATTCCTTCTAAGGTACTGATAGTCCATTTACAAGACTCTCACCCTTAACCTTTGAGAGAGGATGAGATTTGAGGTCATCTTGAAGACTGGCTCAGTCTCAGAATCCCTGCAGACGACCTTTCAGTCTGTCAGTCATTCACCACCATCCCAAGAGTCCCACTACTTCTGCAACACAACCTGGGAAGCTCCATAAGCCATTGATTCTGCCTAGGGATTGTCAAGGGCTGTGCAGTAGGTCACCTAAAGGTGGGAAAATCAACTTTGGGATGGCTGCTGGTGGATTGATTGCAAGGTAACCACTGGCTTTGTCCTTTAGGTGGTGGACATTCATCTTGGGCGCTTTCGAGGCATGAGACTTCCCTGATTACCATCCTTATTGCCCTTGAACTTCTCGTTAGGATGACTACCTCTTTCTGGGTTGCCTGAGACTTATATGAAAGGAATAGAAAATCCCAAGGAAATTGGAAGGTAGAACTTTCCTGGATCCTGACAGCGATTTAGGACTTGGGATTCATTCACAAAGATATTAAAGCAGAAGGCATTGGGGAAGGAGTTTGATGTTAAGCCTAATTAGAAAGCTTTTCCTATAACGAGCTGATTTGCAACTGGGAGGTGTTTTATTCTAATAACCTCATTACCTTCCCTCCAATGTCAGTGAAATTTCAAAGAGGAAGACAAAGGGGGAAATGTTCACTTGTGCTTGTGTAGCAGACAAGAGCTTGGACATCAACTCCAACCCACTTCTGAAGATGATGCTGAGAGGGAAATTGTGTCAGAAGCATCCAGGGATAAGAAAAGCAAGTGCTTCTGTTTCCTCTACTTCATCAGGCCACAAAGCTTGGGATTCCTTTTCTGAAACCAGAGGTGCCCCAAAGAACCAAACTCCTAACTATAAGCTAATACTGAACTTTGATATTTACAACAAACAAAAACAAAAGGGAAAATCTTGGTGGAAGAAGTCCATGTTGGACCAATCATTAATTTTGAACCCTTAAAAAAACAGGTACTAGTATCTTAAGAATACCAAACCATGATCAAGAAATAACAAGTTTACTTTTTTTTTTAAACTCTGATTTTTGGCATCCATCTTAACCAAGCAGGATTAATTCGTGGCCTAGGAGCTCTTCAAGCTTATATTTATTTATAATATTCAATATTCCCATAAGTGCAAATGTTCCAAATGGAAGGCTGCATTTTGATAATGCCCATTGCTTCATTAAGATTTCATCATCCACCTACATTAAAAAGCCTCTCCCTACACTTTGTTGCTACGGCTTTCACCTTGTATATTCCTGCTTTATTTGCTTAATCTTGAGATCTGGCTTCCCAGGCACTCTCAAATTTGAAACAAGCAAAGTTTGTGCATTAGCGTATCCTGGGCATGCATGATTTATGAATGGCAGGTTTCTTGGCACAATTTAATGGTACAAGAGAGACTTTGTTTTAAACATTAAAATGGAAGTCAAGAAGTGGCAACAATGGGTGGGGTAGCAGAACACAGAGCATGGAAAGAAGTTTGGGTCAAGAGTTAACCAGTTCTTACTTGGTCTGTTTCTTAGTCTTATGGACTGATTCTTCAATAAATTATAAGAAGCCCTGACATTTGACCAACTAAAAAAGTATTTTAAATTACCATTCTGATAACCTACCCAGACAAGCCCTCATTCTGCAAAAAATTTAATTGTTAATGTTTATATATATGAAGAAATCAAACATCTTTGACTAGTCCAAAATAAATTCATTTTCTCTTTAGCAGGCATCCTACTTACATTCACGTCATTTTCCACCAAAATAATTCTTCCTCTGACAGAATCTTTTGTAAATCAACCTATCAGTCAATGCTACCAAATCTTTTAAAGAAAAGTCGAAACCTTTATAATATCAAGACAACTACCCTTCCTAAGTAAAATTAGAGTCTGACTTGTTATATGCCCCTGTAATATAAAGGTTCAACATACAAGTCTATTTTTCTCATTGCAAAATATGAGCTCAAGTAACACAATTTTTGTTTAATAGCTATAACTAAAACATACTTTGTAGAGCAAAATAATCATTAATAAATTATTCCAAATAATATCTTGTATTTGAGATGTTCCAATCACTTCAAACACAAACAAGCAAACTCTAACTTTTCTTTACCCATGGCTAAATTGAAGAATTGGTGAGATGATAACTCAGGTCTTCAAATAACAACACAGGAATTTTACTTTAAAGTTTTTGATACGTCATGCAATGATTGACTCATAAATGCTTCCAGGAGACCTGAAAAGTTTTGATACCAATGTTAGGAAATGAGGATTGATAAAACCAGTGGCTTGTGCAAGCTCAGGATTCACAGACAACTGAAAATTTTGCTTCCTACGGAAGCCTTCCATATTGTTTAGGGTAGAAGCAACTCTGAACCACATTCACCATTCTAGGCACATTTTTTTGTCTGCTTCAGAGAATACTGGCCAATTGGTAGAGCCTTACGTGGCGCATGGACACTATGGATTACCTTGTAGATTTTGCAACGGCAGAGTCATAATGCCTCCAGCTGCAGCTGCTGCCACCAGCCCTTGGATGTTGGTGAGATTCGCTGTTGGCAGTGTAAGAACCAGTCCTTGCTGGCCTCCTAGCTGTCCCGCCATGTTGAAGGGGATGAGGATTGGCTGGTTGAGGGCTGGGGGGCCTCCCGGCATCACGCCGGCCACAGCAGAAGCTAACTGCTGTGCCGTCAGAAGTGGCTGCAAGGAAACAGATAAAGCTAGCTCACTTACCTGTGGAACCGAGGCATGGGTTTTAAAAACATCATCCTTCCGTTTAAGCAGGGTCAGAAAGTTCCCAAAGAAGTACCAAAAAACATGCTGTATCCCATTTAAAAAAATGATTGGTAGAAAAAAATTTCAAAGTTGCATTTCATTGATATCTTTGGAAAATTTCATTTGGTTTGGACTTCTTCTGAGGAACTCAAATACCTTTACAAGTAATAACATACGTTTACATGCTGTTCTTCCAGTGAATTTCCATTTGATCCTGTCCGCATGTATTTGAAGCTCTCAGCTAATTTATTCTCTGTTGTTCCAGAAAGAACTTATTGGGATCAGTGGGATTTTTTGATTCAAAAAGAGCAACGAAATACTACTTTTGACTTTTAAATCAACAAAAATAATGTAGAAAATTTATTCAATGCTGGAAAGTCTGTATTGACACCACTATGCAGATCTATGGCTGGGGGATGTGCACACTAGCATAATCCTTTTGGAAAGCAATTTAGAAATAGATTATCAAGAGCTGCAAAAATATTTATCCCCCTTTAACTCAGAATATATTCCTAGGATATAGCTTGAAGATATTATTCAAAAGGAAAAAAGATAACTGCATAAAAACCTGCATTATGTTTCAAAATACGTAAATATTGAAAATAGTTTATTACAGTACTAAACTAGATAAAATATTGCATAGTCATTAAAATGGATCATTATGACACCTCTTTAGAAAAGTAGAAAATGTTTGTAATATGAGAATACAATAGAAAATAAGCTGGATAACTATTAAGTAAACTTGAATGATTATTGTTAAAATGGTAGAGTTATGTATGTACAATGACAAGATCTAAAACAGAATATAAGACATAAAAGTATTTGATGTGGATAAAACTTAAAATCTTTGAAAATAATTCTTTTGTTATTACTCTAACATCCTTTGCCCAATTAAAATGATACTATACAAACACATGTTTACGTGCACTGTGGATGGAACAGCCCTTCTCTGGTAGGGAAAGGCAACTGCTGGGCATGTTTTGAGGGCAGCACGTGGGTTCTTCACCAGGATGACATGGGAGGGATTCCTGCCCTGGTCAAGCCAGATGACCCCAAGAGTCATTTGATTTTAGAGTCCTTGATTCAGGACTTTCACTGCAGCCTTGTGGGAGCCGTGTGGAACATAATAATCCCATATCTGTTGTTCTTCTACAAGAACCAATGCAAAACTCTTATGTGAAGGATAGGTAATTAAATACAGCATACTACCAAGCCCAATGTATAATAGCCAGACACTATTCGAATGCTGTAGTTATTCTACCAATGAGATACAGAGAGGCTAGTAACTTGCGCAAGTCCCATGTCTAGTTGAGAAGGGGTTCAAGTTCAAGCCCAGGAAGGCTGCTCCAGAGCCTGTGTTTTACCCCTTTCTTGTATCCCCTCCAATACAAAGAACAGATTTAGAGAAGTGGGACTGCTTTATCTGAAGAATGAGGGGTGGTGTGGAGAGGGCTAAGTCCACACTTTGGCCATTCCTGCAGTGTTCCTTTCAGGACCCTTTGGGGGAAGACTCTGCAGAGCCCTAGGATTCTGCACAGCTGAGTTTAGAACTGCCGCTTTAGACCCCACAGGCCTTGTTCCTAATGTATTTGTGCACTTCGCTAAATTCACACCAAGTAACCATGCTTCCCTTTTTAAAAAATTACAGTTATTCTAATGAGCAAAATAAATATACTTCGGGAATGAATACAAAATTACATGCTGGCCCTCAGATTCCCGGTGTTACATCACTGCCAATAGTGATATTATGGTAAGAGGGAAGGCAAATGAGTAGTTTTCAGACTATATATGGGTCATAGATTTGGGGGGTTTGGCCTGCAGCATTTTAAAAATAGGATTTGTGGGCTCAAGGCAGGGCATGCACTCTCCAGTTTGTCACAGGGCCACCACTCCTCACTGACCTGGGCCTGTAGGGCTGCCTACCCAACCTGAAGGCATTAGAGTGTGTTACCCCCAGTATGTTCACAGGCAGGTGTGCAGGCATGCATACACGCAGACACACATAATTACACGAACACACACATGATGTTACAAGCATAAAATTATAAAGAGTATGACACCAAAAATCCTGCTCCTGAGAGTCCCAGGAAAACTCTCTAGGCTTCCATAAGCCAGCATACATTTGCCCAGGCTTTCTGTCCACAGGCACGGAGCGATCTGTGCTCCAAGATGGACTATGGGATCTGAGGCCACAGGGAGTGTCGGTGGCTAGTGGAATAAGAATGTCAAGACCAACCCTCACTCTAAACTTGCGTGAGCCCTCAGTGTGCTGAAAGTCATTAACTTCCAGGAGCAACAATGACAACAAAAGGGAGACAAAGACCCAAGTCTCGGCTTCTCTTTCCATAAAAGCAGGATGAACTCTGAAAGCTTCACACTAAATGATAGAGGTAAAAAGGCAAAAAAAAAAAGCCCAGCCTTTTATAATTGTGTTCTACATCTCCATATAGCCCACATCAGGCTGCCAAAAAACAAATATTGGACTTTAAAAAATAATGATTGTATTTCTTTATTAATGCAAGAGCTATGTGTGATGTACAATATTGTCAAACCCAATAAGCTGAACTTGCATTAAAATTGCATTAACTCTTTTATATTAAATCACATCTTGTATTTCAAAAATGGCTATAGTAAGGCTGAAATAACTTAATTTTCTTCACACTCCAGTCATTAAAGTTTTACTTTCCAGAAAACTGCATGGTAACCAACAGCACAACTGTAGTGGGTTTTAAGTTAAAAAAAAAAAAAGTGTTTCCACATGATTAAAGCCAACCTTTCCTTTAAGAAGAGAGAATAGCTTTGCAAACACATATTTTCTTGATGGTATTTAATAAATAATGTAGTCATACAGCTTTTCATACGAAAATTTATTACCATCTTTGCTCTGTTGGAGTTAATTGGACTTAACTCATTATTATTTATTTGGTTATTTATATGGTTAAACCATCCTAAATGCAGCCTAATGGAAAGCAGTTGAGAGATACTGACCTGTGGCCCAACTGGAAATGGTGGGTGGGTCTGACTGGCCTGGTGTTGGTCAGGAGTGCCTGGGTCTGATAGTGCCGGGTTTCCTCTGGCCCCTGGAATTCAAAAAAGAAATGCTCCCTTAATATATGATCCAGCCTGGGAACTGCACACGACCCCATTTTCCTGTGATGTCATATAACGTTAAGGCATAGATGATATGACAGAGTGGTTTATCAATATCTCCAGTGCTCAAATCACTTATCAACTGCATAAATAATGATGAGAGACATTCAGGATGGCCAAGTTCATCAAGAGGCAGAAGAAAAGGACAGCAGGGAATGTAGCACAGTCAGTTTGCATAGAGTACGCCAGTGTGCCATATGTGGGGGAAACTACACCCTTTAAATACAAGCGAGCCACAGCTAATCTAGTATCCTAAAATTAAACGAAGTGTGATCTCAGATATGACCAAGTCCATCAATATTTTCCCCTAATATGGCTTTCCCCATCTCCTCCATACTCCTAAGCCCTTCTTCCATACTCTTTGGACACTGAATCTTATGACATCGCTTTCCTGAAAACAAAGCCTTTTTCCATATCACCTTACACAATGTCCTAAAAAGAATATGGCTCTCTCTAAGCAAGTGTCCCAGGTGCTAACTGAAACACTAGGAGTCCCACAATAGCTCCAGGGAGCTCCACCATGCTAAGCACAGAACACAGCTTGCTTCCTTTACTGGAATCCTACTGGACAGCAAGGCAGAAAAAATGAAATTCCACCCAAGAGCAAATCCTTCAAACTCTTTTAACATGGTCATTTCTCTGTGTGTGCTTCTGTGCTTTGTTTCAGGACAAACTGTAGCAGGTAAGATAGTGGTAGAAACAATAAATACACAAACAAACAAATAAAACCAGTGGCAATTTTTGAGAATTTCTACTTGGTAGCTTTGTTTCCTTGGAGTTTTCTAATGGGTGGTTGAAATCCAATTCCAAGCAAACCTTAACAAGATCCTCTTTCCTGATGTTTGTCCTATGAATAACAAGCGGAAGACAATTCAAACCCTGTTTACCGGCATGCCATGGACAACCCAGAAAAAAAGATATGACTCTGTCACACTTATAAATTTTAAAGAAGGTATTATTGGCTCATTTAAAACAAATTCTCCTATATATTCTCCAAAGGGACAGACTTATAAATAATGGAAACAGGGAAAAATACTTCAGCACATTAAGCTACAAATAAAATTGACTGCTACATATTATTCAATTGACTTCTATCTCCACCATGATGTGTCAATCATAACAGCATTTTATAATAGGATTAAGCAATAAATGTGCAAAGCCATTATGCGGAAATCTGAAAATCTGATTAATTTGTAATATTTTTGTGCAGAAAGTCAGGAATGGACATTGCTTGGGGAATACTTACAAGCATTCTATTGAAATTTCTAAATTGATTTGGAACAAACTAATAAAAACACAGACTTGCTGACATTTTATAAAGTGAATTCTGTCAAAATATGTTTGGCATTTTAATGATTGCTGTCATTTAATAACAAGGATAAGATGACCCATCATAAGATGCCAATCATTTCCTCAGAATGTACAGAAGACCTTTCTTCTAAATTTTTTATATGTGATTTACTTATTATGCTTAAAAGCACGGCATTTTAAGCTGGGAGATGGCTTGTGCAGCGCAAACCTTTCAAATCTCTGTTCTTTCTTATATACCCAAGTCCCATTTTGCCCTAAAATTCTCGGCAGAAATTTACGTACTTCAAAGAGCTTATGAGGTTTCAAAGTGATGTTTTTGGTCAAATATTCAGATTAGGTAAATACTCAAATGGCTAAAAGTGCACAATTTTAAAAAAATTTGGTTGTTTTCCCATACTTGCCAGGCATGGGTTTTTATACCAGACTATGAAAAGAGAGTTTTTACAATGCGCAGAAAAATAGAAAAGCCCTTTTAAGCAATTAAAAAATGAATACCTTCATTCTAAAAAATTTCTATACCATGCCAAGCCCTTCTGTCTCATGTTTCTTTCATGCATACTAAGCCCACTTTTTGACTCTGTTTCTAATGCGCGCCATCGTAATGTTTAGGATCGGTCTCACACAGGCACTGTGTCAACAAGATTGTGCGTTTGTTCCCCTCAACTTTACACAGATTACATTTGCTTACATTTATTCTTTGTTGCTTTGAGGCCTAGCTGGTGCCCAGCAGCTTGTTCTGAGGCTGGTTAATTCTCAAAAACCACGTTCAGTGCAGTCCAGGGCAATTCCACACAATTTCATGTGTAAAATGAAGTCTTTCACAGGCTCTAGAGGAGATTATGTATGCTCTCCTGCCTGGATCCAAAAGTAATGTTTCTTCTTAATGTGCATCTCCATTTTCCCCAAACACATGTATCACACATAACCTTGTAGGACCATAAACTAATCCGTCTGGCTAGAAGGCGGCTCTGGAATCAAGGGCCTTCTCAGAGCCAGAGGGGGAATCAGGAAGTCAGAATGAATAAATGATGTTGGCTAAGGGTTTCAGAGAGATTTGAAGCAACACTTAGCTGAACGTTTGCAGAGAATTTGACGTTGGATATTTTCATGAGCACAGATACGAAAACACAAACTTGAATGGGTTGGGTGGGTTTCTCCTGACCAGGAGCCTAGGAAACATGTTACATCTCTGAGACCAAGGAATTCCAGGAAAGCTCTCTGAAGTCTGTTCTGAAGTTAGCAGTCTATGCTTTTGAGGCAGCAACTACGAGCTCTACGGGACATAGGCTGTGCTGCTGGTTCATCAGTTTATGCTGTCATTTCATTCACATTTCTTTTTCAGTAGAAATAGAGGTCTGGCTTTTAGTTCAGCAGTGATATAATTCCTTTAAGATAGGTACTGGCATCCACTTGACTACTCACTGTTGTTTAACATAAACCTTTGAGATATCTTTAAATTTTTAGCGTATTGGCAAATTCTACCTCAATTCCAATTTAGGTATTAAAAGCCGTTTGGTGTAAGGGTTAAAACCAAGAACTCTTAAAAAAAAATTAAACTCTGCCTGGGTTTAAATTTAGCACTACCACTTAACTGAGAATGTGAACTCTGGCTTGTTTTCCAACTTCATGCATCACCTTGTAAAAGTCAGGGATAATAATAGTACCCCTCTCACAGCACTGCTGTTGTGAAGATTAAATGAGCTAATATGTATGTAACTTTCTTGAAACAGTGCATGCTTGCCACATAAGTGCTATTTCTCTTGATTATTGTTATTTAATAAAAAACATTTAATTTCTCTTTTTGAGAGACAGTATCTCACTCTGTTGCCCCGGCTAGAGTGCAGTGGTGTGATCATTGCTCACTGCAGCCTTGATCTCCTGGGCTCAAGAAATCCTCCTACTTCAGCCTTCTGAGTAGCTGAGACTACAGAAGAAGCCACGACACCCAACTAATTTCTTTTTTTTTTTTTTTGGTACAGAAATAATCTCACTCCATTGCCCATACTGGTCTTGAACTCTCGGCCTCAAGTGGTCCTCCTGCATTGGCCTCCCAAAGTGCTGGGATTTTAGGCATGAGCCACAATGTCCAGCCTAAGCTGTATTTAATCTAATAATATTTAATATTATTTAATGTGTCTATAACAGCAACCTGCCCCAAGCCAACTCAATTCATATTCCTGCCCCTCTGTCCCTTTCTGTGCAGTTCACATTCTCTTGCACACTGGCTAAAGGTGGCCACTGTGCACTGACCCTAACTCTGTCCTTGGTACCACTGGATGAATGTTTGGAGCTGAACTAAATGATTGGGTTCTGAAGAGCTTACAAAGCAAGATGTTTACATATATAGTGCTTCCTTTAGTCCATGGTAGCATAATCACGAAATATGGCACAAACATAGTGGCACAGTTTCCAAATTTTCACACAGACCATGGCTTATACCAGTGGTTCTCACCCAGGCCTGTAAATCATTTGTGGAGCTTCCTGAACACAGAGGTTGATATCCCTCACGAGGCCACTGACAGAGCATCTAAAGGGTAGCTCACGTGAATGTTTTATGAAACTCTACCTGTGACTGAAGACCACAGGGAGCCAGCAGTGGCATGTATGTTACCTAGGGAAGGCTGAATCTCCTTTGTGCTGAGACTGCCATATGCAATCTGTTTTCTGAATGGCCGATGGGTCTGCAGCTAGTGTAATCCCTTTGGCCTTCCAAGCTTCTTTATCCACACCATTCTTTTATCATAATCCTGATTGATTTCTAGCTTAGCAAGGGGTGGAATCATCTCAGATACATCTGTTTTGTAATTATGATTTGTTCACAAATAATTTTAAAAGTATGATAACTGATTTTAAAGGGATCATAATATAAAATTTAAAATAGCCATATAACAGGAGTTAATTATCTGCAAATACAAGAATCCCTGATTTGAATCTATTATGGAAAGGATAGGTTATAAATGGTGAAGACATCAAAATACTGATTAGGAGATTGGATGGTACACTTGGATACAACTTATTCATTGTCATAAGACCTGGTTGTCAGAGGGCATTTGTTCACTCAATACCATTGGTCCCAGGGTTGATCTCACATCCGAAACCCATAGGGTTGCCTGCAGATCCCTCTGCTCTGGAGGGACTGTGACCCACAGAGCTGAAAGGGGTGACCGCCTGAGCACGACATTCCTTTCTTCAGTGCCCTCCTGAGGACCGAGCCTCCCACACTCCACTCTCTCCACACAGCTTAAGCTGAGTCCCTGAACAACGATCACCAATGACTGTCGTCACACTCCTCATAGCAAGTTCATTTTTGTTTTGCATTTTTTTTTTTTAATTTGGTACAACAGATTTTCATTCACCCAGGGAAACCTGGCTCAGCATCTCTTAGTGACACTGAAAGTAAAACAGATGTTCACTCTTGCACAGTTTTGAATTGTTCCCTCTTTTTGGAGTTGACTCTTCCAAGTAAGTCATTTTAAGAAACGAATACACTATTTTTAATCCCGAGAGTATATACTCCTTTCTGGAGCCTTACCCTTTGCAAAGAGGATATGATGGCCAAGGCAGATTGAGAAAGGAACAGAATTGCAAATATAAATTGCTCATCCCAGGCAAAGCAGCTCCACTTCCTCCCATGCATCAGCGATCCCTCTGAAGTACAGTGCTTAAGATTCCCTGGTTAATGACCAATGCATTTTGTATGAATGGGGTTCTTCGGATAGAGAGTTTGGGTTTCTGTGCTCTCTGCATTAGCATAAACATAATCACCTGAAGGTCACAGAGATCCCTCAGCTTTTTCTGGTAGTCATACCTTTCTCACCCACTGTTTGCAGTTTCCACCAGTGGAGGAGGTGACACAGAGGTTACTTATTCTAAGATGGACAGTTGGATGCATTATTATTTCATGCTGGGCGTGTGAACCCCAGCTAAGCAGAGCAAAAGTCCCCTCTAAATTAAACTTCTCTTTCTTTCAACTTTTTCAAGATTACTAAATGCCAAGGAGGGGGTGGAGGTGTCTATAAAAATCTCTGCTGAGCTACTGCCACTGTTTGCCTCTTTTTATGGCCAGTTAGAATTTCTTTATGATACTGACCACACAGGTATTTACATACAGAACACTGTACGGGCCCTCAGTAGAATCTGAGACTCCAAGGCTGATTCTACAAGCCATGCTCGGAAATCAAACATTCATTAATCCACATAAGGGTTTGTACGTTTTTGCAAATTACATTGTCAGGTACTTGTAAATTCACCTATTGAGGCCTGGAGAACCAAGACTGTCTGATTACATTAATACGAAAAATGCATTTCTTTATTCTTTTAGTGAGTGACTTATCTGGCTCCAGCAGAGGGAAGTCCACCTTTCTTTGGGTGAAGGGTCTAGGTCCTAAGTGGTTCTAAATCTTTATTTTAAGGCTGCATCTATACATGAAAAGCCAAAGGGAGATCTGGGACATTTAGATAAAGTCCAAAAAGAAATCCTACAAATCTCTTATTTGGACTGAAGATGTTTTTGTAGTATCTGCCAAAATTCCTCAATAATTGCTTCATTTTTTTATATGTAGATTTAGTCTGTGTTATAGAAGACTTTAATGACCTTTTCCTCCTCAAAATTTACTAAATATCCCTCAATCTTCTTCCAACAATTTTTTTTTATCATTTGTTTTCACATCTACCTAGTAGAAGCAGAGCTAAACTCCTGTGATATACAGGTCAATAAAGGTCTCAATTTCTGTAAATACTTTTTCTCAGAGAGACATGAATAAAGGAGATAGTCATCAAATGTATTTTAGCAAAATTCCATGACACACCTTAGGCAGTTAGAGAACTTTGGGGGTAGAGATTATCCCTTGAGTACTGCTCTCTCTACAAGAGTGTAAGTTCTTTCAGGGAAAAGTCTCTCATTTTGTATCACCCACAGCTCAGCTCCAGGCCTTCGTATGTATATACACATTTATGTATCTCCATATGTATGCATGTATGGTGGTGTTGGGGTGTAGCACAATGAGTTCACATTCTTAAAATGATGGCGGTATGCGTCAAAATTAGTGGAAAGAATTCAGACACAGATTTTAGAGCATCCAAAAATAGTTTGTCTAATTTTTAAAATGTGCCTTTTCAAGTTTAAGAAGTCTTGCTCATTTCAAAACAGTTCTCCTAGGAAATGCACACTTCCTCTGACAAGGTCATTGCTAGGAGGCACCCTCAACACTGCGCTCCATTCCTGGACGGAGTCTCCTTGCAACTGACAGCTGGGCTCTGTAATCCACAAATGGTGCAGTCACACATGTTCTGGGCTTTCATGACCATCTAAGCAGCCTCCTCCTTTCTTCGTCCTTGCTCAACCCTGTGCCAACAGGGTTAAATAATTTGTGGGGATCAGTGCAAAATAAAAACGCAGGTCCTGGCCTGGGGCTGGGAAATCAATCTCTCCTTCCCCAGGGCACCACCCCACCTTACTGCAGATGGGCGAACCCAAGAGATTGCAACCTTCTGGCTGGGATGTGTTGGAGACTTGGATTGGGGTTGAGCAGGAAGACCCTTGATGAGTGGCATGCTGAGCATATGAGCCCAAGCCCCCTGAGAAGGGCAGAGTGGAGCACGTGACAGCCACACTCAGGCTTCCAGGGCCCCCAGGGACAGAGAGTGGGCAGCCGAAGCCCGTCCTGTCCTGGGCAGGTGAGGAAACTCTAAGCCCCCTCCATCCTCCTACACACTCAGATGTCCCATTGAACTTTACTCATAAAACACAAATTCACAGACAAATTCTGAAGAAATTCAGGATGGTGACCACAAGGCAATAAATCCCAGCCATGGCGTTCTGCTGGCTGCTGGGCTCTGTGAGACTGCAGCCGTCACCTGCCCGTGAAAGGGACCCTCCCCACAGCTCGCTGCCGATTCCACTGACTCCGTTTCCATACCATTTGGGGTTACTAGTTTTCCTTCAAGAAACCTCAGAAAGGATCTTCAAATTTTGAAAATTGTCCCTACACCTAAAACTGCTTCAAGAAAGTCGCTTTTCTAAATCAGTGCAAATTCTTTTTCTTTTTTTCTTGAGATGGAGTCTCGCTCTGTTGCCCAGGCCAGGGTGCAGTGGCTTGATCTCGGCTCACTGTAACTTCCACCTCCTGGGTTCAAGCGATTCTCCTGCCTCAGCCTCCTGAGTAGCTGGTATTATAGGCACGCACCACTACGCCCGGTTAATGTTTGTATTTTTAGTAGAGACAGGGTTTTGCCATGTTGGCCAGGCTGGTCTTGAGCTCCTAACCTCGGGTAATCTGCCTGCCTCAGCCTCCCAAAGTGCTGGGATTACAGGCGTAAGTCACTGTGCCTGGCCCAAATTAGTGCAAATTCTTAAGAATGCTTATATTTACAGAGAAATTTAAACATGGCATTTTTCCCCAACCAGAAATCAAACCCACAAATCATTAACATGTCTATTACAGGTCATTATGAATGACCTCCTAAACATGTCATTTGGTGGGAAATTAAGATAAAATTTGGTTTTCTAATTAATCATCTATGCTGATAATAGAGAGACAAGGTATGAATTCTTCAAAAAAGGAAGCATTTAAAAGGTGTCACCTACCTTTCTTCAGCTGTAGATCTACCTTTGCAACAGTGTTTCGCTTTCACTAACACCACCGCAGATTTTTCTCTCTTGGCTGGCCGCCAAATCACTGGGGAGCCTGACAACAAGGGAACAACATCTAGATTCTTCAAGGCAGTGTGATTGGCCTACTTTTAAATTGTTTTCAGTTTATCTACCCATAGTAAAACAGGCAAGAATTACCAAGAGCTGGTTTTAAATATGCTTGAAAAATGGCCAAAGCTGTTAAATACTCTTTGAAATTGTGGGACTAGCTTAAGTGGAGAGAGAGAGGGGGAGGGGAGCGTTTTGAGGGTGAGGAGATGTGGGCGAAGTGAAGGGAGGTAGTCCATGTTTTCGTACCTGACACCTGCATTACAGCACTGTGGTGTGGAAATGGCGAGGCCAGAGAACGCTGCAGTTCTTTCTGCAAGATCCCATCCTCCAGCCCACTTCTAAAACGTTCTGAAATTTGTGTTCTAATATCGGCAAGGCTCTCTTTGCAGCCTTACAGACCTACAGGACTTCCCCATCTGACACCTTCTTATGAGATTTTAAACTGTTCTTACTCACTGAGACTGTTAGCCAAGTGGTCCCACATGGATACTGGAAACTGAAGCCTGTAAAGGAGATGGGGATGGACCAGAGATCGCTGTATTGTGGTGACACGAGTCTACACGTTTGGCTCAGACCAAAGTTATCGTGAGAACGACGGTGATCTCATTCCCCTCTTCTCCTCCAAGACCCCAGATGCCTTCCAGAGTTCTGAACTCTGCACAACCCTTCAGCAGCAAAGAGGCTACTAATCTGTCATGCAGAATATGATTTAAACATGAGTTACAACAGAATAAACCATTATTTCAATTGAAAATGATGGCCTCTGGGTGCAGTCACTTCTGTGGTACAAGACCTCAGAGGCCTTCAACACAGAAAACAGCGGTTTTTCATCAGCAGTAGCTGCATTTGTGACTGCAAAGGGCAGGTTAATTTAGGCCACCACAGACCACGGACTTCCCCAGATTGAGATTGAACAGGGCAGTCAAATTAAATGAGAACATTAATAATTGGGTCAATAGGAATACGGATCTTGAAATTTAATTTTTCTAAGAAAAAATTTTAATTGTCATATGCTACTGAGTCTGGAATTGGTTCGTTCCCGTAGATTCTTGGTCTCGCTGACTTCAAAAATTAAGCTGCAGACCCTGATGGTGAGTGTTACAGCTCTTAAAGATGGTGTGTCCGGAGGTTTGTTCCTTCAGATGTTCAGATGTGTCCTGAGTTTCTTCCTTCTGGTGGGTTTCTGGTCTCACTGGCTTCAAGAACACAGCTGCAGACCTCCCCTGTGCTATAGCTTCTTAAAGGTGGCGCGTCCAGAGTTGTTTGTTTCTCCCACTGTGTTCGTGGTCTCCTTAACTTCACAAGTGAAGCCGGAGACCTTCGCGGTGTGTTACAGCTCATAAAGGTAGTGCAGACCCAAAAAGCGACCAGCAGCCAGGATTTACTGGGAGTAACAAAAACACCAAAGCCTCCACAACCTTGAGTACCGTCCCATCCCCTTTTGGCTGCTGGTGCAGGCGGCCAGCTTTTATTACCTTATTTGGCCCCGCCCACATCCTACTGATTGGTCCATTTTACAGAGCACTGATTGGTCCATTTTACAGAGTGCTGATTGGTCCATTTTACAGAGTGCTGATTGGTCTGTTTTTACAGCGTGCTGATTGGTGCATTTACAAACCTTTAGCTAGACACAGAGCACTGATTGGTGCATTTTTACAGAGTGCTGATCAGTGCATTTACAAACCTTTAGCTAGACAGAGTGCTGATTGGTGCATTTACAAACCTTTAGCTAGACAGAAAAGTTCTCCAAGTCCCCACCCAACCCAGAAGCCCAGCCAGCTTCACCTCTCACTATCGTGATCAAACAACATTTTAATGCCCTTCTCCCACCCCAAAGGATGTGTTCTCAATCTCAAGACAGTCCTTAAAAATGAAGAATTTCAGCCTAATGAAAAACTCACAGCATCATGCTTCGTTTTTCGCTTTCCTTTTGACCAGTGACTGTTTCATGGTAGATGGACCCTGGTGTGTTTGGAGTATTTGGGAGTTTCATGTGTTTCGTGTCAGCAAGGTAGGATTTGAGGAATCACAGCATGCTCACTGCTTTTATTCTTCTAGGCACAGGAATGAGTGGCCAACACTCCTCTTTATTCAAAATTCTTTTGAATAAAGAATTCCTTTCTTCCCTCAATCCTTATTTTTAAGAGACAAAAAATATAATTTCCTTCATATATACATATTTATATGTGCCAGGTCATACACTAATGACTTTGTATATATTATTTAATCAACTCTTACAATAACCCTATTAGGTGTTTATGATTATTCCATTCATTTATACAGGAAGCAAAACTGTATAAACTGTCTAAATAAATAGAAATTAACTCACTGCCTCTTCGGCACAATGAGGAAGCAGCAGAGAGATGAGAGTATCAGGGCTTTCTCATTGATGGCAGGATCACGTCTTTAGCCAATTAGGTTTCTCTACTGCTCAAACATTTTATAATAGCTGCCATCGACTCAATACTTACCATGTGCCAGCCACTATACTCAGTATTTTATATCTGTTTTCTCATTAAATCTTCACAGAAGGTCTGTGTAATCAGGACCATCATTCCCGTTTTGCAGATGTGGAAACTAAGGTTTAGACAGGTTAAATAACTCACCTATGGTCACAGTTAGTGAGTAATAGAGTTGCGATCTGAATCCAATTCCATATGACTTCAAGACTACACTACATTATACATTAAATGCAAATATTTCAATAATACAGACCACAATAAATCACCAATATCATTATACAAATTGCAGTTTTTAGATATTTTCCTCTGCATCTAATGGAACCTGGCCCTAGAGCACTCTAGGTTCCCAGTATGGTGGGTGGAGGAGGGGAAATAGCAGAGAAGTAGGGGGAGGGAAAGAGTGGGTCCCACCAGAGACATCCTTTTCCTGTGCTGCATTTTTTCCCCAGGAAAACTTGACCAAATTCCTAAGAAATAAGCACCCCCGCAATCGTCTTTAAAATAATGTTAGTAATGAGCTAAGAGCAGCTGCATTCTTAATTTAGGGTCTCCATAATCAAGGTGTGACCCCTGGGCCAGCAGCATTGGCATCCCCTGGGACCTTGTGAGAAAGGCAGATGCTCGGGCCCCAGTCCAGCCAGGTCTCAGACCCACCAAATCAGAATCTACATTATAACACAGCCCCCAGGTGATGCACAAGGCCCATGTTAAAGTGCAAGAAGCACTGGGTTTGAGTTTATAATTCTTTCCATTTCTCCTTTTTCTTCCTCCCTCTCTTCCTTCCTCCATCCTTTTCTCCTTCCCTTCTCCCTGTCTTGTTTCCTTTCTGTCTTTTTCATTCCTTCCTTCTTCCTGTCTTGTTTTCTTTCTGTCTTTTTCATTCCTTCCTTCTTCCTCCCTTCCTTTCTTTTTTATTTGGCAGTACTAAAAGCAGGAATGCACCCACAACTCCTAACTTGCATCAGAAATTTGCAGTAGACTCTTAAATCCTATCCCACAAAAGTCAAGGGGGAGGCATGAGAATGTGGAGAAAGAAAATGTGCTGGAGGAATGCTCTCAATCACAGTAATAACCTGGGCCACTTCTTACTCCATGCAACCTGCTGGGATGACGCCCAAGGAAGAGGTTCACAGCAGGAAGAGCTGCTTCCACATTCTCTTAAAGGGAACCATATTTATCCTTTTTAAAACACAACAAAACTTGTGCCAAATGTAGCCCAATATCATTGCTCTGTTATTTATGGCAATTTTCCTGACCACTTTCTCCTTCCATATCCATATCTTTACTTTTCCATTTGTGAGGGTCCATGAAGATAAGAGTCTGGCCTATCCATTTCAGTTATTTGCTCTCAGAACACCACATTCTTTACAAAAGTAGCCAAAGTACCACTTTAAATAAGGGTAATGAAAATTTTAAATCCCTTCAAGCAGAAATAAAACAGCATTTCTACACAGATACTCCAAAAGAGTAGCATTTGCAATCCACTCTTGTGTGCAACTCAAAATCAGTGAAAGGGGGGTCATTTAGAACTCAGTAAAGGACAGGAAGGAAATACCCCCAGAGGAATTACATTGCAAGAAATTGTAGCATCACATCTAGTTAGCAAACCCTTATGGTAATAGAGCTTCTATAACAGACAACAACACAAAATTGATCAGGGAGAGAAAGATGTCACACAACTCACTACAATTACCAAGAGTTTCAAACCGTCTTCAAAGATGGGGTAACAAAATATTGCATTCCTATGAAGATTAAGTAGATCCAGAATATGAAAACTCAAATCAACATCTCATCAAGAGATTGTTGGAGACTTTTTTGCCTTCCCGAGTCGGTTATAAAAAACCAACCAGCCAAACAACTAGTTCAATTCATGTGTCTCTGACCATTTTTCTCTCAGTCTATTTATTTGTTTGCATTACTGTAATTGAAAAAGTATCTATCGCTAAAAGATGCTATTAACTTGAGTGCATTCATAGAGTGTTATATTACTAATAGACTTAGGTCATATTCTTTTATCCTCTTAGCAAAGCTTTATTTTGTTGTCCTCTTGTTCTGAAGATTATGTTCCACTTAAAGTCAAATAGAACAAAAGGTCCACAGAACTTGTTCGGATTATTTTTATCATTATTTTAACACCATTACATGATAGTATCAATTGTGTAGCAATTTCCATTTGTTATATCAACTTATTTTTGGGTCTGTGTCAGAGCTCATCTTATATAAATATCCCTACTAACCATGACTTGGACTCTGATTATAACTTACAGGTTTTCAGTCCAAATACTTAAAAAATTTACTTTTTGAGTTTACATTTGATTTTAGAACTTTAGGGTCAGAATTGAAACAAGACACAGACAATAACCCTAAATACCACAATGGTGAAAAGGTGAAATAATAAAAAATATCCAATAGTTTAAAAATAGATGGCATATTTTATTGAATCTAAGATGTTATTGATGTAAAATTTGTGAATATTTTGTTCCACAAGGAAAGAAACAAAGCTGCCAGTTAAACCATGACATGCCACTGATTATAAGGCACATCCCAATTTGCATCCCCAAATCTTTCTTTTAAGATGTCTCATTAAAATGTTGGTTAAAAGGCTGTATATCTTAGAATGAATAAAATACGTTAGTACTCGTTACTCATTGGGCTCTATATATCAGTGAGTTATGGCACAGACAATAGGAAGTCGAGTAAACTGGAGATTTTGATGTACAATTTCTAAAGATCCTCAGGTTTGGTTGGTTAAAATGTATTGCTGGAGTATGGCAGTTGGATAAAATGCCTTATTAGAAGAAGTTGACTCAGCTGGGTGTGGTGGTTCACGCCTGTGATCCCAGCACTTTGGGAGATGAGGCAGGCAGATCACGAGGTCAGGAGTTCAAGACCAGCCTGACCAACATAGTGAAACCTTGTATCTACTAAAAATACAAAAATTAGCCAGGCATGGTGGTGCATGCCTGTAATCCCAGCTACTCAGGAGGCTGAGGCACAAGAATCACTGAAACTCAGGAGTCGGAGGTTGCAGTGAGCCGAGATCATGCCATTGTACTCTAGCCTGGGTAACAGAGCGAGATTCCAGGAAAGAAAGAAAGAAAGAAAAGAAAGAAAAGAAAGGAAGAAAGAAAGAAAGAGAAGAGAAAGAGAGAGAGAGAGGGAAGGAGGGAGGGAGCTGACTCAAACAAGAAGGGATCAAGGAAAGAAACACCTAGTCCTTGAGCATCAGCTTAGAATCTGGCAATATTCTATCTAGAAAATTCCGCATCTGTGATCTCATTTAATCTTCATAACAAACCTGTGATATTAGAATATTAGAATTAGGGGTTAGAAAATTCAAGTAACTGACTCAAACCTTTTGTTTGTTTGTTTGTTTTTTAGAAAAGTAGGAGGAGGAAAAGGAAGAGTTGGGATTCAAACCTGAGGCTGGTCAAGTTCTTGTGCTCTTTCAATCCCAAGCTGCATTGTACACAAATCTATGCATTATGTGCTAGTCTATCAATGTGTATCATGAGGAGTATTTAGGCATGTCAACGTACTTCAGCAACAGACCACCATGTGGTAGAGCACATTCTGATTTATAGATTCACTGAAAGGAAGGGTCAGGCATAGTGGCTCATGCCTGTAATCCCAGCACTTTGGAAGGCCGAGGCGGGAGGATCGCTTGAGCTCAGGAGGTTGAGACCACCCTGGTCAACATGGCAAAACCCCATCTCTACAAAAATGACAAAAAAATTAGCCAGGCATGGTGGTGCGTGCCTGTAGTTCCAGCTACTCGGGAGGCTGGGGTGGGAGAATCACCTGAGCCTGGGAGGTTGGGGCTTTGGTGAGCTATGATTGTGCCACTGCACTCCAGCCTGGGTGAGGGAGTGAGGCCCTGTAGACATACATATACCATGGGGGCATCTCAGTAGGAAGGGGGTAGAAGGAATGATTGATAGGATTTGGGCTTGCACTCAGTGATTTTGGAAAGAGTTCAAGGAAGTGGAGCTTCACTCTGGATTGGATGATGTTTTCTGAAAGTGGGGCAACTTTATGATTGAACACTTTAATAATTCTTCTGCAGGAGGTAGGAAAAATGAAGCCAATTTAAAACTATTTGGCTGGGCATGGTGGCTCATGCCTGTAATCCTAGCACTTTGGGAGCCCAAGGAGGGCAGATCATGAGGTCAGGAGATCAAGACCATCCTGGACACATGGTGAAATCCCACCTCTACTAAAAATGTAAAAAAAAATTAGCTGGGCGTGGTGGCACGTGCCTGTAGTCCCAGCTACTTGGGAGGCTGAGGCAGGAGAATAGCTTGAACCTGGGAGGTGGAGGTTGCAGTGAGCCGAGATCATGCCATTGCAGTCCAGCCTGGCGACAGAGCGAGCCTCCGTCTAAAAAAGAAAAAGAAAAGCAACAAAAACAAGAAAACAAACTATATTTGATAAAAGAATGGTATGCACTCATATTGGCCAGAATGAGTGACTAGTTGGTCATTTTGTGGTTTTGACAATGTTCGTTTTTTTGTCTGTCTTCAGGCATGATAATGGAGTGCACCTGGTTTTGCCGTGGCCCATCCTGGTCGGAGTAGCCTTGTCTGATGTTGTGGCCTTGTCTGATGTTGATGTACTGTGAAATTGTGCTCAGTGGGACAATACCAATGACCCAGTTGTGAGCACCAGGCCAGGTCCTAGGTGTTAGGGGCTGCTCTTCTCTTTCTCAGTTAAAGAGTACAAGTTTCATTTTGAGGGTATATGATGGACCCCAAACCACGTGGGAGGTATGGATGATGCTATCTAATGCTAATTATAAAATTTTTGTACAGGGAGATACATTTGACAATGAAGAGCTTCTCTTGGAAATGTCAGCTGAAAGCAGAATATCTGATAAATTTCTGGTTGACCTGTCTGACAGTTTCATCTCTCTGGAGTTCAGGGAGCAGAGTCTAGACTTAATTCTGAACAACTGGGCCACGTTGCTGTAATGGGATCCTTAGGATAATGTGACTATTTATCAGACGAGTTGTTTATCAAGAAAGGGAATGTGAGGCAGAGCCAGATGTGCCTAGACTTTAGAAAATCAGATTCTGAAAAATTCAAGATCAGTCACATAATCCCGTAACCAGAACCCCATAAAAAGAAGATAACAAGAGTCTCTAAAAATCAGATTCAGGCCAGACAGGGTGGCTCATGCCTGTACACCCAGCACTTTGGGAGGCCAAAGTGGACAGATTACTTAAGGCCAGGAGTTTGTGACCAGCTTGGGCAATGTGGCGAAACCCTGTTTCTACTAAAAATGCAAAAATTAGCCAGGGGCGGTGGTGTGCACCTGCAATCCCAGTTACTTGGGAGGCTGAGGTATGAGAATCATTTGAGCCCAGGAGGCGGAGGTTGTAGTGAGCCAAGATTATGTCAGTGCACCTGAGCAACAGAGTGAGACTCTGTCTCAAAAAAAATTATTAAAAAATGATTCTGACAACCATGTAGAATCTGACTGACTTGTGCTTTCCTTTTTGCTTCGTATGCACTGCCTGTGTAATTTTGGATAAGTTATTTAACCTCCCTGATTTTTAGTTTCTTCAACTGTAAAATGGAGATAATAATAGCACCTGCATCATAATTGTGAGACTTAAAGAGATTACTGGATAAAAAGAGCCCAGCTCTGTGCCTGGAACATAATAAATACTCAACAAATGTTGGCTGTCATTATCAATTATTTTTACAAGTGACATTGACATACAATTGTTCAATCACAAATGATCATGATAAAGAAGGAAAGAGGGAAGCATTGAAGAAATCACTGTGGCCACAGAGGATGCCTTCTAACAAGGGGACACTTTAGTAGAACCTGTAAAATCAAAGACTCATGTGGCCAATATGTAAGAATTAATTCAGGCATATGGAAAAAAGTGTAGGAAGACCAGAGGAGGAGGGGGTTTCAAATCGAAATGGCCACATCTAAAAACTCCTCTGAGCTTGTATCCAGTGTTCCGAAACAATGCCATCTCCCACAGGTCCAAAAAAAAACTCAGCATTTTCTTCTCAAAAGCTCCAGTTCCTCCTAATTTCACATTTCCATTTATGTTTGTCTTCTAATCACACATGCTCAAAAACCCCATCTCTCAGTTACCTTTGCCTGGTTTCTCTGCCTCAAACCCAGAAGTAGTGGCTCTCAAATCCCAAATCCTCCATTCTACTGCTGCTGGTAGCTGTCCCCTGACCCCTTCAGTGGCCCTCCATGACATGCAGACCACAAGCATAGCTGCATGCCTCTGCTCTGTCCTGTCTCTTGTCCACCCTACCCCCTGATGGCAGTAAAGACTTGTCAATGCTACCACTGAGTGAAGCCTAGCCGATGCTTCCAACTTTGGTGCTTACTCTCAGACAGCTGAGTCAGGAGATTGAGTGGTCAGGGTTTGGGGTTTGGGGTGGAACAGGCAGGCAAAGACAAAGCCTCCATCAGGATGCCTGTCAGTGGTTAAGCGCCAGCCCCAGGCAGGAATCTAGCACGAGCCTTAGGACGAGGAGCACAGGCTCTGAAGGTGGATTACCTGTCTCCACCACTTAATGGACGTGGGACTTCCAGCAAGCTGCTTAATCTTTCTTGGCTCAGTTTTGTCATCTGTAAAATTGAAGTAAAAATGCTACCTCCTTCATAGAGTGAGGATGAAGTGCACTAAATAAATAAATTGCATAATTGCAGTTTCTGGCACATAGTAAACACACAATAAATGTAAGCATTCTTATTGTTACCTTGTATTTGAAGGGAGACAAGAGACTACCTTGGCGATCACATTAGTAGGCATGTCACCCAGCAGGGCTCCAGAACATAGAGCAGGCGGCAGGCCTGGGAAACCGGGTCACAGCTGTTTGATTTGACAAGATACTGAGATTCTGAGCATTAGCCTCAAACATTGTCAATGCCTGGGGGCAGGGTAGAGCCCACAGGTGTGTCAGGAGGGGAAGAAACAGCTGGGGAAGGAGCAGACCCTGACAGCACCTTCCCTGGTGATTTGCAAAGGCTCTGCAGAAGGGGAGATGACAGGCACTACTCAGGGCTCAGACCCAAGGGACATAGAGCTCAGGACAGAAATCTACGTAGTCCTGTATGAGCAGTAGTGGAAGAAGAATGAAAGGAATTACATTTCCAGTGTGGAAGATATCATTTTCAGGGCAATGTCTGGCAGTGATGGCTTTGGGCAAAAATGGCTCGGTTGGTGCTGAGGAATCTATACAAAGGCTGAGGTGGTATCTGAACGTGCATCCCCAAAATAACTCAGGTCCTAAGTGGAGCATAAGCACACATGTAGATATAGGTGGACTATAATGATAGGGGCCAAATAAATAAACAAAGACCCGGGAGACAGCCACCAGGGAATTAGTGACAGCCTGCATGCTTAACCAAGTAGCAAATGCTTGCACAGAGCGCAGGCTGGATTCTGCTGGTATTTTCTTGCAGTTGTCATTCCATTCCCAGTAGCTCTCAGTCCTTGCCCTGAAGGAGAGCTATGCTTGGGGATTCCCAGTTCTAAGACCCTGGTCTGAGTTCCAAGTTCACTACTGACTATGAACTCTAGCCACCTCATCTGAAAATTGTTCATTTGTTCATTCAACATGATATTTATTAAGTTCTTGCCAGGGGGAACATATTTTGCAACATGCTAGGGATACATAAAATATACCAGCCACGCGTGGTGGTGAGTGCCTGTAATCCCAGCTACTCGGGAGGCTGAGGTGGGAGAATCGCTTGAACCCGGGAGGCGGAAGTTGCAGTGAACCAAGATCATGCCACTGTACTCCAGTCTGGGCAATAGAGCAAAACTCCATCTATATAGATATATATATACTTGTCTAAATATATATATGTATATACACACACACACCAAGTTGTCACATTTCTCATTACTTAATTAATTTACTCATTCCCCAAAATATTTACTGAATGATGGAGAGAGATGTTCCCTGAGCCTCTGGGGCCTACAGCCTAGCAATGAAGCTACCTATTAAACTAATGGTTAAACAAGGAATTATTTCAGGAGATCACCTGAAAGAGGCTCTAGGAAATTCCAGGGAATGCAGGGCAGCACTAGAATATTCTCCTACATGTCTACCAGTTGCCCCATCAAGAGAAGATGTTTGGGAATACATGGTTCTATTTTTATAAAACTTTCTTTCAGATGCAGGCTTTGTTTTTAGACATATCCTTCAAAATCTTCTGTTTTAAGTCATTAGCATTATATTTCAGGGTTTGTAAAAATAGTTAAAACAGAAGTTTAAAGACCTGGATGCCTGAACCCAACTGTCTCCATTGACAGTTTTCCTGGTTGTCATGTTATGGCAGGAGGGAGAACAATTCAGTGGCACTGTCCGGGATCTGATTAGCCCAGGAGTATTTGCTGTATATCTTCACTGGACTGAGCATTCTTGTCCTTAGTACACTATTGTCCTTCACCCCGCCCCCATCCCTCCACCCATCCTATTGTAATGCTGTTCTAATGACTACACAGAAGTGTACTTGCAGCCATCATAACTTCTTTAGGTAACAATGGATAAACATCAGTTTGAGAAATTCCAGGTCTATATTATTTATGAAGCTGCAATTCTCCTGTAAATAACCCAGTTGTTAAAATGATATGTATCTATGTAATTGAGTCTTCCGTATACAAATAAATAAGACTTTATTGCAATGTCAGAAGTTAACAGACCAGTCAATAAAATCAATAACTCACTTTTTCTTGCTTATATATCTAACTTTTCTCCACCTTTCCTATGTCCTCTGTTTGTTCTAGTTACATATTACTGCTCAGAAGAAAATACAGCTCTTATGCTACTGTTTATTAAACTGTAGGTGAGGGGGAAAGTGGCAGACAAAGGGAAAAAGAAAACCATTAAATCTCCCACCCATTTGGCGTGTTTCATATTTCACATATATTTATGTAAGAAAACCAAAGAGGAGAGAAAAATGTCTTGTAAGTCAGAGTGCAGATATTTTGAGCATGAGTGCCCCACCCAAGCCACAAACAAATCAGGTGACAGCCCCAGGCTTGGTGAACTCCAGGGAACTGTTACCTTGTGCCACAGTTGCTGTCCAAAGAGCCCTGCTGGATTAAAGCTGCACCATTTTGCTACCATGGCTGAGATTGTGTCAGCATTTCCCTTTTAATCCCTAGTGCTGAGAAGCTGGTAATTCAGCTGGAAAAATGTGCTGGGCATAAATCTAGGCGTATACTATCTCTGAAATAGGGAAGTGGTTTGTTTGGAGTTAGTAGGTTATTTTTTAAAGCAATTTGCTTAATTGATTTGGCCCTTGTTGAGCTCACTCAAAAAGCTTAAAAGGACTACTTGATATTTTTTGTGGTTATTTAAAAAATCCAATTAAACAAATTGGCACTGATTCAAATTTTTCTGCACCTGAAGGGGGAAAGATAACCAAAATAGAGAAAAAGAAAAATTAACAGATTGGGTCACTCTAATCTTTATGATGATTCTATTGCTGTTCAAATAAATCCATAATTTATTGGCCTATTTGCATGGACCAGCTTGTCCTTTCCCGTAGACTAAACACATGAATTTGCCCCTTTTTAGTATCTATCAAAACAGAACTGGGCCTCTTAGGAAGGGAGGACGCCGGCATTTGCAAGACTTAACAGGGAATGCAGGTGTCAGCCTGGACTTATGGACCTTAATCAGGTGGTCGGAATGTCGGACTCTGAGGGGATTTTATGTTGGAAATGTGAAAATGTTTGTACTTTGGCTTGGAGCATGACATAATAATTTAGATTTGCATAGTGTGTTTTGTGTTATAATAATGAGGAATTGTATTTGTTATTGTGGGTAACGAGTAGTAGAATAAACTTGAAATTCACTCTTCATCAATGGAAGCTATAGAAGAAGGTGGTTTGTATGAACTCTTGGCATTATTAGGCCTAAGGAATGTGAGAATTATTGGTCTAGAGCAATGGTCCCCAAACTTTTTGTTTCCAGGGACCAGTTTTGTGGAAGACGATTTTTCCACAGACCAAGGAGGGTGGTAATCTGGTTTGTGTCTGTGTTCCTGCCCAAATCTCATGTCTAATTATAATCTCTAACGTGGAAGAGGGGCCTGGTGGGAGGTGATTGGATCATGGGGGCAGGTTTCCCCCTTGCTATTCTTGTAATGGTGAGTGAGTTCTCAAGAGACCTGGTTGTTTATAGAAGTGTGTAGCACCTCCCACTTCTCTCTCTTCCTCCTTCTCCCTCTTCCTCCTTCTCCTGCCATGTAAGAACTGTCTACTCCCCTCTTGCCTCCTGCCACCATTGTAAATTTCCTGAGACCTCCGCAGCCATGCTTCCTGTATAGTCCATGGAACTGTGAGTCAATTAAACCTCTTTTCTTTACAAATTACCCAGTCTCAGGTAGTTCTTTATAGCAATGTGAGAACAGACTAATATGGCAGGTGGGGGATGGTTTCGGGATGACACTTCCCACCTCAGATCATCAGGCATTAGATTCTCATAAGGAGTGCATAGCCTAGATCCCTCACATGCACAGTTCACAATAGGGTTCATGCTTCTATGAGAATCTAATGCAGCTGCTGATCTGACAGGAGGTGCAGCTCAGGCAGTAATGCTCGCTTGCCTGCCTCTCACCTCCTGCAGCCCAGCTCCTAACGGGCCATGAACCGGTCCCAGTCTGCAGCCTGGGAGTTGGGGACCCCTAGTCTAAAGGATATGTCAATTGTTGCCAAGCCAGGCTCCCAGAAAACATGATTTTCCTTGCTGCATTTTTGCTGGAATAAAAATTTCAGGTTTGGGTATAGTAAGTGTAAAGTGCCTATGGGACTCTGATGGTGATGTTGATACCACCAGATGCTCAAGAAAGAGACACAGACTCAGGGACAATCAACAAACAGGTGGTACTTCAACCACAGAATGGATGCACTGTCAGAAAGAGTGGGTTAGAAAACAATGACTCAAGGAGGCAATTCTGGGGAATACCACGGTTTACAATTACAGCAGAAAAGAGCCCAGGAGTTAAACCGAGGAGAAACATTCAATTAGATGAGATAAGAATCCAGACAGTTAACAGTGGTTAGGTGACCACAGAAGCAGAGATTTTGCAAGAGGACAGTGCAGCTGGTCATCCCAAATGCTTTAAAGGGATTGAGAAGAGAAGAAAAGAAAGATGCCTACTAGATTTGTTAATATGTTAATGAGTACTAAGTACTTAAAATATTGTTTGTATGAATAAGCCCTAGCAGGAGCAATTCCATTGGAATAATGAGAATTAAGACTGCATTTCAGTGAGGGCTGAGATGCATAGGAAGTGAAGACACATAGACAATATGTTAAACAGGCAAAACATTGAAAACAATGGTTTTCAAACTGTAGGTTGTAGTCTATTTGAGGAATGTCAAAAAAAGGTTTGTGAGTGGCAACCAGCATTTTACAATACATAGAGTAGTAAAATATATAATAGAATGAAGTGGAATAAAATCAGATATAACTGAGTGCTTAGCACATATTAAGGATAAATATTATTTGCAATGTGTCATTTGTATTATTTAAAAAGTGACATTTACAATGTCAATATTATAAGCAATGTGAAATGACTTTTGTGCTTTAAGATGAAGTAAAAAAATTTGAAATCTTATGATTTATAAAGCAGAAAAGGATAATATGGAGCAAAATGTTTTGTTGTTGCTTTTGTTTTCTTTTTTAAGGAGGTAGAGATTATAATCTGAGAAGGAGGTAGTTAAGAGAGAAAGGTTAAAAATATATGTAGAAAGTTGGTACTCCTAATGGAATAAGCTTGCTGAAAGAGGTGGGAAATGAACTGAGAGCTCACATGATAAGTTGGTTTTGAACAAGAGGAAGGAAACATATCTTTGGGGCTGGAAGAAAAGAGAATGAGTGTGGATGGAGGAAGGTGATGGAGAGGCAGCCTAATGACTTCAATTTTCTAAGGAATGAAGGACACCAGCTCATCTGCTGTGAGAGAGGTGGGGATGGCTTGAGTTGGAGAGGGGTGGTTGTGACGTTTTAGACAGTCATTGAAAGGAGTTAGAACAGGAGCTCTTTGTGAGCAAGTAACAGAACTAGTTGAAGAGGTTGAAGACCATGAATTTTCTGTGGCTCCAATCTGCAAAGCTGCAGAAGTTATGTAATGAGTTGAATGATTGCCTCCCAAAGGATATATCCATTCCCTATTTGCCAAAGCAAGTGAATGTTCCTTTATTTGGGGTGGGAGAATAGATATTGTAGGAACAAAGATAGCACTGAGCGATGATGCAGAATAAGCCTGGGCTCCACATATGGTCTTTGGAGTAAACAGTTCTGGGTGGTAACAGTTAGAAATGAGAGTACATATTCACAGAGAAGGTGAAGACCGCCAGAGTTGAGGGGGCCAAAGAACATTGCCTTCAGTGACAGAATGAGGCAAGAGATGTGGCATATCACAGAGGAGCAAGGTTCTCAAAGGAACACAGTGGAGGAGTTATGGTGTGTTAGTGGCATTTGAGGGATGTGACAATCCCAACCTCCTTCTGATACCATCATGTGTAGGGTGGACACGAGTGAACAGTCTCTTATTGAAAGGACTGCAGAGAGCCATGTTCACAGAGAACAGCAAAATTTTGCTTTAAGCCAGTAAGGGAAGATGCTTTCTGCAAACAGGACTGTTTTTCTCTACCCTGAATGGGTGCACATTAGAATCACATGCACATCATCACAGAAATACACAGCCCCAGCAATTCTGCTCTAATTGTCTGGGGTAGGACTTAGACGTTAGTATTATTTAAAGTGCCTTAGATGACACTGATGCACAGTCAATGAGAACCATGGAGGGAGGGGTTCTTATGGAAAGGTGTTCTGGAAGGCAAAGGGGAAAGGTTGGCAGGAGGGTCAATAGTGGGCAGCTGGTAGGGAGAAGAGGGAAACTGAAGCCAGTACTGGGGCCCAGTGCAAAAACAAATGTGCTGGGTCCCTTGTTCAAAAATATCAAGCATTTCAAGACAGTGACAGCAGCACATTGAACTAAACACAGAGCCCTTCTGAGCTTGGGGTCCTAAGCTCCTGCATGAATCACACAGCCATGAAGCCAGCCATGACCCAAAAAGGCAAATGACCAGAACAGCAGAGACACGAGGCTGGAGTTTCCCATACAATTTTGGAATAAAGTCTTTGGTGCAGACACAAGCTAATCCCTGGGAGCATCAAAGCCTGGTGGAGGCAGTAATTAGTGGCCAGGTGTTGGGAGGCTTTCTCTGTGCTGTGTGCCCAAGAAGTGGGGCGGGGAGGGGGGCGGGACACATTTGCTGATTGAGTGACATTGAAAGTACTTCGTAAAATAATTTCTCTATTGTCTTTGGATCCATTCAAAAGGCTTCGATTGAGATTTCAGATAGAATGTTCTACCTTCCCTTTTATGCTTTTTTTCTCTGGCTACTTAAAAAAAAATCTAATATCTCATTAATTCTTCGGAATGGACCCTCTGCTGAGAAAGCATGCTAGTTTGCTTTGGCTGTCTGAATGCATGGACACACACCTGGGCGTATTTACTTCTGTCTTTGTGTTGTTTCCTCCATTAGCAGTTACTGCTACATTGGAATAACAGCCAATCTGCCTCTCCAGCCTCCTTCAAACCTCAGCTCAGAATTTACTCTTCTGGGGAGCTCTCCACTCCCAGCCAAATGTCCCCCAGTCCACCCCTCCTTCTGCTACTATCGATCCCTTTACAATTGGGCAGCACTTTTAATTTTTCAAAGAGCTTTCACATACATTTTCTCATTTGACCCTTACAACAATCCCATGAAGTAGGTAGAGCAAGTATTATTATCCCCATTTGGAAGATGGGAGAAATGAAATACAACGCACTTAAGTGGTGGGCCTTAAGTGATATAACGTGCAGCTAGTCAGGGCCAGAACCGCATCCTCCCAGCTCCCCACCAGCTCTGGGAACTTTCCAGTAGACAAGGAGTGATTATAACCAGAGCCACATTGATTTGCCACTCTTGCTAATATTTTCTGTAAACACATCTGCTCTCCATCTCTCCTACTCAAAGCATGGTCTATGAGCTGGCGGCAACTGCAGAGCCTCAGACCACCCCAGATCCAGTGGATCAAGATCTGCATTTTAAGATCCCCAGGTGGTTTCTGTGTGTATCAAAGATCACTTCTGTAGACTGTGTGTGTGTGTGTATGCGCACGTGTGTGGTCTGAGTCCCATGCATAATAATAGCAAAAATTAAGTTGGGCTTAGCATGTGCCAGACTCCTCTAAATGCTTGATGTATTCTAACTCAGTTAACCCCCACAGCAACCCTAGCTAGGAGAGAGGAGGATACCACTACAACCTGCATGTTACAAACAGCAAAAGCAAGTCCCTGGGAGGTGAGGTAACTTTACCTAAGCCACTAAAAGTTACAGAATTGGGATTTCAACCCAGGTAGTGTGGCACCAACATGCACATTCTTCAATCAATGTTGACCAGGTTGGCCTCGAACATGTAGCCTCGCCTCCCCGAGTGCCAGAGCAACCGGCCTGAGCCACCGCGGCTCCAACATGCACATTCTTAAGCATTATGCTGTTCCACCTCACCGGCAGAATGAAGGAGCATCCTCTCTAGTCTTTTGGGATCATTCCATGGCACTTAAGACAATCGTCTTGATACAGTAGCAGTGACTTAAATTTTCTTCACTGACCGATAATGCTATAATAAGGTGGAATACAATCACGTTATCATTATGGAATCCCAACTCCAGGTATCTGGAGGCCAGCATCCTTGAAACATAGGCTTCCAGAACAGTTCCAGAGCAGATCCTATAGCTGATTAAAAAAAAACCCATCACATCTCGTCCCTTTAATGAGGAAAAAAGCAGCTTTTATTCACCTAATAAAACACAGCTGAGAGTGCCCTGTACCCAAACAAACACTTGATCAGCTTGCCTTAGGTACAGAAAGGAATTCCCTGATGGGATGGAACTATCTGGAAAAGGACTAGCCTTCTTCCACCAGAGCCAACAAGTAGAAGGTAAACTGGCAGTCAACAGAGGACACGAGAGCCAGGCAGCCCTCTCAGTGGTCCTGTCTTTGATGAGGTCACCATCATCCAAGATCTGTTTTTCAGCTTTGCTGTCTCTGAACTTGATTACTATGATTCTGTTGGTTCATAGGGTGGAGATACTTTTCAGGAAAAGATTCAACTTTATGAAGACCACAAGATTTGTAGACACCAAAATGACAAGTTATTAAATTAAGTTTAAAAATGATACAGCCTCTCCTGGTAGGCTATGCTTCCAAATTGAGAGAGTTTCCGCATGGGTAGTTTAAAAAGCATATTTAATGTTATAACTCTTAATATAATTTGTATTATGCTTACAAAATATCATAATACTTAGAAAATAAAGACTACTTTTATAATCAAACTATAGAATATAAAACTCAATGAATACTTTTTATTCAAAAGGGGCATATAGAAGAGAAACTCTTGTGGGATATTCAGGGGAGAGTGAAGCATATAAAAATGGGTAATGGTAAAATGTTTATATTTGAAGAAGGTTTTTTTTTTTTTTTTTTTTTTTGATGGAGTCTCTGTTGCCCAGGCTGGAGTGCAGTGGCATGATCTTGGCTCACTCTCACTGCAACCTCTGCCACCCGGGTTCAAGCAATTCCCCTGCCTCAGCCTCCCAAGTATCTGGGATTACAGGTGCCCACCACTGGGCCTGTATTTTTAGTAGAGACAGTGGTTCACCATCTTGGTCAGGCTGGTCTTGAACTCCTGACTTCGTGATCCACCCACCTTGGCCTCCCAAAGTGCTGGGATTACAGGCGTGAGCCACCACACCCGGATGAAGAAAGATTTAAAGCTCTAAAAAAGGCTGTTACAGGTATAACTATATGGAATACAAGTTATAGTTATAAACTTATGCTTGTGAATTTATAGCAAGAGGAGTACAGTACCTATTGGACTCTTCCTATTCAGGGGAATCATTAATTTTAAAATGTAGCATCAATATAATAACTTATTGGATTAAAATGTTGTATCAAAAGAAGGACTGATTATGAGACACCTCCTAACTTGAGAACGTTACAAATCTTAGAAGAAAGAAAAACTGGGAATTTCGTATTTGGTGGCATCAGTCTCTCCGAGTCCAAGCTCATTCAGAACTATGGGGCCTTTCAGGCCAAGTTCACAGGCCACGCCAGCCCCTTCCATGTGAAGTGCTTGGAAGGACACCGGCAGCTTCAGATTAAGCCAGGAGGCAATGCAGATGAAAGGCCACACAAATAGTGTCGATTTTAAACTTTACATCTCAGAAGGCATTTTTCTTTCGCTTCTTTCCTAATCCTTGGATCATCTCATCCAGGTGTTCTTATCCCAAAGATGGCAGTCTAGTGCATTTGAGCTTCCACTCTCCGATACGGCCAATGGCAGACCCTGGGAGTGAACCCTGATGCCCCATCAGAGTTCTTCTAACATAGGTGCCCCCACTTGATCACGGTTGGCACGGAGGTTGAAAGAGATTTTCCATCCCTGCCCTGAGTTCTGTGTGAAGGCAGGACTCAGGAAGTCCGAAGGAAATTCTTGTAGCTTCTGAATCCTTAAAAGGAGGTTGGGGGCAAGGGGAGGGGGAAAAAAGCCAGTGTCCCAGGGACAAATATATTGAATTATATATTGACACTGGATTTTGCATGTGGATCCTCCTATAGTGACCTGATTTTCTTTCTGAAGATAAACTATTTTATAAGAAAATGCAGTTAACTATGCATTGTGTTTGAAGAGTGGAAAAAATATTTTAAACTGAGTGAGCCATAGCATAGAGGGAATAGGCTGGTTGAAGAATAAGTCGTGAGATGAGGCTGCAAAGGAATTCTGTGACTTTCTATGGGGATGTTTCTAAGTAAGGTCCATTCCTTCCAATGGTTTCATTATGCCCATTGACTTTTATTTGGGTAGGCATCAACGTGTTTCTGCTTTTTAACAGACTAAGGCTACCCTGATTTATTTCTTGCACTTAATGTTATGGACTCTTCTATCATGATGTTTTCATGGTATTTGGAAAACTTCAACATTCTAGAATTTGGAAGACGTGTTATTTGTTGCTAACACAAGATATGGGTTGTGTGTTTGTATGCATGCATTTTCTTTTTAACCTTTCTTTGATTCTATGCTCATTTGTGATTAAAAGAACATTTCAAAGCCGTGATGTAAAAGTTATGGTCAGTTAGACCTGTAGAACAGCGATGATCCAGGAAGCATATTTTGGGAAGGAAATGGCTTTCCCTGTCTTTCTGGAAAAGACACCTTCCTCCCCTAGTGTTGCCTCATTGGTCCAACCTGTGGAGCAAATGGGAATTCATCAGATGAAATGTGAGAGCAGAGGGGGATGCGTGAGGGCATTGAGTAACCATCCACGCAGGCAATGTCTAGGCACCGTACGGAATTATCATTTTCATTATTTGTAGCATTAAAGATAAAATTAACATTCCTTACAGAGCAATTTTTCTTAAATTCAAGCATTAAGGATAATCTAGAAAAACACAAGGCTGCTTTGCCAGTTAAGTCATGCTCATTCTCTCTGACAAAGAGAGAAGCACCATCATCTGAATCTTGAAATGCTGACAGACGCTCCTCACAGCCCAAGAACAAATTCGCAGCAGGTGGGAGAGGAGACTGGGCCCTGCATGGAGAAGAGCCTACAGGCCAGGGGTGGTTGTTTGGCAGAGTTAAGCACTTTGTTGCCGGCCAATAAAAGCATCTGAAAGTTACAAAGGAAGAAGAGGGGAATATACTCAAGGAAGAAAACAAAAAGAAAAATGAGAAAACTTTTGGCCAAAGTCTGCTTCTTTGATTTGCTGATTGACCTAAGAAAAAGGCCACCATGGGACAGTGTTCCTAGACGGAAACAGAAGCTTAAGGAACTGTTGAGCCACAGGTAATCCTTCTGCTCAGTGGAGTGGGTGCTGAAGGGACTGGTGGAGGGGACTCAAGGATGATATCCAGGTTTTCGGAGTGGGGTCTTTTGAGTAAATATGAGGATGCCAGTCCGTGAGATAAAGAAATCAAGAAGGGAAGCACATCTGGAGAAGTGGGTGTTAAGGGTGGCCACACATAAGGCCACATAATGATTTTCATGGTTTCTCCGTCACATTGGCCTTTGTGGGCCCCTTTCTTCATTAAAAAATTCAAAATTATACTTTATGACTGCATTGATATAAAGACAGAGATAATCCAGGCTAGATTCATTATTACTTTATTAGTAGTATATTACTTTTTCTTCTGATTATAAACAAAATTAAAATATTTTCATGGTCCCCTAAAAATATCATAACCATGGCCTGGGCACTGCGCTTGCTGTGCCTAAGGATAAGTAGGCCCTAGACACGTTTTGATTTTCCTGGAACAGTATTTGTCTATGCCTATTGTTGTGGCATAATTACTAGTAGTACCCCTTTTTCACACTCAAAAATTGACCTAGTTTGGACAATAAAATATATGGTCACCCTATACTGATGCATTAAATTTTGGACATGCTTAGTTTGAAGTGCCTACTGGGATGTCTGAATGAAAATTTCTAGTAGAAAGTTGGAAATATAGGTTGGAAGTCAGAAGAAAGACTTGGAGTTAAAGTATGGCGTGGAGTTATCAGTGTTTAATATCATTAAAGCCAAAGGAATAAGAAAAATAGAGGACGGAAAAGGGCACCCATTCAAAGGATGGATACAGGAGGAGAACCTAGTAAACCAAAGAGGTAAGTGAACACACACACACACACACACACACACACACACACACTGATAGCGTGGCACCATGACTAAAGGGAAAAAGTAATTTGATGGTGGAGGGAATAGACAACAGCATCAAACACTGGAGACAGGTCACAGGAGAAGAGAAATAAAGCGTACAAGGAGCACATGACTGACCTGGGGAGAACAGTGCCATTGCGATGGTGGGCAGAATCCAGATCACAGGGGCTTGAGGAGTACATGGGGGTCAGGGCAGGGATGTCACAAGTGAGACCAGTTCTTGCAAGTATCAGGCTATGACAGAGAAGAGAGAGATCCGGCAACAACTGGAGAGGATGTGGAGTCCAGAAAGACAGGAAGGACTTGCGTGGATGTAAGAACAGATGTGAAGGAGCCAAGTGAGAGTGAAGACTGAGGAGAGAGGGGACAGCCCATGGGGTGGAGGGAAGGAGGAGGTGGGCAGGAATGGGGTTGAGGGCTTTGGCCATGATAGGACACCTCTTCGAACAGAAGGAAAAGATGCATGTGACTGCAGATAGGTTTGCAGGTGTTTTCAGCACTAAATGAAAGTAAACAGATCACAGTCATACATGAATACAATGAAAATCAGGTATAGCTGGCTGTTCTCTAATTATAGTCACCCTTAAAAACAGTCCTGACCACACCCACAATATAAAAATATTGTGAGCTCACACTCAATGTTGAGGACACAAAAGTCAGTACAGAGAAGTGGCAACCAACAAGAATTCAACAAGAGGTTCCAGGTATGTTTTCTAACGGTGATGTGCCTGAAGACAGCCTGCCTGTTGGTCAGCAAGAGCGTTTGCCTCTAATACAGCATTATCTGTGAGATTCAGTCACATTTTCTAAGTACAAAGGACTTGGGATTGCAGCCGGTGTCTTCCTGCTTAAAGGAATCCAACCCACCTCCAGGGTGAACTGAAGGGAGCCTTTTCCATCACACCTCCACTTGGTAGCTTTCTCCCGTCCTATGGCAGAACCGCTGAGGCACATATACTTGGACCAGCATGCGAAGCAAGTTTTCTGGCTCAGAAATCTCTGCCAAACTCTCTTTTTAGTTATTTCTGTTTCAGCTCCATGCTGAGGCTGGAATATTAGAAGTTAAGAGAGATAGAATAGGCCTAAATCTCCACTAAGTAACCCATGAAAACTACCACAGAGTATGTAGCCATGCTAAGAACCTGTGGTTCCCTCTACATTCCCATCCACCACTTGGAAGAGATCAGAACATATTATCTGACAGTCCAGGAGGAAATAGTGTAGGCCTCTGTTAGAGGAGAACCAAAAGGAGCCCCGGAGAAGCGCTGTCATCAACATAAATTAAACATAACAAATAGGTACCTGATTCCACATTGCTGTGGGCATCTAGGCTATGGGTGAAATGCTAGTCCCTTTCTCCAGAGCGGGAGAGCAGTGATTCACTTCCAAATAATTCATTCTTACCCAAAACAGTGACAAGATGAAAGGGGAAGATGATAGGATGCTGAAAGTCATTGGTTAAGTTAGAGTAGGATCACTAACTACACTTTTGCAACATTTCTTCACAGGATATTTATTGAGCACTATCTCCGTGGATTATCTCATCAAACTCTATGGCAACTCTACCCAATAGTTATTATGACTGTTATCATTTTACAGATAGACAAACTGAAGCATAGAGAAGTTAAGTAACTTGCCTGAGGTTAACTAATAAGCACAGAGCTAGCTCAAACCCCAGATGGAATCCACCTTCTTATCTACGGCTTATGCTAGCTTTCTACAGCTGTGCTGTCCCAAGTGGTAGCAGCTAGCTACATACAGCTACTTACTGAGTCTTAAAATGTAGCTAGACTAAAAACAGATATGCATTAAGTATAGAATGCATAGGTCCATTTCTAACACTTAGTATAAGAAGATTTATAAGATATCTCATTAGTAATTTTTATATCGATTGCAGATTGAAATGATAATCTTTTGGGTATATTGCATTCAGCTCATTATTAAAATTAGTTTCCTCTTTTATTTTACGTTTTTACATATGGCTACTAGGACATTTAAAATTAACATCTGCGGGTTGCATTTGTGGTTCACATCATATTTCTATTGGACAGCACTTCTCTAAAGTATTTTAAAAAAAAAGGGGGGGACCTGGTGGCCAGGCACGATGACACACGCCTGTAATCCCAGCACTTTGGGAGGCCGAGGCATGCGGATCGCTTGAGCCCGGGAGTTCAAGACCAGCCTGGGCAACATGGAGAAACCCCGTCTCTACAAATAATACAAAAATTAGCCAGGCATGGTGGCACGTGCCCTTAGTCCCAGCTACTCAGGAAACTAAGGCGGGAGGAGGTCGAGGTTGCAGTGAGCCAAGATCACACCACTGCACTGTAGTCTGGGCAACAGCACGACTCTTTGCCTCAAACAAACAAACAAACAAAAAAAAAAAAAAAAAGGAGGGGCACCTGAAGAGTCAGGCCTCTGAAAATTTCTGTCTTCAATTTTCTAAAACATGAAGGTGGGGGTGGGGTGGGTAGTAATTGATCCTGAAGTATAATTTTCCTACAATTCCTGGGTTACAGATGCCTTGAAAATAACAAGATTCTAGTGAAGAATCACCTTCGCTATGTTAAGTTCTATAGGGTAATTCAATAAATCCTGTAAAATAAGCCACTGTGTGACCAAGGAATTACTCTGTAGAAGTTGAGGTCCAAAATGATGTTACATGGATGACACAACAGCCTCAGTGCCTCACAGGAGAAATGGTTATGTCAATTATGGGATATAAGTGAGCTGGAATGTTAAGTAAAATGTTAAAAGGACTAAAGAGTTTACAATGATACTAAAAAATGTTTGCGATCTAATGTTAAGTATATAATATTACCTTAAATATGTGAACACAAATGTACAAAGAAAAACTGGAAGACAGTACATCAAATATCAGTAATTGTCTCTTGGGGAAGATGAGGTTTGAGATGATTTAAAAAAACAAACCTTTCTACACTTTTCTGATTTCTCTAAAAGGAGCAAGTGTTTCTTTTGTAAAAATGATGCTTTAGCAAAGCCAATCACTTTTCATTTTGCAGACTCTCTCTGTTCTCCTCCCCCACTCCAATAAGAACAAATAAACAAAAAAGCAATTCACAAAAATTGCCTGATGGCCCTACTCCTTAACAGTCATGAAACTGTTGAGCACAAAAGATGTAAGTTAAATATACAGAAGTCTCTCTTGACTTGAAAAGTTTTTAACACTTGGATGTGTTAGAAGAATGAAGTGATTTTCAAAGAGCAGATTGAGTGGATGGTGCTGCTGTCTACACAGGGCAAAGGACACTGTAGCATCCCTTCCTACCCGAGACTGCAGGAAAAGGAGCAATGATGGGTGTCCTACGGCTAAATGCTCCGAAATTTGGATTTCTTGCACGAGTCTATCAGGGATGGCCATTAACCAATTGAGGGATTATTTTTGTTTGATAGGTGAACATCTTTTTTTCTTTTTAATCCAACTGCTTCTGTTTCTCTCTGTTTGACTCAATATTCTGGGAACATAGACAATACTGAGAGATGCTTACTAACAATGTCTAAGAAAAATCTAAATCTAAATAAGAGACATCTTACCATTTACAGATTGTTTCCCTGATTAAAATGAGCTCAGACACTTAAAAGTTGGATATTCCATCTTTAAGTATGACTACTAAAACATTTTGACTAAGGAAAATTGTTTAATTTCTAATTAATAATTTTATAGCAGAACTTGCAGCATTATTTTATAGCAGAACTTATAGGATAAATATATATTATAAAATACATATAAGATATACGTGAACTTATGGACACAGGGAGGGGAACATCATATACCAGGGCCTATTGGGGGATGGGTTAAAGGGGAGGGAGAACATTAGGACAAACACCTAATGCATGTGGGACTTAAAACCTAAATGAAGGGTTGATAGGTGCAGCAAACCACCATGGCACATGTATGCCTATGTAACAAACCTGCATGTTCTGCACATGTATCCCAGAACTTAAAGTAAAAAAAAAAAAAAAAAAAAAACTTTGTGAACTACATTTAAATTCTAATTTTTTAAAATTTTTTATTTATTTTTTATTGATATAGTTGTACATATTATTGGGTTACATGTGAATCATGTGAATTTTTTTTCTTGTAAAGTGAAAGCAAGTTTATTAAGAAAGTAAAGGAATAAAAGAATGGCTGCTTCATAGGCAGAGCAGCCACATGTGATATTTTGATACATGTATACAATGTGTAATGATCACATCAGGGTAATTGGGATACCTGTCACCTCAAACATTTATCTTTTCTTTGTGTTGGGAACGCTACAGTTCTCCTTTAGCTACTTTGAAATATATAATAAATTATTATTAACTATAATTTACCACTGTACTTAAAATTAATTCTGATTTTTGTTCCAGATTTGCTTAAAAGTCATTTTAAATGGTTAATAATTTTATAGGAATATGCAGCTTCTTTGATTAGTTAAATGAGGATTAGATAGTCTTCATCTATTACATCTCTATTGTTCCTAGTTTTGATTAAATATATATAATGTCATTGCAATATTGCATGGTTATGTTGTTCAAAGTCGGTACATTGGGAAATCTTTAGTTGTCCTAGCCATATGAATTCATCTATAGACCTAGACCTAATGGTTTTAATAAAATTAGTATTACAACTGATACACAGCATGTAGTTTGCAAAGGATTCTGCGTGTTTTCTAATTTTTTACTACATTTTTCTCTTTAAAAAAGACAAAATGTAAGAATATGCATTTTTACCAATCTAACTCTCCAATCTGCAAAGTTAAAAAAATATAGTAAGCAATAGAAATATGTAAAGACTAAACAAAAACAACCAATAAAAAATTTTTTTTTATTATTATGTTTTTTGAGACAGAATCTCGCTCTGTTGCCCAGGCTGGAGTGCAGTGGCATGATCTTGCCTCACTGCAACCTCCGCCTCCGAGGTTCAAGCAATTGTCCTCCCTCAGCTTCCTGAGTAGCTGGGATTACAGGTGCCTGCCACAACGCCTGGCTAGTAGAAACAGGGTTTCACTGTGTTGACCAGGCTGGTCTTGAACTCCTGACCTCAAGTGATCCGCCCATCTTGGCCTCCCAAAGTGCCGGGATTACAGGCATGAGCCACTGCGCCAGGCCTTACCTTTTAATTCAATTTTATTATCACAAATGTGATTATAAATCACATTATAATCACATAATGTGACATAACATGAAAAAAATTTTATTACAAAAAGTATAAATATTTTATTCTGAGTACTAACCCTTATTTTATTAGTTTATCCAATCATTCAACCAATAATTGTTGTACCATCCTGGACATTGTTCTGTGGGCTATTACAGATCAGTTTTCACATGGTGTGGTGGAAGTTCCAGGTGTATTTAATCACAATCTGACAGCGAATGTTCTAGGTATATTTAGTTAAAATCTGATCATGTGTCTATACTAGGCCCAAAAAGAATGCAGAAATGACATTTTTATAGTTGAAAGTTTTAAACATTGTATGACTTGATGAAATTTTATTCACTGCAATGAGTGTGTACAGGTCAACTGTATTCCCTTTGAACAGGTTTTTGTTGTTGGTTGTTGGTTTTTGTTGTTTTGGAGGGGCCCAGACACTTTATGGGCATGTTGCAGTTCACGGGTATGCTTAACAAGCATAACAATTCTTCTCCAAAAGACTTTCATTCTCAAAGCATAGTGGCTTTAAAATAGTAAAGTAGTAAAGGAGAGAAATTAAAGAGAGTTTCAAGTCAACTTTTTAAAAGAATAAGAATTTTCTTCTGTGACTAAAAATCAGCAGGCACTAAAATAAAGGTGTTAAAGTTAGATGCTGGATGTAATCGGACCTAAAGTACAGTTGTTTGAACAAAATAAAACTTTCCTACTGTACAAAGTTCGTCTTCCATAATTCACATTCTCTTCATAGTCCAGAATTTGTCGTAGGATACTATCGAAATGTACAACTCAGTTAATTCCACAATGCAAGATTGTTAAACATAAAATAATGTACTGAGGTAGGGCACCCCGCCATCCATCACAACAGACAACTTGGGAAACAGAAAGGCACTGCATTTTCAGAGTAAAACGCAATCTAATGACCATTGCTTTGAAATGGATCAATCTGGCCACATGCGCGCAGCTGTGCAACATTCAAAGCCGCAATCACTGCTGGCTCTGGTGTGGTAGTTTTCTTCCCAATGTCATCTCATTTTATCCCCTCAGAAATGGCAGTGGGGACAAAAGACATGCAGGAGAGACACATCAGGTTTTCCTTTAGCATCCTTTCTATTGTGTTAACAACTCTCAGTTGTGCTAGCAATTTTCCTCTGTCTTGTGTTAGGAATTATCTGGCACAATTTGCACCTCTCCAGTTAAGCCTGTACCGGGCGACCACCCCAGACTCTTTCCAGCAGGCCTCCAACTCAGTCACAACCATTTATGTCAGGCCAGAGGTGGGGAGAAAGGGCTCGTGACCAATGGTTTTAACAAATCTGTATTGCTTAACTTATTTAAGCCTCTCACTTTGATTACAGTCAAGACTTTCTGCCCTGGGATTTCTCTGTGTGTGGAATAACGCCCGGTAGAAAGGTTATGATTGTTAGATTAATAGAAAGAATACTGGAATGTAAAGAGAGTTGTTTTCTAGAAACAACACAGCTATTCATTAGAGACCTTAGACAAGTCACTTAAAACAGGTAATACTCCCTGCTCCATGTACCTCATACGGTTGTCATGATGCTGCAAATAGAGAACCCAGATACAAAAATGTTCGGGCAATTTTAAGGTGCTGCACAAATACAAAGCGCATTTTGTCATCTGAAGGCTCTTGAGAAATAAAAATAGGCTATTATCGATGCTTGGTCAAAATTCCTAATTTTCTTTCTTCCAAGACAAAAAAATCTCTTATAAGATGTAATAAATTATATTACCATTGTAGATAAGTTTGCTGTGGTATCCTTCTCAATTTGAAAATTCTTATGCCATCCACAAAAAAATAAATTCCAGCTGGATTAAATATCTATTTTTAAAAATAATAAATTTGAGAATGTAGCAAAAGAAAATATGGCAATAGTTTTACAGGCCTGAGTTAGAAAAGGCCTTACTTAACATGACACAAAAGCCAAAACCTAAAAGCCAAAAATAAGTATAACATATGTGACTATATAAAATATGTAACTTATCTGAGGCACAAATGAATTTTGAAGACAATGAAGAATTGGTATAAAATATATCTATATATATAATATTCACAGCATTAACATTGATAAAATATAACATTGCCTAGACACCAAAAATACAAAGATAACCTAACAAAAATTTGGTAAAAGATATGAATAAACCATTCATAAAAGAAATACAAGTAGCTAATAAAGAAAGGATATTTAATATCACTAGTAATTAAAGAAGTGTATAAAATGCTACAGTCGTTGGGAAGGGAAAGTTTGCAGTACCAACTTAAGTGAAAGATGTTCATGCATGATACCCAGGAATTCCATTTCTGAATGACCTTCTGGTAGTAATAGTCACACTGACACAAAGATGTCCATACAATTTTCACAGAAATATTGTATGGGTAAATAATTAAATATTTTACAAATGACCCAAAGGTAAATTAATCAATAGAAAACTACCTAAATTATGAATAATTGCTAACATGGGATACTAGGATACTAGTACTATGTAGGATACTATGTAGCTGTTAAACAGTGAACACTGCTATAGACAGATGTTAATGATGTTTTATGGAGTACAAAATAAAAATTTTTAATAAGATGCATAAGACGAGTATGTTTTTTAGCAAATTAAAATTATATTCATATACATATGAATGTATGTATATATGTTTATATAATATACCTTATACCTTGTATGTATATATGTTTATATAATATACCTTATATAATATACCTTTACATACCTTGTATGTATAATGTATGTATATATGTTTATATATACCTTATAGATATATATACAACATATTATCTGTCTCTATGTATATGAAGTTTGTTTGGATACACAAAGCACTAAAGAATTTAAATCAAACTATTCAAAATGTTTTCTGGAGAATAGAGTGTGAGGTATGACGAAATATGTCTATATTATTTGAATGTGCTACAAAGAATATGTATTATTTTGAAATGAGTTAATAGCCAAACCCACAAAAATTTCCCAAAATGTAGTTTGTCTGTTTCCATATAGAAAACTTACTGAGCTAACATTAGTCTATGGGAAAACCCCACTCAAATTTGGGAGACTACTGGTCATGAAATGTGTCCTTTATCCCCCAAGAAGTACACCTGCTTGGAAAGAGGCTTTCTGCCTCACTAGGGCAAGGTGAACATTCCAGCACTACCTTCCACAGGTAGACTCAGCAGTTGGACAGGATCCCTTAAGGTAAACAAGGATAAACAAGGATCATAGGGGTAATGAAAAAGCTCCAGAGAGCCCCATGGGTGAAAGAGGTAGGGACAAGCCCTCAGTTCCCTTGGAAGTGTGACTTTCCTAAGGGCTAGTGACAGACTCCGGCTTTCACAGATAACAGTCAGGCTGACACTTGGGCTTTGTCAAAATGATGCCCACTGTACCTCTTCCTAAACACACCCTCCTTCTCCAAAGAACTGTTTCCCAATCAGTGTCTTAGAGAACATTACTTCTCTGATATCCATAATTTAGCGGGCGAAGAAAGTTTCCATGATCAAATAAGGTTGGGAGATACTAGAGGTCAAGTCAAATTGAACTTGGAGAGAAAGTCTAACTCCCGTTAATATGTAAAATGGACTGTGAATTTGAGAAGGGATTATAGGATATAGCGTTTTCCAAAGTTATTTTTAATTGTGAAACCAACCAAGTTTTCCGCACTCTCTGTGGAATCCTTGTTTGAAAAACCAGACCTAAAAATGATAAAATGTCTTAGGTCTTGGAAGCAAGACTCATTCATTTATTTATTAATTCAGCCACTATTGATGAAATATCTTGTTTGTGTTGGATATTATGCTGGACACAGAAAATGTCAAGACACAGGATACAGTCTGGTGGACAAGATGAACACGAATAGATATTTGCGCTGCTGAGTAGTGAGGTGCAATGACAGAGATGATGTTAAAGGTCCTAGAGTAGGGAGAAGGAACGAATGGAAAAGGCTCTCCAAAGGATGTGATTTGCTTACCACAAAGTAAGAATGATCACCTAGGAGCTGCAATGTACTATATGGATTTGGAAAGTTTGGGATTGAGAAAGTTTTACTCATGTGTGGCTGGTCAGTTCCTAATTTTATTGTATTTATTGGCTAATTATTACTTTTTGCCTCTGGATTTTTATTCACCTTGATTCTCTATTTAGAAAACTCTCCTGTTTCCCCCCCTCTTCTTTTTCTTAAGTTTCCAGGTTGTTTTCCTCCATCAAGAGCTTGACTACTCTTTTATCTTAAGCATCTTGATCTTGGAAAACTTTTATGTCAAATAAACTGAACTTACTTAAAGATGATAATATTCTGATCTCATTTTTAATTTATAGAAACATATATGACTATCCTTCAGGGTTACAGATCAGCATATTAAGCCATAAAAATAATATAATTTCAGCCTAACGAAAGACATTTGATCTGTTAGTTGTTTATCATGAGTAAATTCTTATTTGACAACTTTTGAAACAATAAAAATAATTAACGAAACTGCCACTACTGACTTCAGAATCTTTAGGGGTCCAGGGACTCATGTGAGGCATCACTGTCTTAGACAATTAATTTCATAGTTGGTCTAGCTTCAACGTTTCAAATTTTAGTGGAAATAAATTCATGGTCTTCAGCTGAGACTGAGGACAAAGAGTAAGCAACGTTGGGTAGTTGAACATACTTATATTATAAGTGTACCCTTCAGTAATTTATCTTCTAGCCTTCTCTTTATGCAATAATGTATTTTGTGGGAAGGAGGACACTAAATGTTTTATAGATCCTGAACAGAAATGTTATATTTCATAATTACTAATATGACCAAGAATTCCCTGCATGATGGGGAAAGCTATTAACCTGCAAGTTGTATTTATTTCTCAGAACTGTTGCCATTTTTGGAATTCGTTGATTTTTTCTTTTTTTGTAGTAAACATGAAGTATTTGTAAGTGACTAAAATCAATTCCAAACAAGGTTCTAGGAGTCACACATAACAAACATGGGGCATTTATGTTTAGTCATCTCCATCATCCTTTCATCCAAGGCTGGGATACATCGCCATCACTGTATATCCTTTCAGAGCTCTCACTTTTATACTCATCATCTATCTGGTTCTCACCTCTTTTGTGTTAAAAAAAACAAGTCAAGTTAATTAGTAGCTTCTAGTTTAAAGAGGCTTCTGCATGTGGATGAGTCACTGTTGGGGAGAGGCTTCATCTCTCCAAATTCTTGAGGTTACAACAAAGGAAGACTTAAGAAAGTAGGCAGGAGATGTTTCTCATCTATAAAATGATGGGTCAAACTAACTGTCCTTTAAGTTTGGGTTACTGGCTACATGGTGGTGCCTCAGTGGCAAAGGAACAAGAGCAACAACCAAATCAACAGGAGGGAAAAGAGATTGTTCCGAAAAGATAATGTGTCCATTATTGAGTTTGAGGTATCTATGGGATATGCAGGTGGAGGTGGTCTGGAGACAGGTAGGTATATGGGAGTCCTGCACTTCAGAAAGAGATTTGAGATAGAAAATTTAATACTAGAGTCATCAGTTTGTGTAGTAATGAAACCTTGGAACTAAAGAATATAGCCTAGGAAGAGTATGGGGACAGAATCCTGTGGAACACCAGTCTTCATGTGGCAGATAGAGGAAGGAAAACCACTAGAAACAAAAGAAACTGTCAAAGAAGCAGAAGGAGAGAAAGAAGATGGACAAGAAGAGGAAGAGGGAAGAGAAGGAAGAGGAGGAAGAAGAAGAAAGTAGGAAAAAAGAAAGAGAAGAAGGAAGAAGAAGAAGAGGAAGAACAACAACAACAACTAGGACAGAGCAAAGTTCCAAAACCAAGGGAGAAGAGATGGAAATGGTCAATAGTACCTATCATGGTAGAGTCAACAAGATGAAGACTGAGAAGGATCTGTTGGATTAAGCAACAAAGGGACCATCTCAGAGTAATCCAATATGGTAAGCATGGTAAAAATTGGTAAATGTGGGCTTTCAAGCTAGGGTCCTCTTTGCTGGCTGTCAGCTGTGTGAACTTGAAATAGTTACATAACTTCCCTGAGCCTGAGATTCCTCCTATGTAGAGTGAAAATTCTGCATTCATATCTGACTCTCCAGGCAATATGTGGAATGAGTGAATTAATGCATGCAAAGCTTTTGTTACAGTGTGTGGTGTAAAGTGGATTCATAATAAAAGTTGAGTTTCTTCCTCAAAATCAGGATTCTTCCCATTGCAAGGGTTTGAAACCTTGGAGCCAGTTTCAATTCATTCCCTTCATCTCATATCTAACTAATCATCTACTTTTGTCTTAATTATTTTAGCAGTGTATCTCACATCCTACCCATTCTATGTGCATAATCATCTACTATTTTCTGTACATCATTCCTGCATTACTACAATAGGTTTCTAATTGTTCTTTCTGCTGGTTCTCATTTCCCCTTGCTACTGTGTCCCCAATCTACTGTCTCCCACTGATGTCCAGCCAGCATCATCCTTGTGAAGTTTTTCCTGAGCTCACAAACCTTCAGCACTCCTCACCATTCTCAGAATAAAATGTAAATCTTCAAGTTTCTAGGACCCTCCAACTCCAGGCCCTGGACCCATCTTTCCAAGGCAATCCTTACCTCCCAGAACTGCTAAAGTTGCAGAGTAAACTTTTAGCCACTTCCTTTCTGATCACTTCTGAGTCCTCTGCTCAAGCTCATTTGTGTCTCTGTGTCTCTGTCCTTGCCATCTCCAGATCTAAAATGCCCTTTATTCATTTGTCAAAATCTAACCCAACATTTGAGGCCCAGTGGAAGCTCCTGTAGATCTGTTTTTCTCTTAACAACTCTAAGCAGTTACAGTCCATAATGATTATTTGTGCAGTCAGTTTGTTAAACTGTTTCATGGGAACTATAAGCTACTTGAGGGTTAAGACCATGTGTTATACCTCTTTGCTCTCTTTCACAATGCTTAAAGTAGTCTTAGACACATTTCTCAAATGCTGAAAAACTGCTTATTAAAATGAAATAAATTTTGAAACAGCCAAAAAGCAATTTAGCAATGTTTTATTGGTAGCTAGTGTAGAAATAATGTTACTAATAAATAAAATTCATTTAGAAAATCAATAAATAATGCAGGTGCATGGTCTTAGTGCCAGAGGTACAAGAAGAAAAGGAAATAACTAATCTGTCTGAAACAGAGGAGAAATGTAACTACTAAGGCATTTGGATTCTGGTACAAGTATAGTTCAATGCTCAAGCAGAGTTTAGGAACTTGGCATTTAATCTATGTTGGTTCTCAACAGGTGTACTGTGGTCCATGAGTACACTGCAAACCCTTGTAGGGTGGGCTGCCAAGTTTTGATGAATGTATCATTTACTTGTCTTACAACCAAAGAGATATTGACTGTGATGTCTGTTAGATAGAAATTTTCAAGGATTTAAAGTAAAATGGGATAGCTGTGAATAAGATATAGCAGATAAGATGTAAAATCAGAATTCCTGTTTAATAGAATGTGCAAGAACTATACACATCCATACAGTGTGCATCATTTGGGCATAGGGCAGCCTCATTGGGGCAGAAACACGATTTGTCAAGGGAACAGAGTGACTGCTATAGAAAGATTGTTTACTGTTGCTGTTTTATTGGGAGTCACATTTTTAAAACTGATGAGACACTGAGAATGATAGTACATTAAAATGTGACAAGAACGTAAACAAAGGCTAAGTGCCACAGCTACAGGAAATGGAATGGGCTGGGAGAGGTGGAGGGAGGATATGTTCCTAGCCAAACAAAAGAGGCCCAGTCAGATGAAGCTACTCCTCAGAACTGGATGTGTAAACTTGTCAACGTGGACACATTATCTAGGCTTCATGGCCATCAACTTTCTTGTTTGCAAAGTAAGGCTGCTAATTCCCTCCTGGCTGTGTCATTAGGAAATTAAACACAAGAATATAGAAAGCACTATCATGTATGCCAACTGTGCTCGGCATCCTGCAAAGGCTTGTAAATGTTACTGTTGTCACTTTTCTTGTCTCAACCTTGGTGAGTCAGTGGTCCACATTCTCCTGTACAAAATGGGATAGAATGGTTCAGATTATAGGATCCCGAAGATCTTCTCAAGCCCTCAAGTTCAATGAGTTTTCATCCCATTAAATGCACCAAACACACAGCCACAGCCTGGCTTAAAACGGTTAACAAATGAAGGAGGGGTTAGTCCCACCTGAGACACCACTTTATGAGAGGCTGGGGGGAGTGCAGCTACCTTTTAATCAAGGGCATTAGATTATCACCAGGATGGAAAAGTCTTATGAAAACACTGAGTGCACTGCCAGTCAGGGCAGGCTGTAATCCCCGGGGAAGCATGACATAATCATTGATCCTAGTGGAGTTGTAATCTTAGGAAATACAAACCCTCTGCATAATTTAAATAAATAGGCCAAGGATGGCTTCAAAGAAATAAAAATAATGGGTGGCACCATGTTAATATTAATGAGTAGGAAAAGTGGGACCATATCCAATGTACCTAATGCAGAATTGGGAATAGAGTGAATGAGGGTAAAAAAGACTTATCTGGCTTGCTCGAGAGGATCAGCACCTCCTTTAAAGCCTCCCATAAAGAAATAACTTTCAGACACAAAATTCTTAACAGATATTCACCTTTAACTACAGGAGTATTAGACTTTAGCTTTTCCTTCTCATCTTCATTCCCCTCCTTTGCTCACATATGTGAGGCTACCATGTGCTGTCCCTGGCTTCAGCTATAACACTTTTTGTGAACTCCACCCAGCTTCAGTGCACACCCTAAGGACCACCAGCAGCTCTGGATGGCACATGCTTCCACAGTGTCCCTTCCCATCTGACACTGCACTCAGCACAAATTGGGACTTAGAACACCTAGTGCCTTATTGCTAATGGGGACTTTACAGAACAATGGGTTCCCACTCTGCTCCGCAGAGTCCTGCTGGAAGGTCACAGGGAGGGACGGGGTGGCAGAGCAGGTGGAACTCTGGGATGGAAGTGGGCTCAGAGTTCCACCTACTCTGCCACGCTGTCCCTCCCTGTGACCTTCCAGCAGGACTCTATGGAGTGCTTCTATCCACTTTACAGAAATGATTTCATTTGAAAAGCATGGATGTAGGAAGGAAAAGATGGTGAAAAAAATCGATGGTTTAACTGCTATGTTTGAAACTTACTATTATTTATTTTTAATTGACAAATAAAATTTGCATATATTTCAAAACATCATGTTGTATATATTTATGATATACATGTTTTGAAATACATATACATTGTGGAATGGCTAAATCAAGATAATGAATGTACACATTATAGTTACCTTTTTTGTGGTAAGAGCTCTTAAAAATTTACCCTGTTGGCAATTTTCAAGTACAATGCATCGTTATTGACTATGGTCACCATGTTTTATAGTAGATCTCTTGAACTTACTCCTGCCTAACTGGAATTTTGTATCCTTTGAACAACATCTCCCCTTCTCCCAAGCCTTCATCTCTCTCCCAGCCTCTGGTAACCTGTACCTGGCTTATTTCTTTTAACATATTGTCCTTCTGGTTCATGCATGCTGTTACAAATGACAAGAATTCTTTCTTTTTTAAGGCTGAATAGTATTCTATTGTGTATCTGTACCACATTTTCTTTATCCATTCATCCACTGAGGGACACCTAGTTGTTTCCATTTTTGACTTATTCTAAATAATGCTACAATGAACATGGGAGTGCAGACATCTCTTCAACATACTGATTTCATTTCTTTTGGAAATATACCCAGTAGTGAAATTGCTTTAACTATTTAAATTTTAAAGATGAAACTGAAACCAAGAGAGGTTTGTTTATTTATTTATTTATTTATTTATTTATTTATTTATTTATTTTTAATAGAAAGAGAGTCTCTGGATCTGTTCTGTCCAAACACTATTGACTCAAGAGACAGATCCACCGGACGCCGAATGTGCTGTCCCAGAAGAGGTTTTAAGGGATTTGGTCAAAATCACCTCATAAGTGTCAAAGCAGGGACTAGGTTCCCAAGTCTCTGAATCTCCATCCAGAACACTTCCCACTACAGATAGGGCATCATAATGCCCTGTTCTCTGTGTTACTCCTTCCGTGAAGCTACTTCTAGAAACTTCTCCACAATTTTCATAGCTACAATATCAGCTTCTTAGCTCCACTAGAGACTCAAACATGAGAATTAAAGCAGCTTTTTTTGAGTCAATACTAATGGTTTAAAGATGAGTCTTAGGGATATTATTTCTTGATTTTTAGAAATTATCTAACTAATTGTCCAGAAAGCTTCTGTAGGTAGATCAGGGCTTGATATTCTCTGTCAGATTCTAGTTGATCATATACTCTTTGATACATTGCATTTAAAGTTGTCTTTGATTAAGAGAAAGGGGTTAAATTCATACTGGCATGGGTTAAAGCCAGACAGCAGAAAGCAAAACAAGGTGCTGCCATGAATGATAGAGATTCTCCAGAGTGTGGGGTAATAGTAGAGATACACAGCTAAGAGATTCTGACTTTGTTCATGTCCCAGTCTTCCCTAGAATGATATGACAAACCATGTCACAGATGCCTAGAAAACCCAGGCTGTATAACAGCATTTACCCAAGTAATTACTCAGTTTTCTAAATGATACTAAGGTATGTTCTAGGGGAGATGTTTTATTTATTAAAATTTCTTGGAAATACTGAATACTATACCTCCTTAGAAATTTACCAGCATAATGGCATGTTAAAATTTACCAGCACAATGGCATCATTGCTCTGAGAAAACTAGAGTGTTTAACTTTGTTTATACTAAACTTCTTTGTCCACAGAACTATAGTTTTGCATGTTACTTATGAGCACCCTGGTTAAGTGGTCCACCAAGGAACACACTTTGGGGAATATGGCTCCATTGGACTCACATCAAACTTGCATCGTGGGGATTTATCTGACTTGCTAAATGGAGACTATCTGATCTTGGAAAAAACAAAATTCAGGTACAACAAAACCTCACTGTGTGAATGAAATCTAAGTTAAGACCTATTCCCTTGAAACAATAGACTGTTTTGGAATATGTAAAACTTTGTTGTATTTATTGGCATAGAGTAACTAGGTCTACCAGTTAAACCTTCTCAAGTTGGCATTGCAACCAAGCCTGCTTACTGAACATGTGCCACTCTTCTACAGAGCATCCGTTGTTAGAAATTAAAATGCAAATTAAAATATCCTAACTACTGTAAACATTCCTCACTAAGTCTTATTTGCACACTTCTTGTTTTCCCTCCAGAGCTCTTTTTCTATCACATGGCTTCATTTACCAAGTTTCTTTTTCTCTCCTGCTACACGCACTTAGCCTCTCTGTGTTCTACAGACACAGACTTATCCACAGCCCCTGACCACATGTCTTGTAAAAATGCCTCCTGGTCACCATGGAAACTCCGTGAGAGGGTATAAATGGATCAGCAGAAAGGCATTCCCACAAATAGAAAAATATATCCAAAGCACGTGTTACAATGAATGGCGGGTCAAGTGCCTTATTTTCTGATCCAAGGACAGTGCTACTGTACCATGCAGGTGAAGTAAACGTTGGAGAACATGGCCGGTATACCACATAAGATGATGACACATGAGAAGACACCCAATTCTTGGTCCCTAAATGTCACGGCAAAATGTACTTAAACAGATGCAGGGCCGTCTACTTCCTGTTTTGCATAACCTATTTTTCTTTTCCCTTATTCTTCATTATTCTGTCTCCGGAAGTTCTTCCCTGATTTGCATAGTACCGCTTTTGTATCATAAAATTGTGGGGAGACAAGGTGCCTGTCACTGACCAATAGAGCCATGAGCCAAGCAATACTAACATGGCTTTGCTCTGAGGATTTGAAAGATGTCTCATCAGTTTACATGGGCCATTCTGAAGTCAGCTACCTTGAGCAAATCACTTGACCTCTCTGGGCTCCTATTTTCTCATCTATAAAACAAAGATACCAGCCTGGATCTGCCTGGCAGGGTTAATACCTACACCAACATATCTGTCATACAGCTGTCTTTGGAAGATTGAAAACTGGAGAAATACTAAATTCTAGTACTACAATTCTACTGACCTTTGCAGAAATGAGACTAAGAACAAAGAAATATACTTCAGGCAGACGGAAGTGACTCAAGTAGCGTATTAGTTTCAATGAGATGCATGTGAATGTTTTTCTGAAAGGATAAAGTACTACATGAAGTGTAAGGTATTAAACCATCTCCCTATGAAAAGATTTGTGAAGATGAATCTCAGCAGAGGAAAGAAAGGGCAAACAGGAGAAAAGAGAGAAGGCAAGAGATTGTAATTAGGAATAGATGGCGCCTGGAGTAGGTGATGATTAGAATAGATAACTAAGAAACAGGAAATCTCTCTGGTACTTACTCTTGTGCATTTGCTTCTCCTGGGCTCTCACAGTTCTGATAGTCTGACCCAGAACTTTCATCAGAATGTATTACTGCCTGTGCACAAAGTGTGAACTAAAAGGCTAATGAAAGATATCAATGGCTGCCATGAACTCAATTCAACATCTATTTAACAAGTAACTATTATGTGCAAAACACTGTGTTTGGCACTAGAAGAGGCACCAAAAAAAGATAATGCTCTCACTTACCAATTCACTGAGAAAAATTATCTTCTGGACACTTATAACACGTGGGCACTCCTTCAAGAGTCCTAAATGTAGCAAGGATATTTACAAGTTCACAACTATCATACAAGATATAATATTATAAGTGCTAAGAATATTGAGGCAAGTTAATCCCAAAAAATTGATCAACAAAGTCTTCATGAAATATGCTGATTTTTAAATAGGGCTGATGGTAGAGGCAGGGTTTCTACCAAGGGAGATGAGAATGGGCTGGAGCAAAAGTCCAGAAGCATGAAGGCAGGAGGTCAGTTTTAGATGAATATCAGCTACAAATAAAGAAGCAGTGTCCCATGACACACAGAATGGCCCTGTCTTGTAGATAGCTGAGGGGTTTGTCATAGATGAGTGGCAACAAGGAGAATCAGAGGTGTCGACTGGGGCAGAGGCTCCAAGCGGATAGGCTAATTGGAGAATTGAAGTAGAAGAGACCGGAAGAGTGTCTGTGGGACAGAAAAGTACAAGAGGAACTGGAGGGACCCTTCTTGTGAACCGTTCCCACCAGAGCCTGAAATAAACCTTCCACCACTGGTTTACTGAAATTATAAAATCCATTTGGCTGTTCTCAGTCTTGCTCTACTGGATGTTCCATACAGAATTAATAAATTATTTTAATAATTAGCCTTCAGTAAATGTTCATTGTGTGCTAGGAGCTCTATGACATATGCTCCACGCTGGCCACAGCCTCCTTCGGAAACCCTCTCTCAACTTGGAACGCTGTCCTCTCCTGTCTTTGCTGATAGTTTCTCAACTCATACTTCCCAGTCTCCCTTGCTAATTCCACTTCTTTCCGCACCATCAGAGACACTGAATCAAGATAGCGGCCCTCTCATATTATGCCAGAATCTCAGGACTGGCTTATTTAAATTGCCCATGCCATCCAAAGATTCTGGGTAGGCGTGTCTTTCTGGTTGAGAGTCACTGGCCTACCTTCTCCTTTCTGATAGGTTTAAGTAGACTTTTTTCTCTTCTCTGTCCTCCCTTCCCTCTCGTCTTTTTCTTTTCTTCCTCTTCTCTTCTCTCTCATTGACAAATTCTTAGTTTCAAAAACACATTTTGCCTATTTACTTCTTCCCTCCCTTCCATCTTTTCCTTCCTTCCCTCTTTACATCCTTTCTCTTACTATCTATTATCATCTTTTTGTTACTGCTTCCCACCACAGTACCTAGTATAATGCCCATTTTAATGTATGTTCTATGCATTCTCTCTTGTGGTGCTTTGCACTGAGTAGGTATGCAATAATTTTCTGGATTGAGCTAGATATGCTTATGTGTTTACCCAGCAGAAAGGCATGTACATTTCAACACTTTAAAAAGAATACATAGAAATTAAATATGGTAGTCAAAGCTACAAAAATGCAAGTCTTTGGACAATAACTTCTGACTGGGTTCATTATATATTCAGGTGCTCCACAGTGCTTAGATGCAGGGGAGCTTTTGTCTAATAATACCTCTTCTTGGATGAGCATTGAAGAATGGATTGGGGAAGAAACAGAGAATGAAAAAGTGGTTGTATATCTTTGTGTAATTATAAACTGCCAATGAAAGATAAGACATAGAACATGGACAAGAACATAATCCTATAGAAAAACAATAATGTGACACTGCAATGGTTAATTTTTTTTTTTTTTTTTTTGAGATGGAATCTTGCTCTGTCGGCTAGGCTGGAGTGAAGTGGCACCATCTCGACTCACTACAACCTCTGCCTCCCAGGTTCAAGCAATTCTCCTGCCTCAGCCTCCTGAGTAGCTGGGATTACAGTTGTGCGCCACCACACCTGGCTAAATATTTTTTGTACTTTTAGTAGAGATGGGGATTCATCATGTTGGCCAGGCTGGTCTCAAACTCCTGTGCTCAAGTGATCCACCCGCCTCGGCCTCCCAAAGTGCTGGGATTACAGGCATGAGCCACTGCACCCAGCCTGCAATGGTTAATTTTTTGATGTCAACTTGGCTAGATTAAGGAATCCCAGATAGCTGGTAAAGCATTATTTCTGGGGATGTCTGTGAGGGTGTTTCCAGAAGAGATGGCGTTTGAATCAGTGAACTGAGTAAGGAAGATCCATCCTCATCCAATGTGGGTGAGCACCATCCAATTGGTGGGGGCCTGAATAGAACAAAAAGACAGAGGAAAGGTGAATTTGCTCTCTTCTGGAGCTGGAACATCCTTCTCTTGCCCTTGGACATCAGAACTTCAGGTTCTCCGGCCTTTGGACTCTGGGATTTCCACATGCTGATGCCCAGTTCTCAAGCCTTCAGCCTTAGACAGAGAGTGACGCCACCGGCTTTCCTGGTTCTCCCGCTTGCAGATGGCTCATAATGGGACTTCTCAGCCTCCATAATCACATGATCCAAGCCCCCTAATAAATCCACCCACATATGTCTATCTCTCTATATATCCTATTGGTTATGCCTCTCTGAAAAACCTAATCCTGTATCTAAATTCCTTGGCATTTCCCAATCATGTCTAGAAATTTTGCAAAATCTATGAAACTTGAGGACTGTGATTCAACACCGTATCCTCAGTCCTGACAATTAGAATATTTAATAATCACTTACTGAATTCAAGAGTGAATGATGAATGTTTTTGAAAAATTACTAACAATTATTGAGCGCTATGAGCAACATACTATGTTTTGTGCTTACTGTACACGTTTCCTTTAATCTCCATAACAACATCCTAGGAAGAACGGAACATAGTTATTCACATTTTACAGATGAAGAAACTAAAGCTCAGAGAAGTTACATGAATTGTTGAAGTTGGAAAAAATAAAATGCAGACAGCCTGCTTCAGACCCCCGCTCTTCAGCCTGTAGTATGGCTTCCTGAATGAACGGCTAGCATCCTGAATTTTTATCTGCTATATTAAACATCTTACTCCAAGGAGATATTTCGGCTGCTAACCATCCAGCATTCATTTTTACTGCTTTATTATAGGCCCCAGAAGGAATAACAGTTAACCATTTAGGGATCCCTCAAAACTTTGTCAGTTTATTGAAGTTGCACCTCCAACAATTCGTTGCCTGTTGAAACAATGTATGTTTAACCCGACTTGATTCTCTGCAGTTGTGCATGATTTCAGCTGTAGGACAGAATCACTAGCAGTCATCCAAACCATTAGCCAAAGGGGTTTCTTTAAAACACGCATTGCATGCAACAAAAGGGCAAAACCTTAATACGGTTTTATTTGCCAAGTAAATGTAGCTGTAAATTAATTCCTTACAATCACTGTTCATTAATATTTAATATATTTATATGAAGGATGCCACTTCACAATTCCCTATACACTCAGCATTTAATAACCTAGAAATAGCTTATCTTCTTTAACTCACTGAGACTGGATTTGCAATAACTAGTAATGTTAAATGTATTTTTAAAAAATCAATAATAAATAAATGCATAAGCACTTCCCTCTCGAATGCTTCTGATGTTATTTACAAAATTAAAAAAAAAGATGACAGATCCACAAGGGACTTTATAACCATTTCATTACCACCTCCCTAATTGTGTGTGGTGGAACTGCATAATCTGTTTATTGAAATTGAAATCTTTGGAACGGATCCTCCCCACAGACATTAACAATAAGCATCTCATGCAATAACATAGTACTTAATGTAATATTAACATTATATGCACCAGGCCTTAACCGCTCACTGGTTCCCCCACCGGAATTGAACATTTTAACACTCTGTGCTCTACCTCGGTATTCAATTCTATATCTAATTTACAGGCTGTAAAACACAATATTCACAGATTACAATAAATACAAAGAAATTCTAAGGACATATCTGGTGGTACTAGGAAAATAGAGACTATTTTGTTTGCAGTAGAAATAAAAGAAAACTCCTCTTAAAATTTTGACCATGAAGAAAACCACTTTGTTCAGTGCTGCTAGGCCAAGTGACACAAAAGCATTACTTTGACATTAGGTGAAGGTATTTGGATGTATGTCGTGCATGGTTGAAATCTAGACATTTCTCTCCAGCTTCCGTTTCCTGAAGAGGCAAGCAGGGAAGGGCAGAGCAATGAATGAGGGGTTGGGAACACTGGTTTTCATCTTGAATCTTCCTGAATGATCTTGCATGCTTTTGAGTCGTTTAACTTCTCTATACCTTAGATTTTGTGTCTTTGAATAAACAAGATGAATGACTGTCTAGAAGATTCCTTCCAGTTATAAAACTCGAAAAATCTAGACGGAAGTCTTCCATGTATAAAAGTTAGTTTGCAAAGCCCGCTCTGAGATTTTTTTCATTACCCTTTAAGCAGTATCTCTTAAATTTCTGGCTTTCTCAGTAACAGAGCAACTGTAACAGCATTCATTTCATGCTGTGTACTTTCCTAAACTCTTTTTAAGCATTATCTCAATTAATCTAAAGCACAGTACTGGACATAAACTGCATAGCTGAGATGAACACTAGAGACAGGGTTAAAAGGGAAAAAAACACGTGAAATTGCAAAATTTCTACTGAATAATGGAAAAACCTCAAAAGTCAACGAACACTTGCCCAATTCTTTCACGATCATTCAGCTAACTTAAATGATCTAATGGGGGTCTGTAGCCAATACGGTCTTTTGTAAAATACATGTTTACTATCATACTGTAATTCACTCATCTCAGACACAGTATAAACATTCTGTCATTATTTGTGCTACATTCCTGTGTTAGGCAAGAAACTCACAATCTGGATTTTACTTGGTCATTTAGAGGGAGATATAGACATTTTCTTAGGTCATTATGTCTCTATCAGCCGTGTATTTAATATGTATTTTCTGGAAACTAATAGCTATTTAATATGAAAAATAATGTGACCCATCAAATTCAGGATAGGAGTTACATTTTGGGTGTAGGAAGGGGAATTTTCTCAAGAAGGGATCCTCAGAGGCTTCAACAATAGGTAGTATTACATTGTTTAATATGGGTGGCTAACTGAATGGTGTTTGTCATATGGCTATTTACACATTTTATATAAAAATATATAGATAAAATTTTCATACTAAAAATAATAAACTTTCAAAATAAATTTCTCTCTTTCAAATCTGTCTTCCTTTCAGAAAGCTTAGGGGACAAAAATTAAGACCACGGAATTATAATGTAAATTATAAAATTGGGTGTTTGCTCTTTATTTATGCATCCTCTGACACAACATGTGGTTGTCTTCAGAGTAAAACATTTCAATATGCATGAACCCAGTTTAAGACAAATACTACAGGATACATTTGATGTAGATTTGCTAGCAAAGTTTTTCAAAGGTATTTGCAACTTCAGAGCTTATAATTTGCAAGTTGAGTTTTTCTACATGGGAATTATACTCCTCCAGATTGGTCTTCAACAAATCATTCTCTTATTCTCCTTCCTCTTTTCCCAAAAATAAAACCACTTTTCACCATTTTCACACAAGTTTGGAAAGCAAGGCATTCTGGCTGTAGTGAAAAAGATTTTTAATACCCTTTCCATCTCACCCTCTTCATCTCCTTCCTCTCATATAAGGTTGCTGTATCTCACTACTAAGAAAAAAAAGCTTTAGAACTGAACTCCCCCCCAACCCCCACCCTCCAAAAAAAAAATCAGTAATAGCAAGAGAAATATTGGTTTGGAATTATTTCTTTTTAAAAGTTGATCAGTTCTTCTCAGAACCCCCAAATGCTTTATTTTTAATCTGATCTTGTTTTGCCTGCTTGGATATGAGACTGCTTTATCACTCATTCCACCACATTGGTCATTGAGGAAAGTCACTATTCAACTTTCACTTTCAGGTGTGGTTCTTTTATGGATGAGAGGGGAGAACCTGTGTACTGGGATCATTTTATTCCACAGGTCCACCCATCTTGCACAATTTCCAACTGTCCTACAACCTGAAAGCACAAATCAGCACACAGTATCAGTTGAACAGCACATGTTGAACTATTTTACTATTTCCGTGCCATGGGATTACTACAGTAACACAGCCAGCTTCTCCATTTTGCTGGGGTTCTGCCATTTTGCTGGGATTCACAGTAAACAAAGGGAAAGATCACTATGCCTTGAGCCAGGGCAATCATCAGTACATTCATTGCAGTAGCGATGTTCTACTCCCCAGTTATCATCTTTTTTTCAACTTGGCTAGGAGGCCCCACCCTCACCCACAGAGCCTATATACAAAAGAAGAGCATGAATTCATGTTTCATTCAGCGTTATCAACCCTAAAAAGTGGTTCTACCTGTGGTTGCAATTTCTAATCCAATTAATTTCAATAAAATGGATCAACTATTAGCAATGTGGGAAGTACTATAGAGAAGACCAAGGCATAAGCCTTGCCTTTAAGGATCTTAGATGTGAACGAACTGAGACATAATGCTCAGACACATGAGCACGTAACAGTAACAGTGCTGTTAAGTGAGCACTTTCTGTGCTAGTAACTAAGCAAAGAGCTATATGTATGTTTGCTCATTTAATTCTACAAATGCCTTATACAGGCATTATCATGCTGGGGCCAAGAGAGCTTATATACCGGGGTCCTAAAGCAAAGTGGAAACAGGAAGCAAACCCAGGTCTATCTTACTCCAAAGCCCACGCGGCAGCTACTGTCTTAGATGCCCAGCACAGCTACTTGGACAAGGAGACAGACAACAGAGTATGGAAATGACTGGGCAAAGTAGGAAACACAATCCCTTTAACTTGATTTTAAATGACTTTACCAGATTAATGTTCGTACTTTGAAATGTTTGGCTAATGAGCCTACAAGTAATATATGCTATTCATTGTGTTTACAACAGTATTTCTCAAAATCTAAATCATCTTTCATTTTTAAAGCTAGTTATCACTGTGAACAGCCAGATTTCTAACAGATACTATTGATGTTTATGTGTCCCTGCCACTTACTTGTGGACATTATAGGTGGCAGAGTATATTAAATTAGCTGTCATCCATCTTTACACCAATGGCAAGGGTACCCATCTGATCTCTCACCTTCCCAGCAACCCAGCTGTTTTTCCAAGTGCGTCCCCTTTGCCCCCAAGGCTGCTCATGGTACTGCACTCTTTTGCCTGGATGCTAAGGGACTCAGCCACCGTACTGATTTTTACATTACTACTCTTTAGAAAAACAAGCATCATACAGAGATGAAGGGAAAAAACTGAGTAAGTAGCACCACAACTTTATCTGGGCTGTTGAAATAAAAAAGAAAATCAGCTTAATCAGTGTATCTGTTTGTTTCTTTTAACTAATCTTTTAATTAATTGTCAACTACAGTAGTAGCATGAGGATACCGATTTCATTTCACTGATTTACCCTGAAATAAAAATGCATCAAAACTCTTCTATTGACATCTAGAATCTCTGGACGTAAATGTAGATGTTTTGAAATGACTCCCTCCTTTTTTCATGCTTTTGACCCCATTTTTCCCCCAAAGGGTGGGATGCAATCATATTGTGTAGCAAAATCAGAGAAGCCACCATGTCTGAGATCCTGGGTTAGTGTAAAGAGATGCAAGGCATGTCACATCAATCCCAGCTTGGTGTCATGAATAAATGCCACATCAAATACAGATCAATCTATTTTTTTAAAGCAATAGAAACTGCCATCATTGGCGTTGAATGTTCAGTGTTGCTCTTCAACCCTCCAACCTTCATAATAATATATATATATAAAATCTTTTCTCCATCAACATTATATTGGCTGCTAGTTTTGACACTAAGTCTTCCCAAACCACCTTTGTCCAACGCACATCACCGCAGAAACCATTTCTTATTGGCTAAAAGCAGATAAACCTGCCAAAAGCCAGTGCTTATTTCTTTCCCAAGAGACCTCACTTGAGTAAGTGTAAGCGAGCATAACTCTGTGTGTTTTCTTACCCAAACTGACAGGCAGCCTGGGAACAGAAGATCTCCGTTTCTTAACTCGGCACCCTGGATTTGGATGATTTAACTATATATAAAGGCAGCACTAGGTTGATTTGAAAGATACATTTTATCAAGTTGTCAGCTTTCCAGGGCCAACTGTTTCAGAATCACTTATAAGTAAACTAGAAAATGATTTGGATTGTAGGAAATTTAAACCTTACTTTCCCAGAATGTTGCAGCAAATAGCTGAAAAATAGACATAGAATCAAACTCTGAAATTAAAGTGTCCTGAGTGTGTCTCGCTGGCGGTGAGAGGCTGCACAGTCTAATGGATGGAGAGCTGGATGCCGAGTCAGGGGACCTAGGGAGTGATTTCCACTCTGGCAGCAAATCACTGAGTGACCTTGGGAATCTCAGCCGACGCAGTCACAGGGAGAAGACCAGACTTCTTGGGCTGGCACCCCTCACTACTTTGCCCATTTGCCACCTTTTATGGGGCTCTGCCAACAGGTATGGGAAACCTCTTAATACAGGGACAAGGGAAGAGAGGTTTGGACCAGGAAGAGAACTTTAATACCAGCCTTCCTTCGTATCTCTCTCCAGTGGCCGGGAGAAGAGGCAGGAACCTTTGGGGACAGAAAGGTCCTCATGATTTTTCCAGCCCAGTAAAGTAAATAACTGCCACAGCCAGTCCCTAACAACCAGCTGGAGGGTCACTTACCCACCCACAGCCTGGAAGATAATTTCGCCTCTTGGTTGACTTCTCAGGAACTCTTGGAGGAGGATTAATCAGACTGACTGCTGAGTTTTTTCAGGACCCTGAGCATCTCAATGATAAGAATCTTCATGATACTTTTGGACTCCAGTTTCAGACAAAGCCCTACTGAACTGAAACTCACAGTTCACTGCATTTTCCAACATTGCATGAGTATACAAGCATAAATATGCAGTGTGAACAATGTCCTTGGCCTGCAGATCACCTTTTTCTCTATCGTGAGCTCTCTTGGCTACAGAAGGAAGATAAGACACCCTGATGTTACTCTCATCCTGATAATCTTACCAGTCACAAAGGCACAAGCAGAAAATATACAGACATTTTGTGTCTGTTTTTCAAAAGTGTTACCAGCAGTCCCCTTCCTTATTTTTTTCTGACTCCAACCCTCTGCTGGCGTCTTGCAAGTATTGTATTTGAAAGCCCCCCTCTACCAAGCCCTCACAGAATGTGCACACAGTTAAGGGCATGGGATCATTGGCAAAGGGGCATCATTGCCCTGACATGGCATTTTAAGGAATTTAACAAATCTAATCATTTCAGAAGCCATATATCTGCCTTATTTGATTAGATGAAAAATAGAAGTTACTAGGGTAGGATCAGGCATTGTCTCCTTTTTAAGAAAGGGGTCATAGATATTGTACTGCCACCAGAGAGCAGATGATGCGTCATAGAAATCTCTGCACGACAAACTATGTGAAGCTCAATTTATCTACTTCAGGAAGACCAAGAGCTACATCAGCTCAACAGAGATTTGAACTTGTGGTCCCAGGGACTTCTGGACTAATGAAGCTGATGGTGAGATGACTAAGTCATCACCACTAGCTAATGGGCCCCCAGAGAGGATACATGTGATCAGAATGATTTATTGATCAATGCTGACCTCTAAAACTACTTTAGGACAGGCATTGGAAACATAAAACCACTTTTACTGTGCCATGGCTCAGGCTGCCGTTACTTCGGCTTTGTAAAATGCCGTGTGGGACTGGGATCAATCATTACTAGACCTTGCAGTTTGCTGACCTCCATTAGGAAAAGAACTCTCTAGAAGGAGCAGAAAACCCATGTTTAATAGCAAAGAAAGCAATGCCACTTCAGTAGTGCATTTGGAATCACGATGAAAACTTGGAGGGCAGAAGTCCCTACCTCCCATAGGTTGAAAGAGTTCTATGGAAAAAAAAAAAAAAAAAAAAAGAGTGGAAAAAGTCAGTTCCACATAGTTCACAAAGAATAAATTGCATTATCAGAAGAATTTTTTTTTCTGAATGAGGAATCTTTCTTCAGTTCTATAAACTCATATAAAGGTGCTCAACATCACTAATCATCAGGTAAATGCAAATTAATACCACTATGAGATATCACATCATATCCATAAGGATAGCCATTATCAAAAAGTCAAAAGATAAATGTTTGCGACAGTATGGAGAAAAGAGAACAACAGTACACTGTTGATAGAAATGTAGACTGGGCTGGGCACAGTGGCTCACACCTGTAATCCCCACTTTGGGGGGCTGAGGCAGGTGGATCACCTAAGGTCAAGAGTTTGAGATCAGCCTGGCCAACATGGCAAAACCCCATCTCTATTAAAAATACAAAAAAATAAGCCAGGCATGGTGGTGAGTGCCTGTAATCCCAGCTACTCGGGAGGCTGAGGCAGGAAAATCACTTGAACCTGGGAGGCAGAGGTTGTAGTGAGCCGAGATCACACAACTGCACTTTAGCCTGGGGAACAGAGTGAGACTCTGTCTTGAAAAAAAAAAAGAAATGTAGATTGGCACAGCTGTTATACAAAACAGGGTGGAGTTCCTAAAGAAAATAAAAACAGAACTATCATATGACCCAGCAATCCTTCTTCTGGGTGTTTACCCAAAGGAGATGAAATCACCACCTCGTAAAGATATCTGCATTCGTATGTTCATTGCAGCATTATTCACAATAGCCAATAGGTGAAAACAACCTAGATGCTACACACACACACACACACACACACACACACACACACTAACATGCACACACAGAGGCATTATTACTCAGCCTTAAAAAAAGGAAATCTTGCGACTGGGTGTGGTGGCTTATGCCTGTAATCCCAGCACTTTGGGAGGCCGAAGCAGGCAGATCACGAGGTCAGGAGATCGAGACTATCCTGGTTAACATGGTGAAACCCCGTCTCTACTAAAAATACAAAAAATTAGCTGGGTGTGGTGGTGGGTGCCTTGTAGTCCCAGCTACTCAGGAGGCTGAGGCAGGAGAATGGCGTGAACCCGGGAGGCGGAACTTGCAGTGAGCCGAGATTGCACCACTGCACTCCCGCCTGGGTGACAGAGCGAGACTCTGCCTCAAGAAAAAAAAAAGGAATTTTTGCCATTTGCCACAAAATGGATGAAACTGAAAGGCATTATGCTAAGCAAAATAAGCCAGAAACACAAAAGTTTTGCTTGATCTCATTTATATGGGGGATATTTTGCTAGATCATATATAATATATATATATATATATGGCTAAAATACACAGAGAATGAAACAGTGGTTATGACTGGCAGGAGGTAGGGGGAGAGGAAATGGGGAGATGTGGTTCAAAGGATACAAAATAGCAAATATGTAGGATGAACAAGTTCAGAGACTTGATGTACAACATGAGGACTACAGTTAATAAAGCTGTCCTGTATTAAAAATTTTTGTGAAATAAATTGATTTTAGCTGCTCTTATCACAAAAATTGTAATTATGTGAGATGACAGATATGTTAATCTGCTTCACTACAGCAGCCATTTCACTATCTTTATGTATCCCATAACATCATGTTGTAAACTTCAATTATACACAATAAAATTTATTTTAATAATTAACAAATAAATAAAAACACTGGATATCTGTGCTTAAAAAAAAGTATTCTGATGAGATTTTGCCATAATATTCCCTGCAAGTACATGGCTGTATATAGACTGAACCTTTGCATAGCCTAATTAATGGAGGTTCATAATCAACAGTAGATTGCAAAACCCACATCTTGTCTAGATATGGGGTGACTTGCCTGAGGATCTGAGGGAGACAGTGAGAGATGGAGCGAGACTAAGGCACCACATCATCCAGAACTCTGGAGAGCCTCAGCAAGTCCGACACCCCCTTGACCCCTTCTCTGCGGCTTCCTCAGAGTCCTCCCTCATTAACAATCCCCTCCCTCCCTCTCCTGGATTTTCAACTTCTCTATCAGTGCTTTCTCCTTAGCAAATAAATATGCTCAAGGCTCTACTATCAAAAAGCAAGCCCTCATCCTTCCCAGGAAACTCCGCATCCTTCCACACTTTACTGACAAAATTTTTACATGTCAGTATCCACAGGATCCACATCACCTCCCAATCACTACACAACTCCTGCCACTCAAGGTTTCCCACAACCATTTTGATAATGCGGAATCTCTGGAGTAAGACAAGTGTTTGGAATGGAGATCTGGGTTTCACTAGCTAGGTTAATTTAGACAAGTCATTTAACCTCTTTCATTGTTTCTCTTTTGCAAATGGGAGGATAACAATATTCTCTAATACAGTTGCTGTGAATATCATCAGCTCATTTAGCAGTGTCCATGGACAGCATTCATGAAGTGGTAATCATCATCATCATCACCATCATTATCATCATCATGATCACCATTAGCATCATTATCATCATCATCACCATTATCATCATTATTATCATCATCACCATTATCATCATCATTATCATCATAGTTAACACTATTCCTCTATTCCTGGGGAGGACATCCAAAATCAGTATCAACCCAAGGAATAGATGCGGGACAAGTACATGGTTATACCGGAGATAACTAGAAATTATCATATCAAAACTCAGAAGAAAAATGCGGGACTCTGAACCCAAGAAGTGGGTAGAAAATAAGAGGCAACCAGAGATCAGAACATGGTTAGAAGGTGAACTAGTTTCTGAACCTGGATGTCACAGGTTTGGCCCCTGGTCAAATCTTGTCAATTCTCAAGAAGGTCCAACCTGAACTTGTAAAGCCACCAGCCCACAGAAAAGTGCCCACTGGCAAAGAGGTCAACCATATCCTAAGTAAGATGAAAATTCCTTTCTGTTCTGTGCCAGCCTTTTTGCTGATGGGCAGAAGGGCCAGTCCTAGGTGTTAAATGGTTTCTCATGTCCCTGAGAGGGCTTCTGCCATATTCATGTATGGTGGAAGTAATTAAATAGGGCATGGTTGTGGGCAGTGCCTGGGGGTGGAAAGAAGTGATGCCTCCTTTGGAAAACATTTGAGTGTGTAAAAACTACTTTAGAAGATTTGGAGAGTGTGCATGAGTGTGTATGGTCATATAGTGCATAAAAGTGAGTGTGGGCTGCAGATTTCCATCTCTTGTAGGTGTGTGGGGCTCCTGCAGCAGGGAGGTCCCCCTGAAATGAAGTATAGGACACAAATCAAGCAATCTAAGACAAGCTATAGCCCAACGTTACCTGTTTGTACTCTGGTTTGAGAGAAGTTGATTTCCTCTGAAATTTCCAGACCATCCCATGTTCCTCCAATAATCCAACCCTTCCCACCTCTCTAAGTTGCCATGTGAAGAGTTGGAAGAATAACAGAAATGCAAAAACACTGGGGTGTTTTTACAATAGAAAAGAAAAAACGGAAAGAGAGTAGAGAGAATCTACCCTGGCCTGGGACTTTCTCCATCCCTTTCAAAATATGTTTCATAAAAATCAATGTTTACAAATGAAAACCTGTTTCCTTGTTCATTCTTTATTAGTTTACAAGCGACCTCAACTCCCACATAGGTTAAATTTGTATTTTTCCAGAATCTTTTTGTTCTCTACACTCATGTCCAAACAGCTCACACATCTCCTACAAGTAAATACACATAAATAGGCCCTGTATTTGCAGTAGGATTCACTTGATTATGTTATACTTAGTTTTCCTGAAAATTTTATCAGACAGAAAATATCCATTAGGTTGGTATGAAAGTAATTGCGGTTTTTGCCATTAAAAGTGTGGCAGAAACCCCAATGACTTTTGCACCAACTGAATACAACCTAATTTAAGAATTTTTTAAAATAATATATTCTTATTGTAGAACATTTAGAAAGTATAAAAGAAAATAAACAAGTTGATAAGCCCTGTCTATAGTCCCACCACTCGGATAATATAACATTTTAATGCACATTTTTCTATGTTTTTTTCCTACGTGTATATGCAAATTCACACAGAAATATATGGAAATGTATTTATGCAGTTAAGCTCTTTTTTGTACCTATATTTTTATAACCTAATTTTTCCAGATAATATTATATATTTTTAAAAATATTCAAGCCATTAAGTTGTTTGGGTGAAGGAAAAGGGACAAGATGGAGGAAGGTGAACAAGATGGAGCAGTCCTTGTTGTTTCCGGGTTCTTCATCACAGATTTTCCCGCGCCTGGGAAAAGAACCAAATCAACTGAGCATGCGCAGAATGACGTCAAGCCGAGGACAACGAAATTCAAGAAGCCACTCCTACACAAACGCCCCAAACTCCTCCCCTTCCAGCTCCCAGGCATAAAAGTCCGCTGCCGGCAGGAGCCGGCGTGACTTCTTCGGCCCCCCACATTCGTGGACCAGAGAACATCACCCGAGAGCACCGCGGGGACTTCCCTGGCACCACCCCCCGACCTGAGGACCAGAGAACTTCGCCCGAGAGTGTGTGCATATTTGCAATAAAAGACTGCCACTTTCTTATGTACTTTGGCCTCATGTTTAATTACTTAGCTCTCCCAAATTAAGTTACATTAAATTAAATCAAAACAAAGTTCTCTATAAAATTACTTAAATGGTATGAACTGATTATTTGGAGCATAGAAAGCTGGCTGATGGAAAGACCCTTGCCTGGGGATAAAGAGTACACTGTGCCATGAATATGCGGTGTGACCTTGGGCAACTCACTTTTCTTCTCTGAATCTCAGTTTCCTGAGCCTTGATGAGAATCAGCAATAAAATAATTTCTACCAACTCACCACCATCACCTTTACTGAAGAAACCCTATGACTTGAAGCCCAGCCCTCCCTGGAGAATTGGCTGAGCCTCCTAATCCAGGCTGAGCTACATCTCTTCCCAACCACTGATAAGCACTTTCCTGCTTTTCTCTCTCTAAACTGTGATCCCGGCCATCACCGAGTGCAGCTATACAGTTTAGATTTGGGTGTGCTCCCCTTACCCACAACTTCATTTTATCTTCCCTGTTTTCATTGTAAAACCAAATCTAATCATATCACTTTCCTGCTGTTGCTTCTCAATGGCCCATGATGGCTCTTACAAAGAGGTTGCCTGAGCTGCCCCACCTACCCTCTGGCCTAGTTCCTCACCCTGCCTCCCTCTGCCTTCCTGCCCTCAGGCACCCTTTGGTTCCTCAAAGGCATCAAGTCCTATGTCCCCTAGGTCTTGGCATCCACGGTTCCATTACAGCCACATTAACATTCTCCCTCATAAAATGTCCATCAATGACAGAATGGATTAAGAAAATGTGGCACATGTACACCATGGAATACTATGCAGCCATAAAAAAGGATGAGTTCGTGTCCTTTGTAGCGACATGGATGCAGCTGGAAATCATCATTCTCAGTAAACTATCACAAGAACAGAAAACCAAACATGTTCTCACTCATAGGTGGGAATTGAACAATGAGAACACTTGGACACAGGAAGGGGAACATCACACAACAGGGCCTGTTGTGGGGTGTGGGGAGGGGGAAGGGATAGCATTAGGAGATATACCTAATGTAAATGACGAGTTAATGGGTGCAGCACACCAACATGGCACATGTATACATATGGAACAAACCTGCACGTTGTGCACATGTACCCTAGAACTTAAAGTATAATAAAAAACAAATAAATAAACAAATAAATAAAATTAATTAATTAAAATATTTTTTAAAAAACATTCTCCCGTCACCACCATGCCCACCCTCCAAAAGCAGCTCATTCTTATTCAGCCTTCAGGGAAAGTTAATCATACACCTCCTCTCTCCTTTGAAGTAAATTAGATCATCATTTCCAGTACTCTCCCTCCCATAACATTTAGCACAGCATATACATGTGGTTATTTGATAAGCATTTGTTTCTCCCTTAGACTGTAAGCTCCATGCAAGAGAACTGTTCAGCTCATCCCTGAAGCCTTACCACTCAGCCCAATTCTGTGCACATAGCAGGCACTCAATAGATATTTGTTTAAAAAAATGAGTGCATTTTCTCTTTGTAATTTCCTCCTCTAACTATTTTAAATTGCAGTTTTCCTTGTGTGATCTCTGTGAAGGTAAGCTTCCTCATGCCCTTTCTGGATCCAGGATGAGAAAAACAAATAAATAAAAATGAATAGAGAGTGGGTTATGTTATTCTTTCTATCTCTTAAAGAAAACATAATACAATAAGAATCATCCGCAACCCCACACCCTTAAAACTATACCAAGCAGCTTCTGAGAAAGGGGTGAGGAGCCTGGGGTACCAACTTTTCCACTGGAGCTGTTCCTTCCCTGTGAATTGCCCAAGGAACTCAAAATGCCCCAGACCCAAATACCTAACTGGGTCAAAGGGTGAGAATATTTCAAAGCAAATAAAAACACTTGGAAAACCTTTTTAGAGTCATTCCATTAGGACCTGTTAAAACCATTGCCAGTTAGAAGTAAGAAGGTTAAAATGCAGGTCAGTCAACACTACACATTTGCAAATAGGCTCAACAAATGTGCCAAGGAGTTACTTCTCTCTGCTCAGGCAGGTTTTATTTGATTACTTATAATAAATGGCATACACTGGTCAAAACTGTGTGATCTGGTTCTCTCTCTCTCATAAATGTCATATGCTCACCAATTCCAAGTATGTTTTAAAATGGCAATGTAGTTGTTTTCGGAGTAGATTCTTTTGTAAGCGTAGTACCCTGTCTTACTGCAGATTTCTCAATGAACATATCCATTCTTAACTTATGGAGGAAAAAAACTCTTTGTTTTGATATTCAGTGAATTTTTATAAAAAGACACTAGAGATACTCTACAATAGAGTGGCAAAAAATAGTTTACTTTTTTCTTTTCTCTTGAAATATCAGATTTAAGTGGAGAGAGAAGTCTGAAGAAGGTGCCACTAAGAAACAGGCATGGAATGTCCACTCTAAGTGACCAAATGTGCTGCTATGTGAAGGAATGAAAGCCTTCATTGCAGAAGCCATCGATGTCTTGCCTGTAAAGCGTAAATTCCACATGAGTCAATAATGGCCTGGACCACTCGAACTCCAATGGAGGAAGGAGGCTACCATAGACCAAAGACTCCTCCAGGAGGAGCAAGGAGGACCCTTCAAATCTCCAGAGCTATGTTCCCGCAGTGTATCTAATGCCCTGGAAGAAGAATATACCCTTGGACAATTCTAAATGATTTGCTATAATAATTACACCAAATGACAGTTTTGCCTGAGATCATTCATGTAAAAAGTAAGCATTTAGAAAGATAGTTGATGATTCCCATGGAGGTACTAGAAAGCAGTAAACACCATTCAAACCATAAGAGAAACTCATAAAGGTGTTGCCTGATCATAGATGAATTATGGGTACTTACTCACACTCCAAAGGTCATTTGAACTTATAGGTAGTTCTTTAAACAGCAACTTCCCAAAGAATCTAGTTATTTACTTACAGAGACACTTAGGGAATTAATAGAGAATGAAAATGGTAATAGAATAAACCTAAGAGAAACTGACACAAACTATAGCATACTGAAAAATCATCAACAATTAAGACATAGCTCCAAAGAAATTATAATGCATATCATAGGAAAAGGACATTATCTTGAAATTATTAGGTTTACCCATAGTTCTTCAGAACCAATTATATAATATGAGAAACTTTTTAAAATAACAGACTCTTCCAGTCCAACATGGTTTTATTTCTTGTATATAATGATAAGATCTCGGTATTTCTTATCGTAAGTGAGCTTTTATATTATTTATCTTGTGACTTTATTCAGAAGCAAGGGGAGTACAGTAGTTTTCTTTTTAAAAGGCAAATTCTTAAAAGGCAAAGCCCAAGTTGTGTTCAGTTTCGTATTCTCAGTGTCTGACACCTTGTAGGTACTTTATAAATATTTGAAGAAGGAAGGAAAGAGAGAAAGAAGGGAGGGAGGAGGAGAAATAAGAAGGAAGACCTATTTTGATGGTATGTGCTATTTGGTCTGTGGTGGTGATCCTCCTCTTTAGACTTCCTAAATATGTCAGCCTCTTTTGCTCCCTTGTCCATAGTTCCTTGATTCAACTTTTGAAATCTTTTGAAGATTTCTCAGGAATTCAGTTTTTTCAATAATTGATGTAGTTCAATAATCCTTCTACATAGAATAAAATAATAAATGTTTAAACTCTTCAATCTAACTGTCCAGATCCTCAGTAAAGCTCCTTCTTTTACCCTCACCCCAGCCCATTTCTTTTATTTTAACAATTATCTGGGTGCCTGCAATGGGCCCAAACTTGCCATAGGTTGGTCCTAGAGGTTCAAAGACTAATTCAAAAACCTCAGCCCTAGGAGTCTTCACTCCTTCAGCTTCTTCACTCCTTAAGTGGCTCTTATTCCCTAAATGTCCATCTCTGGTCAGTCAAGCCATCTTGCTTATAAAGCAGACACCATTTGGGTAAATATTGCTATCTCTTTTGCATAGAATGCTATTTAATACATTTAGAATTCTCTATTATCTTTGAAGTTTCTAATGAGGAGAGAGCTTCCCAGACAGCTTCACTGATCAACTAGACCTGGCTTCAGCCAATCTCTTCTGCACGCTCCTTCAGCAGTTCTCAGGAAGCTATAGTAAACATTTTGTCTCCTCAGTTAGGCCAAACCCTGTGAAGGTGAGCTCTGTGTACGGAACTTGGTTTCTTGCCTTGCCCACAAAGAGAATAGTGCTTAACACAATGAGGTCATCATTTCATTTTATCAGTTCACTAGGTCCTTTGGCAGCCTCTTCTGATGCTAAACTTGATCACTATGAGGACCAACTTGGACACCACCAAAGGCAAGGGAACTTCCTAAAGTGGTTTTGATACATAATATCCTCATTGTATGTACTTCTCTATGCCACAGCTACTTCTGATCTTGAGATTTTCTTCAGAAAAAACAATCCACTAGAATGTAAATAAAGGCAAGGGTTTATAATAGTTTTGTTCCATGCTGTATCCCCAGCATCTAGAACAGAGATGATACATAAAACCACTTCATAAAAAAGTGTTTAATTAGCAGGTTATTGCTTTAATTAACTGTCTGTTAAATAAATAAATGCACATTTGATTTTATAGATCCATATACATTTATATGTTTTTTAATGTTTCAAAAGCATATGACATGTGGAATATTACACACAAAATTTCTAACATTCACTAGCTCAGGGGAATGAATTAGAGGAAAAGAGGTGTAAGGGTGCTATAACTTTTTTCTCTTATACTGTATTAAAGCAAAAGAGAGTCTCAAATAAGGAGGAATTTAACAAATACAAAGTTATTTCAGGGCCAGGACTCAATGTATTTCTGAAAGCCAAGAGAATTTATAATTCAACAAAAAAATATCAATAAGGAAAGAAAATCAAAGGCTTATGAAGTTTCATGGAAACCCTAATTTCATTGTGTGCTGAACTTTATTAGGTAATATTTTTATTTGTTTCCAAAAAGCAGCTCTTACCTTTCTTTTCTTTTTCATTAGTTACCGAAGTGAATTCTTTCTCTTCCTTTAATACAGATTTGCAGCTAAATGCACAGGGACATCTACAAGCTTGTAAACAATTTTCAGCAGTTCATTACCCACCTCTCCTGCCCTACAGAAAGTATAAACACAACGGTACAACAAATCACATGAACATTCTTTTCTACGGCTCACAGTATAATGTTCTGAGAACAACGAGCAGACCAATAATCAAGAGATTCCTGCAAAGGCAGAGTGCAGCTGCCAACCACAAGCCAGGTTTCCATGCTTCCGCATGTACCATTTGCTTTTCACAAAAGAGTTAAAGAGGTGATCCTACATTAGAAGACATTTTGGAGTTTTATTAGAAGAGCAAGGCTTGGTTTGGTGTGAGATATATATATATATATATATATTTTTTTTTTTTTTGCTCTGTCACCTAGGCTGGAGTACAATGGCACGATCTCAGCTCACTGCAACCTCCGTCTCCTGAGTTCAAGTGATCATTCTGCCTCAGCCTCCCTAGTAAGTGGGACTACAGGCATGGGCCACCACGCCTGGCTAACTTTTTGTATTTTTAGTAGAGACGGGGTTTCACCATATTGGCCAGGCTGGTCTTGATCTCCTGATCTCATGATCCGCCCACCTTGGCCTCTCAAAGTGCTGGAAATACAGGCGTGAGACACATGCCCAGTCTGGTGTGATAAACTTTTTAATACTTTTTTCAGTCTTCTTTCGTGGCATTCCCAAAGTCCCATCTGTAAACATCTATTTTTTAAAATAATACAAATATTCATTATGATTATTATTGATAGTTTATTTTGAGACTGAGAAAGGAAATTTAAGACCATGATATTTCATTTTTACTAGCAGTATCAAGATATACACTTTTGGAACTGTAGATAAATGTTAAGGGTTGAGGTGGAAAGCACTAAAATTCTGTGGAACTGTGTTTAAGATACACAAAGAATGCAATAGACTTTAGTAAAATGAGGACATTGATATCTTGCAGAATAAATATAAATCAGAGCTTTAGGCTTTGTCCTCTCCATCTTTCTTCATCCTACATCTCAAACTGAGTAGGCTCAGATGTCTGGGTTTGAGCTGGGATTTGGAGAACTCCAAAGAACAGGGTAGACTTTGCCCACAGAGGGCAGGAAAATCCATTTCTCCCAAAATCCCTCCAACTGCTTCCTGATATCTGACATCCCAACCAAGATGCTTTCCTAAGACTTTGTTACTCATTCAATCAGAAATACTCCTGAAAAAGATTAAGATTTTGCATTGATGATCAGTTCAGCTTTTATGTGCTCTCATTCTTTTCTAAACAAAAGGAAGAGGACATGAGAACAGTTGTACCTCTTGCAAGAACACAGCCCCCCAAATGTTTGACACTGAGGTTTAGAGGCCCTAGTGTGAGTTAAGTCAGAGCACCAGGAGGCTCAAGGAGTGCTCGGAATAACTTCTGACGTTAAGACTGGCCATGAGCTGCAGTCTCTCCACAATCCCAAAAGGGAGCGCAGGGCTTACTCCTACTTGTAGGCATGGGCCCCTGTGCTGTAGTGGTGCCCTAAGCAGACATCCTGCCTCTGCTCCTGACCCTCAAGCCCACCTCCACCGACCCTTAAAACCCCCTGGTGACTCCTCACTGCACTCAGGATACATTCCAAATACCTGAGCAAGGCTTAAACGATCTTTCGAGATCTTTCCATCTCCCTCCCCATGGCAGGCAGAATAGTGCCCCACAGAGATGGCCACTTCTGAATCCTTGCAACCTCTGAATGTTATGGCAAAATAGGGTCTTTGCAGATGTGATAAAGTTAAGACTCTAGAGATAGGAAGATTATCCTGGATTATCTAGGTAGGTCCTAAAAAGAGGGAGGCATAGGGAGATTTGACCACATACAAAGGATGAGGAAATAGGTCATGGAAAAAGAGACTGGGATGATGTGGCCACAAGCCAATGGCTGCCAGCAGCCACCAGAAACTGAAAGAGGAACAGACTGTCCCCTAGAGTCCCTAGAGGAAATCAGCCCTGCTGACACTTTGATTTCTATTTCTCGCCTCTAAACTGTGAAAGAATAAATTTCTGTTATTTTCAACCACCCAGTTTGAGGTGGTCCTTAGAGAAAACTAATGCACTCCCCTATGCCCTAGCCATTTTGGAACTATTTGTAGTCACCCAAACAGATGGTGGCAATTTAGCCTCTACCCCTTAGCACATGCTATTCACTCTGCCAAGAGATTCCTGCCCACCTAAAATTGGGAGGTGGAGGGACACCAAGGTGGAAAATGGAAAAAAAAAAAAAAACCGCTTTAATTCTGTGCTTAGGTTTATAAAAGTAGGCATCACAGGGTACAACTCTGATACAGTTGCAGGGTTCTGTGGTTAATAAAGAGCTCTTTCCCATCCCATTTGATCCTTACAACAACCCTGTGATGTGGGGAGGGGTAAGTAACGAGATCACCCTTTACATATGACAAAAACTGAGGCTCACAGAGTGGATCTCACGGTAGCTGGTTAATGACGCTATTAGTCTCCTGACTGTCTCTAATGTGAATTCCCACCTTCTTCAGTGTCCTATAAAAATGGCATTGACATCTACTTTTCAACCCTAGTCTAAATCATCTAGCCACTGGTTGTTCTTAAGTCTTTCCTAGAGCCAGAATAGCCGTTAAGTGCAAACAAGACTCAAATGCCTTTCCAGGAGGATCAACCTGCAAATCAAGAAGTGACAACTCACAGACCAAGTCAGGAAGGTGGGTCACATCCCTCATGTCCATGCTGTCTGGATTCAGAGGCCATGTGGAATCACCCAGAAATCTGCCCTGATTCAAAGAAATCCTCTTCCGTTTGCACATTAAAGAGCTCCTGCAAAAATCCTTCCCAGCCTGCTTCTGAAATAGACATCACATGAGAAGGAGAATCTAGCACAAATCATGGCCGGAGTTGGTTCCAACCTTGCAGAACAGCGTCCAGAGTATTAGGATTGGAAAACAGCAAATGCCACCAAAACCAGGAGCCGTGTGGCTTTTAGCAATTTATTTAGAAAACTAAGATGAAATAAATAGTAGTTTGCTTTTGTAGCAAGAGTGACGGTTTTTCCTATAAATAACTCAGGTAACAGATAGAGCAGGCAGAACAGAAGAAATCTAAACTGGGACTTGTAAAATCAACAGCAAACATCAGCCTATCAGCACTGAAATGATCCCCTAAGCCCAATCTCCCTTGATGCTGCCTCTCTGGGGCAAAGGCTGTTTTCTCATATTATACATGAGCAGAGTTAGACAAGTCAAACACCTCTAATGCCTCAATAATCTAGAAACTATTACATTTCTAGCAGCGAGCATACCTTTCAGCAACTGCTAGGGATCAGTAAGATGGGATAGCTTACTGAACAGAACTGGCTACATAATTTGCAGTGCCCAGTGCAAAATGAAACTGCAGGGCCCCTGGTTCAAAAATTCTTAAAAAGCTGAAGAGTGACAACAGAACATTCAACCACACACAGGCCCCTCCGTGCACAAGCCAAGCGACTGCACAGGTTTCATGCCCATGAAGTTCACCCTGCAATGAATGATAGTTCTCTCTCCCAACAGGTGATAAATTATAGTTTACTAGGTTCAAGCAAGAGGAGATGAGGGAGGGGAGACTCAAATTATGACTCCACGACATGAAAGAGAAAGATGAGGTGTGCCAATCAGATCACTGTAAATCAGCAGTCCCAGAGACCAGTTTGGTGGAAGACCATTTCTTCCAGGGACCTAGGGGGCAGGGATGGTTTGGGGATGATTTAAGCACATTACATTTATTGTGCACTTTATTTCTATTGTTATTACATTGTAACATATAATGAAATAATTATACAACTCACCGTAAAGTAGAATCAGTGGGAGCCCTGAGCTGGTTTTCCTGCAACTAGATGGTCCCATGTGGGGGTGATGGGAGACAGTGACAGATCATCAGACATTAGATTCTCATAAGAAGTGCACAACCTAGATCCCTCACACACACAGTTTACACTGGAGTTTGTACTCCTATGAGAATCTAATGCTGTCACTGATCTGACAGGAGGTGGAGCTCAGATGATAATGTGAGTGATGAGGAGTAGCTATTAAATACAGATGAAGCTTCACTTGCTTGCCCACTGCTTATGTCCTGCTGGGAGGCCTGATTGCTAACAGGCTACTGACCAGTAGATCCACAGTCCAGGGGTTGGGGACCCCTATTTAAATAATATAATTATCTTGGTGATATGTGTATTACATAACAGACTGACTGTGGGCCAGGCACTTTGCCTACAAAGTTGCATCACCTCATTTATTTCTCACCAACATCCACCAATAAGTAATATTGCTCTCCTCATTTTATAGGTTCATAAGGAAACAGAGGTTCATAAGGTTCATTTTTCTAAGGTCTAACGTCTGAATGCTTTTCTTCTAATTATTACATAATACTGTTTCCTTACATTCAAAAAACATGCAGAAAAGTATTATCGCTTAATTTAATAGCAAAATCTTACAGACCCCCAATTCCTGTAATACACATGATGACATCCACCAGATTTGTGCTCACATTACTCAGTCCCCAAGTTAGGTGTAGGTCTCTTCACAGGACTGTAGGCTTATAAGCATCTCTTTGCAAGGTTTCGTGATATTTCTCACAGGAATTTCCTAATTAAGGCCCGCATCCCCGAGAAGCTTGGAAGTAAGTGGGAAGATCAATATGCGTAGGTTGAACTGTAACTCATCCAGCAAAGTAAAGTATGGGATTATAAAGAGGCACATAGGGTTTATAAAGGGTAATGCTATTGGGGAATCTCTGAAGAATTCAGAGAAGAGGTGATAGTTGAGCTGGGCATGAAATGACATCAGGAGTGTTTAATGTTTATTTTTCTGTATGTTGTCTTTGTTAAAGCTTATTTTTGTGATAACCAATTAAAATTTTTGAAAAGTTGAAAGGTATTTAACTATAAAAAAATCTGTAAGACCACCATCCCCTAAGTAATCACTGTAACAACATGTTATATTTCTGTCTATGATATTTCACGTGTGCATATTGATGGGAAGATGGAATTGTATAGTAAATATTGCTTTGAATCCTGCCCTTTCACTAAACAATATGTTTGAGTCATTCAAATCATATTTTTTAAATAATTTCAAAATATTCCAATATATGGAGGTGCTGTAATTTATTTGACATGTACCTTGTTGTTTATCATTGAAGTCATTTCTTGGTGTGTGTACCTGGTTTCTTAACTTTCCTTTTTGCTTCTTTTCAGTTGACTCATAATACTTGTACTTATTTTTAAAATACAGAGTGATATTTTGAAACAGTGTGTAATTATCAAATCAGAGTAATTAGCATATCCACCATTTCAAACATTAATCATTTCTTTGCTTGGTGAACATTTAAAATCCTCTTTTAGCTTTCTGATAATATGTAATACATTATAGTTAACATTTAAGTTATTTTGAGTTTTAGTGCTTCTATTAACAATGTTGTAAGGAACACCTCCACTCTTTTTTTTTTTTTTTTTTTTTTTTTGGACAGGGTCTCATTCTGTCACCCAGGCAGGAGTGCAATGGCACAATCACAGCTGACTGCAGCCTTGACTTCCTGGGCTCAAGTGATCCTCCCATCTCAGCTTCCTGAGTAGCTGGGACCACAGTCATATACCACCACACTTGGCTATTTATTATTTTTTTTAAAGATGGGGTCTTGCTCTGTGGCTCAGGCTGACCTTGAACTCTTGGGCTCAAGTGATTTTCCTGTCTCAGCCTCCCAAAGTGCTGGGATAACAGGTGTGAGCCACCATGCTCGGCTACCTCCATTCTTAATAACTGATCTGCACTATGAATTACATCTTTCTAAGATTATTTAAGGAACAATCATTGAGACAAAAAGCACTCTTTATCATATATTTAAAATTGCCTATTTTACAAGCATATTAAAATTGCTTTCTTAAAAGCCTGTACAAATGTGTACTGAACTTATTTACACCCCAGCCACATCAGCCTTCAGTTCTTTAACATTCCCACTGTTTTCTACCCTAGGACGTTGGTGTGTACTATTTTAATCACAGTGCCTGGAACATTCACATATCCTAAGATCTGTCCAGAAGTGTCTGTAACTGTTCTTTGATTTGACCTTTAGTTCTTGAAATAGTACCTTGTGGTTCCAGTGTTTATACCACCACAATACATTTCGGTATCTGGTAGGGTAAGTTCTATTCCACCTCCACCCCAATAATTTACTTTTCAAATTTTTTACAGTTTTTAAATATTTTTATTTTTTCTAAATTTAGGTTTTATCAAGCCAACCAGGTAGTCCCCCACAGATTTTGATTGAAATTATATGAAAATTGTTAGTTTGGGCAAAAGTAGCATCATATTATTTTATAGTACTCCCGTTCAAGAATACAATATACATTTCCATTTAGTCAAATCTTCTTTTATATTGCTCAATACAATTTTGTGGTTTTCTTCATATAGGTGTCACACATTCTTTGATAATTCATAGTTGTAGTTGCTACTATATATTCTACAATGTTTATTGCTGTTATTTAGAAATGTCATTGGTTCTTGTATATTTATTCTGCAGCCATTGTACTTTTGATGAACTTGCTTATTAATTCAAAACATTATTTAGCTGTGGTCCTGGATTTCCAAGGTATGTCTAAGCACGCTGTCATCACAGAACCATAATTTTATCTCTCTTTTCTATAGTTATTCTTATTTTCATGGTTTATTGTATTTGTATTTACTGGAATTTTCAGACAATGCTAAATAACAAAGGTGACAGTGAGAATTAATCTCTTTTCTCTGCTTTAAATGGAAATACCTCCACAATGAAATGTGATGTTGACTCTTAGTTTCTATTTTCTTTATCAGGTTGAGAAAGTATCCTCCTATTAGTGTTCCAAGAGATTTTTTATGAGGAATAGATATTCAATTTTATTGAATATCCACCGAGATCAACATTTTTAAATTAGTAAACTTAGTGATTTGATGTATTAATGTATTTTTAAAACTATTAAACTATCATAACCCTGGAATGAGTGTGGATGAGTAGTCATTTTAAGGTACTTTTGAATATAGTTTCCTGGTCTTGTGCTTACATTTTTCCATCTTTATATATGTGATTAGGTTATTGCCCTCTGTAAGTGGGCTGTCAGACTTTGAACTTAGGTTCACAGAAAGTAAACGCCACAGTGGCTGAGATTTTTGCCTAATTTGTCCAGGGCTGGACCCTCTGCCTAGGTCAGTGCCTGATATATAGTAAGTACTTGACAAACACTTGAGTTAATAGAATATATCTGATATTTTTGAAGTTTTTGAGTCAATGCTCATAACTGCTTTCACATAAATTATCTATTTCATCCAGATTTTCAGATGTCTTGGCATATATTTTTGTTCATACATTTATCAGAAGCTCATGTCTTGTTAGTTTAAGATCTGCTTCCTGGATTGAATTTTCCCTTCTATTTGTTTTTCTCTAAGTTACTGAATTTTACTCTTGTCTTCATTTTTATTTCAGTCTATAAATTTTCTTTTATTGTTCTCTTCATAACTTTTTAAGGTTATTGCCTATTTCATTTATTTTTATTCATTTTTCTTTTACTAAGAAAGATTACAAAATTATGAACTTGCCTTTGACTGTATCTTGCCCACATCTCATAAGTTGGTAGTTTAATGCACTTGCGAAGCTTTTAAAAAATACAGGACTCATTTGGGACCTATCAAATCAGAATCTCCGGAACAGAGACTAGCCATCTGTACTTTTTGAGAGCTCCTTGGGTGATTCTGATATATAGCCAGAGTTGGGGTACGTGGGTCTAAGCCTGCCTGGAGCCTGTGCGCAGTTTGGAGTGGGGTATTGGAGAATGACGAGTGCCTCCCAAAGGTGGAAGTTGGCTTTAAGCACCACACGAAAGAATTTGGACTTTGAGCTATAGATACAAGGAGTCATCAAACGTTGGCAGCAGGATTAAAGTTTAGACCACACTTTGAAGACAGTAACTCTGAGCTCCAATGTGAAGACAGAATGAAGAAGGGAAGAGAAAGACTGTCACTGGCATGATCTCTCATCATCATTATCATCATCGTGATCTGTGGATCTTACAGCAGTGGTTCTGAAAGTGTGGCTCCAGACCAGCAGCACCAGCATCCCCTAAGAAGGTTGCTGGTCCCACTTCAGACCTACTGAATCAGGGATCCCTGAGGGCGGGGCACAACTTGTCCTGCTTTTAAAAGCCTACCAGATGATTCTCATGTGTTCTAAAAACCGCTGCCTTATAGTTATGCATCATTCAGCAATAAAGTAAGTGATAGTTTCTGTTCACTGTAACATAAGAAAAACAACATCAGAAAAAATCTGGCTGGGCTTGGTGGCTCATGCCCGTAATCCCAGCATTTTGGAAGACAAAGGGAGGAGGATTGCTTGAGTCCAGGAACTTGAAACCAGCCTGACAGCATATATATAGTGAAACTCTATCTCTACAAAAAATAAAAAATTAGCCGGGCATGGTGGTGCATGCCTATAGTCCCAGCTACTCAGGAGGCTGAGGTGGGAGGATCCCTCGAGCCCAAGAGGTCAAGGCTGCAGTGAGCTATGATCATGCCACTATACTCCAGCCTGAGCAATTGGGCGAGACGGTCTGAAAAAACAGAAAGAAAAAAATTTGTGCATTTATTTCTAAGGTATTTATTGAGTTTCTACTATGTTCCAGCCCCTGAGGGCTGCTACATAGAGCTTACACAGGTTGTACATTGTGGTCTATATGAATCACCCCCTGGAATTGTACAGTGCACAGACTACCAAACCACAGGCTGTGGCTGTGCCCCTGGGTAGGTATTAGGTTGACACTATGGAGAACAAGACAGTGTTATTGTATTCATGGAGTTTACATTCTACCAGGACCAACACACATTAAACTAGTAAACAAATGCAGAAGATAATTATAGATTGTGAGAGTGCTTTAAAGAAACTAAACAGGCAACATCTTAGAGAAAAACATTTCTTATCCAAATTCTTGAGTATATTCACCAACGCATCCATAATCACTTTGAAACCTAGTAAAGAAAGACACCCAACTTTTGAAACACATCCCTTCTCTTGACTACTTATTGCAGATAAGACACTGACACAGCCCTGCTCTCTTTTACACAGCACTTCAGAAATCACAGCTATTGATGTGCGTGCTTTTGACTCACACCACAACACACAGGCTACATACATGTAGCAGCTGCCTCTCTCTGACCAGGGAACATTCTCGTATTAGTCACATGCATGCCTGTGGCAGATGGAGCCCCAGCAACACCTGACTACAACACCCAGAGGCATCATGAGAAATGACACGGCCAGGCTCTCCTGGCCCAAGTAGTTTGCAATATTATCTGATTGCATGCAAATGACAGAAAACACTTTCAGAATTTATATTTGATAGGCAGATCCTTGCTTGTAGGCAGAACTATCTGATATAGTAGAATGTGATGTTTTATGAGCTGGATTGACTTGTTTCATTGTCTGCAAGAAGCTACATGACTTCTGTCAAAGAGGTAATCGCACACACCATCAAGGAGATGTTCTTAATAGAGACAGATGTTAGTTTGACATCATATCTTCACTTTAAATGAGCTACCTCTACTCTCCAGTTCCATGTCACTAATGTGGGAAAAAAAGGCAAAGTTCTGAAAATGTGTTCTGGAGTGAAGTATGGTAAGTGGAGGAAAAAACATCCATATTAAGTAGACGGAGCAAAATAATTCTCATGTTCCTTTCCCCTTCCCCTTCCTCGCCCACACCTCTTCTCCGTAAACACAGAGTCCAAAGGCTTCAGGCTACTTTTACCCTGAACTCCATTTTTGTCAGATCAATGACAAGCCACGTTAACAGCGGTGTTTAATTCTATCAATATGTGACCAATTGTGTTAGATTGTTTGGCCATTGATTTCACTTACAGCTACAGTTGAGTCTGAAAGGAGCCGCTCTTCCTTGCCATACCTCACACGGTGACAAATGCTGAGTGCTGGCTTTGTGCTGGGCTTGTACACACCAATTCCACTTTAGGAACACTCGATCACATGCCAAAGCTCAACCACAAATGATACAAATATTATTTCTGAAATTTCAGGGTCATCATTTGCCTCTCTGATTAGCCTTGAATGAGAGCATGACCCGAAATGAATAGATGAAGAGATAAAAAATCAGAAGGTATGAGAACTAAGCAACTGGAAAAAAAATTCAGTGTTCTAGCTGGCCACAACAAATGGAATTATGAGCAAATCTGAATTCAGATGGTTAAATTGTGATGCTCTTCTATTGCTGTAGTCTTACAGTTTTCCAAAATGACCAGACAAATTACATTTGATCTGGAACTATGGTCATTTTCCATTACTTTCACTCATTCCCTCTGTCCCGCATCCATACTTCCTTTGCTTCCAAAATAGATGCCTCTCATATGGCCTAGTATTTGACAGCGTAACAGGGTGACTATAGTCAATAATAATTTAATTGTACATTTTAAAATAACTAAAAAGTATAATCAGATTGTTTGTAACACGAAGGATAAATGCTTGAGGGGATGGATACCCCATCTTCCATTATGCATTGCATGCCTGCATCAGAACATCTCATGCACCCCATAAAGATACACACCTACTATGTATCCACAAAATTTAAAAATTAAAAAATATATATATAAAATAAAATAGATGCTTCTCATCGGAAGGGAAGCAAATCACTCTCTAGCCAGTCAAAGGAGCCTCTCCACTGTGCAGGAGAAAGATCAGAAGATAAAATAAAGGTCGTAATTTCCTTAGTACCAACCTACAACCTCCTGACTTAGTGAATTTCTCACACGGGCTTATGGCACTTGAAATACCCATTTCACAGCCAGGATATAGAAAATGGGTCTAGCTCTATAAGAAGGAGGAGATTCCAGACACTCAGGATGACTTTAGATTTAGGGCTTTTTCTCCTCCGACTCGACTGAATCAAGGGCTCTCCTTAAAGGCTGGCCGCCTCGGTCAGTTCAGGCGGTCATAAAGAACACTCCCTGGATGGCAGCGAGGCCCAGCAGCAGCGTGCCACCGCCAAAGTCCTTGGCCCTTGTGAGCCGTTACAGCACTCAGCTTATCAATTTACTTGCAAATGGCTCCCTGAAGTATTAACCCAGGTTAATTATTCGTCAAATATGATTATGCAATGGTAATGTAAAAAATCGGAAATGCGGGATGGAATTTTTCACTCCAGCGATTTGGCAATTGTGGCAGCTGGTGGAGGAGCTGGAGTAATTACCAGGCCATTCCAGCTGGTGGATCACCACTCTGGTTCAGGAGGGGAAGGGGGAAAAAAGCAATAAAGGACCGGAGGAGCGGGAATCTGAGCCGTGCCAATCGACGTAGGAAAAATTTCACAGCTGCTGGTGGTGATAAATGAGAAACGGTGGCCCTACTTCTAATCAATACATGTAAATGCTACTCATTACAGCCTTTATACACACTTCTCAATTAGCCTTTCCTCCCACTGGTAACAAGGAATGTCATGCTTTCTGGACTGTGAAAGTGGTTCAGCTCTGGGTTCACCTGCATCCGTGAGACGCAGCAACCAGGCTCCTGGCGCCCAGGGCAGCAGGTGGGAACTCCGAAAGGCCGGATTCCTCCTCTAGCCGAGGCGGCCAAATCCCAAGTGTACCCTTTTCATTAAACAGTGACTTTTCAGACACCACTTGTTCATTTGGGGTGACTGACAATCCCACCCAGACCCTACTTGGCATCTAAAATTGCGGGCGCATTTGAGGACATGGCCCAGAAGAGATGTTTTTTAAACAAATTATTTTCTTCCTATTTGAAAAAACAAACAAACAAAACAACTTCTTTTTTAAAAGTTGTTCTTCTGAGTAATAAACTCTATTGTGATTCAGTGAGTTTTCCACATGTATTTGCAGAATTTTTTTTTTATCAAGAAAAACACAATCTATGAAGGATTCCTTAACTTGCTGTATGTAGTTTCATTTTCCTTTTGTGTAGGGAGATAAAAGTCCAAGCCAGAGCACACTTAGCGCAGCAGGTTGCTTGTGCCTACACAGCTTCTCTCAAGTGAATTTTTTTGCAGCTATGATGCTGTTCCATGTATTGTCAACGAAGTCATTTGGATGGCCCATGTGTGTCTAAATCAGGCATCCTATATTTAAAGAGCTGAAATCCTTAAGGAAAAATGCAAGTCTCCCATTCTGTAAGTGCAGTGTTTTCCTGCCTTCCGGGTGGTGAGTAATTATATGGATTTCATTACCTTCATTCATTTTGTTTCATCTGATATTAAATATAATTTTTCCTACAGTTAATAAATATCCTATAGAAAGGAAAAGACATTAAAACACACACACACACACACACACACACACACCCCTTTCTTTACTTTAAAAAATGGTATTTTACTTAAGTGCATGCTGTGAAAAAAATTTTTAGAATAATTATAATAATGCCCTTTGAAGTTTGAATTGTTGCTTAGTGAAAGATAAATCCTTCAAATTGTGTTAAAAAATGATGTTCATGGGACCAGCAGTTTGACTATCTATCTATATCTATTGATCTATCTATCTATCTATCTCTCAGCCACTTGGACACATGAAAAAATTGTTACCAGTTTGAGTATAATATCACAATTAACAAACAGCCATTGGGGTTAAATGCCAAAGAATGCCCATCATCTCAATATTAAATTGTATAAGTCCGTTGTCAGTTAAGCTGAGGGCAAAGCTTAGGTGTGAGAAGAGAGGAATCAGTTGTACTTCTTAAGGTTTTCCTACATAATAATGTGTATTTAAATCAGTTCAGGTCAAATTTCCTTTATCTGATATTCATAGAGCATCTACTATATGCCAAGCACCTTTCTAGGCAATAAGAATGCAATAGTGAACAAGACAGGCAGAATTTCTGTTCTCATGAAGCTTGGGACTCGAACCGACATCTTTGGAGTTGCTAGACCTTGAGATTCCCAAGGAGAAAGCCCCTCTCCTAAGAAAGCAGAGAAATGATGGCCAGACACAATTCAAAAGACAATTTTTCTGACCACACTAAGAAATGACCAATTACTAAGATAAAGAATCTCCCTTTTGAATCCTTTGCCAGCATCTTTTACTCAGTCTGAACTCCGGAGGGGCATTCATGTTGTTTCAGATACGTTAATTTTTCACCATGGTATTCCAAAAGCAATATCTACTCTTATTCTGATCCTGAATTTCATCCTAACTGCATTAAGAGAGTCTTTTACTAAATAAGGATGCTAGCAAGAGATTTGTTCTTAGAGTCTAATATACTCCCACTGAATTTCAGTTGAATTCCTTTTCAGAGGTAAATGTACTTTCTTCACTCTACAGAAAACTTAAATCAGAGACCAGGAATAACTTGTGATTCTAATAGGAGATAAGAAATGGTTTCTATCTGGCTGCCAGACTGCCTGAGAACACATGGAGATCATAGATCCAAGCAACTGGATATCTTTGGTTTTCTTTCTTGTTTCCTAGCAATAAACACGTTGAATAAGAATAAAATACCATCAATTTCATCCTGAGCACATTCGTCACTGATAATAATCAGACTTTTCTGTAAAGACTGACAGTAGACTAGAATTCTGGATTTACACACCAAAAAGTCCAAACATCCTTATGCAGAAATATTTCCCACAGATAATCATCAGATTAAGATATACATCTATGGTAACCCATTTATATGTAATAATCTACATGTGTCAAATTTTGCTAATGTTCAGGCTAGCTGTCTAGCTCTGCACAAGCCCTAACATGCAATTTATGTCTAGGATTCAGCTCCTGTATATTTGGGAGGCAGATTTCACCATTAAATTTTTTGGTTAATAGTAGCATTGTTTTAGTAGAATTCAGAAATGTGACTGAATTGAATATTGAATTTAATCTTATAGAAATAATGTAGTTAAAAAGGAAACAAATTTTTTAAAATATAGAAGTATGCATATACATATACATGATATTGTCTAAGCTGTTTATTTCCCATGAAGCATCCAGATCTTGTCACACATTAGCTCAAAACTTTCCACTGGCTTTTCATCTTATTTAGAGTAAATTTAAATCCTAATCATGGCCTACGGGATCATATAAAATGCACCTTTCTGCCTCAGAGCCTTTCCAGCTGCTTCTCGAAACAAACTTTCCCCAGATCTCCACGTGACTCAATCTCTCCCTTCATTCAGGGCTCAGCTCAAATGTCCCCTTATGTGACACCTTGTCAACCCCCTCTAATCTAGCATGGTACCCCCATCACACTCCAGTTCTTCATACTGCTTTATTTTTCTTCATAGCCCTTATCTCCACTTGATGGATTATATATTAGTTGTCTCTTTCTTCCTGTCTCCCCCAGTAGGATGTCAGCTACATGGTAGAAGAGATCTTGTTTGTCTTTTTCATTTCTATACGTGGTCCCCATTCTTTACTCCAGTGCCTAGTACATGATACACTTTGAATATTGCTTGAATGACTAAATGAATGAATAAATATTCCCTACCTAAGCCAAGATACTACCAAGATCCTCTTCATTTCTAAAATAGACACATTTTTGGTAAGGAACCATAGCTTCTTATGAGTCACCATGTCTGTCTTATGCTGTGTTATTATCGCAGCCACATGGCTATTGAGCACTTAAAACATCTCAAATCTAACTGTGATATGCTATCAGTGTAAACTATGCCCTGGATTTCAAAGACCAAGTACCAAACAGATTGTAAAATATCTCACTAATAATCTTTAAATTTGTATCTAATGAATACATTTAATTTACATCTTGAAGTAATAGCATTTTTATGTATGAGGTTAAATAAAATATATTGTTAAAATTAATTTCTTATTTGTCTTCAGTTATTTTTTTAATGTGGCTACTAGAAAGTTTAAAATTACATACTTGGCTTCCATTTAATGTCTACTGGACTGTGATGGTCTAAAGCATATTTCACTGCTTTTAGAGTCTTTAATCTATTTCTTTAGCCCACTGGTCTAATAAATTATTCTACTTACATTTGATTCCAATAAACCACCTTTCAGATAAGCATGTGTTGGTATGGATTGTAAATATCTATGTGTATCTCTGATTTCCATATATATAATTTGTATTATATATATACAATTATATGTACAATTGGTTTTAGTTTTCTCACATGCAGCATTAGAGAGTGTTAGCTTTCAGGAGATAGATCTGAATCATCAATACACTGAGAATTTGGACCATCTTTGTTGGCTGAGGCCTGCTTAGGAAAATCCTAGGCCAGTCTTAATGATTTTCATTTCTAAACATAGACTGAGTATGGCAGAAATCTACGAATCTTGCTGCAGTTCATGCAGCCATTTCTAGAAGAAGTAAAGGAAACTCACGACACATTCTTAACTAGCAGGGACTGACTCAACATTCTACTTAATGACCGAGTGCTCATGGCCAAATATGAGTCAGGAGTAGATACCAGACAAACCAAGGCACATTGCATTCACTTCCTGATCCACACCTGAAATTTGCATGCCCTTCTCACAGTTGGACCTTCCTCGGAAGTTGCCTGCCCTCCAAGTGGTGGCTTTTAAACGAACCAAAGTTTGCCTCCACTTTCCTTTGCCTTTCCCTATCCCCCTGGGTATGAGATGATTCGTAAGCATGCCCACAGTGCTGTATACCTTAAATCTTAGCCAAGGTTGAATTCAGCTTACATGGTGACGAAGGTTAGGTCCAACATGCAGATAAAGACATCTGTCCTTGCTGTCTCATGTAAGAGCTGATAATGAGCAAGACTGGAATGGAAGCTGTCACTTTGCATTGCATCACAGGGACCTGAACAATGTAAAGAAATTAAAAGCTCCCGGTGGCAATGGATCCCATTTCAGTCATTAGCTGTGTGGGAGAGACAGGCACCATTCAGGAGACTGGAACCAGTGGGAGTCTTTGGTCCTCAGGGAATTTGCTGCAAATGCTGCTTTATGCCCCACTTCTTTTTAGTGCACCTCAAGAACAAATGAATTGCTAGTCTTTGTTTTGATTATTATTTAGGTCCAGCTACTGTAGATGGAAGGAGGAGGTTTGAAAAGGCAAGGCAAGGGAAGAAAGACCCAGTGCATTAATCTAGAAATCAATATTTTTTTAAACAAATGTATATGCAAAAGTATATTTGTGTGTTCACGTGAGAGATACTATAAGATAATAAATACAAAAATACAAAAATCGGCTTTCTTTATGCTTCCTCTCCTCTCTTTCTCTCTCTCTTTTTTGAAGCTGGCCTACTGAAAATGAATGAGACTAGCAAACCCAGGACTGACTCTTATTTCAGGCTCAGAAATATGAAAAAAATGTAATATATTTTTTAACAGAAACTCTGAGAATATATGCTTCAATCTCGGAGTTTCAAAAAAGGCAGCGAATCAGGCAGAAGGACAGAAGGTTACAGATTAGTACTGGTCATTGCTCAAAGAGTACAGGTTATAAATAATAAAGGAGGAAAGGGTGAAGGACACTAAAATATAACTGGGGACCCACAATGGAATAATCAAAGCAGAGAATCTAATTTCAGCTTTAAAAATACCATCTAACATTGAATTCCAGCTATATAGGAATCTTTCTGCTAACACACTGCCACAGATACACAAATGCTTACCTTACATACACATGGTTCAAAGTTTCAAGAGAAGTACCAGGCTAGTCCGTGATCTCAGGCCAAACAGTGGCATATTGTTTCATTTGCAAAGTGAATCAAAGTATTTTCTACAGAAGTTAAAGTGCAATTTAAAAAAAGGAAAAGAAATATAAAAAGGATTGTGGTAGGTATTTTTATATCGAGGCCCAGTAGTAATTTTATATTTTATATAAGTTATATAATACATAGACATATTAACGGACATCTAACATTAAGGGCCTCACATTTTGGCAAATTTATCAATGTGTCTATAGGCAATATAAACTTGGCCTTCCTACACACACAAACGCACATACAAAGAAAATATAAGGAAGGGAAGGAGAGAAAAATAAAGGCTTAAGGATCTATCTGTGCCTCAACTAACTGTCCTAATCAAAATGAAGGCAAATTCAACTTCTGGAAAAGCTGGCTGTACAGAGATAGGAAAACCTGTAAGACGCACCTCTTCCACTAACAGGGTTGTTCTGCGGGGCACATAATTTATGTCCCTGAAACGTGATTGTTTTGTGGCAAGACTCAGTCTTCACCAGTGGGTTTTGCTTGTTATTGCTGCTGTTAGTGAATCTGCTTCTATGAAAGGAGGGCTCAGTATGAGTGTATAAGCCCCTGGTAGGAGGAGAATTATATAATTAAACTCTTCAATACTTCCATACATCTCAGAAGCCACTCTTGTCACCTAAGTGACAATACCTATAATGACAATAGCAAGTCTTCACATCGTCCGGGAAGTTATTCTTACTTATTTCAAAATACAATTTGGCTATTTTGTAAAAATATAGTTGTTGATTGCCAAATACAACTTTTCATAGGACAACTTCATCTCTGAAGATGTGTACAGATAAATACAATTTCCGGCCAGGTGCGATGGCTCACGCCTGTAATCCCAGCACTTTGGGAGGCCAAGGCGGGTGGATCACGAGGTCAAGAGTTCAAGACCAGCCTGAGTAACATGGTGAAACCCCGTTTCTACTAAAAATACAAAAGTTAACCGGGTGTGGTGGTGCATGCCTGTACTCCCAGCTACTCGGGAGGTTGAGGCCGGAGAACCCAGGAGGTGGAGGTTGCAGTGAGCTGAGATTGTACCACTGCACTCCAGCTGGGGTGACAGAGCAAGCCTCTGTCTCAAAAAAAAAAAAAAAAAAAAAAAACCAACAAAAAAACCCCCCCATTCTATGGATGAGGAAAGTAAGGTAGAACAAGGGTATGTAGGAATGAAGCACATATTTGGTTTCTTAGTCATGTGTAGTCACAGTGGGTATGCATCTACGCAATTCATATTCTCTATATATACACAAATACTTTCATTATCATGAATTTAGAGATTTTACTACTAGTTACATGATTTTTCTTCTTAACATATGTGAAGTTGTTGAAATGTCAGAATAGATAACTGTAAATAAAATAAAATAAGGAATAAAAAAATAAACGAAAGATCAGATCAAGGGAAGGTAAAACTCTCCAAGAAACTGAGGAGTCATTGCTATGAGGCTGTGCAATCATAATAGAAGCCTTAAAAATACCCAAGACATCCTGAAAATGAGCAAGAGATAATAGAAGTGCTGTTAGTGTATTTTAAATCCTGGCCAAGCCATAAAGGACAATAGAGACGGCTCCAGAATAGTTTCTAAAATGCCCCAAATTAGCAAGTAATTGATGCTCTAATATCTGGGAAAATCATGCTTAACTATAAAGAAGTATGTTTTAGGAGTGGATGTTTTAATTCAGGCCCAAACCAAAGAAAATTGAAGATATAATTTTCACAAGTATCTAATCAAACACACATTCTATTTCTCACCAACTTTCTGAATGCTTGATTCTTTAGTTGAAGTTAACTCTGGTCTGTGTTTTGGATTGTCCTACTTCTCTGAAGAAGCAACCAACCTTTCAGTTTTCCCTAGGGGATGGAGAATATGTATTCACTGCCATAGAAACACATGATAATCAAGGCAGAGCAAGTGCACACTACATACAGCGCAATGAAACAATGGCTTCCATGGCCTCGAAAATTCATTTGCATAAATTTAGCATTGATTGAGGACTTACTACATTTGTCAATCATCGTGACAGCTGATTTGCACACATCAGCTCTAGTCTGCTCAATAACTAAACACAGTTTAGGTTCGGTATTTATATATGAGGAAACTTAGGCTCAGAGAAGTTAAATAACTTGCCCAAACCACACTGTGTGTAACTGGTGGCATGTTAAGAGACATGCATATCACTGGGTGCGGTGGCTCAAGCCTGTAATACCAGCACTTTGGGAGGCTGAGGTCAGGAGTTTGAGACCAGCCTGGTCAACATGGCAAAATCCCGTCTCTACTAAAAATACAAAAATTAGCTGGGCATGGTGGCACGCACCTATAAACCCAACTACTTGGGAGGCTGAGGCAGGAGAATCACTTGAACCTGGGAGGCAGAGGTTGCAGTGAACTGAGATCGCACCACTGCACTCCAGCCTGAACCACAGGATGAGATTCCATCTCCAAAAAAAAAAGAAAAAACAAAACCATGCATATTCATGACCTCCCCAGTTTAGACTCTAAATTGGATCCCAATAGGCAAGCAGATAAGCAGGTTAAGAAAACAGTCAATCTAAAATAAAGACAAAACAGAAAATGGAGCATCAGGGGAAGGGCAATATTCCTTCTTCCTTAGATTGCCTCCCCACTGCTGTTACATGCACACTTCATGCTGTCTTTTAAAATACTTATGTTTGCTTATTCTGCATAAGGCTGTGTGCTAAATACTTTACATACTACTTGGCACTGGTGACCTATGGACATGCCCATTCAGCTGATGGGAAAATTGAGTTTCTTTAGAGATTAGCTTGCCCAGATTTCACAGAGAGCGGTGAAGCTTGCTTTTGAGAGCTGGCCTGGCTGCACAAGAGCATGTGCTCTTTCCACTCAGTCATGCTGCTCCTCTTACTGTGTGTGTGTGAATTATGCTAATTTCATACATTAACCGTGTTCTAAACGCACAAGTTAAGCTCACGACTTAAAGGTAATTTGCAGTCCTTCTTCCAGGAAGTACAGAATCCTTCTGGAAAATACATAAACACATTTCATAAAATGGCTATTTGCCAAAAGGCCCAAATGATAGGCTTAAGATTACATCACAAATTAGGTGTGAAAATGGAAATGGCATCACATCCCTTGCCCTGGGTGTATTATCAATGATCACCATCATCACCTACACCTGATTACTAAATACTCTCTGTAGGCTGGGTGTGGTGGCTCATGCCTGTAATCCCAGCACTTTTGTAGGCTGATGCGGGCAGATCATTTGATGTCAGGAGTTTGAGACCAGCCTGGCCAACTTGGTGAAACCCCATCTCTACCAAAAATATAAAAGTTTGGTGGGCTTGATGGCATGTGCCTGTGGTCTCAGCTACTAGAGAGGCTGAGGCAGGAGAATTGCTTGAACCCGGGAGGTGGAAGTTGCAGTGAGCCAGGATCACACCACTTCACTCCAGCCTGGATGACAAAGTGAGATTCCATCTCTAAGTAAATAAGTAATAATTAGTATCTCTATATGGCCCCATATACACTAAATTGGTACACATTAATCTTTTCCTCCGAGGTAGATACACAAATTTCTGAAAAAAGATATGCTGGCCAAATAATAAATTAAAAAAGAAAACAGCAAATGTAGTATGTACCTACTACAAGATGATGAGTGAGAAATAATAACGAGAAGCACATACTTTGACAGACAATGTTGACCAATCTTTTCTAACCAATTGGGAAAATCATTTCTAAACTGCCATTCTTAATTATGCCACTTAGCAAAGGATTCTGGCGAGTGACAAATCTGGATGGGAGAAGACATTTGGTAATGAAAGCCAGCATCTACAAAGGGCCTTCTCTACTGTGAGCTGGGAAAAATGTAACATGGATTATTATTGCATTTCATCTTAGCAAGAATCATCTGAGGAAGATACTATCATTCCCACTTAATGGATGAGGAAATGGAGGTTCTAAGAGTAAGCAACTTTTCAGAGTTTACACAGCTTGTAACTGTCGCAACTAAGATTCATGTGTTAAAATTATGGTCTTAACAGATATTTTTGTGACTTTTTAAACCTTTCTCATACCAACGTCTTTCTCTCTCTCAATCTGTCTCTCAGTTATATACAACTAAAACAGAAGTTTCACACAACAGTAATCACCCTTACATGTGATACATGTTGACATTTTTTTCACTGTGGGTCACAGTAAAAACATTTTTCAATTATTGAAAAACTAGCTTAGCAGCCTAGCAGAATCTTGCAAATTGACTAGAAAGAGCCACCAAGAATACTGCTGGCTTACCAATTTCTCCAGTTTATGTGATTCTCACCAGTCCTGGCACTCCTGTATCAGATTCCAATGAGGATCAAGGCTTTTGAAAAGTATAAAGGACAGGGTTTCTAGTAAGAAAGCAATATTGAATTGTGCAGTATTTTTCCAATTACAGCCACAACTACTCTATTCTATTCATTCCAGAATATTCTGAAATACTGTATTTTATTTCATTTTAAAAAATAAATGCTGTTATTAACCTACCACATTGATTTCATGACACTGGATGGAAATCAACATTTTAAACATGAAATAGAGAAGAATGGAATAAAAACATATTTAATACAAAGATCACCTTGTTGAGTTGCCAATAAATTATAAAATTTGTGTTTTCTCTTAAGCTGTTTTTATTACAGACTAGCTATGAAAATCAGTATATTTCATTGCTCAACAGGTTGACATATTCCCAAGAAATATATTATGTGTAGTATCGGGTTACTTTTAATTAAAGGTATGACTTTTCATGAAAGAGAGAGGTAATAGTTCATTGCATTGGTTAGTGCCCTATTCCTGTGCTTTAAATAATTATTTTTTATTTTAGTTATACATAGCATTATAATCAGATATATAGGCTGGGCATGGTGGCTCACACCTATAATCCCAGCACTTTTGGAGGCCAAAACAAGAGGACTGCTTGAGCCCAGGAGTTTGAGACCAGTTTGAGCAGCATAGTGAGACCCTACCTCTATTTAAAAAATGTTTTAAAATCAGATATATGAAGTATAATGTAGAACTGAATTTATCTGATACAATACTATGGTACCTAGAGAATTAACAGGCTTCCAGTCAATAAGTGATATGATATTTGCCAAACTCTTGTAGACAAGTGCTGGTTTATAATCACTTCCTACCACATGGCACTTTAACTTGGCTTGGATTTTATTTCATTTCATTTCAAACAGCATCAAATGAGAGCATTGTGTTCCCCAATCCCAAGAACATCAATTCATCATAGATGCCTTCTAATTCTGTGAATTGCAAGCCCTTTGTTTTATCACATTGTCTCATGTTTGAACCATGTATGACATATATTCTTATTAACCTGGAGAAATTATGGTAAAATGAACCAAACCCACTATTAATTTATTTTGGGTCATAGATAAGAATACCTATTCTTTAGGTCTGGTTTTTAAAATTCCTTTTTAATTTTTACACAAGTAATACAGCACATTTTTAAAATCAAATAGTAAAATGCTTAAAGAGAAAACCATTTTTCTTGCCCCATCCTTCCTCACTCTTTAGTTCCCCTCCATGCCTATATTTCTAAATAACAGGCTGGCCATGCTATTCCTTGATTATCTATTTTAGCCATTATTTATAACTTTCTCATTTGGAGGCTGAGAACTGAATTCTCTCTACCCCGTTTCCCCTCCCCTCTTCCAACCATCCTTCCATTTGACTCTCCCCCAAAGCAAATTATATCACTATCTTTGAATAAATCAATTTGTGATGTTTACATTATTACCATTATGTATTCATTGTTTACAATTAAGACACAGTGTACAGTGATATTTATTTCTGACAGTTTGTTGGTAACTTATAATTGTCTATTTAGTAATTTTCTATCTGTAAATCATTATTTCTTCTTTCAAACTCTTTGCCAGTTGCCCTCAATGTTGTTGAATATGTCAGGCATCTAATTGTGCCCTTTCCCCAGGGGCATCCCAGTGTTCTATTCCTAACAGGATTGGTTGCTGTCCAGACCTTCCCTCCCCTGTGTGGCTGGGACTTCCCTCCACCTCTTTCCTGGGTCCCATCTCGTTGTATGGCTCTCAGGCCTTCTTTGTTGGTTTATCCTCTCATTTTGCTGGAGCAAATCCTCCAGTAGCTTCCCAAAAAGCAGTACGTAGGAGATGCAGTTTTTCAAAGTTTAACATGAGTGAATGAAAACTATGACTTGCTGCATAGATTGGCTGGACTTAGAAGTCTACACATGACTTGATTATTTTCTAACTTGTTATTATTGAGAAAACTGATGTCACTCCAGTTCCTGATATATGCCCTTTTGTTGTTTCTGAAAATGATTAGAATCTTCTAAAATGTCATGGTTATTTACTTTGGTGTGATCTTTTTATATTCGTTGTGTGTGGGTTAATGAGAAATTATTTTTGTATTACTTATTTGATAATTCCTCCCTTTCTTATTTGTCTGTTCTTCTTCTGCTACTCCCGTTAACCAGAGAATGAATTTTCCGGTTCTACCTCTAATTTTCTCATTAATCTTTTCTATCCTGTTTGATCTCTGTGTACTGCCTGAAAACAACTGGTAGATTTCAACTATCTCTTCTAAACCTTCTGTTGATTTTTTAATTTCACTCATCATATTTTTTAATTTCCAGGAGCTCTTTCTTGGTCTTTGTCTCTTCTCTGTGGCATCCTTTTCCTGCTGCACAATTGTAGTATTTTATGTTGTTGAGGGGATTTTTTTTTCCTCCAAGTTTTATGTTGCTGTATACATTGCTTCTATTTTTCCAGAGTTCCTCCTCCCAATCCTGTTTCTTTATTATCTATCTTTCATACTGAAGGCTTTCCTCAAATATCTGGTGATCCTTGGCTATCAGGTGTTATTTAAAATAAGGACACTCTTGCAGTGAGCCGAGATCGCACCACTGCACTCCAGCCTGGGCGACAAAGCAAGACTCCGTCTCAAAAAAAAAAAAAAAAAAAAAAAAAAAGAAGGACACTAAAAAGCTGATTGGATGCTCTGTATGCATAGGTGAGATTTATTGACAGGATTTATTAGGCTGAGAAGGAGTCATTTTGCTGGAGAACACTCAGTGTCAAAATCTGAAGGCCTTTTCTAGTGGACCAGCTCATTTCTCCAGAGAAGAATCCTGTAATTTTCTGCTAATTGGAGACATGGGAAAGGTGGTATGGTAAGAGTCTAAGGATGGCCACCAGCATTCTATAAGGTGAGCAGGGGAAGGAAATTGAGCATTCAACTTCTCCATTGGTGAACTCCATTGGAGTTCAACAACTCCAGCCCTCAGAGTGAGGGTCCAGTTCTCACTCAGTGCCTTTGTTTTCAGCCCTTTGGGTTTCCTATGCTGGGCTGAGTGTCCCTGAGACTGGAACCTCTCTGTTTCAGTTTCCCCAGAGAGTAAGGCTCATGCCTCTGATGGGTGGGGGAGAGTTGCCCACCTTCTAAGAGAGAAGAAGGAGATCTTGGTGCTCTGACTGCTCTTTATAGGTTTTCAACCAATCTTCTTGCTTTCCGCTGTAGCTGAACACTTCCTGTGCAGAGGTACTAGGTGCCCCAGTCCCTGAGGGGACCAGTGGCTCTGCTGTGAGGACTGGCTCCCTCTTGTTGGCTTCTCCTGCCTGCAGCAAGGGCTCGCCTTTCTCTACTTAGCCAAGTCAGTTATTACTCACCCATTTTCCTGCTTCCAAGAGTTTGCTGACCTATCTTGTTCAGGGTCATCTCTTTCCTGCTCCTCTTTGTCCTTGTAGGTTTATGTCTTTTTAGATCCCTTCATGGTTATGTTTATTGGGTTTCAGAAGAGAGTGAGAAAAAAATGCATGCTTTCAATCGCCCATGTTTAACTCTGAGTCCACTGTAGCATTTTTTGTTTTAGTTTGTTTTGTCTAGCCCCTAGTAGTTATCAGTATGGGAGCTGGTTTGGTTTCCCTGGGAAGTATAATTTTGTAACTCAAGTTTGTACTGCCTTGTGAGGCATGGTTGTTTGCTCTTCCCTTGCTCGACACCCCCAGCTCAAGCTTTCAGCAATCACATTAAAGATTTATTATCGGCCGGCGCGGTGGCTCACGCCTGTAATCCCAGCACTTTGGGAGGCCGAGGCGGGCGGATCACGAGGTCAGGAGATTGAGACCATCCTAGTGAACACGGTGAAACCCCGTCTCTACTGAAAATACAAAAAAATTAGCCGGGCGTGGTGGCAGGCGCCTTAGTCCCAACTACATGGGAGGCTGAGGCAGGAGAATGGCGGGAACCCGGGAGGCGGAGCTTGCAGTGAACCGAGATCGCGCGACTGCACTCCAGCCTGGGCGACAGAGCAACACTCCGTCTCAAAAAAAAAAAAAAAATTATTATCATAATGATTTACTATGTAACAAGTGAAGCAATAATTCATTTGCTATTAAGCAATTTTCTGGGTACGCATTGCTGAATTCACTTGAAACATACCTATCTTTCAAAATGTATGAGATCAAAATGCAACTGCATAGGTGGTCCGCCTGGCTGTAATTCACTACAAAAAAGAAGCTCTCTCAGACTCACCATACAAACAAGAAGGTGCCACTACATAATGTCATTTCAGAGAAATCAGGATAGGCTCCTAATCCACCCCTGAACTTCCTAGTGCCTGTCTGACTTATTGACTAAAATTCTGTATTTAGTTTTAAAATTTTTTTTGCTTAAAAGTGATGTACAGTTACTCTTGGGAAGTGTACAGACATAAAAAACTTGCTGTAAATAAAAAAAATCTGAAGATTTTTATTTGGAAGGAGGGAAGTCATCAGGATATCTAACACTGGAGGGAAGACAGAAAAATGTCATAGAGAAGAGGAAGGAGGCTGGCAGGTTAGAAGACACCAAACACCCAAGCCAACTGGTTACACAGATGAATAGTTTAGTGGCTAAGAGAAAGGCTTTGGGGGGCAGAGAGACCAGAGTTCAAAACTCACTTCCATTTATTGGCTGCGTAATATTAAACAGTTAGCCTCTCTCTTTATTTTCTTATCTACAAAACAGGAATGATAGTATTTATTTCAAAGAGATTAAATTAGGTTACATATGAAAAATACTTAGCAAAGTACCTGGCACCTCATAAATATTCAATAAACACTAGTTAATTATATGAATGATAATGATAACTTGCTTCATATTTTTTTTTTCTTTGAGACAGGGTCTCACTCTGTCACCCAGGCTGGAGTGCAGTGGCGTGATCACAGCTCACTGCAGCCTCTACCTCCTAGGCTCGAGATTCTCCCACCTCAGCCTCTCGAGTAATTGGGACTACTGGTGCACGCCACCATGCCCAGGTAATTTTTAAATATTTTGTAGAGACAGAGTCTCACTATATAGCCCAGGGTGGTCTTGAAGTCCTGGGCTCAAGCAATCCTTCCACCTTGGCCTTCCAAAGTGCCGGAATTACACGTGAGCCACCATGCCCGGCTCACTTCATAATTTTAACTGGAGCTTGCCCTAAGTGCAGGGGAATAAAAAGATAATGCCCAGATGGAGAGGCAAGTCTGCTGAGTAGACTTTGCCCAAATCCTCTGTAGGACAGTGAATGAATTACTTAACCTCTGAACAATCTCTTACTTTTAATCTGCAAATGAGAGTAAAGTACTCAAATTTGAATTCAGTCTATAATCAAATAAATATTTCTGTAATCCAGGAAAGAGAAGCTGTTGCCAGAGTTACGTAAGTATAGTATACAAACAGAACGTGTCTTTAAAAAAAAAAGATTTTACTTCACTTTAGTTTTGCCAAATGCTCTATTTTTTCTTCCTGTTTCAAATGGCAGCATCCAAAAAACAAACATACCAGGCCTGATACCGAGCTCCGGAAGCTTTGACTTGATCAATTCTCATCTTTTCCCCAAAACCAACACACTGGCCTAAGTTAGGGGTTCCTATAACTTTGCTCTCAGTAATATATCAGCAAATACAGTTTCTGCTCTCACTTCTAAGGTTTCCGTGTAATCCTAGAAGTCTTTATGGAGTAGGCAAGACCTGGGCTGGCTTTAAAGCGATAAGGAACTTCTTCATGTGAAGGAGACCAGCAGGCTCTACTGGGCCCAGGGAACAGTGGCAGGACAGCAAGGAGGGACTCCTGAGGGAAGTCAACCTTGTTTGGAGCCAAAACCAGAAAAGAAGTAGCAGAGAAGGAGTAGGAAGCAATGGAAATAGAAGGTATCTAAAATAAATAAATAAATAAATAAGTTCTGAAGGTTTTAAAGAAAGTTGAGATTTAATGGGAGGGTGAAAAGAAATGGAAGTTTGTTAAGAAAAATGATATGGTTACATATCCCATCTGGCATCTCTTCACACAATCGCTGGGAGAGAGATGAGGACAGGAGGCCCTGGCTGGGCCTGGCTCTCTTCTCTGGCTGTATGATCATGGGCATCCATCTGGATCTCCCGTTTCTCATCTGTTGAATGAAAGGTAAAGCCAAAACCCTCAAAGGTTTGCTTTCCATACCCACCTGATATTGGGGAGATCACTTTTGTCTTTTCACAACTGAGAATATAAATTGTTAATTATGTATATTTTAACTACTAATAGGCATTTTAGCTCCCTAAACCACTATGATTTATACCTATGTAAATCAAAGGAATATAGGCCTATATAATGCAAACACACACATCTCTATCTACTCACCTATCTGTCTGCATGTGTACTCACATATTTATGTGAGTAACTAATGTTATGCATCTTTCATAAAATTTAAAAGTCTCCTTCAGTTAAGACACGTGATGATTTCTCCAATTAGCAGCAAAGCGCTCACAATACAAAAATGATTAAACATTAAAAGATGACACTCTTCTTTTGATGCAAGGTTTAACAACTTCATTTTTATGGTATAAAAGCTGTAATTTAGCACCTGACCAATGCAATTTTTTAAATGAAATTCCTGGCCTTTAATAACATCAAAAATCAGTTTCATCTCTTTTCCCAGAAAAAAAAAACAAAACACCTTTTTATTAACTTCAGGTGGTGATTTCCATGTGAATGATATTGTTTATCTGTACTTTCCCCACATGTGACTTTATTTTCTTCTAAGAAATATGGAATATTGCTTTGGGCCTTTGAAAGGCAGGAGGATGGAGGAAGTTTCCATTAGAATCATCTTCACCTAAAGAGGTTTTAAGACTCACCTATCCATTGACCCATGAAGAGTAAATGCTAAATTCCCATAGTCAAATACTCACTCTAACCCTGCAGAAGAGATGAATGAGCTTGCCTCTTATTTAAATTACTGTGAGATGGATAAGATTTGTACTATCAGTTGAAAGGTGATGATCATGACTACCATCACCATCACATGGCTGTTAACAACGACAAAAATGACAAAGAAATTTGGATTCACCCAATATCTTCCTTCGTAGTGTTTATTTGTACGGGTGTAATCTCAGTACTATGCAATTCCATGTCAATATTCAGGATGTTTACCTATAGGTACATGCATGGATTCATGGTTTGTTTGTTTTTATAAACCGTATAGCTTAGGATCCTGCTGGGCCTCAAATTAGCATTCAGTTAAACCATTTCTTCAGAGATACACTCTGCTGACTTCTAAATATTAAAAAAGTATGCTATGGATCTAGCTAGAAGGGTGTTCCTTGAATTTTTCCCCCAATAATGGCCACGTCTTTTTCTCTTTTCTCCACACTTACTCACCTCCCATCAGCACTTGTGACCAAGAGCAATGCACCACATTGGAAGCAAATGTGCTCTCGTGAATCTCCATTATAAACAACTCCATGTGTTCACAAATTATTTTGGTCCAGGGTAGATTTTGTGGAAATGAGGCATTTTCCTAGTTTGCAGAAACTAAAGATAAACTATTTCTGAGGCCCAGTCCCTAAAGAGCCAATTTGCAATAAAAAGAAACAAACCTAAGAAGAGAGATGTAATAATATCACAACCACTTCTTCAAATTTCCAGATCTTTTCGAGTTGACTAGGTTGCTGGTCAGATCTTTAGAAGCCCTGATTTTATCTCTGCTCATTTTAGCTCCTGTTTCCTCTATGCAACTTGAGGGAGAATGCTCTAATTCCTTGACTCTGTCATCTCCTTGCATATTCTCCTGTATTTTAATTTTGATTTGGGGAGAAAACATGAAGCTTGTGTTTCCCTTGGTGAGCTGCTCCAAGTTGTAGTCCCATTACTGCAGCCATGAACCTCTGAACCAGTAACCCATATCCCAGGATAAGATTGTCTGGCAGTTGTATTTTAAGGTTCTAGCAAATTTTACCTGTTCATTTAACTTAGAGTATTTCTCTTTTCTTTTCTTGATGCTTAAAAAACAAATACAAACAAACAAACAAACAAAAAAAACAGAACAAAATAAAAAAAACAGAGCATTTTCTCCTGGACTTTCGCAGGCAATGGTGATACAGTCTCATAAAGTGGGTACCAAGAGGCCCTTTCTTGAGCATGGTTTTGGAATTTAAATTCAAGACAATGATATACTTCAAAAGTTTCTCTCATGTTTATTTTTACATACTGTGTTTCTTTGGAATTTATAGTCTAAACTGACTCAAGGATAAAATCAGGATACTCATGTGAGTGTTCTGATCTCTGGAAATAATTTTTTTTCTGTAAAAATGTAATTAAAATTCAAAATTTTCAACTGTCTTATAAAAATCAAGAATAGTTAATTAGGGGGATAAAATATAAACATCTAATCCATAATAGCTTAAGATGGCAGTATCTTTTCTCTGATATTGCCATCTCTGGGGAACAGAAACTTTAGAAATCTGATTAGCATTGCTAATCAACACAAATCCTTTCGGCACACAGTTATTATATAGCTACGTAGCCAAGCCTAATTAATATTCCAGAGTGCCAATCAAGTTTCATTTTTATTCATTTGATCTATGAACTTTCTCAAGTAAAACACTGATTGGGGGGCTATAATTAGCCCCTAGAGGGGATGATGTATCTTAAAAAGTAAAAGAAAAAAAACACTCAATTCTTATGCTGTAAGCAATTTCATGTGGATATTAACTGAAATAGCTTGCCAGTGGCAACTCAGTTTAAACAGCATTTTTGAATGTTACTTCTCTGCCCTGCTTTTATGTTTGGTTATAAGTATATTGAAAAAAGAGTGGACAAAAGGGTATCTGTGATCAAGCAATAGCACCAATAGTATAAGCATGCAATAATATATCACTTACTGTTAATAGATCATAAAGCTTTTGTGCTACGTGCTATTTCCAGTGTACAGAAACATTTTGTTATAGCGAGCACTTCTTTGTAAGGATATTTGTTCCAATGAGATTTTACCTGAATTCGCTCACTTAAAAGTAGTACTTTTAAGTTACCTGTATCTTATTTAAAAGACTAATTTCAGTCCTTAAATTTCTGAACCAACATGTTCAGCCAGTTTTCAACTGTGCAGACACATTGACAAGGGCTGGCTACTGCTTTGGGTTTAAAATACAAGTGAGAAATCAGGTACTCACAGAATTATAGAACTGGAAGTGTAAGAACAGAGGTCATCTGAATAGCATCTATAGCAACTATCATCTCTGGCTGAGGACTTCTAATGATGAAGAAACCACCACCTTCTCAACAGGTCACGTTTAATTCTGGACAATTGTAGCTATTTTATAATTCCTCTTGCATCATGCCAAATCAATTCCCTTTCCACCCACTGGGGTTTGGTAAGTCCTCTGAAACCACCCAGAATGAGTCCAGTCTTTCTCCAACATTAAAAAAAAAACTGCCGATAATTGCAGATATTGGAAATATCTCCCATGGCCTTCTAAGTGTTCATTTCTGCAGGTTGACTGTTTCATTGTTCAGTCCTTGCGTGATATAATTGTGAAACTCTTTATCTTCCAAGGGTCATCTGAATGTACTATAGTTCACTGTCCAAGCTGAATGCTCTTCACTCTGAAGACCATCCAATGTCATTTTGTCTATCTCTTTATATCTCTATATCTATTTTTTATCTGTACCTATATCTAATGTATTTGAGTATCTACAATTATGATGCAGCTATAAAATATAAAAATTCATTATTTTAACATTTGTTGAATTAATTATGCAGAGAACCATTAACAACAACAGCATAAAGAACAAAACCCTGAATGGTTGGTCATATTTTGGTCATATAACTAAAAGGTCATATTTTTCTTAATCTGAGTAAAGGTAAAACTCTTCACTTTCATTTTACTATCCACAGAAATCTACATACTAAGAATAATTCATAAACAACTTCTCTCAAGAAAAAAAAGAAATTGGTGTTGGAGCTAAAATGCTACCATGATAATCCTGCCTAAATGTCTTCATGATGTTTCTGAGGTCAAAAAATTATTAGTAAAACTTCATCTCCTTGTGGGGCCTCACAAACCTAAAACTGATATGTTGGGACCAAAATAGCAGACATTCCCAGAATTGTATTTAGAATTAATACTATCCAAACAATTGTGTAGTGGTAATTGTTTAACAGCTAGCCTCCTGGGGACAAAAGTATACATATATATGCATATACACATTTATCAAAAATTGATACAAAGAATGTATAACACAATTTACAAAAAATAACAAAATATACAATGTATTTAAAATTTTTTACACATATAATTCTGTGACATACTATTTCTTACAAAATCCACTATCAGTTTTTATAATTCTATTGCCAATGATAGTGTTATAAAATCAGACTTCAAATAAATGTTTGATTACTATCTGATTTAGCAAGAAGTCATTCACCCCATTGACAAACATTCTGTATGAATGCTGATTGTTATTTTCATTTATGTCAACAAGATAAAAGTGAAATAACAAAGATATATATTAGAGTTTCACTCATTTGTCAATAATGTAAGTGATTTCCTTGAAGAATCATATAATATCTTTTGATTACTGGAAAACTGTTTTCTAATTTATTTGTGCTATTAATAGTGTAATACTTATAGAGACAACACAGTTTTAACTTTCATCTATATTATTAGTATTTTCTCCATCACTTTTCAAGTTTAGACAATCAACCAAACAATAAATAAAGCATTTGCCTATTTCCATAGTGTAAATACTCTCTCCTTGGCCAATTTCAAGCTACCAACGTGATATAATTTAATGTAGGATTGGGAGAAGACATATAATAGCACATCATTATGTAGTATTTCTACCATGCAGATGCAATAAATGTGAGTAACCTCAAGAGGATAGAAACCAATAAAATAAAATATTTAGGAAATGATCAGTTTTCATATTTTTAGCTTTGTTTTTAACATAATTTATATAATTATAAGATTACATTAATTTTTTTTTTTTTTTTGAGATGGAGCCTTGCTCTGTCCCAGGCTAGAGTGCAGTGGCACAATCTCAGCTCACTGCAACCTCCACCTCCCAAATTCAAGTGATTCTCCTGTCTCTGCCTCCTAAGTAACTGGGATTACAGGCACACACTACCACGCTCAGCTAATTTTTGAATTTTTAAGAGAGATGGGGTTTCACCATGTTGGCCAGGATGGTCTCGAACTCCTGACCTCAGGTAATCCACCCTCCTCAGCTTCCCAAAGTGCTGGGATTACAGGCATGAGCCACCGTGCCCAGCCAGTTATGTAATTTAATTCTTAATTGCAGCTATGTTTAACAATTAGCTCACAAAATTCCTAAAAATACAGCAATTATCTCTCACAGGCCAGCATGAGCTGGCTCCAGGACACCACCCATGGTAGACTTAGGGAGATATGTAATTTTTCAAGAGCTATCTCAATATTCTAGACTTCTCTCTGCGCTCTGGAATCATTGATTCAAATCAGAAATGTTGCTCTAAATTTAAAGCCAAAATAACTTCATCAGTAATGCTACCTATATGATTTACATTTTCCACTGTGTAACAGGTATACCAGACTTACAGCTCCAATATTTATTCCAAGTCATTAAAATACGATATAAGTTACACTATCAAACTAAACAATACTTTTTGCCAATCCTATAAAAATGTTATAAACTCATACACCAGGACTAACTTAACAGAATAAGCTAAAATCCCTACCAAGCAAATGGAAGGATGCCTCATTGGATACTGGGTCACATTATGCTACCACTCATCAGGCAGAATTTATTCCTTTCCAAAGACCAACTTAGGCTGGATATCAGTGCCTTTGATCAATACCAGCATACACAACTGTGGTGGTTTCATATCTATTAGCGGGTATTAAAATGGTAATAATCGTATATGGAATTATTCTTACTTCATTCAAAAATTAATAATTGGCTGAGTGTGGCGACTCATGCCTATAATCCCAGCACTTTGGGAGGCTAAGTTTGGCAGATTGCTTGAGCCCAGGAGTTCACGACCAGCCTGGGCAACATAGCAAAGTCCCTACAAAAAATTAGCCAGATGTAGTGGCAGCATATATCTGTAGTCCCAGCTACTCAGGAGGCTGAGACAGGAGAATCACTTGAGCCCAGCAGTTTGAGGCTGCAGTGAGTTGTGATCACACCACTGCACTCCAACCTGGGTGACAGAGTGAGACCCTGTCTCAAAAAGTAAACTCAAAAGCATAAACAAAAACTAAAAATTAATAGAAAAATTAGGACACCCAATTTACAGGCAACTAAAGATTCCCAAGAAGGTTTTTTTTTTTTTTTTTTTTCCTTACAATTGTATACTTAACATTTTCCTCTAGTTTTGATTGGGAAATTCTTGTGCTAATGCTTCATAAAAAGGTATAATTTTGTTGCAAACTATTACCTAAAAACATCTCAAGAGTGCATATAAATCTGTTTGTTATTGCATACTCCATACACAAACCTCTCCACATATTTATTTCATTAGTTAATGACTGTTTTATCTTTATCTAGAAAGAAAACATTAAAACTAAAATCTGTTGATGGATACTAAAGACCCATTTCATGCGGTTATTGTAATAAGAACAACAAAAAAAGCTTCCTCTTGGGGAATGCATTCATTTTATCTCATAATTTCTCTGGGCAAATGAAGATATCTCTAGGAAATATTCCGTGGTTGTAAGTCCTCAGTCCAGGCTGGGGGAACATGATCAAGTATCTGGGGACATGGCACGGGGTACCCCAGAGCCTCCCCTGGGCCACTATCAGAGGCATAGACCCCTAGGGAGAGACACAGGTCTGTTTGGATGCTGTGTGGGAGTCATTGCCATGAGTAGTCCAGCTGAGGTCAAAGGAAAGAAAGAGGGTTGACCCCTGGTAATTTACACTGCTGGTACCTAGCTTAATCTCAACCAGCACCCAGGCTAGGATAGAAATTGGGATCATTAAAGGAGAGAAAAAAAGGGAAAGAGCAAAAAAAAAATTGAAGGGAAACATTTTGACTTCCTTAGACTCCCTCCCCTCAACAACTGCATCTAGGCACTCTATACCAAGACTATGCACATGTCTTCACTCTTTCGATTATCAGTACAACCAGATGAGGCGGTTACTATGGTCGCCCTCATGTTACAGACGAGGATCCCATGTTAAATAACAGTTTAATGGCCAGGCTGGAGAACTGAGAGCAATTTCAGAATCACAGTTATAGCCCATTGTGTTGAGACCATCTGTTCCTGCAGATTTATACTCTAACCCTTTCCACCTTGCTCCGTGTTCTGGGAGGCTGATCTCTATGGACTCTATCAAAGGCTTTTCTTGCTCTGCTGTTTCCACTTGGGTTTTGTCAAAGGAAGGGAAGAGAGAATAAAATTGGAACATTTATTCCTTTGTCTCTTTTCCTGTGGAGTCTTGTTGGGGACGGCTGCATCCCGCAATAGAAGTGAACTCTTTCATGTGACTCTCTCCTTCTGAGTTTTGGTGTCTGCCTTCTCCCTGGTCCCTTTTGGGTAAAGAGAGAGGACAAGAGTCCAAGGGTGATAAGGACACTGCATTACTTATGCTTGTGTGTTGTGGGGGGCAGGGGGTGGTTCCACTATCCCTTGTGTTACTCTACATTCTACTCAAACTTTTGTAAATAGTACCATTATTAAACTTTCCTCAGTTTACTCAGTTTAAATATTCCATCTCTTTCCTGCCAGGATCCTGAATACAAAAATACTATAATATTCTGCCATGTATGAACAAATTGTTGGTCTCTAGATAACTAGCCAATTCAAAAGAAAATATTTTCCCATCATATTTTTTGTTAATATGTTTTATTTGCTCTTATCTAACAGTCTACAAAAGTTGAAAAAACATGGGAAAAAATAATTCTGGTGTCTTTTTTAATATGAAGAGCTCATATGAAACAATAAGAAGGTGGGCACAGTGGCTAACGCTTGTAATTCCGATACTTTGGGAGGCTGAGGCAGGAGGATCACTTGAGCCCAGGAGTTGGAGACCAGCCTGAGCAACACAGGGAGATTCCGTCTCTACAAAAATTTAAAAAATTAGCCAAGCACGGTGGCACATGCCTGTGGTCCCAGCTACTTGGGAAACTAAGGTGTGAGAATTACTTGGGCCCAGAAGGTCAAGGCTGCAGTGAGCTGTGATAGCACCACTATACTCCAGCCTGGGCAACAGAGTAGGCCTTGTCTCAAAAAAAAAAGAAAGAAAGAAAGAAAGAAAGAAAGAAAGAAAGAAAGAAAGAAAGAAAGAAAGAAAGAAAGAAAGAAAAAGACAAAAGGTGGATTTCTCAGCAAAAGAAGTGAAAAATGGGCAATTCACAGATAGTCAAAAATCACAAAAAGAGTATTCAAGCCTAATTAGTAATCAAATACAGGCAAAGTAAAATAAATACTATTTCTCCTGTACCAAATTTTCCAACACCAAAAATACTGATAAAAATCAGATTTGTGAAGGAATCAGAAAATGGAAAGTCTCAAATACTGTTCAGGCTTGAAACACTGTTCATAGTTGTATAAATTTGCATATCCTTTCTGAAGGGCCTTAAAATGTGAATACCTATTGATTTAGTAATTCTACTTCTATTAATTTGTCCTAAGAAAATGATTAAAGATGAAAAAATAGTTTTATCTACAAATATTCAATTTTAAACATTGGAAACAATCTAACTGTCCAATAACAGGAGTTTAATTTAATAAATGATGGCATGCCCATATGAGCAAAATACTTCACATCATTTAAGCTATTGCTATAAAATATGTCTGCATAGAAAAAATGTCCACTGTTATAGTTTCAATACAAACTAAATATGAAAAAAGCAAACCACAAACCCATTTTATTACCACATGGTTATAGATTATCACAGCATAGTTATATCATTAGGTTGTAGATTTTTACATGTCATCTGGAACATGGAGGGGATGCTGTGGGTGTTTGAAATTTATTCTGAGATGAACAGGAAACCACCATAAGTCTTTAAGTAGTAGAGGGCAACAATGCTCCTAATGGTATCAACTCTATATTACCTAAGGTCTAATGGCCAAATCCTGGTAAATATCTGCCTCATGGAGTTTCTGTAAATGACAATACTTCAAAAATGCTAGTCTATGCAATCGTTATCATTATCACTATTAAAGAACATCTGGAAACAGTAAAGCCGAGTGTGTAGATGCACTTGGATATCTAGTTTATTATGAAATTTTTATAATTGGGCTTTAAGGAAAGAGCTTTTGTGAAAAGTTCTGCAGACTGGCATTTCATATTGCATCTTTGCGCCACACACCATGATCTACAGAGAGTGGTTACAAGAACTGAGCTTAACATGTTCTGGTACCCAACCCACCTCCCCACTTGGGAACATCCCTGGCTGTACTGTTTGTGAAGGCTGGCATCCAACTGGGTTCCATCTTGGCTTTCCATGTATCCCCGGGAGGACTGGAGGGCTGGAGGGTATTGATTCAGGAAAAGAAGATTCCGGGCTGGAATTCTTAGAATAGTGAAAAGAATTCAGAATTAAGTTCATGACTTTTTCTGTTAATAAAAACTTCTTAGTCTGGCCACTATTTGAACAACACATAGCAATTAAGCACATTTTAGTTTACCGAGTCCATACTTAGAATAACTACAGATAATTCTGAGTCTTAATGGAATCTTTTGCCCCACCCCGCCCACTTTCATCAACAGAGCAGAAATTATTTGTATATCCTTCTATCTAAAGCACCAAGAATACTTATCCTTTCCTGTGCTGAGACTTCTTGATAGAAATTATCACACATGAGGAAATGTGGCATCAACTTCTACAAGAATTCAAGACACTTGAAGAGGGAGTCTCTTAGATAAAACCAGAAAAAACAAAAAAACAAAAAAACCCTGAGGTTAAAAATATCCTAAAACATAGAATTTGTTTAATTTAAAAATACTTACAGAAAATTGTAATGTAAATGATCTTCTTATAAACAACAATTACATGAAATATCTTCAAACACACCAACTTGTTTTTTCTCAGCCTATCGTTTTTTAGAATGTCTAGGGGTAGACATAAAGGCTCGGAAATGGTTTATTATAACGGAAATTTCTGTCTGTTATTACCAAAGAGAAATGTATTGAGCTTAATATGTTAGATTTGGGAAATCTATTTTCATTTGCTATAACTAAAGTTCTATCATAAGTGTGACATAGTGAACTTCTAGATTCCATCTGCCCTCTGATCCTGACGCCCTAAGATAGACTTCATTTTTTATATGCTTATTGAGTAAAAACCTAGATTCCAGAATTTAAACTAAAGCTCTTAATGTCTGTGAGGAAAATAAAAGTGATAAAAAAGGTAACCTTCAGGAGAACTAAACATGCAAGTATCTATAAGATAGTGAGCTATGCTCACTAAATGTTGCAGACATTATCTCCCATTTAACCCTGCTTCAAACAAGATCTTCTGATCCATTCAAATATCTCTTCACTAATGAGAAGATACTGTCTCCAAAGTGCTTTTTTTTAAGTTTATGAGAGAGAAAAGAAATAGACATGTAGAAGTAATGTTACTTTTGTGGTGATTGTAAAACTTGTCCATTAATTTGTTGATACTCATCAAAAGTAGAGTTTAATTCCCCTCTTCTCAAATATGGAACGGCCTTCATGACTTGACTCTCTAATAAGTAGACAGTGGTGGAAATGATGCTGTTGACTTCCAAGGCTAGGTTAGAAAAGTCTAGTTTATGAAAACCAGAGTCAATGCAGTGCCTCTTCCCTTCCCTCTCCCTTGTCTCTCCATGCTTGAACCCAGCCACCACATTGTGAAGAAGCCCAGGTACATCCAGCCACCGGGGAGATCAATCACAAGACTCATGTGAGAACAAGCCGTCAGACGATTCTAGCCCTCCACCCAAAACCTGCCACAGCTGACACTAAGTCGGACAGAAATGCACTGTCTCTACCAGGCCTGCCAAAATTGAAGATTTGTAAGCAAAATGAATGTTATCATTATGTAAACCTCTGTGTTCTGGAATGGATTTTAGTGCAGCAAAAAATAATGGGAGCAACCCTATAATTGTAACTAGAGTATTCGTACTTTAAAAATAGACTGTACTTCAAATAACACATTAGCAGAGGCCGCAGAGAGCTGGTGGAAGGTGCTCCCACCGTGTCTCAGGCTAAGCATGGGGAATGAGAGGCAGCTCCAGAATTTTGAGCCTATCTAGTTTTGCTCCAGCTTTCCCAGTTTTGCTCATTCAGAAGGTGGATTTCAGTATTTCTCATTAACACTCTTCCTGGTCCTACCCCTTTTCCCACAAGGAAGCCCTAATTCTCTACTTCCCTTTAGGTAATTACAGCTGGAGATAACTCTTTTCACTCTATATTTTTGTCCATTATGTTTGCCCTCCCTGGGATGCCTTCTCTGTTCTAACCTTGAAATATCAGTTTTAGAAAAATGTCTTATCTAAATGAAGTCTGGAGGTCATGAACATACCAGTACAGGGGTTCGCCAGTACAGAGGTTCTCCAGCTCCAAGTAACACAAAACTACCCTGGCTTACTAAAGCAAAAACTGGAAAGAGAGAAAAGAATTTGTTGGAAGAGTTTAGTATGGATCACAGAATTCAAGGAAAAAGCTACAGATCTAGTTTTCTCTGAAGAGATAGTAACCAAGACTCTTCCAGGAATCAAGGTGGTAAAAATCAGGGGACATTTTCTAGGGGAACAACCAGCTAGACACAGCCTCATGGCTTTTCAGTCTTTGGATCACTCAGTTCAAGAATTAGCGTCTCAGGAAAAAGCACCTTGTTGTCTACTTTGGGCCATGTAACATCTCTTTGTCTAGGGGAATATGGAGCGTCTTGACTGATCGTCCCACCAAGACTGTATCCAATAGGAGAGGAGTCATTTGCCAAAGTCACATCTACATATTGTCCACCCAGTGTCCACTACAGCAGCCGATGCTACCAACAAAGTCATGAGCTTTCATTATTCATCTCTCTAGCTTCTGGTACTTCTCTTTCAGAACACTTCTCACAATGACAAATTATTAAATTTCTGGATAATCATTGCTTAGGATTTGAGTTTCCTTTGAGTTTCCTATGAAGTCTACGAGAAGAGGGACCAATTCTGCCTAACTTCTCACCATATTCTCAGCACCTAGTCCAATACTTAGCACAAAGGTGCTCAATAAATATTTGTTGGATATGTGAAAAAGCACTTTATCTTTGTTTTGTTATTAATATTTGTTGATATATACAGTTTACACCACAGAACAATGTTTTGGTCAACAACAGACTGCATATATCATGATGGTCCCATAAGATTATATCTTATTTTGTATTGTACGTTTTCTCTAGGAGCAATAGGCTGTACCATACAAGCCTAAGTGTATAGTAGGCTCCACCATCTAGATTTATGTAAGTACACTCTATGACATTTGCACAATGATGAAATTGCCTAACAACACATTTCTCAGAATGCATTCTTGTCATTAAGTGACACATCACTGTATGTGTGTGTGTATATATATGCACATGCATACATATATAAATATATATGTGTGTGTGTGTGTATATATATATATATATACACACACACACATACCTCTGTCCCTAGATAGGATAGTAGACTCCTGTGGATAGAGTCTATTTTCCCTTAATATTCAGTAAATATTGGCCAAGTGTGGATGATGTCCAGAAACATCCAATTCAGAAGCAGTTCAATTCAAAAAACATTTATCTGGCACTTAATATATGCAAGATCTATTATCTGTCCTCTAGGGGCTAGCTATCCAGCAAGGAGGCAGACAAATGCACAAGTCATGATAATACTAGGCAAACACTGGAAATGACTGCAAAAGAGGCTGTAAAAAATGAGAAAGTAGTTGGAAAGCAGGGGAAGGCAAGATTCATTGTAATGTTGGAAATCAAAAAGCTTAGCCAGAATATTTTGACCACAAGAAAGGAGGAAGAGCAAATGGGGATACACTGAATAAGTGTTAATTTTTGAATAAATTAACCTCTCAATAAATTCATTATAAGCGACTTAAAGAGCACGTCAAGATATTAAATGGTTATTTGCACCTGGCCCTTTCACTTAATTGAAATTGAAGTGTTATTAGCTAACAATGTAATGCTTTGTAGATTCTGTAGATTTTTTCATAAAGGCTGATAGCTGATAGGAAAAAAAATGCATCTCTGGAGGATCAGAAGACCAAAAAATAAGGTATCCTTCCAAAAGATAGTGTAAAACTATTACCATTTTCATGGGCAAATTATTGTAAAGAAAGTGTTAGAGAGAGGAAGACTATTTTAATATTTTTAATTAAAAAGGTAAGCTACGATTTTGTTTTAAAATTTTGTAATTGACTAATAATAACTGTATATATTTATGAAATACAGTGTGATGTTTTGTTACATGTGTACATTTTGGGATGATTAAATCAAGCTAATGAAGGCATCCATCATACCACATACTTATTTCTTTGTGGTGCAAACATTTAAAATATACTCCTTTGAGAATTTTGAAATATACAATACATGATTATTAACTACAGTTACCATGCTATTAATAACTATAGTCCCTAAAACATATTCCTCCTGACTGAAACTTTCTACCCTTTGATCAACATTTCCCCTTTCACCACCCTAATCCCGCAACCTGCAAATTCTCAGGGATGTCAAAGACCGTAAAAGTTTCAAGGACTCCAAGGAAGGAAGATGTTTGAACCACCATGGAACATAAAAGAGAAATCTGTACCAAAAAAAAAAAAAACATTCTTGCCTAGAAAAAGCAATTCTTCTCTTTAAGTGCTGACTTTTAGTCAGGACTGATTAAGAAAAGAATACACAGCCTGGCACGGTGACTCGCGCCTGTAATCCCAGCACTTTGGGAGGCCGATCACCTGAGGTCAGGAGTTCAAGACTAGCCAGGCCAACATGGTGAAACCCTGTCTCTACTAAAAATACAAAAATTAGCTGGGTGTGGTGGCAGGCGGCTGTAATTCCAGTTACTCGGGAGGCTGAGGCAGGAGTATTGCTTGAACCAGGAGGTGGAGGTTGCAGTGAGCCAAGATCGTGCCATTGCACTCCAGCCTGCGCAACAGGAGTGAAACTCTGACTCAAAAAAAAAAAAAAAAAAAAAGAATACACTTAACTTTAATAAAAATATGAAAAATTGGAAGATTTAGTTGCAGAGTGCACTCTAGGTGGTGGCTGGAAATGAATGGTGTGGAAAGGCAGGTCAGAGCTGGGTGAGAGGCTCAGTAAAGAAGGCTGGACCCAATTCATGCCATAGAATGAAGATGTGGATTTTCATTCCTATGTACAATGTAGCCCAACCTTGTATTTGTTTTCCCAACATCATCCTTTCTACGCTGACACTGCTCAGGGGTGCAGCCAAGTGTAGATAAATTTAAGTTTGGTTACCCAATGACAAAACCACAGAGGGAACAGTAATAACATCTGGGACATCTAAGGGGCGATACAGCTATAAATTCAGTGAAGAAAGTCAAAACTGTCACATTATATGAAAGGGATGGTCATTGCCACTGGCTTAAAAGAGAGTTTGTCTCTTCTACTTAACATTAACACAAACGTGTACATTAATTCAATCTGAAAGTATGATTTAATATTTTTTAATTTCGCAATATATTTATTGACATTGATCGACACATGTTAAATGAGTGGTTTTAGAAGTGCCAATGATTTCTAAGAAATGAGCATAGGGTATGAATATGTATTTAAAAAAGTGTGGGGTTGCCATGGCAACAACAACAATAACAGAAAGATGTTCCTTTACTGATCCTGACAACTTTGGTGTATATAAGAGGAAGTAGGTTTTACGGATCTCAACCAAAATGTGTAAATATCCCCAACAAAGGTTATAACATGTTTCCTCCCAATTATGGCTCCAAATGTCAATTTAAGCTACTTAAATATTCACAGCATGTTCAAACCCTTGGGAGTGTGGCACTAATAGATTTTTTTGAGGTTGCCATCTTATTTTTGGCTTGTTCCTTTTGAAAAATATATGAAAAGGGTTCATTCTTGAAGATTTGAAAATTCCAATTAAACATTGGCTATGAAAATTCCTTAAGGAATGAGGACTCCATGGATTTCTAGTTGAAGGCATGTTCCCATACCTAACACATAACTAACTTTTTGAGAGAGGCGCTTCCGTTTAGGGGCAAAAACGAGCTCTCTGCTGGGACAGAGAAGACCCACAATCTAGTCAAATCCTTTGTTTCCGGAGCAAAGGTTACTCTCTCCACGTCTAGCTTGAGTTTTGGCTTTCATGGAGAAGCTATGTTGAGAAAACAGATCTTAACGTTCAGAGCCCCTGCTGATCATTAATCTCCGATCCACACTCCCAAGAGAACTCCCATCAGACTAAGTCACTTCTCAGACCTTGGAAAGATATGCATTGGGCTAAGAAGTGAGGGGAAGGGGCTCTCATTATTAAACACCACCATGTGCAGGCATCTTATTTGCCTTCCTTGACATAATCTTCAACATCCCATCAGGTAGGTATTTTAACACTCACGTTTCAGAAGAGGAAACGGAGGCATAAGCTCATAGCCTTGTGCCTAGGTCAAGGGTGGTGATTCGAACCCAGGTTACCATCCTTCTGCAGTACCATTTTTCTAAAATTGTCACATGACTTCAATGGAATGTTTCTCTCTCTCTGAAATTTTCTGTAGTTCACCCTGATTTGGTCACAAAAGCATCCTATGAAAGATCTCTGGGCATTTAACTAGAAACAAATGCTCTGTTCCCAACATGGGCAACAGTATGGTCAAGGCAGAGAGATAGAAGTGCTTGGCCTGGAGCTGGCAAATTCCCTTGGAGGGAGGGAGGAACAGCTGACGCCCCTGGGAGGAACTCCACCCAAAGACAGACTGCCCCCGGGGTATCTGACCACACCGCGAGGGAGAGGCATTTGCTGCTGCCCACAGACATCTGGCTTCATAGCACTTCTCAAGGCCAACATTATTTTTAAAAACGCTATTATTTGAAAGAATCACACCTTCCAACATTTTAAATTCAGAGAAGAGTGAGATAGATGTGTAACTGCCCTGTTCCATCCTTGCTCACCACCTCGCTTATGTACTCTCCAGAATGAAGAGAGTGAACTATCGTTCCCTCTAGAACCTGCTTACAATCCATTTATGAGTCTGAATTCTTTCCTGAATGGACTTGAAAAGAAAGCAGAGACTGGAGAAGGAAAGGATGTTGCCATTAGGAAGCAAAGATCCCCAGAACCTTTCTTTGATCAGGAGGACCCTTGGGGGCTGATGTTTCCTTATGGAGAAGCGTGGCTACTTCCAAAGGCCACAATTTTGGTTTTATGGTACCTGCTGCCCAAAATTAATCAGATTCTTTCTAAACATAGCAAGTACATTTTCAACTCTTAACTAAGTGTGACATTCATTGAGCTCCAGTTACATTCCAGGTACTCTATAGGCTTTTACATGTGTCATTTCACTTCAAGCTCAAGATTGTCCTGTGGTGTACCAGCAATACTTCCATGCAGAGATGGGGAAGCTGAAGTGTCAACATGTTATTACTTTACCCAGCCAGTGAACAAGTGGCAGAGCCAGACTCAAGCCCACACAACCTGACTCCAGAGCCTTGAAGCCCTACTTTATAGTGTAAGACAATGACCAGGTGCGGTAGCTCATACCTGCAATCCCAACAGTTTGAGAGACCAAGGTGGGAGGATAGCTTGAGGCCAGGAGTTCAAGACCAGCCTAAGCAACAAAGTGAGACCCGCCTCTTGCAAGTTGAAAAAAAAAAATTAGCTGAGTGTGATGGTGTACGCCTGTAGTCCCAGCTACTCAGGAGGCTGAGGCAGGAGGATCACTTGAGGCCAGGAGGTTGAGGCTGCAGCCATGATCATACCACCGTACTCCAGCCTGGGTGACAGAGCAAGATCTTGTCTCAAAAAAAAAAAAAAATAAATACAATAAAATAAAATAAAATAAAAGGAATTGGCCCCCGATAGAACATATGTAAAAACATAAGTAAATAAAAATAAAAAAATAAAAATTATATAAGACGAACAAGAATTTTAGGAGGAGAATGAAGGCAGAAAAGACAGGGAGGAAGAAATAATCTAATTCATCCTCCCTTTGGACATGATTAAGAGACAATCCCTAAAGAAGAGCAATTGTGTTCCATGGCATATGCACCAAACCCTGTAATGAAAACATTGCGAATGTCATTTGTCACAAACCACTTAATGCTCCTTTCTTCTTCCCTACTTTTTGGAGATCATAGTTTTTTTCTCAAATGTTGAGGCTTCTAACCAACAGACAACTTTTGAAAAGCGTGGTTTTGAAGACTTAAAATTGCCTAAAAAGGTACCAGAAATGATCAAGTAAAATAGAATGTCAATGTGTGATGCTGATTGTGGGCCATTTCAGGGTTGGGTCCCCATGTCTTGTTCAGTTTTGCATCTTCAGTATCCCTCACAGTGGGCAAGCTAGGTGATCAATTCTATCTGGTGTCTTCTCTACTGAGTCCTCAGGAGACAGCACCACCCCTGCCACAGAGCAGGTGCTCAATAAACATTTATTGAATGGATTAATTCACTGTTCCATGTTGAATGCATAAACTGTATTGAATAGAAAAAACTCATACAATAAATAGGGCAAATTATGGGTTTTCGCTTCTACTCTACACTGTAACTACACGATATATATGTACCCCTCCTTTGTTTTGAAAGTGGCGCAAAAGTAAGAAATCCAGTTTCAAAACACTTCACGGCAAAGGAGAAAAATATAAGAAGTGGAGACAACAGAGACTTGATGAAAATTCCTAGGAAAAGTAATTTCAAAGATTCAATATAGAAATGATCCCAGGATATCATGGTTTTATTTTCATCAATTGTTTTATTTTGAGAGGAAAAGATTGTTCTTCTAACTTCTATAAACATGCCCCCACCAAAATGGAATGTTTCTTTGTATGGCTTTGTGACTGTCAGAGAACAAAGAAGGAAATGTGATGAATTTTGACAGAGAATAATAATAATAATAAAAACCCTTTTATTTATTCTTTAGTACCCTCTCTGGAAAAGGGCATATATACTAAGAATGGCATAAAATGACAAATATAATGACACTGGAATTTCAAAGAGTGCAAAATGTTAAAAACTTGATAACCATTGTAAAACAGCTTCATAATTAAATTTATATTGAAAATGTCATCACGTTTTATCTATATATTAAAGATATGAAATCAATTTTTAAAGTATTTAAAAAAATTTCACATATATATTTGTTTCACCTGATACACACAGTTGTGTTATTTTGCTTTTACATTGCATGAAGTATTTCATTATATAAGCTAATTTCAAATATTGTTAAACTAAAAGCTTTACATTATTTTTATGTTCACTTGCTAAATGTTCAGACACAGCCACATTAAAACAAACCATGTCAGCTTTCAGCCATCTATTTTTAAATTTTAAGTCATTTTTTTTTCCTAGGCTGCAAAAGTGTATTACCAAATAAACTGACAAAACATCTCAGCAACTAACATAAACGTGCAATTTTAATGCCTTCTAATCACACAAATCAATATGAGATTTTTGTACTTGTGCATGACCTTCTTCAAATTATCCCCCCATTTTGGCTGAATCACAACGAGTGTGGGCTATTTGATAAAAAACCCTAAGTGTGTGAAATAAGAGCCCTCGCTTCTTCTGCCAGACTCCTCTTGACAGAAAGATGATAGAAGCATCACATCCCTGGGAGAGTAAATGCAAACTGACAAGAGATGAGCCTTTAGATGTTGAATATAATCTTGAATTGTGCTTGAAGTGTCTTATTATCTTGTCTTTTGATGTCTGAAGGGGTGGCTCATTGTTAGAAAAAGGAAAACCCTCGCGCATCTTTGCCATCTTTAAAAATTGTTTGGCCTTTAACAACTGCTTTTCCAACTAATGTCCATTTCTCCTGACAATAAATATGGCAGGTCGTCGGCAAGTGACAAACAATTTACTTTACATGCCACACTTTTATGGGTTTTGAGAGCTCATGTGGAAGTATTTTAAAAAGCCCATAGAAATTAGCAGTATTACAAATGTTAAGAGGACTGAGATCTCCATGCAGATACTGATGTGAAGTTACTCATCATGGTTATTTCCTGCTGTTTCTGGTTCTATATCTCACTGGTGCCAGATTCAAAATTCAAGTTCTTTATTTATCATTGACTAAAAATAGCCAGAGAAAATGAAAGAGCAACAATCAGTTCTGACAGATTCCATAAAGGAGATGCACAAATACAGATTTCCGACACACACTGCAATATTCAGAAAGGTGTATTTAAAAATGCTTATTTCTAAGTAGGAGATCAAGATCAACAATGGGCTTGCTGCATTTTGCCTTTTATTTTTAAGAATCTTCAGCACGTTTTAATTTTCACCGCCACTTTGGGTACCCCTTACCCTTTGTATCTACCATTTGTTTTGTGGTTTTAGTTTTAACTTAAAAGTTTAATGATGTTCCTGGTCAATAGGATTTCTTAGCAGCTAAATCACAGTCCTGCTAGCTTTCTGTCACCCAGCCAGATTTTGTGAAAGCTTTCAAGATCTTTTCTCAGACCTCCGTCACTCTAAGAATCCATAAGAATTCTCAAAAGGACCATAAACCGTTACAGGGTTCAGGTTATTGTATCATTATAAAAACATATTGATACACTACAGATGACAAGACGTGTAGCCACCATTCTAAGCTACTGCAACCACCTCCATGCCATCAGCAATCTCCAAGGTGACCAGCTCTTTTTTTGTAAGCAGGCAGCTGTAGATATTAATTCCTTTTAAAACATGAGGCATAATTTTTAACACTTTTCTGATGGCCTGCAGATTCCAGTTGGCTTATTAGAAAACTACCATGAATACAGGATGCAATTAATGGGAGAAGTAAAGATTTAAACTAGAGCAAAGAAATAGACTAGTCTACCTGAAAATTTGAGCAACTTCTTGGGTAAGGCTTAAGACTAAAACCTGCCTTCACCTTAGGAACCAGAATAAAATGAGCCAATCAACACTTAAAACAGTGACATATGTTCCTCCCAAAAGTTTGTGAAAGTTTTCCCTCATAATCGAGAGGATCCTTGTTCTGGATATGTACGTGTTCGTAGATTATAGAACAGTGTATGGATTTAGTTAAATGGATCCATTGAAATCGGAGTTTGATGCAATATTTCTTGTATGCTTCTCCTTTTGCAAATAGCATGTGTCCTTTCTGACACATTTCTATCTTGCAGTATTTTGGGAAACGAAGTAGGTATATTGAAAAAAATGCCAGTTTTGATGAAGTGCATTTCACTCCCCACATTACTTCCATGTGTATACATTTTTAAATAGAGGAACATGTGGGTTTCCATTCGACTTTTTATTCTCCTTTACCCTGGGTCGATTTGAGCAAAAAGTCACGTACAATAATTTTTCATACTTTTAAAACAGCTTCAAATATTTGCATTTTTAAATAATATTAACCCCTTAGCTTCTCTTCTGCTTTGACAGTGATGATTCCTTCCTGCAGGAAGTCACCCCAAATCATTAATTTGCAAAAATAAATGTTGCCATATTGGTATTAAAAGGCAAATAACCACATATGTGGTCATCAAGAACTGCAAAAAGAGATTAATCATACCATATTACTTTAACAGTAAATGTTTAAAATATGATTTCTTTATTGTGCACCAATCACACACTGTACCTTGATATATAGGCACATAGAATCCTTAAAGGAATGTGTAACAAAAATTGTGCTTAATGACTATTGAATAAATGCTTTTGACTTAAAAAAAGAAAAGGATAAATGTTTATATTGTGATATATGTCTATCCCAGAAATAGACAAATATTTAGGTTCCCAATATTTTAGATCCCAGAGTCTTCCCTAGCTTAGGTAAGTTGGTATGCTTTAAAAATACATATATTTTCTACAAGTCAAGTTGTCCAAAATCCCCAGATTTCTTTACTCAATTAAACTGCACAAATCCTGAGGAATCTTCTTGTCTCTTCTGCTTAGTAAATAGCAGCATCGAAGAAGACACTGGAACTTGGATTCTAGCCCAAGTAGGGCTGAAGCAATGCTACAATATAATTAGTTTCCCTTTTTTTGGTAAGCTATTAATTTTGATACATTTATCAGGGAACTGTTTTTTAAATATACAGGAGAAATGCTTTTAAATGTTGGATGGATAGCATGAACTAAAAGAAGGCTTATTATTATAAATGAGACTTTGCTAGTTTTACAATAGAGAAAATACATACATACTACAGATTCAGTAAGACAGTTTGAAGCATTGTATGTGTATGAAGAAAATACGGAGAAAAGCAGATCATAGACACACACAAATATTTTATACAGATAGCATTACACTTATTTCACTGTGCACTCACAGTGCCTAAGAAAGAAAATATAGGGAAACAAAAATAAAGTACGGAAGTGGTAAGAAAATGGATAAATTTGCATTGCTATTTTAAAACATTGTGTTAATATCAGTCTTTAAATATGAATTCTTTGGCTTTCATAAACTTCTGTCATAATTATGCTTTTATTCTCATTAATAGGATGAAATTAAAGAAATACAAAATATTTGGAAGGTACATCAGTCAATCCCAAGAAACACTGATTATTTTACAGGAAAAGATGAAACACTAAGAAAACTACTTAATGCCAAACAATATATGCAGGATACACGTATTCATTAAATTGTGAAACTGTTTCATGTTGGTTATCATTGGGACATCATAAGTGTCCTAAAAATACCTTCATATTCTACTTCATTCATGAGCTAAACTAACAGGTTTTATTTTGGTTATTTACTAAGAACATTTTTAACCATGTTAGTGAATGCAGATTTCATTATATAGTCCCATTTTCAAATGGTCTTTTGTACAGCAAATCTCTTAAGCATTTAGTTCATGTATAATTATATTACTTAGTTTCTCTAATTATAATCTGATTATTTTTCCTTATATTTTCAAATAGTTTTAATGGCAGTGTGGTCCTCCAATAATTAGTCACTTGCTTAGACTATTAGTTATGTTGTTCCAGGTAGCTAATTTTTTAATTTAAAAAAAAATCACAATATATTCTTGTTACATATAAGACCTTAAAATCACTTAAGAAGGAAAAACTGTAAGAGAAGTTTGGGCATGGATTTTCTTTTCCATTCTCAAATAAAATATAGACATTAATATAACATACTAGGAAATTTTTTAAAGTAGAAGTTAATTATTAGGAAGCGATCTCAGGGGGTAGGCATCTTGATTAGGTAGTTTTAAAAAATCACCTTGGAATATTTATAAAACAAAATTAATTTCCATTTCTCTGCGAATGACAAACTTTCTTTAGCCTCAAGAGATCCAGTGTTATTCTTTCTGACCTCTGCATTCACACTAAAAGGGCTTAATCCATTTTTGATAGCTTATAAAGTGTCACAGCATAGACTAGGAGATGTCTCCAAACAAGTCCACCCTTGTTTCATTTTTATGAAATCTGACTTTGACAATCAGGAGGTGAAAGTTTACATTGAAAAGATTAAGAATCAGATCAACATGTTTAATAATCGACCTCATCAGAAGCCCCTATATTGCCAAAGCACAGATACTCTTTTATGAATAAATATTACTTGAAGATATTCCCAAAGAAAAGTCCAGTGTTGATAGATTTAGAAGCTCATTCAGAGTCATAGCATGACAAAGTATATGTTCAACTGCAAAATACCATATAAAAAATTAAAACAAATTATGCTCACTTGTTTCTCTCTCAAAGAAAAGACATTTGAAATTTAAAAAGATAAACATTTAAAAAGTAAGACTGAAATGGCATGAATAAAAGAAAAGCTGAACAAAAACGCCAGCTAAGTACAGAACCCAGGAAGACAACAAACAAGAAAATTCCAGAGCCAGGCTGGTATTAAAGAGAAACCCATCCGCTGGAGAATGGCAACTGTTACTATGAGCTTTCTCTAGCTACCTCTGCCTTTGGATATTTTTAAAAAATTTATTAACCTGACAGCGGGAAACTTTATACAGATTGCCCCCTGACAGGGTGCCAGTTTGGTATAAACACTTTGCTATCCTTTTCTTTAGCATAAAAAATCAAGAAACATGTTAAGTGGAGCCAGGTGCATATTTGGGCAAATGTGCCTGCTTCTCCGATTGCCTCTGCATTCCCAGGGAAGGCCTGAATAATCAGGGCAGCCCAATAGCAGAACTGAACCTTCTACCCTTCCTCTTCACATTTACTTTCTTTTTAATGTGTGAATGTCTGATGTATTATTAATCCCCAAATATAAACCAGCAAGGTCGTCAATCAAAGAAAGTGCCAATTCTCTCACAGATTAACTGTTGACTGTCTCATAACAAACAAGGTCCACTTGAAACGGTCAAGTGAAATCTCAACGTTGAAGTAGGAGAAAAACGTATTTGGTCAATTCTTGAGAACGGGAATGCTAGCTGTATAATTAAAGCAGGTGATTAAGAGCGAAAGCAATCTTCTTAAGGGCTGAGCCTTGGGAGCTTGAATCTGGAATGCACCTCTATTTATTAATTATGACATAAACTGGGCTGGGTGAACTACAAAAACACTGTAATGCCATGTAACCTTTAAGTCAGAAATATCCAACACATTCAAGAGATGAAAATGGGATCATTTAAAGGAGTGATGATGTACAGATTAATCTCATTTCTAATACCTTATTTCCTGTTGTTTTTAGGACAATTTAATGACAACAACAAAATATAAGAATCACAGTAATCCAAATTAAAGGGGAGAAAAAAGTAAAACCATATCAGTATTTTGACTTGCTAATGTGCTACCATGGAGTATCCTTGGACACTGCAATATTGAACTTCCTGCTTTAAACAGAGGTCTGACCTGAGCACCCCAGGCATAGCGAAGAGCTAGCAAAGACAGGCACAGAGGAAGGTCTCCACTGACGATTCTGGCACATATTGTGCACTGCCCCCCATTGAAGTGCACTTAGAAATGAGCAGCTCCACAAACAAATATGGTGAAAAATTTGAACACCAGTGCCTCTCTATATGGATTTATTTTTATTTCAAAGCTTACACATTCATGTTATTTAAAGTGGATTTATTTATCAATGGAGCATTACAGTGTTTTTCTGGGGGGAAAATCTAAACTAAAATTGTCCAAATGCACACAGCCTCTCACTGATTTTTTTAAAAATACCCCTGTGCATTAGACTTTCTTAAATGTAAGAAGTGTATACAAATATGCATTTTTTTTTCACTCAAGTATGCAGCAGCATGACAAGGGCTTGTTTGACTATTAAACCATAACTGATTTTTGACAAATACTTTGTGCATCTCACTTACTTCCACACATACAGGTTTCTACAGATTTCTTTTAAATAACTATTTTTGCATAAATCTATTACTCAAATTACTTAGTTGATTTAAAAAATATACTTTTAATATTTCTTTAGCAAAACTTTCTTTGGTGAAAGGGGGTATACATTTTCAATTGATATAATACAGAAACTTCTAAAAATATAGAAGCATGATACATATTTTAAAGAAATATATTTCTCTAGGGAATTTACCTCATCACCTCCTAACTAAATCCCTCTTGGGTTTAAGCTCTTGGTACTGATTACTGGCTCCAGAATAGTTAATCAGAATATTATAAATACCCAAGGTACTGAAGCCTGGAGAGAGACGTTTAAATAAAGTAATGAAGACAGTGATCCCATAATGAAGGCCTCCACTGATGCACGGGCGCTAGGCAGCGTCACCCCCAAGTGCAGTCCCCATAATGCCCTGCAATGACCTCCACGCTGACCTGCAGAGACCACTGTCTCAAGGGGTGACAGACAATTTAGTCCTTTATCCTTTTGTCATTGAAAGCGACTCCACTGCCATAAATTCTAATCAAGTCAAACTGGATGGCAATTTGAGAGAAAAAAATCTTATAATGCATGTTTCTGTGAGAAAGATCACAGAAAGGAAAAGAAATACACAATATAGTACATTCTATAGCATGGAGGAATCCCTGAGCCAACTTTAAGGCCTTTTCCAACAGCTCACAGATAAATGGCATTGAAAATACCCACTCTTAAAAGTATCATTGCATGCAATTTCTTTTATCCTAGAAAAGCACAATATCAGAAGAGAAAATCAACCACAAACTTTTTACTTTGGATGCAATGCTTATACAAGGTTTTGCAGTTCCATCTCAGCTCAAGACTCTTAGCTGTGTGCCCCATTCATGCACAGTGTAGTACAACTGAGAAGCCAGCCACCGAGACTAACGCAGCCACCCAAGATAGCTGGGACTTAAAGGAAAGAAATCATGAGGTTTAACTTCAAACAATAAACATTTTCCCAGGAGAAACACTGTTAATAAATCATATTTCAAATCTCAAATATATAGGGGAGAAAATATTTAGGGCATGTTTTATGAGATCTCACTTCTTCGGCTGAGAGTGCATGGGAAAACTTTAGTGCACATATTTTTTCCAAGGATATATATTACTTTTATCCTTTCTGCCGTCATTTTCCTGACCAAGTTGTTGATGCTACCATTTGAATTTTAGCATCCAACTTGACTGAATGTGGAACACTGAATTCTTGATGGGCATAACTAAAAGTGAAGCACCACATTGACACGAGTACTATAAATGTCACTAGAGAAACACAGCAACCTCTTCCCTTTAAGATGGCTTGCCAAAGGCCAGTTTTGAGAATGGTTTCCAATATGTACATCACTAGTCACATATTAAATGACTGGCTCTATGTAGCATCACTCATCTGATCACACAGCTAAAGCCCTGTGAGATACAGCTCCAGATTCTCTGATAATCCCCCACCCCCAACCACATGCAAACCTGTTCTCCTCTATACTGTTTCTTATGGCTCAGAGCTTAGCATAATACAGTCATGAACTGAAAAAGGAGAGAGGTATCCTACAGGCTTTAGAAGAATAAATAATGGACCACTTAATGATATCACACAGAACTACCTAACCACATGTTTCTCAATGAAATGTGGATTCATCTCTCCTAAGTGTACTTTAGTTTCCATGGCTGTTCAAGTTAAGCAAAACGTTACCACTGATGTAATTACTTTATAAAACACAAGGGCCCTTTTCTGAACTTTCTACTTAGGCTGGCATATGGCTTCTCCTTTCTCCTTCTGGTATTCTGAGTTGCTCAGAGCACTGAAACATTCTGCACAGTATGTTTCCCTTTGGATGCTGTTAAGTGCAGAGGTGCAATTTAAGGAGAGGCATAAAAGGCCCAGTGGTTCCTGGAATTTCCTTTGTTTATCCATAGAGGGCATCAGCATTAGCCTTTCTCCTGCAGTTTTGGGCTGAAGGTACCGTACTGTGAGGGAAACAGACTTGTCCTCTGGATTGCTAATTTGAAGGGTACACAGATGGGGGAAGAGGCTTCAAATAAATCCATTTATACTGAAATTTCAGGTACAATAAAAAAACCTGAGCTCTGCTTGTCTCCTGTTGTTGGTTAATGTCTCTCCATGAAACTAAACATATCAAGATGCACATGATTTGTCATAATCTTGCCATCTCATTAGAGAAGCCCAATTTTCAATACTACAGTGGATATATAGAAGAATGACAGTTTGAGAGAGAGAGTGAGTATATTAGAAAATTATTGTTTAGATAAAAACATAGATGCTGTCAACTATTCAGGAAGAACACAATTCTTCATTATCAAGTAAAGGGTATAATCAAGACTACATCTAAAAACAAAAAACAGACTTGAACATATGCATATCAAAGAAAATCATGGTTCCTTAAATTGTGCTGCCAAAGTTGCTAAAAATTCTGGGACAGAATTATTCTGGAAAGTTTTAGTCAGTTACGTAAACTTGAATTGCTACGGCCAAGTCCTGGTAATATTAAAAAGTAAGAGCATAACAGGCCCCGGCGAAGGAGCCCTTATGAGAATATTAGGGTGTCTTCCTCCTGATCCTTTCTATTCTTTCTTTCTCATATTGTCTCTAATTTTTTCTCAAGTTCTCAAAACTGTTAATCTACTGATTTCTTCTTGACCTAATTGGAAACTGGGAAATACTCGCGTTGTGTTTGAAAAACAGTCTAGAGACCAAAGACAATTAAGTGAATTCAAAAGGAATGTAAGATGTAGATTTTGCTGTGTTCTCTCACACAAACTCAGAAGTTGAGAATTTCAAAATGAAAAGCGGATTCCTTCTAAAATCCACTATGATTTTAACATTAAACTATGAATTCTTAGTAAATGGCACCTCACAAAAATATTACTTTTGAATTAAACTTTTAATTCAAATCTCTTTGACCCTCTTGGAATTTTTGAAGCTTTTTTCTCTACACATGCAAATCAGTAAGACATAGCATAACAAATCTATAACAGTGTTCAACACTGGGAACCCTAAACAAATGAAAAAATCAATCACCCCTCTTCTGGATTACTTGAAAGAAAACAAGTTGGAGCTCCAAGCTCAAGTCTACAAAATCCATTTACTTTTATTTTAAATGCATGCAAAGTTTAGGAACAAAAATGTATTATCTGTAGCTTGTTGAACTCAAAATTGATTACTTTTTAAAAGTCAAAGTGCTTACTTAGCATACTCAACATCAGACGGGTATGAGCATGGCTTTTACCTTTCTGTAATTTATCATTTTATCTGACTTTTCTCACTACTCTCCTACAATTGAAGCGAAGGTTTTAGTGCATAATTCTTCCTAGATGGATAAAAACTTACACTGTAAAAAAATTTCTTTAGGGTGAAAATGCTAAAACCCGAATGCACGGGTTTGGAAATTCATGTCAGAGGTGGCATTGCTGCTTTTCAAAGAAGGGGTGCTACCAAAGAATTTCTTGCAATTGGAATCTAGTATATTGTTAAGCATAAAACAGTATCGCACCAAGAGAAAATCTGAAAAGCAGAGTTTCTCTGTGACATCTCTCTAACGTTTGATTGAGTAAGCATTTAAAATTAAGGAAAAGCTTGTCTGTTGAAGCAAGCTAGCCTAGAGTTGCCAAACTCTCAAGGCAGCTTGCTTTCTGTCTGTTAAAATAAATAAATAAATGAAGCCTGTGTTTTAAGCCGAATTGCTGATTTTCTTAACAAAGTAGTAGTCTATGTAATGATTTTTTTTTTTTTTTTGAAGTTCAGGTGCTTGTTTCTTACCTGAAACCAAGCAGTACTCTGCCTGATATATATACCTCAGGTTAGTAGGTATACATATGTCTATGTGTGTGTGCACACACATGCACTTGAAAATAATTAAAAGCAAATGTTTCAGGAGCAATTGTTCTGAAAAGCTAACGTCACTCTGAACCCTAAAGTGCTTCTCCAGCAGAGACATCCATTAACATCTATCACTCAGGCACGCGCCTCAACAACCCGCTCCCCTTTCTGATTAGAGATCACAGTTGCATGAGTTGGCTTACAGAGTGTCATCTGTTTGAATGACAGATGTCTTTGCTGGAGTGGCACTCTGCTTGTTCTTGTTTTGTTTATGAAACAAAGATTCCTAAAAGGTCCTGGGCTGCCTCTACTTTTAGTTATGAGGCTATAAACACAATGTTGAAAAGGAGAGGGGTAGAGGAGGGAATCAGAGAACCTGTTTTCTTTCCTCATCACCTTTTTTAAAGAAGAAATATTCATTCTGATTGTGATGACACATGTTATTTCTTAGAGCAATTCCCGTGGCCACCTTTGTTTACCTGGCATAGCAAGACTTGTATTGATATTTTTCAGTTCTCCTCTCCCATCTTTAGACGACAGATAATGTCTTTACTCACCTTCCCCTTAACAAAAGGCTGCGAAGCAACCTGAAACCGAGTCGATATTTACTCAATAAATGTTAACCAATTCTCACAATGGAACCGATTTCCTGATTATTATTACCACTTTCTATTTTTTTCCAAATAATTTCCAGCCTGGGGACTCTAGTAATATTTGACAAGTCAAAATGGGCAGCGAATAAGTTCCTTGTTGGTAAAAGTTTGGAGGACATCCTCCTAGCTGGCTGGAATCAGCTTCGGTGGCTTAGCACCTCCAAGATGCTCCTTTTTAGTACTTACGAGAAAACTGAATGAACAACAGAAAAAAAGGGGGGGTTGGGGGGGTTGGATTGCTCTTCCGGACACCATGGTAGTACTGAAATGAAATACCTAGACAGACTTACCGAAGAGCTTGCTGGGAGTGTCCTCGCTGTCATTTGATTCCACAGGCGCAAGCAGGGGCTCATTCAGCTCGCTGTCTGAAGTAGCAGCCTTGTCCTCACCTCTCAACTCCGCATTCATTTCACTCCGCACTGACAGCAAGGGCTTACTGACTTGTCCAGCTATCATTGGATCCTAGGATGGGCGAAAAGAGTGAAGGGGAGGAAAAAAAAAGTGGCAGCTTTAGAGTGCGTGTCCTCTCTCTCCCTCTCCCTCTCTCTTCTCTCTCTCTCTTCCACACACACTCTCCCTCTCTCCTCTCTTATCTCTGGCTGCTCCCGCTGTTATTGCTGGCTGCAGTCAAGTGAAGAGCTATTACAGATCCGATGAGTTCTCCATTACTCCCCACCCTATTAAAGCTCAACTAGCATGTGAGAGATTCAGGAGGCTTTGGAGGAAAAAAAAAAAAAAAAAAAACTTATTTGAAAGCAACCTAACCAACACAGCTTTAATTGTGGGATATGCTTTTGTGCGAATGGTTTTACACCTTGTTCTGTCTTTAATGCAGTAAGAAAAAAGAAAGTGCTGGGCTTGTACTTCAGCAACATACTAAAAAGGAAGAGCACCCTATGGAGGAACCACGGGCTATTTTAAGAAGCCTTCTCCCCGGGGGAGAAGCAATTAAACCCTATCCCAAGAGCAGAGAAAAAAGATAGGGAGAAAAGCGACCTCGAAAGGCTTTCAATGGAATAAAAGATATTTCTTATGTAAATTCTATAAGCACCCTTAGAAGTTGGCTTCACTGGTCCCAGATTGGGAACCGGAGCTGACCCCAAATCAAATGAACATTTTAAAGCAAATAATACCCAACACAATACACGAAAATTGATTTAAATTATTTTTTAAGGAATTGGGAAAATACTTACAAACTGTGTTCAATAATTCGGATACCTAGAGCATCACACACCCAGAGCATTAAAGAAAAAGAAAACAAAAATCGCCTTCAGAAAAGACAAACTTTCCCCCCTAATTATTTAGATCTGCTTTATCTTCAGCTCATTTAGGAGGGCATTTTAGGATCAGAAATATTTTCCAAGTGTAGTCTTTTATTCCATTTGCAAACTGAGACGCATAATATTGTTTTGGCACAATATCAGATATCAGATGCAGAAGGAAAGGAGGAGCAAGAAGTGCCCTTTTTGCGAGATCTGGGAGCTATTTATTGCCAAGTTCATGCCTAAATGGTTCCTGAGCAGGAAACAGGTGACCAGCACAGAAGCAGGTGGGGCGGCATGCTCCCGGGTCCCACCATTGCATTGGTTGCGGTATGCCTGTGTGTTTTTTTTTTTTAATGTATTCATGCCTGAAAAGTGAATTTGATATGACACATGATAATCTATGAAAATGTTAATCAATACAAATAGTTTAAGCTGTCATCAAATGCACTTCTTTAGTCAATACTCATACCATTGAAAACAATGTCACTGTCACCAGGGCTTAATTTGCACAGCACTTAAATATTGGACTCTGTGCATCAATGCACTTCTTCTTCAAATACTGTAGGTAAACACATTTTCTCCCTATTTAAGGCTGAAGCACTCAGCACGCATTTAGCTGAGCCGAATCCTCCCTTTTGAATACCTTGATAGGTCCACTGGAGGGCAAAATTAATACTTAATTGAATCTCACAGTCATCAAAATAATCAATACTTTTTTATTATTTATTCTTTACAGTCTGTTGACTGTTTCAAACCTCTGAGGGAATGGTGGAAAGGATTCATGGCTTTGAAACACTGTCATTTAACAAGGTAATTTTCAGTGGGGCATTAGGGGTTGTGAAACATATAATAAAACAAAAATGGTGGCTTATAATAGGAAGAAAGAAAAGAATTATATTTCTGCCATCTAACAAAACAGGATAAATAAAAAAGCAAGTGCAGAGAAAGAGAGAGAGCGAGAAAGGAGGGGGACGAGGGAGAGAGAAAGACTGGCTTTTGAAGGGTTTTATCATATCAAGAGCAGAGCCAAGCTTTCATAATGCTGACATTTCTCATCCTGACAATCCTAAACAAGTGGAAAGGATGAGATCGCAGATATCATCTTTCATCACATTCCCCAGCTTAAGAACCAACATGACAGCTCCTCTCCCCTTTACACTGTTAATTACTAAATAAAATACTACTCTCTGTCAGCACCAGATTATTGCAGATAGCAACCACAAACATTTCTCCATTGTTTTCCCCCCTCAGAAATGGTGATACCTACCTTGAACTCCTTAGAAAAGAAATTAGACTTGTCTCACCATATTGTAAATATTTGAAATATAATCAGTGTAATCAATGCAGTCGATTCACAGTATTGTCAGCTTGAATTTGCTAGTGATAGATTTGCATTTTGTTTACTGGGTCTTGTTGCCGGGATTTGGAGCGCTTGAAACTTGGGGGAGATGGGGGAGGCAGGAAGAAGGGAAAGGAGACACACAATTCTCAAAATTTCCCCAGATCTCTTTCCTAAATATCTAAGAAAGCATGCCTGTTCGAGTTCTGATTCAGTTGGTGGGTGGGTGGGTAGGGAAGGAAACAACGCTCGTTGGTTGACCTCGTGGCATTCCTAAGTATACTTGTCATGTGATGTCAAGATCCCAGGTTTACATTCTAGTCCACTCTTTTTACTTTATAAAAGGTTGAATCCTCAGTCTCTCTAATCTAAAGGAAGGGGTGTGACCTGTACCTTTGAGATACCCAGTCTCTGTTGCTGTACTGTTCATCTGAGCATTTTTTAAGATAACGTTAATGATAAACTTATGTTGAGAATAGCAGCCTTATGATAAGTCAGACATGATTATTAATGTGCCAGTGAATATCTGGGCAAACTTAAGAAAGAATATTCTACTCTTGCTTTATTTGTAAAGGATTGAACTGAATCCTGAACCACACTGACGAGCTGAAATGCAGCTGCTGAGTTCAAGTGCACTTAAATCTTTAAGATGTTCCGTCTGGCTGATGTGTGCAAAACATGCACTGGCAGATGGTATATGTTCACTGACCATTAGCTCTTCTTCCTTAAATTACTTTTATGTACCTCATACATGGCTAGGTTCCCAACTAGTGCCTCTCACTGACTTGAGCTTCGAAAATCCAAGAGTTTGTCATTCAAGTACTCATTTGAATTTTTTGTGTTACAAACACTTTACGTTTTCCATGATGCAGCCCATATATATATATATATATACACACACACACACATACATACATACATGACATGGTTAAACAGCAAACCCCCAGTGAGGCAGAGAGCAGACAGCTTTTAATCACAGCTGCAGCCACTGGGGGGTCCATTTGAAAATGTGTCACAAGCAGTAACCAGTGAGTACAGACTTATAAGTGATGGGGGAGTGCCTCTTTCAAGTAGCACTCGGCTTGGAAGTCATTCTCTCTCTGCCAAGAGCCATAGCAGTCTGTGAAATCCTTTCTGTCGGAGTAAAGAGAGGATTTTCCAACATGCACCTATGTAGGTGCTTGTAGAAATGTAACAGACCTGCAACTTCAACCTGTACAAGGATCTCTGCAGCGGTAAACAGGAACAGAAATAGCTAGTGCAGGTGAGAAGTAAAATAGAGCTGATGAAGACTTTTACTTGAAACTCTGAAATTGTTACTATCACAGTAGAAGATGTTGAGACTTCTTTGCAATTTGTTTATCATCCCTGACAGAAGAAAGTGACTGGTCCACCGTGGAACAGCATTGCATGTGTGCAAGAATAGGACGTGGCATGTGCCAATACAGGACACTCACAGGGGCCATCAGAGACACAAGAACCAGATGGCGAAAAAAGGAGAAGCAGGAGAGGTAGTTTCTGTTAGCAAAATCACAATAAAAATTTTCACCATGTCCTACAAGGAGAGGACTGCAATCACCACCAGAAACTACACAGTGATTATTTATCTCCTTCAAGCATTATTAAGGAATAAAAATAGGTTCCACCTATTGAATGCCTTTACCAGACAGGCTCCTCAGATGGATCTAATGTTATCCCAGCTATGCAAGGTATCAGCCCAGATGGAGGCTCAGTAGGCTATTTCTTGCCCCAAAGGCACACAGCTAAGTGGTAAAGCTGCATTTTCAACCCTGGCCGATTGATCTCCAAAAGTCAGCACCTTTTTTACCCAGTAGGCATTGAGTAAAAAATTCAAGGCTATGGACTTAGTAACTCATGGGTTATCCCAGATTTTTGGATTATGAGCCACAGCCAGTGGCTGTGAAAGGTGTGAAAGCCTGGATACCCTAGTCCCAGACATCATCTTCCCTGTGGAATATAGGAACAAAACAGCTCTCTGGTTGACTTTGCTTGAATGAAATATATGGGGCAATATGGCATAGCAGACAAGACATCAGATAGTGTTCAATACCCAGGCTTGCATTCAGCTTCACCCTCTAGATAAACATGGCAAGCCACTTAACCACCTTTGGCCTTGGTTTTGTTGTCTAGAAAGTGAAAAGTCTATAATAAAACAATATTTCCCAAAGTGCATTCCACGAAACACTTGCCCCAAAAGACACTCTGCAATGAAAGAGTTCTGCAGTCGTACCCACGTGGAAAACTCAGCAGGGAAGTCTACCGGGAAAGAAGTCCATCGAATTATCTTATCTTAGCATTTTCCAAGATTATCTGACCATGGGAGGTCTTTGCCTTATAACTCATATTATCTAATAGATCTGGAATGGGCAAGGTTAGATTATCTGTAAATTACTGCACTAATTTTTAATGATTTTATAATACTAAGCTCAAGCACTTCTACAAGTACCTATTTGTGTAGTGCTTCTCATATTCTAACAACTTTTACCTAATTAATGTTTCTTAGAGTTTATTATGTGTAGTTACCATATATGATATATCATTTACTATGTACTAACCATATATACTGTCATTATATGCTAACTTCTGGTGTACTTTCCTATAATTTTTAAATAGAGATGTCCCAGTGTATTTCTATCATAAAGCCTTGAAAGAGTAGATATGGGGTACTGTATTAAGGAGGAGAATTCAACTTGGGCTTTGTGTTTTTTTAACCAGGCTGCTAAAAATAATACCACATAAACAAATATGTAATTCAGCTAAAGACCTTCAATAATTTAACCAACAGAGTTTTGATAAGCATATTCATTCTATTTTATAGTCGGAGAAACTAAAGATAGCGAGATAATTAACTCAGCAAAGCATCCATGTCCAGTGGCAGCCACGCGATGGAAATACCCACACCTCTCTACACTGAGCTTGAACTAGGTCCAGAGTATTTTTACGTACATACAAACTAACAATGAAACAGGCCATCAGAACAGCTTTGAGGAAAATGCAAATAACATAGGCAGGCTTCAAAAATCCAGGGAAACAATTCATTTGGTTGTGAAGCACTCGAGTATGGTAGTTACACAATACACAACAGATTTGTTCCTAGAATTCAATAGAAAAATTACGTTCATTATGAAGGAAAAAAATGTATTGGATTTTCCCTCATCTCTAAATGCTACATTTCAACTTAGGAAAGGATAGAAACAAATTACGTACATCCAATTTAAGATGCAAACACACCATCATATTTTGTGTTCCGTTTCTCCCATGGAGAAGAGGTAAAAATTGAAATCAAAAAGAATTAAGAGGAAGAAATGAGGCATTGGTAGGTTTGGGGAAAGGGCAACGTCAAGTGTGAATATCGTTACCTTAGTCGTGAAGAAAAACTTAGTTTCTTTTATCAATTACCAAATATTATTAATTAGTTTAGCTCTTGATATGATATTTATTGTAAGAGTATTTCTCCCAAAAGTTTTAAAACATTTCTAATTTTTCATCATTCACTATTTCCTTACTTTTTCAGTAGTTTTTAAAACAAGAACTTCTATTTGACTTTCTGAAATAAGATATTTTATTTTTATAAGTGTTTTTTATTGATGTAAGTGTACGTATTTATTGTAGAACATTTTGAAACTTTGGAAAGATCAAAGAAGGATACTAAAACTATTATAAATTCACCCACAACTGATTATTTTATTTTAAATATCACTTTTTGGGCCGCAAACAAAAATTATTTTGAAAAAAAGTGGAAAATCCCACATTTCTAGCAAATATTCAGCAGACAAAAATTTCCATTATAATGCACTTCATTATAAAGCTTACACATGAATACCTTTGATTGTTCCACAGTAGATTTTTTTCACAGCCAAATATTGATCCCAGCATGCACTTCCTTCCTTAACTCAACATTCCCAGCTGCTATCGCTTTCCCCGTGTCTCTCCATTTTACAGTTAGTGTGGCTGAAATTTTATTTAATCCTATCCCAAAATATATAAGATAAGTATTCTGTGACAATCAAGCAGGACTTTCAAAATTAAAAATAAATGCTACATGTAACAGTAGCGTACTAAAGAGGGGACCCCATGGATATTGCCTAATTTAGCGCTAATTACTGGCAGGACCAAGAACTGCTGTCTCTTTTATCTTGATTCCCATACCAATGTGGTTTTCTGTATCTCGTGAAGGATATTGTGAGACTTGGCTGAGCCCGGTGGCTCACACCTGCAACCCCAGCGCTTTGGAAGGCCAAAGCAGGCGGTTCAGAAGGTCAGGACTGCGAGACTAGCCTGGCAAACACGGTGGAACTAAAAATACAAAAAATTAGCCGGGTGTGGTTGCGGGCATCTGTAATCCCAGCTACTCAAGAGGCTGAGGCAGGAGAACCGCTTGAACCTGGGAGGCGGAGGTTGCAGTGAACCGAGATCATGCCACTGCACTCCAGCCTGGCTGACAGGGCGAGACTCCATCTCGAAAAAAAGAAAAAAAGAGATACTGTGAGACTCAAGTGAGGCAATGTACAGATAACGTGTATGAATATGTTTGGAAAGATATCAAAGTACTACACAAACAGACTATTTTCTACCGCTTCCCACATTAAGGTATCTAACTGGGAGTTACTTTTCTCTCCACACCCTCAGTTTGGAGCACGAGCCACCAAATCGTTGAAGTTGAAGACTCAAATAGATGCTGTAGCGGATGCTGTGGGATGCTGCCCAGATCCTCCCTTTATTTTTTATTTTTTGAGACAGAGTCTCGCTCTGTTGCCAGGCTGGAGTGCAATGGCGCCTTTAGAACCAAGGCACTCATTTCCCAGTAGCCAGGCATGTTGCCCCTCAATGGCTCACGGTAAAGGAGCCCTTTCTCAGGAATTGCTCCTGCCTGAACGGAGCTGCCTCTCTCAAGGTCCTATCTGTTCCTCTGGGGCAGCCTGGATTTTGCCTTATGGCCTGCAAAGCCTGAAATATTTACCATTTACCTCTTTACAGAAAAAGTTTGCTGACCCACGAGCTCCGCCCTGGGTTTGATCAGTTGCCTTAACTGAAATTCATGCTCTAAGACTAGCATTCAATCAGAAAAGCCACATTCCAGGCGTGGCCACCACAAACATTGTTCACTGACCACCACTCCCTCACCCTGCATTTCGCTGTTTAGTATCATTTATATCAATTTGGGTAGAATTAGTGCCTTATTGATCAGCATTAACGGAGGTTAGAAATGGGTTCTCATTTGGTTAAATTAGTCATATTCAAAATATGTGCATTGGCTAAAATATTTTGGAGACCTTTCCCACCTTTGTATGCAAGCAGAGAATATTAATGATCTAGCAAGTATTGTTGTCTATGCTTATAGATCTTGCTTCTAGAACTTTGCCATATCTGCCTTAATGAACCTTCATGCAAGGTATGCTAGATTCATCTAAAATGACAGAGAACTATGACTTCATTAAGCTTTCAGACAAGTCAAGTAAACTATTTGGAAATAATTGGTGATAAAAGCGTACTTAATAAATATCTGAACATACGGCAGCTCTTGGTCTGAGAGCTTGTTTTCATCATAACCAGAATGCAAGGCTTTGAGGACGACTTAGCAAACCCTCACTCATCTCTAACCATAACGGTAGTTTTGGTGGCCTACCATTATCTGCCAAAAAGAACCTAATAGTTGTGCATACAAATGTTGCCCCAGGCCGTCTGCTACACAACCCACTGTACCAGGTGATGACCCCCAGTCAGATAAACACTGTATTAGAGGCAAGCAAGCTCGTTACACAGTGAAATAAGGTCTAGAGCTTCTGTTAAAAGGATGTCCCAGGCAAATTACACTATTTGCTAGTCCCACGAATCCCCAACACTTTATCAAGGGAATATTTGGTTAAGGTGAATGTAAAGAATCATCTTGAAAGAAAAAAAAAACACAGCAAATACAAGATTTCCTTTGGTGTAACAGGATGGTATTTCATTACCAACAATGAGGGTGCACATATGGGCAGTTTAAGGGTCTCTTGTCTTTTTGTTGAAAAGAAAATGAGTCTGTAGTATACTTGAGGAAGGGTTTCACAGATCTGCCCATATTGCATATTTGCAATGCATCACAGATGCAATAAAATCATGATACTTGTCTGTTAGCTAATCATTTTCTTTTTTAGATAAGTGTCCTCCTCTCCTGTCAGTATCCACATAGGGTCTCTATCCCTCTCCAAGTTCCACCATGAATGCCACGTCCTCTTAACTATGCTTATACTCTAGAGGCTACTCCAATTGATAATGAAAACCGATGCAGCTGTATTTAAACAGAGATAAGCAAATAAGCCAAACCGCTCATCAATGTAAACCTGTAGGTTGAAATAACAACGTAACAATCAATTAAACAGGAGTCTGCCAGTTCTGGACTTCTACAAAGCATCTAGCACACAGCTGGACACACCTCCTCGGAATCCTCACCTTGAACCTCTATAGCTCCTTTGCCCCTAGGAGGTTAAAATGACTGTATGGACGATGCTTCATGTATACTTATCTGGGAAGAAAGGGAGACACTGGTATTGACAACCTAATAGCACCATCAATTCAATTTCTGCTGCCTTTGTGAAAAAGCATCAATAAGAGTTCAATCCAGGATCATCTAGATCTGGTCTTTTGGTAATGGGGTTATATAGCAGTATTGACATTGCATACACATACCCTATATTCATACACTCTTTATAATCTGAGGGCTTCAAATAGCTTTCAGGATTTAATCAGAATACAACTCAGATTAAAGTGAATTTACATTTAGCAATTTGAATGTAGAGTTGCTTGGGAGTTACAAAGAGAGAATATCTGGTCTCTGTCCTAAAAAGAGCTTACTTTCTAGCATCTTAAAAACTCTAGCAGAGACACTTAATTAATGTGTGTGTGTGTGTGTGTGTGTGTGTATCTCAACATTTGCAACCTTTTGCAAAAGTGAGATAGTCAGTTTCCAGAATAGAAAGACCTGTTCTCTAGTCCCAGGGTTTTAAAACTGTGCTCTGAGAAGCCCTGAGGGTTTTAGAGAGGTGCCTCCAGGACCTCAAAGGGAGATAGGGGAAGACCTAAGTGCCCACTCCCAGTTTTTAAGACCATATTGGCTCCTCCCATCTATTTTACATGGAGTCTTTAGTATACTTGAGGAAAGGGTTTCACAGATCTGCCCATATTGCATATTTACAATGCATCACAGATGCAATAAAATCATGATACTTTGTCTGTTAGCTAATCATTTTCTTTTTCTTTTTTAAAAATATAATTTATTTTTATTTTAAGTTCCAGGATACATGTGCAGGACATGCAGGTTTGTTACACAGGTAAACATGTGCCCCGATGGTTTGCTGCACCTATCAATGATTTACTTTTCCAAAACACTTAGGCGTTAGACCCTACAGCTGAGATGTTTGAGTCCCTGGCAGGCAGACATGTGTCAAAATTCCCAATACTGGGCACTATGTCTGATACAAAACAGGCTCTCAGTAAGTGTGTTTGACTGATTGATTGATAGGAAAGAAGGAAAGAAGGAATGAAGGAAGGAAGGAAATGGAAGGGAGAAAAAGGAAGGAAGGGAGGGAAGGAGAGAGGAGAGGAAAGGAAAGGAAGGGAAGGGAAGGAAAGGGAAGGGAGAAAGGAAAGGAAAGGAAAAAGGGAAGTTCAGAGCAAGGATTAGCTTTGGTTGATATTTTTAGCATACATTCAGCTGTGTCTGAAATGACATAATATGAAGCCGAGGCCTCACCCGGCTATCATACCTCTCTGACTCTGCACACACATACACACTGACCCCATATGCTGCTTCCAGAAGCAGAAGTGAGCTCAGTTTGTGTGACTGCATTACTTGTTGTAAATAGGACAAGATGGAAGAATGTCATAGCTACACTGGAAAGGAAAAGGAAAGTCTCATTTTGCCCCAGGACTGAAGTTGAATGGGAGAGGAGCGACTACCAAGCTAGTCCGGGATTAGTCCAACAAAGTGAAGGCAGCAGAGCCCCAAGGGGCCCCAGGTGTGCACAGGGACTACGCCCCAAGGGCTCAGCCTTTGGGCTCTGTCTCCTCATTCAGCTGGAAGCATCTTCACGTCACCGAGGGAAGCCGGCCACTGCCAGCGCCTCTATAGCACTAACTGTGGTCCCAGCCTCCTCGCGGCCTTCAGGAGCAGTGTCATCAAACACACACAGCGTATTAGAAGCGTGATTTTACTACAAGTGTTCTCTTGGTACGATTTTTCTTAGAAAAAATTTATTTAAATGAATTTTACATGAAATATGTGTATACATCTAATTCTGTCCTTCTGTTCTGATGACAAAGTTGAGAAGAAAAACTTTTTCTTCAAAAAACATCCAGCTCTTTATGGTTTCAGATTTCCATAAATAAATACAAAAATCCATCCTGCCCCCTGCTGACAGACTAATATTCCTAAAAATCCAGCTCAAAACTTGACTGTTTCCACAGTAGTTTCTGAATTGAGCCAGAACTGCTACCTACGGTGCCAGGCCCTCCCCATTCGCAGCCTGGTCTAGCTGTCCTGGACTGTGACATTGGGCTGGGCACTGCAACACCAGGGAATGTGCTGTTCACATTCTAATGATGGTAAAATCGCTGAGACAATTTTCTGTCATGTGGCAATAAAGCGTCCGGGTGCTTCCTGGTCTAGCTCCACAGAGATGCCGTTTGGCCTATAATAGGCAGTCTGTGGCCAGCCTCACCTGGGACCTCGAAGAGCCCCACACCCCAGTCCCATGGTGCCAGAGTGAGTGCTTGGGAACTGCAGTCCAAGAGCGGGTAGTTGGGTTCACCTGGGTTTACCTTCTACCCACTGAAGGGCACAGTTCTCTGAGCCTTCATTTCCCTGAGAGGAAAATGGGGTAATAACAGTACATGTCTCATGGGATGGATGGGTTAGCAGATTAAATAAATAATTCACAAACAGTGCTCAGAGCAGGCCAACTGCTTAGTAATAATAAGAAATTTCGATATTGCTTGCTCCCTGCTGTCTGCGACCTTTCCGACAAGGTGTGACTGTTTGTGTAGTTTATTGTGGAGAAGCGCCTTAGCCTTCATCAGATTTTAAAGGGATTCATGATCTGCTGTCTGATCTGCTCCCCACCCCACACCCCACCAAAAAAATTCAACAAGTAACCACTGCTAAAAAGGATACACTATCTTTATATCCACACACTTCAAATATTAGGACAGTGCTGGGCACGTAATAAACTCTCACTAAATATCCATTGCTTTCATTTGAAAAACAAAAATAAGAATTGAAAGCTATAAAAGATAAAAGAAGAAAAACATTTTTTAATTCAGATTTTTTTTTTTTTTTTTGAGACAAGTCTCACTCTGTCGTCCAGGCTGGAGTGCAGTGGTGTGATCTCGGCTCACTGCAACCTCTGCCTCCGGTGTTCAAGCAATTCTCCTGCCACCACCTCCCAAGTAGCTGGGACTACGCCTGCCACCACACTCAGCTAATTTTTTGTATTTTAGTAGAGATGGGTTGTCACTATGTTGGCCAGGCTGGTCTCAAACTCCTGACCTCAGGTGATCCACCCGCCTCAGCTTCCCAAAGTGCTGGGATTACAGGTGTGAGCCACTACCCCCAGCTAATTTTTTGTATTTTAGTAGAGATGGGGCTTCACTGTGTTGCCCTGGCTCGTCTCGAACTCCTGAGCTCAGGCAATCTGCCAGTCATGGGCTCCCAAAGTGCTAGGATTATAGGTATAAGCCACCATGCCTGGCCAATTTGATTTTTTTAAAACTAAAATTACTCAGAAGTCTTTTGAGAAGGTAACTCTACAAATCCTAACATCTTATGATTTTTAAGAAAAAAGTAACTGTCAGGAGGCTGTAAATTCTGTAGAATTTTCTCTCTGAATTAAAACAGTATCTGGCTTTTAATTCTACAAGGTTCACAACTCCACATTCTCTAAATAAGCCAGTCTAATTCTGTTCAAAGAGCCATTGCCTAATTGATTTCACCAATACGTGTTTTCCTTCCCTCTGTTCCCAAACTGCAATTGCACACGCTGGGAACCGCTAATGTGGCTTGGTTGCCCCAGCGTTGCTTCCTGTGCTTCCCAGCAGTCTGGGCAGCTTTCTCTTGGCCAGCACAAGATACTATGGAGTTTTCCTCTCGTTCTCTGCCTTGGGTCTGTACACGGCTGCGCTCAGCGCCAGCTGCTCCGGTCCCTCCCTCTCCTGTAATCCACTCTCCTTTAATATTCCAAGGGTGACCCTTGACTGTCCTTTGAATGCCGCTCCAATTCAAAAGGCTTCTGAGCTTTTAAGACGAGCAGAGATAACATAATTCCAAGGAGATGGGGGTGGAGAGGGAGGAAGAATGTGATTGGAAAGATTAGCTAAATCTTCTCATTCCCGGGGATTTGGCTGCTCACGAAAACATGAACTGGAAGGTTTGTTGTTGTTGTTGTTTTTTATATAGGTTATCCCCATTCCATCAGCTGTCTGTATTAACCCCTATTAAAAATATTTTGCAGATTTGTTTCCAACCTAAAACTATAAACACAGGATTAAGTAAATATTTCTTTAAATCTCTAGCCTTTGAAATTGAGGGCAATTTAAAAACCAGGCCAGCCTTTATTAATATTTACTTACATCCTCTTTAGTTTGCATGGATTGGGGATGGCTCTGAATCAGGGCCTACTTAAGACAAAGCTGATGCAATTCAACAAATATTTATTGACAGTTCATTAGTACCAGGTGTTGTGCTAGGGACAATGAGAAATGTAAAAGATCTAGAAACATTAACTGCCATAAAAAATGTCACCATCTAGTAGACATCGGCAAAGGGAAGAGAGTAATTGTATTCAGCGTCTTCCATGTGCCTGTCTACTTTCACAGTAATAATATTTTCTTAGCACCCTGATCATGTTGACGCAATGTGTTCTATGTACGTAGATTAGGCGTGTGCACACACAAACACAACGCCCTCTCTTGGAAGCACTGTCTTGACTTCATTATGGCTGCTAATAAATAAACATGTCGCTCCACGCAGGGAGTTTTGACTGGTTTTCTAGGCTTTATTTCTCATTTTAGGGAGGTAATCGGCAACTGACTACCCACCATCTCACACTCTGAAGCTCACACAGTGAAACGAGGTTTCCACACAGCCATTCAAGATTGGCACTGCTGGATGGAACAGATGAAGCATCTGAGTTGCTGTTTCTCCCTGAGTATTTGTAAAGAATTGCGGACTTAATATCCTCAAGCACCTAGAATGGCTAACGTGTTGTCAAGGGGAAAATCAGACCCATTTTAACAAATCAGTAAGACACCTTCATAAAAGCATGGATAAACAGGTGAGCTAAAGTTTTCATAAATAATTGGCTCTGTTAAGTGGGTTTAGGGGCTTATCCAGTATCCACTTGCTATCATTAATTTGCTTAGACAAATTGTTTAAGGCAAAAATGCATCATAGATTGAAGAAAAACAACATCAACTCAATGCTGGCTGAATTATCCCAAATTTTAATATGTAAGCGAGGTCTGTTCCTATGACACTGATGTACCTGTGCCCCAAGAAAGCTCGATCCTCCACAGCTGGAATTTAGCCTCATTACACAATCAATCCTCTTTCACGCTACTCCACTGAGCTTCTGCACTATAACTCCACAGGGACATGCATTTTGCCTGAAAAGTTTTCTGTTTCCTGCACAACACAAATGAGAGATGAAATATTGTTAGGTTCTCCTACTTTCTCTCATACCTCAACTACAAGGGCCCATGTATCTACCTTCCTCCATGCGCCTGGTTCATGTCCTGACGCCCTGTGAGATTTGAGCTCTGTCTGCAAGTCTTGCCCTTGGCGGTCGAATCTTGTGAGTACTTATTTCCTTAGTATGTCAAGCAAAACTCTAATCAAGCCTGCTGAATACTTCGTTAAAGTAAATCAGCAGGAAATCATCTTTTGAATTAAAATAAGCAGAAAAATCCGAATTAGTGTTGAGATAAACTCGGAAATAAATTCCCAGATTTTGACATAAAAATAATCAACTGAAATAGACTTTTGAACCTGAATACATTTTTAAAATCCAGTGGAAACCAGTTCGATTTGTTGTTGCACAAAGACTATTAGAAATTTTTTCTCATTTAACTTTGATATCGTGTGTGTGTGTGTGTGTGTGTCTTTAGAGATGGGGTTTCACCATGTTGCCTGGGCTGGTCTTGAACTCCTGGGTTCACGTGATCCTCCCACCTCAGCCTCCCAAAGTGCTGGGATTACAGGTGTCAGTCACCATACCTGGCTTTGGTAGTGTTTTTAATGTTATTTATTTATCCAAAGTGCTTATTGAGTGAGTACTATATGCCAAGGGTCCCCAACCCTTGGGCCAAGGACCAGTCTGTGGCCTGTTAGGAACTGGGCCACACAGCAGGAGGAGAGTGGTGGGCAAGCAAGTGAAGCTTCATCTGTATTTATAGCCGCTCCCCATAGCTCACATTACCACCTGAGCTCTGCCTCCTGTCAGATCACTGGCGGCATTAGATTCTTGTAGGAGCACAAACCCTATTTGAACTTCGCGTGTGAGGGATCTCGGTTGCCCATTCCTTGTGAGAATCTAATGCCTGATGATATGTCACTGTTTCCCATCACCCCAAAATGGGACCGTCTAGTTGCAGGAAAACCAGCTCAGGGCTCCCACTGATTCTACATTATGGTGAGTTACATAATTATTTCATTATATATTACAATGTAATAATAATAGAAGAAATAAAGTGCTCAATAAATGTAATGTGCTTGAATCATCCTGAAACTGTCCCCAGTCTATGGAAAAATTGCCTTCCGTGAAACTGGTCCCTGGTGCCAAAAACGTTGGGGACCACTGCTATATACCATCCACTCCTCTAGGTGAGGGGAACACCTCACTGAACAAGACAGATCAAGTCCAGGGACCTCTTGCAGCTAAAATTACAGTGGGAGAGACAGGCAAAAGTGAAATAACTAAATATGATGTTGAACAGTAATGAGTGTTATGAACAAAAACAAAGCAGGACATAGGGTGACATGGAGGGATGTGGGTATGTAACTTACATAAGGCGATCGGAGAGGTCTCACAGTGAAGGGACTGGTGGGCACAGCCACAGTGCCTGAGGGGAAGGGTATGTGAGCATCACAAGGCCATGTGGAAGGAAAGGCCCTGCACTAGGGGCCTGTTTAGTGTCCTCTTGGGGACAGGAGGCTGGTGGGGCTGAGAAGTGAGGGGGCATGGGTGTTAGAGAAGTGGCCCATGGCCAGATCTAGTGGGCCATTTCTTGGCCATGGCAAGGACATGGAATTTAATTCCAATCACAAGAGAAAACCACTTGAGGGTTTTGAGCAAGGCATGACAAGGTCTGATGTGCCTTCCAAAAGGCTGCTTTGTGGGGAGGCAAAAACGGAAGTGTGGAGGAAGATGGCTGGTAGTTTAAGCACTAGACACATTTTGAATTAAAAATAAAAGATTTTTAAAAGGTTTACTGGGCCATAAAAAAGCTGTTATTCTCATAGAACTAGGAAAAAAAAATTCAATAACCCATATCTTACAAAAACTCAAATTTAAGCCATTTTTTTTCTTACTATCTTACCACAATGGTCTTTGTATCAACCAAATTCCTTTTGAGAATCAAATAAATCATCTCTCAGCTTTAGCTGCCTTTGCAGAACCAGTACTGGCTGCTTCCTTCTTGGCTGTCAGGCTTAATTGGATTATTACCAAAGCCCCCTGGGCACGTGCGGCCAGTGAGGAAGGGAGTGAGTCCCTAACATCACTGAAGTCTATTCTTCCTGACTCTGGACTAGCTCCCAGCACAGTCTTAAAAAAGCCACTTTAACTTATCTGAATACAGTTGACCCTTGAATTACACAGGTCTGCACCACAAGGGTCCACTGATCCGTGAATTTTCTCCTGCCTCTGCCATCCCTGAAGCAGCAAAACTGGCTTCTCCCCTTCCTCCTCCTCCTCAACCGACTCAAAGTGAAGAGGACAAGGATGAAGACCTTTATGATAATCCACCTATACTTAATAAATAGTAAATATATTTTCTTTTCCTTAAGATTTTCTTAATAACCTTTTCTTTTCTAGCTTACTTTATTATAATAATCCAGTATATAATACATATAACATACCAAATAAGTGTTAATCGAATGTTTATGTTATTGGTAAGGCTTTTGGTCAACAGTAGGCTATCGGCAGTTAGGTTTTTGGGGAGTCAAAAGTTGCATGTGGATTTTGCACTACAAGGAGGTTGATGCCCCAACCCCTGTGCTGCTCAAGGGTCAGTTTTATTTCCTTCAGCTAAAATAGTATCTGTCACTTCCCAGTGGGACTTAAAAACCATGCACGGTCTTGAGCTCGTCAGAAAATGAGTATCATCTGCGGGACTCTCCAGGCATGAATGCCCTTCCTCATAGCCTGGGCATCAACACGGAAGAGGCCTGTGCTCCACCTTCCCTAGCAAGTCTCTTCTCGAACACTTGGTCCCTGGCATTCTGGGCTTTTTGACCTAGTCTCACATGATAAAAAGCCCCTTTTCAACTGCTAATGGTTTGTACTGACCTCAGTTTAGGGACCGCTGCTTCTAAGAGCCCTTGTCTGAATGCAGCTTTTAGCTCTGTGGTGACACTGGCAAGGAGCTCATGCTTTTTAAGTCTCAACTTCAATCCTCCCCACCTATTGTCATCTATTCTGAGCCACTCAAACCCACAGTTGGCAATGTCGCAGAGGTTCTATATTCTGTACAGAAGGCAAGTGCCCGGTCCACTCTCCACAGTTTTTATGTGCGATCCGAACCCCGGGGGGGGACAGGGGGTTAAATATAGATTTCCAGATCCTTCCTCAAACTGCTAAATAAGAATCTCATAGGGCAGGGCTCAGCAATCTATACTTTTAACACGTTCCTCGGAAAATTCTTATGAATGCTGAAGAGTGGGAACCCCTATCCTAAAACCATATTCTGAGGAATCAGAAAAGAAGAGTTATCAAGTTTCCCAGCATTTCCAAAGAAAGCAGGCCACAACAATACACAGCTTTATAGTAACTTTTAAATAGGAGAAAACTCTTCACGAGTTCCTGTTATTCTGTCCTCTGGGTTATAACATTTGAAGCCTTGAGCTATTTATTTCATATTCTTTATATTTCAGACTCTATCATTTAACCTTTCAAAACTGCTCTTCAACTTGACAGTCTACATTTATTTTTTGAATCCATATTTTCCCTGAGTTTTAGTTTAGGATTATGGAACTTACTATACAAATTTATGAAAATTATATTTATACATATATATGCATGTATTAGGTGTATATATAATCTCTGTTATCTTTCTTAGTGTTTTTAGAATCAGATTGTATACACAAGTTAGCATCCGGCTTTTATAATTCACTTTTTCATTCAATAAATATTTATTAAGGGCCTAACATGTGCTTCCAGCTAGGTCTTGGATGGTCTTTAAAATGAGGCATGTGCACACTAGGGGATGTTGTGAGACAGGGCATTGATGTACAGTGAGAAAGTATTAGAATTTCTCCTCTTATTTCACTTCTTATAATTCTATTTTGTGTATGTTTTTTAGTGGCAAAAATGTGTGCTATAAAAAGAACTACATAGATAAATATCAATACATTAAGAGTGCATAGTAAAAATCATTTTCATTGATAAGGCTGTGCTATCAAAAAACCAGACAATCTCTTGATTTAAGATGTGTCCAGTTAGTCCCACAAAAAACAAAATTTTGACAGTTTTAAATACATTCTCAGGAGTGAAATTACGGTTTAAAAGAATGTGAACCATTGCCAAATTGCCTTCAAGATCAGGTGGTGGAAAATTTATGTTCTCAGTGTATGAAAAAGCCTCTTTTGTATTATCCTTAAAATTTTTTTCTAACCTATTAGATGGAAAGTGGCATTTTATTAATGCTTTAATTTGCATCTCATTACCAAGGTTAAATTTTTCAAGTTTATTAGTTAATTAAGTTTCTTCTTTTATAAATTACTCACATCCTTTACCTGTCTTTCCACTGTGGGGTCTAAGTATTTTTCTCATTGAACTTTATATAGATTTATAAAAATAATAATTATAAAAATGTAATAACTGACATTTATTGTGTTGCACACTGCCTGGGCTGTAAACACATACTTGATTTTGACACCTCGCAACAACAAAGACTGGTATGGTTATTTCCCCCATTTTATTGATGATGAAATCGAGATTAGTGAAAAATAAAATGTAATTTAGCTGTATTTCTGATTCCAAATTGTATGCATCCGAATTTTTTTTCTAGAATTTGTTATTTCCGTTTGATTTTTATTTACGTTAGTTTTTTAAAAAGATTTTTAAATTTTTATCCAGTCATATTTAACCTTTATTTTTATGAAAATAAACCACTTCCCTTTCCACAAAAAGACACGTATATACACCAATTTTTAAATTTCCTATTATTTTATTTTTAAAATAATTCTGCAGTCTCTGGAATTTGAGTGGGCATATGGCATTAACTGCAAATCCCACATCTTCCCAAATAATCAAATTTTAGAGCATAATTAGTTGAATAATCCATTGACATATTATGCTTGCTTTTTTTTTTAGTCAAAGTAAGTTGTAATGAAATGCCAGGTCTATTTTTGAACCATATATAGTGTGATGATATATAATGCCATGTATATGTGTGTATATGTTAAGTGTATATATATGCCATATACATAATATACACATTTTATCTTTCTAAATATGATTTATAAATATGTATATTAATATATAAATTATATGCAATGCATATATTATATATGATTATGTATAATGTATATATTTTAATGATGTATTTCTATTAGGTTATATTATATATAATAATATGATATTATATATTATATAATATATTATACATTATGCACAATATGCTACATGTATTATATAACCTATATAATAGGGCAAAAATCATCTATATGCTATTCTTCTTTGTCAAAAACATCTTAGATATTCTCAGCTCTTTATTTCCCAGATGAACTTTAGAATCATTTTGTCAAATTCTAAAATAAAAAGGGGGGGAATAAATGTCATCTTTGTAATATTCAGTGTCACCATCAACACTTGCTTCTTCTATTTATTTAAATTTTATTTTATTATTATCAGGAAGATGTTGTCATTTCCTCCACATCTATTACAGACATTTTTGTTTTAAAATTTCCAAATATTTTATGTGTTGCTCATATTGTGAATGAAATCAATTTCTTTTTCTATTATCAAATTATATGTGGTCATTGCTCTTATATAGAAAAGCTATTGAGTTTTCAGTTGATTCTCTTAGGACTGTACACATATATATATTCATATTTTTATCAAATTAAAATAGATGTCCCCTTTTCACTATTTATGACTATTTCATATCTTATAACACTAAGCAAAATAATACCTAACAATAGTGATATAAGGCATTCTTGTCTTAGCCTTGATTTTAATTGGAATGCTTCTTGCATTTCACCAAAGTAAGATATTTGAAGCATATTTGGTGTTGGTTTAAGAGAGATTAGCTTTGTCATGTAAGAAACTTTCAATTCATTTAAAAAAATTAAATCAGAAATGGCTGTTGTAATTTATCAGTTGTTTTCTTTTTTTCTTTCAAGTTAACCTAAAGTATCATGCAGATACGTTTCCTAATAGTAAAGCATCTTTGGATCCAGGAATATTCTGAGTTAACTGTCAAGCCAAATTGGGGTTTCAGAATATTTTATTGAGTATTTTGCATTGATACTTTTATAAGTAAAACTAGTTTACAAGTTTTTTTCAATTGCTCTCTTGTGTATTAATGTCAAGATAAGACAACTGACTTGTAAAATTATTCCAGTCATTTTTAATATTTTTCTATCTCTGGAATAATTTATGAAGCATAAGAATATGTATCTCTTGAAAATTTGAAATTATTTACTAGTAAAATTATCTATACTAGGAGCCACATATTTTCTTTCTTTTTCCTCTTGGAGAGATTTTTAAATAATTTTATAATTTTACTATAGTAGTACCCTACTTATTTATTAGTCAATTTGGATCATTCATCTTTTCTTATAAATTCAACTATATGTAAGATTTTCAAGTATATCTGAGTGGGATTGTATGTAATATTATTTTATCACTTTAACATCCTTCATATCCATTGTTAAATCTTCTGTCTCGCTCATGCTTTTTTCCCCTATTTTATGTTGTTTAGATTTAGCAAATATTTATTTTATTGGCTTTCTTTTTCAAATATCTGTTATAATTATCAACTTAAAGAATTTGATTTCATCTTTCATTTTCATTATCTTTCTACCCAATGTCTTTATGCTTCCTGATTTTCACACTTTTGTGAATTTATTTATCCTTTTAAAAAATAATGAGAGAATGTAAGATTGTGAGTTTGTTCTATCCTGTGAATTCTCATATTCATTGTTTAATATTTTTAAAATTAATAAATAGCCCATCCTATGATGTTATTTTATTCTGGAGATTTTTTTTGGAGCTGTTTTAAATTTAATGGAGGGTTTTTACGAATCTCTTCTCTATTATTAATTTTTAATTGTAACCGATTATGGAAGATAATGTGTTTTTTAATTCTTTTTTGGGAGAATTTTTTAAGGCTTGTTTTATGATCAGCTTTTAAATGTTCTACAGATACGTAAGATCAAAGTATCTTCTATGTTTATAAGAGAGCTTAATATATAAATTAAACATTTAAAATTATGGTTTTAATTCTTTAAGTTATTATTTACTTTGTGTCTCCTTGGTCTAGCTAAAGTTGACCGATGAGTTAATATTTCTCATAATGCTTGTTTTTAAAATATTTGCATTGACTTTCTAAGAATTTCTGCTTTATGTATTTTTAAGTCTTGTTATTTGATGTGTACTGTTTCAATTAAATGTCAATTGCATTTTCCCATCAACAGAAATGGAACTTTTTATCATTTAGTCCTTTTTGTCCTGAACTCTACTTTGGGTTTTTTGTTTGAGTTTTACTGACAAATATTTGCTTCTTCTTTGATCTTACCAGTTTTATGTCTTATTTTAGGTGTGTTTCTTATTACTAAGAAGTCTGTTGTCATATTTTTAATGAAAAGTTGCTATTCATATCTTACAAAGAAATTTAAAACATTCATGTTTATTGCCAGAATTAATATATTTGATCTTATTTTGATTACCTCAGTTGTTTTTGTAGTTTTATTATTATTTTCAGTTTAATTTTTATTTGTATTTTCTGTCTTTGTGCTTCATTTGTTATTTGGAGTTTTTTGTTTCTTTATGTGTCTCATTTGTTTTTTTGTTTCGTTTGTGCATGTTTGTATTAATCTTTGCCAGAAATTTGTAAGTTTTATATACTGCTTTTAGCTCTTCAACTGGCAACTACTATTTTAAATACACTTACTAGCTTTTCATTTTTAACTCTCTAGTTGAGAATATAATGATATCATTGAAGCACCCTTTCTCAATGAAATTTGTGTTAAGAAAATGGGTTTCTATAGCTTTATACAACCACCAACACATATCTCATTCTAAGTCTTTAATACAGAATTTTATATCAAATTTACTATTATTTAAAAAATATTTTATACTCTGAAATGTTTTCTTTCAGTATTATTTTGTATTTCTATTCAATTTCTTAACTAAATTTCTAAGTTATTCAGTTCACTTCAGATCTAATTGGCTTCAGAGTTCGGCAGCAATCCATTTACTTCACGATGTTCGTTTCCCTTAGTTCATTTTGATTCATCTCATCTGTCTTTTAGCAATTTTTTAAAAGAGATTGTGTGGGTAGCGTATCAGCGGAATCCTTGTTTATCTGATAATGTATTTCTGTTGCCTTCACACATTAAAGGCGTCTTCACTAACTAAATTTGTTATATTGCTACTTTTGACTCAAAATTCTATTAAGATTATTTAAATGTCTACTGAAATTTATTTCCAAGTGGGGATGTTTTAAAACTAACCTGCTACTTGTTCTTTTACAAATAATATTTTTGTTTCATGCTCTATGCTTATAATATTATTGTTTTTCTTTGTTATTAAAAAAATGACCAAGATATCTCCAGGGTGGGTGTCTTTTCATCGAGTTTCTTAGAACTGAGAGAACCCTCTCAATCTTGATTTCTCAGGGATTCCCCACCTCCATTTAACATTGCTTTAAATTATTTTCTTCTAGTCCTCCAGAAGTCTTGCATTGTTCTTCATTTTCTGTCCTTCGTATCCATTGTCTCTCTTATCCATTTAAGCTCCTGTGGCTTTGTCTCTGTTTTGCAACAGTTTTGTGAGTTTCATAATACATTGGTTTAATTTGCCAGTGGAAGCCTATACTTTCATCTTCTAATGTGAATTTTGATTTGTCACTGAAATGCTTTCTTACCTCGAGGAACCCCTTTTTGCATCTCACTCTGCTGTCTTTCCTCTTAGCCCTCTTTTCTGCTATAATTGTTGCCCAAGCTGATCTCGAACTCTCAGGCTCAAGTAATCCTCCTGCCTTGGCCTCCCAAGTGGTAGGATTACAGGCATGAGTTACCACACCCGTTAAATTCTTATATACACATTTAAGGATGCCAAAGAATTTTCTAAAACCTTCTTCTGATTTTTACCATAAATCATATTTACAGGCTTGCTATTACAGAGCATTCATAATAATGTTTCTTTTTCTTTGTCCTGTAGCACCTTTATATGAGTCCAATATTGTTCTTTTTTTCTGTGTATCTGTCCACCATAAGAAAGCTATCCAGACTATTATTTACTTAGCTAATAATAAGTGAGTTTGACTTATTATTATTTACTTAGCTAATAATAAGTGACTTTGGGTGGAAGGTAGATCATGTTCAAACTGCCTAATATGATACCCCATTAGAAGTTTTCTCATTCGACAGTTTTCAAAGCATTCCAGAAGCTCACTGAAGCTGATCACCAAGTCTCTTTCTCAGATCTACAGTGAACAGGAGTTTGTTAAAAATAATTCCTGATCTTACTCTCTCTATCTCTCTCTTTTTTGGAAAAAACAAAACAAAAAAACACCTCCTGGGCTCAAGCTATTCTCCTTCCTCGGCCTCCCAAATTGCTAGGATTACAGGCATGAATGAGTCAATGAACCCAGAGCCCCAGTATCTTCTAATATTTTTTCTTTGTCCCTCCTATGAGTGTTTCCCTCCAATGACCATTGTTACAGTAATGATTATATATCTTTTAAAGTTTTATCTAGTATGACTTCGCTGGACTAAAATTGGATCTTCTCCTCCCCTCTTCCTGATGCTCTTATGTTGCACATGACAAAGTACAATCACTAGTGTGCCTTCTAGGGCTCTACTTGCAGCCAGTCCCATGAGGTGCTATTGTGGCAACCTTCCTAGCTGAGGATGGAATGGGCAATTGCCTTCTACCCTCTACTTTCTATGTAGTCACTTTTGGCAATAACAAAGTCTAACTGTATATAAAAGGTAAGAAGTGGGTGGAAGGTAGAACATGTTCAAACTGCCTAATATGATACCCCATGAGAGACAAAGAAAACTTTTCTTACAAGTTTTCTCATTTGACAGTTTTCAAAGCATGATTTTACAAATCTCTGAGATCCCTGAGATACTCTGAGGAGGTCTGCAGGATAAAAATTATTTTCATGGTAATATAATATTATAATAAGCATTTTTTAAAACAATACTGACACATTATTTGCCTCTTCACTGTGTTGACATTTGTATTCAGGATGCAAAACAATGGTGGACAAAATTGCTGGTATCTAGGTATAAATCCTAATAATGGCATCAAGCTACACATGTAGTATCCATGAACTCACACTAAGATTAAAAAAAAGAAGAGAAGACCAATTTCACTTTTAAAAGTCCTTGATGTAATGCCAAAAATATTAATTAAAAAAATTTTTAAATTGCACCCTTTGCATACTTTTTCTTAATATTTTGTGTGAAGAACTGGAAAGTGCACAGAAGCACCTCAGTTGCATACTGAAATATAATGATTGTTTCAAAGAAAAGCACCTTGCAATTGTTTAAGATCCATTCTTGAGAAAAGAGCAACAAGCTGGTTTTTCAGTCTTTGGTATCTGACAGGCAGACTTTTTTGGGGAAAAATGAATGGAGTGAGCCTGTCACTTCAAGGAAAACAACTAAAAGTATTTGTTGCTGATGATAAAATTTAAGCTTTCAGAAAGAAAAAAATTAGAATTTTGGAAAACTTATATTCACCACCAAAAGTTTAACAACTTCCCAATACAAAAAGACTTTTCTGTTAAAATAAGTGGCGAGATTAACAAACAAGATTTTTTACATAGAGTAATAAAATACGTCAACACTTGGAAGTGCTATGTAACACAGTGAACCAACAATTTCCAAATGACCAGTTGCTGATATTGCAAAATTATGAATTGGTACAAGATTCATTCAAAGTGCAAAGTCAGTCAATGGATTTTATTGTAAATGAGTTCAGTTTATTAATATGGGTTTTTAATTCTACATTGAACCTAAGCTTAAAAAACTATCACTAGTCAGATTTTGATACACTATCAAAGGCTAGACATGATTATCGTAAGAGGCTATCAAAATACTCCTTCCTTTTCCAACTACATATCTGCATGTTTCTTGCTTTCTTCATAAAATTCGACCAAAGGAACATATCATAATAGAATAAACAAAGGAGTAGATACAAGATCACAACTGTCTCCTGTGAAATTCTATTAAAATGCCATTCTATTTTACATGTCAAATGTAAAATAATACTAGTCTTCTAAATTATTGTATTTTGAAAATATAATTTTTAATAAAAATATTTATGTTAACATGAGTTTATTATTTTAAGATGCATTAATATACAAATATGTTAAAACTTCCTTCGTATTTATAATTTAATAAATATCAATAGATATTACCCATGTAAATGAAAGCTCTTTGCAGTCTTCAATAAGTTTTTTTTTTTTTAAGCTTAGTGAGGATGTCTATTTTGCCCAGGCTGGAATGGAGTGGCTATTCACGGGCACAATCATAGCACCCTACAGCCTCGAACTCCTGTGCTCAAGTGATCCTCCTGCCTCAGCCTCTAAAGCAGCTGGGGCTACAGGCATGCAACACCACACCCAACAGTCTTCAGTAAGTTTGAAGAATGTAATGGAGTCCTGAGATCAAATACTTTGAGAACCATCATTCTATCTGTGCAGAGTTTTTTGAGTTTCTGAACCAGCAATAGAAAGGGACAACTTTCTACTTTCTGTGTCTAGCTACACAGCATTGTTGGACTACCAACTGCATTTTGCATCCGCATTTTATCTGTCTTGAAGGTAGTGAACATTTCTCTCATACTCGGACAATAATACATAGGTGGAGTGTTAGACCCCTCTGGGGATTTTGTAAATTTTCATATATTTAGTTACTTCATATTTTGTAGTGCAAATTGAGAACTTTTTTCTTTTAACTATGTCACAAAATTCACCATTTTAAAGTGTATAATTCAGTTGTTTTTAGTATATTCACAATGTGTGCAGCCATCACCAGAATCGACATTTCAACACCTTAAAAATACCTTGAGTTATAACTCCACCATCTTCTCATCCCCCCCCAGCCCTAAGAAACTACTAATTTTCTGTCTCTACAAGTTTACCTATTCTGGACATCTCATATGAATGGAATCCTACAATATGTATTACTTTATCTGTCTGGCTTCTTTTCTTTTCTTTTCTTTTCTTTTCTTTTTTTTTTTTTTTTTTTTTTTTTTTTTTTTTTTTGACAGAGTCTTACTCTGTTGCCCAGGCTAGAGTGCAGTGGCACAATCTTGGCTCACTGCAACCTCCGCCTCCTGGGTTCAAGTGATTCTCCTGTATCAGCCTCTCCAGTAGCTGGGATTACAGGTGCCTGCCACTGCGCCTGGCTAACTTTTGTACTTTTAGTAGAGACGGGGTTTCACTATCTTGGCCAGGCTTGTCTCAAACTCCTAACCTTGTGATCCACTGCCTTGGCCTCCCAAAGTGTTGGGATTACAGGTGTGAGCCACCACGCCCGGTCCCTGTCTGACTTCTTTAACTTAGCACAATGTTTTCAAGGTTCATCCCTGTTGTAGCATGTGTAAATACTTCATTCTTTCCTATGACTAAATAATATTTCATTGTATGAATATATTGCATTTTCTTTATTAATCAATAGATGGGTATATGGGTTAGTTCCATGCTTGGCTATTATGAATAATGCTTCCGTGAAGATTTATATACAAGTTTTTATATAAACCTATGTTTTCACTTCTCTTCAAAATAGATTTAGGAGTATAATTTCTTGATCATATGGTAACTACAGGTTTAACGTTTTGAGGAACTGTCAAACTGTTTCCCACAGTAGCTGCAACATTTTACGTTCCCACCAGCAATGTATGAGGGTTTCAATATCTCCACATCCTTGCTAGCACTTGTTACTTTCCATTTTTTTAAAAATTACAGACATCCTAGTGGGTATGAAGTTGTATCTCATTGTGGTTTTGGGAAACTGAGCATGTTTTAAATATTACATTTGTGAATGAGATCCGGTCACTCACTTTAATTATCACATGAAAGTTTCAATCCTTACCCCTTGATTCTTTTCTTTGTTCTCTTGAGTCTCCTAGAAGTATATATATATTTATCTAAGAACTTAATTTAAAGGATCTCAACATTACTTTCCTTTCCTAATTATCTTATCTCTAAACATAATATTTTAAAATTCTCTTCTTTGAAGTTTATGACTGAGTTCCTACATGAACACGTGAGCTGATAGGGCACATCCTCTGAGAAGTCATTATTAAAAATGGTTATACTGATTCATTTTTTCCATGCTGTTTTGTCAGCTTTCCAAAAAGATACTGTATAAAAGCATTCCAAGAACCTTTATTTGTGGTGACAGCATCTTTATAAAAGGTGTGTATTTTTTACATTTTTATTTTCCCAACTCTTTAAAACTATTTATCTTGTTGAGAAATTAAACCCTTGATCTTCATACAATCCAGGTTGTTTTTTCATAAATAAAATTTTTTTAAATGAAGATTCTGGGTGTTGGTTTGTAGTCAGCAGCTGTGAGTATCCAAATTAATAAAACTCCCTGCCCCTGTGTAAATCACCCACAATTTAGATTTTTGTAGATGTTCCCTCCATCATTTGTATTACATAAAAACGTTAATGAACATTTCCAATACAAAACTGATAAATAAAAAACCGATTTACATATCTAATCATGTAAAGATAATTTATTCTCCTAAGACTTTGCAAATATTAGAATCATCTAAATTTATTACTTGTAATTCCATGTTTCCATGGTGATAGATTCTTCATCTCCAATGTCTAGTTAAAATAATCATTAAGAGATTGAAAAGGACTAAACACTAGAAACAAGAATGCAGAGTGATGGAAAAAGACAATTTCCCAAATTCTAGGGGAAATGTACAATTGCAGTATCAGTGACTGGTGATGAATTAGGATCACTGTAGAAATGTGTTCCCAAAGTGGGACCCTCTGCACTGTGCAGGAGACTGATTGGTTCATATCTCTGCCTAACTCTAGTTCTGATATACAGGGGTTCATCATTTGGAATCTTTCCCTTCTTCCCTCCTAATCTCATCCCCAACCCCCATCAGGCCTCCCCTCACTCTCCAAATTCATCCGGGGACATTGACTGCTCCTAGTACAGAACTGACCAGGATGTTACTGTATTGTTCTCTGAGAAACTGAGTCAATGACAGAACTACGGATAACTTGGAGAAGAGGACACAAACTGAAATATGCTGCTTTCAGATAGTACATTTAAACAAGGGGGGAGGAATTAGAGGCTGTTTCTAGCTTTATGGAATCGTGAGAAAGTCTAAGAGCTGGAGCAGGAGAGGCATTAACTTGAGTTTATCAGACCTTAACAGACTGGGTACTTGCAGGGCCCCAGCGGTGGACAGGTTCTGTTTATTAACCTCTCTGGTCATCCAGTAGCCTGGTGGACAGAAGGAGAGCTGGAGACAATATTGAACTCCTTCTGGAGGAATAAACCAACACCCAATATGAGGCCTCACTCTGTGAAGAACAGACTAGTAAAAACCACTTACTATAGAAATATCACAAATCACTGGAAATAGAAGATTTTCCAATTAATGATGTTAGGAAAAATGATTACTTGGAGAATTGTCAACCGAAAGCCTCACCTCACATTAAACACTAAAATAAATTCAGGCAGAATAAAGAGCTAAATACAAAAAGTAAAACTACAAAAATAGAATTAAAATGTGAAAATTAACTAGTCTTGGAATAGGAATGTATTTTTCAAGCAAAGCAATGGAAGAAATTAAAAAGGAAAATATTGATAATATAAAACTATTGAACTTTTACATGTTGAAAACATTATAAACAATTAGGAAGTAAATAAAAAGCTGACATTAATAACTGCAACAAACTAGACATATAATGATTTAATGTCCTTTGCAAATTGCAAAAGAAAGACTCAATAAAAGTATGTGAAGGTGAGAAACAAAAGACATAAAAAGAAATAGAAAAAGATTTCAAAAATAAACTGACTAGCATTAAAGGAAATGTAAATTAAACAGACAAAAATGATGATCTACCATTTTTTCTTTTCAAATTTTAGAGAGAATTTTTTTAAAACAATGGTCATATTTGGTTTAGAATGGTGGTATAAAAATGGCCTCTCCCAGTTACCATTTTTAAAAGCATGCAAAAGTAATAAGGCAAATGAGAAACAGAAGCACAAATTCCATCTTCAACAAAACAAGAAGATATCTGAAGCCCTGAACCATAAAAGCAATTAAAGTTTAATGTGATAAGGAAAGACTTAAAAGAGAGGAAGCCACAACCTCAGAGCTCAGAAAATGCTACCAATGCACCCTTCTCCAAGATGAAGGGTTCATTCTCAAGTCAAAACCAACAGTCATTACCTTTTAACAATGGAACTGAGGGCAGTAGCTCATAGAGAAATGAATATTTTCTGAATCTTGTTTGATTCCAATGAGAAGAAAAGAAAGGGTCATACAGACAAGTTATGTTTTCAGGGAGCATTCCACTGATAAGACAGAGTAAAGAAGATAATTCTGTATTGTCAGCTTGTGAGCAACCTGGAAGTGCTGATCTCAGCTGACTTGGGAGTGGCAAAGTCTAAATAAATACCCACATATGCACAATTCTATTATTAAAAAAGTCCTGCTGGCATAGAACACAGCATTGGCAACCCCTACCCCCACCACCTACACACACACACACACACACACACACACAGAGAGAGAGAGAGAGAGAGAGAGCTTCTGTTGAGTTCTAATCCTGAATTCCAGGAAGTCCTGAGTTTTTAGAGTGATAATTTTTATAAAGAAGTCAACATCTGTACAAAAATTATTTAAAAAGATGGAGAAGGAAACAACAACAGAAAATGCATCAAGAAAAGAACATTCACCAGAAAATGTTTGCCATGAGGCAATTTAAAGCATTATGTTCAAATACATTGTTATACATTTTAAAACTTAATGAAAGAAAGCATAGCCTCTATAAAACAAAAATGCAAGGCAAAGATTCAATAGCTCATGGAAGATAGTAAGACCACAGAGATAAAATAGGAGTTGATACAGGGAAAAAAAGTAAAAAAATTGTCACAAAAATAAAAACAAAATTGAAACAGCATACAACATCTATCCTGGCTCTCTGATGCCTTCACAATAACCATGTTTTATCTCATTTTCTGGAATTGAGAGAGTAAACATAAATTTATACAGATAACAACCCTGTATTCATATTTTATATGGGAAAATAAAAATTGCTGAAAATATTGAGAATGGATTGAGGAAAATCAAGCAAAATTAAATGCAAATAAAACAAAGCAAAAACCAAATGGCTTTTTTTAAAGATTAAAGAAATATTGATAGGTGAGGAATCTAGACCAAAATAAAAAGATTCAACATGAAAAGAACAAAAAATTAGGAAATAATAAAGTATGCTTTAATAACATTTCTGGAAATAAGACTTGAATTTAGAGTTTCAAAGGGCCACCCCATCCCAGGAAAAATTGAAAGAGAATGATCAACATCAAGATACAGTCATATTATCAGATGAAAAAAATAAAACTTTCTATGCTGTGTTTGTGTGTATCTAGAAGGAATCTACTATTTTCAATTTCAGTATTTTCTTCTACCAATGTCTAGAACATTACTTTGCTGCTTTGTACTTTTGTTCTTGCTCAAACATACAGAGTCTGGTCACAAAATGGAAAAAACTAGACCAAAAAAAATGGAAAGAACAAAGAAGTCATGACTGGAAGGAAGAAAATATTCCTATTTGCTTCTAATTGGAGAGCTTAAGGATAAACATCTTTAACAGGAAGTTAAAGTAACCTAATTAACATTGTTTATTTCTCACTCATAAAAGCAGATTTTTTAAAGTGTGGAATCTGCCCATTAGCATTCAGACAAACAGGACTTATAAGATCAAGTTTGGCAGTGTTCTTAATCTAGTGGATTGATGGCATAAAATGATGGACTATCATAAATTACCATAATAAATTATCTGCCCTGAAAGAAGAAATTCCACCATTGTATCTTTTCTCATAGCCAAAGAGAAAGCTGTAAAAGATGACACACAAATCATAGCATTGCTTAGCTCTTTTGTTACTTTATCAGGAGTCACACCCTGAAATACCATTTCCCTTTGCTCACCACCTGCGCTTAATCTCCAAGGCTAATCAATTTATTTTCCTCACTATCTTCTGACTTTGACTTCTACTTTGTCCCTACAATCCACTACTTCTAGTCCAACTCACCTTCAGATAGCAGCTTTTGCCCCCTTCCAATCTATTCTGTCTGCGCCCAAAGTGATCTTTTTAAATAACAAAGATGATCATGTAATTATCTCCCCCACCGGAGACTCCAACCCTGCTTATGACTCTTCAGTGGCTTTTTGTTATCTTGAGGGTAATGAGTTATCATTACATGATCTGGCCTTTTCAACCTGTTATCCTTAACTTCTGCAGCTTTTTTCATGTGCTCACACACGTGTTCATACTCATTGAATATTTATACTCATTGAATACGTGTGTGAGCACATTTTTTTTGTTTGTTTGCTTGCTCTTTTTTTTTTTTTTTTTTTTTTTAAAGTTTCTCCAAAAAGCTCTCATCTTTTCCCTGTGCTCTGGTAGGAGCATTCCTCCTTCTTCTCCCACCCCCCACTGCAGCTGCAGCTCTCTCCTACTCAAATTTTGTGTGTCTGTTTAAGCAACCTTCCTCAAAGAAGCCTTTTCTGAGCCACTGTACCTCTCTCCTCTTAATATTTGTCTCTTCCAACTCTATATTCATGCTTAGAGGGCCATTACCTGTATTCATTCATATTTACTTTCTATCCCTCAATTCCAGAAAATGAAATAAAACATGGTTATTTTAAAGGCGTAAAAGATCAAGGATAAGCCAAATCTCTTTAGATTTCATTTATTTCACTTTATTTAATGTCACCCTAGTGTGGGAGGTTTGAGTAGGTTGCTTAAGTTTCCTGTGGCTTATTTGTATCGTCTGTAAAATAGGATCAATTACGCTGCCCATGACTGTTGTGATGATCAGGGTTGATAAGAAATGTTGTAACCTTTTATAAAGAACTGTATCATACTAATTAATAGGATAATAATAATTATTACTCTCAAAAGGTTTTATTGGTCTAATCACATATCTGAATGTAAGACATAGAAAGTATCTTGTGGTAGTTTTGATACTAAAACAAAATATAAACTTATAAACTTTTTAAAGTGTTTAGATATTTTTTTTTAATTTCTTTTTTTTTTTTTTTTTTTTTTTTTTGAGACGGAGTCTCACTCTGTCGCCCAGGCTAGAGTGTCATGGCATGATCTCAGCTCACTGCAACCTCTGCCTCTGGGTTCAAGCAATTCTCCTGCCTCAGCCTCCCGAGTAACTGGTACTACAGGTGCCTGCCACCATGCCTGGCTAATTTTTGTATTTTTAGAAGAGACAGGGTTTCACCATGTTGGCCAGGCTGGTCTCTAACTCCTGACCTCAAGCGATCTGTCCACCTCGGCCTCCCAAAGTGCTGGGATTACATCCATAAGCCACTGGGTCTGGTCTTTTTTTATTTTATTTTATTTTGTTGTTCTATTTGTCAGTGCTGACTTCTCTTAGGCCAGAGACATGTAGTACTTCAGAACTATTGTTATAGGATGACAGCCTGATGAAGTTTCTAAAACCCCCAGAAGAGTGCTAAAAATGATGGTAAAGAATAGAAAAAAATGGACAATTATCTGTAACACATGTTTGCAGATTATACATGCCAATGTGCATGTGAACACATAGATGAAATATTCATTTCATATATTCAGAAAAAAAGAACATTTTATATTTTAAGTAACTCACTCTTTACCTTAGGGATCTTCTAGGGAAAAAGAGGTTGGTGGTGTTGGCAAATGTGTATATATATTTAATATATGTATGAAAAAAAGAGAAAAGTAGGCAGAAGATAACAAAGTGGAAAGGGGGACAGAGAAGAAAGGAGGAAGGAAAAAGACAAGAATTACCAGGATTCTGTTTCAGAAAGTCCCTTATTGGACAAAACTACCGGCGATCCAATGTGGAAAAGGCAATTTGACAGTGAATGCACTGTAACTTTCCTAGTGAATACTTACTTTCTGGAACAAACATAAAAGGCCCCTGTGATAAAGCTGTGATGCAAAAAGTTCTTGGATTTCCCTTCTTCATTTTGGGACCATTTCTGAAAAGGGAGCTTTAAGCTCTTCTTCTTCCATCATCTTAAAGGGATTTTCATCATAGATTAGCTCTACTAAGGCCTTTGAAAAAATGGAATGTTTTCTACCTCTTCAATATACCTCATACCCCTGCCCAAGTTTCTAATTCAGTAGATCTGTGGCAGGCCTGATAATGTGCTTTCTAATAAGTTCCCAAGTGATGCTGATGCTGCTAATCTGGGGATCCTGACCTTCAAGAAACTCTGAAAGCCAATAGAAAGTACAGAAAACCTTAGAAGTAGAATCATGATTTGAAAGAGCTAAGAGAATGGACAAAGCCAAGGTCCAGTGTGGTTCTGGCACACACTGAGCACCCCATAAATACTGAATTAATAAGTGGATGAATAAGTAAGCATTATCTTAATGCTTCTGTGAATGGCCCAAGGAAGAAGAGCACCATAGTGATCAGGACTTTGCCATTGGATACATCAAGTTTCAAATCTTGCTTCTCCACTTACTGGCTGATATGGTTTGGCTCTGTGTCCCCACCCAAATATCACCTTAAATTGTAATCCCCATGTGTCAAAGGTGGGACCAGGTGAAGGTAATTGGATCATGGGGGCCATTTCCCCCATGCTGCTCTCGTGATAGTGAGTGAGTTCTCATGAGATCTGATGGTTTTATAACTGTCTGGCATTTCCCCTGTTTGCCCTCATTCTCTCTCCTGCCACCCTGTGAAGAGGTATCTTCTGCCATGATCATAAGTTTCCTGAGACCTCCCCAGCCGTGCAGAACTGTGAGTCAATTAAATTTCACTGCTTAATAAATTACCCAGTCTCATGTATTTCTTCATAGCAGTGTGAGAAAGGACTAATACACTGGCCTTATGACATTTTACTATCATTTCATTTCTCTGGGTGCAAGTTTTTCTCATATTTATATTGCAGTCACAGTATCTACTTTATGGAGTTGTTCTGAAGATTAAGAATAATGGTTGTTAAACTGGCTAGGTACAGCTCCTGTCGCATTGGAAAGACACACTATGTGATGCTTATTCTCTGCTCTTGTTCCAGTGCTCTGCAAAGTTGTATAAGCTATGTGACAGGAAAGTGTTTCAGGACTGGATCACCTGACACCCAAATGATCAGCAGTCAGCCCCCCAACACCTGCCAGTGATTGGTAGAAGAGGGCCTAGCCAGTTCAGGGTTCATGAGTATGTGACAAATGAATTGCCACACAAATAGTTACTTTACACACCTTCAAACCACACATTATTGTGCATGACAAGGACGCCCTCAGCTTCAGTAAGCGGAGAATAAATGGACCCTAGAGAAATAAACACTCATGAATACATTATGTTTGAATAAGGATCTAGAGTCAAACACTTTTTCATAAACTTCCTGTCCACTTCTCCACCCACTAGATCCATATTGCTTCTGAGAACATGCTCTAGGAACTGTTTTAACAGAATAATCTCTCTTTTTTGGTAGAGGATGGCAATCAAAATAAAAGGAATAGCTACACCTGAGTATAAAACATCTTCTCTAAAAGTCTCAAAGAATATTACTAAATGCCTTATTCAAACATTGTTCAATTCAGACACCAAGAGCTTTGGCTTTTCACACTCAAGATTAATATTTCTGTAGAGTATATGTGAAAAGCTTAAGTAGGGAAATGTAATCATTCCTCAAGTGTCCTGATGTTTTCCTATCACATACCTCAGTGACCTGAATATTATGTACATAGAAAGTAACAAGTAGATTTTTGAGCATTAGCCCTCACCAGCAATTTCCACCCAAATCTACTCAAACATGTACCATAAAATAAAAGACACCGTGAAAACTAGCCAACTCTACCACTTGCTTTTAAGCAAAAAATGGGATATAGGTTGTGTTCAGTGATGTCACTGTTGTAGATCAGCTTTGCCCCTTAGTGTCCTTTGCCTGTAGAACTTCTGCCTATCAGAAATTCACTCTAAGCAATGATCTGAGGCTCATTTGCATTAAAATACAAAATAATAAAAATATTTAATTCTGTCTTCTACTAGATGTCTAAGGCCCATTGCAGAGCACTAGGCTGGGCTATATGAGGTGTCGTGTAGCATAGGCTAGGCGTGGTGGCCTGTGGAATCTAAGAGAATAATTCAAGATACTGCAGCTTATGGGGAAACAAAAAAAGAAGCGAATGAATTGGAATGAGCAAGTCACCAAATATTTCTCCAAACAGTAATGATGAAACCAGACAAATGTATCAGAAACAACCATTGCTGTTCCCTGGAAATTGACCAAACACTTAAAACAAACTGATAAGCACTTACTAAAGAAAAACTATTGAATTTTCATGAGAACTGTGGACATCCATGGTATTCTTGCCTGGGCTGCTCCCCTTCTTGTCCCCTAGCTTTTTCTTCATGGTAATTCTAACATGGTAGAGCACATGGTGAATAGCAGCTTAACTGTAGGAGGAAAGTAACTTGATTTGGAGCAGTAGTTGGACAATCCCATCCCCAGCAGAGATGTCAACAATAAGCAACAATACCAAAGACAAGGGAATTAGGACAAGAAGTTTTGATACCTGAGGTTGAATGGGCCAACCAGAAGTTTAGGAGGAAAATATGGGAAATGAGACAGTCATCGAGACACTTGATACCCTTGGTTGACTGGAGGTGATGTGTACACACAGGGAGACTGGAAGAAGTCCAAGCTGTTCACATATCCCTGTCTTACCAGGAACCTCTGTGTTTTGCAGAGGAGACACCAGAAACTGCAAAACAGCCTGAACTAAAAACTGCCTGAAATATGAATGTGTTCCTGAATCCACATAGAGACCCATCAACTCAGGTGGGAGATTTTGCTGGCCTAAAGTGTTTGGGCCCAATCTCTCACTAATCATTGGCTGACCATCAGGTTATGCAGAAATAAGACTCCTAAGAAGTCATCCATAAAAATATGAAAAAGGGTTTGGCGAGGAGGTTGGGGGAAAAGGGATGCTAAGCAGAGAGTAGTGTCCACACACTATAGAGGAAAAAAATTTCAAAAATGTAGTCCAAACAGGTTACTAAATAAAGATATAAACATATTTTTAAAACAATATTGGTAACAACCTCTGGAACAAAAATCAAATCAGAATCAAGAGTTGCTGTAATATGGTATCTCAAAATAGTCCATATTCAATAAAAATTATGAGACATGCTAAGAAACAGGAAAGTGTTACTCATATTAAAGAAGGAAAATAGCAGTGACTAGACATTTCTCTGAGTGTCCTCAGAGGCCAAATTTAGCAGACTACAACTTCAACTCAGTTTTAAATGTATGTTCAAAGAACTAGAAGAAATTAACAGTAAAGAATTAAAGGAAAGTATTAAAATCCAAAAAATAAAGGGCCTCAGTAAAGACACAGAAATTATTTTTAAAATCCAAATGGAAATTCTGGTAATAAAAGTACAATAACTAAAATAAAAATTGTACTTCAGGGGCACACTGCCAGATAAAACAGCAGAATTAAGTTGGTATTATGATAAAGTAAATTGTAATTACTTAAGATGCATAACCACAAGCTATCATTTGCTGACCTCTATGCTAGGCTATAAAGCAAGCCTCAATAAATTTAAAGGATTGAAATCATATAAAATGTGTTCTATGACTACAATGGAATTAAGTTAGAAATCAATGAAAGAAAGAGATCTGATGAATCTCCAAATATTTGGAAATTAAATAACACACTTCTAACACCCATGAATGAAAGAAAATTGCAAAATATTTTGAGCTGAATTGAAAACACAAAAAATCAAAATATATGTAGCATGCATCTAAAGCAGTGCTTAAAAGGAAGCTTATAGTTTATGAAAAGAAAAATAGTCTCCAATGAATAATTCAAGCTTCCTCTTTAGCTAACTAGAAAAATAAGAGCAACCTAAACCCAAAAAGAAAAAGAAAAAGGAAATAATATGGATTTACATGAAAATCAAATAAATAGAAAAAATGTAGAAAATAATGAAACCAAAAGGTGATTATTTAAAAAGATCAACAAAATCGATAGATCTTCAGTTAAACTAAGAAAAAAAAAAAGAAAGAAAGCACAAATTGCCAAAATAAAGAGCAAAAGAGGTAACATCAGTACTAACCCTACAGAAATTAAAAGGATTCTAAAATGACATTAAAAAATTTTTGCCAAAAATTTGGCAAATTACATGAAATGACAAATTTCTAGAAAGACAGAAATGAACACACTGATTCAAGAAGACATAAGAAATCTGTATAGATATGAGATACCATCTCACACCAGTCAAAATGCCTATTATTAAAAAGTCAAAAACATAGATGCTGGGAAGTTGCAGAAAAAAGGGACTGCTCATACACTGCTGGTGGGAATGTAAATTACTTCAACCACTGTGGAAAGCAGTTTGGTAATTTCCCAAAGAAGTTAGAACTACCATGCAACACAGCAATCCCATTATTGGGTAAATACACAAAGAAATATAAATTTTTCTGTCAAAAAGACATGCACATGTATGTTCATTGCAGCACTATTCACATAACAACGATATGGAATCAACCTAGATACCCATCAACAGTAGACTGGATAAAGAAAATGTGGTACATATACACCATGGAATATTAGGCAGCCACAAAAAAGAATGAGATCATGTCCATTGCAGCAACATGGAGCTGGAGGCCATTATCTTTAGGACACTAACATAGGAACAGAAACCCAAATAATGCATTTTCTCACTTAGAACACATAGACACAAAAAGGGGAACAACAGACACTGGGGCCTACTTGAGGGTGCAGGGTGAGAGATGGGTGAAGATAAAAAAAAAAAAAAAAAACTACCTATCAGGTAATATGCTTATTACCTGGGTGATGAAATAATCTGTACACCAAACCCCACAACATGCAGTTTAGCTATATAACAAACCTGCACACATACCCCTGAAACTAAGATAAAAGCTTTAAAAAAAAAAGAGAAAATTTGTATAGACCTACAACCAATAAAGTAATGGAATTCGTAATTTAAAACTCTTGCCACAAAGAAACCCCTAGCTCTAGATAGCTTCACTGATGAATTCTATCAACTATTTAAATACCAATCCTTCAATACTCTTTCAGAAAATAAAGAACGAAGTCTTTCCAAATCGTTCTATGAGGCCTATTTAACAAAGTCAGCCAAAGACATCACAAAAAAATAAAATTGCAGATTAATGTCCCTGAGAATATAGAGGCAAAAATTCTTTTAAAAAGTTAGCAAAACAAACCAATCAGCAGTTTAAACATATTTTACACCATGACCAAGTGGGATTTATCTAAGAATGCAAAGTTGGTTTAACATCTAAAAATTACCGTATGTGACCATTTTACAGATGTAGAAAAAGAAAAGGCAGTTGACAAAATTTCACATGCACTCATGATTTTTAAAAAATTTTAACTGGAATCAAACAGAATTTCCTCAACATCTACAGAAAAAGTATTTTATTTTTATTTTTATTTTGTTATTATTATTATTATACTTTAAGTTCTAGGGTACATGTGCACAATGTGGGGGTTTGTTAAATATGTATACATGTGCCATGTTGGTGTGCTGCAGCCATTAACTTGTCATTTACATTAGGTGTATCTCTAATGTTACCCCTCCCCCCTCCCCACAATAGGCCCCAGTGTGTGATGTTCCCCTTCCCCAAGTCCAAGTGATCTCATTGTTCAATTCCCACCTATGAGTGAGAACATGCAGTGTCTGGTTTTCTATTCTTGTGATAGTTTGCTGAGAATGATGGTTTCCAGCTGCATCCATGTCCCTACAAAGGACACAAACTCATCCTTTTTTATGGCTGCATAGTATTCCATGGTGCATATGTGCCACATTTTCTTAATCCAGTCTGTCACTGATGGACATTTGGGTTGATTCCAAGTCTTTGCTATTGTGAATAGTGCTGCAATAAACATATGTGTGCATGTGTCTTTATAGCAACATGATTTATAATCCTTTGGGTATATACCCAGTAATGGGATGGTTGGGTCAAATGGTATTTCTAGTTCCAGATCCTTGAGGAATCGCCACACTGTTTTCCACAATGGTTGAACTAGTTTACAAAAAAAATATTAAGTGCATCTACATTGGAAAAGAAGAATGGTCAAAAACAATTAAAAATTTTTTTTGTTTGCAGATGACATAATCTTATATGGAGAAAATTCTAGGAATACACACACACACTGCACGCTTACTACAAGGTTGCATGACAGAAGATTAATATACAAAAAATCTATTGTAGTTGCAAATACTAGTAATGAACAATCTGAAAATCAAATCAAGAATACAGTTCCGTTAACAACAGTAACAGATAAAACAAAATACTAATGATACATCTAACAAAGTGTAAGATTTATACAATGAAAACTACAAGTACTGAGTGAAAGAAATAAAGGGAGGTAAAGAAAGAAGTGGAGACGTACTCCCTTTTCATGGATTGAAAAACTTAATAGTGTTAAAATGGCAATTCTCCTCAATTTTATTTATACAGATTCATGGCAATTCCTATCAAAATTTCAATAGGCTTTTTTGTGAAAAATGACAAATTGATCAATATATAACATTTATACATAAATGCAGCAGGCCTGGAATAATCTGAGTAATTTCCGAAAAGAAGAACAAAGTTGGAAGACTTGCGCTAACTACCTGGTTTCAAAACTTACTATAAAACTACAGTAATCAACACAGTGAGGCACTGCTGTAAGTGTATGTATATAGGTTAATGGAAAAAAATGAAATTCCAGAATTAAACTTTACGATTTTGGTCAATTAATTTTTGACAAAAATGTGGAGACAATTTAATGGGGGAAATGACAGTCTGTTAACAAATGGTGCTGGGACAACTGGATATTCATATGAAAGAAAAAAGAACTTAGATCTTTATCTCATACCACATGCACAGATAAACTCGAAATAGACCATAACCCTAAATGTTAGTAGTTTAAACTATAAAACTTCTATAACAGTGGTTCTCAATTAGGATGATTTTGCTTGCCAAGGGACATTTGATAATGTCTGGAGACATTTTCAGTTGTCATAACCAGTGAGAAGGGGTCAGGCAGGCGCTAATGGATCTAGCGCATAAAAGCCATGGATGCTGCTATGTATTCTAGAATGAACAAGTCAGGCTCCCATGACAAAGAATTATCTGGCTCCAAATATCAAGAACGCTGCTATTACAAAATCCTGATCTAGAAGGGAAGCTCTGTGACTTGGATTATATAAGGAATTCTTAATGTGACAATAAAAGCACAACCCTTTTTAAAAAATAGATTATTAAGATGAATAACTCTTGCACTTCAAATTAAACTGTTAAGAAAATAAAAAGACAAGCCACAGACTGGGGGAAAATATTTAAAAATCAGATTTCTGACAAAGTGCTTGTATCCAGAATATATAACAAACTCTTCAACTCAATAAGACAAACAACTCAATTTAAAAATGAGAAAAAAATTTAAGTAAACTTTCACCAAATAAGATATACAGGTAGCTAAAAGACACAGGAAAGGATGCTTACTTCTTTAGTAATTTGGGAAATGCAAATTAAACCACAATGAGATACCACAATAAATCCATTACAATAGTTACAATGAAAAATATAGACAATATCAATTTTTGGCAAGAAGGTGGAGAAACCTGGGCTGTCATATACTGCTGATGCTAATGTAAAATGGTGCAGCCATTTGGAAAACTGTTTAACAGTTTTCTAAAGAGTGAATCATAAATATATCAATATGACCCACAAATTCCACTTCTAAGAATCTACCCAAGAAAAGTGAAAACATGTCCACACAAATACTTGTATCTGCCTGGTCATAGCCACATTACTCTTAATAGCAAAAGACAGGAAACAGTCCAAGTGTCTGTCAACTATGAATGGGTACATAAAATGTGATAAAAATTAAAGTAAAATGGAAGATAAAAATGGATAAGTAAAATGTCTGGAAAAGGCCAATTTGTAGTGACAGAAAGCCTGGGGTAGGGGTAGGAGTGGAGACTGGCTGCAGAGGGGAATAAGGAAACATTTTGGAATGAAGACAGTGTTCTAAAACTGGTTGTAGTGATGGTTGTGAAACTCCATAAATTTAACAAAAAACATTACATTGTACATTTTCAATGAGTGAATGTATGGCATGTAAATTATGCCTCAATAAAGACTTTAAAAAAAAAAAAAAGCTAAAGAGCCTCATCCCAATGTGAGAAACACAAATAATATTGGAAGGGAAATAAGAAAGATCAAGAAGGCTTATGGCAAACAGATACTGGAAAATGACATAAAGTCTACAAATGGCAATGTGCCTAGAATCTTGGCAGGGAGAGAGCATAAAGAGCTATAACTTGCTGGAAACCCCTCCCCTCACACCTCTGGAATGAATGAGGCTGGGTTAGCCACAGGCTTGTGTATAGGAAGCTCTGATGCTTTGGGGCATGTAAAGGTAGGAGTGAAAATCCCACCCAGTGGGTACTCAAGCTGACCAAGGTGCTGATAATTTCTCAGTTCAAGATATAGGTATAGGATATGAATTTGTGATGCTTATCGCTCTGAGGAATAGAAATTGATAGAGGAGTGTATCACATCATAACTACAGGGTTTACAGCCTTAAAGAATCTCAAGGAGCATTACTGTAATGAGGTGGATACCTGTGTACCCAGAGAAGTCACTACCTAGAAGGCCACAGACTCCTTATGCCAGTCTGTCTTTACAAGAAGCATTGCAAAATTGATCAAAGAAGATGTACATCTGGTGGGGGTTCAGAAAGGGACCAAACCAGGCCCCTGGAATGACCACAGATAAGAATTCACCTTTTGTGCCTTCAAAGAGGACTGATGGTAATTACCCTTTAATATGTTTCCCAGATAAGCCAATCACCAGTTACAAAAAAAATCACAGCCTTCTTATAAAACATCGTATGGAAAAATATCTTTTCTTCTTTCTGTATGCTAACTTGAATGTATTTCCTTCTGCAAAAAAAAAAAAAAAAAAAAAAAAAAAAAAGCTCATATTTATCAACTTATTCATGGACTCTGTCAGCAATTTTTAGCCTGTGAGAAACGACATCCTGTGCTAACCACAACAACCTGTAAGAACAGCAATGGATTTCTAATTTAATCACATCACAGTATTGGTCAGTCTCAGAAAATATTTATTATTTCATGACAGAGGTGGCAATATTTTGAAAATCGCTTTATAAATCTATCAGTCTCGGAAAAACAACGTCTTTTAATTTTAAATCAAAATGCTACAGTATCTGCTCCTTCATCAAACACAATTGTCTCAAAATATCTCAAAGCATTTTATTGTCAAAAATGGAATGGGTAAGCTCCAGACAGAAACTTTACATAAAATATATCTATAATCCCTGTAGAAGCAGAAATATCTGGACATGTATTCTTATGCACAACAAATCTTGAATGTAATGTGTCTTAAAGCCTCATGAAAATCATTTGGAAAAAGGATGTAAACTTGGATTTTTTAGATTCTCTGAATAAAGGTATTTCATAAATGGAAAACAAAATGATAATGAAAATCGACCCCACACATTCTTTGAAATTTTCTAATGGGTCACAGCTTACGTACATTCTTTTTTCATTTCCAGGTTCCTAGACTTTCCTGTGCATAAGAATCCACTAGGGTGCTTGTTCAAAATGCACTCTTCAAGTCACTACACCCAGGAGATTCTACTTCAGTGCCTCTGAGACAGGGCCTGGAAACTTGGTGATTCTGATAAAGTGGCATGAGAATCACTGCCTCTGAGGACTCCAGTGAATTGCTTAAAAACAGATGTATTTCCCAATGATTTTGCACTTGAGCCTGGGGTATGGCAGCCTTCATGCAACAGAGAGCATTATGGGATTCCTGAAAACCTGGACAACTGAGGACCAAGGGGGCAGAATGGATCAAGACTACACCAAGTTAGCAATTTGATGATGTTTTCCTTTGGAGGATTCAAATAACTATACTAAAACCAAATCCATGCCAGGTAACATCTGTTCTTTCTATGACTATTCAAGCAAGACAACTGCTAATAATAGCTCCTGATTACTGAACAACCGTAAATGCTAGACAGCCTGAGGAATCTGTGTGGACATTACATGTTCTTTTCTGGTCATAAAATCCGGTTGGTGTGCAATTACTCCAGTGTGACACCTTATATAAGCTAGAAATCATGTCTTCACTTTAAACATTGTAAATCAATAAAATTACATTGTAGCCATTGACAACACATACAATTTTGCCTGTTTGATGCCCCATTACTGCAACAGCACTTGCCTTGGTTTGGAAAGCAGTCCTTCACTTCCCTAAATGAGTATTACAGAGGAGTTTCCCCCTCCTTGGTCTTCTTGCGTTGAGGACATATTTATAGACAGAGAATAATGTCACAAAAATTGCTCTCATAAATAGTCTTTTCTACTTTATAGTATTGGTGCCCATTCCTAGGTCAGATAGTGAAATTTCTGAGTTCCATTTTTCTCCCAATGTATTTTCTTACCATTTTTACATAAAAAGGTGGTGGAGTTGAGAATTGCATGATTGAATTAAATGTGTCATGTTAAACACAATAATGTACAAAATATAGTGTGTTAAAACTGTACTCCTATGATATAAATATACAACTTCTACCAGAATAAAATTAAGGAGGATGTCTTTTGTGGGATGTTAGGAAGCCTAACACTCCCCCATTATCCCTTCTGGGATCCACCTTACAGAGAACATACACACACTCCAGAATCACTTGCCCAGTGAGGATCAAATTGCCAGTGGTATTCATGTCCTAGCAGGTGTTTCCAAATCTTCCAAAGGCAGGGCCTCTGATTGGAGGATGCAGCATAAGAGACAGCCTGAGACAAAGGAGAAGATTTCTATTCTTCCTGTCCCAATTAAAAACAGGTCAGTGTGCACTGAAGGCATGACTTAGCCATCCACATAGAACTGAAAAGCTGAAACAAAGAGCGAACAGACATCTTGATGGGTCTCCAGCAGGCTCTGATAAGATCCATTTACCACTTGGAGATTGACAATGCAAGGTAAGCCCCTCTAAAGAGGCTGGCATTAAAGGGAATAAGCCTGGGGTGAGGTCTACACTATTTGTTGATGAATGTGACAGTCAGCATAGGCTAGGTCAGGCTGCAGTAACAAACAACTTCACTTCAAAATCTCAGCATCTTAAAACAGCATTTGTTTCTTGCTCATGCTGCATGTCAAACATGGGTTGGCAGCAGGGCTCTGTTTACTCTCGTCACTCAGAAGCCCTGCTGACAGACGCATGGAACTCAGCACATCCTTCCATAATCACTGCAGCTGCAGGTCTCACCATCCCAACTGAATGTCCTGGCTATAGAGTGACATACATCACTTTTCCCCCACAATCCAGTGGGCAGAACTCATCCAGTGGTTCCTCCTAACTTCTAAAGAGCAGAGAAGTACAATCCTCCCATGAACCAGGAAGCTGTAAACACCAGTATGTGTGCCACAGTGAGGAGTAGCATTGCAGGAGGCACCATTCATTTAATTTTCTCTTTCTATTTTACTGCTTGGCTACCCACATTTTTAATTGATCATTTTCCTCTGATTCCTTTGATGTCTTATTTACATAGTCTTAGTGGGCATTGAAATGGAACCTCTATAAAAATATAGGCATGGAAAACAACTTTCTGTCTGTTCCTCCCACACTCTCTCCTGCCCATACTTCGGAGTATGTATCCAAGAAGCCAAGAGGCCGTGTCATAGGAAACTATCAGTTTCAACACTCTGACCATACATTTGTAAATCCAGCCCGATAAATGCTTGTGATTCTTGCCGGTCAAATTAGCCAACCCTCTTTGCATGGGGAAAAGTAAAGAAGCAGAGGAGATCATTTCAATACTCCTTGGGTCTTTGGGTAGGAATGGAAGCCTTTTCCATGAAAACATGTGGAAGAAAAGATACCATCTAATAATGTCATAGTCTTAGATTAGAGAAGACTTTATAAGTCTGGCATGAAAACTAGATATCATAAGGCAAAATTTTATCTCTCATAAGACAAAAGAAACCTTCAATAAGATGGAAATAAAAAATAATATATTGGAAGAAAATATTTACAACACATATAACAAAAATGTAGTATCCATAGTATAAAGAGTTCCTATAAATAAATCAAAAAGACATTCAAATGACCAATAAACATAAAAATGTGGTTAACCTTACAGATAATCAAAGCATACTGATCATTTTGCCCATAAAATTAGAAAATGTGAAAGATTGATTCCAATCAAAAGATCACCAGAAGATGGAGAATTGGTTGATGTATAAACTGGAACAATTATTTCAGAGAGCAATCTACTAATAGTAATCAAACTTTAAATTTGCATGTCTTTTGACCAAGGAACCTCCACTTCTAAGAATCTGAACTTCAGAAAGACTTGCACAAATACCTCAAATACATAAGCATCATAATTCTTTACAGGATCACTTGCGATGTGAAAAATTGGAAAATGAACAAAAGTTTATCCATAGAGAGATGGTTCCATCCATGCAACAGAAGATCATGCAACTATTAAAAAAATCAGATAAAGCTATATGTACTGACTTGGAACAAGGCCTGTGGTACATTACCAAGTGAAAAGCAAGCTGCTGAATAAAACATATAGTACACACCACTGGTGTGTTGGGATCCAGCTCCCATTGAAGGCGGAAGCCTTGAGTAGTGTTTGCTGATGTCTATGAGATGAACCCTAACCATTGCTCAATTCAAGCTACCAACCTTTTAATAATCAGCTTGAGAAATTCTGCAGACCACTGTATGAGTCTATTTTCATTTTTTAGAAAGTCTGAATGTGTGTTTGAGTATGTAAGTATGCGAATGTGTATGTGTTTGTGCGTGAGTTTAGAGGCACAGAAAAGATGTCAGGAAGGGTAAACACAAACTAGAACAGAATCATAGTGGGACAAAAGGCACAGTACCATGTTATAATTTACATACTTGGATATTTGAATTTGTTTCATTGAAGATTCTTGCTTGAATAGTTTTCTTAAATTATGATTTAAATATTTTCATCATTACAAAAGTAATACATGATTACTATAGGAAAAATACAAAACATAAAAAAGAACAAGGGAGAAAATTAAAATTACCCAGAATTCTATTTCAGGATAACCACTGTTACTACTTTCTGCATTTTTTTCCAGTTGTTTTTTTCTGGAAAACATAGCTTTGGGTTTTCTTAAAACCAAGTTTACATTTTATGGGTAATTTGCTAACTGTACAGAAAATTTTCATTCCATTTCTAACTATTTCCTTAGGAAAAAATGTTGTTTATTATCTTAGAAGTGGCATTAATTACTGGTTAAAAGTAAGATCAAAAAATATGTCTTAAAGAGAGGATAACTACATTATATTAAATGTAATTCAGGTTAATTCTACGTAATGAAATTGCATGTCTCCGATTTTCTAAAAATATATAGGTAGATTTTTATGGCAGTATTAATGTATTTTTTGCACATTTTACTATCTATGCATTATTTTACATGCAAGAAAATTATTGGCCCTGTAAAGCTTGCAATAGAAATAAAGTGTAGTTATCCAGATTAACTCAATCTGGGATTATACACATATATGTATATTATATATATATTCCACATATATATTATATACACACATATATATATATATATAAATTTTAACAGGAAAAATACAGCAAGCCAGTGCAGACATTTAGGAAGTAATGAAAATCTTGTCAATACAGCTGCTGATAAAAAGCAGGTGAGGGAATTCAGTACAACTCACTTAAGCCCAGGATTCCAGACACCTGCATTCACCAGAGATTTGAAGTCATTGCATCGAGCTCTATACCTAATCCGATATCGCACCAAGTTGATCCCCAATCAAACTTCTGGTTTCACAGTATGATTTCCAAATGCACTCTCCACCTAACCCTTGCCCATTACTCAAAAACTGAAAATCCAAATTTGTAGACATACCTTTCATTGGGTACTATATTCAGAAGTATCTCAGGACCAGAGTCCAGGATATTATGTGTGTCTCAAACCATTTGTTTTATTTGGGACTATCAACTCACATGCTGATGGTTCTTAATCCAACATTACCTCCATTCCTAAGTTATTTAAGTAATTGATAGAGTTCCAATATCCATTGAAATAATTAGGATTAGTTGGGATCATTATTGTATGTTTCTTTTCTTTTTGCAATTATGGAGAGTGTCTATAGTGAGGGAGTAAAGAAAAAATATAGCCTCTTTTTTTTCTTTAAGTGAATGCAATTAGTTGATGCATCCATAAAGGAGCTCATCTGTACTTCATAAAATTAAAGATGTAGACATCTGAGTGGGTATAGATGACAAAAAAAAAAGTCAGATTTCAGTGGAAATTGACTAATAAGCCTTTTTTACTATTGATTCGTTTTCTTTTAATAAATTATGGAGAACACAGTGAGTCTCCAAGAATGAAGGAAATTAAATGTGATGCCAGCACTCTCTAACCTCTTGTATCTGCCATTCCCAAACAGAACTTTTGACCATGGTAAAATAGCAAGAGAAATGTTGAGAAAATCAGATAGAGAGTAATGGAATCTTGGAACCAATAAACTACAAATTAGTAGAGAAAGGGACACCCTAGAGGCCCTAATCTGGACTTGAGTCAATATTGTGATACAATTGTCCAACAAAACTTATGTGAATTCAAACTGGCTTGAATCCATGCCCTAAATCCATGTATTTATACATCACCTCTTCCCTGGGAACTAAGAGCACTTCATAAGCAGTTTTGTCTTCCCTCATTATTAAACACCTACAGTTTTCCCTTCTTTTGTCTCTGTGGTGACCTAATATTCCCTGTCGACAGAAGGAGAGACTGGATAAGAAGAAGCTCTGTCATATGCCTGAGACAAATCACAAAGAAACAACTAAAGTCAGCCCAGGTACTGTTACTTCCAATGGGACGTATTCTACACTAGCCAAGATTTAAATAGAGGAATGTAGGAGTTAATTAAGATATCAGCAAGAACTATAGTGGGTATGGATGATAGGGCAAGGGTTTCAGCAGTTTAACATCATTACTAAGGAGGTTTTTAAAGGGATACACAAGAAAGAATAAACACTGCACTTAATTCCAAGGTTATAATAAAGTCAAGCCAGATTGAAAAATGAGAAGATATTTCCCCAAGATTCAAATTGCCTTAAGGCTAAATTTTTAGAGATCTGAGTGCGGTGTGTGTGTGTGTGTTGGGGCAGGTGCTTGGGAAATGGTCTTTGCTATCAGTTATCTTCTTAAAACTAACTTACACATTTTGGGATTCAAATACATTTATTCTAGGCAAAATAAAGTTACTATTTTCTATTAAAAATAGAGACTTTAAATGTTCAAAGGAGTGTTTACATTCCTTAGAAATAGTCAGCTTAATTTTCCCCTGAAACAAATGCAAATTTTAATATATAATGAAAACTAGGTGATATAAACAATGAAAAAGTATAGTATACCAAAGAAAAGGGTATGTCAAAAAAATGTGATCTTGTATCTTCATCTTGGTGGGACAGAGTCAGTCCTCCAGACAGTTCTTACAAGTGCAAGAAACAATCCTATGACAAAAGAGAGAAACTCCAGAGTTGGAAAACCATTTTATTCCTTAATTTTTGAATGCTCAGTTAAAATACAGCTTCAACAGGTCTGTGACTGACACACATTCATTCAACTGGTCCCTTGAGTAGATTACCTGTTTCCAATGAGGACTCCTTTCTTTAAGACCATCAAAATAAACCTACTACATATTTGAATTTGGAGAGATTTTTGGAAAACAGCTTATTGCATATTTCTTGTTTGCTTAAACTAATATGGGGTGGTAAATGGTGGGGGGATATTTTATTGACCCTTGGCCTTCAGAAAACTAGAAAGGTATCCTAACCTCCACTGATGGTACTGCTAAACAATCAGGGTGATGGCGCAAAGGACCTCTCCCAAGAGCAAATCAACCAACACCTCTTCTCAGAACTAGATCTGTTTTTGAAAAAGATCAACAAACATGATTTGGTCTGTGGTACTGGAAGTGTGGGCAGGGTGCCTCCAAATAAAAAAATGAAAACATGTAAATACAGAGTAATACCCTGTATCTCTTTATTTGCCTAATATGCTGCTGGAGGCACAAAGGAGAAAGCAAACGTTACTAGAAAGTGAGATTTTTCTCAGAATAGCCACAATAAATGCCTTTTCAAAAAAAAAAAATTAAGACAAAATAGAAGACAACCTTCAGGTCTGAAATCAAAGAAAAGCCAGTTTTGGTCTAAGATGTTGAAAACATGGCTCATGAGCAGTTTGTCTAGGTAAAAATATGACCCCTGTGATGTTGCCAAGGTCTCTGAGACCCAGGGTGCTGCTGAGTAAATGCTGGTTGCATAAGTTAGAGCAGCTAAGGGGACACTTTAATTTATGTGCTCAATTTTTCTGAGGTCTCAAAAAAGAAAAAAAAATGAAGGTGGGGGAAAGGGATGAATGAGGTTAATTTTCAGGGTGGCACATTCAGGGATGCTTTGGAGATTAAGGGTTTTTCCATTACCTCAGTATCCTCATCTGAGGGAAAAGTGATTTTGTAGGAAGAAGAATCTCACTGGAAGTCTTAATTCACCCTCCCCTAAAGGACTCAGGGTCTTTAAACAGCAACTGAGTCTCTCAAATTCATTTTTCAAATGAGGGTTATGTAAGAAAGATTTCAAAATCATAATCAATAAGAGTATGCTTCATATCAGGGCGATGAAATAGTCTGTATACAAAGCCCCCATGACACGCAATTTGCCTATAAAACAAACCTGCACATGTACCCCTGAACCTAAAATAAAGGTTTAAAATCATCATAATAATAAGAGGTACTCTTTCATTTCACCATAGGCCTACAAGTTAACATACTAGGACACTATGAATTAAATAGAATAATAAATATAAGAGGCTCAAATTTCATATAAAATATTGTCAAATATAAAATGACATATAAATTCATATGCATAAAATGTATTTTTCCATTTACTACGTATTCCTTCTTGGAATACAAGACATAAGATTTTTAAAAAATCGATGTCAGATAAAACTTAAGCATTCTGTTCCTTTCACAGACTTACCCTGAAAACTAAGAATCATAACTGAAAACTTGAAACTTCCCCTTCCTCTCATTTTTAAATGGCATGTGTCTTATAGAGTCACTGGTAAAGCAAAGAAAAAAACATGCTGCCTTAAAAGTTAAATTTTCTATTTAGTATTATGTAGAGTAAATGTAAATGGCATCATTCCTGATAATTAATTATAATTAAATCATTCTCTCCATACTTTGCAGGTGTTTACATAGTGTTTCTGATTCCTGAGATTAAAGGTTCTACCCAATGGAAACATATTCTGAAATGTTATTTTCAGTAGCTTATTTCTGAGTTGTTTGGGGACTGTTACAATAAAATAAACACAAAATGGTTTGGCTAAGAACTCTAATCATTCCTGCTGCACAAAAGTCTAGAGATGATTAAATGAAGACTCAGGGATAAGGATGATAACGTGAACCAAAATACTACATCTGGGCTCTACATACAAAGACCCACATCACAGACAGAGAAACAGCCTGTACTCCTTGTGAATGAGCTGTATCCTGTAGGCAAAGGCTCCACCTGTTCTCAGCACGCCTCTCCTCTCTCACACGCCTCTTATTCTTTGGGGGGCATTTTTCCAGTTTGGGCAAATAAATTTAGATCTCTGTACAGCTGTACTTGCGACTTATGTTATTACAAATATACTCAATTAGTTCTTTTTTTTTTTTTTTTTTTTAATGTTTATTTGAATGCAAAAGGCTGCCAGGACCTGTGGCGGAGAGTGTGAACTTGGCCTTCTGCCACAGGTCACTGGTGATTTCAACTTATTTCCTCTCATCTTCTTTTACTAAATTAAAACCCTTAAAGTTCAAATTAAATTAAGTTTAAATTAAAAGCTAGGAAGCAATGTTATCTTTTAGAGTGGAGAAAAAAAAAAAAAAAAGCACCAAGTAGCAATTCAGTGGCAAATGTGTTTCAACTTAGTGGAAAGTTAATATTCCTTAATTTCTCCAGCTTCCTGGCCCTTTAATAACTGGGAATCTCATCCAGCTATTTTCCCCTGTAGGTTAGAAACCTGATTCGCAGGAAGAAGTGAAGTTTTACCCGAAGTGAAATAAAGAATCTGCCAGTTACTTTTGTCTTTGTGGCTGCCAGTTCCCCTGTGGCATACAGCAAAAGAAGAGTCCTTCATAGACTTCCTTAGAATATTTTTATAAATCCCATTTTTTTTACTCGCCTTCCCCTCCAAACAGAAAACGCCAGTGCCTTCCCTCTGTAATGTTTCCCTAAATGACATACAGCATATCTCAGTGGCAATGTGACATGATGAAGAGAAACCCATAAAAGATCCTTCAGCAGCTCCAGAACTTTTATTCTGGAGGGGAAACTGCATTTATAATTTGTCCTTTTAAACAGGGATCTTCTTGCTCCTGCAGAGTAAGAGCTTGAAGCATCGACACAAAATCTGAACTCTTCTAGCTTTGCAGATAATCAAAAATCTCTTCCATTCACTTTCCAACTAGAGCAAACTTTTAAAAAAACTTTTAAAAATGTAATTATTTAAAATATATATATACACACATATATAATACATACGTGTGTGTCTGTGCATATATACACATATTAGAGAACCCTTCTTCCTACCTTCCAATCAGAGAGACCTGAAGATGGATAGATGGATGAATAGACAGAATATAGAAAAGATTTTAAAATATTCTATTTTTAATAACTATTTTTTAAAGAGTTTCCTTACTTTTGATTCATTAAAAATATCAGAATAAACAGAGAACCAGGTATCCCCTCACAACCAAATGGCTGTGAATGCGGCTGCCAAAATAACAGGGCGCCAAACTTAAAAGCAGCATTTGCAAACTGCCTCTCCTATTGTGCATTCACACATCACCTCAATTATGATCATAAACAACCTATTTGCAATGCAGTCTACTCTTGACCTGAAAAGCTGATCCAACTCACATTTGAAGCTCAAGATTCACACCCAGCAGTGTCCACTTTAAATAGAAAAATCGCATTGATTGCATGAAACTCAGGACTCATTTTGGTCCATCGATTCCCCTAGTGACCTTCTGCAGCATCAAAGCCCACAGCGAACCCAATCTGACCCCGACTTTATGTGCATTATTATATCAAGAGACAGGAGCTACTTACAGTCCATGCCATTGTCTCCATAGATATGTAATAAAGTATTCTAGAACTGCTCCTGCCGAGAACACTTCAGGTGCACGTCATTTTCTTCTGTATCTTCCTCCCCGCTCTCTCTCCTACTCTTGCATGCAAACACATATACACTCTCCTCCTACCAGTATAAAAATTCTTCGTTTACTGAATGTTTCTTTCCTCCCAGTTCAGCAGAACTCAAAAAACAACTTCAGACTTTGACTAATCCTCACGTAACTCCCAGTAAACAACATCCCTCACCCAAATACATAACTAATCATAATGCTCTTTATGAAGCTCTTCTGTGAAACAATAGGTCTAATACAAAGCTCCTCTCCACACTGTTTTAATTATAATAAATTACCTTCATTACGATGCATACTTCAATATAACATGTCGGCTGCTTAGCTACCTAGGTTACTCCCATAATGAGAGGAGAGCAGACGTGTACGTCTTGAAGAAAGTTATTTACGCACACTGAAAAATTCTACGGCATCCCATGGCTTTGCAGCACGATTTTCAGCAACTTTTATCTTACCTTACTGTTCATAACATTATAGCTGAGAAGACAGGGAAGAAAAGAATAAGAAAAAGCACCACATCTGAAAAATGCTGTTTACACAAATAACGGTACCCTGAATACATCCACTAGCGTGGAAAAATAAGTCCTTGCAGTACAATCATTTCTCTATAAATGTATGAAAGTATTTTACTGCCTGGTGCAACAAATCAGCGATGAGACGCTAGGCTGTGGTGTGTAAGTTTCAAGGGACTGTGTGTCAAAGTCAACTTCCCGGGCAGTCCCCTGAGAACTGCGCTGGGCACATTCTCATGAAAGGTGTGAAAATCTGATTTTCTAAAATGGATCAGTAATTCTCTATGAAGGGGGAAAGGATCGATAAATCTTTGCTAAGTAGATTGTAAAGGAAAAATTATTCTTTCAGTGACAGTACATTAGGATCCTCCAAACAATCTCAATAAACTAAAGACATAGCGTTTCTCCACCAGCTACTTTTGACTTCTGATGTATTTTTGTAATCTCAGATCATTCTGCAATGCACATACATTTATATTTGCTAAGCAATGTTCCATGTTGATGTTGATTTATGGTATGTGCCATTATAATGTTTGGCTGTGACTAGCAAAAGAAAATTATTAGCTGCTTGTAACCTGATAGATGTGATACGAGAAAATGTCATTATAACCCAACGCACATATATGTTCCTAACTATATCAGTTCGCCGGGTAGCCACAAGATGTGTTGTTGGTATTCCTCAGCCAAATATATATGTGTTGTTTTTAGGTAACTGATCATTGGCATATAGTGTATATTCTCTTTATGCTTAAAAACACTGGGGTGTGATATGCTTAGAATCATGTGATGTTAATAGTCCTTGAAGGAATATTTCTTTCGGGCCCTGGGCAGAGACCAAGGAAATCTTTAGACACTGGTTTTATCACATACACTCGATGACACTGAACGGGAGTAACTACCAGCCCTGGCCACTAACACATTCGCCATTTGTTTCAAAGCTTCGGAGTCCATGCTCCTCATCACGCTGAGGCCTGAAAATCCTCACTAAAGAATTTAGACAGAAGATGTGTGTCACGAGAAAACAAGCCTAGGAGTGGACCGACTGCTCCCAGGAGGCTCTCTGGTTATAGCATCCTGAGCTGTGTGTGGCTGAGATTTCCCCTGCTCTGTGTTAAAGTGGTTATTAAAAAATATGGCCTGTGTGGTAGCGAGGTATTTCAGGGGCCTCAGAGCATGCTGAACATCATGTGTCCTGCGATACCCAGATCAAACAAAGCAAATTCTCAGCATGGCAGGCTGAAATCTGCATTTCTCTCTACTTATGCACATTTATGTCAGAATTCACAATAGGATAGCTCCTTTGGGAAGAAAAAGCTCTTCCACAGGATGCACTATTTTCATGTACAACATCCTTGGACAAAGAAGGGAAACAAGATAATTGGCATGGCAAATTGTAGCAAACAGGTGTGATTAATGTGTGTAAACCTCATTCAACTGAATGTCTACATATATTATAGGAATTATATCCACTAGTATCTTATTAGGGATGGGGGCCGCAAGCAAACATTTTTATTAAACACCTCCTTTCCCTCTTTTTAATTGAATAATGCTAATAATGCTCTCTTTTGAGGTACAAAAGAGAGTGGCTATAATTTCTTTTGGCATGAAGAAGGACTCACTATGATTATAGACCCTCCCACCATTTGGTTTTTGTGATGTTTTCTGACCAGAGAATGTTAAGAGTCCTAAGAAATAAGGTCAAATTTCTAAAAAGTCCAACATCCAATGCCCACTGGTAAACAGAATACAACAGGAAAGTCTACGTGGTATCAAATGAAACAAGACCTCTGGGTATCTGTAAACATTTTGGAGAAAGGTGCCATCTTTTAAGCATCCAAAGGAGACCATTGATCTAGAAATAATGAGTAGCATCCTTCCTGATTCACAAGTCAGATTCATGGGACACAACTACTGACATATAAAAATTCAAATTTCTCCAAGTCGGAGCTTGTAAATCACATGGAGTTCTGAGTCTTACCCATTATAAGGCAAGTGCAATTCTTTATTTTTTTATTTTTTATTTTTATTTTTTAGGCAGTCTCCCTCTGTTGCCCTGGCTGGAGTACAGTAGCATGACCTCAGCTTACTGCAGCCTCCACCTCCCGAGTTCATGAGATCCTCCCAACTCAGCCTCCTGAGTAGCTGGGACTATAGATATGCACCACCACGCCTGGCAATTTTTTTTAAATTTTTATTAGAGACGGGGTTTTGCCATGTTGACCAGGTTGCTCTCAAACTCCTTGTCAAATAATATGCCCACCTTGGCCTCCCAAAGTGCTGGGATTACAAGTGTGAGCCACTGTGCCTGGCTGGCAAGTGCAATGCTAAGAAACCTAAATGATAGGAGGGAATTAAGTCAGCCACGGTTTGAAAGAGAAGTGAAGGGTGGTGGATAAATAAAATACTGATGGATAGAAGTATAGAGTAGGTGTTTTGTTACATATTCATATTCACATGGAACCTTACAATGAAATGTCTTCACTGATATTGTTTTAATTTGGATTCCAAATTTGAAAAGCATTATTAGTATCAAATTTTTTTTCTGATCCTAATAATTGTCCTAAACTTCCAACAAAATGGCTTACAGATAATTTTCCTAAAATCAATATAACAGTATATTAATGAGCTAAACATCCATCTTAACAGTTAGTATAAAAACAACAGAATGAACTAAAATATAGTAGGAAAGAGCTAATAAAAATAAAGTTGGCCAGGCGCGGTGGCTCACGCCTGTAATCCCAGCACTTTGGGAAGCCAAGTAGGGCGGATCACGAGGTTAGGAGTTCAAGACCAGCCTGGCCAAGATGGTGAAACCACGTTTCTACTAAAAATACAAAAATTAGCCAGACGTGGTGGCGGGCACCTGTAATCCCAGCTACTCATGAGGCTGAGGAAGGAGAATCCCTTGAAACCGGGAGGCAGAGGTTGCAGTGAGCCAAATCACGCCACTGCACTCCAGCCTGGTGACAGAGCGAGACTCTGTCTCAAAAACTAACTAGCTAACTAAATAAATAAATGTTTTTTTAAAAAATAAAGTTTAGTTCAATTTTTTTTTTTTTTTTTTTTTTTTGGAGGAGAGCAGGAGGATATGAAGCAACAGTGCTCTCATGTATTGGTGGGAAAGCAACATGGTACAGTCCCTTTGGAAGACAGTGTGACATTTCTTTAAAAACTAAGTATAATCTTCTCATATGATCCAGCAGTCACACTCCTTGGCATTTCCCCCAAAGAGTTGAAAATGTATGTACACACAACCAGCACACAAACTAATGTTTATTGCAGCTTTATTCATAATTGCCAGAACTTGGAAGCATCAGATTGTCCTTCAGTAGGTGAATGGCTAAACTGTGGCACATCCAGACAATGGAATATATATATATATATTTTGTATTTTTTGAAAGTTCAATACAGAAGATGAGCAAAAATTGCTCCTTTGAAAAAGCTAATAAATAATCAGATCTCAGGCAAGACTGATCTAGACAAAAAGACAGGATGCCCAAGTGAACTATATGAAAAACTGAAATGGAAATATAACTGCAAATAAAACAGATACTGAAAAGATAAAATAATTCACTGAAAAATGTATGCCACTGAATGCAAAATATTGATCAAAATGGGCAATTTCCTAGAAAATCAAACTTTTCCAAAAAACGCAGAAAGGGATAGAATACATGAACATCTCTCTTCATTATTATATACATTTAATTCATGATTTTAGGACTTCACATACAAACACACACACCACACATTGACTCAGATGATTCTACAAGTGAAACTTTCAAAAAGAAATTTTAATTTTTAAAAAGTCTTTTAAAGAATAAAGAAGAAATACTTCCCCTAAGCTATGAAGTCAATAAAACCTTCATGCCAAACCAGACTAGGAAACAGAAAAAAAGACACTTCTAGGCTAATGTCATTCATGAGCAAAGATGCAAAAGGTCCTATTAGCAAGCAGAATCTAGTAGTGTATATAAAAATGATAATACATCATGACCAAGTCACTTTTACCCCGAAAATGTAAGAGTGGCTTAATATTTTCAAATCTATAAATGCCATTTAATATATTAAATGTAAAAATGAACAATTATGTGATCATTTTAATGTATACAGTAAAAGCATTTTACTGATAAAAATTTCATGACAATTATAAAACATAAGATAAAATTTTCAACAAACTAGGAATAGAATATCCTTACCATTTTAAAGGAATTCTATAACAAACTTATATAAAACATAATTGTTCTTTCTTTTAATTTTATTTGTATACATTTTATGGGACACAAGCATAATTTTGTTACATGGGTAGATTGCATAGTGTTGTGAAGTCAGGGCTTTTAGGGTATCCATCACCCAAATAACATATATTGGATCCATTACATAATTTCTCATCATCCACCGCCTCCTCCCAGAAATGTTATTTTTGATAATGAAAAATGACAAGTACCTTTAAAATGAGGGGCAAGTCAAATATGCTTAACCTCACTATCACTACTTTTATTAAATATTGGATTCAATATCTGAGCCACTGTAATAGGAAACAAAAGTAAAAGTACCAACGATAGGAAAGAAAAATAAAAAATATTATTTTTCAGATCACGTAATTATCTCCATAGAAAAACCAAAAGAATATAAAACAAAATGTTAGAAAATTTGGCAAGATGGCTGGTATATGATCAATATATAAAAAATCAATTTTATGTACTAGCGATGATAATTTTAAAAACTATTTTAATAATAATAATACGAAAAGTTGAAAAATTTGTGTTAAAAAGAAAATCGGCCGGGCGCGGTGGCTCAAGCCTGTAATCCCAGCACTTTGGGAGGCCGAGACGGGCGGATCACGAGGTCAGGAGATCGAGACCATCCTGGCTAACACGGTGAAACCCCGTCTCTACTAAAAAAAAAAAAAATACAAAAAACTAGCCGGGCGAGGTGGCGGGCGCCTGTAGTCCCAGCTACTCGGGAGGCTGAGGCAGGAGAATGGCGTAAACCCGGGAGGCAGAGCTTGCAGTGAGCCGAGATCCGGCCACTGCACTCCAGCCTGGGCGACAGAGCGAGACTCCGTCTCAAAAAAAAAAATAAATAAAATAAAAAAAATAAAAAGAAAAAGAAAATCTAGCCAGTTGCAGTGGCTCGTACCTATAATCCCAGCACTTTCGGAAGCAGAGGCAGGCAGACCCTTTGAGCCCAGGAGTTCTAGACCAGTCTGGGCAATATAGTGAGACTCTACAAATTTTTTTTTTTTTTTTTTTTTTTTTTTTTTTTTTTTTTTTATAGCCAGGCCTGGTGGCTTGTGCCTGTAGTTCCAGCTACTCAGGAGGCTGAGGTGGGAGGATTGCTTGAGCCTGGGAGTTGAGGCGGCAATGAATTGTGATTGTACTAGTACACTATAGCCTGTGTGGCAGAATAAGACTCTCTTTTCAAAACAAGGAAGAAATTTTACAATATTCCAAGTTACGTAGGAATAAGTCTGAAAAATATCTGTACAAAGAGAACCATACAAATTTTCTATGTATAGGTATAAACTATTTTAGAAAGATATTAAAGAAAACCTATAAAAATGAGAAGATATATCATGATTATGGATTAGAACGCTTAATAGCATACAGATGTTAATTCTTCCCAAATTTATTAAAAAGATATAAAGGTATATCTAATATATATCAACAAAAATAAATAAATAACTTTAAAAAGTTATAAGGACATTCAAAACAAAATTTCAACTAGATTTTTAGGTTACTTGTCCTACCAGATATCAGGACCTTTATGAAGCAGTAGTGATGAAGAGAGCAAAGCAATATTTTTAAATGTTTTAAAAATACAAAAGAGTATGTTTTTAAAATGCTGAAATGGGTTAAGATTTCATAAGCAAGATACTAAGAGAAACAAACATGAAATAGTTTTAAAATTAACTTCAACTGCATCAAAATTTAAAAATGTCCGCCCATCAAAAGACACCATAAAGAAAGTAAAAACATAATACATGAGTAGGGAGAATATTTTTAGAATGAAGGTAACTGACAAAAGACTGGTATTCAGAATATAGAATGAATATGTAATATGCAAAAAAATAGAAAATGTGACATGAACAGGCTTTTCACAGAGATAAAATGGGCATTTCAAATAAATATATGAAAAAAATGATTAACCTCAATAATCACAGAAATCCCATTAGAGAACAATGAGATACAATTTTACATAGCTTGGTTTTGGAAAAATTAATAATTGGATTATACCAAGTCTTGGAGAGTATGTGGATCAATGGAGATTTCTAAATATTGCTTTGTAGGAATATAAATTGGTATATGCATCTGAAATACAAATTGGCATTTTCTTTTAAATGTGAGCATACTTGTACCCCAGGTAGAAAAGAATATCATGGATTGCAAAAACAAATTTTTAAAAGTCCAGAATGTACAAAGCAATGGAGGTATAATATAATAAGGCACCTGCAGAATATTTCAGTGAACTGTACATTTTCATAGATGGAGCGCAAGGTGTATGTTTATGGGGGAAGAGAAGGAGATTTGATTAGCAACATTGGCAAAATGCCAACTCACAGTGGGTTGTTTTTGCAATGTTACGAAGTTTGTACGTTGCCCCACATCCCAAAATATTTCAAGAATTCTTAGTCACGGAACTCCTTCAAACTGAAAGTCAAAAATGTAAAAAGACAGAAAAGCAGAGCTGCTCTGATTGGAATTGGAGGACCTTGGACCAAAAGGGAACAGCCCTTCCTCCCTTTCCATGGAGATCCCTGAGGACATACCACAGTGCTCCTAATGCTTGGACACAGATTTTTAAAAGCCCTTGTGGGCAGTAGGGTTTTGGGCACTGCAGTGCCACAACCTAATTTGCATTACAGAAGCATTGCATAACATCAGTGTGATTGGATGATGGCAGAAGCCTAGTGAGTGTTTTTAAAGAACACCTGCTTGATGTACAGCAATGGGGAGGGTTTCTGGAAGGATATCCAGTTGCAATATCAAAGGTACCCAATGTATTTGAAAGAAGCTTCAAAGGTCTCAAGCATACAAATATATTTCCTATTACTCATTCAGATTGCTCAAAACACCCTGGGAGTACACTATAATCTTCATCAGTAGTTTACTTATGTTGTTTTCTGTGCTGTCAGGAAAAAATTGCTTATGTCTTTTATTAATCCTAAGCAAAACCTACTTGATACCACTTTCAATCATCAGAAAGTTGGACAGTAAAATAGAAAACAAAAATAAAAATAGAGGGAAAAGCAGTCAACTGCCTAAATTCATCCCTGAGTATCAGAGGAGACACTTGACTTCTGTTATGTAGTTTGGCAATTTCTCAAGAGGAGATGAAAATATCCATCTTCTTACTGCCCTGCATTCTAACCTAGGTTACTCCATCATCATAGTACAAATGGAGCCCATCTTCTCTGGAACTATCAATATTTTTATATTAAAAGTAAAATTAAGTAATTTAAGCGATAATGCAAAAGTTTTATATTAAAATAAACTCAAAAGAAATTTTAGTCTTAGTAAACTATCACACTGACCTAAACAGAAATCTTGGCTCTTTTACCAACCATTGGGCCTTTTTCCTTTCTGGCTTCAGTTTTTCCATTTGTAAAGTGCAAAGAATACCTACTTCTCAGACTTAAGTGGAATAATACAGAAAATATATAAAATGCAGCCTGTATCATAGTTAAGTGTTCAATAAGCAGTAGCCATAATGTGACATAAGAGGACATAAGATTTTATAAATGTATAAATTAGATGGAAATGCTTTTCTAATAAGAACACTTCAACGAGAAAAATGGAAAATGTATTTGGACATTTGTGTATCACTCTAAATCAGGATTTCTCAACCACGACTCTGTTGACATTTGGGGCTGGATAATTCTACATTGTAGGGAAACTGTCCTGTACATTACAGGATGCTTAGAAGTATTCTTGGCCTCTACCCACTAGGTCCTAGTCTTCTCTCTCCAAGTTGTGGCAAACAAAAATGTCTCCAGACATTGCAGACATTGCCACATGTTCACTGAGGGAGTGGGGAAGCATCTTAGCCAAGATACTGAAAGCACAAACAACAAAAGAAAAATACAGCATATGAATGTTATCAAAATTAAAATTTCTTCTTTTAAAAGCCTTTGTTTAGAAACTGGAAAGGCAAGCTAAAGACTGGTAAAAAAATATCCACAATACATACAACCAATAAAGGCTAGTATAAGTATTTGTAAACTCCTGAAAAACAATTATTTTTTAAAAACTAATCTTAAAACTAGGCAAAAGATTTGAATAATACTTTTAAAGCGCAGATATACAAAGGATCAATGAATATATGAAAAAGTGCTCAACATCATTAGTCATCAAGGAAATGCAACATAAAGCCACAATGAAATACCACTACCCACCTATGAGAATGATTAAAGATAAAAAACACTGACCATACTAAGTGTTGGTGAAGATATGGAGCAGGCAGACTCTCACACACTGCTGTTGAGTGTGTAAAATGTACAACTGCTTAGAAAACTGATAGTTTCTTATAATGTCAGACGTATACCTACTCTGCCACTTAGCAACTCTACTCTTGATATTTACTCCAAAGAAATGAAACCATATGTCCATGCAAAAGAATGTTCATAGCAGCTTATTCATAATAGCTCAGAACTGGAAATAACTCAAATGTCCAAGAGATGAATGGATGTACATGGTGGCTTATCTCTCCAGCAAAAGAGAAAAAAGATGGAAAAAGGGGGAAAAGGTCCCAATACATGTGAAAACATAATGAATTTCATAGATGTTACACTGAGTGAAGAATGAAGGCATAAAAGAATATATATTGTATGATTCTACTTACATGAAGCTTTAGAACAGGTAAATAGAAATTATGATGACAAAATTTAAAAAGTGGTTGCTTCCGAGGCACTAGGGAGCTTTCTGTGTCCTTGAGAGTGTCCCATGTTTTGGCTAGAGTAGCTGTTACACAGGTGCACACATGTGTCAAAACTGATTGAAGTGCACATCTGTGTGTTTTACTGCAAAAAATGATGGGTGGGGGATAATCAGGTCGAGCAATCAGAATTAATAACACCTACAGAAAAAAGTAAATATAGGAAACTGAAGAAAATTAAATAAGCATATATATATATATATATATATATATGTTTCATTTTAGTGAATTTTGAGAAGGCATTTTATCCAAAAAAAGAGCAGCCAGGTATGAAAAATGAGCAACTGACAAATGAGAAATAAGACAAACTAGTGAACTAGGCCAGATAGAATAATGCAGAAAATAACAAATAGTGAATATCATAAAAGAAAAGAGAAGAAGGAAGGAAAGCATTCATCAGAGATATAATAAAAGATATCTTCCCTGAGCTGAAGAAAGTCAAAAGTCTCCATATCCTAAAGTCTCCCTAAGAGCCAGATAAGATTATTTCTTAAGGCCTATCCCTTGACATATCCTGACAAATTTCTGGATTCCAAGAATAAAGATAAAATTCTAAATATGTGTAGTAAAAAAGGAGAAAAATATTATCCTCAAAGAAAAATGCTAAAACTGTGGGCTAGCAGAATCAGATTTTAGGAACCAATACAAAAGACAAGAGTTTCTAAACAAACATTAAGGAATGAAGTACAATTTCTAGAAATCTTAAGCAAGATGAACTAATTCCCTGGAATTTTATTCCCATGTAAATCATCATTTTTTATAGGTTTTAAAATGCAAGGATTGAATTAATATGATATCTATGTGCCTTTTGTAAAATTATTTTAAAAAGATGTAAATCAACATAACTATAATAGAATAGAGGGAATTTGTAATATACATGAAACATTTTTGGAGAAAAATAGTAAAATGAATATTAAGCCCAAGAAATTGTTAACAATATGGTTTTAAAACTTAGATCAATTACAAAGAAAGAATTCTTGAAAGAAAAAGTAAATAATTTTATTTTTTAATACATATGGAACTAACATTTCACATACTTTCAATAAAATACGGCAAATGGGGTGGAGTAAATAAATACTAAATGCTTATCTTAGTATGGGGTTATGGAGAAAGGCTATAAATAGAGTTTAGATCTTGCCGTCAGAAAAAAATATTGGTCAAGTATGTTTGCTACAAAAATTAATATTATCTGCTAGTAGGAAAGAAATAACATGTAAAATTTTCAAAGCAGTAAGAATAAAAACTGATCATTCCAAAGAAGATAGAAAAGAAAGTAAACACATAACATAAATTGAAATAGATAAGATTTTAATCATTCCACAATGTAATCATATACCAAACATTACATTGTACCCCATAAATATATAATATTTATTCATCAATTAAAATATGTTTTAATGGTAAAAATAAGACCAATAGCAAGCAAATCAATTAACATAATAAAAAGAAGGAATTACATTTCTCCATTAAAAGACAATGGATCCAAAATTGAGTTAAGAGAAGCAAAACAAAACCCAGCCAGAGACTGTTTAAAAGAACATTTTAAATAAAATGATAAGGAAAAATTGAAAATACTTGAAGATATGATAGGCAAATGGAAACAGAAGGAAAGCAGGTGGCAATATTACTATCAAAGTATAGCTCAAGCAAAATGCATTAAATGGGATATTTCATTTTTATAAAAGGTACATTCTGCCAAACAGATATGTCAAAAACTTTGTACATTAAAAAAAAAATTCTAACCTAGAAATACATTAGGCAAAGAACTTTTAGAAATACGATGAGAAATTGGCAGAGACTGCAATCTTAAGAGCAATAACACCTCTTTCAGAGTGTGACAGATCAAGTAGATAAAAAATAGAGAGTAGCTGAATAACACAATTAAGGAGTTTGATTTATTGAGGAGAAAGAGTAAAAGAGGAAACATTGTAACTTACAGATGTAAAATACATATTCTTTTCAAATTTCCATGTAAAGTAATGAAAAGGACTCATGGATGAGACTGCAATGACCATCTCAAAACATCCACCAAAAAGAAATACCAGTTAGCCCACACTCTGTCCTCAATGCTGTAATTCTGGAAATAAATACTTCTGCATGAACCTTGGAAAGGAAAGAAATCACATCAGTGGTGGACTGAGAAAGCAATATGAGTGATACAACTATTGGGTAACAATATCTTGAAGTAGATATGTATCTTGAATAGATGAAAATGACTTATCCCTTCCTGGACCATCCTAAATATCTCATCATGCAACATTATAAAGAGAAGACATTATTTTATCAGGGCCTGCCCAAGGCACTGGCTTCTAGAATGAAAGATAAGACCCCAGATTGGGAGCTACCTTTTTTGGGGGGTCTAGGAGGATGCACCCAACCTGCTCACTTGCTCCTGGTTCCACACTTCCTAGAATGAAGCCTGACATACTCAAGCTGCAAAGGAAATCCATGATGGCTGCATTATCTTACTTATTCATTCATGCATATAAATGGACAACCAACAGTTACCAGATTCTGAGGCAAATGTTAAAAAAACCCCAAAAGAATCAAAAGGAACACATTGATTCCCTGATGCTGGAGAAAACAGAAATAATTCAGGGAAGAGAAGGGAATCATAAAATAATTTTAATTGGTGTTGTGAAGAACATTTGACAAAATACTTTATCCACAAAACAAGAACGGGTTGCAGTGATAAAAGGAACAAAGGTTTTTGAAAATTCAAAATGTAATTATTGACATTTGAAAGATTGATAAAACACTACATGGAAAAGTCAAGGAAACTTTCCAGAATCATAAAAAAAAAAAAAAGAAAGAAAATGTGAAAGATTTCAGCACAATCAATGCAGGAAGGCCAACATCTGTCTCCTAGTAGTTCTAGAAAGAGGTAGCTAAGAAAAGGAATGTGAGCAATTTATCAAAGGAATAATGAATGAAATTACCCAAAGCTTAAACAAACCTACAAATAGAATACTGTAAGTCTTCATTTTGAAGGATTCCATATGGTATTGAGCAGAAAAAAATGGAGGAAAAAACATCTAAGAACATTCTTATAAAATTTCAGAACACAAGGATTCTAAAGAAGATCCTGAAAACTTCCAAAGAGATTACAATGTTTATCTTCAAAGGAAGAAAGACCAAATTGGTTTCAGACATTTCATAAGCAATGTTGGATGCCAGAAAACATCAGAGCCTTTAAAAGTTCTGAGAGAATTATTTTGAATCTAAAATTCTAGCTATCAATCAAGAGTAAAGACAAAATAAAGTCATTTGCAGGCATGTGGGGACTTATAAAATTTACCATCTACAGATTTGTTCTAAAGAATTAATTGAGGATGCCCCCCAAAAAAAATGGGATGTAGGAATGAGGAAAATATGAGGTTTAAGAAACCATGGACCAAATAAGGCTGCAAAATGAAAGGAAATTCCAAGAAGATGGCCATGCAATCGTCCTGGAAAACCAGGGCTGCAATACAAGAAGGAGGCAGGGAAATCAGGAGTGTTTCCAAGAAGCAAATGAATTCTAGGTAGTAAGTTTCTAGGTAAAAGAAATGAATCTTCTTCATGAAAAGGGGAAACTATATTAAAATATGTAAAGGGAAAAATGCTCTGCTCCATTCTCTCCCACTTCCAACTTTTACTCATTGTATTTCCACTTTTAGTGGCACTGCTTTCATGAGACAAGGCTATACGTCTTAACCTATGAATTACTCTATTTTGTTTTATAGTGATTATTTCAAATATTGGATTTTTTAAATTTTTAGATTTAATTTATAGATACATAAGGAAAATTTAATTATACTGGCTCACAATCCCCTATGTGATTCCACTGGAGCAAGACATAAATGAGAACTCAGACTTTTATAAATTTTATAATGGTAATGAAGTACTTAGATTACATATTAACTAATACTCCCAGCACATTCTGGACTATTAAGCTGATTAATATCTCTGCACCAAAAAAAAAAAAAAATGTAAATGGTTTACTTCATGTCAGTTCAGGTGAGGTTTTGTGACCAAATAAGTTCAGGTCACTGCTTCCGGCACAACCAATCCTCACACCTGACACAGAAACTAAAGGGTGGGCTTGAACACTCTGCAAACCAATCAGAATCATTCTCTACTTCCTACTTCATGGACAGAGCATTTCTGAGAATGTTTGGATACAAAGGAAAATAATGGTGAGAGATGGAGACATAGAGATATGGCCCTGATAGAAGTTTTGAACATCAAAAATCACTTCTACCTGCAGACAGTTCTATCCCTAGACTTCTGTGAGCCATTACCATTGATTGATCTGGCTTTCTGTCATTTGCAACTAAAAGAGTTCAGGCAAATTCTGTATTGAACACAAATCCCAAGGACTTTTCAATAGGCTAGAAAGACAACAAAGATGCCTACTATCACCATAAGTGTGCTATATTTGACTTGAGAATGTTAGCCAATACAGCAAGGCCAGAAAAAGAAATGAGGTATAACTACTAGGAAAATAATACAAATTAACATTATTTGCAGATAATATGATGAAAATGCAGAAGAATCAATACATTAATAAAACGAATAGGATAATTCTGAAAAAAATCCACTCAAATTACACACATACACACACACACACACACACGCACGCACGATCTAGGAATGAGCTTAATAAAAATTTTGGAATGTTTTATATAAAGGAGTCATGCAAATATTTGGGTTAGAAAACAAAATTCAAAGCCTCTGAGATGAGAGCATGCTTGGAATGTTTGAGGAACTGCAGGAATGCCCGGTATGGCTACCCCCGGGTGGATAAGGGGGCGTGTAGTAGATGAGGTAGGAGAGGCAGGGAGGTGGGGAAGATCATGGAGGGTCTTAGAAGCAGCTCTAAGGACAGTGACTCCTACTCTGGGTGATGTGGGGACCTCCTGATGCCTTCCAGCCAGGACTACAGTAATCTGCTTTACGTTATCATAAGATGGTTGCTGGGCTGACAATAGGTAATGGGCAAACAAAGGAGAACAGTTAAAAGAATATTGTGATAATACACATAACAATAACAGCAACTAAAGATGGTGATTTAGCAGTAGAATTAGATTTAGCAGTACAAAGTAAACAGATCCCAGATTACAGAAATCACTAACAAATCTCCATAACATGTTCACACGCAGCCCAGTGTGCACATTTTGCTCATTGTTATGTAAAACTGTATCTACTAATAGCTAAAGAAAAGTCAAGAAGAATAAGTAAATGATATCAAATCATTGATTTAATATGTATTTATTGGGTACAGCATCCATGTGTTAGGCACTAAGCGAGGCCATGGGATAGGGAAGAGGACACAGTTCTTGCCCAAAGGAACTCGTGGTTACATAAGGGAGAAAAAACAACATGGTAAAATAAAAGTTGTAAAACCTTATACACACAGGATCATCTCAGGGCAACATCTCCAGCCTTCCCCATCCAAAGGCATTATGACATTCACTGTTTCCCTAGAGCTCCCTTGATCAAACCAAATTTTCAGTAAGGTCTCCACAGTCTGGCTTACCTTTACACTCTTCTTGCTCTCTGTGCTCTGCCACAGTGGCTGTCGGCCTTCTTCAAGTCCCTTAAACTGGACATGCCACATTCATTTCAGCTGCAGGGACTATGCATGCACTGTTCCATCTGCAGAAAGCACGCTTAGCGCTGTCTTGACCTACACAACTCCAGCTCCTCCTTCAATCTTACCTCCCTGATATACTCACTGATGATTTCCCTGATTAGGTCAAAGTCTCCTGTGATGAGCTTTCATACCATTCACCTCCCCATGGTAACACTTACCACTGTTTTACATTTATGTAAATATAAATATTTGACTTTGGTTAGCTAAAGTCTTTTCTACTGAACTGTAAGGTGGGGGGGACTATATTGTTTTTAACCTTTTTAAAATGCTCCAGTGCTTACATGATTTTACAACTTTTAGTTTACCATCTTGTTTTTTCTCTGTCATGGGACTATGAGCTTTTTGGAGCAGAAACTGTGTCTTCCTTTCTGTCCCATGTCCTAGCTTAGTGATCAAACACATAGATCCTGCACTTAATAAATCATATTAAACCAATGAATTGGAATTACTATATCATATCCCACATTACTAGAATCCTGCTTGGCTCACAGTGGAGATTCAATAAATATTTGTTATTATATAGTATACATTGTATTGTATATAGGTAATCAGTATATACTGCATTATATATAGGTAATCATATATACCTATATATAATATAGATGTATTATTTATCTATATATAATATAGATATAGTATATAGATATCTGTGTATAATATAGATTACACATCTATATAGAATATAGATATTATATATCTATATGTAATATATACCTTCATTCACCTGCCATTTCCACACCCTGCCTGAAACAATCTCCTGTGGGGAATGTTCATAAAATCAAACCTACAGGTACCATTAATAGTCATCATATTTTTAAAAAAGGAAATCAATTCTAAGAATAACAAATTATTAGGCATTGATATATTTTAAAAATTCTGCTCCTGAACAAAACAGAATATTCTGACAGAGTTACTGACATATTTTTTTAAAATTCATAAGCAAGATGCTAAATATTCTCAGTGGTCATCTGAATGGAGACCACAAGGAGGAAGACGATCATCTATGGTGTACCATCCTTCTGCCCAAAGGCTCTTGACTCCAACTAATTGAAAAGAAGAGTCAATAGCAGTAGCAAGAAGGAAGCCACAGCTTCGCAGAAACAGTTCCACTTTTGACAAAAGGAAACTAAGCAGTAGGAGGCTCCATCATTTATTAAACCAGGATGTATTTGTATAGCCAACTGTGAAAAAGAGCTCTCCAACATTTGTGAGAGAATGATCCACAGGACCTTTGAAGTTAGGAGGAAATCTTGCAGGGAGAAAAGAGAGAAAAAAAAAATCTTGCAGTTTTCTTCCCGGGTCTAAGCAATAGCAACATGTGGAGGTGACAAAAGAAAAAAGATAAATTGACAAAGAATGAAAAAAAATTCAGTTTTTTCTGAATCCATAAGATTCCACACATATTTCACAAGGATTTATCAGGTGAATTAAGACTTGCCTTGCACATAGATGTTCATAAAACTTGTCTTTGTATTACCCAAGGCATTGGAGAAAGATTTAACATTAAAAGTTGCTAAACAACATCTAACATGTTATCGTTTCTGTAAAATTAATTTTATCCACTTCTTTTTCAGTATGTTCACCTTCATTTTTATACTTATAGCTTCCACTCTCCTGAAAACGTGCTTTTCCAGTTAGCTGGAAGAGATCTTCATTTACCTGCCATTTCCACACCCTGTCTGAAACAATCTCCTGTGGGAAATGTTCATGTAAAGCCGCTTTCGTGCACTGCCAGCATTGGGTTATGCCTCTCTGAAGGTTCTACTGCTAAACATTGGCTTTTAAGCAACTACTTAAAGACACTCCCAAGAGATGTACAGTTAACTGTCTCATAATGAGTCGCTTCTCCTAGCCAGAAAAGATATTTCCGCCACATCCATATTTGATTTTCTGGAAAATCTATAGTAGGCTAAGCTTCACACATGAGCCAGTATAAGCTTATTATAAGCCTATGGTTTTTCTTTTTGCAACTCATGAGGACTCTCTCATTGCTCTGAGGGGAAAAAATCTGGAAACAAAGTAACCTGACAAGCTGAGTACATACATTAAGTGCATAAATTCTTTACAAATAGGGCTCTCGATAGTACATTTAAAGTACAAATAGTGTTTCTACAGCACACCCAAGGAGTTCATTTTTTAAATGAATGAAATGACATTGGAAAGATGACATATTACAACTATTTCCTCCACTCGACTTACAGCAGCTCCACTCCCTTGGTGTTTATAGACAAATGCTACTAATAGAAAGGAAGGGATCATGTTTAATATAAATGTTGCCTTCTTTATGCTATGGAACACTGCAAAGTATCATTATCATGGCAGAATCAATTGATTCTATTATCCCCAGCATTCTAAAAGTCTAAAACTCTACACACCAAGACATTCTGAATGGTTGCCCCATTTTTTAAAAGTACGTATCTAATTTTAAAAGAAGCAATTAGAAAACTGGAGATAAATTCTGTTCCTAGACCCATCAGCAATGACCTAGGTCTCCTTTCAAGTTTTCTGTGCCTGTAAGACAGAATACATTCCATTGAAATTTTCTTCCCACTTTCTTCATAAGGAAACTGTGAGTGTTACTGACCCAACATTCCCCCAAAATACTTTAAGCCTCTAATTACAGACATCTCGAAATAGAAGTGTAAAGTAATACTCAAAAATCTAGAGTATCTTTTCCCATAAAAGCCACATCTGTCTTATTTTTTTAAATGGAATATAAAAAATAGCAAATAAAATTCCATAAAAGATTATTTATGTGCAGCTTGTATTTAGAATATAAACTCTAATGGTCAAGTATGTAAACAGTAAGGAGAGAGAGAGATATTCAATGTAGGTGTTCAGTAAAACAAACCGTAATACCACCCATGGATACAGCTTATGAATTAAGGAATACTTCTAGCATAAAATAAATCTAACCTTTTGGAGAAGCAGCATATCAGAACAAAAGGGAATCTCACTCATTTGACAAAAGGAAACATGACAATGATTTCCCTCCAATTTTATACAATAAACTCACAGATTGTAGTTTTGCGGAAATTTCCTATTGGTAGGCATTCTGAAAAATCAACAAAATACCTGAAGAAGAGCACTCATTTGCCACTTCCTCTTGGATCATTATAAGAACATTCTTTCAGCATCTTGACAGTAAACAGCAAACAGGGTAACACAACCCAAGAGAGTTCATGCCTAGAAGAAAACCCCAACATTTTATTTAAATGATGACATTGCAAAGAAAACTCAGCTGAAATGACACACATACTTTTTACAAGACTTGGCAGATAGAACACTGAACACCTAGGCTCTGACTTTGACTTAGCCATAGATCTCCCATGGAGCTACATGGGAAAATAAGAAGCCCCAATGTCAGCCCTCTAACTTTATCTCTAAATAAAGAAGTAATTTTGAAGGTGTGGATTGTAGGTACATTGTTCTATATTTTTGAAACAAATCCCAGACTCTATTTTTTTTTTTTTTTTTTTTTTTTTAGACTGAGTCTTACTCTGTCACCCAGGCTGGAGTGCAGTGGCACGATCTTGGCTCACTGCAACCTCCGCCTCCCAGGTTCAAGCAATTCTCCTGCCTCACCCTCCCGAGTAGCTGGGATTACAGGTGCATGCCACCACACCTGGCTAATTTTTGTATTTTTAGTAGAGATGGGGTGTCACCATGTTGGCCAGGCTGGTCTCGAACTCCTGACCTCAGGTGACCTGCCTGCCTCAGCCTCCCAAAGTGCTGGGATTACAGGTGTGAGCCACTGCACCCGACCCAACTCTATTATTAATAACTAGAATGGGGACTTAAAAATGTGATCAGGTGTAAGATGCTTGTCCATGTCCCTGACTCCAACACTTTTAGGCTGGGCCCGTTACCCCTTCTCGTGTCCCCCCAATACCACAATACACCACATATATGCTGGCAGTGTTCCTTTTCTTTAGGGAGATTACTTTTCAGGTGGAAAACTTGTTATCTTAGATTCTACAATTAAATATTATCCCAGATTTCTATCAGAGATTAAACACATATGAATTTGTGTGAGGATAACTCCCTTTCATAATGTCCATTTTACTGCTGCATGCCACAATGTGATGAAAAGGTCCAATTGTTTCTGGATATAGACATAAACTTGCAGAGATCTGTTAGATCCTTTAGAAGATAAAGCAACTCTTAGCATTATCATGAATGATTTGTGTAGGAAAGTCAGTGCCAAAACAAAGGAAATCTCAAAACTCAAACCCAAACCAGAGGGTAGTTCATTCTCTTGCATTTATACCCTATCAACATTGGATCATATTCACTTCAGGAGTAAAAAAACAAAAATGAAAACAGAAACAAAAATCTTTTTGACGGCAGGTCAAGATAGCATGTGGCTATCAACCCAACCTACATACACGAGCACGCGGGCATGCACGCATGTGCGCGCAAACACACAACACACAACACACACACACACACACACACACACACACACACAGCGCTTTCTCCCTTTCCCCAAAAAGCATTTATAGTAAATATCCATCCAGACAAAAGCCTCCGTTTTCCTACTGCTTTTGTGTGCTGTGGCAGGAAGCAGTTGTCAGCTGCGTTTGTGAAAAATAACAACTGCAGACACTGAGACACATGCCACAATGTTCCCGTGGAAATCAAACTCTGAGAAATTTTTTAAATGTTTTCAACACATCAGCATGAAGCATCGACCTAGTTGGAATCACTTAGATCTAAAGCAAATGCACTGATTGTTTTCACAGCAGGCTTTTCTTCTTGGAGCTGAAACAGGCGCACTGGCGAGGGTTGCGCGGAAAGGTTTGCAGCCCCCTGCCTTGGTCTGCTATAGCCAGTGACACGATCAATACCAGGGTGAGCAGCAGAGGAAGCTCGGGGAAGATTATGAAGATGAGGTGAGTGACAGAATTACCTTATAGGGTTTGTTCTTTCTCTCACCTTGAATCTCATCTGCCACAGACAGAGATGGAAAACCATCAGGGCACAGACCAAAAACAAGAGGTGGAAAGGGTTGAAGGGCATTAGACACCATATGTGCTGAGAGCCTGGCTATTGTGTCTTTTTACATGTTAGAATCCTCAAGAAAGGGCAAGTCCTGTAGCAAATCAGGGCGGCATCACTGATTAACGAGAAGACAAATGCCAGCATCTCTTTCAGGGCCTGGAGCACAGCAGGTGCACCAATAATTGGCAGCCCTGATTTTCAGTGTATTTTTTATTACTGTTAATACAACTACTCCTCCTATTTTACTTTTTAGCCCCAGTAAAGTATCATTCATGTAAATAATATACATACATAAAGTACCATCTTTCCAGGTTAAACTGTGGGATGAAGTGTGGACAAGACCAAATGTGCCTTAGGTGGCCATCATTTATTTATTGAGGGCCTCCTCTGCACAGGCACTGCTAGTCCACAGTTTTCTTCCCCTAACTCAGAGGTCCAAAGATGCCTAAACAATTGAGTCAGCTCATTCACTGGGCTTGTCCTGGAGCTTAACAGAGGCACCAATTTAGTGGAACCAATTCTCATTCAAAATGTCCAGAATGCAAGGAAACAGGAAAATCTCCATTGTCTATCAATCTGATTGAACGATCCTGATCAACTGAGTAGAGTTGACTATGTTGATAATCAAATGTGCCGAATACTCATATTGACAATAATATGTCCAAGCTATAGCTGCTTTTATAATCCATCTCCCTAAAGCTTGAGATTTTTAAAAATATTTCTGTGAAGTTTAAACTGTATATAAGAAGTGTCCAAGAAATTCAAGGCTCATATTCATTGTTTCCTTAAGGCACTGGATGAACATAGTGAAAAGGAATATGTTCTAGGCCTTCCCAATTATTACCAAAACATCAAAATGAATTGTTATCAGAGATTTTATTCTGATTCTTTGAAAAAAATATATAAACATTTATATGTATATCTCATTTTAAATGGAATGTCTATTCGTTGAAAAGTTAAAAAAAAAACATGATTCCCCAAACCTAAAAATTATCACTGCCGTAAGTTTGGTTATTTATTTATGGTCTTTTTTTCTACACTTTTAAAATTTACATAATTAGAACAATACTACATAAGCTAATTTTTTTTTCACTTAACATTACACATTATATCATAAGCATATACCCAGGTCAATTGCTTTGAAAACAATCTTAATGTCACATGATTTATGGATTTAATATGCTTAATCACTCCCTTCTTTTTTTTTTTTTTTTTTTTTTTTTGTTTTGTTTTTGAGATGGAGTCTCGCTCTGTTGCCCAGGCTGGAGTGCAGTGGCGCAATCTCAGCTCACTGCAAGCTCCGCCTCCCAGGTTCACACCATTCTCCTGCCTCAGTATCCCAAGTAGCTGGGACTACAGGTGCCCACCACCACGCCTGGCTAATTTTTTTTTTTTTTTTATCTTTAGTAGAGACAGGGTTTCACTGTGTTAGCCAGGATGGTCTCAATCTCCTGACCTCATGATCTGCCTGCCTCGGCCTCCCAAAGTGCTGGGATTACAGGCGTGAGCCACCATGCCTGGCCCAATCACTCCCTTCTTTTAAGACATCAGATGCTTCGTTTTTGTGTGTGAGTGCTAATATAATTTCTTTATCCAAGTCTCTGAGTATTTCCTAAAAGTAGAATTACTAGGTCAGAGGTGAAAACAACTTATTATTTTTGTGGTTTATTTCAAAAATAGTCTTTTTGCCTTTGAACTTTAGAATTTAAATTTAGAAGTTAGAAAAAGAAAAAAAAAAGAAAATGTTTTCAAAATATACTACAAGTAAGAGATTAACATTTTAGTATATCCTTGATAGCTTTTTGTACATATCCATAAATATTTAGATATGCATCTCATCTTTCTGTATTATTTATAAAACAGAAACATGTAGTACAAATGTACTACAATCTGCTTTGTCTGGTTAACTAAATAACTGAGATTCTTTCTGTGTCATTAAAGTCTTCCAGATTCAGAAACGAAGATAACTAAATCGTGCTGGCTTTCCACAAGTGCTGTCCCACAGATTATAAATGAGGTTTAGTATAACTAATAGCAACTCAGTAAATTTTAAAATGCTCTTTTCATAGTCTAACATTAATACTAAACCATAAGGGAAACCTTCGTATTTCTATGCTGAGGACATTTTGGTAGGAGAGGGAGGAAAAGGAAGAGAGGAAAGGGCAAGGCCGGGAAGAAGATATGCATCAGAAAATATTCAAAAATTCTCCCAAAGGGAAAAACCACTTGTAGTCACTTGAAGAAATTGATCGAATCAGTAAATTACCAAAGCAGTAAGTCAGTAATCAGTTTATTGCCCTAAAATGTTATTTTCTCCTTAATACTTTGTAAATCACTGGCCGCGTGTGGTGGCTCACACCCATAATCCCAGCACTTTGGGAGGCTGAGGTGGGTGGGTCACATGAGGCCACGAATTCTAGACCAGCCTGGCTAACATGGTGAAATCCATCTCTACTAAAAAATATAAAAATTAGCTGGGCATGGTGGCAGGCACCTGTAGTCCCAGCCCCTTGGGAGGCTGAGGCACGAGAATTGCTTGAACCCGGGAGGCAAAGATTGCAGTGAACTGAGATTGTGCCACTGCACTCCAGCTTGGGCAGCAGAGCGAGACACTGTCTTGAAAACAACAAAACAATAACAACAACAATAAAACTTGTAAATCACTAATCTCAAGGCAAAATCAACCTTATATTAACAAATTGGTTTCAAAATCTCTGGATTTTGCCTAAGGAAGAACAGAGTAATAGCAATCACTTTGTTTCTCCTAGAATTCATTACCTATCAAAGAAAATGCATAAATTCTAGAAGTACTGCTTGTTCCTTTGCCACAAAGAATACATTCAAGAGTAAATTGTTTAAAGCCAAAGGTAAGATTAAACAACTTATTTAATGTCATCCTGCCTGTTATTATTTCTAGGTCTTCTTTGATAATATATCAAGGAGTTACATTTGACATAGCACTGTTATTTTTACCACAGGTTAATTTTAAATCCCATTGTGGCTTATAATCACCATTACCATCACTGTCACCAACAAATCACATCACCATGACAATCACCACCACATCATTACCATCACCAACATCGTCATCACCATTCACATCATCATCCCCATCACCATCAGCATCATCATCACATCACCATGATAATCATCACATCACCACGACTATCATCACATCACCACTGTCACCATCATCATTGCATCACCATCATTATCACCATCACATAACCACCATCACCAACATCACCATCACCATCACCGTTGTATCATCATCACATCACCATCGACATCATATCACCATCACCACCACCACCACCATTATCACCATTTCTCCCATGGCATCAGCAGCTGTGGTCAACAGGTTGACCATGCAACCTTTAGAAGATAGCTCATACATGGTCTTCCCACATATCCTCATCTAAAGTAGATTTCCCATCCTCAATCATAATTCACTAGCTTAGTAATAATTTTCATTTCCTTTCTGGTACATATCACAAACTGAGAGTCTCCTTTGTTTTTTTACTTGTTTCTCCTCTGTTTGCTTGTCTACAATGCAATCTAGGTGAGAACAGGGACCACAGTTATCTTAGTAATCTTCTATCCCCAGGATAGATGCTGGCCCATAACAAATACTCGATAAAAATCACATGAATTAAATAATACATCACCTATTATCAACTCTTTGTTTCTAAACTCTAACCCAATACAAAAAAACAAAAAACAAAAAACATCAAAATGGCCTGTGTCAAAGAATGCTCTTTCTAGTATATTTTGTCTCATTACGGAAATTTGATGCTGCTATACCCATAAGTCATTTTAAACTATTTACAAACGATGTAGGCACAATCAAGAACATCAAGGTAGAAAAGTGACCTGATAGGTTACACAGGTTAAGAGGTAAGGAACTATTCACTCACAGACATCTCTCTCATCTTCCCAATATGAATTTCCATGGTCAAATTAATCTTTAAGGATAATATACTGTAATGCCACGAAACTCATTTTAAATGATAAATACTGCATGATTACTCATATATTAATACCTAGGTATGAATTCAGTTACAGATTATTTGAACAAACAACACTGGGCAGGTCATTTTTAGCTCGCCAAGGACCAAGGTGTTGGGAGGTCTAAGGAAAACGAAAGGCCACTTTATTGCTAAGGAAGGACCAACAGTGCACAGGAGACTGTGTGCATGGGGCAGAGAAGACACAAAAAGGACAGGAGTGGGAAGACAAGTCTCTGTTGACCCTGATCTTTTCTAGATACTCTATAAACAAAATGTCAGAGTATTTTTGTTCCATTTCAACGAATATGTTTGAGTGACCCAATTTATAGCATTGGGAGAAACAAAAATTGGTCTTGAGGCCAGGGCTATGAATGCATAAGAGAGATTAATATGTCATTATAAGTGTGTGTGTGTGTGTGTGTGTGTGTGTGTGTGTGTGTGTTGAGAAAATGGAGAGGGTGGAAATGCAGAAGAAATGAAGAGAACATTTAGCAGAAGATAGACAGTGGAAAGCAGTCTGATATTAGTGGCTGTTGTGTAATAAATATTGGTAAAAATATTGTATTTGCTTCTCTAGACAGTCCAAGTGATCACTACAAGTAAAACCCTTATAAGTGAATCAATGTTAAACAGTAAGAGACTTCCCATTTAGAAAAGCACACATATTCTGAGGATTTTCCCAAGAGTATATCTATAAGCTTCAAGTAACACAAACAGAAATCTGCTGGCTCAAGGCCAATCTGCTTAAACACTGTGCCCCATGTCCCCCTAGACATGCTTGCTGGCACCTGGAGAGGAGCATTTAACTCCACTTGACTTACCCTAACTGACCCTTCACTGCCCACTGTCCACTTTCCTTAGCTTGCCATTCACAAAGATGACTTACAAAATGAACTAAAATGAGGATTGGTTATTTTTCCAGGTTTCAAGAAGCTCCCTTTAAAAGATCTCTCATTACGAACAGAAAAGAAAAAGTTGTAATACCTACTTTAAGGGAACAAAGCAAGTACAATTCATCTTTGGTAGCATGAGACAGGATAAGACAACATATTTGTTCTATGCCATCATGCCTAGGAACATCTCATAACCAGACTGACTCTTGAATTGATCCCCTTTTCAAAATGTACGTGTAATAAATTGGTACTCCCCAACAAAGCAATAATAAATCTAAAAGTGGGCTTTCAAAATATTAATGTCACAGCGTTACTAGCAAAAAAGACTGTTAAGCACAGCATTGTCATTACAATAAGCACATAAACTTGTCATTGGATGTGTCGACCAAACAGGAGGCCCAGGGTCAGTGAGAGGAGTTAGGCATGGAAAGGTTGTGTAGTTGTCACCTCTGCATACACAAGGATGGCTAGCAAGGGCTTATTTTAGATGGGAAAAAGCCTATGGTTCCCACAACAACAGTAACTTAACCAGTTACATATATAGTATATTACGACATGAAAGTTGACACCACATACAGAAATACTAAATACTACATATGCTTGAGGGGTACAAGTTATTGTTGCTATGGGAGCTGTAAGTTCTGAATGGCAATAAAAATGGAGTAAGAACCACCTGAACAGCCTTGGATCGTGCCTTTATGAAAACCCTGTGCATTCACACACTTGACAAATCTTTATTGAGTGCCTACTATGTGTAAAGAATTGTGCTACAGGCTGTGGGAAAATATGGCCCCTGCCTCCAGTAGCTAATAAAAAAAGTATCCATTGGGACCTTACAATTTTACAAGGACTGAGGGAATTCCTCCCTCTGTAGCCAAACAGTATATTCCACATTTTTCAAATGTCATGTAAAGAAGCCTATATAGGGGAAATGCTATTAGGATCTATCCCAAAATGCCTTCTACTTAACTCCAGCATCTGACTCCTGAAGCTAACCCTCTAATGCCCATTGCTATGTTCTCCACTGTTGAGTCATTAAGCGTAATTGTTGGTCTACCCTTTCCTCCCTTGCCCTCTTCCAACTCACCCTTATGTCAGCTAATGTGATAAACACCGGCTGGGTGCGGTGGCTCACGCCTGTAATCCCAGCTCTTTGTGAGGCCCAGGCGGACGGATCACGAGGTTAGGAGATTGAGACCATCCTCGCTAACACAGTGAAACCTGGTCTCTGCTAAAAATACAAAACAAAAACAAAAACAAAATTACCCAGGTGTGGTGGTGGGCGCCTGTTGTCCCACCAACTTGGGAGGCTGAGGCAGGAGAATTGCTTGAATCCGGAGGCGGAGCTTGCAGTAAGCTGAGATCATGCCACTGCACTCCAGTCTGGGTGACAGAGTGAGACTCCGTCTCAAAACAAACGAAAAAAAAAAAAAAAAAAAAAAAAAAAAAAAAAAAAAAAAAATGTGATTGACACCAAGAATATCTTTACTGCTTAAATTTTCCTAAAATTCTCCTTGCATTGAAAATACTTTACAGAACATGTCAATACTTATTGCAATTTGTTCAGATCTCCTAATGGCATTTATGTATCCCATGACATCTCAATAAATATCAAAATACATGTATGTCTACATATAGGCATGACTTTTTAAAATGAGATCATATTGTATGTGATGTAAACTCCTCTCACTGGGACCTGAGCACTGCAACCCTATCTTCCTGACTTGTTAAAATGCACTCAAGTACACTTTAATCACATAGGACAGCTGAAACTAGATAAAGAACCTGATTTAAAAACAAAAACCTGTACCTGATAAAGAATATGGGAGAAGATTCCCTCCACCACCCCAATCTCAGGAACTTGCAAGGTCTAGGAGATGTCACAGGTAATTTATTAACTGTAATGAGGAGTAAAGCAATACTTAACTGCATAAATTGTTCACGTGACTGTTGAAGACGGGCTTGAGGGGAGATAAATAGAGGAGGGAAAGAGAAAAGACTTGATCATTTAAAAATTCTTCAGAGAAAATAAATGTAGATATAAAGAGAATTTTGCAAAGAATATTCTCTGTTTTTCCCATTTTTCTAAATCAACAAGATCTTATGCTTAGAGACCAGTCAGAAGTGGCTTGAGAGTTGTGATGTAAGTGCCCAGAGAACAGGACTCAGGACTCATTCAGGTTTGGCCACTGCCTTTGAACAAATCAGTTAATCTCTTTGAATTAAAACAAGGGTCTTGGGTCAGTTGGACTTGATAATCTCTTTCCTCTAAAAATTCCAAAACTATATGAAATTCATCCTTCTTCAGGGAAGGAGCAACTTACCACATCTGCTTACATGTACCCATACCCGCCATCAGGCCGTAACAGCTGGGACGTTGGTGTATCTGGAGGGCGAAGAAATTTGCTTAACAAATACTCAGTAAGCATTTGTTGGGTGAATGAATTTTTTTCACCATCTGCAAATGTTTGTGTTTGGTGGGTCTAGGTTCAAGGCTGTGTGCTGAACACATATCTACATGGGTGTAATCCCCTAGAGGTCATCATCAGGGGAAATAAAACACAAGCTTATAATAACCCTAAAAGAAAACAGAATGTGGATGCCAAAAAGAGGCACAATGTGCTCTGAGGATTCAGATGAGGCCAGACTGGTTCAGGCAGATAGGTAGAAGATTGCTGCAGGAGCTGTTGCTTCAGAAGGATGGACAAGATTTAAGTAGACAGAAATTGTGGTGGAAGTTCAGAGATAAGGAAGAAAGAAACTGCAGATGTTTGAGAAAACTGCATAGTCTAGTTCAATTAGACTAGAGTTTAGAGTCTGAATTGGAGGAGTGAGAATACAAAAACAAACCAGGAAAAGACAGGATGGGGCTTTGCATGACCTTGTGTTTCAGAATAGGGAAGAATGCATTGAAAGCCATGTCTTAAGGAAATTATCCAGAATCTGGCTCAATGGTGAACAAAGTCAACACAGAGCAGGTGGAAATCTGGGTTAGAGCAGGTGGAAATCTGGGTTCTTCCCCCAGTTTCAATGACAGCCCCACTGCCTTTGTCTGCTCTACATTTGGAGCTTCTGAAGTTAAATTTGTTTGAAAAAAAGAAATGTGTGAAGGTCACTGATGTACAGAAAACATAGGAACAGGAAGACTAGAGAGGAATTACGTCAGTAATTCAGGCAAGAGGAACAAAAGTCTGGAAGGGAGGGTGGTAGCAAGACTTGGATAAAGAGATTTTTCACCCCAGGTAGATTCCATGTGCTCTCTCCATTCATTAAATGTGGGGGTAGTCAAGGTGACTGAGGGCCCAAGATTCAGTGAATGGAAGGCTGTCAGCCTTTGTGGAAATAAGCAAGTCAAGAGGTACAAACATAGAGTAAGCCTGCTTGAACTTGAACCTCAACTTTGCCACTTTTTCATGTTAAGATAGATACTCAAGCAGAGTTCTTAGAACACTGTCTGGCACACAGTAAAAGTAAAAAGTAAGTACTGTTATTCTCTCAGGTGGAGTGGATTTGTAGGAAAGATGCATTTAGCATCCAACATGATGCTAGTGAAGGGAAAGTCATGGATGTTTTCTAGGTAGATATGCTCTAAAAAAGTGGTCAGGGTTATAAGGGAATGAAAGAATAGATAGAAATAATAGTTGAAGTTACTAAAGCTGATGGGAATACAGAAGAAAGAGAAGAACCTGTGAGCAAACGTTGGGAATGCCTCTTTCTGGAGAGGAGGAGGACGCAATAGCAAGTTAAATAAATAGAAAAGAGGTAAGAAAACTAGGAGTAGACAGTTAGGGTCAAAAAAAGCCAAGCCCCGGCTGGGTGCAGTGGCTCACATCTGTAATCCCAGCACTTTGGGAGGCCGAGGTGGGCAGATCACCTGAGGTCAGGAGTTTGAGACCGCCTGGCCAACATGGTGAAACTCTGTCTCTACTAAAAATACCAAAAATTAGACAGGCATAGTGGCAGCTGCCTGTAATCCCAGCTACTCAGGAGGCTGAGACAGGAGAATCACTTGAACCAGAGAGGTGGAGATTGCAGTGAGCTGAGAACATGCCATTCTACTCCAGCCTGGGCAACAAGAGCAAAACTCTGTCAAAAAAAAAAAAAAAAAAGCCAAGCCCCTTTCTAAAGAGCTTCAAGAAACATGACCAGCAATATCTCACACAAAAGGCAAAGATAGATAAGCACTTCCATTTCTTCTACAAGGAAAGTTTAAGTACTGAAGAAGCAAGAATGTGAGGATAGATACAAGAAGAAGTAAATGGGTGACAATAATCAGATTAACTCAAGTACACGTAGTGTTTTCTGTGAGTCAAGCACTGTGCTTCATTCTCTACATGAATTATCTTATGTGTAATTCTCACAGCAACCCTCTGAGGTAGTGATTTTTATAACTCTTGCTTCACTGTTCAAGAACCAAAGCACAGAGGAGCTAAGTAAGTTGTGCAAGGTATAAAAGCTATAACAGGTGATGGGCCTGGTATTCAAAAGCTCGCAAAGAATTGTGCTAGAGGCTGTGGGAAAATATGGCCCCTGCCTCAAGTAGCTATTAAAAAATTATCCATTGGGACCTTACAATTCTACAAGGACTGAGGGAATTCCTCCCTCTGTAGCTGAACAGATATTTCAGTCCTCTCTTAACCACTTAGCAATACTGCCTTGAAGATGCAGGAGACGCAAGTGCCAGAAAGTGGGCCAGTGAGAAAGACAAGTTTCAGAGGTCAAATTCTGAGAAGACAGCTTCTTTAACAATATCTTTTCCAATTAAGTTGTCCTGATTTGTATAATTCTAATCATTCTCCAAGACACAGAATGGATAGATGCTCACGAATTCCCAAGGAATCTCTGGAAAGCAACTTAGTACTTCTGATCCCTTTTTAAAACACAAGTAATGGAGGAACATTCAGCTATGTAGAAGACACCTCCGAAATTAAGCATTGGATTTCAAATTCTATGGTCCATATAATGAATATGCATGGCTTTCCAGGGATTTCTGCAATACATGGCTTTCCAGGGATTTCTTCTGGGGAAATGTTTGAAAAACTTTCAATAAGAAGATCTGAGTTGATCAGTCTGTCAATGGGGATTCTTGGGAGGTAAGGACTGGGGAAGTAAGATGGCAGCAGGTTGTAGAGGGTTTAAATTCACCACATTAGTGGGTGGGTGAGCAGAATGACAAGATACAAAATGGCAGGTTTTGAGGTTTTATCTGGAATTGAGGACAGTGTGAATTGGAATGGGAATTGAAGGAGGAGGGAGAGCAAAGTCAAGCTATGAAGTGAGGAGGGACTGAATCAGGGAACCAGGGAGGGGAAGAGTAGTGGCAAAGAAAATTGGGAAGTGTGGAAAACAAAACAGAGCCAACTGGATTCTCTGATCACACAACTCTTCTTTATTCCGAGGACCACTGATTAGCACCTCCACACTCAGCCCTGTCCCCAGCTCTGCTCACCAACCCTGTCATGGGCATGGTGAAGAGCATTCATATATGTCAGCCTCTAGTCCTACTCTGCCCCCATGCCCTGGGTTCAACAAATTGGCAGACACCTTGTTTCTGTGCCCAGAGCCTCATTTGCACCCTTGTCCTGGCAACTGGATTTTCTTAGTTCTTCCATGCAGAATTATCCTTCCCTTCCTCCTCTGGGACCTGCAGAATCAACTCCCTGTTTCTCCTCACTCCCTCCTATTCCTCTTACCTCCTCTGAAACCCACCGAGTACCAGTTGTTATACCACCATGACACAACACTGTTTTGCAAAACGTCTGCCTCTCCTGCCTGGCTTTCCTGACCAACTGAGTGACTCCTCACACTCACCCCATCCCACTCTGCTGTCTATTTCCGATTTCTAGGTTGTCGATTCACTCAGGTACATCCATGCAACACTCTTGCAGCTTAGAGTTCCCATGTTTTATTGAAAGAGATGACATGATATTTATCCAAAGCTCAATGAATATAGGAAAATTGAGAATAACAAAGAAGAGTTGGCTCTAAAAAAATTGACGGTTTTGCCTTTTTACTAGCCGCAGACATTTTGAATTCTAGGTGGACAAAAGGTTTGTTCAGCCAAGTGGAAAAATCACTTCTAGGCGAGATAAGAAAATGAGTATTAACCACAGCCGTGAAAGGTACTAAGGAATGACTGAGCTAAATTTTGCCTCCAAAGGGAGAAATTCAAGCCCCTGAGAACATGTTACTCCTTTGGACCAGCCAAAGGCCAATGCTCTGAAATACGCACTCAGAACACCAGGCATGTTCTTCTTCCACGGAATGCTATGTTGATGCATTAAACTTGGAGCACTTTACGTGTTTCATAAGCTTTGACTTCTTGAGAAAAGACCAAAAAAAAAAAAGTTTCCATATAGTATTAAAAAAACAAATATGAACCACTGATGTGTGTGTGTGTGTGTGTGTGTGTTTAAAACCTGAAATTCAAGTACCAGTGTTGCTCAGTGTCAGTTCAAGCGCTAGACATATTTTCCCTTAGGTTATTTCTGGAATCATAAACTTAAACCTGCAACCCCTGAGAAATCCCAATTTCAGTCTCAGACATTATTTCTGACATTTTTAGATACCATTTTATACTTTATAATGTTACACAATCCTAATTTAAAACTTGAAAATTATAACCGTTATGCATGACACTCATTCAAATAAATGAAACCAATCAACACTGCATTTTTTACTGATCTAGTCTAAAATCTTATTTTCTTTTTACCTTTGCCTATATTCCTTTTTCCTTAATTTTTTATACAGAAGAGCAATCCCTATTTCATTAAAATGAATATATATAGTTATATATGTATATGTATAAATAATCTTCACTAGTATGTTGAAAATTGAGCTGGAAAACCAAGAAAAAATTAAATGTCAAGTGATCAGATATTGCTATTTGCTTATCTTTATACAGAGAAATAAAAAATAGTCCATTAACATAACTTTACTTAGACATTATTTTGAGAAAATATTATTCAAGAACCAACTAGAGTAGATCCTAAACTCAAGTCACTGTTTTCCAAGTACTACCAAAATAATCTCTTTATTCATTATATTTTATTATTCATTAACTTTGTCAATTTGTAAGTACGCATGAAGCTGCCAATTAACATACTCTTCTGTGGCCTTTTGTATTAAAAGTTTTAAAACATGATTTGAATAATCCATTTCCCAGACTGTAGAAAAACGAAAATTATTCACAGTCACTTGTACTGCATAAAACATTGCTAAAGTGAATAGTAACACAATATTTCCACTTGGAGTAATATTTCAGGGACTATGTTTTAAAGGTGACAAAATGTTAGTACAGATTTGTTTTTGCCACTAAACAAATAGAAGAATATTTTCATGAAATCCCTGAAGACAACGTTATATGCTGTATAAGCTGCTTTTCAGTCATGCTCCTTTGGACATGCCTTGTTTATCTGATCCCCACATAACTTAAAATCTAGTCGATGTAAACTTCTGAAACACAAACTCTGTGTCCTCATTCTCCACTCCCCTTTGTCTTTTAAGATCTGTTACAAAGAACCTCGTGTCCCCTCTTCACGTTTTAAGATTCAACATTATGACTTGCTAAAAATAAGCATGTGCTGGATACCATGGTGGTGGCTGCTTAAATTAAATGTGTTATGCAGTATGAATAAGGAACCATGGCTGAGAAGCCCTTTCCATTTAGATATCATATGAAAATAGAAAACGACTGTTTTCAAGGATAGCCTCATTTACACACTCCGAAATGAAGCTAGGAGCAGAGCACAAAAAACAAATTCCCAGACAAGGAATGTTGAGAGAGAACAAATGGAGCAAGGGCAACTCAAGGCTTCAAAACCACTTGAGACGAGCATTCTACTGAGGTATAAATTAGGAGAGTGACAGTTGTAACGAAGCAGTCATTCCATAGTGCCCACTGAGCTCCCACTACAGGCCAGGACATACCTCTAGAGAGACTTAGGAGTTGTCTGGGAAGTAGGAGATAAGGGGAAGGAGTAAGATGCTGAGTATGAAGAGAAAAAGCAACCTGTGTGGTCTCCAGCAATGCTTTCAACTCTTTACCTGTTCTAAGATGATTATGGGCCAATTCCATTGTAGAGAAGGGAGGGAGGGGGTGTGGAGACAGACGAGAAAATGTTATACAGTTAGAGATGTGTGTGTGTGTGTGTAAGAGAGAGGGAGAGAGAGAGAAAGTGAAAGGAAAAGAAACATCTCTGTACCAGTCTAAACTGAAAATACAGAAAGCCCGTAATTATATTCTATTCAAGCCCCTTTGCTTGGATGTTCAGTCTGACAATGGCCTCAATAATACACCAATATCATTCTTTCCTGAAAAAATTGGCTGGAAGGAATTGCCCAGATAAAGAAAGGTGGGAGGCACTCTGTTCCTGTGGTCTCAGGTTTTCATGTGAACATACTTCTCACCCTTGTGAGGAGCAATTCTGTATTACATTGGTGCATGATAAGAGTGTGACATTCATGGCCTCTAGTTCTATATGTGAATTCGATCTTTTCCCTCTTTGTCCCACCCCCAGTAGGAAGCAGAAACCCTGGGTAAAAGAGTCTCTTCATCAGATCCAAACTTTCCGCTGATAGACTGTACCAAGATCAAAATGCAGGGCATGAGATGCTAGCAAACTAATTTGGTTGCAGATCTAAAACCACAGTTTTCAATGAGATCTATAAGCATTAAATGAAAACAAACTCAGAAATTAAAGAAAAGGTCTTATTTATTGTCCCTTGAAACTCTAATAGAATAAAATGAGTGCATGAGGCACGTATTTATCTGTTTATTAATGTATAATGGTAATTCTTCCTAAACATAAATAATGATTTGTTAAGTCAGGGACATACTCTTCTGTTCATTTGTTCATAAACATATTAATAATTTAGGCCCATAATTTGTGCTGTGTAATCAAGTTAATGTGCTGACTTTAAGCAAATAACCAGGGGGCAGCATAGTCTCTTGTCTTCAATATTTCCTTTAAATCTCTATTTCTTATAAAGATTTGGTCCAACTAGAAAGAAAGGAAACCACCAAGAAATATTGAAGGAAGGGAGGTGTGAATAGATGAGAAAGAAAACCACCAAGAAATATTGAAGGAAGGGAGGTGTGAATAGATGAAAAAAACCTACCAAGATCTTAATGCACAAAATCTCCAACTCGTATCCTTGTCTACTGTGTTGGATTCTAGCACACATCTCTCTTTTACTCCCTTTCAAAAGGTTCAACCCAATTTCCCACATTGCTGGGCTCTTGCAGCAGATGGTATCAAGGCTCAGCTTATCCGTTTGAACAATGACCATGTCTCCTCCCTATGATTCAGAGTGATCATTGAAAGGAGGGATGCAGGTGTGGAGAGGTGGCGGTACAAGATATAAGATATATTATATTACAGGCTCCAGACAAGAAAAGAAAAAGAACAACGCTGTCTCTACCAAGCATTGTTCCCTTCTGATGTTCCAAAGCAGTAAGTGCTTTGTTGAAGATCATGTTGATTTATTTCACCAAATCAGCATTTTGTTTCCTAACCATATATCCATGAGGTCTGGCAGGGCTGAATCATTTGTAAAAGCGAAAGGAGATATTTAGGAGTACACTCTATTTGGCCTTACATTCAAAACACACAAATGCAAATAAGATTACATTTTGTGAACATTTCAAACTACTAAGCAGAGATGAAAGTTCTCCATTTTAGCCCCACTCCATCTCCAGGGCCCCAGTGTTTAAAATTCCATTTGACAGGAAAAAGGTTAGTTGAAAACAGCCAGATAAAAGATGCCCTTTATTGAATTCAATTTGCAAAAACTGAAATTGAAATATGAGAAATACCACAGGATTTTTTTGTTTTCCAAAATTTGTGTTAACATGTATTTTTTTTGGTAAAATCTCTGACTTCATATCACCATAATCTTTAATGATACAATATAATTATTTCATAAAAATGAATTTAGAAGTGCCAACATACATTTGGCTGGAATTTTGTTGAGTTTTTGTGAAGGATGGATGGAGAAAGAAAACTTATCTTGCAAATAAGTCGAAATTGATTTCAAATTTAGACAAGAATCTTAATCAGTTAAAAGATGATAGATAGATATAGAGATGATAAATGATTGACAGAATGTTAATTTATCAAAAGATAAAAGAGTTTCTGAGGCTATGAATCTCATATAGTTCAGACTCCATCAGCATTTTAAAGATATGAACCTGTTTTCAAGCCTTCCCTGAAATTACCTCTGGGAATTTTCCACACACACACAGAATAGTGCCTAATATATATATATATACACACACACACACACACATATATATGTATGTGTGTGTGTGTGTGTGTGTATATATATCCTATTTCTCTCTCTCTCTCTCCTAATTATCAGGATATATTTTATTTGTATAACTATATGCATAAATAGGTAAACTCTCATATGCAGAAATGAGAGTTAAAGAATACTTTTAACAGATATTTCCAAATCAGTTCTTAAAGGCACTCAGATAATTTATCCCTAAAAAATTTCTTCCGGCTTTGAGAAACAAAGTGAAGCAAATTGCAAAAATTATTAAAACTGATCATGAAAAGGTGAGATTTCTCTCAAATGCTATTTTATAATCTCAAATATCTATTCTATTATGTAACTTATGAAAACACCTTAGCTTTTGATCTTATTTATTTTATGGCTGCCCTATTTACTAAAGGTGATAATTTTAATAAAAGAATAGTTTTAGTTATTAAACAATTAAATAATTATTCTTTAACCAAAGAATAATTTATTCATTCATAGAATTTATACATCTCTGTACTCAGATTACCTTGTAAGTCTAAAGGCATCTGACTGTGACATGGGGCACTTACAAACTTATTTGTGAAAATAACTTGGGACACTGTATTGAAAGTCGGCCGCATCTAAAGGCATAGCTCATGGAGGACTGGGACATCAACTATTTGAGGCTAGTGTGGCTCCCTAGCCTCAAAGTTAGGAGCAGCTCTTTGACGAAAGCTACCAAAGAGCACTGATTTGCTCCTCCAGACTTCCACTCCCCAACGGGTCTACCATTTTACATTTTACAAAAGGATCATCTTCCAGGCCACCTGTGGAACCCAAGTACCACAGCTATTGATGGCAACAGTAGGAGGAGGAAAAGGAGGAAAGGAAGGAGGAAGGCAGGGAGGGAGTAAATGAGGTGTTGCTGTAATGAAATCAGCTTTCATAAAGAGATGACACTTTCCACATATTTCGATTGTGTGATTTTGCATATGATTAAGGACTTACACCTGGCCTCCAGCATTCTCAGGACCAATTCCAGCTTTGCCACTTAGTGTCCTGCAGGGCCTTGCACCACTTCCTTAGCCTCAGCCTTCTACTTAGTAAAGTGGAAATAACAACAGTACCTACCTTACAGACCTGGCATGAGGATTAACTTATACCAGCAAAGTGCCTGGTACCTAGTAAGTGCTCACTTATTGGTAGATTATTACTACTGTTGTTTTTTGGATGGGTAGATATTTAGCCCTTTTCTGGATGAAAAATGATATTAAACATTAGATATTCAAGAAAGTTTACAAGAGCCCCACTGAAACACACACAGACACACAGGGATACACGAAATGAATACCAGGTTACATTCCTTCCATTCCTCTTCTGCTATTGATTTATGATTGGCGGGGGGCAGGAGGGGTTACATTGTTCAATTTTTATAGGTGTATTTTCTTTATTATTTAAAATAACAGTCATCCAGTTTAAGAGGTACTGTGATGGGGTGCACTAGAATAATCTGTAAAGCTTTTTAAAAATACTCATACCCAGACTCCACCCAGATAAATAGAATCAGAATTTCTGAGAATGAGTCCTTCACATCAGTAGATTTTTAAAGATTGCCCTGGTGGTTCTACAAGGCAGGCAGAGGGAAACAGTGGAACTTCAGAAAATGATATGAGTTCAAGTCTCATTTCTTCCACTCCTTAGCAATATGGCTACAAATAACATACATAACCTCTCTGAGCCAGCTTCCACTTCTATAAAATGGGGATGATGATCTGTATCTACTTCTAAAGTTGTAGGGTTCAAACAAGATCATTAGTATTAAAGCCATACTCTGCAATTTGTTCGTGAAAGCCCATTTTAAGCTCCAGGCAAAGAAGTCAGCTACCTTTAAATCTACAGATGAAGCACACTTGTCTTAGCATCTGTTAGCATCTGTTTGCATCTGGAGGGAGGAAACAAGAGGGAAAAAGAACACACCTACAGTTCCATAGACTCAATTCTGGAAGTTTGTGTAGGGAAAGATGGCATGGTCAGCTCACACTCCCATCTCTTATTCAAATATAAGATTTCATTACTGCCTACGTTACTGTCTTCTTAGTATATGTAAAGTAATGTGATTAAAGAGAAAGAGCAAAGACATATCCTAAAAGAAACATAAAATATAACTTTTCACATTCTCTGGAATATTTCAATAATGTACACTTTGTTTACCTTCTCAAAACCCTAAATATAGTAGAATTCAAGAGCTAAGTCTCATTAGTTTTGATTCAGCCCTGCTTGTGGCTGCATTATTTAACCTATGAATCAGGGTTGAAGGATTGGTCTGACAATATGAAATACAGAAAACAGAAATTTAACTGACATTAATTACCATGAATTTCTTCTGGTCTCTTTTTCACTAATCTAGATACATTAACTGAATCATGCATTGGAAACATATATCTATGTCAATTATCTTAATAAACAGCATTGAGGCTCATGAAAGAAAATAGCTTAAGCATTTTGTTCAGTTGTTTGGTGGCTTGGAGCAAACATAAAGGTTTTCAAGTTATAATGTGTCTGACTGAGAACCAGCTCCTTACGTCATTCTCTGTCATTCTTACCTCTTTGTTACTAAATACAATATTGTGATCTTTATTGCTATTTTAATTGTTTTGAGTGTTCAATATATAAATGATACATCTCTTTTCTTGTGGCATAAAGCTACTCTTCACTTTTAACATTACACTTAACCTTCTCTCAGGAGATACTATTTATGAGTTCTTTTGCTCAAACAAATCTTATTTGGAAAATTCTGAAATCTTTTATGGTAAGAGAAATGAAACTTCTCAACTTGTTAGACTGATTGCAGAGACTAACTTATTTTTAAAAGCTAGATCAAGAGAGAATTGGTTAAATAAATCACTGTATATCCATAAAAGGGAATACTACAGAGAAGGATGCAGATCTATTCATAGTCACATGAGAAGAGGTTCAAAATGCTTTTTATATATAAAAGTAAGTTACAGAACTCTATGTATAGTATAGTTCTACTTGGATTGTATAAGGATTGCATATACATGCATAGAAAATCTCTGAAAGGATATATAAGAAATAGTTAACAGTGGTTATTTGTGGCGAGTGGAATCAGGATACTTTACTTTCCACTTTATACTATTCTGTGCTATTGAAATGGTCTGCCATATGCACGCAATACTGTTATAAATTTTTAGTAAAAAATTCAAAAATACTCATAGGAGTCTACCATGTAACTAACTCACTTCAATCACATGCATATAAGAATTGTGTTCATGTACTGTCACTTTTCCTCAGATGTTCCACTCTCTGCCTGAACTAGCTGTTTAAATTATATTTGATAAATAATGGTAGAAAAGGCGAAAGCAATTGCAGTTGATAGGTTTCAGCACTAGTACAAATGGAAGTACATTGCAAAGCAAACAGCCCCCCTGTTTTTGGAAGGAAATAACTGCAATATTCAAACGTTTGCAGTTTTCCGATCGACTATGTACTCGAATTCTTACCATAAACTTGATGTTTAAAAGCTGCAAAGTACTACTCAGGAGGCTGAGGTGGGAGGGTCTCTTGAGCCCAGGAGTTCACAGCCAGCCTCAGCAACATGGCAAGACCTCATCTCAAAACAAAAACAAAAAAAAATTGCAAAGTATTTTTCCATTTTCAACCAAGTTGAGAGGAGTATTTTAAGTAAACATCTACCGTAATTTTTTCAGGTACTAAGACTGAAAACAGAGACAAAATATTTTTAGATTATTAGAGGTTAAATAGTCAAGGATTCCTAAAATGTTTAAAGTATGTCTGTGAGTGTGCATGTGTGTTAATGAATTAGATTGCTAGACTGCCTCATTTTCCTTTTTACTCTAAATACTTTCATCACTAGAAATCTAGATATAGGTTTGTTTACAAATGAAAAAAGTTTTCAGAAAAGAAATCACAACTTTAGTTCTTGAATCTAGGATTAACACATTACCTAGGAACAATGTAGGACTTTGGGATTTGAGCCTTATTAGCCTTTGTTCCCAGAGACCTTTTGGATATTACTACAAACACCTCTTACATTAGCAATTCTAGAAACACAACAAGAAATGCACCTAAGAATGTGTAAAGACTCACTTTGTTAAGGAAATATTGAGACAGAGAAAATGAATACAACAGAGATTTACTTTTAAGATCCTTGAACACCGTCTGCTGATACGAACGGAGAGAAATTTACAAACTTGGCATTCTTATATCACAGCCAAACTTTCACAAAACTCTTATTTTTCCCAAATTCTGACCTGGGGCATTTCATCCCACAATCATCGCTTCTGCCTACCATTCAACCAGCATCTTGTCAAATCTGGCTGCAAGATTAAGTTTCCCGATTCGGAATTCAATATTGTAACCCTAAGGATACAAGATTCAAGCTGGAACATTCTGGGGTTTTTTTTAAATGGATAAAATTGTTTCAGCCCAAAGACCACAGTTCGCCCTGGCCATAATGATGAATCATCAGGACTGACACTAAGTGAAATGAGTTTGATGTTCTTGGTTGTATTTGTGCCCATTAAGCAGCATTTTACATTTGTCCTAACTCTCAACCTTTTGGAGAAAAGGTTGAAAGAGGCTTGTTTTCTCGTATTATTTAAGACTTACAAAATTAACTAGCTCTGTCTGAAGCGAGTTTGGCTTGCCATAGTCCCTACTATTGTGTGTCCAGCTCCATTCTTGCCCATTCTGCCCTTCCAATTTGGAGGAAAAGAACTGAAGATTTAAGAAATATCTACTTTTCTCTCATATTTCCTCAGTATCAATTATGGCTTCTGGTATCCTTGCTTCTGTCTTGGTACAATATTTACCTTTTACTCTCAACAAAAACCTACTTCCTTTAAACAAAATCTGATTATGAATTCTGCACTGAAAACTAAGCTCCCTACAAATGTTGTACTTTGTCCTTTTGAAGAGGAATTTGCCTGAGTTCTGATTAATGCTAAAAACACCACTTAACAGGTATGTAATCTTTTCAAAATATACCTGTTTCTCTAAGTTTTTAGGTGTTAGAGATAAATGTTTTATTCTAAAAATAGTTTTAAATTATTCATCAAAAATCAAAGTCATAAAATATGCAGAGTCAGCATCATATTAAACTCCAGAAATAATAAGTGCTATGGCACAGCATCGGAGCCCTGGTTAACCTCTTGTAAAAAGCTCTAAAGATTTAAAGAAAAGTTTTCCTTAATATTGAAATTTGTGTACAGCACAAGCACTGTGAAGCCTTTTCTTAGACTTTGTTTTTTAATTCTAGTTCTCCTGTGCTAACGTATTGTTTTACTGTATTTTTCGTGTGTGATTTGAATTGCTAGGTGAGATGAGGTAAGCTTACAGAATAACTTAGAAATATAAACTAAAGAAGCAAGTATATTGGTGAGTTTTCTGCTACCTTTCTGCTTTGTTTTGCTCGAGGTCTTGTCTCTCTTTCCAGTGCCCTTTCCTGCCTGGGAAGCACACAAAGATTCACTTTTCAGTTATTACTCATCAAACTGACTCTGGTTCACAGTGGAAAGGAGAAGAAAAGCTGATGGAGAAATGGCACTGAAGAAAGAGAGCAAAATGTCAGAGCAATACGTTTGAGCAACTATATCCTTTTCATTAAAGGTGTCAACACATTTATTTGCATCTTTGACCCTAGGACTAGGGAAGTGCTGGAAATTATGTGGGCACCTTTTCCCATGGGGGGGAAATATATATATATATATATATATATATATATATATATATATACCTCCTAGGTGGGGGGAAGCCTGAAAATAGGTGAAAGTTAGAATACTCAGTTGATCTTCAAATTTTTTTTTTTTGTCTTACGATTAGAAAAGCGCCGTTGAAAGGAATAGGGTTGCATTTCACCTAGAATCAGTGCCAAGTATCAACAGCTAATGTCTGTCTTTTGAAGAAAGAGTCTTTCATATCATGAGGGTTTTAAGGCTACTGATAAAACAAAAAGCTATTTTCTGAAGACCAGTCAACCTGAAAAACAAGTGTTTTAAAACCTAGAGAATTTCCTTTAATGTAAATAATCAAAGATGTTTTCAATTATTTTGCTGTTACTTACATACAATGGTTTTACATTCATGAGAAGTGCTATCCCTGAAATAACAATAATATTATCATTTATAAATGGGGTATAGAAAAATAACACAAGCATACAGCAAACCAGGAAGGAATTTTTCCAACAAAAATTAAGCAATATTCACCATAATCGGCTCACATTGTGGAATTGGGAAAAACAAGAAAATAATAGAAAGAAAAATAAATCTTTACTGAAATGTAGTGATAGTGTTTCACTCACAACCCTTGCTTCAAATTGAGATGCAGAAGAAATGTGTAAAAAGCAAAACTGGTACAAATCTTGATTACAATTTCGGATCTGTTTAAGACAAGATGGCTCAACAGAGCAATTTACATAGGCTAACAGAGCAAAGCTTGACTCGATAATTTACTTTATTGGACACACATTTCACCTACAAAAAAAAAAAAAAAAAGAAAGGAGCGAGGGAGGAACAAAAGAAAAAAGGAAGAAAGGGATGTAGGGAGGGAGGGAAGGGAAAAAGAACATAAATCCAAGTTTGAGATTACATATAGAGCAGCTATTATCTCCCAAGTAAAGGTTTGGCCATAAATTACAAATTAATTTAAAAGTTGTGTAATTTGGATTTTCTTTTAGTGCTCAAATTAAAGTCAATATTTATCTTTTGGCACATTGCTTCTTCAAGTCTGATCCTTTCATGTTTGCACTTTATGTCACAACTTTATTTTCTACTCAATCAAGCATTAGAAAAAAGTAACAGCTTGTACAATATCACAATGCAATTGAAAGGCGAAGTTTTTCAATATTTGCAGACATGTTAATTATATTCCAATTTTCACAGCAACAAAGAGAAAAATACTTGAAACTGGTAATATGCAGTTTACATAGCAAAGAAAAGGTCAATTAAGAAACATCCTTCACTGACCTCTGAAACAAATACTATAGATTTTACACGCAGGAAACTTATTACGTGCAAACTTTCTTTCATAAGCATTTGTATTTTAAAAGTTGCAGCCACCTCTCTGCATATGTTAGAGGTAAGAATCAAAAAGTTTTAAGTTCTTAAGCATTGAAAATGATACTTGAATCGTATAGTTTAATTAATTGACCTTAGAGATAGAAAACTTAGTTTCAAGACCCAAGTTCAACTAATTTTTGTTTAGTATTAACATTATTGTATAGTAGTATTACCATATTGATAAATTTTACTTAAATGGACAAAACTGACTTTATCATTTAAATGTCTGCTTTAATTTTAAAAAATTCTAAACGCAATAAAAATTAAGTCCATCTAGTAAAATGTAAAATGTTAACATAAGACTTTCCTATAAGTATGAATGAAATATTAACTGAAGCTTTTTAGGTCAATAAACAATACATACTACAAATTCAATTTTGGTGAGTCTAGCACTTACCAAAAGAATACTAGCACCAGTATGTATAAGAAAGAATAATCCTTAATTAATCTGTATTTTTTCTAGTATACCATTCATCCATAATACCTTGGGGAAAAGGTATTCTCAATAAAATTCAAGCAGTAATAATTTCACACTGCCAAAATACATAAATTTGTTGAAGCAATCTGTCAGTTTCAAAAATATATGCATTCACACCCACAAAAATGACTTTTTTAAAGAGTCTATGGGAGTTATGCTTTGCATGAGTAAAACAGGGTTAGGTTAGCCCCAGTGTTTCATTTTTATATATAAGGCATGAATATCAGTCTAAATCGACTGAGGGCAATCTTCAAGTGTGTTATTTACATCATGCCAGTGTCCCCTCTCCTTAGGCCACTTGCATCGCACATCAGTTTGAGCATATTTTAGGTAAGCAAATTATTATCAAATCTACATTAAATACTTTTTGGAACGAGGGATTTTACCATCCATGTAAAATTAATTGTTTTTATGCTATAACAGTGAAATATTTGTGTGTTTTAAAATCTCCATATGAGAAAACATACATGGAGATACTGTTAAGCCAAATGCATGCACACATACTGAGCACTGTCTGAGACATTTGCATTAGTCTTCTGACGTATAACTTTACAACACTTCAAGTTGTCGAAATGTACTTTGAAAAATAAAAGATCCATTGTACCAGTAAGGGAAATTGTAAACAGCTTTTTATTGTACTTCTAATGCTATTAAAATATAGAATGCGTGGTCTCTTCTCTCTTCTTCTAGTACTTTAGCAATGTCAACTGGAAGTGCATCCATGATCACTTTATCCAGCTGTCTCTCTCCCACTCCCAGCAAACTCTTAGATATACTTGATAAATCTTTTCATCTAATTTGGTTCATCTGTTGTTTTTGTTACCAACTAATTTAATATCCTCTGTTCTGCAATATTTGCAAAAGTCAGTCTATAGACGTGAAGCCAGCCGGGACCCTCGGGCCTGTGCATCAGAATGGTGGGCTGGCTAGGTCCTCTGGGGACAGCAGTGCCAGAAGGAGTATTGGACACAGTGACCCGACTGTATGAGAAGAGAAAAAACAAAAACAGGAGGTCCGCAGTACTGATGAACTAATCTGTCACTCACAAGCTCAGGTCTGCAAAAAAGGAAATGAAGCACTAAACATTTAATGGCCATAAGAGACGGAAATGCAAGTCTTCATTTCTAAATGATAATCAAACCCATGATCAGAACCTGCTTAACTGTGTAATTGAACTGAATTGAAAATCATCCCCTGGATTACAATCCATCCTACATTCAAGGGGTTAGGAAGCTAACTACAGGTAATTGCTATCAGAAATCTGATTTGATTTCCAAAAATTGTGTGAATAAACCAAGTTTCTTGATCTTGATATACCAGGCAGGGAGTTTGTTCTTCCAAGTACTAGACTGCTTAATTGCTTGCTTGGGGGAGGAGAAATCCTGGGGGAAAGGCATATATGAGCAATTTCTACTCTGTGAAGCCAGCGCTGTGTCCTGAGCTGGATCACGGCCAGAAACACAGAAAAGTCTACTCTTTCCTACAGTGGAAGCAACTGTGGATATTTCATCCTAGGAGTGAATGAAAAAACCTAAAGCTCATACTTCATGGGAATCTTTCAATATTCTGACGGAAAACTGGTTATTTGCTCCTCCAACCCAAAGTCATCTAGGAACAGGACTCAGAACAGGAAAAAAAAAAAAAAAAAAAAAAAAGACAAAAATAATAATTATTCCAAAATGTTATTTGAGAAGAAACAAACACAAACATTTGCATTATTAAATGGGATTGTTCACACTTGCTGAGTAGATATAAGATGATATTTAAGTCAAGAGCTAAAAAATAAACCGTCTCTTTCTGGTTTTGATTGACAGCAGAGCAATAAAAATTATTTTCACATTCTTTTCCTATTGTTAGAAGTAATCATTTGAGTAAATACACTTATCTGTGCTATAACTATTAAAATGAATTCATTTCAAATATGTATAGCACCTTTCTTTTTTATATTTCTAGATATGGTTTCCATATAGACTTTCTGACTTTTAACATATGCATATAGGGCAATATTCTATTTTTCTTTCTTTTTAAATACTTATTGTTTCAATTTCAAATAAAAAATAAGCATTCTAGTTTGTACATTTTTAGCACAGAAATGTTTACAACCTTCAGCACAATTGCTTTTATAATTTACTGACTTGATATTTTGAGGAGTTTTGAACAAATTATGAGAAATAACACCTTCAGAAAGCATGTGACCACTTTCATGCAACTATTGGCAGTGTATTCATAAGTCATTAACATGTAGAGTTCTTAGACATACGGAACCTTTAAAAATTATACTAAAGAGTACATACAAAATACAGAACTATGTAATAATAACTAATTTTAAATCCTGACAAATTAGAAGTTAAGTCTACTATCTGTAAAAATATGTACTGGTTCCTTTTTTTTTAAGTATATCCCTGAGCCTTTAAAAAGTATATACCTTTACAATTGATTTCCAATAAACAATACTGAATAACAAACTACAAGTGACTTTCCTGATTTTTCAGCAAAAATATATAGAAAAAGGAAATCCTATTTCTTATTAGAGATTGAAGCACAGTAATTTTGCACAGTATTAAGAACCATAACTATGCCATACAGAAGACAGGACCTGCAACCTAAGAAAAGTTTTATTAAACAGGACAAGACAGTGATTAGGGGCTCAAGTTTTATTTCAATATGCGAAAGTCATCTATTGTAACAGATATTTATTTCATTCCCTACACCACTATTATTTTAGCTTTATTTGATATATTTGCTCATCAGTGAATACTTACATTGAAACAGGTATTAAGAATATATAAAATCAGTTTATATATTTTCTCCTGCCTAGAGACTTCACTTTATATATATTTGTCTATAGAACAAAAACCAACTTAAAAGTTTTAAAAAATATTTCTCTGTTGAAGCAAATATCTACTTCTTTTAAAATAGTGTGAGCCTGTGAAAACATGGTATTATGTATTTGACATTTTCCATCTAAAAATACATTATGAAGCAAGCATGCTGGTATTAATAAACCATGTGCTTTCAGAACCCTGAAGTGCTTTTCTATAATTTTGTTGAAAACAGAATAAGATGATATATTTTCCACCATGCTATTAACATACAGCAAACAAATTTTATGTCGTTGCCTTGCCAGCTTGTCTTGATTGGAAAGTGTACCAAAAAAAAAAAAATAAAATAAAAACTTTTAGGAGTTTATAAATATTCGTGAGCATAGTCTGGTTTATGAGTTAACAATACATAAGTAAACATAGATAACTTAGAAAAATTTAGTCAAAAATACATTACCAAAAAAAAAGAAAAAGAAACCATGTATATTTCCTTTTTCCTCACCCCACCCCCATCATAGCCAGAAAAATCACCCTCCCTCTGCAGCAGGTACTATCCTTCCTTTCACCACTTTAGTTATCTGAAGGCAAATGAAAATACAACGATCCTTTTCGTCTTCTGATTTAGCTTACAACGCAAACATTTTAACACAAGCATAAACTACTGACTTCACAGAAAGCACCAAACAGAAAGAGCAAGACTCACTGACCCATTTGGAAGACAAAGACGACAGAGCAGGAAAGCTCTAAAAATCAGCTTGTGAGGCCTCTGAGAGATATTCTTCTGGCATTTCATCACAGCAGCCCCAGACCAGCTCACCTCCCTGGATACAAGGAGGAGGCACTAAATAGAGCTGTTTATTAAAGCTGCTGTGCTGGATTGCATTAGGAAGCGCGAGCAGACCACCTGGACCTTTCAGATTGTGGCAGTGTTTAATTTGCAGCCTGCCCCTCTGCAGCAGCCAAGACTACTACTACATTCACCGGGCTCAATCACACATTATCTGGGTTAGAAGTCAAGGCACATGTATCTATATATTTATATTTCCCATATGGAGAAAGTGAGAGAGGAAGAGAGAGAGAGAGAGAGAGAAAGAGAGAACACAGTCAAAATAAAAATATTGAACAGCATTAGAAAAATTTTAACTACTACCTAGAAAACCACACTTGATTCTCTTCTCACACTTTCTTTCCTTCGGAGATCAAAATCTAAAAAGAAAGCAAATTTCTAAAATAGATTTTTAAGAAACATTCAGACCAAATTATAAATTAGATTTATCCTTCAGTGTTTTTGTTGTTGTTTTAGTTTTTGTTTAAAAGGATCACATTGAAGTTTTAAGCTGAGGTTTCCCTGGTCAGATTTAATGGGTGCCTTTTGCCTTTCGCACTTTCAGCACTACACTGGCAGGTAGCTGAAGATACAGATAGAAAGATGGTACTGTAAATATGAATTATGTGAATCATATGGTGAGACCCTTGTGGAAAAAAGGGGAGTTGAGAAATGGCTGACTCCATACCTGACCAATTACAGCTTGCATGGTCCCCGTGTCCTGCTGCGCTGAGAGATCGCAATCCATCATATGTTGTCTTTGAAAAGGAGAATGGGGGTTTCTGGCATGCATCTGTCAATCAACTTCTGCACTCACAACCATCACCAAAAGCAAGGGGAAAAAAAGTCAAGCTGCTCCACCAAATAGGATGAAACCGTCATGTGACCTCCGGCAGACACGCACACACACATTCACTACCTCCACAGAGCGTAAGAATTTTCTGTAGATATGAAATGACATTGACAAATATCCAATACCAAGTAAATAAAGTGAGACAAACAGCTATTCACCAAAGACAAAAACACGGGCTGTAATCTTCCGCTAAAGGTTTAACAAACCTATGAGGATTATTTTTAATGCTCTAGAAATCTACGTTTAAAACGAAACAAAACCAAAATGAACTATCTCATGTGAGTGTCCATTAAGACTTTGATTTTTGTGCTACTATATACATTTTTTAAATTATAGTTAATTGCTGTAGTTTTCTTAATGGGTCCCTAATGATTTTATTTTTAAAATCTCTGAATGACCTTTTGATAATATGCAGTTATCTTTCTTGTTTTATATGAAGACACCTTTTCAGAGAAGCTTGAAATGTTAACTGTTACGTAACAGACACCCTGATATTTGTGGATTGGAAATGGACATAGAAAATAATCCATGTAAACGATGATGACCACTCTAATATAAAATATTCAAAGTGTGTAAATAGTAGTCACTAAACTTTCTATCTTCTAAAAGGTAAGGGGATGATTTACTTGCAGTTCATCTAAACTGATGTAATGTGTTTTTAATGTGATGACAACTATTTTAACTTTTTAAATTTAATTTTAACTATCTGATTCCACACAATCTAGGGACAGATTGCTAATGTATTATGGGTCAGTTATTGTTAAGGGTGACAAGAAAATAACTTACCAGCTTTTTAACCTTCCTAGGCTAAAGATCGGAACCTGACTTTCAAGACAATCCTACAGGTATTGTAAAGTTGCTCTCCGAAAATCCAAAACCGTAAACACCGTCTATTAACTTGGTAGCTTTGTGGCAGTGAAGAACGTTTGCATTGTCTACTTTTTAACTGAAGTTCATTAGTTAGTATACTGTCCCTAACTTTTCAAAAAAATGTATGGGAAAACCTTGTGTTAATATTAAAATGGAGATTTTTTCAAGGCTCTAAACTGATGACAAGTCGGGGAGCAATGAGAAATATTTAATACAGAATATATACTATTATGTATATTATTGCATAATATCCACTGCTTGAAAATTAATCAAAAGGAACTTCAAGTAAGAAAAAAAAATTTTTTTCAATATTGTTAAAGAAAGCTTTAGGAGCAAAGAATGAAGGACCAAAGCGCGCGCGCGCACACACACACAGACACACACACACACACACAGTTAAATCAGCATCCTCAAACAAAATGAGACCGTGTAGCAAGTGGGTAGCCCTCCTGGGAGCTGAGGGCTAACGGAGGAAAGGCCCTCCTAAACATCATTAAATGTCCCGTCTGCGCTGAAGCCCTATCCGGGGGTTTCTGCAGTCATCCCAGATCAGGACTTCGAGCGTCCCATCACCTCCTCTGGCCGGGGAACGGGAGGTCAGGGAAGCCGAGCCAGGAGCACAGGGGCCCCGGGCCGCGACAAGGACTAAGCCAAAGTTGCCCGAAACCTGCGGGCTTACAGAGGGCGGGGGACGCGACTGCTCGTGGCATCGCCTTCTTGGGACCCCGCCTGGGCAGACCCTAGACAGAAAGTCAGGTGATGGGACCAGTGGGAAGTTGCGGAAGAGGGACGAGCTGGACTCCCAGGCCACAGCCGAGCTGAGCAGCCGTCCCCGCTTTCTAATTCTTGGGGGGCCTGCAGCCAAGCCTGGAGCGCTCCCCGGCGGCACCGCCCTCCTGGGCGCCTTGGAGCCCCGCGCCCTCCGCCTGCGTCCTCTGACTTAGGCAGCGGCACCGGTGCGCGGGTCGGGTGAGCCCGGCGGCTGTTTTGGCGTCCGGCATCCTCTGTAGCACAGCCTGGGTTCTCCACGCGCTGCCACCCGATCGCAGGTTCAACTTCCCCTGGGATCTAAGCTTCTTAAGCGCCTTCCTAAGGGGCTGGGGGCTTGAGGGTGTGGGTGGAGGTGGGTGGGAGAGGCTGGCCAAGCTGCGGCATGAGGCCGAAGACTTCCTTTGACGCTTTGTCCCACAAATTATAGTGGTTCCGATTGGCGTAGGGACAACACTCTTTGCTTATACTCCATTTGTTTACATGACCATCTGGCCTACATGAATTATAATTATTACTAGCCAGCATTGATGAGAGGCTGAGCCAGACACTGTGTCAGACACTTCACAGTACGTTATATGTGAAATAACAACTCAGTGAGGCGGGCACGATTATTCCCATTTTGCAGATGAGGCTCCAAAAATAAAATAAAATAAAATAAGGTAACTGCTCATGATTAATAGGAATATGATTTGAACCTGCTCTGAATCCAAAACTGGAGCCCTTCATATGAAACCACAGAGTCAGGTAATATTCACAATAGTGGCTATCATACATGAAGCACCCACTCCTTTCGCACATATTTATGGAGCCTGTACTAGGTGCCAAGTACTGCATTAATGTTAGAGATACAGCAAAACAGCACAGATTGCTTTGGAAACATAATAAAAATAAACCAAATGGTTAAAAGATTTATCTGGGGGAATTGTTTGATTCTAGCTGGTGGAACATGCTGACACTTTTTAAGCACCGTAATGCACCGGCTCGGGTTGGGATGGACTCCCTCTCCGACCTCTGACAGAGCATGTCCTTGAAAAAGTGCCACTTCTCTGAGTCATGGATTTCGTGTCTTACACCAGAGATAACAATCCCTCAAGGGTAGTGTAAAGATTTGGGGAGATAATGTTTTGTGAAAGCTTATTGAGCTATACTGTGTAAATGCCCAGCAAGTGTTAGTTATTTTCCCATATGGGAGGTCTATGGAGGGCAGGAAAGATTAATTCTCCTGGGGAAGGGAGGAAGCCTCAATGCAGATGGTGGAAAGATTTGGGTTGTGATATAAACAGAGGGCAGCTCCTGTTCAGGGCAAGAGGAACAGCATGAGCAAACCATCTGTTCCTCTATCATTGTGGGTGGCAGACACTTCTAAGGTTTGATTAATGGAAAACAAATGGGAGAGAATGTGGGTATGCCAACTAATGTTGATTCCCACTCCCACAGTAGCATTTAGGAAAGGAGACTCCTTGAGTGAAATATTCACCATTACCATCAACTCTCTGTTTTCTTACCTCCCATCAAAGTTCCGTAATATTGTGCATTTTCTGACCCTCTAAAGCCCCCTCCTGGATTACGAAGCAGCTAGATATGTCCTTTTCCAAGATACTCTTGTAGGCAAGGCAGCAGTGATGGCAAAAGGTCACCATAAGTTAAACCAAAAGAGGTCCCATCATTGCCCAAAGTCCCAGTCCCCAGCTTCTCAGGATAGGGATGTCCTTGATTTCTTAAACCACAAAGGACACTGATAGATAAATGGAGTACTGGGAATCAAGATAAAGTGCAGATATTGGTCATCTCTGTCTTCATTTGTTTTGATGAATGTTTTGCAATGTTTAGGCATGAGAAGAGCTAACATACCTGGAGGCTTCTTTAATTCAAGGACCAAAATCAGGAAAAAAGTGAATAGATGGTTCAAATAGTCACTAAGACGAATCCACTTTTACTAGACTTAGTATATTTCTGCTTATGCTATCATAACATGTAGATTTACTACAAGTCTATATGACATGCCTTTCTCTCTGTTGAGACCTGTTCTTTTTGTTGTAGTTGTTCCCTTTTTTGTTTACTGGCTTATTCTATTTTTTTTTCTTTGTTTCTCTGCTACTTCTTGCTTTTGCGTACATACCTTTCCTGGTTTTTAAAAGACTAAATTACCATTCCTCCCACTCGTTTTATTTTTCATTTTAAATCTCCCACCCCCAGTTTACTAGACTCCAGCCTTCTTCCTAGATTAAGCATCATGGCAGAGCACTCTCTACAGCATGACTCACCACGTAGCTGTCTGTCTTCATATGATTTTTGAGGCTGACATGGGAATCAGATGACAGGGGGACAAGAATCAACATACCCAATCAAGACTCCTCATTGACTTCCCTTTCCCTTCTTCAGTTGGCTTTGCTTTTGCCCTTCTTTTCAAAGTCAGTTTTTCCTAGAATTTCTTGTGTTGCCATCAGCCTCTGGAGGGATCCATTGCTTTTTCCATTTTCACCCCCACAACATTACATTTTTGTCTACTTTCAAGTTTTGTAGAGCATTTCTCTGGAATGGTCTTTTCAATCACCATCAGTTTCCTTAAGCAACATTAGGGGGCTCTTAATTCCACAGGACATTGACCAGTGTAACTGATCTGTACCCTGGGATCTTTTGTTGTTGTTATTTTCATATTTCTAGCGAAGTTGAGGACAGGAAAAATACCAAAAACAGAATGATTATTTTTAAAAGAGAAAAGGAGAAGGGAGGAAACCCCACACATCAAGCCCAAGGACTACAGAGTTGAAAGGGGCTTGACTTTGCTGAGCCAAGGCACCATTACTCGTGATGACCTATGATTTACAATTTCCTTCTACAACATAATTTGGGAGCACTGGCTTTCCCCTGAGAAACAGTGACAAGATATTGCCTTTAAAATGAACAGCTGAGAAGTTCAAGAGCCTGTTGACTCTGGGCAAGGAAGACCTGTGAATATACTAATGCATTATCAGACCTCCAACTTCGTCATCCTTTCTACCAGGGGACTTTATCCAGGATAAAAACAGAAAAAGCCAACACACAGAACCAGTTCCTTAATTTCCATTTGCCCTCTTCATGAAATATTTTGGTTATAGTTATGCATTTGATCTTCTAGAATGTATTTCTTCTGCCTGGATATGCTTGGAAAAAGCATTGCAATGCTCCTGGGTTTTACTGTACTTTGGGTAGTTTCTGTGCCTGAGCCCAAATGCTAACACGTAACTTCTCATGAAAATTCTCCACAGTGGTGGAGACACACATTCTGTTTCCTTACAGCCACAGTATACTAGGGGACTTTTCCTTTTTTATTTCATGGTTATAGTTTCACATGCCTGAAAAAGCTAAATACCACTGTCCTTTTATTCCTTATATCGATAGGTTCACAACACATAGACCTAGTTCTGCCATTTTAAAGACAAACGTTTTTAAATGGATGACTGTACAGAATCAAATTCATCAAGAGAACTACAAAACTTGCAGCTCTTATACTGGAAAACCCGTATCTATTCTGGATTTCTCTGTAATCATCATCATCATCATCAATAACAATAACAGCAATAACAATTATAGAAAACATAGAAGAGGATCCCAAGATGTAGTTTGAGTACTCTTGAGGGTTCATGAGGCCCTTTCAGGGGGTCTGGAAGGACAAAACTTTTTCAAAATTACACTAAAATGAGATTTTTTCCTTTTTCACTCTCATTTTCTGAAGAGCATACAGTAGCGTTTCCCAAAACTGCATGATATGTGATTTCATAGCAGATTGAATGCAGAAGCAGACGTGAGACTCCAATCATCTTCTAGGAAGTCAGACACTTACTAGAGATTTGCAAAAATCTAAAACAAAGCCACTCTTTTTACTAGGTATTTTGTTTGTGGTAAATATAATTTTTTTCATAAAACAAATTATTTATGTTATGTAACTATTTAAAATAAATTAGTAAGTAAACATTTTAAATGTATTGGTTTTAATTTCTAATGTAGTAAATATTAGTAAACATAACCCACAACACAAAAGCTTTTTGAGGTCTTAAATAATTCTGTAATAGTGTAAAGAAACTCTAAGACTAAAAAGTTGGAGGTTTGTAGACATCCTAGAGTATTTACTATTTGCCATGCAACTGTTCTAAGCGCTTCACTTATACTAACACATTTAATCCTCACCCTGGCCCTAGAAAATATGTGTTCGTTATCCTGATTTAATAGATGAGGACACTGAGGGTAGTATTATATTGAATATTATAAATGCAAGGTTCTTAGGGATGAATGTCCAAAACAATAATTTTATATGAGAGTCAGCTGAGATATGCAATACCTCCTGGATGGAAATGTTAGGAAAAAAAATCACTTTGTTAAAGTTTTTAAAGGTTTTTTAAAGGATACTCATCTATGATCAGCATCAAACCTATGTCCCAGTAAATAAAATGTCCCTAGTAACTATCACATGCCACAAAGTAGAGGCAAAAGAATTAAGAGCTGTCTGATTCTACTCCCGTCTCTACCACCCACTCCTATTGGGCCTGAATGAAGGTGTTGGACTTTTAATGCCCTTCCAGTTACAATATTTTGTAATTGCCAAATCCCCACGTTAGTTGGTGAACAGATCTATCTATACAGAACATGAAAGATTAAAATCTATAATTTTTGAGCATTCATTTGACTGCAAAACTATAGTTGAAGAACTGGGAAAAAATATTCATTAAAGAGAACAGAGTTTATATAATTGTTTAATTATCTAGCCTTGGCATTCAAGATTATCATCTTGCAAAGGGAATTGTATTTCTTCAAGAAAATACCTGATACACAGCTTAGCCAGGCAGGTCCAAAGGGAAAGTAGAAGAAGACAAAGTAATAACGACGTAGCTAGATGAAATAAAATTATGGGTCAAGGAGAACAAAGAAGAAGGAGGAGGAGGAGGAAAAGCAAGACAGACCAGGCAGCTGGGGCCTGAGCGTGTGGGAGTGGATGAGAAATTCCCCACCATGTCCCATGAGGGCAGTGAGGGTCTCACAACTGGAAATAGCTAATATACAGTGTTAATTGAATATATTGCTGTTGTTTATTTTTCCCTGCCTTGTACATATGCTTTGAATCCCAAACCTTCAGCAAAATCCGCTACACACATAAATTCTTGTGTGAGGGGCCATTTTTTCAGGGAAAGGAAGGCTGAATCCCACATCTGGGTCAACAGTAACAAGTTGTGGAAAGTGAGATGTAATGTGTTCAAATATTTGGCGAAGTCTGAAGAAGTGACACAATATAAAAAGTATCTGTTATGCAAGGAATGCAAAACCAAACTTGGACTTAATTGAACAACAAAGGGAATTTTCCGGCTCACAAAACTAAAAAGTACAGAGGTTAGTGGGCATCAGATCTGGCTTGATCTAGAGGTTTTTTAACATCTAATGAACCCTGTCTCCATCAAAAAATAAACATAAAAATAGCCAGGCAAGGTGGTGCACACCTGTAGTCCTAGCTACCTGGGAGGCTAACACAGGAAGATCACTTCACTTGAGCCCAGGAGTTCGAGGCTGCAGTGAGCTGCAGTTATACCACTACACTCCAGCCTGGATGACAGAGCAAGTCCCTGTCTCTATAAATAATAATAATAATAGTAATAATAATAATAATAATAATGTAAATAGAGTTCTAGCTACATCTCTCCACGAGGCCCTTTGCTCTGTTTCAACCTATCCATTGGTTTTGGCTCCCCTCATGGTAGTGAAAGGCTGCAGCAACTCCAGGCCTTATACCACACCACAACCCACACCATCTAAAACAGGAGAGAGTGCTTTGTTTCAAATATCCAAGCAAAATCCAAAGATTCTCGTTGTTTAGACCAGATTAGGTCACACCCCTAATACTCCTGGTCTGTGTTCAAGGGGATAGAATACACTGAATGGCTTAGCTTCAATGGTGTAATGTACTGCAGGAGCTGGAGGCAGATGCAGGACCCCTGGAAATACGTGAATCTACAAGCAGTGTTCAGGGGCTTTTAGGAAAGGGAGAACGTATGCTGGGTGGAAAGAAAGACAATACAAGAAGTCTACTACGACAGCCCCTGAGATTTCACAGACATTTTGCAAATCCATGCAAGAGGCACAGAAAAAGAGCTTTTAGTTCATTTTAACTAAATCTCAAAGGATAGGCTGACCTGGCAGTTGATGACCTGGTAGTTGTTTTGAGTATTAAAAGAGAAAATGTTCATGAATACTGATTACAGTGCATGAAATAATAGTAGATCCGTACACATCATAATTCCCTTCTGCTTTCCTTCTTCTTTTTCTCTCCAGAATATAATATAATATACGTAATTTGAAGTTGAAACAATAGTGCTGATTTTTGAAGCACTGTGTTCTTAAATTAGAAATAAGATTATAAATTATAAAACAATGTTTAAAAACGGGTGGCCATCTTGGTAGAGACGTGGCTATGTAGTTTTGTGTACTTCATATAGAAATTTGAAGCCCTCATGAAAAAGAGAGATGATAAGAACAGAAGTAAAATACCTTGCTTTGTTTCACTTACAGCATTATTGAATATATTCAAATTTATGGATGCTGTTGGGATGGACACTAAGGAGCCAGACATGGTGGGATTCATCCGAAGAAGGGAAGCTGATGGCAAGAGAGAGTCCAATAACAGGATTGAAAAAGATTGGCATTTATCTGGGCCCATAGTGAAGAAGAAGATTAATCTGATGGTAACATAAGAATGTACCTTAAAACACAAAAACCACACTTAACAAATGGGGGTTAGTCTAAATGCAGCTTTAAATGTTGAGTCCATGCTGTGATGAAGATTAAGCATATTTTTAAAAACATGGTCTCTGCTCTCAACAAGCTTGTAGTCTCATGATGGAATCAGATCTTAAACAAATAAGCCTGCAAATAAATATATAAATTATTAATTGCAATAAATACTATACAGGAAAATCGGGAGATATGAGAGAATATCAGCTTTTTCTATCATTCATTTAAAAATTATGCTATGTTTTATAAAAATTATTAGCACAATTATTTAGAATTATTCCAGGGTTAAATGGACACAGGCTGTCCATGCATTTATTAGCAGTTTTTATGCAGTTCAATAACATAAGTTCCCCATTCATGGATTCCTGATTCTGATTAATCTTTAATTAGGCAGGAGTATGTTTTCAAATAATAGTTTAAGGCTATTACAGTTTCAGAGTTACTGTATATTTAAAAGTGTGTTCTCTGTTGCCTTACCTATAAAGCTATTCCTGATTATGTAAAGTATTTGGGGGTTACATTAGGTTTCCTTCAACTTTGTGAACATTTCTTCATGATCTGCCATTTCCTGTTTCAGAGGAAAAGCCTTCTGCAGGTAAACGGCCTCATATGCTAAAATATCTGAAAAGTTTTAGTCTTTATTTTTGAAATTTGGTGACCTTACCATGAGATAAATCATTCTCTTATTATTTTTTGTTAGGAAGTATTCCAAAATACCCAAAAGTAGAGAATATAACGAATCTCCGCGTAATTACCATCCAGCCTCAACCACATTCACACTGTCATACTTGTTTTATTACCCCCACCAGCTTTCTTGGCTGCTGTTCTTTAACAAATCTCAGATGTCATGTTCTTTTACCACTAAACATTTCAATTTGAATTTCAAAAAGTAAAGGACATTTTTTTACATGACCACAGACTGTCATAAAAGTTAATAATTATTATTACTTAATATTTAATATCATGAACTATTCAGCATTATAATATTCATTGCACATTAAAACTCTCAAAGTTGATATATTGTCCAAAATATACTTTTCTGTTTGTTTGGTTGAATTAAGATTTAAATAAGGTTCATTGTTTATATTTTCGTGTATCTTTTGTTTCTGTGTTTGTGTGTGCATGTTTTGTTTTGTTTTGTTGACAAAGTCTCACACTGTCCCCCAGGCTGGAGTGCAGTAGCACAATCTTGGCACAGTGGCACGATCTTGGCTCAGTGCAGCCTCTACCTCCTGGGTTCAAGCAATCCTCCCAGCTCACTTCCTGAGTAGCTAGAACTACAGGTGCCTACCACCATGCCCGGCTAATTTTTGTAATTTTTTTTTTTTTTTGATAGGGTTGAAGTTTCACCATGTTGGCCAGGCTGTTCTCAAACTCCTGGCTCAAGTGATTCGCTCACCTTGGCCTCCCAGAGTGCTGGGATTACAGGTGTGAGCCACCATGCCCAGCCTATATCTCTTGTTTCTTATAAAACAATATATAAAAACCCCCACTTCATTTAATTTTTTATGCTTTAAATATTGAAGAGACGAAGTTCACTCCATGTTCTGACTTTTGCTGATGGTTTTCTCCTAGTATGATTTCACTTGTTTCTCTATCTCCTGTATTTCTGTAGACTGGAAGTTAGATCTAGAGGCTTGCTTAAATTCCATCTCAGATAATGCCTTACTTTCCCACTGCATTACTTTAGGAAGCACCTGAAGCCTGGTGTTCTCACTTACAGAGATAAGAAAGTCCGGGGTTCAGGTGCCGACAACCTGCTTCTTCATTGCAAACATTTCCCTTGACATTTCATGTAATAGTTTTACAGCCCATTGATGACCACTGTCTGAAGTGATATTTTTGTAAGTTACAAAATGGGGACTTTTCATAATTCTTTCTGATTTATTAGCAGTTTTTGTACAGAAAAACCCACTCACTAAGGATATTTGTTCCTGTGAAACACAGTTCGTGCTTGCAAAGGCAGAATAAATGCTCAAATCTTTTCCTTTCATTATCAATTTTCACAGTAATGAGTTTGTGCCCTAGCAACCTCCAATATAGTAACAATGAGTTATGTCTTATTTCTTTTTTATTCTTTTTTTAATATCACTAATAACTCATAGATTTTTATATTTTCAGTGAGTTTTAAACAATTGCAATCATTATTCTCATTGATGCTCAGATTGTCCCATCTTTTGCCATGGGAGCCCATCAAGCTGGCTTGTGTACTTTGACATGATCCCATTAGCCTCTGATAGCTTCCTTGCTCTTTGTGCCAACAAGATGTTCCGGAATCTTTTTGTTCATTTCCTACACCAGTCCTAGGTTCTTTTTAGAGAAAAATGGTATTTAGAACCACTGATAATATGTCATTTCAGTGGTCAAAGCCAGAAAAAAAATTTTAAGGTAGGAAAAACCACAAGTTCACACTGATATTTCCAATTCAAAATGTAAGAGTACAGATTTTCCTTGACTTCTTTATTTTGTACTTCTCTCTCTGGTATCTCTTTTCTCCTATGATTAATATTTTATTTCAGGATAAAATTAATATGATTATTTGCTTATTTTAACTTAGAATTACAAATCTAATAGTTCGTAAAATGAAACACCATTCTTGGTTTTACTTATTTATCAGTCAAAAACAAGATAAATCATTGTGATAACTTTCATTTGTTGGAAGGCTACATTTTCCATCTTTGAGTATTTTTTGTCCCATTTATTTAAAATATGTATTATTTGAACCTTCTTTCTGTGCTATACATATTTAACATCTTTTTTTTTTTTTTTTTGAAACAGTCTCGCTCTATCTCCCAGGCTGCAATGCAATGGTGCCATCTTGGCTCACTGCAACCTCTGCCTCCTGGGTTCAAGCAATTCTCTTGCCTCAGCCTCCTGAGCAGCTGGGATTACAGGCACACACCACCACACACAACTAATTTTTGTATTTTTAGTAGAGATGGAGTTTCACCATATTGGTCAGGCTGGTCTCGAACTCCTGACCTCGTGATCCACCTGCCTCGGCCTCCCAAAGTGCTGGGATTACAGGCATGATACACTGTGCCCGGCCATATACTCTTTTAAATCTATGAATCCTTTTCCTCTATATGCTTTTCTGCATATTTGGGCCAGCCCACAATTTATGGAGCTATGTTTCAGGAGAGAGCCCTTTCCTATTGTCATGGTTACTATTTATGTAAACACAAATGATCTTACAGGGTTTGAGGATAAACAAATTGCTTTGGTGCCTAACAGATATGGTTAGGTGTCAGAATCTGAAAAACTTGGGGGTACCTATGCAGTTGCTTTTGCCACTGGGAGAAGCAGCAGTCCCAGCAAATGTGTGGGTCTTTCATTGAATAGGTAATTCTGACAGCTGGTTTCCACTTCAAACTCCATAGAAAAGTATGATCACATGGAACATAACATTATTTGACAATACATATTAAAGGCAAACCTGGTCTGATTGGAAAGGGGAATGTTTGGGAAACATAATTTTTTTTTTTTTAAAAAAAGAAAAGCCAACAAAGTAAGCACTCAAGTTAACACAAAAACACTGGGGATGGGATTTTAGGAACCTGAATGAAGAGAGGCTGGGATTTTAATGCCCAGCACAGACAGGAATGGAGGCTTCCAGGTCCTAATAGATATGAATTGGAATCAAGTCCCTTTATACTGCTCATATTCCCAATTGATTGAAACCCAAACCTACTCCTAGTATATGTTTTAAGTATGAATTTACTTTTTGTTTGTTTACATTGCAATTACACTGTATGATGAAATTGATCCAAGCTCGTGGTTTACTGGGGCATCTGACAGAAGCAAATGTGAACTACTGTAATTTTTGCCCTATGGAATTCTCAGAGTTTATAATAAAAAAAACTAAAAATATATGAGAAAATAATTTGCCAATGGGAATAGTCATTAGAAACAATAAACAGGAGGATCTTCACATTTTTAGATTTTAAAAAGATTGTAAAATGAGTATGCTAATAATAATAATTAAACGAAAGATGGTACTAAACCTTAAAGAAAGAAGAAAGCCAGTGTAAAAGAGCAATGTCAAAGAATCAAATGGATTCTTTATTAATAAAAAATGTAACCAAAAAAAACCTCGATGTATCACTAAATAGCAAGGTTTATGCAAAGAAAGTGAAGTGCAGAGAGGTGAGTGAACTAAAGGTTAAACCTCAGACACTTTAATCAGAATAGTTCAAGGAGATAGAGAGGTGGAAATTACATAAAGGGTTTAAGAAAAATGGAGCATAGCAAAAGAGGTCTAACATATGTCCAATACTTGAGAAGCCTTGCTGAAAGGGCTACTAAAGGGTGTACTTCAGAAAAAAGAAAGTTGAACCCAGACTGAAGGATACAAGAACCAATGTAAGTAAAACAAAAGAAAACAACAATTTTTAAAAACCTAAACTAAAACAATATTAATAAATATGTCTATAAATCTAAATAAGCAGGGGCTGGAGGAAGGGGAAAGTAAAATATCATTAATGAGGTATAAAACTAAGGTGGAGTTAAATTACTACATAACGATAATTTGTAAAATGAGAGGGATGGAGATTGGGGTTAAAATATTTAAAGGTCTTTTATTATTCAGAAGGAAGGTATAAATATTAATAATCTCCAGAAATCTAGTATGCATGTTCAAATTTTTATGGATAATCACAAATAAACAGTATAACTTCTTGAGTCAATAGAGAGATAAAAGGAAATAAAGTATAATTTAATAGAAGGCAAGAAAGGAAAAAATATGAAAGGAATGCATTGTAAGTATAAAGCAGAAAGTTTGACAGTAGAAATAAATGTATATTGGAAAGTTTAAAACAAATCAAATAATGTCTGAATCAAAGATAAAATTATTTTAGAAATTATAAAACGTTTGAAATTAACAGCGAGATCATTAACCATGAGATAGATCAATGTGTGAAATGCAACTAATATAAATTGCTTAGAGGTCAACGTTTATAACCTTAAATATTATGCTAAGCAACTTCTAAAATCGTTCCGCAGAATTCCACCTCCTTATATTTGGGTCCTTGCATAATCTCTTCCACTTGAGTGTGAGCTGGGCCTGATGGCCTGTTAGTAATTAATAGAATATGGTGCACATAATGAGATGTCACAGAGGCCAAGGTATAAAAGATGTTGACTTCCACCCTGCATGTACTTTCTCGAACTCTTCTTCCTTGCCCACTCTGTTGAAGCTGCCATGAGGGCAGCTGCCCAATGTAGAGGCCCCTGTGGTAAGGAATTGAGAGCAGCCTCCAATGAAGACCCAGCAAGAAGCTGAGGCCCTCAGTCCAACCACCCGTGAAGAATCGAAATCTCCCAATTACCATATGAGTGAGTGTGGAAGTGGATCCTTCCCGTGTCAAGACTTGAGATGCCTGCAACCCTGGCTGGCACAGATTGCAGCTTTTTGGAGCCACAAAACCTGAGGAACCAGCTAAACTGAGCCCAGACTCCTGGCACTCAGAAACTAGGAGGTTACTGAATGTCGTTTTCAGCCATAAAGTTTGGGGGTAATTTGTAATGTAACAATAGATAACTAACACTAATGCATTTATAGGAAATAACAAAAGAATTAAAAATTATAAGCTAAATATCCAACTGATGAAGTTATAAACAAACAAACAAACAAAAGCGAAAGAAGAGAGTAAACCAAAAGAAAGTAAAAGGAAGGAAATAATAAAGATAATGGCAGACATAAGGGAGAACAAACAAAATCAAATAATTTGGTTTGAGTGTTTTTAACTTTTTATTTGAAATAATTTCCGACTCACAGAAAGGTTGCAAAAATATCACAGTTTCCCTATATTCTTCACCTGCTTCACCTAATGTTTACACCTTACATAAATATAGTATAATTATGGAAACCACAAAATTAACTTTTTATCTTATTTTTTATTTCTTTTTAGATTTAGGGACAGGGTCATTCTGTCCCCCAGGCTGAAAGTGCAGTGGTGTGATCATAGCTCACTGCAGTCTGGAATTTCTGGGTTTAAGCAATCCTCCTCTCTCAGCCTCCTGAGTTGCTGGGACTACAGGCATGTACTACCATGCCCAGCTGATTTTTAAAAATCATTTTTATTAGAGACAGTTGCACTATGTTGCTCAGGCTGATCTCATACTCATCTCAAAGCAATCCTCCCACCTCAGCCTCCCAAGTAGCCAGAATTACAGGTACAGGCCACCATATCTATCTTAAAAATTAACATGGATATAATACTATTACCCACAGGTATTATTGGAACTTTGCCAATTGTCTCATTCTTGTTTTTATTTCTAGCCCCAGAATTCCACATTTGATTTAATTGTTACGTTTCCTTGGCATTCTTCAACCTGAAACAGTTGTCCTTTGTCTTTCATAAACTTGACAGTTTCAAAAAATACTAATGTTATATTGTAGAATGTCTCTCAATTCGAATTTATTTAACATTTCTTATATCTCAATTTAGTTCTGTATTTTTGGCAAAAATTCCGCAAAGAAAATATGCTTTTCTCAGGGGATCATAACGGCAAGTACATTATGTTAACACATTTCATTACTGGTGATATTAATTTTAATTACTCGGTTAAAATGATAATTGCCAGGTTTCTCTAATGTAAAATTACTGTTTTTATCTTGTAATTAACAAATATCTTGTGGGAGAGACTTTAAGACTATTCAAGTATTCTATTGTTATACTTTTATCCATTGATTTTAGCATTAGTTAATTCTTGCCTTTAGTTTATGACTGTGGTGATTGCCAAATAGCAATTTTCTCTTCTATCATTCTTTCAATATTATATATAATATTATATAATATGTAATCACTATTATATATATAATTAGTTATAATGATTCTCCCAGGAAGAGCTGTCCCTCTCCTGCCATATAAGAGCTGCTTAGTTGTCTTGACAAAAACTAATAAAATAGACAATATTGGGCAATAATGATAAAGTAAAAAATGAGAAAGCACAAACAATATTGGGGATAAAAATGTGAAGAGTGTCAGAGATGCAAAAATCATAGCACTTTATAACACCTTATGCCTGTGAATTTGAAAACAAGTTTAAAATGCTGTTGTATAAAAATATAAACAAAATATATTTATTATTATATATTATATATAATATATTATATGTTATATATTATTAAAAATAGAAACAAAATATATTTAATTTAATGACTTCAAATTAAATATATTAAAATTTATATTATAGATATTAAATACATTAAAATAAACATATTAAATTAAATAGTGTATGATATATTAGGGTATGGAAGGATGGGAAAGGAATGGGGATGGTTTGAGCTGTGTTTAAAGTGTTCAATTTATTTTAGTGCAAAAGATATTAGAAGCAAAAAATACAATGAATTTTATTTTTCTTTTCAATTTTTCAAAGGTCTAATGGTTCCATTTTCATTTCTTGCTTTTCTGTCATATTCTTCGATATTTTTGTTCCATGGCATTTATGTCTTTTGAAATTTTCTTAAGTTACTAGTACTGTCTAAAATTATTTTTTCTCATTCTTCAAAAAATATTCTTAATCTATGTTTTGCAGCCTTTTTTCTAATTTCTCTTTTTAAATTTTTTCTTTTTTTAACTTTTATTTTAGGTTCAAGGATACATATGCAGGCTTGTTATACAGGTAAATTCAGGTCACAGGGGTTTGTTGTACAGATTATCACATTACCTAGGTACTAAGCCTAGTACCCAATAGTGATGTGTTTTTGATCCTCTCCCTCATCCCACCATCCACCCTCCAGTAAGCCCCAGTGTCTGTCGTTCCACTCTTTGTGTCTACGTCTTCTAAGTGAAAAAATGAAGTATTTCATTGTATGTTCCTGCATTAGTTTACTAAGGATAATGGCCTCCAGTTCCATTCATGTTTCTGCAAAGGATGTGATCTTGTTCTTTTTATTGGCGGCATAGTATTTCATGGTGTATATGTACCACTTTTTCTTTATCAAGTCTACCACTGATGGGCATTTAGGTTGATTCCATGTGATTGCTATTGTGAATAGTTCTGCAACAAACATATGCATGCATGTGTCTTTATGGTAGAAAGACTTATATTCCTTTGGATATACACCCAGTAATGGGATTGCTGGGTTGATTGGTAGTCCTGTTTTTAGCTCTTTAAGGAATCACCAATCTGCTTTCCACAATGACTGAAGTAATTTGCATTCCCACCGGTAGTGTATAAGCATCCCCTTCCCTCTGCAACGTCTCCAGCATCTGTTACTTTTTCAGTTTTTAATAGTAGCCATTCTGACTGGTGTGAGATGTTATTTCACCATGGTTTTGATTTGCATTTCTCTGATGATCAGTGATATTGAGCTTTTTTCATATGCTTTTTGGTCACATGTATGTCTTCTTTTGAAAAGTGTCTGTTCATGTCCTTTGCCTACTTTTTAATGGGGTTGTTTCTTGTAAATTTAAGTTTTTTATAGATGCTGATATTAGACCTTTGTCAGATGCATAGTTTGCAAAAATTTTCCCCCATTTCGAAAGTTGCCTGTTTACTCTGTTGATAGTTTCTTTTGCTGTGCAGAAGTGCTTTAGTTTAATTAGAATCCACTTGTCAATTTTTGCTTTTCTTGCTATTGCTTTTGGCATCTTCGTCTTGAAATCTTTGCGGTTCCTATATCCAGAATGGTGTTGCCTAGGTTGTCTTCCGGGGATTTTATAGTTTGGGGGCTTACATTTAGGTCTTTTATCTATCTTGAGTTGATTTTTGTGTATGACATAAGGAATGGGTCCAGCTTCAATCTTCTGCATATGGTTAGCCAGTTATCCCAGCAGCATTTATTGAATAGGGAGTCCTTTTCCAATGGCTTCTTTTTGTCAGCTTTGTTGAAGATCAGATGGTTGTAATGTATGGCCTTATTTCTGGGTTCTCTGTTCTGTTCCATTGGTCTATGTGTCTTTTTGTACCCGTATCATGCTATTCTAGTTCCTGTATCTCTTTGGTACAATTTGAAGTCAGGTAACATGATGCCTCCAGCTTTGTTCTTTTTGCTTAGGCTTGCCTTGGCTATTTAGGCTCTTTTTTGGTTCTATATGAATTTTAAAATAGTTTTTTTTTTTTTCTGGTTCTGTGAAGAATGTCATTGGTAGTTTGATAGGGATAGCATAGAATCTGTAAATTGCTTTGGGCAGTATGGCCATTTTAACGATATTGATTCTTCCTATCCATGAGCATGGAATGTTTTTTCATTTGTTTTTGCCATCTCTGATTTCTTTGACTGATGTTTTGCTATTCTCATTATAGAACTCTTTCACCTCCTTGATTAGCTGTATTCCTAGGTATTTCATTATTTTTGCGGCAATTGTAATGGGATCGCATTCCTGATTTGGCTGTCAGCTTGGCTGTTGTTGGTGTATAGGAATACTAGTGACTTTTGTAAGTTTATTTTTGTATCCTGAAACTTTGCTGAAGCTGTTTATCAGCCAAAGGAGCTTTTGGGCCAAGACTGTGGGATTTTTAAAATATAGGTTCATGTCGTCTACAAACAGGGATAGTTCGACTTCCTCTTTACCTATTTGGATGCTCTTTATTTCTTTCTCTTGCCTGATTGCTCTGGCCAGGACTTCCAATACTATGTTGAATAGAAGCAGTTAGAGCGGGCATTCTTGTCTTGTGCCAGCTTCCAAGGGAAATGTTTCCAGCTTTTGCCCATTCAGTATAACGTTGGCTGTAGGTTTGTTACAGATGGCTCTTATTATTTTGAAGCATGTTCCTTTAACACCTAGTTTTTTGAGAGTGATTATCATGAAGTGATGTTGAACTTTATCAAAAGCCTATTCTGCATCTACTAAAATATTAACATGATTTTTGTCTTTAATTATGCTTATGTGATGAATCACATTTATTTATTTGCATGTGTCGAACTAACCTTGCATCCCAGAGATAAAATCTACTTGGTCATAGTGGATTAGCTTTGTGGTCTGCTGCTGGATTCAGTTTGCAAGTATTTTGTTGGGGATTTTTGCATCAGTGTTCATCAAGGATATTGGCCTGACATTTTCTTTTTTTTTTTATTGTGTCTCTGCCAGATTTTGACATCAGGATGATGCTGGCCTCATTAAATGATTGGGGAGGAACTCCAGCTCCAGTGGTTTTTTGTGTCTCGATCTCCTTCAGTTCCACTCTGATTTTGGTTATTTCTTGTCTTCTGCTACCTTTGCAGTTGGTTTGCTCTTGGTTCTCCAGTTTTTAAAATTGTGATGCTAGATTGTTAATTTCAGATCTTTCTAATTTTTTGATGTGGGTGTTTAGTGCTATAAATTTCCCTTTTAACACTGCATTGCTTGTACACTGATTGAATCTTTTCCTTTAAAAATGAGTGGCGTGGGCCAGGTGCGGTGGCTTATGCCTGTAATCCCAGCACTTTGGGAGGCCAAGACGGGCAGATTATCTGAGGTCTGGAGTTCGAGACCAAACTGACCAACATGGTGAAACCCCTATCTCTACTCTAAAAATACTAAAAAAAAAAATTAGCTGGGCATGGTGGTGGGTGCCTGTAATCCCAACTTCTCAGGGACTGAGAGAGGGGAATCGCTTGAACCCGGGAGGCGGAGGTTGCAGTGAGCCAAGATTGCGCCATTGCACTACAGGCTGGGTGACACAGTGAGACTCCATCTCAAAAAAAAAAAAAAAAAAAAAAAAGAGTGGTGGTATGGGGGCTGGATATTGGTGTTTGAGTTTAATCACTTACCTGCTTGTGGCTATATGAGGAGAGAACTGGGACATAGAACAGCCACAGCTCAAATCCCCCTGGGTGGAATTTCTGATCTACTACTGCATTTTAGCCTTTTCTTTAGTGCATTGTTTTCTTTTCTGAGTAGATTATATCCAGTAGCTATAAAACTGATTGTAGCCTTTCTGTTTCCTTTATCTGCAGCTCTTCAGTCTGCCACCATTCTCTTGGGAAGCTCATCAAGTAACTGAAAATAAAAATAGCTTGGGGCTTTTAGGTCTCTTCCCATGTTGGGTAGATGATGGGATCCAAGCTAGATGTTTCCTTTTCCTCCCCAGCTAATTTTTCCAAGCATATGGTTATGTGCTTAGTATTTTATCTTAGGTCAGTTTTATATTTAAATTTTTTATAAGTCTAATACATTCTGATTCTTATCAGTTTGCTTTATTTTCTTCTCAAGGATACTTGTAACTTCTTTGCTTAATTTTTCATACCTGATTTCTTTCTCATTTTTGCATCTCTTTATTAGTAATTTTGTGATATTTGGAAGTATTTTAAATTCAAGTTGGCATCAGATTTTTATTCAAAATGGAAAAAGATATTAGAGTAATGCCTGTAGCATCTCTACATTCAGTCAATATGGTGTTTTTCTCTGGGAACAACAGAGAGATATTCTCAGACATGTAAAGTGTCTGGATATATTTCATTACTATATTCGTGATAAAAAAAAAATGACCCAAAGAAATATTCCACAACTCACTGAAAGTAACCAAGATAGGAAATTGGAGCATTGGCACCAAGAGCTCCAAAAGAAGAAGTAGAGATCAATGGAACCTGTTAAATATGGGAGCTGTCTAAATACACATGGTGCATGATTTAAACGGTCATATTTTACCAACAAGCACCAGACGTCCTCCTAAAGTAGAAACTACTTTTGTTTAGAACAATGCTTTGATAAGCAGTTTCAGATGGAAAGTAAAGACAATTATAAAACATATCTTTTTTGACAATTTACTCAGTGTTTTATTTTGTTTTTGTTTTTATTTTGAGACGGAGTCTCACTCTGTCACCCAGGCTGCTGGAGTGCAATGGTGTGATCTTGGCTCACTGCAGCCTCTGCCTCCCTCGTTCAAGTGATTCTCATCCTCCTAAGCAGCTGGGACTACAGGTGCACGCCACCACACCTGGCTAATAATTTTTTTTTTTTTTTGAGATGGAGTCTCACTCTGTCGCTCAGGCTGGAGTACAATGGCATGATCTCAGCTCACTGCAAACTCAGCCTCCCGGGTTCACACCATTCTCCTGCCTCAGCCTCTTGAGTCGCTGGGACTACAGGTGCCCGCCACTACCCCTGGCTAATTTTTTATATTTTTAGTAGAGATGGGGTTTCACCGTGTTAGCCAGGATGGTCTCGATCTCCTAACCTCGTGATCTGACCACCTTGGCCTCCCAAAGTGCTGGGATTACAGGAGTGGGTCACTGCACCCCGCAGCTAATTTTTATATTTTTAATAGAGGTGGGGTTTCACCACATTGGTCAGGCTGGTCTCGAACTCCTGACCTCATGATCTGCCCTCCCCAGCCTCCCAAAGTGCTGGGATTACAGGCATGAGCCTCTATGCCTGGCCTACTCAGTGTTTCTCTACTTCCGTTTTCTCACTTGTAAAATGGGGTTAATAGTACCTACCTCATAGGTTGTGAAAGCCCTAAGTGAACAAATAGCTAGTGCTTGATGATGGTTAGCAATTTTTATTTATCAGTGAGTAGAAATTTAAGTATGAAGATTGGAGCAGAGCAGTAGGAGGGAAGGGAAGGGAAGGGAAGAAAAAATGCTGAGCACCTCATTGAGAAGCTGGAGCTGAGCGGGTACAACTGAAGCGTCACAAGAACATATATTTAAGCGCATGGTTTTAGCTCTCCACTATGACACTGAAATGGACCCAACACTACCTCCCACCTCCCCACCACTAACTTTCAATTTTACACTCCCAAGACTTCAGGAAACATGACACCTACTCCTCCCTCTGTGAGTGGCACTTTGAAGGATGGCTGAATTAAGAAGAAGCAGTCTTTTTTATGTCTGGGAAACACTGGGACAGAAATGTAAAATGAATTTTGAAAATTCAGCAGAAGACATGACTCAGAGCCATGGGTAACTTGGATGAATGTACACTGCTGAAGATTTTTGAAAATCTTGGTAAAACTATAGAGTTTCTATAGATTAGACTTTGAGGAGATTCTAACAAGATCTTAAAGGACAATGATAACCCCATTGACATCTGGTATTGCAGCTTGTCGATACAAATGACAAAAATAATTACTTATGAGATAAGAAACAAGCATATGGATTTAAAAGCTTTGATTATTTTAACAAAAACAACAGACTTAGAAGAAGTAAAAGCATACTACACATGTCATCCTACACAGTATATAGATGATAGTTCATGCTTCACATTAATAGAGAAATACAAGTTTAATCCTGCAAGACAACACATCAGACTGAGGATTGCTTGAGCCCAGGAGTTTGAGACCAGCCGAGGCAGCATAGCAAGACTCCCATCTCTACAAAAAAAAAAATTAAAATTAAAATTAAATTTAACTGGGTGTGGTGGCACACGCCTGTAGTCCCACTACTTGGGTGGCTGTGGTGGGAGGGTCACTTGAGCCTGGGAGGTTGAGGCTGCAATTAGGCATGAGTGCACCACTGCACTCCAGTTTGGGTGACAGAGCGAGATCCTGACTCTCTCTCTCACACACACACACACACACACACACACACACACAGACATCAGACTGGTCCACTATCTTAATGACATATTTTTGAAAAGATTTGGGTTGGTGAAAGGATCAGGAACCCTAGATGACTCAATGACCACAGGCATGCTGGCACATGTGGGTAAATCTCAGAAAGTACATGATCCTGCAGGTGACCGGAAGTTTTTGAGCATTCAGCATTCTGGGGCATGTCAGGATATTTCCTTCAAAGTAAAGAACAGACTGCTGCCACTGTCATCCCCTATTCATAAAAAGAGCCAAAATACTTGATGGGCATCTTTAGGTATTAGATATGTGCTACCCTAACTCATTAATTGGATGATCTGAAAAGTTGCTCACTCGGTATAGACCACCTAACAAGAGAAGACTCTGTGGCTGTTCCATGGGGCAGGGTGCATAGATATTCCAAGTGGGTGCTTTTCTGAGGAACCTAACTGACGCAGTCATTATAATAAAACCCTGTGGTAGACTAAACCAGAAATCAGGGTTTGTGACTGTTCTAGGATGATAAGATAAAATATCAGCGATATAGCAGGAGAAAAATCTAAGAGTTTGAAATCTGTTGCTTCTGGGGAGCAACACAGGAAGGAACAGCTATTTCTCTCTACTGTTGACTTTTTAACTATACACTCATATTTTTGTGATACAGGTTTTTAAATAATTTGAAAATTGATCATTTTTATTAGTAAATTAATCAGCCAAAACATCTTATTCTTAAAAATAATTTTATCTTTTTAAAAATCTAAATGTTCAATACGAAAGTTTGACAGGGGAAATTTAAATTTATTTTTTCCTTTAATGTACAACATTTAATCAGGCTTTCATTTTTCTAATGATGACATTACTGAAACACACTTCTAGGTAATACACGCTTCCTACGCCGTTTCTGTTCCTCCAGCAGAATCAAGGAAATAATGTGTTCACTAAGTTAAAACTCTGATTCTATCAAAGAAAATGTGCATGTCCTCCATTGAACTCTATGTGGTATGCTTAATGTGGATAGGAGTTGCAATGTTGCTATTTGAAAGAATTATGAAACATTGTTTAGAACTTAATAAGATAAAAACAAAAATTTTGTACTTTATTACATATTAATTATATATTTAGATATTTAATATGACATATTTTGCACTTTACATGTTTCAGTACTAAAGGTTTAGACACATCTTATGTTACACATTTTATACTTTGTTACCTATTTAGATATTCTTGCAAAGGAGTGTTCATTCACAAGTTAATGGTTTGGTGAGTTTCTTAAAACTGAAATCTGTCCTTTGGATTGCATAATCTGTAATCAATACTGGCATCATTGCTACTCCTAGTCAGCTGAGTGATGGACAGCTAATGACTGGTTTTCCAATAACACCAACCTCAAATTCCCCTTTAGATAGAGTTTTGGCTAGAGTTCAGAAACATCTTGACTTCTTGTGCTGTTTTTGCTTTAATGCAGTGGAGAGCTTTGAAATACCTTTAGAGCTTTAAAGCCACACTGTTTTTGGTCTGGTGAAGTTTCTATATCTTGAGTATTTGACCTCTCAGGTAAATTTTAATATGATGTGACCTCTCAGGTAAGGCATTAGTTATTCAAAACAAATACGTTTTTTAAAAAAGAATAGGAGACTTTCCTTGGAGTTGGGAAAAAAAGAAAGAACAAAAATTTCTCAATCTACAGGGTCACCTTGACTAGCACCCTGCTTAAGTGTGCACTGTCCAACTCCAGAGAGTGCTAGTCACAAAAACTGTGAGAATGGAGCCCCAGAAATGTGCATCACAGTGGCCTTGGAGTCTCCAACAAAGACAATGGACTCCCAGATCGCAAGGTGTATCCTGCTATTCAGCAGGCAAAGGTATTTCAACACTTAAACATAGTATAATTCTAATCTCCTTTTCAGGCTCAATTTAAAAAATGTATTATCTCCTGAAAAGCACAACCAAGGGAATAGAAATCATCAGAATTCTGTCACTAATATTTCTGTTAGAATTACATTAATTTTCAGATAATTGACATCTTTATTACATTTTCAGTCACCTAAGATCCACACATAATTCATTTTTCTTTTCTTTTTTTTTTTTAAGTTTCCTTTAAATGTTGTAATTTTCTTCTTTTGACTTCCTCACAACTTTTGCCCCGTCTCTGGTTAGCTTTTGTTTTTGGTTCTTGTTATGACCAGGATCCTTTTTGAGATATGTAAATCTTCAGCTTTTGGATATATTACACTCTTCTGAACTCTCCAAAACTCATGCTGTTTACCCGTTCTTAACTTTATCCCTTGATTCTCTACTTCTGAACCCTGAATATCTACTGCTTTCTCAGTACCTAGAGGGAATCCATACATCAAAATAAAACCTTTGATATTTTATTATTTCTTGTGTTCCAACCAGAGCAAATGATTAACATTGTGTTTGAAGTTGCTGATGCTATTCTGAAAAATTCTGGTCCAAGACTTCTCTTGCTATTTTACTCAATTATTGATATTAAAGGCACAGTTCATAATACATGGCAAATCAGTACCATTTTCCTCCAAATGAGACATCCAACTTGTTAAAGAACCCTGAAACAAATTTTTCACTGGATTTTCAGTTTGAATAATGTAATTGCATTCAACTTGAGTTCCTTTAAGTATATCCTGCTATCAGTACTTCCAATGCGCCTTCCTCTATGGGCACAATTATGTCTCAGTGAACAGCAGGCAGAAAGTACATCAAAGAGAAGGACTATTTTAACAGTTCAACACAGTGAATTGGATGTCAAGAAATCTTAGTTTTGCAACAGCTAACTGGGACAATAGCATTTGTCTATAACTATGTATAATAATCTGAAAGTTAATATTTCCGACACGAGAAAATATTTGCAATTTCAAAAATCCTTGTAGCCTTAATGTTGGGCATGGTAAAAAAGTAAATTAAGAAGCAGGAGAATCGGCAGGGCACGATGGCTTATGCCTGTAATCCTAACACTTTGGGAGGCCGAGGCGGGTGGATCACCTGATGTCAGGAGTTCAAGACCAGCCTTACCAACCTGGTGAAACTCCATCTCTATTAAAAATACAAAAATTAGCTGGGTGTGGTGGTGGGTGCCTGTAATCCTAGCTACTCAGGAGGCTGAGGCAGGAGAATCACTTGAACCTGGGAGGCGGATGTTACAGTGAGCCGAGATCGCGCCATTGCACTCCAGCCTGGGCGACAAGAGCGAAACTCCATTTCAAAAAAAACAAAACTAAACAAAAAAAGAAGCAGGAGAATCCTCCAAAATTACATTTGAAGGAAACCTTTGAGGCCACCCATCTCCATTCCTCCAAAAGAGAGAATGTGATGCACAGATGCCTTTTTAAATATGAGAGCAAGTCAATACTGTAGACAAAAGCCAGTCCACAGATATCAACTAGAACATAGCTACCTAATATAACACGTGATCCTGTAACTTTATTAACTACTGTTGCTTCATGAAATGTACTTCAAACCGATAGTCTACAGCATAGGAAGTTAAATGCCGTAGAGGTGTATTTTTCCTACCAAGCTCATCCATGATTAAGGGCAAAGGGAAATGTTCTCATGCGGTACTCCTCTACTATTTCAGAATTAAAAAGCCACTTTGGACTGTCTGCCAGTGGCTTCTCCACGTGGTGTAGCTCCTGGAAAATTTACTTGACACACATTTGAATATTGACATGATTACCTGAAGGTAATAAAAGTTAAATTTTAAAAAGTAAATCACAACATGTCACGTCTCTGTATTAGTTTGCTAAGATTGCCATGAAAAAGTACCACAGGCTAGGTAGAGACATTTATTTTTCATAGTTCTGGAGGCTGGAAGTCCAAGATCAAAATGTGAGCAGGGTTAGTTTCTTCTCAGGGCCTGCACTTCTGTGTCTCCATATAGTCTTCCCTTCTGTGTCTGCACCCTCATTTCCTTTTCTTATAAGGATACCAGTCTTTGGATTAAGGCCCAGTCATTATTGCATTTTATCTTAATGAACTCTTTAAAGGCACTATCTCCAAACAGGTGTATTCTGAGATAGCAGGGATTAGGGCTTTGGCATGAATTTTGCAGGGAACACAATTCAGTCCACAATGGTTCACTACTCGAAAACTTTCCCTGACTAGTTTTGAAAACTCTTCCCTTGTAGCTCTCCCTCTTGCTCACTAATCTCCAGTTGAATAGGCTTCCGCTCAATTACTAAAATGTGCTGAGACCTTTTCTGCAAGAGCTTTGCAAACACTACATCATCTTCCTGGAATGCTGTCTCCTCAGCTTTGCCTTACTAATTTCTTACTGTTCTTGGGGCCTCACCTTAAATATTTCTTCTCCAAAAGGTAGGATATCAAATTAGGCATAAAATATGATGATAGAAACATATCCATATATGTAAATAACTGTAATTACTGCAAAACAGACTAAATGATCCAGGAAAGTAGACAATATTTTCAGATTAGCTAAAAAGATCAAATTCCAGCTCTGTGTTATGTATAAGAAACATAAGTCTGAAAATGAAAACACAAACATAACCTATGCAAATTATAATCAAAAGAAAACTGAAGTGTCTCTATTAATTATCACACTAGACAGTTTAAACACAAAGAGGAAAAACCAATTGTTATGAGTGAGAAATTCTATATCAAAATTGTGACCTTCCATTTCCCAAACTTCACCAATAGGAAAGTAAAATGACAAGCCACAAAATGGGAAAAGATGTTTTCAGAACTACAACTGGAAGAGAATGAAAATCTGTAATACATAAATAACTTTTTCAAATTAATGACAATGAGAAAAAACAGCCCACTAGAAAATGGGGATATCATTTCAACAAATAATTCACAAAAGACAAAACTTACGAAAAGATGCTTATTATCATTAGTAATCAAGGAAATGTATTTTAAGTCACAGATGCCATTTCACATCTTCAGATTAGCAAAAAGGAAAAATGTTAACATTTTCAAGTCTTGCAAAGATGTAGGGTACCTAGAACTCTTCTAAAAAGCAAATTGGAGTATAAATTGATATGACTTTGGAAAACCACTTGGCATTATTTATTCAAGTAGAAAGTAGATATACACTTAACATGACTCAGCATTTCACTCTTAGGTTTATAATCTGGACTGGGGGGGCAATGAGCTGTGCCCCGAGGGCCCAATCTAGCCCAAGTCTCGTTATATTGCAATATATACATGTCCATTTGTTTATGTAGTGTCTATGGCTGCTTTCACAGTATACAGGCAGAGTCAAATAGTTACAACAGAGACTATATGGCTCTCAAGCGAAAAATATTTAATATTTGGCCTGTAACAGAAAAAGTTTGCCAACCTTTGGTCTAGAGAAATTCTTGCAATTGTCCACCAGAAGACATTTACAAAAATGTTTATGGCAACACTGTTTTTAACTGCAAGAAACTGGAAGCAACCCAAATGTCCATCAATAGTAAATTATTACACAGAATAAAAATATGAGTTAACTAGAGTTTCACATAACAAAATGATGCATCTCAGAAGCATAATGTTGAACAATAGAAATAAGTCTGAGAAAAATTACAGTATGTTCCATTTACATAAAATTTATTATAGCACCTTATTATTTAGGTGCACAAACATGTGGTAGTATTATATGTAGAAGGAAGACAATGATAAATTCCAAATTCAAGATAATGGCTACGTCTGAGTGGGAATATAAAGGGAAGAGATTGTGAAAGGGTAGTGGCAGGTTTTTGAAGTTAAGGTAGGTAATGCTTTCCTCCTTAAACTTGGTGGTGGTTTCCAGGTGCTCATATTATTTTTCTTTGTATCCTATTGTTATAAACAGAATTGTATCCTCACAAAATTCGTATGTTGAAGCCCCAACCCCAGTGTCATTCTATTTGGAGATAAGGCCTTTTTGGAGGTAATTAAGGTTAAATGAAGTCATAATCAGGGGGCCCTAATACTGTAGGACTGGTGTCCTTATAAGAAGATGAGGGGACATCAAAGAGTGTGTTTTCTCTCTCTCTCTCTCTCTCTCTCTCTGCACAGGCACAGAGGAAAAGCCAAGTGAGTACACAATGAGGAGTTAGCTGTCTACAAGCCAGAAAGAAAGTGCTTGCCAGATATAGAATTTGCAGGAACTTTGATCACGGACTTCTATCCTCCAGAACTGAGAAAAATAAATGTCTGTTGTTTAAGCCAGCCAGTCTGTGGTATTTGTTATGGTAGCCTGAGCAGACTAACATAAACGTGAACATGTTTATAAATATTTTATGTATTCAATATTTTTATTAAATATTATGATAGTAGTAAGACCTCTTGAGGGGATATTTAAGCTGAGTTCTGAAGAATAAGTAAAGGTATTATATCGAGTACAATATTTGTATCTCTCAAGTGATTGAATGTATTGGCACTAATTTTATCCGGTGTCAGTTTTGGTATTCTGTGTCTTTAAAGGACTTATTTAAATTATCCAATTTACTGACATGTTCATACTATTTCCTTATGATCCTTTTAATGTCTATAGGATCTGTAGTCATGTCTCTCATTCTTGATATTGATAATTTATGTTTTATTTTCTTTTCTTTATGAGTCTATTTAGAAATTTATTGGGCTTTGATCCTTTCAAAGAACCAACTTTTGGTTTCACTGATTTTCTATTGTTTATTCATTTTCCATTTAATTAAAAATTCTATTATTATCATCTTTATTATTTCACTTTTTCTGCTTATTTTGGATTTTACTTTTCTTTTGAAACTTCATTAAGTGCAAATTTAGATTACTGATTTTAACCTTCTTTCTTTTCCAATATAAACATTTAGAGATAAAAACTTTCTAAGGACTGCTTTTTGCACATCTCACAAAATTTGATGTTTTCAATTTCATATGAAATATTTTGCAATTTCCCTTGGATTTCTTCCTTGACCCATTGATTACTTGGAGTGTGTTACCTAACTCCCAAATATTTGAAGACTTTTCAGATACCTGTTTTTTTTTTCTGTTCTAATTTAATTCTGTTGTGGTTAAAGAACATATCTTGTATGATGTCAGTCTTTTAATGTATTCAGACTTGTTTCATAGTCCAGCATATAGTCTACCTTGTTACACATTCCATGTACACTTGAAAGTAAAATGCACAGTTGACCCTTGAATAATTCAGGGGTTAGGGGCACCGATCCCTCACACAGTTGAAAACCTGTGTATAACTTTTGACTTTCCAAAAACTTAACTACCGATAGTCAACTGTTGATCAGAAGCCTTATCAATAAAATAGTCAACTTACACATATGTTGTATGTTATGTATATTGTACACTGTATTCTTACAATAAAGCATGCTAGTGGAAAGAAAATGTTATTAAGACAATCATAAAGAAGAGAAAACATATTTACTATTTATGAAGTGGAAGTGGATCATTGTAAAGGTCTTTATCCTCATTGACTTCATGTTGAGTAAGCTGAGGAGGAAGAAGAGGAGGGGTTAGTCTTGCTGTCTCAGAGGTCAAAGGGGAGACAGAAGAGGCAGGCACACTCAGTGTAACTCTTCTTGAAAAAAAACCCGTGTATAAGTGAACCAAGTAGTTTAAACCCCTGTTGTTCGAGGGTCAATTGTGTTCTTCAATTGTTGAGTGTAGTGTTCTTTAAATGCCAATTAGGCTAAGTTGGTTGATAGTATCATTGAAATCTTTTATATCCTTCCAAATTTTTTTGTCTACTTACGTTGGAGACCAAAATAATGAGGGTCGTGACCAACTCAGTATACCACTGGAGGATATATGAGCAAACAGCAAACTATTCTCATGAATGCAGGTTGTTGGCAAACTGATAAGCTGCATCTGCCATGCAGAAGGAATGCTGAAGGCCGTTACCCCCCAGGGTCAGTGTTTCTTGTGATTATCTACAGGCACAACTGAAGCTTGTTAGCAATCATGTGAACTTGTGATCAATCAAGCAACTGACAGATCCTTACCTCCTCCTCCCTGCTCTTTCTACCCAACAAATAGGAAGGGCTGTAGAAGCTCAGGGCTGCCTTTGCTCACTAGAAACAAGGAGCCCCCAACCCCTTTTTAAAAACAAATCCTTTTTTCTTTGTTTTCATTTCTGCATTTGTCCCCCTTTACTCAGTCCTGTAGTAAAATTCACATACTTAAGCTTTTATGAAAAGGTTATTAAATTACCATCAGTAATTTTGAATTTGTCAATGATGTAAGTTTTTTTCTTGTGCATTTTAAAATTCCATTAAGTATATATACATCCACTATTGTTATATCAACAAATATTTTTTCTCTGATTTTGCTCCATATTTACTCATCAGGGAATGGTTAATTTTTTTTTTTTTTTTTTTTTTTTTTTTTTGAAATGGAGTCTTGCTCTGTCGCCCAGGATGGAATGCAGTGGTGCAATCTCGGCTCACTGCAAGCTCTGCCTCCTGGGTTCACGCCATTCTCCCGCCTCAGCCTCCCGAGTAGCTGGGACTACAAGCGCCTGCCACTACGCCCAGCTAATTTTTTTGTATTTTTAGTAGAGACGGGGTTTCACTGCATTAGCCAGGATGGTCTCAATCTCCTGCCCTCATGATCTGCCCACCTTGGCATCCCAAAGTGCTGGGATTACAGGCATGAGCCACTGTACCCAGCCAGGTAATGATTAATTTTTTAAAGAAATTGTATAAACAGTAATTTCTCAATGTAAAGAATTATTTTTTAAAATACAGAGCAAAACAGTAAAGCCTCTCTACCTCCTCACCCTCCTCCACTTATCCATCTCACATCTAAAGCTATTAACATTTTGATGAAAAAATCCAGGCTTAAAAAAGCTTTCTTAAGCTCCCACCTTCAAGCCATAGTTTTAACCCAGGGAAAGTTTGAGACTGAGCTGTGTGTCTTGGTCAGATGTTCAAAGTGATCATTTTCTATGCCCTCCACCATGAATCAGGTTGTAAAGGGGAGCTGTGTAGTAGTTAAGGTCAGAGAAAAGAAACTAGAGAATTCCTCAATCTTGTGGAGACTGGTTTTCAGGACATGCTTTAGCTGTTGGTGATGTGCAGGAATATCCCGGCTGACTAAACTAACACAGGAACAGAGAATCAAACACTGCTTGTTCTTACTTGTAAGTGGGAGCTGAACAATGAGAACACAAGGACATGGGGAAGGGAACAACACACACTGGGGCCTGTAGGGCAGTGGGGTCAGGGGAGGGAGAGCATTAGGAAAAATAGCTAATGCATGCTGGGTTTAACACCTAGGGGATGGGTTGATAGGTGGAGCAAACCACCATGGAACACATTTACCTATGTAACAAACCTGCACATCCTGCACACATACCCCGGAACTTAAAATAAAAATTAATAATAATAATAAAAGAAATATGCTGGCTGACATATGTGACAGGCATATGTGCATGAGTTTTTAAAATTAAAAACCACTTTGTATCATTCTATTATATTCTAGATTTGGATACTCTATCAATGGAATTAGTATGTCTCCAATACTTAAGAAGTAGACGGGTACTCATAAATTTAAGGGATCAGGGGACTCTTTCGTGAGTATTCTGTTCTCTAAATACCTCTTTTTAAAAACTCTGTGTCTGCTATTTTCCTCTCCACATTTTGACTAAGAAAAGTCCTCATGTGAAAGTTAACTACCAGTAAAAGTTCTTAAATGGCCCTAAAGTCACTTACCACTTGCACGCCCTAGTTCTATTGCTAAAGTTTGTTTTCCCTTTCCCTTAGCAAAACAAGTGATGTGGAATATTTCTCACATGAAGCTGTATCAATAGTCCAGGACATGAAAAATAACATAGAATTTTACTTTGCACTCCCAAAGATTGAGTGCTAGCTAACTAATTTCACCATTTATTTCAGGATGAACTTTCAAGGTGAAGATAGCAAAATCTGGTGCTCTGAATCTGACCCATTTCCTCTAGGGGAGAGATATGAAAGAATGATCCGATCTTATAAGTAATAGGACTCAGATATTTATGTTCTAAAACGTACATAATCTTCATTGTGGAATATAATGGTTCAGTAGGAATAGGTTTATCTTTTGAATCTATTTTCAATTTTATGAGGCAAACTTTAATGTAATGTTTCCTAAAGTCGCTGCCCTCTCAAGTTTCTAAGGATAGCTCCTCATTCTCATGTGCCAGAATTGGATAAAAGTCAATCATTTCTGTGTATCCATCGAGTTCATTTATTATACATTTCAATGTATAATAATAATAAGTAATATGTTTGTATAGTACTTTAAGGCTTACAAGACAGTGATATTAAATGTTTCACTTGTGTCTCATTGACTCAAACATTTTACATTTTAGCATCTCTGAAATCAGGATACATCTTACAGTTGATGGTGTTATAGTTTAACTGGCAGTGTTTCTTTTCCTTAGTTGTACATAAAATAATGTGTGTCTTATAATCAATCATATGCGAGAGTCTATGAAGCAGAGTAATTCTGACCAAAATTTTCAATTCGATGTGATAATTTTACTGATAAAAGAATTGAGGCTAAAAGAGGTAACATGTTTTTCACAAAGATAACATAGAAGATAGTGGATCTTGAATTTGAAATCTGACTCTTAAACCCATTTGTTACTACAATGGTATTCATCCAGGGTGGTCAGATGGTGCAGAAAGAAAACTGGCATCAAAGAATGGTGTAGACAACAAACTGTAAATGAACAATAGAATGTGAATCATCTACTTCACATTTTTACCCAGAAATCTTTGCAGATCTTCTCCTGCATCCTCTGCCTCAACATACCCACTCAGATATTCATCCACAAATATCTTGTTTCATAATTTCCAGTCTTCCCACTTCTGTTTTAAAAGCCACAACACTAAATGTTTACTCAGATTTAGTGTATTAAATTGTCCTCCACCTTGTAACTAACACATATCCCATGCATCACACCCCAACATTGGACATAACTTTCCCTGGCATTATTTGGATTATATCATTCACATCCTAGAAACTCAACCGAGCTTCCAGTCCTCCTTTTTAATGTTCTGTGGGTGCTGAATTTGTAGGAACCTTGAGTGTACCTATAAGACAAAAACAATCAAATTTTATAAGCAAACAAATAAACAATACAATCAGTGTAGTGTTTTTGTTTTTGTTTTGAGATGAAGTCTCACTTTGTTGCCCAAGCTGGGGTACAGTGGTGTGTTCTCGGCTCACTGCAGCCTCCGTCTCCAGGGTTCAAGCGATTCTCCTCCCTCAGCCTCCTGCCTCAGTAGCTGGGGTTGCAGAGGCATGCCACCACTCTCAGCTAATGTTTGTATTTTTAGTAGAGACAGGGTCTCCCCATATTGACCAGGCTGGTCTCGAACTCCTGACCTCAAATGGTCCGCCTGCCTCGGCCTCCTAAAGTGCTGGGATTACAGGTGTGAGCCACCGCTACCGGCCCCAGTGCGGTGTTTTTTGACATGTTAAAACCCAACTAAGATCAATGGAGAGTTCAAAATGATCAGTGACCTATAGAACAATCATAACACCTTGGAGTAGATGCCTAAAAATGATTTGTTGATGATTAAACTTTTGTTTATAAGGCAAACATGGCTTCCTCAGAATTGGAATCTAAGATTGGACCTTACCAGAATATCCACAGCACAAAGAAGTTTATTGAGATATATGTTAGAGGAAGATGTATTTTATGATCTCAAAACCATCTTACTAACTTTTGGAAGGATGCCGATGTTGAATAAAGACTAATCAAATTCCATGAAAATCAATAGTACTTACCTTCCTGCTAGCAAGAGCTTAATATGGCAGCAACTGTCTTTTCTCTGTGTGTCTTTAACACAGTGCCAGACCCATGGTCCTGGACAGAGCATTAAGATTCAGCAGCTATGATTTGTGTTATGATCTTGCTTTAAACATCAAGTCATTTAGCATCAAAATATTTTTAAATAACAGCATATTTTTAATTATGGGAAGAATTTTGCTCCTGTTTTTAAAAAGTAAACCTCCAATGTAAGAAAGCAATTTACTTTCTTGGTTAAATAAATAAAAATTCCTTGAATAAACTTCCTGCATTCGCGTACAGTCAATGTTGGATGAAACTTTTCCCAGTATTTTGCTATAAGTTCAAGTTGCTTAGCTGTCTAAGACAAAATGTGACAAACAGATCAGCTAGATGTCAAAAGATGCATTCTAGGTTTGGATCTGCTTTTATTTAATACCAGCTTCTGGGTCTAGAAGTCCCCAAGTCTTCCAGTCTCCTGGGGTCACTCTTTCCTTTAATATCTGAAATAAAATGGCACCAGTCTATCTGATATGCACAGCAGGAAGTTCAAGCCTTCCCTAAGATTTTAGGGCATTCCTAGAGGGACCTTACCAGTTCATGCACACCTCCCATTCTGGATTTATGCTCCTTCTGGATTCTCAATCACTGTACTTATTGGTCAATACCTGGGCTGCTGTCCTCTCTCTGAACTTCCTTACCCCATACCCGACCCCACCTCTCTTCCCTCCTTTTCTCAAAGGACCACTAACCACAGCTGTTCTGTGTAGCAGACATTTTATTGAAGGCTTAGGCTAACAGAAGTGAATTACATACAGAGAGGTTAGAATTGGCAACCACATAAAATTGAGAATTAGATATCACTGTGCTAAGATCTGAAGGTCATCTCTACTGCAGATCATTTTCTGTGGGTCCTTCCCTCCAAAATTCACTTGCTTCCATCTTCCTGGATCCTCTCCCTCAGCCATGACACGTCTTTTCCATCCCTCCCTTTCTGCCTCCCACTTCCACTGTCAGGTTAGATTCTCCCAAAAACTCTTTGTATCCAGAGGACAAAATTTCAGTTACTTTGAAAAGCAACATAATTAACTTCATTGGCCTTGATCTTAACTCTTCAGGCCATGCCCCACCGACTTTTAGTGCCAAATAGGTTATTTGCCATACAGAATCAAAAATTTTACCCTAAGAGGAATTTGGACTTTCCACCAGGTCTGACAGCTTAAACTGAAAATAAAAAGCAAAATAAACAAATAAGTAGGTTTACAAGAACATTTCTCTCATTCCCACTAGTGGTGTCATTAAGGAGTATATTTAATACAGATCATTTTAGAGAAAGGGCCAAAACTCCATTCTTCTGAAAGTTTTTTTTTTTTTTTGCATGAATACTATTTGGAGAAACAGAAATGTTATCAAAACTTTGTATATCTTCATTTACCTGTGTAACAAATCTGCACATCCTGCACATGTACCCTGGACCTTAAAACAAGAAGAAAATTTTTTTAAAACCCTAAAAATCTGTGTATTTCTTATAGCCCTGTGTTATCATGTCTATAATTCATTTAAAAATACTTTAGTACAGACAGCATGATATAAATAAATGTGTGTATTAATTTTAATCCACACCTTCAGGGCTGTTACTTATCCTAATTAGAAATTTATACAGAGAGAGAGAGATCAGCTAGCATTTAATCAGAAAGGCCACAGTTACCCAGGGGCTACACATGTTTATCTTCAACCAAAACTAGAAACTTTGCTAATTTACATATTGAGTATTGAAATGACTTTGTGTTTATGAAATTACTGACTTGATAATTAGCGTAAAGAATGCTAGAAATGGTTAGATTAGTTAAACAAGCGGCACTGGAGATATGTGGATTGAGTAAATTACTTTAGATATATAGGCCACAATTGCATGCACCTGCAAGCCTTTGAGATGGCACCAAGGACACAACTCCAGTACCAATTTTAAAGGCTAATGGTTGACTGTTGCCAATTACTAGGTAAACTAAATTCTATTTATTTATTTATTTATTTATTATTATTATTATTATACTTTAAGTTCTAGGGTACATGTGCATAACGTGCAGGTTTGTTACATATGTATACTTTTGGACTGTTGCTATACTTGCTTCCAGTGAACCCTCCATTCAAGATGTTTGCAGATGGCACAAAAGAACCAAGAACTAGGCCTTTCTGGAACTCACAGAATGAATTGTGTGATAGTTTATGCACCTGTTTGCTAAAAATGTTTGTCTAATAAATGTATACATGTAACAGAATTTGTTCTTAGACCTTGATTTCTTTAAAACCATATCCAGGGCCAGGTGCAGTGGCTCACGCCTATAATCCCAGCACTTTGGGAGGCTGAGGTGGGCAAATCACAAGGACAGGAGTTCGAGATCAGCCTGGCCAATATGGTGAAACCCAATCTCTACTAAAAATTCAAAAATTAGCTAGTCTTGGTGGCGGGTGTCTGTAGTCCACGCTACTCAAGAGGCTGAGGCAGGAGAATTTCTTGAAACTGGGAGGTAGAGGAGGTTGTATTAAGCCAAGATCATGCCACTGCACTGCAGCCTGGGTGACAGAGTGAGACTCCATCTCAAGAAAAAAAAAAAAAATCCAGTTGGGCAGAGTGGCTAATGCCCACAATCCTAGCATTTTGGGAAGCCGAGGAAGGAGGATTGCTTCAGGCCAGAAGTTCAATACCAACCTGGTCAGCATAGCGAGACCCCGTCTCTAAAAATCAAACAAAAATAAAATAAAACAGATCATGGAGGATTAGCTAAAGCTCTGTAGGAGCTTTGATTTCAGTGAATACTAATATCTACCAAAAAGAACCTAAAAGTTGCACATGACTAAACTGATTCAGATGAGTTCCAAACTCTCTTGTAGCCAGAGATCGACTGTGGTAGGGTCACCATGTGCTCCTGCAGCACATTGTACAGGGTTAGACATATGCATGCTTAATAAATGTAGAATGAATGAATAACTGGGGCATACCATATATCCAACTAGGTTACTGAGGAGACAAGAATGAAGAAGAAGATGCATTGTTCTTGTTCATTTCATCATTTTGGTGTGTCATGTAGAAATTTGGATATGGACACAATAGAAGTGAAATCAGCCAGGCTGACTATATCAGGACAGGGCCTCTCAGAGGAGTACCTGAATTATACACTCTTGTCAGCATGCAGGGGTGATCAGGCCCAAGAAACTATTTTGCAAAACTAAAGTGTTTGAAAACTGAGATAGGCACCAGAACTGTCAATTTGTTGCTTTATAACGAGAAATAAAAATAACATGAGCCAAAATTCTAGCATCAATGAGGCCAAAGAAGCTCTAAAAAAGACGTTAATGGACAGATAAGTCAAAATAAGAGTTACCTGGTAAACATGGGTGTTAAGCAAATGAGCTAGTAAGTCAAATGTTTAACAAACATTATATGGTTTTGTCTTATTTATCTGTACATTAGAGATGCAATATTGACAATAGAGCACAAAGTTGATGGCCAGGCCTCCTCTCTCCCTTTTGTTGTTGTTGTTGTTGTTGTTGTTTCTTTTTGTTTTTTTGTCTTTGTTTTCTGAGATGGGATCTCACTCTGTAACCCAGGCTGGAGTGCAGTGGCGTGATCACAGCTCACTACAATCTCGACCTCCTGGGCTCAAGCAATCTTCCCACTTCAGCCTCCAGAGTAGCTGGGACTATAGGCATGCACTGCCACACCCAGCTAATTTTTCAAATTTTTTGTAGAGATGAGGTCTCACTATGTTGCCCAAGCTGGTCTTGAACTCCTGGGCTCAAGTGATCCTTCCGGCTCAGCCTCCCAAAGTGCTGGGATTATAGGCATGAGCTACCACACCTAGCTATACCTTAAATATTGTTACCATTGAATTTTGTGAGCCTGTTACTTTGAATTTTGTGAGCCTGGATCCATTGTGAGTTTGGGTAAATTTTGCATTACTTTTTATACATACCCCCTAATCTTGGTAGTAACAGCAGATAAACATCGCCCTTGATTGTCAAAGGAGGGAAACACTTATTACAAGATCCTTCACAAACAGCCTGCTTTACTTTGTATATGCTTTTGATAATCATGATGATCTGAATGATAAAGCTTGAAGAAATATCAGACGACAGTCTGCTGTAAGTGACCTTTCCTCCTTAGATAAAACATCTAAATTATTCCATCCACATTTTGTAGGGCTCATTATTATGAAAACGTTACATTAAGCTTCATGGACTATTTGAAAGAGGAACCAAAATCGTAGCCCTACTCATGAGAAGTCTTAAATTTAGTTAGGAAAACTTGGTTCAGATACACAGCACAACTAGAGAAGAGTTACTCTGAGATAGTCAGGTTGGTAGATGGTCTAGTTTTGAGTTTAAAAGCTTTATTCATTGAATGAATGCTATAATAAATGCTACTTTGTCCCTGGAACTGAAATTACAAAAGGAAAATTAATGAAATAAGCTTATAGAAATCAGCATGGGGTGGAATATGGCAAGGAGATTTTATGCAAAAAGGGAAGTGAATTCTATCTCATTGGATATTTAGAATGGGTAAAATAGGTGGGGTGAACATTCTAGACTAGGGGTACAGCAAGAGGAAAGGTAGAGGATTAGAATGACCACAGTGAGTGAAGAGAATGAGAACATATAGTCAATTAGTGAGGCAGAAGCTAAGTGACTAAGGTACTCACCAAGAGAGGAGAGAAATAACAGGTCGGATCTGTACATTATGGATTAAATGAGGTCTCACAAAAATTTGGGAGGAAGGTATTAATAACCCCATTTTACTGAGGAGACTAAACTGCACACACAGACTCCCCACAGCTACAAAGCCTAGAACAAAACTCTAGGAATCAAGTACTATTGTTTCTCGAAAACAGTTAAGCAGACTGCTGTGTTCTTTTCAGGCTAAGGGACCCTGACATGACATTAAGCAAGGGTCACACACTGGAAAGTCACCAGCTACATCCTAATGACATACTCTGACCCACAATTTTTGTTTCTGTTGTTTACTTTTGTAGTTGTTCACGTCTGAATAACGGAACATTTCTCATAAGAACACTGACTGTGTGACCACACGGGGTCTGCATTCCAGCAGGGGTAGCATCTGAGGACGAGAGTTGATCACCAACTGCTCCTTCCAGTGAGGCCAGCGCTCTCCAGCTCTCACTGTGACTGACTCCAGACACACCACTCACTTGTGTCCACTGCCTGACCCCTTTGGGTATTTGAGTTTGCAAGTACTGCATTCAGATAACTCTACTGAGTAAAACATTATGGAAGCAACAACAACAACAAAAGAGGTGACCTTACATACGTGTTTCCCAAAAGTCTCTCTGTCCTCAGAAAGTCCCTTCCATCTCACACAATTCCCAACTCTGTGAGAAATCAGCCTTGGATGGAGAAGAAACACAGGCTCTTGGGCCAATGTATTTTGTTTGCATAATTTTTCTTGAAATACCTGTCACAGAAACTGAGCCTGGTCCGATAGGCTTCTGTAAAGACAATGTAAATGAGCATGGGTAGACAAATTAGAGCTATATAAATCCTAAAGAGTCACATTTGTTATACTCACAGGCATGCCTATTTAGGGAGGCAGGAAGATGCCAATGCCAAGTCTTAAATACAAAACAAATGGGCCAGAATCACAGTTACGTCATGGAAACAGGAAAATCAGTGGTTAGAGGACTGGCATAGCTGTAATTCTACTGTTGTTTTAATGTCATTTTTAGTTTCTGAACAGAAGAGTTTTTGATTTTTATTTTGAGATGATACAAAATTGTTCCACTGATCTTAAAATTGACTTCAAAAGACATGAGATACTACATTTTAGTCCTAAAGCAGCTGGTACACAATGCAGAAATTGCCATATACAAGTTTCCTGAAACCTTTGCGTATATATTCTAGTCAAAAAGACGTGTATTTTTGTAAGTAGAATAATTAATTTTCTCTTCATCACTAAAAAGCGTATTTTAGCATCTAATTAAATCCAATGCTGTGCAAGGCACTTTACAAAGAGAATTGCCTGTACTGGCGGAGGTAACAGCAACAACAAAAACCCACACCTGTAATCTCATCCCATGATCAAAGAATGATCCCTTTTTTAAAGTACCACTGACATTTTTCATATGGACAGGTATTCATATCATTATAATCTGAGACATGAGTCTACGACTAACTCACACATGTTTGAGATAAATAAATTATAGAATAGATTTGTTTTATGAAAAGGAGCTAGCAGTTCTCTGCTTTGAGACTCCTGACTGTGAGGCACGTCCAGCCAGCCGCGCGTGCCCTGACATTGTTCTTAGCTACTGCCCTGCTCCTTGCTGGTATTTGCAAACTCTTAACTATCTTGTTTTCTCACCTAAAATGCAGTTCCGCCACTGATCTTCTCTACTGGGAGTATAAACTAAGTCTACACAATATTTAGTCCTCAGCCATATCCAAGAGGGTTTCCCTGAATTCACTCTGGTGTTGGGTGTTCACATGATAAAAATCAGTTTCCTATATGTCAAGCAAAATATAACAATTTTATTGTTATTTTAATTTTACATTTCTGTGAATACAAAATGTTACATTTTTTTTCCCATAGGTTTATATGGCAATTTCAAGTTATCTTTTGTGAATTTTCCCCCTTTCCTTTGGAATGGTTTCCTACTAACTTGTGAGCGATCTTTTTAAAGATTAACACTTTCTGGTAGATCTGTGGGATTTTTTAAAAAGAGTTTTGAATGCACATAATTTTTACTTTTTATCAAATCTATCCTATCTCTTTTTTATGTGCATGTATAATTAGGAAGTCCTTCTCCATAGTAAGACTAATTAATTGCATTTACCTGTACCGTATTGCACTTAATTTTTTAATGTTAAAAATTTCATTTAACTCTACTTGTATTGTATTTTGTTGTACTAGATAAGAGATAAAGACCTTTGTTCTGCATTTTCCAAATAGGTAACATACTGAACATGGACTTTAATCTTATACCATATTAAAAAATTAACTCAACAGGAATGAAAGGCATAAATATAGAGCTAAGACAGGGAAACTATCAGACAAAAACATAGGAGAAAAGCTTCATGACATCAGATTTGGCAATGATTTCTCAGATATAATACCAGAAGCACAGACAAGCAAAGGAAACAGAATAGATAAATTGAACTGCATCAAAATTTAAAACTTATTCATGTATCAAAGGATACAATCAACAGAGTCAAAAGACAACTCATGGAATGGGAGAAAATATTTGCAAGTCATCTATCTAATGAGCGAGCAATATCCAGAATATACAAAGAACTACAACTCAACAACAAAAAATAACAGCCAATCAAATTTAAAAATAGGCAGATGACTTGAATAAACACTACTCCAAGGAAGATATACAAATGGCTAATAACCACATGAAAAACTTCCCAACACCATCATTAGGGAAATGCAAATCAAAATCACGGGGAGATACCACTGCATGCCCATTAGAATGGCTACTGTCATCACACACACACACACACACACACACACACACACACACACAAACAAACAAAAAAGAAGATGACAGGTGTTGGTGAGGATGTGGATAAATTGGAACCTTTGTGCATGGTAAGTGGGAGTGTAAAATTTTGCAGTGACAATGAAAAACAGCATGGCATTTCCTCGCAAAATTTTAAATAGCATTACCAATTTCACTTCTGGGTGCATACCCAAAAGAATTGAGAGCAGGATCTAGCCAGGTGCAGTGGCTCACGCCTGTAATCCTAGTACTTTGGGAGGCTGAGGCGGGTGGATAACCTGAGGTCAAAAGTTCAAGACCAGCCCGGCCACCATGGTGAAACCCTGTCTCTACTAAAAATACAAAAAATTAGCCAGACATGGTGGCACGCATCTATAATCCCAGCTACTTGCTGGTCTGAGGCAGGAGAATTGCTTGAACCCAGGAGGCAGAGGTTGCAGTAAGCAGAGATCACGGTCCAGCCTGGGTGACAGAGCAAGATTCTAAAAAAAAAAAAAAAGAATTGAGAGCAGGATCTGAAGAGATGTTTGTACACTGATGTTCACAGCAGCATTATTATTCATAGTAGCCAAAAGGTGGAAGCTACTCACATGTCCATTGGCAAATAAATGAAGTGTGGTACATATACACAATGGGAAAGAAATTATGACACACAAAGGTAATAAAATATGACACATTCTACAACATGGATGAACCATAAAGATGTTATGCAATGCCAGGCACAAAAAAAAACAACAAAAAACAAAAAACAAAAAAAACAAATACTGTACAATTCCACTTACATGAGGTACCTAGAATAGTGTAACTCATAGAGACCAAAAATAGAATGGTGTTTGCCAGGGGCGAGGGATGAGGGGATAGGAGAATTATTGTCTAACGGGTACAGAGTTTCTTTTTTACAAGATAAAGAGTTCTGGAGATTGATTACACAATGTGAGTGTACTACCCAGAATTGTATTCTTAAAAGTGGGTAAGATGGTCAATTTTACAATTAAACAATTTTTTAAAAATTGGATAGATGGAAGACAAACGAGGGTGGGCAGAATGAAAGGGCAGGGGAGATGTGCCTGATTCTTCTCACCCACAGTGTCTCAGCTTCTGCTCCTGCCAGGACACCAGCCTTTCCCTGCGTACAGTGCGACTGCAGTGCTGCGGGGTTTTTCTGGTTTGGTTTGGTTTAATTTCATGGATACTTCAGTGGGAAAATGAGGCAGAATGAATCAGTCACTGTTAGCTAACCATAATTTTAAGATCCACCCTCCCTTTAAAAAACATACATATAACGTTTTACAAAAATACGCACGTCCAAAATCATGTTGGATCACTGCTGCAGGAACAGGAAAGAATGCACATTTATTTGAAAGCTAACAATATGCCAGGGCATTTTTGGTGCTATTCCTTTTCATCTGAGATCTTCTGATTCTAAACCTGGAGATCCATTTTAAAGTGCAAACACCCATATATAGAGCAAGCATCCAGGGACAGGACCGTGATTGAAGGCATTGTCCTAAGAACGCAGGCTTAGGTTAAACCCCTTTCTTCCAGGAGCTGTGTGTGTGTGTGTGTGTGTGTGTGTGTGTGTGTGTGTGTTTTGTAATTGCGTCTGATTCACCTTACTGGCAAATAGGGGATCTTCTCCGTGAGGATGGGAACTTGTGGTTAAGTGATTCAAAGTTGTTCCAGTTTTACCAGATATCAAGGCAGCACATAACGTTGAAGCTTAATTTTGGTCCTCACACCACTGTGTGTGTGTATGTGTGTGTGTGCGCACATGTGCGCTGGGGTGAGGTGGGTGGAGGTGTGTAGAGATGTGCAGTCACTGAATGTTTAGGGAAACAGGACACTGCAGGGTAGACTGGAGCCACAAAACCAAAGGACAAGCACTTTTCTCTTTGCTCTTTTGGAGCACACCAGGGCTCCTTGAGTGTGGTCCACAGATCAGTGCTGGTCTGCAAAGTACTTATCACCCGGATGTAATGCAATAAGTACAGAAATCCAGAGTAAGCCTTTAGATGCTTTTACAGCGATTTGACACAGATCTAATACCACACAATTCCAGGCCCATATTTGAAACAAGCACGCCACCCTGGTTGTGGTTTCACACCAAGCAGTGTTCAGGCATGTTGCCAACCAAATTGGAAGCGTGAATGTTGGTCGAGAGGAGTCTTATTTCATTAATGGTTAATTCTGCTCCTGTGCTCCTATCCCCACTCCAATTAAGTATAAAATACACATTTCAAGATTTGATGCCAAACCATAAAGGCTAGAGACAAACCTTGCCACCCAGCAGTAAATATGAAGGGAAAGATTTAATGTAAACGGCAGACTATGGCAGTGCTGATGATTTCTCATAAACTACATGGACTAATTTAGAAAGAAAAAAAAACAGTCAGAGAAGCCTTCAAGGAAGTAATAACCCAGAGGTAAAAAATATTGATTAGGGAAAAATATTATCTTAATCAAAATATGTCTTTTAGCTGGGAGTTGTTTGGGCTTCAGAAAGAGAGAAGAAAATATGTGTCTAAGATGCACATTTTTTCTGTGGTTTTTGTTGAATAATGAGCAATGCCATCACTCTTACTGAAGTCTTTGCTGTGTAAATCAAAAGGAAGGCTTTAATAATTCTATAGGCAATCTTATTTATTAGTGTGATCAACAGTAAGCAATATTAACCATTTTTACAGTTAACTATTTTAAAAATCTCAATATATAGCCATGAATTTGGGTATTTCTTAATGTTAGATCCTGATAAATTTTACAGAGCTTGCCATATACTATATTTTCTTCTAATGAGAGCTTGTTATGTCTGATCTCTTTTTATCTGTCTTTAGAAGCAAATAATTAAAAATAACTTGTTTCTGCTAGCATTTGTTTGGAGCTCAAGCAACTTCTTTTTAAACTCCTTTCAAGTTTAGAGCTTAACCTTTTAAACATGAAAATCAAACAATATTTGAATAGGCTACGTGTTGTTTTATTTTTAGGAGTTTTCTCAGTTGAAACTGAATCTGAATCAAAGTAGATAAGAGTTACTTTCAAATTCTAACACCTCCCTAGTTTTTCCTTGATCTTATAATGTATGACTGTTCTTAAAATTTTATATACCCCAAAGTGTCATTATTATTTTCATTTGCCATTTTGACACCAAGAAGTTTATTCTTAGGAGAAACTGTTGGTGGGAATACAGGATTCCATTCTGCATCCTATACGTGGAGCAGCCGAAACTGAATGCTAAGAGACGCTCCAGAGTAACGGGGGAAAAACAAAATTAGAACATATTTTCTGACTATTCACTCTGTGTCCACGAGCACAAAGTGAGAAGTTGATAAATTGTCCAATAAATTTAGTCATTATAGCCCAGAAAATTTAGGTGTAATTGATGATCAATGACCCAAATCATTCAGGCACCCAAGTCCCTGGGAACTTCAAATCCCCATTTCATGTATAAATACCGGCTCTCCCCAAGGCCTCCTTCCCTGACCTAGACATTTCCTCACGTTGCTTCTGAACACATTTGCAAAACCTTTGTGTGTGAGAACTATAGTCTTTACTTTTGCATTGAAAGTAAAAGGAAAACTGAAGATTATTTTGAATCCAATCGTTTTTTCCCCTCATCAAAATATGCAGTGAGCACCCCCTGTTGGCTGCCTAGCAGCAGGCAATACACAAACACAGCCTTGTTAGCACACAAAGAAGGAAGTAAACCAAAAGAGCCAATGGTAATTTGGACTCCCGTATCTAAGAGGGGTAGAGGTAGGGAGGGATGGAGAGGAAATCAATATTTGCTTAATGGAAAAGGACAACATTGATAGGGAAGGAAGTTTTATTCCCAAGCTTTTAATAGGGTATTACAAGCACTGGGGAGGAGAAAATTCTTTCTTTCTTTCTTTCTTTTTTTTTAAGCTTACAGCTGTATTTTTTTTTTCACTGTTAGATAAGTAAGAGTTTCTGAAATTATAGTGGGCAGAAAAACCAAACAAATATATTTGCTTTTGCTAAGGCCACACTTGGCTTTTTAGGTTATGCCTTTTCTCTATTCTATTTAAGTCAATCACTAAGAAATCTACTGTAAAATCTAGGCTTTCCACCATATTTTCAGGTATGTGATCTGGGCATTGAAGGCAGGAAAAATGGTTAGGAGAATAATACATAAACACATGCACACACATATATTTTCATTCTGATATCCTAAGGATTGAGTCAATAAACATGGGTTTCCTTTATATTTACTTTAAGTGTCTTAAATTTCTAACCCCTTCTAGTCTACCCGCTAAAATCTAGCTTTACTAATCTACAGGGAAGAATAGATTTTATTTTAAAATCCTGTTTAAAAAGTATGATAGTGGGTTTAAAAGTAAAATGGATATTTTTTCAATCCATTATTCCTCTTATTCCAACAACAGAGGAATAGATGAATTTTTTTCCAAGAAATCTCTTCTCTGACAGGGCACGGTGGCTCATGCCTGCAATCCTAGCACTTTGGGAGGCCGAGGTGGGTGGATCATTTAAGGTCAGGATTTCGAAACCAGCCTGGCCATCATGGCGAAACCCCATCTCTCTACTAAAACTACAAAAATTAGTCAGGCGAGGTGCCATGCGCCTGTAATCTCAGCTACTTAGGAGGCTGAGGCACAAGAATCCCAGCTACTTGGGAGGCTGAAGCACGAGACTCACTTGAACCTGGGAGGCAGAGGTTGCAGTGAGCCAAGATCACACCACTGCACTCCAGCCAGAGCAATAAGAGCAAGATTCTGTCTCAAAAAACAACAACAGCAACAACAACAACAAAAACCTCTTATTTTAGAAAAATTAAATATTCATGCTTTTATTCTCAGTTATATCTCTCCCCAGTTATAACTTTTAAATATATGGTTAGTGCATGGCATAGCTAACACACTAGACTAAGAATCAAAGGATCAGGGTTCTATCCTGGCTCTGCTGCATTTCATCCCTATAACTGTGTGGCCTTGTAACTTCCCTGAATTTTAGTTTTCTCATCTGAGAAATGAAAGTCATTAACTTTATCATTGATTCAAGATATATGGGGATGCTAATTATGTACCAATGCACTGCCAGATGCTTAACTCTAGAGGCTGTGTTGGAGAGGGATTCATAAAACTATCAATAAGCTAGATCCTAATTGCTGTAAATTTCAGTGACTTGACCCAGCAATAGAGAGGCGCTTGACTCTGGTGTCAAACAGATTGGGCTCTAATCTCATCTCTGCTCTTTTCCATTTGTGTAAACTTGGAAAACTAATTGTTTCTGAAACTTGGTTTCCTTATATGGAAACATTGAGTTGGTTCTCCCAAGTCACATGAATGAAAAATGGCAGAGACAAGACAGGATAACAACCGTGCCCTTGAGGACCACTCCTCTAGAAGGGAAATGAACACAAATAAAAAATTACGTCACCAAGCAACTTGGTTCCTTAAATTTTTATTGTACTTCTTGAAGGGACTTCAATGACATGCCAAAGAATTTAGACTTTATCTTGTGGAAGAAGGGGAGTTAGTAGAATATTTTAAGTAGGAATAGGGTAGGATCATGACTAACTCAACAGGATGTTAAGAGAATTTAAGAAACAACCATATGTGAATGTGATACATTTGTAGAAATTTTTATGGCTATATTTATCGTGGGTGATCATGCAGGGAAAAGACCCAAACACTGTATCTCTCACTCTGATGCTGGACATTTGTGTTCTAATATGATGTCCTACGGGGATAAAGTAAGACTACTCCTCTATAGGAAATTCGAACTTGGAAACTTAGCCTTAATTAATGGCTGCAGATCAACCTTTCCTGTTTTCACTCATCTCTTCCTTTGATCTGGATTCCAAGAAAGCTTGACAACTGTCTACATTGATGTGGAAAAATGGCCTCTGCCAAGAGAGGCAGCCAGGGCTGGACAGCCAGTCCTTCCCATCTAAATATTCTCTCCTCAGTGTCAACCTTGGAACATAGCAAGGTGATAAAGTTGCTGCCAGATATGTGAAGAGAATAAGGTTAATTTTGTTGTCTTAAAGGAGAAGCGCCATCCAGTGTTGCTATAAAGCAAATATAAATCAATAAGGCACTCAAATAAGCTCAATATCTAGTCCTTGACAATCAACAGGAATATGTTCCACTTAATATGACATCTCACCAGTTAATTTATTGCCAAAATGTGACAGGGTTATGTGAAACTTTGGTTATAAATTCCAGTGCATGTAGTTCCTGATATCTAAATGCTCTGCTTTAGAGTTCATTTTGGGACTGGGGGTGTGGAAAGATAGAGCATGCTTATTAAGAGAGGTCAGCATGCGGTGATGACAGTATTTCTAAATCTGGGTCATGGATTTATAAAAGGCTTATGATCCATCAAAAGACCTCTCTGAGTCTACAGAATGAAAAGAATGTAGAAAAACTATTGTTCAGGGAAATGCTTTCCCTGTTATCAAGATGTGGTCATTTCAATTATTAACTTATTCTGTAATGCAATCACCCAACTACAATTCTCTACTTAAAAGTGTATGTCTTTGGAATGTTACATAATCTTTTCAAAATAGTATGTCTTCCGTTTCTGAAAAATTCATTTCTCCAATGGATTAGGAAGCTGAGTCACTTTCCTAATCAGGACAGGCCCCTCCTCCAGGAGTGCTGTTCGGCTCCATTTTAACCACCCTGGCAGGTGGCGGCCTGGTTTTTAATTCCTTGAAATCTACAAATATACTCTTCACTTTGGAAGAGGCTCTTAGCTCAAAATGCATTTCTTTAGAAGATTCACTAAGAAGAAGTAGGGGAAAAAAAAAAAAAAAAAACCACCACAAAGCCACGTACTTAAACAGTCTCTTTCAAGCACCACTTAATGGTGTGGAGCTGAACTGAAGAGATTAGGATTTGACGTCTGACGTAGTCACTCTGTAGCTCCATAATCAAGGGCTGTCCAAGGGTGAGTATGGGGCCTTGGGTCTCTGCGTTAGTGTCAATTATTAAAGGAGTTTTGGAAGAAAAGGAGGAAATAGGAAGGGCAGCCTATTTCTGTGAAGAGGAGAGGATTGATACCAGCACTGGAGTGGAAACTGTAATGAAGGAAGTGGCTATCTGGTTGGCAAGGCGGTGATTGAAGGGGTCAGATCCCGTGGAGAGCACCTGCAGCAGATGGGACCCACGCCACACTTTTGTTGGATTTTGTCAGTGGGGATGGGGGGAGGTTTAGGGGAGCGCTCTTTCAGAGGCTCTTACGTGCGTCATTCACTCTAGGGGTTTGTTTTGTTTTGTTTTGTTTTGTTTTTGAGACACGGTCTTGCTCTGTCACTCAGGCTGGAGTGCAATGGCACCATCACAGTTCACTGCAGCCTTGAAGTCCTGGGCTCAAGCAATCCTCCCACCTCAGTCTTCCCAGTGGCTAGGACTACAGGTGTGAGCCACTGCACCTGGTTTTTATCTGTAATTAATGCCATATTTTACCCTTCAGAAAATAGTATAGGAAAACTCCTTCACTGAACTCTGCAGGTTGAATGTTTATGGCTAAACCAGAATGAGAATTATCATAATGCAGGGTAATAGTTATCAAACAAAAACATAAAAATTCTCCAATGATAGAAGGGGCCTTGGGAGGCCATCTAGGCCAACCCTATTCCATCAGCCCTTTGAACCTGACAGCACTTACCATATACAATGGGATAAGCTACATGCATTTCTGCACTCCCTGATGCATGGTGAGAGTCACATGAGGACAGGGAATCTTGGGCTGTCTCCTTTATATTATCGGTGCTTAGCATTGGGCTTAAGTAATATTCGTTTGATATTTGTTGAGAAACCATGAAACAAAAGTATATAAAATAGTGTAGTACTAATGGACTGAATCCCTATTTAGAAAAATGTATAATAATCGAGTGTGAAGGTGGTGGTGGTCATAGTGTGTGTTGAGAGTGGGAGTGGAGTTAGAAGTCAGGTAGGGTTTTTTATGACTGCCTAGCCTAGAGAGATTTCTGGCTGGTAATAAGTTGTTTCATCGAAGTCTGTATGCAGTGGACTTTAATGTCTCCCTGTGCGTCAAAGGCCTCACACTGTACTTCAAGGGGCTTTTATGCATCCTGGTGGCTGCTGTCTACCCAAGGTTAGAGGAGATACTGGGACACCAGACACTCAGCAAGTGATGTGCTAGCTGCTGTTGCAAGAAAATTCTTACTGAGCCTCAATGCAAAAACAATTAACAAAATTCGTCAGCACGGGGGATGCATGGTCCTCACCTGAATGGAGTCAGGAAGTCCCCTAGGCATTAAAATTGGACTCTGTTCATGGGACAAGGAGCTGGAGCAGAACAGGACAGCTTTGCCTCTGGCTTCTCCCAGCATTCTCCCACTTCATGTTCCCTCCATCCTTCATACTCCTCAACCTAGGGATTCCTTTCTGGTCTTAGAATTACAAAGATTTTTATTCATCAAATCTCTTTCATGTGCTCCTGAAGCCTGGGCATTTGAAAATGAAAATACAAGACTTTGCATTTCTGCCGTACCTTTTCCTTTCCTGAGGAAATGAGTAAAGAATGCCAAGCTGACAACACGAGAGAAGACAAGGGGTAGAAGAACTGGTGCAGGAGGAGGAAAGAACATATAAATTGATACTTACACTTTTTAAAATATACTATCCCGTCATGTAAGTGACTAAGCAGCCCATTTTCTCAAGGATGATAGAAGGGAGAGAGAAGATAGCCTTTATTAATATTTTCAATATGGACACAGGTATGTGGTCTTCCCACTCACATCACAAATATCAAGCCCTCTGTGTCCGTCTCTGTTACCATATTTATCAGGACTCTTACACTTGGCAAGTAAGAAAACTGAAATTAGCCAGGCGTGGTGACACATGCCTGTAATCTCAGCTACTCTGGAGGCTGAGGCAAGAGGATCGCTTGAACCTGCAAGGTGGAGGTTGCGGTGAGCCAAGATTGAGTCATTGCACTCCAGCCTGGCGACAGAGTGAGACTTCGAAAAAGGAAAAGGAAGGAAGGAAGGAAAGAAGGAAGGAAGGAAGGGAGGGAGGGAGGGAGGGAGGGAGGGAGGGAGGGAGGAAAATTAGATTGTCTCATGTACAGGTTGCTCAAGCATTGATCCCAGGGCTCTCTCTGTCCCTTGCTAGTCCTCATCAGAGCAGTCCTGATTGACTTTATTATTCAATCAGGCTTTCTCCACACAAGCAAGATGAAGGTGGCGGCAAACAGTGCAGACTCACATTCTCTCAGGTTGGTGAGCCCAGAAGAAAGAGGTTCTCTTCCACATTCATTTCAGTGAAGAACTTTTGATAAGCACACCTTGAGTTAAAAGTCCTTATCTAGGACCGGGTGTGGTGGCTCATGACTGTAATCCGAGCACTTTGGGAGGATAAGGCGGGCGGATCACAAGGTCAGGAGTTCAAGACCAACCTGACCAACATGGTGAAACCCCGTCTCTACTAAAAATACAAAAATTAGCCAGGTGTGGTGGCGGGCGCCTGTAATCCCAGCTACTCGGGAGGCTGAGGCAGGAGAATTGCTTGAACCTGGGAGGCAGAGGTTGCAGTGAGCCGAGATCACACCATCGCACTGCAGGCCTGGGCGACAGAGAGAAAATCAGTCTTTAGGAAAAAAAAAAAAAAAAGTCCTTACCTAGAAGAATTACTGTTTCCTATAGGAAATGTATTATAATTGGTTCAACTTGCTCACATGCTCGCCTTGAAGATAGGAAGTCCTGGTAGTTGAGCCCAACCAGCAACAACTAGAAATTAAAGGTTAAAATGTCTTGAAAATGTTCCAGAAAGTAAAAAACTAGTTACTTCACTTACCTTGTTATTTTTGTATTTTTTTAAAAAAAACATGATCCAGTACTTTTCAAATTGCAGGTTGTTGCCCAATTACAGATTATGAAATCAACTTAATGAATAGTGACTAGAATATTGTAGGGTAATATAGAACAGAATAGAATTTTAAAAATTAGCAATGTCAGTTTGCATCACTTATACTAAATGTAAGTATTATTTCATGGATATTTTGTTTCAATTATGTCTCTCTGTGTGTGTATACTCTTTGAATATACATATCAATATCTAGGTTATGATATAGAACAAATTACTTACTGTGGGGTGCAGTAGGTAAAAACGAAACAAACAAACAAAAACCTTTAAGATACACTGAGACGATCTACCTACCAGTAAGACTTTCAAATACTCTTAATTTTTGGAGGATAAAATTAATTCTACTTAGCACTTGGAGTGACTAACGTCTTCTGTTAAGAATCCAAATTTGTTCTACATATTTAATGATAATATGCCAGTTTGTTTTCTAAAGGGTTTGGCCATGAAAACAGTAAAACAAAAAGTCCTAGGGACCTAACAATAAGGGCGTATAGTTTGAATGTTCTGAGATTGGCACTGTAAATTCAGAAAATAGAACCTCAAAGGCAGTTCATATAAGGGGTTGTAGAACAACGTAAGTAGCATACTCTATCAAATGACTATAAGAGTCTGGGCACAGTGGTGCCTGCCTATAGTCATAGCTACTTAGGAGGCTGATGCTGGAGGATGGGTTGAGCCCAGGAGTTTAAGGCTGCAGTGAGCTATGATCACACCAGTACACTCCAGGTTGGGCAACATAGTGAGACCCTGTCTCTAAAAACAAACAAACAAACAAACAAAAAACACTTTAAAACAACTGTAGGGAAAGCAGCATTAGAGTTGAATGTCTTTCACAAAGCAGGTCAACAATTTGCAAAGATCCAAGAAAACTAGTTCCAAGAGTCAGAATTGTTTTGAGGGCTAAGTTATTTTTTTAAGTTATCTATAACTTACTGATGGAAGATACATAGTAAAATATTAAGCTGTTTTCATTGTCAAATGGTAGCCTGGAAGCAGGAAAAGTTGTTATAGGCAATATTAGTCACAGAAAGCAACTTGCTCAACTCAGAGTTAAATCGTCACATGCTTATGGAATAATACCCCAGTGGCTTAAAAGAGCTCTAGCTTCTTGGGGTCCTGATTCCTTTCCAAAGACAGAAAGACCATCCTATGTTTGCAAAAAAATGTTATAGTCTCATTGCCACCAGGTATAGATACACCGGCAGCTTGAACTGCCTAAAATCTTAGGGAATTCACTACAAATACAAACCAAAAGTGAAAAGTATAGTTCCTTTAGAAGAGATTCATAGGCAATTTGTTGTTGATACATAATAATTGTACATGTTCATAAAGTACATGTGAGATTTCAATATACACATACAATGTGTAATGATCAAATCAGGATATTTAGGATATCCATCACCTCAGATGTGTATCATTTCTTTGTGCTGGGAACATTTCAACTCTTCTCTTCTAGCTCTTTTGAAAAATACAATAAATCATTGTTAACTAGTCATCTACTATGCTGTTGAACACTGGAACTTACTTCTTCTATATAGCTGTATGTTTGTTTCCATTAAGCAAACTCTTTTCATCCCCACCATATACTCATCCCAGACTCTGAGAACCATCATTTCTACTCTCTACCTTCATCAGATCAACTTTTTTAGTGCCCACTCATGAGTAAGAACATGTGACGTTTGTCTTTCTGTACCTGGCTTATTTCACTTAACATAATGTCCTCCAGTTCCATCCATGTTGCTGCAAAGGACAGAATTTCATTTTTTTATGACTGAATGGTATTTCATTGAGTATATCTACCACATTTTGTTACCATTTCATCCATTAATGAACACTTAGATACACAAGCTATGACTGATTCCCTATCTTGGCAATTATGAATAGTGCTGCATGGCAGTGCAGGTATCCCTTTGATATACTGATTTTCTTTCCTTTGGATAAATATCCAGCAGTGGAGTTGCTGAATTGTATGGTAGTTCTAGTTTCAGTTTTTTGAAAAACGTCCATTCTGTTTTTCGTAATGGCTATACTAACTTATGTTCCCACCAACAATATGTGAGTTCCATTTTCTCTGCATTCTTGCCAGCACTTACTTTTTGTCTTTTTGATAATAGTACTTGTAACTGGGGTGAGATAATACTGCATTGTAGTTTTGATTTGCATTTCCCTGATGATTAGTAACACTGAGCATTTTTTCATATAACTGTTGCCCATTTATATATCTTCTTTAGAGAATATCTATTCATGTCCTTAGCCCACTTTTTAATGTGATTATTTATTTTACTGTTCAGTGGTTTTAGTTCCTTGTATATTCTGGATATTAATCCCTTATCAGATAAATAGTTTGCAAACATTTTCTCCCATTCTGCGGGTTATATCTTCAGGCTGTTTACTGTTTCCTTTGTCATGCAGGAACTTTTTAGTTTGAAGTAGGTTCATTTGTCTATTTTCATTTTGATTTAATAGGTAAGTTTTATTGCCATTGTTAAGGCAATAATGAATGACAGTTCTGAAGCCTGAGGCTTTATCAATCAAGTATGGAGTGGGATGGCAGAGAGGGGACAGTGAGATTCTTTTAGATAAAGCAAACCCTCAGAAATTAGAGATAGTGGGACACTTAGGGCATGCCAAGTGTTTCTGTGTGGCTGGAGAAGAGAGTGGCAGAAAGTGTGGTGGCATATGAGGCTGGAGAGGTAGTGAATATAAATCAATTGTATTTTAACCTAAGAGCAATGAAGAGTCAATGAAAGATTGTAGGCAGAGAAGTTTACAATCAAATATCTTTTCTAAAACGTCACTCTAGATGCAGCATGAATAAACAACGGAGAGGAATGGGGATGGAGAGACCAGTTAAGAGGTTGTTATAATAGTCTAGATGAGGGTCGATAGTGCATTGAACTAGGAAAGATGTGAGAATGGAGGGAAAGGTACAGAGCGACAAGTTAACAGGTGAAATTAACAGGGCTTGGTGACGTATTTGGATTTGGGAGTATATATGAAGGAGATGCAGCTGAGAAGACTCCCACCTTTCTGACTTGGGCATGTAGGTGCTGCCAATCATGAAGAAAAGAAACTCAAGAGAAGATTTTAAAGAACGGATAATGAATTCAGTTTGGGATCCATCCTCAAAAAGGAGAGAAGAAAAGAGAAAAATATACAATAATCAATGACAGCAATCAATTTGAGTCTCTGTGAATTTAGTGAATATTCTTACACTGTATGTTTAGTTGAACTGTCTCTCAATCTTTGCATTCATGTGTTTACCCTTAGTAGATGCTAATTGTTAAATAAATGAATACCATCTGTGTAAATGAGTAGGAGAAAACATGCCTTTTGAAAAATCTTCAAAATAGATTACATAGTAATAACGTGTCATTAGCATTTCTGAAAGGGAAATCAGGATGTTGGACACATTTCATAAATGAAAGAATCCAGTAAAGGGCCCAAAAATTAAATCATGGAACCTCCAGGAAAAACAGCTGCCCCATATAATCTTTTGCATAGGCGAAATAAGTCTTCCCAGAAGCCTTCCTGCTATAACCAGTGAAAAAAAACATTTAAACAGACTTTACAATGGCAATATTAACTACATGCCACCAGCTTTAGTGCACATGAATGCTCACAGTAAAGGATAGCTTCCTAACACGTAAGTGGGGGGCGATGTCAAGCAAGGAGCCAAAGATTCTTTGCTTGGCAAAGAATCCTTATCCTATTTAAAGCTGAGAGAAGACTTTCTGGTTGAAATACATGATATCCACAAGATAGCACAGATCTTGACAGTGGAATTGGGAGTCACCCTGACATAATTTTCTTTTTTTTTTTTTTTTTTTTTTTTTTTTTTTGACTCGCTCTATCGCCAGGCAGGAGTGCAGTGCTGCAATCTCTGCTCATTGCAACCTCTGCCTCCCAGGTTCAAGCTATTCTCCTGCCTCAGCCTCCTGAGTAGCTGGGACTACAAGTGTGAGTCACCACACCCAGTTAATTTTTGTATTTTTATTAGAGACAGGGTTTCACCGTGTTGGCCAGGCTGGTCTCAATCTCTTGACCTTGTGATCTGCCAAACTAGACCTCCCAAAGTGCTGGGATTACAGGCGTGAGCCACCGCGCCCAGCCTCTGACATGATTTCTAAGAGGTTCGATGAGGCTAGCTTAATTCATAGAATTTAATATGTGCAAACACAGAAAAGAGCCATTATTGTAGGATGAAAAGACTTTTTGGGTTTGTAGATGCTCTAAAGGCATTGATCTTCCAGCCATTTCCAGCAATGTGGCATTTGGAGCACAGCTTGTAACTGTTACCAATAAATCCTTTCCCAGATACAAAATTACACTGAAATTATACCAAGTCTGCAAAGAGTATCACTATTGAAGTCTGAATATTTTCTTCAATCCTGCAGTTTAGCATAAGAGTCTTAGATAGTATTTGTAAATTGTGGACCACAGTGTAAACTTAGCAACATTTTAGATCACTAGAAAGAGAAAAATCTGTAATTTATTTGTTGTTAGTAGAAAAGAACCCACCATTACAAAATGGGAACTCAAAAGAAGAAGAAATTTAATGCTCTGAGAATACACTGTGCCTTATTTCAGAAAGGTTGTATTGCAAAAAGTCATCTTCAAGTCTTGGATTTTCAGTGTTTTATTCCTTTCTATTAAAAAGCAGGAACCTTATCTCCCAACCACATGCCACTTAAACATGAGGAAATGTATTTCTTTTAACTCAAAGAATACTTATTGTATTAGGAATACTCCCAGGGTATTGCAGCTAGGGTTTTGGTTGGCTGGCTGGTTGGCCTCACGGTTTTTCTCAACATTCTCCGCTTCATAGTGATCCCACCTCCAACAAGGAGTGGGAACCCAAGGCCAGTCCTCTACTGACCTACTCCTTAAACCAGATACTTGAGCCAATATCTTTGAGGGGTTCAGTATTACAGTTTTTCCTAACTTGAAACTGAACTTCAAAATGGTGCCTGACCCTGAATCTGGCTGATCTGTGATTGCCCATCCAAATCTTGCAAAGAAGGCATTGTCAAGTCAGTTGCTGGCTGGAATTCAGCTAGAATTGGAAAAATGGCAAAGTCCTAGCCTTTGTCAGTGCCACATGCAACTGAAGAAATGTGGCAAGGGTAGATAGTAGTGGCAATTATATGCATCATCCAATGAGCAAGGAATTCAGCCCTGCTGCTGTCTCTTCTTCTTTTTTTTTTTTTTTTTTTTTTTTTTGAGACAGGGTCTCACTTTGTCACCCAGGTTGGAGTGCAATGGCACGCTCTCAACTCACCGCAGCCTCGACCTCCTGGGTTCAAGAAATTGATCCTCCTGCCTCAGCTTCCCCCAACAAGTAGCTGGGACTACAGGCATGCACCACCACACCCAGCTAATTTTGTTTTCTATTTTTTGTAGAGATGGGGTTTCACCATGTTGCCCAGGCTAGTCTCAAACTCCTGAGCGCAAGTGATCTGCCTGCCTCCATCTCCCAAGGTGCTAGGATTACAGTCATGAGCCACTGCACCCAGCCTGTTTCTGTCTTTTCTAAGATACCTTTCCTTAATCTCTTAGGGCTGGAAACCAAGACTGTTTCCCTGGTTACCGAAGCCCACTTAACTAAAGCAAAGGGCAGGGAAGAGAGGATATAAAAATTGCTTGGAGAAGAAAGCCAACTTGTATGTGTGTGCATGTGTATATGCGTGTGAACACGTCAGTTAGGCCTCTGACAGTTAGCATCAGAAAATGCATTTGAACTTGTTTGAACAAAAAGGTTCCTGGGATAGCTTATAGAGCCCAAGCATCAGGAAATAGTTTGACCTTTTTCAGTCTTAATTCCAAAAATCTCAGAGAAGGGATGAAGATCAATAAACTATATCTAGGAAGTGGAAGCCTTTGCAGGTACCTTGTGGGTGGTGGGCTGGGGGCATAGGGTGGTAGGGAGACAAGTCCTAAAGAATGGGTGCTAGACAGACAGTCCAATAGATGGTCATTACAATATATCATAAATGATTAGAATAGGACTTCTGCAACATTAGGCCTTCTCAGCTGCAATAAACAGACCCAGGATGGAAAAAAACAGGAGAAAAGAGAGGTCCATTATCTATATCAGCTGATGAAAGCCCATGACTTTCTTACTCCACACCCAATCCTATCAAAGAGGCCTTTCCCCATCCTTCTTTTCACTTATCTGCACCAATGACAGGCACTGAAGCACAATGACAAGATGCGAGGGTGTCTCTAGAGCAGGGTAATGGAGAAGGAGTAGGAACGAGCTTGTGAGAACAGCAAGAGTGGAACACAGGATCTACAGGAAGCAGTGTGAGGGAAAGGCATCAAAGGAAGAGCATTTCCAATGGCCTTCGGAGGGAGTGGGCATTGGGGTAAAGGTGGGGGAGTTTCTCCAGTACTTTCCAGTCATTTATGTGTCAGAGAAGAAGTTCATGATACATCAGCTGGTGATGTTAGGCCTTGGGTTCTCGTACTGCCATGTCAGTATTTTTCTCCAGCAGTTGTCAAACCAGTTAGAAATATCACCCAGGAGTCTAACAATGATGTTCTTCTTTCTTGGGTTCTCCTGGGTATGCTCCCTTCTTGAGGGGACAAGTCTTCCCTATTAATGATTAAAGCCATTTTCTCCTTAAGGCAACAATCTAAAGGCGATAACCTTGGCATCGCATGCAGTTCTAAGTGGAAAAAAAAAAAAAAAGCCAAAACCTAATTTCTGAGTCAGGGGCTGGCAACTAAGGTTGTTTTTCTATGATAAGAATGCCATCAGTGCTGGATAAGACCCCAGGTTGTCACAGTCCAACATAGCTTATATAAATGAATGGAGTACAGCAGAAACACAATAAAATATAAAACATAAAACTATGGTGATTAAGTTTGGTTTTCTTTGTAAACTAATGTTCAGGTAAGTACAAAACTATGAAATGGACATTATAGGGTATTTATTTTATTTTATTACTGGTACTGCAATGGCAATAGTTTGTACTATTTCTCATATCATGTATAGATTCAACTGTATTATGGATTAAAAAGCTTTCTGGGTCAGAAATAAGGTACAATTACTGTTTCTACAAAAATGTAAGTATTAAGATTTAATCCATTAACATACTGGTTGTGTTAAATTTCGGAACACAATTGGTGACTGCCATTGCTTTCACTTAGTGCAGCAAACCCTTCTTCTTCTTCTTCTTTTCTTCTGTTCCTCTTCTTTTTCAATTTTTCATGTCTTTATGTTAGAAGAAGGCTCTTGTGCCACAAACGTACCTTGAAATTGGACTCTTGCTGAAAAATGGATCTTGTTTTGCAAATGATATTTGGATCCAATGGCAGGATGTGTTTATGTATTTTGTTACAAAATTTTGATTGAAAATGAAAGATTTTCTATGAAATAATACACTTTTCTGGAACAGCTAAACATCTGGATACTGAGTAGATTGAATTCATGCTTTAAGTTAAAAAATTAGTTTTGTGCTTTTCTGTCAAAAATATGAAAGAAGTGCAGTAAGTGGATTGCACATAAGCATTCTATATCTGGGGAAAACTCAAACAGATGGTCTTTGAAATATTCTTTCAGTAAACATATAATAGTAATCCAAAGGATGAATAAAATATTTCCTGCATTATTCAAAATCACCACATTAGAGTATTGAAGAATATTTTGTTTTTGTTTTTGTTTTTGAGATAGGGTCTCACTCTGTCAGCCAGGCTGGAGTGCAGTGATGCAATCTCAGCTCACTGCAAACTCTGCCTCCCGGGTTCAAGCGATTCTCCTGCCCAGCCTCCCAAGTAGCTGAGATTACAGGTGCGTGCCACCATGCCTGGCTAATTTTTTATATTTTAGTAGAGATGGGGTTTCATCGTGTTGCGTTGGTCTCGAAGTCCTGAGCTCAGGTGATCCACCCACTTCTGCCTTCCGAAGTGCTGGGATTACAGGTGTGAACCACTATGCCCAGCCCTGAAGGGTTTTTTCTTTTTCTTTTTTTTAAGGAATTTCCTGATATTTCCAAAGAACTTTTAAGAGAATTTCAAATGTTTCAGTGACCAAACTATTACATTTCTACACATTTTTTACAAGAAAATATTTATAATTTGGAGATATGCACAAGATGCAATGTTCATCACAATACAGTTTATAATGGTGAAAACTAGAAAGCAACCTAAATATTGAAAAGTAGAGGAGGATTGGTCATATAAATTACAGAAATCAACTCCATGGAAGACTATATAAGCATAAGTAATTATGTAGCTCTATATTATGAGAAATTGCATTGTTGATGTATTAATAAGTTTTTGTTTGTTTGGTTGGTTGGTCGGTTGGTTGGCTTTTTTTTTTTGAGATGGAGTCTCACTCTGCCACCCAGTTTGGAGTGCAGTGGCAAGATCTCGGCTCAGTGCAAGCTCCATCTCCTGGGTTCACGCCATTCTCCTGCCTCAGCCTCCCAAGTAGCTGGGACTACAGGCGCCCGCCACCATGCCCGGCTTTTTTTTTTTTTTTGTATTTTTAGTAGAGTCAGGGTTTCACCGTGTTAGCCAGGATGGTCTTGATCTCCTGACCTTGTGATCTGCATGCCTCAGCCTTCCAAAGTGCTGGGATTACAGGCGTGAGTCACCGCGTCCGGGCAATATGTTTTTTAAAGATGCCACAGAACTCTAGAGTGTGATTCAAACTATGTTTAAAACACACAGAGGTAGCCCTTGTATATATATATATCTGTGGGAAAAAAATCTGGAAAAATATCCCTCAAAATACTGCAACGAATATAAAGACCAAATTCCTCCTAGGGTCTCTTCTCACTCTCGTTCATTACTGAATAATATTGGATAGACCATTTATATATTGCCTCTTTCTATTTAAAAAGACATTAACCTTCTCCATTAATTTCTAATACTTCCCATCTAGACATCTGTAAATGTGAAGTATTAACATACTCTGGAGTGTTTTCCAATACTTACAATCAACTCTCGAACTCACTGGACACCAGCTAGGTGTTCAACAACTTAATTCAATTCTGATACTAACCACCCAGCGTTAGCACAGACCCTACAGCTTAAGAGCTCAGTCCCACAAAACTGCCCCCTGCTTCAAATGTCAGTTGCAAGTCCTGGGCCTCCTGTGCTTCGGGCCAACCAGATATAAATGGGAGCTTCCTATGAACCCCTCCTAAAGTTCCATAACTTGTTAGAATGACTCACAGAACTCAGGAAGACACTTTACTTACATTTACCAATTTATTATAAAGGATACAAATGAACAGCCAGAAGAAGAGGTACACAGGCAAGATCTGGAAGGGTACAGGGCACAGCAGCTTCCATCCCCATGGGGTACTCCATGCTCCCACTGCGTGGACGTGTTCACCAAATTGGAAACTCATCAAATCTCATTTTAAGAGTTTTTATAGAACTTAATCTCCAGTCTTCCCCACCCCCTCCCTGGGGGACTGGAAGTTCCAGCCCTATAATCAATTGGTCTTTCTAGTGACCAGTCCCATCTTGCTGCTATATAGGGGTCCCACCCTAAGTCACCTCATTAGTATAAACTCAAGTGTAATAAAAAGGGATTCAATAACAAAACATACTCCTATCACTCGGGAAATTCTGAAGGATTTTAAGTGCTCTGTGCCAGGAACCAGAGATAAAGACCAAATATATTGCTTATGATAGCACACATACTTAGAAGGATGATCACTTATGGGAAATTGTATAGAAAAGGGTAACTGGTAGCATTTTCTAACCTCACTATGAGTAAGATACAAGTCCATATTCTCTGTAATTGTACAGAAGCTAACATTTTTGGGCCACACTCTTTCTGTATCTATAAGAGATCTCTTGAGAGATTGAGTAAAGGGGGACTCTGTACATTCCTCCAAATTTCTTTTCTTCCTTTTATGAAAACGAGTAAGACTTGAGAGTGGTCCTGTACCTCCAAATGAGGATCATGAAAAATGGAATGTGAAGAGGAGACTGCAGTGTTCCTTATGTGTATAGTGAAGTGCAGGAAGCAAAATAGCAGTACAACAGTGATAAATACAACTAGGCCCCAGCCTTTGGCAAGGACCTTGATGTACATTTTCTCATTTATTTTTTGCAACAACTCTGATTGGAAGGTACTTTTAGTCCATTTAACAGCTAAGAATACTGGACTTTGGAAAAGTTAACTTGTCCTAGATTTATTATAAATGGCACACACAAAATTTGAATCCTGATCTGATTCTTAAGCTCTCAAATATCACAATGAACTAGAAAAAACAAAATGCAAATTGGTACCCTGGCAGTACTGTTCTTGTCCTGTGTCCCAAGATTCCAAAACTTTTATAATCTGAAAGTTTGCCCTTCTCACACACGTGAGCATGTGATTGCTCCCTTTCTCCTGTGTCAGGTGGTCAAGTAGAAGAATAATAATTTCCTCAGGTGCAGTAGGTGATGTCTTTTGGCCAAGTCATTTCTATTCTCAAAACTCCTCAATGACTCCCCACCACTGTATCAATTAGGATTAATTCTGTCTGCTTGTGATAGGCAAGCTACAATAACACAAGGAATTATTATTTTATTCAAAATGAGTTTGGAGGCCGGGTACAGTGGCTCACACCTGTAATCCCAGCACTCTGGGAGGCCAAGGCGGGTGGATCACCTGAGCTCAGGAGTTTGAGACCAGCCTGAGCAACATGGTGAAACCGCGTCTCTACTAAAAATACAAAAATTAGCCAGGTGTGGTGGCATGCGCCTGTAATCCCAGCTACTCAGGAGGCTAAGGCAGGAGAATCACTTGAGCGGGTAGGTGGAGGTTGCAGTGAGCCAAGACCCCGCTGCTGGACCCCAGCCCAGGTGACAGGAGTACAATCCTGTTTAAAAAAAAAAAAAAAAAAATTAGTTTGGAGGCAGGCAGTTTAGAGGGGCATGTTGCCTTCAGTCATCAGGGACTCAGGCTTCTCCTATCTTTCTGCTTCATCCTTGAACTTGGTTTTCATCCTCTGGGTCACTTGTGGGACCTGTATGGTTGCTGGAGAATCTAATCGCAGAAATGGTGAAAGGGGTATCCCCAGATGTCTGTTCCCCTTTAATAGACTTCCCTGAAAGGCACACATAACATTTCCACTTGTACGTCATTGACCAGAACTTAATCGCATAGCCACGCCTAACTGTGATGGAGACCAGGAAATGTCTTTTATTTAAGCATATTGTTGCCCCTAATATTTTAGTTGTTTTACTAATAAAGTAGAAGTGAATGGATATTAGGCAGGCATTTAAGTCTCTGCTACAACTGCCTATGGAATTAAACACAAATTTATATCGACAGACTCTAGCATCATCCTACCTAATTGGTCTTGTATCTGACTCTTTGGATGCTATTCCACATTTTTATGTCTCTTCTTCTTTTTTTTTTTTTTTTTCCCGAGACAGAGTCTCGCTCTCTCGCCCCGGCTAGAGGGCAGTGGCGCAATCTCAGCTCACCGCAAGCCCTGCCTCCCAGGTTCACGCCATTCTCATGCCTCAGCCTCCTGAGTAGCTGGAGCTATAGGCTCCTGCCACCACACCCGACTAATTTTTTGTATTTTTGTAGTAGAGACTGGATTTCACCATGTTAGCCACAGTAGTCTCAATCTCCTGACCTCGTGATCTGCCCGCCTCGGACTCCCAAAGTGCTGGGATTACAGGCGTGAACTACCGTGCCCAGCCTATCTTTATGTCTCTTCTTATACTGTTCCCTTTACATGGAATATTTTCCCTTTCCTCTTACCATCAGCCTCTTACCTATCCTTTAAGGAACACTTGATGTGCTGCTTGAAGTCATTTCTGATCTTCCCAACTGATTTGATCACTCCCACCTTCAAACTCTCACAAAATGACTGACTTTAAACTTCCCAGACACCACTTTCTTTATGTCATTTCGCTGCTCTAAATCTTCAGTATCTTTTTATTTTCTCATAGAACATGTCTGAAACGTACTCAGGTGGCAGGGCACCAAATAGTCTCGTTCTCAAGAAAGCATCATGAATGGAAAGATGTTCAATTAATTAATTGATTCAGTCAACAAATAATTATAGTGACCCTATTATGCACATACACTGTGCTAGGTGCCTGGTACATGTTTAAAAGTAAGACGTTGTCAAAGCAAGCTTTATAGTTTCTTTCTGATTTTTTTTTTGTTGGGATTTGTTTACTATTTTTATGTATTTTTATGTCTCAGTGCTTGTTTATAGCTAAACAAGAGCAAAAAATCAAAGATTTCAAGAAAGCATATGTGAAAACCCTAAATAAAATATTTTACCCATTAATCAATTGATTTCTTTCTGTGGATTGGGAAAATAAAGTGACTATTTGATTTTACCAATAAAACCCCTTGATGCAAATCAAGGCACACTAATTTCACAAGAATCTAGCATGAGAACCACCACAGTGAGTCTAAACTTTACCCCTTCAATGTTCCCTCAAATCTGTATATTTCCAAAGATTCTCTCTTAGGTTGTAATACTACACAATACTATGCCTCAAATATCAATTAAAAGTAATGGCAAAAGCTGCAATTACTTTTGTGTCAACCTAATATATGTTGAAGATCTCAGATTATTTATCTCCAGCACCAGACTCCTCTTAGCTTCAAAACCAAATAATCAAATACCTACTGAACACTTCTTTTACAAGCCAAATAGGGAAAAGATCAACTTTCCCACAAGAGATGGGTAAAGCACAAGAGTAGAAAGGATAGAAGAAAGTTGAAAATGGCCAGTAAATTTATGAAAAACATCGACTCATCAGAAATCAAAGAAATATAAGTTAAAACAAAAATTAAAATATTAATACGATTTTCCCCAGCTAAACTGACAAAATGTGTAAGAAATGATAATATCTAATGTTTGATGGTAGGAGGGTTTAGAGCTCTCATATATAGCTTAAGGGAGAATAAATTGTGAGAGATTGAATATATAAAGGGACAATGGCCAGACCATATATTAAAATAGAACCCAGACACACAGTCTGGAGCAAGCTGCAGCAATTGCCCAGGAAACCAAGCCATTGTCTACAATAGACAACCCAGGAATCTAGCCTGATAGTCAAACTGCCATCTCTAGTAACAATCCAGGAACCTTAACTGTAACCTCTGAAACAATCAGCCTAAAATGACCAGGACTTTATTGGTAGTTAACAACTTCCTTAATTTTTACCCCGACTTCCAACTAACGCCAACCAGAGAAAACCAAATATCCACCCCTAACCAATTACGTAGGTTGCCCCACTTCTAGTTAGCCCACCTGCAGCTTTCTCATGCCAACAGCTTCCAACCAGGGCCCACCTGAAGCCTTCCCTTTTTCCAGCTTTCCACTCTTGTGCCTGTCTTTGAGTCTCTGCCACAGCGCAAGTGCTGGTGGCTGACTCCCTTTCTAGAGCAAGCTCTGAATAAATCCTCAATGGCATTTCTCACTTGAATGGTTTTTATTTCTACAGTTGATACCATCTTGTATTACAGCATTTTCTAAAATTATGCACAGGTATGTTAATTAGATGTACTTAAAGTATGCAACAAAATATAATGATTATATACATTACTTTTCATAGGATGGAATTATAAGGCAAAATCATGTTTTATTAAAATCACGTTTTAGAAGAATATTTTGCAATGTTATTGGGAAACAATCTTGAAATATGACTAAGTAAAAAAAGTAAATGACAAAACTTGGTAATATGATCTTTGCTGGAAAAAGTTTTTAAATAAATACAGAGAGAGAAAGAGAGAAGGGAAAGGAGGAAGAGAGAGAGAGGAAGAAGAGAAGAAAAAAGAAAGGCATATATCAAACAATCATAATCTAAGTGGAGAAATCATGAGTGGTTTTAGAATTTTATTTTATAATTTATTGTATTTTTCCAGTTATCTATCATGAACACATAGTACTTTTGTAATTAGAAAAATGTAATTTAAAAAAATCTAATGTGGTTGCTCAGGGAAATTTCCAATAAACTGTGTCTTAAAATGACATTTAGGATATTAGAAGGTAACAGGTTTCAGTGGGTACAGTTTTGGAAAAACTAAACTGCAAAATAAGCTGAGACAGTCCAAATTTGCTAAAGATATCATCAATATTCTTTTAGCTATTTGGTACAGTTAATTAAATAAAGGCTAAGATTATAGCTTGGAGTTAGTAGTGTAATGTGGTGTAAATTTGCTTGTCATTAGCTGTCAGACTTTTAGATTGAGAAAGGTAGCAATCTAAGAAGGAATGGAAGCTGAAGATTGGGAAAATAATCTACAACACATCCCCTAATTAGCAAGGGCATAAGAGTGAATTATTTTAACTTTCTCTTTCCACTCCGCTGATTTTTCAAGTTTCCTGAATTTATAAATGCTATTTAATAATGGAAAATATAGAAGCCATTCATATTGTTTAAGCAATGAAATAATGCTATTGTCATGAATAAAATGGCTATAATTTGAGTTAGTAAACTGTTTCAGACCTACGAAACAAGCATATGATACAGATCCTTGAAACCAGTGAGCCACTCTACAAATATAAGGTCTTAGGTCTGTTTTCCGAAGTCTATTAACAATTTTAGGTCCTATAGACTGAGAATGAGAAGTTGAATCTTACTTTTACCTCCATATATTTTTTGTTTTGTTTTGCTTTGTTTGTTTGTTTGTTTGTTTGAGAAAGAGTCTTGCTCTATCACCAGGCTGGAGTGTAGTGGCGTGGGCTCACTGCAACCTCTGCCTCCCGGGTTTGAGTGATTCTCCTGCCTCAGCCTCCCAAGTAGCTGGGACTACAGGAGTGCGCCACCATGACCGGCTGATTTTTGTATTTTTAGTAGAGAGGGGGTTTCACTATGTTGACCAGGATGGTCTCAATCTCTTGACCTCAGGGGATCCACCTGCCTTGGCCTCCCAGAGTGCTGGGATTACAGGCGTGAGTCACTGTGCCCAGCCCTTTACCTCCATATCTTGAAGCTGGGAGAGGGTGGATTGATTATGTGCAAGAAAAAAAGCAGGTGATTTGACACAGATTCAGTGACAGTGAGGCTGAGTACTCCTCAAACTTTAAAGTATATGCATATGACTGAGGGATATTATTAAAATCTAGATTGTGGTTAAACAAGTCTTTCAAAGGGCCCCAAATTCTTCATTTTTAACAAGCTCCTAGGTAGTCTTTGGACTACACTTAGAGTAGTTGGAGAGTACAAGACCACCTAGATAAGAGAGTCTCAAACTCTCACTTCACATGAGAAAATGGGGTTTGGAGTTCACATGTGAATTTCATCCTGTCCACTGGCCCATCATGAACCTGCTAGTTCATAGTAGGTTTCTTCCTCTAATCCAGCTTTCCATACCTGTGTCTCTTCCCTTTTCCAGTCTCTCCAAAAGGAAACAGGCTGATAATATTTTATTGTAATCAACAGAGTATACTGAATGCGGAACAAGCTTGGGGAATTGAGAGTTTCTATGGTTAAATGAGCAGAGAAAAATCTGTAAACTTTGGCTATATCTTTAATAAGACCCATAACACCCTTTTTGAGAAAGAGAAAGAGAATAAACATTCTCATTCCGGAAAAGTAGAAAGGCCAGGAAGGCCCAGAGTGAATGGCCTTCAGCTTTGCTTGCTTGGGCGGCTTGACTTCTCAGTGAAATAAAATGGAACCATAAAACAAAAATGCCCTTGTGGGTAAGACAGTGGCAATAATCCTCTGTTTTCCTTCTTCATCCCAATCTCATCTGTTCACCATAGAAGAGGAGATTGCCAAGTTGGAGAGGCTGTAGTCCTGTCACTCATAATGGGAAAGAGAAAATTGGAGTTTGTGAGGAAAATCAGAAAAGTAGAAGATCTCATTTTATCTCTCTTTCCCATGGATACTGGACTGAGAGCTTCCACAGTCTCTTTGGTCTGTATTAAAGTCTTTCTGGGATCTGGAGGTCACCATGAGCAATGTTTGACCCTGGTCTGCTTTGCAAGATATTTCAGAAACTCTTGGGTTAGGTTTATACTTTTCCTAGGTTTATACTTAGGACATTGGGTGATTGCTTATGGATTTCTTTTTTCTTTTTCTTTTTTTTTTTTTTTTTTCCAGATAGGGTCTCACTTCATTGCCCAGGCTGGAGTGGCACCATCAAGGCTCACTGCAGCCTTAACCCCCACCTCAGCCTCCTGAGTAGCTGGGACTACAGGCACACACCATTATGCCCGACTAACTTTTGGTATTTTTTGCAGAGACAGGGTTTTGCCATGTTGTCCAGGATGGTCTCAAACTCTTGAGCTCATGAAATCTGACTGCCTTGACCTCCCAAAGTGCTGGGATTACAGGTGAAAGCCACTACACCTGGCTGCTTATAGACATTTAAATGCCCCAGGGTGGTCTATCCTGTTGGCTGAGTGATTAGCCCACTGGAAGAAGAACCCCAGCAAGGCTTGGAGGAAGAAGATGGAGGTAAGGCTGTTTAGGCCCTGGGGAGAAGACAGGTGTCTCAGAGATGATGTCACCTTGGCTTCTGGGCCATTGAGGAATCATGGGTTGAGCAAGCTACAGACAGAGTACTGAGTCCATGACTTCCTACTGGGTCAGACTCAATGAGGCACAGGGAGTCAAAAATGTACTGAGGCAACCACCACATGCTGCCATTTGCGATGCCCTCTACTGGTCACTAGCTACTCCAGTGAATGGAAATTTTTAAATGTCTGTCTTTGGATAAGGTGCTGCAGATTCCTGAGGATTAAGAAGAAGAATTCATAATGTTCAGAAACATGGAGAGAGGATCACTCATTCTGAAGGCTGGAATACAGTGGTTGTGCAGATTTGGACCAAAGACAACTTCATATTGTGTCTCCACTTGAACATTTACCTATTGAATATCCTCAACAAAAGTTTAACATTTAATTTATTAAACAATAGAGATTCTTTTTTAAAATCAATGTTCATATGACAGACAGGAGAAGACAACTTAAAGTAGCAAGCAAAAATAATAATATTATTTGTTGGTGTATAAATTTTCTCTGGCTCCCCACTGCAAAGTCTGCTTTATATTCACTGAATGTACTTAAAAAAGAGAGAGAGAAAAAAAGGATAAGAACACTTTTAGAGTAAGCAGCATTTGGCAATCACAGAGACTTTGGCATCAGACAGGGCTGAATTCTGTTACTAGTTCTGCTTCTTAATAGCTGCATGACCTCTGAGCTACGGTATTCTCCCCTATAAATGGTGATGATGGTAGGAATTGCTGTGAGGATTAAATGAGATAATTTATGCAAAGCTATAAACCCAGGGCGTGATATAGTTAAGTCCTTAATAAACACTAGAATAACTACAGAAACAAGAACAACAATAAAATAAGCTATAGTATTAGCAATGGTTATGTTCAGATTCTTCAAAGCAGAACTCCATTGAGTTTGGAGAATTGGCAGCAGAAATGAGCCCCAAGAGGTCCGTCCCCTAGAAGAGATTTCCAGGCTCAGATGAAGCTAAAACTACATTTCCCAGAAGGCCCCGGGCCCAGGGTCTGGTTTCCTCTCATTTCCGGGTGTGTCATGTGATTCTCCGGTCGCGCCATGGCGGAAGCAGAGGAGCAGGTAAAGGGTGCAGTTGGTAGTTGAGGGCACAGGGATATGGAGACTAGGGTGGGCTGTTTGGGGAGGGTGGAGTGGAGTGGGTGGAGGTGCGGAGCTGCTGGAAGAGGGCAACGCAGGTCCGCGGCAGGGCGGGATGGGACGGTGAAAGCTGCTTTCGGAGAGCAGAGAGGATGCCAGCCCCGGGAGGGCACCTGGGGAAAGCGCACCGACACACCCCCGCCTTCGGGAGGCGGCCTTTCCTCGGGCCCCATCCCTGTGCCCTTTGCCCAGTGAAATTTTGGCATGAAGGCAGGCCAGGCTACCCCAGGGACTGACTGCCTGTGGGAGGCGGAAGAGAGGCCAGGTGACTGAAATTTACGTTGCTTTCCACTTGAAGTAGGACAGGAAGAACTAGGAGAGAGTAGACGATGAGTTTTGTTTTGTATCGGATTTAGGTACAGAACTGGAGCACTGTTGCGGTGCAGCAGGGATTAAGTGCATCGGTTCTGGAGCAAAAATGCTTGGGGTCCAAGTGCTGGTTCCTTTTCTTACTCAATGTGTTACTTTGAGCTACTGATTTAACTTTCTAGTGTAAGATGGGGATAATAATAGGACCGTCCTCAGAGTGTGGTTTAAGATGGAGAGCGTTTATACACAGTTAGAGTGCTTAGAACTATTGGGCTCAGTAAAAGTTAAATGGGATTATTTGTGGCTGGCAGTATCCAGTCAACAACTGGCAATGTGGCACTGGAGTTTAGCGTAGAAATTAGTGATGGGAATACGGATTATTTTCATATAGCGGTAGTGGTAATCCCACATATTATGAAATGACGAAGTAAAATAAAAAAGACAAAAAAGTGAAGCAGACCAAAAGAGAGGCTAGAACTTGGGGGAGATAACCTGAGTTTCCTTTTCCAGTGTTATTTCAGTTGGATACTGTTTTTCCTCACAAGTTAACAGGGCTGTTAGCAGTGATTGTCTCTAAACAGTGACTTGATGGGCTGTTTAGTGTCGTAAGACATTTACCTAGTTCAATAATTTTTACTATTTTCAACATACTTCATTTGTTTTTACTTCATAGTGAAAATTTGCTCTGTATATGTTTTACATATGCCAATAATTGAGACATTTCACTAGGATGAAATTTGGTTTGGCTGGTCCTTGTGATAACAAGATAACAAAATCTCTTATCTAACACTAGAACCTCACATTTCCATTCTGGCAATTAAAAGGAAAACGCTCCATAAGAACGTATCATTTCATGACTGCCATTGCTCGTTTGAATAAGGGCGAGATTGTTTTTCACATTGTGCATCTATTTCATGTTGAAATGTTTGTTTCATGGTTTGATTTAAAAGCAAAAAACTGAGTTTCATATGTTCTTAGATATAGTATAATAAAAATGGAGAGAGTTGCTCTTAGAAAAACCAGTGTTTTTTCTTCCCTTGAAAAAAACCTGTGAAATATTTACCACTGTTTAGTGCCGAAGAAGAATTTGACAAAGTTGTTGGATGTAAAAATGACGCATACAAAGTTAGGGATATAATAATGTTTCACATTTGTACATTATTTTCTAGTTTTAAGACCCTTCCATATTGCATTTGGTCTTCTAAAAGAATTCTGTGAGGTAAATGTTTATTCTTTTTTTTTTTTTTTTTTTTTTTTTTTTGAGACGGAGTCTCGCTCTGTCGCCCAGGCTGGAGTGCAGTGGCGCTATCTCGGCTCACTGCAAGCTCCGCCTCCCGGGTTTACGCCATTCTCCTGCCTCAGCCTCCCGAGTAGCTGGGACTACAGGCGCCCGCCACCTCGCCCGGCTAATTTTTTTGTATTTTTAGTAGAGACGGGGTTTCATTGTGTTAGCCAGGATGGTCTCGATCTCCTGACCTCGTGATCCGCCCGTCTCGGCCTCCCAAAGTGCTGGGATTACAGGCTTGAGCCACCGCGCCCGGCCGTAAATGTTTATTCTTATACATGGGTGAAACACCTTTGATGTTCCAGACTTTCTAGTGGCTTCTAATCTTATTCAGAGGAAAAGCCACAGCCATTACAGTAGCCTGGTTGCCCCACAGGACCTTGACCCAGCTGCCTCTAGCCACCTTTTCTTGACCTCGTTTTTCCAACTACCCTTCTGTGATTCTGCATCGATTGTACTGGCTTTCTTATTCTTCAAAAAGCCAGGCAGGTCCTACCTCAGGGACTTTGCTCATGCTGTTTCTTTTTGAGGAACGCTGACGTTTACAGGCTTAATTCCTCATTTCCTTCATGTCTTTGTCCAAGTGTTCTTTTCCATTGCGACCTTCCCTCACCGTGCTTTGAAACATTCCTGCATTATTTTTCTCTATAATGTGCATCACCGTTTGACATACTGTATTTTAAAATTTGTTGTTTTTTTTTCCCCTGTATATTGCTGTGTACCTCTCACCACAGAGCTTGGAACATCATGACAAGGATTTATTCACTGTTGTATGTCCAATACCTAGAATATTGCTTGGTACTTAATAAAATGTGTTAAATGATTGACTTTTACTGATAAGCAAATTGAAATTCAGGCAACTTGAGTAACGTGCTCAGGCTTATATCTATAATATAAATCTCCAGTCCTCTGTCTCCAAAGCTCATGACTTTTCATTAGAATATCCTACCTTTTAAAAATATATGTAGGAACCTCAATCTAAATTGTTATTTTTTAGTTTATAAAGTAGCATTAGCCCTTTTCATTTTAATGATTTTCCCTCAAGCCATCATTCCACCTTTGATACTTTAACAGCCTAATATATAGTTGGAATGGGCATTCTCCTCTCCAATGGTGTGAATATCTTTCTTAAAAAGACCAGTGGTGGGCCAGGCACAATGGCCCATCCCTGTAATCCCAGCGCTCTGGGAGGCCGAAGTGGGGCGATTGTTTGAGCCCAGGAGTTCAAGACAAGCCTGGGCAACATAGCAAAATCTTGTCTCTACAAAAATTACAAAAATTAGCGAGGCATGGTGGTGTGTGCCTGTAGTCCCAGCTACTTGGGAGGCTGAGGTGGGAGGATTGCTTGAGTCAAGGAAGTTGAGGTAGCAGTGAGCCATGATTGTGTCACTGCACTCCAGCCTGGGCAACAGAGCAAGACCCTGTTTCAAAACAAAACAAAACAAAAAATCTCCCCCAGCAGTCTATTGTAAATGGCCGAAAGAAACAAACATTTACAAATTGTTAAGTTCTTTTTTTTTAAAGAAAGCTAGTAATTTTACCTAATCTTATCTTTTATAGATTAAAAATGGTTAAGCTTTTCTCTGTTTTTTGTTTTTTGTTTTTTGTTTTTTTGCATTTGACAGTAGGAAGCCATTGAAATCTGATGGCGGTAGTAGGGCTTTATTATATCATTTTTTAAAAAGCTAAAAGTGTATAAAAATGGAGAAAATTGGGCTGGGCTGGGTGCGGTTGCTGTGGCTCAGGCCTGTAATCCCAGCGCTTTGGGAAGCCAAGGTGGGTGGATCACCTGAGGTCAGGAGTTCGAGACCAGACTGGCCAACATGGTGAAACCCTGTTGCTACTAAAAATACAAAAAAATTAGCCAGGCAGTGGTGGTGGGCGCCTATAATCACAGCTACTCGGCAGGCTGAGGCAGGAGAATCACTTAGAGAACCCAGTAGGCAGAGGTTGCAGTGAGCCGAGATTGTGCCATTGCACTTCATTCAGCCTGGGTGACAAGAGGGAGACTCCATCTCAAAAAGAAAAAAAAAAAAAGGAGAAAATAAACTGTTCTATTGAACTTTTTAGAAAACTTGACATAATTTTTTTTCTTGGTATCATGTATCATGAATGCCAGTGATCTCCAGAATTAGCAACACAAAACTAAACGTCTCCACATTATCTTTCCTGAGTGGTGGTGTTTCTCTCATGATTGCTCCCCTCCCTGTTCATTTTCAGAAGAACCAAAATAGTGACATCTGCACTGAGTTATTGTAATATAAAACAGCTCAGAGGATCTAAAACTAAAAACACTTTTTAGATATGAATGAACATTTTTTTATAAGTCTTTGGGAAATCCTTGCTTTTGCCTAATATGGTAAAGGTAGTTGTCAAAAGTAACTACATATATATTTTATAGTTTACAGAAAAAACGAATACCCTGCATTCTGCCTGGAAATCTTCTAACCAGCAGTTTTACTTAGCTCCAAAACGATTTATAGTTGACCTTCATAATCACAGATGCCCAACAGTATTTGTCCATATCTTTCTTATGAATAACATTCTGCTTGAAGTCTGGTTGTTTGTGTATTTGTCTTATCTCTCCTAGAGATTGCTGAGTCTTCAAGAATAAGAACAAGAACTTACTCATGTCTGTATCTTCCACAGGGCTAGTGCTTTCTAGGTACTAAGTGTTTACTAAAGTGTTTAAATGAATTTATTAAGGGGAAAATAGCATTTCAAATTGTCAAATTGTAAATTAGTAGGATTTGCATGAAATTATTTTATCTTACTTGAACCTTTTGTAAGTTATTAATTCAGATGTAATGTGGATTACATCTCTCCTATAATGTGGATTACATTCTATACTTTCTTTACTCTTGCCTGCTCCCCAGGTATCCTTTGATCTTTCCTACTCAACCAGCCTGGACCCTGCCTGGTCCATTAAAGTATTTCCACGATTAGACCATCTATTTCTTAACCACGTAGGAAAGTTTCTACTTTGAATTCTCCTTCTGCATTTTAGAAATTAGGGGATTTCTGTCCTTATTGTAGATTACTTATGGATTATTAGATGTCACATTTGTCCTGTATATCCCTGTGTGATTATGTTACAATAAAAATCAAATCAATACAATTTTGCGTGCCTCAATTTTCTTGCCTGTAAACTGGGAATTTTACTCTCTCAAACTTTGGTGAGTATGAAGTATGTCAAAACTTTTGTGAGTATAAACTATGTAAAACTGGATAGGCTGAAATGGTCGTATAAATAAGACAGAGGTTAATCATCGAAACCTGGACTTGGCTTACGTACGCCCAATTCTTTTTCTTACAGTTTGGCTAAGATAGATATTTTAAAGGCAGCGTTACTACTAACTAAAGGAAAAATAAAACCCAAACAAGAAGTTTTAAAAGTATAGAATCAGACAGATTTTTAGAGGGCGCACTCTCCCATCATGTAACTAAAATGCAGTCACAAATTAGTTTTGCTTTACTTGTGGATTGCTTTATTAGTTTTTCCACTTATTTTCACCTGAGTTGGTCGGCTAGAGGCCAGTTCACTAGTTGATTATTAGTAGCCTCCCCCACACCCACATTAACACCTTGGAGAGAGGACACTCATCAGATCAGGGGCTTCTGTGTCTCATGCTACTTCCCATTCATGGCTGTGCAGTCCCCTGTTGCCTCTGTATCTTCTTGATGCCTGGGCCTCCTCATGGTTTTTTTTGTTTTTGTTGTTGTTAAAAACCACTTGTGATTCCAGGCTCTTATTTTAAACCTACTGAATCAGAATCTGTGAAGATGGAGTGTATTAGTGGGTATTAGCTAACTCCCCAAACTGAGTTTTGATGATTCTGATGCAAAGCCAGATTTGGGACTGGATCATCGGGTCGCCAGGTTTGTCCTTTTTTCCACGCTGGGGCAGACATCAAGGTTTTTCTTCATTTGCAGAATAACATGAGTGCAGTAGCTGAGCCCAGTGGGTGGAGTGGGCTTGGTAACCTGAGTCCTCATCTTTCCTACTCCACCAGTGTAGTCCCTGAGTATCTAAAACTGGCCACAACTCCTTTGAGGTTTTTGAAATTGAAGCTCTGTGACAACAGAGATATCACGTACGTACCACACAAAATATTTCCTCCTTCCTCTGCCTGTATCAGACAGTGCCTATATCAGAACTCCCTTTCTTATTATGATCAGCTAGGGCACACAGTTTGTTGGAAAGAGAGAGAAGGTGGCAGTACCTCAGTGAGTGTTCACATGTACCTCCAGGCATAGATGGAGATAGATGATTTCTTGGAGCCTGGTCTCTGCTCGTTTTTTTCCTGCAACACAGAGCCAGGTGAGCCCTCCTGCAAAGTTTGGAGTGGCCTTCCTCAGGCCCCAGCCTACCATTTCTCCCCCAAATTCTGTTTTTCTTTCCCGACAGTACGTGGGCACTTACAATTCTGAGGACTTCACAACCCAGGCAAGTCCTGGATCCTCTCTCTCCTGGGCTGACAGTCTTCCTTTTCACCACTCCTGACCTCTGAGGCCAGCTGGGCCAAGCCTTCTCCCAGGCCACTGTCATAGGGTTCTGTGCTGATGGGAGGATTAGGGGTGGGGGTTGGTTAAAAGCCTATTAGAGAAGTCTTCTAGGAGCTTAAGTAATTATTGGAATTGCTGCATCCTTGTTTGAGGCTACTTTCCTGCAGTTCCCTTTCTGTAGCTGTCCTACAGTTCATAAGCTAATAATTCAGATGTGAATCTGGAGAAAATATGCTTGTTATTGCTCATAAGGGAAAGGCAATATATGGAGGAGGAAGAAGATTGTTCTAGATTGGCAGCTTATCTCATCATCATCACCAGCAACATGTTTTTCCAGTAGGATATTGGGAGACAAAGAGGGCAAAGCCTTTGGGTTTATCCACAGCATATATGTAATGAGAACTAGTAGGACAAGGCATTTAATATTAGGTGCTAACTGAGGGGCATGGGAAGAAATGTAAAAACCAAGATGTTGAAGAGAGAGTGAAGGTCCTCAGGCTGAGTGCCTGGCAACCCCTCCCTGGGGTATCCCCGAGAGGTCCACTGAGCCTGTAGAGCATTCCATCAGGATGAGTGCAGGATGGGGCCAGGGGCCTTCTAAATGGAGAGAATGACATGAGGAAAGTAAAGAGCAAGCAGCACAAACTCAGGCAGGCAGGTGGTGGTGCACATGAGCAGGAGTGCCTTGGTGTTGGAAACTGGGAGTGGTGGGGGTGGTGAAGTGCATTCTGTCCTGGGTGTATGTTATGTGGAACTGTGGATCCTATGTAGACATACAGTCAGAAGTACGGGTTTTTATATGGAAGCTTTTTTAAAAACACCATCCAGGCCAAACAAAACACCTGCAGGCCATATCCAGACCCTAGGCCACTGATTTGCCACTTGTGGCATAGAGATACAAGCAGTGTCTCGGTGAGGGGTCCCCCAGTGTGGCTGGAGGGTCTCAGGTTTGTGGAGAAAGTGGGGAGTGAGGCTAAGGGTCTGTTGGGGGCCAGACTGAGAAGGACTTTGACTGCTGGGGAATCTGAAAGCTATTCTTCAGGCTGGGGCACTACTGAGGGTTGTTTGAGGAGGGCAGTGGCCATTTGGTCTGTGCTTTGGGAAGATAATCCTGTTGGCAGGTGATGAGTATATTAGGCCACATGTCAAGGCACAGAAATCATTAGGTAAAGCTGTTTGGGTAGGTGATTGGGCTTAAGGGATTGGTTGGCAAAAGAAAGGTAAAGTGAAATGTTTCTGAGTTTAGCTGTCAATCTGTTACCCAGAATTGGCCCAGCTAGACATTTGTATCACTGGGTATCTTCCAGCCTATCACTTTTGCTTTGATCAGAACAGCACTTTTTTTTTTTAAATTGTAGTAAAATATTCATAGCATAAAATTACCATTTTAACCATTAAAAAAGTTGAAAACATTTTTTTGTAGAGACAGGATCTTTCTATGTTGCCCACGCTGGTCTCAGATTCCCTGGCCTTAAGCAGCCCTCTTGCCTCAGCCTCCCCAAGTGCTGGGATTACAGGCGTGAGCCACCCCCGCCTTAATCATTTTTAAGTGTATGATTCAGTGACATTAAATATACTCACATTGTTGTGCAACCATCACCACTGCTGTCGTTTTGATGTTTGTCCACCTAAAATCTCATGTCCCCCCAAGTATTAGAGGTGGGCGGTGTTTGAGCCATGGGGGCAGATCTCTCATGATGTTTTGGTCCTATCATTGAGACAGTTAGTTCTCTCTATGAGTTCCCACGAGAGATGGTTGTTAAAAAGAGCCTGGCACCTCCCCATTGCCCTCTTTTGCTTCCTGTCTTGCCATGTGATCTCTGCATATGCCAGCTACCCTTCAACCTACTGCCATGAGTAGAAGCAGCCTGAGGCCCTCATCAGAAGCAGATGCTGGTGCCATGCTTCTGGTACAGACTGCAGAACCATGAGCCAAATAACACTCTTTTCTTTATAAATTAACCAGCCTTAATTAGGTGTTCCTTTAGAGCAACGCAAATGTGCTAAGACAGCTACTCTGCCTCTCTAGAACTTTTAGTCCTCACAAACTGAAACTCTGTACCCATTTAACAATAACTCCCCGCCACATCCTCCCTCTGCCTTTGGTAACCTCTGTTTTATTTCTGTGTTATATAAGTGGAATCGTGCAATATTTGTCATTTTGTGTTTTGCTTATTTCACTTTGAAAACAGCATAATTTTATAACATATCTTCAGGATTTGAAGTTAGATTCTTTAAATGAGAGTATGAAGCTTAAAAAAAGTTTGAAAACCACTGACTCATTCTCAAATTGTTACCATTCTCGAAGTTCAGCCTTCTTGGATTTCTTACTGAGGGCATTTACTTTATGTCTTCTTGTTTGCCTTTCTGTCTCTAGCACGTTAATTAGAGGGCTTGATGAATGAACAAAGCTAAAAAATAACAGACCAGCCTAATTCTTGACATCACTCATGCATTGCTTTGGTAGGATTGTGGAAACAAGTTTTTTTTAAGGTCACCTGTCTGTGTGAGATGTTCGCAGTGGTGCTGAGGGCAAGTCTCAGAGTTTCCTAGGGTAAATGTTCTCCATCAATTCTGTAGCCAAAGAAGCTACTCTCAGGGCCCAGTTTTCCCTGAAGATTCGGATCTCAGATCTTCATGCCTCAAGGTGTCAAATTCTGGCACTGCATGCTTTCTGGTGTGGAGAAAGAGTGTAATTTGATTTTGAGTTTTTGGATTGAAATTGCTGGTTGGAGACTTGTGTTTTTTCTTTTTTAATTTATATAAATTTAAGGGGCACAGGTACAATTTTGTTACATATATTGCATAGTGGTGAACTCTGGGATTTTAGTGTCACTATCACCTGAATAATGTATATTGTATCCATTAAATAATTTTCTTATCATCTACCCTTCCCAGTCTCCATGGTCGGCCATTCCCTACTCTTTGTCCAAGTGTACACATTATTTAGCTTCTACTTATAAGTAAGAACATGAGTATTTGACTGTTTCTGAGTTGTTTCACTTAAGATTTTTTGTTGTATTGTTTTAATTGAGACAGGGTCTCACTCTGTTGCTCAGGCCGGAATCCAGTAATGCGATCACAGCTCACTGCAGCCTTGACCTGCTGGGTTCAAGTGAGTCTTCCGGGTCAAGTGGTCCTCCCAAGTAGCTGGGACTACAGGTGTACGCCACCACACCTAGCTAATATTCTTTTTATTTTTTCTAGAGATGAGGTTTCACCATGTTGGCCAATCTGGTCTCAAACTCCTTACCTCAGGTGATCCACCCACCTCGGCCTCCCAAAATGCTGGGATTACAGGCGTGAGCCACCGTGCCTAGCCCAAATGTTTTTGTTTTAATGAAGAACATAAATGGGGTATTCACCCATTTACCTCATGTGCATACTTGAGTGGATTCTATATGAGGAAAAAAAAATTTCCTTAGGTTTAATGTAATTTTTCTGAAAAGAGTACTCAAATGTCTTTTTAGAATTGTACGTACAGGAGATAGGAATCTAAGTGTACTTTATTGGCATAGTTATCAAAGCCTTGTATTGCTGATGCTAATAACATAATATTCAGCAACTCACAGAGATGGAAAGGATGTTAGAAGTCATTAAACTTAACCTCTAAGCCTCACTCTTCCGACCCCAGTGGTGTTAGGAAAGTTTATAATGTTGCGGGTGGTGAATGGAACATAATGAGTAGTTTATAATAGATGTTCAGTAAAGAAGTCAGAATACTGACTGTTAATGTTAAAGTGGACTATGTCCACAAGAGAAGGATCAGTAGAGTAAGGGGACTAAAACCAGAAACTGTGATGGTGAGTGCAGAGGAGAAACATTTTAGAAGGTGGAACATGATACATGTCATTAACTCTCTGGACAGCTATCATGTAGTGGAATAATTGGTTTTTTTATGTAGTGCTAAGAACAAAAATGTTACTGTGGATTATTGTAGCTTCAAATGAATACGAACTTTATGAGACTTGGATTGACATTAAGCTAAACAGGCTGCATTGAGATATAGAGGAGATTCTAATATTCATTGTGGTTAATGATACAAGTATAATAAAATTCTTAATTACAAGGAACATATCCCCATTTTACGCATGGCCTTTGAGGGCAAGGACTGTGTTGTCCTCCAGGCTGTACTTTGGAGGGTGCCTGCCACCTGTCAGGCTCTTGCTGATTTTTAATGAATGAAATTAAAATTATTTTAAACACCAGATTTACATTTATCCTGCTATCCAACTTGTATTGAGTAATATATGCATCTGATCTTCCTTAAAATGTTCTTTTTTTCCTTGAAAATATATTAGTTATATCTAAAATGTCCTTGGCCCATTTTTTCTTGTTCTTTGTTTATCTCATGGATTGTTGTAAAGTGCTTACATTCAGTGTCAGCATATTAGTTGTAACCTTTTATTGCTATTGATATCTATAAGTACGTTAAGTAAATCTTCATTTTGCTGACCTCTTTGAGGATGCATGGTATCAGCAGATTCTCTCTTTCACTGGACAGGTGAGAGATTAGCAGGATCAAGTCAATTTTTCCCTTTTTGCTTTGTTTCCTTCAGAGCAGCAAGATTCATTGTCTAGCAAGAGGGAAACTGTGTTAAATGGCGGAATTTGTCTTAGTGGTAATGGTTTAAAGAGTGCATGTAAATTATACAGCTAGTTTACACAGGGTCTGATAGGTACCACTGCAGGAGATTCTTTTTAAAAAGCTGTTTTAGCAAGACAATCATTTTAACTCAACCAGATTAATAGCATGATAATTAATAACACAAGAGCTTTTCAGTATAAAAATTGGCTTGTAGATAACATGAGATGGCAGTTTCCTCTTGCCTTCTGAGATTAGTGAGGCTGCTTTGCCAGATGGGTTTCCATTATTAACAAGGGAGAGAGTCTTCCAGGGCCTTAGATGACAAGTTCCTGGGGTAATTTGTTTACCTGTTAACTCTTTGAGGGAGAGCAGCAGGATCTGCCTGCCAGGGTGTGGAGAAGTTGTAGGAGACACGTGAAAGTCAGAGCATGTGGTCCTCTAAAGAACAGTTTTAGATTCTCTTCCAAAAAGGGCAGATGGGTGGTGATAGGAACACAAGGATTCTTTCCCCTTGCAAATGATTGTTATTCTTTTATCATCTCTTCTGACCATTTTCTTTTTCTGTGCTTTGTAGGAAACTGGGTCCCTTGAAGAATCTACAGATGAGTCTGAGGTAAGGTGGTGACTCAGGAGCCCTCGGATTTGTAGCTCACCACGTTGTTCTCTTGAGTTGCGCTGCTTTGCTAAATGCAACATTCGCAGGGGCTGAGGGTGTAAAGCAGGGCCGTAGGTAACTGAGCCGTGGGGAAGAGCTTTTAATATGCCAGTTATCTTAAAAAAGATTAAATGGATTAGCTTAAAAATTAAACAAGAAAAGGAACAAAAAGTTTTCATCTGGAACAATATTTTAACTTGAAACATGTTGGCAGTGGGAAAATTGATACAAAGTTTTAGAAATTTATCTCAACACTTTAACATCCCCCTTGCCTGCTTTTTAAAAATAGCCACTGTAGGTTTTATGATGTTTATTCTTTCTTTGTTCTTTTAATGAATGTGACATGTTTATTGGTATAATTTTTGAATCATTGAAATTGGAGTTTGCTTCTTAAAAAGGGAACTACCTTAAAAGTTGTTAGGGTGTTGTGATAAAAATAGTTTCTTAAGGAGAATAATATATAAGGAAGGACTTAAAAAAAATTATTTTCAAGTCTGCATAAGAAATGTTTAAGTGTAAGTTTTTTTTTCTGTTTCTTCTTTTTTGAGACAGAGTTTTACTCTTGTTGCCTAGGCTAGAATGCAATGGTGCAGTCTCAGCTCACTTCAACCTCCGTCTCCTGGGTTCAAGTGATTCTTTGGCCTCAGCATCCCAAGTAGCTGGGATTACAGGTGCCCGCCACCATGCCCAGATAGTTTTTGTGTTTTTAGTAGAGACAGGGTTTCACCATGTTGGCCAGGCTGGTCTCCAACCCTTGACCTCAGGTGATCTCCCTACCTCAGCATCCCAAAGTGCTGGGATTATAGACATGAGCCACTGTGCCTGGCCCAAGCATAATGTAATTGGCTTATCAGTTTTCTAGATGGACTCAGAAGAAGTACATTTTTCCTTTTAATATTTTGTTTCACTCAGAGAAATGAAAATGTACCTGTGATAACCTGGAAATACACACTGACATGACTCTAGCCATGATAATCTGTTACATTTGGGTTGATATTGCATAAGCTTATGTGATTTTTGTTGCTTTTCCAAGGAAAAGTTGGGCTTGTGCATGTTTCTGTAGAGAACAGCTTATATATCAGGGATGTCCAATCTTTTGGCTTCCCTGGGTCACATTGGAAGAAGAAGAATTGTCTTGGGCCAGACATAAAATATACTAACAATAGTTGATGAACTAAAAAAAATTGCAACAAAAAATCAAACAATGTTTCAAGAAAGTTTATGAATTTGTGTTGGGTCACATTTAAAGCCATCCTAGGCCACTTGTGGCCTGTGGGCCATGGGCTATATATTATGTCATTGCGTAGTCATGGTTTCTAACATTTTCATTGATAAGGACTTCCATTACTGTGGGGCTCCTGGTAAGGCATTTCTGAGTTTGCTTATAGATAGGGTATATTTGTTAATTTCTCATAGAGTATTGAAAAGCATTTTAGGTTACCTTATTTTAGAAATCTCTGGTTAACTAAGATTCCAGTGTTCTTAGAATCATTGGTACGGAATCATACAGTGTTGGAACTCTGTCCAGGAATTTCATATGACAGGTGAGGAGGGTGTTGGCAGCCACCTAAATCTAAATCTTTCTACACATGCTCCAAATACTAAACAGCTCAACAAGGAGAGCAAATAAAAGCACACACAATCTAGGCCTTCCAGTATGATTAGCAAATGGGGAGTAACACAAACTTCAGTGCAAGTGGAGAAATAAACATCCAAAGCCAGCAGAATCGGCTCTGGAGTTGACACTGGAGCTGACAGTCAGATGGAGACTGGGTAGAAATGAAGAGAGTACAGCTGAGACCCAGCCAAGGCAGAATGCACATAAAAATCATGCTTAGTGAGAAGGGGGCCCCATTCTTAGTGGGGAAATATGAGAACAGATGTGAGACTTGGTAGATTTGGAGAATTTAAAGAAAGGAACTTGAAAGTATATGGGACTTTAGGTGACAGAGTTGGATGGTGTTGCTTTTGGGAGAGTTGGGGGCGGCATCCCTTAGAGGCTTGGCAGTGAAAGAAAAGGACAAAGCAGAGGAAATTAAGGGTGCCCAGAGACAAAGAACATCATCAGATCAGGAGACTTACTACTCACCACGAAAGGATGCCACTTAGAAAAGAAAATGCAGAAACCTGGTAAACCACACAGATGCCTCACCCCTTCTTCCCTAGTAGCATCTAGTACTGCTATCCAGGAAAATCCAAGTCATTTAAAAATGAATTGAAATGACAGGTAACATCCATAAAAAGCTGCTATAGGAAGAAAATAGAATCAGAAAGCAGAAAACAATAACATAACACTCCATCGTGAGTAGAATATCTATCAACAAGCATTTGCAGATACAATAAACTACCTTAACATGTTTTTTGTTTTGTTTTGTTTGTTTTGTTTTCTTTTTTGAGACAAGTCTCACTTTGTCACCCAGGCTGGGGTGCAGTGGCACGATCTCAGCTCACCGCAACCTCGACCTCCCAGGTTCAAGCAATTCTCATGCTTCAGGCTCCTGAGTAGCTGTGATTACAGGTGTGTACCAACATGCCTGGCTCACTTTTGTATCTTTAATAGAGACAGGGTTTTGCCATGTTGGCCAAGCTGGTGTCAAACTCCTGGCCTCAAGTGATCTACCTGCCTCGGCCTCCCAAAGTGTTGGGATTATAGGCGTGAGCCACCGTGCCTGCCCACAGTAAAGTACCTTAAATCAGATATTTAAAAACTATATTAGAAATGGACAAAGAAACTAGGAAGTTAGGGAATGAGAGTTGGCCAAACTGAGGAGAGAAATGGAAGGAAAAGGTAGTTATTTTAAGGTTGAGGAAAGTGAGACCCAAATGTGGCCTGATTGTCTAATGTCCTACAGCTGATGAGTGGGAGAAAGGGATTCCAACTCTGGGCTCTTTCCATTGTCTTGCTGTCTAGCCTCCAGTGCCTGCTGCTTTGGATAGTGCTAAAGGACTGGAGGTGGACCCTCATTTGTCACTTGGCCATACCTTGTGGTTTTTGTGTGACCTGGGCATAGCGCTTACCTCCTGTATTCTTCGGTTTCCTCGTGTGAAAAATGGGGCTTGTTGCTTGCCTTGTAGGGTTGCTGTGAAGATTACATATGATTAATATTCATAAAGCATCTTGTATAGAGCCTAGGACATGGGAAGCACTTCCTAAATATTAATGACCTTCAGTTTATATTTTAGATATTGTCATGGTGGCTCATTTTCCAACTTGGTGCTTCAACCTGAGGGCTTAGAGAGATTCCTCCCCCACTTCTCCCCGCCTGACCTCCGCACCCCCGCCGCCACTAGCTCTATGAAAGCAGTTACTCTTCTAGATACTACTGATTCTACTGAGTTTATGGACCAGCAAAGTAGTCAGAATGTTGACAGACCAGGTTTAGGCCTTGTAAGTGTAGTAAACCTGTTTGCAGTTGAGCCTTTGAAGACTTTGGAGTTTTTTTACTCAGTTTAAATCACTTTCCAGTTCCAGGAGCAATATTTTGAGACACCGCTCAGTCTGCCAGAGAATCCTCCTTCATCCATTTCTTTGTTCTCTATTATCTCTTCTCATTATGTTTTGTAACTGTTAAACTTTTTTTGAAGGACAGGCATTTTCCTTATATAGTTCTACCTTTTCCTTATTCAAGTGCTAGGATAATTTCCATTTCCATAAAGAATAATGTGTAGTGTTTTCAACCATGTAACAGTTTATATATCATTTTATGAAATGCTGCATTTCATGTAAACTGTGCTTTTATAGTATATCAGGAAGACTTTTAAGTTTATCTGAAGGTCTTATTTTGATATATGTTTGGGAAAAGAATATTGTCTACCTAAGATATGTTTTTCTTTACTCTTGAAAACTGCAACCAAATGAAATGAAATTGTTGAGTTAGTATTATTAATGTAAAGGAAAGTGGTGTATATGCCAATATATAATACTTTAAAAATTTTAATATATTTTGCAATTAAAGTAGAAATGCAAAATCATATTACAACCAAGATAGTTAATATGTCATTTAATAGGCTACATAGTTAAGGGTCCTGCATTTACGGTAATAATTGGTTGTTGCAAAATTCTGTAGACTAACTAAACTGGTCCTTCCAGCTAGGAGTTTTTGAAAAACATGCAGTGTACTGTTTATTTCACCTTGATATTATGAGCCAGATTATTTCTTAGATGGTGTTTTATTTTGAAGAGCATAACAAAGAAGTACATTATCTTCAAAAGGATTTCACTCCTATTGTGAAGCACTAAGATCTTTTCAATACTTACGGATGATTGCTCTTGTGTAAATGGTAGCATAGTGAGGTGGGAGCACAGGGGAGTGAGTGAGTGGTCAGGAATGGCTTCAGTTGGAATCTTCAAGAGTGAGTATGCCTGGAACCTTGGGAGGTGAGTCTGGGCAGCGAAGCTGGGTGTCTTTGGGAAGGAGGGAATGTATGTGCAGAGACTGAGTCGTGGAAGAGTACGTATGTATGCATGTTCAGCCAACCATGAGGCACTCAGTGTGGCTGTAGTGTAGGAGGAGGGTGGGAACAATGAGGCTGGCGAAGGAAATTGGTGTGGTTGTGAAGCCCCTAATGTATCAAACCAGGAAGTGTGGACTTGATTCTGTGGCCATCAGGGAGCCACCCCAAAGCTTGATTGTTGAGGGTAGGGAAGGGTTATTGAGGGTATTGTTGGTGACAGATGAACTGGAAGGAGAGACGATAGCAGGAAGACCATTCATGAGGTTCTCATGGAAGTCCCCATAAGAGATAGGAGGAATGTAGGGGCCTGGGCAAGGCAGTAGCAGAAGACAAAGAGGAACTGACTCCAAGAAGATGCTTCTTGAGTCCAGTCAATAGGAAATATAGGGTAATGTGGAAGAGATGAGCTAGATGGGGAGTCAGGAAGATTCCAGTGTCTACTTCAGCCTTGTTACAGGAAAGTGAGTCCAGTGTAAACAGTGAGAGGAAAAAGATGTTCTAATCCTGAATTCTGACCCTAAAGATTGATTTCTTTTTGTTTAGATTATTCTTTTCTTTAAAGTGGTACATTGCAATCCATTGGTGACCTCTTTTATATGGTTTTCTTCAGGCTGAAACAAATAATATGCTTTTGTATTAAATATGTTTTCAAAGAAAAGCAAATAATCAAATTAATTTCTGGGATTTTATTTTATTTTTTAAGTCCTACAAGTTACTGCTTGTTAGAGGCAGGTCTGAGCCCCCTTTGGAGCAAAGGTGTAATGGAACAAGTATTGTGTGAGAAGTCTACTCTGATGATGATTATTATTACAAAAATGAACAGTTATTTAGTATGGAAAACAGTGCTGGGCACTTTGGTATGCTCTTTAGGTATCTTAATCTGCCCTGTGACTTGGCCACCATGATCGCTTCTGGTTTACAGATAAAGACACATACTTCAAGTTTTCGGAAACTTGCAAGGCTACCCAGTTGGTAAATGGATTTGGATCCCGTAGTTTGATTCCAGGGCTCCAGCCGCTAGTTATACTGCCTTTAACTTCCTTGTGACTTTCTGATTTTAGGCCAAACTCTTCTTCTGTGTACCTTTATAGAATTTGACAGGATTAAAAAAAAATCTTTGGAATTTTCCCTATGTATAAAAATGAAATTTTTGGGTAATATTACAGATTTTGATTTGTTCAACTTGTAGGAAAATATACCAATTTCAGAATTGCTTTCTATTCTAGAGAATAGAGAATAGTTGATTTATATATAATATTAATTGTTTAATAAAGTTCCTGTTTTACTACAAAATATATAATGCTGTTTATTTACAAAACAATTATAAAAATATTTATAAAATAATGTTAACTATAAGTGAGACCTCCTTAAAAGTACTCATTTCTATATTTAGAAATTTAGCTATAAGAGCATTCATTTCTTTGTATAATACAAAAATTTGGAAACAGGTTAAATATCCAGAAATAAGAAATTGATTAATAAAGGTTTATTCATATAATCCATATAATGGATTGTTATTCTGCCACTAACTTGATTAATGGCATTAATATTTAAGTAAAGAAAATATTCCTATGTCCTTTTTCATGCTATCTTTATAATTTAAAAAGCTTTTTATAAAAATGCCATTAAGAACAGGAGTTGACAGGCGTTTTCTGTAGAGTTCTAGGTAGTAAATATTTAAAAGCTTTGCAGACAGAGGCAATATGGCACATATTATGTAGGTATGTAACTGTAGAAGTGTAAACATCATGCTTCGTTTATGGGCTGTACAAAAACGATGCTTGACTGGAATTGATCTGCAGGCTGTAGTTTGCTGATTCCCGATTTAGGATGTGTACTGGTTTCTCTCCATCCCACAAAATCCATATATAAGCAAAGGAAAAAAGCATACAAGACCATATTATCAGTGGGACATGTGCTTTTTATTTTATTTACTATCATTATCTAAATTTTCATTTTCTAAATTTTCTATAATAAATATGCATCACTTATATACTTAGCAAAATAACTTTTTTTTTTTTTTTAGCAAAACATATTCATCTTTATACATATTATAGGTGTCTTCTGTATTGATGTTTGGGTTGCAGAGCTCTGGAACCCAGAATGAAATGGTATGTCTTTCCTTCCCCGTCTCAAACTCTCTAACAAGGGAGTTAGGAGAAAGATTTGGTTTATTTCTTAGCCAATTTTATTGTGTTCAAGATTTTCTGTTAATATAAAGCCAAATTTGTTTGTTGTTTTACTACCCTTTTTTTCCTTGAGATATTAACCACGATTATGCCACTGCACTCCAGACTGGACAGCAGAGCAAGACCCTATCTCTAAAAGAAAAAAAAAGGAGGAAAAACGCAAAGATATTCTGAATACCCTTCACTCACTTTCCAAAGGGTAACATCTTACATAAATCTAGTATAATATCACACCAGGAAGTTGATACTGATACAAGGCACAGACCTTATTTGGATTTCACCCGTATTACATGCACTCATTTGTGTGTGCATGAGTTTGTGTGTACTTAGTTCTGTGCAGTTTTGTCATGGTAAGATTCATGTAGCCACCACTCCACTGCTGTGAAAATACAGGACAGTTTCATCACAAGGTTCCCTGTGCTCTCTTTTTGTCATCACAGCCACTCCTTGCCGCATGTCCAACTCCTGGCAACTAGTAATCTGTTCTCCATCTGTATAATTTTGTCATGTTATACATACTATATGCATCGAACCATATAGAGTGTAACCTTTGGAAATTGGCTTTTTTTGGTGCTCTGCTAGTCTTTTAACTAGTTGTAGGTAGACCACTCACATTTAAAGTATTGATATGTTAAGGCGTAAGTCTGCCATTTTTTGGTTTTCTGTCTGTATCCTCCGTTTTTCATTTCTCTTGTTTCTCTTTCCTTTCTTTCCTGTGCATTACTTGAGCATGTTTTAGGATTCCATCTTAATTTATAATATTTTTTAGTTACTTTGTATAATTTTCCTAGTGGTTACTCTAGGTATTGAAATATATGTACATAACTTATCACAGTCTACTGGTGTCCACAACATTTTGCCACTTCCAGTGAAGTGTGGAAACCTTACTTCCATTTAGTCCCTTTACCCTCCTTGCTTTTTAAGTGCAATTGTTTAAATATTTACTTTACGTACTTTGAGCGCCACATCAGTTGGTATTGTATTTTTTGGCTCCAACTATCAAATGTCGTTTAAGAAACTCATGAAAAGAATAATCTATTATATTTACCCCTATTTTCACTCATCTCTGTGTTCTCTTCTCCTTTTTGAAGTTCTAAGCCCTTTTTTCTGTTATCGTCTATCTCCTATCTTCTCTTCCTTTCTGTATAGAAAACTCCCATTAGCTACTCTTTAAGGATAGGCTTGCAAGTGACAAATTCTTAGTAATTTGAAATTTTTTAATATGAGAGTACCCTTTATCTTCTCTTCAGTTTTGAGGTGGTTTTTGTTTTTGTTTTGTTTTGTTTTTTAACCAGATACAGCATTTGTGGTTGGCAATTCTTTTCTTTAAGGACATAAGGTATGTTGTGCCACTTCCCTCTGGCTTCTGTCATTTCAAGTGAGAAATCCATTTTCATTTGAATTGGTGCTTCCCATAAGTAATGTGCTGTTTCCCTAGCTGTTTTCAAGATTTTTTTTTTTAACTTTAGTGTTTACAAGTTTAATTATAAGGTCTTTGGGCATAAGTTTCTTTTATTTTTCTTATTTGGGGTTTGCTCAGCTTCTGAGATCTGTATGTTTATGCCCTTCACTAAATTGTGAAAATTTTCAACCATTTTTTTCTCCAAATACTTTTTCAGTCCTATTCACTCTCCCTGTGGAACTGTGATAACATGAATGTTGGCCCTTTTGTTATTTTTTTCACAGGCCCCTGATAAATTCTTTTTTTTTAAATTATACTTTAAGTTCTGGGTTACATGTGCAGAACATGCAGTTTTGCTACATAGATATACAAGAGCCATGGTGGTTTGCTGCACCCATCAACCTGTCACCTACATTAGGTATTTCTCCTAATGTTATCCCTCCCCTAGTCCCCCACCCCGCACAGGCCCCAGTGTGTGATGTTCCCCTCCCTGTGTCCATGTTTCTCATTGTTCAACTCCCGCTTATGAGTGAGAACATGAGTGTTTGGTTTTCTGATCTTGTGATAGCTTGCTGGGAATGATGGTTTCCTGCTTCATCCATGTCCCTGCAGAGGACATGAACTCATCCTTTTTTAAGGCTGCATTGTATTCCATGGTGTATATGTGCCACATTTTCTTAATCCAGTCTATCATTGATGGACATTTGGGTTGGTTCCAAGTTTTTGCTATTGTGAATAGTGCCACAATAAACATATGTGTGCATTTGTCTTTATAGTAGAATGATTTATAATCCTTTGGGTATATGCCCAGTAATGGGATTGCTGGGTCAAATGATATTTCTAGTTCTAGATTCTTGAGGAATTGCCACACTGTCTTCCACAATGGTTGAACTAATTTACTCTCCCACCAACAGTGTAAAAGTGTTCCTATTTCTCCATATCCTCTCCAGCATCTATTGTTTCTTGACTTTTTAATGATTGCCCTTCTAACTGGCGTGAGCTGGTGTCTCATTGTGATTTTGATTTGCATTTCTCTAATGACCAGTGATGATGAGCATTTTTTCGTATGTCTATTGGCTGCATAAATGTCTTCTTTTGAGAAGCGTCTGTTCATATCCTTTGCCCATTTTTTTGATGAGGTTGTTTGCTTTTTTCTTGTTAATTTAAGTTCTTTGTAGATTCTGGATATTAACCCTTTGTCAGATGGATAGATTGCAAAACTTTTCTCCCATTCTATAGGTTGCCTATTCACTCTGATGATAGTTTCTTTTGCTGTGCAGAAGCTCTTTAGTTTAATTAGATCCCGTTTGTCAAGTTTGGCTTTTGTTGCCATTGCTTTTGATGTTTTAGACATAAAGTCTTTGCCCATGCCTGTATCCTGAATGGTATTGCCCAGGTTTTCTTTTAGGATCTTTGTGGTCCTAGGTCTTATGTTTAAGTCTTTGATCCATCTTGAGTTAATTTTTATATAAGGTGTAAGGAAGGGGTCCAAGTTTCAGTTTTCTGCATATGGCTAGCCAGTTTTCCCAACACTATTTATTAATTAGGGAATATTTTCCCCATTGCTTGTTTTTGGCAGGTTTGTCAAATATCAGATGGTGGTAGATGTGTGGTATTATTTCTAAGGCTTCCATTCTGTTCCATTGGTCTATATATCTGTTTTGGTATCAGTACCATGCTGTTTCGGTTACTGTAGCCTCGTAGTAAAGTTTGAAGTCAGGCAGCGTAATGCCTCCAGCTTTGTTCTTCTTGCCTAGGATTGTCTTGGCTATGCAGGCTCTTTTTTGGTTCCATATGAAGTTTAAATTAGTTTTTTCCAATTCTGCGAAGAAAGTCAGTGGTAGCTTGATGGGGATAGCATTGAATCTATAAATTACTTTGGGCAGTAAGGCCATTTTCACGATATTGATTCCTCCTATCCATGAGCATGGAATGTTTTTCTATTTGTTTGTGTCCTCTCTTATTTCCTTAAGCAGTTGTTTGTGGTTCTCCTTGAAGAGGTCCTTCATATCCCTTGTAAGTTGTATTCCTAGGTATTTTACTCTTAGTAGCAATTGTGAATGGGAATTCACTCATGATTTGGCTGTTTGTCTGTTCTTGGTGTATAGGAATGGTTGTGATTTTTGCATATTGATTTTGTATACTGAGACTTTCCTGAAGTTGCCTATGAGCTTAAGGAGATTTTGGGCTGAGACAATGGGATTTTCTAAATATACAGTCATGTCATCTGCAAACAGAGACAGTTTGGCTTCGTCTCTTCCTATTTGAATACCCTTTATTTCCTTCTCTTGCCTGATTGCCCTAGCCAGAACTTTCAATACTATTTTGAATAGAAGTGGTGAGAGAGGGCATCCTTGTCTTGTGCCGGTTTTCAAAGGGAATGCTTCCAGTTTTTGCCCATTCAGTATGATATTGGCTGTGAGTTTGTCATAAATAGCTCTTATTATGTTGAGATATGTTCCATTGATACCTAACTTATTGAGAGTTTTTAGCATGAAAGGCTGTTGAATTTTGTAGAAAGCCTTGTCTGCATCCATTGAGATAATCATGTGGTTTTTGTCGTTGGTTCTGTTTATGTGATGGATTACGTTGTTGATTTGCATACGTTGAACCAGCCTTGCATCCCAGGGATGAAGCCAGCTTTATCTTGGTGGATAAGCTTTTTGATGTACTACTAGATTCGGTTGGCCAGTATTTTATTGAGAGTTTTTGCATCGATGTTCATCAGGGATATTCGTCTAAAATTCTCTTTTTTTGTTGTGTCTCTGCCAGGCTTTGGTATCAGGATGATGTTGGCCTCATAAAATGAGTTAGGGAGAATTTCCTGTTTTTCTGTTGATAGGAATAGTTTCAGAAGGAATGATACCAGCTCCTCTTTGTACCTCTGATAGAATTCGGCTGTGAATCTGTCTTGTCCTGGACTTTTTTTTGGTTGATGGGCTATTATTGCCTCAATTTCAGAACCTGTTATTGGTCTATTCAGAGATTCAACTTCTTCCTTGTTTAGTCTTGGGAGGGTGTATGTGTCCAGGAATTTATCCATTTCTTCTAGATTTTCTAGTTTATTTGCATAGAGGTGTTTATAGTATTCTCTGATGGTAGTTTGTATTTCTCTGGGATTGGTGGTGATATCTCCTTTATCATTTTTTATTGTGTCTATTTGATTCTTCTCTCTTTTCTTCTTTATTAGTCTTGCTAGTGGTCTATATATTTTGTTGATCTTTTCAAAAAACCAGCTCCTGGATTCATTGATTTTTTTTTTTGAAGGGTTTTTTTGTGTCTCTATCTCCTTCAGTTCTGCTCTGATCTTAGTTATTTCTTGTCTTCTGCTAGCTGTTGAATTTTTTTGCTCCTGCTCCACTAGTTCTTTTAATTGTGATGTTAGGGTGTTGATTTTAGATCTCTCCTGCTTTCTCTTGTGGGCATTTAGTGCTATAAATTTCCCTCTACACATTGCTTTAAGTGTGTCCCAGAGATTCTGGTACATTGTGTCTTTGTTCTCATTGGTTTCAAATAAACTTATTTATTTCTTACTTCACTTTGTTGTTTATCCAGTAGTCATTCAGGAGCAGGTTGTTCAGTTTCCATGTAGTTTTGGGGTTTTGAGTGAGATTCTTACTCCCAAGTTCTAATTTGATTGCACTGTGGTCTGAGAGACAGTTTGTTGCAATATCTGTTCTTTTACATTTGCTGAGGAGTGTTTTATTTCCAATTATGTGGTCAATTTTAGAATAAGTGCAATGTGGTGCTGAGAAGAATGTATATTCTTTTGATTTGGGGTGGAAAGTTATGTAGATGTCTATTAGGTCTGCTTGTTCCAGAGCTGAGTTCAAGTCCTGGATGTCCTTGTTAATTTTCTGTGTTGTTGATCTGTCTGATATTAACATTGGGGTGTTAAAGTCTCCCATTATTACTGTGTGGGAATCTAAGTCTCTTTGTAGGTCTCTTAGAACTTGCTTTATGAATCTGGGTGCTCCTGTATTGGGTGCATATATATTTAGGATAGTTAACTCTTCTTGTTGAATTGATCCCTTTACCATTATGTAATACCCTTCTTTGATCTTTGTTGGTTTAAAGTCTGTTTTATCACAGACCAGGATTGCAACCCCTGCTTTTTTTTGGTGCTTTTCATTGGCTTGCTAGATCTTCCTCCATCCCTTTATTTTGAGCCTATGTGTGTCTTTGCACGTGAGATGGGTCTCCTGAATGCAACACACCAATGCGTCTTGACTATCCAGTTTGCCAGTCTGTGTCTTTTAATTGGGGCATTTAGCCCATTTACATTTGAGGTTAATATTGTTATGTGTGAATTTGATCCTGTCATTATGATGCTAGCTGGTTATTGCTCCCATTAATTGATGCAGTTTCTTCATAGCGTCAATGGTCTTTACAATTTGGCATGTTTTTGCAGTGGCTGGTACTGGTTGTTCCTATCCATGTTTAGTGCTTCCTTCAGGAGCTCTTGTAACATAGGCCTGGTGGTGACAAAATCTCTCAGCATGTGCTTGTCTGTAAAGGATTTTATTTCTCCTTCACTTAATGAAGCTTAGTTTGGCTGGATATGAAATTCTGGGTTGAAAATTCTTTTCTTAAAGAATGTTGAATATTGGCCCCCACTCTATTCTGGCTTGTAGGGTTTCTGCTGAGAGATCTGCTGTCAGTCTGATGGGCTTCCCTTTTTGGGTGACCTGACCTTTCTCTCTGTTTGCCCATAACATTTTTTCCTTCATTTCATACTTGGTGAATCGGTTAATTATGTGTCTTGGGGTTGCTCTTCTCGAGGAGTATCTTTGTGGTGTTCTCTGTATTTCCTGAATGTGAATGTTGACCTGTCTTGCTAGGTCGGGGAAATTCTCCTGGATAATATCCTGAAGAGTGTTTTCTAACTTAGTTCCTTTCTCCCTGCGACTTTCAGGTACACCAATCAAATGTAGATTTGGTCTTTTCACATAGTCCCATATTTCTTGGAGGCTTTTTTTTTTTTTTTTCCCACTCTTTTTTCTCTAATCTTGTCTTCTTACTTTATTTCATTAATTTCATCTTCAATCACTGATATCCTTTCTTCCACTTCATTGAATCAGCTATTGAAGCTTGTGTATGCTTCACGAAGTTCTCATACTGTGGTTTTCAGCTCCATCAGGTCATTTAAGTTCTTCTCTACACTGGTTATTCTAGTTAGCCATTTGTCTAACCTTTATTGAAGGTTTTTAGCTTACCTGCGATGGGTTAAAACATGCTTCTTTAGTTTGGAGAAGTTTGTTATTACCGACCTTCTGAAGCCTACTTCTGTCAATTTGTCAAACTCATTCTCTGTCCAGTTTTATTCACTTGCTGGCGAGGAGTTGTGTTCCTTTGGAGGAGAAGAGGCGTTCTGGTTTTTGGAATTTTCTGCCTTTCTGCTCTGGTTTCTCCCCATCTTTGTGGTTTTATCTACCTTTGGTTTTTGATGTTGGTGACCTACAAATGGGGTTTTGGTGTGGATGTCCTTTTTGTTGATGTTGTTGCTATTCCTTTCTGTTTGTTAGTTTTCCTTCTAACCAACAGGCTAGTTAACAGAAAAGGTTAACTCAGCTGCAGGTCTGTTGGCGTTTGCTGGAGGTCTACTCCAGACCCTGTTTGCCTAGGTATCACCAGCAGAGGCTGCAGAACAGCAGATATTTCTTCCTGATCCTTACTCTGGAAGCTTTGTCCCAGAGGGGCACCTGCCTGTATGAGGTGTCTTTTGGCCCCTACTGGGAGGTGTCTCCCAGTCAGGCTACCCAGGGGTCAGAGACTCACTTGAGGAGGCAGTCTGTCCGTTATTGGAGCTCGAATGCCATGCTGGGAGAACCATTGCTCCCTTAGAGCTGTCAGGCAGGGACATTTAAGTCTGGAGAAGCTGTCTGCTGCCTTTTGTTCAGATATACCCTGCCCCCAGAGGTGGAATCTAGAAAGGCAGTAGGCCTTACTGAACTGCAGTGGGTTCTGCCCAGTTCGAGCTTCCCTGCTGCTTTGTTTACACTGTGAGCATAGAACCGCCTACTCAAGCCTCAGTAATGGCAGACGTCCCTCCCCCCACCAAGCTCCCGCATCCCAGGTCAATCTCAGACTTCTGCGTTACCAGCGAGAAAAGCTCCATGGGCGTGGTACCCACTGAGCCAGGCACGGGAGGGGATCTCCTTGTCTGCTGGTTGTGAAGACCATGGGAAAAGCGCAGTATTTGGGCAGGATTATGCCGTTCCTCCAGGTACAGTCACTCACGACTTCCATTGGCTAGGAAAGGGAAATCCCCCAACCCCTTTTGCTTCCTGGGTGAGGCGACGCCCCACCCTTCTTCTGCTCACCCTCCATGGGCTGCACCCACTGTCCAACCAGTCCCAATGAGATGAACCAGGTGTCTCAGTTGGAAATGCAGAAATCACACATCTTCTGCGTTGATCTCGCTGGGAGCTGTAGACTGGAGCTGTTCCTGTTTGGCCATCTTGGAAGTGTGGACCCTTCATTTTTAAAAGCTGGTTTTCTCTCTCTCATTCAGAGGGTATGCATTCTCTTGATCTATCCTCAGATTCAGTGGTTCTGTCCTGAGTCATCTCCACACTGCTATTGAGCCCATCCAGCAAGTTATGTCTTTTGGTTATTGTATTTTCTAGTTCTAAAATTTTCCTTTTTTAAAAAAAAATTCTATTTCTTTGCTGAGATGTCCTATTGTTTCATTTGCTTCAAGAGAATTTATAACTACAACAATTTTCTAATGGCTACTTTGATATTTCCAACACTGGATTCGTCTCATGATAAACATTTTAATGCAAGACAATATTTAAATCATGAAGAATCAATTGCTTCAATATTTCCTATATGCCTCATGTTGTGCTGAGTGCTTTATGTGGATTATCTCATTTAATATGGACCACAGTCCTATCAGGTAGTATATTTGGTGGGAGAGGCTGGTTATGCTTAAGTAACAGACAGTTTCTAAATTGTAGTATCTTAACACAACATTTATTTCTAAGTAGAATTAGTAGTGCAGGGAGAGGAAATTGAGCCATAAATAATATAGAAATGTGATCATTTTCTGTAGTTTTTTTTCTATTTATGGAACATAAACAATGTGCTATGGAATACATTGGTGATAGAACTGGAGACTAAAGCAGGTCTGCTTCATGGAGATAAGTATTTTTTTTCTTTTAAATCCTGCATCTTGGCAGATCACGAGGTCAGGAGATCAAGACCATGCTGGCTAATATGGTGAAACCCCGTCTCTACTAAAAATGTAAAAAATTAGTCGGGCATGGTGGCATGTGCCTGTAATCCCAGCTACTCGGGAGACTGAGGCAGGGGAATTGCCTGAACCTGGGAGGTGGAGGGTGCAGTGAGCCGAGATTGCGCCACTGCACTCCAGCCTGCATGACAGAGTGAGACTCCGTCTCAAAAAACAAAACAAAACAAAAACAAAAACAAAATCCTGTGTCTCTGAATAGGTTCTTGGTGTATTATATATTTATAAGTATATCCCACCTTTCTCAGAAGAGTTTAGAGTATTGTACAAAGAACTTTGCTATACAAACCTCAAGTTATTAGCCTAACATTTCAAGATTACAGTTGAACAGCAGAGAGAAAAATAAGAAGGGAAAAAACAGGCTAAAGAGGAGTGTCAGGGAAAGAGAAGAGCACCAAATAGCAAGTGAAATGTTTTGAGGTCTGTTTCGTACCAGATGAGGGTTCCAGAGACCTTTGATTTGTGAACGCAACTGAATAGCTAAACTAGGCTTATTCTGCCTATAGTTTGTTCCATTGAAGCAAAGATTGTATGTGCGTTTTATTACTCAGAGCCCAGGCCAAGGTAGGTAATTACAGAACAGTTAATTGGTGTAGGCCAGGTGCGGTGACTTACACTTGTAATCACAGCACATTGGGAACCTGAGGTGGGAGCATTGCTTGAGGTCAGGAGTTCAAGACGAGCCTGGGTAACACAGTGATCCTTCCTCTCTACAAAAAAAGCAAATTAAAAAAAATATATATTGTGTCACCTCTGTCTTTACAATTTTTGTTAACATTATTAAATAAGCATTGCCTTATTTTTTAAACATTATAAATACATGACATTATTAAATAAGCATTTAATAACATATTAAATAAGCGTTGCCCCCTAAACAGATGTGTATTTAGTTCTGGTTTAATTCTTCCAAATACCAGTTAGGAGTTCTTAAATATGTTAGATATATAAATTTTAATAAAACCAAGTGGACTGACAAATACTTGAAATTATTAAAATAAACCTGTATGCTATTTAGTTGAATGAGAAATTAATTTTAAAATAAAATGCAATTTCTAGGTGTATCAGCCACAAAGAGAGTTTGTTTTCAGTTTTATTAAAATGAAAACCAGTCATTGTGAGAAATCAGGAGATAGCTTTTTAAATCAGGAAATGTATCACACAAAAGTCATTTATTTATCTCACCTGGTGGGTAGAACATTTATGAATCATTTATTGAAAATTAAATTGATTCTTTATGTGTATTAATTTTAATAAACAGATTTATGGCAACTAGTAACAAAAATGGTAATGCACCCTGTTATGAGATTGATTGCTGAGAAAAATGGAGCATAGGGTTATAGTGTCCACATAGCTTCCACATAGCACTTGGCTTATAAACTTGATCTTTCATTTAATGAGCTATTAATATTAACAGGTTCTGCTGATTATTGCGTCATTCAGGCATGGATAAACATTCCCTTTGAAGCATATATTGTAAAAATTATATGTTTGAAAACTTAGTAGATACTTTCTGGGGGCAAGATTTTTGAATCTTTATTACTGCCCTTTCTTAGAGATTGAAGAAATGAAAACAAGTCCCCTGGTATGATATATATTGGAGCAGAATTTATAATTTCACTACCTAGAAGAAAATTTATTTTAGGCAGTCCAAGATTGACTGGTTGATCATTTTATTCATTCAACAAATATTTATTGATGACTTTTATATCTTGGATGCGGGGATACACAAGTATTTCATGAGGAAGGGAGACAGTAAACAAAAAAACTTAAATATGTAATAAACCAAGTGAAATAACACTAGGTAAGGGGACTACGGAGTGGTCTGAGGAGTTGCTGTTTTATGCTGGGTGGTTAGGGAAGGCCTGTCTGTTCAGGTGACATTTGAGTAAATATCTGAGGAAAAAGTCTCATAGGTAAAAGGAAGAGCAGACGCTGTGCCCAGAGGTAGAGGTCATGCTGGGTGTCTTCTAGAATGTGAATGTGGCTGGAGCAGAGTGGTGGGAAATGGTGTCCAAGAAGTAATGGGCAGCTAAGAATGTTGACCCTACAGGTCAATTTCTTGTCTTTGTTGTTTTATTTTTTGTTTGTTTTTGAGAAAGAGTCTCACTGTGTCCTCCAGGCTGGAGTACAGTGGCCGATCTTGGCTCACTGCAACCTTCGCCTCCTGGGTTCAAGTGATTCTCCTGCCTCAGCCTCCTGAGTAGCTAGGACTACAGGTATATGTGACCATGTCCAGCTAATTTTTGTAGAAGTAGAGATGGAGTTTCACCATGTTGGCCAGGCTGGTCTCAAACTCCTGACCTCAAGTAATCCGTCTGCCTCGGCCTCCCAAAGTGCTGGGATTACAGGAATGAGCCACTGCGCCCGGCCCTTGTCTTTGTTTTTTACTGTAAGCTTTGTTTTAGTAGGATCACTCTGGATGCTGTTTTAAAAAATGTCTAAGGAGGATAATAAGTAGGAATAGGGGAGACCAGTGGGGAGGCTTTGTTAAAACTCTGGGCTAGAGGCGATGAAGGCTGTAGTTGCTTTTTGTTGTTAAAGTATAGCCAGTAGATTTCCTGACTAAAATGTGGGTGTGTAAGTGAAAGGGAACAGTCAAGGATGAGCAGTTGGAACGATGGGGTTGCTGTAACTGAGGTTGGGGAGGACTCTGGCTAGAGTTAGTTTTGGTGCTCAGGGTGAAGGCGGTGGTGGCAGGGTAGGTTGAAAGTTCTACTTTGCATATTTTGAGTTGGAGATGTCAGTTAGACATCCAAGTGGAATTGTCTAATAGACCTGAAAAAGAGTAGTTCACATCTGGACTGGAGGCAGGAATTTGTGACTCAGTATTTAGATGGTATTCAAAACCATGAAACTGGATGAGATCATTTAGGACATGAGGACAGATAAAGAGGCCTGATGCCTGGACCCTGAGGGGTGCTACCACATTTTAGAGATCTGGTAGATGAAGGGAAATCAGCAAAGGAAACAGAGAAGAGGTAACCAGTGAGGTAGGAAGAGAACCAGGAGAGAGTGGTGTCCCAGAAGCCAAGGGAGGAACACATCTCTGGATGAAGGGCACCATCATTGTGTCAAATGCTGCTGAGAGGAGGAATGAGATGAGGTCTAGGGATTCACTGCTGGGTCTGCAAAAGTGAGGCCACTGGTGATTCTAAGAGCAGTTGTGGTGACCTGTGATGGTGGGCCTTGACTGGAAGGAGCTCAGGAGAGATTGAGTTGGCACAATGTCTTTGAGGTGCCCTGAGAAATTCCTGTACTGTGTATTACAAAATGATGCAATCTAGAATGCTTGTATGGGACACGTTTGTTGAGTGACTGTTAAAGGAGATAGTGTGTATTTGGCACCTTGTCTGGCATTAAAAGGTATTCAGAAAGCATGCTGCTGCTATTTTATTATTTTCTGTCCATATGTATGCCAGGCACTTTCATGAGGGTAGGGACCCTGTCCCCAGTATCTAGTAGAACTGCTTGTCAGTGAATAAATGAATTGATTTTATTAATTCTCTCAACAATTATGTCAAGCTGGTGTTGCGTCCTTATTTTGGAGTTGGTGAAACTAGGGCTTTGAGAAGGCCTTTGTCAAACAGAAACAAGGACCACTCCTTGCCTCCTGACTCAACCCGAGAATTGTTTTATCCCATGCCGTGTCCTCACAGGGATCAATATTTAATTTAGGAGCAAGCAAATGAGAAGTTTTTTTATTTAGCTTTGGATTTGGCTCAGGGTTTCCAACTCTTTCGCTCACCATCATTTTTATCCTCTCTGATCCTTGTATTATTCTCCGTAACAGGCAGAATAATGGTTCCCCAAAGATGTCTACATCCTAATCCCTGGAACCTGTGAATATGTCGTGTTACACAGCAAGGGAGAATTAAGGTTGCTAATCAGCTGACTTGAGAGTGAGATTATCTGGGCAGGACCAGTATAATCCTAAGGGTCTTTATAAATGGAAGAGGGAGGCAGGAGAAAAGGCTGTGATGTGGTAACGATTGAACCTGCCTTTGCTAGCTTTGAACGGGGAAGAAGGGCCCACAGCCAAGGATTGCCGGCGCTTTGGGAAACTGGAAAAGGAGAGGAAAGGGATTCTCCCCCCAGTTTCCAGGGGGAGGGCAGCACTGCTGACACCCTGATTTTAGCCCAGTGAGATCTGTGTCGGACTTCTAACCTACAGCATTGTACGATAACAAATTTGTGTTGTTTCACACTAAGTTTGTGATTTTTTTTTTACAGCAGTGATAGGAAACTAATACAGTAAATAATTTGATTGAATGACCTTGTCTCCTTAACACTTTTCATTAGGCTGCATTTCAGAGTTTTGGGAGTCAAATACAGCAAGGAAAATATACAGAAAATGGTTGTGACGGAACTGCTAATACTGTGGGGAACTGTATTTATAAAAATGTGTCTTTTCTGATGATTGTTCGAGAGTGTGTTTAAACGATCATTTCACCTGACAATTAGGACCTGATTCTATGCTGTCAAGGCTTTAAGGCATTCCTGTCTCTGCAGGCTCAAGGAATGCTATAACAAATCTAAATAACACGAAGGCTTCTTTCATCCATGAGCTATTTCAGTTTCAGTGCAGCCGTTTTTAAATACAGAGATTCACAGGCATCCATGTCATCACAGTCGTTTACTTTAGAATATGACTGTTTTCCCCAAAGACCTTGGTAGATTAAATACGTCTCTCAGAATCGTATCAGGGAAGGATGGAAGTGGGGAAACCTCTGATAGAGCTTAAGGATTTAGTCTGTTGTCATCATTTCCATCACCAGTGTTTGGGCAGTTTTGAGGGATTTGGGCTGTAATGGGCTACTTTTATGTCCTTACAGGCATCCAGGAGAGGTTCTTGGCTTAAATAGGAGATGGTAGTATTTCCTTTTACATTCCTAATAACAAGATTCACGCTTAGATGTGTGTGAAAAAAAATTTTTTTTAAATGATGTGGTAAAACAAAAAGTAATGTATCTTCATCTTTTAATAGTTTAAAACAATGAGGTAATTAGATGAGAAGTGTTACTGTTTGGTTTTATGGTCTCGTCATGTGATAGGAAGTAACTTAGAAGGGAGGCTCTGAGTTCTGCAGTGTGAAGTTGGGGTTGTAATACACCTCATGACCATATTTTTAGTATTTGACATTCACTGGGTATTACCAGATACTGGGCTTTGTGCTTGATGTACATTTATTACATTTAATTCTTACAAAAATCCTCTGAGGTCCAGGTTATCATTTCCCTTTCACAGAAGGCAAGGTAACTGAGGTTTTAAGTAACTTGTACAGTGTATATGCACTGCATATGGTAGAACTGGCAAAATAAAAATTTTAGTTTATTTTGTGAGTGGCTCTTGATTATAAATTTCAGTAGGATTTTGGATAATTCTCTCCTTTTTTCTTAAAAAAAAATGGCATTAGTGACCTTTATTAAGATACTTGATTGTCCTTACATCTCATACCTTTTTCAGCAGGGGTCTCCTACCTGCCGGTCCATGTGCGCAGCAAGGGAGCAAGCATTACCACCTGAGATCCATCTCCTGTCAGATCAGCTGCAGCATTAGATTCTCACAGGAGCATGAACCATACTGTGATCTGTGCATGCAAAGGATCTAGGTTGCACTCCTTATGAGAATCTAATGCCTGATGATCTGAGGTGGAACAGTTTCATCCCCAAACCAAGACCATCACCACCACCCCAACCCTGGTGGAAAAATTGTCTTCCACGAAACCAGTCCCTGGTGCTCAGAAGGTTGGGGACCACTGTCTATAGCAGCTTCTGGATTTTTTTTTCCTGTTGTTTGAATACTTCCTCCAAAAATACGATTTAGTGTGGGAATTTGTGAGATGATTCTTCTGAGCCTTCATGAAGTGCACTTTGGGTTAATCCACAGAGGAAGCAGACCCTAACAACCATCTCTGCTTGTTAGGAGGAAGGGAGAAAATGGAGGAGTGAATGCAGCTGGCCAGTCCTCACCCCTGTGAAGCTGGGCTGTTGCTGCCCATTTCTGTAGTGAAGGGGGCAGCAAAACCAGGCACACTGGGGAGAGGCCTTTGCTGGATCTGCCAGCTTTCCTTGACCCTCATCCTCACTGTTGCCCCTGGCTCCCCACTGTGGGTCGTTTCAGTGCCTCCATAGTTTCTTACTTGGGCGTGTTAATTTCTGGAATCTCTCTTTCCTCTCATTTTTATCATGTCTTCAGGGCTGAGTTGGGAGTAGGAGACCAGCAGCGCAGGTCAGCTCTCTGTCTTGGCAGAAGCTGTGTTGTGTTCTTTCTCGTCATACTGTCTTCAAATAAGACTATACCAACAAGGATCTATTTATTATGTTTTCCATTTTCTTGTCTTTTGCCTTGGCTAAAACTTCTAAATTGGTTTTGAAAAAAGCAGAAGTGATTGTTGGCACCTGTGCGTTGTTTCCTGCTCATGATGGGAATGTTTCTCTTACTTCTTGTTCCGTATCATGTTGACTTCTGATTTCAAACGGTCATTCTTGGCTCTTCATTCTTAGCTCTTTGGTAAAGAAACTTTTTTATTTACTGAAAGCTTTTTTAAGATCAGAAACAAGTGTTGAACTTTATAAATGCTGTCTGCAGTGTCTGTCAAGATGGCCCTGTGTTTTTTTTTTCTCTGCCTTACCAAATAACGTCAGATTTCCTAATGTTCAGTCTTTGTGTTTTTGCAATATTTGATCTTCAGTGTTTTCTATTAATATATGCTGGGTTTGATTTATGATATTTAGACTTTCTACATTTAAATTCCTACGTGAGATGACAGAATTATATGTATATTTTTTGTTGTTTTTGGTGTACTCTTTGCGAGTTTTGATATCAGGGTTACAAAAATGAATTTGTAAGCTTTTATATTTCCCTCATATGGGGCAGCTTAAATAAGTTGGGAATTTTCCATTCTTTGAAGGTTTTTAATAGAACTTGCTTAGCACTAGAACAGTCTGAGCCATGTACCTTTCTGCATGAAATAGATAGTACTTTAATGGCTTTTATTTTCTCACTGTTTGTTTGTGTGTGTCATATTCAATTTGTCTTTAAAAGGTACTAATGCTTGGACTTACTAATTTTTTTTCTCTGGTTTATTAATTCATTTTAGCTTTACTTTTGTTAGTTTTCTCTGGTGCCTGCAGTGCCCACCTTCCTGCTATTAGAGGTCCTTTGGTCCTGCACTGCTTAAGGCTGGACTCCCACACCATGGAGGGCACTGCCCAGGTGATAGAGGTTTAGAGTCTCAGCCTGTGGAAGAAAGATGTAGAAAGATGGTGGTCAGGGCTAAAATGTGTGAGGATTGGAGATACAGTGGGCAGAGGCTGCAAGCATAGTTCTCCTTCTGGAAAAGAGTAGCTAAGGGGTAGGACAGGGGTCAGCTCTGTGAGGCTGGGGCAGACTCAGCCCCAGTCTTGGGCACAGAGGGTTGGTGAGAGAACTAGAAATTATCTGAATACCTTTCGCTCAGGTGGGTTATGTTTCTGGAAACAAATCAGGATATGTCAGGAATTTAGATTCAACCAATGTGTCAGTTTCTCCTTGATTTTGGTAATCATTTTAATGCTTACTGCTATAGTGAGTTTTTGTCTGATTTTTCTGGGAAATTATTGAGAAACTGGAAGAGGCTTTGGTAGGGGTGGTTAGCAAGATGCTTCTTTGCACTTGGCTTATGGGATGTGCAATTGGAAATGCTTGAGAGGTATTTAATCTCCTCTCAAACAAAATAATTTGAAGAACTTCAGCATTGTCCTTTTTCGTATAACAACATAGATTTATTAGAAATAAGTGTTAAGTTTTTCCGACAACTGAGTTTGAAGGACCTCTATTTGCTTCTACTGCTAGAAGATGGTATAGTTCCACTTCTGTAAATTTTCTATAATTCTAGTTTACAGTATTGCAAAATTGCCAGCCCTTTCCTTCTGTTTGGTGCCTCTACCTCCTTACTCCCCCTTTTACCCCTCCCTCTCTGTGTCTGCGAAGTAACATATAGTTTAGATGATCTTTGAGGTTCCTTTGGTTAATATTCTATGATTTGGATTTTCCTGTGTGGAAATCTAAATGAGAATGTCTTAGAAAAGCTGCTTACCAAACCTGGTCTGCTGTTACTACATACGTTTGTTTTCACTGGTCTTTATTAGGTACCCACAGTTCTGTTAGGTGAAGTTCAGAACAATGAAAAGGCATAAACTCTGCTTCTAAGGATCTTGTGATCACTAAGGGATATTGGCAAGAAAGGAAAAGAGGGTTATGTTGGCTTTAGTGGCGGAAATTGTCCACCTGAATGGCATAGCTTGAAGATTGGTGAGGTTATTCCATATGGCTAGAAGGAAATGAAAAGCTTATTTGCTTTTCTCATTTTTTTTCCCCTTTTCTATATATTCTTATCACTTTCCCAATATAAACTAAATGATGGGAGTTGATCCTGTTTATGGTATGTGGCTTAGGGCATGGGAACCTTCACCTTATTTTTTCCTCCTTGAATTGAACATGAAATTCTAATACTACAGGGCACAGGAGAGACCAGGGTTTATGAAGACTGCATATCTTGTGAATCTTAAGTAGAGCTCCTCAATTATTAGGGGCTCAACTTTTTCTCAGTTTTCTGGTCACTGTGTTACGGTAAAGGAAAGCAGCTTTGAGAGATAAAAATCTTAGCTTAGTGGATACAAAGTGTTGAAAAGGATGTTGAACCATTTATTTTTATAATAAATATGTTTGTTTTAGAAAATTTAGAAAATATTGGCACTAGCTCACAACAGTGATTTTTTCATTTGCTATCTTCAATAGTTACAGCAAGCCAGTGATGTGATTTCTATGATCATCCCTATTCTACAGAGGAAGAAACTGACCTTAGGGAAATTACCATTTTGGTTTTTATTCTTCTCATCTTCCCCCCATATATGCATATACATTTCTTAAATAATATTTGGATCATACAAAGCAGGTTTTATGACCTATTCTTTCACTTAGCAAGACATTGTGAGAACATTTCTTTTTGTTATTAAATTGTCTTTGAAAACAGATTTGAATGTACATGTAATATTTTATCTTGTGAAATTTACTTAATCCAGAATTTTTCAACCTTGGGGCTACTGGTACTTTGGACTGGATAATTTTTTGTTCTGGGAGAGTATCTTGTGCATTGTAGGTTGTTTAGCATAATCCCTGGCCTCTACCTGCTAGATGTCAGTGGCACCTTTCCCCCACCCAACTGTGACAACAAAAATGACTCTAGACATTGCCAAGTAAATGTCCCTGGGGGACAAAAATCACCTCTGGTTGAGAACTACTCATTTAACTGTATGTATTTTATGCTTTAAATAAGAATATATGGGTATAGTAAACTCATGGTGAATTTTCTGTTTGAAAAAGTAGACCCATGCCGTCCAGATTACATTTATCAGCTCCTAAAATCAGCTACTTTAAAAATTAATATTTTTTTCCTTAATAGCAATTTTGCTTGTAAGTTGAAAATTTAACAACATTATTTGCATTCATATAAGAATGTAATTGCCTATCTCTCCGCAGTCTGATGGAAAGGCATGCCGGGAGCTTTGACCACGGTTATTTTACTGTAGATGAATTCCATTATCTTCATGTCACTTTCTTAAAAAGTTTGGTCATTGAGGCAACTATAATACCTGGTGTTATTAATGGAAACCAGAAGTTACTCTTTCAGCTTATTTATGTAGTTTTCTTTATACGTTTTGACACTTTAGAAGGATCTATAAAGCCATCTTTCCTATCAGATAGTCATCTTTGTGTGTAAATAAAATGATCTTTCTTTAATAGAACTATAGCATACAGTATTAATAGTTACAGTTGTCCTTTTAAGGAACTAGCATTCTTTCTTGGGGTGAGGTGGGGTGGGCAATACAAAGCTAATTGAAGACTTTACTCTTTGATTAATTTTGAACTTTACCTTCAGGTTCTTTTTTAGGCATTCTTTTTTTCTCATCTTGGATCTTTTCTACACTTTATGGAAAACTTTAATACGAACATGACAAATTTGGAGATGTCCCATATTATGCATGTACTTTTAGTGATAACGTTATAGTTTCAAATAAATGTAAATATCCAATAATATGTAGCTCCTGTCTATGTTGCCTTTTGTGCATGTTGATAATATGTTAATATCCTATGGTAGTGACTAGAACTTTTCCTTAAAATATTATTATATATTGGCTGTGCATGGTGGCTCACGCCTGTAATCCCAGCCCTTTGGGAGGCTGAGGCGGGCAGATCACGAGATCAGGAGATCGAGACCATCCTGGCTAACACTGTGAAACCCCATCTCTACTAAAAATACAAAAAATTAGCCAGGCATGGTGGTGGGTGCCTGTAGTCCCAGCTACTTGGGAGGCTGAGGCAGGAGAAAGGCGTGAACCCAGGAGGCGGAGCTTGCAGTGAACCGATATCATGCCTCTGCACTCTGGCCTGGGCGACAGAGCGAGATTCTGTCTCAAAACAAACAAACAAACAAGCGATAACGATATATATATATATAGTTATATGTTTTTGAATCTCAAGATATGTTTTGATTGACTTGTATTAATTTTAATTATGCTCTTAAAAATTTGTATTTAGTACCAACTGTGTTTTATCATTCTATTCTCTCTCTTCTCTAATAAATAGTAATAGCAAAGACATATTTTAGTTTAGGGCTTCTACAAATTGAATTATTTGTAAAGAGAGAATATTTTAAAATGCAAATTTCCTAAAATTCAAATGTTCTGATACAGGATTTTGATAGCTGTTTTTATATGTTAAGCTTGTAAGGTCCACTACCAATTTTGGATATTTCAATTCCCCATAGGTAATTAGAGTTCTAGAAAGAATGTTCTAGAGGAAGAAAACCTGTATTTTATAGCTTCATCCCCAGGGTTGGTTATCGATTTTCTTTTTATTAATAGTTGGTTTTTTACTGTGGAAGTTCAAACTGCATGAAAGTTTTTTGTGTGTGTGAATTTCTTTTGAGGATATTAGTGTTTCCCTATTGTATCTAGCTTTAAAACATTGGATATTTATTAAAAGGATTTGCCCCTAGTCAGATGTAGTTGATGACATGAAACCAACTAAACCATTCATCTTATTAAAATTCCTGGAGGTTCAGCTGAGGTCTTTCTCAGGTGGAGCTGGAGAGGATGAAGGTCATCTCCACAGAGTGCGATGTGAATAGTCCAGGAGTGCTCCACTGGTGGTGTTTTCTACCAGCCTAATTTGGGCTTTGTAAGATATCTCACCTTTCTCCAACCAGTATATTGAGTATCATTTTATTTTGTAAAAACAAAACAAAATTGGATTTTAATAAAGAAATGTTACCCAGAGATGACATTTTAAGTTTTGTATAAGTAGTAACAGTAGAAAATGTAATGATCTTTCTCTTAACCCCTAGAATTAATGTGACAGACATTTTTAAAAAGTAAAATTCAAGTCTTCATTTGGTCTGTAACAGTGATGCCATATAAAATGTACTAATATGTGAAAAATACAACGTTTAAACAAGGTGAAGAATGTAGAATCCATTCTACACAATTATTTTTGGTTGTAAACAATGAAAAAATCAGTTTCTTGTACACAAATTTTAAATTTTTAGGTGAAAAGAAATATAAAATATTCTTGTTGGTGTACAAGACCAAGTTAGGTAAACAGGACTTCCTCCATGAAAATGTACCCGATGGTAACACTGTAACAACATTACTAAACAGTTTTTCAGGGAGAAGTCTTTAATTGCTTTAATTTGTTATCCTTAAAAGTAATTTCCCTCCTCCTAAGTCCAAAACTCAGTAAGATTGACCATGATGTGACATTTATTTTCAGATAGTGTTTAGAATTCTGTAGCATGGTATAAAGGACTTGTCTTTAATTAAAAGTGCTCTACACTTAGTAAAAATCTATGTGAGTTGAGGAATTGATTCTTTTTAAAAGAAAGCCGCAAATTTTTCTTGTATGGGTAAATGTCACTCTGTTCGTATCTCCGCTTAGCTGCAAGTCAGGACTTGTACTATTCCACTAGGTTGTCATAGAAACGCAGTTAACTGTCATCTCAACTCAGACTGTTGATGGTTTTATTTGTAGGTTTGTAGGATTATTAAAATTTAACAAAAATTATTGATTTGCTTTTTATTAACACTGGGTTGTTTACCATGGAAGTCCAAACTGCATGGAAACCTTTTTTCTATTATTATTATTTTTTAGTTAAAGAGAAACTCTATAATCTACTAGATTTTTAAATGTTTTTTATTTAAAGTATGATGTGGAGTCTCCAGTAGCAGAATAACCTCCATGAATCGTATTTTTGAATCACTTTCTATTTTCTTTGTTTATATCAAGGAGAAAAAAAAAAAACTTAAAAATTCACCTTTACCCTGCTTTTAACTTAACATAAAAGATACTTGTCAGAAAAGCATGAAAAGGTACATCAAATGCCTAATATTGGAGTCTTCATTTTATTTATGGTTTTTGAAACCCAGTAAGGATGCTTCACTGAGCTGTATTGTGAAAGTATTTATTTTTGTATATTTATGTGTGAGAAATTATTTAGTTTTCACTTATAAGTAAGACAGGAAAACCTTATTTACAGTGACTTTATCTAATGGTCCGTGGATGAGTGCTTTTATGCAAAATAGTCAAGAGACTAGAATTAACTTTTCACATTGGATGCACATTTGATGTCCCGACTTGAGCAACATGTGGCATCTTATTATAAAGACTAACACTCAGGATTCAATTTGTATTTAACATGTTTACTTCAGAATGCACACATCATCTGTGCTACATTTAATATTAACTTTGTAATGATTTCTCTTTCTTGCTTGTAGATACATAAGTAGAAGTGTCTGTTGTTTTTTGTAGTTTTCTTTTTTCAGTGTTTTTAGTCTTGACTAATTAGCTATTTTATATTTTCTGTTAGAAACAGGTCAGTTTTGGGGTGTAACAGCTCCTTGGTTTGGGTAGATTATCACTACCTTTTCATAGAAATGTGTAGGCCCTGTGGATAACTGTGCTTATACTTCTCTTTTGTTGCCATTAGTTCTTCAAGTTATTCTTGGAAAGTTAATAATAGGTATATCATCTTTGTTTTTAATACTTGCATCCGAAATAAACAGCTAATAGCTTATGTATAACTAGGGAATTAAATTTAAGACAGCTCATCAGTAGACATGAAATACTGATTTTAACTGAGCTTATGGCTCTTAAACTGTTATTACTGTTCTTGTAGCTAGTCTGCATGATGGCTTCCAGTGACCCTCACCTCCTATTCCTGCTCTGTGCTGCCTCTCCCACACTGACCTGTGTGATTGAAAGGATATTGTAGAAATAACAGCATTCCATCTGAGGCCGTATAAAACATGGAAGGGGCTTCCACTTTTTTTTCTTTTGGATCACTCTTGCTTCATGGACCCCTCCACAGGGCTGCTTGATCAGAACATGGCAAGTGACTTCCTTCAGAATGAGTGATCCAAGAGTGTTGGCAACTTCTGCCGACAGTGAGGACCAACTTGCCAGCCATTTGATTGAGCCATCTTGGAAGTAGATCCTCTAACCCCAGTTAGGCCTTCCGATAGTTGCAGCCCTAGCTGACATCTTGTCTGCAACCCTGTGAGAGATCCTCAGTGAACCACTCAGCTAAGCCACTTCTGAATTGCTTACCCATAGAAACTGTAAAATAATACATATTTATTGTTGGTTTAAATCAGTACATTTTGGTGACCAGGAGTGTGGCACATGCTTGTAGTCTCAGCTACTTGGAAGGCTGAGGCGAGAAGATCTCTTGAACCTATGAGTTTGAGTCCAGCCTGGGCAACATAATGAGTCTCTATCTTTATAGAAAATAATAAAATAAGTAAATCAGCAAATGTTGGCATAATTTGTTACACAGCAATAGCTAGCTAATGCACCTGCTAAATAAACATATTTTAAAATGTTTTCTAATAATCACATAGTTTATAATTATTTCTAGGTTTAGAATAGGCTTCTGTTGTGGTTTGTAGAGTCATTTTCATAGGAGATTTTGGAGTGTGTTATAGAAGGTATTGACTTTAGAGCACTCATAGCTGAATTTGAATTTTAGCTTCTCCTCTACTCACTGTATATCTTGAAGAAATTACTTAAAATCTCTCATCACCAGTTTTTGCTGAAAATCTGTAAAACAGGACAATTATACTTAACTCTCAGTAGGGTTTTTTTTTTCTTTTAAGTCAGGTTGAAATGAGATTTCTGATATTAAGTCTCTAGCATGATGCTTGATATAGTCCATCATTTCCATTAATCCACAGATTAACCCCTTTCCATGTGAAGATACAATCCTTTGCCCCAGAGGTGAAGACTTCTGTAAGAATTTGAGTTTGCAGTCTCTGCCTAGTCTGTCCTCTCAGTCTTATAGTCTTCCGCAGGCAGGGCACTTACTACTCTACAAGTCGTTTTTCTTTTGCCTAATTTTCTTTTTACTATGATGCACCTTAGGTGTGACTTTATATTTATCCTGCTTATTGCAGAGCTTCTTGAGTTTGTAGATTGATGTCTTATCAGTTTTGGAAAATTCTGTTACTGTCTCTTTAAATGTTGCTCTTGTTCCTTTCCATTTTTCCTTATCCTTCTGGGACAGTAATGAAAAGTATGTTAGAGCTTTTCACTGTGTTCTATATGCCTAATAGATTCCTTTATATATTTTCTTTCCATTTATTCTTCTCTGGGGTTCCCTTTGGATATTTTTTTTACTCATTTCACTTATTTTGTCTTCCGTTTTACTAATCTTCTATTAAACCATCTATTGACTTCTTAATTCAGTTAACATTTTCAGTGTAAAATTTTTCATTTGATTCTTTTTTTTTTTTTTTTTTTACAGATTAGAATTCTGTTGAAAATTTCTATCTTTTCATCAGCTTTCTGTCTTTTTCTTTTTTTTTTGAACATGTAGTTGTAGTTATTTTAAAGCCCTTTACTGCTAACTTCAATGTCTAGGTCACCCATTTGTTTATTTTTATGGTCTTTTTTCATCTTGATTTTTGGTCATTTGGTCCTGTCTTATGGCATACCTGGTAATATTTTATTGAATCCTTAGTACTGTACATGAAGAATTGTAGAGGCCTCGGTAGTTTTCTTTCTCCAGAGAGGAGTCACCCTTTCCTTCACTAGACAGATATGTTGGGCGTTATATACCTCCAATCAAAGATTGAACTGAGTCAGAGCTCTACGGGAGTTAAGTTTTTGTGTCCTCTAGGGACCAGGGGTTCCGACTAAGACTGTGATATTCACCAGGATCCAATTTCCCGATGCCTCTTGAACTCTTATTCTTATCTTCTTAACACATCAAGGCAGTTGATTTGCGTTTTTCTTTCTGTTCAGCTTTTCAGCTTCATCCTGTGCCGTTTTAGAAATTGACAGTTGTCTTACAGGGAGAAGTAGCTGTGTAACAAGCTTGTGTCTCTGCCTCTTTTCCACTGATATCTTGGCCCCTCAGGTCTCTCTCCAGTTTTGTCACTCTGTCCCCACAAGTGCCAGAAGGTGTGCTGCTTTCCCTACCCCCAGCAGTGGCTGCCTTCCCAGGCAGAGCTTGGGTTCTCAGCCTCTTGTCCTACACCCAGAATTAGTAAATGCCTCCAGGAAGAAAGTGGCTGAAGAATGCCAGTGCAATTCTTTGCTGCCCTGGAATCTTGACCCTTCTAGTTGAGGTTGCCTCAGCAGCCCTTTGATGCCTTGGATAGATGATGTTGTATATTCCATTAAGACTTTCTGGTTATTTGTAGTGGGAGCACTGATGTCCTCAGGCTACTCTAATATTAGCTGCAGGGTGAAGACTATGTAATTATGGTGGTTTCTATGGTGTTTTGACACTGCAAACCACGATAATTCCATAGTCTTCACCCTCTAGCTAATGTCAGTAAGTAGATTATTTTTATGGACTTCTGTTTTGGCTAGCTTTATGCCATCACAGTTTTCTGTATATAAACTTTTTGTTTCTCATTACTTATTGATGTAAAATAAAATCTTACTCTGAATCATAGTAACTTTTACAACTCTCCTTGATTTATTAATTCATGGCCATTATAGGAAATATTGATTACTAACTTTCTTCCATAAGAGTGAGGATTAAGAATATTTTATGAAGCCGTACCAAATAGTAAGTTTCAACATGTAAAGTTAGTGACAATGTAACACTAAGTCTGTATACTCTTGTTTTCAACTTTTGAATTTATTTTACCAGTGAAGTTGTAGCAATTAATATGCCTAGGCAAAATGAAATATGAAGATCTTAAACTTTAGCTGTAGTTGGAATTATTAACATCGTTGAAGGAACCATCTCTGATTCTCTCGTAAGAAGTGTATTTTGAGGTTTTCAAAACAAAAGTGTATGACGCCAGTCATTTTTCTTTGCCGTTTGTGCAGGAAGAAGAGAGCGAAGAGGAACCCAAGCTGAAGTATGAAAGGCTTTCCAATGGGGTAACTGAAATTCTTCAGAAGGATGCAGCTAGCTGCATGACAGTCCATGATAAGGTAAGGTGGCACTTTCAGAGGATTCTTCTGTAAATTGTTTCTATTGTAAATTTGCTTGTGCTTTGGAGTCCTGATGCTTTTGGTGGTGGCTTTTTACAGTGATCCTGTCTCCTTGCCGCTACTCTCTTCCTCCTTGCCAACAAAAAACGAACAAAAAAGTCCAAATATTTTATATGTGTGTACACGCCCATTCACACACATACAACATACTCCAAGACTGTATTAAGTAGAATGTAGACAGTGATCAAAGTCAAAGATTTATATGAAATGGTTTTTGGAAACTCTATCGCTCACTTAATTCCTTAAATTATAAGGATTCCATTAGGAACCTGTTAAGATTAGAAATAATGTGAAGCTCAGTGCTTTTATAGGGGTAAAAGGGATTATATTGTAGGCGTTATGAATAGTAGAAATGCCCCAAATTACTACTTATATCAGTGAATGAATTTATTCCACATCTGGGTCCTTGCTATAACAAAGCTCCAACCAACTTTCTGAGTGCAGGGTAAGTACTGGATAGCACCCTTAGCCTACTCTTGGACCAAAACAGTTTGTGTCATAGTCAGAATATTGGGGGGCATGTAGCTTCACCCATTGCTGTCTTCTTCCCTATGACCTTGTAAGTTTTAGTCCTTCCACAAAAAGCAAACTGCTCTTGTCTGATCCATCGCCTGGCTTTATCCTATGTTACTAGAAGTGTGGCTCATCCTCCCCCTTGCTTCCCACCCAGTTCCTTTTTACCTCAAATTTTGTTTAATTGTAAATAGAGTCCTGTACCCACAACACTTTATTAGAGTATGTGCCTTCTTTCTCATGTTTTACCAGCAGCCTTCTCCTTTGAGGTGTCTGCCATTTGGCTGCAATGCCATCGACCCCTTTTCATTGCTGCCATTGTCCAACTTCTGGTCCCTTTTCTTCACTCGTTGAAGACTGCCTTTGCAGTTCTTCAACCAAATTTCATTCCAGTGACCCTTACCTCTTCCCTGTTTCATCTCCCCACTGATAAGGCCACACTTTGGATGGTGTCAGCACTGGAACTTGAGGATCTTAGCCTCTATGACACTCTTTGTTGACCCCTGTTATTCTTCAACCTTTTGTGCTCATTTTCCCACAAGCTGTATGACTTTATGCAGTCTTGATCTCTAATCCATTCATTCTTTTCTTTTACTTTTCTGTGCCTGTGAAATGATTGATTATCCTAACTCTATCTTACCAGCATCTTCAGTTCTTTTACATCCCTGTCTTCCCATTGTGCACCTCAGCCATACTCTCAACCCTGAATTAGTGCTTTCGTGACAAGGACAGCCATGTGCTGTTACAGACTCACACACCTAGGTAAATTTGTCACTAAAAATTATTCTGAATTATTTGTCCTTCGTCAGTTTCTTTAGTCCTCAGTCCCTCTTCTGAACCACTGTCCCTTCTTTCTTAGAGGATGATGTCATTTCTATGTAAGAAGATTGAGATTGTCAGGTATGAACAGCCTCAATTCCTGACCTCTTTTTCACACCCATTCTTACCCATGGGAGATTTTCTTTCTTTTTTTTTTTTTTTTTTTTTTTTTATTTGGGTATAACTTTATTTATTTATTTATTTATTTTGTATTTATTTATTTATTTATTATTATTATTATACTTTAAGTTCTAGGGTACATGTGCATAACATGCAGGTTTATTACATATGTATACTTGTGCCATGTCAGTGTGCTGCATCCATCAACTCGTCAGCACCCATCAACTCGTCATTTACATCAGGTATAACTCCCAATGCAATCCCTCCCCCTTCCCCCCTCCCCATGATAGGCCCCCGTGTGTGATGTCCCCCTTCCCGAGTCCAAGTGATCTCATTGTTCAGTTCCCACCTATGAGTGAGAACATGCGGTGTTTGGTTTTCTGTTCTTGTGATAGTTTGCTAAGAATGATGGTTTCCAGCTGCATCCATGTCCCTACAAAGGACACAAACTCATCCTTTTTTATGGCTGCATAGTATTCCATGGTGTATATGTGCCACATTTTCTTAATCCAGTCTGTCACTGATGGACATTTGGGTTGATTCCAAGTCTTTGCTATTGTGAATAGTGCCGCAATAAACATACGTGTGCATGTGTCTTTATAGCAGCATGATTTATAATCCTTTGGGTATATACCCAGTAATGGGATGGCTGGGTCATATGGTACTTCTAGTTCTAGATCCTTGAGGAATCGCCATACTGTTTTCCATAATGGTCGAACTAGTTTACAATCCCACCAACAGTGTAAAAGTGTTCCTATTTCTCCACATCCTCTCCAGCACCTGTTGTTTCCTGACTTTTTAATGATCGCCATTCTAACTGGTGTGAGATGGTATCTCATTGTGGTTTTGATTTGCATTTCTCTGATGGCCAGTGATGATGAGCATTTTTTCATGTGTGTGTTGGCTGTATGAATGTCTTCTTTTGAGAAATGTCTGTTCATATCCTTTGCCCACTTTTTGATGGGGTTGTTTGTTTTTTTCTTGTAAATTTGTTTGAGTTCTTTGTAGGTTCTGGATATTAGCCCTTTGTCAGATGAGTAGATTGCAAAAATTTTCTCCCATTCTGTAGGTTGCCTGTTCACTCTGATGGTAGTTTCTTTTGCTGTGCAGAAGCTCTTTAGTTTAATGAAATCCCATTTGTCAATTTTGGCTTTTGCTGCCGTTGCTTTTGGTGTTTTAGACATGAAGTCTTTGCCCATGCCTATGTCCTGAATGGTACTACCTAGGTTTTCCTCTAGGGTTTTTATGGTATTAGGTCTAACATTTAAGTCTCTAATCCATCTTGAATTAATTTTCGTATAAGGAGTAAGGAAAGGATCCAGTTTCAGCTTTCTACTTATGGCTAGCCAATTTTCCCAGCACCATTTATTAAATAGGGAATCCTTTCCCCATTTCTTGTTTCTCTCAGGTTTGTCAAAGATCAGATGGCTGTAGATGTGTGGTATTATTTCTGAGGACTCAGTTCTGTTCCATTGGTCTATATCTCTGTTTTGGTACCAGTACCATGCTGTTTTGGTTACTGTAGCCTTGTAGTATAGTTTGAAGTCAGGTAGCGTGATGCCTCCAGCTTTGTTCTTTTGACTTAGGATTGTCTTGGAGATGCGGGCTCTTTTTTGGTTCCAAATGAACTTTAAAGCAGTTTTTTCCAATTCTGTGAAGAAACTCATTGGTAGCTTGATGGGGATGGCATTGAATCTATAAATAACCTTGGGCAGTATGGCAATTTTCACGATATTGATTCTTCCTATCCATGAGCATGGTATGTTTTTCCATTTGTTTGTTCTTTTTTTTTCTTTTGAGATGGAGTCTCACTGTTGTTGCCCAGGCTGGAGTACAATGGCGCAATCTCGGCTCACTGCAACCTCCATCTCCCAGGTTCAAGCAATTCTCCTGCCTCAGCCTCCTGAGTAGCTGGGATTACAGGCACCCACCACTACACCTGGCAAATTTTTATAGTTTTAGTAGAGACAGGGTTTCACCATATTGGTCAGGCTGGTCCTGAACTCCTGACCTCAAATGTTCCACCCGCCTGAGCCTCCCAAGGTGTTGGGATTACAGGCGTGAGCCACCACACCCGGCCACCTACAGGAGATTTTCTTTCTCTTATTTGTGAATCTTTTTGTCCACTTTTGTTGTTCACTTCATCACATTTCCTCCCTTGTTTCCCAGCAATGCATACTATGTCATGGAGCGTACCTAATTCTACCTCCAAGTAACCAGGAATCTACCTTGTATCTATATAGAGTTGCCTATTTTTGTGTATTTCATGTAAGTGCAGTCAACATTATTTGATCTCTTGTATCTGGTTTCTTTCACTTAATGTAATGATTTTGAGCTTCATTCGTGTTGTAGCACGTATCAGTACTTCATTCCTTTTTATTGCTGAATAGTATTCTATTGTATGGGTATGCTATGTTTTGTCTATCCATTCACCAGCTGATGGACATTTTGCTGATTCTGAATTCTGGATCTCACCTTTCTTCTCAAAACTTCTTTATCGTGACATCCCAGCACTTTTCAGGTGGATCACGAGGTTCCTATCCTGGCTAACATTTCTACTAAAAATACAAAAAACTAGCCAGGCGTGGTGGCGGGCGCCTGTAGTCTCAGCTACTTGGGAGGCTGAGGCCGGAGAATGGCGTGAACCCGGGAGGCGGAGCTTGCAGTGAGCCGAGATCACGCCACTGTACTCCAGCCTGGGAGACACAGCGAGACTCCGTCTCAAAAAAAAAAAAAAAAAAAAAAAAAAACAAAAAAAAACTTCTTTATCGTGACACCATTCTTTTCCTATTTTCTTGATCATTTGTGACATTCCTTTGTTTCTTTCACTTTCCTTTCTTTGCCTCCACTTTTCCTTTACATGTTGGCTTTCCTAGGATTTGGTCCATTATCCACATTTCTTCTTAATTTGTACTTTATCTTGGTTTTAAATCTCAGGATTTCTGTGACCACCTGCAGACTGACCTTCACTGGAATAGCATGCATATTTACTTATGGTCCTCTTAAACATCTTTATCTGCTGTTTGTCTTTTTACCTGAACCTCAGCATGTCCATAATGAATTCATTTTCATTTCCCTCTAAACTTGCATCTATCTTTATTCTTTATCCCATTTGGTGGCATCACCACCTCCTTTGTCACCTAAGCCACAGATGAATCCTTCTTCCCTTTCACTCAGCCGTTTCCTAAGTCCTGATGATTTTCTTACTACTCTTGCTCTGGCTTAGACTCTTATCTTCTCCTGCCTCTACATAGTAAATAAAAGAATCTCTTGTGCCTCTAATTTTTCTACTTTAAACCCATCTGTCACCTGGTTGCCAGAATGATCTGCTGAAAATACAGATTTTAAAACTCTTGTATGATTTTGCATCAACTATGAAATAAGACTTGAGCTCGTTAATGTTGTATCTAATGCTAAGATCTTGCTCCCTCTCTGTTATTGGCTTGTGTCTTACCACTTTCTGCCATAAGTGTGGTGCTCTGGCTACAACACTTGGCTGTTTCTACTCACACCCCATTCTGCTTGATCCACACACGTCCAGAGCCCTTCTCTTCTGTTCAGGTATTCTTTATTTTTTCCTGGGAACTAATGCACATAACTGCGAACTCGTCTATTTTACTTCAGATTTGCTTTCACCCTAGTCTGTTCATAACATTCTACTAAAGTAATCTTCCAGAAACCTCAACCTGATCATGTAATCCTCCTTCTTAGAATTCTTTATTGGCTTCCTGATGACTTAATTATTTGGGCCTTCCCACCCTGATTTCCTCTACTTTCCTGCCTTTCATCTCTCCATAAATATTTGAATGCCTCTTATTAGCTGACCTTTCAACCTTATCACCTGTCTCTTCCCTGGGCATGAATTAGATGTGTCATCCATAATTTCTGGACTTTGTTCTGCATTTTATGTGTCTCCGTGCCTTTGAGCAAGTTGTATCCACTCTGCCTAAAATTGTTTTTACTACAAGCCTACCCTGTCTGCCTTAGTGTCTATTTTCTAATTTCTTTTTTAAAGTTCAGCACAGCTGTCAAATACTATGTTCCATAGGGTCTTAGAGATACTTCCATTTTAAGCATTCTCTTTAAATTTAATTGTAATTAAATTTTTATGTCTGTTTCCCTCATTTTACCATAATCCTTTTAAGTCACACTTGGTTATTATCTAACCATATTGTAATGTTTTTTGTGCATTTGTCGAATGAACCAGTGAATGGATGAAATGGAGAACAAAGTTTGCCTGCCTAGAGGTCAAACTTTATTAACATTGTACTTAAACCAACTTTGCCAAAGAGCCTGATGGTTGGGAACTGTAATCAATGCTAACTTTTAGAACATGCACTCTTTATCTGAAGTCCATGTTTCTATTTAAGAGGATTCTGATCCAGTTGAGTGTTTTAGCTTTTAATTCTGGCCCTAATTCTGCTACTCATCGACTGTTTCCTGGGAAGTCTTATCAACTTTCTGAACTTACTTCCTCATGTGTAATTGAAGGCACTCCCTGCTGTAATGCTTTGAATACTATAAAACACTATGTGAAGGTAGATGATATTAGACAGTTGACCAGATTTAAAATGGTCTACTTCTTGTTTCCTTTGCAATGTCCAAAGGACTGCTTATCACCTTTTCTACTTGTTTCGTTACATAAAGTCCAATCTTTATGGATGTACATATATCAGTTACTTAAGTTACTTACATGAAGTTTAAGGTAAAAGCAGTTGTGCTTAGTGGATGATGCCCAATCTGGTAGTATAGAAAATGAGTCAAGTTTCTGTAATTAAACATGAAAGGGTCTAGTGATATTATATTTATTCTTTGCCCATCCTGAATTTTAAGTACATTCAGGTTAAAAAAAAGAAACAAAACTCAGTAGTTACAAAAGTTCAGCTTTTAATGGCTGGAAGGTGGGTAAAATTGGAGAATTTGTATTTATGTTGTCACATTTGTGGCCATTTTGCATTTTTTGTTTTATTTTAAGTAGTGGAAAGTATTAGTAAATGATGAAAATACGACTCATCCATAATATTGGTAGTTAAATAACTTTCATTGGCTTATTAAACCTTTTTTTGAAGAGTATATATTTCTAAAAATGGATAGCACTGATTTATCTAATCTAATAATGAAATGTTTTCCTTAGCACAAGATAGCTTGTCAAAAGAATCCCTGAATCTTTTTTTCCAAAATGTTCTAACATAGTTTTAGTTTTAGGATGAGACTAAAGTCAAAATAATTATTTTATGTTTTATTTCTATTTTAAAGATTAAATGAATGAAATTAGTAATTTAGAAAAAAGAAGAGAAGGGATTAATATACTTGGGTAAATTACGTAAAACTTGTAACTTCCATAAAATAAAATGTAATTAGAAGTTCAAAAGTGGCCTTTTCAGCGGTGTCAGAGAATGACAGCATTAAAGCATTTTAAAGATCCAAGCTCCCTTCTCCCTTATTTTCCTAACAAACTAAATATAGTATTTATGAGGAGAATCAATATCGTGAAATACTTGGGGTGCAGTGAGCTTTTAAGACCCGTTCTTTTACCACAGATAGCCTCAGAATGGAGTATTGTTTGTTTTCAATTCTTATCATATGTGGTGTTTTTCTATTTAAATATTGTCAGTGTCACTGTAGCGGTAAAATTACAATCATTCGAGTCCTCTATTTCTGATTAGAACATTCTTTTGCTTTGGAGGAAGCATTCCTGTTTGTTTTAACTATTCAGACTAATTTCCCCCCAGAATTACCTATTCCCCTTTCCCTTCCAGCGCCCAAGCATTCTGTTTTCACCAGGCTTGCTGTCTGCCCTGGATGACTAATCGTCATGGCACCTGGTGCATTCAGGCAGGCCTGTGCAGCGGAATCGTCATACCTAGTTATGTCTGCACACCTGATGTTTTATTAACCAGTATTGATTTTTTTACCCTGGGGACTTTTTTCTTCCTGAAAAAAGGCAACCTTGCAGGAGTGAAAGGCATTGCAGGGGATGAATTTCTAATGAACTCCTTCTTTCCCTTTTTGTGACTCGTCTTTAATGTAGCTTCATATTTTAAGTGCCTGAACTGAAATTTCATTTTAAGCAATTCCATTTTGATAAATCCTTTTAAATCTTGACTTTCTGTAAGGTTATTTTTTAAAGATTGTGCTGCTTGACTGAAACACTTAGTGGTGCCTGTAAATTTGAGCGTTTCATTATGGGTTGCAAGGAAGCATGCTCACATGCAATGAAATACAGAGAATTTTGGACTATTTGAGTAATGCTGAAATAAATAAAAAGGGAGAAAACTCTCATGTCATATTATAGGTAGTCCTAAAGTTTCTTCCGGTTTATTTAAGGTTAGTTCAGATAATTAAAGAAACAGTAGGAGTTACGACATAAAATGAATATGTAGCTCAACAGTTATTTTATGACACAAAAGGGGTTTTTATTTTGCATGATAATATAAACACTAACACTCAACATTACACATTAACTTTTATAGAAGCATCCTAAAGCTAACTGATGGTATGAGTACACCTGAGATTTTCGGTTTCTCAATATGGCATGGATTTTCCATTTGAAAAAATAATTTGTTGTTTGCGTATGTGTGCAGCTTAAGCGATAGCACTGATTTACACATTTGCCATAAATTAGGGGGAGTTTCTGAATCATTCTCTTCTCACTTTGAGTTCAACTGTAGGTTGGTCGTGTTTTCACCGCTGCATTTTTAATTTACTGCCTCAGTCCATCAGGCATTGTGTATAGACTGCATACACACCATTAGTTGTCAGTAGATGAGGGTCCTCGTGAGTCATTCTGACAGCTGGCTTGCACTATCACAATAAAATAGGCCCTGTTCTGTTATTTCCCTGAAGCTGGAAATAAGCCTTCTCCAAGGAATGCATATCTTCTGAGACATTGCAGATCATTTATACATTAAGCGTCTTGTCTTTAAAAATGGTTTTATTACTACTTGTGTATTAATAGTATTATTAATTAATTAACTGGCCCCTTTGTTCTTCTTACAGTTTTTGGCATTGGGCACACATTATGGCAAGGTTTATTTACTTGATGTCCAGGGGAACATCACTCAGAAGTTTGATGTAGTAAGTATTCTGTATAAAATAATGTATGAGCTAAACTTCATGTTAAGTATTTGTGTTTTAGAATATTGGTTTACCAGTTTGTTTTAATAGCATAAAGAGGATCTTTATTAATTCAGTCAGAGTTCTAAGAGTATAAAATTGAACTTTATAATGTAGTCTAAAAACCTAAAGGTGAACTTATAAAGAAAGGGGTCTAGATACATGCATTATGTATTTTGACCGGGTATCTATTATATGCAAACTCCATGTAAAAATCTATACATCTATTTAATTGCAAATTCTTAATTATAGTCATCTATTTGGCTAATTTCGGGCATTTAGAATACTTCTGTGTTCTTTTAAAATTGTGACAGTGTAGAATGTCTAGATGAATTGTTGTTAAAAGAAAAATTGCTGCGTTGTTAGTGAATAATAGTGCAAATTTACATACTCTGGAAGTTTGTGGAATCCTTAAAGTATGAACCCCCTCATTTAGTGACTAATGTCAGTTGTAAGTACATGCCCTGTCTTCTTATTGAGATGCCAAATGTAATTGAAAGTTGATTGATCACCTTGCTGAATCAGTTTATCTCTTCTAAATATACAAAGAAAATATTTTATGTGACTCTTTTGATGCTTGGACTCTTAGGGGATTATATTGATTGAAAGCAAAGAACCAGGCTTTCTTTTTTAATTGTGCTTTGGAATCATTGAGGATGAAGATACTATTGAATTTGAAGCTTGATTTTGGTGTGTAAGGTGTACCTTAAAGGTGTCAAGAACTTCCATGGTTGTGTAAATATGACACAACCGTTTGGTATGAAAAAGGTGCTCATTTCGGGGTAAAGGTGCTCATTACTACTTTTTTGAAGAAAGCATCAGCACTTGTCAAAAGATCCATCTATTGATGTAGTTTAGAAAGGAGATTACAGTTTCTAAAGCTGACACATTGTGTGGGAAAGGAAAAGGGATGCCTTGTTTTGCTAAAAAGAAATAGAACCCTGGAATGAGGACAATCTTTGGAGCAGCACAGACAGGGAATTATGTGCTCTAATCATACTGATGCATCAGGCAAATCCCTTTGAGGTAAGAGGAATATACTTTTGACTCTCCCTCATCTTCCCCCTGGACACTGGACATGCTTCTTGATGACCAAAGCATTTGGCCTTTCAGTTGCCATCCATTAAAATGTGTACCTGGTACTGGGCCAGGGCTCGTTTTTGTGGCATTGTGCATGCCCCCTCACCTTTAAAAAGATTGGCTGTATAGTTTCTCAAATTTCCTGCTCCCATTACATGAGTCCCTGACACTCTGCTTCTGTCTTTTTCATATTAAATAGAAATTGCAGTGTTTGCTTGCTAAGGTTCATGGGCATATACCATTGGTTCCATTGCCAAAAGGTTCATGGGCATATACCATTGGTTCCATTGCCAAAAGTCAGTCCTTGTATCTGTTCCATATAAGCCTTCAGTTATATCTTCTCTCATGTCTGTTTTATGTCGAGTATATCCTACATCCATCCTCTTTCAGGTAATTTATGATATCCATAAATTTGTACAAATCTGTCTTCAATTCTTTTTTCAGTCCTGACTATATGACATCTTTGAAAATGAAGCTCTCTATAGCTTTGCACCTTTTATTTGGCAAGGGAGGAAGATAGTTTGGTGCTATTTTTGTGTGTTTGTTTACCTTACTGAAGAAGTTGATAGTCTGTTTTTGAAAGTTCTCCTTAGGCCATGGCTTCTTCGTGATCATTGGCAGAATCTACTGCAGCCAAGCGTCTGTCTGCCTAATGACCTGGCAGTTTGCACTCCTAAGTACATATTCAATAAAAATACATGCAGTGCATATGTCCACACAAAAAACAGTTTGTTAATAATAGTTTAATTCATAATAGCCTCAAACTAGAAACAACTCAAATGTCCGTCAATAGTAGAATGGATAATTGTGGTGCATTCTTAGCAAATTGAAAAGAACAAACTATTGATAGATTAATTTCATAGACTTAATGTTCAGCCAAAGAAGCCAGACCCAAATATGTTCATGTGGTATGATAGCTTTTATATGGTCGTCAAGAAAAAGCAAAACTAAATTATAGCAATAGAGTTCAAATAATGGTTTGACCTGGGAGGGAGCACAGAAGAGTCTTCTGGAGGGCTGAAAATACTGTCTTGGTGGTTTTCTCATGATCTACATATGTAAAAATCACTAAGCTATCATTTGAGATCTTTCTACTTTATATAAATTGTTCCTCAATAACACGCACATACTTGCACAAACACCTATACATGTGTGCATGTCTTTGGTTGAGCTTGAGCAGTGCTCGCATTATCCTGGTTTGTTGAAGCAACCCCTTTCTGCTACTTAATTCTGAATAATAGTAAACTTCCTAGGTTGATATCCTGTTCAGAGATCATTTTGTACATCAATCATGACACTGAGGTTATTCCCATGGCTGTATATTCTAAAGTTACATAAGAAGGTTGACAGGATTCTGTTTTGTACAGCCATCTTTTGTTAATGAAGAGTGACAACTGCTAGAGTGATACTTTATTATGCATATTAATCCTCAGTTTTCAGAATATTTGAAAGAATATTCAGCATATGTTAATTCAAACACTTTGGCCATAAATGGTTTTTTGAGATTATTTCTAGATATAGCTTTATGTTAACTCAAAACTTAATTGCTAAAGCAGTTTTACTTAACTCACAGAGTAAAATAACGTGACTTCAGAATTCTTACAGAATCTTAGATTCCTTCTAAATTCCCACAATATTTATGCCCATATAACCACATTAATCATAGTATAATCATGCGTCGCTTAACAGTGGGATGCATTCTGAGAAATGTGGCGTTAGGCAATTTTGTTATTATGTGGACATCATAGCCTCTACTTACACAGATCTAGATTGTACAGCCTACTATACACTTAGGCTGTATGGTATAGCCTGTTGCTCCTAGACTACAAACTTGTACAGCATATTATTGTCCTGAATACCTTAGGCAATTGGAACACAATGGCAAGTATTTGTGCCTTTAAGGATACCTAAATATAGAAATGATACCATAAAAATATGGTATATAAGATGACAAATGAATGATACATCTGTATAAGGGACTTACCATGAATGGAACTTACAGGACTGGAAGTTGTTCTGGGTGAGTCAATAAAGGAGTAGTGAGTGAATGTGAAGGCTTAGGACAGTACTGCTGTAGACATTATTCATCCGGTACACTTGAGCTAAACTCAATTTATTTAAACATTTTCTTTCTCCACTAACATATTAAGCTTAGCTTACTGTAACTTTTTTTACTTTATAAGCTTTTTAATTTTAAAAATTTTGGCTTTATAATAGCACAGCTTAAAGCAAGCACATTGTACAGCTGTACAAAATATTTCTTTATATATTTATTTTATAAACTCTTTTCTATTTAGTCTTTTTTTTTCTTTTCTACTTTTAAAACTTTTTGTTAAAAATGAAGATACAAACACACACATTAGCCTAGGCCTACCCAGGGTCAGGATCTTCAATATCCACCTCCGCATTTTGTCCTGCTGGAAGGCCTTCAGGGGCAGTAATGCACATGGAGCTGTCATCTCCTGTGATAACAATGCCTTCTTCCTGATACCTCCAGAAGGACCTGCGTGAGGCTGTTTTACAGGTGACTTCTTTTTTTATAAGTAGGAGGGATGTATTCTAAATACCGATAAGAAGTATAGTATAGTAAATACATAAGCCAGCAACACAGTCATTTATTGTCATCATAAAGTGTTATGTAGTACATAATTGTGTGTGCTAGACTTTACATGAGTGGCAGCTCACTAGGTTTGTTTACACTAGCATCATCACAGACACATGAGTAATGTGTTGTGCTGTGGTGTTACTAGACTGCAATGACACAGAGTGATAGAAATTTTCCAGCTCCGTTATAATGTTTTTTTATCTAAATATTTAGGAAAAGATAGCTTGTAAAGCATTACAGTCTTATGGGACCACTGTAGTCTATGATGTAAACCAAAAATAAAATTCTAAGCTTCTCAGTCTACTGAATGAACTCCTCCTCTCAGGATTCGTGGAAAACTGGTTCAGGCCATGATGGGAATGGGGATTCAGACATGCCTCATGATATTCTCTTCTTTTTGGAATTCAGGCACAACTGCCCAGCATTAACATTAAGACAGAGATCTTAAGACTGACAAAACAGAACTCTTTGTAGTGTGAAAGGAAATAAGATACCAAATTCCAACCTGACTCTAATATGGCATCACGTGACAGATAGCAGGCCCTGAAAGAAGTCCAAGTATTTTACTCTAATATATATTTCTTTGACATATTTTGAAAGAGCTGTGTCAAGCTGTCTCTTTTGGGGAAAATTTACATTCTGTAGAGAATCCCCTTCCCTTTCCGGGTCTTTTTCTGATCCTGAAGAGAGTAGCTTCAAGGTCTGAATAGGAAACATTTGTCATGTGTTACCTCTAAGGGTGCCACCTATGAGACTTCTTCTGCATAGTAAGAACCTTGGTCTTCACAATTCCCTATCTTAACTCAGATATGCCTTTCTGCTGATTCTTTCTAGTGATAACTCTTTCAAGCAGTTGCCAATCAGAACATCTTTGAATCTATGACTTGTAAACATCCCTCTTTCCTCTCATCTCCTCTTTGAATTGTCCCAAACCATTGGTTTTTCTGGACCAAACCAATGTGTACCTCACATGTATTGATTGATGTCTTAGGTCTCCCTAAAACATGTAAAATCAAGCTGTAACCCAGCCACCTTGGGCACATTTCTGAGGATCCCTTGAGCTTTATTATGGGTCATGGTCCTTACATTTGGCTCAGAATAAATCTCTTAGAGTATTTTACAATTTGGCTTTTTAGTCAACAGTGGGTATATGTGGTCTCTTGTTGACCAAAACGTTGTTATGAAGTGCATAATTGTAGTTACTTTTTCTTTAATAGCCTCCAATTTATTTAAGCATTTTAATTAAAAACTTGTTAATTAAGGGTACTTAGTTTGAAGCAATGATCAAATTATTATGCCATGTCTTTGTTAAATATTTAGGAGCATTAGGCCATGTGTTTTAAATATTTATTCCTTTAAGTGTGCTAGTGAGAGAGCAAAAAACTTGCTGATCAAACATAAATTTCTACTGTTTACCTTTATGTGTTTTTCTTTCTTTGCTAGAAATAGAAAATGATGAGGTTTTGCTGTAAGGCACTATGGTAAGAGACATTATATAAATATTTATATAATGGATGATTATGAAAAAAAGGGGATTAAAACAAAACAGGAGCTTAGTGGGCATTTTGTGTTAAGATAAATATCACATTTTTGAAATTAATCTCTTGAGGCAGAGGTGGGATGATGATTCACCTTGTCAGCTAGCAGAATCTATTAGTATTTCTATTCCTGTTTTTGATTTGAGATTAAACTAACAGACTGTATTCCTTAGTTGCTCACACCTTTCATGTTCATGTGCTAGTAAAAACACAGACTTCTGTCCATCTAACGGTTGTGTCTCTGAGAACATTTCAGAGTTCTTTGTTACTTCCCACATCAAGTCCTAACTATCTAGCTAAGCATTCCAGACCCTGGTCATTTGGTGAAACCCACCTTTCTAATCTTAGTTTTAATTTCTTCCCCTCTAGTAATTTTTATCTGTTCACCACCTTCTAAATTTTGCCGTGGGCATGCTTGTTTCTAAGCTTTTGATCACTTCTTTTCTCTCTAGAATGCACTTCTGTGAATCTCCATTCTTTCTGCAAAGTACCTCCCCTGGATTGTAACCCTGAGGTGTTTTCTTCCTCTAAACTCCTGTATTATTACTATTTCACTTGTAGTGTGGCCCCTCATAGTGTCAGTACCAGCCTCACATTCATATTTGAAGTCTTGGAGGATAGTTTTCATGTCTCCTGGTATAATCCTCTCCTCTTCCTCACCTTTCTCTTTTCTCTGGTGCTATTTGGTATCCAGTAAGTATATATTGGCTGGTAATATTGTTTTGAAACAAAGCCATGGAACTGGTGATTTTCTGTTACTACCTTTCAGGAAGGCCTCTGGGAGCCAGTTCTCTGTTCTCCTCTGTATTATTCCACCTTCACTTGCCCATTGGATGTATAATTAGAAATTTCATACTGAGAGCTACTGCAGACTGAATTGTTCCCCACCTCCTAATTCATGTGTTGAAGTCCTAACCCCCAGTGTGATGGTATTTAGAATTGGAGACTTGGGGGGTAATTAAATTTTAGATGAGGGCCAGGCATGGTGTAAACTCAGGAGGCTATGGCGGGAGGATCACTTGAGCCCAGGAGTTCCAGGCTGCAGTTAGTTATGATTGCACCACTGCACACTCTAGCCTGGGTGACAGAGCAAGACTCTGTCTCTTAAAAACAAAAACAAGTTGAAACAATTTAGATGAAGTCATGAGGGTGGAGTCCTCAAGATGAGATTAGTGCCCATATAAGAAGAGACAGGAGAGACCTTCCCTTCCTCCCCTTTCCTGCTGGCCATGTAAGGACACATCAAGAAGGCTGTCTGCAAGCCAGGAAGAGAACTCTCACCAGAATGTGACCATACTGGCAGATTGAGGACCTCCAGCCTCCAAAACTAAGAGAATTTCTGTTGTTTAAGCCACTGTGTGATATTTTGTTATGGCAGTTCAAGCTGGCTAATATAAGATAAAAGTCTTAAATCTTACTTTTGGAAAGTAACCCTTATATTTAGCAGTATTTAAGTTTTTAATATATACTTATACCTTTTCTAGTTGCTATGGGTAATGTGTAAAGTCATGAAAGCGTAGAAGCTAAAGAGACTTTAAAAGATCATTCCAGGTATAAAACGTACCAGGGAAGAAGTGTGATGTAAATTGGGCTTGAGCTGTTCTGGTTATGTATTCCATGCCCACTACTCTTCCACCCTTATCTCCTTGTACATTCAAGACCTCTGTTACGTAGCGAGACAGTCTTATTAGGGCACTTCCCTAACTTAAGTATCAAAACATGTTTTTGTGACTGGTTCCTCATCTATGAGTGATGATGGTTTCATTTTTCTCCCTGGACTTTGGAACTCAACCATCTTTTGGACTGTACTCCTGACCTTTTGTTGCTTTCTTTGACTTAGAAGAATTTATTTCTAATATAAATCAGCTCCTCTTTTCTCTTTCCTCTGGATTAATATATGAGTGTTTGGAGGATCACCCATCTCTCTTTTCATGTTTCAGCAAAAGAAATGCTCATCTTCCTTCTCTCCTCTCTCTTTGACAGTATAATCCTGAAGATTCAGTGTTCCTTTAAGCTGCTTAAATTGCATTTTTAATATTCACAACACAAACACCTTTTTTTTTTTTTTTTTTTGAGACAGAGTCTCAGTCTGTCACCAGGCTGGAGTGCAGTGGCGTGATCTCGGCTCACTGCAACCTCTGCCTCCCAGGTTCAAGCAATTCTCCTGCCTCAGCCTCCCTGAGTAGCTGGGACTACAGGTGTGTGCCACCATGCCCAGCTAATTTTCATATTTTTAGTAGAGACAGGGTTTCACCATGTTGGCTAGGATGGTCTCAATCTCTTGACCTCATGATCCGCCCGCCTCGGCCTCCCAAAGTGCTGGGATTACAGGTGTGAGCCACCACGCCCAGCCCACTTTTTTTTTTTATCCTTTACATGGCTTAACCATCTCCTTCTTTGTGTTACCTCCACTTTCCTTTTTTTTTTTCTCCACTTCTTGAACATACGGTACTTTTGTCACAATTATTTGCCTCAATGTCATTTTCCCCATAGAATGCTAATTTCCTGAGGACGGTTTGTGTAATTTATCTCTGCATCATCAGTGCTCAGCATAAAAGCTAGTGAACTGATAGAAATAAGAAATTGATGGAAGTTGGCTGAACTAATCCATAGTTCCAAATTTGCAAAGTTTCACATATTTAGACTATTTTCCAGATAATCAAGGTTTTTTTATACTTTCCTCTCCCATAATCAGGATTATTGTGTGTACATTATAGGAAATTGTTTGGGCATGACCATCTCTTTGACAGTTAATACAGATGCCATACATTCATTATTCCCCTAAACAGCCTAACTGTTTTGGGCTTATTCATAATGTGGCCAGTGTGATGCTGGGTGACTATTCATTGGAAGAATCTTTGGAGCAGATCTATAAACTTAAGCTGTGTATCCTTGAACAAAGAACCATGCTCTACTCTTGGTCTAATGGTACTCACTTATCGACCTGAAGCAAATACCATCTGTAGTATGCTGTTCTAGATGTGACATCATTAATTGACAAGCAGGGCATGTATCTTTTTGATATGATCAAAGTGGTTCATTGTTGGCTCAAATGTGCCAGTGCCTGTAATACTTGTTTAAGACTGATTGACAGGTCTCAGATTCTTGTGTGTTTAAAGAACTTGTTTTCTATATTTGAACTCCATATTTTGAGTGATAAGAGATGTGTCAAAGGAATTGAGAATTACTTAAATGGAAATCATTGTAACTTCTGATGAATGATGCCAAGGCAAGTCATATTTCCAGTTGTCTGCATTAAAAAATAATCTCAAGTTTGTGGGTTAAGTATTTATAGGTAGCTCGATAATTTTGATGCATAAAAAAAATCTCAAGTTTGTGGGTTAAGTATTTATAGATAGCTCGATAATTTTGATGGCTTCTATGCACCAAAGTGGCTAAGAAAACATGGTCAGAATTAAGGATGCTTCTCTCTTTTAGAGTAAAGTGTCATACTTACAGAATGTTTTAATGTCTGACCCTTTAATGGTAACTCCATTTAGGCGAATATGCCTTAAATAGCTAAAATTGAAAATGCTCCTTCACTGAATGAAATTACCCTGGTATTTCACATATTTCAAAGTCAGGGTTAAAGTAATTTTAACTTTGTGGAACATGACTCTGAATTGGGTAGTAGACTGGGGCTTAGTTGTCTGAAGCCTTTGGATTTCATTCTTCAGTACAGGGTACTCTCAGTTCTGGTGCTTCGTTCTTTGGGGTTCAAGGCCATCATTGCAAAGTAAGAGCTTTAAAAGGATTATGAATAAGACGTAGACCTAGGGGAGGAGTCTCCACCTTTGTAAGTGGGAGATGGGGAACCTGTAGAAAGTGAAATTTGAGGTGAATCTGGAAAGATGCATGTGCATTTTCCAGGTTGTTATAGTGGAGTTAAGACAGTGATAACATTCTTCTTATGAAACAGGGAATCACCAAAGGGTGAGGAACATTTACCATGGACTTTTTATCTTCATATATATTGTGTTAATTATCTAGTAGTATCTTGAGAATAAGGGAGTGGAGAGGAGAGAATGGATGGTGAGATGCAATGGGAGCAAATTATTTGGCAGGTTTCGCCAAAGGACCAAAGGAAAAAGAATGGAGTGATTTCAGGGGAGTGTCTTTGTGGTGACTGACTTTGGAGTTCAGGGTATTTAGGGAACTAAATGAACCAGAAGGATGATGGTAAATCAGATGTCAGGGACTAGAAGGCAGGGGCTTTGTATGTGAATAGGGTTTGAGTGTCTGTGCATATGGTTTAACAACAAATAATTTATACCTTGAGTTTGTTTTGTTAATAATAGACTTCTTAGTCTCTGGGAACCATGACAGGGTATATTTCAAAATGATAGTGTATGCTTCTTTCTTAAACAAGCTCTGTTTTTCTGTTTGAGTAGCTTTGTTTGAGTCACCTTCTCTAGAACTTATTTATTTGGCTATAATTCCTAATGTTTTTCATTTAATAGGATTATGATATATTAGGATAGATGAATACTTAATGGATATTTTTCATCTGTCCACTCAAGACATGAAGTTCTTGTTACCCACACAACAGGTTGGTTTGATTGCTGGGCTAGGTATCAATGACCACAACCAAGGAGATTTAGTAAGATTTAGTATTTAGTAAAGGGATTTTATTGGTTGTAACAAGTAAGGAGAACACCAGGGATAGTTCTCAAAGCAGTGTCTCTCGAAGCTGGGGACTGGGTCAGGTTTTATAAGCATAGGGTAATGAGGTGTGATCTGATTGGATCTTGCAATGAGGTGATGCTGGGAGGCCTGATCTGACAGGATTCTGCCTTGGGGTAATGCTAGAGCTCCATCTGATTGGATCCTGGATCCTGTTGTGTGGTGTTCACTTCTTAATTCATCCTGCTCTTAGATTCCCCCTGTGGTTGCATGCTTGGTTCATCTGGGCATGCTCAGGTTACATGAGCTGAGGGTCCATGGCAAATGAAAACGCACAACCTTGTTACCCAGAAGTTGAATCATATTGTTCTGGTGCGACTATACTTCCACAACATTCTTGTCATTTGGTTGCCCAATCTTTATTTTATATTTCTATTAAGATGAATTTCGTTATTTCCATGGGCAGCTATTAAATCTTAACACTTTGACTTTTTTTTAAGTTTAATTTATAGCAAGGAAAAAAATCATATTAAAACTAATTAAAATGGAATAATTCATACCACTAAATATACCTTTAGAATGGCTGAAATTACAAAGACGAATCATACCAAGTATTGGTGAGCATGTGGAGGAACTAGAATTCTCATACATTGCTGGTGGATGTACGATAGCATAACAACTTTGGAAAACAGTTTGGCAAAATTTTGAAACATGAAACATATACCTATCATACAGTCCAGCCTTTCAAACTTAGGAAATGAACACATATACACCTATAAAGATTTCTACATAAATATTCATATCAGTTTTGTTTGTAATAATCCCAAAGTGGAAACAGTATATATGTCCATTTGCAGGTGAATGGGTAGACAAAATGTGGTGTATCCAAACAATGGCCATTCAACTCACAATAAAAAAGAATGAACTATTGATACGTGCTAAGTATGGATGAATATCAGCTCTATAGTGTTAAGTAAAAGAAGGCAGATTCAAAAGGCTACATATTATAATATTTGCATTTAGATAACATTCTAGAAAATGCAAACAAATCTGTAGTCACAGAAAGCAGATCAGTGGTTGCCTGGAGTTTCATCTCAGAGGAAAAGAACTAAATGCCCTGTGGGATAGTCTAAAAATCTGATTTCATTTTACTGATGTGGAAAAAAGATTAATATATTACTCAGGGCTCTCTTCGTTGCTTGGTGGCAGACATGTGTGTGAGTCCTAACCTAATCATATAGAAGGAGTTTCTTACAGAAAAAAGCAGGTTTGTTACTGCTTTAAGCTGCCCAGGAACCAACTTTTCAGTGTCCCGTACACATAGTGAGTGATGTGAAATCTTTGGGTGGGGTTGGGATATTGTTACTGACTCTTTCCTTCGAATAAATTCTATGGAAATCACCTGGACAGATGCTGTAAACATTTTTAGGGTTCTATTGCAGATTGCTACATTTCCCTGCAGTTAGGTTACACCGAAATTATGTTCCCACCAGCAGTCTGTTTATCATTGTATCTCATCACCAACATTGGCTGTTATTATTTGAAAATTCATTGCTGCTTGGATTTCTAGAAAATGGGAATTTGTCAATTTAGTTTGTATTTTTCTGGTTCCTAATGAGGCTGTTTACTCTTGAGAATTGTTAGTTTATATACTTTGCCAGTATATGTGTAAAGTTCTAAATTGATTTGTAATTAAGGAGTTCATTGCTTATAAGCAGAAATAACATTGATCGGGGTGGCTCATGTGATGACTCAAAATCAGAAGAATTAAGTCGCTACCAAGTCAAATTTAACACTTACCAGTCTTCCTATTATTAAATAAAATCCTATGATTTGCTTTTAGGAAAACATTCAATTTCACACTGAATTATTAATATTTTAAATCTGAACTTTTTTCATTTGCTTGTGCACTTGTTTTGATCTTTAAGTTCTTTAAAAGCTTAATTAGAAGGTGTTTGTACCAAGTGTTAAGAGTATATATATTTTTGTTAAAATGTTACTTACATAAGGAACTCTTACAGATCCATAAGGAAAACCCAAACAACTCAGAATGAAATTGGGCAAATGACATGAACAGGCGGTTCTCAGAAGAACACCAAATGCCCGGTAGCCGTGTGAAAATATCCTTGATTTCTATAGTAATCACAGAATAATAAGGGAAATGTGAAGTAAGACAATATGGTACCATTTTATACCCATCAACTTGGCAAAGCATTTAAAAGTCTGATCAATACCAGATCCTGGTGCTGTGCCAGGGAATTGGGAGCTGTTCTCCAGGTTGGAAGGTATAGAAAGTCTGGACACAACTTCTTATTTGAAGAGTGACAAATGTCTGCTAGTCTGTGGGCTTATCTTTCAGTTTCCCATTTATGGTGTTGTAGGTTCAGAAATTTTTTATTTTAATGCAGTAAATACGTATCAGTCTTCTCATTTATAGTTTGTGTTTTTTGTGTCTTCTAAGGGAAAATTGTATTTGCTCCTACAAAGTTGTAAAGATATGATACGGAAGGCGGGCAAGGAAGTTCTGGGAAGAGAAGAGCATGTCTCTGGCTAGGGCTCCACTCCTGGGCCTATACCTAAGGACCTAGGTGAGGACAGGAATTCCTGTTTTCCTGCCCAAACATTGCATTTCCAGAGATCCCCCTGTCCTGCCACCACCGCCCCCAACAACCTGTGCCTATAAAAACCCTGAGTCCCTAGTGGGCAGAGACAAAAGCAGCTGGACGTCCAGAGGAACACATCAGCAGAAGAACACACAAGTGGGACATTGAGAGGAGCACATCGGTTGAAGAGCATGCCAACAGGCACCAGCAGACACCGGCACCCTGGCCTGGGAGGTTGGAGGAGAGCCTGGGCTGCTGAGCGGCCAGACTTCAGGGGAAAACCATCTCCCTTTTGGCGCCCCCATCTGCTGAGAGCTACTTCCACTCAATAAAACCTTGTACTAATTCTCCAAGCCCAGGTGTGATCTGATTCTTCCGGTACACCAAGGCAAGAAACCCTAGGATACAGAAAGCCCTTTATCCTTGCGATAAAGCAGTGGGTCTGATTGAGCTGGCTAACACAAGCCACCTACAGATGGCTAAACTAAAAGAGCATTCTGTAACCCACCCCCACTGGGGCTTCAGAAGCTGTAAACATTCACCCCTAGATGCTGCCGTGGGGTCAGGAGCACCACAGCCCGCCTGTCTGCATACTCCTCCTAGGGGTTTGAGTAACGGGGCACCAAAGAAGTGAGCCACATTGCCATCACATGCCCTGTGAAGGAGATAAGGGAACTTGTCTTGTTTCAATATTCTCTGTATGTCCTTCTAAAGTTTTAAAGTTTTGCTTTTTGCATTATCTTCACTTTTCCTCAAGAAAAAAATTCTCACTGGACTGTGAGAAGAATTTATTCCTTGATATTGTGACAGATACTGAAGTTCTTATCTTGCCAGAAAAAAAATTACATGAAAATGAGTCCCCTGAACCTACTGATTTCCCATTTTCTTTCCTTAGCGCCTGTCCAGCCCTTGACCCTATTGCATTAGTGGAATCTACTATCCCAGATTGGATATAGAAAGAGCAGTGTTGTTGGAATGATTAGAGAAGAAACTCTGGCGGGGCGGTAATGTCCAGCAGAAGGATGGTTGGCGGGTTCTGAGGTGGCAGCACTGCATGCAGACCAGGCTTGGGGTCAGACGTCAGCCAGCTGTCCCTGCCCCATGTTCATTAGCTTGATGTGTTACCACACTTTCTTCATCTGTAAAGTGTGGATCATAGTCATACCTCTCATTTAGATGATGGTTTTGAGAATTATATGAATGAATACATGTAAAACATGTAACACAAGGCTTAGTAAACATTAGTCATTATCAGAAGGTAGATCAAGCTAAGAGTCCAATTGAACATGTTTACTACACTTCCTGAAGAACTGTTATTTTTGAATTTATTCATATGGTTGGCTTTAATAATGTTCAGTTGTATATGGGGTAGGGAAACCGAAAGGGAGGTAGGGAAGAAAGAAGGAAAAACGAAGGGAAAAAAAGAGAAGCTTCTGCGACACACCCGTTCTTACACCCATTTTGCTACCTCCCCATCCCTCAGCTCCTGTGTTTATTTGTGTTTATTCTTTTATCACATGACACAAGTAGTATTTTAAGAACATTATTAAGCTTGAGTAATTAGGTGTGTGAAGTCGATCCCAGTGCAGGTCTAGTGAGTTGACTTCCGAAATGTCTTTTCGACATAGCAACATTGCAACATGGCTTGTAAGATGCTTCTTTTGAAAAGTTTTGAGAGACTACTTGGAAAATGATTTAATGGAGATTGATAAAGCAATGTTTTCACACTGGAGAGAATTATAACAATAATTTCTGTGGTGGAAGTAGAGCCGAATTTGTGAAGTGTTCAGTGGTCTTTCTTCATCATATGTTGGAAAAATAAATTAGGCATTTTCTCTTTGATTAATAACTTGGTCTCAATTATTTAAATTATTTGTACTCCCCACCCTTTTTAGATAAGTGACTTTTACTAACGTGGAAAACAAGGGCTTTACTCTCTTAAACATTTAAATTTTAGATAAATAGAATGCATTAGCATTGCTGCAGCCATTATTAAATCAAAAATAAAAGTGAGAAAAATAAGAACACACCTTTACTCCTAACAGATTTTCCCTTCATTGTTGATGGTATCATTTACGTGTATGTTGAGAACTTAAACAGGGATATTAATGGGCCCTGCTGAGATGTTCGTAAAACTCTGCAGCCTTCATGGATCTGCTATATATTTGGCTTTCTTTAGCTGCTTTTATTAGTGGAGTTTGTCCTCAAACGCGTGGCATAGCAGATCCTTAGGATTAGGATAGCCTAAGGATCTGAGTCTAAGGATCTGAGACTTAATTTTACAGAATATTAACATACTTATAATTTCCTTTTTAGTTATATTGTCTCAGGGATGACAACCCCGTTTCTGCTGCCTTACTCTTAGAGAAAAAAATTTATTACACTCCTAGGGAATGTTCTCTGGGAAAAAGGAAGAATTTTGTTTTCTGGAACTGTAGTGTTAGATGCCCTGTGGACTAGGAATCTTAAGGCTATGGCCAACTACTGGAGGATGCTGTATTTTTTTTTTTAACAAACCCATTTGGATACTAAAACATCAGTGTTTATTTCTAGGCTAAATTATCATTTAAAATAGTTCAGATCAGTTGGGTTGTATGATGTATGAAAATGTCTATTTTGTGAATCACAGTTGGAATGGAAGGGATTGTCCCTTCTCCACTGAGTTCTGGCTCCACAGACAACACTGAACTATTCCCAGCAAGGTCCTGCCAGTGGGACAGCCCTTTTAATTATTAGACAGCTTATCTTTTTTAAGTCCTTGTTTCTTTTTCTGTGTGGTCTACTGGGCCAGACAAGGTGAAGTCTCCTACTCTTTTTAAATCTAAATACCGGGCCCAAGAAAAAGCCACTCTTTGCCTAGTTGCAACGACTGTGTTTCCAGACTCCTGATGAATATTATCTCTTTAGAAGGCCTGTTCTCTTCTACCCTCAGTGTTTTCTTCCATCTCTGTGACGTTTTATCCCCTATCATCTGCCTCCATTATTCCCCGTATATCCTCCTGATGCTTCTTTTAGCTCGTTCTTTCCTTTGCTGGTTCTTTATATTGCCATCATCCTTGTTCACGTCTTTATTGAATCTCACCTGGGTTATTGCAGTAAAACCCAACTGATCTCCCTGCCTTGTGTCTCCCGTAATCCCTCTTTCACACAGCTGCCCAAGTAATCTTCCCAAAGTAGTGCTGGGATTTTGTTATTCCCCTCCCTGAAAACACTCGACTGACTCCTTGATGCCTGTGGAATAAAACTTAGCTCTTCTGTGAGGCACTCAGGACTTCTGCTTTCTGTCATAACAGTGGTCCCCTGCATTGCGCCTACACCGTATCCAGACTTCGTCCTTAGGCTCTCATTGGAATGCACTTTCTTGTCTTTGCTTACGCAAATTATCGGTGTCATCTTCTCTGTGACACGGTCCTTGATGACTCCATGCAGAAGAATATGTGTTTGGTATTCATTTAGTAATTGCTACTTATTCCTTCAGCAAACAGTCTCCAAGGATGTGCTAGGGATATTAGACAGATAAAACACAGACCCTGTTCTCAAGTCACTTGTGGAACTTGCCATATAAACAATGGTTTGTAATGTAATGTGTTAGAGTATAAAATAGAGTTGTGTTCAGAGTACTGGGGTTACAGACTCTGTACACAAACATCTTGTATTCGGGCCCGTTTTTTTTTTTTTTTTTTTTTTTAATTCTCTTTATATCATGTTGGGTGTTTGGTACTATTAGTTGCTTTTTTGTTAAATGCTGTTATTAACGAATTCTGCATTATTCCCTTGCAGTAATCCGGTGACTTGGTCATTTCTGTGTTTCTCTATCACTCTTTCTTTTGTATCTTTGTTGGATGTATGTACAAGCAAGGAAAATATTTACTTGGTTTAAGAACAAATAATTTTTTAAATCATATTTGACACATTGTATGTCACCATTTTGAAAACTTAGTTGTCTTTCATTTGAGGTTACTTATATATGGAAAAAAAGTTTATTCTTTTTAAGAATGATATTCTTTTTAACAATGATATTCCAGTAAAGTGGATTGTTTCACAGTGATATCAGAACCAAGTGTAGGGTTTGGTTTATGGCAGGTGCTTGGCAATTCTTCATTGACAGTGTGAATACTAGAAAGAGAAACTTTGTTGGCTCCTTATGTCATTGCTCAGACTGGTTTTGATTTACATAAAAGGTCCTATTAGTTTTCTCTCTTCCCTGCCAAATTTAGTATTGTAAACAACCATTCAAGACATCATCAGGAGACCACAGTGCAACTTGTCCAAGGTGTTGATCTGAACTGTTAGGGAAATTTAACTTTCTCTTAGTAGCAGTAGGATATAGGCATTGCAAACTCCGGGGAAAATGAGCTCCAACTCTAGATTTACTGTTCATCCACCTCACTGTACAGGACAACTTTAGGATTTGTAGCATCCCAGAAGGTGACTATCTTCAACCTGAATGTATTTCAGTGATTTGTAAGCTTAATAAGGGCAAGGATCACATTTGTTTTGTGTACTACTGTGTATTTGGTATCCAGCACAGTCCCTGGCATGAGAATAAAAGAGATAATTTGTACCAAAAGCCTCTTTTTTTCCTTTTATTGAAGTAATGTTTTGAATATTTCCCAGATTGTGAATAACTGTCTTGAGTATATAGTCACTGTCTGGTGCCGTGTGCAAGCCAGGCTTCTACCATTGTCCATGGGCATGTGGCAGGCATGGGCAGAAGATGAAATTTAACAAAAAGAAAACAGCTCAAGGAATTAGCAGTATGCCAGCCTTTTAGGAGGCAAACCCTTCAAATCCTCCATGTGCTTTTAAAGGTTGTTAGGATTTGGAAAACCAACGTCTATCTGATGAGTCTTCTGTAGGCGGAAAGGCCGTTCTGTGCCCCTGCCTCTGTTGAGGTTCTACCGTCCTGGTGAGTGCAAGAGCAGGTTGAATATCTGAGCCTTTTACCTGTCAGCCATGCACACAGGGCTGTTGGTCTCAGGCACAGAGTAGAGACAGCAGCCTAGGGCTTTAGGGGTCAAATGAAGTTGCAAATGGTCATTGCCTGTGGTCTCATAAGTTTACAACATATAAATGCTCTCGTGGGGGAGGTGGTTAAAAACTCTTGATTAGAGAAAAAGTTAAGGAAAAGAGTAGGGATATTTTAATGAATAAACAGAGACTGATATATAAGCATTCTCATAAATACAGAAAATTTAAGCTCCGTTGTTAAACAGGGATGACGTGGATGGGCAAAATTATTTTCTTTCCAAACAAGATGACTCTTCCTCAGAATTTCTTTCCGTTCTTCACATTCTCAGATGATTTTTATTTTTTTAAAGATTATTTCCAAGATGTTAGAGTTTAATCAAGGATGTTTATATTCTAATAGAGTAATTTGATTTTTAGATCATTAGAATGGAAGTTTAAGTGGCTAAAGTTTCCTAACAAATTTACTTTTTTCAGTCTATGTTAGAAGTTAGAGAATATTAGGGCTATACGGAGATACATATAAATGGTGCAGTCGTATATCTTGAAGTAATCGTTTTATATTATTCACTTTAATTTTGTAGCATCAGGGCACAGCTCTGATGAACCATAAAGCCACTTGAAGCACTGCAGCTAGTTTGAAATCACTGGGAAGGAATCGTCTGCAGTTCAGTCGACTGTGGTATTTGGGAAACATTTGTGCACTCTTGTATTAGGAGTATAAAACTCATCATCTCAAATAATAGACATGTTATTGTTTCGTATTATTAAAATAGCAGTATTGGTATGACTAATTTTTAGCTACTATATAACTTAAATAGATACCTTTCGCTTAGAAAGCAGCATTGCTTCTATATATAAATAGAGGTGAACTTTTTAAAGTATACATTTATAGTAGATAATCAATAGTTGTTTTTGGAATAAAAGGATATTTCAACCACATTTTCATGCAGTATATTAAATGTAACATAACCTGGCCATGCCACATTTTATCACTTACCCCTTCTGTTTATAAATTGCTGCCTTTTGAATTTCCTAATTATTTCTCAAGTTGGAATGAATTGTTACTGAGAAAGCATTATTTCCTCATCTGTAGAAACAGCAGCTTCTGTTAAAATCTGGATTATCTTGAAAGAGCTTCCATTTAATATAGTCATTCAGTTTTAAAGGCGTAGAGTCATCTTTAACACCTCATAAGAAGACTTTTTTGCATATTCATGTTAGTTCTGAAATATAATTAGTGTTACGAGGACCTGATTGCCACGTGTGGACTGTCAGCTCTTCATCAGCTACTCAAATCTGATCAAATCTTTTCAGTTGAGTATTGAAAACCTTGGGTCCCAAAAGAACAGGGGCATGTCAGAAGTTAACTCTTTCCGTTGAACTTAATTGAGGCTTTATCATCCTTTAAATTTTTTCTTATTTTTAAGAAAATAACATTTTAACAAAACTCTGCCTCTGCTTTTATTCCGCTCTGTAGTTGTCTTTTTCTAGAGCTTTTGTTTATTTATGTATTTGCCTGTTTTCTCGTTACATGAGATGTGCTTCAGACTCCGAATGATTGTGGTTCTTGTTCTCTCGGGAGCTTCATTGAGCTTTTCTATGCCAGATGCTGAGTTTAAAGTAGATTTCTGCTCTCTTGGGCTCACAATTAAGTGCCAGAGACAGGCAGCAAAGTGAGTTATTGTTCTGAAACAGAAATGCTTGGATAGAGACTGATGTGGGAACACACAGAGGGGTATGCCATCCTGCAGAAAGGAAGTTAGGGGCCTTCCCATAGGAGGTGATGCTTGCATTGAATCTTTTAGAAAGAGCAGGAATTAGCCAAGTGGTGGGCGACAGAGGCTGTGCATGGCCTATTCTAAGCCGAATATATAGAGTTAAAGAAAACATTTAAAAAAACCGGGATATTTAGAATCTTGTGAATCTTTAGGATCTGGCTGGAAATGAGCCTGAAGAGATAGGTGGAGCCACACAATGAAAAATGGCTTTATCAGTAGGACGACTGTATATTTTACTATTTAAATGAAGATGAAAGGGCAGCTCTTAATAATAATACCTGGGCAGCCGTGACAGACACTGACAAGGGCAAACTGGGATGTATGGTTATTCTGTTTAAAAGCCATATTAAGGAATTTACTTTAAACAGAGTAGCAACATGCGTAATTTGCTTTTAGAAGACTAACTTTGGGATTCGCAGTGTGGAAAATGGGGTGTTGGAGAAGACGAGTATATGTCAGGGGATGTGCTTGTGGGGCTTGTTTGGGGAAGTGGTGTGAATTAAGAGACCATCTGCTACAGCAGTGGGAAAAGGATGGATTTGAGAGGTATTAAGAGAGATAGAAGGATAGGACTTAGTGACTTTTGATTGCTTGTTGGGGGTGTGAGGGAGAAAAATTTCTCTGGGATGACTCTTAGTACTCTGGCTTAGATAGCTAAGTGGACTGAGGGTCATTAGGTGAAATAAAGAATACAGAAGAAGGCACTGGTTCTAGAATTGACAGTTTGACATAGAGCTGTAGAGTAGTTGTTAATGTGATTATGCAGCTCTAAAGAGAGGCCTGAGCTGGATTGAAAATACTGCTGTTTAAGAGGCAGGCTGAGGATCTACAACCTGGAAGGGTGACTGAGAAGTTGTGAGTAGAGGCCGGCTGCGGTGGCTCACGCCTGTAATCCCAGCACTTTGGGAGGCCAAGGTGGGTGGATCACCTGAGGTTAGGAGTTCGAGACCAGCCTGACCAACATAGTGAAACCCTATCTCTATTAAAAATACAAAAATTAGCTGGGTATGGTCACGCATTCCTCTAATCCCAGCTACTTGGGAGGTTGAGGCAGGAGAATTGCTTGAACCCGGGAGATGGAGGTTGCAGTAGGCCAAGATCACGCCATTGCACTCCAGCCTGGGCAGCAAGAGCAAAACTCCATCTCAAAACAACAACAGCAACAATAACAACAACAAAAGTTGTGAGTAGAAAGGCAGGAAGGAAATGAAGAGAAGTGGGTGTAATGGAAGCCAGTGGAGGAGAGTTTCAGGGGCCAGAAAGTCATGGGGACTGAAGGGCATCCACTGACTTTGAAGCTAAGAAGGCTTTAGCAACCTTTCCCCCAGCAATTTTGGTGGTGTCATTCAGGTAGAAGACCTATTTCTTGTCTACTAGTAAATGAACATAGGGAATGAAAGGAAATAGGCAGCCATTTCTTTGTATACCTTGGATGATTGGTTCCTTGGAAGTATCTTTTCTCATCAATTGGCAAAAATGGTAACTTGAGCAAGAGAATAGTGAGGCATGTGTATATATATTTTCCACATCCACGCTCATGAGGAATGAAGTACATCTGAGGCTGGCCAGCCAGGCTTCTTTGTTGGTTAAATGACTGTGATGCAATATAAACAGTATTTGTAATACAAAAATTGGTTCTTTTTTATTTCGTAGTCTGGCTCTGGATTCTTCCTAGATACTTACTCAATTCTAAGTGTAGTTATTTTAAAATCTAACTAAATATTTTAAATTGGTTTTAAATGAGAACAAAAGGGGGAAGGAAGATGAGTTGCTGCCAACACAGTGGCGACTCTCAGCTGTTCAGGGGCAGAAGGGCGAGGTCACGTGAGAAACTTGTGTACTTCAAGTGCAGGAGCGGTGAACTGGACCAGGGAGTGGGTGGGTCTGGTCCTTTTCACTGTCTGTTCCCGGGATGAAAACATTAAATGGTTTTACTGTTTCAATGAAGGAAGTCATCTCTTCTCACTTTTAAGCGAAAGCCAGCAGTCTGTCTGGTAATTAATATGATATTTCCATTTGCTAAGGGGACTGAAATTTTCAGCGTCTTAATTTTTGTTTCTTTCATTTTACATTTAATGTTTACTTTTGCATTACTTTGTTTTAATTCTGAACTCGTTTTTCATTATATGTTTAGTAATCATTGTTGCTGTTTTTTATGTTGAACATTTAAAAATCTTCATTTACTTAACATTTATAACATATCCAGAATTTAGTATTGCTGTGACACAGACTAGGAGTGTATTCATTATTTTTTCTTGTAGGATTTTTGTTCAGTCTCTTTCCTAATATTTGTGATGATTGTTCACTTGAGAGCTAAAGTCTTCTCCCCCATTTCCCTAAGGGGAAGCATATTGTAATAACTGTCATTAAATAATTTCCCCACAAACGTGTGCAATAGGTTCATGTTTTTATAGCCTATTTTTTGGTGGGAAGGAGTACTGATGTGCTAGGTAAGAATGATGGATTTTGCTTTTGTCATTGGGCCCATAAATAACAAAAATATAACAGAAAATAAAAACATAACAATAGTTTACTTATTTTTTTACTCAACAGTGTTTATATAACTCATTGTTATCAATGCTGAGGGAAAAGAAAGTTGGAAGGAAGCAGTGGGTCAGCAGCATCAGTGTCACAAAGCAGTCAAGGATGGGAAGGCTGAAAGAATTCCCCGTTTGCTTCAGCCTCTGAAGTTCTTGGCAACCTTAGGGAGAGCAGTTGGCGATGGAAGGGTGGACAGCAGCTAGCTGCCATGCTACTCAGGAGTGGCAGTGATGGGAGGCCCCGGAGCACTGAGTGGATGGCTCTCCTAGGGAACTGGCTGGAGCCCTTCCATCTTCCCTTTTGCGTTTACTGAACCTATATTGTGAGACTTTCAAGAAAGCTTCATGGGAGTTCTCCAACTTCAGGATTGATTGTTTGATTAATATATTCTCCATCTTGAATCAAAGAAGGGTTTAGTGCTGGAGAGGAAATCTTAGAGCAACTGAAAAGATTGGAGAGTTTATAGTTAAAGAATATACTGTTCTGGCCGGGCGAGGTGGCTCACACCTGTAAATCCAGCACTTTGGGAGGCCGAGGCGGGAGGATCACCTGAGGTCAGGAGTTTGACACCAGCCTGGCTAACATGGTGAAACCCCGTCTGTACTAAAATTACAAAAAAGTTAGCCAGACTTGGTGGTACACACCTGTAGTCCCAGCTACTCAGGAGGCTGAGGCAGAAGAATCGCTTCAACCAGGAGGCAGAGGTTGCAGTGAGCCGAGATCACACCACTGCGCTCCAGCCTGAGCGACAGAGTGAGACTCTTGTTTCAAAGAAAGAAAAAAAAAGGATATACTGTTCTGGTTTTAAAATAAGTCAGTGAGAAAATAAGTATTTGTATTTGTTTTTGTTTCGTTTCGTTTTGTTTTGTAGATGTATAGAAAACCTGCTATTAGGTGTGTTTTTCATAGGCTCCTTAAATCCAGGTGGAGGTCTTGCTTCCCTCCTGGGTACATCATCAGTGGAGAGTAAAATAAGCAGTAAAATGAGCTTTTCCCAAGTATGAAAGAACAGACGTTTGCTTTTCACACATGGAGTGTAAGTGTGGTGTGCTTGCTAACTGTGACTAAAGAGCATGAAGCTGCATAGGCAACCATGTGGATGTTAGGATTGCTAACTAGTGGGTCTCTGAGAGAACGAAAATGAAATCCTGGCTTCTATTTCTTATTCATTCCTCTCTGTGTCCGTGGGGATGCAGCATTTTTGAAGGAATCAATTATCCATTTGTTAGTCAGAGGAGCCTTACAAATTATACATTAGCAGATTGATTTCTTGGGTTCACTGTTGGGGGACTGATAGCTTAAGGTGGGATGATGAGGAGTGTCAAGGGAAAAGAAGTTGCCACAAAGAACACCATTAAAAGCAGCTTTCGAAATGACCGTGAATTTATTCCTAATTGAAGAGCTGACATAATCCATACTAAGTGTATTTATTTCAAGCATCTTACATTAGGTAATTGATTATCACATGAGGTGTACATGTTGGTAATTTTGCCTTTTCTTTAAATTTAAGAACTCGAGACCACCTGTAGTGGACTTAGATTTAGAAGGTGTGTGCTGGTCCTTGCCCCCTCCTGCTTACTCGGACTTCTTTTTTTATTCCATTAAGGAAACATTTTTGTATGTTCTATAGTGTCAGCTTGACATTATTGATTTTTGAACAAACTCACTTATATTGTCCAGAATTCCAAACATGTCTCCATTAGTAATAAAATTGTAGCTAATGGAAAATACAGCTGAGGCCATTTTTCTCTGGTCTTCTTTTCTCTGGTCACTCTCTCTTTCCTATATTTATGCTAGTATTACATCTTTGCAAACACACACCCCAAATTGTATGTTTAGATGTGATGCTTTCTGCTCATTGCTGTTATGGTGAAAGGTTTAGGAAAATCAGTCATTTTAGCTATGTAGAATCTTGTACTGGAAGTTTTCCCTCTATGTTTGGGAATATCCTGTACCCTTTCTGTCTTTCCTGTTGTTGTTGTTGTTGTTGTTTTCCTGTCATTGCTGTTTGTTTCTTTGTTTTCAGTATATAGAAATGACAGATGTGTATAAGACATTTGTTTCTTTTATAGGAGGAATGATTATGGATGCCAGGCTAGTTGCATGCAACATTGACAGTTGTAATATTGAAATCCTCTTGTTTATTTGTTCTTTATTAAATGTTATGGAACTGTTATGGAAATGGAATGTGTGTAGTAATGGTATTCAGTTATCACTCAAAAATATGCATGTGAGTTCCTGGAATCCTGGTTTTAAATATTATATTTAATATCTGGTTTCTTTTTGTTTTTAGATTAATGAATTCGCTACCTTGCCATATTTTAAAACTATCTTCTGATTAGAAACAAAATAAATATTTTTTTTGTAGAAATCTAGTAAAACATAGAAAGGAGTAACCCAAACAATAATAACTTAGCACTCAGATATAACCAATGCTAATATTTGGGAGTATCTGCTTCCAGTCACATAGGTGATATACAAATACTCCAAATACAGTAATATTCGGTTAACCTGGAGTTAACCAAACTTCAAAGTTTGAGAGCACAGTTCTCCTGACAGCCAAATCTACCGAAGCCTTCTGACACACACTGCAAATTCTGGGGATTCCCAAAACCACCCTCATGTTTGATAGGTAGGAGACTCACAGAACTCACTAAAAGCTGTTGTATTAATGGTGCTTTATTACAGGGAAAGGATACAGGTCAAAAATCAGACAAAGGAAGAGAGAACATGCAGGCTACAGCATGGGAGAGTTTCAAATGTAAAGCTTTCATTGTCCTCAGGATGTGCTACCCTCCTGGTATAGATGTGTGCTGACCAGAGAAGCTCACCTGAGCCTCAGTGTTCAGGATTTTTATGTAGACTCTATTACACAGCATGATCGATTGAGGATTATTCATGTGGTTAATCTCAGCTGCCAGGTTGACTGACACCACTCTGACCCAAAGCCCCCACCCACTACATGATTGGTCTTTTTGCTTTGTCCAGCTCCCACACTAATATGATCGGGTATGGCAGGCCTACCCTAATGTCTGGTCTGGCCAGCCCCCTGCCTTTGACTTAAGATGTTCCTGTCTGTTACACAGAAACCAGGGGCAAAGACTGAACCTCACATTGGACAAAGCCAAATACCTTAGTACATAATACCTTTTTGTTAACTTAATTTCTAAGAATTATCATTTAGATGCTTTGCTTTTAGAAATTTAGATAATTTCTATTTTTTAGTATCTTACAAAAGAAACTTGTTGTGAAAAGGCCCTTGTGAAATAATCTTTCTGCTTCTCTTTGGTCATAATAGGTAATGTATATTTTAAATAATTTTGATACACATTTTCAAATACCCTTCAGAAACATTTTCCAAATTTGAATTATTACCAGCAGCATGAGTATCCTTTTTTGTGCTTCTTTACCAAAACTGTTTTTAAAAGTTTGCTATTTCCAAAGGTAAAATATATTGTTTTGGTTTTCATTTTGTTGTTGTTGTTGTTAAATTGACTCTTATTCTTGTTTACCTACAATTTATGCACATTGACTGTTTACTTGGTTTGATTTTGGTGACTAAAAAATTCAAATTTATTCAAAAATCACTCCAAAGAAAATTTTAAAATGTGTAATAAGGTACAAAGATGTTTGCAGTCTGCATGACATGGGGTAAATCTCCTTAAATATCCTTAACCTATAATGACTTCTTATAAATCAGTTTAAAAATTACAGACATCTCAAAAGTAAAATAGTTTCTGCTCCTGGATTCCTTCTTAGAACCGATAGCTTAAGACTGCAGTTTTTACTGATGTGTTAACTAGCTTTTCTCTCCAATTCTATTTAAAGTGACCCAAGAAATGGAGAATATTTATACTTTCACTTTGAAACAGAGAAGGGAAGACTGTAGTAAATAATCAAGTACTAAATAATGTGATTGCATTGATTTTGAGGAGGCATAAATCAAGTATAATTTATAATAATTTAAAAGTAATTGCTAATAAGATAAAAGTAGATCAACATCATCTAATTCTTGGATAGAAAAGAAAAAAACTTGAGTAATATAGCAAATAATAAAAAATGAAATGGGGACACATAAAAACTGTAAAATAATGTAGTAACTAAGCCAATACTAAATGGATCAGATATTCTGTTACTATTAATTAAAGAAAAATAACCTTAGCTTTGAAGGACACATATTTTATAAAATGATGAAAGTGAAAAATAAAAATGTGAGCAAAATACACAGTAAAAAGCCAAACAGAAATCAAGTGTGTTGGCGGTAGAAATGTGACAAAAACTAGAATTTAGAGCAAAAGAGCATTAACAGCAGAAGGCATAGTATATTGATTACATTTACAAGTTAAAAGGAAGATTGAGTATAATCATTATACCCTTTGATATGCCAAATTATAGGGCATCTAATATCTGGACCAAAATTCATTTGAAATTCAAGGATAAATGAACAAAACTACAATTGGAGTAAGAAGTTTTTAAAACTTGTTTTTAATCAGTTTCGATAGATGAAGGAAGAAAACAGTAAGTATATAGAGAAATTAAATAATATAAATAGCATGATTTAAAAATACATATTTTGAGCCTAAAATGGAGAATATGCATTATTTTTGAAATTATATCTTAGGTTACAAAGAGAAATTATTAAATTTCTAAAAACAGATTTTATACAAACCACATCCACAGACCACAATTCATTCACACTAGACTTTATTAATAACTAGATTAATGGGCAAATACAGCATCACCATTCTTGGAAATGAAACAAAATGTTATTTTCTCAAAAAGGAAATAATTATTGTAATTACACGTTAACTTTTGTCCTTTGGTTTGTGGCCAGTGATAATCAAAAGCATTTTATTATATGACTGACAAATGAGTAATTATAATTATTAGGTAGTATATTAAAGTCTGGAAATTTCAAGGTGGTGAACAAAATTGTTCTAAAATAAAAAGGGAAAAAATTAAGGAAGAATAATAAGAAAGTAATAAAATAGAAAAATTTTAAAATAAAGCAAATTGATGAAAATATTGTTTCTGCAAAGAGGCCACCAGTACAGCGGATATACACCTGATAATGATAATCAAAGAAAAAAAGGAAACAAAGTACTTATACCTGTAAGATATCTGTATATTTGCAAATATGAAATAGGAAAAGTAATAGTACCTACCTTATAGAATTGCTGTGTTAAATGATGCATGTATAAAACTCATAGAATAGAGCCTGATGTATAATGACCATATAGTAAATATTAACTTAGTAGTAATAGTTTTACTATTTATTCTTAGTAGTATTAATATCATCAGTATTATTAAAATAGTTAAAGAATAAAAAGTAAAATAAAAGTTATTTTCATCACTAATGAATTTAAAATGTGCTATTTTTTTTTTCTTGGAAAATATAAATGACCAGATTAGATTGAGAACATTTGAGTAGCTTGACAATTAAAGTGGAAGAAAATGAAAAAAAGATCTCAAAATTTAAGAAATAACCCATTAAAGATGTTGATCTCAGACATTTTTATGAGCCGGTTCTGTTTTATCTTCTTAAATTTTTAATGTTTATTGTGAAATGTAACTTTACATAAAACGTGTAGTAAAACAGATCGTCACCATGCAAACAGTCACAAAACTACCACTCGGTTGAGAATAAACCATGTGACCCTTCCTCATCACCGTGTTCTCTCTTCCCCTCAGAGGTAACCACTATACTGACCTTTATAGTAATAACTTCTGACTTCTCCATTTTATTTTACAACCTGTATGTGCACCCCCTACACACTCTGGTTTTGCCTATTTTTGTATGTTGTGTAAATGGAATCACACAATACGTGTCAGGAATGAGGAAAGGATGCTTCCTGTGATTGCTGCTCCTTGAATAAAACTGTCAAACGAATGTTAAGACCTCTCAGGGGAAACATATAAAACTTTATTTAGAGATATCGAAGAAGACCCAAATAAATGAAGAAATGTTCCATGTTTGTGGATTGGAAGATTCAATATTACAAAGATAACAAACGGAGAGCTCTCAACATTTTACCATTAAGTGCAATATTTTCCTTACCATTCAGAAGACATTCTTTTAAGAGGTTGAGGAATTTTTCTCCTAGTGTGCTAAAAGTTTTTCTTTTTTTTTTTAAATACCATGAATGGATATTGAGTTTCATCAAAAACTTTCTGTATCCATTGAGATAATTCTATGATTTTTTCTCATTTATCAATATAGAAAATTCGTGTTCATAGGTTAAATCAGCTTTGTAGTTTTGGAATAAACTTGGATTTTCTCTATAGGTTGGCTTTGTTAATCGTTTCTTTAGGATTTTTTCATTTATGTTTGTGGGTAAGATTTACTTGTACTTTTTCTTTCCCCTAATATTCTTGTTGAGTTTTATTAGTATAAGGTTATCCTAGTCTGTTAAAATGGGTTGAGGAGCATTTCCTTTTTATTTTTTCTCTGGAAGAATTTATGTTGAATTGGAATTTTTTATTCTTTGAACATTCTCTCATGAAGTTAATATTCTAGTTAGTGAATTTGAAAATAAATAAGTAAAAGATATGCTAAGATAGTGGCAAGTGCTAAGGAGAAAAAAGCAATGAGGAGTTATGAAATGTTCGGGTAAAATGTTGAACTTTTAGATTGGTTGGCCAGAGTCTCACTGAGAAGATGATTACCAGCACAGAGTAGGCAGAAAAGCATCCCAGGCACAGGGTGGACAAATGCAAAGGCCTTAAGGCTTGAGAAGCAGCAAAAGGTCATCAGGACTGGAGTAGAGAGAACCAGGGGGAGAGGGGATGAAGTCAGAAGTTGGAGGGAAGGCAAAGGCCAGATAATTTAGGACTGTCAGGTCATAGTAAACATGTTGGCTTTTTTCTTGAGATAGGAGGCCATTGCAGGGTTTTAAGCAAAGGAACGACTCTTATTAACCTGTTAATAGTGTCACTGTGCAGCCTTGGGATTGACAACAGATTTCTAGGGGAGTCAGGGCAGGAGAAAGTCACTTAGTTAGGAGACAATTATGATAATCCCTACTAGAATGATGGACCAGGATAGCAGCTGTAGGGGTGGTGAAATGTGGTCCAAGTCTGAATAAATTTCATCAGAAGAGGTGATAGGAATTGTGAAATATTAGATATAGAGTGGACATAAAGACAGGAATCAAAAGTGACTTGAAAGTTTTTTCCCAGAGCAACTAGAAGGCATTAACTGAGGTGGGGAAACCATCAGGAAGAGCCCTTTCCAGAGGGAATATTGGGATCTTGGTTTTAGATATGTTTTAGATGAGGTGCATATTAGGCATCCAAGTACAGATATAAAAGAAATCATCTTAGATACTGGTCTGGAATAGGGAGAGGCCCAACCTGGAGATAAAAATGTAGGGGTCATTCCATGGCCTGGAGAAAATACTATGTTTTGAGTATACATGTAAAAAAGAAGAGGCGCAAGGACTGAACCATGAGATGTGGGAGTCAGGAGTTACCAGTGGTGCTACGTGTTCCAATTAGGTGAAGTAAGTTAGGATTGAACAAGGACCATTATGTTTAGCAGCATTGGGGTCATTTGATCTCAAAATTCACAAGAATAAATACTTGAGAAAAGCCAAAGAAAATGTGAAAAATTGTGACTGAGACTTACTAGATATCAGAACATACTGTGTACACCCTCTATAATTAAATCAATGCTGAATTGATATGGGAATGGACAGAGACCACAACTGAAAACCCAGAATGTTATGTGAAAATTAGCTGGATGTGGTGGCACCTGCCTGTAATCCCAGCTACTTGGGAGGCTGAGGCAGGAAAATCACTTCAACCCAGGAGGCAGAGGTTGCAGTGAGCTGAGATTGTGCCACTGCACTCTAGCCTGGTGACAGAGCTAGAATTCGTCTCAAAAAAAAAAAAAAGAAAGAAAGAAAGAAAATAAATTCTGAAATGTGAAAGACTTAAATATAAGAAATAAAGTAATAACCATCATGCAGAAAAATAGGAGACTGCATATACAATGTCTGGATAAATATTATACTTCATACCCTAAAAATAGAAAAGAGCTCTTATAGATTGACAAAACAACAAACATGTTAATAGAAAAAAAATGAGTAAGAGAGGTGAACAAGCAGTTTACAGAAGAGCAAATTAATTGGCCAATAGACTTAAGAAAAATGCTTAAGTTTATTAGTAGTCAGGGAAATGAATCAATGAATATTGATTGTTGGCAGGAAAAAAGTGAAAAAAAAAACCCTTCTATTGCTAATAGAGGTATGTGGGAAAAAGGATTCTCTTACCTTAGAGGTATGATTTTTCCCCCCATAATGTTGCTAATGTGATGGCACAAATGGTTTCCATTCAGTGAGAAACATGTTGTATTGAAAACTTTGGTTTATTTGCACTTGGAATACTATTGTGTGGTATGCATTCCTTAGTAGCACTGTGGCTGTAGACACTCACATAAATTCTTGAAGCCTCATTTTCCTCATTGTGAGATGGAGATAACCAGCCTTAGCTGACTACTTTCCTCTGGGGTTCAGTAACAGATCTTGTATATGCCAGGTCTTTGGAAATGATACAATGTGATTTACAGAATATTAGGATAGGCCATGAGCTTTTCAATACCAGAGTCCAAGAACAAATTACATAAACACGTATATAGAAAGAAAATCTACTAAGTGTAACTTGCAGTAAAGAAGAGCTTTGTAAAGAAGGCTTGATGTCTTAGTTGCTTTCATTATTGGGTGTCAGTTTTCTAAGCACAGAACAACGCTGTCCAGTAGAACTTACTGCAGTGATGATGTTCTGTGATCTGTATTCTTTCCAGTACGAGTCACATGTAGTCGTTGAACATTTGGCATGTGTTAGTGCAACAGAGGAACTGATTTATCGAATTTTAATTTAACTTTCAGTTTTAAAGGCTGCGTGTGGACAGTACCATATTGGACAGGAAACCTAGGCTGCACACACTTACTAAATTATAATTTGAGGCAGCTTACAACCAGATGCCAAAGAAATTACAATCAGAGGTTTTTGGAGTTTATATTTGCCAAGACTAAAATCGATATTAAAAAATTGTTGTTTGATGAACCCACAATCTGAATAAGGAAACTATTAACAGAAGATACTCAATTTGAGGAAGGAATTTATTCAAAGACTATAGAAGTTGAACATTTAGACTTCTCAGCCAGAAGTCCAGACATGCTGGTTTAGGTGCTTTCCCAGATCAGCTTTTGCTTTCTTTGTAGATTCTTTGCTGCCCAGTGCAGTATTTTTCACTCTTCCCAGGTTGTAGCCCTGACTCCTCTGTTTTCTCTGTTTTGATTCCCTGCTATGAGCTTCAGTTTATTCTTCTACAAAATGGATCAAATATCTATCTTCAAGGACCTTTACTCTTCTAACATTCTAGGAACTTTAAGGAGCTAGCTTATTTTTCATGGGCTGCATCTCAGGAGTGTTGCTCGTGTGGTGATTTAGGGATCAAGATGAGAAAGGATTTTGTAGCCAGGAGTCTCATCTCCATGTCGGAATGTCTTTCAGCAGCATCAATCAGTGGGTGGCCTTTTTGAGGTCTGGGAGCCTTGGTCTGCCCTGACCTTTGCCTACTTGCTCTATATTTTTCACTTGAAGATCCCAGATTCAACTTTGCATATTTACATTTATTTTATCAACAAGCCAAACCATTTTAAGGCTAAATATTTTTTAAAAACTACTTCGCAAGCTCATGTTGTAGCTGCTGTAGGCTTACTTTTCTTCTCATAGTTTCTACTGTGCTTTGTGTAAGATAGTTGGAAACTGTCATTATTTAATAAGAAAACAACGAGTTTACTATTTTACAAAGAGCAAAGACATTTGATTGTTGATACATATGTTCATGAAGTTTCATCTTTTTCTTTTTAGAGTCCTGTGAAGATAAATCAGATTAGCTTGGATGAAAGTGGAGAGCACATGGGCGTGTGTTCAGAGGATGGCAAGGTATGGCAAGAATGTGGTCATGCTGAGAGTTCTGCTGTGGCGCCAGCCCCAGGTGATCGGAACAGCACCTTGCTTACTATATACCTGCATTAAGACAATCTTGATTATTCTTTCTGAGTATTGAACTTGCTTCTGATTAGTCATAATTAAAATAAAATATATTTTGCACAAATGTGCCTTAGGAAAAGTAATTACAAGAATGTCAATAATGTAACTTGTATTAAGCTGATTAACAGCTGTGGCAGGGTGACGTGTCACCTTAATCATTACTACCGTGCCACTTCTACTTCAGTGACTAGTCTGCAGTTCCTGCAAGATAGTAGTTTAATGCCTTTCTGCCATAAATCCACAAAATTGGATTTTGTGGGCATGATTTCTGTGGGCCAGTGGTTTTCATTTTCACACACAAGTTATGAATGTTTCTCTTGAATTATAGAATCTTTTGATAAGCAATCATAGTTTATCAGAAGAATAAAGTGTCTTACAATGGCCACATTAAATAAATGTAAAATCAATATATGTACAGTTTTCTAAAAACCTGGTGCCTACTTCCTCGACCAAGGACATACATCATTTGTGCAGTGTATAACTAACAATATCAGTGCTTCTTGCTGATGTTGAGCTGTGACATTTAATGGTTGTGGTGATTGATTTTCCACTTATAAGAATGTCTTTTTTGTTTTTAAGTCGATGGAAATCTTTTCTAATGTTGGTTTGCAATGATAAAATTCTAATGCACAGTATATTTAAGCTACTTTTCTAAAATAACAGTTTGAGAGAGTGCATTAAGAATCATTATAGATCTTTACATATTCCTTACTGAGTAAAGCAGATTTTCTAATCTAATTTTGTATTTTTTATGTGCCCTAAATTCAGTGGGCCATTAAGATGGGTAAATTAAAAACAGTAAAAGTTTAAAAGTGTAAAAGAGTAATATATATATCTTAGTGTAAAAGAGATATACCCATTTAATCTGTTAACAAAAAGCAACATGAAGTCTCTTGACATACAAGAATGCATTTTATAGATCTAAGCCTAATGTTGCCCAAAGAGTCTTTTGAAACAGTAATTGGAACACTAGTGCTTTTCAAAAAGCACTGTCAAATTTTCAGTACTTTCAGAAATTCTGAGCTTGTCATGATTATCAGAGAGAGATGAGGGAGGAGTTGGTTTGTGCAGAAATTGAGAAGAATTATCCACACCGCTGAAAAATTTTTTGTGTTCATGTATTTGTAAAGAAAGATAATCTTCATTTTGTTTTCTTAAAGGTGAAGAATTCCTTTTGGGCTGTTATCAATTTAACCGAACTAATTTGTTCAAAGATAGTACTCTTTTTTTTAAAAAACTGGAAACGAATTTTTACTAAATACTTCATCTAGGAATTTTCAGAGCTTTAAATGTTGAAGAATTATTATTTAATGCACCAAAGTGGAATATGTTAGCTACTCCATCTGGTGGATAAGATGAACCTCAGATTATCTCGTGGTACCATTCTTGTCAAACACCTTTGGTTTCCTATTTTGGTGAAATTTATAGCTGCCATATTTTGGTGTGGAACTGTGACATATTTTGGGAAATGATTTTCCCATATTTTTATTAACATTGATAGAATTGAAAATAAATCTTTTAGTACACATACTTATATGTAAGCTACCCCCTTACCATGGGTTAGTCAGTATTGTGAAAGTTGAGAAGCTAGTATAGAATGATCTGGTAAAGTGGTTAGTGATGATAAAAACACAAAGACATTACACAAATATATTCCAGATATCTAAATCTAATGCTTCTTTAAATAGGTTTTGTGGGTATTTTTTTCTTTTCTTCAGTCTGTTAAGGATCCTTGTTAAACAATTATTTATTAGGTTATTTCGAGGGTAACCTTTGATATTTGCATTCAGTTTTCAAGTCATAATTCCATCAGTTGTTTAAAATTTACTCTTTATTCAGCTGGTGGTCATTTTCAATCTTTTTTTGTCATGACTTTTCTACACTTGAGTTCTGCATTTTGAGACACACACATATATTGTGCGTGTGTGTGTGTGTTCAGTTTCAGTTTACTGGCATATGTTTCTAGAAAACTTTTAGGATAAGCACATAGAAGGTTTATTTTGGGATCGCTTGCATATGTTGCTTTCATGTGTAAACTATAATTTAGTATAAAATTCTGGGTTGGAATATTTTCTCTCAAAATTTTGGAGACGTTGTTCCCTTTTTTCTGACATTTATTTTTGTAGACATGTCTGAAGCCAGCTTACTTTTGTTCTTTTCTAAAACCTTTACAATTTTTTTTTTGGTCCTGCCTTGGAACTTGGACTAATAATAATAATTACAACAAGAACAACAACAGTAATAAATGGTTTGTGTAATTCAGTTTGCTAAGTTATGTCTAGTTCTGGTCTCTTTCCATTAATTTTGTCTGGTGCACAGTCAGTCCTTTTGATCCATACACTGAAGTATTATTTTCATTTCAGAAAAGTTTACTTCAGTTATAATTTTGATGATTGTCTCAGTTGCATTTGTTTTCATTTCTTCAAAGAAACTCAATAGTATAAAGCTGAAGGCAATATCGCTTAGAGGCTAAGTGCATAGCTCTGTATTACAGCTGCCTGGGCTGGCATTCCCACTCGCTGTGTGAAGTTGGGCATGTTGCTGGGCCTGGCAGTGCCTCCCTCTCCTCAGCTTGGCAGTGGGAGGCCCCTGAGGAGTGTTGTGAGGTGCAGAGTATATGGTGAGCTGTCAGTTATGTATTAATTGTTTTTATTGCTAACCATTCATTTTTAATCCATTGCAGTCTGGCCTCTTCCTGTCTCCCATTCTTGTACCTGAACTTTTCAAGGCAAGAGGGTGAAAAATCAAAGCACTATTTACCCTTCTCTTCCTTTTGGCAGTACATAAGTTGTACAGAAAAGTGTTCATTCATATTGTGTGATGTCTCACACATGTACTTTGCTTTCTCATTTTTAGCTTTTTATTTCTGTGTAGTCAGGGAGAGTTTCTCTACTTGTTTATGCCCTTCGCTGATTCACTTTTCTTCCAAAGTCTGTTTTGTGTCTTACTACTTCCTGGAGTAGATTTTTATTCCATTTTGCATTTTTAATTTTTCTGAAAGCTTTCCCAATTCTGTTTTCATATCAGCCTGATATATATTTAATTTTTAAAAAATTACAACTTTTTATATGCCATGGAGTGTCAGGTGGGTGTTGTCTAGTGGTTAGCAGTGGAATTATCCTGTCACTTTTTAGCTGTGTGATGTCTGCTAAGTTATTTATACCTCTTGTGCCTCAGTCCATTTCCTCCCCTGTAAAATGGTGATAATAACAGTACCTACTTATTGGGAGGATTAAATGAGTTAATATATGTAAATTACTTGGAATAGAACCTGGAACAGAAGAATCACTTATTAATTGTGTTATTATTATAATCATTGTTGTCATCTTCCTGTTTTTCTGCTCCAGGTTCATAGAGGTCTGATCTTCTTATTGTGGTTGCCAAACAGTTTTCTAGTTTTTCTTTGGTTTCTGGTTAATATGATTTATTAAAACATGGTTTTTCTCCCTTTGAGTCTTTGGAATGTTCTGCAGGACTTTTTTAATAGACCTTGACTATGCTTTTTGTTTGATTTGTTTATTCATTCCAGAACAGGGAGATCTCCTTCTGAACCTGGGTTAGCAAAGAGATTCAATGTCTATCTTGCCCTTGTTATTGTTTTGGGTATTTTAGAATCACGCTAGTTCGGTAACAGGGACCCTAAAATGAGCTCAGTTTCCAGTAACTAGATGAAGGCAGCTCTCTAGGGGGAACTAGAGGCTTCTGTCATCACTCTCTGGTCTCTGATAGTCAACCTGGGTGGAGAATATGAAAACCAGCAATCTTGACCACCAGAGTCCCTTTAGCTACCACTGGAGGTATGATGACAGTCCACATGTCCACCCTATTTTGATTTTTAGTGTGTTGTTTGGAAGTGGAAGTTTGAAAGAGGCTGTTACAAGGGAAGTCTAACTGGGAAGGTTGTATAGCACTCTGGCCACCTCTGTCCTAGTTTCTCTGCATCAGGGCTGTTGCCCAGTATTCTGGTTGGCAAATACATAGAGTTTCATGCTAAAGTGGAGAATGATTACATCCCTTACTGTTTCATGAGGGTAGGTTTCCTCTATTTCAGGTAATAAAACACATACTACGTACTTCTAAGGTACATGGCTCTCTGGTTTGTAGCTAATGAGAAGTTCCCCCAGGACTTTGCAGGAGATTGGTTCTATGGCCAATTGTTAGGAATTTTCTCTTTTTCTTCATTAGGTATTTTTGTTAGCAGATTCAGGGAAGTTGTTAGGGCTTCTACAGGAGATACCATTTTCAAAAGGGTCCTCTCTCCTGTAACCTTTAATTACGTGATTCTTATCTCGGATGAGCTCTTCCCAAAAGCGAAGGGATTCCCTTCACAGATAAGTGTGAGTTTCACTGACAAAATGGCAAAATAAATAAAGAGGGAGAGAGAGGGGAAATAAATGAGAATTGTTTTGGATTTTATTAGCATTAGTGGTATAACCTGTGACCAGTTAGTTTGGCATGTCGTAGTACTGAAATGAACCAAAACATTGAAGGTTTTACAAAACACCCTTGTGCGGATACTGACAAAGCTTATGAAATTTGTCTTGTGAAGTTATATTTTTTGATATTGAAATAGAATATAAGAACAGTTGAGGAAAATGTTGCTCAGATAAGCATAGTAATAGAAACTGACCAGAGAGTTCTGTTCTTGATTTGCCACCTTCAGCAGTTACTCCTCCAGCCCCTGCTGTGGGTATGACAGTGATATTTTTGCCTCTGGCAAATTCTCAAGGATAGTGATGCATATCGGTGCCTGTTTACTATGAACTTGTTTGATTTTGTTCTCTTTTTGTTTATTCCTCTTTATCACTATACTATTATGCCTTCAATATGCATTTTTTATTTTTAAAGGGACATTTATCCTTGGCAATTCCTAATTTAATTTTCAGCATTACATCCACAATCCCGGTATTTATCCACACATTTACTGATCTGTCAGTCTTCTTCTGCAGGCTTACGCATCATTTGTTTACATCTCATATACTTTTCTGCGTAATAGAAATCGCTTTTCTCTAAAAATTACCTTTATCCCATCTGTAAGGCAGAAGGAAGTTTATCCATTTGAATGAATAGTTGGCTTCATTTAATTTCAATTTCTGTCATGGAGTACCCTTAATTCAAAGTCTGATGTTCATGTTCTTTTCAGTTTGGCACATATTTAAGGCTTTTGAATGTTTTTTATTGTGGTTCTATTCTACTCTTCTTACACTTTATGTAAAAAGATATCTTTCTTTTTTGCAAGTTTCAGTTTATCCTATATAAAGATAACATGTAGAAGAATAGGATTTAGAATGCCTGGGTTCTGGTTCTAACTCTTCTGCTTATGATTTTTGTGACCTTAGGCAAGTCATTTTTCTACAGAATTATCTGTTCAACAGGCATAATGATGTTTGCTCTCAGGCCTAGCATTTTTGCTATGAGGACCAAATGAGGAACAGCAGAACATTGCCAATTGTGCAGAACTTCAAAAATATCATTTCACCTCACCAGAAAGTTTGATTTTGTTTGTTTGGGGTGGGATTTGGCCATTAGTTTCCAGGGATTTTAACTGTACAGGTGTGTTTGAGAACCACTGAGGTAAAGCATGTTGAAGCATTTAGGGATGTCAGTTAGTAGCAGTAGTGTGAGATTTCACACAAGACCATGCAGTACATGACCTTATTGTACTGAAAAGAAATAGATTATGTTAGGAGAAGTTCAGCGTGCTAGTTGAGCAGGTGTTATACTGAGGTAGCTTCACCAAGGTGGCCACTTGTTGATTTGCTCCGTTAAGATTCACATGATTCAGGAGCCTTCTTCCTTTCACCTAGTTTTCTTAGATTTGTTGGGGTCCATCAAGTTAAACTTCCGCAAGTAAAGTGAAACCCTGAATGCAGTGCTTTCCTTTTCTGCTTCTTAGCCATTATTTTATAAGATGTTTGTTATATTATCCTATGCCTTTATATTTCCATAAAAGTAATGACTTTATAGCCTCTGAACAATGAGAAGCCAGATGATGGGGGGCATATGTGTATTTGCCATGTCAAAAATACATTTCAAGGCTGGCCTCAGGAAAAATGAAATTCCCTCTGTTTTGCATTATATTATCGCTTGTTTGTGGGACCCGAATAACAAACTTGGCACAAGTATATGAAAACAGTAGTTACAATATGAGTGGATGGTCCCAGAAACTTTAATTTTAATGCATGAATCCATCTCCCAAAATTATAACATAAGTGAATTTCCTGCTTGGGACTTGAAAGAATGAACCACTCAGAACTTACCAAGATTAAAATAAGAAGAAATTAAAAGTTTGAATAGCCCTATATTTATTTTTCAAATAGAATTTATAATTGGAAACCTTTTCACAAAGAAACTATCTTAGTCCATTTGTGTTGCCATAACAAAATACCTTAGACTGGGTAGTTTATAAACAACAGAAATTTATTTCTCACAGTTCTGGAGGCTGGGAAGTCTAATTTCAAGGTGCCAGCATTTGGCATCTGGTGAGGGCTGCTCTCCTTGCTTCCAAGATGGCACCTTATTGTAGCTTCACATGGCAGAAGGGATGAATGATGTGTCCTTGTGTGGCAGAAGGCAGAAGAGCAAAAGGGCTAGCTAGTTACCTCAAGCTCTAGCTAGTTACCTCAAGCTTTCTTATAAGGGCACTAATCTCACCTATGAGGGCTACACCTTCATAACTTAATCATCTACTAAAGGCCCTACTTCTTAATACCATCACCTTGGAGGTTAGGTTTCAACATAATGAATTTGGGGAGAATACATACATTCAGACCATAGCAAAGCTAAGACCTAGATGGCGTCACCAATGAATTCCCACAAAAGTTATAGAAGAATAATACCACTATACTAGAGACTAGAAAGAGAGTGTGAACATATTCAAATGTTAGGAAATAGTTCTCATTGACTCTAGTACTATTTGTTAACTCCAAGCTAACAAATAGATCTCATGGAATTCTCATGCTGAGAGTATAAATAACCATCACTTTGGAGGTTAGGTTTCAACGTAATGAATTTGGGGGAACACAAACATTCAAACATTCTCATGGTAAGAGTGTAATTAATTTGAAACCACTTTGTGAAATGGTTTGCCTATTAAATGTGAACGTGCACATAAATTATGACTCAACAATTCCATTCTGTTATACATCCTTCATAAATATGTGTATAAGTGCACCAAAAGATTTGCAAAGTGTGTTCTTAGCAGCATTATTCGTGATAGCCACAATCTGGAAACAACCTAAGTGGTCATCAGTGGAAGATGGATATGTGAATTTTGATGTATTCATACATCGAAATAATACACAGCAGTGGCAAAGAACCAACCTCCACTATATGCAACAGTGTGGCTAAATCAAAGAAAATGTTAAATAATGAATGAAATAAATCAGTGAAATAGAATATGATTCCTTACTTATAAAATTCTAACACCAGCACAACTTATCCATGGCAATAACTTTGAGGGTAGTGATTAGTTGGATGGTGTTATATATTGGAAAGGGAAACATAGGAGCTTATTGGCTTCTATTTCTTGATCAGAATGATGGTTACAGGGATATGTTTGTGTCGTAAAAATTTGTCACACTATGAATTTATGATTTGTATTCTTTATAGCATGTGTTTTATATTTCAGTTTTGTTTTTGTTTTGTTGTTGTTAAGTAAAGCACTCAGAAAATATACTAAGTATGAATAAAGTAGCCTGGAACAACTTTAAGGGAGACACTGATAAGCAGGAACTTAAATCTATTTCTGTGTTCTCAGTAGATTCGGCATAAGGTTGTGAGTTAAGTGTGGTTCACCTAATCTCTTACCATATTGATCTACGTGGTTGGTTTATTTTATATATAAGACAAAGACTTAAAAAAAAAAAGCTTCCCTTTCATTTAAGGGATGAAAAAAATAGTTCCTTTAGGGATAGCTTATGGAAGTTTATAAAAGAATATTAATAACTTGTTCAAATCTGTTTCATTTTTTTAATGGCATGCATTTAATACAATTTATGGTGATTGAAGGGAACTCTATCCGTGGAATGCTTATAAAAGCTTAATTGCAGCAAAGTACCCTCACCCTGATGGGATTTTCTTTTTTCTTTTTCTTTTTCTTTTTTTTTTTGAGACGGAGTCTCGCTCTGTCACCCAGACTGGAGTGCAGTGGCGCGGTCTTGGCTCACTGCAACCTCCGCCTCCCAGGTTCAAGCAATTCTCCTGTCTCAGCTTCCTGAGTAGCTGGGGCTACAGATGCACACCACCATGCCCGACTACTTTTCATATTTTTATTAGAGACAGGGTTTCACCATATTGGTCAGGCTGGTCTTGGAACTCCTGACCTTAGGTGATCCACCCACCTTGGCCTCCCAAAGTGCTGGGATTACAGGCATGAGCCACTGCGCCTGGCCGATGGCATTGTTTTCATTAGATATTTACTAGAGGTCATAGGGCCTTAGAATTATTAAATGTTCTACTTTTCTTATTGATAGTATGTGTTCTTACTGACTCAGTAACCTTCTCTGTTGCTGTCATGGTGAACTGATACAATCCATTTGCTTTGTAGGTGCAGGTATTTGGACTGTATTCTGGAGAAGAATTTCATGAGACTTTTGACTGTCCCATTAAAGTAAGTATTCAGCAAGTTTTACTTTTTCTGAGGGTTTTCTCAAGTAAGGCAATATGGATTACAGTAATATGAACATTACCACTTCTGTATTAATTTTGTCAGTAAGTGTCTGTTCAACACTTCAGATGTACTGGATACTATTTAGACGCTATGAAAGAAGACAGAATGTGTATTTTGTTATTGTGATCTCAGTCTGTCTTCAGGGGTATTTTATTATAGTGAGTGAGATCACACACACACACACACACACACACACACACACACACACAGTCTGTGATAAAAGACTCAAAGAGGTAGAAATAATATTAAGCATTCCAAATCTGAAAGGAATCACTTTTAGCTGTTCTTGTCAGTGATGGCTTCATTGGTGGAGTGATATTTAACTTGGCTTTAATAAATGGAGAGGGACTGTTGGGAGAAGCTGGTTTTCCATGTGGAAGAACGGCATAATAGAAATGGAGAGGCTAAAAAGTTCAACTTGTGTTCAGGAAATAGCAGGTGGTCCATTTTATTTGGTACATAAAAGACTGATTTGACAAGAGAATGTGGAGGAAGATTGGGCTGGCTTTACATTCAGGCTAAAGAATTTTGATTCCATTTGGTAGATAAGGAGAAATTACTGAATATTTAAGAACAAAGCAAATAAACTGAGCTAAGCTTTAAGAAAATTAATACGGTGACTGTACACAGTATTGATTGAAGGACAGATAAGAGTCAGGAGGACTAGTTTTAGATAAAAAATATGGTAGTTGAAATGTCTATTATAGTTGTTGAAGGAAGAGGTCATTTATTTTTTTCACTTGTTTATTCAAACATTTATTGACCAGCAGGGAAAGGAGAGAGAGGGTCTGATGTATGTTTTAAAAAGTTGAATTTGCCGAAGTGGAGGGTGATATAAATAGGAGAGTGACTAGGGACAAGCGACAATTTAGAAGCCTAATATAGTACTCTAGGCAGGGCATTACATGATCTCAATGAAAAGAGTGATAGTGAGTGTTCAAGATGGAGTGGATGAAATTTATTTGGACAGCCTGTGCTAAATAGACTTAGGGAGCCTAGTGATGGCTTGGATGAGGGTGATAAAAGATGGAAGAGCTCACTGTCAGTTCAGGTTCTCACTCTGGGATGGGGTGTTGAATGCCATCAGTTGCAGTAGGGTATGTTTGAGTAAGGACATGGCTAGTTTGGTCTTGAGTTTAGGTAAGTGTAGTACATCAGGTGGGGATGTTACAGAGGTTTTGGAAACATGAATATGGGCCTCAGGATGGAGATTGGCCCTTAAACACAAGCGTGATAACCGTAGTTGAATAAGGTGAAGCTATTTTAAAAGATATTACCCAATTTCGAGCTGTAGAGTGAGAAGAGAAGACTGATGGTGACATTTTGGAACACTCTAACTTGAAGACTCAGGCTGTGGAAGAAAAAACAGCAAAGGAGTCTAAGAAGAAGCAGTTAGAGGGACTGGAATGAATCCCGAATAATGGTGTCGAAAAGCCAGCGGAGAGAGGGTTTCTACGAGGAGGAAGTGGTCAGCAGTATCAAATGCAGTGTGGAGATTAAATAGCGGGAAGGACTCAAACAAGGATGTTCTACGTGGTAATTATGAAGTTACTGGTGACCTTGCTGAGGACTCTTTTCAGAGCAGGAGGGTCACTATACATGAAGGAGTAAATTGGAGGTGAGGAAGTAGAAACAGCCAGTAGAGACTCTTCTTTCAAGAAATTTGGTAATAAAGAAGAGACATCATCTGGTAGAGAGAGGGGCCATGTCCTGGGAAGATTTCTGCCAATCATGTTTTGGTTCATGGCAAAAACCAGTAAGGAGGAAAAGATTAAAAATAAAAGAGAATGCTTCTTGGAGCAGCACTAAGCAATGAGATCAACAGCTTAGGTAGAGAAGATAATCTTCGAAAAGAGTCCTAGACCCTCTGCCTGTGAAACAGGCATGAAGGAAGTGGACTGAGCCCAACTATTGCAAGTTAGGCAGTGAAGGAGGAGCACTTGTGGGCAATGATCCCAATGGCTTTATTTTCTTACATCTGAAGGGAAAGAAAAGGATAACATAATGTGATTGAGGAGCAGAGATATTTAGAATCAGTCACAGATCTACAGTTATGCATTACGAGAGAGCTAGGGGGAGATTTTAAGAATGTGAAACAATAGAATGTGTGAATCCTTCAGTATTGGTATTGAGGATGGATTAGGAAGGTATTGAAGGGAAGAAGAGCTAACCTGGGAGGGAGGAGTGGTTAGAGCAATGAAGGGTCATATGCTAAGCCTTAAACATGACACTGTAGGAAGAGGAATCTATTCCATTGTAGGAAGGAAATATATCAATTAATACAAGTATAAAATATGTTTAATTGAAGGTTTATAGAAGTATAATTGTGTGGGATTTTGTGTGTGTGTTTACCTAAAAAAATATTCTCTATGTTAAATTAGAAAAACATAAAATTAGTTAAGTTGGTGATTTCATGAGTGGTTTGGGGATAAAGAGAGAAGGAGGTGGAGTCTGTGCGAGCTTACAGCCACAACAGATGAGCCCCAAAGATGGAGATGTACTGAGTGGAGCCACGAGGGCTTTTGTTTTCACCCTCTCTCCAAGATGTTAATGATGCTATGTAATCATAAAGCCCTTGCAAATGAAGGAAACAGTAACAAAGGTGGTGGAGCAACCTTAAGAGAAACCTGGGTAGCAAGGGGCTGGGGAAAGATTGGATGAGTGGGAAGCAGATGAGAACCACAGGAACAGGTTGTATGTAAAAAGGTAAGTCCTGAATGGTTAGCTCTTTGGGCCTGTAGCTCTGTTATCTCTCCATTGATGGGGTCTTGGTGTAAGTGGGCTAAATATCTGGGAGGCTGCATTGCTACTTGGTGCCGTCTGTCACTGGGAGGCATCTTGGACAATGAGTTAGTTGGCTTCTTTGTTTTTTTGTTTGTTTGTTTTGTTTTCTGTAAATTGTATACAGTTAGAAATAGTTGTGACATCTTGCTGCCTTGACCGACCTCCCTTGCTGCCTCTATACAGGGGACATCCACTCATAGGGGTCCTCAGCCAGAAATTAGAACTGACTTATCCTACTCTTTGAGCTTTGACCTGGCTTCAGAGAAGAAATCTTTTTACACAAGAAGAAAACTCAGATGTCATCAGTTGTTGTAAAATATTATTTGAATATATTACTTCCTACCAAAGTTTCAGGATAATTTTTAGATCATGCTGCTTGAACTGTATTAGGGGTTTTCGTTCTGTGCTTTAGCCATGACTCCTAAACCAGAGTTGGGTCCTGTTTCTCTTGTAGATTATTGCTGTGCACCCACATTTCGTGAGATCCAGTTGCAAGCAGTTTGTGACCGGAGGGAAGAAGGTAAGTGCTGTGTGTCTCTACCTTGGTATGTAGCCTTGAGGGGTGTTGTATGTTTTCTCTATAATTTATCCTTAATTTAATGTCTGGCTATTCATTAGGAGAAATTCGAGAAAGACAGTTGTAATGAAATCTGATGATCATCATCTCTTGGGGGAGTTGTGGTTTCACTGTTTCTCACTACATTGCTTTTTTTGTTGAGATGGAGTCTCGCTCTGTCGCCCAGGATGGAGTGCAGTGGCGAGATCTTGGCTCACTGCAGCCTCTGCCTCCCAGGTTCAAGTGATTCTCCTGCGTCAGCCTCATGAGTAGCTGGGATTACGGACACCCGCTGTCATGCCTGGATGATTTTTGTAGTTTTAGTAGAGAGGGGGTTTCGCCATGTCCCTACTAAAGACATGGCCGGGCTGGTCTCGAACTCCTGACCTCAGGTGATCTGCTCTCCTCGGCCTCCCAAAGAGCTGGAATTACAGGTGTGAGCCGCTGTGCCCAGCCTTTCGCTACATTTCTTTGAAGTAGATATAGGACAAGAAAATAAGAGAGCTGTTACATCTAGAGCTTTGAAACATTGCCCCTTCCATTAAAAATAACAAAAGCACACTTAAACTACCGATTTTTTTTTTTCCTATTTTTTTTTCCTTGTAGAAAATCTCTTGAGGGCCTTGATAAACTTTTAGAACAGTTATGGCTACTCTTCACTGACATGTTCATGGCACATTTTATTATCTCAGTGCTATTTTAAAAATAAGAGATTAGGCTGGGCATAATGGTGGTTCACTTCTATGATTCCAACACTTTGGGAGGGCAAGGTGGGAGAATCACTTGAGGCTGGGAGTTTGGAACCAGCCTGGGCAACAGAGTGAGACCCTGACTCTACAAAAAAATTAAGAAATTAGCTGCATGTGGTGGTGTGCCTCTAGTCCTAGCTATTCAAAAGGCTGAGATGGGAGGATCACTTGAACGTAGGAGTTTGAGGCTGCAGTGAGCTATAATTGCGCCATTGCACTCCAGCCTGTGTGAAAGAGGGAGACCTTGTCTCTTAAAAAATGTAAAGAGAAATAAGAGAGAAAAACTTTCATATATTAACATTTTTCTGTTTATAGATATAGTAAATTCTCAAATTAAAGAATCGGTCTGCTTATAGAATAAGTCAAATTAGGTTTTTTTTTCCTGTTTTTATTACCTAGAGATCTTTTAAAGACTATTTTTATCGTAAATGCTATCACCATACTGGAATTCCGAATATTATTTACTGTTTGGTTTGGAGCCAGTGAAAAGGAAGTAGTCTGTAGCTATTTCTGTAATAGTAGAGAGGTATGGAGTAGCTGCTTTGAGACCCAGCTACTAAATGCTTTTAAATGTTTTATACTTATCTGTCATTTTCCCTTGGTTCAGTAGTTAATAGAGTGATAGGGCAGGAAAACCTTCTGGTCTTTCCATGACTTGTCATAATGAGTGGCAGGTTGGTAGATCCTGATTCCATTCCACGACATAAAGCCAAGATCACGCCGGCTCTGATTTCTGCTAGAGAGCCCCTCCGTCCCGCATCTCACAGTCCATTGTTATTCTTAGGCTGTAGTCGCATTCACCTTATGTAAAAATGTCCAGGGGACTAAGTAGTGGGAATTACAGACCTAATCTCACATTCCCTAGCTTAGATCTGCAGCTGATCCACTCCTGAAAAAATAACTACCTTACTTGTCTTTGTCTTTGTCAGCCTCAGGAAAGAGTAGCATTAACATTCCTCTCGTATTTCTTAACTAAACACTTTTTGGGTTAAGAAATTTTGTGTGTGATTGTGTTAGGGTTCTCTAGAGGGACAGAATTAATAGGATATATATATATATATAAATAGTTTATTAGGGAGTATTAACTCACAAGATCACAAGGTAAGGTCCCACAATAGGCCGTCTCTGCAAGCAGAGGAGCAAGGAAGCCAGTCCGAGTCCCAAGCTGAAGAACTTGGAGTCTGATGTTCAAGGGCAGGAAGCATCCAGCATGGGAGAAAGATGTAGGCTGGGAGGCTAAGCCAGTCTAGTCTTTTCACATTCTTCTGCCTGCTTTTATTCTGGCCATCGTGGCCAGATTAGCTGATTAGGTTAGATTGTGCCCATGCAGATTGAGGGTGGGTCTGCCTCTCCCAGTCCACCAACTCAAATGTTAATCTCCTTTGGGCAACACCCTCAGACACACCCAGGAGCAATACTGTGCTTCCTTCAATCCAATCAAGTTGATACCATCACAGTGATATAGCATAAGTTCACAAGGCTGAAATTTAAACCCAGGTGTTCTTAGGACTGAAGATCTGGAGGAGAGATTTTGCTTTGTTGGTTTGTGTGTTTTTTTTTTTTTTTTTGAGACAGAGTTTCGCTCCGTCGTCCAGGCTACAGTGCGGTGGTGCAATCTTGGCTCACTGCAAGCTCCGCCTACCGGATTCACACCATTCTCCTGCCTCAGCCTCCCGAGTAGCTGGGACTACAGGTGCCCGCTACCACGCGCGGCTAATTTTTTGTATTTTTAGTAGAGACGAGGTTTCACTGTGTTAGCCAGGATGGTCTCTATCTCCTGACCTCGTGATCCACCCGCCTCAGCCTCCCAAAGTGCTGGGATTACAGGCGTGAGCCACCGTGCCCGGCCTGTGTTCTTTAATAATCAGTGTATTCGTGAAGTTTAATAATTGCTTTTCTGCTGCAAAGGATACCTGTAGTCTCATCAAGTTTGCCATATTAATTCTACTGCATGGATGTCTTGTCTCCCTGTAGGATGTCTGGGTGAACTGTGTCAGTAACATATTCTTCATCCTTTTACTTAGCATATGATATCATTTGCAGACATCCATAGAAAGGACAGTGTGCATGCAGCAGTCTGGGTCAGAGTCCATTGAATAGATCCGTGAGCAGTGTAGGAACAGCAGAGTAATCTAGCGTCTAATTATTGGTGAGGTAACATGGGAAGAGCTTGGAATTTATAGAAAGTTGGACATTGTGATAAGCAATAAAATAAGTAGAATTCAAAAAGTGCTGAACAGGCAGAACATCAGGGGTTTGGTTTGTCTCTTTGGTTGTCACTGACTACTTGACAAGCTGTTCTATATTCAGTCTTCTGTGAGAGTAATTTTTTTTTTCCTATTCAGTTCTCCAAAAATGCATCTGTTGACATCTCTTTCCAAGCACACACAAAAATGTTTATGTGTATATAAAATGAGAGTAAAAGTAAAAACAGTTAAGGTCATCTGGTGAAAAATTGAATTAAAATTGATTTTGTTATTAACTTACACATTCGGGACTAAAATAATTTAAAAGGAAAAACACACTGAAGAGCTTCGTATATTGTATATAAGGCTTAGTATGTGGGGCATGAGAAAAGCACATGTATGATATTTTAAAGTGAGGAATCCCGTGATTACCCATGTCAGTGTAAGTAATTGGTATTAAGTCATCTATTTTTGAGATGTTTTAAAATAGCTTTATTGGTACATAATTTGCATACCATGAGGTTCACCAGATGACAGTGTGCTGTTTAATGGTTTTAAATATATTTACAGTGCTTTGCAACCATCAACATAATCTAACTTTAGAACACTTTCATCACCCCAAAAAGAAACCTCGTACCCATTAGCAGTCATTCCCCATCTTCCTTCCTCCCCTCCTCTCATCTCTAGGCAACCACTAATCTATTTTCTTTCTCTATAAGTTTTCCTATTCTGGTTATTTCATGTAAATGGAATCGTGTATATGGCCTTTTTGTCTAGTTTCTTTCCTTATTTTTCTAGGCACATCAATGTTGTGGCATGTATTCATATTTCATTCCTTTTTATGTCCAAATAATATTTCATTGTATAGATCTATGATGTTTTATTCATCCGTGTATCACTTGATTGACATTTGGATTGTTTCTACTTTTTGGCTATTATGAATAATGCTGCTATGAACATTTTTGTACAGCTTTTTGTGGCTATGTGTTTTCATTTCTCTTGAGTATGGAATTGTTGAATCATATGGTAACTCTATGTTGGACATTTTGAAGAATTGCCAAACTGTTTCCCAAAGTGATTGTTCCATTTTACATTCTCATCAGAAATATATGAGGGTTTTAATTGTCTACATTCTCACCAATGTTCATTCTATTTTCTCTTTTTGATTATAATCACTCTGGTGTGTGTTAGTAATACCTCATTGTGGTTTTGACTTGCATCTAATGACTGATGATGTTGACCATCTTTTCCTGTGCTTATTGGCCATTTGCATATCTTCCTTGGAAAAATGTTTATTCAGATTCTTCGCTTATTTTTTAATTGGGTTTTTTTATTACTATTATAGAGTTGTAAACTTTAAAAAATAAATTCTTGGCAGATATTCCTTATTAGATACATGATTCGCAAATATTTTTTCCCAGCCTACGAGTTGTTGATGGTATCATTTGAGGCACAGAAGTTTGTAACTTTAATAAAGTCACATTTATCTTAATTTTTTTTGATACTTGTGCTATTGGTGTTGTATCTAAGAGATCATTTTCTGTTGCCTATTCCAAGGTCATGAAGATTAATGCCTGTTTCTTTTAAGACTTTTTTTTTTTTTTTTTTTGAGATGGAGTCTCGCTCTGTCGCCCAGGCTGGAGTGCAGTGGCGCAATCTCGGCTCACTGCAAGCTCCGCCTCCCGGGTTCACGCCATTCTCCTGCCTCAGCCTCCCGAGTAGCTGGGACTACAGGCTCCCGCCCCTGCGCCCGGCTAATTTTTTCTATTTTTAGTAGAGACGGGGTTTCACCATGGTCTCGATCTCCTGACCTTGTGATCCGCCCACCTCGGCCTCCCAAAGTGCTGGGATTACAGGCGTGAGCCACCACGCCCGGCCTTTTAAGACTTTTGTATTTTTTACTCTTAAATTAGGTGTATAACATATTTTGAGTTCATTGTTGTGTATGATGTGAGACAGGAGTCCAAATCTATTCTTTTGCATGTGAATATCCAGTTGACCCAGCATCATTGTTGCAAAGACTATTCCTTTCCCATTGTCTTGGGCCCTTTGTGGAAAATTGGTTAACCATAAATGTTAGGGTTTATTTCTGGACTCTGAATTTTACCAGTCTATATAGCTATCTTTATGCCAGTGTCCCTTTTAGGTTTCAAAGCCACTAATTTTTCTGTAATTAGTTATGGGATGATAGCTGAACTACAGATGCTCCTCAGTTTACAGTTGGGGTTGTCCCAATAAACCTATTGTAAGTTGAAAATATCATTAAGTCAAAAATGCATTTAATATGCCTAACCTACTGAACATCACATCTTAGCCTGGCCTACCTTAATTGTAGTCAGAACACTACAGTTAGGCAAAATCATTTAGCACAAAGCCTATTTTATAATAAAGTATTGAATATATAATGTGATTTATTGAAAGCTAAAAGTGAAAAATGAGTCATTGTATGGGTACCATCATAAAGTTGAAAAATCGTTAAGTCAAATAATCGTAAGTCAAAGACTATGTACTCTTAAAACTTTGGTTTGGGGTTCTTTCCCTTTAAAAAGCCATTTTATATATCATCATTCTTTAAGGAAAACCTGTTTTTATTCCCAGTACGATTAAAGCACCCTAAGGTAATACAAACAAGTTATTTCCACTTACTAAAGAAGATATGTATATGAGATCTGTCTATCTATGTATCTAGATGGAGGGGTGTGTGTGTGTGTGTATGACAAAACAAGTCTTTTAAAAGTGTGATAATAGTTTATGATTTAGAATAATTTATTTAAAAAGCCATTATAATTTATTTTACTTATGTTAAAGGCTTTAGAAACACGTAACTGTGTCCACAAATTAATGACTTGTAACATACAAACTTTGATTTATTTGGATCCATTAAATTTTACCATGTAAATATGTATTTAGTAAGTAGTAAAAAGTACCATTTACTTGATAAATTATAATGATCTGTTTGCATATGGTTAAATGGAGATTTTTAAAACATGTATCATCCTGGTGTGATTTGCAGAAATCTCCAGAGAATTTCCTTTTTCTACATGTTGTGTGGTATATACTTGTAAAGATTACTGATGCTACATGCTTTTGACATTAGTGTGTTTTGTTTTGAAATAGATTTATTTAGTTGAGGTATGTTAGGATGTGTTTTTCTAATTTCATTAAGAAATATATCTTTGATGTTAAAAACTAAGGGCATGTAGAAGGTGACATTAAGAAAGGAGGACTATTGTGAAATGATCACTTTCATTTTGAAAGTGTTCGCAAATTTTTAGGAGGAGCTGCTCTTTTTGTAACTGAGTTTTAGAGGTTTATATCTTTGACAAATGAGATAAACGACTACATTGGCTCAGTAGCTACTCAAATCCTTTCAGCTGCAATTTTAAACTAGCAGCATAAACTAGGCAGAACAATTTTGAAAAGCCCAACATTTAGCAAATGGTTATAACCTTGCAATAATCATATGTCATAGATACCAAGATCCCTCCTCTGTTGAGAACAGGTGGCAGATCACATAGAGGGAAAAGAGAATAAAGACATATATCAGATAACTGGAGGTTATGACTTTCTGCCTTTAAGAAATAATTTAATCTTCAAAAAATTGGAGCAAAGACTAGCCAAATGAAGGTGTAATGTGGAATAAAGACATTCTTAACCCTTAAGAACACTGATCTCTAGACTGACAGCCAAATAAATCCTTGGAATTATATGCCACCTTCTACAAACAATGGGTTAAAGTGGCACAGAGACTAGAAGAACTAAGTAGAAAAGTAGAGGACCACTATGAGATATTCATGAAGTCATAAGAAAATTTGAGAGAGATGTCTATTAATATTTAATAGTTGTTTAATCTTATTACAATTTTTGATTCCTATAAAAATTATTAAAGTAATTAGAACATACTTTTCAAAATAGTACTGCAGAACATAGCAATGTAGCAGAAGAAAACCTGAAACTGTAGTTTGACAGATATTTCCTTTTTAAAGTTCTCCTCCTTAGGTGTTTAGAGGTAGCTCCTTATCCACCAGGGACTAGGACTAGGAGGCTATAGTTCTGTCTGGCATAAACTTTTATTTTAGGTTTTCAAGGTATCTTCTTAGTAGTTGAATGCAGTAGCTGGATTTATGGACTCCAGTGCTTGACACATGAGCATAAAAAGCTTATTCCAAATTCTGTTTTCTTTCCATCTTGAAAAAAGAAAGAAAAGAGAAAGCACATGTCTTAAAAGTGCCATTGGAGAGAGCTTTCAAACATGTGAACCAATGAATTTTTTTTGTAAGTGTAACCTTCTTGTGTAGCAAGAATTCTAATACAGGAGCATGGCAAATGAAGTTTCTATTTTAGAAATAAATCTGCCAAGTGAATCTTGTCTGGAGTTTGTTTTTTTTAATTGTCCAGCTTTCCCTCTCAGCAGGTAAACTTTAGCTTCATAGGACCTTTACCTTTGAACTCTGAAATACACTTTATAATAACTGGTTCTACTACTTTGACAAGTCATTAAATTGTCGTGATGCCGTTTGCAGTGGAGTTCACTTTTAGAAATGAGATAGTCAGCTGTTTGGCGTTATGGTGGGATAGAATGAGGGGACCTGGCCGCAGGGACAAGTTGCTTTGTAAGCTGGAAAATGTCAGTCAGCAAACAAGGCAAGGACCAGAGTGAATGAAATGAGGAAAATTTGAAATGGTAAATTTTACCTGAAGGACAGAGATGGTAGTGTCAACCAGCTTCTGTAAGCTTCCAGCAGTGATCTGCAAATAATGAATTGGATTTTGAATCCTTTTTCAAAGAGGAGTCAATACGGGAAGCTTTTTATAAAACTGTAAATATTTAAAAAATTATTATTACGATTATTTTTAAATTTTATTTCTTTTGCCCTTGTTATCAACATTATTTTTATCTTTTTCTAGCTTAATTGAGGTATAATTGACAAATGAAAATTTCATGTGTATATATATATAGAGAGAGAGTGTGTGTGTGTGTGTATTTTTAGTAGAGACTGGGTTTCACTATGTTGGCCAGTCTGATCTCGAACTCCTGACCTCGTCATCCGCCTGCCTTGGCCTCCCAAAGTGCTAGGTTTACAGGCGTGAGTCACCACACCCAACCAAATTATAGATATTTAAGTTACAATGATAATTTGATATATACCAAATGTATTTAGTATTTATTGTGAAATGATTGCCATATTCAAGCTAATTAACATTATCAGTTGCCTCACATAGTTACCATTTTTTTGTGTGATGAGAATACTTACAATCCATTAGTAAATTTTAAGTATTTAATATAGCATTATTGAAAATAGTAACCATCGTGTACATTAGATCCCCAGAATTTATTCATGTTAGAACTGAAAGTCTGTGCCCTTTTGGCCAACATCTCCACATAGCTCCCAGTCCCCTGGCTACAAATCTTTTTAGAATCTGGATAATCTGGTGAGCCTTTTCTTACCACTGCCATCCCTAAACATGAAGTGTAGGGATGCTTCCTAATGTGTTTGTTCATCTTTGGGTCAGATTGGAGCTGGGGTTTTGATGGCTAGAAGGGTTTTGACATTAGCAGTTCCTCTCTGTCTCCTGTCCAGTGTTTGGATCTTTAGGATAATATTTCCGCAAGTTGTCAGATGCTTGATTGTAGCCTTCTACCTGAAACTTCCTTCCACATTACTTACCATTGTAGTTTTCAAGTGAATCGTCTGAACATTTTTAAGAATTAAAATTAAGGCTTCCTAATTAATTTACAATTACACCACAGGCAGCCACCAATCTAATGGTTGCATATTGAGGCATTGTAAATACATACCTTTATTTCTTCTAGGTACTGTGTTGTAAGTTGTAGTTCCATTCCTAGGAATTTATTTCATGCTGTCATCAATGTACCAAAATTGATTAAAAACCATTGATTAATAGGAAGTAAAACACAAATGTAATCTTCACAAGCATTTTTTTAGGTATTAAAAATGAAGCAATAAAACAGCTCTATTAAAGTATTTTTTGGTGAGTTTTCCTATGTATGCTAAGCTATCTGAGGCTAAAAATAGAAATATAACACTTAAATAAAAATCGTTTTCAGTCTGAAAAACAGGTGTTCTTCATTGCTGATTGCTTTTTTGATGTCAATATGTAGGACTCCTAGAGTATTTGAATGGTATCTACAGTGGTTGGGGTGGGAGAGTTGGGTCCATAGCAACCTAATTTTCCTTTATGATTCCCATTGTCTCATATTCATCAAATGCCTGTTAAAAATATACTTTTTTCTTTAATGAGTTCAGCTAACTTTTTCATATAATATTTCCGTACTGATTGTAGCTTTCCCCTGAACTCGGATGTTAAAACTACCATCTCTCTTCCTGGAGTAGTCAAACCATCTTTTGCTCCTTGCTGATAATACCTTTTGCTTATGGAGAGTCCTGTGCATATTCTTAAGTATTTTGGGGAATGACCGCAAGTGTCATTGCCAGTTCAGAGATGTTCATTAGATTTTCTTGTGGAATTTAACCTCAGCTGATTCTTTAACACTAAGAGTTTCTCTTTCTCTCTTTTGCTTTAAGATAAGGCTGTATAAAGCAAGGGGTCACAACTGCAGTCGTTGTTAGTTGGTGTCACGGTGCAAACTAAATCAGTCATTTCCTAGGAGTATTTGGTTTGAATCTGCTTCCTGAATACAACTTTGTGTCGTGCTTCATGTTAGGTGCCATGAGTACACAGGATCTTGATTTCAGAAATGGTGGTAGGCTTCCAAAAGCATACAGGTAGGATGGTGTAGGTAGAATATAGTTAATAAGACCATTAGTCAGAAAAGTGGTTTGACAGGAAATGAGTGTGTTTATATGTTCACATACAACACTATGGGGTAAATTTACAATCCTTTATTTGTCTTTAAGCCTTTTGGATCCCCCTCAGCCTGTACGGTTGTTTGTTTTCCTTTTAATTTTCTAACTCAATTTCAGCCAATTTTCTTGATGTTTGTAACAGTGAAAATTGGTGCAAGCTAACTGTCTAACAATAGTGAATTAGCTGTGTCAGTGTCCTACGGCCAAAGATCACCAGGAGCACCCCATATGGTTTTAGGAAGATGTTAGAAGAATTGTAGGATTTAGGCTGGTATGAGGTGATTTGGGGGAGGTTTAAGGCATCAGGGCTTTGCTCTAGATTGGATACTGTCATGCAGTATGAGTAATTCTACAGCTGGGCATTTTAATAAATCTTATCTAGAAGGAGAAAAGGCTAAGCCAAAGCCAAAGTCATAACTGGTAAAGAAGCAGCAGTCTGTCATTTTAGCCAAAGTGGAAGGTGTTTGGTCGTTGCCACGACTTGGAAAATGTTCATGTCTGGTTTGCGTTCAGACGTGATTATGGAGTGGTCTTGCTTCTGTCCTGGGCCTTCACGGTCATGCAGTGGACTCGGCTGATATTGGTTTTCTGTGAAATTGTTTATATTCATAAGGAGAACATCAGGGCCCTGCTGTGGGTGCCAGGCTAGCTTCTGGATGTCAGCTTTTCTCTTTCTCAGTTGGAATAAATAAAATTCTCAACATTTGATAGATTGCTTCTGTTGAGATTCTTTTCTAAAATATATGTATGGTTCAATTATCCTTTTTTGTAGAAATAAAATTATGTATGTAGATATATTCATGGAAGGCTGTACACCAAATTATTAACAGTGTTTGTGTCTGGGCGGGATTATGAATGTTCTTTCTGACCTTCATTGACTTTTATTTACTTTTTTGTAGTAAGCATACATTATTTTTATAATAACAAAAAGCAAAAGAATGTATAGGGTAATCTCAAATATTTTAGATCTTGTTTTTAACTTAGGATTGTACATCATATGAAATTCCCTACATTATTGACGTCTATTCTTGGCTCAGTGTTATTGAATAGTTGCATACTATTGTATCTTATGGATCTATTTGATTTTCTTAACCGTTCTATCTTTGGACCTTTAGGTTATACCCAGTGTTTGGCTGTCATAAATCATGATGTGGTGAAGCTTAGAATCTTTGGGCTTTCATCTGTTCCTCTGAATGTTTTCCTATCATTGAATCTTAGGATTAGAATTACTGAATCAAAGGTTATGATTATTTTTTAGGCATTTAATATGTGTTGCCAGGTAAAATTGTATTCCAGAAAACTTATACAAGTTTGTATCAGCTATGTGTGAGTACCTATTTTACCACATGCTCATTGCCAATCTGATATATAGAGATACTCCATTTTTCTATTTTGTAATATATTTGAATTGTTAGTGATTTTGAACATTTTTATTTATTAGCAACTTCTGTATCTTTCTTTGTGATTTGTCTGATTGTATTCTTTGCTTAGGGCAGCTTTTAATATTACCATAGAAGCCAGGACAAGGAAGGCTGTCCAATTGATATTTACTGTCAGTTTGAGCACAAATTATTGCTGCTTACTGAATAGCCTGCAGCCTTTTCTCCAATTTTGGCCAAATCTGGAATAATTATTCTTGTTCCCAGGGAGGCATTATATAGGAGTCTAAATGAGACTTTAGACCCTGAAGTGTGTAGAGAGGATGAACATATATTACCCCGTAGATGTGAGTCTGCCCCAAAACCGTCAGTTCTGCCACTTCTGTGAAAGCTATCAGTGCTGACCGGTGTGTCCAGTTAATGCCAGTTTTTCATAGAGATGGTAAGAAAGTGGATTATAATGCTCAAAATTGGGTTCATTTGACTCCATTTCTTCTGCAGATAGTGTCTTGATTTTTTTTTTTTCAACTTTTGGGCTTACTTTGTTTTGTTTTGTTTTTAGTTTGGTTTTTTTTTTTTTGTTTTGTTTTGTTTTGTTTTGTTTTGAGACTGAGTCTCACTCTGTTGCCAGGCTGGAGTGCAGTGGCGTGATCTCGGCTCACTGCAACCTCTGCCTCCCAGGTTCAAGTGATTCTTCTGCCTCAGCCTCCCGAGTAGCTGGGGCTACGGGTGCACACCACCATGCCCAGCTAATTTTTGTATTTTTAGTAGAGACGGAGCTTCACCATGTTGGCCAGGGTGGTCTCCATCTCTTGACCTTGTGATCTGCCTGCCTCGGCCTCCTAAAGTCCTGAAGCCACTGTGCCTGTCCTGTTTTACTTTGAATTGTGTGAAGGGCTTGTTCAAATACATAAACCCATGTTTTCAGGTAACTGTCTACATTATTCAAGACTTAGCAATTTTACATTTCTTTTTGATATGCTCACTGTGCAAGGATTTTCACCAGTCATCAATGATTGAGATTATAGGTAGTTAAAGTTAGAGATATTTGTTCATTGCACAGAACATTAATTCAAGTTTAATCACCCAGTGGATGACTTTTGTGTTATCTCTACCCTGATGATGAGGGTGTTTGACCTTGAGCCCAGCCCCGGGAAATGTATCCTCGGATAACTGCAAACTGAAAAACAGACTCAAGGTGTTTGGTATGAACAGCCAGCTCTATTAAATTTGTAGAGTCCATATGGAAGATTTTTTTTTTTTAAGTGGTAAAATTACTTAGAAAGTGTCCTAGTCGTTTCTGAAATCACACTTGTAATTATGTGCTTGCATTTGCAGAAACTGCAGATTAGTAGTTTAAATAGGGGCCTACCTCACATGCTGGCTTGATTGCCAAACCCACATAGGTGTGTAGGTAGATACTGCATAGGTGGGTAGGTAGATCTAGCTGTCATCTCTGGTTTTTTAATGCAAAGAAAGCTGCTCCTAAATGGGACCTCCGGTGTTTAATTTATTTTGTTCTCATGGAACCTTTAGCTTAGATTTCTTGGTTGCTGAATTGATTGTTACCTTGTGTTGATATAGTATTTTTTAAATTTCAAAGCATTGGTCTGTCTATATAGGTTTCACAGAATTAACTGCAAGGGCCTGTCCAAAGCCTGTGTTGCTAATGCAGGAACAGAAAACCAAATACCACACGTTCTCACTTGTAAGTGGGAGCTAAATGATGAGAACACATGAATACATAGAGGGGAACAACACACACTGGGGCCTATTGGAGGATGGAGGATGGGAGGAGGGAGAGGATCAGGAAAAATAACTAATGGATACTAGGCTTAATACCTGGGTGACAAAATAATCTGTACAACAAACCCCTGTGACACTAGTTTACCTATGTAACAAACCTGCACATAAACCCCTGAAATTAAAAAACAAGTAAAAAAAAAAAAAAAAAAAAAAAGTCTGTGTTGCATGGGAATGGTGTTTACTAAAATATTGTTTGTAAGCAAGTGCCATTTGAGTTGGCTCTAGGAACCCTTGTGCACACAAGTTTTCTATGGTACCAGCATTTTGTCCGTACTGAACTTGTTTTAAACATGTTAAATTCAGATAAAGGAGATTGAAGCATTATAACTTGTTCAGAAAATAACCACTGAAGTTAAGGCAATAATATATTTTGGAAGTTCTCTTTTTCTTCCCACATGTTTATGTTGTATCTTGATGGACATAGTAGAGCTGTTGATGGTGTTTAGAAAAGCTGCATGTTTGAAACTTTGGCACTAAGCCTAAGCACGAAGCAAGACAAAGACACTTACCTGCTCCACATGGATTCCTTGTCATTCCTGCCTCCTTCAGGATTCAGGAGCCCATCTGCTGTCAGTAGCCAGCCACCATCCTAGGTCTTCTCCACACTCATATTTTTCTCACTTGCCTTCTTGACTTTTAAAATTTTGCTCGTGATCTTTTCTAATCTTGAATATTTAAATCCTTTTGTAACAGGATGTTCCCATTGTTATGCCTTTGTTTATTTTTATTGAGACAGTTTTTTTTGTTGGGTTTTACTTTTATCTATTTCTCTATTTTATTACCTGGATCTTCCACACCTTCCTGACCTAGCGCAGGTTCTCGTTTGTGAAATATTTGTTTTCTTTAAGCCCCTTGGTTCTCCCTGTAGGAACACATGTGGTATCTAAGCCTTGACCCTGGACTGAAGCCCCTGCTGAATCTTGCCCACTTTCTTGTCTGCCTCAAAGCTAGCAGTGTGGTCAGTATTTAGGGAACCTGAAGGAGCCAAGTGATTTATCAACTTGAAAGATTACAAGATGATTAAAACAGGGCCAACCATACTCTTTTCAACTCCATCAGGGAAGAGTGAGTGACAAGTAATGATGGACGTTAGGTGACCAGAATCGGGGACTTCATTACAGCCCGATAGGAATCTTGCCACACATGTGGGAGATTCTGGGCTCCGTGTCCTTATAGCGCTCTGTAGAGTAGGAAAACACTAGATAGATTTATCAGCACAAAACAGAGGAGAATAAAGTATATTGCTGAGGATGTGAGGGCTCATATTGAAATATAAGTACTGAGAGTGCTGACTGCCAGAATGTGGATTTATGGGAAATAAAGCCCTAAAATACTTTCTCCAACAAAAAAATAGACCTCTTGGAAACAGCTTTTCCTCTCTATGTACTTAGCTCCCATTGAGCTTAAATTGCTCTTAGTATTGTGATAATGACAATTCAACATTACAGGGTATGGAAGATGAACCAAATAAATTAACCAGCTGCTTTTAAGGGTAGTTTTTTTCAATGGCTTACCCCATAAAATGCTTTGTAGAACATTCGTGCTCAGTAGGTCTGTGGGCAGTTTTATGACTGGAAGGAAAAAATGGGTATTATTAAATGTCAGTGAAGTACAGGCAAATAGTTTTGTGGTAGTTAAATTAGTATAGAATGTTTGTAAGAAAAGGAGTTCATCTTTTCTTAAATCACCAAAGCAAAGCTTCCCTTGGCATTCCTATCAGAAAATATGTTTCTGCTTGAAATTCACGGAGATTAGGATAAAAAAGCCAATGGAGAGTGGATCATTTGGCCATTGTCCACTTATGAAACTCTATGTCAAATCAAAGCGAATCCTGTATGAGAGTTTCAGAGGTATAGAAATGACTCCGTAATTATTAGTGAGCATTTAAGGTTTTATACTATGTAGGATAGGAAAAGTGGACTCACGAGTAAAGAATAAAGTAGAGTGGAGAGGAAAGGCAGAAATAAATGTTCGACGGGGCCAGGCTTGTAACATCGAGGAGAGAAGCAGGCCAGGTGCCAGAGTGCCTGGAGAAGTAGGCGCTGTGGCAATCCAGAGAGCCTTCTGCAGGCTTGCAGACACATTTCAGAAATTACCGTTCAGGCCAAATGTGCGATCAGTTCGTGTCTCTGAAATAAAGGAGCTGCAATTACTTAAACCTAAGAGAGGAAGGCTAACCTTAAAAGCAGCTTTCAAATTTTTGACAAGTTGTGCACAAATTCTGTCTGCTGGCCTTGAGCAAAGGGAAATAAAGTGACATTACGTGCCTGGATGAGATCCATAGAAATGAGCTCTTTCTAAAAGCAAGGCTGTGTTGATTGTATAAATTAGTCATTGGGTTCTTTAAATTTTTGAGATTGGAGTAGATTCCAATATGTTCAAAATACTTTAGGAATATTACTAACTGTAAAGATAGGCTGAGTAACAAAGGTTTTGGGAAATTGCATAGCTCCCCCTGTAGCAAATGCATTGTGTATATGGTCAGAAAAGGAAAGAATTAAGACTAGTAGACTAGGATAGTCTACTTAATATTTAATATTTATTATGCCTGTGTGTCTAGCAAAGTATAAGATATGATCCTTTTCCCCAGCACACTGGTTGGGGAATTGCAAGGTAAACACGCCAATCTCAGTGCACAAGATTTAATAGAGTTAGTTGTGCAGTGAGAAAACCAGTGTGACCATAAAACATATACAGAACCAACAAATTGGGGGGAAATTATTTGACTTACAAAAGAATTCTCCTAAATAATCACTTTCCTTAGTATGTTTATGATGACCTGCTTTATTTACAGATATTTTCTTATTTTTTTATCCACAAAATATAAAGTGATAGGGACTTAGGCTATTTGAAAAACGTAAGAAAATAACGTGAATCCTGTCAAAACTTGTAATGTTAATTAGTTAAAATTTGTTTCATTTACAGAGGTTAATTTTTTATTCCCCTCCGTTTTTGAGCACACATCAGCTGCATAGAATGGCATGTGCCTGTCTGCATTGTAGAAATAATCACTGGGAGAAGCTTCTTTGCTCTTTTGATTACATGTCAGAGCAGGGTCCACAAGATTTTTGGGAATCAATCCTGAGATGGCCTGGATTCAGAATTCTTCTGTCCTTCCTTTGCCTCCTCCCCTCTGCTGGAAGTTTTTCGTTTCTTGTTTTGGGAAGTAGAGTAGGAGACAGAAGGAGGCCAGAGTTCAGCCACCTCTACTTCTTCCCGTAGCTCGAAGCACACAGAGTGTATAGAAAGGGTCCGTTGGAGTGAGCTTACATTTTGGTGGGAACTGCAATAAGATTTAATTAACAGTTTTCTGAAGAAGTTAATGTTTTATTTGAAAAGTATATACAGTTTATGTAAATTCATTCTAATATATGTTCAGTATGCCTCAAACATTACTTCTTTAAGTTCCAGTGAATTTTTTTTTTTTTTTGAGACAGAGTTTTGCTCTTGTTTGCCAGGCTGGAGTGCAATGGCACAATCTTGGCTCACTGCAACCTCCTCTTCCCAGGTTCAAGCGATTCTCCTGCCTCAACCCCCTGAGTAGCTGGGATTACAGGTGCCGGCCACCATGCCTGACTAATTTTTTTTGAATTTTTAGTAGAGACGGGGTTTCACCATGTTGGTCAGGCTGGTCTCAAACTCCCGACCTCAGGTGATCCACCCACTTCGCCCTCCCAAAGTGCTGGGATTACAGGCATGAGCCATTGCACCCAATCTCCAGTGAAGTTTTGATATTGCTTTGTTGTTTCATTTTAACTATTCCCCTAAATTTTCCTGATTCTAAAAATAAGAGAATGGATTTTCATTCCCATTAATGTATTAACATTATAAAAATATTCATATATTTAGTGCAGAATAATTATAACATAGAAATAATATAAAATTTCAGCACTCATTTATACAATTAGGATTACTTCATTATGTATCTTTTAGATTTTATAATATATGTGGATACACATTCACGTTTTAAGGATATTGTGTTGAATACTGTAATTGTAATCTACTTTTTTATTTAATATGCCCTCATAGGTTTTTGTGTTAATGAAGATACATGCATAAAATAATTTAATAATGGATACATACTCATCGTGTGTGCTCCACTGTATTATGCTCCGTCATTCCTCAGTTGTTAGTCCATTTCTGGTTGTTATAAATAGCTTTACATGCATCTTTACTAAGTCGTCTGATCATTTCTTAGCGTAAGTTTCTAGGTAGCAACCTCCTGGTGTCATGTTTTTTTTTTAAAGCTTTGAGTCCATGATGCCAAACGATCCTCCAGAAAGCTGGTGTCCAAGATCACAGCTCAGTAGTTTGAACATACCTCTTTCTCTGCACACGCTCCGCTCTACCCCTCACCCCACATACCCATTCCTGACCATGTCATTTTGATTCATCTTTATCAGTTCATTCTTTTTCCTTCATCTATCAGTTCTAGAAACATTGCTGGACTGTTTTGAGTGTAGTTTTTATAAAATGTTTTTACTATCTGGACAAATCCATTCCTCCCCCTAAATTACTTGATAAAAAAAAATTCTTATTTTTTTAAGTGAATTTTTAGCATTTTTGGAATTTCTAGAAATAATCCCTTTGGGATTTTCTTTGGACTTGCATTAAAATTATAGGTTAATTTAATGAGACTTAAACTCTTTAGTGAGAACTGGAGTCTTTCTATCCGTGAATATAATGTGCCTTTCTGTTTATTGAGTTCTCCTTTCGTATCCCTCAATGAAATGTTTTTGTTTTGTTGTGTAGCGACTTGTCATGTTCATTATTAACTTTTAAATCTAGATTTTCCGTTTTCTACAACTTTCTATCCCGTAAAGTTTCGGTTTATAGTCTTTGTTTTCTCATTTTTCAAAGTACTCTGGTTACCATAGGAATTCATCTTTTACCCAAGATTGAGAAAATTTTTTGTATCATTTTTGTTTTGTTTTGTTCTTTCTCTTGTTCTTTGTTATTAATTTCTTAATTTTGCTGTTACATGAGAATTATGATGATAAGAATTAGATCTTACTTTTAAGTTACTTTGTTTTTTTCAATGTCGTCTTATTCATATGGAGTCACAAGTTGGGGATTACTCCCTGGGTAATTTGTGTTATTTTCAAATGCAGGATTTTTCCATAGGTGCCTGCCTCTTGTCAGAGTGCCTGCTTTCCTTCCCACCTGGGACAGCTACAGTGCTGGCTGCATGCTTGGGGACCCAACCTTTTGTGTTTCAGAGTGAGACTGGCCACTCCCCTTTGTTCCTGCCCCATTACACTGAGTATCGGGGGTGTTGTAGCATTCTAGGACCTGCCTGACCAACTACTTCCCAGGCAGGCTTTTACTGGGGGAATGAGTTAAATCATGGCCTTCACTGGGGTCTTACTATTAGCATATTTTACAGAATTTTTAGCTTAAAATTTGGAGCGTATTTAACTTTTTCAACACAGGTGCAGAGTTTCTCCTCTTAGTACTGCATTGGTCATTTCTAGGTGGGAATTGGTGAGGGAAAGGAATTTGATGCTGTGTCCCACCATGCTGTTCTCCTGGCCATCCAGCCAACCCTTCATTGCAGCAGGTGGTTATTGAGCACTCACTGTACTTTGCCCATTTCGTACGATCACATCCATCAGATCCAGGCCACAGATAGAAGATAGACATTTTGATCTTATCAGTTCATCATGTTTAATTGTTGTGGCCGGGCATGGTTGCTCACACCTGTAATCCCAGCACTTTGGGAGGCCAAGACCGGTGGATCACCTGAGGTCAGGAGTTCAAGACCAGCCTGGCCAACATGGTGAAACCCCGTCTCTACTAAAAGTACAGAAGTTAGCCAGCCATGGTGGTGCACACCTGTAATCCCAGCTACTCAGGATGCTGAAGTAGGAGAATCACTAGAACCCGGGAGGTGGAGGTTGCAGTGAGCCGAAATGGTGCCACCGCACTCCAGCCTGGGTAACAGAGCGAGACTCCATCTCAAAAATAAATAAATAAAAAGAATCGTTTTTAGCTGCCTGTCTTTAGTGGGGCATAATCTTCTCTGTAGCAGGAACTGTATGCTCAGCCTTTCTCCCCCTTTCCTAGATTTTGAACCTGCCCTTTCAAAATACTGAACACATTCATCATCCCTCTGCATTTGGGCTGACACAGGAGCTTCCCTAGCTCTGTTCTCTGCAAATGGCAGAAAGAGGCTGAATCACAGTCAGGGGACACTCCCGAAGGCCTCTAACTGGGGGGTAGGGAGGCATGGTAGTAGTGACTTCTGAATTGGAACCTGGGATGGGAGAGGACAGGGTGGGTTAGAAGGTCTCTGAGAATATATAGGATATATCTTAATGGGAAGATGGGGCTAAGTATGGTCAGAAGAATCCCTGCCTCCAGTCTCCCTGTGGAAGTTGTGAAGTCACACAACTTCAAATTGTTATAGCATTTTAAAGTAACTGTACTTTGCTTACTTGTGATGATGGACATCATATTTAATTTTAGGGATTTTATTTTGTGCTTCCTCTGCCTGTGTTAGTCTAACTATTGAGAAAGATATACAGGAAATACAAATAAAATGTGAATTACTCTCTTTCCCCGTTACCTGTTTCCCCTGTCTCTTTTGGGGTGGGTAGAGGACATAAAATATACTAAGGTAGACTGAAATTGCTTGTAGTGGTAGGAATTTTAATAATTCTGTTATGGAATCTGTTGTCAGCATTTTCTTTTAAAGGGTAAACATGTGTTTCAGGATTGCGTGCCTTAAGTTATATACTGTATAAATGTGTTTTCTTAAAGGATTTAAATGGAATATATCAAGAAAAATATTTATAGTGTTCTTAATAATGTATGACTTCCTAGAATTACATCTTCATTAATCTTAGAGGTTTTTGACCAGTTATATTTTATATTAAAATTTATCCAGCAGGTTTTTTGAATGATGGAATCTTCCCTTTAAAATAAAGACCCTAAATACTATGAAATTTCTAAAGAAGCTTAATTCCAATTTTTCTTATTTTGTGATGTGAATTGCTGTTCAAAAGTCGTTGTTCAGTTATTTGAGTTAAATGAAAAACAGACTGCTTCTATTACAGTTTAATCTGTGACTAATATCTTATTTTCAGTGAAAAACTTAAGAGGTTTTGATTTCCCGATTTACAAAATAAATTAGTTCCCCGACAATCATTTGAAGAACTTTTGTGATACAAATCTTTTGATTAACTAATGTGCGTTATTTTCCATGAATCTTGGTGTGTTGGTGCCACCCTGTGGCTTGGCCTTGTAGTAACTTCAGCACTCCATTTTAAACAACGTCCTGGGGAGAATGTGATGTGCTAGGAATTCTTTCCAGGGTACAAATAATATACTACTATAAGTTACATTAAAGTTGTCGAGAGTGGACTTGTTTGTTATTTGGTCACAAGGATAGGTAAAACTAATAAGTAAAGAACCTGATACATGATTTTCAGTTTCTAAGATTCTTTGTTTATGCTCTTTGTCCCTAGCTGCTACTGTTTGAACGGTCATGGATGAACAGATGGAAGTCCGTTGTTCTGCATGAAGGGGAAGGGAACATAAGGAGTGTGAAGTGGAGAGGCCATCTGATTGCTTGGGCCAATAATATGGTAAAAAATACGCCTCTGTCTTCCTAATGCTTGTTCAGTGGCAGAAGAATGGCCAAGTTGATAGGGCTGTAATGAGGGGAAAAGATGCCATTCGCTGTGGTGGTGATTTCTAAAAGGTGAAAGGACGATTGGTATCGTACCTAGGAGGTTAAAGAAATTAGATTGCTTTTGGCTTTCATAATATAGTAATTCCCAACATATTCTGGACTCTATTTTAGAGTAAGAAACCTGAGGCATGGAGAGTAGCCAAGAAAATGAAAAGCTATCTTAATAATTGAAGGACTGCATTGGGAATGGGTCTTGAAAATATCATTTGCCTGTTGGCCAAAGGCAAGTAAGAGTTGATATGAAACAAGTGCAGAATATTGCTGATTTCTCTTTTACTCCCAGTATAATCATAGGCAGAAGTATAGACCTGCCTGTAAGAAAGTGAATTGTGAATTTCAGTGCTGCATTTTAACTTAAAGTTTACTTGCTGTGAATTGGGGCTAGTAGGAAGTTTTAAAAAATGGTCTTTTTGACATCTGGCATATGTTTTGGAACATCAAGGTATAATTTAGTATATCAGTTCTATTCAGTTTTAGATGGTAGAAATCTGGCTAGACTCTACCTTTTTATTCTGGACTTTCCTTACTTCTCCTGGGTCACAGTGAAGGTAAAACAAACCTGTGGTCTCTTGGTTCATTTTTAGTTAGCTGCTTGCCTGATGTTTTCATGTGAGAACTTTAAAATGTCAGATGTAGTTTTCTTTATATAGGTGGCTTTTCAGACTCAAAGTCGTTCTAAAAAACGAACTTCATTTTTGTGGTGGAACGATAAAATTAGAAATGTTACTTGTCTGTCGTTTTGGAAATGCAGCTATTGATGTCTGTACATTTCATGTTTCTGTTGGATTTGAGTCACCCATGCCATCTAAGAAAATCTCCTTTGTCCAGAAAGAAGGGTGGAGGTTTCCTTGTGGTTTAAGTTCCCATAGGGTTTGTGTGGAGCAGGAGCATTTTCCTTGCATGCTCAGTAAACACTGCTAATATTTCTCCGTGCTGGTTATTGCTAGTATGTAGCAGGGGCTGTTAATAAGTTTTCTGTTACTTTCCTCCTGAGTAGAGGATGCTTACTACTGTTTTATTTTCCAGGGTGTGAAGATTTTTGACATCATCTCAAAGCAAAGAATCACCAATGTGCCCCGGGATGATATAAGTCTTCGCCCGGACATGTATCCCTGCAGCCTCTGCTGGAAAGACAATGTGACACTGATTATTGGCTGGGGGACTTCTGTCAAGGTGGTTTTGCTTGTCTTTATAATAAGTCCATGTTATTATAGATCCACTGAGGGAGGTCCAAAGGACTGTGAGTCTTGAATGGCTTCTAGGACCCAAATCTTTTCACCTGGATGTTATTGTGATGTGATTACAATTTAATGCTCAAATTATTTCCTGTGCATAAGTTTTAAGATATATTCTTTCTTTTCCATGGCATGTAAAACTATTTGTGAACTTTTTCATGTTCAGAATGGTGCTGTCTTTTTCAATCTTCTTTTAATTTCTCACATCCCGGCTGGCCTTAGCTATTTACAGAACATGGGGTTCGTTTTGTTGTTTAGTCAGGTTTTCTTCTCTTTATTATTCTTTCCATTTTCCCTTAGCTTTGACCCTTCACTTCTTCATTAGAGTTATTGATAGTGGAGAGAGAAGGTTAAAATTAAATCATCCTGCTGCTTGGTGATAATTTGATGGAGTAGAGGCCCAGACTTATCATCAATAATAAGATTTGGGAATATTTTCTGAAGTTTAATTATCTGACCCTTATGTGCCTGGGTAAATGAAATTTAGCTGCTCTGCAAAAGGGGGCCCAAAGCTCATTCACATTTATTTTATGCCTACTAGTGCTTCTGTTATATTAGATACTTCAGTGCCAAAAGTTGTTTCTCTTTAAAAAATAGCTAAATTCAAACAAAATAAACTAAAAATTAGTGGAAGTGTAAAAATGGCATGAGAGAGTATCCCAGCAATAGCCTCATGGAAGAGCTCAGGCTTTGAGGCCAGACAGACCTGGGATCAAGTGCAGCTTCTCCATTTTCCTTTGTGATCCTCTGTGAGCCTTACTGTCCTCATCCACAAAATGGTAGTGCTAATTGTTCTCACATCACAAGTTTTGGGGAGAAAGAAGTGAGCTAATGCACGTAAAGAGTTTTGCATAGAATCTGATGTATTGTAATTGCTTAATAAATGTTAGCTGTCACTATTATATAAAGTTCTAGAAATGTCATGAAGGGGACATGGCTGTTTAAAATTTACTCTTCTCTGGAAAGGGAAAGTGGAAAAATTATTAATGGAATGACTGTTATTAGCAAGACAAACATTGTTACACTTCAGGCTTTCCCAGCCCTTATTTTATTATCATTCAGGTTCTGTTTTCTTCATGTGTTAAGTGAACACAACCTGATTTATATTTAGGGTAACAGGAAAGAAGCTGTGCCTATAGCATAGGATGGAAAAAGTGATTCCCTGTGGGCTCTCTGTCCCATGTGTGTGGTTACTCATCCAATAAATTTATATTCTTACTATTTTAAAAATCCCTTAAACGGTACAGGTAGCTTGTTAAAGTTCTGATTTTCTTTTCTTACGGTGAAAGACAAGGAAAATTAGCCTATAAGAATATGTAACAAGTTCACTCATTACTACCAGAAATTCTTTCTCTGGTATGCTGAATGATGGCCCCAAGGATAGCAGGCCCTAATTCCTAGAACCTGTAAATGTTTCTTTATATGACAAAAAGGCAAATATTTCTTTATATGACAAAAAGGTAAATATTACTTTATTTAGCAAAAGATATGATTAAGTTAAGGATCTTGAGATGGGGGATTAACCTACATTGTCTGGGTGGGCCCTAAATGCAATCACGTTTATCTTTATGAGAGGGAGGCAGAGGGAGATGCTAACATGGAAGAGAGGAGGAGAAGGCAGTACCACTGTGGAGGCAGAAATTGGAGTGAGGTGGCCAGTGAATGGTGGCAGCCACCAGAAAGCTGGAGGAGACAGCAGATTGTCCCCTAGAGCCTCCAGAGGAAGTACAGCCCTGCCAACACCTTGATTTTAGCCCAGTGAACCTGATTTCAGACTTCTAGCCTGCAGAACTGTAAGAGAATACATCTCTGTTGTTTTAAACCACCAAGTGTGGCAGTCTGTTATAGCAGCCATGGGAAACAAATACCCTTTCTCTATGCCTAAGTTAAGATCCAGCTTCTATACAATTTTTATGTCAAATATTTCATTTTATTGGAGGTTCCTTTTCTTCAAACTCAGTTCTATATGTTGAGCACTTCTCAGTGTAGACTCTTAGTGAGTTCTGTTGAAGGAAGAGGAGATAAGGACATGGTCTTTCTTCAGAGAGACAGCAATCTTGTTGAGGAGAAGCAACCAGAAACAGTATAATAAAGTGTCCAATTGGAGCTTACCATTTACTTCATTCATTCATTTGCCCAACAAACATTTACCAGGTGCCTGCAGTGTGCCAGGCAGTGTTCTAGTGTTGCAGAACATAAATAGACAAATGAGTAAGTTCCTTCCCTTGGGAAATTTATGTTCTAGTGAGGAGGGTGGACAAAAACAAGTAAGTATAGCATGTTGAAGGTGACAAATAAAAAGGAGGACATTTTAACAGGATAATAGGAAAAGGGATTGGGGTAGGTACCATTTACTATAGGGTGGTCCAGGGATGGCCTGTCCAATAACTAATATGTCGTTTGGTCAGAGATCTGGAGAGAAAAGTTATGCAGCTTTGTGGGGGCCTGGGGTAGGAGGTGTTAGCAGAAGGAGCAGGAGTGCAAAAATTCTTGAAGCATGAGTGTGATTGGTATGCTTTTGAGGAATAGCAAGGAAGCTGTTTGTGTCAGAGTGAGTGGAGCAGGTGTGGAGGGATGTAATTGAGGGTGGAGGAGGATAGGGTGGAGGAGCAAATGATGTTGGAGCCCAGGGGCCGTTGAGAAGTCTTTGGCTTTTAATTTGAGTGAGGTAGGAACCCAGCACAAGGCTTTGAGCTGTTGTGGAGTCGTTAAGTGATCTAACTTGTGTTTTAGAAGGATCTCTGGTTGCTGTGTGGAGCTAAATAGCAAAGGGGCAGCCAAGAGGGGAGACCAGTTAGGCTACTGCAGTCATCTCCATAAAAAATAATGTTGTCTCGGATCAGTGTAGTGCAGCTGGTGAGAAATGACCAGATCCTGGATATATTTTGATGGTGGACTCTGCAGTATTTGTTGACACTTGCATGTGGGGTGTGAGATCACAGTCACCTAACATAATGGAAGGTGAAGCTACCTTTTGCTGAAATGGGAAAGACTATTGATAGAGCATGTTTAGAGTGAAAAAGGCAAGAGTTGGTTTTAGGTGTGTCTAGTTGAGAGATGCCTGTTATCCACCCATATGGAGAAATGGAGGAGACAGTTGGAGGAAGCAGATTAGAGTTCATGGGCAAGAACCTACCTGTCAATGGTAAAGGGCTCTTATAATAATTGATTTGTGCTTATGCAGGGCATGAGCTTAGGGCAGCACTTACCTATTCACCCACCTTTACCTGCCACTTTCTACCTATGAGACAGGTGCTGGGTGAGCCCAGACTGCAGAGCTGAGGAGTACAGTAGAGCCATGCCCAGCTACCAGTAGTGCAATGCGTCCTTGTTCTCAAGCTGTGGCATGGCCAACAAGATACCAGTCAGGCCTTGGTGTGAATTCCAACTCTGACCAGGCAGTCTGGCATCACTCACAGAGCTTCAGTGTCCTCATCTCGAGATTAGACATAATAATGTTGTCTTTCAGGGGTGTCTGAGTGTCGGAAGACTGTCAGCCCTCCAGTTCTGTCAGTGTTCCCCAAATCTCTGCACTTCATCTTCCTGTCAAGTCTTTTTGGTGCTGATTTTGCCCCAACTAAATCTGTGCTCAACAGTGTAGTTAGAATAATGTAAGTGCAGGTCAGATGAGGTCAGTCCCCTCCTTGCCCATAGGATGATTGATCATAAGCATGACTTCCAAGGTTCTGCGTGATCTGCCTCTCCATTCCTCTCCAGCCTCAGCTCTGTATCCTTCTTCCCCCATGCCCTCCATTTCTGTCTGATTGAACTTCCAGTTGAAGGCCCTACGCTGTCACATCGCCCTGTTCTCCTGTGCTGTCTCTCCTGCTTCAACTTACATGTCACTTCTTCCAGGAAGTCTTCCTGCCCTAGCAGGAGATGCCCCTGCTCTGTACTTCCCTGTCACACTTCAGTAAAGTGCCTTATTTTTGTGTCTCCCCCGCTGCACCATAATCTTAAGAAAATAATGATATCTATTTCACAAAGGGCTTAACTCAGGAGCGGTGCCAGTAAGTGCCCAAAAAGTGTTCACTAATATTGCTGTTACATTTGCTTTTTTATTATACTTCAAACCACTTGAAAGACTGTTCCTCATGTACTTATATCAGCACATTAAAACAGTTGTCCATCTGGCATTGTGGAATGTGCCATTAGATGATTTAATAGTTCCCTAGTAAGTGTGGAAAGAAGAGTGGATCACTTATAAGCTCAAAAGTCTACCAGAAGGGAAGAAAATTGGAGAGCGGACAGGAAATTATATGAAACGGACAAGAGACAAATGGCAGAAAGCAATCAAGGAAGAAGACAGCGGTTGCTTCTATGTGGTGGCTTCTACCTCTGTAGCCATGGGTTCAAGCCCTGCATTAGGGAAAGTAAGCACTCTGCATTCACTGAGTTGCTGCAGTGTTGCTGGGCAGCAATTCATTATACTACGTATATTAAAAAACAAAACCTTACAAAAGTGTACATACCCATTGGTATCAATTCAACTTGTAGGAATTTATCCTAAGGAAACAAAAGTCCTGAAGTTTTATATATAAGTATGTTGATTGCACTATTGCTTACAATAGATATAAAAACAAAAAAACTATGCCCCCAAAGGGGGTTGATTAAGTGTAGTACATTCATGTAATAAAATGTAGTCATCCCTCAGTATCTGTGGGGAATTGGTTCCAGAACCCCTGTGGATCCTGGGCTCCTCTGATGCTTATATAAATGATGTAATATTTGCATATATAAAATGATGTAGTGTTTGCATGTAAGCTATGCACATCCTCCTGTATACTTTAAATCATCTGTAGATTACTTATAACACCTGATACAGTGCCTACATATCACTGCATTTGCATGGACTTAATGAAGTAGTTGGTGTGCAGCAACTGGTCAAGTTTTGCTTTTTGGAATTTTGTGGCATTTTTTTTTTTCCCTGAATATTTCTGATCCTTGTTTGGTTAAGTCCGTGAAGGTAGAATTCATGGATACAAAACCCAAGGATGTGGAGGACCCGCTGTATTATAAAGACTTTACAGAATTATGTTGTAGAAGAATCTTTAAATGACATACCGAATTACTTGTATTAAATTGTTAGGTTAATAAAAGTAGCTTTCGTAAAAAAGAAGATTATTAATGGTGTTCTCTTTGTGCTGGGACAATGACTAATGTTTGTTTTCCCCTTTGAGTTTTTCCATATTTTAGAATTTTCCATATTATAGTTACAGTTACGATAGCAGTTATAAAAGAACACTATGTAAAAGAAAAAGGAAAAAACCCTGATCACAGACAGAAGTTGTACTTGGATTAGTACTTGACTTCAGGTTCAGTCTCACCAGGAAAGCTGAACTTATGTGAATAAGGCTTCACTGAGGAATAATGTTGGTGAATATAAATAGTGATCGCTATATGTCATTTACATTAATTTCTGTCATTTAAGTCATAGGGTAGCACTCCATCTGCAGTGCTACATGGTTAATTTAACAAAGATACCATATATTGAATAAAATGTTATGAAGAATTTTCCATCAAATGAATAAAATAACCTGCAAACTTATTTTCCAGATATGCTCAGTGAAGGAACGGCATGCCAGTGAAATGAGGGATTTGCCAAGTCGATATGTTGAAATAGGTATGGCTCCAACACTTGCCTTCTGTGGATGTAAAACTTAATTCAAAATTTTCATCTTCATTAATCTCACCCAGACTGCCATAGTCTTTTGCCTGGACCCCTGCAGCAGCCTCCTAACTGGTTTATCTTCTTCCACTGTGAATTACTCTCATCTACTCTCCCCTCTGCTGTCAAAATACAGATCAGATCTTGTCATCATCCTTCAATTCCTCCACATCATTCACAGGGTGCAGGTGGAACTCCTCAGTGGATCACAGAGATCTGTGTTGGCCCCTACCCGCCTCTCCAGCTGTAGCTTACACCAAGCTTCTCCTTGGTCTCTGTGCTACAGCCACACTGACCTTTCACCTGTCCATGCCTCTCCTTCCCCTTGTCTAGCACATTCTTCGGCTCGAGTGTTGCTTTCCTGGGAAAGCCACTGGACCTCCCTGACTGAGTCAAGTCTTCCCATTATAGGCAGTACAATACTGCAGGCCTCCTCCCCTTCCTAGCACTTGTCATGGGTGCCAATGATCCTGTGATTATTCGATGCATTTCTGTCTTTTCTACCAGATTGTCACCCCCTTGTGAGCACACACAGGGTCTGTTTTTGCTCACCGTTTGTATCTTAAGGACCTGGCACAATACTTGCATGTAGAAGGTGCTTAATAATATTGAGTTGAATGAATCAGTGACTCTGGTAAACAGCTGTTCAGAAGTATGCCCTGGATGATATACCATGACTTTTATAATTTAGTTTGAAAAAATTATTCTGAGGAAAAAAATTGCCATATTGTAAGTCAGCTGAAAAGCTCATTTGCCCATTTGCTTGGTGGATGGGTAATATAAATTTGGTGGGTTATTCTGCCAAGGTGAAGTTGAAATAAATTATTTGCACATGACTATATTTCTGTAAACAGAAAGACATACATTACCCACATGGCTAGTGTAGTTATAACATTTAAATCTGGGCTATTTTGTACTTGAAGTCAGAAGTTGGCAGTAGAGTTTTAATCTTTTTTTTTTTTTAACTTTAGGAGGATAAATACATAGTTCAGATTGTGCAGCATAGGTATATGAAGAATGTAGTAGTGCTGAGAAAAACTGAGGACCAAGATAAGAGACAAGACTTATAACTAGATTATATAGATAATTGTTTCAATATCTTTTTATTCTTTCCTTGCCTACCAGAAAATAAAAACAAAAGCATCTCAACATCTCAATGCAATGTCCTGAGAGATTAGTATTTGGATATTTTAAATTGCCAGAGAGGTATAAAAATGTGGCAATTGTCATCTTCTTTCCTTAGTTGATATCTATTGATCATATGCTAGGTGGAGGGCATTGTGCTGTGTACATAAACCGCAGTAACTCACTTTATCCTCACAGGAACTCTTGAAGTGCAGGTAGTTTGCTTTTTATTCTATAGATGAAGAAATTGAGGCTCAGGAGGTAAATGATTTGTCCAAGATCTTACTACTATAGCGTTAAAATTGGGTAGAATCTAACTCTACAGAACCACCAGAAAGCTTCCAGGGAGGCAAGGAGGTTTGCTGAAGTGTGTGATCTTGATGAGGTTACTTTACCTTCTTGACCATCCTTTTCTCACCTGTTAAATGGAGGTGATAATATCTGTCTTTCAGGATGGTTGTGGGAATTAGACATGGCATAAGAAATGTGCCTAACATGGTACTTGGCACACAGTAGATGCTCACTAAACCATGATGGTTATTATCACCATGCACACTTCCATCCCAACTCTGTGACTGCTGGTAGCTGGCTCAGTGGTGGCCCTATTAGCCTAAAACCCTGGGATCACATTATTGCAGTGTGGTTCATCTGTACTGTAATTTATGTGAAATAGACCATATGTGGGTACTAACGGTATCACATTACTGACATTTTACTACTATGGTTAATGGTTAAGTACCATTTTTTCCCGTCTTAAGAGTAAACCTTTAAGAATATAAGCCATTTCCACAGCAGGAGGCAAAATGGTTTGGATAAGAGTCCTTGAGTAGGATAACAGAAAGGGAAGTATTAGGAGGTCTGGATTACAATTTCCTTTAGCCCTGAATGGTGTGAACCACTGTTCTTTGGTAAATGAGGTGAAAATGGCATTAAGGTTAAAGAAATATGTATGGCTGTACATTTCTTAGAAACCAAATGTTTGTAACTCTTTCACTTACAACTCAGATTCTCAAAAATAGCACAAAAGTTATTCCTATTCACATAGGCTATTGATTTATTCTGTTAAATGAAAAATAATAATAACATAATGAAGATTAAGCTTCTTGGACAATCACCAACACATGAAGAGATTCTCTATACATAGGGATTTTGGTACATTATGTTTTCTTTCAGATTACATTGTTAAAAATAGATTGTAGTTTGTGCCTGGCATCCATATTTTAACTTCACTTGCAACTCTTGTGTTCTCACAGGACTCCCTGACCCTCTGGTACTTTTCGCCAAAGTCTTCCATGATCTCTGTGGTATGGTAATTGGAGAGCTGATGTCATGATATTGGGAAATGAAGCCAATGTTTGTGTGTCATTTTCTGGGTGTTTTCTGCCAGGGGCAGTTGACTTAGATGCAAGGAATTAATGATTGACTTCTTGGTCTTAATTTCATATGGAATTTTTTTTAATAATTGAGATTAAACACCTGTATGAGAACCTATATCGAATGACAAGCCAGGAAGAAAGGGAAGAGAAAAAAAGGGAAATCCTTTTTTACTTTCAGTATTGTCTGTATCTTCAGTTGATCATATACTGTGGTCTTAGAATTTAGCACATCGTTCTTTTTTCAGTCTCTTAATTGATTGAAAAAACAATGACCTGAACATTGAAGATCTGTTTTCATAGTGGAGGAGAGTTGTGAGATAATTCTTTCCTGGATCTAAGTATCTCTCTTTATCCACCTGTTATCATTTTGATTCAGCTATATGGGTTACAGTAGTGGGATCTTTTTGTGTGTGTGCCCAGGAGTGATGTGGTTTCATCTCTTAGTGTGAGTCTCAGTAGAAATGGTGACAACTGGCATTCTTCAAGGTGTTTTTACTTGAGGGTCTAGGTATGTATGGTTTTCTGTTCTGTTATAGATAGTTCAGCATAAATCTTTGTAATGTATTAATTCTTCTGTTCTGCATTGAATTTTTTTCTAACATATTATTATGAAACTTTCCTTAAAGACCTTTGTAGTGCACAGAACCTCCAAGATTCTGCAGTTAAGATTTTACTATATTTGCTTTATTACATATCTGTTCATCTATTCCTTCTTTTGGGAGGGATGTAACAGCTCTTTCCCCACTCAGTACCATGGACTCAGGTTTTTGTTGTTAGGAGTGGAATTTCAATGTTTTTGTTGTTTTGTCCATTAGCCATTCTTTTCAATTTCACTTCATGTATCAGGTCTTCTCCATAATTTGCTGATGTAAAGCATTGTAAAGTCAGTTTTACTTTAATGTGTCTGCTTCGTAGCACAGCCCTGAAGCTGTTGAAGTGCTGTGATTTCCAAATGTATTTTCAGTGATAAGTGGTCATACTGACAGAATGTCCAAACTTATTGAAAAGTCTGTGGGCATTACATCCAGTTGATTATAAAATACTAATATCTGGTGACTAAAGGGCCAGAATCTCTTGGGAACAAGACACTACCTATCATAAAGGGCCCTCAATGTGTTTTCATAAATGAATATAAGACAATGAAAGGTATTTGTTCTTACTTTTAAATTGCTTGACAGACTTTTTTGTTTGTTTCTTTAAGAATCATAGAAGCTAAGATCTGTGGGATGTCACCTTATTTAACTTCAGTAAAGAAATCTGGGTAACATTTAGCCAATGGACATTTGGGAACCAATAAGGGGATAAGAAATGGGGGGAAAAGGCAGTGCAAGTTCTGTGTACCGCAGAGCTTTAGCCCTCGCAGTAGCGCTACAAATTCAAGAGAGGGCCTGGGGCACCCTGGCTGTGTGCAGCAGAATCACCAGAGAGCCCTCACTTCCGTTCTTGCCAACTGCAGTGTGCTTTGAATCTAAGCATCTCTGAATTCTTATATTCTTCCCCTTCCCCCCACCTTTCCCCTTCCCTTTCCCGCTCTTCTTCCCCCTTCCTCCTCCCCCTCCTTCTCCCCCTCCTTCTTTTGATATAGGGTCTTGCTCTTTGCCCAGGCTTTAGTGCAGTGGCATAATCATGCCTTACTGCAACCTCAACCTCCTGGGCCAAAGTGATCCTCCCACCTCAGCCTTCTAAGTAGCTGGGACTACAGGCGTGCACTACCACGCCTGGCTAATTTTTTAGTTTTTTGTAAAGATATGGTCTCCCTAGGTTGCCCAGGCTGGTATCGAATTGGGCTTAAGAAATCCTCCCACCTTGGCCTCCCAAAGTGCTGGGATTGCAGGCATGAACCACCATACCCGACCCTGACTTATATTTTCTCGTGTGACTTACAGTTGGGAAAAAGAAGACTTCAGATTCCTACTTCTCTTGCCTTCCACTTAAGTGACTTTAGTCAAGTTACTTAACCCCTCTGAGCTTCCTTGCCTCTCTAAAATAACCATGGGGTTGTTGTGGTGAAAAGCGATATTTAGGATACTGCGTCACAGCATAGTAATGTTCATTAAATGGGAGCTATTATTAATATTAGTATTATATTTAGTTACAGTGAGAAAAATGAAAATTCTGTTTTATAAAAGCAATTGAAAGAAAATTTGGGGAAGGTATAAATAAGGGCTTGCTGAATGATTCTGAGGAGATTGATACCTTTTATAATTGCATTTTTCAGTAAAATCTATAAACATACATGACAGAGGTACAAGTAATAAGAATATTGATTTAATGTTGTCTCATAGGTCTGAATACACAGATAAGTAGTGGGATAAACTAGTTGGTAATTATTGGAGGATGGTTTTTTCTTTAAACAAAATTTTGATTTTTATCCTTTGTAATCTAATATCCATTAGGGTTTTAAGCAATTTTTTTTTTTTTTAAATGAAATGAAGAGGTTGTTTTCTCTTATGTTATGCACACCATTTCTGGCTTAAGGGGCTTATGGTCATGATTATTGCTGCTCTTTCCACCCTCATCCGTACCTCCTCAGAAGCTAAATTTTCCTACACTGTACTATTTTTTGTTTAACACCTGTTCCTGTTTTTCTCATAGCATGTGGTATTTTAATTATCTCTCTTTTTTTTTTTTTTTTTGAGATGGAGTTTTGCTCTGTTGCCTAGGCTGGAGTACAGTGGTGCGATCTCAGCTCACTGCAGTCTCCGCCTCCCAGGTTCAAGCAGTTCTCTGCCTCAGCCTCCCAAGTAGCTGGGATTATGGGCACCTGCCACCACACCTGGCTAATATTTGTATTTTTAATAGCGACGGGGTTTCACCATCTTGGCCAAGCTGGTCTTGAACTTCTGACCTCATGATCCACCTGCCTTGGCCTCCCAAAGTGCTGGGATTACAAACGTGAGCCTCCGTACCTGGGCTAATTATTTCTTTAAATATGCAGACTCATAGTCTCCTTTAAGTCAGGGTCAGGTCTTAGTCATCTTGATGCATCTAGAAGAGTGTCTCATGTGTAATTGGTACTCAGTTACTCTTTTTTTTTTTTTCTGAGGCAGAGTCTCGCTCTGTCACCCAGGCTAGTGTGCAGTGGCAGGATCTCAGCTTACTACAGCCTCTGCCTCCTGGGTGCTCGCAGGTTCAAGTGATTCTCCTGCCTCAACCTCCCAAGTAGCTGGGGCTACCGGTGCATGTCACCACTCCCAGCTAATTTTTGTATTTTTAGTAGAGACAGAGTTTTACCATGGTGGCCAGGCTGGTCTCGAACTCCTGACCTCAAGTGATCTGTCCGCCTCGGCCTCCCAAAGTGCTGGGATTATAGGCATGAGCCACTGCACCCAGCCTCAGTCACTCTTCATTGAATTAAGTTGTAACCCTCAGAGATTATTAGACCCAAGGTATGAGACAGTTCTTTCATATTAATTTTTATACCAATCCTATGGCATTCATTCTGAAACTGATAGTGTGTAAGCTATCGAGAGCCAGACACTGTTGATCTATTTGTGACTCTCCTGCTGACTCCATTGCCCTGGGCAATGTAAGGTTGATGTATAAAACATGTATAACACCATGTATATGTGAAACATGTATAACAACATGTATATGTGAAAATTTTGTGGTTAGAAGATTCTGGGAATGTGGTGGCAGTGGCAACATAATTTTTCAACTACCTGAGTCCTCCCATAAAAGCAGAACAACTTGGTCACAGAACCAAAAACCCACAGACAACATTTACAACAAAACTTAGTGACAAAGGTAGTCCTAAGAGCCCCAAGACACAAATTAATGGGAAAATAAAACACTGATAGCTGCAGGGTGGTATCAGCATCTCTGTGAGAGAAATCAGAGGGGAGCAAGTGGCTATCTCGCAGACTTGAGGCCAGGGGAACTCCAAGATAGCCAGTTGGCATTCATGGAAAGGCCAGCAGGCTGCTCTGAGAACAGTGGGTCCAGGACCTGCAGTTAGGTGTGAGAGGCTAGGCAGCCCAGCTACCCCTGGGAACTCACACTGTGGAGCAGCCAGGCCTCCTCTCTCCACTGAGGAGACACTGCTGGGAGCAGAAGAAAGCCTGAACGAGACAGGGACAATAGAAACAAAAGAAACAGGTGCAGATAACACCCAGGAGGAGCTGAGCCAGGAATTCTCAGAAAGCAAGCTGCCATATTTTTCAGACCAAATGGAAACAGCAGAAGAGGGAGCTCTAAGAGTTCAATAATGGTCATTTCCCCTAAAAAGCGAGCAAGGTCAAATCCATAATAAGTTTTAAGAAAAAGTGAATAAGAAGCAGACATACCAGAAAGACACACCTACACAATAGATTACAACTGTAATTTCCTGTTTCAGAAGGAGCTACAAGACATCTTTAAAAAGTGATGTAAGAAATCAGAATTTGAAAATCTCAAATTAGGTGGCAGGCTTCAGGAAGAATTTATAAATAAAAGCTCATTTCAGAATTGAAGACTGAACCTGAAGGAAGACAAGAACAAATAGACACAAAGATAATGTTGGTAAGAGGAATAGAAGGGGAGCAGGAGGAAAATTGTAAAAATCACGAAGCAATAAGGACAAAAAGATTTAAGGTTAAGTGATAAATACTAAAGACAGGCAAAGATGATTCATAAATAGTCCCTGAGGAAAAAATAAGAGAATGGGACAAATGCTATAGACAATGTCAAGAAAAATTTCATGAAAATGCAAAGAAACAGAAGTTGAAATTATAAATTAAAACAGCAAACTCTGTATCTGAAAATAGTGACCCATAAAGAGCACCACCAAGATACGTTCTAATGAAATTACTGGACTTCAAAGACAAAGAGGGAAACTTGGGTGTCTAGACCTGCACTGTCAAACGTGGTAACCATTAGCCACTGTAGCTGTTAAGTCTTTGTGGTATGGCTAGTGTGGATTGATTTATGCCACATACAGAATTCCAAAGACAGTCTAGAAATGAAAAGTAAAGTATCTCATTAATCACTTTTTATATTATTACATGTTGAAATAATATTTTAGGTATGTTATGTATTATTAAAATTTCACCTCTTTTTTGAACTCTTTTATCGTGGTATATTAGTCCATTCTTGCGTTGCTATAAAGAAATTCCTGAGACTGGGTAATTTATAAAGAAAAGAGGTTTAATTCTCACGGTCCTGCAGGCTGTACAGTAAGCATGATGCTGGCATCTGCTTGACTTCCAGAGAGGCCTCAGGAAACTTAAATCATGGTGGAAGACAAAGTGGGAGAAGGCACCTCACATGGCAAGGGCAGGAGCAAGAGGCAGGGGTAGATGCCACACACTTTTAAACCACTAGATCTTGTGAGAACTCACTGTCATGAGGACAGTACCAAGAGGATTGTGCTAAAACATTCATGAGAAATGACCATTCATGTGAAATTCATTTCTATGATCTAATCACCTCCCACCAGGTCCCTCCTCTGACATTGGGGATTACAGTTCAACATGAGATTTGGGCAGGGACACACATCCACGCTATAGCACGTGGCGACTGGGAAATTTTAAATTGCATATGTCATTTGTGTTTTGACCCACGTTATATTTCCACGGGGCAGCTGATCAAGAACTCTAGCCTCCCTTTTGGATGAGGACTGCATATAGAATCGTATTTATCTCATCCTCATTCTGGATCTAGAAGACCTTGCTGAATAGAATTTTCCTGTGAATATAGTCCTTTTGAAACTCTCTTTCTTACTCTACTAGAATCTCTGTCTTTTTTCTTGAGTTATTTCTAGCATGTCTAGGAATGCTTTATCCTCCTGAATAAAGCAGAATGCAAAAGTCCTTCCACCTCCATCAGGAGGAGGAAGGCTGTGCCTCAGGTGTCATGCCCACTGTAGTGTAAGACCATCATCTCGGTGAACATAGCACCTCCTTGCAGTGCCCGCGAGCCGAGCCTCAGCTGGCTGTCTAGATGACCTTGATCTGAAGTAAAGCCACTGTCTTTTGTGGCTACCTTTAGGAACTCTGCCTGCATTTTTCACTACAAAACAACAAAACAAAACCAAAAACCCTATCCAGCTTTTGCTTCCTGTTTTCATATATTTCCTCTCCAGCAGAATTTATGTTTATTTTCTTTGTGATTTATCTTTTCCAGATAATCAGGTTAAAAATGAGCTTCTGTAGTATTAGACCTGACAGCCACCTGTATTCAAACTGAGTCTCCTTTAGGAGAACAAAATACTTTCGTTTAAATTAGTAGAGTCATTTTTATGTGGAATAGAATAGAATTTTAGTGAAAGTAAATAAACTGAAACTTCCATTCGTTGGCTGAAAATTCGAAATATAAAGTCTATAATTACTTGAATATATTTTACAAAGTCAGTCCATAAGCTTTTATATATTTTATGTGTATTTTTACAAGAATACATATTGTCATTCAACATTTTTCTCTCTCAATCTATATGAAGAATATTCCTTATACCTTCATGCTCATTTTGACACCACTGTCTGCAGCCAGCCCTTCTGTGACTCAGCATTAATATAAAAAATAAACAGAATCTTGTTAAATCTAAAAGCAATTATGTTTTGCTGCATTAGTAAAGACTAATGGAAAAACGATACACCACGATTTATTCTAAAATATCTTACTTTGTGGCAGAATAGCTGCAGACATTTCCCTAAATCAGCAGCTCACTTTAGAATTGAGTTCTTTTTTACATGATATCATTACTAGTGGGTATTAATGGAGACGAATTGCTGAGTGGGAGAGTACTCAAAACCAGATAAACGGACATTATTTTGGAATTCTTAACTTGAGAATCATGCTGAGTATTACTATAATTGCAATTTTGTTTTCTATAAGAGATTTTTATTGATATTAGGGAATTACTTTAACAAAAAGATAATTTAGTTTCAGTTTTATCCAAATGTTGATTACTTGCTTACCTGTGCATCTGGAAGTCTTGACAATATTATTTTCATGTACCACATCTTTTCTTTATAAATAACATTTTTGTCAGCTTGTAATTTAGCCACTGCATATAGTCCATGTCCAAATTATTCTCAGTTAGCAAAATTTGGCAAGGTTTAGTACTTAACAAGTAAGCATTTATTACAACACCTGGAATTGAGAAGTGAAACAGATATGTGATCTGCAGTTTTTCTTTGTTTTGTTTTAGAACACATTGGAGTTTCTATCATGTTCTTAGTTAGAGAACAGGTAATTTTCTGTCTTACTCATACAAGCTATTGTGGACTGGGGAGTTGGGATGTAGAGGAGGAAAGATTTGGGTAGGATTTTTTGTAGCTTCTCTGTTCTGTATCTTGGAGCTCATCCTCAGAAACCAAGGCCTTTGATGTATATTTGGTTACCTTTAGGAGAAATACCTGCAGTGTCTGTCAGTGAGACTAGGCAACCTGTTTGGCATCCCAAGTGGGGAGAATACCTCCTTCTCCCACCATTTCTTTTATGATTAGGAGATGTTTTCCCTTGCGTGTCTATGGCAGACAAGCACAGCAAAGCCTGTGATTCCTGTGAGAATCTCTGATTCTCTGCTCTTCACCCAAGATGCTGGTAAGGGAACTATATGTGTAACATTTCAAAAATGAAATGTGATTTAGTAAAACAGAGCACAAGCCTGGAGATTAGTAACCTCAGGAGTAATGACAACCAAAACCTCTTGTTAATATGCCGTATGTCTTCTAAAATGTGAAGCTGCCACCTCTTTCATCACTGGATCCTCTGTGGCCCCATACTGTTTAATATCATCTGTACATTCCAGCTCTCCCCTGCCCCCTACTTCACTGCCCACATGCATACACAGCACTGTGAGCTTCTCTAGAATCTTCCCCAGCCTGGTTACACTAGAACACTGTCTGCACATGTGGTGGAGGTTGAGATGGTTTTCCATATAAGCTCTTTTGTGAACATTTATCACATTACCACTTTACCAAAACTATTCTTAAGTACCTGGATAAACACATTCGGTTCAAGCCCACAGAGGTTAAGGAAAAAATGTGTTCGTGGCAGAACTGGGACCAGAGCACCTGCCCTTGGACTTCCATTGTATGGTACTTTAATTGAGGACAAGGCAGACGAAATAATGTCTTTTTGTAAATTTATGTTGCTAACTATTATATCTTTTTGGTCATCCACAATTTTATTTTGGTGCAAACGTTAAATTGTTATAACAGCTGTGTAAGGAGGATCATTAAAGGTCAGCAAAGACAAGGAACACTAAGTGATCTGCAAGGGAAAGAAAGAGGAGGACAAAGGAAAGTTCAGTGTTTCATCTGTATTCTGGATTTTATTTCTACTGTCATTCCTTTCTCTTATAGATGGGAAAAGTTAAAATGACTTGTTCAAGTTCAATTTAGTAGAAGTTATAACCCAAATTTCCTTATTCAGCATTCAATATTGGTTCCAGTATGATACACTGAGGTCCCCTAATTGGGAAAAGAGTGTGGAAATTAACTAAATCTGCAGCTAATACCACAGAACCATGGAGATGATCTGAATGAAGAAACTCTTAGAAAATGTGGTGGGTCCGAATGAGAGTTTACTCCCAAATGAATCTGTTAAGTGTAAAGTATGGTTTCTGGAAGGATCTCTGTAATACCACCACTGTATCAGTTAGATTCTGCTTGAAACAAGCCACTCCCAAACTCAGTCTCTTAAAACAATGATCTTTTATATTTTATAGCAGTTAATAATTAGAATCATATAATAATAATATGTGTACTTCTAAGCTTTCTGTCAGATCTTTGGGGTCCAGTGCAATTAAAGTCATGTGCTTCTTAAGTGATGCAATATGTCTTCTAGATTTTAAAAGGGCTATTTTTTAAAAGGAAAGAGAAATTTATTATTTTTCTCTAACCTTTATTTCACTTAAGAAATAGTGACGTTTCATCATAATCTGTATTTATGCATCTTTCTTTTACTTCAAGTTCTTTAAATAATATCCCTGTTCTCCAAAATAGTGTTTTATAATTACAGATAACATTCTTTGTGACCTTTGTACTACTGTAATGCCCCAATTGAGAAAAACAAACTCAGGAATTTAAAAAAAAGTATTACTGTTACCAATAATGGTTTCCATTTCTTTCTATGGGTTTCAAAGTGTCTTCATGTCATCTATGTCCTTTTAAACCACCTGAGCACAGTGTCACCCGTGACCATTCATGCTGCTTGTTATTGTTGGATTCATTTTTGTTTGTGATGGGAATTTGCAAGTTTACTTTTCCACATATTCTTTTCCAGGACTGATCATGGTGAAGCACTTGCAGTGCTGAGTCATCAAAGTATGTTCAACGGTGTCCCCTTTATGTTAGCTTTTAAAAAGGGGTCCACTAGCATTCCCAGTTAGTGTGTCCCTCCAGATAGATGTGTGCTGCCGTTTGCTCCTGTTAATGATGGCTCCTGTATCCCTTTTGTTTGCAGTGTCTCAGTTTGAAACTGAATTCTACGTCAGTGGACTTGCACCTCTCTGTGATCAGCTTGTTGTACTTTCCTATGTAAAGGAGATTTCAGAAAAAACGGTAATTATTTTCTCCCCAAATGCAAAGGCACGTGGGGGTTCACTTCTTTAGCATTACACCCAGATCAGGTTGTTCATCAGTGGCGTACGCTATAATCTGAGCAGAACTTTCTGACCTATAAAATAAGGTTGGCAGAGATTACCCTTTAGACCTGACATATTTACTTTCCGAAACTCTACTCATTGCCTGCCTTTGTTCCTATTGCTGAGCGAAAAAAAGAGTAATTTTTTTTTCCTCTTTTTTCAGTCTCTCTTGGTATATTAGTCAGAAGGAATGAAGGATTCCTCTTGCTGAAAGGGGAAGAAACTAAGCTGACACTGTGCATTAGCAGAAATGACAGCAATGAAGTTGATCGGCAGCAACCACAGGGGTCCCTGTGGTCAGAGGGAATTACAGAAAGGGCATTTCATTATTTTCGTTGGTCCAGACATATTTGTTTACTTCCCAGTGGCCTGGTGATTCTAAGTAGCTTGATTATGGCTTTGAAATGGATTGTTGTGAAATCTCAGTTATCAGTGCAAATAATGGTACATCAAAATCTGTGGCTAATAAAAAGCAGCAGATGATCTAAATTTTGTTGTGCGTGTCTTTGGAATAAGCTTATATATTGCCCAGCGGAGGGGTATCCACACCCAGTCTCTCTTCAAAGCTGAGGATGGCCCCATTCCGAGCTTGTCTTTATTATGAGAATCCAGGGGTCCTGCCAGCACAAGAATAGGGGTGGCTTCAAGGCATAAACAAGGAGAGTGTACTGTAAAGGATTTTCTTTTGGATACTGTATATAAAAGAAATTGTAATTGATTCTCTAGTCCTTTACAGTAAGTAGGCAAGTGGGCTATCCTTGTTTGTATCTTTTTTTTTTTCAAATGGAGAGAAATAAAATGGGGGAGAAAAATCCTGGGAGCCCTGGTTTTGAAGTGGTAGCTGCTCTTGAGCATTTCTCTGAGCAAGCACTTGCATTAGGAAGCCATCACTATAGTAACCTGAAGCTCTGGGTGCCCATGTTGCTAGGCAATGAAATGCTATAGACTTAAGTGAACACTCAGACCTACTAAAATCGATAGGGTTGGCTTCTAGCCCGTTGCAGGACATCAGTTTGCTATTATTTTATTTATTTTTTGAAAATAAAGAAAAGCAGTGGCTCCTGGGGGAGTAAATACAGTGCTTTTTGAGGAGGAATGCAGGAAGGATTGAGAATGTGATTGGAAGAAATAAAGAAAGAAGCAGTAAAATGAAAAAGGAGAAGCCTAATAAACAACTGAGCAAAGAAAGAAAGGAAACCTTTGTTAATAAAAGAGTATTTGAAGGGAATAAATGCCGAAGACAGGCCAACCTCATAGAGCACATAGAAAATGGATTTTTCTAGATGAAGAAGTGAGGGTTTGGGAGATAATTGGGAAATGTGTGTGCCAGTATATGTAGATACTCATTTTATAGACCACTAAAGTACACCTTAAATCCTTAAACACAGAATAAACTAATAAAATTAAGGCAAAAGGAGCAAAGAGGTAAGCTCCCCTTCCCCCTTTATTTTTTCATACTGAAAAGATGGTTTAGTGACATTGAATAAAATTTGTTTTATATCATTCCGTATTATCCCCCAAATATTATCCCCCAGATATCCACGTGATACCTTTCACATACATGCATGTCTTCACATAGTTGGAGAGATAGTCATATGCTACTCTGCATTGCCCTGTTTCCATGGGCATTATTCCATTCTGCCTGCGTATGTCTGTGTACTGTCCACCATCATTGTGTTTAGTGGTTCTGTACTGTTCCAAATCTGCTTGGTACACTTTAATTTATTAAGGTGTTCTCCCAGTATTTTACTTTTCTTTCATTCGTTGATAAAGCACATGTGTGTTATAAATTGTGCTGGGCACTAGGGATCAAAGATCAACAAAACCAGATTTCTGCTCTTAGGGAGTTCACAGGCAAGGGCTGTTTGGCCAGGGAACAAAAGTATAAAATGAGATTCATATTGCTGATGCTTTTCTTATACATATAAAAGAGCCTTTTCTATGGTCTAGTGAAGTGATTTTCTTTTTATTTTGTTCAAAATATTTTTTTTAATTTGGCTATTCTGATTTTGATATTTTTATTGTTACAGTGGTCAATTTTTAAATATATTTCAGTTTTCTCCACTTTTTTTCAGTTGTTTCAAAGTTTAGCAATTTATAATTTCTCCACAGATCTGATAGGTTTTTCTTCACTAGTTGATCTTTTATAGTTGCTATTTTATTTTTGGAAAGTTTTCTGATTGTAAGTTTCCTGAGGCCTTTCCTGCCAAGCGGAACTGTGAGTCAATTAAACCTCTTTCCTTTATAAACTACCCAGTCTTGGGTATTTCTTCATAGGAGTGTGAGAAGAAACTAATATGTATGGCTAACTAGAATTAATTTGTGTAACATATAGAAATGTAATTTAAATTAATGTTTCTCTCTTTTCCCCCACTAGGAAAGAGAATACTGTGCCAGGCCTAGACTGGACATCATCCAGCCACTTTCTGAGACTTGTGAAGAGATCTCTTCTGATGCTTTGACAGTCAGAGGCTTTCAGGAGAATGAATGTAGAGATTATCATTTAGGTAAGAGATATCAAAGATCTGGCTAATATGATTTTTTTGTGTTTTTTTTTTCCCCTTCCTACTTGCACTAAATGGAATTTAAATTAAGGTGCTGAAAGAATCTTAAGAGAATACCTGGGTAGACCTCGTATGCTGAAAACAAGGACATTTGGATGCAGAGATGTTGCAGAACTTGCATAAGCTCCTATAGCAAAAGGGAAGACTAGAGTTCAGACCAGGACCGGGGGGAGGATTGGGCTCCTTGTTTTTTGTTCTTGTGTTTTTTCTATTGTCCTGACTATTTAATGTGACACATAATTTAATGTCAAGCCGCATGGCTCCATGGTTGTCATATCTCTTCCATTTTACGTGTCAGGAAAGTTCGCTCTGGGATGGCAGAGAGGTTCTTTCTTGTTTGTAACTGAGTGCTCAGAGCCTGAACGACTTCTGGCACATTCTAGGTATTCGGTCAATATTTGTTGAGTGGATGGAGGAATACACTTAGTCACTGCTCATAAATACAAGGAGAACCATTAATATTTAGTCATACCAGAGACGTCTGTGTTTGGCTATTATCATACCTTTGTAAACTATATTAATTAAAATAGAACAGTTAAGCTTTGTAGGAATGCTGTACTGCTTTAAACACAGTTGTCATTTTTTGAGAATATTTTCAGTTCTCATTGTGGCCAAAGGAAATGAAGAAATATTCTATATATATTTAAACTTTCTTATATGAAGACCCTAATCTGTTGAAAAATGTAAGAGTATATTCTAGACTTGGCAAAAAGCAACTGTGATTCACAACTGAAAGTGTCCAATCGAGGTATTTGGCTCAGAGCAAACTCTGCTGCACACTTAGAAACCCTTCAGAGCAGGTTTTATAATTGAATTCTGCAGGAAACCCTCAGATTGGCATTGTGCACAACATGCTGAAATGATAGATTATGTCCCTAGGGCTTGGGCGTCTGTCATTTATGCCTTAGGTGGCCTTGACCTTGATGAAGAGGAAACATTTATCGCCGACTGTGGGGTGTAATTGTTCTGTAAAAATAGAACAGTGCTGTAAATGGCCATAAATAAAATTTATATACAGTAGATGAATTCTAATATGCAATAGACATGGAGAATTTTTAACACTTTTTCAGCTGAAGTCAGAGTGTTAATGTATTAAATGTAGAATTTTAAACTCACCTTATTTTTTTTCAAGTTTTTTAGTATGTCATTGCCTCCCTTCCTGTCCCTCTCCTTCTCTCCCTTGCTTTTTTATCAAGTATTTTTACACTTAAATATTTTTAAAAGCACTGAAATATGCTTCTGTCATTCTTTACCCTGTCTCCCACACTTACCTTCCAACAGAGCCAAACACACAACAAAGATAGACACATTTTCTGTTCCTTCTTGGGCTGGGTAACCTAACCAGGTCCTCTGAAACCATTGCCAGATTTTCTGCTGTTGAGTCACCAAGTCGTTCCTCTCTTTTCTCACCTATAGAGTACTCTGAAGGGGAATCACTTTTTTACATCGTGAGTCCGAGAGATGTTGTAGTGGCCAAGGAACGGGACCAAGATGATCACATTGACTGGCTCCTTGAAAAGAAGAAATATGAAGTACCCTTGATTTTATTTCTTTGAAAGTATTGACTCATCTACAGCATAGAAAGGATAAAATATTTTTGTAATAAATCTTTTATGTAGTCAAAGTAGAGTATCCCTAGCCAAAAATATGTAGGAAGTTAATAACTTTCCAGTATCCCCTTCAGAAATTAGAGAACCAAAAGATTGCAATGGATTAACTGGCTTTACTGCTAAGTGGGGGAGCAGTTGGGAGTGGAAGGAGGAGGTGAGTTAGATCTAGACTGTTGGAAGTTTTATTTTTTGATTTTGTTCAAGGAAATTAAAATAGAGCTAGTATTTCAGAGGTGTCTATTTGGATTTAATGAAATCATTTATTTTGTGCTTATCACATTGATACTCACTTAAGATGATTTGAACTACCAGTTTGGATAGAATGATGATGTCCACTTCATTGAGTTCTGGCTTAGATTAATTTGAATAGATAATGCCCAATATCGCTTAAAAAAAAAAAAGAAAAAACCATTTTTCAACTTTAATAGCTACGAAGTTATGTTATGTAGATGGGCTTATATACTAATTTAAAACAGCATCAACAATAAATAGTCTACGTATTTGTTGCACTAAGTTTGTAACCATCTGAAAGGATTTGGAAAAAAGAATTTTTTTTCATTTATAAGCCATTTAAAGTCCAAGTATTGATAGCTAGTTCATAACCCAGTTATTACCATGTTACTTTAAATCCAGTAGTTTCTCAGAGAAGTAATTGTATGTTTTACACATTTATGTTAATGTAGTATTTGTAAACTTTCCAAAATTAAAACAAAATCAGAGATTTTTCAAAAACTTAGTTTTAGATATACATAAACATATGCATATAATTCACTTTTTTATTGAAACATAAGGGGGAATGCTCCTTTATCAATAGTGTCATAAAGATTTAGAAAACAGCTGCCTTTTTATGTATGGAGACTAGGAGACTTTGTTGTATTTTGATTTGTGTCTGAAATGTGATTCCAGTGTCCTAATGAGGAAATGAATTCAAATGGAAGTAGGAGAAGTCTTCATTTTGGTTGACTGCTTTTGAGTTTGAATTCAGTGAGGTTCATTCAACCATAGTATTAAGAATTCCAGTGCTTCAAGCAAAAGCCATGGGAAAATGGAGCTTTATTCGTGTAGTGCAGAATTCTAAACCATAATAACTGTAGTGTTTATAACCTCAGTATCTTTTCTCTCCCACCTTCTCCCATTTTCCCTCCCTCCTTTTCTGCTTTTTTTTTTTTTAAATCATCCTTGTGTTTGGAATATAGGAAGCATTGATGGCAGCTGAAATTAGTCAAAAAAATATTAAAAGACATAAGATTCTGGTAAGTGTGCAATTTGTTGTTTGAAATATAACTTTATCTTTCAATAAGTTATAGTGAGACTGAAAATAATTTGAAAAGAACAGGTTTTTCCTATCTTTTGAGAATTTATTTTAAACTAATTCCCTAACCTATGAGGTCAAAATATTTTATTTTATCGAATCAGTTTCTGCTTGTAAACAAGAGACTTGAACGCTTGCTAGAAGGCAAGTTTAGGTAATTTGGAAACTGTATGTGTGAAAAACACTTTAAATACAGAGCTTTCTAGTTATGTGTATGAAAGTTTCTCTAAATCATAGGTAAAAATCACATTATCACAAAATTTATCAAAAGAGAGGTTTCATAAAACTGCATTGCTTTGGTGTTTCCATAATAACAGACTCAGTTGATTTTGTTATGGAAACTAATCTAGAACATCAAATACATTTTTAATACATTTTGGACTCAGGAAAAATAGAGCGACTGAAAGCCCCTTTTTTTGCTAACTGTGACAGTGAATGTGCAGATGGAGAGCAGAGAGGAGCTCATATCCTTCACATGTGAAGGGTCCTTGGAGACCATCTAGCCTAGTTCCCTTGTTTACAGGTGAAAACTGGAGGCTTAGTGTTTTATGGCTATTTGGGTTTCGGCACAGATTCTTTCTGCCTACATTTTCCCTACCGTAAACTTCTCTGTAAAACTCCACACTAAAGCCTGAATTGCCAAAGAGTGCAGAAGCAAAATAATTTAGGAATAACAGGAGAAAAGAAAACCAGAGCATCTTAAAAAAAAAAAAAATCCAGCCAAAATTGTGGAGAATAAGCAAGGATTCTCTAGAATTGGAAGAGAATGCATTCCGGCCCTTAGAGTAGTTAATATATGCGAAGATGCAGAGATGTGAAACAGCTTGGCCTGCTTGGTTATGTGGGCAGTTGAGGGCTTTTATTTTATTTTTATTTTTATTTATTTTTGAGACGGAGTTTCACTCTTGTTGCCTAGGCTGGAGTGCAATGGCGCAGTCTCGGCTCACTGCAACCTCTGCCTCCTGGGTTCAAGTGATTCTCCTGCCTCAGCCTCCCAAATAGCTGGGATTACAGGCATGCGCCACCACGCCTGGCTAATTTTGTATTTTTAGTAGATACAGGGTTTCTCCATGTTGGTCAGGCTGGTCTCAAACTCCCGACCTCAGGTAATCCTCCTGCCTCAGCTTCCCAAAGTGCTGGGATTACAGACGTGAACCACTGCACCCAGCAGTTGAGGGGTTTACTACACGGTAGCAAAGACCAGATCCTGAAGTGCCATTCATAATTGAGAGCTTGGTTCTCTCTTGGAACATCTAGAAGTCAATTTAAGCTTTCAGACATCAGATTTCCCCATTAGAAAGATTCTCTGATGGAGATGGGGCCAGAGGAGGGCCAGCTGAGATGGAGATCAATCAGAAGGCTTCCTAATCCGGTGGAAAGTGATGAGACTTACACACAATCAGGAGGATTGGAGAAGTGAAGATAGATGGAAGATACAGTAAATTTGAATCTTTGGGATATGGTGACTGATGCTGTGTGGATGAAAGAATAGGAATAAAAATCAAGACTGACTCCCAGGCTTTGGGCTTGGGACTCTGGTTTGGTGCTGCTGTTCACTGATTGATAGAGATACCCTGTGGAAGGAGGAGCAGGATTGGGAGAATTGATGAGTCCTGTTTTAAACACATTAGTTTTAGGTGTCTGTGGGACATCATAGTGGAGCCCAGGAAAGAAATTTGGACTCAGAAATAGATTTGGGATAATTATCAGCAAACAAGTGTTACACAAGCTTGGATCAGCCCACATGGGGTGAGTGTTATGAACAGAGGACCATGAATGGAACCATCAGGAATGCCGTCATTCAAGGGATGATGCATACATAGCAGATTTGGAAGAGCCAGAGCAAGGTCATTTCATGGGAGCTGAGAGAGGAGAGAACTCCAGGGTAGAGTTAAATACTTGAGTAGTGGAGGTAAGCAGGTCAGAAGGTTAAGACGAAGTCAGCTGGTCAGTTGTACACTGGATTTGGTAATATGAAAGTAGTGAATTTTCTGTATATGTATTATTTATTCTCAACATGTTATAGGGAATGAAAAGTGAATAGGAGATTATAAAGATAGACTATCAGGTTAGCTGTGAAGGGGAAGAGGGTGAAGGCTGTAGCTGGGGGCTATGGCATCGTGGGATGATGGTAGTTTTTGGGTATTTTGTGTAAGAGAGGCAATTAAACATGCTTATGCTGAGGGAAAAGAGGTAAAATAGAGTTTACATAAAAGGTTGATGTAAAAGGAGGAGGAGGAGTGCAGGATAAGCTCCACAGTGGAGAAGCATGGACACGAGGATTGACTCTGAAAAGGAGACGTTCTTTCTCTGAACCTTGATGGAAAGATCCTGTATAGAATTGTTATGTGTGATCTGTTTCCAGAAAAATAAGGAAGTTAGACACTCTTTCTTCACTTGATGTCTCATATAGTAGTTATTAAAGTAAAAATTTAATAAACTAAAAATGATGGGTATTTTCCTTCACTGTTGAAATGGGCATGTCCTATACGTTAGTCCTATACATTAGTTATGAACAGATTTTTTTCTCTTAGAATGATGTAATTTCATACCAGACATGCAGAGAAGGAATGGGCTGCTGCCACTTTTTTTTGCCATACAAGAAGGTGTTTCACATGCACCTTTTTGTATGTAAAGTAAAAATTAAAATCCAACTTTTGTTATATAGAGAGAGTTTAAGCTTCTGGTGAAATACTTTTAGGTGCAAATAGTATATGAGAAGATTAGTCATAGGGAGCTCAAGCAAGAACTGTCCTCCCATGCCTCTGGTGATGTTGGCCACCCAAATCCTTTCAGAACGGAGGTAGAATAAGTGAATAAACATGAATACTCTGAAGCCAGTCATTTCCCTGCTTTCAGCCCAGTTTCTTCTCCTGTAAACAGATAGGTTTGAATCACAGGTTTTTCAGAGTTCAGTTTTACTTCAGTATCAACTTTAATATTTCCTATTTCCCTTTAATATGATAGTCATTATTTCATTTTTCTTATACCATCTTTTCAGACTTGGGGTAGAAGAAGCAGGTAGCTTGCATTCTACAGATGAAGACACAGGAAACAGAATTTTATATCCATTGACAATGTGGAACTGTTGGATCATGTTTCTAATATCGAATACCACCTTTATGAAAAAATCTCTTAAAGGGGGCAGATTAGGAAGCTTTAAAATACTAACATTATTTACTTTTTTTAGTGACCTGACCTGTGAATTGTAAAATGTATGAAAATACAAATACATTTAAATATGAATATGCTTAAGAAGCAAGCATAATTACATAAAGCAAGATAAAAGTATAAACAGGTTATAGTCAGTAGTGCCAATAGGATCCTAATGTTGTGCTGTGTGCAGAAACTGAGACTGAACTTTTTAGTTATTCCGGTTAAATTTTGACATTTCTTCATTTGACTTTCCCTAGGATATTGGCTTGGCATATATAAATCATCTGGTGGAGAGAGGAGACTATGACATAGCAGCGCGGTAATGATGACATTTTTAATTATTTTTAATATAAATAGAATTGAGCGTTGCTAACAATACAAATAAGCCATTCTTTGCAGTTGACATTTTATTTTTGTACATCTTTCTAACAAGGGTAATTTTTGAATATTATTTTTGAATATTAATGATTTCAGGTATATTATTTTCCCAACTATTTCATTTTTACCAGAGGAGAATTGTTTTTCTCATTATTTAATGAGAAAGGTATCAAGAACCATGAAGGGTCTCAGATTTTACCTATTTATGTCTAACAAGTTAGCTTGTCATTTCCCTGGTTGCTGGCAGAAGACAAGAGACTCCCAGGGCAGATCTAAAGGACTCTCTGAGCAATAGTACCAGCCAAGGTACTACTACAACAATAGCAGTCTACCAGAGTGTCAACATTTGCCGCAGTCCCCAAGCCCCAGTTCCCACAATGCAACAGAGGGTGGACATGCAGATCCTGCCCATGCAGTGGGCTGTGATACGGGAGAGAACCCCTGAGCTTAGGGTATCTGAATCTTTTCTAGTGACCAGGAACCCCATGTATTAGTACATTCTCACGCTGTTAGTAAAGACATACTCGATACTGGGTAATTTATAAAGGAAAGAGGTTTAATTGACTCACAGTTCAGCATGGCTAGGGATTACTTACAATCAGAAAACTTACAATCATGGCAGAAGGGGAAGCAAACATGTCCTTCACAAGGCAGGCATGAAGGAGAAGAACGAGAGCCCAGTGAAGGGGGAAGCCCCTTATAATACCATCAGAACTCGGGAGAACTAACTCACTATCATGAAAACACAATGGGGGAAACTGTCCCCATGATTCAGTTTTCTCCACCTGGTCCCTCCCATGACATGTGGGGATTAATGCTAACTACAATTCAATTTGGTGGGGACACAGCCAAAGCCTATCTCCCTGCCTGCCCTTTGTCCCAGAAGGCATCATTTTACCTTGGTTATACTGGGCAGTAAGAAACCTTCCCTTTCCTCTGGAGGAAGACACTATTTGTATCCTGTCATTTCTAGAGCTGTTTGCTTTGTAAGCATCCTTGGAAGATAGTCCAGAACAAAGTGCCTCAGTTTATGATTCAAAGAAAATTTTCCCAACCAGAGGATGACAATTAAATAGAAGTGACCAGACCACAGCATCCTGGGTTGCAGAGGTCTGTGATGGGCAGAACATGTAAACGTCATGCAGTGGTGTGCAAGTCTGTGTGAGTGGTTCCCACTGGAACTGGGCAGTGCCCACTGCGTGACTGCATGGCAGCCCTGGAAGAGTGGCCTCAAACCTGCTTCTGGTCCCCTGAGGTTATTTAAGAAAATGTGTTTCTTTGATATGTAAAGTAAGGTTTCATTCATACATAATCAGTCCTCCAGGTTATATAGTAGGATAGGATTCTAATTTTCTGAAGTCTGATTTTGTAGTGCATAATTTAAAGCCATTCAGAAAGGATCTGGCACTTTGGGGTATGACGAGTTTTCTTCAAGGCAAGAAAGGTCCCCCGAAACCAGCAGTGCTCATCTGGATAAACGGGAAACTTAGAACAGGCAGATAGTTGGGAAAGCCCCTAGTTGTAGTCTTCTGAAAATGATTCATCTTTATTTATAAGCTTTTTATATTAACTTTTATAAGTTGTGTTAACTTATGTATGCAACCAAATGAGTAACAGTAATACCTTTATGTTCATTGGTACTTGAGATAGAAATTCATCAAAACTCTGAGAAGAGAGAGTTCTCTAAACCTCTGGGGAAAATGTCCATTTATTCTGTCTCTGTTTTTGTTTTTGTTTTTGTTTTTTGCTTTCTTTCTCCCTGGGATGTTTTTACTGCCAGCAAATGCCAGAAAATTCTTGGGAAAAATGCAGCACTCTGGGAATATGAAGTTTATAAATTTAAAGAAATTGGACAGCTTAAGGTAAGCAAAGCCTTATTTTTAACTCTCAGTTTCTGCAAGTAGTATATTAATAATGCAATGGAAACAAAGATAATAGTACTCAGCTCTTTATTGGGAAGTGATTATTATCTCAGATGGAAAGAAAAATCAAACTTTTAGAGATCAGTTTCAAAATATAAGCCTGGTGTAAAAAATATACATATATATAAGATTATATTACATATACAATGTGTTCACTTATTTCTTTCCAGTTCTGTGTTTAGACGAAGTTTTCATGCTCTTTTTAATGACTTTTGAAATAGGTGGAATCTCATCCAGTAGGTTATAAAGCATAAGACTTTTTTTAGATTTACTGAATAATTAATGTATTTTTCAAATAATATTTTACATGCTGAAAGATGGAAAAAATTGACCACCTAGCTCTAATGAATAATTTTGATGTTTCTTTTTTTAAATCTTTCAACTTGGTGCACAACATCCTAATCAATCAATAAAGTATTCCTATGTTTGTTTTAAACATTTAAAACATGTTCAGTATTTGTGGACCTTTTGAACGCTCTCTTGGAGTTATAAATATGCTTTAAAAATTCCCAGTTACTCAGCTTGTCCACCGTGTGACTCCTCCTCTGTCTGCCCTGTAAATGTTACACTTCTCATTGGATTTATTGGGCTATTCTGGAGGACTTTATCCAGTCCTGCCTCCCTGTTTACTTTAATGGCTGTGTAACTCGGACCTCTTTTTTGAATATCATGTCATGGCCATTTCTCCTTGTATATACTGCTGATAATGATAATTCAAGTTAATATAAATCCATTTCCTTCCCAAATTCAGTCCTTTTCCATTTAATCTGTTTATGATACACAATATACCCATTCCCCAGGGCGCAAAGCCACTGTTCTTGATTAGAACTTATTACACCCCTCCTCATTCTGTTTAATCTCCACTTCTTGTCAGTTTTATCATGTCAATACCAGTCGGGTCTCTTCCCCTGTGGTACCATTGCCTTCACTCTTGCCTGAGCCATTGCAAATGCCTTCTGATAGATCTGTGGGCAGCCCTAGCCCAGAGTTATCTGCATAAAAAATAAGTCTTGACTCTCACTTCCCTAATACCTGTTGCTTCCCTCCTGCCTGTAGAATAAAATCGGAATTCCTCTCATGATCCCACCTCCCCTTCCTCTCCAGCCTCATCTCCCTTCAGTGATGCCATGTCGCATCTCTGGGCCCCTCTGACCTCCCTGCACACAGATGCATGTTCATGGCTCTGCACCTTTGCTCATGCTATTCCCCCTGCCAGATGTCCTGCCCCTCTCTTATTTTTTCCTGAGAAACCCTGGGCTTTAGTAGGCAAGGTTCTCCTCTGCTGCTGCAGCACTATGCCGACCCTTCTCTTGTAACACTTACCACACAATACAGTTATTGTCTGTTTAATTGTCTGCATATCTTTCTTCTAGGACTTGTGAGCTCCTTGGGGATTGTGACCCTCTCTGTCTGTCCCCAGTATAAAGCATGATGATTGGATCATAGGGCATTATAGTGACAGTATTTGGAAATGGACTTTTAAAACAGCACTGAAAATATCTGAAGAACCCAAGATGTATTTTTCCTAATTTCAAAAGATGATTATGCATTGGTAAAGGTTGATAAACTCCAGTTGAAGGAAAGAAAGATGAATAGATTACCTATACTCCTTAATTACTTAAGAAGTTGACTTTTTTCATCTCTGTGACTTTATCCCTCCTATTATTTAGATTTCTATTAACTCATCAGGAAGAACAGAGAGATAAAGATTAACCGAGGCAACTTTTAAGTTCATTCATACATGTATACTTTTGAAAATATATTATAATTTGTTGTTAGAAAGTAGTGTTCATTTAAATCCTCCTCAGAACATTTTTTTCAGAGTACTGTATTGCCTCACATTTTTAAAGTAAAAATATACTTTATGTTTTCTGCATAATTGGAATGCAGTTTTGTTTTGCCATTTTTTAAAGGATTTTTTTTCCTTTTCTTTACCTAGGCTATTAGTCCTTATTTGCCAAGAGGCGATCCAGTTCTGAAACCGCTTATCTATGAAATGATCTTACATGAATTTTTGGAGAGTGATTATGAGGTATGGTATTGTGATGTGATCATATTTACTTGTTCTTGATGGGAAATATTAGGAAATCTAGAAAGGAATACAATGGAGCAATGTCTGTAAAGGAAACAGATTTGTAGTTTGCATGTGGCAGGTGAAACTGAGCTAGAGAAACTCCAGTGATAACTCACGTTTATGTAGACAGTGAAAACACTTAGTCCTTGTGCATTTTAAGGAATTCCTTAAAGTTATCTTCTTTCTAGAACTAAAGAAAAAGAGCTAAGTACTATTTTGTGGATTTCATAAATACAATAGCAGCTGCTGTTCCATCTTTGATATCATCCCAGGAGAAAGAGAATTATGAGTGTTCTGTGAAAATGATGGAGAAAAGTACAAACTTTCTTTTACAAATGCTAAAGTATATTATAATTTGCCTATTTTTAAAGTAATGTAATTTAAGCATTTAAAAAAATTTATTGTTTTTATGATTCTGTTACAGTTCTTGCACATGCTCGAACTCTTACTTTTTCATGAAACTTTTAAAAATCCTGTATCATCAAAGTTATCCTGTTAATTTCATATCTAGAACACTTTTTACTGAGATGGAAAGAAACAAGCGTGACTTAACCTTAGAGATTGTAGATGTTTTCTCATGAATGTTTTCGGATGTCTGTCTGGTCAGTACTGTTAAGGAGGTTGTAAATAATTTGTTTTTATTTTCATAAGCTCTTATATAATTCATATTTTACCTTCCCTTATTCGCAGCTTAATATTTAATTTTGAATTAAATTGTCACATAATCATTCAAATAGCTGTGTTCCCTAACAACACTTTTGATCACATATGTGGAGAGAAATTTTGTGTTGCTAAGCAGAGCACTGAAGGTCGGATTACAAAAAACAAACTGTACTTCTCTGGAATATTGACTTGTCAATTTTTTTTTTTCTCCCTAAAAAGATTTGAAGTAGTATTGGAGGTAAAGGTGCTTCATGACTTCTTTTTATGGGGTTTCTAGTCATATGCCTGTAGCTTTGCCTATTAATTTACAACCCAGCAGAGTTATATTAAACAGTTATGCTTTGTTTAATATTAACGACAAATGTGTAAGTATGTTAAAAATGGGATGATTTCTATGGCATTTCGTTTCATGAGTACTTTCTAGACTTTTACTTACTATAATAGGCATCGAGGTTTTCTATAACTTTGCTCATTCAATCATAACAGGTCCCTAGTACCTGTGTCCTCTAATTAATAATAATGGCCACAGGATAGATTTTATAAATATTTCTTGGGTAGCACATTTATTCAAGGGTACACAAAGCCAGTTAAACAGAGAGACGCCTGACATGAAATATGATAGATGTTTATTTCAGTTTATGGTGGGGTCATCATGCTTTTATCACACAAGATGTTTGGTCATTTTGTCTTATTTTGTGTTTGAAGTTGGCAGCACCATGAGGCCCTTGCATGATAGTGAAAAGAAAAAAATGGAGCCAAACTTTCTTCTTTCCCTGAGCATTGTTATGAATGGTCTAGAGGCTACTGTGAGCTGCTGGTATTGGGGTAGAAATCTTTTCAGACTATTTTATCTTATGTAGTCTTAAGAAAACAGGGCTGTCACAGTGGCTTACATCTGTAATCCCAGCACTTTGAGAGGCCAAGGTGGGAGGATGGCTTGAGCCCAGGAGTTCAAGACCAGCCTGGGTAACATAGTTAGACCTGTCTCTACAAAAAACTAAAAATTAGGTGAGTGCCGTGACATATACCTGTATTCTCAGCTATTCAGGAGGCTGAGGTGGGAGGATCACTTGAGCCCAGAGGATGAGGCTGCAGTGAGCTGTGATCATGCTGCTGCACTCCAGCTTGGGTGACAGAGTGAGACCCTTTCTCACAAAAAGGAAAGAGGCCAAGTGTGGTGGCTCACACCTGTAATCCCAGCACTTTGGGAGGCTGTGGGAGGCTGAGGCAGGTGGATCACAAGGTCAGGAGATGGAGACCATCCTGGCCAACATGGTGAAACCCCGTCTCTACTAAAAAAAGAAATACAAAAGTTAGCTAGGCATGGTGGCATGCACCTGTAGTCCCAGCTACTCGGGAGACTGAAGCAGGAGAATCACTTGAGCCCGGAAGGCAGAGGTTGCAGTGAGCCAAGATCGCACCACTGCACTCCAGCCTGGGTGACAGAGCAAGACTCCACCTCAAAAAAAAAAAAGAGAGAGAAAGACAAAGAAAGAGGGAGAGAGAGAGAAAGAAAAGGAAGGAAAGAAGGGAAGGAAGGAAGGACAAGGAAAGGGAAACAAAGGGAAGGAAGAAAAGAAAGAAACTTGATCTGAAATATTATTTTGGTTCTACAAACATTTTAATGTTCTGATTGAATCCATTCCCCAAATTTCTGAAGTAAAATTTCAATCATGTTAATATATAAGAAGGTTGCAATCTAAATGGAAAATATGTGGTCTTTTGTTCTGGTCTCTTGCCATCCTTCCAGGGGTTACTTTGATAGAAATTGGGTAGAACTTTAATGAAAACTATATTACTGAATCTTTTGCGATTTTCTTACCAAATCCTGATGCATTACAGAAGCAACTTTACGCTGTTTTCATTTCTAAATATTATTTAAACAAATTCACAGTAGTTCATTAAAGTATTAATGGAGTTATTTAATAGTAATAATGTACCTTTTTTTATATAAACCAAAAAGTGACCAAGGCAGATCTCAATTGATTTAAAGGTTTATTTTGCCAAGGTTAGGGACATACTTGGGGAAAAGAAACAGGGTCTGTGTCCTGTGCTTTTTCCAGAGAGAGTGTTGAGGACTTCAAAATGTAAAGGGGAAAGAGCAAGCAGGAAGAGAAGGAGGAAATTTTAAAAACAAATAAATAAATACATAGGGGGAGAGTAGGCAGTGAGGCACGTGGTCACATACCAGTGATGCTCTGATTCGCTCAGGGAATCTACGTTTTATATGTAAAAAGAGAGAAGTGGGGAAAAAGTCAATTATGCATTCATCTCTTGCTCAGTAGATCTACCTTTGACATGAATAAAAGAAGCATGTGAAATGACAGCTCTCTGGGAACAAAAGGAAGGCAGTTTTTGCATGACTCAGTTCCCTTAACTTTCCCTTTGGCCTAGTGAGTTGGGGGTCCTGAGAATTTATTTTCCTTTCACATTTAATAACGTGGACATTTTAAATTCTCTTTACTGCCTTACGGATATGTTTTTGTTCTAAACGTTGTCAGGGATCAGTAAGTAAACTGCTCCACCATATTTTGAGTTATAAAACATGAGGGCTAAAGTCAGGAATCAGGGAGTAGAGACTGAGCAAGATACTGGCCCAGAATCAGCTCCGGGAGGAAACAGGATCAAATCAGGGAACCACAAAATTTGAGATCTAGAAATAGCCAGAATAAGAGCCAGGGGATAAGACTTGAGCCAAAGTCCCAAATTCCAACATAAAACTGGCATTAGAAGCCAGAGTGGAAGGAGGACCAAGATGGTGACTTGTTAAAGGTATAGAGTGCTGGACAGTTTCATTATGGGAGCAGTCCTGTCCCAAGCAGGCCGCCTCGTACAGTTGTGCTGGCTATACAGTACACAACTGCATAACCAGTCGCACCCAGCAGCCCAGGCCTAAGTGCATTAGAGGACTCTTGGTGGTGGGGAACGTAGCTGACTTGGGTAATATCTGTAAGATGTTAAAGCTGTCATCCAAATGTTACAGTTAGTCCAGAATGGGGATAGAGCAAGTCCAACCTAAACTCTTGTCCATGCAGTGAGACTTTATAGAAGGAACAGGATACCTTTCTTAGTTGTACATTCCGTAAAACTAAGGACCGAAGTAGATGGCACAACCTGCCTCCCAGGAATGCTAAATGGAGATTTATTGTACAATAATATTCCCTGCAACTCTTCACTACACCCAAACCCATAGTCTGAAAATTGATGAAATGTTTATTGAAGAAACCTTTAATCATATAATTGTTTGGGCTGTTATGTGACTAAAAGTGAATACTTTTAGGGATGGTTTAAATTGTTTGGTTTGTTTTGAGAATTTAGGAGAAACCAAACTCAGTTTCTCATGCTATACTCTCACAACACAACGCTTCTGTGACCAAATGTGTGGATTTTTCTGCTACAGACTAAGAAAGCAATTAGTTCTGCTGTGGACATCAGCTGGGTGTCCTCTAATTCAATTCAATTCTGACACTATCTACATGAAGATAGCATCAGATCCTGCAGGCTGAGGGCTCAGGCCCATAAGACTGCCCCCACTTCAGATGCACCAATCGCAAGTTATAGGCTGTTACCTGTACTTCTGACTGGTCAGCTATAAACTGGCATTCCCACTACCACCTCCTTAGATTTGACTCATTTGCTAGAGCAGCTCACAGAGCTCAGGGAAACATTTTACTTATATTTACTGGTTTATTATAAAGAATATTGCAAAGGATACAGATGAACAGCCAAATGGATTAGATGCATTGGGCAAGGTGTGTAGGAAGAGGCATGAAGCTTCCAGGCCCTCTTTGGGTGCACCATCCTCCAGGAACCTACAGGTGTTGAGCTCTTGGGAGCTCTCCAAAGCCACTCCTTTTGAGTTTTAACGGAAGCTTCATTACTTAGACATGATTGATTTAAATCATTGGCCATTGGTGATTGGCGTAACCTTCAGCCCCTCTCCCCTCCTTGGAGGTTGTGGGGCAGGGGTGAGGGTAGGGCTGAAAAGTTCCAACCCTCTAATCCTGCCTTGGTCTGTTCTGTGACCAACCCCACCCTGGAGTTACCTAGGGGCTGCCAGCCACCAGTCAGCTCATTAGCATCGAAGAAGACACATCATTTTGGAGACTCCAAGGATTTTAAATAACTCTTAAAATGCCAGGAAACAGAAGGAGGACCAAATGTATATTTCATAATATCACAACTATTATTCTGTTGAATGAGTGTTCTTTTTCTGTTTTTCACCTTTGGTTAGGGTTTTGCCACATTGATCCGAGAATGGCCTGGAGATCTGTATAACAATTCAGTCATAGTTCAAGCAGTTCGGGATCATCTGAAGAAAGATAGTCAGAACAAGACTTTACTTAAAACCCTGGCAGAATTGTGAGTATACTTAAGTGTTTCTTTTTCCATATCAGTCTATGTTGAAAAGTTTTTCGTACTTTAGATTTAGCACATAAGTAGAGAGGATGCATTTTATACCATTTCCTACATTCCCTCTTAGTAAAAACCTTCATAAACCTCAAATGAGTAGGAGAGAAGGACATATGTGAAACTGTACAATTGCAATGTAATCTGTTTCCCAGAGAAGAGAAACCCTAACGTGCAGCACTTGGGAGAGGCAGTGGTTAGGAAACAAAAGGGTGCCAAGTTAAAACTTGCATCACTCAAGCATAACAGTTTCCCAATGAGCGAAGCTCTGGATTTTGCTCTTCTAGGGGCTTCAAGTCAGTTAATTTAATTTCTCAAATGTCAATTCCTTATGGGATAATTTTAAGCTTTAAAAGAGATGTCATAATAGAGGACTAAGTGCACTGCCCTGACCCTGAGTCAGGGCTCAGAAAATGGCAGCTTGGTTAATATTTTTCATATTTGTTGGGCACATTCAGTGATGCAGACTTTGTGCGAGGTGCTTATGATACATAGATAAGATATGCTCTCAAGTACCTTCGATCTAGGGAAACAAGAAGTATACTGCAGGTGTAGCCAAGACGACCATCCCTGCATCCACCTCTCCTCAGTGCCCCCATCACCTCAGACCACTCCTCTCTCTTCTTTTTTCTTCTTTTGCCCAAAACCAAGAAAGGTATACCAAAATGACCTAGAACTCTGGACTGTATTGGATTTTCCACAGAGGAGGTTGTGTTTATGGCATTCTGAGTTGAAATGCTGATCATTTTCTCTTGGAAACGTCCTGTTAGATGCCCTTTAGAGTCTGCAGTACCGTTCGTAATGGACCAACAGTACAGCTTCAGTGCAGTGAGCTCTCAAGAGCTGGCTTAGGGACTTAATGTGAAAAACATTGTTTCAATGGAAAAACACATTTCAGTTAGACACAGCTCCTTTAAAATCAGCTTTTGGAATATTAGCCATTTGTCAGCTGAATACTGCTTGTAAGAATTGGAACGCATGTTTCTTTTACCAAAATGAGAACTTCATCCTGGATCCTAGTTTCCTTGCTGTATGGATGTTTGTAAATCTTTTGAGGCTGAGACCCCCAATAAAGACCATTTTTATTACTTGAATATTGTGAATTTTCTGAAATTTTGGCAACAAGAGAGGCAAAGTTTTGAGAAAGAAACACTTATTGGTCATGTATAGTTAAATCCCAAGGAATTTTTTTTAAATAAAGTTAACTTTTCTCTCGAAAGGAGTGTTTCCATTTTTAATAATGTGAACCATGATCTCTCTGTGTGTGTTTTAATTAGAGCTCTTGATGAATATTAATGTAAAACATTTGTATTACCAGGTACACCTATGACAAGAACTATGGCAATGCTCTAGAAATATACTTAACATTAAGACATAAAGACGTTTTTCAGTTGATCCACAAGCATAATCTTTTCAGTTCTATCAAGGATAAAATCGTTTTATTAATGGATTTTGATTCAGAGGTAATGTGCTTTTTATTTTAGTACTATCAATTATTTTTACTATTTCAAGTATTTAATACTTAGATATCTATCCAAATGCTGGATTGGTGAACGAATCACATAATTTGGCTGTATGCTGACAATCTTTAGAACCCTCTGACCCTCACTAGATGTTGTTATTTTAGTTGTTTGGCATTCAGGAATCCTTTGCTTAATGTGGTTATTCTGTGAGAGCAGTTCAAATTTGATAGAGAACTTTTAAAGTTGTGTGTGTGCGCATATAAAGTAATTTCTTGCTAAAACAATTCGTATAATTGATAGAAACAAATCAGGTATATACTTTGACTCATTTCTCCCTCCTAACCTGTGTTCCAGAATTTAAAAATTTAAAAATTAAGTGAACGTCTGTCTTGACCCACTTATTACTATTTTATTTCTTGGTGTTCATGTATCCACCATGTGGGATTTCCCCTGGTTTGAGTTGATGCTCATGTCTAGGACATGTGGAATATGTTATTTTATTGTGTGACAAATTTGAATACCCTAATAACAAATTTAAGCAACCTAATGAGTGGACCCAGCCACAGTGCACATTGGCTCTTGCAAAGTGATGCAAGCTCTGTGTGTGTGTGTGTGTGTGTGTGTGTGTGTGTGTGTGTGTGTGTAAAAGAAATCTAATTATGGTCAGGCGCGGTGGCTCACGCCTGTAATCCCAGCACTTTGGGAGACTGAGGTGGGCGGATCACGAGGCCAGGAGATCGAGACCATCCTGGCTAACACAGTGAAACCCCGTCTCTACTAAAAACACAAAAAATTAGCCGGGCATGGTGGCAGGTGCCTGTAGTCCCAGCTACTCGGGAGGCTGAGGCAGGAGAATGATGTGAACCCAGAAGGCGGAGCTTGCAGTGAGCCGAGATTGCATTACCGCACTCCAGTCTGGGCGACAGAGCAAGACTCCGTCTCAAAAAAAAACATCTAATTACAATTGCTCATGACAGAAATAATGAGGTTTATAAACGGTGTTCTTATTCAAAAAATTGAAATTTTAGATAAACCTAAAAGTAGAACCCTAAAGGCTCCAAAAGGATTAATGCATTTTTCAATTTTATTGTACTGTATTTAGAGATATTGTGTGCTGTATTAATCTCCACCAACGTAATTTAGATAGAAGCTAGATCTACCTTTTTTTCTCAAAGATGCTTTAGCCCTTTTTAAAATACTGAGTCAGGTCTTTAGGGACTACAGATTTGCAAAGAATTATGTAGCTCCAAGGAAGTTCAGGTAGAGAGGCTCTGCTTGTCTAGCAGAGGATGAGATGCTTATGTAAAAATTAATTACATTTTCCTCATATCTAGTCTCCCCTCATGCTCTCCCCTCCATTGTTCTCCAGAGCCTCGTTTTGCATATGTAGCTGTGGAAAAAAGATGAATGAACTGAAACTAATTGCTATTCGAGAATGTGATCCAGATGTAAGGAATCAGTCTTCTGGTTAGAGGAGACCTTAGGGGTAATCTACTCCAACACCCTCGTATTTCAGAGAACAAAAGTAACATTTGGAGCAGACAGCTAAGTAGCAGCAGAGTCTGGAACAAGGCCCAGGTGTTCTGTGTGAGGCTCAGTCTAGTGTGCTGTTTTCCCTCTTCCTCTTGACATAAACTGTCTGATTTGTGTTTCCCGAATGATAAAAGTGGCTAAAGTAAATTCTGAACGTTCAGAAGCTTTGTGTCATTATGAAACTTCAAGTATCTCATTCTCTTTCTGGCTCTTATATTCCCTTCTCCTCATAAAGCCAGCTCCTTCTGTCTGTGGCGTCTTATAGGGAGACTAGGTCAAGGTTCAAGTAGCCAGAAGAAAAGCTCATTTTCTTGATATACCGGTAAAGAGATGCTCTCCATAACTACTGAGAGTCTCATGAGAAGGTGTGAAAGTATCCGAGACATTGAGGGTGGGGGGCTAGGATATGGGCAGTCAAGATGTTTTGTATTTGGTAAATTATAGCAAAGCACCATTTTAGTAGTATGCAAAACACAAAGACTTCAGATTGAGATGCATTTGAAAATGCATTTCTTCACAAATATCATTTTCCATAAGGGCCATTGTAAAGCTAAGGGCCTCTTTAAGTATACAAAATAAGCCCTCCACCTGTGAACGGTGGTAACTACACTGCATTGTGTTTAGTCTTCTCTTCTTAAATAACAGATTTCATTGACTGTGGCTTTTTTTATATGTTTCAGAAAGCTGTTGACATGCTTTTGGACAATGAAGATAAAATTTCAGTGAGTGTCCTTTGTTTTTATATGTGTTACCAGATGAACATCTGGGACTGCTATAACTGTGAAGAAGAGAGTTTATCAGATAATTTTGCAGCTGTCTTTCTATCCTCATAACTGTACCTTGAAACTTTTCTTTTTTATCTAGATTAAAAAGGTCGTGGAAGAATTGGAAGACAGACCAGAGCTGCAGCATGTGGTGAGCACGGCAGTGTCCTCCTTTTGCCCTTTTGATTGACCAGTGAGTGAATCACCTTTCAGTATTGGTACGAGGAGGATACTGGAGTGAATTCTTCAAGGAGGTTAATATTCCAGTTGGAGGTTTCACCACAAACAATGTTCTGTAATTACCAAAATGCAGCATATGTTGTGAATTCAAGAAGGTCAGGGATTAATTGTAGATCAGGCACTTGAATTTTGACCCACAATTGAATTGTGATGGAAAAAAGTTACCAATCTATTATATTACTATAATATAAATATATATAACATAGCTATATATTTAACTATAATGAATGTTTTTGTGTTATGCTGTGTGTAGGAGTAAGCACTCTCCGTCTGTAGTTCCATTAAATATAACCATGGTGTACATCACAGTAAAGGCCAGTATGGCACTGCTGAAACTGTACCAAGTTCTCCTGCTAAGGAAATGTCAGACAACCATTCCATATCCAGGACCACAGGGTGATAGAAGGGCAGAGCCTCATTTCTTTTGTCCCTTACCATGACAATAGCTAATTCCATTTTTCTTATGTGCTACTGGTGGTTGTGCAATTCAGGCCTGTTATTCTAAATTTCTTTGGGGGGCTACTTCGATTCTCTGCATTGCATCATCATGAGAGTAAAGCAGGAATAGTTGTTGTATACGTCCTTTAAAACTTACACAAGAGAAAACTTCAGCAGACATAAGGACTGTGGGACTATCAGTAGGACTATGGGTATCAGATACAATAAGTGCACTTGTGTCTTTGCCTATCTCCTTGCACCCTAGGAGGAGGCTTAGGGAATAGAGCATTTTTTTCAAAAGTCAGTTTTCTGCTTTGAAGCTTTTGAAGACTGCAGGAAGGGAATGAGAGGCATTTCTCTTTTGCTCAGATGCTATTGCTGCATTGTTCATTATTGGAAATCTCAAGATTATCTGCTTCCCCAAGCAAGGCTCCACACTGCTAGCCACCTTGGGAATTCATTTATAAAGCAGTGATTTCTGACCTACTTAAGCCACGAGACAGGATTACGGGCAGTAGCTATCTGTGTGACAGTGTAATCAGTGCAATGGTGAAGTAGTGGCACAGCCCACAGTAACATGGCTCATCTTCCCTGCCAGGCAATGTCTTGTCTCTATAAATTTGACTCAGCATTCATGTGACAGAGCCTCCCTGTCCTGTTTGCACTCTGGGAAACAGCACCACGTTTCCCCGCTCACACACTGACCCCAGTGCCAGTGGACTGGCGGTGGTGCTCATTAGACCTCAGCCTGGCACTTCAGTTCAGTCTACTGCTTGTACCGCTCCGTTTTGCCTTAGGAAGAGGTGAACAGGAAGCCTAAGGATTGGTTCCTTAAGGTACATGTGTCCATGGTTAGGCCTCATTGTGACCAGATGCAACAGCGATGACAAACATCAGCGCATTTACAGTCTCAGCTGCAGGGTGGGCTGGTGCTCTGTGTCTGTTATAAACCAATCCACTTGGAAACAGCCACCCAAGGTTTAATGCACATTGTGGGATTGGTGATTAAGTCTTCCTGTCTTCAGTAGATTGTGGGGTTTTTGTTTACGTTTAATATTCGGTAAACATTGAATTGTTTTCTGACTTCTGAGGACTGTATTGATAGACTTAATCTTGCCTGTGAGGAGAAAGTGAATTACTGATTTCCTCTGAAGTCGATTAACTTTTTTTCAGACAGCTAGGGTAAGGAATCAGTTTTGAAAACTGTTTCACAACACGTGCATTCTTCTTGATTTTTACTTTGTATTTTTGTTTTTGATGTTACCAGTTTAGGCAGCATTTCATTTGAAGACTCAGCAACGAGGAGATGCAGAATGTATGGGAATGAGTTTAGTGCCCGCTACTTGAGTTTTTAAGAACATATGCTTGTCCTAGGACTCTGCCCTCTTTTATATAAAATAATTTTTATGATCTGGGAAGACCGCTCATCTTTTTACTTCTGAGCCAAAGCAGATGGCAGTGAAGATATTGACAATTGCTGTCATTAACATTTCTGTAGTGCTTGGTGTGTGCTAAGTTCATTGGTTCTGAGTGATTTTGTAATGGCAACTCTTTTAATTGTCACAGTAACTCAATAAAATTTTTGTAGATAAACTGAGTCTCGGAGAGATTAGTGACTTGCCTGAGGTCACAGTTGGTACGTGGCAGAGTCAGATTTTTGGGCCCTTCTAGAGAAAGTATCAGAATTCTTTGCTCTCCCAAAGTGTTTTCCTTTCCACCTCTCCATCACCTAGAGGTTTTCCCTGAAGAATGCTTCTCCCCCAACCATGTTTAGAGCTAAAAATAGCAATGTTAGCCAGGTATTGCTTTTCTTATTTTAATGGGTCACGGCTTATCTTTTGTTCCTTTTAGTATTTGCATAAGCTTTTCAAGAGAGACCACCATAAGGGGCAGCGTTACCATGAAAAACAGATCAGTCTTTATGCTGAATATGATCGACCAAACTTACTTCCCTTTCTCCGAGACAGTACCCATTGCCCACTTGAAAAGGTAAGGCACAGATGTCCCCTACTTGTACACTTTGGATGAAGAGGTTGTCATTGATGGTAAGTTGTTTGTCTTTCTTCTCTTCCTGTCTCTGCTCATCCATCCCTGTCCAAGGGGAAGACTGTTGCTCTCAAAGAAGTAGGTTTTTGCTTAGACCTGCTGTCAAGAAAAGGAGGTCTCATTGGATTAGACTTTGGTGAAGAGCTGAAGCATTTCTGTGACAGGTTTAATTGGAAGAACAGTTTAATCTAGGGCCTAGGACATAATCAACCATCAAGCAAAAATGATGTATTAGGAGTCTCAGTCCATCTCCCAGGGTCAGAGTGACACCTCACAGAGTCAGAGCCTGGTAGGGAGACACAGACTGTCCTAAGCCAGAAGCAGTTGCTCCAGTCAGGAATCAGGTTTGATAAACCAAGGTCATAGCTTAGGTCCTGCATCCTATCTTCTTTGAGTGTCTACCCTGTGTTTTTCTATATTTCTCCTACATTCTACATTCCACTATAATTAATCTACTTACTAGTCTCTCTCTCCTGTAAATTCTTCAAAGACAAGGAATTTGTCTTACCCGTTTTGGTAAATCTAGTACCCACCCCACATTAGACATTTACTAAGTGTGTGTTTCATCATGAGTGAGAGAATGAATGAATAAATTAAATACATGCAAGGTCCTAGTTAGGGCTAAATAAGGACTAGTAAGTTTTATGAGACTGCTGTTTCAAAATAAACTGAAGCACTTAACTATATATGTGCTAACAATTGGGCAGCCTTAAAGGCAACAGTATTATGTCCCACAGTTCTCGATACCATCTATCAGTAACATCTACAAATGTCTGACTAAAGTTGGATGGCCAGATACTTTTTAAAAGTTAGTTGTGTGACCACCAAAATAAAAAAAAAAGACATATTTGACCCATACGGGATATGTGCAAAGAAGCTGGATGATAACACAGTTTATGTACTTACAACTTCCATGTTGCTTCTTTAGCCCATGATGATTAAATGCATTGGAGTTACTGTGAACCAGTTTTAGCTCAATGGATTTTTAAAGTCTACAATTAATGGAAAAAAATCTTGCCTGCCTGTTAACTTATAAAACAACTTTAGTATTTTATATTTGTGGCCCTAAGACATTTTCTGAGAACTTAATTTGGAAATTCATTATCTTACTCTAAAAATAAAAACAGATATTACCCTCTTCTCTCACCATAGGCCTTTATAATCTGGCGATAGAGTGAGAATTGTATTCTTTAAACAGTGCTCCTTCATTTGTTTCTCAGTTTTTAAGAAAACATTGTATATTTGCAGAGAGGATGTGGCAGTCTCCTGAAGTCTCCAGTTGACCTCTGAGACAGAGAGGTCACATGTGGGTGATTAACAACCGTTCTCATTCCCTAAGCACAAGGTGCAGAGGCACCACCCAGGTTCCAGTATCTTTATATTGCTCACACACTTTATGCCCACCTGGTTTAAAGTTTTTGGGTCTAGTAGCACTCAGTGGAAGATGCCCTGTTCCACCCAGTAGGGAGCAGCAGAACGTTGCAGACCTGCACGTGAAGCTTCCTACACATGTGGCTTGCTTAGAGCGTTTGTGTAGACCTTGTAGAATTTTTTTCTCTCTGGGCCACTGAAAACACCATATTGAATGTAAAAGAACTCAGCACAAGCATAGTAAAACCAATTATGTTTTAAACACAGTTGTTTTTAAAAATTTATCTCATGTGTCCCACTGAAAGAGAATTTTGAGCATGGACTAGAGGTGGTAATGGTGGAAACAGACCATTATGAGATAATCAAGTAGTAATCCGTATTTTTAGGACTCCCTCAATGGGTTTTCGTGTTTCAGGTTATTGAGACTTCTTCATAAGAGATTATCTCTTTGTCAGGATCTATTGTGGGAAATCTGTATATTTGTAGAAAACATAGCACTCTACCCTATCAGGTACCCAAAGCTGTCTTAAAGGAGAGGTCCATGACAGTATTACTAACTCAAGATTCTTACCCTTTTCCTTAAAAATAAGTTCTGGTTGGGTGTAGTAGCCCACACCTGTAATCCCAGCACTTTGGGAAGCTGAGGTGGGAAAATAGCTTCAGGCCAGGAGTTTGAGACCATCCTGGTGAACATAGCAAGACCCTGTCTCTACAAAAATAAAAACTTTAGTCCAGTGTAGTGGTACATGCTAATATTAGTATCTACTCAGGAAGCTGAGGGAGGAGGATGTCTTGAGCCCAAGAGTTTGAGGTTATAGTAAGCTATGATTGCACCAGTGCACTCCAGCCTAGTTGAGAAAGCAAAATTCTCTTTAAATAAATAAAAAGAATAGTAAGAAAGAATTCTGTATATACTCAGTCATCTTAGAAACAAATCCCTTTTATGTTTACATGTGACATGAAAAAGCTATCATATGTACCAATTTGTGAATGACAAAGTGAATTTCTCCAATTAAATGCATCCCAAGCATGCTAGTAAAGGGCATGGAATACATGTCTGCCTGTTTTGTGTAAAGAGCAACTCATAGAAAATGTGGTCTCTTTTCCTCCTGAATCTGAAATTGAGAACTTTAAAATTCTAATGCCTCCCTTTCCCCAAAGAAATTTCTGTCTGCTTCCTTAGAATTTAGAGATTGTTGAGTCCTATTGGTACAAGAGAATTTTTTTGTTCTTTGTTTCTACTTTAAATGAGAAGTGTTTAAGCTTTCAAAGGCATATTCAGAACCTGTTGATCCACTGTTGTTTATAATTTACCTCTGGCAGAATAACACTATATCTTTCTAATTTTTGGTTGTCTGCCTTTGCTGGGGATTGGCTAATTGTTGAAAGGAGGTGATTTCAGATTGGCAACTGATTGAAATCTTCAAGAATCTACGTCAACCTTATTTTGAATTGATTGAAATCCCACAATCAATAGTATTTGGCCCAAAACTTTGTAAAGATCCTGATGTCACATCAAAAGCCCTAGTTATGGTTTTCAAAAGCTGAGGTTCAGGATTTAAAATCACCAAAATCACCACGACTCTGAAATTCAAAAATTAATCATAAACTTTTATGAAATTGTTTGTTCTAAAGGAAATACAGAGTGTGTAGGAATTTATAACATCTACAGCAATTTTTAAAGATGATAAAAATTATATGTATTTCTTTTGTGCTTTATAATGTATGCTGTGCCTTCATGTATATTGTTTCACTGAATCTGTACGAAAGTGCGGTTAGGTGGGTAGAGTCCTTTTATACATGACAAGCCAAGTCTTAGGGAGCTGGAAACAAGCCTAAAGTCTAGAGCTAATAAGTTGAGGGACCAAGACTTAGAACTTGGATCACTTAACTTTAGGCTCTGTATTTTTTCCACTATGTTGGGGAATCATTTTCAGGTTTAAAAAGTTAATTGAAATAGTAACAATCACTAAAGCATTTCCTAGTGTTGCAAGAATCATGAAAGATTTTTTTTTTAACTGTTAAACTGTCCTTCTGTAATTTACAGATATGGTCATCAGGCCCTGGTTTTCATTTTGCAAATCTGATTTGCTTGTGCCTAGAGTGGTTAAAAGCAGATCATCAGTTTTATAGTTTGGCAGATTTATACCCAAATTTGTGATCGCTTTCATATCTAATAGTATTCACAAGGTGGCAGTATTTCTGAATTTGGAAGAATAAAGCTGAGAGATGCCAAGTTTTGCAGATTTTCATTAAAGAAATTTAAAGAGAAGATTGGATAAAAGATGACAAGATCAAGGATAGGTAGAAATAATTATTTAATTTACATTTGATAAGGTTCTTATTAGTTACCCTCAGTTTTCTAACTTGGTTCTTTACCTTCATACTAAATTAGAAAGAGGAGAATTAAAATATTATTTGTGCATCATTTTTTACTCAAGTTCTATTATTATTCTGACTTTTCACTTTTATTTTCACTACATTCTCCGTGTGTGTATGTTTGTGTGTGTGCTTGTGTTGTGTGTCTGCTTTAAAAATCTTAGTTTCCCTACTCTCTCCTCTAGAGGGAGCACCATGGTCCAGGAACATTCAAGAATCTAAATGCTTTCTTTTTATACTTTACTCAAAATTTCTAGAGACCTCTAAAGTCCATTCTCTCATTTGTGAGAAGAGGATAATTTAAGATACTGTTAGAAACTCGTCATAAAACATCTAAAATTATGTGAAATTGAAATTTCAGAGACTCAAATTATCTTTGAACTTGGTGAAACTCATCTGCTTGCATTCCATGTCATCCCTAACTTCAACTTGCCTTCAGACATTTCTTCCCACATGACTTCCTTTTTGATAGTATATACAGGATTTTATAGCCTTGCTATTCTATGGCATATTCTATGGCATATTCTACAGCATGGAAATGTTTTATAATCCACTCTGTCCAACATAGTAGCCACCAACCACATGTCACAATTGAGTATTTGAAATCTGGCTGGTGCTACCAAGAAACCGAATTTTAATTTAATTTCATTTTAATCAATTTAAACTTAAATAGACACATAGAGCAAGTGGCTGCTGTCTTGGATAACTCAGATGAGGCTTCAAACTGCAAACTCTTTGTGGTTTGAGACTAGCATGTTCTTAGGCGTTCTCATGTGCAGAAGAAAACGGGTAATGGCTCTGTTTGAAATCTTGAATGGTATTTTAAAGTGTGTAAGTGAATTTCCAAGTACAGAACTGATTCATGGATACCCTTTAATAATAAATTATTTTAAGCAGCATAAGTACTTATCATTATTCAGACTTTCTCTAAACATTCTCCTTATTCCGTTGAATTACAGTATTCTGTTTATCTGTGAATGGCAGTCCCACTCAACTATAAACTCTCTGTATCTTAACACCCAGAACAAATCTAGGCACTCAGTTGACTTCTCAGTGATTTCTTGTTTGAATCCCATGTCCTCTGATGTTTCTGCTGTGTTCTGCTTTATTATTTAACTTCTTACCTATGTTTTTTGTCTCTGCAGTAGTATCGCTGCAGGAGAGTGAAGAGTTGGTAAGAAAGTTTCATCATTTACAATGATGATTGACAGGCAAGACCATATAGGAATAGGTAAACCATGTTTTTAATCAAAATAAAGGAAGATTTTCTTCGGTATTAGCTAGGGATTAGATTCAACTGTGAGTGATAAAAAATCCCAAAAGAATAGTGGCTTAACAGAGCAACAGTTTCTTTTTCTGTCACGTGGAGGTGTTGGTTGAGTGGCCCTGCTGAGGGCAGCATGCCGCAGGGTCAGAGACCGGGGCTCCTTCCTCTTGTTCATCCACCTTGGGTGACCTTGACCTCATGACATAAGGTAGTGCCATCCAGTAGTGGAGAGTTGGGGGTAAGGGAAGCATTTCAGGCAAGGGGACGCAATGAAGAGATGAGCAGAGGGAGGTGAAGCTGCACAGGAATTCAGGGCTAGGTTGTGGATGCCTTGTAAGTCGTGGTAGAGATTCTCAGCTTTAAGTCTGAGTGGAGCAATGCAATAGAAAGTTTTGTATGCAGGGTGTGAGATAAGGTTTCCCAGCTGCGCTCATTCATCATACTGCATCCAGTTCAGATGCCACTTCCCCTTGAAGCTTCTCACAAGAGGACCACACAGTTTCAGTGTCCCGCCTCTGTACACATGGCCCTTTGTTCATGTTACTCTAATCGTGGAATAATGCGTTGTCACATCTCTTGTCACTTCCTGGACCCTGAGCTCCCAGGGGTGGACTCATGCTGCTAATGCTCCTACTAAGCCGCCTCCTTTATTCTCTTCTTTGTTGTCCTCTTACCTATAATCATCACTAACATTTTTATTATTGTCATCTTTCCATCTCTATCTAACCTGACCCTCTAGCACCCAGCACAGAGCATATAGTAAATGTGTTCTGATTAATTTAGAATCAGTAAGTAATTTATCAATATGTAGGAGGGCTTTTTTTTTTTTTTTTTTAAACACTAATGGAAATGCTCTCATCTGCATAGTTGCTCCTTTTTGGATCCTTGATCATCAAAGGTATTTTTTTCCTTCCCACCTTTGACAGATCCTTGAGCAGAGTTCTCTTTCAACCCCTGTGTTCTGGCAGTACAAATATTCGTAGTAAATTCATTCATTCATTCATTCGTTCATTCATGCAGCATGAAATCATATTTTCTGAGCATATTGTATGCACAATACTGGGAAAGTTCAACCATGAACAACATTCATTACATCTTAATGGAGGTAAACAGAGCTTAAACAAATGACTACAGATTTGGAAGGAAGCAGTGCTGTAAAGAAACCTAAAGTAGTGTAAAGAGAGAAAGCTTAGTGGGAAAGGCCCTTTCTTTTCATTTGGTGTCCTGTTTTCTACTCTTGCTCATGAAATGTTCTGAGTAGCTTCAAATATGTTTTAAGTTGAATTGTGTAGAGTCCAGTACCTCTGAGAGGTGACCGAGTGCAGCCAGTCTAGGGAGCTGTGTTCCTTATTTGTTTGCTTTGTTTTATTTTTAAAGAAAAGCTGTGGAAAAATTCTTTCAAGTGTAAGTTTAAATGACTTTATTACTATTTGTTCTTATTTGGTAGCCTATAGTAACATTTTTACCCTGCTTTAATTGAAGGCTCTTGAGATCTGTCAACAGAGAAACTTTGTAGAAGAGACAGTCTATCTTCTGAGTAAGTAGCTTTTGTTCATTTTGGTCGCCATAAACTAAGAAATGGGATGACAACATGAAGTAAATTGTCTAAGAAAGGACATAGGTTTTAGACCAATGTAACACAGAATTTGGGCCTATTTTGTACAATAACTTAATATATGAAAACAGACTTCACAGCACAGTAAAGAAGGAAGAGTTGTTTAATAAATGTTGAAATAACATATTGGTAATTTATAATCAACACATAAAAATTTATCAGTTTATACCTCACAACATAGATTAAAATAAATTGTAGATGAGTTGACAAGTTTTTTCATTTTTAAAAAAATTATAATCAGCTTATATTCCATCATATTGGTAGAAAATAAATAATCACTTTTAGAAATCACACCCTAAATAACTGGAGGAAATGCAATTGAATAGCGTAGTTTTGGAGAAAGAGGAGAGCTTTTTAATATCATCTAGGTGTCAGTGTTCCTGGTCTTCTGGCTCCTACCTCCACATGAGTCACAGTTTTTGTACCATGCATACCAAGAAACAAAACTTGTCATCTTTTCACATTCTTCCAAAATGAGCCACGAGCATGACAGCAATGTGGGTTGTACTGAGGATTGCATAATGTGGCATATAACATAACATTCATATCTGGTGTTTCTCCATTGTCACTTCCCTGCTGACCTCAGTAGGGTTTTTCCGCTTTACACCTTTCCCTTATACAACACTCACCCTCATTGGCCTCTTTGCCTCTGTTGAAAAATAATCCAAATCCTCTATTCCCATTTATGTGTATGCAGATTCATGGGTGCTCAGCCACAAACCCAGAATTATCCAGTTGTAGCACCTTCCCTTCTTAGGAGAAGTGCTTTTGGGGCTGCATTTTGTTACTTCAGCATGTTCCTGGGGTTCTAATCACAATTTTAAGTAGCTCATCAATTCACTAATTGCAAACAGTGTTCTCCCCAAGAAGTATTTTGGTGGAATACATTTTTGTCATATTGTCTTAGAAGCAGTAGAGGACTTATAGGGACATATAGTCGGATTTTATAAAAACTTGAAAATCCTGTAAACATTTTAAATAACTAACCATTTTTACAGACGTAGGCTGTGGAAATAATATTTGTAAGAAACACAAAATGCTATGGAAGGGGTATTAAATGGGATATCATTTCATTCACGAACCAGCTTTTATTGGTTGATTATGGCCATGTACAGTGAGAAAGATTCAAGATCCTTTACTAGTTCCTGTGCAAGCCCAGAGACAGCGGTAAGGGTGACAACCTACAACCAGGCAGTTGCTGTCCCTCCACTGAGTAAGGCTTTCTTACATGTACTATATTAAAAACTCATGGAAAAATTTAAACTATTAAAATGCCATAGATCAATGAGCAAAGTATGTAAAGAAGATTAGCCAATAGAAGCATGGTTGATAAATACTTTCAGCTCATGAGGGTTATTGAAAGACTTTCCCCTGAACTTGGGAGAGAAGAAAATGAGGTAGCCCTTTGATAATCGAATTTGCAATTGGCACAAAGTGTATCAGAAAAGCAATATGCACAGCTACCTCATGAGGCAGAGTGACTTTAGGGACTTTAAAAGTCTTAAGTGTATCTGAATGTGAAGGTATTGACCTCCAGAATATATATAAGTCTACCAAAAGTAAGTCAGAGTATGACAGACCTGGCTTCAAATTCTGGGTGTACTATTTAGTAGTTGTATGATCTTAGCAAGCTACTAACATTTCTATTTCCTCTTCTATAAAAGAGGAATATTAGTAGAACATGCCTCATAGGATGGTAGTGATGGTTAAATGATGCCATTTATATGAGGCACTTAAATGAGTACTCAGCACAGAGTAAACATCCAGTAAATAGGAGATATTTATTTTACTATGTTATAGAGAGTAAATGTTGTTGTCACATGAGAAAATAGCCTTGTCTTAGCTTTCCAACTATGTAAACAAATTAAGAGATATGCAGTTAAAAAAAAAAATCGTTAAAATAACCTTAAATGAACTCTTTCTCCCATCTTCACCCCACCTAGGCCGAATGGGTAATAGCCGAAGTGCCCTGAAGATGATTATGGAGGAATTACATGATGTTGATAAAGCAATCGAATTTGCCAAGGAACAAGATGATGGAGAGCTGTGGGAAGATTTGATTTTATATTCCATCGACAAACCACGTAAGCATAAAAGCCATCTGTGGTTATAACTTTTTTTCTATCAGTGTAGCCAGTTATGTCTAGATTAAAAACTATCTCAAGATACATTGGGTTAAAAAAATGGCAGTGTACCTACAATAAAAATAGGCCAGGTGTGTTGTAATGATTTCCAGTACTCCTCCTGTGCTGGAAAACCTGGAGCCTCGTCACTTTGCATTACCTGAATGTGATGAAGAACAGGTGGCTACACAGTTTATTAATTGTGTCCCCATGAGGCATGTTTTTACCTGCTGCAAGCAAATTGAATAAATGTCATCTGGGTTGTGTTGGTGTGGTTTTTTTTGTTTGTTTTTAGCTTGTATATGGGAGTGTTTATAGTTTAAGTGTATAGACCTTACCAGTCTTTTTTGGAAACATGTAACTGTTCTGGACATTGATGATATTTGGATGTTTGCGTTGTAGCATTTAGCCTCTTTCCTGCACTATTTTTATCAGTACAGCACCCAGAGTTTGTATTTGTTGGTCCTCAGCTTGACTATTTGTATTGGGTCTCCCATTTTGGAAAGGAATAAACAAAAGCAGTCACCTACCAGAAACCTGACTCTTTTGAAAATAACTAACAGTAGTGATTTGACATTTCCTCTTTCCTTTTTTTTATTTTTTTTTAATTTTTAAGTTTGGTAGGAAATCTTTATGTTCATGTAACTACCTTAATCTGAAATTGACTTTAATAACTATCCTCTTGACAATATAAGGAGTCTCATTTGTAACTAGCAAGATAAAGAATAGTTTAAGAATCTCAAGAGGCAAAGTGATGTCACAGAACACATCATAAACTTGAGGCTGGCCTGAGTGAATTTGGGCACATTACTTCTTAGCTGTGTGACCCTGGAAAAATTAAACACCCCATTTCCCTTGTCTGTAAAATGCGACCACAGCATTCCTACCTTGCGCAGTATTTGAGGAAAGTGTATATAATACCTGAACGGTAATCAGTTGTCAATAAATACTGTTTGCACCCATTTGATGCTAAAAACTGTCATTTGAAGGCAAGTAATCATTTGTTCAGCTGTTTTAAAACAGTTCTTATTTACTTTCTCCTTCATGCCTTAAGGAGCGTTAGTTCTTGGAAGTTTAGAAGATTAATTCTTAAGAGTTTAGAAATTTAAATGGTTTTAACACTTACTTTGAAGGAAATAATTTTTTCTTTGAGTTACTTTTGGTCTAAAATTGCATTATGTGCAAATTATGTACAAATAAAATTGCATTATAATGTTGCTTTTATGTTCATTATTTTATGTGATATTTTGTAGCATTTATTACTGGCTTGTTAAACAACATTGGCACACATGTTGACCCAATTCTACTGATTCACCGTATTAAGGAAGGAATGGAGATTCCCAATTTGAGAGATTCCTTGGTTAAAATTCTGCAAGACTACAATTTGCAAGTAAGTATCCTTTCCTGGACAAATGAGCATGCTGAATGAGTTGACTTAGATTGGATAAATATTTCTAGGGTTTATGTTAGGTGTCAGTTAAAAAGTTTCGATTTTATGGTTACATTTTATTTAGGCCCAGATATTTAGAAAACTGTTCAAACACAGTAATTAGAAACGTCACCTTTAAAATTGTGTTGTCCAGTAATACCTCAAAGGCCTTAAGAAGGCTATTTGATTCTTTAGCCATCTCCAATTTTCACTTGCTTTTGAGCAGACATTCTTACATTTGTATGGTTAATATAACATGAAATTGAGATATGAAAGCAGTTATAGTGGCCATTAGATCAGGCCACCCCAACATTTTTAGGGAGAATAAGTATTGTGTCCGTTTGAGGGAATTAACAAAAATGTTTTTCAGTAAGGTAATAATTTTTTTTTGAAGCCATTCAGTAATCTGTTGCCTGAAAGCTGTTAAAATATAGGATTTTATTTAACCTTTTGTCTGTTTTCTAGAATAGTGCAACTTTATTATCCTTGTTAAATCAGAATTTGTGATAAGAACAGTGGAACTCATTATTTTCATATAAATTATTATGCTAATTACAAAGCATCTTAATCTTTTCCTTAAAAAGACTCTAGCGATTACTATTTTTCAGGAAGCTGGTAGCTTCTATAAAAACATTTCCTTAAAAATTCAGACTGTTGCCCGGGTGCAGTGGCTCACGCCTGTAATCCCAGCACTTTGGGAGGCCGAGGCGGATGGATCACGAGGTCAGGAGATTGAGACCATCCTGGCAAACACGGTGAAACCCCGTCTCTACTAAAAATACAAAAAAAAAATTAGCCGGGCGTGGTGACGGGCACCTGTAGTCCCAGCTTCTCAGGAGGCTGAGGCAGGAGAATGGCGTGAACCTGGGAGGCGGCGGAGCTTGCAGTGAGCAGAGATTGCGCCACTGCACTCCAGCCTGGGCGTCAGAGCGAGACTCCGTCTCAGAAAAAAAAAAAAAAAAACAATTCAGACTGTTGTTCTTCCTCTAATTCACTTGAAAATGAGTTTTTGTTAATAGTGGGTGAAATTGCTTTCCTAGAAACAATTTTTGCAGGTAAAGCCAAAAGAAAAGGCTATTAGCCGAGGAGCATTGTGATGTGAGATCCATTGGGCAAGGATTCACCATGCAGGTTGCAAAGTAGAGGTCTGCCTGCACTCAGGGTAACAGCCTTAGGTAAGAGGCAAGGTGGAAAGGAGAAGATATTGCAGGTACATTGGTGACATCAAAAACAGATGTAAGAGATGAAAGGGATGGCAGAGCTGCAGGGACAAGAGGTTGTGCCAGAGAGTGTGACGTCATTAATGTTTCTGAAGCGGAGTCATGGTGTATACATGTTCAAAAAGTGGGATGATGGTAAAGGTCACTTGTGTAGAATTAGTAGAGAAACTGAGGCCACAGCCTTTCTGAGTCATCCTCATGGACATGAAGGCCAGGAGGAAGAAACGAGATGCCCTAAGCCAGGCTCCAGCTTCTCAGTGAAGAGTCCACAGGGGACAGTGGTATTAACTGGACAACACCACTTTAAACATGAAGAAGTTTGAAGATGGGGGTGGGGGTGGGGATGAGGGTGTGAGAGATCATGGAGACTTCACTCAGGAGAGCTTTGTGAGAAATTGGGTTCATGGGAGAGAAATTTGTATTCAGTTAAGCCAAAGAAGTAGATTACCTATTCCGCAAAAAGCTTAATGATATACAGGCATGTATTTCCAGTGGGATTTGGAGGTGTGCAGATGACCCAGGGGAAAGGTTATTGGAAGGAGAATGAGAAAGGCAAGAAGGAAATAAAAACGTGGGAATGGGTTAATAGGCAGAGAGGTGAGATGAGGAGCTGGCCTTTTATGGCCGCGCCGTGGGAATCCGGAAAGGTGACGTCCCTGCCTGGGGAAGTCACTAATTTAAAAAGTCAGAATTGGGCTTTGATGAAAGTGGTTTCAGTGTCAGACCTTATAAGCCTCTGAGTGTGAGTGAGCTTGATAATGACCTGTACTTCACTGGCCCTTACCAACCCCAGGCATGCCAGAATATGCTTTAGGTTTCAAATCCACATTTGATGAGAAGTCATTTAGGTGTCTCTGAACAACCCTCCCCCAAGGGAAGTAGTCAATAATTATCCCTCTGCCTTTCGCCAGTAGTGCAAGAAACTTGGCCTCCAGGTTAGAAGTTGTGCCTTTCTTTTTCCCAGCCTCCACAATGACTGCAAAACCGCATAGTGCATACCTCTGACTAGGTCATTCTTCCAGAGAACCAAGCTCATGGGCACCACTGTGGTCTCCGTGTTCATTCATTTTTAATAAATAAATTTGCATCGTTCTGAGTCAGCTGGAAATAAAAATGAAATTAATATTAGATGCAAAATGAATGCCTAACATAAAAATTTATACCAAAGACTGCTAAATCAGTATTTTTTCTTAACTAGAGCTTTTCCTTAAGATATGTAAGTCTGTAGTTTGGTAATGTGTTAAGGAGGTTCAGAATTATTTAGCCAGTGGGTCCAAAAAGCTGTGGTTGCCTATGAATCCCCCAACCAAGGAGTGGCTTCTCAGAGGGTGGGGGAGAGATGAACAGGGAAGGCAGCAGAGCCTATGGAAACTGCTGCATCTGGAGTCCCCACTGGAGCTCAGGCATCTTGTTGGAGAATGCAAACAGAAGATGCTCTCGGGGGGCAGGTTGTTCAAATAATTCCAGGTGTTATTTTTCACTCACAGATAAAGAGTTTAAAATATTACTCTGCTCTTTTTACATAATATATTAATGACCACTTAATGTGTTTCCTTTCTCTAGGCAATCTATTAGAGTTCACTGTAAAAATAAATCTATCTAGAGAGTATTTTGCACTTTCCAGAAGGATTTCACATGCATGTTTTTGTTTTATTCTTTTTTTTAATTTTGTATTTCATTAAACTATGTTGTTTTTCACATACTCTCACCTAAGAAAGTAAAAAATTAGCAACCCTATTCAATCTGAAAATTCGGGAGAAATTTTGCATGTTCATCAATTTCCAGGAATCTGGAACTGACTCTGTGTGTGATGGGGTTGGGTGGGACAGTAACCCCAGGGGATATCAAGAACCATTCAGTAGTATAGGGATCTGTGGTTAGATGTTGGGGAAATGTTCTCACAGGGTTTCTCAGCACCTTTTCTTGCTAGTATGCGTTGGAAATCTCTAAAGGGAGATTGACAATAGAGCATACAGCATTTAAAACTTACTTGGGCACTGCTTTGGGAGATCATTCATTAGCCAGTTGTTAACTGGAAGGTGGGTGAGAGAATGTTGTGGGAAAAACTTGAAATGAGTAACTCTTCTGCTTTTGGTTTCACGTTTTCTAAAATGTAACAACTTTCTTCAACTGAAGGTTAGCATCATTAGGTTTGTTAGATGCCTATGACATGACATAGTTTAAGGAAATAGTATAATCAACTACATTAACAGTGTTTAATTTCTTTAACTTTCTATGTTTTTATACCTAGCTACCTTGTTAGTGTAATCACTGCACAAATTTTAAAAGCTTCATGAAGTCAGTAAGATGCAAGTAGCATGTATTGCACGTCATAACTTTAAATGTTTCTAGGCCTGATTTCAAGGACAAATAGCACTTATTTTGATATAATTTACTTCCAAAACAATATGGTATCAATGATACTTCAGTTTTTACGTGAACTGACCAGTTTCCAAATGAGTTTATGCTATAAATTTCTAATGTTTTGTATTTTCTATTTTTAAAACATTATAAATTTAGCATTTATTTATTTAGTATTTATATCCATTTTTGTAGTTGGAGGCTTTTTTCCCTTAAGAATTTCAGCATCTTTGTTCTTAAACACTTTTCTTGATGGTTTTATTTGACAAACATTTCGTCTTCACAACAGTTTTGTAGGAACTATCATCTTTGTTTTACAGATGAAAAGACTGACTCTCAGAAAAGTTAAATGATTTGCCAGTCTGAGAAGGTGATGAACTGGGTTTGAACACAGATCCTCTGACTAAATCTCATGCCTTTTTTAAATCCATGAATGCATTACCTTTTGTAGCCAAAAGTAATCTAAAAAATCTGCTAATTAGAGTGAGGTCTTAGGATTTTTCATTATGGGTAACACCTCTTGGGAAAAGAATATAGCAAGCATGTTTTAACTTGCTTCTAAGGAGGTGTCATGGTGCTGTGGAAATCTCACCAGGCTAAGCCTCCTGAGTCCCTGGTGTGAGTCTAACCCATAAGTAAAGTAGCGGATGATCCTGAACAAGTCATTGCACATCCCTGGACCTCTGTTTTTCCTAGAAAAATAAAAGGGAACAGGGGCTAGATTAAACATCCATCTTAGATGCTTTAGGGGCTGTAGACATTCCTAAGGCTAACTGAAGCTAAGGCATTAGGTACAAAGCTGAATTGCCTTTAGCCAACACCTGCTTAGTTAGGTTTCTCTACATTTCTCTCTGGAGCAGGATGTTCAGCTTTGGGCACTGGTTTGGGTCTCCTGATAACAAAAATTTCGAAGATCACTGCAGAAACCTGTGACTCAGCCTTTACAAGATGGACACAACACTCAGGAGTTTCCACTGTGATGGAAACTCCTCTGAACTTGTGTTATTGTGGTGATCGACCCCCGTATTTGTATCCTTTTATACTTGGCAGAATCACGCCACATGGTTCTCCCAGCAGGCCCTCATCCCTGCTCTGCAGATGAGAAAGTTGAGGCTAGAAGATGTTGCGTGATTTGCCCATGTCATGCAGTAGAGCCAGGATTCCAAGCCTATGCACTTGGTACTGCTCTGCCTCCTGCCATTTGGCAGTTTTATGTTTTCTTTTCATGGGTAATGCTGTGAAGTTTTGTTTTTATTTTTTATTTTTATTTTTTTTTGAGACGGAGTCTTGCTCTGTCACCAGGCTGGAGTGCAGTGGCGTGATCTCGGCTCACTGTAACCTCCACCTCCTGGGTTCAAACGATTCTCCTGCATCAGCCTCCTGAGTAGCTGGGATTACAGGCACATGCCACCATGTCCAGCTAATTTTTGTATTTTTAGTACAGACAGTTTATCCATGTTGGTCAGGATAGTCTTCGTCTCCTGACCTCGTGATCTGCCTGCCTCGGCCTCCCAAAGTGCTGGGATGACAGGTGTGAGCCACCGCACCCAGGCTGTTTTTGTTTTATTTTTTTAAAGATAGATAATTATCTCCCCAGCTACCAATCTAAGAGAAGCATTGCCCGACTTCCTTTTCCACAAGCTTTCAAAAGTGGTGTGAATGTGGAATCTCTGCTTATTGAAAATAAGGTCAACTCACCTGATGAGGGAGGGAAAATCCACCCTGTACTGTTCTTTTTCTTGAGATAGAAGCTTTGTAGATGAGATTTTCCACTTGCTATAATTAGGTGTAACTGTTTATAAATGCTTTTGTTTTTAATCCATCTATAAGACAAATATGTGCCAAAACTTTTTGGTGCTCATGCTTTCAGTTTTACAATTATGATTTTCATCCTCCTTTCTATAGCAGTGTCTGTGAAGTTCTGTGTGCATGCCTAGTGGTACTTCGTTTATGTTATCTCTGGATAAAAAATGGACTATCTACATAGTGCTGTTGTGTGGCCTTCCACATCATATCTCGTGTATCTCTCACTGCTGGGCCCGTTTGGTCTCTGGAGATGCATTCATTGTACTGGCAGTTTACACCAGAGTCACATACAGAATTGGTATGGAAGACAAATAGGCAACTGTTGTCTTTTAAAGAGCAATGGACATGGTATTTGCAGACCTGGGCTCCAGTTCTGGCTTTGCCATTAACAAGCCTGTTGAGACTTTGGTAAGGCACTTCAGCTTTCTGGAGCTTGGTTTCCCAATTAGATTAAGCCAGTGTTTGTGAAGCCTGGCTGCACACCAGAATCACCTGGATTCTTGTATACATTACATAGTTTGAGGCACCCAGCCCAGATCTGCTGAATGAGACTCTCTTGGGAAGGACTAGGGAACATGTCCTGAAACCACCTTGATATTTCTTACTCACCTAGTCTGGCACTAGTCTGTGTATTGAAATTTTAGAACCTTGAAATTAGATGATCTCTAAAATATTTTTTGTTTCTAAAGTTCTTAACAGAGGCATTTTATAAATATGTCTTTACATATTGAATACAGCTGCATATTTAATGTTAACCTAATATTTTAATGTAAGTCTTAATATTTATTTTGGGATCTAATAAAGCAGCTTAGATTTTTAGGTATAATTGGGGTTTATTTTTCACGGTTTTTTCTTTTGCCTCAAAAGTGACATTTATTTAAAGAAAAAAAAAAAACGACAAATTGTCCATCCCTTGGCTCCCTTCCCTCCCCTGCCCTGTTCCTCCCAACTGCCCCTTGGATTGAACCCTGGCTGGGGCTGGGTAGCAGGACAGCTCCTCTCAGATGAAGTCAGCAACACTGATGGGCGTCTCCTTAACAGAGGGGCTGTCAGAGGCCTTAGTGTCTTACGGAATAGTTGTTTTCAAAATGCCATATACTTGATGACTTATAAACCCATTTATTCAAATATGTGAGTATCTCCTGTGTCAGACAGTATGTTATGTGCTAACAGGGCCTCGACATGTGGTCTCATAGACCTGGAGATGAGCGAGACGCAGCCCTTTGTTCATGCAGCTCATGATCTGAATTAATGTTTCTGGGAGAAGTAAAATGCCTTAACACTTCTGTTTTGTTAAACTACATGCACCATGCACGCAGACACAGACACGCACACATACCATATACACATGTACACACAGACACACACATGTACACACACATACCTCATGCAAACTGGTAAGCTGATTCCAGACATCTCCATGCCTTCCAAAGTTATTTTTCCAAGTTTACATTTGCTGCAGTCCCCATAGTCCTTTATTTCCCATATCTCTACTTTGCAATCCAAATGGGATAAGAGGAAATAACGCTTCTTTCTTACCAACCTTTTTTTTGGGCCTACATGGATTTCTTTTTGACTCTCAGTATATAAGCTCCTAATTTTCTTCTATGTGAGAGTTTTTGAATAAACTCTCTCATAGAAGAGTTCATGAAATAAACTTTTAAGACCAAATGAGATTTGTTGTTTTCCTTTTGAAATTATTTCAGTTTTGCCTTATCACAGCTTTTAGGTGACGTAGGTGGCCTGTGACAACAAGGTGTAGCTTTTAAAATTAATTTGGTACATCCATACCTTGTGCTATTAGAAATTTAAATACAATTGTGTTTATAAGATTGTTTCTGAACTCCAACATAAGACCTTAGGATCTCTTTCCCTTTGTGTTTCTCTGCAACTCATTATCTTTATAAGAATCCCAGCCAAAAGCAAAGCTTTTTCAAGAAGAATTCAAGCTCCATAGCATTGTGACCTAAAGGAAGGATTAGAAATGAGGGGAAAAGTTTCTCAGTCTAACCCCGTGTCATATTGGGGGCTTTTCAAACCAAGTAGCTGTCTGTCATTTGCAGTTCTAATGACAAGCATTGCAGTATGAACAAGGCAATGTCAGCAAAATGTTTAGTGTTCGAAGAATCTTTTAAAAGAAAAATTTCAGAATTTTTATTTTACTTATTTTATTTTATTGCAAATTTTTATACTTGTCGTAAGCAATTATTACAAATGTAATAATTATAAAATGTGTAATTAAGTTTATATTATTTTATTACACATTTTTATTTGGCGACTTTTGATGGCATTTTTCCCATGGCCGCCATTTCTAATGAACCATAACAACTTTGCTGATATACAGTTCTTTTATTGCTTTATACAACTTCTATGGGTCTGGTGTTTTGCTTTTGGTTGGGATTATTATCAGTGATGATGAACTGCAGAGAAATAAGGAGAAAAGGGGAAGCTAAGGCAAATCTAAGTTGTCATGTTGGTTTTCAACAGTTGTATTATGAATTCATTCTTATTTAAATTTACAGTAGCACAAAATATAATATGTAACAGATTGTTTATAGAAGCCATAGCTGGTTGACTTCAAAATGATGAAAAGGAAAGAATAAAGGTCTTGTTGATAAAATATGTAATTTAGAAAAACTTAGAACTATGGAAGGAAACAAAGTAATATTAAGAAAACAAGAATCCTGGAGTAGGATGTAAGAAGAAATTGACCCCTAGATTTGAATAATCTTGGAAAAATACAGGAAAGTCCCGTAAGGAAAATAAATCTCTGAAAAGTAGTATTGTACTTTCTAGGCCATACCTACAAGTATTTTTTGAGATGAGAATTAATACTGTTATGAAGTTGAGGAAAGAAAAGCCTGGTGTATCCTCAGTGAAATTCTTTTTGTTTCGTTTTGAGACAAGGCCTTACTTTGTTGCCCAGGCTGGAGCTTGGCAGTGGTGCAGTCACAGCTCACTGTAGCCTTGACCTCCTGGGCTCAAGCGATCCTTTCACCTCAGCCTCTGGAGTAGTTGGAACTACAGGCATGTGCCACTATGCCTGGCTAATTTTTGTAATTTTAATTCTTTGCTGAGGCAGGGTCTCACTGTGTTGCCCAGGCTGGTCTTGAACTCCTGGGCAAAGAGATCCTCCTATCTCAGCCTCTCAAAGTGCCGGGATTATAAGTGTGAGCTACCACACCCATCCGATTGTCAGTGATATTCTAATAAGAGATACAGATTACAAAGCAAAGGTTAATAATGGTGCTGTTTAATTTACCAAGTAGAGATATTTCGTAGAACAGTTTTAAGTTTTAGTTTTAAGTTCTGAAAGTGGTATCAGAGTCTGTCCAACACAGAGAATAAGAAACCAGGGTAAAACAGGAGGAAACAGGTGAGAAAGTTTTTAGTGGGTTAAAAATGATTATCTTTGAAAGGCCAGTTAGGCATACTTTGGAAAACAAAAACTACTTTTGGTGGGGAGGAGGACATATCTTCAAAACTGCATGCTTATAAGCTTCTGTAGTCCATAAACATTCAGGAAACATCACAAAATGTATTTGCAAATTCCGTAAAGTTGGAGAAAAAGGCACAGGGAAACAATCAGCATAACCATAAAAAACAAAGTTCATGCAGACTAAGTTTTCAACACCTAAAGTAAGCAAAGAATACAAGTTTATATCAATATCTTTGAAAACTCAGAAGAACTGAACTATTTTCTAGGAAAATAGTAAGTTATAAAAGTTTACTCAAGCAAATAGAATAAATCTGTAGTCATTAACTAAATTGGCAGTCAAAATGTATAGCTACAATAAAGGCACTTATTCCATAGACAGTTTTAGAGACAAGTTTTATCAATCCTTTTAAAAAAATAGGTGGCTGGATATGGTGGTTCATGCCTGTAATCTCGTCACTTTGGGAATCTGAGGTGAGCAGGTGGCTTGAGCTCAGGAGTTTGAGATAAGCCTGAGCAACATGGTGAAACCCTGTCTCTACTAAAAATACATAAATAGCTGGGTGTGATGGCTCATGCCTGTGGTCCCAGCTACATGGGAGGCTGAGGCAGGAGGACCACTTAAGCCCAGGAGGTCAAGGCTGCAGTGAGTTCTGATCATGCCACTGTATTCCAGCCTGGGTGCAGAGCAAGACCGTGTCAAAAAAAAATTAATTAAAAGTAATAAAACTAAATAAAAACAGGCAACCTCTGTTTTACATTTACTTTTCCAGATAATAGAATGGAAAAGTTCCTCAGTTCCTTATGGGATGCTAGTATAACCCTAATACCAGCATTACGTGAGGGCAATATGGGAAAATTATAGCCCTATCTTTTTTTTTTAAGCACAAATGCAAAAATAATACATAAATCAATAGCAGATTGAACTTGACCATTTATTCAATTGTTAAAAGTGCATCCATATCATAAATGTTATTAGTTCTCCCTAAAATAATCATCTGTATGTTCAATAAAATTTTAATCAAAATCTCCAAAGAATTTTTCATGGAAATTGATAAACTGGTCCTAAAATTTACATAAAAATTAAGAGTTAGATTATTATTCAAGAGGGAAGGTATTTTTATTAGATATCCAACTTAATATGTGGGAGTATAAAATGGCATATAACCACTTTGGAAAACTGTTTGACATTTACTTGAAAAATTAAACATACATCTACTCTATGACCCAGGAATTTCACTCCTATGTATTTACTCAAGAGATGAAAATCAGTTCCATAAAAAGGAATGTCCTTTGGATTTCCTTAGTAGCCCTAAACTGGAGATAGCCTCAACATGCATCAACAGGAGAGTGTACCTCAGGGTTGTTGCCTCTTGGTGACAAAGTAGATGCCGTATCAGTAGGCTTTACAGCCACACTCCATATAGCACATGCAGGAAGCAAGGGGTTTTTTCCTAATGAGGCTTTGCTTTTTATTTGAAAGGGCCGCTTTCCCAGGCTTGATGTTTATCTTTTTGACCAGATTTATGTTACATGAGCCCCAGCCAGCTGTATATTTCAGTCGGACACACCCTAAACAAAGTTGGAGTTGTGTTTGAAAAGAAGGAGCAGGAATGGTAGAGGGCAAAAAGGTGTCAACTGTGTTTGTAATACTTTATTTTCTGGAATTAGATCTGAAGCGTGGGAAAATATCAACATTTGTTAAATCTAGGTGGTAGGGACTTACTTGGGTCTTTTTTTCTTTTCAGTTTTTTTTAGTATTTCATATTTTAAAAAGAAAAAGAGCACAAAGTAATGAAAGATAGTGCTCAGAGCAAGAGCAGCAGTGATCGGTGCCATTCTGGTCATTGAAACCTGAATAACAGAAGAGAGTGCATGTGCCCTAAATATGTGAAGAACATCACATTTGCAAGTTAGAAGGGAGATGGGGAAGGTGATGATAGGCTATGGCTGGGAAGATAGGCTGGGTAAGATGACCTTGAAACATGGCAGTGATCCAAAATCATGAATGTGAAGGTCAAAAAGGGGTGAGGATGATCTGCTTACGCCAACTGCTGTGGCATCTGACTTTCGGCCATCAGCGTCTTTATAAAAAGGACACTCATGGGAAATTCCAAACATGAACTTTTGAGGGTGAAATGAATGTGAACAACAGCACATTTTTCATGAGTCACTGGTGGACTTGCTACTAGGAATCCATAGTCAACATAATGCCTTGTCATACAGCTGATGTTGAAAGCAATACCTGTAGATTGTCATACATTATAATCTTGTACTGTCTTCCTTCACTTATCACCTTTAATTGCCTTCAAATTATTACAGATGTTATAGAATAAGTGATTACATTCTATAGAGGATAGTCTCATATTTTGAAATACCTGCCTGGGATCGTATAAATGAAACTTAAAATGTTTTCCTGTTTTTCTGATTTGGAGCCTTGGATTTTGACCAAATGAAGTAGTAAATAGCAGTAAGCTGTATTTATGTACTTTCCCCTCTCCTGGCTATTTGCCTCTGAATAATGAATTTTCCTAGAAAATGCTTTCTGCAGGCAGACAGATTGTACCTGTTTAGAAAAATGTAATCCTGCTGAAGAGATGGTTCCTTCCTGGTTTGCATATCTTGCTGTGTTCCTTTTTAGCTTACAGACACAGTGGCCTCTGTCTAGACTGCTGCCTCTGCCCTTCTCTTACATTATTCATGCCATGGACCTGGAGCACCCACTGAGAGTCAGAGCCCCTTTTTTTTTTTTCCAATTATTTTATCTGAGATGTTGTGGTCGAAACCATTACTCTCTGTTTTTTATTTTTTATCTTCAAGGCTAAGCAGCTTTATATGTTTGCTTTTAAATTTACTTAAAGTTTTCCTGACATCAGTATTTCTTAGCTATCTTTCTTACTGTATTGGTTATTTTTCTCTTCTACCTGTATGTTTTAATGCAGTCTGTTAAAATTTTAATGTGTTTTTTTTAAAAATCCAAAAAACAGCACTTTGGGAGGCCGAGACGGGCAGATCACGAGGTCAGGAGATGGAGACCATCCTGGCTAACACGGTGAAACCCCGTCTCTACTAAAAAATACAAAAAAAAAAACTAGCCGGGCGAGGTGGCGGGTGCCTGTAGTCCCAGCTACTCGGGAGGCTGAGGCAGGAGAATGGCGTGAACCCGGGAGGCGGAGCTTGCAGTGAGCCGAGATGGCGCCACTGCACCTCCAGCCTGGGCAGCAGGGCGAGACTCTGTCTCAAAAAAAAAAAAAAAAATCAAAAAAATTTGATTCCTGGTAGAATTTTAAACAAGAAAACTTCATAGGCAGTTTCTCAATTAATGTAGGAATACTAAAGTCATGTAATCTTGTTCATCAGTACTAGAAATGGCAGGCATAGAACTTGAATCTAGACATTAGTTTTGTTTTCCTGAATATTAATTTGTCTTTGTATAATTAGGGGGAAACGGCTTTTGGCTGGATTCACCCAAAGCCAGTGCTCTTTGGGATTTTCAGAGGAACACGTGGACCACTGAGGATAGAGGGCTGCGGTGGGCTGCTCCTTTACTTTTCTCCCCCAGTGGCATGAATTTAAAACTTATGAAAGCAAAATGCCCATGTAGGTTGTCGAGTCAAGAGTGACTTCAGTATGAAGAAAGCCAGAGTGCCCCCTCTAAACAGCAGAACTTGCCACTGAAAGACACATGCTTCCCAGCCTCGGAGCTGCACTGTGGTGAGACAGCGCTATCTGTTATGTGAATTTCTATGATGTGACGTGTGTTACTGCACATAACCACGTATGATAAGACACATAGGCCCCGAAGGGAGAAGCCACAGGCACAGCCCCAGAGCGGCTCTGTCCTTCAGGCCTTGAATTTCTCCCTCTGAAAAAGCAGCAACAAGTTCTGGTTAAAAATAATAATAATAAAATATAAAATGACATCTGGCTTATGTGCACCTCCTGGGCCTCTCTCAGTTTCCTACTCATACCTAAGAAAACCCAGCAAAGGGTGGAAGCTCACACTCTGCCCCACAGAATGGGCATGAAAGGTAAAGTGTTACCTGCCCCTGCTGTGTCCCCACCTAAAAGCAGGGAGACTCTTGGACCCCATCATGTCTCCAGTTCTGAAATACAACCTTGGTACCAGCCAAGTGGAGGGCATCATCCTCCACTGTGTGCTTCTGACTTCTGAGGCTGCCAAAGCATTGTGATGTCTCTTGTCGTTCTCCAGGCAGGAAGGGGGGAAGTAGTAAAAAGCCTACAGAGGAGTAAGAAAAATGTGTCAAGAAACAAAAGCTGTAATGCTGGGGTGAAGAATAAGAAAATGACTCTTGTGTCAGAATATTCATATCCATGGTTTTTTTTTCAATTGTCAGCCCTCCCAGGAGTCACCAAATTTGAAGGTTATTATAGTCAGTTAATACCACACACACACACACACACACACACACACACACACACACCCCACATTCATAGCACTATGCTGAATGGTTTGGATTAGATTTGGTAAGAAAAAGACAGGTTGCAGCCTGGAGGGGATTTAGGACAGAGATTGTATCTGTTTAGTTTATTATCTATACCCAGTACCCTGTACGTGATACGGACCCAGTACTTATTTGTGCAGTAAATAGATGAATTTATGAAGTAAATGGATGATTTTGGAATAACAGGTTTTCACTCTGGGTAAAGATCTGAAGAATGGAATGAGCACATGATGTAGGAGCCAAACTCTGCCCAAGAGAATCTGTATAAAGAAGCCCTCTAAAGTAACAATAGGGTTAGTTAATGTGGGGCCTTCTTTGCCAGACTCTGGAATGTATGTTTGATTATACACATGCTACAGGAGCCAGTGTATGGTTGGAAGAAACGATGCACAGTGTAATGAGTGGATCCTGGCTGGCCAGGTCAGCCTGGCAGTGGTTTGGCGGGAAGAGGGTACTGAGGGCAAGAGAATCAGTGAGTGCCCCTTTAGAGTATGTCAAGCATGCCAGCTTTTGGAATCCCCAGTACCGTGTCCCTTCACCCCTCAGATTTGAGTCTATTTAAGATGACTTTTCTTTTAAAATGTGTGCATTAGATTTTGCTTCGTGAAGGCTGCAAGAAGATTCTCGTAGCTGACTCTTTGTCCTTACTGAAGAAAATGCACCGAACTCAGATGAAAGGTGTTCTTGTTGATGGTGGGTAAAATTGAAATAATCATATGGACTACATGCCCTGCTTTCAGAAACGGCCGAGCAGGTATAAACAGGGCATAATCCAAAGTGTGTGTGCTTTCTTACAGAGGAGAACATCTGTGAGTCGTGCCTTTCCCCTATTCTTCCATCAGGTAAGAAGGTTTTCCCAAAAACTTTCCCAAATATATATTTTAATGATGAGTGGAATCAAAATTTTGGAATTAGCCAACTACCGTTTATAAAAAATGTATAACTTTCAGAATAACCCAGTGGAGAGAAGTGTTGTGGCTCGCATCCCACTCAGTGGAATGCGGGTGTTGCCATTGCTTAGAGCTGAGGTTCTCAAGCTGTAGGGTGAGTCAGCATCACCCACCAGGCTTGTTGGAACCCAGATCGCTGGCCCAGTCAGTCTCCCTAGAGTCTCTGGTTGCAAACTTCCAGGGCAGGAACTGAGAAATCTAACAAGTTCCCAGGTAATGTTGATGCCACTGGTTCGGGGGCCCTTCTTTTAGAACTGTAATCTAGGATAAAACAAAATGAAAACTAACCATCAGCATTTAAATTTCAAGGTAGGAGAATCATGTATGTGTCTGGGAAAAAAAATTATAGGTAGCATTCTCTTTAATCTTTTTCTCTGCTATATGGTTCTACATGCCCAAGTTATCTCACATTTCAATGGAAACATACATAATACCTGCCATCTAATTGGAACTGCCAGTCTTTAAAAGACATAAGCATTTGTTTATTTCTAGTTCTTAGCAGAGATATATATATATGTCTTCATCTGTAATGAAAAGCACCTTCTTAAGGTTCATTATGACATAAGAAATTTGCATAATTCGAAAGCGGAAATTAACAAAGCATTGTCAGGATGCTAACAAATGCTTTTCAAATGTAAGTTCAGCATAACAAAGTACTAAAAGACCTAGTTGACCTCATATTTACTTAGCATTAAAGGATTATTTCGTGGGTCAGCGCATGAGAAGTTTTTCTACTTAGGTTCTTTTCTAGAGGAATTAGATTTGGATGTTTACGTGTGAATTAGATTTGGATGTTTAAGTGCTTCTGTTGAAAACTGCAGTGGGCTCAGATGAAGAAGTGAGCTTCCGTAGCGTTTCAGTCAGTGTTGCAGCAAAAAGGAACCACATACATTCCCACTCTACAGTTAGATTTAATTCCAAATTTAATCTGCTGATGACACTAAATCTTACCAAAAATAAGCTGGCCACACAGAGCAGAAACAGATGAGGGGATTTGCCCAAGTAGAAGTGCAGTAAAATGCAAGGTCACAGCCTGGGCTTGTAACCCAGGTCTGCCTCTGAAGTCAGTGTGTGGTCTTGGCAAAGGTAGCGGGTGGACGGGGAAAGCATTTTTATGAAGCCACAGACTTGACTTCAGCTGTGGTGTATGATGATTATAGGGGTTAGGGGCATGTCGGCACATACACATGCTGGTTTTCAAAATAAAGGTTACTGCAGTTTGTCCTCAGTGTAGTCTTGGTAACTGACACAGAGGCTAAGCAAGTAACCTGTGAATCACATAGCAACATGATTATAATACCTGTTTTGTGTCTGATCATAACACCCCTCAGGAATGCTTTTGTAAATAAGCCACTCTCCAAAGGCAGCTTATTGCTGAAAATTAAACTGCAACTGGACTTTCAGTTGGGATTGGTTTAAAATGATCTTGCTTGTTGCATTGAGTTCTCCTCCTTTCTCTGCCCTCCTCGCCAGATGCAGCTAAGCCCTTCAGCGTGGTGGTCTTCCATTGCCGGCACATGTTCCACAAGGAGTGCCTGCCCATGCCCAGCATGGTGAGTTGGCAGCTTGGTACCTATCAACAAGAGGGAAATTAACACACTTAGAGGAATGTGCTTGAATCACAACCCGTCATCCTTATGGCTATATGGCTTAAAAAAATATAGAGAGATTCATATCACATAACAAAAACTAATCTAGTTTTTAAATGTAAAAATATTCAGAAATGTTTTGTATACTATAGTAAGTATAAAAGCATACCCATTTGAAGGAATTCATTCAGGCCAAATTGACAGCTGTCGTGCTTGAAGAGATGAGCAACAACAGTAGAGAGCCATTGTGTATCTTATGTGTTTTCCAGCCTGATTTGTGTTCCATGATGCTATCATTTTTTTAGTGTCGTGTTCCCCCAGGTCACACTAGACTTATTCTGCTGTTGGGTGTCCTTTGAGTCGCAGAGTAACAGCTGATCTAGACTGAATCCTATGTTAACCAGAAATAAACTCCAGAAAAAGGAGTGACATTGTATTACTTCCTCTCCACCCCCTGGCTAATGTTACCATAGTATTTCTGAATATGAGAGTAGAAAAAGATCATGTTTTAAATCTGTGTTTTTAAATTGCGTTTTTAGAACTCTGCTGCACAGTTCTGCAACATCTGCAGTGCTAAGAACCGTGGACCAGGAAGTGCAATTTTGGAGATGAAAAAATAGCTCATTTCTGCTTGTCAGTCTCCTCGTCACCACTTTTTGAGACTGTTTTTGCAACAACAGAAGCATTTGTTGACACTCGTGCTGTTAAGAGATTTGTTTATGTTTATATTATGCTCAAAAACAGTTTCTTCATCTATTCCTGTGCTAATGGTTTCTCTTTGCAGTTGACAGAGAATTTGGGGCTCTCTTCATGCCTTGACATTTTGGGGTCCATATTTTGTTATTTATTTGTTTGGTTCATTCTTTATATAGTAATGGAAACATAAGTCTAGGAGTTAGAAATGAATTTTTTAGACCTTAGTAAAACCATTTAACCATAAAATGGACTACTGAGAATTCTCCCAGCTGCCTGAAAGCGTCGCCAACTGTGGTTATCCTGCAAGCTACTACCTGCAACCTGGACCTTGTTTCCATGTGCTCTGCTGGCTACCGTTCTTGCATTCTGGGTTTGACTTTTTTCTATGTCATCATCTATGGTTATCCTCTAAATAGGCATTTAATGAAACATTATACAAATTGTCACTCATTTGGTGACATCTGGGAATAACAGCAGGCTGATGTCCTCCACCATTATGTTTACTAATCACATGTTCTGTGTGCTCTGACGACTGGCAGATTATCCGGCCATGGCAGACACTCAGCATTTATTGATTGAATAAATGTTAGCTCTTCTCATTGTGAAGGACTCACTTTTAGTGGGGTGAACAAATGCAATTAAGAATTCTGGCACCCTTGTAAGGAAGAAAAGAGAGTTCAACACCTTCGAATCTGAGCGCTTGTGGCTAGGGTTTGCCAGGAGGGAGGAAACCAGTGACCCTGAAAACTGAGGGTGTCTCAGGAGCAGTAGGACAACCTGATGCTGAAGGATGGGCTAATGATGTTTCCTCTGGCCTTCTCTGGTGCCTCCATTGCCCTCATGGAACAGAGCATATCATAGAGGGAGAAAAGTCAAACTTGTAATTGTGTCTTACAGTTATTGGCGTCATCTTCCTTGGGATATATGGTCATCCTCTAATGAATGTAAAAGTGTGCAAAACACATCCTCATTGTTCCTGTTCTCTTTGTCCCATGAATGGGAACAAATACAGCTTTCTGCTTCTGACTTTTTGGGGAAAGGACGGGGTGCTGGTGAGTACTGACAGCATGCCAGCTACCGAAGTCACCCAGCCATTCCCGTTAGCAACAGTTCATTTAATTATCACAGCGTTGCCAGGAAGAAGATCTGATACACCTTGGTGTACAGATGAAGACATCAAAATGTAGAGATGTTTTTGAGGTCACAGAGGTGACTGCCTAACTTCACAGCAGGGCTCCTGATCCCTTTAAGAAATCATAGGGCCAGCCGGGCATGGTGGCTCATGCCTGTAATTCCAGCACTTTGAGAGGCTGAGGCAGGTGGATCACCTGAGGGTCGGGAGTTCAAGACCAGCCTGACCAACATGGAGAAACCCCATCTCTACTAAAAATACAAAATTAGCCAGTCATGGTGGTGCATGCCTGTAATCCCAGCTACTCGGGAGGCTGAGGCAGGAGAATCGCTTGAACCCGGGAGACGTAGGTTGCGGTGAACTGAGATCGCGCCATTGCACTTCCAGCCTGGACAACAAGAGGAAAACTCCGTTTCAAAAAAAAGAAAAGAAAAGAAATCACAGGGCCAAGTTCAAAGGAAATACACAGAACATATTTTCACATTAGAGTTAAGAATTCTCTAGCAGACAACAGATTTTTTTGTTGTTGTTAGTCACAAATACTTAGAACTGGAAGGCTCTTTGTTGTTATTGAATGTACCCCTCAGCCTTCTCAGCATTTCCTTATCCCAAGACTAGTGCTCTTTCTGCTACACCGCTGTTTTCAGTTTTGAGTTTTGTTCTTACCCAATTGTTTTTTGTTTTCAACGTTACCAATTCAAAGATTCAGTTTATTACATTTACATTAATCCCCTCTTAGGATTTGAGCAAGCTCATTTCCAGAGAAGTTGTTTAAGATCATCAATAGGATTTGCTAATTTCAGTGAAGTCATTTTACTTCAGGGTAAATTATCCTAGTTACCAAGTCCCATTTGGACATAAAGAAAATCCTACTTACAGAAAAGGAGATAATAATTAAACAGTCTTCATTTTTAAGTAACTGATTTAAAAGGAAAATAATAAAATATGTTCGTTTATCATTTCAGAAATTGCTGTAACACATTGGAAAATTCCTGAACAATATAGATTTTATTGTTAATAAGAAACACTAGCTTTCCTTCCTTAGAATGACTTTTCTTTTGAATAAGCAATATTGGGTGATGTATTAAAGGATATTCAGTCCTTTTTACTTTTCATCAACCTATAATGGCTTAAATATGGCAAAATAATCCAAGTGTTAGTCAATTATTTTTCATGTGTGACTAGCCCAATTTAAAATACAGGTAAAAAAGCAAAGCCATTTCCCTTGTATTGGGGAAGAACATAGTTGCAAAGTACAAACTTCATAAGCTATTCCTTTTTTTTTTTTTTTTTATGAGAATGAGTCTCATTTTATGAGAATGAGTCTCTGGCTGAAGTGCAGTGGCGTGATCTTGGCTCACTGCAACCTCCGCCTCCTGGGTTCAAGTGATTCTCCTGCCCTAGCTTCCGGAGTAGCTGGGAGTACAGGCACGCATCACTATGCCCAGCTAATTTTTTGTACTTTAGTTGAAATGAGGTTTCATCATGTTGCCCAAGCTGGTCTTGAACTTCTGAACTCAGGCAATCTGCCCACCTTGGCCTTCCAAAGTGTTAGGATTACAGGCATGAATCACCACGCCCGGCTAAGAAAGCTGTTCTTGAAGTGTGAAACAGCCAGGCTCAAAATTATTTTGGAGTGCTTTTAGTTTGCTTTTGTTTTTAGCCAAAGGGATTTCATACTGGTTTAATTATGTTCATCCTTGAGAATTCTTGAGAAGTTTCCAACAGATTTTTAGTTCATTTTGATGCTGTTACAGTGTTAAACTATATACAGTTGACCCTTGAACAACACAGGTTGGAACTGCAGGGATCCACTTATACATGGATTTTCTTCTGCTTCTGCCACCCCTGAGACAGCAAGACCAGGCCCTCCCCTTCCTCCTCCTTCTCCACCTACTCAGTATGAAGGCGACAGATGAAAGCCTTATGATGATCCATTTCTACTTAATGAGTAGTAAATATATTTTCTTTCTCTTGTGATTTTCTTACTATTTTCTTTAGCTTATGTTATTATAAGAATATGGCATATAATGTAAATAAAATACAAAATATGTGTTAATGGTCTATTTATGTCACCAGTAAGGCTTCCAGTCCACGGTAGGCTATTAGTAGTTAGGTTTTGGGGGAATTATCGTGGATTTTTGACTGCATGGGGTGTCAGCACCTCATCCCCCACATTGCTCAAGGATCTACTTTTAATATTAAAAATCAAACATGCATTGAGTAATTACTATGTGTCAGGAATTATTGGAAGCACTTTGCTTATACTATTTAATTGTGTTAATACGGCCCTATGAAATTGATGTTATTACCGTCATCGTCATTTTACGGATGCAGAAACTGAAGCACATAAAGGTTAAGTGACTTGTCCAGGGTCAGGTAGCTGATAGTGGAACACCTAGCTGAAATTCAGTCCCATGCAGTCACCTTCAGAGTGCCTGATCTTAACTGGCGCATATTTGATTTTTTTTGTTGTGAAAACATACTTATTTGAGCTGTTTTGGTCAGTGGATAGAAAGCAAAATCCACTCTTGGAATAGAAAGGGATTTATTACAAAGTGTTGAATGGCTTACAAAATCATTGATGGGAATCAAAGAAACAATAAGGGAGCTTTCAAGCAATTCACAAAGCCACCCCACAGAACTGGGCTGCCCAGAGAACCACTGCCCCACCACCATCAGATGATGGGCTACACATAGCAGTGTCAGTTGTCACTTTTAAGTAAACATTGGTAAATAAAAATGTATACATTACTCAGTTTCTCCTAAAGCCCTTTCTTGGTAACATTAAGTCATGTGTATACATATGTGTGTGGGAGACATTTCTATGTGTTAAATACTGCGTCAGTTCATTCTGGTTTCTATTATCAGGACTCAGGCTACTAAAACCACCAATTTTGGTACTAAACTGTAACTCTCACTTCCCATTCCTGGCACGCTTAGCTGAATGCTGATTTGTGAAATCTGGAATGAAGTTCCTTCTTTTCTCATGCAGTGCAGGTTTTGGAGTCATTAGAATCAATGCAACATTCATAGTAAAGATAAGACAGGAGCAAGAATGAGAAGCCCAGCCTGCAAAAGCAGGTCTCCAGAGTTGGTCACTCTCCAGACGTTTCCTGACCTACCAGAATCGTGGTTCTTAATGAAAACAAAGTCATGCCATTCCCCTTCTCCAGTCCCATGGGAGTCTTTGTGCCCCGTGTGTGAAAGGGCTTGTAGTCTTTGGCTTGGCTTAAGCAACCCATTGCATTGAACTTTGCAGCCTCCCTTTTTCACTCCCTGAACTCTGGCCATTGTGAGTATACTTGTGGTTCCCTTCACCCCTGTATTGCTGCTATCCTTCATCCTCTAATACCTTGCTCAGACGGGACTCCTTGCTCACCCTGATGTCCTTAGACTGGGTAGGAGACCTCTCACTTGTCCTCATATAGTACCCAGGGACCCATCTGCCTTGTCACACTGCATTGTAGTTGTCTGTGAAGCAAGTATAATCTTAGTCGACAAACTCAGGTCTACAAATGAATAAGGTTTTTAAGTTTTCTCTTGAGTTCACGTTCTACCTAGTGGCATAAACTTAACTTAGTTCATAGTAAACTCAGCTAAATCAGGCTTTTCTTGATTAGTTTAGGCACCCCCTCCTCTCGCAGGTTGCCTTGAAGTTTGGGGGTTGTGACAGGAATGATCTCCTTGTGCCCCAGAATCAATTAAAAGGAGGCATGTGGTCCTCAGTGGAGCTGTATCCAGGCTGGCATTGGCTGGAATGCCATCATTCCACCGGCCCCCCAGCATCTTCATCTGCTGCCATCATTTCTAGAATGTCTTCAGTCCCAGCTGGCTGTGGTCATCAGTCCTTGCAGTAACCCTGCTGCTTCTGACAAGCCCCTGCCACATCTCTGTCTGGGCTGGGAAAACTTGATGAACTGCCTCATGGCTCTGATGGTGGAAAATGCAGACTTCACCACGCAAGTTGATCTTTCTTGCTTCCTCACCATGCCCAAGAGTCCATTAAACCTCGTTTTTTTTTTTTTTTTTTTTTTTTTTTTTTTTTTTGGTAAATTGCCTAGTCTTGGGTACGTTTTTATCAGCAGTGAGAATGAACTAATACAAGTTAAAACATTTTTTTCCAAAATTAATATTTTTGCCCCAGTTATTCCAGATAGCCTCAATCTTCTTTTTTGCTTTGATGTTGACACGTCAGTGATATATTTTCAAAATTCCATCAACTCATCTTTGACTAGAGTGATTATATATTTGTGATCCAAATCAGAGCACTTTGAGGTGTAAAGGGCATTATTAAAAATGACTCCAGGGCTGGTGCGATGGCCCATGCCCATAATCCCAGCACTTTGGGAGGCTGAGATGAGAGGATTGCTTGAACTCAGGAGTTTGAAACCAGCCCGGGCAACATGGAAAAACCCCATCTCTGTTTAAAAAATAGCTATATGTATATACATATAAAATAAAAATAAATGACTCCAAGCAAACTAGTGAAACCACAACTGTTCCTGGCAACCTAAGAAGTATCTCATCCAATCTCCACTGTGTAGTACTATTGATGCAATACTGCATGTAACAGAATGAGGAAAATAATGTTACTTAAAGCCAAACTGGTTCTGCCTTCTCAGGGAAATTATGTAGGTCATATCAGAGGAAAAAAATATTTATACTACACACTTCCACTTATAAAGACTAGTGACTCAATAGAATGGAGGCTGAAGAGGAAGAGAAAACACTAAAACTTCAAAGCCTCCTCAAATTCCTTGCTCCTAAGCAGAGCAAATTATTGAATCTTTAGATAGGTAGGAATTAGCCTAGAGTTCCATAAGAGAATTAGCAGTGAGACTTTCTAATGTGAGGGGAATTGAGAGGTGAGGGTTTTAGGGAAAGAGTAAATCAAGCAACCTGAGCAATCAAAGAGCATTTTAAGAAAGGAAAGGTTAATACTCAATTTTATGTTGCATTGCTGCTAAACCCGTCCATCTTCCGCAAATGTTCAGTAAAGTTTGGTATAAAAACAATGTCATCTCTGAGTAGTTTTTAGGGAAAACTGAGGAGCTGTGTTCCAATCTGGGACCCTGAGGAGCAGAAAGAAGTGAACAGCAGGAGGCAGGAGCTGGAGTCTAATGGGAACGGGAATTTAGACCCACAAGAGACAAGAAGATATAAAAACCCTAAAATTTGCAGAAATGTCAACAGACTAGTCTTCCCAAAGAACAATGGAGAAAGGCATTGAGCCAAATTTAGATGGATTCAAAAGACTGGGTGACCTCAGCTACGTCAAATTACACGTTTCTATCTCTATTGATGAAATTTGGCTAAAGAGGGCAAATAATTTCAGTTTAGAAACTGCATACATTTTGTCACCAGGATTTTATTCTAATCCTAGTGCGTATTGTATTTTATAGACACATCTGCGCCTCCTGGTTTATGATCCATTTACATCATGTTCTGTGTGAAAATAAGAGAATTTTTAGATGACACAAGTAAGGGTGAAAGGAACTCACAAATGACAGACTCAAGAATGAAAATTACCATGTAATTTTTTAATAATTATAGCACAATCAATAGAGATGAAATGCAAAATTCTGCAATTATACTCAGAAAATTATTCATACAAGGATGAGTAAGGAGATACTTGGTTAGTATTCCAAATGAAAAGAGAGGCCTTGGGTAAGAAAGCTGGAGCATTTTCCTCTGGAGTTAGATCTAAGTTTTAATCTCTGCTCTGTCACTTACTAAGCAACAATTAAGTACTTAACATTTCTAGGCTTTGCTTTCCTCATGTGTAAAATGGGGTGATGATAATAACATCTACTTGGGAGGATATTAACAGCATTAGGTGAGATGATGCATGCAAAATGCATAGCTAATGCTAGCATAGGAAGAGTAACTACCACGTAGCAAATGCTTCATAAGTGTCAGCATCCAAGATGGTCCCCATGATCCCCACCTCTACCAGGGTTGGTTTGTGTGACCAAAAGAATATGGCAGAATGGACAGAACATCCCTTCCAAGATTAGTTAATAAGACAGCAATTTGATATCATGGATGCCATCTGAAAGAAGCCATGTTGTGAATGAAGAGACCCATTTGGTGAAGAATGGAAGCACCCTGCCAAAAGCCATAGGAGTGAACCTGGAAGTGATCCTCCAGTTGCAGTCAAATCCTCAGAGTCAGGAATCCCAGCCAAAACCTTGACTATAACCTCATGTAAGGCTGTGAGCTAGAACCACCCACCTAAGGCATTCCTGGATTTCTGATCTTCTGAACTGTATGAGATGATAAATGTTTGAAGTTGCTAAATTTGGGAGTGGGGAAGCACAATTTGTTATGCAGCAGTAGGTAACTAATACAGTAATCCATTAATAATCAGCCTGGTTTCTATTACTTGACTACAAATATGGACCATCAGTGATTCCTAGAATGAAAATTGAATGCAGCATTTTAATGGGCTGTTCATCCTATTCACAGAAAGTAGCATTCTCCATTGTGCATCTCAGAACACTTTGTTTAGGGCGTTTTTTTTAAACAAGCATTTTGACAAAGTAGACAGGAGTCATTAGGAGAGTGATAGAATTTGAAATCTTAAAATTTAAGAAACTAGTTTCTTTCCAAGATAGCTGAATAGGAACAGCTGTGGTGTGCAGCTCTCAGCATGATTGATGCAGAAGATGGGTGATTTCTGCATTTCCAACTGAGGTACCTGGTTCATCTCACTGGGATTGGTTGGACAGTGAATGCAGCCCACAGAGGGTGAGCAGAAGCAGGGCGGGGCATCACCTCACCTGGGAAGCACAAGAGGTCAGGGATTTCCCTTTCCTAGCCAAGGGAAGCTGTGACAGACTGTACCGGGAAAATCGGGACACTGCCACCTAAATACTGCGCTTTTCCAACAGTCTTAGCAAATGGCACATCAGGAGATTATATCGCATGCCTGGCTCAGCAGGTCCCACACCCACGGAGCCTTGCTCACTGCTAGCACAGCAGTCCAAGATCGAACTGCGAGGCGGCAGCCCTGGCTGAGGGGAGGGGCGTCTGCCGTTGCTGAGGCTTGAGAAGATAAAGCAGCTGGGTAGCTCAAACTGGGTGGAGACCACCACAGCTCAATGAGGCCCACATGCCTGTATAGACTCCACCTCTGGGAGCAGGGCATAGCTGAACAAAAGGCAGCAGAAACTTCTGTAGACTTAAACATCCCTGTGTGATAGCTCTGAAGAGAGCAGTGGTTCTCCCAGCATGGTGTTTGAGCTCTGAGAATGGACAGACTGCCTCCTCAAGTGGGTCCCTGACCCCCATGTAGCCTAACTGGGAGACACCTCCCTGTAGGGGCTGACTGACAGCTCATACAGCCAGATGCCCCTCTGAGACGAAGCTTCCAGAGGATGGATCAGGTAGCAATATTTGCTGTTCTGCAATATCTGCTGCTCTGTAGCCTCCGCTGGTTATACCCAGGCAAACAGAGTCTGCAGTGGACCTCCAGCAAACTCCAACAAGCTGAGGGACCTGACTGTTAGAAGGAAAACTAACAGAAAGAAATAGCACCAACATCAACAAAAAGGACATCCACACCAAAACCCCATCTGTAGGTCGCCATCATCAAAGACCAAAGGTAGATAAAACCACAAAGATGGGGAGAAACCACAGCAGAAAAGGTGAAAATTCTAAAAACCAGAGGGCCTCTTCTCCTCCAAAAGATCACAGCTCCTCGCCAGCAAGGAAACAATGCTGGACAGAGAATGACTGACAAGTTGGCAGAAGTAGGCTTCAGAAGGTCAGTAATAACAAACTTCTCCAAGCTAAAGGAGGATGTTCGAACCCATCACAAGGAAGCTAAAAACCTTGAAAAAAGATTAGATGAATGGCTAACTAGAATAAACAGTGTAGAGAAGACCTTAAATGAACTGATGGAGCTGAAAACCATGGCACAAGAACTATGTGACATATTAACAAGATTCAGTAGCCAATTTGATCAAATGGAAGAAAGGATATCAGTGATTGAAGATCAAATTAATGAAATGAGAAGAGAAGTTTAGAGGAAAAAAAAAAGAGTAAACAGAAATGAACAAAGCCTCCAAGAAATATGGGACTATGTGAAAAGACCAAATCTACGTTAGATTGGTGTACCTGAAAGTGACAGGGAAAATGGAACCAGGCTGGAAAACACTTCAGGATATTATCCAGGAGAACTTCTCCAACCTAACAAGGCAGGCCAACATTCAAACTCGGGAAATACAGAGAACACCACAAAGATACTCCTCAAGAAGAGCAACCCCAAGATGCATAATTGTCATAACAAGGTTGAAATGAAGGAAAAAATGTTAAAGGCAGCCAGAGAGAAACATCGGGTGACCTACAAAGGGAAGCCCATCCAACTAACAGTGGATCTCTCAGCAGAAACTCTACAAGCCAGAAGAGAGTGGGGGGCCAATATTCAACATTTGTAAAGAAAAGAATTTTCAACCCAGAATTTCATAACCAGCCAAACTAAGCTTCATAAGTGAAGGAGAAATGAAATCCTTTACAGACAAGCAAATGCTGAGAGATTTTGTCACCACCAGCCTGCATGACAAGAGCTCCTGAAGGAAGCACTAAACATGGAAAGGAACAACCGGTACCAGCCACTGCAAAAACATGCCAAATTGTAAATACCATCAATGCTAGGAAGAAACTGCATCAACTAACGGGCAAAATAACCAGTTAACATCATAATGACAGCATCAAATTCACACATAACAATATTAACCTTAAATGTAAATGGACTAAATGCCCCAATTAAAAGACACAGACTGGCAAATTGGATAAAGAATCAAGACCCATCAGTGTTGTATTCAGGAGACCCATCTCACATGCAGAGACAAACATAGGCTCACAATAAAGGGATGGAGGAAGATCTACCAATCACATGGAAAGAAAAAAAAAAAAAAAGCAGGGTTGAAAATCCTACTCTGTGATGAAACAGACTTTAAACCAACAAAGATCAAAAGACACAAGGCCATTACATAATGGTAAAGGGGTCAATTCAACAAGAAGAGCTGACTATCCTAAATATATGTGCACCCAATACAGGAGCGCCCAGATTCATAAAACAAGTCCTTAGAGACCTACAAAAAGACTGACTCCCACACAATAATATTGGGAGAGTTTAACACCCCACTGTCAATATTAGATAGATCAGTGAGGCAGAAGGTTAAGAAGGATATCCAGGACTTGAACTCAGCCCTGCACCAAGCAGACCTAATAGATATCTACAGAACTCTCCACCCCAAATCAACAGAATATACATTCTTCTCAGCACCACATTGCACTTATTCCAAAATTGACCCCACAGTTGGAAGTAAAGCACTCCTTAGCAAATGTAAAAGAACAGAAATCACCACAAACTGTCTCTCAGACCGCATAGTTGGAAATAAAGCACTTCTCAGCAAATGTAAAAGAACAGAAATCACCACAAACTGTCTCTCAGACCGCATAGTTGGAAATAAAGCACTTCGCAGCAAATGTAAAAGAACAGAAATCACTACAAACTATCTCTCAGACCACAGTGCAACCAAATTAGAACTCAGGATTAAGAAACTCAATCAAAACCACACAACTACATGGAAACTGAACAACCTGCTCCTGAATGACTACTGGGTAAATAATGAAATGAAGGTTGAAATAAAGATGTTATTTGAAACCAATGAGAACAAAGACACAATGTACCAGAATCTCTGGGACACATTTAAAGCAGTATGTGGAGGGAAATTTATAGCACTAAATACCCACAAGAGAAAGCAAGAGAAGATCTAAAATCAACACCCTAACATCACAATTAAAATAACTAGAGAGGCAAGAGCAAACAAATTCAAAAGCTAGCAGAAGGCAAGAAATAACTAAGATCAGAGCAGAACTGAAGGAGATAGAGACACAAAAATCCCTCCAAAAAATAACGAATGCAGGAGCTGGTTTTTTGAAAACATCAACAAAATTGATAGACCGCTAGCAAGACTAATAAAGAAGAAAAGAAGAATCAAATAGATGCAATAAAAAATGATAAAGGGGATATCACCAACAATCCCACAGAAATACAAACTACCATCAGAGAATACCTCTACACAAATAAACTAGAAAATCTAGAAGAAATGGATGAATTCCTGGACACATACACCCTCCCAAGACTAAACCAGGAAGAAGTTGAATGACTGAATATACCAATAACAGGCTCTGAAATTGAGGCAATAATTAATAGCCCACCAACCAAAAAGCCCAGGACCAGATGGATTCACAACCGAATTCTACCAGAGGTAAAAAGAGGAGCTGGTACCATTCTTTCTGAAACTATTCCAATCAATAGAGAAAGAGGGAATCCTCCCTAACTCATTTTATGAGGCCAGCATCATCCTGATACCAAAGCCTGGCAGAGACACAACAACAAAGGAGAATTTAAACCAATATCCCTGATGAACATCTATGCAAAAATCCTCAATAAAATACTGGAAAACCAAATCCAGCAGCAATCAAAAAGCTTATCCACCAAGGTCAAGTTGGCTTCATCCCTGGCATGGAAGGCTGGTTCAACATATGCAAATCAATAAACATAATCCATCACATAAACAGAATCAAACACAAAAACCACATGATTATCTCAATAGATGCAGAAAAGACCTTCGACAAAATTCAGCAGACCCTCATGCTAAAAACTCTCAATAAACTAGGTATTGATGGAACGTATCTCAAAATAATAAGAGGTATTTATGACAAACCCACAGCCAATATCATACTGAATGGGGGAAAACTGGAAGCATTCCCTTTGAAAACTGGCACAAGACAGGGATGCTGTCTCTCACTACTCCTATTCAACATAGTGTTGGAATTTCTTGACAGGGCAATCAGGCAAAAGAAAAAATAAAGGGTATTCAATTATGAAAAGAGGAAGTCAAATTGTCCCTGTTTGCAGGTGAGATGATTGTATATTTAGAAAACCCCATCATCTCAGCCCCTAATCTCCTTAAGCTGCTAAGCAACTTCAGCAAAGTCTCAGGATAGAAACTCAATGTGCAAAAATCACAAGCATTCTTATACACCAATAACAGACAAACAGAGAGCCAAATTGTAGTGAACTCCTATTCACAATTGCTTCAAAGAGAATAAAATACCTAGGGTTCCAACTTACAACGTATGTGAAGGACCTCTTCAAGGAGAACTACAAACCACTGCTCAGTGAAATAAAAGAGGACACAAACAAATGGAGGAACATTCCATGTTCATGGATAGGAAGAATCAATATCGTGAAAATGGCCATACTGCCCAAGGTTATTTATAGATTCAATGCCATCCCCATCAAGCTACCAATGACTTTCTTCACAGAATTGGAAAAAACTACTTTAAAGTTCATATGGAACCAAAAAAGAGCCTGCATTGCCAAGACAATCCTAAGCCAAAAGAACAAAGCTGGAGGCATCACACTACCTGACTTCAAACTATACTACAAGGCTACAGTAACAAAAACAGCATGGTACTGGTACCAAAACAGATATATAGACCAATGGAACAGAATAGAGGCCTCAGAAATAACACCACACATCTACAACCATCTGATCTTTGACAAACCTGACAAAAACAAGCAGTGGGGAAAGGATTCCCTATTTAATAAATGGTGCTGGGAAAACTGGCTAGCCACATGTAGAAAGTTGAAACTGGCTCCCTTCCTTATACCTTACACAAAAATTAATTCAAGATGGATTAAAGACTTAAATTTTAGACCTAAAACCATAAAAACCCTAGAAGAAAACCTAGGCAATACAATTCAGGACATAGGCATGGGCAAGGACTTCATGACTAAAACACCAAAAGCAATGTCAGCAAAAGCCACAATAGACAAATGGGATCTAATTCAACTAAATAGCTTCTGCACAGCAAAAAGAACTACCATCAGAGTGAACAGGCAACCTACAGAATGGGAGAAAATGTTTGCAATCTACCCATCTGACAAAGGGCTAATATCCAGAATCTACAAAGAACTTAAACAAATTTACAAGAAAAAATCAACCCCATCAAAAAGTGGGCAAAGGACATGAACAGACACTTTTCAAAAGAAGACATTTATGCAGCCAACAGACATATGAAAAAATGCTCATCCTCACTGGTCATCAGAGAAATGCAAATCAAAACCACAATGAGATACTATCTCACACCAGTTAGAATGGCGATCATTAAAAAGTCAGGAAACAACAGGTGCTGAAGAGAATGTGGAGAAACAGGAATGCTCTTACACTGTTGGTGGGAGTGTAAACAGGTTCATCCATTGTGGAAGACAGTGTGGCAATTCCTCAAGTATGTAGAACTAGAAATACCATTTGACCCATCCATCCCATTACTGGGTATATACCCAAAGGATTATAAATCATGCTACTATAAAGACACATGCACACTTATGCTTATTGCGGCACTATTCACAATAGCAAAGGCTGAACCAACCCAAATGTCCATCAATGATAGACTGGATTAAGAAAATGTGGCACATATACACCATGGAATACTATGCAGCCATGAAAAAGGATGAGTTCATGTCCTTTGTAGGGACATGGATGAAGCTGGAAACCATCATTCTGAGCAAACGCTCGCAAGGACAGAATGTTCTCACTCATAGGTGGGAATTGAACAATGAGAACACTTGGACACAGGGCAAGGAACATCACACACTGGGGCCTGTCATGGGGTGGGGAAATGGGGGAGGGATAGCATTAAGAGATATACGTAATGTAAATGACTAGTTAATGGGTGCAGTAAACCAACATCGCCCATGTATACATATGTAACAAACCTGCACGTTGTGCACATGTACCCTAGAACTTAAAGTATAATAATAAAATTTTAAAAAAATTTAAGAAACTGGTGAGGGAATTGGATAGCGCATGATTTCAAAAACATGAAAACTGAGAGGACATTAAACGTGCAAGAGTTAGAAGTTTGTCGCATGCAAAGGGGAATGTGAAGATAGCATTTTTGCATGTTGTTTCAGAAGTCCAATTGCTGAGGTTAATCAGTCAAAGTTGTAGCAACAAAGGTCTAAGTTCAACATAAAACAGCTTCCTAAAATCAGCTGGGTGCAGAGGCTCACGCCTGTAATCCCAGTGCTTTGGGAGGCTGAGGCGGGCAGATCTCCTGAGGTGAGGAGTTCGAGACCAGCCTGGCCAACGTGGTGAAACTCTGTCTCTACTAAAAGTACAAAAAATTAGGCATGATGGCATGTGCCTGTAATCCCACCTACTCAGGAGGCTGAGGCAGGATAATCTCTTGAACCCGAGAGGCAGAGATTGCAATGAGTCGAGATTGCGCCACTGCATTCCAGTCTGGGTGACAGAGCAAAACTCCATTTCAAAACAAACAAACAGCAAACTTTCTAACATCTGGAGATGTCCAGCTACAGATGTGTGTACCCTGTGGGTCTGAGCCCTGGAGCCCTGCTCTGAGCCCTGGTGACCATGTGTCAGGTTGCTGCAGACAGAACTCTGAGCTGCCAAGTTGTTCTCTAACACCTCTGTCCATCGTAAGCATATCTAAATCCCCCTAGAAACAGCAGGTTTATCAGTTACTCTCACACTCTGTTATTTTTATACGCAGATCCTATGCCCATCTGTTGTGTGTCTGAAGACCCACATCTTTGGCTAGCTTATTAATTCAGTGTCACTACAGGGTCCTTTCTTCTATCCTCCCCACAAGGCAGGATCTACTTGTGTCTCTCATCTATTTTGCAGCTTTCTTCTCTATTTTGCTTGAAAATGTGTTCTTCAACTGGTAATATTACTAGTTCTTATGAGCTAGTTCTTTTCTAAAAGGAAAATGCATATGAGTATGTTACTACATGTGTTATGGACTGAATTAGGCCCTCCCCAGATTCATATGTTGAAGTCCTAACTCCAGTACCTTAGAAGATGACTATATTTAGAGACAGGGCCTGTAAAGAGGTAAGTATGGTAAAATTAGGTCAAATGAGAGGGCCCTAATCCAACATGACTAGTGCCCTTATAAGAGAAGGAAATTTGGCCGGGCGTGGTGGCTCATGCCTGTAATCCTAGCACTCTGGGAGGCTGAGGCGAGTGGATTGCCTGAGCTTAGGAGTTCGAGACCAGCCTGGGCAACATGGTGAAACCCCGTCTCTACTAAAAATACAAAAAATTAGCCAGGTGTGGCAGCGTGTTCCTGTAGTCCCAGCTACTCGGGAGGCTGAGGTAGGAGAATTGCTTGATCCCAGGAGGCGGAGGTTGCAGTGAGCCAAGGTTGGGCCACTGCACTCCATTTCCTGGGAGACAGAGAAAGACTCTGTCTCCATAAAATAAAAAAAGAAAAATAAGGAAATTTGGACACAGACATGCATGTGCACAAAGGAAAGACCATGTGAGAACATAGCAAGAAGATGGCCCTCTGCAAGCTAAGGAGACAGGCCTCAGAAGAAACCAAACCTGCCCAAACCTGGATCTTGGACTTCTGGCCTCCAGAACTCTAAGAAAATACATTTCAGTTTAAACGACCCAGTCTGTGGTCTTCTGTTAGCGCAACCCTAGCAAACTAATACAACATAATTCCTTATTCTGCTGTTGGGCTCTGTCTCCGCAATAGGAACAGAATTCCACTTCTTGTGCAAAGGGCTACTGCCTGAACTTCTGATAAACACACGGGGGCCCACCTGAGCCCACTCACACATTGGATCTCTATCCAAAAATGCCATGTGTCTTTATCATTTCTCCAGGTATGACTTTCCACGCTTTCTCTCCTATTCTTTGATGCCATGCTGCACCAAAATGTATAACTGAGAATTGCCTACTTATTTAAACAATGTGAAAAGACTCAAGAACATACATTTCTAATTCCAAAAATTTAGAAAAGCTGCTCTTAAGAGCTTTAATAAAATATTTGTAAATGATATTACCATGATTGGAAGTTCATTTTTACATAGGTAGCTTATTTAAGATTTATTTTTATTTCAATTAAAAAACGTAACCTAAGATTTAGATTCAAAACATATACTATACAAAACATATATACCGAATATACAAACATTCAGTAACATGACTGCATTAGGACTCTTGGTTGCAAATGACAGAAACACAACTCAAAACTAAATTTGGTTAAAGTGGAATTTCAAGAAGGATGGAGTTGTGCCTGGGCCTCCTGAACTCTGGTGACGCCAGGGCTTGATCTGCAAAGGAGATCCTTGTGCAGCCTGAGGAAGGAGGAAGCAAGATTGACTTACTGGAGTTGAGTTGTCACCCACAACCTGCCATCCATACACAATCCAGATAAACAGACTGAGGAGCCTCAGAGAACAGCTGGTTGCCCAGAGGAGTTCTACCACAAGGATGGGCAGTTTGTCAGTATTTGAGCTAGGACTTTGAGCTGCGTTCTCACGTATTACTTCTCCATTGTGAATAGTATCAGCTAGAGTCAGGGCCCTACTCCTCAATAAATAGGGACAGGGTATTAACTTAATATTAAGGGTGGAAGTGATGGCAAGTAAGAAAGGAGGACATTCCCCTAGATGCCTTCTGGCTAGTTCCTACACACCCTTCAGTTTAAACATTGCTTCCCCAGAATTGCCTTCTTTGCCTTTCCAGATAAGGCTACCTTCCCTCTTAAGTGCCTCCATAGCAACCTGGAGTTATCCAAAGATATTTGAGCCCTTGGAATAATTTAATGATTCATTTTGTTCCCATTAGACTATTATTTCTTAAAGAGTAAGGAGTGCCATTAATTCTTTGTCTGTCTCCAGTGCCTCTGTTAACTGCCTGGGGATATATGTAAAAGACACTCAAATATCTGTTCACTGATGTTGTGGATTGGTTTGGATATGGTTTGTCCCCACCTAAAGTCATGCTGAAATTTGATCCCCCAGGTGGTAATGTTGGGAGTTGGGGCCTAGTGTGAGGTGTTTGGGTCATGGGAGCAGATCCCTCATGAATAGATAAATGCCCACCAACGTGGGTAAGTGATTAGTTCCCTTGAGAATGGATTGCTAACAAGAGTCTGGCTCTCTCAGTTTCTCTCTCTTGCTTCCTCTCTCCCCATGTGATTACTTTTCACACATCAACTCCCCTTCCACTTTCTGCCATGAGTTGAAGCAGCCTGAGGCCCTCACCAGCTGCAGCTGCCCCTATCTTGAACTTCCCAGCCACCAGAACTGTGAACTCAATAAACCTCCTTTTAAAATAAGTTACCCAGCTTCAGGTATTCTGTTATAGAAGCACAAAACAGACTAGGACAACTGACTAGCAGGATAACAGTGGAGTTAACTGCATCAGCCCCAGGCCACTCAGACCCAAATCTAGTACCTAAAGACAGAGAAGTAGATTTAGTCACTACAGAAGCCTAATTGGGAATCAATCTGCATTCAGTCTCCGTTTCTTCTCTGTTCAAGTGCCAAGAATAGTGCTGTTGCCATTGTAGCTTTGAGGTGGTCCAAAGAGTCTGGCATGATCCTTCTTATGCTATAAGAATGTTAAAAAAGAAGGAGATGGAGGAGGAGAAAGAGGGAGCAGGCAGGGAAAGAGGGAGAAAGAAGAAGCAGGAAAACGAAGTTATCAATATGTATCTCTTGATTTAAATGCTCCCAAAGGGAGATGACACAACTTTGCTAAGTAAGGGCTGGCCCGTTCTAATCTTCTAATTTTGCTAACCAAGTCCGGAAGCAGAGCCAGACAGTGAAGAATGATTCAGCCTCATGGTCATCCAAAAAGTGTTCATGAAATTGGCAGTTTCCCAAGGGGTACCATTTTGTTTGATGCCCAGTATGGAGGACCAACAGAGAAACTAAATTGTTGCTTGCTTTTTAGCTTACGTTCTTCCTTACACCTCAGTAGCAACCTCGGTCCTGTCTGATATATCTTTGTTCCCTGCCACATAACCTTTAGATGACCCTGTATTCAAGGCTGCATCCTTAATACATAGTTAGGATGCTCCTTCAAGATCACTGGAAACATATTAGATTGTAGTTTTCTTCCCAAAGTGGCTACAATTTCTTATATTCATTTAAGATAGAAAAATGGCTTTAATAACCTCAGCAGCCTGGTTACTGGCAGTAGCCACAGCTGAAATTTTATGATTATAATTTTTCTTTGTGGCCACAAAAATAATGGAAATCTCATTTTTTTCCAGTAACAAATAGTGAGGTTCCTGAATGAAAAAGACATATGGGCCTTAAGAGACTTGAGCTAAGGTTTTTCCTAAAACTCCTTTTACAGTCCATCTGAGGCACAGCTCACAGGAGAAAGAGTCCCTTTTCCAATGGTCCCAGAAAATTTTCTCTATTAACCGTGATTGGCCCAGCTTGGTTTGCATGTGGACACTTGAAGTCACTAAATGGGAGTCAGTCCTATCCAAACCACATAGATTGAGAAGGGAGAGGGGGCTGGGAATAGAAGGAAAAGTTAAGGTGGATATTTTTTAATACACGTAACAGGTTTACCAACTCCTATATTCTGGGGTTGAGAGATCATGTGGGCTGCTACTGGAGAAAATATTTTAGGAGGGACTAGACCACTGACCATGAAGTCAGTGGTAACCCAGGCGTGAGAAAGGCCCTTGGGACCTGGACCTTCCTAGTGTTGATCACAGTGCCCTGTGAAGGAGGCCGCCCATCTTCCACAGGAGTTTGGCTCCACTTGTAGAACTATAGTCCAACTCAGACTGATATTGCAGATATTTTGAAAAAGTCACACATAAAAATATTTATAAATGGAGAATTCAATATATTTAGCAAGAAACATGGGTCTTTATGAACAATTTAAAGATTAACATTGCTGGTGATATAGCATATTTATCAAAGCCCGGGAAGTGAGATGCAAAGATCTTGCTCTTGCTCCCATCCCATCTATGATTTGTAATTATTTTTTAGAGGAATGAAACACTAAAATATATATATATATAAGGAAAACATATTGCTTACTTCTGTTATCAGTGCAAATTAATATGAGAACTTTGGGTCATTTAGGCTGGATAATGGAACAACATGTACCCAGTGTATGGCTACACTTGTGCTAAGACCATCAGGTAAGCCCAAGAATTCCTGGACACAGTATTTACATTTGAAGAACTAATGCCTTCCTTTAAAAGGTGGACATTCTCCTTTGGATGGTAACACAGATATGCATTAACCATAACACCAACATAGCAAGAGAATTGAGAAAGTGCTGCGACAGGCGCTCCGCCGCTGGAAGTCCTGGACAAGAGACATTGATTTCACCCTTTCAGCACTGAGGGAGCAGATCCTGTGGGTCTGGATTATGTCCAGAAAGGGTTTCTTCTGAAGTTAGAGAAGGATGGGAGGATGGGGGTCCCCAGGCCCTGCCAAGGGGAATATTTTTCCAGGTCATCAGGCCAAGGGGCTCTTAGCCAAGACAGATAAATCATTTATAAACCTTTGACAGAAGCAAGAGTGTTGAGAATCGGGATGAAATTGCTCCAAATTTGAGGTGCAAAGCATGAGAGGCACCAGAAGTTGGAGAGTGACAGAAGCCAGAGACAAGGAGATGTATGGAATAAATTGACTTTCGGGGAATTAATTTCCATGTGCATCCTCCTGCCTCAATACCACGCTTACCTATTCCTGCTATGCTTTATGAGGCTATATGCTATCCATTGTTACTATCTTTTAAAACTTTTTGTGCTGAAAATTTCAAACATATACAAAAATAGAATATTATCATGAATCCTCGTGTACTCACCATCCTACTTCAGTAGTCAATCTTGTTTCCTCTATACTCACCTACCTCCTCCTATGCCACCAGATCATTTTAAAGCAAATCTTACACATAGTATTATTTCATTTGCACATATTTAGGTATATGTCATGAAAGGATAAGAACTCTTTTTTAAAACTAAAACTACAATCTGATTATCATAACTAAACAATAATAATTTCTTCATGTCATCAAGTATCCAGTCAATGGTCACATTAACCTGATTATCTTACAAATGTTTTCTATAGTTAATTTGTTCAAGTCTGGAGCCAAGTAAGTCGCATTCATGTATTTCTTAACTCTCTTTTCATCTATACATTTCCTCCTCTTTTTTTTTTCCTGTTTGCATTTATTTCTTGGTGGTTTTTAATATGTTTTCTGATCATAAAGCAATTTATATTTTTATATTTTCATTGAAGAAAATTTGGAAAATATGAAAATGCACAGTGTGATTGTTTTAAAAATCACCCCAAATCCCAATATCGAAGATTATCAATATTTTAGTATTATTTCCTTCCTGCCCTGGTTCAAGGTAAAAGCTAAACAGAGAAAAACTAAGACACCGTCTTGGGTGAGACCTCTCATTGCCATCTTTCCCAACCCCTTTTTCCCATACTCTCTTTTTCGTTATGCATATCTTAGTGCATTATGTCCTTACAGTAACTTCTCAGCTTAAATGATATGCCCATAAGAGTTTTGAAACATTTTGTCAAATTACCCCTGAGAAGGGGACATGCCTTCCAGAATGACTCTACCAATTGGTCTTCTCGCCAGCAGTGCTTAAGAGCATGAACATGATCTTCAGTGATTAGTGGGGCTGGAATAGAAAACTGATTGGATTGGAAAGGTCAGGGAAGCCTTTTGGAATGTAGCGATGTCAGAGTAGGAGGAAGAGGGCATTGGGGGCAATGGGCAGGAAGGGAGGATGAGTGAGGCACTTCAGGAGTGCAGGAAAGTGACTCCGGGAGATGGGGGGGACCTTTTGGAATGTAGAGATGTCAGAGTAGGAGGAAGAGGGCATTGGGGGCAATGGGCAGGGAGGGAGGCTGAGTGAGGCACTTCAGGAGTGCGGGAAGGTGACTCCGGGAGATGTGGGGCTTGTTCTCAGAGCAGAGTCCTGTTATTCGCCACCTAATCAGACAGCAATGCAAAAGCTTGGTCTATTGAGTAAGGAGACATTAACAGAGACCTTTGTAAGCAGGGGGAGGGTGAGGACTGTTGAAGAATTCTGCTGACACAGTCTGTTGGAATAGAGTTGTCTTGACAACCAAGAATTAAAGCCCTTCAGTGGGCTCAAGTCCATTCACCCGGGAGCCTCCTGATGGTGCAAATCAATCTGTGAGTCTGTCCTTGAACACAGCTTCTTTCAGTTTTTTTTTTTCTTGTTCCTGCTTGAATTTCTAATTAAAAAAGGATCTGCCAATTTCTTAATAAAAATGTATCCAAATCTTTTTCATTCCCTGACCAGATATTTCTACACATTGCTAGACTAGTCCTTTCCCCAAGACATCAACTTTTAGTCTAGTTACTATTCCTCTTTTCTATGTATTTGCCACTTTGCAATCTTGTATGTAGTTGTGACTTAAGCAAAACCCATCTTTAATTTTGTAAATGTTACAAAAATAAGTTAGCACAGTTGTAAATCCAAAGGAATACAAAAGGATAAAGATATGATTCCTGCCTTCTAGAATTTTACAAATTCCTCTAAATATCTCAAGCAACTAGGATCCATTTTTAAAATTAAAAAAGGGTCAAATAACCCAAGTAAGAAATGGGCAAAAGATAGGAAGAAGCGATTCACTGTACAGCAAAAACAAATGACAAAACAAGAGACAGAAAAAGCTCAACCTCACTAATACTTAGGAAAATGTAATAAAATCTGCCAGGCTGTTGGCAGGGGGACAGGGAACAGATACATTTCTATACTGTAGGTTGGAGGTGTAAATTGATCACAGTTTTTTTTTGGAAGGTAACTTGACAACATTAATTAAAATTAAAAATATAGATAGCCTCATTCCAGTGATTCAACTTGTAACTAGGTAGTTCTCACACTTGTACACAAAAAGCATGACAGCCAGGCACAGTGGCTCACACCTGTAATCCCAGCACCTTGAGAGGCCGAGGCAGGTGGATCATTGAACCCAGGAGTTCAAGACCAGCCTGGACAACACAGACCCCATCTCTACAAAAATAAAAAATAAAAAAAAATAGCCAGGTGTGGTAACATGTGCCTGTAATCCCAGCTACTCAGGAGGCTGAGATGGGAGGATCACTTGAGCCCAGGAGGTTGAGGTGGCAGTGAGACGTGATCATGTCACTGCACTCTAGCCTGAGTGACGGAGCTGGACCCCATCTCAAAAAACAAAACTAAAACAAAAAAACATGACCAGTGATATTGTAAATGTCCATCAGTAAGGCCCACATAAACCATGATTCATGCTATGAAATTCTAGCAAGTACTAAAATGGACCAAGACATTGTAAAGTGTAAGGAAGCAAGTTGGTTCCACTTACGGACAATAAAACAAAACAATCTTGTTCTTTGGGTATGTATCCAATCAAGTAAATGCATAAGTATGGGTGTACAATGCATAGAAATAACAGCTGTAAGTTACCTGGAATGGGGTGAGCATTGAGGGAAGAACCGGGAAAGACAGGTTTTCTTTGGCTTTCTACTTTGTTTGTTTGTTTATTTATAAATCAGGGTCTCATTCTGTAGCCCACGGTGATCGTGCAGTGGTACCATCATGGCTCACTGCAACTTCAGCCTCCCGGGCTCAAGTGATCCTCCCACCTCAACCTCTGAAGTAGCTGGGACTGTAGGTGAGCGCCACCACACCTGGCTAATTTTTTAAGTTTTTGTAGAGACAAGGTCTCATGATGATACCCGTGCTGGTCTTGAATCCCCGGGCTCAACTAATACTTTTTTATAAGAATATATTTATACATTACTTGAATGACTAAAAAAACTCATAAAAAGTGTTAAAAGGATCATCAGCAGTTATAGCTTGTAGTTATAGTTATCAGTTTCCTTCTGTTAGTAAGGAGATTCTATCTCTTTGACTCTCTCCTTGGAAGCAAATATTCCTTACGGCTTTGTATCTTCTCATTTGTAGTTGTTCCCTCAGTGTTTTACTTGAGGAAGAAATGAAACTGTCTCGACAGTTCTTCTAACAGCAGTTTAATTCCAAGTTCACCCTGACCTGGAAAGAACTCTGTATTGAGTGTCACTGGTTGGTGTATTTCTCAATGACACCAAAGGAAAATATTCGTATCAGCTACTATTTTGATGTCTTTAGGTATCACTGTGACTTTGTAGTCTTGCTTAGTAAGGTCAGAGTACACTTTTAGAACGAATCTTCTGAGGCATTTTTCTTAGAACCAACTCAAGCTGTGCATTTGCCATCTCATCAGGCTCGTGGGTGATGTACTTTTTTAAAGAAGGCGGCAAAACTTGGCTTGCTTTCTTTCGGAAGGCGTGATTTTATTTTCTCAATCTGTGCATCTTGTGACCAGTGTTAGGATGCTGGGAAAGGAGCTAGGATCAATGATAAAAAAAAAAAAAATTGACTGTTTTAATTTTAAGCTAAATCAAAAGAGAAAATAAAATCATGTTTCTGTAGTCTTTTAAAGAAGATAATCTAGAAAATTCCATCAGCCAGCCAAAATCATGATTTAAACAGTGATCTTATTTTCCTGAAAGAAATTTACTGAAGATCTATAAAATGGTTAGATAAAAATAAAAGAGGGAGGAGAAAATGTCTGTTCCAGAATCCTGATCACAGAAATGGCTGTAGGATGAGAGAGCATTTTGCAATGATTTTGAGGAGATTACTGACAGCAGGTCTTGAGTGTCAGCATATGGAACGATGCAGATGTGTCTAATGTCTTTTGTCTGTTCCAACTGTGGAAATTCTAAGCTGCTTTGTCCTTTTGCTGTGTTTCAGTCTTTTGTACATGTCACCACCAGCAGCAGCTGTTTAAATAAAACAGGCACACTGAAATACGTACAAAATAGGAATGGTCTCCAGTATTATACTTGTGGTAATTTTTGATCTGGGAAAGACTCTGATTCTCTCTGACTTCTTCAAGCCCTTCATGGATAACAGAACTTAAAGAAAATAGAAGAAGAGAAAAGAATGACTTGTAAATGGCCACCAGAATACATCCCACATGTTTTTCTTACAATATAACTGCCTTGACCACTGGAACATGGCAGAGATGACCAAGGCTAGGCCATAAAAGCATCATGCACTTCCATCTTGTTCTACCAGGATGCTCAAGCTCTAAGACAGCCCAGGCCCTGCATCCAAGGAGGCTCTGCATAGGTGGTGCAAATGACAGCCCCACCGAAGACCCTAGCAGACAGCCAGCATCAACCACCACACATGAGAGTGACTCCCAAAATCACCAGCTGGGAGCCAGCAGGTCTGGGGTTCAAATCCAGATGAGTCAGGAGCCTCATAGTAGCCTGTCCCATGGAAAGGCACAAAAGTGAGTGCTGGGGAAACCTGGGGCACCCTCTACTCTACTCCCTTTGTTCACCAGAAGAGGAAACTAAGGCCAGAGTGTGGAAGTGGCTCGGCCACCTTGCATAGCCAGAGCAGGACAGACCTGGACAAGACCCACACTTGGCATTCCTGCTGTCACTCTGGGAAGACTCCATACTGGTAACAGAAGCAGCATCATTAAATTCCTGCTCATCACTCAGGATCGTCGTGGGCAAAACTATTTTTAAGTGTACAATTCTGTTGCCTTGAGTTCATTCACCCTGTTATGCAATTATCACCTATCACCACCATCCATCTTGACCCCTTTCCTCATCCTAAATGGAGAAACTACTCATTAAACACTAACTCCCCATTCCCTCCTCCCTCCAGTCCCTGGCAACCACCATTCTACTTTCTATGAATTTGATTACTCTAGGTATCTCACATAAGTGGAATCATACAATATTTGTACTTTTGTGATTGGCTTACCATTCATTTATTGATGGTTGCTTCCATCTATTGGCTGTCATAAATAACACTGCTGTGAACGTTAGTATATAAATATCTGTTCAAGACTCTGCTTTAAATTATTCTGGGTATATCCCGGAGTGGAATTGCTGGATCCTATAACAATTCTACTTTGAAATTTTTGAGGAATTGCCACACTGGCTGCACAATTTTACATTTTCACAGCAGTGTGTAACCGTTCCAATTGCTCCACATCCTTGTCAACACTTGTTATTGTCTGAGGGTGTTTTTGGTTGTCTTTTGTTTTATAAATAGCAATCCTCATGGGTATGATTTGGTATTTCGCTGTGGTTTTGATTTACATTTTCCTAATGAGAGACACTAAGTTTTTGGATGGTTGATTACCTAGCAATAGAAAACTTGAACATGAATTAATCACATTTCCCTTTAGCATTGCCTATGATAGACAGGCCTGTCTGTACAGAAATTATTTATTTATTTATTTAGAGAGAGTCTCGCTCTGTCACCCAGGCTGGAGTGCAACGCCACTATCTTGGCTTACTGCAACCTCCGTCTCCCAAGATAAAGTGATTCTCATGCCTCAGCCTCCTGAGTAGCCAGGATTACAGGCATACACCACCACTCCCAACTAAGTGTTGTATTTTTAGTAGAGACGGGGCTTTGCTATGTTGGCCAGGCTGGTCTCAAACTCCTGGCCTCAAGTGATCCACCCGTCTTGACCTCCCAAAGTGCTGGATTACAGGCGTGAGCCACCGCACCCAGCTAGAAATCTTTTTTTTTTTTTTATTCATTCTAGAACAATCTCCTCTGTCTCTCATTCTTCACATCCCTTAGGAGATACTACAGGCTCTTGTCTCTACTTCCAAAAGAACACCCCAATCCACCCCTCCTCTGTAACCCTCTAGTGCTGCTCTAACTTAGGATTTAGTGTACCCATGAAGTAATTCTGTCTCAGGATTGACTGCAAAATTGGTTTTTGCAAATCTTGAGAAAAATCAGTGAAGAAATTGAGACAATAGAAAAAAGTATTATAATTCTGTGATGATTGAAGCTTAACAATCAACAAAGAGATCATTACTGTTTCAAGGGAATCCATTGACATTAAGAGCAGGAAACCCCTACAAGAGAGTCAAAGGTTAAGGTCAACATTTTGGGAAATGGGAATGGGAGTGTGGAGGAGGGACATCACCTCATCTAATCTGACAGTCTGGCTCGTAGCAGTTGCTGTGTTCCAAGAGTGTACCATGGTCCTATCTGCTGCAAACAAGGAGCCGTTCTTGCAAATCAAAATAAATATTATAAAATTTATACCTATGGTTCACTTTACATAAATCTTATGAGGGGGATTCTAAGAAATAATACATTTTGAATGTATAGTAAGTCTTTAAATTGGCAATTTTGAAACTTGATTCTGTCTAGTAATGTTAACCTTGCTAGGAGATCCAAATGTTAGGTTATTTAAATACCACTCACTTGTATTTCCTGATGTTTTCCAGTGTTTGAACATTTGCTATAAGCTATAGTTGTTTCTAAATACTTTAACAGAAGAAATGCAAAGAAAAGAAGCTATGAGTACTGTTTTGGAATGCTCCATTGAGAAATTAGAAATGGATAAAAAATCTGAGTTAGCAAAGCAATATAAATTATAAATTTCAGTAACAAAACCAAAATCAGGGCAAGTAGACAAAATATTTTCATTGCAATGAAAAAAATCTTTTCATTGGATTAAAAAAGATTAAACTTAAATGAAGCAGCAACTGCCCTAATACCCAACTTCAAGATGCTGTTTGGTGCATTCTTAATTAACTAATGTCAATATGAAATGAAAGAAATTTTTTCTACATTTGGAATGTTTGTCATGAAATAAAAACTGAGGCTATTAAGTAGGACAATTGGTGTTTGGTATATTTAACATTGCCATTTTAAGAATTAATAACTTTTAAATATTAAATATGGTATTTAATTTTTTTTTTTTTTTTTTTTTTTTTTTTTTTAGGGGGAGATGGAGTCTTACTCTGTTGCCCAGGCTGGAGTGCAGTGGCACGATCTCGGCTCACTGCAACCTCCACCTCCCAGGTTCAAGCGATTCTCCTGCCTCAGCCTCCTGAGCAGCTGGGGTTACAGGTGTGTGCCACCACTCCTGGCTAATTTTTGTATTTTTTTTAGTAGAGACAGGGTTTCACCGTGTTTGCTAGGCTGGTTTCGAACTCCTGACCTCAGGTAATCCAGCCGCCTCAGCTTCCCAAAGTACTGGGATTATAAGCCACTGCGCCCAGCCGGTATTTTAAAAATTTTAGGTAATTTTAACAGCCATTTATTGCATGTTAATATTCTCAGCTTATAATGTTTTATTATCAGATGACTATATAAGCTAGAGAACATTTTTACATATTATTGAAATATATAATCTTGTCACAATATATTGGTCAAATTTTTAAAGCTATTTATTATTATATCTGTTTTTAGCAGAAAATTAAAATATTTAGTGTATAACCCATCCCAGAAAAAATAATTTACCTATATTATTATGCTTGCTCATTATTATTTAAAAACAGGTAAAAAAAAAGTTTTGAAAATTACAGAATAGCTTGTGATTTGAGGAATTCATGACAATTCCAGGGAATTCCACAGTTTGGTTCACACATCCCAACGACTAATCTGTCGGGAATTTGGAAACACTGCTTGGCCTATCGCAGCCACTTCCTGGCTGGCCTTGCCTTTGTTTTCTGCCACATTCTGTCTGTGCTTCTCCCTACTCTCAGAGAGGTTCGCCATGAACCCAAAACTGTTCACGTCAGTTTCCCACTTGGAACTCCTGAGTGGCTGTCTACATTTTTGTTCACATACCCTTATCTGCCTGAAGGTTTTTAGAATTCACCCCAAAAAATTCATATTTATTTATAAATCGCATAAATGTACTACTATACAAAATCAGTGTGTTCATCTTAAAACAGGCAAACTGTAAACATTAAAAAGGTAAAAATTTGTTAAAGTACTCACAGAAGTTCTAATCTGACTTTCAGTAAGCCAGCGAATCATTTTGTTAACTTTTAGGAGGGCATGCACTTTACTTTGAAGTTCACTGATATAAAGGATAAAAATCCAAATTCCTAAACAATTTTCTTCATGGTCGGGCCATTTCCCCAACTCCTCTGCAACTCCCTGCACTCTGAGCAAGTTGGACTGCTTGAGGTCCCTGTACGTGGAATGTGCCATCCTGTACATTTTGTCTTTGCTGTCTGGGATGAACTAACCTCCTAGTCTGCTTGGCAAACTTCCTTCTAACTTTTTAGCCTTGGTCTAAACATTACCTTTTCCAAGAAGGCTTACTTAACTCTCTCTCTAGGAAGAGTTGGTAAATATTAGGCTGGTGCAAACATAATTGCGGTTTTTGCCATTACTTTCAATGACATAATTGCGGTTTTTGCCATTACTTTCAATGGCAAAAACCGCAATTATGTTTACACCGACTTAATAATACTAACCACTATTTTTTATGGTCATCCTAAAGCGTCCTCTGCCATTCATGGATTGCCTTTGGGAGTCTGTGCGGTACCATCCCCTGTAATCTCTGCAACAATGCAATGAGACTCTTAGTACTCCTTTTCTGTTGGAATAAAACAACAAATGCTCAATCCGCCTGATTCTGGAGCCCAAGCATGAGGCTGCTTGTCTTCTAGTGATTTTTTTCATGGCTTTTTCCTCATTGCAGTCAGTATGCACACAGATGTATCCCTCACAAGGCAGGGAGCCCCCAGAGATCTGGGGCTGCCTCTAGCCCATCTTTATATTTGTGCTATTCAGCATCAGACCTGACTTACAAAAACACTCTATAAATGGTTGCTAAATAAATTTGTAAATAATTTTTTAAATAATTTCATGATCCTTTATAGTTTGTATATTGATGAAAGTTCTTGGGCAAATTAATCCTTATAAGCAATTATTTATAAAGCATTTTTTAATCATTAACTCTATGTATGTGTACACACAGTTCTTGTTGCACAAATTAAGTAAAAACTCTCCTGACCTATCATATCATCTGATCTGCTCCCTGTCAAGAAGTTATTATATAGAATATGGAACACAAGCAGATTTTAGAATGCCATGACATGGGTTTCATTATTATTATTATTTTGAGACATTATTATTATTATTGTTATTATTATTATTATTATTATTGTTATTTTGACACTCTGTCACCCAGGCTGGAGTGCAGTGGCGCAATCTCGGCTCACTGCAACCTCTGCCTCCCAGGCTCAGGGAGGCGCCTGTGGTCCCAGGTAGCTAGGACTACAGGCACACGCCACCATACCTGGCTAATTTTGGTTTTTTGCTTATTTTTGTAAAGTCGGGATTTCACCATGTTGCCCAGGATGGTCTTGAACTCCTGAGCTCAAGTGATCTGCCTGCTTCAGCCTCCCAAAGTGCTAAGATTACAGGCATGAGCCACCACGCCTGGCCAGGTTTCATTATTTGCTTAGCTGCAACTCTTCCAAAGTTACACAACCTTTATGAGCCACATTTTCCTCTTCTATAGAGTGAAATCATTGATAATATTTACCTCTTGTTTGTGAAAATTCTGAAGCATTTAGAACAGTGACTGGTACATATTTATTGCTCGATATATGTTATTATAATTTTTAAAGATTTAAGAAAGCTCTTCTGGTGTAGGTGACTTCAAGCTTCTTAAAGTTGTAGTACCTGAGGGATTTCACTACCTTAGACCTCTGGTGTCTAAACCACATCCCTGGGCCATCACCTTCACTCTTGCATTTTCAATGATCATCTTTTGTTTGCTAGTTAATTCCATGCCCTAATTCCATGCCTAATTTCATGCCATTAGCCCAGGTAGCCTTCCAAAACTTCAGACTCACATATCCAAATCCTACTAGATATATCCACTGTGACCCTTCCCAGTCACTTCAAACTCACCAGGTCTCAAACAGAAAGAAAAGGACAAAGGAAGAAAGGACCAGGGGAGGACAGGGACTTGAAGGAGAGTTTGTTTCAGATGGAGTGGCTGGAGACACAGAGCAAAAAGATGCAGTGAGGGCCTGCAGAGATGAGAGTGAGAGGGAGTGGCCCAGGGGACAGGCACAGGAGGTGCTGAGACATCCCTTCCCCAGTGGGGAGAGTGGGGGACACAGACCAATGGATAGAGGGGGATGCAGGAAGGTGAGTGACTTGTGCCCAAAGACTGCTAGTTTCTTCGAGAAAAAGAAGAGGATGCGGTTTGTTAAAAACAGAGTAGGAAAAGGAGAGCTGGGGGCTCTATTCAAGTTTGAGGGTTTCAGGCTACTGCCAAGGAATGGAGGATAAGCTGCCATGCAAGGCTGTGCGAGGGACCTGATGAGGTCAGTGCTCGTCCGTCTCTGAGACTGTGACTTTCTCTCTGGTGCTTATTGGCCAAAGACTGGGAGAGGTGGGCTGTGAACAGAGCAGTGTTGGCTATTGGATCCAACGTAAAGGTGCAGATGGTTTACACTAGTGCAGAGTGAGAAGGTCAAGTATGTGCGGCCCATGAGTGGGCACATGAGGCCACCCCTCCCACTTGAGATTACTTCAGCTGTCAACTGAAGTAACACTTAACAGAAAGAGCTATGACTGAAGAAAGTAATTGAAGTTGTCTAGCTTGAAAATGCAAACATAGATATTTATAAGCTCATATGTCCCTTTAGGGCACATGCCCAGTGTTGGGGAGAAAACCATTTTAAGTGTCCACCGTGGCAGCCTGCCCTTTGGCATGGGCATGTGTAATCACCCCCATAGGATTTCAGGTGAGAGCTCCAAATCTTTCATCTGCAGTCTCTTTTTATACGATTTAAAAATTGAATATCTAATCATTTGCCTATTTCCTAACATTTATTTTACCTGGAACCTTCTTGAGGCTGAAATGGTTTTGTCACTTAGACCAGTGTCTTGACCATCATTTTTTAAGAAGTTGAACATTGAGATATTTAATAAGCATAGAGGTATTGATAAAAAACTTAGCTATTTTATCTTCCTCTGATCACAAAAGCTACACATGTTCATTAAAAAAATAAAAAATAAAAAATAAAAAAATAAAAAAAAATAAGTGGCCAGGCATGGTGGCTCACACCTGTAATCCCAGCACTTTGGAAGGCTGAGGCAGGCGGATCACAAGGTCAGGAGTTCGAGACCAGCCTGGCCAACATGATGAAACCCCATTTCTACTAGAAACACACACAAAAAAATTAGCTGGCATGGTGGCACATGCCTGTAATCCCAGCTACTCAGGAGGCTGAGGCAGGAGGATCATTTGAACCCAGGAGGTGGAGGTTGCAGTGGGCTGAGATCGTGCCATTGCACACCAGCCTGGGTGACAGGGTGAGGCTCCATCTCCAAAAAATAAAATTTAAAAGCTGCTCATAATTACAACACTTCATGGTAGTCAGTGTTAGTACTTTGGAGTAAATATTTCCCACTTCCCCTAGATATGTCTTTGGTTTTCTTGGCCTGTGGTTTGCAATTCTGGCTCTTCTTTTGTCCCAATGTTATGTTGTAGCCATACACCTCCGTACAAGCATAGTCCAGGTAAATGCTCCTCCTCAACCCAGTGCAAACCCTTCTAAAACAGCAGTGGATTCCGAGTCTCAGGACTCCTTGGAAACTACAGATGGAAAGACTTCTCCACAGATCTTTGCTTGTCTGTCTTCTCTAAAATCCATTGCCAAGATGGGGCCTCATACTTGACCCTAGTGGGCACTCAATGTGTGTTGAGTTAATGAATGAAAGTTTTCCTTTGCTCCCTGTTCTGCTTGTCTTACCTGAGGCAATGCCACATGTGATAGCACAGGATGAACGTTTCTGAACACAAAAAGAGGGAGCTGTGAGGCGGCACCTGCAGAACAAACCTAGGATTTTCAGAGGAAGTCTTTGGAACTGGCTGTGGTCCAGCGTTTCCCAGCAGCGCTCCATGGAGTATTGATCCCCCAGCAAGCTCAGAAAACAAGGGACATGTGGTGAGATGAATTTGAGAAACACTACAAGCATATTAGTATATTTAAAAAGCATATTAATATATGTGAATAGCATATTATTAAAATCTGGGATTTTATATATTTTAATAGATTAATTATATTGTCATATTAATTTGTATTTTACAGAGGAGGGAAACAGGCTGGAAAGGTGACGTGACTTTGCTCAAGCTAACGAATACCAGACCCAGGCTTGACGGAGCCCCTCTCCACTTCCGGGTCACAGCTCTTCCCATTTCTCCCTGCTTTCCCCACTGGGTTTCTGTTACTTCTAAAAGACTCAGAGGGAAAGTTCTAAAATTGGACCAATGGGACATTTTTAGCTCTTACCAGGCAGATTTTTCCACAGAGCTTGAGAAAGTTCCTGTAGTTTCCCGTGCTGCGATCTCAAGATCCCGGGCTCATTGCCAGATGATTCCTATGCTGGCTGTTAGTTAGGCGTAGTCCAGGTAAAATGAAATTTTGTTCAAGGGACACTGCTTTCTATTTTCCAAGGATGCTAGTAAATGGTCACTCCGTCTTCCATATTTATGTGAGTCATGTCTGTCGTGTAATTTATATAAAATACTGCACTGATTGGCATTCATATACAATTGCAGGGCATTCTTTCACTTGTCACAAAAATGAAGTTATCCACATACATGAACTTTTAAAAAGTAATTTGTATTTTCCCTTGGAGTCATAAAAATTTTTAAAAAGAGTATCTCCAGTGAAATCTTTCTATATATGGGACATCCACTTGCCAAACTTCACTTGGCTTTGTTGTAATTGTCAACACCAACGTTGAACAGAGAGACTCTCCAGCCTCTGAGATCTACCCCAAAGGGAGAGACCGTATGGAGCGGCGGTGAGGGGCTCAGGTTTCAGAAGGAGACGTTTGTGTTATACTGGCCCTGTCATGTATAACCTGTGGGGTCTGGGACAGTTCACTTCACCTCTTGACACTTCAGTTTCTTCCTATAAAATGAGGATAACAATGCCTGCCTCCAAGACTTGTGGTAAGGATTTAAACGGCTTGGCCCAGAATAATCCCTTAATGAGTCGTAAATATCATTGCCTCATCTGTTTCTGGATGTATTTAAGATTTCTTTTTCTTTGTCTGCCTTTGTATTTTAATCAGAAGCAGTCAATTTTTGCTGCTTTCTGTCGCTGGGGTCTCTATCTCTCAGGGAGTCCTATCATTCACAAGTGCTCCAAATCTTTTGAACACCCTTTCCACCTTTGACTAGTTCCCCACTGTGGATAGCCTACCTTTCTGAGACAGACTTCAAAGCAATTATAGCCTGCCAATCAGATGTACCCATACGGCTTGATTCGGAACACAGGGTGGTCCTATTTGAAGCCACCTGGTCACACTCAAATCCAGTCAGGTGTAGTAGCTAAAGCTCCAAATAAAGCTAATCCCTTCAATCACACATGGCCTCCCTATCACACTCAGCAGGGAAACCCATTCCAATTCTTTCTTCCTCTCCCCCAAACGGCTTCATTGAAGCCCACCGGCTGCCACCCATGCCCTGGGGACTCGAGCACAGCTTCTGTCAGCTCCACTTGGTTCAGTGAGAATGTTCCAGAGAAGTGAAGGGAACTGTTTACCCAACAGACAGAGGTCCTTCACACCTGCCAGCAGCCTTAGGCATATCTTCTGTGTGCTACCATGTGATAGAGTGAGTGTCCCTGTCTTCACTGTCAGAGGCCCCTTTCTGTTATGCTAGTCTCGGTACCTGCAGGATCATGAAACAAAGCGGATTTGGTGGGGACATGAGGGCAGAGACTCACCCCCACCAAGCTAGATTTTCAGTTGGGAAATATTCTTCAAAACCTTAAATTCTGAAAACAGATGTCTGCCTGGTCATGCGATCTTCACTACATTATCCAAGTTTCCTGTTTAGAACCATTTATTTCCTCAACTTTCATTTCCCACTTGATAAAAACGTGATCACAGTTGAGAACTGAAGTGAAAGGATGCAGTGTAGTTTAACCAATTAGAAGCTGATCGGATGGGCTTGTGTTTGGCTGTGACAGAGTGGCTGATAATCTGACTTCCTGAACTCTAAAAGCTGGAAAAAAACACCACCTCTAGGACTCCCAGCAAAAAACAAAACAAAACTGTTGGGAGGTATCAGAGGGCAACCAAGGTAGTCAGGCCTTAGGAGAGAGAAAGGAAACTCACAGAGGTGAGCTGGGCCTCCTCCACAGCTTTGTATCTGCAGAGCATTTGCCAATCCACACTGCAGGCGTAGACGCCCAACAGAGTCCAAAATGAACCGGAGGCTGACACGGTCTCACCAGCCTAGGCAGGCCCAAATTGTTCAGGGCTACCAAGGCAGCTAGGAATTAAGGAGCCAAGTTCCTGAAGTGAAGGGAATTTGCAGAGGAAAGAGTTCCCTAGTCTGCATGGAATTCACCATTGAGGCATCTGAGGGTACCTGAAGGTGCATGTTGCAAGTGAGAAACCAGGAAGACTAAGACTGATACAGCCATTCAAGAGATCACTGCCTACATACGCACCCCCAGTGGCATGACAACTAATAACTAACGAATAGCAAACCCACAAAAATGACAAGCCGCCAGACCATAAAACTGAGGAGCATGATTAAGTCGAACCTGTACAAGCAAACTCCAAGGAAGAAAGAAAGTATGATAGAAACCTATATTGTAGGACACCTAGGCACAAATTAAAAAAGAAATGAGAGGCTGGGTGTGATGGCTTACACCTCTAAATCTCAGCACTTTGGGAGGTTGAGGTGGGGGGACTGCTTGAGGCCAGGAATTCCAGACCAGCCTAGGTAACATATCAAGCCCCCATCTCTAAAAACAATTTTTAAAAAATTAGCTGGGTGTGGTGGCACATATTAATAGCTGTAGTCCTAACTATTAACACTAGCTGAGGTGGGAAGCTGAGGTGGGAGGATCGCTTGACCCCCGTTCGAGGCTTCAGTGAGCTATGAATGCACCACTACACTTCAGCCTGAGTGACAGAGTAAGAGAATGTCTCCAAAAAAAAAAAAAAAAAAAAAAAAAAGGAAAGAAAAGAAAAGAAAGAAATGTGAAAGATCAATATTGAAGAAAACAACTAAAGTTACAGAGATTTGTGAATAATTGAATCAATGAAATTAAAAGATATTTCTGATTTTTGGTTGGAAAGACAAATTATAAATGTACCAATTTTTCCCACATTCATCTGTGTATTTTACACAACTCTAATCAAAATCCATAAACACTGCTTTTAAAGCATAATAAAAACAAGTTCTAAGTTAATATATAAGAATAAACCTGTTAGCAATTAGAAAGAAAACCTGTGAGAATGTTAAGAAATGTTTGAAAAAGACAGTAATGAGAATGGCAGAAATTAAAAGCACTTTAGAACTAGAAGAACAAAAATAGATATCACTAGATGGATTAAACACATAAATGTAAACAAGCCACAAAATGCAAACTGTAGTAGTAAACCAAGGTAATGTAGATGAATATATGTATAATGATTTTCTTTTTTATGATAGAAACTTTGATCCATTTTGTATTTTTGTTGGATTTAAGAAGTGAGATAGGAATTAGCCTTTATTTTTCTGAAGTAGTTTGCTATTAACTGAATTTCCACACCTATTCTAAGTGATCCTTTATCATATACCAATTTTCTGTGATTTATTCATTGTCTAGTCCTTTCCCTGTACTATTTTAATTGCTATGGTTTCATGTGTTTCTATGTGCAAAGGGCACACCTATCTCATTATTTTTTATTTTTAGAATGTCTTATGGCTCTTCTCAGTTATACATTATTTTATATGACCTTTTAAACTATTTGATCAAATCACAAAAGTATTTTTGTTTGCAACTGCATTTAATTTGTTTGTAGATTTGAGAAGATGGGTGATATGGTTTGGCTGTGTCCCCACCCAAATCTCATCTTGAATTGTAGCTCCCATAATTCCCATGTGTTGTGGGAGGGGCCCAGTGGGAGGTAACTGAATCACAGTGGCAGTTTCCCTGATACTGTTCTTGTCTTAGTGAGTAAGTTTCATGAGATCTGATGGTTTTATAAGAGAAAACCCCTTTCACTTGGCTCTCATTCTCTCTTTGCCTGCCGCCACGTAAGACATGCCTTTGCCTTCCACCATGATTGTGAAGCCTCCCCAGACACGTGGAACTGTGAGTCCATTAAACTTATTTTTCTTTATAAATTACCCAGTCTTGGGTATGTCTTTATCAGCAGGGTGAAAATGGACTAATACAATGGGACACCTCTACATTATTGAATCTTTGGGTCCAATCAGAAGATGTTTATATTTTTCTTAAAGGAGGTATATTTTCAAAGAAAGGGATAGAATTTTTATAGGTTTCTATTTATCTGTATCTATTTATATATATATGAATAATACTATATATGTAAGTATATATAATATAACATTATTCAGCTGTAACAACTTTTTACTGTGTAATCTGTCAGTGACTGGAAGAGATTTATGTTACTATGCTTGTATTATTGTCACATTCTAAATTTTCAGTAGGATTCTTATAGGTAATCCTTGACTTGTTTACATCTGATTTTCATAAAAGTTAAACTTTTATGTATTTTTAAATGACTTTTCATTCCTCTACATCCGCTCTGATGTGCTGAATTCAGACGTTCCTACATGAACTGACCTCAAAACTCCCTGAGATATTTTTCATGGTGGGGGTTCCTGTCAGCCAGCCAACAGTCCACTTCATTTTTGTTTTTTCTTTTTCTTTCAGCAGAGACAGGGTCTCGCCGTGTTGCCTGGGCTGGTCTCGAACTCCTGGCCTCAAGCAGTCTTCCTGCCTTGGCCTCCCAAAGTGCTGAGGTTACAGATGTGAGCCACTGTGCCTAGCTAAGAGTTCACTTCTGATACTATTACTCTCTTGTCTTATGAAATTATCTGAGTATTAATTTGATCTCACCTTTATTATTTTATAAAAATGATTGTAACCTCTAAACATAAATGGGTTGATGCTGGTGGTAAGAACTGTAGCTTTTTCATAAGATTAATTCTAATGCAATAAAGAAGGAATTTATTAGAGGTAACCAAGTAGCAAATCATCAGTTTCCTTCAGGCATTTATTGTGAAAGTAAAGCAAAATTAATGAAACTACATGAACTACATTGAAACTATATTAATAAAGTTGATTATCTGGAATATCAGTGTCCAGTGGAATATAATACAAGCCACACTGGTAATTTAAAATTTTCTACAGGCTACATTAAAAGATTGCCGGGCCCAGTGTCTCATGCCTGTAATCCCAGCACTTTGGGAGGCTGAGGCAGGTGGATCACGAGGTCAGGAGTTCAAGACCAGCCTGGGCAATATGGTGAAACCTCGTCTCTACTAAAAATACAAAAATTAGCCAGGCGCAGCGGCACGCACCTGTAATCCCAGCTACTTGGGAGGCTGAGGCAGGAGAATCGCTTGAACCCGGGAGGCGGAGGTTGCAGTGGTCCGAGATCACGCCACTGCACTCCAGCCTGGGCAACAGAGCGAGACTCCATCTCAAAAAAAAAAAAAACCACACACACACACGAAATTAAATTTAAATTTGCGATATATTTTATTTAATACAATGTACCCAGAAACATTATCATTTCAGCATAATATAAATATTTAAAAATTCTAATAAGGCAATTTACATTTTTTTCATATTAAGCCTTAAAAAGCTGGTACTTATTTTACACTTACAGGATGTCTCACCTCAGACGTGCCATGCTCTCAGGCACTCTGCAGTGCTCACGTATGGCCAGTGGCTGTTGTAATGGAGGGCGCAGACCCAGAAGGTAAAGTGTAGAAATATTACCATACAGTAGCTCTCTTGGAATGAAATTCACTTTGTAACTTAAAGGGTTTATCAGCTTTGGCATATTACATTTTCATAAACTTTTTCAAGATTATCTTACAAATAAAAAGAATTGCTCACATGATGTTTTGATGCTATGGCTTCATGGCAATTAGGAATCTCTTACGAACTTGACTCTTCAACCACATAAAGTTGTAAACCAAAAATAAAATTCTAAGGGCCCCCCAACCATCTGAATGGACTTCCCCCTAGGCCAGGGCATTGTAAAATTAACCTGAAGGATTGGTTCAGACCATGATGGGAAGTTGGGGTTGGACGTGTGTCATTATACCTTCCGGCATTAACAGCAACACACATCCTAAGTCTGATAAGAGACATTTACAATCCACTCTCTGTGAAGTCTCTACCTGGAGGCCTCATCTGCATGATACAATTTTGGTCTTCACAACCTCTTATCATAACCCAGACATTCCTTTCTATTGATAATAACTCTTTCAACCAATTGCCAATCAGAAAAATGTTAGATCTACCTATAACCTGGAAGTCCCCCGTTCCAGGAGGCAGCTAGCCAGGCATGGGTGGGGCAAGAGAGGGCTCCCCCCACACCCCTACCAGGAAAGTCAGGTGACCATCAGGTGACGGTCAAGCAGTTGTTAACTGTCACTGGAAAATAATAATTGGTCACAGTCAGCACCAGGGAAAGGCAGTCTCCCTATGTTGATAGGAAACACCTATAACCAGTAATCGGCAGCTTTCAGGAGTTGGGCGAGTGAGCTGAGGCATGCACATTAAGAGACAAAAGGTGGAATGTGACCTTCCGGGGCATTCCACCAGAAAAGGGAAGAAAGCCTCAGGCAGGCATTTGTACAGCTTCTTAAACGCACTGTGCGTGCTCACCTACCGAGCACAAGGAGGGTACCACACATGCAGTGGCCCACCCTGAGGGAAGAATCATGGGAAAAGGGATGCAAGACCCTGGAAGTATGCCAGCATGTAAAACCCCAAGTCCAAAGGTCAAATGCCTCACTTGTCCTTCTAGTCACCACTTGGGTCTCTTCTAAGTGTACTTTCCTTTCTTTCAAGCTCTACGTCTTTTTAATAAACTTCCAGCCTGGGCGCGATGGCTCACGCCTGTAATCTCAACACTTTCGGAGGCTGAGGTGGATGGATCACCTGAGGTCAGGAGTTCGAGACCAGCCTGGCCAACATGGCAAAACCCTGCCTCTACTAAAAATACAAAAATTAGCAGGGTGTGGTGGTGGGCACCTGTAATCCCAGCTACTCGGGAGGCTGAGGCAGGAAAATCACTTCAACCCGGGGGGCAGAGGTTGCAGTGAGCCGAGATCGCACCACTTCACAACAGCCTGGACGAAAGAGTGAGACTTGTCTCAAAAACAAACAAACAAACAAAAGACAAAAACCTTCCTCTCCTGCGACTTGCCTCTATTTCTTTTTCTGCCTTAAGCCATCAGTCAAATTCTTCTGAGGCGGCAGGAATTAAGGTTGCTGCAGACCTGTATGGATTCACTGTCAGTATTTGGATGTTTGCCGCCCCTAATGACCCTTCCTTCAAGTTGTTTTCCCTTTCTGGACCGAACCAATGCATATCTTAAATGTATGTGGTTGATGTCTCATGCCTCCCTAAAATGTATAAAACCAAGCTCCACCTCCGCCACCATGGGCACACGTTCTCAGAATCTCCTGAGGGTTGTGTCACAGGCCATAGTTACTCATATTTGGCTCAGAATAAACCTCTTCAAATATTTTACAGAGTTTGACACTTTTCATCGACAAAGTAACACTCTTTGGCAAGATTCCCCTGACATATTTTGCCCATCTGTTTATTTAAAATTTCGATTGCACTTGCTTTAGGAGTATCTCTTGTCAACACTAATAATTATAGATGCACTGTTTTAACTGTATCTCATATAGACCTGAACTCATTGGGTTTAATTTTGAGATTCAATACATGAGTAAATGCCATTTGTAGGTACTATTACCGGAGACAGTTTCACTCTCATTTTGTTTAAGTGTGCTTTCTTAGTTTGTATCTTTGCTACATGGCCTGTATTTTTTTTTTAGGTAATTTCACTCTTCTCTCTGTGGTAATTTGAAAATTATTAAGACTGATCTTCTTTCAACTTTAAGTAGCATACTTAAAAGTGAACATTCCAAGTCATCTTCATTCAACCTCATAAAGCAAAACAAAATCTACTTACTTCTCCCTGTGGAAGATGAGGGCACTCACCCCCTTAGACTGCCTTCTATAAGCTTCAAGATTGTGTCAGAACATATTAGGATTTTTATTTGTCTATTGTTGTTATTTTTAACATTATGTAGCTTTTCTATAAATAGGTATAACATCTACATTCTGTACTATGAACATGATTTTTCTATTTTTATTTTCTATTTTCTATTTTTATTTTTCTATTTTCTATTTTTAAATAATTTACATAATTTACTGCTTACTCTCAGTCAGGGGTAGCCACCTATTTTCTGTTTTGTTTTGTTTTGTTTTGTTTTTTGAGACAGAGTCTTGCTCTGTCACCCAGGCTAGAATGCAGTGGCGCAATATCCACTCACTGCAAGCTCCACTTCCTGGGTTCATGCATTCTCCTGCCTCAGCCTCCCAAGTAGCTGGGACTACAGGCGCCCACCACCACACCTGGCTAAGTTTTTGTATTTTTTAGTAGAGATGGGGTTTCATCGTGTTAGCCAGGATATTCTCGATCTCTGACCTCGTGATCCGCCTGCCTCAGCCTCCCAAAGTACTGGGATTACAGGCGTCAGCCACCGCGCGTGGCCAGCCACCTAATTTTTAAGGCCCATTTCAAAATGAAAATGTAGAGCCTTTGTTCAAACATTATTAAGAATTTTCAGATGACAACAGCTGAGCATTAAGTCACATGAGGCCTGTTTCAGCACAATGCCCTCTACAACCGCATCCTAAGCCTAGGAAGACCGCCCTGCTGCCAGTCTTTTCATGCCCTTCCCCATTTGTCACTTAGTTTGATTTCTCATTTGGTAGACTGGGTATAGACTTTGCACCAGTCCCTGCCCTGCTGGCCCTCAGAGTCCTTCCTTCCCCTTCCCCTGCTGTGCCTTGAGCCATAGGTTCTTGACTCAGCTGGTTTTTCAGCTAGATTTGGCCAACAGGAATGTCTGTCAATAAATTGGAAGGATGGAGGAAGGTGAAGCAGAATCTTTTTGTCCCGGTTCATCTCAGTCAGCATCTCAGGAACCAGCTCCTCACTGTCTAAAGCACTATCTCCATCCCCACTGGACAGGCCTGCTAGGATTCCAGATTCCTTCAGGCAACTCTGACCCCTGGCCTGACTCCTTTGTCCAGTCAGCCCAGGGACTGGCTATTGGGCTAATCTTGAAGTATCTTAATGTTATTTGTTATCTTAGCTCTTACATCAACAGTGAAACTGAATTCCTTTATTCAGTTCCTCCTGTTTCAAATACTCATGAGAAATATACTTCTTGATTTTATACAAAGAAGAGATGGCTGTCTGTTACCTTCATATGCAAATGACAGTCTAGCATGATGTAAAATTCATGAGTTGCATGTGTTTATTTTACTAAAGTTTGGAGCAGTGCCTCTCGTATGTTAGCCATGCATCTGAATCACCTGGAGGGCATATCAAGACACTGATTTCTGAGTTCCACCTCCAGAGAATTGAAATTAGTATGTCTGAGATAGTGGTCCAAGATTTGGCATTCTAACAAGATCCCAGGTGATGCTAAAGCTGCCAGCCTACAGACCACATGCGAGTAGCATTCCTCTGAAACTCGCTCCATTATCTGCTAGCATTTAATGCTACTTAGAAGATGTGTGAGTTCAGTCTCAGTTTTTAAGTTTAATAGGTGACAGGAGTATTCATAAGGTTATCTTTAACCTGGTAGTTCAGCAAATTTTCCAGAATGTTGTGGCATTAGCCAGCCATTGTAAATTTTCTTCTTGATCAGATGATCGCTACCTTCCTTCATTTTAGAGAAAATTTCTTCTAAAATATTTTTAAGAATATGTTTGTTTCTGTTTCATTTGTTCTCTCCTCTATTTGAGGCAGAACCACCAAAGTATCCACATGTTGGCCTCTACTGTGGCTCCCTCGTGCATGCTGGTTCTCCCAGGTTTCATGCACCTTGGGAGAATCCCTGATGAGCCCAGTTCTCCAGATAATTGATGGATTGGCAAGAAAACTAGGCACTCTGGTAACTTTGTCCTCACATACATTTCTTTCAAATCTGTGGTCCACTTAGTGGAAAGTAACTCAGCCAGCCATGGGTCAGGCTGCTTGCAGGACCTGGGTCTCCATAATGGAAAGTCCATGTAGGCACCTGCTATTTCTTGATTCTACTACCAGTGTCATTCTGTGGTGAGGAACTGAGCTCCTTTCTTTTCTTGGCTTTCCCAGATTCTTAAGTGCTATTCTCCAAATTGAAGGGAACTTAGAAAGATCTTCAAAAATTCCCATGCTTTCTCTTCCCTCACTGCCTGCAACATGTTCTATGGAACTATATGTTGACTCTTCCTTCAACCTGTTCCAAAGTAAACAATCTATTGGCTGTTGTTTACAATCAGTGTGATATGGTTTGGCTGTGTTCCCACCCAAATCTCATCTTAAATTGTGGCTCCCACAATTCCTACATGTCATGGGAGGGACCTGGTGGGAGGTAATGGAATCAAAGTTTCCTTTGCTGTTCTCATGATAGTAAGTCTCATGAGATCTGATGGTTTTATAAAGGGGAGTTCCCCTGCACATGCTGTCTTGCCTGCCACCATGTAAAATGTGCCTTTCCTCCTTCTTTGCCTTCTGCCATGATTTTGAGGCCTCCCCAGCCACATGGAACTGTGAGTTTATTAAACCTCTTTTTCTTTGTAAATTATGCAGTCTCAGGTATGTCTTTATTAGCGGCATGAGAACAGACTAAAACACAGTGAAAATAGAGAACATACTTGTTTTCTGAATAGACAAAGTTTTCTGAACTACGAATTAACATTTTTGTTCATTTAGGTGATTATAAGGAAGGTGTTACTTTTTTATTTCCCAATAAGTTTTCTTTCCTAGTTTAAAGATAACTCATAAGGAGCAAGAGATTTTCCAGTATGAAGAGAGGAATAATGCAGTGCGGTTTTCAAGGAGTCAGAAGGAGCGAGGAGACTCTATAAACCACATTCTTACTCTGAAGTACTTTAGAGTTTGAGAGAATAAGTAGTTTCTACTTGAGATAAAAAGCAATGTCCTTAAGAGAAATCCAAGTTACAATTAAAGCAAGGAAAGGCAAGGAACTGTCAATAAAGAAGCAGTCTATGGAAAAAGGGAAGTTTGCTAATCATGTAGCTGGACTTCCAAAGCATAACTGGAAGTTTTATGCAGCATGGGAGGAAAAGGGTGTTGGGCCAAGGGAGAAAATTCAGAATCTTATGGTGATACAAGCACGGGAGAGAATAGGGGACCAAAGGAGCTTATGATTCGAATGCTATTCAAAGAAACCCGGAACGTTCAGCAGAGAGGGTTGCTACTTCAGACAAAAAAGAGGGGAGGGTGCAGCAGCTCCCTTCATCATCTGATGGAGTTAGGCATCTCAGGTAGTGAGCAAGGAAGTCCAAATCTAGTCACTAGGTGCTCAGGAGTGGGCAGTCATCCTGCCAGCTTGGACCCTGTGTGTCTGGTTCCAGTGAAGATTAAGTCATCAAACCAAGGGAGCACAGGGACCAAGAGGTAAGCTGCAAAAACTACAGCTCTTCTCCAGACATCCCCTACAAGATGCTGTCCAGAGACACCGGGGGAGGCAATGGTGCTGGTCAGCGCTTTGTGCCATTTTGTGGCCTCTCCCACCTGCCCCCTCTTTTTGGTCCAAGTTCTTGTCCCGCCTGCTTACCCACCCACTGCCTGCCTATAGTCCTTCCCTCTCTGGTCTTTAGTGTCCTCACTGGTAAAATGAATATAACATCTCTAATCATGCATATTCATGTAGTGAGGTAGATAATGTGAAAGGACTTTGAACAATGTAGTAAGGGAAAGAGAGTAAGATACTGACTTCCTGTTTTCCCAATTCCTGCTTCAGAACTGCTCTCCTAGGCTCCAAGCCCCTACCTCTGTTAGCCCCTTGATCAATCTTTGTCTGTGGAGAGGCAAAACTACATGGTATCCCAAGAACAGGGACCAATATTACAGCCCCATTTCTTTTCTTTGCTATTTCCCTTGATCACTCTTTTTTTTTTTTTGAGACGGAGTCTCGCTCTGTGGCCCAGGGTGGAGTGCAGTGGCCGGATCTCAGCTCACTGCAAGCTCCGCCTCCCGGGTTCACGCCATTCTCCTGCCTCAGCCTCCCGAGTAGCTGGGACTACAGGCGCCGCCACCTCGCCCGGCTAGTTTTTTGTATTTTTTAGTAGAGACGGGGTTTCACCGTGTTAGCCAGGATGGTCTCGATCTCCTGACCTAGTGATCCGCCCGTCTCAGCCTCCCAAAGTGCTGGGATTACAGGCTTGAGCCACCGCGCCCGGCCCCCTTGATCACTCTTAAACCAAGAAACTGAGATCTTTTCTCTGGTTGGTGGGGCTTCCTCACTGGAACAAAGGGGAGTATGTACATTTCATAATAGAGTTCTGTGATGAAATGTCCTAAGGAGATACATGTACATTTCATAATAGGCATTCTGTGATGGAATGTTCTGAGGGGATAAAAGCTGGAATCGGTCTCAGCACATCTCAGTTACTCATTTTGATTCATTTGGACAAGTGAGTTACTACAGCGCTTATTTGGAAAAATGACTAGAAAGCTACCTCCAATCTCTCGGCCTCAACCCCAGGCTCCATTTCTTTCTGTTCCTTCCCGCTCTCGTCTTCCAGCCCTCCTTCCCCCCGTTACTCCTCAAACTTCCTGCCCTCAGCCTCCTCTCCAGAGCCGTCCATCTTGTTCGATTTTCTGCCCTACCCGTTTGCCCAAGCTGACTGATGTCTCCCCTTCCCAGTACCCTACCTCAAGGAACTTTCTGCCCAGCTCTTCCTCTGTTACTACCAGAGCGTCTGTGTGCCGCCCCCCTGTTCGTCAGGCACCCCTTTCCCAGTGCCCTCCTATCTTCCCCCCTCGCCCTCCTCATAGCCCTTCCTGCTAGTTTCCTGTACTCTAGTCCCCACTCCCTATCCAGCCACCCCCAACCAGACCTGACGACTTACAAATCTCACCCTGGAGAAATGATTTCCCTCATACTGGGGCAGTTCTCAGGAGGTTCAGAATTGCCAGGACTGTGGATTCCCAGCAACGACCTGGCAGACATGGGGAATCCAAGACCATGGCAAGCGAATATTCAGCCTGGCCTGCGCCTTTCCTCTCCTGCCTGGGCAGGCAGACTGCACAAGCGTCTGCATTTGAACTGGCTTCTCCGTGGAACTTGGTCTGTAACCACAGAGCAAACTGTAGAACCAGGAGCAGAGAAGGTAGGGGATTGAAAGGCATCGAATCTGTTCTCAAGGAGGGAGGTGATTGGCCAACGTGAGGTCCAGTTTTATGTTCATTATCTCCTGGGTTTGCCAGTTGATGGCAAGCCTTTTTCCTGGCAGTATCGAGAGGCAGTTCTAGTAAAGAGGCTGGATACCGAGAGGCCAGAGTGGTATCATACGAACGCTGTTGCCTGGAGATGGAGTGGGGCGCCGTTGCCTAGAGACTGCAGGAGGCCTGCGGCCGAGCGAGTGGTAAGAGGACGCCAAGAGAGCGCCGGACCCACCGAGCAGCTCCAAGGCCATGGCGGGACACCCGAAAGAGAGGGTGGTCACAGATGAGGTTCATCAGAACCAGATCTTGCGGGAGCTGTACCTCAAAGAGTTACGAACCCAGAAACTCTACACTCAGTACCACGTGAATCCCCTGCGCAAGGTTCACAGGATTACGAGGAAGCCCATGTCTTGGCATGATAACCTGGAGGAACCCGCAGACGCCAGGTTTCTGAATCTCATTCACCATGCTGCCCAGGGGCCAAGGAAGAAGTACCCGGAGGCACAAACTGAAAACCAGGAAATTGGGTGGGACTCAGAGCCCTTGGTCGACCCAGAACGCAGTGACCGTAGGATGAACCACTTCAGGGTCTACAATGACATCACTCTGTACAAAGCTAAAATGTGGAGCTTGGGAGAAGATGATCGCCACAAGTAGCATTTCAGCAATGGAGTCAGTTCCTGGATTTAATGTCCTAAATATCCGCTGCCTAGAAGAGTAAATATTACTTTAACCCCCCGTCCATAATTCATGGATAATGGCAAAAATTAGGAAGCATAAAAAAATGCGGAAGAAGGAAATAAAAATTGCCCATTATCTCACCATATGGAAGTGACTAATATTAGCATATTAAACCATTTGTTTTTAAAATTAATAATAAATTGCATATATTTATTGTGTACAATGTGATGTTTTGAAATATGTATATATGGTAGAATGGTTAAATCGAGTATCTCACATACTTATTTTGTGGTGAGAGGACTTAAAATCTATTCTCTTAGGGATTTTCAAGAATACAATACATTGTTATTAACTGTAGTCACTACAGTTAATCTTGACAGCTCTCTTGAACTTATTCCTCCAACTGAAATTTTGTATCCTTTAGCCAACATCGCCCCAATTCCTACCCCTAACCCCTGGTAATCACCATTCTAATCTCTAATTCTATGAGTTTGACTTTTTTAGATTTAGAAAATGTGGTATATTTACTTAATGGAATACAATTCGGCCTTAAGAAAGAAAGAAATCTCGTCATTTACAGCAACATGGAGGAACTTGAAGGACATTATGTTAAGTGAAATAAGCCAGGCACAGAAAGACAAATACCACATGATCTCACTTATATGGTGAATCTAAATATGCCAACATGTTTGCATACTTCTATATTTTTCTGTATATTTGAACTTATTGATCTTACATTTTGATTAATAAAAGATCGTAAGCATATATTTTCAGACAGGTGGAGAAAACGGACAGGAATATGATTCTACTTATGTGGCATGAACATATAAGATTTGATTATGCCTCTTATCCCAGTGTAATTACAAAATAGTGCCTTCTTTCACTCTCAAAAGTCTTAGTGGAAGCAAGTCTGAAGAAAGTTGGAGGAAAGGGTAGAGTTTTACAGGGAAGTTAAGGAAAGTTAAGATAAAGATAGTTGAGCAAAAATAGTAAACCATTATACTGTCAGTTTTGAAGCCACCAAAAGAAATTTAACTTAACATTTTAAATAATTAGTGCTAATTAATTATTTAACTTAAAATTTGGGGGCCAGGTACAGTGGCTCACGCCTGTAACCCCAGCACTTTGGGAAGCTGAGGTGGGCAGATCATGAGGTCAGGAGTTGGAGACCAGCCTGGCCAACATGATGAAACCCTGTCTTTACTAAAAATACAAAAATTAGCCAGGCATGATGGCGTGCACCTGTAATCCCAGCTACTCAGGAGGCTGAGGCAGGGGAATCGCTTGGACCCAGGAGGTGGAGGTTGCTGAGCTGAGATTGTGCCACTGCCCTCCCGCCTAGGCAACAGACTGAGACTCTGTCTCAAAAAATAAATAAAATAAAATTTGGGAAGGAGGAGAAAAGCAGGAGGGAGAAGTGTTAAGTGAGTTAAGTTCTCATCTTGGATGTTGCCCAAACAGGAACAATGGCACCACATAGAATGCAGTTCTATGGAACTGCTCTTATGGAAACTCCATGGCCACTTCACACTATCCCTTCACACTTTTGATTTGAGGACTAGAGTCTAGTTTATACCTAGACCATAGAACCTCCACTACAGTTACTGCAGAGTATTTCTACCCACAGATTGGCTAGAACATCCCATCATCCCAAGTGCTAATATTTTTCTGAGTTTTACCTAAGCAGTGTGTTTGCTTGATAAAAACTAGGTCACATATGGGTTCTCAGTTTCAAGAGAGTCTAGGAAATGCAGGGTTTTTTTTTTTTTTTTTTTAAGTTTGCTAGCTTCTGTAGTATGGGAAGGCAATAGAAGCTGTTGGAGTTTGCACTGAGTAAGCCAATTTGCAGGATTTTCCATAATCTACTGGCCTAAATAACACCTCTTGACAGTATTTTTAAAAGTAAATATTGTACATATATAAAATGAGAAATATACAGTAGAGCAGGTGTAAAATAAAAGGTAAAAGCTGCTTTTTATTACCCTTCTCTATTAGTTAGTCCCCACTCCCTATCCAGCCACCCCCAACCAGACCTGACAGCTTACAAATCTCACCCTGGAGAAATGGTTTCCCTCCTACTGGGGCAGTTCTCAGGCGGTTCAGAATTGCCGGGACTGTGGATTCCCAGCAACGACCTGGCAGACACGGGGAATCCAAGACCATGGCAAGTGTTCAGCATCATTTTCATTTTGAACTGGGCCTTAAAAATTAGGTGGCCGGCCGGGCGCGGTGGCTGACGCCTGGAATCCCAGCACTTTGGGAGGCCGAGGCAGGCGGATCACGAGGTCAGGAGACCGAGAACATCCTGGTTAACACGGTGAAACCCCGTCTCTATTTAATACAAAAAAAATTAGTCAGGTGTGGTGGTGGGTGCCTATAGTCCCAGCTACTCGGGAGGCTGAGGCAGGAGAATGGCGTGAACACGGGAGGCGGAGCTTGCAGTGAGCGGATATCACGCCACTGCACTCCAGCCTGGGTGGACAGAGCGAGACTCCATCTCAAAAAAAAAAAAAAAAAAAAAAAAAAAAAAAAAAAAAAAAAATTATTTAAAAATAGAAAAATAATGTTCATAGTACAGAATGTAGATATTATACCTATTTATAGAAAAGCTACATAATGTTAAAAATAACAACAATAGACAAATAAAAATCCTAATATGTTCTGACACAATCTTGAAGCTTATAGAAGGAAGTCTAAGGGGGTGAGTGCCCTCATCTTCCACAGGAAGAAGTAAGTAGATTTTGTTTTGCTTTATGAGGTTGAATGAAGATGACTTGGAATGTTCACTTTTAAGTATGTTACTTAAAATTGAAAGAAGATCAGTCTTAATAATTTTCAAATTACCACAGGGAGAAGAGTGAAATTACCTAAAAAAAAAATACAGGCCATGTAGCAAAGATACAAACTAAGAAAGCACACTTAAACAAAATGAGAGTGAAACTGTCTCCGGTAATAATACCTACAAATGGCATTTACTCATGTATTGAATCTCAAAATTAAACCCAATGAGTTCAGGTCTATATGAGATACAGTTAAAACAGTGCATCTATAATTATTAGTGTTGACAAGAGATACTCCTAAAGCAAGTGCAATCGAAATTTTAAATAAACAGATGGGCAAAATATGTCAGGGGAATCTTGCCAAAGAGTGTTACTTTGTCGATGAAAAGTGTCAAACTCTGTAAAATATTTGAAGAGGTTTATTCTGAGCCAAATATGAGTAACTATGGCCTGTGACACAACCCTCAGGAGATTCTGAGAACGTGTGCCCATGGTGGTTGAGGTGGAGCTTGGTTTTATACATTTTAGGGAGGCATGAGACATCAACCACATACATTTACGATATGCCAGATTACCCTATCTATTAGTTATCTATTGCTGTGCAATAAATTATTCCCAAATTTCACAGTTTAATATAACAAAGCACTCATTATGTCACAGTTCTCGGGGTCAGAAGTCTAGCTGCTGCTTAGTTGGTTGTCTCTGGCATGAGGTCTCTCAGAGGTTGCAGTCAAGCTGTTGACTGGAGCTTCAGTCTCATCTAAATGCTTGACAAAGGGAAAGTCTTCTTTCAAGCTCACTCATTTGGTTTTTGGCAGAATTTAGTCCATCACAGGCAGTGGATTGAGGGCCTGAGTTGTTCATAGGTGGTTTCCCGCAGGCCTCCCCCGGTTCCTTGCCACGGGGGTCTTGCATAGGACAGCTCACAATTTGGAAACCAGAGGCCCTCTGAGTGAGCGTGTGAGAGAAAAGGCAAGAAAAAAAACCACTCAAGGTGGAAGTCACAGTCTTTCTAAAACCTCATCTTGGAAGTGACATCCATCGCTTCTGCTGAATTCTGTTCGTTAGAGGCAAGCTAGTAAGTCCAGTCTACACTGAAGAGGAGGGGATTGCACAATGAGGTGAACACTAGGAGGTGGGGGTCTTTGGGGGCCATCTTAGAGACTGCCTCCTCTCCTGCCATGTCTCTTTCACCCAAAAGCAATCACTGTTAATAGTTTCTTATCATTCCTCTCAGGGAAAACCAAAAAGAATTGGATTTAAACCAATTATCCAAGATTAACCTGGATGTGTTCCAACAGTTACTGCTAAGATCTAAATGTCAACCATTCCTAAGTAGCATAAATGCCATCCTAGCCAAGTAGACCAGATGAGCATTGAAACTCACAGCTTGTATTCAAGTAAAAAAGGTAAATAGTACAGCAATGGTAACATGGTGAAAGTGCCCAAGTCTGTGTTTACATTTTCACAAATGAAAAAAAAGAAATCAACCATGGGACATACGGGCAATGCCTCTGAAGGAGTTTTTGAAAAATAAATTTGCTCAGGAAACATCTCCACCCCTGTCTCCACAAACTGACAGAGAAGCAGTGTTGCTACTCCATGATGCTGGTGTGCTATTAGTCCAATGTATAAATGACAGAGACCGATGTCTGCTAGGCCAGGTACCACACCTGGCCTCACTCAGTTATCACAGCCAACTTTGCAAAAGTGATATTAACTCCCCTTCAAGATGAAGAAACTGCTACTGAGATATAAGTGACCTACTGATATTCCAAGCCAAAGTTCTCTTGTTTCAATGCCTTTCTTCTGTCCACTTTACTCTCCAATGGCCGAGGTCTGTTTTGGCCTCTCTTCATTACTGATTTCCAAACTATTCCACAACTTGAATAGGCAGACACTTTCCCTTTATCTGGTTATTCAGAAGGAGAGGTTTCAGCTTTCATCTGCCAACCCCTCTCCAATGTGAACAAGGATTTTGGAAATAAGGACCACATGCTTCTCATCTGGTTCCAATCTATCTAGATATGTGATGCCTCACAACGTCTGTTTCTCTTACAAATGGTAGCAAATATTTAGAAATCATTCTTAAGCTATGTACACAGCAGCAGGACATCATGTCCTGGCTTTTGTCCTATTTGAATTTAAATTAAGAAAGCAACTAAAAATAAATGGAAGACTCAGCCATTTGGAGGATAAAGTCTACCACAAATAATACTTGTAGACAATGTTCAAACATAACCAATAAACCATGTAATTATGTTAGAGAGACTACTGGGAATTTGAAATGACTAGAAGCTGTTTGATTTTAAAATTTGAGCTATCACTGTCTTTAAAATCTAACGTGTTAAATAACACTTCAGGATTAAGCATTCATTTAACAAACATTTACTGAATTTAGTACTAGGCAGAAGAAACGAAAAAATCGCATCTTCGGGATTCTAGAAGTCTAGGAAATAGAGTAAGATGATCATATCAAAATAATTACAGTACTCTTAGGGGGCATTTATTCTAAAATTCTTATGTTTTCATGAGGGATTTCCACCAGACCACACTAGGCTTTTCTCTACCTCTCTCGCCTCCTCAGCCCTTCACTGGGGGTCAGTCACAGTGGATTATCTGATGAAGAGTTTGGAAGAGAAAAATGGGCTTGCTTCTTTGCCTCTCTTTCTCTCCCCTCACTCCATTCTTACTGTTAAGCTCTCTGCCACTCCACTTCCAGGTAAACAGCATAGTAAGGCAGGTTCTGACCATTTGGAGGGAGTGTAATTTAGACAGAAAAGTGTGGTACTAAGCCCCCAGGCCCACACACACGTGTGACCTTCCAGCGTGCAGTCTATCAGTAATGAAGCTGATATTTTCATTTCCGTCTGATGTCACTGAATGTACATCCAAGTTGTCTGGAGTTATCTTTAACAGATAGTGGTCTTCACCTCAGGCTCACTGAATCTCTGGAGGTATAGGAATTCAGTAATGTGTCTCTCTTCAAACTAAGCAAGGAAGAGTGATGTTACTTTATGTGCCCCTTAAAACTCTAAGAAAAAATACGATTTGTGCTAAGAATAATAAGTGCTGTAAGACACTAAAGAGAGCCTAGCTTTTCACAGTGGATGAGTAAGGACCTCACAGAGCAGATGTTATTGGGGCTAAATGTTGAAGCATCTGGAAGTATAAAGATAAGGAAGGCAAGAAAAAATACTCTAGAAAAGAATATGAAAAGTCACTGCATGAAAGCACATGTCACGGTAGGAAAATGGAAAATAATCTATGTGGGTTCAGGATATGGTGGGTTACAGGAGGTAGTGAAAGGAGATTGGCGCTGTGTTGCGAAGGGTCTTGTAGGGACAGCATTATTCAATTCCTGTACCTCCGGGGACCCAGGGAGCCTGAGATGGAGACCACTATTTGTTAGTTTTAAAGACAACCTCCAGATAACTGGGATGTACACGCAGCTCTGGGAACCACTATCTTTCAGGCTAAGGAGTTTGAGCTTCATCTCATCCATAACACAAGGTCATCAGAGGGAGCTGACCGTATCTGTAGAGGGATGCAGATGTGGTCAGTGTGGTGGCAACTGAGGAAACTGTTGTAGGAGTTCAGGCTGGAGAAAATGAAAGGCAAAATCGCAGCAGTTGGAAAGGAATGGAAAGAATGGGAATAGAGTCTAGGTATGTTTTTGAGAAAGGAGAGACAGGACTCTCGCCAGATGTATGGGTAAGGCGTGTGAGTGCTGAAGGAGGAGGCAGACATGAATGAGTGGAGGTAGGTGGTGCCATGTGGGGATATTTTGTCCCATAATCCTGCATCTCTCTCCATCTCTCCAGTCAGGCATCCTCATGGAAGAAAGAGTGGCTGATATCATCCGATCAGACCTGAGCAGTCACTCTTTGGACCAAGCTTCACTACTGGGTTAGGTTCCTGCATTGAACAGTGCTGCAGCTCTGCCCCATCTTCTCTGATACACTGTGCCTGGGTGAATAACACAGACCTGCCCTTTACTCTGTGGACTGGATAAAAGAGTCTCTGAGATTCAAGGGAGGAGAATAGGTGGATGAGGTCTTGTGTGGTCATCCAGGTCTAAGCTACAATGTCCATGTCAGCTTTTCAGCATTTGAAGTGTGGAATCAGTAGGGTAACATTTCATCCAAATTTGTCTGGGAAAGACCTGGCTAAAACATGACTTGGCTATCTCTTGTCCTAAATATATCTATTTTAAGGTTGTGCTATTAGTAGTTACATTAAAAGAAGCTGGGATGGATTTGGTAGAACTGCACTTTGTATTTCTGTTTCCTGCCATGATCTCAGCTGGGCATGGGTGATTTGCCTGTGCAGTGAGCATAGTTTTCATATTAACAAGTGAAAATAGTCAGAGATAACTTATTACTCTTTCCCCATATGTATACAGATGCAACATCGTTTACATCTCCTTTTTCATGACAACACATACTGCTTTCAGATAAAACAAAGTGTTCTCAGCTGCAAGCAGCCAGTGACAGCTTCCTCCTCCCTCCTCTGCAGTGGTGGAGAAGTATTTTATGTGGATGCCCGCGTACCAGTGGGCTGTGCCTTGGCCCACGTTTTGGGGTACAGGATGCACAAAGGCTTCCAGGTGACTAGTCATCAAAGTAAATAGGCAATGTGGAACATACGCAGAGGAAATAGAGGTTGAGTAGTCTTGCTGGAGAACACATAGAATAAAGTCTGTGTGGTTTTGCACAGTGATTTTATTTTTATTATTTAATAGTATTTGTTTAATTTAAAACATTTACATCAGTAGCTTAAAATATTGAAGGTACATATTTAATGAAAAATTAAGTACTGAATTTTCAACTACTGAAGAAGAGTCAACTTCTTACTTCTTGCCAATTTCTTGCCTCTAAGCTCCAGATTCATATTTTTGCCTGCTCGCTGATAACAGTTCTCGGCCTTGTATATATTTTCCTTTACTGGCTGGCACAATGTTAAGCTTTGTAAGTAGAGACCCCTGGAGAGACATTGCAGGAGGAAGGGGTTTCTTTCCTGGTTCCAGTATGACACAACCACTTCTGGATGGGGCACTTTTTTTCTGTTTCTTCACTGCTAGGTTCCTACAGATGCAGCTTTCTCTTGCATTTGCCATGAGCTTTCTGCATCCCTCAACTCAAGCAGTGGCATTGCAGTCAGGAGCCCTTGAGAGTGTGGCCTCGCTGCTCCCTGTACCTCTTCCTAAGTCCCAACCATGCACACATGTGTGGTCACATGGGGATGGTCATCTAGTGAGTTGCCTGCCTGACCTTTATCCCACCCAGCCAGCCACGGAGCCCAACCCAAGCCTTATACATAGTGCAGTAGATTCCCACACAAGGTGGTCATTTCAGCTCCCAGTTCCAGCAGCAACTTCAGCAGTGCCCTGCTTCCCTCAGGGTGCCTGATATCCTCTGTGTGCCCCCCATCCGCCTTGGCTCACCTTTGACCTGGAGGGTTGACTCTGTGCCCCCCCCGCCAAAATTGAAACACGACATGCCCCAGGCCTCGCTTCTGTGGTGGCACCCAAAATCTGCCCACCAGCCCACCAGCCTTGGCTCATCTGCACAAAAATGGTTGTTCTTGCTTGCCTGGCCACCGTGGGCCAGCTCTGGCCTGGGCAACCTAACAACCTCTCCACTGTCCACACCCCCGTCAATGAATTCTGAACCTACCCTTGGGGAGGGGACCCCCAAGTTTGTTCTTTTTTATATATTTTCCTCAGCACTTTAGATTTCCCTTTGGATCTTCATAGTTACTGTCCTACCATAGCTTATTCATTCTTTGTATTAAATTATGAGTAGGCAAACTTTTTCTGTAAAGGGCCAAATAGTAAATATTTTGGACTCTGTGGGCCATACAGCTGTGTCATGACTACCCACCTCTGCTGTTGTAACACAAAAACAGCCATAGACAATATGCAAGTGAATGGGTGTGGCTGTGTTGCAGTCACACTTTATTTATAAAAGCAGGTCCGATTTTGACCTGTGGACACAGTTTGCTTACCCTTGTATAACATTCCTTTTATTTAAGCTACTGGGTGTTTTTTGCTTCCTGATTGATCTAGACTGATACAAATTCAACATCAAAAACTGAAGCAGAAGTGATCAGTGAATGCCCTGCTCAAACCTTCTCCCTTTATGTGCTAGCTGGTACATATGTATTTGTCAGTAGACTGCTATTCACAGCTGTTCTAACTCACTTTGCCACACCTCTAAGGCCAGGAGTACTTAGGGCACTACCCTCAGGAGCATTGCCTAGCCAATAATTAAAAGGAAAAGAGGGGTATCAATGCCCCAGCTCCGTGGCCCCTTGCCTGGCATAGTGTGTTTTACAGGGATACCTAGAGCTTCCTACAAGGTTAAGCCCACCATGTTAGCTGGCTTAGGAACAGCTTGTTACTGGCTGCCTTCACTTCTAATGTCATCTTCCCACTCTCCTGATGGTTTCCTGAACCTCTGAATGAACTATGTGCACTCAATCCTAGCCTCAGTGTCTGTTTCTCAAGGAAATTCAACTAAGAAAGGGATAAGTTATTTTTCTTTTGCTGTACTAATATAAATACAAATTTTTATGCAGTGCAGTCATGGTAAAAAAAAAATTCTTACTAAATTAAGAAACTTGCAGAGCATGTAATTCACAATTGCTTTCAAACATGTTGCAATCAAAATAACATCTCTACTTGTGAAAATTTTTTTATAAACCAGTATAATTGAACTGTATTGTATGTGTGTGTGTAAGCTGAGAGTGAAAACTAAAAACCCTAATGAAAAGGCAATACAGATTTTTATCCTTTGCTGCCCATCATCAACTGAAGTTTAGAAATGTTTGAGCCTTTGAAGAATTACTTTATACATCAAATTAAGTAGTGTCTTGCAAACGGTATTGAACGTTTGTGTGATTAAGTAATCTAAAATCTATCTGCATTTTGTTCCAAATATTTAACAAATGTAGCCCCCCCAAATCTCAGCATTTGAAGTTTTTTTTAAAAAAACTGCAGTTTGAAAACAATACTTGCAGACAAAAAACTGTTGAAATGTTTCCTTAATAAAGCAATAGAGAAACTGAAAAAAACTAAACAATGAAAGCTCAAAAGGAGTGTAATATTTCATTTTGAAATTCTATGATTATATTTTGCAATACCTTGCTTTGTAGATAAAATATACTAATTTTACATAATCTGAATTTGAATTTCTTTTAAAGGAATCATAGGTACATATTATTTAAAGAGTTTATCTTTTAAATTAATTTTGACAGATAACAAAAGGAAAAACTAAATTAAACTACATCAAAATTAAGAACCTCTATACATCAAAGGACACAACAGAGTAAAAAGGCAACTCACAGAATGGGAGAAAATATTCACAAATTATGTTTCTAATTAAGGGTTAATATCCAGAATACATAAAGAACTTCTATAATTCAACAACAATCACAACAAAAACTCAGTTGAAAAATGGAACAAATTGAGTAGACATTTCTTCAAACGACATACAAATGCCCAATAAGCACAGTAAATGATTCTCTTTTAGTGCCTATTAAGACAGCATTTTCTCAATTCCAATATACATTATGGTGTACAGAGAAGAGTCAAGTGAACATATAAATAATTTTAAATCTACTAACCATAAAATGCACACTTAAAAAAGTTTCGGAAAAAAATCAAATCATTTTAAAGAATAAGTTTTTTAGAAAAATATTAGTGACAGAGAACAGATGTGGCTGAGAAGCAGATTACAGTAAGTGAATATGTACTAACAATCATCAATTTGCTTACATTATTTGAGCATTAAATGCTCAAATAACCAATATAAAAAAGATTTCAAAAAATGTTATTTCATGTACATAAGACTTATTTTTATTTTTTAGAAAGGGGATTTATTTGTTAAAATAGCTTTTAGAGAACTATTTTATAAACCTATCATCATAAAACTATTTGAGGGTCAATGAATATTTCAATTTATATACCCCATTTAATTTAGCAAACTTCTTCGGTCTCAAAAGCATTCTTGTTTCGATGATAAATGATAGGCTTAGCTATTTATGAAATTGGCATACTCCTTATTTAGTTATTGATCCTTGGCCTCTCCGGAGGGAATGCTGGAGAAAGAAAGGGTGAGGAGTGGGTTGTGAATTCTGCCTTGCTGGTGCCTGGCCAAGTGAGGACACTGGCAAAAACCAGCACTTGAGGATCAGCGTACTTCAAGGGAGGCCCACTTCTCACTGTGCAGTGAGTGGTGGAGGTTGATGGGTGGCTGCGGCTGTGATGAGATTATTGGGAAATGAGATTCTCTTAGTTCCACTTAAGAATGCCTTCAAAACAAGGCAGAGCTTCCAACAGGCCTTCAGGCGGTTGTGGGGAGAATGTTGTTTTGCTATCACAGCTTGTTTTCCCCTTTAATCTGTTTCTCAGCCACGAGAGCACACAGGGACATTGAACTACAAAAAGCAGCTACAATACACATCCGCCTTGGAGCTCAAGTGTGTGACATTCAGGGCTTTCGGCTCATTAGTGTTGCACAGAGGCAGGTGGCCCTGGGTCTGTATCCCCAGACTGTGTCTGCAGAGCCAAGAAAGGAGCCATGGGGAGACTCACTTCTTGGCTTCATTTGGCTTGTGCAGTCTTGGATTTACGTCCTCCTTCTCTTCATGTATCCGCTTGACTTGGGATTGCTGATTATTTAACCCTTTAGTGTGTTCAAAATTTCATGACTCAAACTGTGGTTTCACCATGGGTGATGGAATTTATTTTATCAAGAAATAGATGAAGAAGCCTAGGGCCTTATTATACAAGGACTATGTCATTCTGAGTTAAGGTGCATTCTGATCAATTGTATTCTCATAGGTTAAATATTTTAACTTTCTTCCTTAGATGCCTCTGTGGGAGCATTGTAGTCTTACGCAGTTGAACTCAGAAGTGGTCCTATGACTTGCACTAACCAATGAAATAAGGGCAGATGCAATGCATGTTACTCACAGAGGAGCTTTCAGAGTCAGCATGTGATTCTCCGTGTCTCATTTCTCTCTGCCCCAGCAACTGGCAATATTGCAGGTAGAGGCTGCTTCACTAGCTGGTCCAAAAATGAAGATGGCATGCAACAGAAGCAGCTCACAAAAGACATACAATGTGAGTGAAAAATAACCTTTAACTTGCAAGTCCCTAAGATGTGCAGTGTAGCTTAGCCTATCCTGACTCATGTGTAATTATTATAAAGTCAAAGTCTAGAAGTAAAATATAGGTGTTCCTGGACACTTTGCTTATGGGAATCAGGGCTGCTCAAAGAGGCAGGGAAGAGGAGAAAAACCACAATTAAAGTCAAGCCAGGCTGAAGCGCAACAATGTAGTCCCAGTCTGGGTCAGATGATGGGGTAATGGGAAGATGTTTCCTGGGTAAAATTACCTCATTTAGATATGAAGACGTGCAGAAGTGGGTAGAATGTGTTTGTGAAATAGATGTTCTCAGATGGACTGAGAACTTGTTCTACATGTATATTTCATACTGGAGAGAACCCCAGAAGGTAAATTATGGATGATTATGTTAGGAAAAGAAATGTTTAATTCCAAAAGCAAAAATAAAAGAAGTAGAGAGCAGTCTGGTCCAGTATCCAGCGTTAGCCTTACATTTGCTAGAAAGAAAGTAGGACCAGCTGACAAGCTGGCTAAATTTTAAACTCAGCTGGGACTGCTTGAAGAGAGCAGGAAACAACAGAAGGAATCTGGGCTCTAGAAACACATCCCAATATCATAAGAAAGGAGTTGTCAGAAGGACAGCTTTCTCCTGCTGCAGAAGGCACACAAGATATTCCAAAACTAGCATTTAAGAATCTGATGCCTTGCGTTGCTGTTTCTGACATCACAACTCCCCCTGGAGTAATGAAGGTCTCAGTGTGGTGACCCAAATGGGTAAGGATAAGGAGTGTAGGGAGACACAAGACACACTTTAGCTAATGCTTTATGACCCTGGCCTTCCTCATCTCTATTAGCAAAGTGGCACTTCAATTTCTGTTCTGCTACTCTCCCTTGTGGGTATGATTTTGGCAAATGGTGTTTGTACGGGGAAAGAGAGGATGTGACTAGTAGGGCAGATTTGGGAAATCCTATGGCTGGTCCTTTAACTCAGAATGGACATTTGCAGTCACGTGTTGCTTAACAACAAGAATACGTTCTGAGAAATGCGTTGTTAGGCAATTTTGGCATTGTGCAAGCATCCTAGACTGCACTTACACAGACCTAGATGTTGTAGCCTACTACACACCTGGGTACATGGTATGGCCTATTGCTCCCAGGCTACAAACCTGCACAATGTATTACTGTACTGAATATTGTAGGCAACTGTTAACACAATAGCATTTGTGTATCTAAGCATATGTACACATAGAAAAAGTGAAGTAAAAATTAAGCACAAAAGATAAAAATGGTACGCCTGTATAGGGCACTTACCACGAATAGAGCTTGCAGGACTGGAAGTGCATTTAGGCTACACTAAATTGATAAAAATATATTTATCTTTCTTCACTAATAAATTAACCTTAACTTACTGTAACTTTCTTAGTTTATAAACTTTAATTTTTTTTTTTTTTTTGAGATGGAGTCTTGCTCTGTCACCAGGCTGGAGTGCAGGGGTGTGATCTCGGCTCACTGCAACCTCTGCCTCCTGGGTTCAAGTGATTCTCCTACCTCAGCCTCCCGAGTAGCTGGGATACAGGCGCCTGCCACCACAACCAGCTAATTTTTGTATTTTTAGTAGAGAGGGGGTTTCACCATGTTAGCCAGGTTGGTCTTGATCTCTTGATCTCGTAATCCACCCGCCTCAGCCTCCCAAAGTGCTGGGATTACAGGCGTGAGCCACTGTGCCAGGCCAACCTTAATTTTTTGATTCTTGACTCTTTTGTAATAACTCGTAGTTTAAAACACGAACACATTGGAAAGTTCTACAAAAATATTTTCTTTATAGCTATCTTTTAAGCTTTTTTCTATTAAAATATTTTTGCCTTTTAAACTTTTAAAATTAAATATGAAGGTCCACACACATTAACCTAGGCCTACCCAGGGTCAGGATCAAGTCATCATCAGGTAATAGGAAGTTTTCAGCTCCATTATAATCTTATGGGACCACTGTCCTAGATGCAGTCCGTTGTTGACTGAAATGTTGTTTTGCAGTGCATGACTGCAATTGAATCAACCTCAACCAGTGAGAGGATTCGAGGGGTGAGCAGGAGTGACGGGTGTGTCTTAAAGGCAACTTTCAAAGAAATGAGCACATCACTAGGGAGATCCAGGGTGTGGCTGGAATAAACTGAGAACTGTTCGGGACAGTTTGTGGCAGGCGTGATAGGATCCACAGACAGCACAGGAAAAGCTTGAGCAGCCTAAAGGGAGTGTGTGAGCTCTGCCTGAGGCCCTGCCCAGCAACGTGGGTTAAGATGAGCTGGCACCCAATGAAGAAGTGGGAGTGATGGATGAGCTTCAAAAAGGCAATGCTCCTGCTTTGTGGGAAGATGTGAATCGCTGATAATTTGAAACAAAAAATGGTGAGTTCTGCTTTCTCTTCGCCTGTGACTAATGCTCTCATACATATACATGTGTGTGCACATGGCCACACCTGTGCACACACAGAGACACACAAAACCAAGGACTGACGTGACAAACATGACAAAGCTGGCAATGGTGAGCAGGTTGGTTTTGAGATGACAGGACCTGGGGAGGGTAAATGCACCAGAAAAGCTGATGGTTGGCCCATCAAGGTTAAGATATGGGGCTATGCTAGAAGAGTTGGAAGATTAGGAAAAGCTTGGGGGACAGGATTTTGGAGGTAGGGAAGAGCATTATGCCCTGCCCCTCTGCCCTGTCAGTCCCCTGGGATTGTTGGAAGCATCCTTCTGCTTTCAAAGGTCTGCACCTGCACGTCTTGCAGGGGACTTCCCCATGCTCTCAGAGTTGCCTTCTCTGCAGGAGCTCAGAGTTCCAGGTGACTGGGAGCTGGTGCCCTACCTGATGGCCCTTTATGGATGACTGGTGGGTGTGGGTGTGGAGTTGGGAAGATGACTGCCTGCTCCCTCCCTCAGGTCCAGGCATCTCTGAGGCTCATTTATACTCCAGAGTTCACCTGAGGGGTCAGGCTGCAGCCATCCTCCCCAGGAATCTGCCCGAAAGCTCACCCTTGGTTGCCTTCTTCCCCTTTGCCTCCCATTCCCCACCCTCACTTCCCCTACTGGTTTATTTCCTTTTTATTTCCGAAAGCATTTTCTTAATAAATCACGTGCACCCAATTCTTCATCTCAGAGTGTTCTCTTGGGGAATCTGTCTCAAGGCAATCGAGGATTTGCTTCTCGATGGGGTTTGTTTTGTGAGAGATGAAATCTGCAAGAGCTCATGCTGCTCGAACAAAGTGATGTCAAGCTGTAGGGCGCACCAGGCACTGGAGTGCAGGAGGAAGTGGTTATGTTTCCAGAGGGTCACCCAGTGATGAAGCTGGAGGAGGGCACACCTAGGTACCTGAAAGTAGTCTAACTGCCACACACAAAAAACCAGCGCTGGGCACATTTAGGGTGAGGGAGCTGAGGGAAACTGCTGCCGTTGGGTGCCGAGGCCAAGCCGATGTGGATGGCGATGGAGATGTGTGTGGCTCCCTCACATTTCCACCCAAGCGTGCCAGCGCGTGGAAGCAGACACTTCTCCCTGAGTCTGCCCAAAGATGGGAACACCAGCGCCTGTGGAAATAGAAGTGGCGTCAGTAAGAGGTGAGCAAAGACCTTAGGATGGGACGGAGTTTGAGTGAGGAAGCTAGGAGCTTCCACGGATATAACAGCTCACTTCAATGGAATATTTACCTCAATGTGATGGAGTTTTAAAACAGGAGTAAATAGAATAGCAGAAAAAGACAAGATCAATGTCCAGTTATCCACTGCTGAGAAGGAATGGGTATGTATAAAGGGAAATGGGATTTGCTTTTAAAAATTCATTTGATGTCTTTGCATACATCTGTTTTGTCACACACCTGATACTACTCTCATTCCCTGTTTGAAGGGTAGAAGATACTAAATTGCAAACAGCCTGCCTCCCTCAGCTCCCTTTATAACTTCAGTTAGAAGCCCTTATGATAGAAGCCCTGTTGCAGTGGGCTGCAGAGACTTCTCTAAAATGCACCAAAAGTATGGGTAAGTCTTCTTACCCATCAGTCTCTTTTAATTTCCTAGTAAAGGAAAATGCTTCTGGAGGTGTTCAGCACTCTGTTTTAGCTGGGTGCATGGGTACACAGGTGAGGATGGCTGCAGTGGTGGAGGGCGTGCATATAGCTTGCATCATGAGCTTTCAGCCACAGGGCTCACCTCCATCCACTAGGCTGTGGGACCAACTCCCCAGATCACACGAATGAGGCCCAAAAGCTCTAGGGTCAGCTGTGCATGAACACAAAGACCATCAGCTTTTGGGTTGGTCCCTGTTCTGGTCCCTGTGAGTAGGGACTGCAGTTGCTGGGAATCAGTCCTTTCATCTTCTGTTTTCAGGCTAAGGAAGTGAACTCCTGACTACTCAAAGAAACTGGTTGGACTAAATCATCCCTGCCTGGAAGCCCTGCTATTGTTCCTTTAGTTCCAAAGCATGAGTTCCCGTGGCTGTTAATCTCACTATGCCGTCATCTCTGTCATGCTCCACATGACTTTGCTGTTGACCCATTTATAAGTCACGGAGCTGGTTTCCTCTCTGTTCCCATTGCCATTTCCAAACATTAGACATGGGCAGTTTTAAAAAAATAAAGCAAAACAAAATTCAGCTCTTTGTTGGCTCACACCATACCCTTGACCTGATCTCATGCTCAGTCTTCCCCATTGATTAAATATTTTGAAACCTGCTTGCTAACCTTCCTCTCTGTCCCAAGTCCCACATCCTGAGTGACTCCAACATCTATTGAAACAACTCATTTAACACTTAGGTTCACTGTTCTTTGATCACTCCATTTCTAATGACCTTCCCCTCCACACTTCCCAAGCTTCCATCTCCAAAAATTATGGTGTTGGATTGAACATGGGCCATAAATAATTCCACTCCTCTTTTCTAATTAAGTTCTGAGCCAATTATAAGATAAAGAAAGAGCAAGATAGATGGAAATGAATTTCTCAACATTATACAGATACTGAATTATCCATGCAGCCAACAATAAGCTTCCCGATAGTGAGCCCTAGAATTAAATGCACCTGCCAGGCTGAATGGGTGTAGGCTTCTCCAGGAGAAAGTCAGAGAAGCAGATCAGAATGCGCTTCCTGGGGCAGTGCAAGGGAGAACAGAACTGGGTACTCATGAATAACTTCTACCAGCTTACCAATCAGAGAAGCTGTTCATCTCACAGAGTAGAGGTGAATGAAGGACACAGAGAACCACTCCAAATAAAGGCAGTGCCAGGAGTGGAGGATGAGTGATCCTTCCCGCTGCAGCTTGGGCTGTGTTATCATCCAAACTTCCTTTACCTCCAAATCATTCATTCAAGGCTCCTACTCCTGGCTGACCACCCTCCACCCTCGTTGGAAATTCTGGTCTTGTGACACTCTTTTGTTCCTCTCCCTTCTATCATAATGGGGATTTATTTTTAAGCTCTTGCTAATATTCTCTACTACTTTGATCCTCAATATTTTCTTCATATGTCCAGCAGAACTGCAACTCTCCAAGTTTCTTTTTTTCTACACTTACATAGAAATGGCCAAATGTACTAGTCCATTCTCATGCTGCTATAAAGGACTGCCCAAGACTGGGTAATTTATAAAAGAAAGAGGTTTAATTGACTCACAGTTCCACATGGCTGGGGAGGCCTTAGGAAAATTATGATCATGGCTGAAGGGTAAACAAACACATTCTTCTTTACATGATGGCAGGAAGGAGAAGTGCTGAGCAAAAAGGGGAGAAAATCTTGTGAGAACTCACTCACTATTACAAGAACAGCAGCAAGAGGGTAACTGCCCCTATAATTCAATAATAACTTCCCACCTGATCCTTCCCATGACACATGGGGATTACGGGAACTATAATTCAAGATGGCATTTGGGTGGGGACACATCCAAACCATATCACCAAATATTCCCAGAGAAAGAAACAGAAAGACACACAACAGAGCAGATTGATGTCACTTAAAATACAGAACTGAAAGAGAGAGAGACACAAAAAACCCTTCAAAAAAACAATGAATCCAGGAGCTGGTGTTTTGAAAAGATCAACAAAGTTGGTAGACCGCTAACTGACCAAGAGAGAAGAATCAAATAGATGCAATAAAAAATGTCAAAGGGGATATCACCAGCGATCCCACAGAAATACAAACTACCATTGGAGAATACTATAAACACCTCTATGCAAATAAACTAGAAAATTTAGAAGAAATGGATAAATTTCTGGACAAAGACTAAACCAGGAAGAAGTTGAATCTCTGAATAGACCAATAATAGGCTCTGAAATTGAGGTAATAATTAAGAGCCTAACAACCAAAAAAAGCCCAGGACCAGATGGATTTACAGCCAAATTCTACCAGAGGTACAAAGAAGCGCTGGTACCATTCCTTCTGAAATTATTCCAATCAATAAAAAAAGAGAGAATCATCCTTAACTCATTTATTAGGCCAGCATTATCCTGATACCAAAGCCTGGCAGAGACACGGCAAACAAAGAACATTTTATACCAATACCCTTGATGAACGTCGATGCAAAAATCCTCAATAAAATACTGGAAAACCAAATCCAGCAGCACATCAAAAAGCTTATCCACCATGATCAAGTCAGCTTCATCCCTGGGATGCAAGACTGATTTAACATACCCAAATCAATAAACATAATCCATCACATAAACAGAACCAATGACAAGAACCACATGATTATCTCAATAGATGCAGAAAAGGCCTTCAACAAAATTCAACAGCACTTCATGCTAAAAACTCTCAATAAACTAGGTATTGATGGAATGTATCTCAAAATAATAAGAGCTATTTATGACAAACCCACAGCCAATATCATACTGAATGGGCAAAAACTGGAAGCATTCCCTTTGAAAACTGGCACAAGACAAGGATGCCCTCTCTCACCACTCCTATTCAAGATAGTGTTGGAAGTTCTGGCCAGGGCAATCAGGCAAGAGAAAGAAATAAAGGGTATTCAATTAGGAAAAAAGGGAGTCAAATTGTCCTTGTTTGCAGATGACATGATTGTGTATTTAGAAAACCTCATCGTCCCAAACTAAAATCTCCTTAAGCTGATAAGCAACTTCAGCGAAGTCTCAGGATACAAAATCAATGTGCAAAAATCACAAGCGTTCCTATACACCAAGAACAGACAGAGAGCCCAATCATGAGTGAACTCCCATTCACAATTGCTACAAATAGAATAAAATACCTAGGGTTCCTACTTACAAGGGTTGTGAAGGACCTCTTCAAGGAGAACTACAAACCAGTGCTCAACAAAATAAAAGAGGACACAAACAAATGAAAGAACATTCCGTGCTCATGGATAGGAAGAATCAATATCGTGAAAATGGCCTTACTGCCCAAGGTAATTTATAGATTCAATGCCATCCCCATCAAGCTACCAATGACTTTCTTCACAGAATTAGAAAAAACTACTTTAAAGTTCATATAGAACCAAAAAAGAGCCAGTATAGCCAAGACAATCCTGAGCAAAAAGAACAAAGCTGGAGGCATCACGCTACCTGACTTCAAACTATACTACAAGGCTACAGTAACAAAAACAGCATGGTACTGGTACCAAAACAGATATATAGACCAATGGAACAGAACAGAGGCCTCAGAAATAACACCACACATCTAAAACTATCTGATTTTTGACAAATCTGACAAAAATATGACATGGGAAAAGGATTCCCTATTTAACAAATGGTGCTGGGAAAACTGGGTAGCCATATGTAGAAAGCCATTCAGGACATAGGCATGGGCAAGGACTTCACGACTAAAGCACCAGCAGCAAAAGCCAAAAAAGACAAATGAGATCTAATTAAACTAAAGAGCTTCTGCATGGCAAAAGAAACTACCGTCAGAGTGAACAGGCAACCTACAGAATGGGAGAAAATTATTACAATCTACCCATCTGACAAAGGGCTAATACCCAGAATCTACAAAGAACTTAAACAAATTTACAAGAAGAAAACAAACAACCCCATCAAAAAGTGGGCAAAGGATATGAAGAGACACTTCTCAAAAGAAGATATTTATGCAGCCAACAGACAAATGAAAAAATGCTCATCCTCACTGGTCATCAGAGAAATGCAAATCAAAACCACCATGAGATACCATCTGACACCAGTTAGAATGGCAATTATTAAAAAGTCGTGAAACAACAGATGCTGGAGAGGATGTGGAGAAATAGGAATGCTTTTACACTGCTGGTGGGAGTGTAAATTAGTTCAATCACTGTGGTAGACAGTGTGGCGATTCCTCAAGTATCTAGAACAAAAATACCATTTGACCCATCCATCCCATTACTGGGTATATACCCAAAGGATTATAAATCATGCTACTATAAAGACACATGCACACATATGTTTATTACAGCACTATTCACAATAGCAAAGGGTGAACCAACCCAAATGTCCACCAATGATAGACTGGATTAAGAAAACGTGGCACATATACACCATGGAATACTATGCAGCCATAAAAAGGATGAGTTCATGTCCTTTGTAGGGACATGGATGAAGCTGGAAACCATCATTCTGAGCAAACTCTCGCAAGGACAGAAAACCAAACACCACATGTTCTCACTCATAGGTGGGAATTGAACAATGAGAACACTTGGACACAGGGCAGGGAACATCACACACCAGGGCCTGTTGAAGGGTGGGGGTCTGGGGGAGGCAGGGCATTAGGAGAAATACCTAATGTAAATGATGAGTTGATGTAAACTCATCATTTACATGCAAATCAACATGACACATGTATACCTATGTAACAAACCTGCACGTTGTGCACATGTACCCTGAACTTAAAGTATGATAATAATAAAAAAACCATGATCAGCCTCAAATAAGCCCTCAACACTGATCAGCAGAACTATTAAACTTCTCTGAGCAATTCATCCTCCAACTCTCAACAACGACTACTTCAAATCATGTCCCATCTTTCCTTGAAGATTTTTTTGTTTTCAGCAGATGGGCCCATTTCCTATTTTACTGAGAATTGTGAAGCATCAAAAAGGAACTTCCTGAACTTTATAACACCAAACCTATCTAATTTCCCCTCATCAGAGCTGCCCCTCTCCTAATACATGACCACACCTCCTCCTGTGCCTTAGATCCTATTCACTCTTGCTATTGCAATAATGCCTCACTATCAAACATCATTTTCTTTAACCTACTGCATATTCAACCAGTTCTTCTCAACTAGATGCTTCCATTACCATATAAATGTGCTCAAGTCTCTTTTATCTTAAAAATAATTTCCCTTCAGCGGGATACGATGGGCAAGGGACCACAAGAAATTCTAAAGTTCTGGTAATGTTCTTTTCCTGAATGTGGATGTGAAGCCATGGATATTTATTGTTATTCTTTAAACTGCACACACACACACCTATCTATACACATACATATATATACACACACACACACATATTGTATATGTTATTTCATATATAATTATTTTCAAAGGTAAAGCAAAACAAAGCCTTCTCTCAATCTCAAATTAGTTTTTAAAAATAATTTCAACTCATATTTTAAATTAAGGCATTACATATGCAAACTGGGCATAGAGCATAATGCTGAGGTTTGGGGTACAATTGATCCTGTCAGCCAGGTACTGAGCATAGTGTCCAATAGGTAATTTCTTTCAGCCCTTGCCCCACTCCCTCCCTGTCCCCTATAGTAGTTGCCAGTGTCTACTGTTCCTTGCTTTGTGTCCACGAGTACCCATTGTTTAGCTCCCACTTATAAGTGAGAACATGTAAGATTGGGTTTTCTGTTCCTATGTTAATTCACTTAGGATAATGGCTTCCAGCTGCATGCATATTGCTGCAAAGGACATGATTTCATTCCTTTTTATGGCTGCATAGTATTCCATGGCGTATATGCACCACATTTGCTTTAACCAAGACACTGTTGATGAGCACCTAGGTTGACTCCATGACTTTGCTATTGTGAAGAGTGCTGTGATGAACATACAAGTGAATGTGTCTTTTTGGTTGAATGATTTCTTTTCTCTCAGCTATATACACAGCATTGGGATTGCTGGGTTGAGTAGTAGTTCTGTTTTCTTTGAAAAATCCCCAAACTGCTTTACACTGTGGCTGAACTAATTGTACAGTCCCACCAACAGTGTGTAAGTATTCTGTTTTCTCCACAGCCTTGTCAGCATCTTTTTTTTTTTTTTCCACTTTTTAGTAATAGCCATTCTGACTGGTGTGAGATGATATTTCATTGTGGTATTGATTTGCAGCTCCCTGAAGATTAGTGAAGAGAACTTTTTCATGTTTGTTGGCTGCTTTTCTTTCCTTTTTTTCTTTTTCTTTTCTTTTCTTTTTCTTTTTCTTTTTTTTCTGGACGGAGTTTCCCTCTTGTTGTCCAGGCTGGAGTGCAATGGCATGATCTCCGCTCACCGCAACCTCCACCTTCCAGGTTCAAGCGATTCTTCTGCCTCAGTCACCCAAGTAGCTGGGATTACAGGCACGTGCCACTACGTCTGGCTAATTTTGTATTTTTAGTAGACACCTCCCCATGTTGGTCAGGCTTGTTTCGAACTCCCCACCTCAGGTGATCCACCCACCTCAGTCTCCCAAAGTCCTGGGATTAAAGACGTGAGCCACCGTGCCCAGTTGGCTGCTTTTTTTTTTCTTTTGAGAATGTCTGTTCACGTCTTTTATCCATTTTAAATAGAGTTATTTGGGTTTTACTTGTTCAGTTGCTTAAGTTCTTTATAGATTCTGGATATTAGATCTTTATCACACGGATAGCTTGTGAATATTTTCTCCCATTCTATAGGTTGTCTGTTTACTGTATTGATTGTTTTGCTGTCCAGAAGCTCTTTAGTTTAATTATGTCCTACTTGTTAACTTTTGGTTTTGTTGCAGTTGCTTTTAAGGACCTAGTCATAAATTCTTTTCCAAGGCCGATGTCCAGAAAGGTATTTTCCAGGTTTTGTTCTAGGATTCTTATAGTTTGAAGTCTTACATTTAAGTCCTTAAATAATCTCGAATTAATTTTTGTATTTGGCGAAAGAGAGGGGGGCAGTCTCTTTCTTTTGGTAGGGCTAGCCAGCTATCTCAGCTCTATTTGTTGAATAGGGAGTGCTTTCCCCATTACTTATTTTTGTCAACTTTGTCAAGGATCAGATGGCTGTAGGTATGTGGCTTTATTTCTGGGTTCTCTGTTGTGTTCCATTGGCCTATCTTTCTGTCTTTGTACAAGTACCATGCTGTTTTGGTGACTGTTAACTTACAGTGCAGTTTGAAGTCAAGTAATGTGATGTCTACTGCTTTGTTCTTTTTGCTTAGGGTTGCTTTGTCTATTTTGGCTCTTTTTTGGTTCCATATGAATTTTAGAATAGCTTTTTCCAGTTCCGTGAAAAATGACGTTGGTAGCTTGATAGGAGTAGTATTGAATCTGTAGATTGCTTTGGGCAGCGTGGCCATTTTAAGCATATTCATTCTCCCAAACCATGAGCAGGGAAATGTTTTTCCATTGGTTTGTGTCATCTATGATTCTTCTAGCAGTGTTTTGTAGTTCTCCTTGTAGAACTTGTAGCTCACCTCCTTGGTTAGATGTATTCCTAGGTTTTTATTTTCTTTCTCTTCTTTTCTTTCTTGGTTTATCAGTTTGTGATGAATATACAAGTGAATGTGTCTTTTTGGTTGAATGATTTCTTTTCTCTCAGCTATATACACAGCATTGGGATTGCTGGGTTGAATGGAAATATCATCACAAGTTTAGCAGTTCTATGAGCCTTTTGGTAGAGTTTTTAGGGTTTTCCAAGTATATAATCATATCATGAGAAAAGAGAGGTAGTTTGACTTTTTTTCCTATTTGGATGCCTGTTTTTTTCTCTTGCCTCACTGCTCTGGCAAGGACTTCTAGTACTATGTTGAATAAGAGTGGTGAGAGTGGGCATCCTTGTCTGGTTCTAGTTCTCAGGGGAAATGGTCTGAGTTTTTGCTCATTCAGGATGATGTTGGCTGTGGGTTTGCATAGATGGCTCTTATTATTTTGACATATGTTGCTTCTAATCATAGTTTCTTGAAGGTTTTAATCATGGAGAGATGTTGAATTTTATTAAAAAACATTGTCCACATTGTGATGATCATATGGTTTTTGCTTTTAGTTCTGTTTATGTGATGAATCACATTTATTGATTTGTATATGTTGCACCAACCTTGCACCTCAGGAATGAAGCCTACTTGATCATAGAAAATTAATTTTTTGATGTGCTGCTAGATTTGCTTTGCTAGTAATTTTTTGAGGATGTTTCCATCTATGTTCATCAGGGATATTGACCTGTAGTTTTCCTTTTTTGTTGTTGTTGTGTCTTTGCCAGGTTTTAGTATCAGAGCGATGCTGGCTTTGTAGAAGGAGTTAGGGAGAAGTCTTTCCTCCTTGATTTTTTGGAATACTTTCAGTAGGATTGGTACCAACTCCTCTTTGAATGTCTGATAGAATTCGGCTGTGGATCTACTTGGTCCAGGGCTTTTTGGGTAGGTAGTTTTTTTTTTTTATTGATTCAATTTTGGACCTCAATATTTGTCTATTCAGGCTTTCGATTTCTTCCTGATTCAATATTGGCAGATCATGTGTTTCCAGGAATTTATCCATTTTCTCTAGGTTCATAATAGTCTCTGAGGATCTTTTGTATTTCTGTGAGATTGGTTGTATGCCACCTTTTTCATTTCTGATTGTGCTTATTTGGATCTTCTCTCTTTATTTCTACACTAATCTAGCTAGCAGCAATTGATCTTATCTATCCTTTCAATGAACAAATATTTGGTTATGTTGATTATGTGCATGGATTTCGGGGTCTCAATGTTGTTCAGTTCTGTTCTGGTTTTAGTTATGTCTTTTCCTCTGCTTGCATCGAGGTTGGTTTGTTCTTGTTTTTCTAGTTCCTTTGGGTGTAATGTTAGAGTGTTAATTTGAGATCTTTCTAACTTTTTGAAGTAGGTCTTTAGCATTGTAAACTTTTGTCTTAATGCTGCTTTTGTTGTGTCCCAGATATTTTGGTATGTTGTGTCTCTGTTTACATTTATTTCAAAGAATTTTTTATTTCTGCTTCATTTGTTTATCCCAAAGTCATTTAGGAGCAAATTGTTTAATTTCCATGTAATTGTGTGGTTTTGAAAGACTTCTTGGTATTAATTTCTGTTTTTATTCCACTGTGATCAGAGAGGACATTTGGAATTATTTTGATTTATTTGAATTTATTAGGACTTACTTTATGACCTACCATGTGGTTGATTTTAGAGTATGTTCCATGTGGAAATAAAAAGAATGTATATTCTGAGGTTGTTGGGTGGAGTTTTCTGTAGATGTCTATTAGACCCAATCAGTCAAGTGTTGAATTTAAGTCCAGAGTTTCTTTGCTGGTTTTCTGCCTTGATAATCTGTCAATGCAGTCAGCAGGGTATTGATAGTCCCCCACTATTGTTGTGTGACTGTCTAAGTCTTTTTATAGGTCTAGAAGTACTTGTTTTATGAATCTGAGTGCTCCAATATTGGGTACATATATATTAAGGATAGTTAAGTCCTCTTTAAATTGAATCTTTTATCATTATGCAACGTCCTTCTTTGTCATTTTTTACTGTTGTTGGTTTAAAGTCTGTTTTATCTGATATAAGAATAGTGACCCCTGCTCTTTTCTGTGTTCCATTTGCATGATAGATTTCTTTCTCCAACTCTTTACTTTGAGCCTGTGAGTGCCATTTCATGTGAGACAGGCCTCTTGAAAACAGAAAATGAATGGGTCTTATTTTTTAAAATTCGATTTGCCACTCTGTGCCTTTTAAGTGGAGCATTGAGACCATTTACATTCAAAATTAATATTGATATGTGAAGTTTTGATCTTGTTAGGAAGTTGTTAGCTGCTTACCTTGTAGTTTCCATAGTGTGGTTGCTTTATAGGGTCTGTGGGCTATGTGTGTTTTTGTGGTAGTAGGTATCATTATTTTGTCCTCATGTTTAGAACTCCCTGAAGGATCTCTTGTAAGGAAGGTCTAGTGGTAATGAATTCCCTTAGCACTTGCTTGTCTGGAAAATATTTTATTTCTCCTTTGCTTGTAGAGCTTAGTTTGGCAAGATATGAAATTCTTGGTTGGAATTTCTTTTCTTTAAGAATACTGAAAATAGGCCTCCAATCTCTCCCAGCTTATAAGGTTTCTTCTGAGAAATCTGCTGTTAGCCTGACGGGGTTCTTTTTGTATGTGATCTGACCTTTTTTATTGCTGCCTTTAATACTTTTTTCTTTAGCATTGACTTTGGGAAGTCTGGTGACTATATGCATTGATGATGTTTATTTTGTATACTGTCTCACATGTGTTCTCTGGATTTCTTGTATCTGGATATCTACCTCTCTAGCAAGATTAGGAACTTTTCTTGAATTACTGCCTCAAATGTTTTCGTGGTTGTTTTCTTCTGTATCTATTGTTAATGTCCAGTAATTCATAATTTTGGTCACTTTACATAATCCAGTATTTCTTGAAAACTTTGTACATTTTTAAAAATTCTTTTCTCTTTATTTTTATCTAACTGGGTAGTTCAAAACACCAGTCTTCAAGCTTTGAAATTCTTTCTTCTGCTTGGTGCACTCTATTCATAAATATTTCAGTTGTATTTTGATATTCCTTAGGTGAGTTTTTCAATTCCAGAAATTCTGGTTGATTTCTTTTAAAGATGTTTATCTCCTCCTTCCTTTCTTGGATTGCTTTAGAAGTGTCTTTTTGTTGATTTTCAACCTTGTTTTGGATCTCATTGCTGCTTACTTGCAATCCATGCCTTGAATTATTTCTCTATCTATTGTTTCTGAGTCTCCATTTTAGTTAGGGACTATTGCTGTGGAGCCAGTGTGATCCTTTGGTAGTGTCACTACATTCAGATTTTGCCAGGTTTCTTGCACTAGTTCCTTTTCATCTAGAGATGCTTGCCTTTCTAATTTTAGTAACTGTTTTCATGCAGGTAGAATTTTTTCTTTTTCTTTCTTTTTTTCCAATAATATTATTGTTTTTTCTTCTTTCCCTTTCCTTCCTCCCCACTGCAGAGTGTGTGACTGTAGAGAATGCTAGGTAGGGTCTTTTGACTTTGCTTGTATAGCACTATGCACTTTCGTCACCAGGTTTTATATTGGGCTGTGCAATTTGACCTGCAAGCCAATAGATGGCGCTTACGGGTAAGAGCTGGCCATGTGGCCCGGCACGGTGGCTGGTCGTGCCTGTAATCTCAGCACTTTGGGAGCCAGAGGAAGAAGGATCCCTTCAATCCAGGAGTTCAAGAACAGCCTGGGCAACACAGCGAGACCCTGTCTCTACAAAAAAATGAAAAAAATTTCTGGTCATGGTGGCATGTGCCTGTGGTCCCAGCTACTTAGTACAGTGAGGTGGGATGATTGCTTGAGCCCAGGAGGTCAAGGCTGCAGTAAGCCATGATCACACCACTGCACTCAGGGTGACAGAGTGAAAACTTGTCTCAAAAAAAGTGCTATGTGGCTGGGAATATATGTGATCCTTATTTACTGGAAGAAGCTCTTTTTTTGCCTCAGGTAATGGGTTGATTCATGGAATGCACAGTGGTGTGAGCTCCCTCCTCAGCCCCAGTGGAGGGGAGGAAGCAAGATGGGCAGGGCCAGACCAGGCAGGTCCACCTACAGGTCCCCTGATGGCAGGCACATGCACCAGCACTGAGGGAGAATCCAGTGGATGGCCGCCTCGCGCCCAGAGGTGTGCCTCAGCATGGAGCTGCAAGACCTCCTCAGCCCTGAGTTGTCTGCATAGAGATTGGGGGCAGCCTAAACTCCTAACCCAGGAGGGTAGGTGCTGCAGATACATGGAGATTCTGCCTGGGTATAGAGTGGAGAGGGCCTCCTGCACCAGGATCTCTGCATAGGAAGGTTGGGGTAACTCAGACTGCTGTTCCAGGGAGTAGATGCTCTGAATGCCGGAGATCTGTCTGGCATGGAGTGGAGAGGGCCCCTCTGCACCCAGATCTCTGCACGGGAAGGGTGGGGTGGCTCAGCTTGACAATCCTGGCGAACAGCTACTCAAATCACTTTTTATCCCACCACTGCACATCTCTTTTTTCCTTCACAACCAGATTTCTTGAAAGAGATGCCTAAAATTTTTGTCTCCACTTTCTTAACTCCCAGTCTTTCCTCAACCTATTTAAGGCCGAATGTCCTGGCCCATCACTCTCCCATTCCCACAGTCACTCCCCTGAACCAGCTCTGATAAAGTCAACAGTGATCTCCCTGTCCTCAAGGACATCCAATGATGTTCAGACCTTATTTTACTACATGATTCAGCAATGTTCTTAAATACTATTAACCACTTCCACCTTCTCGCAGCTCTTCCTCCCCTTGCCTTGGGTGCTACCACATTCTCCTGGTGTCCTTTCTACCTCTCTGCTGCTCCTTCTTAACCTACTTGGTGGGCTCATCTGCTACTCAGCCATTAAAAGTGAAGCCTGTCAAGGCGGTCTTTTCTCGTTATATACTTTCTTTCCAGGCAACTGTATCCAAGATCATTAATTTTAACTGCTATCTATAAGCTATTTATATACAGTTATATCTTTGGCTCAGACATTTCCTTTGAGTTCCAGATGTATATATCCAACCACCTATTTCATATTTTCCCTTGATATGTCTCAAAGGTATTTCAGACACCTCATGTCCCAGACTGAACTGAGGCTCTTCCCCCATAAATCCTGTCTTCTGCCAGTGGTTCCTGTCTCATCAATGACTCACACATCTTTTACTGGCCATCTTCTTTCCCACCATAGGACCTTTGAACTTCCTGATCTAGCTTCATGATATGTTCTTTCTTCTCTTACCTTGGGTAACTTCACAATTCTTTATTTGTCATACGTCTCTTCCTTAAAGAAATTTTCCATGAACCCCCAAGCCCAGGTCAGCTTTTCGTATTACATTCCTTTTTACCTGGAACACTGAACTCAGTTGGAAGGTTTGCATGTATTCATTATCATGATTATTGAGTAAACCTCTGGGACTCCCACTGTTTGGTCTGTCTTAGCTGCCTCCCCAGCAGAACCACCCCGTTATTGTTCCAGTATGTTGCTAGTGCCCAGCCTAGTGCCCGACATACGTGGAGCAGAAGCTCAGTCATAGCTGTTGAAATGACATATGTGTAAGCATAAATGGTTATAAACATGGATAGCATCGAGTGTGATACAACTTACTCCCTATGTAAAATTTAAACACTTTGGGTGATTTTTCTATTTTGGGATGTGGATGATTTTATTATGTGCTGCTTTTATTTAGTGTATGGTTAATATCAGGGGAGATGTAGATTTCAGTGACATATTGGATACTCTAATGCACCTGGAATTATTATAACACTTAAAGGCAGATAAGATCCCAGGGGCCAAACAGGAAGAAGATAAGGAAAACTAGTCCTGAAAAGTAACATCGAAAGCCTCCCATTGCCTTCCTCTTTTGCAAAACAGCCTATCTTGCTAAAAGCCAAAAGTTGATAATGGGATGTAGATTATTATGGTAATGTGAAGTCAAGGAGGTGATTTGAGAAGAAGACATTATAACGTAGACAGAACCTTAGTCTATACAGACTTTGGGCAAAAGTCTCTTCCTTGGAGATAGGCTTTAAATGTTGCAATGCCTGCTCTCCTGAATATGAAGGACCTTATGAGGACCATGAAAATGTTTTAAGGTTCTACAGGTTCTTATCTTTTGTTTTTGTACATTCCCATGTAATTTAGAAAGATGTTCTAATAGGGCTGGTGCAGTGGCTCACATCTGAAATCCCAACACTTTGGGAGGCTGATATGGGATGATCTCTTGAAGCCAAGAGTTCAAGACCAGCCTGGGCAACATAGCAAGATTCCATCCCTACAAAAAAAAATTAATACATTAGCCCCATGTAGTGGCATGCACCTGTAGTCTCAGCTACTCAGTGGGGCTGAGGTGGGAGCATCACTAGAGCCCAGGAGTTACAGGCAACAGTGAGCTATGATTGTGCTACCACACTCCAGCCTGGATGACGGAGTGAGATCCTGACTCTTAAAAAAAAAAAAAAAAAAAAAGATGTTCTAATGTTCTAATAGGATTTAGAAAATAAGAGTCCTAGGGACCAGGCGCGTTGTCTCACACTTGTAATCTTAGTACTTTGGGAGCCCAAGGCAGGAGGATCATGAGGTCAGGAGATTGAGACCATCCTGGCCAACATGGTGAAACCCTGTCTCTACTAAAATACAAAAACTTAGCTGGGTGTGGTGGCACAAGCCTGTAGTCCCAGCTACTCGGGAGGCTGAGGCAGGGGAATTGCTTGAACCCAGGAGGCAGAGGTTGCAGTGAGCCGAGATCATGCCACTGCACTCCAGCCTGGCAACAGAGCAAGACTCCATCTCAAAAAAAAAAAAAAAAAAAAAAAAGTCCTGGCAAAGGTAACCAAGGGACATTGAAACCATCCAAGAAGGATGATGGCAAACATTTATATAGCAGTGATTATAGTCTGGGAAGTGTTCCAAGGGCTTAACATATATTAGCTATTTTGATCCTCAACACAACCTTATAAAAGAAGTACTATTTTTATTCTTATTTTGGAGATGAGGAAACAAGAGCAGAAAGGAGCTAAGTAACTTATGCAAGATAATTACTATTGTGCCATGGTTATGAACTTTCTCAACAGGAAATGAATTTAGACATGAAAAAAAGGCAGACTACCGTGTTCCATAAAATGAACAAATAAGAGTAGGAGAAAGGAAATCTGCTAACGACCCCAGAATTAAGATAGACTCTTAATGGGGTGGTTGTTGACTTAGAACTGGGGAGGGGCACAGTTCTTGCTTCACAAATTTGGCTCCTCTGAAGATTTTCTTACTCCTTGTGTGAGTATTTTCATCTGTCTATATATGTCCTAACATTCTGCAGATTCTTCTTAGCACATTGAAAATATGAAGAAAATCCTCATTGGCCTACAGAATGAGACTAATGGGCCCTTGTGGGACTGATTTTTTTTTTTGAAAGAACTACCTGAGGTTTTATTTTGGACAAAAATAAAAGCAATTGAATTTTTTTGTAGCTGGAGGCATGGGCAAGGGGTATCCCCAGGCAGTAAACTTCCCCATGGGTGGGCTGAGAGCTAGGGGTGAGCCTCAGATGGATCTCCTCTTCCCTTTGCTCCCCTGCACAGCAGCCTCCCTCCTGGGCTCTGGGGCAGCCACAGGAGGGGCAGGCTGGGAGGGGCTGCCGCAACTGTTCACCTAGGCAGAACGTCAGAGGACTCAGACACCAGCTTCCCATCGCGGGTCTTGATCTTCACAACCATGGCCCTGGTGGAACTGGTGTGGCTGAAGGAGCTGGAGCCTGCGCCAGAGCCAAAGCTGAAGCCCAGGTCGCAACTGAGGCCGGGGCTTGTGAGGCCCTCATAGGCTGAGCTCAAACCACCTGCATAGCCACTGGTGGTCTTCGTATGGATAAACATGTTCTGCATCCCAGACTCCAGCTGGCTCTCCTCGTCCTCCAGCAGCTTCCTGTAGGTGGTGATCTCGATGTCCAGGGCCAGCTTGATGTTCATCAGCTCCTGGTACCCACGCAGCTACCGCACCCTGTCCTGCTTGGCCCGCTGCAGGGCGGCCTACAGCTCAGACAGCTTGGCGTTGGCATCCTTAATGGCCAGCTCCCCGTGCTGCTCTGCATCTGCGATGGCAGCCTCCAGGGAAGCCCTCTGACCTTTGAGGCTCTCAGTCTCAGCCTGGAGCCAGCTGATGTTCCGGTTCATCTCGGAGATCTCAGTCTTTGCATGCCGCAGGTTGTCCCAGCACTTCCCAGCCAGCATCTGCAGCTCCTCATACTTGATCTGGTCCATGCTCTCAGCCTCAGCCAGGCTGCGGTTGGCGATCACCTCATACTGAGTCTTGACCTCAGCGATGATACTGTCCATGTCCAGGGGGGCAACTGTTGTCCATGGATAGCACCGCAGACGTGTCCGAGATCTGGGACTGCAGCTCCTGGATCTCCTCTTCATACAACTGCCTGAGGAAGTTGATCTCATCAGTCAGCCCTTCCAGGAGAGACTCCAGCTCTACCTTGTTCATGTAAGCTTCATCCACATCTGAGGACAAATTCATTCTCCATCTCTGTAGGCTTATTGATTTCATCCTCATGCTTGTTCTTTGTTCTTGAAGTCCTCCGCCAGCCCGTGCATGTTGCCGAGCTCTGACTGCAGCTTCACCTTCTCCTGGCCCAGAGTCTCCAGCTGCTGCATAAGGTTGTTGACTTAGCTCTCCAACATGTTGTCCATGTTGCTCCGAGCCGTCTTCTGCTGCTGCGGGAGGCTCCACTTGGTCTCCAGCATCTTGTTCTGCTGCTCCAGGGACCATACCTTGCCAATGAAGGAAGCAAACTTGTTGCTGAGGGTCTTGATCTGCTCCTTTTCCTGGGTGCGCATGGCATGGATGTTGAAGTCCACCTCCAGGTTGAGGGGGCTCAGCAGGCTCTGGTTGACCATGACGGCAGTGATGCTTCCCATGCTGCTGGCCCCACCATAGCCTCTGCCCAGGCCACCTTGGAAGCTGCTGCTGCCCACTCCAGAGAAGCTGAAGGAACTGATGCTGGCATCGAGCCCACTTGTGTGGAAGCAGCTGCTGAAGGCCTGGGGGCCAGAGGTGGACACCTTGTAGGACTTCTGGGTCACCCTGATGGATATAGTGGAGGCAGGAGTGGAGGCAGAGGGGCTGAACAAGGTAGGGATTCCAGAATGAGTGGAGAAGCTGCTTCTTGGTCTGAAATTTTTTCTTTTCAAACACTGAGGTGGGGTGGAATCTGAGAGCATGAAAAGATTGCGATCACAGGTGGGATCCAGCTACATGTGGATCTTTGCCATTTTACTTGGAATCGAGGACCGTTTGGATCATCCACTAGGTGTGTCTCAGAAAGCACAATACTGGGAAAGAGCATTCTCCTCTTTGCAGAGAGAGAACATACAAGAAAAAATAAGGGCATTCTTCACTTAGCTTGATTCACTTCTCCAGTGACACAGATATCCAAAAATGAAGCAATTTGACAAGAGCCAAAGTTCTGAATGTTAGTGACAATGGGAATATACTCAGAAGACGCACTTAGTGTCAGAAAAGTTGGGAGACAAATGTTCAAGATCCTGAAAGCAGTAAATGGCAGCTGTAAGGCTCTATGGCAGCCCAGGAAACAGCAGCCCAGAGGCCCACATAAGAACCCCACATGAGAACACTGGAGGACAGTGGCAGGAACAACGTGTCGGTGAGGGGTCCTTCTGGAGGCCTGCAGTGTCAGATCCACCCCACTCCCCAAGCCTCTTGTGATTCTAGATCAGGGATCACTGGAAGCAGTTCACTAGGACAATGCTTGGGCTGCTGATTCACTCCCCAGGGAGAGTTGGATGTGTTAGCAACTGCAGCACACAGGTCTTGCAGCACACACTGGAGACAGCTGGGGAGGAGTGGAAGGTGGTGACCATATGAAAAGAAGAGATTTGAGTGAATTCTGAAGATTAGGAGCTGGTGCAAGAAAGTCAGACATGATCAAAGAAACAATAAAAGATGAGAATGGATAAAAGTGTCTTCTAAGAGGCAAGAGAGTGGGATAAGATCAAGTTACCATTAGGGGCAACACGTGGAGATGCAAAAGGTGCTCTGAGATGTCCTCCTATTGCAGGGTTGACTTAGGTGAAAAAGATCTGGCAAGCCTACCCTTCATGGCTCCAGATAAGGGTGTATGGAGGTCAGTTCCATATGAGGACATAAAATAAACCATGCATAAACAGAAAGATATACTACATTCTTGAATGAGAAAATTTAATATTATGAAAGTATGAATTTTCCTGTTAATATAAAAATTGAATGCAATCCAAATGAGGACATTGATATGTGTGCTTAAATTGTATTAAATAAACTTAAAGTTGACATGGAAGAATAAATGTTCAAGAATAGTCAAGAAAATGTGAAAGAAAGGACCTTAGAAAATGTTAAAACAGAAGTGAAGTCTCTGTAATAAAAGCAGCGTAATATTATCATAGAAACAGGCAAAAAGATAAGTGGAACTATGTAGAATACAGTACCCCAAAATAGATTCTGCAGCCTGTGAGAATTTAATATATAAAAAATATATTTTAATTTATCACAGAACAGTGGTTTATTTAATAAGTAATATAGGCAAAATCAGCTATGCATTGGGAAAGAATAATTTTGGTTCCTGCCTCTCATCTTATATACAAATAAATTTCAGATGGATCAAAATCTTAAAGGTAAAGAATAAAAGGATGAAACCTTAGAAGATAATATAGGAGATAATAGGTACAAGTTGGAGATTGATGAAGCAGGAAGCCTATAAGCTATTATAAAAATTAGTCAGATTTGATTTTTATAAATATTAAGACATTTTAAAAGGTGAACTATAAGACATACAAAAGTAAAGTACAAATAATGGATTGGGGAAAATGTATAATGGAGCTTACAGCTGAAGGGTATATTAAGTACAAAGAACTATATTAATTACAACTGAAAAAAGATGATTAATAGAAAAAAGGGTAGAGATATAAGCAGGCAGGTCACAGAACAGCAAATCCAAATGCTTTAGTAGAACAACAACAACTTTTTGGTCTTTCAACTTGCTAGCAGTCAGGGAGAAAACACATTAAACTAACAACGAGTTGCCACTGTGCACCAATGTTATCAACAAAAATTACAAAGGACTTTCACCTACTGCTGGTAAGACTGTCAGGAAAACGGGATCCTCATTCACTGTTGATGAATATGTAAATTGTTCAGCTTTTTGTGAAGGCAATCTGGCAAAATCTGTTTTTTTTTAAAGCCTCCTAATACCTAGATATAAAATTACCAATACAAAAAGAAGTATGCACTCAGATGTTTATTTCAGCATAATTGTGGTACCCCCCAAATCCTGGAAACAAGGTAAATACACATTAACAGGGGAATGGTTAAATAAATTGAGGTATATTGGACCAAGGAATATCATGCAGGTACTGGAGCATCAGCTAGAGCTACACTAATTGACTTGGAGGAATTTTATGAAACAAACTAGAAATGCAAGATGCAGAGGAGTACATATATATAAGATAATCTCATTTTTGTGAAATTTATGACCAAAAAAAGCCCCTTGATTTTACATATATGTGTGTATATATGTTGTATAGCTGTAGGTTTTACTTTTATAAAAATATGTGTTTGTTCATAAATATACACACAAAAATATTATGAAAGGATGATCACCATAAGGTCAACGGTGGTTACTGCAGGACACGAGTTTTCTGTGTCTCTAGTGTCTTTTGAGTCTGAAGACAGGCCACGGAGCAGAGTGAGCTCTGGAACTAGACGAGTTGCAATTGAAGGCCAGCTCAGCTGCCTTTTAACTATGACATTTACTTAATCTCTTCGTGTCTCAGTTTCCCCACTGGTGAAACGAATTTATAAGACCTAACTCACAGGCTTGTTATGAGTATTTAATTAAACGAGTCAATATTTAAAGCACCTAGATGAGGGCCTAGCACACAGTAAGCACTGTATAAGTCTTTGTTAATTAAATGTTCACACATGGCTTAATTTTGCTGTAACCAGAAGGTATTATTTATATAATCCGAAAAAACAAAAAATGCCAGACATGGTGGTTCATGCCTGCAATCCCAGCACTTTGGGAGACCCAGGCAGGTGGATCTCCTGAGGTCAGGAGTTCGAGACCAGCCTGGTCAACATAGCGAAACCCTGTCTCTACTAAAAATACAAAAATTAGCCGGGTGTGGTGGCGGGCACCTATAATCCCAGCTACTCAGGAGGCTGAGGCAAGAGAATCACTTGAACCCAGGTGGGCAGAGGTTGCAGTGAGCCGAGATCACACCACTTCACTCCAGCCTGGGTGAAAGAGTGAAACTCCATCTCAAAAAAAAAAAAAAAAAAAAAAAAAAAAAGAGAAAAGAAAAAAAAAAGAAAAGAAAAAATGTAAACGACTTTAAAGGAACAGACTTGGGTATTGTTTTAGTAGAATTTTCTGATTTGAAAAAGCATACAATTAAAAAAAAAAAAACTTTTCCCCTTCGCTTTCTATGAAGTATGAGTGAAAAACCCAAAACTTTTATTTCTGAGAGGAAAATAAGAAAGGATAGAAGAGAGGGAGGAAGGGAGGCCAGCTGGGAAGGTGGGAAGGAAAAAAAGAGAAAGCTGCATGTGAGCCTCTATGGAAAGGTCTCTAAAGAGTAATAACTGGCACATGTGTCAGGTGCAAAGCCATGTGGATAGTATGATCCTTTGTGTAAATGAAGATGAAGGTGATATGCACTGGGTATATGCTGGCGTACATATAAAATGCCTTCTGAAAGAAAATTAAAACAGATCTCAGTAGTAGTTACTTCTGAAGACTTTGAGGGGAGAGGAAAGGAATACAAAGTTCTCACTATATTGTGCCTTTCTGTATTTGTGGACTGTTCTAATTACACACATAAATTATATCATTTTTAATTTCTTTTTAAATGTTATTTATTTATTATATTTTAAGTTCTTGGATACATGTGCAGAATGTGCACGTTTGTTACATAGATATACACGTGCCATGGTGGTTTGTTGCACCCATCAACCCATCATCTACATTAGGTATTTCTCCTAATGTTATCCCTCCCCTAGCCCCCCACACCCTGACATGCCCAGGTGTGTGATGTTCCCCTCCCTGTGTCCATGTGTTCTCATTGTTCAGCTCCCACTTATGAGTGAGAATATGTTGTGCTTCATTTTCTGTTCCCGTGTTAGTTGGCTGAGAATTATGGTTTCCAGCTTCATCCATGTCCCTGCAAAGGACATGAACTCATCCTTTTTTATGGCTGCATAGTACTCCATGTATGCATGCCACATATTCTTTATCCAGTCTATAATTAATGGGCATTTGGGTTGGTTCCAAGTCTTTGCTATTGTGAACAGTGCTGCGATAAACATGTGTGCATGTGTCTTTATAGTAGAGTGATTTATAATCCTTTGGGTATTATAAATCCAGTAGTGAGATTGCTGTATCAAATGATATTTCTGGTTCTAGATCCTTGAAGAATGGTCATACCATCTTCCACAATGGTTGAACTAATTTACATTCCCACCAACGTGTAAAAGCATTCCCATTTCTCCAGATCCTCTCCAGCACCTGTTGTCTCCTGACTTTTTAATGATTGCCATTCTAACTGGCATGAGATGGTATCTCCTTGTAGTTTTGATTTGCATTTCTTAATGACCAGTTATGATGAGCTTTCTTTCATATTTTTGTTGGTCGCATAAACGTCTTCTTTTGAGAAGTGTCTGTTCATATCCTTTGCCCACTTTTTGATGGGGTTGTTTTTTTTTTTTTTTTTCTTGTAAATTAGTTTAATTATAGATTCTGGATATTAGCCCTTTGTCAGATGGATAGATTGCAAAAAAATTTCTCCCATTCCGTAGGTTGCTTGTTCACTCTGATGGTAGTTTCTTTTGCCGTGCTGAAGCTCTTTAGTTTAATTAGATACCATTTGTCAATTTTGGTTTTTGTTGCCATTGGTTTTGGTGTTTTAGTTATGAAGTCTTTGCCCATGCCTATGTCCTGAATGGTATTGCCTAGGTTTTCTTTTAGGGTTTTTATGGTTTTAAGTTTTACATTTAAGTCTTTAATTCATCTTGAGTTAATTTTTGTGTAAGGTATAAGGAAGGGGTTCAGTTTCTGTTTTCTGCATATGGCTAGCCAGTTTTCCCAGCACCATTTGTTAAATAGGGAATCCTTTCCCCATTTCCTGTTTTTGTCAGGTTTGTCCAAGATCTGATGGTTTTAGATGTATGGCGTTATTTCTGAGGCCTCTGTTCTGTTCCATTGGTCTATATATCTGTTTTGGTACCAGTACCATGCTGTTTTGGTTACTATAGTCTTATAGTATAGTTTAGAGTTAGGTAGTATGATGCCTCCAGCTTTGTCCTTTTTGCTTAGGATTGTCTTGGGTATACAGGCTGTTTTTTGGTTCCATATGAAATTTAAAGTAGTTTTTTCTAATTCTGTGAAGAAAGTCAATGGTAGCTTAATGGGGATAACATTGAATCTATAAATTACTTTGGGCAGTAAGACCATTTTCACGGTATTGATTCTTCCTATCCATGAGCATGTAATGTTTTTCCATTTGTTTGTGTCCTCTCTTATTTCCTTGAGCAGTGGTTTGTAGTTCTCCTTGAGGAGGTCCTTCACATCCCTGGTAAGTTGTATTCCTAGGTATTTTATTCTTTTTATAGTAATTGTGAATGGGACTTCACTCATGGTTTGGCTCTCTGTTTGCTTTCATCCCTCGGATGCAAGGCTGGTTCAACATATGCAAATCAATAAATGTAATCCATCACATAAACAGAACCAATGACAAAAACCACATGATTATCTCAGTAGATGCAGAAAAGGCCTTCCATAAAATTCAACCCCCCTTCATGCTAAAAACTCTCAATAAACTAGGTATTGATGGAACATATCTCAAAATAATAAGAGCTATTTATGACAAACCCACAGCTGATATCATACTGAATAGGCAAAAGCTGGAAGCATTCCCTTTGAAACCCAGCACAAGACAAGGATGCCCTCTCTCACCACTCCTATTCAACAAGTATTAGAAGTTCTGGCCAGGGCAATCAGGCAAGAAAAAGAAGTAAAAGGTATTCAAACAGGAAGAGAGGAAGTCAAATTGTCTCTATTTGGAGATGACATGGTTGTATATTTATTATTTCATTTTTTAAAATGTCACAAAGAACTATAGATGATAAGATGATAGGCCATTTTATATTTTTATTTCTCCGTATTAAATATGTCACAAATGTTCTTTTTTTTTTTTTTTTTTTTTTTTTTTTGCTTTTGTTAACAGTTTTAGGGAGATATAATTTACATACCATACAGCTTACCCATTTAAAGTGTAGAAATAAATGTTTTTTGGTATATTCACAAAGTTGTGTAACTATGACCGTCATGAATTTTAGGATATTTTCATCACCTCTGAGAGGTTCTTCAGCTATCTCCCACTTCTCCCTCCATGGCTTCCCCAGTCCTAAGCAACCACTAATCTTTGTTTCTTTAAGTGTATCTATTGTGGACATTTCACATCAATGGATTCATACAATATGTGGCCTTTCATGTCTGGCTCCTTTCACTTAGCTAATGCTTTCAAGCTTCATCCATGTTGTAGCATGAATTGGTACTTAATGCCTTTTCATGTCAGAATAATATTCCATTTCATAGATATACCATATTTTATTTATCCAATAATCAGTTGCTGAACATTTGGATTATTTCCACGTTTACACTGTTATGAATAGGGCTGTTATGGACATTTCTGCCCAAGTCTTCGTGTGGTCATATGTTTTCATTTCTCTTGGGTAGAAGTGTAATTACTGGGCCATATGGTAATTCTGTGTTGAACTTTTTGAGAAACTGCCAGGCTGTTTTCCAAAGTGGCTGCAGCATTTTACATTCCCACTGGCAGTATATGAGGGTTCTAATTTTTCCACATGCTTGCCAATACTTGTAATCTGACTTTTAAATCATAGTCATCTTAGTGTATGTAAAAAGTTCTTTTTCAAAAAAAAAAAAAAAAAAAGAGATGAGTTCTAGCCTTAAATGGTGAATTGAAACTTGTCTAAACATTTTCTTTTCTCCCAATATCTAATAGAGTGAGCAAAAATAGTTAAAACCAGAAAAACAATGCCAATTTTAATCAAACCAGGAAAGGACTATAAGCTAATTCAATACATTTCAAAAATTAATGTCCAAAGAAAGAAACAAAAAATTATTGAGCACACCAGGCTGAGCTCTTACTTCCACCTCTGTCCCCATCCACAAAATTCATATTGATAAATCAACAAAACCATGTGAATTTTAACTAATGTTCTCCACCCAGAGAGAAGCAGCCTGAGTGAATAGCCTTATCTTTGCTTTCTTTTTACTTTTCCCCAAGACCTCACTTGTAACCCCCTGGTGCTGCCACCTGGCCCAAGCCACCATCATCACTATCATGCCACCTGCATCACTATCATGACTCCTAATTGGCTTCCCTATTTACACCCTTGCTACCTACAGTCTATGCTCAACAAAATGATCCCTTTAAAATTAAATTAGATAACGTCACTACTCTGTTCAAGAAAAGCTTTGATTCCACTCCTGGCAGATATTCAACATAAGTGGGCACATGTGTGTGCCAAAAGACACACATGAGTGTCACTGACAGCTTTTATTCTTAATAGCCCCAACTCTAAACAAGTCTAAATGTTCAACAGATGAGAAAAATTATTATATATTCATACAATATTCATTTTTAATTTAATTTAATTTAATTTAATTTTAATTGAGACAGAGTTTCGCCCTGTCACCCAGACTGGAGTGCAATGGTGCGAACTCAGCTCACTGCAACCTCTACCTCCCAGGTTCAAGCGATTCTCGTGCCTCAGCCTCAGGAGGTTGCTATTCATCTAATAAAAAAAGAATTATTGCTCCACAAAACATGATGCATTTCACAGCCATGATGCTGAGTGGAAGAAGCACGAAGTAATCCATACTGAATGGTCCCATTTATATTAAGTTCAAAAACAGAAGAAAGAAATCTAGTCTTTGAGCATGATAGTCAGAAGAGTCATTTCCTTTGGGAGGTTATTGACCAGGAGGAAACAATGAGGAGACTCCTGGGGTGCTGCTGACACTCAATAACTTTGTGTGGTGTTTGTATATTTGTTGACATCAGTAATATCCATTGAGCTGTATACACTTAAGATCCGTGGACTTTACTGTTTGAATGTTATACCTCAATGTAAAACATGAGAAACAAAGTAAGAAAGAGAGAAAGGAGGGGAGGGAAAGTGAGAGGAGGGGAGGGGAGAGGAGGGGAGGGGAGAGGAGAGGAGGGGAGGGGAGAGGAGGGGAGAGAAGAGGGAAGGGGAGGAGGGGAGGAGGAGAGGGGAGGAGGGGAGGGGAGCGGAGGAGAGGGGAGGGGAGGGGAGTGGAGGGCAAAGGCCGGCTTCTCATCTCATTCATAGTAAAAGTCACAGTTCTCACCATGGCCTAGCAGCCTATGTGAGGTGCCCTGTTTCCCTGATTCCTCCCCGTCCTATTCTCTCTCTTGGTTGCTCCACTCAAGCCCCAGAGGCCACCGTGCTCTGCCTGGAGCACACCAGGCATCCCCTGATTGAGAGCTTTTGTGGGGATCATTCCCACTGCTTAGAATATTTTTCCTCTATTTATCTGTATGGCTTCTCCTTCAAATCTTTGGTCAAATTTCACCTTTGAGTGAGACTCACACTATCTACCCAATTAAAATGGCCACTGCCAGTGTCTCCTTCCCCTGCACTTTTCATCCTTTTTATTCTCCGTGATGCATCTATAGCACTCATCACCTTCAAAGGCACTTATCTAATGTTTTAGTATGTATTGTCTGTTTCCCTCACTAGAATATAACGCACAAATACAAGGATTTTGTGTGTTTTGTTCCTCGATGGATCTCAAGTACTTAGATAAGTGCCTGGTACATAGTAGACACTGAGAAAATATTTGTTGAATGAATGAATAAGTGAAAAGCAGAGACATTTAAATGAAGACTGAACAGAGCCTCCCCTAAACTTTCTCCCACTCTCTGCTACTTCTTCCAGCATTAAAAAAAACAGGCAGAACATGAACTGCTCAACCCTCAAACAGGACTTGGGGGAAAGAAAACAATCTTAGTCCTAGATACAAAGGGAAGAAAGTCAAGAAATCACTCACATTATATCAGAGGAAAGAGAATGCCAGGAAGGTACCAGGGAAGAGTAATTAAGATGAAAAGAAACAGAACAGTAACCTGTAAACATACCAAGAAAAAATAAGGTAATGTAAGAAATTTTTCATGCAAAAGACAAACAGAGCACCATATAGATAAAAATACAACTCAGAGAACAGAAGGAAATCCCTCAGAGCTTCTTTTTGCTGTAAAACAAGTTACTAAAAACATGAATTCAATAAAACAAGAGTTTGGAATCATGCTTCTGGCAATGATGGACTATTTTGTAGTAGACCAATTCTCCTGCTGAGAAGGTGTAGACTAGCAGAGCAGATTAACATGCATGCATACACACACACACACACACACACACACACACACACACACACACCCCCATCTGAAGGCATCAGACAGCTACCAAGGCAGTGAGTACTTGAGAAGGCAGAGAGAAGAGAGATAGCTGAGACTGACATTTGGCACCATTATTTCCCCTCCAAGCTTTTTGGTTAAGAGGTGACTGCAAGGCTAGGAAGTTGAGGATAAATCTAAAGCTTAGGGAGAAAAAGGCTAAGCAGAACTTCTGTAAGTCTCATGGGGCTGGGATATAACAATCAAACTTCAGACCCGCAGAAGAGGAAGAAACCTGGTAAGAAACACCTTGAACATTCAGCTGGGATCACCAAAAGCATAGATACGCCAAATAAGGATAACTCATAAATTGCCCAGCCTTTACAAAAATAAAATAAAAAAGGTTTGAATGAGCTCAATCTCTATTGGGATTAAGAAGATCTTTATTCCTATTTGCTCCCTAAAAGTAAATCTTATTCAGAGTAAGATATCATTGTTTAGAGCTTCAATTTATCTTGACAATTTATTGCATGCAATGTCTGATAGTCAATCAAAAATAACCTGGCATGCAAAAAAAAAAAAAAATGAAAAAGGAAGGAAGAAAAGAAAAAGGGATAAAAGGAAGAAAAGGAGGGAGGGAGGGAGCGAGGGAAAGGAAAGAAAAGAAGAAGAAAAGGAAGAGGAAAAAGACAAGAAAATATTTGCATGTGAAATCCAAATATTAGAGTTAACAGATAGGAATGTTAAAGTAATGGTTAAAGCACTCAAGAAATTAAATGACAAAATGGTGACTATCAGCACAGACTGGAAGTTCTACCCAGAGGAGAAGAAGTCATTATTCAAAAAAGATACTTGCACACATATGTTTATAGCAGCACAATTCACAGTTGCAAAATTGTGGAACCAACCCTAATGCCCGTCAGTCAACGAGCGGATAAAGAAACTGTGGCTTATCTATATGATGAAATACTACTTAGCCATAAAAAGGAATGAATTAACAGCATTTGCAATGACCTGGATGAGATTAGAGACTATTATTCTAAGTGAAGTAACTCAGGAATGGAAAACCAAACATCGTATGTTCTCACTGATATGTGGGAGCTAAGCTACGAGGACGCAGATGCATAAGAATGATACAGTGGACTTCGGGGACTTGGGGGGAAGGGTGGGAGGGAGCTGAGGTATAAAAGACTACAAATATGGTGCAGTGTATACTGCTCAGGTGATGGGTACACCAGGATCTCACAAATCTTCACTGAAGAACTTACGTAACCAATTGCCACCTGTACCCCAGTAACTTATGAAAAAATAAAATAAAATAAACAAGAATTAAATGGGATTCTAGAACCGAAAGATAGAAAAACTGAAATTAAGAATTCAAAAGGCTGAAGGAGTTTCACTACCGATTAGGCTGTTGAAATTGTGAAACATCATTGTTTCTGCCCAAACGACGACGTCAGATAAACTCAAAATTCCTCTTCTTTAATGACATTGAAGGGCTGTGGACACATTGAAGTCTAAATGATCGGCGTTGCAGAGCAGGGCAAGCTCTTTCCGAGTGAGGAGTGCCCAGCAGCCATTTCCATGTGAGAGAGTAGTTGTCTTGTCTGGTGGCATGCATGTGCCCCTCAAAAACCCCTTGAAGGAAGACCTGTTGGTGCAGCGGTTGGGAATGCTGTCAGATGACAGATTTGGACTATTAATCCCTTCATGGGTTGCTTTCAGCTGCAGAAAGCCAACTCGCCCAAAGCCATGCTTTCCTTGGGGTGGTCCATATCCAATGACTAAGGCATTTTGGCCCAACCCAGGAAAACTGTGACTGGCCATTTGATTCTAGAACTCTTTGTGGGGTTGGTTGAGGCTACAGGGTCTGCATTGCGGGTTGACTTCCCTTTCTGCCTAAATCTGCTTTTCCCCCCTCCCTTCCATGGATATTGGTTTCTAATAAACATTCCATCCATTAGACTCTGTCTCAGAGATTGCTGCCTGGGAAACTTCACCCATGGCAGTTAATGCCTGGAGTGTCCAAGAAAGCGAATATTCAAGTCGGATTTTGGAGCTCAATTGCCTTCTTCCCAGCTGGCAGTGAGGACCCTATATCCTTGGTGATAAGTGCCACGTAACTGTGGCACAAGATGACAGTCCAGTTGTGAAAACTTTCACTAGCGATAAATGCTGATGGGACGCACAGAAGGGAAAGTCCAAGCTGGTGAAACGCACCAGCCAACCTTTGAAAGGCCCAGAGAAATAGTAACTAAAAAGACAATGGTTGTTGGGAGGCCAAGGTGGGCGGATCACCTGTGGTCAGGAGTTTGAGAACAGCCTGACCAACGTGGCAAAACCCTGTCTCTACTAAAAATACCAAAAAAAATTAACCGGGCTTCGTGGTGGGCACCTGTTATCCCAGTTCCTCGGGAGGCTGAGGCAAGAGAATCTCTTGAACCTAGGAGGTGGAGGTTGCAGTGAGCCGAGATCACACCACTACACTCCAGCCTGGGAGGCGAGAGTGAAACTCCATCTCAAAGAAAAAAAAAAAAAAAAAAAAAAGACAGTAGGATTAGATACCTGTTGCTAAACTCAATTGACACTTTAGAAAAAGGTAAGGAAAGACTAAAAGCAGTTAACTGGCAACTGAAAGAGCAATGTAAACATCAGAGTATTTTTTCTTTGTAGGAAGCAAGGAGGCTCTGCAAGTGGCCGGCAGTGAAAGTGCAGAGAAAGCTGAAGATGGGGCCCAGGAGTTAATCATCAGAGAAGCAGAGCGCCTAAGGTTTAACTTCCAGCCATTCAGGCCTGCAATGGTCAGAAGAATGAGACACTCACACATAGGAAGAGATACCTATGTTGAAAACCCTGAATCCCGAAAACCTTAAATATGCACATTTCCCTGAAGTTCTGAGCCTTCAGAAAGAGGCCATCCTTCCCCATCAAGAGTCCCTTCCCTTGAAGACAATCCACAGGCCTCTCCCTTGTGAGGCAGGGATGTGACTCAGGATCTGCCCCCTCCCTCCTCCCTTGTCATTAGGCCTGTCGCTAGGGAGAGGTCACAGGATGTCTCAGCCTGAAAATGCGGACAATACAGGGCCTGAAAATGGAGGAAAAGGCCTATACCACAAAGGATTGCCATTCCCAGGTAGCACATTCTGGTTGGAGCCAGGGGCGCAAGTGTGGGGCTGGATTCTGAGTGCTTGACAAGGGGAGCTCTAAGCATAAGACTGGATGAGGGAGAGCCTATAATTTATTTGTACTCTTCCAAGATATAGAATTTACTACCCTGCAAGGACTCCTAGAAGCATGGACAAAATGATGGCCTACACCTCCTCACTACCCTCTGCTAAATGAGGGAAAATGCCAGAACTACTGTAGCCCCAAATGTAAAGCTAGCCCCTCCAGATTCAACAATTCTTTCCTACTTTTTCTGAGTTAGTGGTGGCTAGAGCTATTTCTTAGTCTCACTGTGCCTGCATCATGGACTAGGGAAGTCAGATATCACCTCCAAAACACTTGAAACTAAAAAATACCTCAAATTAATTAAATCAGAACCCCAAACGCCACCCAGATGACATCCTGAGGAGATCAAAGAGATGAACTCCTAGAGAACCTGGAAAGGAGAAAGAAATCTTACAGTCTTTAGTGGCCTGGTCAAACACGTGGAGAGCCCTGATGGAGGAATGGGCCTGACCTCACTCTCGAGAGAACCATTTCTGAGCTGGAACTAGCCAAAACTGTTACTCATCCCCTCCCAGCTTAACTCCTAATGTGATAGAAGAGATCATCCCTTCATTTTAGCCATTTGACAAAAAAAAGGTGTACCTTTTTGGGGAAAAATGATTCAGTCTCCTCTCTTTTGTCCATGATACATATCATAAAATTTAAAAAGTGTAAAATATATGAAGAAGCAGGAAAATGTCATCGATAATTTAGTTTTAAAAAAGCATTCATAGCAGCAGACCTACAGATGCAGATGACACAGATTTTGAAATTAGAGACATGAACTTTCATAATCTCTTTTCTTAATTTAGAGAGATATTTAGGAAATAATCTCTTATTTATTTGAAGCTTGTAATTCCCTCAGTTTTTTTTTCCCCTATCATACTGATGAAAAATCCAAAAACTTGACAAGTTTGGCAAGATTGTAGGGAAACAGGGACTTTCATATATTGCTGGTTGAATTATAAAATGCAATTATCCCATGGAGGAGAATTTGGCAATACTGAGATAAACTATGAATGCATGTATTTGGTTTTTTTTTGACCTATGGATTTCAGGTCTAAGAATATACCCTGAAGACATATGTTTAACAATGTGAAAAAGCATATGCAAAAGTTATTTGTTGCAGTATTGTCGTTGTAAAATACTATAAACTACCTAAAGTAGAGAACAAAGAAGACTGTTTTTACTGGCCAAATCTGATATAATTTAAGCATTAAGATAGATAAGAAAAATAATGGTTGAATAAACTATGGTACATGCATACTATGGGGTACTATTAACTGGTTTAAAAAATGAGAAACATCTCTATGAACTGAAAGGGAGAAGTTTCCAGAATGTATTTTAAAGTGAAAAATAAAAGAGAACATATGCAATATGCTACCTCTTGTGAGAAAAAAGAACAGAAAACAAGAAAATGTACACGTACCTGTATAATTTTGTAAAAAGAAACAAGACTGATAATACAAAAATGAGTGAAACTGGTTACTAATTAGGGAAGGAGATGAGCGGATAGGGTTGCAGGGGAGGGGAGGAAATGTTGTTTCTCTTAGTATACCTTTCTACACAATTTTGACTTTTAATTGTATGTTCATGCTTTACATATTCAATAAGATGAAATAAAATTACAATGGTGGGGGAAAACCCCAAACTAAATGCAAACAGTAACAAGTGAACTTAATGGCTTTCAATGAGTAAAGTAACTTCCAGAGGAAGTTAAAAATTCTTTGTATTGTGGAAAATATGCATAACATAAAACTTATCATTGTAACCATTTTAAATCTGTATCTATTAAAAGATTTTTCTTTTTTAAGAGACAGGGACTCACTATGTCATCCAGGGTAGTCTCAAACTCCTGGACTCAAAGGATCCTCCTGGATAGCTGGGGCTACAGGTGCGCATCACCATGCCTGGCTTATCCATTTTAATCATTTTTAAAGTGTACAGTACAGTGGCACTAAGTACATCCACATTGTTCTGAGGCCATCCCCACTATCAATCTCCGAAATACTTTTCATCTTGCAAAACTGAAACTCTACAACCATTAAACAACAACTCCTCATTGCTTCCAGCACTTGGCAACTACCATTCTAGTTTCTATCTCTACGAACTTGGCTATTCTAGGCACCTTATATGGGTGGAATCATACTGTATCTGTTCTTTTATGAGAAGATTATTTCACTGAGCACAATGTTTTCAAGGTTCATCCATATCGTAGCATGTATCTGAATGTCATTTCTTTGTAAAGTGGACATAAATATATTGCATGTATGTTACGCATTTTGTTTATCCATTCATTTGTTTATGGATGCTAGAGTTGCTTCCACCTTTTGGTTATTGTGAATAATGCTGATATGAAAATGGGTGTACAAATATCACTTTGAGACCCTACTGTAAATTCTTTTGGATATATGCTCAGAAGTGAAACTACTGGATCATACAGTAATTCTATTTTTAATGTGTTGAACTGCCATACTGTTTTCTACAGCAGTTGCACCATGTTATATTCCCACCAACAGTGAACAAGGATTCTACTTTCATCATATCTTCACCAACGCTTGCTATATTTCTTTTGATTTTGTTTTTTTAGTAGTAGCCATCCTAATGGATGTGAGGAGATACCTCGCTGAGGTTTTGGTCTGTATTTTCCTAAAGATAGTGATGTTGAGCATCTTTACATGTGCTTATTGGCTATTTGCATGTCTTCTTTGAAGAAATATCTATTCAAGTCCTTTGTCCATTTTTTAAACAAGTTGTTTTTGTTGTTGTTGTTGTTGTTGTTGTTGAAATGTAAGAGATTTTTTGAACAATATTCTGGACATTAATCCTTTACCAGGTATGTGATAAACAAATATTTTTTCTGATTACATGGTTTGCATTTTCATTTTGTTGATAGTGTCCTTCGGTGCACAAAAGGATTTAAATTTGATGTAGCACAATTTATCTATTTTTTCTGTTATCTGTGCTTTTAGTGTCATTTCCAAGGAATAATTGCCAAATCCAATGTCATGAGACTCTTCTCCTACATTTTCTTCTAAGACTTTCATAGTTTTTGGTCTTATGTTTAGGACTTTGATCTATTTTGAGTTAATTTTTGAATACGGAATAATGTAAGTGTCCAACTTCATTTATTTGCTTGTTGATATGTCATTTTACCAACACTGTTTGTTGAAAACATTGTTCTTTCCCCATTGAATGATCTTGGCACTTTTGTGGAAAATCAATGGACCATATATATAAAGGTTTATTTCTGGGGTCTTTATTCTATTCCATTGATTTGTATGTCTGTTTTTATGGCAATATTCCAAATAAGTTTAGAGCACAGTACTTTGGCTTCGGTCTGAAGAAATACCTGTAATCAAATGTTGAACTCTTAACAGGCTTGTTTGCTGTAGTGGTATGAATATCCTGAAACTATTTTGTGGGTATTGTAGAACTGAGCAAATGAGTGAATATAGCGAGGTTGTCCAGAGCAACATGGAAGATGGGAGATAGAAATACATAATGGGGAAAAGGAAACAAGAACCTTGGACAAATTCAAATTAAAGGCATCAGTATAAACATATTTTACCCCCACACACGCACATTTCACGTCTAAGAATATACCCTGAAGACACATGTTTAACAATGTGAAAAAGCATATGCAAAGTTATTCATGCACACAAAAAACACATTTGTGTGTGTGTGTGTGTGTTTATGTGTATGTATATATATATTCCACTGAAAAACCTAGGAACATTGACACACTGTAGCAATAAGCAAACTGAGAGACTAGATCTTGGTTTCTAAATGCTATTCACCATTCAAAGGAAGCAGGGGTCCATAAAAGAGTGGCTTATTCAAGGACTGGGGCAGGGAAAATACAGGATGTACCTGGAACATCTCATTGTACCAGAAGAAAATAAGAAAGTATTCAAAAACGATGAAGATACATACAAAAATTGAAGGGGATTTCAGTGGCCAAATCTGGGATAATTGGATCATCAAGGTAAATAAGAACAATAATAGACAACAATAAAATAAGAATTCATGAGTTCAGATAGTAAATAATAAATTAATAAATGAATGACAGAAGGGAAAAGCTCTTTATACGGTAGCATGCTGACTAATCAATATAATAACAATGATGGATTTAGAAAATCACCCATTATAAGCCATCATAGTGAAAAGAGATTTAGGCAAGAATCATGATGCATATACAAGTGGGAGACAGAGAGTCTGACAAGAGACAAGATATTGGCATAGTCTCAAAGTATCTCCTTACAAATTTCTTTCTTATTTATTATAATTGGGAAGCAGGTAGCTGTAGAGTGGAGAAGCTTGACAATACAGTTGTCTATAATTAACTTTATCAGTTAGAGGCAAATGGCCCATATTCAAATGTAAAAGTCTGGGCTTTGAGAGTATGACTGAGTCAGTATTAAGACACCTTCAGAAACATCTCAGTGTAGGTATAAGGCATGAAAATATGGGAGGGCGAAGAAACAGAAGATGCTATTTTGGGGAGGAGAACTGAGGAACACGTGCCTACTATGTGCTCAGAGCGCTACACTGGAACCACAGAGAGTAGGGGACTAGCCTGCTGCCCTTATGCCACTTCAACAGTCAGCAGCAGCCTCCACCTCCATTTGCCAGCACCTTCAGGGTTGGCTCCAGCAGCTGTGCTCACGCTTCTCCTTGGCCATATGCATTGGGGTGATTGGTGGGCAGGGTGTAAAAGCTCAGCCCCATCAGCCAGATGGGGACACTCTATTGGCAATGCTCAGGATGGAGTCCTTGCTGGCCTGGACTTCTTCCTCTGCCAATCCTGCTTCCCCCACTTCCTGTCACAGGCTCGTTGATCTGTAATCAATGTGTACCCAAACTCCATCTCGGCCTCTGCTTCCCAAGAATCCAACTGGAAACAGGCTTCTTGGAAACCTACTGATTTTTCCACTAAATTAAGAAGGAAAATATGGGCAAATCATACACTTAAAAAAATACATTGTTTCAAAAGAGAGCAACAGATGAACACAGGCTGTTCCAACTAATGAAGATCTTGTTTTTGGAGATCTAATGAACTAATGAAGATCAGTCATTTGGATGGGGGATGAATTTTCGGAGATGCCCTGTTCTGAGAAGAAACAGGTTGGATTGCATATCAGTTCTCTAATTCAGGTCTGCTGTAACAAAGTACCACAAAATGGTTGGCTTGAAACAACAGACATTTATTCATTCACAGTTCTGGAGGCCAGAAGTCCAAGATCAAGGAGTCAGCACTACTATGCCCTTTCTCCTCGCTCCTATGGCTGACGGCAATCTGCGGTGTTCCTTGGCAAGCAACTTTATAACGCCAATCTCTGCTTCTGTCATCACATGACCTCCTTCCCACTATGTCTATCTACATATGGTGTTCTCCGCTCTGTGTGTCTGTATCCATGTTTCTTCTCTCCTACGGACATCAATCATATTGGATTAAGGGACTACCCTACTCCAGTATGGCTTCCTCTTAACTTACATCTTACTTATATTTGTAAAGACTCTATTTCCAAAAAAGTCTTTCCATAAAAGACTCTATTTCATATTCACAAGTACCTGGGGTTAGGGCTTCAACATATCCTTTTAGGAGACATGATTCCATCCACAACAGATTTCCTCCTAGATTAGCCCACTGAAGCTGCTTTAGGCCTGAGTTTTAATGCTGAACTGTAGCAGTTGCACTGAAAGTAACGGAAATAGGAACTCCTCCCTCTGTCACTACTTAACTCCCTGATCTCCTTGGAGGCGGCTCCCAGCAGCAGCATGTTGGGGTCTTTAGAGAAGAGAAGTAAAGAGAGTGAGGAAAGTTTAGATGTAAGACCAGCCAGAAGGTTGTGTGGGCTCTGGAGAGGGAAGAGGCTCTACTGCAAGTAAGTTGGGATCTGTTTACCATAAGGGAGAGCACCATAATTAATCCAGGCTTCCTGCATATGGAATCATACCCTTAATCCTGCTGAGGGTGAGCAGTGAGTTGGCTTCACCATTACCCAGGAGCTTTTGCTGAAGTGAAGGCTCTGAGTGGTGGCACATTGCAGTGGGGGATCCCATGGTGCAAGGTAATCCCTCTACTGTGCTGGTGGCCACAGCTCCCGGAGCAGCTTTGGGAGAGTCCTTGTGTTCAAGGAGGGTGGGAGGCAGAAAACAGCCGGGTGAGGGCACAGGAGCTGCCATGCAAAGGTGGGCACATCTAGAAAGCCATATTCATACAAAATTATAAATGTGGATCAACTTAACTAAAAATAGGTCGCCTGAACCAAAGAAGTCTCTGCCAATATATGATAAAGTTAAGCATTTGTTAAAAGGTTTTGAAGTAGCTCACTGTTACAAGGCTGGGGTTTGTCCAAGCTGGAGCTATAAAAGCAATTATAAAGGTGCTCTCAGTAGCACAAATGTGCTGATTCTCGCATTTGACATGGAATTTTTATAGCTTATTTGTGGATGGAAAATAGCATCAAATATTTGCAGGAACTTGTCTCCTTCTTCAGAAAGAGTTGTGGCTAATTAGAATTTCTGTTTTATTTTGCTCCCTGACCTCTCAATTGGTTTGTAAGCTATTAAGTGATGCACAAGCAATTTGTTTGAGGTATAGGAGTTGTTTTGCACCTACTTTGCATAAAAGCATCAAAGATGGTATTGAAATATGTTAAAGTTATTAGGCAATTTAAGACAGTGTCATTGTTTTCTTTAGTGGCCAATGACTGTTTAAAACAAAGCTCTTGTTTCCTATTTAGCATTTCAGGATACATTAGTGATGCATTATTAATGTATTAGGAAGTGTTAGTTTTAGACAAACAAAGCTATTTGGTAAAATTGGGAAAGAAAGAGGGTATTCATGCAGGCACAATTTAGTAAAAATATATGTGGAGCTAAAATGTATATTCTTGGCCTAATTTGAGGCATGACTGAGTCTATATTTGATGGTTTTCACCTGAAATGTAGAAGATACTCAGTCAATATATATTTTTGAAAAACATCCTTCTTACACTACCATTTTCAAGTAACATTTGTGAGAGAAAATAAAAGTTACTTGATTCTTTGAACAAAAAGGTAAGTATAACAAGTAGTCATAATTTGAGACCCCAATTTCAATTAGGTTCCTGCGAATGTTTAAATGGAATCTCTTCGATTATCTATACAATGACACAAAGAACCCAATAATTAGAAAAAACTTGTAGCTAATTGGAATATGTTTTAGCATATAAATCACATTATATATGGTGTTATATTATAATTCTTATGAGTGTTAGCAAAGTCCTAGAATTCCCTAAGGCTCTAAATTGGACTGCCAAGATATAAAGATAGGAGAGATAAACTTCTGTGCCATTAAAACATGTGGAAAATGAGTTCTGTGATAATACAGTAGTAATTTTGGGCCTATTCCATCCATTATGAGTACCTGTCATAATTCACATTTTGCACATTTTGATTTATCAGCCAATTTGAAATGCAAGTTAGAAGGAAGAAAGGTGAATCAGAAGTGAACATTGACTCAGGAATTCTGCCTTGCATGGATGAAAATCTGGAGTTGGTGTCGTGATACTTTTTGTGAACCCTACCTAAGTAAATATTGAATATAATTTGATGCCTAAGTGTGTCCCCAAAATTAGATAGAATTGTGGTTCCTTTTCATTAACAGTAAATCTATAAGGATTGGACGGATCATATTTTTCCTTGACTGAAGGGAGAGAAAAATGGATAGCCAATACTGGGAAGAAGTACAAGCCATCAAGAAATTGTGGGCATGTCCTATGGTTGGAGAATGAAGGAAGTATGCATAAAATCATGGTCCTATCACTTTGGAGTCGAATGGTTCCGCTGAGATCATCTTGTCCTGTAGACCCCCCTTCTTTGGCAGGGCAGTGCTGCAGTTCTGCAGAGGGCCCTTAGAGAGTGTGGGGAGTAAACAGTGGCCTAATGGGTGGGGTTCTGGGAACCCAACGCTTTCTGCAACCAGAGAGGCCCATCTGATTAATATATTTGGGTTTTACATAACATTTTATGTGAAGAAAGACTCTGCTGTATGGAATAACAACGTTTCAAGTCATTGTAGTTGGGACCTTCACTCCCCCACAACCTCTGTTTCAGCAACATTATTGAAGAATGGAAATAAAGATCTACAAAGCTACACATTGGCACATGTTTTAGGGGTCTCTTTTACCGGCATTATCAGATTTGGCAAAGTAGATTCATCCGCTGTATGCATCTTTGTAAATCCAACATACCAGGTTTAGGTTTCTAAAGAGATGTTGGGGAAGAATTCATGAATCCTAGCTCAGGGTTCTTAAGGAGTGGGTACCCCTCCCCTCTAGCATGCCAGACATCATCATATCTTGCATGATGGATGCTCATGAGCTAGTCTCATGCATACATGCATTTTCCAACAAATATTTACAGAACAGCCACTAAATACCAGCTAAAGTGCTTAGTCAATATTCCAGAATGGCTAGAATGAGTCACCTGGCAACCTAAAAGTGGACACCAATTTACCTTTCTGTTGGAGTGAAAAGTTTTGATGACAGTTTGCACGTAACAACGTTTTAATATGCTCAGCGTGTATTCCAAGTAGAATTATCAAGAAATGACAAGCCTCCCTTTTCCACCCACATTACAGAACTAGATTTGGGCATCTGAATAATAAGGAAAATTAACCCTTTGCAAATTTATTTTAAAATATATTTATTGAGTTCCAAAAATGTGGGTGGGTGGGGTGGGAATAATTACAGGACAGACAAAAGCTGGTACTTTGGAGGCTGAGGGCTTGAGCTCTAAGGAAGCAGAGAAAAAGTAATTCTGGTACTCGGAACTCCCGTCCCTTGCCTGACAGAGAGAGGGCACTGATGTCTGCAGAGGCAGCTGTATCTAAAACCAGTGTAGATGGCTCTGGGGCTCACAGTGCAAGAGTGGCAATGGACTGATATTGTCTAGAACACTTCTGGTGTATTCCAGCATTCTGAGACTTGTATCCTCATAGTCAAGATCCCGAGGTAGAGCTAAGATTCTGAACCCTGTATTAGTCAGGGTTCTCTAGAAGGACAGAACTGACGAAAAAAAAAAATATATATATATATAAAATGTGTGTATATATATTATGTGTGTATATATATATAATGTGTGTATATATGTGTGTGTATGTATAGATATATGTATGTAGGAGATATATAAATGTGTGTGTGTGTGTGTGTATATATATATATATGAGTTTTAAAGTATTAACTCACACGATTACAAGGTCCCACAACAGGCTGTCTGCAGGTTGAGAAGCAAGGAGAGCCAGTCTGAGTTCCAAAACTCAAGAACTTGGAGTCTGATGTTCGAGGGCAGGAAGCATCCAGCATGGGAGAAAGATGTAGGCTGGGAGATCTGGCCAGTCTCCCTTTTCACATTTTTCTTCCCGATTCTATTCTAGCCAAGCTGGCAGCTGATTAGATTGTGCCCACCCAGATTAAGGGTGGGTCTGCCTTTCTGAGCCCACTGACTCAAATGTTAATCTCCTTCGTCAACACCCTCATAGACACACCCAGGATCAATACTTTGTATCCTTCAATTTAATCGAGTTGACACTCAGTATAACAATTTCAGCTCCAAAGGCCCCTGTTTGAGGGAGGTGACTCAAATTCCTGGTTTCTGAGCATAGCCTTTTCCATTGAATGTTGACCAAGAGGTGGATTTTTTTTTAAATCTCTCTGAAATAAACCTCTGTTTACTTGGAGTTTTATAAGTAGGACTCATCCAAATTTGCTCAGAACTTTCCCAGTGTTAGCACTAAGAGTCCTGTGTCCTGGAAATTCCTTAATTCCTAAGCAAACTGGGCAGATATTTATCCTAGGGAAATAAGAGCCAAGCACATAGACCAGGTGTTCCAGGTACTTACTGTTTTATAATAAAGCATTACAAAAGTGATCAACTCATAAAAACTGTTCTGTTTGCTCACATTCTGCACTCTGGCTGGGATTAGCTGAGTGGTTCTTCCGCTGGTCTTGTTGATGGTTGCTTGTGTGGCTGCATCCAGCCAGTGAAGTGATTGGAGAATGGGCTCAGCTGGGACATTTTGGCTTCTCTCTCTCTCTCTCTCTCTCTGCGTAATCTCAGGACTCTCCCTTTCTGCATGGCCTCTCCTTGTTATTTTATTTTATTTTTGCAGCAGGGTAGCTGAATTAGTTGAATTTCCTATATGGTGTCTCAGGAATCCCCAGAGTGCAAAACTTGCCTGGTTTCTAGGTTGGGGGGGACTGGAATTACCACGGCGTCACTTTCACCACATCTTATTGATTAAAGCTGGCCATAGCATCATTCTAGAATCAAGGTGAGGGGACTACAGGACGACACAAGAGTGAATACCAGGTGGCAGCTCGCTAAGGTCTACCAATGTAACAGTTTCCTCCAGAGACGCAGTAGGATGCTCACCTGGACTCATAGGATTCACTGCGAGTGACCACTTCTGACGCCTCTTTGTAGGGCACCACCTGACTTCCTCTCCTCACACTCGCAGTGAGAATGGAATATGAATAGTTTGATCATTGGTCAGAGCCAACAAGAGCTCTGGGTGTTGGGCAGGTTTATCCCTATTATTCGTACTTCTCCCAAGCATTAGTAAGAATAATAGGGATGGTGAGTCCCTGTTAAGGTTGCTAAAAGGTTTCCAAGGAAGCAACAAGTTAGGGGGCCTGGGTCTCCACGGTTGATGTGAAGCTATAAGGAACTTGACTGTTCCATGCACCATTTCTTGAGGTGTCGTCTATTCTAAAGTTTCTGCCCAGCACAGGAATTTTGGAGATGACCAACACACATCGCCTGTCTTCCCGAAGCTGACCCTTCTCAACGCGGGTTTCCCCACCCTGCTAACTCTTGTTTTAAAGTTTAAACAAGTGTCAGCGATGGTCCCTCCCCGCTTTGCTCTCCACCCGCCTCTCTCCTGCAGCTCTAACTTGGTTAGTTTCTCAGCCAGGCCCCCTCACTGGGCTGTGAGCCTCCTGAGAGTAGGGCGACCTCCATACCTTCTTCTGCAACACCCAGGGTGGATGGAGGGGGCTCTGTTAGCTGGGGACTTTTAGGAGCAGCAAGGGACCAGCCCCATAACCTCCACTTCAGAGCAGTTCCAATCCAGCTGACTTCCACATCCCCAGGGTTCTTCCTTTTTTTGTCTCCCCTGTTCCTTTTTTTTTGCTGGAAAGAATCAGGTCCCCTCACTCTCTCCCAACACGAACTGCGTTAAAAGAACCCCCGAGATGCCTCTGGGCCCAGGGACTTCTGCTTGGCTTGCTTCCCTTTCTCCTCTCGACACTCTTCCATCATTGAGGACACAATCTGGCTTCTGGCTTTTCCCTCTCTTTTTCTTGGCCTTTTTCCCTTTCTTCCCCCGCCCCTTCTCCTAGTGTCACAGCCAGTCCCGACGCATCCCGCCCCCGCTCTGTCGCTTTAAGCTGGTCCCGCCGCTGCGCCCCGCCCTCACCCCTCCGCGCTCCGCGGCTCCCCGCCGCTTCTCCCGCTCCTCCCCTGCTCGGCCCTCTCCTCCTCCTCCCGCTCCTCCTCCCGCTCCTCCGCGCCGCCGCCAGCCCCGCTGCGCGCTCTGCTCTTCGCAGCTCCCGGGACCCGCAGCCATGGCCGACATCAAGACGGGCATCTTCGCCAAGAACGTCCAGAAGCGACTCAACCGCGCGCAGGAAAAGGTCAGCGGTGGGCGGCCGGGGCTGGGGACGGGGACGCCAGGCGGGGGCTTGGCTGGAGGGCACCGGCTGCGGCGGCGCGGGGCCCGAGCCTCGGGGTGCGGCGCGCTGCGGAGCGGGGCCGGGGCCAGGGATGCGGGGACGCCCTGCCCTCCGCTCGGTGACTGCAGCAAGGCGCGACCCGGGCGCCGCGGGGAGCGGGTCGGGAGGACGGAGCGCCAGGGACCCGCAGACCCCGGCCCCGGAGGCGCGGGATATGTCCAGCCCCGGAGCCCGCCCGGGGTGGCCACTCTCCTGGCCCCAAGCTGGGCAACAGAAGTAGCAGGTGCGGCCGCTCGCTCGCTGCGCCCGGAGCAAAGCGCATCTCCCGGCGCCCGCATCTCCCCGGGTCGGCTCCCAGCGCGCCCGCAGGCAGCTCGCGGGGACGCGGCCCGCAGATCGGGGCGGGAGATTGCGGCAGCAGTCCTTCTTGCGGGGGATTTTGTAGCTACTTAAGCGCAGTAGACAAGAACGACTTAACAGAGAAGCCACCAAAATATCTCTCAGGACCAATAGGGCAGAATCGTGATCACAGAGTGCTGTCTAGTGAGTTCTGGAGTTCAAAACAGAGAGCTAGATACACACACTTTTATTTTTGGTCTGTATGTTTGTGTCCCTTTTGACGCCAGTGTCCTTCTTTAGAAGGTCAAAAATAAATATAACCTGAACCTAATAGTTCCTTTCTGCACATTTCTGCACAAAGAAGGACCTTTTATTGCATTTTTAAAAATCCAGATTACACAGATTGGGTTCTCTGTTGTTTTGCAAGTCCGTCAGTAAATTGCCCACAGTAATTTTTTTCCCCGGAGATGTGCATGAATGGAACCCAAGTCCGTAGCAAGCACAGCCCCAAGCAGGTGGAGGGGAGTTGTACCAGGCACCAGGCTTGCCTGGCTTCCTTGGTGACTGCTGTATCTGACGGCCCTAAGGTCTTCATTTGTGTCCTGAGCAAGGGACATTTCATTGATATTGTAGCTTGAGCATTGTACTTGAAAATCAACACCGGCTAATGAGCCCCATGATTGGTATCACTTGAACTGTGTTCTCTTTCACGTGGCAGTATTTTCCGTCCCCAGGATATGGGATGTTTAGCGTTTTCCTGTTTTACTGGAAGTCGGATTTGCCATGTTGCTCAGGATGGCAATGAATTTCCCTCTTCAGACCCAATCTCAGGCTGCCTGCCAGTTTCAGCTGACCCTGAGTTGCTGAGCAGAGGGGCCACTGATCCCTTTTGTCCCCAGGCCCAGAGGCTTGGTGGCTGCCTCTAGTCCCTCCCTCCACACATGCACACTCTCCATGCAGTAAGAGGATTGTATTTCTTTTAATATCTACCCAAGCTCATCCTGAACTAAAGTGATCCTCCTCCTGCCGCTCCCTCCGCAGCTGAATTAGCAAGGCTGCCTGCTCCTTTCCAGGCCCGGGTTACTTGTGCAGAAAGTAGCCAGGGATCTGCTGGCCTTGGGATTTGGGCCAGGTTTTGTCATCCTTTTTCCACACTTCATTTTACCCACTTGTAGGTACTCCTCCTCTTGCCTTCCAAGTAATTATTTGACTCTTCGGTCTGAGGCTTTTCACTGAATTCACTTTCCATCTGTGAAGGAATTCAGTGGTATGGTCTGCCTTTTCACATATTGAATTATTTCTTAATCTAGGTCACCAGCTGTTAATACGCTCAAAATAAATGAAAAGAAAACCTAATCTCTCTTGCAGAGCATTCAAGTCCTATGAATTGTCAAAACTCACTTTTTCACGATCAAACTCAAGCGTAATTTATGACTGCAGTTGTGGATGGTGGTCAGTCTTCTATGGGAGGGGGGGGTAAGAGTCCCTCTTGGGGGCTTCAAGCGTCCTATTTTCTTCCCTGGGGAAAGGTGCTGATGAAAAGTGCCTGCCGCACCTAGTATAGGAGGTTCAAACACTAAGAGGCTGAGAGTATAGGTTCTGCCCCAGGGTGAGTTCTGCCCCCATTTCTGAGTCTGTGTAGCATCGGAATATGCTTGGCACAAAGAGAAAAGGGCATGTGGGCATCCAGGTGAAGCAGCCCAGCCCCCAAATGGAGGCCGCCTGAGAATGGAAAGCACAGTATGTTACTGTGGGAGGCTCCATTAGACATATCCCCCCGTGATTCCCTCTTTCTACACCTTTGGCCTCTTCCTCTTCTCCAGAGCAGACTTTCATTTTAATAACTATAGACCATATATATCCTTGAGACCTTTTACTTGTTGGTTTTACAACCAAATTTTCTTAAAAGAGAGTCCACTCCCTTGACTTTCTTATCATCTGTGCTTCACCTAAAAGCTTGCATACGTTTAGGCTCCAACTGCATGTTCGAAATCACTCTTAGAGGTGACTTATGGCTTTTTATGAATTTTAAATACTTTTTTTTCTTACTGAAAGTCAGTGAAGATTCACTGGAGAAAGGCTGAAATGTGTTAGTCAGCAGAAAAAAACCCAGAAGGCTGAAATGTACATATAAACAGAAAAAAACTCCAGCAAATTAGGAAACACATAATTCTACTACTCGGAAATTTTACTACCATTTGATGTGTATCTGAGTAGATCTTTTTCCACATGTGTATGCATTTATACAAACAAAACAGGCTCATTGCTGTATGTTTGACGACCTGTTTATTTCACTTCATAATTACGAACATCCTTCTATACATGTACATATTTTCCATCAATATTTTAAATTATTGAACACTATTGGAATGTATGGATTATAATGAATGCCTTATCTTTTGAATATTCATTTTCCAGTGTTTCTATAAATAAGTACAAGTCAATAAGTAAATTTGTAGGGAGAATGTTTGCATACATCTTTATCTCCTTAGATAAATTCCTAGAAGAAGACTTATTGTGTCCAAGGTTTGCCTATTTTTATTATAGCCAGATTGCCTTCCAGAAAGGTGTACCAATTTACATTCTCATCAGCAGTCCATGAGACACTTGCCAACTCTGGATAATAAGATTTAAAACAATATTTAGCTATGTCATTGGATAAAATTTGTTCATGATTAATTTCATTTGTTTGATTTTTAAAAAGTAAACTTTTTTGCATTCCTGTTTTTATTCTTGAATTCTGCATTTATATTTTTGCCCATTTTCTGTAGCATTTCCATATTGTTATTAGTAAGGGCAAAAAGTTTATCAATCCTAAGGGTTACAACCATGCTTTCTTCCTTTTCTATTTGCTTTTAAATTGTTTGGTGATTTCTACTGATAAAATGTTTCTGTTGGTGTTTTATGGATATCTACTTACATGTATTGGTTGGTTTTGTCTCGTTTCTCTTTTGTGTGGTTGAATTAGTCAGGATCCTGCTACTTGCAGGTATCAGAAAGCTCAACCCAAACTGGCTTAAGGAAAAAAGGAATTTAATTGCTAATAATAATAATATCTAACAATTTATATATGGTTCTTGTACATATAAATTTAGATTAGCTTTCAATGAATGAAAGCTATATATTCACATAAGGTATATGAATATCTTATCTATATTAGGCTGTATATGTATTCTTATACATATGTATATATAAAAGTATATGCAGACTATATCTTTCCTTCAGCATTTTTACAGAACTATTTGGTATAACTCTCAATGTCCCAAACTGGGCCTTGTGCCTATCTCTGGAAGAAAAAACATCTCTGAGAGCAAGGGCCAAGACCATGGGTTGGACTAGTTGAATTAGGCCCAAGTCACGAGCCAGTGCAAAAGCCAGGGATGAAGATTCCCCGAATGATATAGACTGTTAGTGGAGGAGGTAGGGAACTCAGAGTACAGAATGGGGAGTGGATGCTGGGCTGGCAAAATAAATGATATTCACAGAGGCGTCCCTAAAAGACCTTCTCCATCCCAGGTTTATATAAATAATCACATTTAATATTTGTTCAACATTTTTATGTATGCAGTTAAAAAATATTAGTAAAATACTTGTCATGAAAAACTGTGTATCCTTCGCCTACTTTTTGGTGGGGTTGGTTTTTTCTTGTGAATTTGTTTAAGTTCCTTGTAGATTCTGGATATTAGACCTTTGTCAGATGGATAGATAGCAAAAATTTTCTCCCACTCTGATGATAGTTTCTTTTGCTATGCAGAAGCTCTTTAGTTTAATTAGATCCCATTTGTCAATTTTGGCTTTAGTTGCAATTGCTTTTGGTATTTTAGTCATAGAGTCTTTGCCCATGCCTATGTCCTGAGTGGTATTGCCTAGGTTTTCTTCTAGGGTTTTTATGGTTTTAGGTTTTACATTTAAGTCTTTGATCTATCTTGAGTTAATTTTTGTATAAAGTGTAAGGAAGGGGTCCAGTCTCTATTTTCTGCTTATGGCTAGCCAGTTTTCCCAGGACCAGTTAGTAAATAGGGACACCTTTCCCCATTGCTTATTTTTGTCAGATTTGTTGAAGATCAGATGGCTGTAGATGTGTGGTATTATTTCTGAGGTCTCTGTTCTGTTCCATTGGTCTATATATCTGTTTTGGTTACTGTAGCCTTGTAGTATAGTTTGAAGTGGGGCTTAAAACCTAGATGATGGGTTCATAGGTGCAGCAAACCACCGTGGAACATGTATACCTATGTAACAAACCTGCCCATTCTGCACATGTATCCCGTATCCCAGAACTTAAAGTAAAATTAAAAAAAAAAAAAAAAAAAGAAACAAAAATAGCAGCCCTCTGTTCCCCTCTTCTCAACCTTCAATCTTTTCAGAGGCAATAGTGCTAACCATGAGATTTCTCAAAAATTTTTGCTTATACAGCTGTTTCTTGATCTATCTTTTAATGTATGGTGAAGATATGTAGATTTAGTGTTTTTATTTCTCCTCTAGTTCTTCCCCTAATTATATACTGAAACAAAAATTGTTATTGCAAAATACTACATTTTAAAGATTGAAGTCCAATTTTTATTGAATAAAGTGCACAAATCTTAAGTGTTCAGCTTCATGAGTTTCTATGTATATGGATATCTGCATCGCTATCACCCAGATAAGTAACAGAATATTTCTTCCATCCCAGTTACCTATCATTTATTTGCCTTTCCTCTTCTTTGTCTTTTTATGTTCATACCTTTTAAATTACTTTACTCTCTTTTCCCTGATGAGCACCTTTACATGTACTTATTGGTAATTTTGATATCTTCTTTTATGAAGTCTCTTTAAAGTCTCTTGCCAGTATTTTATTTGGGTCCCTTGTCTTTCTTCTATTGCTGTTTAGTTTTCTGTGTATTCAGGATATGAGTTCTTTATCAGGTGGACATCTTATATTTTCTTCCAGACAGTGTCTTGCTTTTTAACTTTCTTAGTGGTACCCTTTGATGAGTGGCAGTTTAAAGTTTTCCTGAAGTCTTATGTGAGAATTAAGTTTTTCATGCAGCTTTTTATTTTTCCTGGAGTTAATAATTGCCTTGCCTTTAAAAATTTGCTTATTTTTTAAATGAACTTTAAAAAGTTGTTTATTCTTGCTTCATCAGATATGTCAAATGTTTATCAATATTATTGTTCAAGGTTCAATATATCAAATAGTGTAATTGCTCGTTTTCTCATCCTGGAGATATCCTTTTTGGATGCCTCTGCCCTTTTGCAATAATCTGGGCTGATTTTTCTGTACACCTGCTGCATACGTGTCATCCTCGGTCTTCTTTTGCCAGTGTTGGGGTTGAGGAATGGACCTGAAATCTCAAGTATCCTGTATTCCTGGACTTTCAAACAGTCCCCTGTTGTCAGTGTTGTGTGCTTCATTCTTACCTTCTAGGGTGTGTGGTGGGACCAGGTCGTAACCCTGAGTGTGTTTGTGTGTGTAACTGTGCAGTGAGAATTGGTTGCTTCTTCATTGGTTGTTCCTGTACCTGCATACTTTTTTTTTTCTTGTAGTTTCCTCTGTTCTGCTGATTTCTTTCCATTCTTTCATCTTTTTTAGCTTCTGTAAAATGTATGGAACTCTCTTATTCACTAATGCTGCCTTTCCTGTTCTTGTCCTTGTATGTTCATAATTTTTTATTCCTTTACTGTTGCTTTAGTTGGGCTTTGGAATGAGATGGAAATAAGCACATGCAGTCAACCTGCCATGTTTAACCAGATACCTTTTTATTTAAATACTTGATTTCTCTGGGATTTTTTTCCCCATCTTCTTCTATTTGTGAAATCCAGTGGCATTTATTTGGTCTTACCTCTCTTTGACCTCTATGCAATATTTAAATCAGTGAAGCACTGCCTTTAAACATTTTTTTTTTTTTTTTTACCATGACGCTAGTGAGGAGGATACTCAGGAGGCTGAGGCAGAAGAATCGCTTGAACCTGGAAGGCAGAGGATGCAGTGAGCTGAGATCATGCCACTGCACTGCAGCCTGGGTGACAAAGCAAACTCCATCTCAATAATAATAATAATAATAATAATAATAATAATAATAATAATGGAGTTAGACTATTTAAATTCTAAGGACCTGCCCAGTGTGATATGCTTTGTGTCATTTTCTCTGTCCCAAGTGATTATTATATAATTGTCTTAGGTGCAATTTTTTTTTCATGCATTACATCTTCCAAACTAAATTATAGGTATTTGAGGACAAGGACCAAATATCTTGCGAACTGTATATACTCAGTGATGATGTACTGATTTGCCTTTCCATGTTCTTGCTTGTTAACTTCCCACTCCTGAAAACACATTGTCTTAAAGAATCCTTCCACGATTCTTTCTGTGACTTTTGTGAAAGTATCATAAGGGTTTCATCGTCATTCACTTTGTCATTTTGTGAAAATAGTACAGCAAATGTAATTATCCTTATGGATTCTATACATGGTGGGAACACTATAAATATTAGGCTGAATCATGTGGAATTGTCGTATTTGTAAGTCAAACAGTCAAATATTGGCAGTCATGTGCTTCAACACAATGTTGATTGAGTGATATGGTAAGAAAACAATGTTGTCTCCTTCCATGTGTCTGGTTATGTGACATTTGGATTCTTTTTTGATTGTCGCTTTGCCGATGCCTGCAGTTTTTGTTCTCAAGGAGAAATGTGGACGGTGTGTGTGTCTAAACAGAATGGGAGAAGGAAGATCCTCCTCTGTCAAGGAGATTTGTGCTGTGAGGCCCAGGGCCTTGTCTGTAGAAGAGTAGTTTATATGGCCACGTTTACTTCCGAGGACACTTCAGAGACCAAATCTCTGAGACATATCAGGGTTTCTCTTTTTTCACATTATCTGAAATCTCTTTTGTTGCCTGCTTCTATGTTTTACAAAGCTTATGCCTTCTTTTCCATTAGGGTTATTTTCTCCAGCTGTACTGGAACCTTCAAAAATTAAAAATAATAATTATGGGACATTCTCAACAGAGTAAAGTTTCCTTCTTCTACCTTTTTTGTTAACGCAAACATATATATACTAACGTATCCTTCTTTCTCCAGGAATGAGTACAGCAGAGAATAAGAACTGTAGGAACTCAGATTTTAACATTAATAAAAGTTACCATTCTCCTTTTAAACACAGCATATTTGGTCACATTTGAAAAGCTACCTTTTTTAATAGACCAAACAACTTATCATAACAGAAATATTTGTATAAACAATATGGCCCCCTTTACTTGGTATATGAAATTAGGTTGCATTTATTTAAATATTCAAAGTAAATGATTTCTCCTTCCTACCCAATTATTATGAGAATCTTTTACTCCTCCCTGGGGTCCCTGTCTCTTATGATAATTTCAGGAACCCGTGGTGAGCTTCCCTTCTTTAAATGAGTCAATGGTTTTTGCTACAGCTTTGTGAGAAAGGGTTCCTAATGTGAGTCCAGCATTCGGATACTGTTCTCATCCCTGGATGAACACTGCAGGGAACAAGAGCACAGTATGGTGCCCTCACCAGTGGGTCTTAGGGTGGAGGCAGTGGCTGGAAGCCTCTCTCTCCTGGGTCAGACTCAGCTTCAGTATGCCTGAGCTCCACATGTGTGAGCTCTTTACAAATGAATATCCATGAACATTATACAAACCATTCCCAAATTGTACAAGCCATTCTCAAGTTTACTTGTGCATATACACACACAAATTCTCCCTCCCCCAAGATTTTCAAAAAGTACCAGGGTTCCAAAGTTAGGAAAGATTCAATATCCGCACACATTGTGCCTAGAATTATCTATTTCATTCCACGCTACTCTTCCACTTTTGAGAAAATTATCTTTGGGACACACTAAATTGATTCAAAATCCACAGTTTGAAAAACACTACCCTAGAGGACCTCTGGTATCCATTCCTGTAACTTGACTGTCTTTTGGGCCATGGCAGTTCATCTAAGGGTGCGTGTGTGTGTGTGTGTGTGTGTGTGTGTGTGTGTATTCATACATACGAATATATAGTTATATATATTACATACATACATATATATGACTAAATTTCAAACAAGAAATATTGTGAAGTACTTAGGAGAAAATGAGTAGAGAAGGGAAAGAATATTTTTTAAAATGATGCATTTTTCTGATATTTTAAAGTCTGTAAATTTCCACCTTACTGTCCAAACACAATTTTAAAAGACTTTCTAGCCATTTACACTACAGGCCACCTGCATAGAATTTCTGAGAAAATAAGTGGTTCAGTGGGCTCCTGTAAAAGGGACAAAAGATACAAAGGTTCCTTGTGTTGCAGATATAATTTTTCCTACATTCTCAGTAAATGGCTAACATTTACATAATGGAAATGCTGTCACCACAGAGTTTAAGGAATTTACCCATGAAAGAATATAGTAAGACCATCTATACAGCATCATGCAAAATTGAAGTGATAATAATCACGATTTTCTGAGACTGCATCTATGGGCCACCTTTCAAGAGGGAAATGCTGAAACATCATTCTTATTGATTTGAAATCTAAATATAAGTGTACCATTTGGCTGTAGATGTACTTCCTAAACACAAATTGACCACATCTCTTCTGAGGAATGATGTCGTATAAAGCCAAGAATAAGATCTTAGTTTTGAAATATTTGCTATGTGATAATCATATATCGATTTTGATCACCCTGAAGCTACTTAGAACAGATGTACAAAAATGACAAAACCACCATTTTGGTCATTTACATCTTACTCTCATGCAGTTATTTAGTTGAAAACTGAGTTCATAAATGGGAAGAGCTTGAATATATAATAATTTAACAAATTAATAAATATATGATTTTTTTCCTATCTTAAAGTGCCTATAACGATTTAATAAAATATGCATAGACCCATGCATAAATGCGCTTTTATCAAGGCACCTAAAAGTTGTTGAGTAAAGGATGTTAAATTTACATGCTCTGTTAGTTATCTATTCTATTGTTACGTCAATCTGGTAGAATTCATTTATTTAGAGCCATTTATTGAGAATCTAATATGTGGAAGGCACTTGCTATAGATTCATGATATAGTAGTTGGCAGAGCTGTCCTGGTTGAGCATACAGAGCCGCAAGAGTTGATAGTGAGATAAACTTTTGCACACACTACTAAGTACATAGTTATTAATTAAAAATAGTAATTTTAACTAGGGAACTAATCTAGAGTCAGAGGATTTGAACACAGTTACTTAAAGAAGGTAGGCTTCAAGCTAAGACCCTAAGAATGAATTGTACCCATCAGACCAGAGGAGTGAGGGTGTGCTTACAGGAGTCAGGAAGCATTCTATACCTCTGACTCTTTGACCTTACTCCTTGAGCATAAATAAGAACTGTAGAATAGAGAATTGACTGCAGACATTGGCCTTATAAATGATCTCTTCTATCATTTGGATATTTAACTAGGCAAAGTGGACCCTAATTGGGATGGTCCTACTGTAGTAGCAGTCCCTCTTTTGTGTGATCAGATTTTTACCCTTACCTGTTGAAAGGGCATTCTGGGGCATAGCTGCCCCCTTGACACAGAGCCAAGACACTGGTTCAGAGCTGACTTGCCCTCTGAACTATCTGTCATCCTTTTCACAACAGCAATAAACTCCAAGCCAGTATGTGTTCATGGATTTGTTGAGAGAAGGGTCCCTTATTTTAAACCATCAGAAATCCAAAAGAAAAAAGAAAGCCCTTATCAAATTATTAAGTGTCACCCATCTATAAAGATGCTTTTGTCTTTAAAAGTCTTAATTGCATTTGGATACCTAACATTTAATCAACATTTAATCAATTGCATATATATATGCATTTATATATATACACACACACACACACATATATATATAGCATAGATGCATAGATGGTTCAAACCTTGGGAGGATCTCCCAACTTACGGCAGCACTGCCTAGGATGTTGAAGAACAGCGTAATAGCTTTCCCTGTAATTACTCTGTAATTCTTCAATATATGAGACATCTGTGTAAGGCATCCTGCTTCTTTAACATTATATATATATAAAAATATATATATAACTTCAACGAATTGGTATATAATGTACGCTGTACACAGGGGGTGGGGGAGAGAGGGAAAGAGGGAAGGAGAGAGAGTGAGCGAGTAAGAGAAATATAGTTAAGGCTGGCAACTTGACTTAATTATGGGCATTGACTTGATTATTTTGCAGGCAGTAGTCTTGGACATAGGAATAATCAGCTTGAGGTGATTTTCAGCTTGGAAGGAATCCTAAATTAGGGAAGAGAATCTTTTGTAGCAGACAATCTTTTCCTCTATCTGATAATGGTTACAAAATTTTAAATAGTGTAGACGGTCCAAACATCGGGAGGATCTTCCACCTTATGGCAGCACTCCTAGGATGTTGAAGAACAGTATAATACCTTTCTCTGTAATTACTCTGTAATCTTTAATATATGAGACATCTGTGTAAGACATCCTGCTTCTTTAACCTACAGATTTTTCTAACACAATGTCTTCTCTGAGAGTCTCTAGGGAAATGGTGTCCAGACTTCTGTTCCCATCCCTTTACAAAATGCCTGTGACCATGGGGACCACCGGCATTCCTAAACTATAGATTGAGACCTAAGTCCTTGTAGGTCTCTCCTAGGGACCTATATTGGCCCATAGTTGTTCCTATTAAGCATAGACAATGAATCCCTTGTAGTTGGAGAAAACATTTTATGTCACTTTAATCTTTTAAAATTTATTGAGGCTCATTTTATAGTCTAGCATATGGCCTATCCTGGAGAATCTTCCATGTACGCTTGAGAATAACTGTTTTGCTGTTGTTGGGTAGAGTGTTCTATAGATGTGTGTTAGGATGAGTTGGTTTGTTTTCTTGTTGATCTTCTATCTAGATGTTCTGCCAATTATTGAAACTAAGGTATTGGAGTCTTCAGCTATTACTGTTGCATTGTCTGTTTCTTCAGCTCTGTCAGTTTATCCTTTATGTATTTTAGTGCTCTTTTATTAGGTGCATAGTTATATTTGTTACATCTACTTCATAGATTGACCTTTTTGTCATTATTAAATGTCCTTCTTTGTCTCTAGTAGTAACTTTTGTCTTAAAGTCTATTTTGTCTGATACTGGTGTAGCCATTCCAGTTTTCTTTTGGTTACTATAATATTTGCATGATGTATCTTTTTTTTTTTTTTTAAGAGACAGGGTCTTGCTCTGTCACTCAGGCTGGAGTACAGGCACAATCATAACTCACTGCAGCCTTGAATTCCTGGACTCAAGCAATCCTCCTGCCTCAGCCTCCGGAGTAACTGGGACTACAGGCACTTGCCACCATGCCTGGCAGCATGAGATATCTTTTTCATTCTTGTATGTTCAACTTATTTGTGTATTTGAATCTAAATGTTGTCTCTTATAGACAGTATTTTGTTAGTTTTTTAAATCAATTTTGCCAATCTCTGCCTTTTAATTGAAATATTAAATATATTTACATTTTATGTAATTAACTGAAAAGACAGAATTTGTGTTTGTCATGTATATCTTATTTCTCTTTGTTGCTCTATTTTTCATGTCTGCCTTTCGGTGTTAAATATTTTCTGGTATGGTCTTTTAATTCCCTTGTTGTTTCTTTTACAAATAGTTTTTGAGTTATTTTCTTAGTGGTTGCCCTGGGATTACAGTTAACATCTACATTTGTCACAATGGAGGTCAGATTAATACTAACTCAATTTCAATAGTATATAACATTTTTTCTCCTGTATAGCTCCATTTTCTCACTTTTGTTGTATTGTGATTGTCAAACACCTTACATGTTTATTTATTTTATGTTCATCAACAAGATGTATAATTATTGCTTTATGCAACTCTTTTAAATCAGATAGAATAACAATGAGTTATAAGCAATAATACATTTATACTGTCTTTGGCATTAACCTATGTTGTTACTGGATATTTCAAAAATATATTTTTCTTACGAAATGGACTCTGTTTAATAAACAATTATTAGCTCATTTGCTAGTTAAAAAATAAAGCAAGATCATAGTAGGAGATGTCTGGTGTTACTAGCACATTTATTAAGCATAACTCCAGCTAAACATAAGGTAATATAAGGAACTAATTAGTTTTTAGCCATAGTATAAATAAAGGTACACTTACTGTCTGCCAACTGGTTTGGATTATTGAGGAAATGTTTCATACTCCCCTTAGTAGTTTTACAATTCCAGTTTTTTTTTTTTCCATTTCATAGTTAGGAGCTAATCGTAAGTATTATTTATGATACCTCAAGATACATGCAACATTTTATACCTTTTTTCTGGGTACCTGTAACTTTTATCAGATTTTCAAAAAGATCTATGACTTAAAAAGCGTAAACACCAGTGAATCTAAAGTATTAAGGGACTCTTGGCTTACATATTTCTGCAAAACTTGAAGAGCAGGCAGGAGAATTAAGTCATCAGTGGATGACACAGCCGCTGGCACCCAGGCACCCAGCATAGTTTATTCTGGGTTTGGTTATGGTCTTTGCCCTTGAAGACTCAGATTATCTAGGCCCCTCAGGATTTGGCCCAAGTATTGTGATAGTTTCAACATAAACCTATGGTGAATGCCTTCTGCCACTCCATGTTCCTCATCATACATCTCTAAAATAATTATTTTGATCTGTTATTTAAGGGATAATAAAATTTATTAAGGTAATTCAGTTTTCAAGTCACCACAGCCTACAAATTTTTCTAGTTGTCCATTTCATGGAAACTAGAGATCTTTGTGTAGAGGTGGCCCAGGTAAATGGGAGGAACCCCTTATCAGAGGTGACTGGGGGATGTCTACATTTATCACCAGAGTACATTAGATGAGGCCCTGCAGAGTCTGGTTGTAGAGCAGCCCCCTTGGGGTAGCACAATAGCACTGATGACATTCCTCTTACACCTTGCTTCCTCAAATTGAAGTAGAAAGACTGCATGTGTGTGTTTTTGAAGCTTTTATAATGAGGTATGAAATACATGTAGTAGGTAGCAAAAATCTTAGCTGTACAGCTTCATACATTTTTATATATGTAAAAATTTTATGTAAAATATTTCTAAATCAAAATCTCTATCTACATTATCTATATTTATATCTACATCTATCTGTATCTATATCTTATCTATATCTATCCTGTTGGTGCTACTCAGATGAAGTCACAGGGCAATTCCAGAATTCATTAGCTCCCTCACGCCTCTTCCCAGCTAATACCTCCTCTCCTCTGCTCACTTCCTACTACCAGCTAGCCACTATTCTGATTCTAACCCCATAGATTAATTTCATTTGTTCTTGAACCTTGTATAAATGGAATCATATAGTATGTATGCTTATGAATATTACTTCTTTTGCTCCTCATCATGTGTTCAGATTCATCCTTATTGCCATCTGTAGGAGCAGTTCCTTCTTTTTTTATTGATAAATTGTATTATAGTGTACAATATCCCACAATTTATTTACCCATTCTTTACTTATTAGGCATTTCGTCTGTTTCCAGTATTAGGCTATGGTGAATAAGGCTGCTGAACACACCTTATACACATCTGTTGGTAGAGACAGTGACTTATTTATCTGAGAGTGGAATAAATGTTTCATTAGGGTAGGCCCTGTTTAGTTTTTAGAGATGGTGCCAAACAGTTTTCCAAAGTTGCATCAAATTTATCGTCCTGTCCACAGTTGTGAGAATTTAGAAAGCCTATATTTTCATGTTCTAAGTTTGATTTTGCTAACCGAGTTGTATTTTTTTCACTCCTGTATCCCCATAGGACTCATATTTGTTTAATGATAATTGATTTTATCTTTATATATTTCACACATCGTCGTAGGAACGTTTCTGTCATGAACTGTCCACATTTTGTGTTTGAATCAGGTGGGGGAGTGGTCACCATTTTAAACTCAGACTACGACTTGCTTGTGCAGAGGAAATGTACACGTGGTGTCTGTGTAGGTGATGGGGGGAGGATTGTGGTGCGGATAGTCTCGTGGTGTCAGAGGTTCTTTGGTGTGCTATATTCTGCCTCGTGTCCTCTGGGAGCAGTGTCCTATACTCACATGAGTGGCGTTCCCTGCATGTATATGTGGTTCATTAACTCATGATCTCCATATTTGGCTGTAGCAGGGGCCAGTGTCATGGCACACCTTGGTTGCCCTGCCATCTGGCTGCACTGACATTGGGCTCTGATCCCCAGCCCTTGCTACAGAACCACGTGGCCACTGCTGCAGTAGCTAACCTGCTGTGTCTTCACTACGTGAGTATTAAGGGCAGCTGGCGTAATCTCAACTTCGGGTCTTCTTACCCTGGCTACACTGTGCAGCTACAGTGATGTAACTGTGCTCTAGGCTGGTAAGTGGGGCAGCCCAAGAAGTGATCTTTCCAGAGTGTTCAGTGGGGCATAAGTACTGTAGCTCCCTTCTGACCCTGACATTATCCTCACTTCTTGGAGAGGAAAGGAGAAAAAATTGGGGCACATTTTCTTCCACTTTTGTTTCTCTTTTCTGCAGAGGGGAAGGCTTTCTTCTTCCTTCTATTATATCCTCCTGCGGCAGAGCTTGCCAGGCACCATGGATGAAGGGGGCACCTTCATTCCACTTTGGGGAAGAGGGCTCTATGAGCTGGGGCTTGCGGGTTTTATCTCCCTTTTCAGCCTTAATGAAGGGTTATGGAAAATTTGCACTCAAGGTATCTTAATTCTTGTGCCAAGTCCAGTTAGAATGAAGAATTGGGTGCTTCCCCTCTGTTAGGCTCTGTGATGAGCAGTCCCGTATATTAACTCATTTCACCCTCCTAGTGAACCTATGAAGTAGGTGCTATTATTATCCCTGTTTTACAGATGAACAGACTGTGGCACAGAGATGAATGGTTAGGCAATTTGCTTGAGACTACTTAGCTAGTTAAATATGGAATTGATGTTGGAAGTCTCGTTTGACTTTGCAGTGCAATGTTCTTTTCCTCAGTTCTGGTGAAGTTATTCTGCAGTCTTGAGTTGAGAAAATGTCAGGTGTCATGTGGTGGCCAAGGGTAAGGGAGAAATTCCAAGTGGTCTGGTACCTGAAAAGGTTTTATGCCTTTACATTTCATTCATTGCTTTATGTGTCATTATATTTATATCACTAGGGCCTTCCAATTACCTTCTTTGTAACTTTGGAGAGGGTTTTCTTTAATATACTGGACTTTCCTAAAGTGGGGCAAACTGATGTGACAATCAGCTCTTTTTAGTTGCACAGTAGTTGTATCCCAGCAACTTAAACTGTTTTAATAAATATGATGCTTAAGGTTTTGTGGGATCTGGGAAAGAGGCACTTCTACCTCAGGGCCTTGGTGTCTTGAAAGATGGCTTAGAAAAATCATAAAGAATGCTTGAGTATCTGAGTTCATTTCATTTCTTACAAGATGAACATCTTACAAAACCTTTACAGCTCATCCTAAGTTGAACACCAGAAATAAAGGAAGATATGCCTCCAAATATGACCTTACAGACTGAGAAAGATGAGAGCAAAGCCTCGATGCATGTGCTCTACCAGTTGGCAAAGGGCCAATTTCTACAAAGGGCAGATGTTTCCCAGGCCATCAGAGAACTCATGCGTGTTCTATATCTGTTTCTTAGTAACTTCCATATGCCAAGAATTCTGATTGCCACTTAATTTAAGCTTACTTCAATAACTCAATTTTCGTCTTTCCAGGTGCTTTTCCAGAGCTTTCCAGTTCAGTCAATTTTACATGATCCATCATGGAAACTGCAGGATTGTATGCCAATTGCAATTCTTTTCCTTACTATATGTCAGAGTTTGCAGGTTGCCCGCAGTATCAATTCCTCCCTTTTCATTTAGTAATAAAACTCCAAATTTTGCTGGGATATAACTATCCATATATGATAAATGATAGCATTTCACAGCATCATTTGTGACTAGATGTGTCATATGGCTAAGCTATCATCAGTGGGAGATGTGCAGAAGGTGCATGGAAAACTTCTAGGTCTTGATCCTAAGGGGAGAGGTTTGTGTTCCACTGCTGCCTTTCCCTTTCCCAGTCTTTGGATGTGGATGCCATGGTGGGAGGTGGAGCTGTGACCTTTAGACTATGAGGTGGACTCCTGCCATGTCACATGTTGAGTGCAGCAGGAATATGAGCATGGAGGAGCATGGGTCCTCTGTCCTATGGAACTGCTGTGGCATCCTGGGCTCCTTACACTAGCACAGTTGCCTGAGGGAGCAGGAGAATTCTATATCTACAGAAGCTATTTTTTTTTTTGACTTTTATTCCTGCAGCTAAACCTCTGTCCTAAGGTTTACTTTGAACCATTTGAAATTGCCATTTTTTTGTGTGAATTAAAATTTGTCAAATATCAGCAATCTCATGCAGTTCAACTTAAGAATATACTTTCATTTGTAAACATTGAATTTTGCACCTACCGTCTGAGGCTGCATACCATGAAAGTGGAGAGCATTTTATGAAAGGTTCAGAGTTGATTCAGGCACGGTGGAGAAACACTCTCAGCTCAGAACAGGGGATAATGACCAGGTGCTTGATTGCTTAGAAATTATCCCGATTATCTGTTAAAAATATTGATCTCTTTAGTTAAGACCTCCTTGGAAGCATTGTCAGGTACTTTTCGTCTAATTAGTTGGAAGGCAGCCACCTCAATACAGAGCTTTACAATTTGGCCCCTGGGCGGTATTTCTACTTGAATTGTGAGGTGAAATTTCTACCTGTATTGTGTCCTATGCCATGGTAGGTGTGATGATGCTATAAGGGGACTATTTGGAGTTGGCCAAGACGTTTTAGAAAGGGTGACTTTGGTAAAATATAAGCCGTAGTGCTAGAATTACAGAAAGATTTTGGTACAATTTATTTTGGAAGCAGTTCAGAATAATAAGAAAAGCTTTGGAATGAGTCAATGAATCCATAAAAAATTATGGATTCAAATCCCGACCTCCTCACTTCTCAGCTGTGTGGTCTTGGGCAAGTCTCTCTGAATCAATGCTTCGATTTTAGCAAAATGCAGAAAATGATGCTATTTTTTTTTAGGTTGCAGTTACAGTCAGAGCTAATATTTTAAGTATTGGCACAGTGTGTAGTATTTCCATAGAATGTAAATGGTAGCTATTTTTATTTTCTTTGGATTTCAGTGTCTTTCTCAAGGTGGCAAATTAGGGCTGTATTTATATGCTTTTAACCTTCCTTTAGAATAGATGGCATAAACGAGGATCTAAATGTATAACCCATGTATCTATTTGAACCAAACGGGGAAGCACCTTGTTTAAACTGTGAACACCTAGCATACATCACATATTTCCTTTGGTCACACCCAAGAGTTCTAAAGAGGTGTCCCAGAACTGCAGTTGGAGACAGACCATTTGACATCATCTACTGGCTCTCAGGTACCCTCATCTTCAACCATGGGGAAACAGACCCATTGGACCTTTTGAAAAACCCTGATTCCCCTTCCTGCGGAGAACCATCTTTAGGTAAGACCAAGATAGAAAGCCATTTTCTCTCTGGCTCTTCTTTCATACAGATCATCTCTCCAAATTGATGCTTCTGAGGCCCTTTGAGAAAACAGTTTAAGCTGTAGGAAACGACTGTATTCTGTGGGTAAGATGTAAAAGACACCAGCCTTGCCCTCTATTTAAGCTCCAGAGCCCCCTGTGAAACTTCAGTGGCATTTTCACAGTGATATTTGTAAAAATATCACTGTGGGAGGCCAAGGCGCACAGATCACCTGAGGTCAGGAGTTCAAGACCAGCCTGACCAACATGGAAAAACCCTGTCTCTACTAAAAATACAGAATTAGCCAGGCATAGTGGCACATGCCGATAATCCCAGCTACTTGGGAGGCTGAGGCAGGAGAATCACTTGAACCTGGGAGGCAGAGGTTGCAGGGAGCTGAGATTGTGTGTGCCATTGCACTCCAGCCTGGGCAACAAGAGTGAAACTCCATCTCAAAAAAAAAAAAAAAAAAAAAAAAAAAAAAAAAGACAAAAACAAAAATCAGTCTTATCAGTGTTTATTGAACTTAGAATGTTAGAGCTGGAACAGAAGTGAGCAATCAGAGGTGTGTCCTCAGACCTGGGTCATTTACTTAGCCCACTTACTAAGCTGTGTAGACAGACCCTGTAAGAGGATTGACACCCAAAGGTTCATCTCTTTTCCTGTGATTTAGCTATCTTGTCAGTAAAATCAAAGTTTTAATAATTAGCTCCTATTATTAACATTTATGGTATAGGGAATTAATGAAACCTTCTGAGTCCCATGCACCAAAAAAATATTTGAGACACCTGCAGGCAAGATGAGCTCATGTAAGCAGGAAAAGTTAGGTGTGAGGACCTGTGGCCAGTGGGTAGAACTCAATTCTTGGTTTAATTTCTCCTGGACTGCTGCAAATAGCAGGTGTGGAATTATTGTTCCAGCCAGGGTACAGAAGTCAAAAGAGTATTTCCTACTGTGGCTATGCCTTCCACAATGGAGACTGAATTTCAATTTAGCCATTAAGGCTGTACGTAGGGGTGAATCAGATATTCACAATCTTGGAGAACAAATATGATCTCACTGTCCAGATAAGAGATGTTTACCTCCTGTAAAAAAAAAAAATTATAGTGGTAAGAACACTTAACATGAGATTTGCCTCATATTAGATCTCTGGAACTTACTCATCTTGCTAAACTGAAACTTTATGCTCATTGATTAGCAACTCCCCATTTCCCCCCTGCATCTCCTGGCAGCCATCATTCTAATCTTTGATTCTATGAATTTGGCTGTTTTAGATACGTCATATGAATGGAATCATGCTGTATTTGTCTTTCTGTTTTCTGATGGGATTCTTTTGCTTAGCTTAATTTCAAGGTTCATCCATGTTCTTGCATATTGCTGAATTTTCTTAAAGGCAGAATCACATTCCATTGTACGTATGTATCACATTTTCTTTATCCATTTATCTATTGATGGACATCCCATTTGTTTGCACCTCTTGTCTATTGTGAATAATGCCGCAGTGAATATGGGAATGCTAATAGCTTTTCAAGGTTCTGTTTTCAGTTCTTTTGGATAAATACCCAGAGTGGGATTGCTGGATCATTAAACTTGATATTTGATCTAATGTCTGGGTACCATTCACTTCTCTGTTTTTCTTCCTTTCTACTCTCTCATTCTGCCGCTTTGTCCTTATACTCCTTAACTCTTGTCTCTATGAGCTCATAAGTTGAAATTAAATGGTATTTTTTGTTTGCTCTGTTACTAAATGTTTTACATTCCTTTTTGTTTATTTATAGGGCAAATCAAGATGGATAGACCCATGTTTAAAATGTGTCTCTTCCAATTACTTGTTATTTGGCAATGGAGCCTACCTAAATTTCACTTTCCTCATTTGTAACATTTGTAAAACACTTAACTTAAAGGATAACTGAAAGATTAGTAGATAGCATAAGTAAAAGTCTAGCATAGTGCCTGGGATATAGTAAGTTCTCAAAACATGGTAGGTTCTATTTTTTAAATAATCCACATCTAGTGTTTTATACTTTTATTAGAATAAAATGTCAACAAAATTGGTTTTTTATTTGTATGTGCCCCTCTGTGGATTTGTCTTTTCTGTAACTCACTGAGTTTCATTTCCTTTTCTTTTCTTTTCTTTCTTTCTTTCTTTTTTTTGAGACGGAGTTTCACTCTTGTTGCCCAGGCTGGAGTGCAATGGCGCGATTTTGGCTCACTGCAACCTCTGCCCCTGTTCAAGCAATTCTCCTGCCTTAGCCTTCCGAGTAGCTGGGATTACAGGCATGTGCCACCACAGTCAGCTAGTTTTGTATTTTTAGTAGAGACGAGATTTCTCCATGTTGGTCAGGCTGGTCTCGAACTCCTGACCTCAGGTGATCCTCCCCCCTCGGCCTCCCACAGTGCTGGGATTGCAGGCATAAGCCACTGCGCCCAGCTGAGTTTCTTTTATATTACGTGCTTTCCCCCTTTTACTGGTTTTTGAACAGAGTAAGTTTTTGAAAATGCTTCTGGAATGGATGAATTAATGATTATTGAGTGCTGTCTGTATGATCTGTAACTAAATTTCCATTTTTAGAAATAGATTCTTTTCAATTGTGAATGTAATACATATTGATTGACAAAGCACCTGCAATCTATCACTCAGGGGTAACCACTCTTTAAATGTATATATACACTTTATACAGTATGGTCCCAATTTTGTTTTTTTTTTTTTTAAAAAAAAAAAGAGAGAGAAATTTTACAAATTGAGATCATACAGAAGATAGCCTTAGATCCAGATCTTTCTGCTTAGCACCTCCTGGTTCGGTCCACTTGGAGAATGTGGTTTTTAATGGGTGTATTAAGGATGAACCATTGTTTGGACCCAATTCTTCACTGACTGCCCTTGTGGAATTCCTGGGGTGACCTCAGGCTCTCTATAGTGTGCCAGCAGTTTCTGACAAAATGTCTAAAGTGCTTCAAGCCAGTGGTCACTGTGGCTGAAGGATTTCTAGATATAATCAAGCATGGCGGGGAGGCTTAGCAGATGCCTTTCAGGGTGACTTCGAGGGCCTTTACTGGCACCCAAGTTAAACAGAAATAAAAGGAAACCTCCATCGAAGAAGAGAGCCTGTGTTTATCCAAAACCAGCTCTGCTCCTGCCCTCCTGTGTGCTGTGTGAATATTCCTGCTTGTGCTGACTTTGGTACTATTAGCTGGCTCTGAAAATAGTTCCTATTTATCTGAGAGGAGCCTGAAAGCAGAGAGCTGATTTCAGCAGCCAGCCCCTCCCTCCGCCTTGTGATCTAATGATCACCATCTTCTCACAGTCATCTCACCTTTCCAGCAAATGGGACTGGGGCCAAGAGCCCACTGGGCTTTTACCAAAGTTCTGCTTTGGCTTAAAATATCACTGTTTGCCTCATGATGATTTATCATTGACTATGTAAAGCATGTTCATATAGCAACCAAAAGACACTAGCTCATTTAAACTGCCCGTTGTGTTGCTCAGAACACTCATATCTCCTTTGCCCCAATTCTTCTGTAGGAATATTCCTAATGTGGGCTTGCCTACGGGAAATGGACACGTTGAAGAACATTGTCATTGCATAGTTTCAGTTGCTGATGTGGACTGCACATGTGGGTTAAAATGACGAGTCATGCCACAGGTGACAGCGTCGGGGGACCAGGCCTTCCACGTCACTTACCTCCGCATGCAGCCCTCAGCTTTCTTTCTGCTGTTTGATGTCAGTATTGATTATTGGTGTCCATAGTGACGGTTATTGGCATCAATATATTGGAGGATTGGGGAGATACACAGCAAAGGCAAAATTATTAGCCTTTCTCCTTTCAAGTCAGGGTTTTTGGGGAGCTGACCAGAATAATAGGTGTGCTACAAAACCCCAAAAGCCTAGAGAGGGGTCAAAATAGTGTGTTAGGAAGACACGGAGCTCCCCAGTGAAAAGAAGGTGGAAGAAGGGGGCAGAGAGGAAAGGTGCCTTGCCAGGCAATTATCTTCACTGGGAGAGAGGGCACGTTGCCTTCAGTTTTACCCATGAGGACACCAGGAGCAGAGAGCTAGAGGGCTGGATGGTCGGAGCCGCTGACAGTGATTATGAAGCCGCGCCTGGGAAAGCTGACAGGGAGCCGTGCTCAGACACTCACAATCCTGCATGCCACCCAGGCTGTGTCTTATGCACAGCAACACCCATGGATGCTCTTACAGGGGTTCTATGAAGAGCCAGGTGTGGTGGCTCTTGCCTGCAATCCCAGCACTTTGGGAGGCTGAGTTAGAAGTTCGAGACCAGCCTGGACAACACAGTGAGACCTCATCTCTACTAAACATTAAAATTGAAAAAAACTTTAAAAAATTTTAAAGAAAGAAAAGAAGTAAAATCAATGTGACAAATTAAAAAAAGAAAAAGAAAATCACTGACTTATATCAGCCTTTTCCCCAAGGGGGAAACTAAAAGAAAATTCTATGTTTTAAGTAATTTTCATAAGGCTTTGTAAATGGAGTTTAACATCAGGAATTCATCCCACAAAGGCCTGGTTATTGGAAGTCTCAGGTCCTATTTTCAGTGCCTTCAGTGGTCTATGCAATTCAAATAAACTGGGAACATTGCGCAGCGTTCCTTTTGTTCACCCTTATAGCATCTGGACCCCTGTACTTTCATTTTATTGTGCGGTCATAGAAATCGATGAATTAGCAGATATTAATTAAACCATTTTCCAGTAGTACAAACAGAGCCTCTTCGTTTCTTTCCCTCAACTCCTTTCCTCCACTTACTGTGCCTCTGCCTTGCTTCACCGGGGGTCCTGAGGTCCCTGAAGGGGTTTGTCACCTTCCTGCTCTTGACCACTGGAGCCTCTTTGATGATAACTAGAAAAATCATAAAGGGTATTTACCTTTTGCATTCCAAATTCCTTATACATTAATGGACATGCACCACTTATGTATAACCAAATAGACATTTAGCTATGTTAGCATTTTGCATGTTCTGCTTTGGAAAATTAGCTAAAGGGGAGCTTGTAATTAAGAAAATGAGGTGATTCGAAGTGCTGGTTAGTTGCTTTGGTATTGGGTGGATCTTCTATGAATATTTGCGACCTTTAGAAATTAGTACTGGAGTTGAGAAATTTTCAGTTGGTAGAATTTAGGGCATTTCTCTGAATGTGTCATTTCTAAGTCACCATCTCCATTAATAAATGCTTTTCTGAGCCTCCTTGGATCCCTCAAAGCTAGGTGGTTGTCATGGGAATTAGTCACATTTTGAAGAGCTTGGCACTGTAAGGATGAAAAACACGGGGATTTCTCAAAGGAATTGAAAACAAGTGTTCAAACAAAAACTTGCACTTGGATGTTCACAGCAGCATTATTTATAACAGTCAAAGGTAGAAACAACACAAATGTCCATTCACTGAAGAAAGATAAATAAAATGTGAAAATTCATACAGTGGAATATTATTTAGCTTTAAAAAGGAATGATTGGCCTGGCACAGTGGCTCATACCTGTAATCCTAGTGCTTTGGGAGGCCAAAGCGTGAGGATTGCTTGAGGCCAATAGTTCAAGAACAGCCTGGGCAACACAGCAAGACCCCATCTCTACAAAAAAGTTTTAAAAATTGGCCAGGCGTGGTGGCATGTGCCTGTGGCCCCAGCTACTCAGGAGGCTGAGGCAGGAGGATGGCTTGAGCCTAGGAATTTGAAGCAGTGAGCTGAGATTGCACCACTGCATTCTGTCCTGGGAGACAGAGTGATACCCTGTCTCAAAAAAAAAAAAGGAGAGAATGATGTTCTGAGATGTGCCATCTGTATGGATGAATGTAGAAAATACGCTAAGTGAAAGGAGTGGTCACCAAAGACCACATAATGTATTCTAGATATTCCACTTGTATGAAATATCTAGAATAGGCAAATCCATAAAGACAGAAAGCAGATTAGTGTTTGCCAGGAACTGTGGAGAGGGAGGAATAGGGACTCACTGCCTAATGAATACAGGGTTCTTTTTTGGGATGATGAAAATGTTCTGGAACTAGATAGTGGTGACAGTTGCACAACAGTGTGAATGCACTAAATACCCCTAAGTTACACATTTAAAAAGAGTTGCAATGGTGAATTTCATGTTATTTGAATTTCACCACAATTTTTTTAAAAAGCAAAAAGCAGAAAACAAACCCCTAAACCAAAGATACCCCAAAACCCAAAGCATGGGGACTGGGCTTGTACTGACCTAGTATAAGACCTAGGTTTGGGTCCCAGCTCTCCCATTTACTTACTGTGCAGGCTTGCTGGAGTTCCACGATCTCTCTGAGCACTTGTTTCTTGATTTGTAATGTAAGGACATGAGCGTTTTCTACACCACACAGTTGTGAGGAGTAAGTGAGGTCATGCATATGAGGGACTGCCATAGACTCGTGCTGAGTTTAGGTCTCTTGCACTCAAACTTACATTATAAAGGCCAGGCGTGGCAGCTCACCCCTGTAATGCCAGCACTTTGGGAGGTGGGTGGATTACCTGAGGTCAGGAATTTGAGACTAGCCTGGCCAACATGGTGAAACCCTGTCTCTACTTAAAATATTTAAAAAAAAAAAAATTAGCTGGGCGTGGTGGCAGGCACCTGTAATCCCAGCTACTCGGGAGGCTGAGGCAGGTGAATCGCTTGAACTGAGGCGGTGGAGGTTGCAGTGAGCCCTCCCGCTTGGGTGACAAGAGCAAAACTTTGTCTCAAAAAAAAAAAAAAAAAAAGAAAAGAAAAAGAAAAAACAAATAAAAAAACCCATTATAAATCTCCATGAATATTGAATCAAAATTCTAAAATAAAAAGAAATATTAAATGGACTCTGCCTTATGTTTTCATAGAGAACCGAATGTGATCTCCACAAAAGCCTTAGAAAGTTCCAGAAGTCTCCGCTGAAGGTTCTCTAAAAGGGGCCCAAAGGGGAAGTACGTTGACTAATATACAGCAGAATGTTCTAGAGATGCTTTCCATCTCATCTCTTTTCCATCATTTCATGTGTCATGGCAGTGTAGCCCCCTAAAAACCCCTTTCTTCCTCTTGCCTTATCTCTCAATACCCAAACTTTAGCCCATGTTCCCCTCATCCTCTCACCTTTCCTTTCTTGTCCCCTTGTCCCACCCTTTCTGCTCTGAGTGGCTCTGCCTCCGTACTGCATATCAGTTTATCCTCTGTCTAGGCCTTTCTGGTTCTGTAGCTGTACTTACTATGGGATCAGCACCCCGAAAGGCTTCAGAGTTCACTGAAGAAAAGCTAATTGCTTTATCTTTGCCACAGAAATGTGTGTTTATGTGATAAACATCTTTCATTAATCTTCACTAACATCCAAATGAATCACCTTTTAATCCTTTGTCAGTTTTATGAAGGGTGGAGGGAATAAAAATGATAGTCTACTTTGACTAATCACCTTGTACCTCCAAATAAAGAAAACAATTAGGAAAAAAAAAGATGAAGGAAAATGCTATTCTTAGAGACAGCCTGAGAAGAAAAGGGTGAGAAAAAAGAACTTTGAATGGACCATCACTTGCTTTAGATGACAAAGTCAGTCCTCCCGAGGTGGAGGGGAGATTGAAGAGGGAATTTAGTTCATTTGGTGTAGGGCTTTTTTGTAACAGGGTGGATTCCTGGTAATAAGAAGAGCTGGGTTTTTGGATGAAGGACTCTTCCAGTTCTCAGGAACCTTAGGAGGTAGTTATTGAGAAGCTGAGGCTCCATGGGGTGAAGTAATCTATTCTACTTATGTGAGCAAAACATGGCTGAGCCAGGATCCCAACCCAAGCCCGTAGACTCATTCCAAGCTCTCAACTGCCCTGTGCAGGGTTGGGGCAGTGTGTGCTTATCCTCATTCTTGCGTATCTCCTTTCTCTACCCCACGTCAGCACACAAGCATTGCCCAGTTCACAGACATGCTGGACTTGCTGAAGTTGCAGAGACTCCGGGTTAGGGGATAAGAGGGTTTGTCACCTTGTCCTTTGATCTTGTTGCAATCTATCCTGCCATCATTGGATAGTCAAAATTTATCTGCCTGCACAATGTATGATTATTCTTCATTTTCTAGATCTGTTACTATACGTTGTTTCTGTGTGTGCTTTGTTGGAGATAGTGCAGAAATCTCCTATTTACAAAGATCTTAGAGCACAGGTGAATGAGGACCACTCATCTTCCACAGATGTGGTTTTCATAAATGACCATGTCATCCCATCCCAGACAGGCACAATCACACTCGTGTGTCTATTTTTTGAAGCTTTCTGGAAATTCTCTCAACATCTTAATCAGTATACGATATAATTCTCTTGCTGTAATTGTTTCTGCCATGTAACCTAAATCCTTTCTGCTCCATCCTGTGTTCACTAAAGAAAAAGGACATCACGTGTGATGAATTACACAGTCACATATTTGTCAGATTTGTCAAAATGTGCATCTCTTTTCTTATTTTTGCTTCCAGGATGAGAGCAGGGTCTGAATACAGTTTAGCTGGATTGGTAGCATTGTCCACTCTGGGAGTTAGTAATCCTTTGAGGCCTCAGGGGGGTGTCACATAAATGACCAGACTGCATGAGCAGGGAGGGCTGGAGCTGTGATGCTTGGTCTAGCAGTGAGCTGTCACGCTGAATCTGACAAGCCCTTGGCGTGCTGGGTTTCAGAACCTCCGTGGAAGATAGATATGGAGGCCTGGCTCTTCTTGTGCACACTCCGTGTAACTCCATGTGCACAGTCTAGGGGCGTTAGAAACCAACCAGTTTTAAGCCACCATGGAAGCATGTAGCTTTATAGCTGTAGCTTATACCTAGCTAACTACCAAATATGGTTCAGCTGCTAGGAAGGATCTGGCATTTATGGAGTCCAAAGGAGGCTGAGAGAATAGAAAAGCATTTCAAAGCTGGTTCATGTAGCCTCGTTCTTTGCTTTGAAATTCTGAGAAATGAGGATTGTGTTTCTTAATGTGATTTCTATGTGATATTTTCTGCCTTGATTTTAGCTTTTTATTTTGGCTTTTTTTTTTTCCTTTTTTTTTTTTTTTTTTTTTTTTTTTTTGAGACAGAATCTCACTCTGTCAACAGGCTGGAGTACAGTGGCACGATCTTGACTCATTGCAACATCCAACTCCTGGTTCAAGTGATTCCCCTGTCTCAGCCTCCCAAATAGCTGGGATTACAAGTGCATGCCACCACGCCCAGTTAATTTTCATATTTTTAGTAGAGATGGGTTTTCGCTGTGTAACTAGGCTGGTCTGGAACTCCTGACCTCAAGTGATCTGCCTGCCATAAAGTAAGTTCAATATTTGCAATTAGGAAATAGATATAGTACTATTATCTCATCTCTAGACCTGATTCAGGTGTTGCCAGTTGTGCTCTTTACAACATCATATCCTTTTAGTTTAATCTCAGGCAATTCTCAGCCTTCCCTTGGGCTGGGATATTTACTTTTTGAAGATGATAGACCAGTAATTTTGTAGAATGCCCCTTAATTTGGCAGTCTGTTTCCTCACAATTCCATGATTCAGTCTACACAATTTCAGTGGGAATACCATAGAAGAGAAGCAGTGTTCTTGGTGCATCATTTCAGGTGTCACGTCAAGGTCTTGAAAATTGTGGTGGGCAGAATAATGTAGCCTCAAAGATGTCTACATCCTAATTTCTGGAATTTTTAAATATCTTGGCTTACCTGGCAAAAGAGGCTTTGCAGATATAATTCAGTTCAGAGTCTTGAGATGGGGAGATTATTCTGGATTACTGGGGTAGACTCACTGTAACCATGGGGATTGCTACAAAAGCAAGAAGGAGGTACGTGAGTCAGAGAAGGAGATGTGACCATGAAGCAGAGGTCAGAGTGATGCAGGGTCATGCGCCAAGGAATGTGGGCAGCCTTTATAAACCAGAAAAGGCAACGGAATGATGCTCCTCTAGAGCTTCCAGAAGGAGCACAGTCCTGCTGACAGCTTGATGTTAGCCTGGTAAGACCCATTTCAAACTTCTGACCTCCAGAACAAATACTTTGTGTTGTTTCCAGCCACAAAGTTTGTGGTAAGTTGTTATAACAGCTGTGGGAAACAGACACAGAGATCAATTTAGAAAGCTGGGCTACTGAGCTAAGGTGGAGGAGGCTCTGAGAGAGGACTGCCAGGTGGTCAGCGTGGGCCTCTGTGGTCCTTGTGACAAGGTGTCTCATCCTCCTTATTGGCATCTGTGGTGCTGCCCACTGTTGGCCAGTACAGTGTCTGGGCTGTCCTCAGATGGCTTGTGCCTAACATCCTCCATGGCATAGACAGGGTGAGATGACCAGTGGGCTTCAAGGACTTTTGTTTGCTGCCTTCCTTAGGGCATTTAGATCCACATAGAAAGTTTGCTAATGATTTTGTATTGATACCCACAGGTAGTTATGGTTTTGCTTTGGGGATCTGAGCAATACACAGGTCTTCTGTAGTTTTCTGGGGTTCTTTACAGGATATTACAATGACAGAGTAGAGAAGGTGAGGAGAGTGCTTGCTCTCCTCAAATATTATATAAATTATGTTTGCTTTCTTCTTGAGAGCTGCCAGCAATCTGATTAGTCCATATTGCAAAAGTGAAAACAGACACTCAGAGAGCTTGAGTCACTTGCACAAAGTTACACAGTGGAGCTGGGATTTCCAGGCAAATCGTTAGCATTTTGAGGTCCTAGACTTTCCATTCCATTACCTTACCTCTGAAAAATAAGATTATGTTAATACTTTGAATCCATCCAGCATTTATTGAGCAGAACTGTGCTATAGATACTGGGAGAGCTTGAAATAATAAGATGATGAATAAGGCATAGCTTGGATTTTCAAATATCATAAATTTAATTATTAGAATACAGCTTTGAGTGTCCTAGATCATGAAAAAAGTAACTGACCTTAACGCCCCCTTCACAAAATGGAACTTGGATTAAGCAAAGAGAAAAAATAATTTAAGTGTGAAGTAAGACAGAGGTCTTTGGCCTCATCTCCCAAGGGAGGTTGCTTTTAATGAGATGCTATTTTAACAGATCTGGAGAAAGGAGTGTAATCAGACACCTGCTTCTTGGGAATGAGGGCTTCCAATTAGTGTCAGAGTGAATTCTTGGGACAGCTGTTGCAATAGCGAAGAAGGGCCTGCCATGGTGGCTGTGGATGATGCCTTGGCATTTGGATACCTGGACATTCTCTCTTGATTTCTCTTGCAGAAGGGCAGGTTTTGGCTGGGCACAGCTGGTAAGGTGGCACTGCTCACTGACAATGGGAAAGGCTGCTTTGGAGCAGGAGAGGAGAACCCCTGGATAACAAGGACCTCAAGAGAGTTCAGTGTCTCTGTGCTAATGAGCTTCAAGGAAAAGATGTGAACTGGAGTAATGAGCAATCATTTGTAATGGTCTTTTGAGTACAGTTTCCTGTTTGGCAGAAGACAAGCTGTACCTGTGGCTCACTGCCAGCATGGTAATGTTTGTGGTGGTACCTGTCACTTTATAACAGTGTCTTAATGTCTTATGCAAATTACCTTATAACAAAGATTGAATAAAGAACACCTAGCCAAAGCTAACTCATGAATGCAGACACAAAATCCCGTATAGAAACATTGACAAACTGAATCAAAAAGGGCACTGAAAGAACTAACCTCTATAACCAGGTACAAGTTGTCTCTTCAGTGCAAGGATGGTTTAATATCTAGCATATCATTTAATATGCTACATTTAACAATAGAAAATTATCATATTTTCTAGGTAAAAAATGATCAAAGATTGACATTTTCCTATGGTTCAGCATAAAAAATGTAGCCAATCAGTAGGTAATAATCTCAGTAGATATATAAAAGTTATGATAAAGTTCACCACTCATTCCTGTTTTAAAAGTAAAACCTTTTTCATGATAAAACTATTCATATTAATCTTACATGAACATCAGAGTATGCTGACACTTAAGTCATTGTATTTAAAAATCAGGAATATGAAGAGGATTCCACTATTAAATACTATTTTTTTATGTTAATCTGGCATTCTAAATGGAAGGAATATTATAATAGGAATGTGACATGATAAACAGATACAAAGAAAAATTTCAATGTTTGGTTAAAACTCATGATTGGCCTAGATTATTCTCAAAAGAAGCAACAAAAATAATTTAGAACGGTATGGGGAAAGGTCGGATTAATTAATAATAAAATAGATGCATTTAAGTTGGAATTTTATCTTTTATTAAACTATCACAAATAAAAATGTATTTAAAAAACCTTGTTACCTCTTGGTGAGGGCTGAATCCAAAGGCCACTCTCTCAGATTGTTGTTTGGGAGTGGTCCTTAAAGATGCTTACAACTTTTGATTCAGTGATTCCACTCTTAGGAATATTATAAGAAAATAAAGAGACAAGGATATTTTATATCATAGTGCTCTGTAGGAGTAGTTTCATAACAGTGGACTGTTGGAATAAATACTATTAGAAAGTAGGAGCTTTGTTAATTCATTTATATTGAATCTGTTTATTATTTTACTATTAAAATAATATTTACAATGCTTAAATATTTAAAATATTTCAAATGTATTTACTATTAATGTTAAAATATTAATACAAGCACATGCTACAGACCAAATACATATTTTTATGTATAAGAACATATCAGTTTATGTAGATGTAATATGTAGATATATATTTACAGTTGACCCTTTAACAATATGGGGGTTAGGGTGCCAACCCCACAATGTAGTCAAAAATCCACATATAATTTTTGACTCCCCCAAAACTTAATTACTAATAGCCTGTTGTTAACTGGAAACCATAACAATAGCACAAACAGTTGATTAGCACATATTTTGTATGCAATGTGTATTATATCCTGCATTCTTACAATAAAGTAAGCTAGTGAGAATAAAATGTTATTAAGAAAACCATAAGGAAGAGAAAATATATTTACAATTCATTAAGTGGAAGTGGATCATGATAAAGGTCTTCATCCTCAACATCTTCACATTGAGTAGGCTGAGGAGGATGAAGAAGAAGAGAGGTTGGTCTTACTGTCCTACAGGTGGCAGAGGCAGAAGAAAGTCCGTGGACCGGTGCAGTTGAAACCTGTGTTGTTCAAGGGTCAACAGTATATAGAAACAATGAAGTTCATCTCATTACATTGCTAAAAGCAGAAATCACATAGACCATATTCTGTCCACAACTCAAAGAATTAGAAAACAATTAAAAAGGTTGATCACAATTTACTTGAAAAATTAGAAAGATTTATGTTAAGTAACTTAAGTTGATTGTGTTTGACTGCATCAGGCAAACATGAAATTATCAAATTACGACATGAAAACACAAGTTGGGGCATATTTATAATGTAGGGTCCCAGTTTAAGATTTGGGTGTGAATAATCCACTCTGCCCTCTGCCTTTCTCTTCTCCCACCTCTCAGTAGTGTCTCAACATACAGAACTTTTATTCTCTACTGCCTATGCTTCTTGCCTGATAGGACTAACAATTCCCTGGGCTCCTGATTTCTGTCTGAAGAGCCAATCCTGTGTGTGCCCAGGCTGGAACTGAGACAAGAGGCTGGAGGAAGCCTACCGTTGGTTCCTAGAAGCTGGTTGCTTGCAAGCAAGCTCTACCCCTCCACGGACTTATTCCTTCTCTCCCACAGGGCAAGTAATACCTCCTGTTTCCCAGCAATGTTCAAAACTTTCACACCAGTGACTGTTCTCTCACACTTGCTCACATCCAAGCTAAAGTTGGACTTTCTCAGTTTGGAGATTTCTCAAAAAAAATTAAAACAGAGCTACCATTTGACCCAGCAATCTTATTCCTGGGTATATACCCCAACGAAAATAGATCACCTTACCAAAAAGACACATGCACCCATATGTTCATCACAGTACTACTCAAAATAGCAAAGACATGGAATCAATCCAGGTGTCTATTAATGGTTGATTGGATAAAGAAAATGTAGTACAGATACTCTATGGAATACTATGCAGGTATAGAAAAGAATGAAATAATGTCTTTTGCAACAACATGGATGCAGCTGGAGGACATTACCCTAAAAGAATTAATGCAGGAACAGAAAAACAAATACTGCATGTTCTCACATATAAGTAGGAGCTAAGCACTGAGCATACATTGGCATGAAGGTGGGAACAGTAGACCTTGGGGACTACTAGAGGTGGGGGAAGGAGCATGGGTTGAAAAACTACCAAATGCGTACTGTGTCACTAACTGGGTGATGGGCCCAATCATATCCCAAACCTTAGCATCATGCAATATGCCCATGTAACAAACCTGTGCATGTAACCCCTGAATCTAAAATTAAAAATGAGATAAAAAAATAAAGTTGAACTTTTCTGGACACCCTGATTGATATTTGTGCTAAATCCCTTTGGGAGGATTCTTGCACTTCTCCATAGCCTTTACTCTGTATTCGGGCTTCACTGGCCATTCTGATACACTTTATCTATGAGAGAAACATGGCAGGGACTATCCTACTGGCTGTAGAGTCCTCCAGCCCAGATTGCAGACACTATCTTTTCATACAGCCTAATTTCAGCATGACCTTCGTCTTCCCAGCACCTCCCATCTGTACAGCACCACCCCATGTACCTGGGCCCCTAATGCTGCCTCCTGCTGTGGGAAAGGGGGAGCTGTGATGTGTGGAGGAGAGGAAAGGAAGACACACAGGAGTGAAGCCCTGGGGAGCAGTTTGCTTGTGTTCCCAAAGCAGGGGTGGGGCAGTGTGTTACCAGGGCAACCAGGGCGCAACTCCACTCTGTCCCTCCATGGCCATGGAACTCAGAGCCCTGGCCATTAGGAGACTCCTGTCCCTGTTTTCCTCTGGCAAGTTTCTCTCATGGAGGGCAAAGGCTGTTTGTGTTCTTTCTGGTACATTTCGCATGTAATGTACACCACAACAGTGGCCTAAGCATCCATCTTAAAATTCTTGCCTTTTTTTTCTTTTTTACTTACTTCTAATCTCTGCATTAGATTTAAAGGGTTTAATTGCCTTTGCATCACCTAAGATCATCATTTGAAAAAAATATTGCTTAAAAATTTAGAAATCATTTAGAATAAGCAGCATTGATGTCTTTATCTTGGTAGGACGGGCTTCCTTTAGGGAAAATTTGGGATGCAGATTTGTTTGTTTGGCCCATATAATGTTAGTTTTTTAAAAAACTACATATTTAAATATCAGGAGAATCCACATGTAGTCTTGATTTCATAGTTCTCTAGAGAAATATGAAAATGTGGCAATACTGGCCTGGCTTTCCCTCTTGACAGCAAACTATTGGAGTGGAAGAGATGCTACCCCATTCAAATGTACCCCCTCTTCCCCAGATGAAGTCTTAGCAGGTCACCTACCTCTACTCAGTCTCAGGTCTCTTATCCATAAAACAGGACAATAACCATGACCTTGCAGGTTGTTAGTAGATCACATGGAATCAAAGCACCTTGCACAATGTCTCATACCAGATAGGGAAGCAGTCTGTAGGTTTCTGTCCTCCAAACAGCTGGTATCCAGGGTTAGGAGGAGAGGGCGTGTTCTGGGAAAGTGTCTTCGGGACATCAGTAGAAGTTACTTGGAAGGAACTTGGAATTCACTGGGATCATTCATGTATATTGTATACAGACCTCGCAGAAACCTTGTCACTCTAAACTCCTTTCTTTCTTGCCCCACATCCATTCCATCAATAAATCATGGCAGCTCTACTTTCAGGAGATACCTGGAATTCGATCGCTCCTCACCACTCTGACTCAGGGCACCATTGTCTCTTACCTGGTTATGGAACTGGCCTCCCAGCTTGGCTTCCTGCTTCTTCCCATGACCCCCTGCAGCCTTACTCCACACGACCACCAGCATGCTAACGCCAGAGCTTGTCAGGCCTCTCAAAGCCCTGGATGGCTCTCCGTGTTGTCCGGGTCAAAGCACTGCTCTCGCCATACCCCACTGGCCCTCATCACCTGGCTGCTTGTTCCCTCTTTGACCTCATTTCCCACCACCCTCCCGCCGGCTTTGTCTGCTCCTTTTCTCTCCTGTCTAGCTTCTTTCTTATACCCTGAGCCTTACTATCATCTCACACACTATGTGTTTTACGTACTTGTCTTGCTGTTTCTCTACCCAGTTGAATGCAAGCTCTGGGTGGGGATTTTTGACTGTGTGTTCACTACTGTATCCCCAGATCTCTGAACAGTATGCAGCATTTCAGTGCATGCCCCACACGTTTGTTGATGAAGGAATGAAGGTGAATCAAAGCAGGACCAAATGTGGCATTCTTCTTTGCAAAGCAACGCTATCAAGTAATGCAGCAAATTAACACTTGTTATTTTTATAGAGGCAGTTAGCTCCTGTGATGGAACTGAGAGCAATAAAGGGAAAATTACAGGTCCTTTAATATTTTCATTTGACTTAATGTAAGAGTCACTCAGGAATGCTGCTTGTTACCCTTTGGATGTAACCTCAGTTAATTCAGCCAGGCTTGCTCCCTTGAAACACACATTTGGTAGGGCGCACTGGAAGTTGCTTGAGCTTTTGTTTTTTTCTTTACTTTTTCTTTATTTTATTGGTTTTGAAGACTACCAAAGCAAATTAGTAGAAATGATTCTATACTGAAAGAATAGTTTCTGCTTCCCTAGAGTGAAGTAGATCCTTTCACAGATACAAAAATAAGTAAATGTTTACCCTAATGTTAAGATGCTTTATGGTTTCTTTCCTATAAAAAGGCTTTCATCTGTATCATGTAGCCAACAGATTTATTATGCCCCTACTGTGCGCCAAGTGCTTTGTAAGAAAAAAGAGAAGTAGTAACACAAAGTACTTGCATTGTTTCACTACTTGAATAACTTCAGTTGGATTTCAATTACAATTGGATCACTTGCAATTTAGTTGGAGAGATAATGCAGGTTCAGAAGAAGTTACAAGAGGAGGTGTGTCAGTACAATACCAGAGTCCCAGCTTTAACAGCGGTGGGGGCTAGAATATTCCACAGGTTGTCCTAGGCTTCTCAAAGCAATGCTCTTATTTATTCAGCTGTGAAGCAGGTATTGCTATTTCCTCTTTATTGATTAGTGAAACGAGATGCAGCCTCAGTAGCTGGCCCAAGAGCACCAGGTGAGACCACACAGTGGGAGAAACTGATTTTTTTTTTTGAGACAAAGCCTTGCTCTGTCGCCCAGGCTGGAGTGGAGTGATGCAATCTCGGCGCACTGCAACACCTGCCACCTGGGTTCAAGCAATTCTCCTGTCTCAGCCTCCTGAGTAGTTGGGACTACAAGTGCCCGCCACCACGCCTGGCTCATTTTTGTATTTTTAGTAGAGACCGGATTTCACCATATTTGTCAGGCTGGTCTCGAACTCCTGATCTTAGGTGATCCACCCGCCTTGGCCTCCCAAAGTGCTGGGATTACAGGCGTGAACCACTGCGCCTGGCCCAGAAACTGAATTTTAAATGAGATATTGGACCCAAGATCATTTCTTTTTCCAATCAAACATGGCTCAGAAGGGGCCACGGTAGCCATGAAGAGGGAATGATCATAGCTGCAGTGAAAGATGTCAGAGAAATGTGAATGGCTTTACATAGACCTCAAGGGTTATAGATGGTTCCTTGGGACAAGTGTCAGGGCAGTGAACAGAATTAGGGAGGTGGTAAAGATGGCACGCTGAGGACAGCTGTGGGCTTGTCAGCAGTTTGGTATGAGTTTATTGTTACTGGTGGTGGAGGGATGATCAGGTTTGGGGAAACTTTGCAGAATCTTTCCACTTTTGGGACCCTTTCTAACTTATGAGAGTCAGTTTATAGAAAGGAGTTATTTGGGGCCAGGCGTGGTGGCTCACACCTATAATCCTAACACGTTGGGAGACCAAGGCGGGTGGATCACCTGAGGTCAGGAGTTCATGACCAGCCTGGCAAAACCCTGTCTCTACTAAAAATACAGAATTAGCCAGGCATGGTGGTGCGTGCCTGGAATTCCAGCTACTAGGGAGGCTGAGGCAGGAAAATCACTTGAACATAGAAGATAGAGGTTGCAGTGAGCTGAGATCGTGCCAGTGCACTCCAGCCTGGGTGATAAGAGTGGAACTCTATCTCAAAAAAAAAAAAAAAAAAAAAAAAGGGAGAGAAAACAAAAGAAAGGAGGCATTGGGCTTCCAGGAGTCTTAAATTATTCTCTCTTGGTTGAGAAGGACAAGTTGGCATAATTTATATTTGAAAATTGCCTTAGCGTTAGGGAACTGGAGAGCTTGCCATGGGAGTCAGAAGAGACCTGGTAAGCTAGCCCTATGATAATGATATTTACCACATTCTCCTGAATATAAGACAACTGGTGAGAAGATTCCCTCTCAAAATATCCCTCCCATTTATAAATGAACTTTTAGGGCTACACTGCAAATGGTTGAATGCCAACTTATAATATTAGTGTATTAATTGGGGAACATTTTGAAATCTCTTATAATATAAAATTATATCTTACTTTTGAGGTGGGACCTTTTATTCTTACATTTTATGAAAGTTATATTGGTCTTTCACATGCGTCTATGGCCTTGTGGTCATTGTCCTCAATAGAGCCACCTCTTGAGTTATCCCACTCAGTTTTCCCGGGAACTTCAACACTCCATCAATGTCATTTCAGACACAGCACTCTTCGAAGCCCTGTGTGATAGTGTCCCTTGAAATTTTATTTCGAGCAACAAGAACCCATTAAGACAGTTGACTGTTTTTATCCATTCTGTGATTGTTGGTGATTTCCACCCACTGAATTGTTTTAAGTGGTCTCTGAAATCTTGCCTATGACAAGGTCCAACATTTGCAATCATGTGTTCACAGGTGCCCTTTCTGGGCATACAAAACTGGCATTGACTGAGGATGTATCAGGTTGGTGTGTTTACCCCAAACTAAACTTTCTCATACTCAATTAATAATTGAGAGCTACGTAATATGAAATAACTGTGTCAGCAATCAGATGCAAAGCCTGTATTCTTAGAGATATAATTTTAATAAAACTTCATCTTCAGGTTGGGCAGAAACAGTATTCTACAAAATTGTTGTGATGAAATTACTCTAATAGTGGCAAGAATACATGACATTTTGTGTGACCATTATTGTTTGGATGCAGCTGTTTTGATGCTAGGGGTAGGTTGACATAGTCTGGAAGCCAAGCCATTAAACATTCCGCTATTTAAAAAAATTACCAACTAATGTATGAGACAGGCAATCTCATCCAATATGTAAGCTTTATAGTCACATCAACCCTGAGATGAGGATTAAGGCAAAAGTAGGAATGAGAGATGGAATGAGGAATTCAGCGGGACTCAGAGATGGGGTAAGTGACGGTGTGAGAATTAGGTGCAATCTGGAAGTAAAGTCATACCTCATGAAGAGTTGTGTGTTGACCATATCATTTATTCTAGAAAAGGATATTGCTTGTTCTTTATGAAGTGTTCTGCTCACACTTGCAATTTTTATGGTCTGAATCTCTGGTTATCTTATTTCTACTTTAATGTTGGATAGTCAGACTTCAAGATCAATTAAATTTATTAATTGAAATTGGAATTTGATTGATAGGAATATGGTATTTTCTATTCTAAAGTACGGACTCACCTACTTTTTGTAGGTCTTTTACTATCCTTATATTTAATTATATGATTAAAATCATAATTATTCTTATAATTTCTTGTTAAATTATTGTTTTAATTGATTACATTTGTTTGACTGTGTAGTAGTCAGTGGTCGTTTGAGAGGCAGGAGAGGGTATGGAGGAGGGTGTTTGAACTTCAGATGCCCATTAAATATTCAATTAATTTTTAACAATTATGACCTCAATCCCAATAAAATGTATATTAAAGTTAATATTACAAGTCTTCTTTATAATGATAGTTTGGAGGTAATAATAACATTTAGAAACAAAGCCAATTTTAATGGGTTTTCTGAAAATATCTGGTTTTCCCCTGATTATCTGGATTTTTTTCTAATAAATACACATAGCTCTTAATCCAATTGGTGCCCCATAATTGGAGAGTTCAGAACAGAGACAGGGATGTGAGTAGTGCATATTGGCAAAAATTTAAAAAAGGAGTTTTACATCTTGACAGGCTTATTTTGATGTGGTGCCATTAACATTTCTGGCACATACAGTAGACATTTGGAAAATTTGAGTGCCCTTTGCTTTCCCAGATCAGTTCACCGAGAAAGGAAAAGCAGGATAGTGGTTATACCTATGCCTGGAGTTCCATAGCTTTCTTATGTCTAGGAAACCAAGAATTAATGGAGAAGATTCAAGATGATATGGAACCCCACTATGTACGGTTTATTGAGAGAGAATGCAGAACTAAAGTTCGGAGAAAATGACTATTTGGGATAAGATGGAAGATACTATCCCATCTTCCATCTTAATTAATAGTAATTAATAAGGCCAGGCATGGTAGCTCATGCCTGTAATCCTAGCACTTTGGGAGACCGAGGCAGCTGATCACTTGAGCTCAGGAGTTCAAGACCAGCCTGGGCAACATGGCCAAACCCTATCTCCAGAAAAAGATACAAAAAAATTAGCCAGGTGAGGTGGTGCACACCTGTAGTCCCAGTTACTTGGGAGGCAGAGGTGGGAGGATCGCTTGAGCCCAGGAGGTCAAGGCTGCAGTGAGCCGAGATCACGCCACTGCATTGTAGCCTGGGTGAAAAAGTAAGACTCTCTCTCTCTCTCAATCTCTCTGTCTCTCTGTCTCTCTCTCTGTCTCTCTCTCTCTCTCACACACACACACACACACACACACACACACACAGAGAGAGAGAGAGAAATTAATAAGCTGTTTAAAGTTCAGCATTTTGAAGCTGTGGAGCCTAGCTGATCACCCACCATTATAGAGGGGATTAATATTAGAGTAAATAGTGTAGGTTAGGGTTAGAGAATGAGCACCATTGGCAGCACAACTATTATGACAGTTTTCTTTTGGAATGGACTGAAGACATTGGGATACACATGGTACAATGTTTTATTATATCAAATCAGGGCCATTCTTGCACCACCTTTTTGTACTATTTGAAAGTTTCTTCCATGATTTAAGATGTTTGCTAATTAAATATTTTCTTCAAAGAATTAAGTTCAGAGGACTTAGCTTTGCATTTCCCAGCCCCCTGTGAATACTTTAGGTTGTAACATAGTGCTTTCTCTTTTGCAAACTTTCATTATTTAACTGTCAAAATCTCCCCAAATACCCTTTCAGGTGATTTCAGTACAAAATGTGATCCAAACATCAGAGGACCTTTTATTACCTAGACTTAAACACCACAGATAACTCAGAGAGTTTAAGCTGACAGTTTTGCCTGAAACCACCTCTTCTGAAGCATGTTTAGATCGATGTCAGGATTGGTTTTTGGTGGCACCAGTCACAGCTGCCAAACCCCCTGACCCACCTGCCCCGGAAACATTAGCACCCAGAGGTGTTTCCTAATATTGAAGGTGCTCTGAAGTACAGTAAACAGTGTCGGCTCAGTGTCCAGATCAGCTTGGCTGCAGCTCCTTGATTTGTTTATTCTCTTCGGGAGTGAAAAAAAGTTATAAAATTGGTGAGAGTTCCACAGTCTCAGATTTTAACCACATATTGCACAGGTACTGGTCATTTTATTCATTAGCACACTAGAGATTCAGAATAAGTGTGGATTTTATATTTGCGTGTATATATGTGTATTTACATAATTCCTAATATTTGGGTCAATAATACTTGGGACCAAAAGTGTGTGATAGGAAAAAATAATGCAGACCTCGAAGTTAGGACAACCTGGTTTCTAATCTAGACTCTGCTGAACAAGTCATAAAATCTCTCTAAACCTCTGTTTCTTCATCTGCAAGTTGAAGATAAAAAAGATCTATCCTGTTGGAGATCAAAGAGAAGACATATAAAGTGCTTAGCACAGGGTACAGGATAGCACAGGTTGTCAGTAAATAGTCAGGATGAGGATAATGATGAGAAGCAGACCTGCCTGGGACCTGTGTCCTCTACTTGGTGTGGCAAAATGTAGAATGTATGTACCTTTGTGTTTCTGGTTGGAGCCACCTGCTGTCACTTGTACTCTGCATCAGCTCTAGACCCCTCCTTCCATCTCAGACCTTGTATTTTCACATGAATGTGATATACATATCTATCTCTCTATATAGATTATATATATGAAAAGATCAGTCTGTGTTGCTTAGAACTAACTCACTAGCAATTGACTCTTTCATATCTTGATTTGTTGCAAGTGTGAGTTACTGTTTAGAGTAGTTGTTGAAATCGAGCAGATGCTGTTGAGTTGAGATACTCTGTGATTGGTACCACAAGGTAGAAGAGTCTATGTTATCATAGAAAATACAAAATTTGAGACACCACTGTAGTTCTGACGGAAGGCTTGTTTTGCTCAGAGAATGTTCTTTTAAAAATTCTGATGAGATTGACATGTGACACAAGAATGGCAGAATGTTGATAAGGGGTTGAAGCTGGGTGAAGGGTTTGTGGGGGTTCTTTATACTGTTCTCTTTACTTACGTGTTTGTTGGAAAATTTCCACAATGAAAATTTTCATATTTAAACAAATGCTGGGATGGTTGCCTTCCTGTTGAAATATTTGGAAGTCCAGGCATATTTTAGTTCCATGTCTGGACTTCATGTGGCCATCTTTTAGGTGTCATTTAATGTAGCATGCCGTTTTTTGTAGGATAAGATTATTTTCAAGGGTGAAAAAGGTGAAAGCTAAATTCAAAAGAAATGTGAGAAAATTATCTCAGTGCAAAGAGATGAAGCTTAGAAAAGAATCTCTCAGGCTAGCTGCTACTTCACTATCCCCTGGTTTAAGGATTATGTAAGTGAAATCTTCTGTGAATCCACAGCTATGCATACATTTATACTTAATGTTCCCATCAAAAGAAGTAATCAGTGCTGAAGCATTATTGAGATTTAGAAATTCCACTATATACCACACTTAAATGATGAAAAATGTTTCAAAAATAGCCCTTGCTGCTTTTAAATAGCCTATTAGAGTAGACAGGAAAATTCCACTGGCACAGTGGACCATGAGGCTATTGGACAGATCCATGTATTAAAAGCTTAGGCTAAATTTGGCTCTGTGGTGTGTAAAATAACAGCAGAACCTAGTATAAAGTGCTTTTTCTGCATTGTTTCCTCAAAGATTCATATGTGTAAAGGGAATGTATTTTTCTTAAGCCAGGCTTGTGTCGTCAGGACCTGGTACTACAGATGACTTTAGCGCTGCTGTCACCATCAAGTGACAGCATCTTCTTACTTTGCAAAAGCCCCTGTGAGTGCCCTAGTTAGCGGAGTTTATGCATCTCCACTCCCCATTAGCTGGGAGCTAGTGGCCAAGTTATATTCCCTATCTTACGTCCTGCCAACTGGAGAAAGGATGCTTGTTCTCTTCTTTCTCAGAGCAATGGCTAAGTGCATCCACCTTGAGCCAGACAGACCTGAGACTGGCACTGCCTCCTAATAGCTTTGAAACACATGGCCTCGTAGATTCTCAGAATCCTCACCGTAAAAATGGAATCATAGTGGCATCTATCACAAGGGGTTCTTGTGAGGGGAAATGAGATACTTCTTACTTAACTGGCACCCCGTAAATAAACAATTGTGTGAATTGCGATGGTGATTATGATGATGAATCATGGACTGAGAAGTCTGAGTGTTGGAACATGTAGCTTGCTCTTTCCCAAGGTTGGAAATTGCCACCTCTCTTGGTTGTCATGGAGAATTCAGAGACGAACTTCGTAATTCTTACTCAGAAGGGATAGGAAATTTTGGTCTAAAGCCTGAAGCACGTGGGAGAAATGTAGACCTGATGGCTATTTGACTGAAATACATACATGCCCTTGCACACTGGATTCAAGCCCGATATTTACGTAATGGCCATTTTATTTAGGTAGAATTTGCAAGGACTCAGCTCCATCTGCTCAGGTCTCTGCCATGGCAGTGATGGAATCAGGCCGTGTGCCCAAGAGAGTGCAGAGGGAAGATTTCCAGGAAGGTGATGCCTGGGAATGTTGATTCCCTAGTTCTCTCATCAGAAACTGGGCTTCCAAATCTCTAGGAGGTTCTTTTCCTTTTCTGCCACATGACGTGATTCATGGTAACATGCCAAGAATGACCTGCTAAGCTACCTACCTATCAGTACAGGAATGGCATATCTCTGTGGGGAGCTTTGATTTTTGGCAGAATAACTGCCTTCAGGGACATCCCCTCATGGACGGCATTGTCAGAAAAGGACAGTGTTAGGCGGTAGTAAATGACTAAGCTGACTGCAGCGACATCTCATGAACATGACCACATCTAGAATGATATTCAGGCCTCAAAGCAATGACAGCCATGCAGCAGTGCCACATTTCTTACTAAAAGAAACCATATCCTACTAAAACTTCCTATTACCAGGGCTCTTTGCAGAAATAGCTGACTCCAGATGTGGGTAGGAAATGTATAAGATGCATCTGGAATAGCTTATTATTCCCTGAAGCAAGGAAGCTGTCAAAGACTACCTGGAGTCACTTCAAAAGGAATAGAGGCCAACTTGAAGGTGCTTCCAGTAGCCCGAAATGCTACAGTAAGAGCATGAAAGGACAGTGACTAAAATGAATTGAAACAAGTCGAACATATAAAAACAAATGGGCTCTTAATGACCTTAATTTTTTTTAAAGAAATGCACATGTAAAAATAAACTGGTTATAAACAAGTCTTTTCCATGGATTTAGATAGCTGCTAATCAAATTCTAAACCCTGGAAACACATGACCATCCTACCTCTCTCTAACCCTGTCATTATAGAGCAGAACTCAGAGATATGTCAATGGCAATGGTAGTAGCAGGGTTCCTTAGGGATATTTTTCAACGGTTGTTACTCACTTGAAATAATACTATAGGACTTGGTGGGTAGCAAGCAGTGCAGGGGCTGCTGGCCCCCCTCGCTCTGCCTCCAGGGCACCCAGCTGGATAAAGCTGACACAGTTTTATCCCTCTCTATTGCAGTTTTGTTCAGAATTTGTTTCCCTAGTGGGCTGTGAGTTTCCCTGGGGGCAGGGCCTCTGCTTTATTTTCTTTAGTATTCTTATTGTCCACCACAGTGCCTGGCACACAATAGCGTTTAGGAAATAAATACCTGATAAAATATGTGTATCCTGTACAGAAGGGTTCATCCTCAAAATGAATGCAGAAGGCTTCACTGTGAATGTCTTACATGTAAGTATTGTCTCAACAAATCCTTTATTCTCTCTTGCTTTGAACAAGTGTTTTCATATTATTATTTCAGATTTAAGTATTAAAAGGTATGTGTCTTGTGCTTAGTTACTGAAATACTAAAAAATAAATAAATAAATAAATCCACCATTTATTGAATAGCTACTTTTTGCTAGGCTTTCTATTAGGTTCTTTGTATAGCATATTTTATTTGATTGTCACGAACTTACGAAATCTCTATTTGAAAGACTGAAGAATAAAGTCTCAGAGATGTCAAGTATGTTGCCAAAGTCACTGAACTAGGAAGTGGACAAGCCCAGGTCTGCTAACTCTAAAGTTCTATGTTCTTTTTACTACACTGAGATACAGAAATGTAATCTTGGGCTCTTCATATGTTTTGGGTGAAAGGGAGCTCTGATGCGTATTATTCTTGAAAATGAATAAACGGGATGGCGGTGATTCTTTTAACCTTAATCTTTTATTAAAATAATTCCCTATTCCCATCAGTAATAAACCTTGAGATTGTCAATACAGTGTCAACTCTTATGTATGGCGAACCATTCTAAAATAAATTTCCCCTTAGACAAAAAAGTAATAATGCTAAAGAGAATTTGAATCTATGGACCAAATTGTGCTTGAGTGAAGAATGGTCTTATTCATTTTGACATCCGGCCCTGAATAAATAAGGTTGTTTCAGGCTAGAGCTTTTCAGACAGTCACATATTGCACTGCATAGAATCAGCTTTTGACTAGGACCCTGTGTGTCCCCTGACGTGACTTCTGAGGCTAAAGCTTTGCTATAAGTATATGCATGCATGTCTGTCTGTCTACTCAGCCATTCTCAAACTTTTTGATCTCAGGACCTCTTTACAACTCTTAAAACTCTTTACAACTCTTAAAAACACCTCCAAAGAATTTTAGTTTATTTTGATTATATTCATTAGTATTTCCCATATTAGAAATTAAAAACATATAAAACATAATACACAAAGCACACATCTCATTAGTTGTCAGTGCAAGATGTCATCTATATGTCATGGAATCTTTGAACAACTCTGCCATAAACTTATGAAAGAATAAGAGTAGTTTTGACTCTGTTGATGCATGGAAAGCTCTTGAGAACCCCTCAGGGTGCCTGGAACACACTCTAATAATTGCTGATCTATACGCTTTTTTATTTCTCCTCTTCTCTCTTGAACCCACCTTAGTCAGGCTTTCTACATGACCATGACACTTAAACTGCTGTCAAGGTCGTCAGTGACCTCCACATTGTTTAATTAAGTGGTCAGTTCCCCATCTCTTAGAATTATTTGGCACAACATATCATTTACCCATCCTTGAACTATTTTCTTCATTTGGCTTCCAGGGTACCAGACTCACTTCCTTTTTAGCTGGTTCCTCTTTATCTCTTTGACTTCTTAATGTTGGAGTTTCTCATGGCTCAGGCTTTGGTCTTCTTTTCTTTTTTTAATCTATGTTATTCACTCTTTGTGGACATCATTCAACCTCATGTTTTTATATACCAGGCATGTATTTCCAGCCTCAGCCTCTCTTCTGAACTTGAGACCTGTGTATCCAGCTGCCTACTTGACATCTCTTCTTAGGCATCTAATAGCATCTGAAACTTAGTGCATGAAAAAATGAGCACCCCATCTCTGTCTTCTGCAAACCTCTTACCCCTATAGTCTGTTGCACCTCAGCAAATTCCACCTTTCAGGTTGCTCAGTCCAGAAACATGGAGTCATTCTCGAGGCTTCTCTTTCATGCTTCTCATCTCGTCCATCAGCCAAGCTCATCTGCATCAAATTCTAAAATAGATGTAGAATGCTACCATTTTTACCATCTCCACAACTACCAACACCATGACATCCTGCCTGAGTTACTTCAGAGCCTCTTAACTGTCCCCTGTCCTTCCCTTGCTCCACCAGAATCTCTTCTTCACACAGCCATTAGACTGTTCCTGTTAAAAGGTGAGTGAGGCTCTCTTGTGTCCCAAACATACCAGCAACTTTTCATGTCACTCAGAAAGAAAGCCAAAGTCCTTTAAAATGTCCCACAAAACCCCATCTGACCTGATGCCTACTTCCATTACCTCTTATAACCCTTCCCTGACCAGTTTCTGTCTACCCACACTGATATCCTTGTGGGACCTCTGGGCTTTTGCACTTACAGTGTCATCCTCCTAGAGTGCCCGTCCCCATTTTTCTGGAGGGTTCACTCTGTTGTCGACCTTAGACCATTATTCAAATAACACCTTCTCAAGTGAGGCCTTCCCTTAATACCCTCTTTAATATTGCAATTCCTTCAACACTCTTTCCCCCTTTTCCTGCTTTATATTTCTCCCTGGCACTTTTTTGCCATTTAATTTATGATGTATTTTACTTATTGTTTAAAATAATTGCCTCTCATTTTCCAACCACAGCTGAGCAATCTATTATGACAGCCATTTCTTTTGTCTGTTCTTCTATTGCTCCTCAGCCTTGAGTGTGCCTGGTACCTACTAGAGTATTATTAAATATTCAAAATGAATGAATAAGTGGAAAGTAGACCATTTTATGTCTTCATGTTGATAAATCATTTATAAGCATATCAAAGAAATATGATAGGTTTAATCCATTCTAAACTCCAAGTTTTGCCAGAGTATGCAAAATAAGGTATAATTGAAAAAAATCTTTTATAATAAGATGTGACTAAGATGTGGCTTTGATCAAAGGAATGTCCTAATTTTATTGTGAAGTTAAAGTATAGACTTATACCTACAAAGTTAGGTGCTTTGGGCATAAACTGATTTTGTGGTAGAGGAACTTCAGTGTGGGGCTCTGCTTTGAGAACAAGGACAACTATTCCAGACTTTTCAGACCCTTGTCTTCATCATCATCATCATCATCACCATCATCATTATCATCCCATATCTCTTGGACTTCTCATCCTCAGGTCATAGCACTGACATGGAGGGTGAATATCACAGGCTGAGGGAAGTGGGCCAGCTACAGATCTGGTCCATTCATACAGAGCATCATGTCTAATACTCCTGGGGTTTGGCGACCCCAGGTTTAATATGGGAGGACATCCAACCTAGAGAGTGAGCCACAGGGGTTTGGTGATGTCAACAGATGTTATGCAAGAAGAGGTGAAGTTCAAGAGAAAATAATCTGGGAGGTAATCAGGTAAAGTTTCTGTTTTCCCAGGGTCTTTATTTTGCGATTGTGCATTACAAATCCCTAATAAGGAGACAAAGAATGCAGGGTTTCACACACCTAATGGAATTCAGAGCCTTTTGTTCTTGTAGCATCTCACTGGGGGAATTCAGGTATGTAATAATGAAGTTTTACTATTTATATTTGTTAATTTTTTCATCTTTCCTCTGGCCTCCAATATTAGGAAGAGAAAGACAAAAATTAAGTAGAAAGATCTTATAATTAAGCATTTTTTTCCTAGTTTGGGATCAAAATCTAGGAGGGTATTTTATGTACGTAAAATTGACGTAGTACTCTGATGAGAATCTGTAAATGTATGTGAGCATCAGAAGTCGACTGGACATTTTGGAGGTTAACATTTTGGAGATTCATCAATGTTTTTATGTGGCAGTGCTTTTTACCTAAGTGTTTCTTCATGAGTCAGGGACTGGTGTGCATTTTCCGGCATACATTGTGTACATATTCTTGATCTTTTGTGCTTCTCTTTCCCTAGGCATAATTTACACAAAAGGTTTAGTGAGAGAGGAGCTTGCTCAATGTTACATTTAGGTTACCTAGGAATTAATATCAATACTTCAGATTTGGTGCAGATATAAAAGATATCTTCCCATGATCAATTTTGATTATTTCATTCTCCCCTAAGGAATTATTCTGGGAGTACAACAATTGACATAAATGTCATTGCACTTGTGACACAACTGTTGCCTCTTTTGTAAGAAGAGTTTTGGGCCAGGCATTTCTTAAGTCTTAGGACATCAAGTTATCTCTTAAGATTTCAGGTCATACCAACCAGTACCTGAACATAAGTCAAGATAATATACACTAACAATTGTAGCTATTGCTCTGGAGAAGATAGTCTATCCTTGATGTATATTACATTATAAAGCAACTCAGGATTTGTGGGTTTGGAAATGAAGCTAACTTGATTGGTTTGTCACCCATACCTACATTGAAGCTTAAGAATACTGTTCTGTGAAGAATGGTGCTGGAAGGGAAAGTAAAGCCAACAGGTGGTAAAGAGAGTCTGGCCATGTTTCCATTGGACCAGCATCCCAGTGGAGAGTGGCCACTGGAGACAGCCCTGGACTGGGGCCAAGAATGGGTGTTTTGGTCTCTCCCCTTGTCAAAGACACTGCCCACTGCACAACAGCTAGAAACCAGTGATGGACACCAACACAGCAGGTATAGAAATCTCTTCTGGGTGTTTTGTGGTCTTTCCATTTGTCCCTAGTTGACTTAGAGTTGTAGTTCTTGCATTTTGGTCTAGGGACTTCTGGGGCAGCCCAAGACCCTTTCAGGGACTTTGTGAGGCCAGCATTATTTTCATAATAACACTAAGATATGATTTGCTTTCATCACTCTCATTCTCTTACAAGTGTACAATGGAGTTTTCCAGAAGCTGTATGATATGCGATATCTCAACAGATTCAAAGCAGAAGTAAATAAAAGAATCTAGCTGTCTTTTTCTAGGCCAGAGAGGAAACAGTAAAGATATTTGTAAAAATGTAAGAAAAAAAACATTAAAATGTCATAAGATGTTATTCTATTGACATGTGATGAGTTTGTTAAGGGTTTTTTGGTTTATTTTTTGTGTTTTTTAGAAACAGGGTCTCAACCTGTAGCTCAAGCTGGAGTGCAGTGGTGTGATCATAACTCACTGCAGCCCAACCTCCTGGGCCTAAGTGATCCTCTCGCCTTAGCCTCCCAAGTAGCTAGGACTGCAGGCACGTGCCACAGCATATGGTTAATTTAAAAAATAATCGTTATTGTAGTGATGGGGGTCTTGCTACGTTACCCAGGCCCCTGGCTTCAAAACAATATTCCCACTTCAGCCTCCCTAAGGGTTGAGATTACAGATGTGAGGCTGTGCAGCTCACCTATTATGAGTTTAAATGATGCAATATTTTAAAAAAAATTTTTGTTAAAATCTAACATGATAAATACTAAGATATAACTTACATACGCCAAAGTTCTTTGGGAATTGTTTTCAGCACATGTATTTCCCAAATATTGCATGCATTTTTATTTACTAAATCTGACAACATAACCTGCTCAGCCCTTGTATTTGCAGTAGGTTTTAACACCTGCTGTTTGGGGAGAGGGTGGAGACACTGCAATTCTTCTTACTGCCAGTTCAGTGGGCACTGGAACCAACTTTAAGAGCACACTTGATTATTCTTGATGTCTTTCTTTCTGACTTTGCAGTGGTATGATTTTCTCCTGGAAAAGGTTGGGCGCTACAGGAAGGGCATCACCTATAAGGGTGTGGCAGTATCAGCAACTGATTTCAGCCCAATCTCTGTCATTTATTACTAAGTACAGTGTAGTTGTGTGTTGTCACTTATAGCAGAGCCTGCACAGGTGGCACAGCTATTGTGTTTGTTTCCAGTGTTAAGCCCTTAGTATTTGCCAAGAGGGATGTAGAGATGACTTCCAAGAGGCTTCACGGGTATTATCTTGACTTCATTCATGCATTCATTCATTTCTCCTTTCCTCTTTTGTTTTCCTTCTTCCATCCTTCTTTCCTTCCTTTCTTCCCTTCCTCTTTCTCTTTTTCCCTCCCTTCCTCCTTCTCTCTCTCTCTTCCTTCCTTCCTTTTTTCTTCCTTCCTTCTCTCCCTTTTGCCCTTTCTTCTTTTCTCCTTTCCTTCTGTTCTTCCCTCCCTCTTTCTCTTTTTTTCTTTCTTTCCTTCCTCCTTCCCTCTTCCTCTCTCTCCACCTCCCTCTCATTTGTTTAACAACTATTTGCTGCATTCATTCTGTGGCATGTGAGACACTATGATAAGTGCTGGTTTTTAGGAGAAAACAAAAAAGGTGATATTCTTGCCTTCATGAAACTTGGTCAGTATCCCAGAATTCTTTGCAGTCAACTTATGCTAATCAAAATCACAAGGGAATAAAGAATCTAAACCACAATGGAAATGTGCTAGTTCACAGTGAGGTGGCATTCCAGTGGATACCCCTTCTTAGCATCTGCATATGGACAAGGGAAGACTGGTATGAGAACTTGTAACTGACAGGGCGAGGGCTGGAACTACAACCTAGGGATGAAGAGGGAGGTCTTGGGAGTAAGGTGATTTACCTCCACTGCATATAGTTTGGAGACCTGGCCACAGGTGTACATTTGTCCAGATGCTCCTCTTGTTATTCTGATTTTTTAAAATTAGTTTTTGGATGTCATTTGTTCAGCAGTTTTTAGAAAAATTATAATAAAGTAGCACATCCTCTGCCTATGCCTGCTACATAAACATCTATTTCTGAATTTCTGAATTACACACTGGTACCGTTGATTTGTATGTAGACTAGAAAAGAATAAGGTGGTTGGCCAGAGCCCCATAGAAATCCTCTTTAAGAAATAATAATAATCACTGCTAGCTATCAAAAGCATATCATGAACCTTAGATGTATTACTTCATTTGGTTTCTCAGAACAACCCTGCCAGGTAGATATTATCATTTCCTTTGTACAGATGGGAAAACTAATTTCAGGAAGCTTACGTGACTTGCCCAAGGTCACACAACTGTTGATTAGCAGGGTCCGGATTCTGACCTGTAAGTCCAGCTTTATAACCACATGCCTAGCACATTGTCCTTGTGTTAGACACAGTAAAGACTTAAGTGAGATCTCTCAGGCATGAGTCTGGGGGTTCTGTCTCATTTCTTTAGCCTTTTTTAAAACCATAAAAATAGAAAAGAATAATGAGCAACACTCATGCCCTATTTTTTTTGCCTTTGTCTTGTATATTCTGATAAATAAGACAAAGATCATGATTATCTGGCCATCTAATTCGCATTTTTCTCCAGTTTTCTCCTGAAAACCAGCACTTAGCATCTGATTTCCTGGAAGGCCTCAGATGGTTAATTCTAGGTATTCTCGGGTGGCTAAGTATGAAAACAAGAAAGATAGAGCAGCAATACATTATAATGAAAATTGCCGTAGTTTAGTACCTGAGGATATTAAATCAAACATGAAGGACTGTTGTGTAGAGAAGGGATTATTACTTCTGCCCTGGGGATATGAACTAGAAGGACCAATAAAAAGAATTATAAGCATGCGTCGTGGAGCTCAATATTAGGAAGTTGTTTTGTTTCGTGTGCTCATTTATTTGTTTTTGAATTAGACCTTTCCAAAGTGATATGGACTCCTTTGAAAGGTTTGAATTCTCCAGCAATGAATGGTCACATCAAAGGCATGTTGTGAAAGTGTTTTCGTTGTCAATTGTGTTCTTTATGGCCTGTGATTTTACATAGCACCACACCTCAATAGGTTGTTTAGGAACTCTAGTCTAGTGGCAGTCTATCCCAGAGGCTTATAAAATGTTTGCCAACTTAGAATTAGAAGGTTCGTTTTCAGAGAATAATTAGGGAAGCTAAATAAAAAATATAACAGTGATGGAGGAAGTTCCAGGGGGTGCCTTTGCCACCGTATCCCTACCAGGTTAGGAAAGGTAGGGCAACTGCTTCTCTGCTTGGCTCCTATCTCAGGTGAATTCCCCATAGGAATAGAATGAAGGTGAGTAGCAGAGCCTGGGCAGCGATTGAGAGGTGGAGATGAACAAAGTGGAAGGAGCATCAAGATGGCTATATTAGTCCATTTTCATGCTGCTATACAGAACTGCCCAAGACTGGGTAATTTATAGAGGAAAGAGGTTTAATTGACTCACAGATCAGCATGGCTGGGGAGGCCTCAGGACATTTATAATCATGGTGGAAGGAGAAGTAAACATGTCCTTCACATGATAGCAGGAAGGAGAGGTTTAAATGAAGTGGGTTTGAGAGGTTTGAATGAAGTAGTTATAAAACCATCAGATCTTGTGAGAACTCACTCACTATCATGAGAACAGCCTGAGGGTAACTGCCACCATGATGCAATCACCTCCCATGAGGTCGCTCCCCCAACACATGGGGATTACAATTTAAGATGAGATTTGGATGGGGACATGGCCAAACCATATAAATGTCCTTTGGAGACTTCCCTTAGAATCCTTGCTTTGACATGTAATGCTCATTCTCCATTTCCTACATTCATAAACATTTTGAAAATTAGTATTTAATTATACCAATATTCATGACTATATTATCTCGGTTAAAAAAATTAAACTGTTATATATAAGACTAAATATTTTTTGGTACTATATACCCAGTACCAATGGAGGGTCTATACAGAGTAGAGTTGAAAGTACATATTTGTTCATGTTTGAAAGACGCAACAGGAAACTTGAGATCTGGGTGTACTTACACTATTCTATCATTGTGAAATGTTTTAATAGTGATTTTTTTTTTCCAGACAGAGTCTTGCACTGTTGCCAGGCTGGAGTGCAGTGGCACAGTCTTGGCTTACTACAAACTCTGCCTCCCAGGTTCAAGTGATACTCCTGCCTCAGCCATTCGAGTAGCTGGGACTATAGGTGTGTGCCGCCATGCCCAGCTAATTTTTGTATTTTTAGTAGAGACAGGGTTTCGCCATGTTGAACAGGATGGTCTTGACCTCCTCACCTCAAGATCCACCCACCTCGGCCTCCCAACGTGCTGGGATTATAGGCATGAGCCACGGTGCCTGGCCTTAATAGTGATTTTTATTAAGGTAATAGTATTGAATGATAAATTTGGAAGGCCTAGAAAAAAATAGAATAGAAGAATAAAAATCTCACCCATCATTCTACCACATGAACATAATGTTGATAATCACTCCTAATATTCTTTTATTTATCCCTAAATATTTATTCTTGTAATAAGTGTTCTTTGTTTGTTACATTTTTCGCCCCCCCAATGGTGGGGGGGGGTGGGGGGAGGGGGGGGGGGGGGGGGGCCCCCCCCCCCCCCCCCCCCCCCCCCCCCCCCCCCCCCCGCGCCCGGGGGGGGGGGGGGGTGGGGGGGGGCGCCGGGAAGAAATAAAAAAATCTCACCCATCATTCATACCACATGAACTTAATTTGATAAGCACTACAATATTCTATTATTTATCCCTAAATATTTATTCCAGGCCACCCGTTTTCTCTCCCTTGTAAGTGGCAGAGGCTGTGTGAACAGCAGCTGCAATTGCAAATCTCATTTCAGCTTCCTAAATCTTGTAATTAGAGGAAATCCTAATGAGGGAGCAATAGTTTGGCTGAAATTCTAATTTGCAGTGTTGTTCTGAGTGTTCATTTGTGTCTTGAGGATCCTGCTGTTTGAGAGGGGCCATTGGAGAGGGTGACTCATGGTCTGCCGGTCAGATGCCGTGGGGAGCAGAAGTCTCCAGTGGAGAGGTTTTGATAAATCACCTCTCAGTTGTCTTAGTTATTGAATCTGTAAGTGTGCAATGGGAATAACAGACTGCTTCATCTCCGTCGTCTGGCACATATGTGATGTCAAGGAAAATAAGAATATATGTGATAAAGTTGGCATTACTCGTTGTGGGAAGTCAAGATGATTCAGTAATGTTGCTAGGGTTGTTAACTGACTATTCAGGATAGCAAAAAACAAAACTTTACATCTTTGCCTTATACTTAACATCAAAATCCATTGCAGAGGTAGCATGGCATTGTGTTTGGGCACTGAAATCTATGTAGAACCTGGACTCCAGTCCCAGCTGTGTCACTTACTAGCAAGTGGTCAAGTTACTTCACCTCTATAGGCCTCTATTTCCTCATCTGTAAAATGGGGGTGATAATAGTAGCTACTCCCTTAGGACAGTCATGAAAATTATATGAGTTACTACATTAGTTACTATTTAGCACTATAATCTAAAACAATATTTGACACAAAGCAGGTTCCATACAATTGTTTGATATTATTATTATTAAGTGCCTTAAGGCATTAACTATTTTATTGAAAGAAACCATAAAGTAATCAGAAGGAAATATAAATTAATCAGAAGGAAAAATAAATTCAGATCAGGAGAGTCTCTCTAAGCATGCAGTCAGTGCAAAAAACCACAGAGGACTGATAGATTTGACTACATGAACATTAAAAGTCTGTATTGTATATGTCAAGGAAGTGAAGTATACATTTTACAATACTGAAAAGTAAATAAAGACACACAATAGTTACAACATGTCTGACAAACGTGGAGTTAATAGTTAGGCTTTAAACCCAATGTACTGTGACACCAAAGCTCACACATTGGATTCATGTTATATTCTGGTTGTCATTAGCCCGTGTTCAAAACTATGCATGTGTGCCACTCATAGGAGTGTATGTATGTGTGTATACTTGTATGTATTTCTTTCCTGCTTGATCCATAAATTGTTTAAGTCAGTTTACAATAATACAAAAGGTACAAAATAGCAAAAATTAAAAACAGGAGAAAAAGAAAAAGCAGAAAACATATAAGGAGGACTGAGGCTAAACCAGTTTGGCCATGATGGAGAGTGTGACAAGGGAAACCCGAGCAATGTCACAGCCCAATGTCCACAAGCCCCAGTCTTTGTAATTACATCGGGGGGTACAAATATATATATATATATTTTGATATTGACAACAGCAGAACATTTCTTTTCAGAACCTTCAAAAGAGAGTACGGACTATGTAATGAATCGGAATCTTGACACCATTTTGTCAATAACACTAATTATGATGACGTATTTCATTCTCTGGGTGTAAGTGATGGCACCACACCAAGGCAGGGTACAGTAAGGCGCTTTTTGCAGTTGAGGACACTGATATTGTGCTGGAGCTTGGAGGCCACAGGCCTGGGCCTTCTTGTCTTCAGAGGCCATGCTCGCCCTTCCTCTGCCCTCTGTGTTGGAGGTGGGATGGACACTGCAGGCTGTTCATATCCCAGGCTCCCTGTTGGTTGGCTTCTTTGTTTCTGGCTGGGATTGGCCAATGAGAGGTCCTGCTGGGAGACCAGAGGGTCAGTGGAAGTGAGAAAACAAGGTCTTCCTCGTGCTCCCACTTCACGCTGGGTGGCTGCTTTACCAGCAGCTTCCCATGGACTGGCTTCTGGTGCCAGCTTCTTTCAGGTGACCCTGGGCCTTGGGCTCATTAATAATATCACCTCCTCCCTGGGCCCTTCGGCTCAGGTATGGGAACAGCCTTCCACATTTGCTAATCTTTGGAATACCTGGCTCTTCCTTATTGGCTTCTCAGCTCCTGCATCCCCTGTACAGTCGTGTGTGGCATAATCATGGGGGTAAAATGAAGAGAAATACTTCGTTAGGCAATTTTATTGTTATGTGAGCATCATGGAGTGTACTTTAAGCAGACCTAGATGATAGCGCCTACTGTACACCAGGGCTGTATAGCATAGCCTGTTGCTCCTGGGGTACATACCTGTACCGCATGTTTCTGTACTGAATACTATAGGTAACTATAGCACAGTGGTAAGGATTTGTGTATCTAAACATAGAAAAGGCACAATAAAAATACGGTATAAAAGATCAAAAATGGTACACCTGGCTGCGCATGGTGACTCACACCTGTAATCCCAGCACTTTGGGAGGGTGAAGTGGGCAGATCACCTGAGGTCGGGAGTTCGAGACCAGTCTGATCAACATGGAGAAACCCCGTCTCTACTAAAAATACAAAATGAGCTGGGCATGGTGGCGCATGTCTGTAATCCCAGCTACTCAGGAGGCTGAGGCAGGAGAATCACTTGAACCTGGGAGACAGAGGTTGCGGTGAGCTGAGATCACGCCATTGTACTCCAGCCTGGGCAACAAGAGCAAAACTCCATCTCAAAAAAAAAAAAGGTACACATGTATAGGGTACTTATCGTGAGTGGAGCTTGCAGGACTGCAGGTTGCTCTGGGTGAGTAGTAAGTGAGCGGTGAGTGAATGTGAAGGCCTAGGGCGTCACACAACTATAGATAATAAACACTGTACACTTAAGCTATGCTAAATTTATCAAAATCATACTTCTCTTTCTTCATTAATAAAGTAACCTTAGCTCACATTAACATTTTACTTTATACACATTTTAATTTTTAGAGGTTTTTTTGTAATAACAGCTCCAAACAAACACATTGTATAGCTGTATGAAAATATTTTCTTTCTTTATATCCTTATTCTATAAGCTTTTTTCTGGTTTTAAATTTATATATAAATAAGTATAAATATAAATGTGTATATATATAATTTTTTTGTTAAAAATTAAGACACACACACATTAGCCTAGGCCTACACAAGGTCAGGATCACCAATATCACTGTCTTCCACCTCCACACCTTGTCCTACTGGAGGGTTTTCAGGGCACTAACACACATAGAGCTGTCATCTCCTAGGATAACAATGCCTTCTTTTAGAAGGTACACCTCCTGAAGGACCTGCCCGAGGCTGACTTACAGTTATTTTTTTTTAATCGATGGGAATTCACACTAATGATAAGAAGTACAGTAAATATAGAAACCAGTAACATAGCCATTTATTATCACTATCATCATGTTCTGTACATAATTGCATATGCTAGACTTTTATATGCCTGGTAGCATAGCAGGTTTGTTTCCAACAGCATCACCACAAACACGTGGGTAAATGCATTGTGCCATGATATTGCTATGGCTGCAACATCACTAGGTGGTAAGAATTTTTCAGCTCCACTGTAATCCTATGGGAGTACCATTAGATATTTAGTCTGTCATTGACACAAAACATTGTTATGTGGCTCATGACTGTACCGTAAATGCTTGAAGTGGTTTCTGCTTTTCTGATTGATACAAACATCAGAACTCAATGAATTCAGGAGGTTTCTGGATGATCATATGTTGTCTCACTAATCCGCAAAATAAAACCAATGAGAAGCTTGAAGACTGGCCTCACCATCAAGTCTGCATTACTAATATAAGATTCACTACTTAGTTTAAAGTTGTTCTTTGTGCTACTTCTTTGAGTATTCTTTCCTCACCAAAAGGCTGCATTTGGGTTGAGACTGAGTCTTGCCAACAGACTTGGAGTCCTGGGCCTCCAATTTCAGGACTGGTTAAGGCAATTTCCAGGCAAGCTGCAGTATTATAATCTACCTGAACATCCATTTACACTCAGTACAGTGTTGTATAAGATTTTTGCTGTCATGGAGAATTACCATTTAGATTGAAAAAATGTAATTCATTTGTTTCAGTAATTTATTTCCAAGAAACTTATGACCTGACAAATGTAATGTAATTACGATATTTTGGTTTTCTGTTTTTATGAAAATTGCTTCAATTTCTATGTTAATAAGAAAGAACATATGCATAATATCTCAAAAGACCTATTAATGCCACTTTTCTATTGCCTCTAGGGCTGTGGTCAGCTTAATCAAAATGGTGCTCATAACCAACCTCTCACACGGATTACTCTGTTTATACCTCCCCACCTGTCAAAACCCTGACTGGGATTTGCTTTTCATCCTAAGACTTTCTGAATTCTAACCTCCTTGAAAATTTCTTTTAAAAAAGTGTTTTCATATTTTTATATATAGGTTTTATCAATTTATTATAAAATGGAAGCAGCCCTATTACAGCCATTATTTTTCTTTATGTTCTTTTTTTTTTTTTTTCTATTTCAGTTCTACTATGCTTTGCACTAACGACAAGTACTTCTATCAGGTGGATCTGTTTTTCATATAATGTTAGCTGGTGTTTGTTTGCTTTAAAACAAATGTATAATCACACAAATACTATATTTGTAATGTAGCTAGATAGGAATACATATATTAAAATTCTAGCTAGCACTAGAAATTATGTGTATAGTAATTTAAAACATACTTTTTATGATTGTAAATTGCATACTTAGCAGTTCACTAATTTGGGGGCATTTTTTTTTTTTTTACAATAGAAAAAGATGAGATGAGAGTATTTGTACAAAAGTCATTTCTGGGTTTTAGACTATTACTTTTAAGTAGCATAAATTATTTCCCAATTTTCATATGATGCAGGTTACATTTATCAGCAAAAATAGATGAGGGTTGGATTATATTATCATTTTAAAAGTGTAATGTTAAAACATGTAGCTTCTAATGGCAATATAGTTACAGCTAACAGCATGGACTTTGTTGTTGGAGGAACCTGGATTCTGAGTCTCATTCTGACCCAGGTGTTACCTTGTGCCTCTCTAAGCATCAGTTTTTATGTAACTCAACAATAATAGCATCTGTATCACCCATTATGTAGAGCTGTTACAAAATCATTGGATTTCCTTTGGGCAATTCTTACATGTTTATAGACCTGCCAGTGTCAGGGTTCAGCTCTCATTAATTCCATTCCCTTCCATTGGTCCCTGCTGCACACGTGGCCTAGTGCAAACCAGATGTCTTGCTGCTGGGCACAAGGTGTGGTAAGTCAGTCATGATCCTGGAGTTGGTGTGGGTATTAGGCACTGCCTGCGCTTCTGTGCCTGCCCCTATGCCTGTGACAGACATCAATAATCAAATATGGCACTCTTCCTGTTGCATCAAGGAGCAACTTCAGAATAATTAGTATAGTGATAGTAACTGTAATAATGCCTCTCAACCAGATCAGCAGCCATGTGTGATAACACTTATTTGTTTCAGAATTTTGGGAGATACTAGCTCAAACCCATTATAGAGTAGTCATAGCTTTAGAAGGAAGGATTCTTTACGTATTAGGAAATATACATTATGTAAATGGTGTACCTAAATTGGCTTAATTTGAATTTGCACATAATACCCCAATAGTAATAAGGAAAAATTGGTTTTGTTTTAGAGTTAGCATTTCTTAAAAGCTTGGGAAGCATGAAGACACTTGGAAAAGTTAATTTGGAATAACTTTTATTAAATATGTAAGATTTTAGGGGTATTGCCAATGAAATCTAGATCAAAATAATATGTAATAGGAAAATAGAAATACAAATAATAGAATATATAAATATTTTCATTTACACCTGTTATATTGTTACAGCTGCCTCATTAACTTTATATGCTATCAGCATTTTCAAGATAGATTCAACTGGAGAGTCATAATAATCACATGGGTTGATTATTATTATTACTATTGAGGTTAGAGGGATGTTGTAAACACAAAACTCAATTTCCTGGCTTACAAACTATTGTAATTATTTTCAATTTGAGTTTTTCTGAACAGTGCAAAGCAGCTAAAACATAAGCTTTTCCTGCATGCAGTTGAAAGCTCAGGTTAGTAACATCCATTTGATGACAATATATTTCTGCATGGGCAGACAGGTACTCTTATAGAATATGATTTGAAGGATTTATGGATAGCAATGCATTGTGATAATAGTTTTATCCTTGTGTGTTTTGTTTTTATTTTTTAAAATTTTTATTATACTTTAAGTTCTAGGGTACATGTGCACAACGTGTAGGTTTGTTACATAGGTATATATGTGCCATGTTTGTTTGCTGCACCCATCAACTTGTCATTTATATTAGGTATTTCTCCTAATGCTATCCCTCCCCCAGCTCCCCACCCACTGACAGGCCCCGGTGTGTGATGTTCCCACCCTGTGTTCATGTGTTCTCATTGTTCATCTCCCACCTATGGGTGAGAACACGCAGTGTTTGGTTTTCTGTCCTTGTGATAGTTTGCTGAGAATGATGGTTTCCAGCTTTATCGATGTCTCTGCAAAGGACATGAACTCATCTTTTTTTATGGCTGCATAGTATTCTATGGTGTATAGGTGCCACATTTTCTTTATCCAGTCTATCATTGATGAGCATTTGGGTTGGTTCCAAGTCTTTGCTATTGTGAATAGTGCTGCAATAAACATACATGTGCATATATCCTTATAGTAAAATGATTTATAATTCTTTGATTTTGTGTCCAGTAATGGGATTGCTGGGTCAAATGGTATTTCTAGTTCTAGATCCTTGAGGAATCACCACACTGTCCTCCACAACGGTTGAACTAATTTACACTCCCACCAACAGTGTGAAAGTGTTCTTATTTCTCCACATCCTCTCCAGCATCTGTTGCTGCCTGACTTATTAGTAATGATCGCCATTCTAACTGGCGTGAGATGTATCTCATGGTGGTTTTGATTTGCATTTCTCTGATGATCAGTGATGATGAGTATTTTTGCATATGTCTGTTGGCTGCATAAATGTCTTCTTTTGAGAAGTGTCTGTTCATATACTTTGCCCACTTTTTGATGGGGTTGTTTTCTTCTTGTAAATTTAAGTTCTTTGTAGATTCTGGATATTAGCCCTTTGTCAGATGGGTAGATTGCAAAACTTTGCTCCCATTCTGTAGGTTGCTTGTTCACTCTGATGGTAGTTTCTTTTGCCATGCAGAGGCTCTTTAGTTTAATTAGATCCCATTTGTCTATTTTGGCTTTTGTTGCCATTGCTTTTGGTGTTTTAGTCATGAAGTCTTTGCCTATGCCTATGTCCTGAATGGTATTGCCTAGGTTTTCTTCTAGGGTTTTTATGGTGTTGGGTCCTTGCATATTTTAATAACTAATGACTTGGGAGGCTGAGGCAGAAGAATCTCTTGAGCCCGGAGTTTGAGACCAGCTTGGGTAACACAGGGAGACTGTTTCAAAACAAAACAAAACAAAAAGCAAGACAAAAGAAAGACATTAATGAGTTTCAAGAGAGTTTGAGCTCCTTGATAGCCTGACAACATTAGGATGAGATGCTTTTGTCTCAAGGTGTTTTTCCCAAAATCATTACTACTGTTTTTGGTCATAGTGCTTAAGAAGTTTTACCTTTTAATAGGTAGAAAATACTACAAAAGCAAACCGGTCCCTGAAATAAAACAAAAATTAAAAACAGAGAGTAAGGTAAAGGAGCAGGTAGTGGGGGACTTAGGAAGAAAGTTTTGAAAAAACACCTTTCTTCTAAAGGTGGTCCCTGTTCATATTAATATTTTCATATGAAGCTTGTGACTCAGATATCTTTTCTTTGATTTTTAAATGGAAAGTGATAATTTTGTAAATGTTGCATTGACTATTATTTCAGTGTTTTTAGCCTGGTAGCATTTTCTCTTTTAAACAGAACTGTTTTACACAAAGCTTATAAAGGTAGGGGAAAAGATAAGAATGGGTGATGACTCGTTGAAAGGGAGGGATGGGTTGAAGGAGGTGAAGGACCCAGAACTCTTGCAGCTCAGCTTCCCTTTGCTTTCATCTCCCACGGACATGGGCTGAATTGTGACCCCACACCCCCAAATTCATATGTTGAAACCCTAACCCCTAGTACCTCAGAATGTGACTGTATTCAGAATTAGGGCCATGAAAGAGGTGATTAAGTTACAATGAGGTCGTTAGGGTGGGCACTAATCTAACATAATTGGTGTCCTTATAAAAAGAGATTAGGATTTAGACTTTGCTCAGAAACTATGAGAGAGCACATGCACAGAAAAAAAGACCATGTGAAGAGGCATCTAGGGAGTAGCCACCTGCAAGCCAAGGAGAGACCACCCTGAGGAAACAGTTGATGGCACCTCGATCTCAGACTTCCAGTCTGCAGAACTGTGAGAAAATACATGTTTGTGTTTTAAGCCACCCAGTCTATGGTATTTTGTTATGACATCCCTACCAAACCATTATATACACTTCTTTGCTTAAGAAGCGTAGCTCAGGATAACAGGGGCTTGGAATAATATGGCTTGAAACTCTAAATAAAATTATAATAAATCATGTTAAATTATTTAAAAGAATCATTTATGTGGACAAAGTAGGATTCATCCCAGGAAGGTTCTTTTCTTTTATAGTATGCATTTATAGATAAAACTTATGTTCACCTTGATAAGGTTTTTTCAGCACCTCAACCCACAAATAGCCATTCTTAATTTAGAGGGGTGCCTGAGAACAGAGGCAGTATATTAAGTATTGGGAAAGAGACTATTTCCTATAGATGGCAGTTCACTTTCCATCTATGAGGTAATTGGAGTAAGCTGAATAGCTGAGGATTTGGATCATCCTATAGCATCTTTGAGGATCTCCTGGTTTTCTGCTGTTCTTGGTTCATCATGGTGGCCCTGAGGCGTGGCTTATTCCTCATGGTCTTTGGACACCAACTCTCTGGTCCCCAGGTTCACATGCTCGGTACCTTCTCTTCTCACCTGTGCTCTGTTCCTCTTACCTCACCGCCAGCCCTCTTACCAAGTCCAAGTGGCCACTGCCTTGCCACTTGAGGACTTTGATCTGCAGCTGCTTTTCTGTCAGGCTGTGCCACAGCCCTCCCATCTCTCACACTGCCCTGCAAGTGGGTCACAGTCTGTACAGTCCCTGATCCCCCTTTGATGTATGCAGGGGTTCTGTCTCCTCATCTCCACCTTAGTCCCCGGGTGATGGTGATGGAGCCTCAGACCCATCATCTGAAACTACACAGCGTCTAAAACCTAGTTATGCCCTTGCTTTCACAGTTTGGGGAGATCTTTTACTTCACCTACACATTTAATTTAAAATGTTAGGGATTTGTTCTAATTCAAAAGAGAAACTATGAAAGAACTGTTGAGAATAACCCTAAAGAATTGTTTCATTATTGTAAAAAACTGGAAGCAACCCAAGTGTTTACCAACAAGGGAATGATTGATCACATCAGCTGGGGTCTATTCATGTGATAACATATTATGGAGTGATTAAAACTTAGATGCTTGAAAAATGTGTGGTGAGATGATACAATTCTTAGGATATAATTTGAAGAAAAATAGGATTCCAGAAGTGTAAAAATAAATAAATAACTGCAATAAAAGAACATAAGGAAATATGTCAAATGCAAATGGTAGTGTTTGCTGGTTGTTGAGATAAGAAATTTTTGTTTTCTTTAGACTTTTCATGTTTTGGTAACAGATATCTAAATCAGAATTATTCCTAAAACTTTTGGGATTATTTTTGTTTTCAAATATGATTCATTTAAAAATAATGTGTATTATTGCTCTTCTCAAGGTATTTGAAAGTCATGGATCATGTGTAAATCTTTCATTCCCCAAATATTTACTGAGCCCCCAAGAGAAAGACCGGAGCTTGCAGCTATTCAGGTCCTGGGAGCCAGATTCTTAGATTCAAAACCTAGTTGTAGTACTTTTTGGTTGTATGACTTTTGGAAAGTTACTCTAGTCAGGCCTTTCTTTTTGTGGAGCTTATAGTCTCCTAGGAAGTTGTGGTGTGAATACTCACCAAATACCATGGAATGAAATAATGTAATCATGATGTGTTTATTGAGGCATCTGATTTAGTAGGTTCTCAAATAGAATTTGAGAATAGTATTTGAGAATAAGTGATTGAAATAAATAAATGAAAAATAATTGGTTTAGAGAGTCTTCTCCCTACAGAAGATTGGTTGGTTCTATGGGGGCATTTATGTGTGCAATTAATAGGTTGCCCCTGGGTGAACCATGGAAAGTACTTATCCATTCACTCACTCATTCATTCATTCATTCATCATTGAACGCTTAATAAGTATCTGCATGTGTAGTGATAGGCCTGAAAAATCTCTTTCTAATGCCTTTTCCTTAGAAAATACATTTTAATTCAAATAGGAAAACATAACATGCTTAACAATTGGTTTTCCAACTGGGTGCAAATGAAGTTGACTTCAAGGTACTATGGTTGAATTCAGGTACTCATGGCTATGCTCAGTAAGGAGAACTTACAGAAACATTCAGGTAAGCTGCATCTGAGACTAATGATGGCTTGAAATTCTGTTTCAAGTTAAGCTTTACTCCTTTAAAGGAGAGGAAAAATAAGTATGAAGACACACTCCTTGCATTGCTGATTTTTATTTGTTTGTTCCTTTAGCTGCAGTGTTAATAATGGCACATCACAAATAAAAGATGCTTTTGGTTTATTTTTCTTTCTGTTACGTTTTCATTCCCCTTTTCTCCATACCCCTCTCCTCTTCTTCCTCTCTTCTCCCTCTTTTTGTGTTCAAGTCATGATTTCTTTGAGTATTTTGTTACAAGTCCAATATTGCCTCAGAGGCTGAGACTGTGAGTCTTACCAGCCCCTCTAGACTTAGGATTCCTCAACTTTTGCCTTGGATCTGTCACTTCCCTGGTGTGAAAGGCCTTTAAGTCTTTCTTCCCTTCTCTGCTGTGCCAGTAGGTGATAATACATATTTATGAACTAGCGATTCTTTCTTGATGCTGTCAGAGTATTATAAATGACATCACCCAATTTAAGACGTGCTTTAAAATTAATTGATTTAATTAGAAAAGGAAACTCTAAAGCAGTTAGCATGGACTCGCCCTGACAGACAACTAACTGCTTAGTGCTGCCAGACAATGATGGCTTTCTCTTTTGAATGTCAGATTTATTGGAAAGAATGGAAAGTGTCAATGTGTTTTGCTTAGGATTAAACAAACCATTTTTTTTTCTTTCTCTGTCTAGGGAGGTTGCTCTGTGCTTACCTTGCTGCCTTTTTTCATTTTTCTTTTTCAGCCTCACTTTTCCATCTGTGAAATGACTTTTTTCTTCCTCTCCTTCATTTCCACCTATCTCACTTCCCCACCTTGTTTTCTACGTGGCCTTCATCTGAAGTCCCACTGTTTTTGGAAAAGTCTTCTGTCTTAGCCTGGGCTGCCATAACAAAAAACCATATAGACTGGGTAGTTTAAACAATGACACTTTTTTTTTTTTTTCCCTTACGAGTCCAAGATCAAGGTGTCAGGAGATCCTGGGTCTGGTGAGAAGCCTCTTCCTGCTTTTGCAGATGGCCACCTTCTTGCTGTGTTCTCTTATGGCAGAGAGAGGAAACTCTGGTGTCTGTTTCTCTCCTTATAAGGACGTTAATCTCATCATGGGGGCTCCATCCCAAGGACCTCATCTAACCTATATGCCTCCGAAAGTACCATGGCATTGAAGATTAGGGTTTCAACAAATGAATTTCACTGGGATGCAAACACTCAGTTCTCAGCACCCTCCTTCATCTGAACCAGAAGTGGTTCCACCTTTCTCCTTCATTTAGGGTTCCATCAAGTGCCAGTCATGAAGCTCTCTGGTTTTATTTTTCTCTTCTCTACTTCTCTCTAAACACGATAAGCTCAGGAATGCCAGCATTTTGCCCTCTCTCTGTCGTGCAGTGCCTAGCACAATGCTTGACACATGTTGGCGCTCTGTTTCTTGACTGAGTCAGGGACTGATGCATGACCCATTGTGCTGGTACCTCTGGGCTGTACACATGATACTTTCTAGAGGATAAGACAGGGCCAGCAGTCTACCCTCATGAGAGGAACCAGGTATTGCTCATTTAGCTTGGAATGTTGATAACTATTAAACAGTCATACTTTCAGGGCTGGAGGGGAACTTCGTGGTTCGTTATTCAACACCTACCTATTTCCAGATGGGAAGGATGAATATAGGAGAGGTTCAGTGACTTGCCTGAGATCTCACATGGCAGTGGCCATATGCCTGCCCTGTTAGTTTAACCATGTGCCTGCTGTGGGTCTTGGTTACTGGCCTTCAAATACTGACATGTAAGTGCTTCAGAAAAGGCTAAGCATCTGGTGATGCTTCATTAAAGATAACTTTTCCTAGTGAAAGAATTAACTTGCTTTAATTGAAAGGATGGGTTTTGAAGTTTCCTGATAGCCCAAGTCTGAGAGAACAAGTAATATATATAACATATCATCTAGCCAATGCCAGAGCTATCACAGTCTGATTCTAGAGAATAAAATAGCCAGACTGCAGCCTCACCCCAGACCAAGGAAATCAGAATCCCTGAGGATGGGTCTAGTGCATCAGTATTTTAGACGCTTCCCAGGTCATTGTGCTGTGCTGCAGCTAGCCTTGGGAACCACCCTAGGAGAAGTACTCAATTGAAAACTTTTGGGAATGAGGTAGGCTGCAAACAACACAAAATAAAACAAACAAGCATGCATTGTGCTACTGGCCTGGATTTAGAACAAGTTCTCTTCTTGAACAGACATAACCCATCTGACAGTGCTGTTTGGATGACAGGAGTGTGGCCCGAGTCACGTTGCACTACTGATAATACTGTAAAGATGTCAGAGCTTTACTTTCTAAATGCTTGTGCCAGCTAGCTTGCACTGTGTAACAAACCATCCCAAAACTTAGTGGCTGAAAACAACAAATGTTTATCATTTCTCTCCATTCAATGGGCCAGGTGGGAAGTTCTCCTGGTCTGGGTTGCCTCAACTAATACCAGCTGAGGTTGTGAGTGTCACAGCTGGGGCTGGATGGACTGATTGGGGTGGTTGATTTGTTATTGGCTGGGGCAGTTGGGATGACATGGCTCTGTGTACTGCATCATCTAACAAACTAGCCTGGGTTTGTCCGCAGAGAGGAGGGCCCAGGATTCTTAAGCAAAAGAAAGTAGAATCATGAGTAGGGACTTTTCAAGCTTCAGTTTGCCTATAGTTTGTTAAATTCTCATTGGCCACAGAAAATCCGTTGGCTAATTTCAAATTCAAGGATGGAGAGAGAGCCTTCACCTCTTCATGGGAGGAGCTGAAGGGTCACACTGCGAAGCAGTCTACATACAGGAAATGAAAGATTTTGTGGGCATTTTTGTAACCACAGTATACCAATGAACAGAATTCCATATGAAACAGAAGAAATTATCTGTAGATGCACACTTATTTTATCATTTGCTTTGTGCTTCAAGTGGACTAGCTAGGTGATCCCAGCCACTAATCCATGGATACAGGCACCATAGGTGCCAGCTGTAAGAGGAGCACGACGGGGTCTCCTGACCTGAGGTGATTCATAAGCTTGGCATCCTGAAGCAGCAATAGGTTATTGGAAGCACAGATCTGGAATTCTAGTCCCAGTTCTATCACTTACTAATTATGTGACATTAGGCCAATTACTCCAACCTATAAGCCTCAGTTTTGTCATCTGTAAAATGGGACTAGTAATGGTACCTATGTTATAGGGTATTTGTGAGGCTTCAGTGGAATAAAGCATACAGCACCGTTCTTGGCACAGCATAAGTATTCAGTAAGTGAGGTTGTGAAAATTAGACATCTCCAAGTGTCAGCAAGACAAGGTGGACCTTCCTTCATTTCTATATAGCCTGACTCAGGGATCCAACTGGTCATGTGAGCCTGTTGTCAGTGAGAGCTGACTGGGGCATATTGCTGGGATCTCTGGCTCCCCATTCCGTCGGGAAACCCAGTGTGCCTGACTTTCTTCCAGGACGTTCTGTAGAAACCACTGTCTGTTTTTCCCGAGCCTAAAAATTAGATTTACACCTCATCGTCCTTCATCTATATTCACCTTGTATGGGTGAGCTGTAAATGAGGCAGACCTTTGACTGCTCTGTTCTTTGCTGTTGCCATAATCAAGAGAGAAGCTGAAGAAATACGGCTGGGTAACTGGTTGTGATTTCAGTAGTGGGCCTGCTGGGTTTGCCCATGGGCCATGTTACAAAATGCTGGCAGCTGGCAAGCTGTACACTTTGTGGGTCCCTAGGAACCTGAGAAGGCTGGAAAACACATGAATTATACAGTTCGACAATGTGAACATGAAAAGGGCATGTCCTTTGTGACTTTAGTTTTTCATTAAATGAACTGTTCTTGGATTCAGAATCTATCTATAAATTTCCTTATGTCTCACTGTTTACTGTATGGTATGACGCTGCCAGTATAGATTAAAAGGAATGACTACAAATAGAATAATGCAAAATAAGCTTCTTTATGCAGGTCTGTTTCTTGCATAGGTGCCAATTGCAAAAACAGGGCACTGTTATTTTCTTTCATCAATTGTCACTCTAGATGCCTTTTGTCCAACCACGTTGATCGGCCTGGGTCACCGGAGTCCAGTGTGTCAGCAGGATGTGTCTCAGGACAAATGCTGAACCAGCACCAGTGTCTTTCTAAGGCAACTTCCTTCGAGATGGGGAAATTGTTACATAACATGTTGTTTTACATCTCTTAACCTACAAATATTCCATTAAAAGAAAATGCTTTATGTCTTTCTCAACCAGATGTTTACTAACTGCCTCCTCCCTCCTTCCCATCATTGATCCTGTCTTTCCCACCATCTTGCAGATGAAAAATAGCATTAATCAGCATTTAAAATTGTTCCTCAGATTTAACGTTTGGCATTGGAGACAACTTCTTAAGTCCAGAAGAGTTTCCATTCTCTGAGCGAGCCAGGATGCAGTATAAAACTAGACCCCTAATTTCAGAGCTCTGTTGCCAAAGGCTGTCTCTTTGAAATTCCAAGCAATGGATTTTGGTCAGGTGCACTCCACCTGCTTCTGTCGCCTGTGGATGGTGCAGAACCCCTGGTATATGGCAGCCCCAAACCATCAATACGTCGCCCTTGAGCTGTGTGTTGTGGAACCGGATCAAGAGCCATCTGTTACGTGCTCTTGATTAGATGGACTTTCTCTAGAAACTGTGCTTACAATGTTCAGGTAGATTCTTTTCTTTAGCACTGAAGTCAAGATGATAGAACATTCTGAAAATTCATAGGCAGCTTTGTGGTCACATTGTCTTGCAGTTTTTACCTCTTAAATATTTCATGAATCTTTCTCTTTTTTCCTTTCCTGTATTTTTCTTCATGTAACACGAAATACTTTTTTAGAAACAGGGCCTCATTGTCACCCAGGCTGGAATGCAATCCTTCTACCTCAGCCTCCAGAGTAGCTGGGGCTACAGTGTGTACCACCATGCCTGGCTAATTTTTTTTATTTTTAGTAGAGACTGGGTTTTGCTATGTTACCCAGCCTGGTCTCAAACTCCTAGTCTCAGGCAATCCATCTGCCTTGGCCTCCCAAAGTGCTGGGATGAATTACTCTTTAAAATTATTTTATTTAATTTTTTTTAATGTCTCTCACAATAGAATATAAATTCCATAAAGGAGGGCCTTTGTCTTGTTCACAGCCGTATCTCCAGAGATTACAGCAGGGCCTGGTGTATTAGTCTGTTCTCATGCTGCTAATAAAGACATACCAGAGACTGGGAAATTTATAAAGGAAAGAGGTTTCATTGACTCACAGTTCAGCGGAGGCCTCAGAAAACTTACAACCATGGCGGAAGGGGAAGCAAACACATCCTTCTTTACATGGCAGCAGCAAGGAGAAGAACGAGTGCCCAGTGAAGGGGAAAGACCCTTATACAACCATCAGATCTTCTGAGAACTCACTCACTATCATGAGAACAGGGATAGTGGGAAACTGCCCTGATGATGCAATCATCTCCACCTTATCCCTCTGACAAAATGTGAGGATTATGGGAACTACAATTCAAGATGAGATTTGGGTGGGGACACAGCCAAACCACAACACCTGGGTTAGGAACTACTATACCCATGGCTGTGATAACTGCTATAGCTGTGTTGCTTTCATGTAATCATGTGTAGTTTAAGTAGTTGTGGGATGAATGAATGGGTATAGCTATGCCTGCCCCTTGGTTCAGTTTCTCTTTCTCTTTCTTGCCTACTGTTTTATCCCATGCTTTCCTTGTTTCCCACCCTGAATCAATTCCTCTACACAGCTGTCCTGGACCATATCATCCCCTTGTCCTCCTAAAAGGATCTGCATTGCTCTTGGGAATTTGGTGTTGTAGTCCAATGACAATGAACTGAAGCATAGTATTATTCTACGCCAATACTTCTCCTTCTGGCCTCTCATTCATTCATCCAAGTCAATTTGCTTGAGCATACGTATGCTCAGATATTGAGCATAGTACCCAAGACTTAGTTTTCCCCCCTTGCCGTCCGCTGTCCCTCCCGCTCTAGTAGTCCCCAGTGTCTGTTGCTGCCATCTTTATGCCTAGCACATAATGGGGATAGTGGTATACCAGACAAAGCCCTTTCCCTCTTGAAACTTATGGTGGAATTGGGAAACAGATAACAAATGAGGAAACAACTACATAAATAATGTAGTAACATTTGCTGTGACAAAAAATAAAGCAGAGCAGGGGGCAGAGAGTGCAGGAGTGGAAGGTGGTAAGAGTGATGTACTTTCTCCTTTGCTAGAAGCACCTTTTCCCTTCCCTTCTGCCTGAGTCGCTCCCAGTTATCCTTTAAGAAGGAGGCTGAAAGCCCTCCTTGACTGTGGGACTATGGTGAGCGAGGGCCTTCCCTGGTGTCTCCTTGTATCTGGTGAGTGAGCCCGTCCAGGCACACTGGGCTTTACACTTATTTCATTTCTGAAACCCCGTCTCAGCTGTGAGCTCCTGAAGGCCTGGGTGGTTTCTCATTCATTTTTTCTCTCTTATGCCTAGCAGAGTCTGGCATACAGCAGGTGTCTAATAACAGTAAAAGTTATTCAATGCTCACATCACTGCTTCGGCTAGTATTTTCTTTAGGGGAACCAAAAGATAGCAGGAATGAGATCACATTTTTTTTTAAAGGTTGGGATGTTCTTTACAAGGTTAAGTTTTGTTGAATAGCTTTCTTTTCCTCTGTTTTTCAAGTTAAAAAGCATTAATTTTATCTTCTTTTGATTTTTATTTTTAATATTTATTTTATTTATTCAAGTTTTATTTTAGATTCAGGAGATACACGTGCAGGTTTGTTGCCTGAGTATATTGTGTGATACTGAGGTTTAGGGTACAATGGATTCTGAGCATAGTACCCAATAGTTAGTTTAGCCTCCTCCCTCCCTCCTCCTTCCCTGCAGGCTCTAGGAGTCCCCATTGTCTATTGTTGCCATCTTTATGTCTATGTGTACCCAATGTTCAGCTCCCACTTATAAGTGAGAACATGTGGTATTTGGCTTTCTGAATAAAATTTTTTTTTCTAATTTCTAAAGTATATATGCTTATAGAACATTTGGAAAACACTATAAATTATGAGAAAAAAGTGAGAAAACCCATAATTTGATCCCTGTTGACTTTAGGCAGTGGAAATATATTTGCTCCTAGCCTTCAGATCTATCTAATTTTTATAATTTTCTTATTATCATACAGAATTTTTCACATAGTAAAATACTGTGAATATTTTCCTCTGTTTATGAAGATTCTGGAAATGTATTTATTATTAAGCCTAGCATTCCTTATTATAATATTCCTTAAAACCTAACACATGGGAATTCTTTGACGATGGGGCTGAAGTTAAATTCCTCCAGAGGAGATTTTTGTTTGTCAAGGCCAGCCCTTGCAGGTACCATCAATGAGGGGACTATGTGGTAGGACTGCTTTATTATTTATGTATGTACGTATTTATTATTTTTAAAGACAGGGTGTCTCTCTGCCACCCAGGCTGGAGTATAGCGGCATGATGATAGCTTACGGCAGCCTCAAACTCCTGGGCTCAAGCAATCGTCCTACCTGTAGCTGGGACTACAGGTGTGAGCCTCCATGCTTGGCTAATGTTTTTTTAACTGTGTTAGAGACAAGTTCTCACTATGTTACCCAGGCTAGTCTTAAATACCTGGCCTCAAGTGATTGTTCACCGGTCTCCCAAAGAACTGCATTAAATGAAATTCTCCACTTGAGGTTCTAACTCATGCCCTGACATGGGACTGTGGACCTCAAATGCCGTGGCCAAGTTGTGCTCACCACTTCAAGGAAAGCATTTCTTTCCACTTCCCCCAAGAGCCAGGTCAAAACAGGCAACTCTTCTTTATGCTCTCCTTCTGGGCACAGGTATAATTCTAATTTACCATTTGCAGGTAAATTAATTCACACTGAAAGTATAGCCCCTTGGGTCTTAACCTTATGCAGGTTAAGGTTGGGGAGAAGAGGGTGTGCATCTCCTGGTAGACTTCTCACTCTGGCTTAGCTGTATCTAAACTTTATCTCTGGTTGGTACCACCAGTGCAGCTGTCAAAACAGTGGAAGATGCCCTCTGGGCTAAAGCCTCCCAGACCATGCTATTGGCCTTGCGGAATTCCTGACTTTCTGCTAGCTTAGCAATGCATTGAAAACAATGCTTATATTTTGTCTGGAAATTTTGAGTGGGAGGGTTGTTCTGGGTTTCTAGCCCACTCATCATGTAAGAAGTGGAAATGCCAGTAATATATTTAACTAACTATTTTTGGATATTTAGTTGGTCATTACTGTTTTGCTATTATAAATAAAGTATTTATAATGAACATTTTTGTAGTCCTATCTTTGGGCATATCTTTGATTATTTTTTGAACATATTTATAGAAGTAGGATTGCTGGGTCAATAAGTATAGACGTTTTAAAAGATTTTGATAAACGCTGCCAAAGTATACGCCAGAAAGACTAAATCAAATTGACTTCACAAAAATGCTCATTTATTTATTTTATCCCTCAAGAGAACATGATTTTGAATTCTTCTGAGACTTACACATGGAGCAGACAGGAAGGCCCAGGATGCATTTGGAGTTATTTGAGTTTCAGATTTACCTAGTTATCTACTGAATTTGGGAAGCCACCAGAAATCATAATGTGCTCAAATCCAAGATTCTTCATGGGCTTCAAAGGGAATGAGGCTTGGGTGGACTTGATGAAAATGCCCAGAATGTGGCTCTCTGCATCTTCCTGGTGTCAGGAAGCTAGTCCCAGCCAGGCAGGGGAGGTGGAGCAGTGTGGACAATGGAATGTGATGTGGCAGAAAGGATGCAGCTGGGGCTGCGGGTCACTAAGGTCCCCAGCACCTTATGAGGAGTGCTCTTTTGGAGGCAGAGTCTAGTGGTGCTTGAAGAGCCCCAGCTATTTGGTTGTAAATTCTCTAATAAGCTCAATACTCTTAACCACTCTGGCGAAACCAGGAAATGATCTCTATTTTTCATCTGTGGCCAAAACCAAGCTCTTTTTTAGCCTACAGAGTTGGAGGATGAGACTCCAAGCATGTGATTCCAGCCCTGCCCAGAGGGCTTTGCTATGAAAACCACCAGGCTCCAATGGATATCAATTTGAGTTTTGGAGTTTTATTTTACATAAATCAAATTTTGGCAGTACTTAAGGCCCCATCAAGTATAGTGAAAGCTCAAGAGGACAATATTTAATCTGAATAAATATCTATTGTCCTTCCTTGGGTGCAGGCTTGTTTTGCAATTAGAACTTTAGAACTTTGACTCAGTGTAATATACATTTAAATGCACACTGCTTGGTGTGCTTTAAAATGGCACGTGTGAACCCTCAGTAACCTATTTCCAGACATCATTTTTTAATTCTGTGACTATGTATATTTGCATATGTGTTTTAAAACTACACAAAGCCTGCCTGCAGCCCCGTTGGGTTCAGGATGGGTACACTGGAACAGTGATGATCCCCAGGGCCAGAGATTGTCTGGGACTCTATCAGCCAGAGCTTGGCAGGCAGGAAGCAGAGTTCATCACAGATGGTTCAAGAGGCTTTACTGCATGGACTGTTTGTGGAAGTATGGGAAGTGTTAAGGGAATCGGCAGTGGAGTTGAGGCCCCCAAAGACCAATAACAATAGCACAAAGCTATAACCACTGCAAGGCCGGAAGAGGCAAGGAGAGAAAATAGTACGACTGGTCCCGGTGAGATCAGAAGTAATAAAGGAGAGGTCTCCAAACAGGTGTGAAGTGACCTAGGGACTGCCAGAAATAGTTCAAAGCAGGATGGAGCAGGGCCTGACATTTCCTCTCTTGCTGGTGTCTCTCCTGCCAGTTTACAGGAAGTTAAGATCAAGGGAACCTGGGGAATGCAGTCCATTGGGTCAGTGCCCCAGGGCAGAGGGAACAACAGAGATTGGATTTGGGGCTGGCGGAAGGTTGGATCTTTGTCTCTGGAAGGTCTCAATGTACATGTATTTCACAGATAGTTTTATTTAATTAGTTGTCATTTGCATCATGAAAGAGTGATAGAGAGAAGAGGAGGAGATGAGAAAACTTTAGCTTCTACTTAGCAGAGTGGGGTCAAGGTCATGAACCTTCTCCAAAGCTCTTTTCCTCCCTTATCTGAGCCTAGCTGATATTGAATTATTTACACAGGGAAATTAATGGTGCTGATGTATGCATCTCAGTAACCTGACGTACACCTGGCAGGGATTATAATGTAGAGATTGCGTTTGGGCACAAGTGGTCTTCAGGACCCTGATTGGAGATGCAGGTCAGTAAACAGAGGAGGAAAGGAGGCTCACAGAGCCTTGGTGACTTATTCCACGTGACAGAGCTTATACTTGGCCAAATCAAGACATCTAATTATTAGCTCATGTTGCTTACTTCTGGGTGTTGTATAAATTGAGTATTAAATTAAAATAATTACTCCTAAGGAATGTGCATAGGGATTTGCCCACATCTGACAAATGAGAGCAGTTCTGGTGCTCATCCAAATGATCTGTGCAGACCTTCTGCATCAGAAACCTGCCAGGTGGTCCTCATGCCAGCCAGGCCGAGGAGCTCTGTTTCTGAAGTGCAGGGGGTCCTGGGGTCTGGATCTCTATGGTGTGGCCCAGAGTTCCCTCCGAGTCCATTTGGTACAGATTAGTCTTGCAGGATACTCATTTTTGACAAAAGCGTTCTCTTGTCAGAAAAGAAAAATTGGAGAACACTACATTCTGCATCTTCCTCTTGGAGATTCAAAATGTACTTGATGTATTAAGTCTATATGAAGTTTTCTAGTTTCCTGGATAATTTTCTTTGAGAGTGAATTATCTAAATTTACGCTTTTTATCTTTTGTTTTTCTAAGTACTTATGTAATCCTTTAATTTGGCCTTTAACTCTCAGGAGAGTGTATGTCCACTCCATATTCTAAATTACAGAGGCATTTAGGAATTTAAAAGGAAGGGCATTTCAATTACTCACGCACCCATGTTAATTCCTGAGTGTGATGCAGACATTTCTGTACTTTTCCAATTTTCTAACGGTTTGTTGCTTAACATTTCCTAGGCAGCCTACCTGGGATGTGCAGCCACAGATATTTCTCTCCCTCATTCTCTCTGTTTCTCTCTTCCTCTCTCCTCTTTCCTTAGCATCCCTTTGGCTCTTCACTCACATCCCTGGGTCCATGGGCCATGGAGGAAGGTTTTTGCACTATTTAGGTCCTAGGCATCCTTGGAGGATGCGTAGCCCTTCAGACTATTTAGACAGACACACAAAATGAAACTTTCTCCTGCTAATACTGGCAACCTTTCACGGCATAATTTAAGTGTACTGTATGCTAACAAAGTCTGGGGACTCCTAATAAGAAGTAAGGAGGGAAAGGAAAAAAGAAAGAAGGCAATAAATGATGGGGAGAGAGAACCTGCATTTACTTCAATTATAAATTTGAAAGAAGCATTGACTATTCTTCCTATTTGCAGATGCTCAGAACAGGGCAGACATGGTGCCTTGTTCACAGCCACATGCTGAGGAGGGATTTGGTTGCTGATTGCTCCTTAGGTTTTGGAGGAAGAAGTGAAGATTGATTCAGTGTTAATGATGCTGTGGCACACAAAACAGGGTTAAAGCCTTTTTCTTATTTTATGTCAAAAGTCATCGTAGGAAATTTGACATAGATTTGCTGTTATTTATGACTATAATTGCCTGATGTTAAAAACCCCTGCTTGCAATCTGAGTTGCTTGAAACACTGTTTCTGAAATACAAAACTAGATGCAGCTCATCTGGTTTCAGTTGTTGTTTCCACATGAAAGGGCAGGATCATCCACGGGGGTTCTGAGCAAGCCACTGATGGCTTATCATTTGGGGTCATGGTCAGGAATAGCTTCATGTATGTTACTGTTTCATTTATGTGAAGTTGTTGAATGTCAATGAGCCAGAAATTCAAATTTAATTCACATTTTTAGGACAAAAATGTGACTAATCAGAGTGATTCCACTTCCTATGGAGATTTGCCGAATCATCTTTTTATAAAAATCTAATGGTGATGGCTTCATTAAAATGCAAATTAAACTACAAACACCCAAAACCCAGCCAACCATCCAAAACACTTAAACATTTGGAAATATTTCTGTCCTCTGCTTTAATAGACATTGGAGACATGGAAAGGTGAGTGGTGGGAGAGGGAGGAGGGATGATAAATTACCTAATGGGTACGATATACACTACTATCCAGGTGATGATTACACTGGAAGCCCAGACTTCACCACTATGCAATATGTAACAAAATGACACTTATATACCCAAAATCTATAAAAATATTTTTGAAAAAGAATGAGGGAAATGCTGAACATAGATCATGCATTTATTTTAATAACCAACATTTGTGGTGTATCCTGTGATCATTACAACTTCAATCAGATTATCTGATCTTTGTCTGCATCTACATCAAATGCCTGGAATAATGATGTTGGTTCTTCATTTACCTGTAGAGTTTGACCTTGAGTTTGTAATTTAGAACAGGCTTTCCAAACTTTAGTGCACAGATGAATTGCATGGGAATCTTGTTAAATTGCAGATTGTATTCTGCCATAGGGTTGTTAGATTCTGCATTTCTAGCAAGCTCTCTGGTGAGGCTGATGCTGGTGTGAGGGCCCACTTTTAAGTGTCAGGGATTTAGAGGAGAAAATGTAAGTGGATGAAAGGATTTCTTCAAATAAAGAATCAGCATACTTATTGCTTCATACATTCATCAAGATGACCAACTTATTCTTGGAAGCTATGCTATAACAAGAGTTGGAAGTGTTTACGCCTTTCAGATAACCAGGATGTTGTATTGGTCAGACTACAACATTCTTTCAACATTCTAACTAATCAAATATTACGTGTTGTAAATTATGGCTTTAACAGACACACAGGAGTGGAATAACAAAACCCAAAGTTTTAGAAAGCAAACATATCTCAATCATTTTAAATAGAAGGCAGAGAAATACTTCTATATTATTTCATATAATAAGTTGTGGAACCAGTATGTCTGGTGAATCTAAAGTAATTATCTTGTAAGAATGCAGTCTGTAGAGAGAAGTTTTGTCTTAATAACGTAGTCGGTCATTTTTCTGAAAACAGTCCAGCTTTTTTCTACACTGATTTTTATAATACCTTACAGCCCCTGTGATTTACGCCAAGACCACATGTGGGATTTGATTTCCCTGTGGACATGAAGTAAGGTTCATAGGAAATCAGTTGTTTGTTGTTATTTAGTTTTACTATGCTTAGTCTTTTCTAGGTACTAAGGTCAAAGGTTTTGAATGAAACTACCTTTTTAGCAGGGCAGAAATAACTCATCACATTTTCAGTTTTGTATTCTCTAAGTTGGGCTTTTCTGAAGAACTTTGGAGAGGGATGTAACATCCTTTCTTTATTCTCCTTTTTTCCAAAAACTGTTTTGACTATTCTGCATCTTTTTCTTTTCCAGGTGATTTTGAGAATTAGCTTGTTAATTTCTTCAAAAGAGCCAGATCTTATGTACCTTGTCTGTTATGTACCTATGGTGTTGGTTGTGATTGCCTTGCATTCTCAGTGGAGGAAAATCAACATCTTACCAATAATGATGAAGCTATGTTGTGTAAACTTTTGTGATAAGTCTGCAATCATTAGAAGGGGAAAACAACTCCTGCCCTTTTGATCCAGTAGCTAGAAAGAAATTATTTAGGAAGATAAGGTAAAGGAGTCCTCAGCAAGGCTTCCATTTTAACAAAAAATAAAGCTCCCAAATCATTTCTTTTCTAAAAAAAATCAGCCTGAAAAATCGAGCTGCCAACACAGATAAGCAAGCTGGAAGCCTGCACAGGCGAATGCTGGTGGCTGTGCCAATGGAAAAGGGCTACCTGAGAGCCAGGCATGTTCAACATGGACGATCCATCTTCTGTTTCTTTGTCACCACAGTGAAAAAGCAGACAACATGGCACTGGCCACGTAGAGAACTCATCTGCATAATAAAAGATTAGGGTGAGGCAGCCAGCTTGTTTGTGCACTATGCAAAGGGCACACCTAGTCCTAACCAGTTATTCACGTGTACAAATGGCACATCTGGTCCGACCAATCTTTTGTGCCCTGTGTAAATCAGACACTGCCTCCGCAAGCTCATCTATGAAATTTACACTTCACTGTGGACCAGAAGACCTGCTCAGGACCCCCTGTCTCTGCAGCAGAGAACTTTTTTTCTTTCGCCTATTAAACCTCCTCTTTTAACCTCACTCCTTGTGTGTTCATAACCTTGATTTCCTTGGCATGGGACAATGAACCTTGGATATTACCCCAGATGAATGATGTCACTTCATTTTAGATACCTTCAGTCAAAGGACACATAAAAGGAAAATTAATCTCGGGACCCCAAAATCACTAAGCCAAGGGAAGAGTCAAGTTGGGAACTGTGTCAGGCAAACTTACTTCCATTTTATTCCTAAATAACATAGCTATTTAACACAAAGATTAAAAGGCTGCATACCTCCCTCAAAATTTGCCCACAAGGAAATTCCTAGTAGGCAAAGGACAGACAGAACTCAAAGTCATCACCCTGAGGCTCACATGAGACAAATGCATATATATGATTGCTTCCTCTGCTCCATTGTTTCACTAAGCCAGTGAAAGCATAAGTGACTATTTCTGTAAATTGTATAGTCAGCGGAAGTCTAATCAGAAACTCAAAAGAATGCAACTGTTTGTCTCTTCTCTACCTATGATCTAGAAGCCCCCTTCTCCACCTCAAGTTGTCCTGCCTTTCTAGAGGAACCAATGTACGTATTACACATATTGATTGATGTCTCATGTCTCCCTAAAATGTATAGAGCCAAGCTGTGCCCCAACCACCTTGGGCACATGTCATTAGGACCTCCTGAGCCTGTGTCATGGCGTGTCCTTAACCTTGGCAAAATAAACTTTCTGAGTTGACTGAGACTTGTCTCAGATATTTTGGGTTCACAGCTGAAAACATCCTACTAAACACTTTTTAATAATTATCCTTTGTCAACTGCAGGGCTTATGTTCCTCAAAAGTGTGTGATTGGCAGACCCCATTGTTGTGGGATTAGTATACTCAGGCTTGCTTAGCATGCAAATTGTTTTTGGTCTGGTGAATTGTACTGGTTTGTTTCTGCACTGTAACGCACTGTGATGGTTTTTTAGAAGTGTGTTGGATTGTTTTAATTCATTACTTCTCATAGTTGAAGGGTGAAAGGCAGTGGAAGATTTTGAGCTAAGAATTTTGAGACCCAAACTCTATTTCTGGATTCCCTGTGGGGAGGGTTACGGGAAACCAGCAAGGGATCTAGGGGCAATGGGGGCTGCTGGTGACAATTTTCCCCAGGTCTAAAAACAAAGGGAGGGAGTTTTTATCGAAACATACAGAGAGGAGATGCAATTGTTGGGGCCACCTGAAAGGCAAGGGAATGAGATGGCATCTGGTGGTGGCTGGCTGGGAGATAGCCAGGGGAACCAGCACCCTACCCTCTCCCTCCTCCCACCTTTGCCCACCCTTGCATCTCTTGCTGATGCTTGCCATTGGTTGAGGCCAGAGGGAAGCCAGAGGACCTGGGCAGGATGCAGTTCTTAGAGATTAGCTTCCTGGAGCACCCAGCAGTGTGGAGAAGGGTGGATTATGGATCTAGAGGGGCAACTGGAGAGAATGCGGCATAGAAGTGTCTGCCAGTATTTACAGATGGTGTGAACAGCTAGCGAAATGCAATTCCAGTATCACCTTTTACTTTTCTGTATGCAAAGCTGCTAGGTGCGTCACCCAGGGTCACCGGAATAGAATTCTATGCTTCCCACCCATCTATCATGCAGTCATTCTTATACACCAAACACTGCGTCTTAAAATATCCCCCTCTGATATACCCAAATAGCACACAAGAGAGTGTGATGATATTACCCAAAGCACATACTGGTAACACAGTATTTCTTTGAAGTCCCAATTTTATTTAAAAAATTCCTGCAGGTTTTGTATTTAGCTTTTTATTATAAAATGTCCATGTTAATCATATGAACATGGAAATTTCAGTTTGAGAAGCTCAAATTAAATCTGAAACATAGGTCTCCTACAAAACAGTGTGTAATTTTTTTTTTTTAGAAATTCACTTCATGCAGATCAGACTTTAAAACGGCTGCATAAAATGGAAAATCAAAGCACAGATCAAAGTATAGAAATGTATACAAAAATAGTGTTTCACAAATTCATTCATTTGTCTGTTTATTCATTTGTGTTGATTGCCTGTTCTGCTGGTGAGAAGTGTTTTCAGCTTTTGGTACCCAGAGCTGGAAGCTGTGTGCTCTGCCAGAGGCAGCCTCAGATAGCCAGAAGGGGCAGCATCTCTCTGCTACCTTCCGTTACCTTCTGTCCAAGTTCTCAAGGAAGGTTATGAAGGCACTCAGAGTTCCTTCTTGAGCAATCTTTAGAAAACGACCACATGGACAAACTGAACTGAAAGTACCATGTCCAGCCTTCACCTAGGAGTCATTACCAGAGGAAGTAGGGTTTAGTTTTTTGGTCTGTTAGCAATCATCTCCTTTTCCCTTTTTTTTTTTTTTTTCCATTCAAACCTGCAATATATGTAGAGTTTGTTTTGTATCAGGTTATTTTTATTTTTGGATCAATAAACATTAAAGATAGAAACCATCGGTGAAATTGCTTTTGTGATCATGCACATTGCGTTGAATCTGTCTGAAATCCTTGGTAATTATGTCCTGGCATTTGGGGCATATTGCATGACTTTTGGGGGACCACTTAAGAACCTGGGGAATTGTGGTGGTACCTCACTCTGAGATTGTGCAGAACATCTCCCAATTTGAGATTATGCAGAATGTTTTTTCAAAAGTTATGTAAGTACCCTGTAGCCTATCTCTTTTTCTTCATTTGTGATGTGTTTGTGAGGCAAATTACCAAAAGGCGTCATTTAATAAAAACAGTAAAAACAGGAAGAAAGTTTGCTCAAAGAGGATAGGTGGCCTTCCTGATGTCACTCAGTGGCCCCAGCAGGACTGCGGTGGAAATTTTGGCATGAGAATTCTGGTCACACTATTCTTTCCACCAAAACCAAATCAAATCAAAACAACCCCCCTCCGCCCCAAACAAACTGAACTTTCCAATAGCTTTAAGTCTTGAAAATAAACCTTAAGGGGGAAAAATCAAGCTGTTCTTGGTGTCACGCCAGATCCATCCTTAGACCCCAGGCCCAGATTTTCCTATTCAGGAAGACAGGCATCAGCAGATCTGATGGGGGCATTTGGTCAGGTTTGAATGGGGTCACATGGAAGGATCCCATTTCCTGCTGCCACAAAAGTCTGCTCAAATGTGAGAAGCCACCAGTAAAGATGATTTCTAGAAACGTAGACTGCCACTCTAGGCTTTCTTGGTTGCGTTGGCAACATTGCTGGCACATGCATTGTTCTTGGAATTATAGAATTGCTCAAGAGACACTTACTGAACTGCACAAAGAGAGTTGCCAGCAAATAATTTTCTAAGCACAGATGTTTCCGTAGACTTTATAGTATCCCTTTAGCTCTAAAAGATCCATCTGTGTCATAGAAAGTCGAAGATGTGAGCTTGGCCAAACCCGTAAGAATCTCTTCCATTGGATCTACTGGAAGATCTAAGTTCCCTGTCAGACCTTTGTTATTGCAACTTAAAGTGAAGTTTTTCTCCTTTTTTCAAGGAGAAAAGAAAGAATAAACCCTCAATAAACACTTTTCAGATCAGGCTAGGAGTTTTTGCTTGTGTTCTCATTTAGACTTTCTAGAGTTGGTATCCTCCCATTTCCAAAGATGAAGAAATTGAGTCTCAACAAAGTTAAACATTTGGCAAAGGTTTTCCAGCTCTCAAAAGTGATCAAGTGAGGCCCAGTTTTGTCTGATTTTAGCACTTATTTTCTTTCCACTTGTACCCATGAAGTCTCTTAGAATTCAGTGGTTCTTCACCTTACAGAAACCAGGAGACCCTTCCTCCCCTCCTATTAAAAGGCACAGCCATATTATATTAGCCACAATTCCAGGTGATTCCTGGACATCTTGGGATCTGTTCTTGGACCCCAGATATAGAACCTGGTATCCAGAGAGAGACCATGGTCATTTGTGTTTTCCTGATGCTCCTATGAGACCCCCTTGGTGGCCTGATCCATAATATTCTTACAAGGAGGAGATGTCCTCTGGCCTTTTGCTCATCAGAGGCTAATTCGGTTCCTCTAAGTGAGGACAGAGTAGGGAGAACATATATTTTGTATAACTTGCTTCCTCTCCTAGGGTATTTGAATTAATACAATAACCTATTTTGGGAGGGAGATGATGTCATATAGTTTCCATTTAATGAAAGTATGGATCAAGCAGTTATTATGTTTGAGTTCCTGAAAATATGATATGGTTAGTCAGAGTAGAATCTAAAATAGAAGAAAACGACTTAATTGTCCAGGGGAAAGTAGAAGAGTGTGGTCACCAGGCTGTGTTTCTTTCTCTGCTCCTGTTTTTACGGCATTATAGTATAGTGGTTAGGATCTTACCAGTTTCCTCATTAATTAATGAGTTAAAAAAAATCATTGATATATGTTCACATTGTACTTTATGGGTATTGCGATTTCTTCCTTTTTTTCTTTAACAATATTCTTTGAGACTCGGTAGATGAACATATAATCTTTGGTATTTTTCAAACAGAATTGCCCTTGGAATTTTTTTTGTAGAGATTCCTGAGATTATGTCCCAGGGAACACATTTTGGAAAACACTATTCCAGAAAGATCATGGTAAATCAGAAGGGTAGCTGAAAACCAAATCCTAGCCTTACATAAGCTTGGTTACATACCAGCTATATGACGGAGATCAATTACTTCACCTCTCTAATTTTCAATGTTCTCATGAGTAAAATGAACATAATCATAGCAACCTAACTCACAAGATTATTGGGAGGATTAAATACATTTTTAGATATAGGACACTTAGATCTGTGCTTGATATATTGTAAATTTCCATAGGTGATAGCTAATAAATTAGAGAATTAGAGATTTAGTTTAGTGGGCATTTTTTATAAGAGGAAGAAAAGCAAGAACATGTCCTATCTATCTTCTTCATCTGTTTCATATCCATCACCACTGGCGGCCCCTTCCTGCCTTAGGGAACTTACAGCTCCCATTTGAAATCCTGGGTGGAGTTTTGTGGAATTTTTGTTCTACCTAAGTCAACATCTTCTTTAATATTTGTACGGCAGGTCAGTGTTTTTTCATATTTAATTTTTCATATTTTTTCATATTTAATTTTTTTGAAACAGGGTCTTGATCTCTCACCCAGGCTGAAGTGCAGCAATGTGATCATAGCTCACTGCAGCCTTGACCTCCTGGGTTCAAGCAATCCTCCTGCCTCAGCCTCCCAAGTAGCTGAGACCACAGGCACATGCCACCATGCCTGGCTAATTTCTTTCTTTCTTTCTTTCTTTTTTTTTTTTTTTTGAAACGGAGTCTTGCTCTGTCACCTGGGCTGCAGTGCAGTGGCACGATCTCGGCTCACTGCAACCTCCGCCTCCTGGGTTCAAGTGATTCTTCTGCCTCAGCCTCCCGAGTAGCTGGGATTACAGGTGTGTGCCACCATGCCTGGCTAATTTTTGTATTTTTAGTAGAGACAGGGTTTCACCAGATTGGCCAAGCTGGTCTTGAACTCCTGACCTCGTGATCCGCCCACCTCAGCCTCCCAAAGTGCTGGGATTGCAGGTGTGAGCTACTGCACTCAGCCAATTTTTCTTTTTTAATTTTTGTAGAGATGAGGTCTCGCCATGTTGCTCAGGCTGTTCTCCGACTCCTGGGCTCAGGCAATTCTCCTGGCTTGGCCTCCCAAAGTGCTGGGATTACAGGAGATCAGTTTTTACATTGCTAACTCATCTTTTATTGGTCTAGTGGGTAACTGACATGAAAACTGCCTGAAGAATCTGTATAAAGCAGTCAGGAACAGACCTGTTCTGTGGTGAATTTCCCAAATGTAGAACCCTCTCTGGCTTCTGCGGCCATGTGTGTTTACAGCAGCTCTGATGCAGGACTGGTTGCTACCAGTGTGGCAGATGTGAGCTTTCTCTCGAACATCTGGTTGGTAGTATATGGAGGATCCCTTTGCCTAGCTAAGGAACATGAGGACTAATTTACATGATCTAAAGAGGTTGGAGATTCATTGCATTATCCTGTGCAATAATGACATGAGGCAGTGCTCTGTTTGTGAATGGGGCCACTGGAGAAGGAAAATCTGGTCTTTATCCGAGTCTCATGGGATGACTCGCAGGCTTTAGCAGACTCCCACTGGGTTTTGGTATAATTATTATACTCTGGGCTGCATCCTGAGGATATCAGGTTCATGAAAAAGTAATTCTGGGACAAGGTGACTCAATCTGGAGAGAGAGCCAGCAGGCACCAACTCCTGGAGAAGCGGATCATTTTGGATGCTAGGACTCAAATCTTTGCCAGGTCAATATTCCTCAAGCTGTTTTTCCCCACCAATATTTTTTTTTTCCTCTTGAAGTCAGAGGACTGAATGTCCTGAAATTGAAAGTATTAGGAAGGAGAGAAGAGAGCAGCGTTCTGGAACACAATACCTTTTCAGGTAGATGTGTGATTGGAAAGCAGCCTTGGCGGGTGCTCACCGCACTGCCTTTTAGGGCCCCTTCTCACTTACCTCTGTTCCCGTCTAGGGACTAAATTTTCTTTTCTCCCTAGTTTTCTAATTCCCAGTTGCCTCTGTCCCACTTAGGATAAACCTACTCATGGATGAGACATGTAATTTCTCTACTCTATGTCATTCTCAACCTTTTAAAATCTGAAGACCATTCAGATGGGACAGAGGCTGTGAATATTCTCTCTTATCTATTGTTTACTTTCCCAGAAGTGTTTCCCAGAATTGGCAGGAAGGCTCATGCCAGCCTCAGAGGCTTTGATGACGTGATGGCTAATGCACTGTTAAAATCTACCAAGGTAAGAAGTAGATGTCGTAATGGTACAGAAATAAATCCCCCAGAGGGGAAGCTGGAGGACAATGTGAGGACCACGAAGGCCCATGAACCACACCAAAAGATGCATTTCTAGTGTTTCATCTCAGTCCTCTCACATTAGGGCAAATTATATCTGCTTCCTTAAGTCCTGAAACACACTCAGAAAGAGGTCAAAGGACTAGTACCCTGAAGTTTGGGAAACAGTGTAGGATGTGCCCAGCAGGAAGCTTTAGGACATGCAGCTACCCTGCACTTACCTTCCCTCTCCAGTCGTAAGCTATGGGACTTTGTAGTGTTAGGGTGAGAACAGGATAAGAACTCTTGATAGATAGGTGGGTATATGGACTGATGAATGAATGAATCATCTGGACATGGGCACAAGTGGAAGACCACCCCTCCATGTCCTGCCCAGAAGAGTCCATGGCCTTCTGATTTAGTTCACTCCTGATCAACAACATGGAGAATGTACACATTATTTTTTGTGCTCTTCTTCTTTTTTTTTGGTAAGAACAGAAAATATGAAGAGAGAGGTGTCTCCTTGTTAAAGAAGACTAATAAAATTGTATGATTTTCTTCTTGATTTTTAGTCTGGCTCAGGAAGTGTGAGTAACCCAGAGTTGGAAATTTGTCTAGTTGGAGACCTCATCCAATGGATGAATGTCACTAAGGCATCTTGCTGAGCAACTCTGCCATCATTCTTGTCTCAGTAACAAACCATGCCTGGCTTTTGCCTGGAACTGCTTTGTGACCTGCAGCCTTTCCTCTCCTCAGCTGCCCCATTTCTGATTGTAGGACTAGCTTTTATTTTTTTTTGCTTGGGGTCACACCTTCTCATAGCTTGATTTTTCTTTGATCTTTTCTCCTAATTAACAGAAGTTATTTCTGTGTGGAATGGAAGATTGTGAACTTTATCTTTGACTTAAAATGCCAGTCACTGTTTTGAAAGCTGCCAACACAATATTCCACTCCTAATTTAAAATAGTAAGAGAAGGCAATTATTCTCTTACTATAGTAGGATTTAGTTTGTATTGGACTATGAAGACTTGAAACTTGATCAGAATTTTGGCTTTGTAGTATGGAGAAACTGCCCAAATCAAAGAGTTCTAAATTTTTAGGGACTTTACTTGGGCACTTTATACATGGGCAATTGCCCTAGAAGAAAACGTGAGACCTTGCAACCCAAGCTGAGGAACTAACTGTCTTAGGAGAGATTGAAAGGTGATTTAAGATGAAATATTCCAAGTTACCATATTCCTGCTTTTCCTTCCTATTTAATTTTTTACTTGCGTATGTCATGATGTCTTTTAGGACTAGGTCAGAACTTCTGAGCTTGGGGTGAGGGTCGGAGGAGGAGCACACATCCCTAACAGAATATGTCAGAATCTCACTGAAAGGAAGTGGAATTGGAAAAGCTTATTCAACGTAGTGTATTATTTTGCTTTTGAAAAACAGCAGCACTAAAAGCAACAACAAAAATCTTACTGTTTCAAAATACTAAAGTGTCAATGTAGATGAAATTATATTTGAAGGAAAAGATTTAAGTCTTAAGCCAAAATGCACGAGGCACTGAACTTTCTTCCTTTTGCCTGTAGGTGGAAGATGTGTCATGTTGATGTCAAAATCTGCATATCAAATACATAAATACATAGTAATCCTCCTGTAATATCAACAGTGCCACACTGTTCAGATTTAATTGGTGTTTTCAACACTGCCAAAGGAGTGGTTAATGAGAGAGGTCATTTAAATTATCAGCTCACTGTCAAATACTCGTGACATAGAGCAAGGCAAAAAATGTTTTTAGTCATCTCAGTTCTAGGTTTCGCTGTCTTTGGTGCCTGAAGATCTTTTCTATATAGCAGATCAATCTTACCACCTCCATTGAGGCTGCTGGAGAAAAATCACAAAACTGCTTACATGTAGGCAACTGCGCATCATGGTCTTTGCCTCAGCGGGGCCTTCACTTTCATCTAAAATTCATGTCATGTGTTTCTGGTTCTCATCTTTTCCAGTTCCACATCTGAATCACTCCCCTCTCCTCGGGACCTTTCCTGTGACCTCACCCCACTGCTGCTCAGCAGATGATCTGGTCGTTTACCTCACAGGAGAGATGGATCTGTTGTGCGTGCATTCCTTGCAATTTGGCCTTTGCACAGGCAATCTTCCCTGCCTTCTCAGAAATCCTACCTGTTTCTGAGGAATGGCTGTGCCTCTTCCTGAGCAAGATGGGTCCTTTCTGGTGAATCTGAGATGCCGCCATTTCTACCCCCTTTGAAACTTTTCTTACCGTATGACACCCTCATAGCTCCTGCCTCCTTTCTTTGATCAGTTCTCTCTGGCCTAGAAACAGGGTCAGGATGGCCGGGCGCGGTGGCTCAAGCCTGTAATCCCAGCACTTTGGGAGGCCGAGACGGGCGGATCACGAGGTCAGGAGATCGAGAGACGATCCCGGCTAACACGGTGAAACCCCGTCTCTACTAAAAAATACAAAAAAATAGCCGGGCGAGGTGGCGGGCGCCTGTAGTCCCAGCTACTCGGGAGGCTGAGGCAGGAGAATGGCGTAAACCGGGGAGGCAGAGCTTGCAGTGAGCTGAGATCCGGCCACTGCACTCCAGCCTGGGTGACAGAGCAAGACTCCGTCTCAAAAAAAAAAAAAAAAAAAAACAGGGTCAGGAATTGCTCCTTTGATTCTTTATGCCTCCAAGTTCTGGAAAGAGTACCTGCACGCTCTTCAGATTCCTCTCCTTCTATTTGCTCAATCTACTGTGATCTGTCTTCTGACTGCCATTCCACTCATAGCCCTTGGCAAGGACCCCAGGGACCTTCTGGTTCCTAAATCCAGTGGACACTTTCAGAGCTTTTGGTTTTTCAACTTGCTTGAGTTCTCTGTAGCAATTAAAACTGTCTCCTTTGGTTTCTATGAATTTGCTCCTGGTTTGACCATACCTCTGGGTCCCCAGGCTCCTGTCAAGGATTCTCCTCCTCTGCCCATTCTTTAAATAATGATTTTTCAGGACTGTCTTTGGCCTATTTCTTTCTGTACATCATATTTTCTCTGGGCTTTTTCATACACTGTAGTAGCTTTACTGTCACCATACTCTGGTGATTTCCAAAGTCTAACTGTAGCTCAGAGCATCTCTCAGAACCTTGGCCCTATCATGCTATTTACCATATCTTTACCTGGATGCCACAGAGCTGTCTCAAACCCTGTATGTCCAAAATGATTTCTAATTTGTTTGAAGGAATCAATGCCTACTCAGTCTCTCCCGCAGAAATCTGAGGTCATCCTTCACTCTGTCCTTCATCCTTTTCATCTCACAAGCCATTATATACTGTGCATTATATTTCTTAAAGATTTATCTGTTTCCTAGCTCCAGTTCTGTCATTTATTGCTTGGACCATTAAAAAGCCTCTTAATTGGTCTCATTATTTCTATCTTGCCTTCTTCTAATCTGTCTCTAACATTGTCACCAAGGAGTGCAGACCTTTCCATGTGGCTCCCTCCAGAGAAACACTTCATTGGCTCTCCATGGTCTGTACAAGAAAATCAAAGTTCTGAGTCTTGCTGCCTAAGCCTTTCGGTAATCTGCCCTCTGTCTATCACGCCACCCTTGTCCACTTCAGTTCCACACCTCCAACCCTGGGTTTGAATACTATTGAAAAATCACAGTCCCTAGAATGTAGCCTGTTATTCCTGCAGCCCCTTAGCCCAGTGTTTGACACACAGTGTTTAGTAAACATGAAGAGGATTTCTTCTTTGCTACTGTTCATTGTGATTTGCATTCTTCACTAGGGAAAATGTCTAACATAATAAATGTATTATGGATTCTCAGATTGTGTTTGAAATGTGACTTAGTCTATTTACCTGTTTGATGAGTAAGTCTCTTCTCTGGGACCCTAACTATTGGTTAAGCTCATATGACTTCTAGAATGGTGAGCGCATTAACTCTAGCAATAAACTATTTTTAATTTCTATAAAACTATGATGAAAATTTTTTGTGAAAACAAATTTTTCATGCACTTTTTGCCTACTGATGTGAGTTTTGAGTCTTTCTGGCAGAGCAAGTTTGATCCTTCTTTATTGTGATGGTCCTTCCAGTATTTGAGGATGGCTGTGCTCTTTTCCTTGGGTCTTCTCTTCTCCCTGCTAATATACCAAATCATATCAAGTGTTCTTCTCATCGCATAGTATCAACTCTCTTTGCCTTTTTGAGAGCTCCTTCTTTTGGCTCCAGATTTTCTGTGTATTTATGTGTTTACCAACTTGTTCACCTCTGAGAGCGTCCAGGACCACTTTCCTGATAGCTATTAAGCTTTGTTAGTGCAGACTGAGATTACATTAGATGCTTTGGCAGCAACATCACTTCATTGGCTCATATTGACTATCTGTTAAAGTCATCCCTTACTTCTACTTAAGGATGGAAACCACCCATTCCTAACATCTGTCTTGTTGCATTTTGGTTGAAAGTTGAATAATAAATCTGGTGCTAGTACAGTTATGTTTTTGTCCTAAATTTTATCCTTGTTGAATTTCATCTTGTTAAGGTCTTTTGTGAATCCTGATTCTGGTCATGTAAAATTTTCAACATTTTCTCTGGCTTTTTCTCAGTATAAGCTTATAAACAGGTGACGTTCAGTGGGGTTAGATAAAAATATCTATAAATAATAGATATTCTTTATTGAGCATTAACTATACGCTGGTCATCATAGCTTGGTATTTCCATGTGTATCCTTGGTGGTTTCATACAACACTGTGAAGTAGGCACTATTAATACCTTTATCTTACATGTGAGCCACTCAATCAGACATAGGTCCTTCATGGTTGCCTCTGGAAGTCTTATTTTCAGTTTATATTAATTTTCTTGTCAATATTTTTGATGGGAGTTTTTTTTTTTTGATGGGAGTTTTTAACCAGCTACCAACACTCCACTTAACTTGTACTAAAATCTAGTATGTACATTTCTTATAAAAACTCTATAGTATGATAAACTCTTTTCTTGTTACTTTAACCATTGTTAGTGAATTTTCTTGTTACTTTAAACATTAAGAAAACTGTGGAAAATATAGAAAGTTATAAAGAAGAAAATAATGATCACCCTTAATCTTATCATCCAGAAATAGCCACTATTAACTTTTTAACATAGTTATAGTCTTTTTACATATATACCTAATTTCATGTTTCTTATGCTTATCAATTCTTCCCTAGTTATAATGCCCAATTCTTCAAAAAATGCAGTGTATTCTACTCCATCTTTCAAAGAAACTCTTATATAAGTGACAGGACAATATTAGTTAATACAGTGATTATATGTCCTTTAAATATTTATGATACTAGATTCCTCCAACTTTTGAAAAACAATACATTTACAATGAAAAATAACATATTTCCTATTACTTACATGTAGTATTGGTTTGTGAAATGAAATTGAATGATATTGAACAATTGGTAATACATGTGTGAATCTGTATACAATTTTATTTAAAACATATATCTTTGTTAATGACAGTGAAAAAGGAGAAATACTAGCACATTTTATGAACAACTAGTTTTAGAATAGAATAAAAAATCATTTTTCATTTAGAATAATTACTTTTGCTCCAAAGAAAATTTACCTCTTGAAGGAATCTGCATGGACTCTGACTTATTGGGTAACTACTTTGATACTTAGGTTTATTTATTAATATAACATTATAAATATATCTTGGGGAAATATATGAGCTATGAAAATGTCTAGTAAAGCAAGAGATGTGTATCATTTATTTTGTTACTCAGGAAAATGAGTTCTTCATATATTCCTAAAGTATATTAGTTATCTTTCTTCTGCCCTACTTTTTAAAGGCATCAAGTACAATTTGTTACTTATGTCCTCTGTCCCAAAGAGGCTGTATGCTGTGTCTTGTCTTTAACTTATTTTTGATTTGTTATTTGTGGACCTGGCTTGTCTATTCCGCTAAAAAATACATTTTTTAGGATCAAGTGTTGGGGCCTTGTTTTTTCGTATTTCTGGGTGACCCCTGTTTAGTATGGGGCCTGTGTATCCCATGATTTCTTTGAGTGTTTATTGAGTTGAAGGGAGTATCAGAAGATGGTTGAGATGGAACTTACCATCATCCTGGCTTCTAATACTGTCCCGATGAAGTAGATCAGGGGTCCCCAAACCCTGGCCTCAGACCAGTTTGTGGCCTGTGAGGAACCGAGCCACACAGCAGGAGGTGAGCAACAGGCGAGGGAGCATTACCGCCTGAGCTCCGCCTCCTGTCAGATCAACAGCAGCATTAGGTTCTCATAGGAGAGCAAACCCTACTGTGAACTGAACATGCGAGGGATCTAAGTTGCAAACTCCTTATGAGAATATAATGCCTGATGATCTGTCACTGTCTCCCATCACCCCCAGACAGGACCATCTAGTTGCAGGAAAACAAGCTCAGGGTTCCCACTGATTCTACATTATGGTGAGTTGTATAATTATTTCATGATATATTACAATGTAATAATAATAATAGAAATAAAGTGCACAATAAATGTAGTGTGCTTCAGTCATCCTGAAACCATTCCCCCCGCCACCCTCTGGTCAGTGGAAAAATTGTCTTCCATGAAACTGGTCCCTGGTGCCAAAAAGGTTGGGGACCACTGAAGTGGATGAATGCTTTAGTCAGACAGCTTTGGTCTACTGTTCACAAGCAGCTGAGTACCAATTATGCATTCAGCATTGTGCCAGATGCTTTGGACAAAAAGACAAATAAGGCATAGCTTCTGTCTCTAAGTCATGCACAGCCTGCTAAAGGAAAGAGTTATATAAAGAAATAAGTGCAGTGTAGCACAACACTTGCTCAAAGCCACACAGCCTGTGAGGGGCAGGACTGGGATTCAGTTTTTTTTTGTTCAACTCCACAGCTGCCAAGCCAAGATGCTTCCAGAACAGAAAAACTAGGAGTGCTGATAGTTTTTGCTCTACTCCTCAGAGCAAAACATCAACCTTGCTCCATTAACAGAAAATGCACATCTTTCTTTTAAAACATTATTAAATTAAACATTTTGTTTTATTTACAAATTAGGTCCTTCAGAAACTGGGGAAAGCTGATGAGACAAAAGACGAACAGTTCGAAGAATATGTCCAGAACTTCAAACGGCAAGAAGTGAGTCCATTTGTTTCATTTCTGGAGTGGGAAATGGTTTAAATGTGTTTGTGTCTTAGCATATAAGCAAAATGCATTAAGATTAAAAAAAGAATAGGTGGAGTTGGCACTAACTTGAGAGTAACACTTGCTAATTCTGTAGAATTTCCTATGGAAGATGGTAAAAGGCCATAGACAGTAGATTTTGGAATTCCAGGAGATAAAGACTCTGCTGTCCTGGATTGCTTTAGTTTTTTATTATACTTTATTTTTTGAAACAGGGTCTCACTCAGATTGCCCAGGTTGGCGTGCAGTGACACAATTTTGGCTCACTGCAGCCTCAACATCCTTGGACTCAGGTGATCCTCCCACCTCAGCCTCCTGAGTAGCCGGGATTACAGGTGTACACCATCACATGTGGCTATTTTTTGTGTGTTTTTAGTGGAGATGGGGTTTCACCATGTTGCCTAGGATAGTCTTGAACTCCTGGACTCAAGCGATCTACCCACCTAGGCCTCCCAAAGTATTGGGATTATAGGTGTGAGCTACCAGGCCCAGTCTTGGACCACTTTAATACAGATGACAGGTCTATAGGAATGCTGGTGTTGCTGAAGATTTATATTTCATTGAAAATTAGAAAAGCAGTAGTTTAACACTTCTGGTAAAATAACCTTAATTGTTGCATGCTTCAAGAGCATGCATTCGCAACAGGGAGTATACTAATACCTTCCCTAAGGGGCTGAAAATTGGTTCTTGGTGGGTGAAGAAAACTTTTTCAGTGTATAAAGCAAAGATAAACATACATTAGATAAACAGATATATAGTATGCTTATGATATTAAAATTTTACAGGCGGTGTAATTAGGAAAAAAGTCTTAAAAGACTCCTTGGGAAGGTGACAATGAAAAAAAAAGGTTGAGAAACAGATTGTGATGTTTGTTCCTTTAGTGTATGTGTTTAACAGACATGTGAATATAGAAACTATTTTTAAACTATGTCTTGATCTCTAATGCTTGGATAATTGGCTAGAATATCTCTCTTTCGGTAACACACATAAGGGCTAGGGAGGGGAAGATAGGAGTGGGGCTGTCTGAGGTTAGAAGCCTCAAATCTAGAAATCATCTTAGAGATGGGGTGGGAAGAAGAAAGGCTGAGAAGGCTTTGGGAAATGGGGTTTGGGCATTATAATGTCTAATTATGTGGGGAACAATATAAGGACATGGATTTATTTTCCTGCTGTCATTGGAGCTACCAGTGTCCACAGAAGGAATTATGGCCTCAGGGATGACACCAACAATGGGAAATCATCACAGGTTTTATTTTGCCCCCTTTGCTCCTGACCTTGGAGGTTTCTTTCCTCCATTTGTGTATCAGGGTTCCTGCTGTTTCTCTCACCAAGACATTCTATTTCTTTTCCTCACCAAGAGGGATTATACATTTCAGCAGGTATGGAGCCAGGTAGATCAGTTTTGCCAAAACACATTCCTGAATGTCTCCAGTTTCATCCCAAGACTAAGGGTTGGCAGATGTGATAGGTAGTCAGTTTACCATGAATGGGATAGCAAACATATTCTATCTGAACATGAGAAAAGGGAGAGGGGAGCTGGAGAACAAACAGTAACAGAGAGAAAAACTGATCATGGCCAAATGAACACATATTACAGAGAGCTTTGGCTTAATAAAGGTAGGAAAGAGAATTCCTAGGGAAATATTGGACTTGGGCCCACAGAATAAGCACTCTCCTACTCTCCTCCAGGAGAAAGGGTCTCCAAATCAACTTCTGTTCTCATCTGGTGATTTTTCACACATCTCCTGCATGTGGGTAACTCTCAAATAGATCATTGTCTTGGATCACAAGAACTTCCCATACACAAACTTGTCCATCAGTGCCCTGTGACTTTGCAGGCAATCCCAAATGTCTGCTCTAAAAGATTGGATTTAGACTGAAGAAGTGATTCATGTTTACAGTTTTCCCTACCTATGGATTCACACTGTACCCTTCGAAACCTTGTTTTCCTGTCTGGCGTATCCCCATGGAGCTAATTGATTCTTTGCTCTTGGAGTTTTTCTCTATCACTTCTATGGCACTTTGATGTTGTTAGCACCCCAGAAGGTTAACTTTGGAAGCATCAGGTTTAGTAATGCAGTCATGCCCGGAAGCACTTTGCATTTTCCGATTACAGTGAATTTTCATTTTTTTTTTCAGCTTTCTTGACTGCCCCAGGTGAGGATTGTTTTTTGTCGAAGGTACCAGAAGGTACTAGAGAAATGTGCCATTGATTAAATAATCAACTACATTGGCAGAATGATTGGTGCCACTAGGAGCAGCAGAATGGGGTGACTTTAAACTGCTGTCCTGCTATGTATTTTGGTCACTACATACAATATTCATTTTCAGATGTTATGGGGCATAGTATATTAGCACCCGTGAAGATTACCACCTTAGTTCTCCCAAGAATATTAGCAGTATTTAAAACCTGTGTGAAACTTCAAAACTTGGGGAAATTTGAATAAGCAATCCTATTTCATAAGAGGAAGGCAAATAGACTATAAATCTAGGAAATGTTATTTCTCAGGGAGTTTCTTGACCCCATTTGGTTCACTTTGAAAACATTTTTGCATCTAAAACATCTTGCATTTTCATATTTCGTTTTGATATTTTTTTATCAGAAAGTTTATAATCATTATAGTGGAGTGAGAGAGTGCCTTACCCCTGTTTGTAAACAAGAGAGAGACAAGGAGAAAGGGAAGGAGGATAGAAGGAAGAGAAGGGGAGGGATTTACTTATTTTCTTTTGAAACATATTAAAGGTTGAGAAGTGTAGCCGAAGGCTGATTTTATTAATACTCTACCGAGAGAAGAATCCTCTTGCCCCCAATATGTATTGGTGATGAATTTGTATGTGTTGCGTATGCTGAAAAAGGAGTGGTGCTTATGTAGAAACATTAACCTAGAAGGAAGGATCTGCCAAGATTATGGTTACATCTGCAAGGTCTATTATTCTTAGTATTAATGTGATGGTGAATCAGTAATCTGAAGAGAAAGTATTATCTAAAGGCTACATACTCTAAAGGCATTATCTAACCTAGGAAACCTAGATTCCACATTTTTTCTATGAGTATATATATTTTATATCCCAAAAGATACTATTGATAGTATAAAATGAAACCATATTTGGATTTGTGCATTGTATTATAGTCCCCTGACCACACTCAGGTAGTGCTTAATAAAGAAGTAGACCATTCTAGGATGTTCTAGAATTATTCAAACATTTATGGGGGTTCGATTATCTTGCTTTTAGTTTCCTTTTACAAAATCATAAGATCCTTGTAGTTATTGATCTATTCCTTGCTTGTTCATGTTGGAAACAAAAGGGGCTGAAAGGTCTCTGTTTGAACTCTGGCTTGGGGCTATGCTTTATTTTATCCCAACCCTAAGTTTTCCTTTTGATCTCAAACTTCTTTTCCTTCAACATGGTTTGTGTGAGGCTGAGAGCATCGATAAAGGGTCTGTACATACTTTCTTTTGTCCATTGGACTCCCAATTGCTGTTGCTTTTGTGGTCCACGTTTCATAAACTACTTAATTAAAACAAGGAGAGCCTGGCACCGTGATACATGCCTGTAGTTCCAGCTACTCAGCAGGCTGAAGCTGGGGGATCACTTGAGCCCAGGAGTCCTGGGTTGTCATGTGCTATGCTGATTGGGTGCCCGTACTAATTTCAGCATCAATATGGTGACCTCCCAGGAGCAGGGAACCACCAGGTTGTCTAAGTAGGGGTGAACCTGCTCAGGTTGAAAATGGGGCAGGTAAAAACTCCACACCTGTGAATAGCCTCTGCACTGCAGTCTGGGCAACACGGTGAGAACTCATTTCAGAAGGGAGGAAGGGAAGAAGGGAGGAAGGGAAGGAGGGAAGGAGGGAGGAAGTAATTAGGTGTAGTGCATTAGGGAATAGAATGAACTCTTCTACAGAGAACTTGGAATTTTCCATGACAATGCATGCTAAGGAGAGCAAGGATTGTAGAAATCCAGCAGAAAGAACAAAATTTGATTTCATTTCCTCCTCAGAGGGCCTTTCTTCCCCGTTCTATTTTCCGTCTGTTATGAAAGCTGCTAACAAGTAGCAAAATTGACTGGTGTGAACATCACCTGCTTTCAGTTCTACCGGTTTTCTGCTGACAGGTCTGTTAATGAGCAGGAAAAAAGGTCCCCTGTGGGAGGAAGGTCCTTGGTTTCTTTCCCTCCTTCCTGCTAATAAACTCGCCCAGTAAGATGCTGCACCTGTGACAAGTGTGCTAATTAAAAGATGATACATTGAGGGCTGGTTGAGTCTAGATAACCAACTATTTGGTCACATTTTAGTGAGTGCAGGTGTGAGCACCCTCATCTAGGTCCCGTCTAAGAACAACAGTTCAAATAAAGGAAAGAGAGCTTTGATTCTCCTTCTGGCATCTCCATAGGCTTCCATTCCCTCGTTGAAATACCATAGCAGTGTTGTGTGGCTCCTCCTGGCCATGACTGAGTGATGGGCTAACTTTTGTGTAATATGAACCAATAAGAGAAGAAACCCTGGGACCTTGAAATCCTCTCCAGTGGTGAGAATTCAGACCAGCCTCCCATGAGTAGGATGCTCTAGCAGCTGTTTAAAGCTGGGCCATGTCTTCTCCTTACACTGAACTCACCCCTCTTGGGCACACAGATCCTGTTTTATTGCTTTCATGTTTTTATTTCCATGGGAGCTAGTGCTTTGCAAGTAAACTTAACAAATACTTGCTAAACTTGAAGCTGAACGAGTGGCAGAAATTATCACTTTGAATGCATTCCTAGAGTACATTTTTATTTCTGGGATGGAAGAGATGTTGTATATGGTATGTATTTTTGTAAGCAGTTTCATGACATTTTCAAGAACCTAGTATATGTACATAAAAATGACTAAAGAGAAAAATTTTAGAAGTTTTAAGAAAGAATGTAAAATAAAGGTATACTGCCGCTGTTATATATGTTAATGTGTGGATAAAATTTTAATTTATGAAAACTTATACTTACCTTAAGAAGCTTTTTGCAATTTGTTTGAGCAGATAGGCCTAGTATATACCTTAGAACATTTATTTTTCCCACAGATAACCATGATGTGAGTATATTAATGTATCTACCTTTCATTAAATATTAATCTTGACCTTCTTGTGATATAGCTACTGCCTTGATTAAATGTGATCCCATAAGATCTGTTTCAAATAATGATCCAATTCCAAATGGCAGTGTGGAGAGCCTCATTTGGCCTACACAGCATCCTGTCAGGTTACTAGACCTTCTGGATTCTGAATAAGAACCTAAGTTGGCAAGTTTTGTGCCCTCCAGAGCAGTGTTTTTCAAACATTAGCTGCATTGAAGTTACCTAGAAGGTGTTGGTAGAGCAGGTCGCACCCAGCAGCCTGTGCTGTACCAATGCCTTCCAGGTGACTTCAATGCAAGTGATGTGTGGGGCAAGGCCTGAGAATCTGCATTTCTGACAAGTTCCTAAGTGATGCCAGTGATGCTGGTCTGGGGACAACACATTGAGGACCAATGCATTGTATCTATTCATGCAAATTTTTACAAGTGTTTCCTCTGGTTTGTCCTTAAAAATTCTAATTCTATGTTTGATGTCTATTTTTAGTGTCTATTATAAATATGGATAAAGATTTGGTGGCTATGTTCTGGATTATCTGCGATCTGCACAGATTAAATAAACTAAGATGATCTGATATTTAACAGCCATGATTTTTGAGTGCAGTGATGGAGCTCGCTTCCTTCCAAGGTTGTAGAGCTGAGAGGCTGGATGCCCTGTTAAGAAATGAATGTCCCTGCTCACACCTTGATGAGAAGAAGTTTCATGAAGCTCTTTTAAGATAGTCTGGTTTAATAGGGGAAGTTATAGAAAGTATTAGAACTCTGGACGTAGGGTCCTGGGGAAAAAAAAAAATGATTATCTGGGAAATCAGGTTTGGCGAATACAAGGCCTTGGAAATGAAATTGTCTGGTCCTGAAGCGCCGAGGCAATGCTGGAAGGGAAATTTATAGCATTAAATGCTTACATTAGAAACAAGGAAAGGTCTCAAATCAATAATCTAATTTCCTACCTCAAGAAACTTGAAAGGGAAGAAAATAAACCCAAAGCAAGCAGAAGGAAGGAAATAAAAAAGAACAGAAATCATTGAAACTGAAAACAGGGAAACAACAGAGAAAATAAATGAAACAAAAGGCTGATTCTTTGAAAACAATCAATAAAATTAATAAACCTCTAGCAGGACTGACAGGAAGAAAAAAGACACAAATTACCCACATCAGAAATGAAACAAAGGCTATTACTATAGCTTCTGTAGCCATCTAAAGGATAATAAGGGAATTCTATGAGCAACGTTACACTGCAGATTCGACAACCACAAGGGATCAATTCCTTTACAATCACAAACTACCAAAATTTAATCAAGGTGAAGTAGACAATTTGAATAGTTTAATAAGTATTAAAGAAAGTGGATTTGTGATTTAAAATCTGAAAAAAATTTCCACACCCTCTGATAGTTTCACTGGAAAATTCTAGCATTTAAAGAATTAATATCAATTTTACATAATCTTTTTCAGAAAATAGAAGAGGAGGGAGCACTTCTCAACTGATTTTATGTGGGCTGTATTACCTTGATACCAAAACCAGACAAGAGTAGTATAAAAAGAGAAAACTGCAGACCAACATGTCTCATGAAGTTACATATAAGAATCCTTCAAATATCAGCAAATGAAGTCTAACAATGTATAAAAAGAATTACACAACTTTGCCAAGTAGGATTTATTCAGGATATGCGAGACTGGTTTAACATTCCAAAATCAATCAATGTAATTTACCATATAAACAGGGTAAGGAAAAAAATCATATGATTATATCAATTGATGTAGAAAAAAATTGTGACAAAATTCAACACCTATTCCACAATAAAAATGCTCAGCAAGTTATGAATAGAAGAGAATTACCTCATCTCAGTAAAGAACATCTACAAAGAAACCTACAGCTAATACAATTAATGGTAACAGACTGAATGCTTTTCTCCAAAAATTGGAAACAAGGCAGGGATGTCCATTCTCGCCAATGCTATGCAGTGTAGAAATGGAAGTCCTAGCCAGTACAAGAGGGAAAATGAAAGGAAACAAAAGGCGTACAGCTTATAAAGAAATTACACTCATTTTATCTGCAGATGACATAATTATGTACATAGAAAATCCCAAGACATCACCCAAAATACTACTGTAACAAATAAATGAGTTCAGTGAGGTCACAAGATATAAGATCAACACGTAAGTATCAATCACATTTCTATATACTAATAGTGAACATGTGGAAATCAAAATTTAAAACACAACATTTATAGTCACTCCAAAGAAAATGAAATATGTATGTACACACTAAACAAAACACATAGAGGATCTATATGCTTAAAATTATAAAATACTACTGAAATACATAAAAAAGAACTGAATACTTGGAAAGATATACTATATTCATGGATTTGAAGACTCAACACAGTGAACATGTCAGTTCTCACTAAATTAACCTATAGGTTTAATGCAATTCCTTGAAATTTCTATAGCACATAGTTTTATGATCATAGATAAACTTATTCTAAAATTTATATGGAAATGCACAGGCCCTATCATAATTAAAACAGTGACAAAGACAAAGTAGGAGGGAAAATTCTACTCAAATATTAAGACCTACTACATAGGTGAAATAATCAAGACATTGTATTGCCAGAGGGATAGACATGTAGATTAATAGAACAGAATAGGTGACCAAGAAATAGACCCACACAAATATGCTCAACTGATTTTTGACAAAGGTTTAAAAGCAATTGAATGGAAGAAAGATAAACTTTCAACAGATAATGCCATAGTAATTGGCATCCAGAGGCTAAAAAGATGAACTTTGACCTAAAACTAACCCTTATACAAAATTAACCTAAAATAGATCAAGAACTTAAATATAAAACATAAAGCTTTAAAACTTTTGGGAAAAATAGGAGAAAATCTTTGGGATCTAGGGTTAGGCAAAGAGTTCTTAGATTTGCTACCAAAAGCACAATACAAAAGAGGAAAATGTGATAAATTGGACCTCATGCAAATTAAAAACTTCCTTTGCAAAAGAGCTGTTAAGAGAATGAAAAGACAAGCTATGTACTGGGAGAAAATATTTGCAAACTACATATCCAAGAAAGGACTAGTATCCGGAATACGTAAAAGAAACTCTTAAAACTCCATAGTAAAAAAATTTAAACAGTTCCATTAGAAAATGGGCAAAAAATATGAATAGCAGCTGGGTGCAGTGGCTCATGCCTGTAATCCTAGAACTTTGGGAGGCTGAAGCAGGTGGATCACTTGAGGTCAGGAGTTCTAAACCAACCCAGTTAACATGACGAAACTCCGTCTCTACCGAAAATAAATAAATAAATAAAAATAGCCGGGCATGGTGGTGGGTGCCTGTAGTCCCACCTACTGAGGCTGAGGGGGAAGAATTGCTTGAACCCTGGAGACAGAGGTTGCAGTGAGCTGAGATCATGCCACTGCAGTCTAGCCTGGGTGACGGAGTGAGATTCTGTCTCAGGAAAAAAAAAAAAAAAAAGGAACCATGGATAGATATTTCATTGCAGTAGATATGTGGCTACGAAAGAATAATATGAAAAAAATTTTAACACGTATTTAACCATCAGAGAAATGCAAATTAAAACCACACAAGAAATCACCATACACCTCTCAGGATGGCTAAAATAAAAACTAGTGACAGTGCTAAATGCTGGCAAGGATTTGGAGAAACTGAATCACTCATACATTATGTGAAATGACTCATAGCCACTGTGGGAAACAGTCTGGCTATTTCTTAAAAAATTAGACATGTATACCATACAATCCAACAACTGCACTCTTATACATTTATCCCATAGAAATGAAAACTTATGTTCTCACAAAAAATTGTTCACAAATGCTCATAGCAACTTTATTTATAGTAGCTCCAAATTGGCAACACCCCAGATGGCCTTCAAGGGGTGAATAGTTAAACAAACTGGAGTATATCCATACTATGGAATACTAGTAAACAATGAAAAAGAAATAACTACGGCCACACACCCAAGCCTGCTTGAATCTCCAGGGAATTATTCTGAGTGAAAAAATCCAATTCTAAAAGGTTGTATACTGTAGGATTCCACTTACGTAACTCTTTTGGCATGGCAGAATTGCAGAAGTGGAGTAAAGTTTGGTGATTGCCAAGAATGAGTGATGGGGGTTGGGGTGGATGTGGTTATAAAAAGTCAATACGAGGGATTCTTGTCCTGACTAGAAAGTTCTGTATTCTGACTGTGGTGATGGATACATGAACCTACACATGTGGTAAAATTGCATAAAACTAAACACATGCACACGCACACAAGCACAAATAATATGGGTAAAACTGGGAGAAGCTGAATAAGATGGGTAGATCGCATCTATGTTGTGACATTGTACAATAGTTTTACAAAATGTTGCTGTCAAGGAAGACTGAGTACAGGATGCAAAGTCTCTCTCTCTCTCTCACTATATATATATATATATACACACACACACACACACTACACATATATACACAACCGTATATAGATTATATATAATTGTGTATATATACACACAACTCTATATATACACACACACAACTGCAAATGATTCCATAATTACATCATTAAAACGTCAATTAAAATATATCCCCTTTCACAGGCTTACCTAGAAAAGCATACTGCCTCACTACCTCTGTCAGAACAAACACACTTGAAGGCAGAAGCCACAGATTCATGTTCTTGCCGAGATGGGTCAGGGAACATAAACGGGCTAAGTAGACAAGGTATAAAACAGTAAGGAGTGGTGAGGACTGTGCTGAAGCAGCTGTCAACTCCAGTGCACACAAGTCACAGGAGGATGTGGGCCCCACGTTGGTACATCAGATTTTCAAGAAAAGATTAAATTCATATTTTAATAAAATTTCCCAATTTTATTTTGTATATTTTAAATTTAGAAGTAATTTTAACCTTACGAAAAGCTATAATAATAGTATACAGAACTGCTGTGTACCATTCACCTAGACTTTCCAATTATTTTATCATTCTGTCTAAACATGGATGCATCCATGCCTCCATGCCTCCATCCATCTATACATCCATCCATTAGTATCCAAAAACGACACTATCCTACACAGCCATAGTTCCTTCTGTCAAAGTCAGTGAATTGCCATTGATCCCACATTACTGTCTAATTCACAGATCCTCAAATTTTGCCTATGACAAAACTTTTGCTGTGCGGAAGACGATGAAAAGACAAGTTAGAGGCCCAGAGAAAATGTTTGCAACATATGCCCTAATTGTGTTTTTTAAAGAGCCTGTATGCAATACAGGGTCATGTGTTGCCCCTAGTTGTCAGGTTTCATTAGTTTCTTTAAACTAACTCTCTTGGAAGAATGTTTCAGCGTTCTCTTGCCTTGTATGATCTTGACATTTTTTAGTACTGCCCAGTGTTTATTTGTAGAGTGTCCCTCACTCTGGATTTGCCTGATACTTTTCTCATAATTAGCTTCATGTTAATAATTAGCTTCTGGGAAGGTTACTACAAAAGTAAGTGATGCCCAGTGTATGCTGTCAGAACACACATCATGTTTATTTGTGCCACTGCTAGTGATGTTAACTTTTATCACTTTGTGATGGCACAGCTCAACAGATGATATGCCAGGTATCTCTAGTAAGATAAGATGATATCTGCCAGGTATCTCTAGTATAGAGTTAATACATAAGTATTTTCTCTATTAAAATTAATAAATATTTAATGAGTAATATTAATAAATATTTTGCGGGGATTAGTTTGAGACTGTAAATGTCCTGTTTCTCATCAAACTGTCACCTACTAGTTTTATCCACTAATGCTTCTTCTTTAAATCAGCTATACTCTGATGCTTGCTACATTGTGAATTATTTTGAATTCCTTTTAAACTTATTAATTAGCATTCTACTCAATGGTAACATTTTTGAGTATTGTGACATTGTACAATCATTTTGCAAAATGTTGTTATCTCTGCCCTCACTCCTGGTAAAAATGTTTCTTTCTTAATTAATTAATTATATCAGCATGTGCCTATGGATTCCTAAGTTATTTGTTGGGTTATAATTCATTATTATTAGTCGTTTTGGAGTGCAGTTGCGCCAAATTTAGCCAGTGGAAGCTCCTAGGAGTTGACTCCTTTGTCCTTTTGACAGATCTGCTTAATTCTCTGACAATATTTTTACCCTTTTGGTACTAGATGTTTCAGGATCTCGTTGTGCTTCCCTTGCCCACATAGCTTGGAATCAGCTGTTTTTCCAAGAAAGCCTGGTTTCTTGGAAAAATCTTGGTGGAGATTGGGATTTAGAAACCAATATCTGGGTTCCAGGTATATTCTTTGCTCCTAGGGTATCATGCTTCTAGGCCTTCTAAGTGGACAGAATATATATGTGTGTATACACACACACACATACATGTCTAAGAATACATATCTATATACAAGTATTTCTACACACAGACATCTATATTATCTATCTATCTGAAACAATGACCCTTCTAACTGCAGTTCAGGATCTCCTGCTTTATTTGGGCTCTCCCCTCCACTCCTTTATTTTTTATTTTTAATTTTTTTTTGAGACGGAGTTTCACTCTTGTTGCCCAGGCTGGAGTGCAGTGGTGCAATCTCCGCTCACTGCGACCTCCGCCGCCCGGTTTCAAGCGATTCTCCTGCCTCAGCCTCCTGAGTAACTGGGATTACAGATGCCTGCCACTACGCCCGGCTAATTTTTGTATTTTTAGTAATGATGTGAGTTTCACTGTGTTGGCCAGGCTGGTCTCAAACTCCTGACCTTGTGATCCGCCTGCCTTGGCCTCCCAAAGTGCTGGGATTACAGGCGTAAGCCAATGCGCCCGGCTGGGCCTTCCCCCTTTCTAGATTTATACCTTCCTCTTTGAGAGTGAGAAACCTGCTTTCATTATCTTCAACATATGTATATTTATTTGCACAGTCTCCTTTATGTAACCAGCCTCCTGACCATGTGGGCCATCTCTTTGTCTCCTGTGCTGCACCAGTCCAGGGTCCCCTGCTCTCTAGCTCTCTAGCTATGGGCTGATTCATACCCTACACTTTCATTCATACCTACACTTTCCCCTTCTCTCCCCTCTGGAGGCTTGCTGACCAAGAATCCCTGCCCACTTAGTGCCCTAGCCGAGTTCCCGCTTGCTGATGGTATGCCTGCTGCATTCTCTCTGCCCTCACTCCTTGCACCATGCCTTCTGAGAGTCTCCCTGCTATACTCACTCACTCTGACTGTGCATCACAGGAAGTATCCCGCTTATTTAAAATACTGGCACCTAAGTCAATTTCGTGATGGAGTTTGTAAAATAAATCAATGTCTATAGAACACATTTGACCCATGGGCTATAACAATACTAAACCTACAAACATTATTACACATATAAGTGTACTAAAGGATAAGCATTATTAATGTCCTGAGGAAAAGGTAACAGTTAATATATGGCCATATTAACTTAGCGAGCAGTTTGCTTTTTAGACTTTAATAGGATGGCAGTTATCAATTTAAAATGTATGGTTTGTTTGCGTTTACTCTAAAAGAATTAAAATGTGGTTCTTGACTTTTGGAAGTACAAGATCCTTGCTTGAGGTCTCTTTTGTCGTTACCTCATGCAGTGACCCCACAGGTCCCAAGCAGCTCATTGTAACCAGTGTTACTCTACCTTATCAGGAATTTCCTATGGTAACTGTAGTAATAAACTTCATAGGGTGGTAGATTTGGCCTTAATTATCCCTGTTCCACTGTGGCCGCTGAGGGAAATCTCAGTAGAATTTTCAACACTGGGATAAGGGTCACCCATGCCATGGCAGTACAAATTACAGGTTTATTATATATGGAGCATTATTCTTTCTGTTGTTGATTTTTAATACTTTTATATAAAACAGGCATTATTCCAGTCATGTGTTTGAGAAAAGGAGGGTAGAGAAATAATATATTTAAGTCAATAGTGGCTTCACAGGGCTCTTTATAATCACAGTGGTCGAAGTATTTGAAATGCAGTGTCACAGTAGTCATTACATTCATTTAACGGCATGTCATTAAGTGTGGGATTAAATGGCTGGTTGTCTTCATGTTTAGTTTACTGTCCATTGTTAGACATCTTTTAGCAGAGCATAACAAGCCTAAAATTGGATCAGGCTTATCATTGGGTCCTTTATATAATGTGCAAGGGTGTTAAATGGAGAGAAAAGAAAATGTCTTGGTGCTGGTTTAAGACCCACCAAGGTCTTAAATAGACATGGCAAACCATAGGGACAGAATTCTGGTGACATTTCAGCAAAGATTGTATATGGGAAGCACCTACTGAATGTCTGGGTCTCAGATACACAGATACACAGCTACATTACTATCATGTAAGAAAACTGGATAATAAATAACGTACTACTGAAGTATACAGAGGAAGAGAGACTCCTGACTGAGGGGATGGGAATCCCTCCAACAGAGAGTGAAAAGTCTGTAGATCAAGAAAGCAACATAGAAATGGGGTGGAGGATAATATTTCCTTTCCTTTAATGAAGTATTAAGAAAAAAAGAGATGATGCATGGAGGGGTATGTTCTACTCAATCTGCACTTTTCCAAAAATCTCTCTCTACCTTTTTCCATTTGTTAAAAAATGTATCTGACTCCACACATACATTTTTTTTTTTTTTTGAGATGGAGTCTCGCTCTGTCACTCAGGCTAGAGTGAAATAGCGCTGTCTCTGTTCACTGCAACCTCTGCCCCCTGGATTCAAGTGATTCTCCTGCCTCAGCCTCTGAGTAGGTGGGATTACAGGCACCTGCCACCATGCCTGGCTAATTTTTGTAGTTTTAGTAGAGACAGGGTTTCGTCATGTTGGCCAGGCTGGTCTCGAACTCCTGACCTCAACTGATCGACCTGCCTTGGCCTCCCAAAGTGCTGGGATTACAGGTGTGACCCACCACACCTGACCCACACATACATTTTAACACAGAAAAATCTCTGACCTCTTGTCTGGGGTAGTTTCCTTAAGATACTCTCTTAGGAATATATATTTACATGACTTGGAGCAAATTCTACTTGTTTGGAATTTTTCTTTATTCAGTGCCCACTCTATAGGACACAAATTATTTGTACCTAGAGATTGCTTTGGGCTTTCTCTCACATTCATAGCACTCAGTCTTTCTTTGGCCATCCATAAGGATTTGATCACACTTCCCCTTTTAGTTTTTGGCGGAACTCAACTGCCTAACAGCCAAATAAGTGGCTTTTCTCTTTAGGGATCCCGTTAAGAAGGCTGATATGAATTGAGATGCTCTGATGTAATTAAAAGCAGAAAAGAAGTTGCTACAATGAATAGTTGGTGGTCTATGTCTGTAGTGTAATTTGGGGACTGAATTGCTGGCTTTCAAACTCTTTTCCACTTCCCTCACTGCAACTACTTCCTTATCATTTGAATGCCCTTCCTTCCTGGATCTCCCTTCTCCTTATGCTCAAGTCCCATCCTTCTTTAAGGTCAACTCACAAGGAATATTCTAGTGGTATTTTCCCCATCCCCTCAGTCAGGAGTCTCTTTTCCTCTGTATACTTCAGTAATATGTTATTTGTTATCCAGTTTTCTTACATGATAGTAATTTAACTGTGTATCTATGTTCTTATTAAATTGTGAAATATTTAAAGGAAGACTCAACATTTAGTCATTTTTACAAACCTTCAATGGCTTCTAGTACTTGCTAGGTACCTAATAAGTACATCCCAGTTTTGACTCGCCTGCTTGTCACACTTATTCTCTGTATTTACCCTTTGCTTTGTGTTATTATGTACTGCCTCACTCATTTAATATCAAAGCCCCTCTTTTTAAAAACTCTATGTAAACTTTATGACTATACATGCAAAACATTTATAAATGAAACATTGGAAGATTGAAGTCATCACTATATTAAGAGGATAATGTACTGTGACTAGGGAGAGTTTATTCCTGGAGTGTAGATGGTTTGATTCCCAGATGAATACTTTTTTCTGATAAGTTGACGTCTTGTAGAATTTAGGCTATATAAATCATAATTCCAACAGAATGTTTTATAGATATAGTTAAACTGATTCTAAGATTATATGCATATACATATATATATATATACACACACACACACACATCATACACACATACGGGGGGAGAGAGAAAAAGAGAGAGAGAGAAAGGCAAGGGAATTAGAAGAGCCAAGATGATTTTTTATTTTTAAAATTTTTATTTATTTTCAACTTCTTAGATTCAATTTTATTCCTTTTATGGCTGCATAGTATTCTGTGGTGTATATGTACCACTTTTTTTTTTTTTTATCAAATTAACAACTGATAGGTACCTAGGTTGATTTCATAAATCTGCTATTGTCAATAGTACTGCAATGAACATGTGAGTGCATGTGTCAACACTCCTCTTTTTATATTGTCATTTACTATACCTCTTTTATCCAGGCCTGACATGGCCTGGGCTTGATCCTAACCTGGACTATGGAGACTAGAGCAAAGTTTTGGTCACTCCTGGTTCAAAAACTGCCCTAGTTCCTGTGGTATCTGTGGACACAGTATTTTTAGTCTTCTAAGAATTTTACACACATTTACAAACAATAAAATAAATAATTTTAATTTTGCCTAAGAATGTTTTTCTTGTCTTTAAGTCCAAGTTAGGTTCTTCAATTTGTACAATTTTAAAATATTTTTAATATACTGGGTTTTGGAGTAAGATTATTCTCTTATAGGATAATGTTTTTACCAGAGAGCCTTAAAATATTTAATTGATATCAATCAATTGCTATGAGAAACTTTGTTTGTAATTATGAGTCTTGTTGCCTGAATTCATACGGGATTTCCATTGATCTTTAAACTCAATAGTTGCACAGTATTCTATAAGTGAATTGGTGCATGTCTGCATCTCTTTAAATAAAGTTTACCTAGAGATGCTAAGTCTGTTTTTTGCTGCTGTAGCAGAATACCACAGAATGTGTAATTTGTAAAGAAAGGAAATACATTTCTCACAGTTCTGGAGTCTGGGAAGTCCAAGGATGTGATGCCAGCATTGACTCTGCTATCTGATGAAGACCATCCCATGGCAGATGAGTGGAAAGTAGAAGCAAGTTAACATGACACAGAGGAAATTGGGTTGAACTTATCTTTTTTATCAGAAGCCCACTCCCATGATAACTAGCTCACTCCCATGATAATGACATTAATCCATTCATGAGTGTGAAACCCACATGACCTAATCATCTCTTAAAGATCCTGCCTCTCAACACTGTTGCAATGGTAATTAAATTTCAAGATGAGTTTTGGCAGGGATGTTCAAACCATGGAATTCCTCCCTGATCCCTCAAAACTCATGTCCTTCTCACAATTCAAAATACATTTATTCCATCCCAACAGCCCCAGAAGTCTTAACTTATTCCAACGTCAATTCAAAAGTTCAAAGCCCAGAGTCCTGTATAAATCATATGTGGATGAGACTGAATGCATGATTCATCCCGAGGCAAATTCCTTTCAGCCGTGAGCCTGTGAAATCAAAACAAGTTATCTACTTACAAAATACAATGGTGGAACAGGCATAGGACAGACATTCCTATTCTAAAGGGGATAAATAGATAAGAAGAAAGAGAAAACTGTTCCCAAGTAAGTCCAAAACCCAACAGAGAAAACATTAAACATTAAAGCTGGTGAATAATCACCTGTGACTCTATATCCCACTTATTGGATACACTGGGGCTGGGGTTGGGCCCCCATGGTCTCAGACAGCCCTGCCCCCATGACTTTGCTAGGCTCAGTTCACCCAGCTTTAATGGGTTAGAGTTCCATGATGGTGGCCCTACAAGTTCTATGTTTTCTGTGGCAGCCCTGCCCCAAGGGTTTCACTATCCATTGCCCTAGTAGAGATTCTGTGACACCTCTGCTTTTGTGGCAAGTTTCTGCCTGAGTTCCAAGCTTTTTATGAAATCCTTTGAAATCTCATGGGAAGAAGAAGCCATTTCCTCAAAGTTCTTCCATTCTGTGCACCTGCAGAATTATCACCATGTGGACACTACCAAGGCTTACCACTTGTACCATGTGGAGCAGTGGGTTGAGCTGCTCTTGGGACCACTTGAGCCACAGCTGGGCTGGCCAAAGAGTGCTGCACTTAGATGTAAGAAGCAGAGTCCCTTGGTTGTCCTGGGCAGTGAGCCTGTGGAGGGTACCCCAGGTCCATCTCCCAAAACCATTCTGCCCTTCTAGAGCTCTGAGACTGTGATGGGATGGGCAGCCTAGAAGATTTTCAGAATGATTGTGGGGTCTTTCATTGTCTTGATGAATACCACTTGGCTTCTTTTTGTTCATATTAATCTCTTTAACAAATGATACTTGGCTATACCCTTAGCATTGTCTCTCTGATATGCTTTTTATTCTTTACATAGTCAGGCTTTGAATTTTCAAATCTTTTTGTTCTGCTTTCCTTTGAATTATAAATTGCATATTTAAGTCATTTCTTTTCTCTGGCATCTCACTATATGTAGTTGAAAGTAATCACACAGCAACCTGAATGCTTTGCTGCTTAGATATTTCTTCCATCAGATATCCTAGTGCATCACTGTATTAGTCTCTCACACTGCTATAAAGACCTACCTAAGACTGGGTAATCTATAAAGAAATGAGGTTTAATTGGCTCATGGTTCCTCAGGCTGAATAGCAAGCATGGATGGAGCGGGGAGGCTCAGGAAATTTAAAATTATGGCAGAAGGTGAAGAGGAAGGAGGTAGATCTTACATGGCTGGAGCAGGAGGAAGAGAGTGAAGGGAGAAGTGCTTTATACTTTTAAACAGCCAGATCTCATGAGAATTCACTCACTATTATGAGAATGGCAAGAATGGCAAGGGGGAAGTCCACCCCCATGAACAAATCACCTCCTACCAGGTTCCTCCTCCAACACTTGGGATTACAATTTGACATGAGATTTGAGTGGGGACACAAATCCAAACCATATCATTCCTCCTCTGGCCCCTCCCAAATCTCATGTCCTTCTCACATTTTAAAATACAATAATTCCTTCTCAACAGTCCTCCAAGTCTTAACTCATTTCCGCATTAACTGAAAAGTCTACAGTTCGAAGTCTCATCTGAGACAAAGCAAGACCCTTCCACCTATGAGCCTGTAAAAATAGAAAACAAGTTAATTATTTCCAAGGTACAATAGAGATACAGGCATTGGGTAAATACATCCATTCCAAAAGGGATAAATTGACCAAAAAAAAGGGGCTACAGGCCCTATGCAAGTCTGAAATGCAGAAAGGCAGTCATTAAATCAGAAAGGTCCAAGATCATCTCCCTGACCCCATGCCTCATATTCAGGTGACACTGACACAAGGGGTGGGCTCCCAAGGCCTTGGGCAGCTCTGCCTCTGTGGCTCTGCAGGGCACAGCCCCTGAGACTGCTTTCATCGGCTGGTGTTAAGTGCCTGCAGCTTTTGCAGGTGCAGGGTACAAGCTGTCAGTAGATCTACCATTCTGGGGTCTGGAGGACAGTGGCTCTCTTCTCACAGCACTAGGCAGTGCCTCAGTGGGGCATCTGTATAAGGGGTCCAATCCCATATTTCTTCTCGGCACTGCCCTAGTAGAGGTTCTCCATGAGGGCTTTGCTCCTATAGCAAAATTCTGCCTGGACCAGGTGTTTCCATACATCCTCTGAAATCTAGGCAGAGGCTCCCATGCCTCAGCTCTTGCCCTCTGCATACCTACAGGCGTAACACTGTGTGGAAGTCATCAAGTCTTACAGCTTACATCCTCTGGAGCAGTGACCTGAGACTTATCTGGGTCCCTTTTAACCATGACTGGAGCTGGAGTGGCTGGGATGCAGGGAGCAGTGTCCCAAGGCTGCTCAGGGCAGTAGGGCCCTGGGCCAGCCCACGAAACCATTCTTTCCTTCTAGGCCTGAGGGCCTGTGATGGAAGGGGCTGCCAAGAAGGTCTCTGAAAAAAATGCCTTCAAGGCATTTTCCCCATTGTCTTGGCTCCTTTTTACTTATGCAAATTTCTGCAGCTAACTTGAATTCCTCTCCAGAAAATGGGTTTTTCTTTTCTACCACATTATACTCTACTTCCCTTTTAAACATAAGTTCTAGCTTCAGGTCATTTCTTTGCTAATGAATATAAGCACAGGTTGCTAGAAGCAGCCAGGTCAAATCTTGAACATTTTGCTGCTTAGAAATTTCTTCCACCATCTCTAGGGCAGAGGCACAATGCCTCCCATCTCTTTGCTAACAAATTACACAAATGACCTTTGCTCCCATTCCTAATAAGTTCCTCATCTCTATCTGAGACCTCCTCAGCCTGGACTTCATTGACTATATCACTATCAGAATTTTGGTTACAACAATTTAATGAGTCTCTAGGAAGTTCCAAACTTTCCCTCATCTTTTTGTCTTTTTCTGAGTCCTCCAAATTCTTCCAACCTCTACCCATTACCCAGTTCCAAAGTTACTTCCATATTTGCAGGTATCTTTATAGCAATGCCCCACTGCTTGGTGCCAATTTTTCGTATTATTTCATTCTCTCACTGCTATGAAGAACTACCTGAGACTGGGTAATTTATAAAGAAAAGAGGTTAAGTTGGTTCACAGTTCCACAGTCTTTACAAGAAGCATGGATGGGGAGGCCTCTGGAAACTTTACAATCATGGTGGAGAGTGAAAAGGAAGGACACATATCTTACTTGTCTGGAGCAGGAGGAAGAGAGTGAAGGAGGAAGTGCTACACACTTTTAAACAGTCAGATTTCATGAGAAGTCGCTATTATCATGAGAATAGCAAAGGGGAAGTCCACCCCCATGGTCCAGTCACCTCCCAACAGGTCCCTCCTCCAACACTGGGGATTATTGTTCAACATGAGATTTGGGTGTGGACAGAAATCCAAACCATATCAATCACCCTAAATTTCTACATTCCATAAAGACCACAGGGCATGGACACAATTCAGCTAAGGTCTTTGTTACTGTATAACAAGGATTCCCTTTTGTTCAGGTTCCAATGCCTTGTTCCTCTTTTTTTGTCTGAGACATCACCAGAATGGCCTTTACTGTTCATATTTTTACCATAATTCTGGTCACAACCACATAAGTAATCTCTAGGGAGATTCAGGTTTTTCCTACAGCTCTCCTCTTCTGAGCCCTCACGAGAATCACCCTTAATGCTCCGTTCACAGTCATAAAGGCTCTTTTTAGCCTGCTCCAAACTCTTCCAGCCTCTATCCATTACCCAATTCTAAAGCTTCTTCTGCATTTTCAGGTATTTTTTATAGCAACAGTCCCACTTTCTGGTATAAATTTTCTGTCTTAGTCTGCTGCTACAATAGAATACCACTGACTGGGTAATTTATAAAGAAAAATTTATTTCTCACAGTCTGGAGGATAAGAAGACCAAGGGCATGGCATCAGCATCTGCTCAGACATTGGTGGAAGGACAGAAGGTGAAACCAAGTGCACAAAACAGAGAAGAAATCAGGCCAAACTCATCTTTCATACCAGGAGCCCACTCCCATGATAACTAGACCACTCACATGATAATGGCATTAATCCATTCATGAAGGTGAAGCCATCATGGCCTAATCACCTCGTAAAAATCCTACCTCTCAACACTGTTACAACAGCAATTAAATTTCAATGTGAGTTTTGGCAAGGACATTGAAACCATAGCATATACTCTTAGTTGTAGCTATAATTTTCTGCAGGGGTTCTTTAATATTGAAAACCATCTTATTGTGTAAATATTTTCCAAATTTTAAAGTGTTTCATCTTAGTATTAACTTTTAAGGAAGTTTTTAGGTTATTTGATAGATGATATCATGTGCAGGCCCATTTAAAACAATAGCAGGTAACTACTGAGGCATGCATTTGCTATGGATTTACTGAGTGTGCACTGCATACCAGGAATTGGTCTAGGTATTGCAGAAACTTCAGTGAACAAGACAGACAAAGGTCATTACCATTGTGGATCTTACTTCCAAAACAGGGAGGCAGACAATAAATAGAGTACAATTAATAAGTAGATTATACTGTCTACTAGAAAATGATGAGAGCTATAGAAGGAAAACCAAGTAAGGCAAGAATAAGCAGAGCAAAGGGAATGGTTTTTAGAGGCCTGGAGGCAGCAATTTTCAAGTTTTGCCTTTTGAAGCAAAGTGCGGTCAAAGACCAAGACTATAGCTGGGAGAAGGAGTGAGGGTCAAAAGAACATTTTCTTAAGAAGGCAGAAATATCTGTGTACTAAAGGGACTCATTTAGTCCAGAATGAAAATGTGGTGATTCATCAGACAAAGGGGAGAACAGCTGATCTGTGTCCTCGAGTAGGCAGGAGGAGATGGTATCTAAAACACAACTGAGAAATTGACTTGAGCTAGGAGCAGGACACTTTATTTAAGGTAAGAGAGAATAAATTCCCTATAGACAAATCTTTACCAAAAGGATTCTTCACTGACTCAAGGCATTGTACAAAGCACTGAAATAAATGAACAATTTAGAGAAAAATTTCTGTTTTGGTCAAGCTTGTGGTCTAGTTCACAAAAGTCTTCTTTCTTTTGAAGCAATTAAAGTAGTAGGAAAAAGATACAGAATCTCTTGATGATGTCACTATACTTCTATAATTATCATATATTTTGATATCCTAGTTTCATCACTTATCATCAGTGCATGAGTATTCTCTCACCCCAATTGGTATTCTTAGAAGAAATGATTTCTATACCTTTCCACAATCCCATTTTCAGCTAGACTTCCCAGGTTCAATGGGTATCTCCTGTTCATTTCTGCAAAAATCATCACCCTGTAAAGCTGCTCACATAGCATGCTAAATAGTCATGAAATTGTTAGGTGATTGGCTATGAGATTCTTAGTTTAATTTAGATATAGTTGTATTCATTATATGGCAAAAAACAAGGGAATGTGGCCACTGAGCTCTTAGTCAAGACTGCCACTCTCCTTGGTAATATTATTCTTATGGGAAATATGTGCTTTGATTATACAATCTTGATTTAAAGTTTTTAAAATATAAGTATAAACCACTATGATTGCCAATAAAATTTACTTCTGTGGGAGGGAGCAGGTAGTGGAAACCTGTAGGTGTCAAAAGAATGTAATGGCCCTTGCTTTTCAAACTGTTCTGCATTTATCTATAGTCTTTCTATTTATTTCATTTCCAACACATCCAATAAATCTCTTTGCTCACTGGCAAATAAGTCTGCCTACTTCATGGGAATGCTAGGGTGTTGCTGTCCATGGTGCCAGACATGAGGAAGAAAACTAAAACTTGTTACATTTGTTGAACTTGTTTATCTGTTAACCTCTTTATTCTTACTTATTTTATTTCATCAGTAAGAATATCTCTTCAGTTCTAGCCCATCTAAATGAAAAGCCTTAGTTCAAATGGAGCTAAAAATTGACCCAGTCAAATTGCAGATGTCACAGGCATTACTGTGCCATTTCCTATGAAGCTTGTCCCCAGTTTAAGAATCACTTCTAGAGGAAGCTCTTCATGTTATTTCTCTGATGGTTTCCTTTTATCTGTTCTATTCTGTTACCCACTTTAATTGCATTTTACTCTACAATATTAATTAACCATGCCAACTAGGGAGGGTTTAGAGTCCCATTCCTCAGCAATTATTTAGAGACTAATTCTATATGTTTTCCACTTCCCTTGTGAATTAAGCTCATTATTTAGTTTGGATGTATCTGTCTAAATGATTCCCAGGTTAACTGTACCACTCTGGTAATGGGATGCAGAGAATGAGGCATGTCTGTCATCCAAGCCTAGGGAGACTATTGGAAATGGTTTTGAAATCTGCAGAAATGAGCTACAGTTGTTTTTTAGATTTGCATGAGTTTTATTGGTTCCCATTGACGGTGATTCTCTCTTATAAGTCGCCTTGTAAGCCTCACCATGGATTTTGCCATTAGCATAGCAATCTAAAGGAAGGACATACATTAGAAGGAATGTCTTATGGTGACTGACTGAAACATGGAACCAGACATATTTTTAAGTGTCTTTTTAGCAATCTCATACTAGAGCTATATACACACTTAAGTGTCCATTAAGTGACAGACACAGTGAAAAATTAAAGTTTCCCAATAACCATCACCTGGAGGATTTTTAAAAATACAGATTCCTGGGTCCTATTTCAGACTTATGAGTCAGGTCACATGTTTGACTTGTGTCTCTAAAGAGTCATTCTATGATGTTAACCACTCGGTTATAAGCCTGAGATTGCACACATATAATAAAGATAATGCCTTCTTTGATTGCATATCTGCTCAAATATGTTCCCAAACCTGATTAGTTATAAGAATCTTCCAAGGAGCTTTAACAATTTCCAAATTTCCAAGCCTTATTTGACTGACTTAGGCAAAAGCAGTGACAAAGTGTTTTTATATTGAAGACTTTCTACAAGTAGGGCTTTGACATTTGGAAAGCGTTTTGTATATTAGCTACTTGATTCTCATGGCAATCCAGAATTATAATTGTTTTACATGAGAAAACTGAGTATATGTCATAAAAGTTTTCATTTTGGAAATGAACTTAATGATTCTTTTTTCCTTTAGTATTCATGCTTTCTTGTTTCCTCAGGCAGTAGTTTATCGTATTGGGTTATTTTTCTCATATCCATTGTTAGTTGGTTCTTTTACATCTGCATAAATTATTCTTGTATACTCTGGGAGCCTCTATTACTGCAATATTCAAAGCTATAAAATAACTTTCTGAAAAACATAACTGTGTCTTTGATTCTTAAAACTACAAATGAAAAAACAAGGAAGCATTATAAATTCCCAAGTAGCTTGTTTTGGGAAGGTTTTTCATCATGCATCTTCCTCACGAAGATATTCATTTGCAATATGACATGTAGCAGAACGTAGGTCAATCAAGCATTTGTGAAACACCTATCCTTTGCATAATTTATCATTTACAAAGTGTTAGTGGAATGATAATAGTGTTATCCAGCATTTCCGGAGTGCATGATATGTGCCAGGCACTCAGCAGATACTTTATATAACTTGACTCCCTCAACCTTCATGATAGCTCTAGGTGGTGGGTATTGTTATCATCCTTATTTAATAGATGAGGAAATTGGAGGCCTAGAGAGATTAAGTAACTTGCCTCAAGTTGTATGGTTAGAAGTGGCAGAGCTCAGATTTTAAGGGCAGGAAGTGTGATCTCAGAGCCCGTAGACTTAACCACTATGTGATATGAATCACATCTAATAAACTCCGTGGAATTGTGGGCCTTTGAGAAAAACTAGTGAACAATTGATATCTTTATTTACAGATGAGTACTATATCCTGAGAACATGGAGAATGGTGCATTTAGTTACCTTATCCTCATTTATCAACAGTTGCTTCTTGTTGGGCAGCTTTATCCTTCATCATCCTTTACACTCTGGGGCATAGAGGTGGGAGAGCAGGGATCAAGCTGGTGGGCTCTTGAGGTGGATCATAGGGCTAAAATAACTCAGCCTACCTGGATTCCAATTCTGGCTTGCCACCTATTAGATGTGTGACTTTGGACAAGTCCTCAGCCTCTGTGCCTCCGTTTTCTCATAGCAATATGCCAACCGTATGCAATTATTGTGAGGAGTATGAGCTAACAGAGTTGTGAAACTTAGAACAACGCCTGGATTAAAGTGGCCACTCAGTAGGTGTTAGACTTTGTGATTGTTTTGCCAGATCAAAAACTTTCACTGCTGCATCATGGACTGAATTGTGTTCTCCTCAGAGTCATTAGCTGAATTCCTAATCCCCACTACCTCAGAATGTCACTGTTTTGCCATTAAGGAGGTGATTAAGGTTGAGTGAGGTCATATACCTGAGCCCTAATCCAGCAGGACTGGTGTCCTCCTAAGAAGAGGGAGAGGCAACAGGGACACATGTACACAGACAAAAAGTCACACAAGGACACAGCAAGAAGGTGGTCATCTGCGAGCCAAGGAGAGAGGCCATGGGGGGGAAATTGCACCTGCCAACACCTTGATCTTAGACTTTCAGCCTACAGAACTGTGAGAAAGCCACCTGGTCTGTGGTTGTGTGTTGTGGCAGCCCAAGCAAACTAATACAGACATCATAAATGGCAGTTTCAGAAATGTTCTGGCTGTTGATTAGGCCTGGAATAATGATAGCCAAGGCCCTTCCTTCTCTACCATCAGTGCATCTCTGTGCCTTGACACAGCAGTTGTTTTTCTAGTCCTTGTACTTGCTGTCTGATTTGGTCACGACAGAATGTTATAGATAGAGCTAGCATCTATACCCACAGCAGGGGACACTGAACAGCAAGTCACAGGAGGACTTGCTGCTGGAAGTGGAGCTCTTTTAAAGTCTCCCTTGATTTTTGGGTCAGTTCTCCATGCCCCTCCCCTACCAATATATTCAATACTGTGCTCTAGCTATTAAGGTGAAGGCTGAAAAGATTTTAAATCATGCCCGTGATGCACCTTGTAAGTCAAGTCTCCTCACACACACACACAGTGAGAAAAACAACTGAGTGGTTTTTCAAGGGTCACAAATTCAAGGCAATAAAGCAGATCTTCCAGCAATATCCAGTCTGCATGCTGTGATGATTTAATGGCGGTTTAACACAATATGGGTTAGCTTTTCCAGAAGATCTGAATGGAGATCTGCATACATTCAAAAAAGTTGACTGGCTTAAGGGAAATAAATTGAGAGATTGTACATGTGATTATGATGATGTCACTATACTTCCATAATTATGATATATTTTGATATAGAATAATTTGATATTGTTTTGTTGAAGCTAGAAAGTATGTGATAATCAGTTTTCAGATGGTAGATATTCTTGGAATTGGTGACAGGGATAGTCGGAAATTGGGCCACGAATCTTGGATAAAATTGTAGAAACCGAGATGTTCTCTTTGACATTTCTCTTCCTTCCATGCACTCCCTGCCTCATCATCCCAGGAATATGACTGCAAATATCCAGTCTTATTTCATCTCTATCTTGTAGCTTCTGAATTAATATCTGTGAAAATAAGAAATAAAAAAAGAGAAACTGTTTTATGAAGTCAGTGCTGGCTTCTTAATGACAGACAGCTCCAATAGTGCAAAGAGCTCAAAGCAAGGAAACAGAAATGTAAATTTCAGAGACCCTGGTGCTTTTACTGATGAAAAACTCTCATCTTCCCATTTAACAGCACCTGAACTTTTCATAGGGAGCGCTCTATTTCTTAACAAACCAGGAATGCCTGTAGTGCTCAGTGGCCTAATGTCTTTGATTGTAAGTGGATTCAGATATTATGTTATTAGTCATCTGTTAATCAAGGTGCTGATTATGGGCTCATTAAATCTCATCTCCTTGATAATCTAATTTTCCTCTAAGCTTCAAAAATGATCAGCAAATTTATTATCATTGCTTTCAAGATTGAGTTAACCTGTCTGAACTCTGAGAAATTGAGCCAGTTTTAATTTTGATATGTTACTTCAGCCATTTTCAAGAGAAAAATGTCATCAAAGGCCAAAAATAATAATGCAACTCTGGGAATGTCTATAGGCTTATGATCACAGATGAGATGACAGGACTCACCTTTGTAAAATTACAACTTTATGAAGTTATGTCTCCTAAGATCCACCTTTCATGCAGATGTTAGTACTGCTGGCTTTCCACCTGAGCCCTTTTTAAAATGTCAGCTCACAATTTCTGGGTTGGAGAGGCAACTTAATGAAACATTTTTCTATATTGTGTGTGATATTTTCTTCCTCTTGTCTTTCTTTTTCTTTTTATAACAAAAGTTACTTATAAAGATAAGTCAGTGCTACACTGACCATATATTAACAAGCCAATTCAACAGGCTATTGCCTGTTTAATAGGTATTGAACTCCTATCATTTGAGGTATTTTCCAGACCTGCTTAACCTTACTAATAAAATCCACAGGGTTTGGTTTTTCTTGTGCAGTTGGGGCTACCGTGATGCACACCCCCACCCCGGGGTGTCATGCACATGGTAGTATGTGGGAATGGTGCCCCTAAATTGTGCAGTGGTTGCTGCTGCTCTAAGTTTAGTTCCTTAGGAATCACTAATTCATTCTATGAATTTTGTCCACAACCAAATTAAATTAATGCCTCAAGTATGGTTTCTTTCTTCTGGGCAGAAATAACTAGGTTAAAGGTAAACTAACAAAATTACACCTTTTTCAAGACTCTTGAAGTCTTGGAATATGTATTTACTAATATTAGTATATTGCAGGGCTTCAAAATTTACTGTATGTAAACAACAAACAAACAAACAAAAAGCTTGACTCAGTAATTTCCCATACTCATTGCATCTTCATGCAGTTGGGTCTTCTCCAAAGAGGAGTATTACTAGGCAATTCAGACAACTTAATCATAATAGACCCCCCTGCCCTCCTGTTGCCATGATCCCTGTGACCAGGACATAGAACAATCATTTCCTGATATCTTGTAGAAAACGATATAAAGAAACAAGAAGGGGAAAAACAGGCATATAATCTCAAGAGTGTAGAAGACTTTTGTTTTCTGCACACACATGTGCAATACATAATTCACAGCTGAATTACTAAAATGATACTTTACAAAGGAATTTGGAATGAACTTCAAATTCAGTGAAATCTGAGCAATGTTATAAGAATTTGTTTACTTTCAAACATCTGCTATTCCTGCAGAATAATGATCTTAAGGAAATTTTGTTATGCAATAAGTTTTGTATAGAAGAAACTACTTTATGGCATATTTTAGGTGGAGGATTTTTCTCCAGAGCTTTTTACCTTTTTGATTAAAGTAGAACTTGACATGAAATTAAGTGTGGCTATTACTGTGGTTCATGAAACCCAAATACTCATGGGGAAAATTAAGAATTTTAATAACTGGAAAAGAAGAAAGTCGTTTAAATCAGCCTTTAGTTTATCTGCTTAAATTGAACTCATTTATTAAGCAATTATCACACAATTTTGAACTTTGTTCCACTCTTATATAAAAAATCTCTTCTGGATTTCTTATTTCATTAAAAAAAAAAGTCTGCAGTGCTTCCCTTTGACAAGATGAATCCAGTATATGGATTGGAACCTGAATTATTTCACTTGATTTCTACTGAAGGAAAAGGCAATTAGTTAATTGTGGGGTTAATTTGACATAACTTTATTCCTTGAACATTTGAGAAAAGAATGCCCTTCACTGCTACTTTTTTGCTATTTCTGGATATTCTGAGCAATCCTGGTGACTCATAACCATCCCTTTTCATGGCCGGCTCTGTATAACTGAGGGAACACATCCTTCTGGGTGAGAAGTGAGCCTTGCTTAACTTGGTGTCCCTCACACATTTCCATGGAAGGATTACGACTGGTACAGCAGAATCCTAAAGCAGACAGCTGAAAGCAGCAGAAATCTGTGACGTTCTGTGTTTCATCCCCATGCTGTTTTTTTATTCGACTTCATAAGAGGTGGCTTAGTGGTTGTAAAATAATGGTTTCTCTTCCATTTCTTTCCCTTCACCTCAATAAACTGATGTTCCAGAGAGATCTTTTAGCTTTGTTTTGTGGATGTATGTGCCCTAGACAAACCACTAAATGCCCCCAGATTCTACAATTATATAGTTTGAGAAATGTGGCCTTAATGGATTCAAGCCCTCCTAATTGTACCTTTTAGGGTTTTTAGGCTTTAGATTGGTTTGGGTCTATATTTGTCTAGGTAAATTTCAGATATTATTCTCTCTTAAATTACCTGAAATATGATGGGACAAATGATTCCGGAGCTTGCTTCTCTCTCAGTTCCATTCTATCTCTTTCCATTGCTTGACCACCACTTGGGCTTCCATTTGTGAACCATTCAATTTGTCCTTAATCTTTCCAATTTGATTTTTCTGAAATGTTTCTGTAAATGCCATTAGTCCTTTTCTGTTCACTAACTTGATTGGGCTTTTTATTGTTGTGGTTAGATTTCAGCTTCTTTCCACATTTTGGCATTTCCTCTGTTGATGGTGAATCATTTTATCGGAAGTTTGGGCTACGTTTATGCCATGGTAGCAATATCTCAGTGGCTTTCAACAACGGAGGTAGGTTTCTCACTCATGAAAATGCAGGTGGTGGCTGTGCTCTGTGGTCCCTTTACTCTGGGATCCAGATTGAAGAAACAAATTCTGTATAGGGAGAGGAAAGAAATGGCAGGAGCATGTGATGGCTCTTATAGCTTCAGCTTGAAAGTAGGACATGTAACTTCCACTCATGTTTCATTGGCTAAGTCAAATTCTACAGCCAAGCCTGATGTTGCTGAGGCAGGAAGTATGATCTTTCTCCAATGACAGATCTGGTAGGGATGTGCAGCATAGATTGACAATAATAAAATCTACCAAAATTATTTTATTATATGACATTATACCAAAGCCATATTTTTTCCACTTTTTATATACTCCGAATGTGACACAATGCCCTCACATAATGGATATTTAGAAGGCGAAAGACCCACTTCTTTTGTTCCAATATACTTTTCTTGGTGGTTTTGAGGACTTCATCCTGACTTCTCTGGGTCCTCTTCATTGTCTACTTTTACTCAAGTGTTTATCATGAGCATTTTCTCTTTATTCTCCTCTTCCTCTCTCTGGAAATAGTTTTCTACTACACTTTGCTGTTTGGAACCCCACCATGATTTGCTTTATTTTCTCTAGCTGATGGAATTTGCCATCACACAAACTTCTGAGTGTTTCAACAAGAGAATAGAAAGCTTGAGTTTTGATTTAAAACCATGTTGAGACACTAGAAAGGGAGTCAATTGTTTAGTACTTTGATTTCTGCTTTGCCATTCTGAATAGAACCATTGTGTTTGAAGTTCATACGTACCAGCAAACGGACTCATCCTAAGCTTTTGTCTGGTAGTAACTGGGTTTATAGAGCTACAAAAATAACCTGAGCTTGACTCAAATACAGAATACCTCACCTCAGTGTTGCATAGATTTCAAAGAAATAATGTCACTATACCTGCACAATGCAAGTGTTATACAGAAAATATCCTAATTCAGAATCCCTTTTGCCATCAAGCATAGTCTTAATTATTTCTTTTCAGTTTCTTTGTATTAATCATTATCTTTAAATGTGATGGGCATTTGTTTTTGTACTCCGACACTTTGAATAGTGGTTGCAATGCTAAATGTAATCTGCCTTGCAGTGCAATTGGTTTTTTGTTTGTTTGTTTGTTTTTTGTTTTTTTTTTTTTTGCTTATATATTTTAGCTCCCCCACTAGATTATAATGAGGAAAGAGGGTCCCCCCACCACCACTCTTTTGGGCAAATACTAACAGTGTTTGTTAAATCGAACATAACTATTGAAATTATTGAGCTCAAGGTAGAGTCCTGTATGCTAGCCCTCTGCAATTTTGTTAAATGACTCTGCAATTAAAATGCATGCATGTTTTAAACAGATTTTCAGTTGTAAAGTCATAGAAGCTACTGTTGGTGCTCAGACATATGCCCCTAGTACCTACTTTTTCTGAGCCCACCAGACTGACTTGCCAGCATTGGCAACCCTTTGCCTGAGGGCTTCTCTGGTTTCTGGAGCCCTCTCTGCCCCTATTTAGATATATTGGGGAATTAGTGTCCCCTAGGAGCATCTAGAAACATAGCTGACAGGAGATATTGGATAAATGCCTCAGCTTCCTTGCCTTTCCATTAGGGTATCTATAGGGTGTTTCATTGACACTGTCTTCCAGAGTTCCCCAGAGGAACTGAGGTCCAGTTGCCCACAGTGGTAACTTGCTTGATAATGCTCCCTGTATCCACTGTCTTCCCTTCTTTTCCTCGCTTCTCTACTCTCCTATTGGCATTTCTTTGATTAACTCCAAATTAAACTATTTGCAGTCTCATCCTAGTTTCAGAGAGTCTCAGAGTTTCTAAAAAGTTATCCAAACCAAAACAGGCATTCATGTGTCAACATTTACAATTTAACAGTTTCTCTATTTCAGTGCAGTCCAATAAAAACATGATGCAAACTACATAGTTTAGAATTTTCTAGTGGCTACATCCTTAAAGTGAAAAGAAAAAGGTGAAATTTTAATAATGTACTTTAACTCAGTATACCCAAAATATTATCATTTTAACATGTAATCTGTATAAAATTAATGAGGTTTTTTTTTTTTGGTACTCAGTCTCTAAAATCTGTTGTATAAAATATACTTACACTGTAAATGTAAAATACCATTACAGTATGTCTCAATTGCAAGTACTCACAGCCATATGTGGCTTGTGGCTACCATATTAGATAATGGTGATCACTTCTCTGCTATTATAACCCATGTATCAAAATCTAGAAATTTAATAGCTCTTGAATTACAGGCTGTGTAATGAATTGTATTGTCTATTAGCAAAATCTTGCCTTCTCCTTTTGCTCTTTGAAGTGGAATGAAATTTCTATAAATATCTAGACTGATGGACATTATTGCCTTGTTTAGTCTGTGTCCACATATTTATGTTTTTTTTAAGAATGAGATTCTGGCAATAGTAACTTTGAGACTTAACACTTCTTAGATGTTTTCATGCAAAATATAGACTAGATGTTTAGCATCTGTGCTTGTGTTTTTTAGGCAGAGGGTACCAGACTTCAGCGAGAACTCCGAGGATATTTAGCAGCAATCAAAGGTAATGTGTATGAGTTGTTTACTGCATGTTACTAAGCACAGGTTGTTCTTGGAATTCATGAGTGACAGGATTGAGTGTTAATTACAAAGCCATTTGGCTTCCTGGCAAGATGGGTGCTTGGACACAGGTGTTCCATTCCACCCAGCCCCCAAATTCCCATTGAAATGATAATCAGAATATATAAGGAAAAAATATGTGTGCCCTTATGCTGGAAACTAGAAATAAATGCCACCTACATGCCAGAGATTTCCAGGAAAATTTCTTAGAGTGAGCTTGAGACCTTGTTTAAGAAAAGCTGCAGTTGGCTTACCTCCTGAGGGAGACCACATCCCAAGAGTGGAGCACTCACAGACTCGCACCTAAGCCCTCTCACTGGAAGGGGCAAGACATGGTAGCAGAGGCAGGTGGAAGATGATCAGCAAACATGGCCCTGGACTGGCTGTGACTTGTTTGGACTAGCAGCACTTGCAGCCCTACCGCCATGCAATGCACGGGCATAGAGAGGCCCTGGCATGAGTTTCTGGGACTCAGCCATGTAAGGCAAGGAAATGAGGCCACTGGAGGAGGGGGAAGAGAGCAATAGGGAGGTGGGCTCAGCCTGTGCCTGCTATTCATCATCACGCTGCCTGCCCTGAGTCACAGCCAAGTGTGCCCATGGATATGATGTATCATAAGGCAGATTTTGTGGGGAAAGAATGGATCATCTGACAAGGAGTATTGGAAAACTGGCCAAACACTTAGAAAACAGTGAAATTCTCAACCTCACACTTTACTCCCTCCTTCCTAATTCCAGATATAGTAAAGATGTAAATATGTTGTACTGGACTCTATTAACTTCAGTAGGGATGGCACCAGGTTCAAAAGGCCGAAAAAGGGAACCAGAGTCAGCAAACAAGATACAGGATTTTATTAGTGGGAAACTTACATACAGAGTGGGCCCAGTCATGGCAGGGCTGGGCAGGAGTATCGCACCGCCAAGTGGTGGCAGGCTGGGCAGGAGAACTGCATCCATTTGCAAAAAGCAATGCAGTTTCTGTAACATTTTTGCTTAGCACCCTCTACCTAACAACCTCCACCTGGCAACCTTCGTTTAACCCAAAACACATGGCCTCAATCTCCTGTATGGCTTACCTTTCATGGGACAGGCTCAGGGCTCAGATGTTCCTTGTAGACAAGGAATGAATCTCTGGGTTGGCCACTCCCAGATTCCTTAGCTCAGAACTCTGAGCACATATTCAGGTGCATCTACCATACAGGGTGATTCTCAGGGTATGCTTAAGTATCACTGTCAGGTGTGTCTGCCATGTATCACTATGCAAAGAAATGTGCTAAAGTACTAGAATAAAATACAGTAAATTTAGTCTCCAGGCTGTAGAGGTCTTTATAAGGGTTACTCGCAAGGCAGAAACCCATAAATCTCTCCATAGCGATGGAGAAATTTGACCTCATAAGTATGTAGAGCTTAATATGTTATTTAAAATCACCATTTTGGCAACATAGTTAATGAAAGTAAATCAAAATATAAAGAGCTCAGTGAGTAGACTAAATGAAGGTCAATTGGTTAAATTAAAATTGGGCAGAAAACTCTAAGGAAAAATTAGCCAAAGAGGAACTATAGATGGGTGATAAACACGAAAAAGCCTTATCCTCATGAATAATCAAAGAATATTAAGTAGCATCGAAAAGAAGATTTTATCATTTTTCCTCCAAATGATCAAAGACATTACAAATAAAATACTGCTGTATTTAGTACTGGTAAAGCTCTGGGAAGTGGATTCCATTCATGTATTGCCAGGAGGATAGCTTTTCTGGAGACCATTTAGTAAAAACTTTTATTGATTGATTTATTTATTTGGTATGCTTTTTGACATACCAGTTTCATTCTAAGAATTTATTCTCACAGTTTTAATGTGGATGTGTAAAACTGAATACAAACATGTTATTAAAATAATGAAATAATAAAAACATAATAATAAAATGGCCAAAATAATAAAAATTAGCAAAACTGATTTTTAAACTAAAATATATTTATGAATTTTATAGTCCAGGCATAGCATTTTAATTCTCATGACAGCTCTATGAGGCAGGTAGTTTTATTATCTTCATTTTATAGATAAGAGAAGTGAGTTCCTGCCAGGCACAGTGGCTCACACCACCTTTAATCTGAGCACTTTGGGAGGCCAAGGCGAGTGGCTCACTTTAGGCTAGGAGTTCAAGACCAGCCTGGGCAACATGGCAAAACCCCATCTCTACTGAAAATACAAAAATTAGTCAGGTGTGGTGGCGCATGCCTGTAGTCCCAGCTACTCAGGAGGCTGAGGCAGGAGAATTGCTTGAACCAGGGTGAAGGTTGCAGTGAGCGGAGATCATGCCACTGCACTCCAGCCTGGGTGACAGAGTGAGACCCTGTCTCAAAAAAAAAAAAAAAAAAAAGAAAGAAAAAAAGAAAAAGTGATTTTTTAAACAGTTTAAATAGCTCATCCAAAGTTGCATGCCAAGGAAACAACAGGGCCAGATTGCATATTTCATTCTGTGTTTCTCCAGAGCCCTGGTTTTATCTATTGTCTTTTACTGCCTTTGAACTACATGACCAATGGTAAGGCATCAGTTTCACAAGTCAGAGTTCATCTATACAATGGGATAATGGCAACCTACTACTATTACTTTTTCATGAGCACTTATTATGTGCTAGAGTCTGTGCTGAGCATTTTAGACACATTACCTGTTTCTAACTTCCCAACATAGCCATATTATCAATGTCATTAACTTGATTTTACATTTGCCAAGAAGTAAGTCTCAGAGAATTTAACTTTCACAGTTTGATGGAGCTCATCATTAATTACTCCCAAATCAACCTTAAGTATTTGTAACAATTCAGTCAGAAAACAGAAGCCACTCTAGGTATTTCTTTTATTATTGATTTAGGATTTGAACACAGAAGTCATATATTATTTCTAGCACAGGACTTTCTCTGGGTAGTTGATTTTTTGGAAATGTGGATAAGTTTGTTGAATGAAAGAGTTCTCTTTCCCAAGTCTATTCAATTTGGTCTGTGCTGCTTATAAAGCGTGCTGCTTTATAAAGACTGGCATAATTATTTTCCTTAATGTGATCTAGAAGAATTCCCTGAGGGTGAGGCTTGAGCTCCGGAGAAAAGCTGGGTAAAGCATCAAATAAGCCTTTTTGGCAGACTGCGCCTGCACTCCAGGGCTAGTGGCCATGGCTCTGTATGAAGGAGAAAGGAATTCTATCAGCTTTTCCCCACCTTGGGTTTGCTGATTGACTATGTTAACAAGTGATGCTCCAAAAAAGAGATCTCTGTTTAAATTACTTTTTCCACAGCTGATTGGAATGAATTTTTAAACAGGCTACTACTGAGTTTCTCAGGGCCGTTAATATGCTAAAGTCAACTCCAGAAATCCTGTGGGATAGGCAGGAATTCCGAGTTTTTTGACTGCAGGACCCTTCTCTCTTCTCAAAGCCTTGTGAAGAATGAGTAGTGTTCCTGGGAACACATTTTGGGTTTTGGGACCAAACTTGAAAACAAGGTATATGCCTGTGTTAGTCCGTTCTCAGGCTGCTAATAAAGTTATGCCCCCAGACTGGGTAATTTATAAAGAAAAAGAGGTTTAATGGACTCACAGTACCACATGGCTGGAGAGACCTCACAATCATGGCGGGAGGCGAAGGAGGGGCAAAGGCATGTCTTCCGTGGCAGCAGGCAAGAGAGAGTATGTACAGGGGAACTCCCTTTTATCAAACCATCAGATCTCATGAGACTTACTCACTATCACGAGAACAGCACCAGAGAAACCCGCCCACATAATCAGTTACCTCCCACCAGGTCCCTCCCACAACACATGGAGATTATTAGAATTCAAGATGGGATTTGCGTAAGCACACAGAGCCAAACCATATCAATGCCTTAAGTAGATCATAATTTACATTTTCAAAGGTTTTCATGGGCAATTTTTCTTGTTTTCACAAGGACAACTCTGGCTAACTAACCCTGCTGTAATGCAGGTAGCATCAGGGCAGCATAGGAGAAAGTGATGTCTAGCCCTGGGGAGTCATGGGTCCTGTGGCAATTGTGGGAAAATCATTAAGTCTCTTAGTTGCTTTGGGTTCCTCATCTATTAAGTGCTTCATTTCTCTCAGAAGCCCCCAAAGACCCCAAAACTGGGATTCTGTGAAGTTGGGTTAAATGAATTCTAATCATTTTATTATGACTGATTTCTGGATGGCTTCTCCTCTGTGGGTCTTTATGATTTCTGCTGATGCTTAGGCTTCGTGAGGCAGATCTTATGCTTGCATTCATTTTAGCAGCAAATACGTCTGGAGCACCATTTGTGCACCTGACACTGTTCTAGGACAGGGAGATGCAGAGATGAACAAGACATAGTGCCTGCATGCAAGGAGCTCACAGCAGAGTGGGGAGACAGTTAAATAAAAAAGGCCAGATGGGCATAGTAATATGTATTTTAATAGATACGTGCATTGAGTGCCATCATAACAGAGGACAGACTCCCACCTTAGGAGAGGCAAGAGACTGGGGCAGGAATGATTCTTCCAAGGAACTTACATTTGATTGAACCCAAGAAGTGGGGTCATAGGTGGCCATCAAATGGTTAGGTTTTCTAGAGAAAGATAGATTTCAGAGGGACATTGCAGGTGGAAGAAACAACTGCACCAGGAAGCAGAAGGAAGCATGGGTTCTTGAGGGAACAAACAGAGCAGTTAGATGCAAGCAGAAAATTGAGCTGGACGAAACACGGAAAGGCGGGCAGCATTTATATAAAGAAGTGCTTCATGTATCATATCATACGGGAATTTTATTCTATCAATAGACAGGAGAGTCATTGTTAGAGTTATTGTCGGCAAGGGAAAAAGTTCCATGATCAGATTAGCATTTTAGAAAAATAGTTATTGTGATTGTGTGGAATTCAGGCTACAGGAAGTGCAACTGCATGGAGATTTAGTAGAAGTCTAGTTCAATACTTCAATAATACTATTAGCTAACACTTACTGAGCACTTATGTGCTAGGCACTGAGATAAGCATTTGACATGCCTCAGTTTATGTAATTCTCTCTATAACCTTGTGGCAGGTATATTTATTGGTATTTTACACTTTGGAAAACTGGGGTTATAGGTGATTAATAATTTGCCTAAAATCACACAAATCACATGTAATGGAACCAATTTTTTAACAAAGGCTGATTAATTGCATATAATAGTTTTAATTATTTTGTTATGTTGCCTCCAAAAATATTTTGTATTATGATGGCTGACAGTAACTTGTGCCAGCTACTTTGCTAATCCTGTTACGTGGATTATGTTATCTAATCTAAATCATAGGTGATGAGTACCTAATCCAGGGAAGGGCAGTGGGCAGGGAAGGAAGGGGCTGGGTTTGAGAATCAGGTGGAATTGGTGACTGAGCTTTGGGAGGATGAATCTGGGATGACTTCCAGTTTTCAAACTGGAGCAACTGGGTGGCATTCATGAGAACTAAGAAAAGGAGATGAAGCAGGTTTAGACAGGAAAATTTAAAGTTTGTTTTTGACATGTGAAGTTTGAGGTATTAATAAGACATCCAAGTGGAGATGTCCAGTAGGAATTTAGAATTGGGAGTCACTGGCATGCACGTGCAGCGGGGGCCAGACACATGGATGATGAACATGCCAGATCTTTCTCTAAATGGAGCACAGTGCAGGTGGTGTCATTAATAGTTTTTTGTTTATGTGTCTTATGTGTAGGCATAACTATGGGGTAGGGTTGACTATTCTTGAGTTACTTCACCAACTGCCTATTTTGTTCCAACTCTTGGTTCCATCCTTGTTCTCCTTGAGAATCTAAGAAAAAGATGCCCACTCTTGCTTTCCTTTGAGGCAGCTGCTGTCTTTTTACACAATTCTCTTCTAAACAATGGGACAAAGCTGCTAGATACTTGCAGTATTTTAGACGTTCTTTTAATGGTTTATCCTTGCTGCCGGTTATTTATTTTAACTGATGTTATTTTTAACTAAAACACATACTCTCAGGGTATTTTTAAGCAAGGAGTATGTATAAAGTAGTGCAATCTATGCAACAAGTCTTAAAGGATGAAAATAGAAGCTCATAAATTTGGCTGCGAATGGGAATAGACAACATTTTATGAAATGTCTTGGAGAAGGTCCAAAATTTTGAGGAGAGTGAAGTGATTCCCATCCAATAGTAAAATAATAATAATTCTTCTATATATGATGCTGGGCATTTGTCTTACAGTTTTAGAAATCACTAATCTTTTAAGAAAATTTGGATATTGTATATTATTCAACCCCAGAGGTAGCATTTAGCACCTATTCTGCTTTGATGTTGCCAAACTACTCTGAAGGGAATGTGTATTTTAGCTTTTATTTGCCCATCACACTCTGTCAGCAGAGTAATCCCTAAATCCCTAAAAGCTCTGCCAGTCTGGAGCTAGGCTTGTAGCCTCTCACCTGTGTATCCATTAAAGTGCATCCTATGGAGGAAATGTTCTCAAAACAATTTCCATGTCAAAATGGCTTCTGTCCAAATGATCCATCACCACTTATCCACCCTGTAATTAGTAGTTACTTTTGGCTGTTAATAGATATATTTACTGCAACATCGTGCTTTTAGTCTTGATGATTAAAGTCTTATATAATTTTATTTTAAGGTTATATTCATGATTTTATTTTTCATCACAAAGATTATTTGGCCTACAGTGCCAAATTTCTTTTTCTTCTCTTAAGACATTGTTAAAAAACCTATCTACACAGCTATGTATAGTTTCCGTCAGACTTAAGACGAAGATTTAAAGAAAATGCCAGAAGTCTTTTGGCATCTGGATTATAGAAGGGGGTCCACTAGTGACTAACACTTGGTATGAATTTGAGGGATATATTTCTTGATCGAGATTTGCTTGTACTTGGGTGAGGGTGAATTTGGACACTTGGGATAATGTAGCTTCCGCCTCAGTGTTGACCATATCACGAGAGAACGCATCCCCCTTGCTTGGATTCAGAGTGCTAGGGGTCGGATTCAGGTTTTGTCTCTTGTTTGCTGTCCCTTCACCTGCACGACTGTGTTTCATCAGAGTCCCCAGAGTCTTGAGTCATACTGTTTTTTTCCTACCCCAGACTCTGCCAGGGCTTCATCTGATGGTGGTCAAGTCACTTCAGCTCATGTGGGCAGGATACCTCATTGTCAAGGGCTTCCTGGAATGTGCCCAGTGATGCTCTGAGGGAAGGGAGATGTTCTGTGTCTAAAGAGAACACAAGTGCGCTATGAAACTCCAAGTCACATGTGGACTTTTATACATACTTCTCAAGGATATACTTCTGTCATTTCAGACATCTTTTAGTTTGTTCTTTTCTCTCAGTTGAACCCAGAATTAGCTACCTCCAATCCAGCAAGGGTGTCGAGTTTTCAGTTTAACAAATGATTTTCACCTTAGGATTCACTGACCTTAAGTTTACAGGATGTGGTTTTTATTTCTTATGACAGTGCTCTGATTTTCCTCTCCTCTCCCTGTTTCCAGCCCCCTTTTATCCCCGCTAGTCCTCGCTAGGTGGGACCTGGCCACATTGATGTCTTGGCCTCAGCTTCCTGAGTAGCTGGGATTACAGGTGTGTGCCACCATGCCTGGCTAATCTTTTTTGTATTTTTATTTCACTATTTTGGCCAGGCTGATCTCGAACTCCTGACCTCAGGCAATTCACCTGCCTCGACCTCCCAAAGTGTTGGGATTACAGGCGTTAGCAACCGTGCCTGGCCCATCTTCACTTTTCACTCTTTAAGTTTGGAATCATCAGGCAGCAGAACTGCACGGTGCCTTCTTAGCACACTGTCTCACCTCATGATTAAAACTGTGAAGTGGGAAGAGCAAGTCAGGGGACAGGTGGACTGAGCAAGGCTCGTATCTACCTTTCCACTGTCAGGGAGAGTCTTCTGCCAGAGGCGTGTCTCCAAGTCCCCAGCTCTTCCTGGCACCTTGTTTTGCTCTCAGCCATGAACTGTCTTCGTGACTTTTCAGTACATACATTAACCTTTGTGCAGGGGGTCCTTGGGAGAGACTAAAAAGGACTGGGTGATACTTTATGTCACAATGTTGTGCTCAGAAGCATGTATCTTTAATGTTGTTCTTTAATGTTGCAAACCATAGTTTTGCAACATATCAAATGTATCCCTAATGAAAATTGAGACCCAAAGGCTTAGGAACCCTAAAATTTCTAAGAGTTTTGAGTTAAAACTGCAGTCATAGTTTTAAATAATACAGCAGGTCTTCAACAGCATCGTTTCATTCAACATCATTTTGTTATAATAACGATGAGAAAAAAAAAAAATCTTGGCCAGGGCCACTGTCTGTGTGGAATTTGTACACCGGGTTTTCTCTCAGTACTTTGACTTCCTCCACGTCCCAAAGATATACAGGTGAAGTTTACTGGCGTGTCAGTGAGTGTGGGTGAGTGAGTGCGTGCTGCAGTAATATGCATCTTGTCCAGGGCTGGTTCCCGTCTTGTACTCTGAGCCTCTAGGAGAGGATCTGGTCACCCATGACCCTAAACTGGAGTAAGCAAGTAAATAATTATCCTACTTGTTTTTATTAATCTTTCTTAAATGTATGTACTGCTCTCATTTATTTCAATGTTCAATATTAGAAGTGTGTTGACCTTTAGTTAGAAGTTTTGTGATGTGTCTGTGAAAAATATGTCCCGGGAACTTAACTCTTATTTATATGAATTAGCCTTGGGTAAAATGGGTTTCATTAGTCTTCATATCAATTAAAGTCACACTTTGCAAGAACCTATAGATGACATTAAGTAAGGACTTACTATACTGAAAAATGACAAACATTTTTTTCTTTGCTCTTTGTAAAAATTTTAGGTCACTTAAAACTTAACCATTTAACCACTTTAACCATGTTTACCATTTTAGGCCACTTAACCACTTTTGACTGTTATGCCCTATAATCCTATTAATTTTTACTTCTAGTCCCTTCTAAAAATGCTTTATGCCTTGTATTTAAATTCATTTAGGACTAATTTTAGTTTGAGAACTCTGCGGTTGTATGGACCAGTGTTCTTAGCATCCGACACCACTTGGCAAGTGATAGCACACATAATAGGACACATTATGATTATTGTGGTTTTCAGAGTAGGATATTTGTTGATTTTTCCTGAGACCCCATATCTATCAGTATCAAGTGAATAATAGAAAATGCACAATGTGATAAGTCTTAGAAACCCTCAAAGAAAGATACGACAGCAGATACAAGCAGCAGCTGTGCCTTTATAATTTTTCCTTAAATGTTTAGCAAGTAGTCAATATTTTTCTCTCACTTAAAAAAGTGGAGGAAGGGAGAAGAGAATCCTCACCCATTTCTGTGTAACAGGAGTTGTTTCTCTCCGACACTAGGCATGCAAGAGGCCTCCATGAAGCTAACGGAGTCACTACATGAAGTCTATGAGCCGGATTGGTATGGGCGGGAAGATGTGAAAATGGTTGGCGAGGTAAGAACTGGGGTGGCTTCCATGAGGCTCCCACGAGCCTTGCTCAGTCCACCTGTCCCCTGACTTGCTCTTCACACTTCACAGTCTTAATCATGAGGTGAGACAGTGTGCTAAGAAGGCACCGTGCAGTTCTGCTGCCTGATGATTCCAAACTTACAGTGAAAAGTGAAGATGGACCGGGCACGGTGGCTCACGCCTGTAATCCCAACACTTTGAGAGGCCGAGGCGGGTGAATTGCCTGAGGTCAGGAATTTGAGATCAGCCTGGCCAAAATAGTGAAATAAAAATACAGAAAGATTAGCCAGGCATGGTGACACATGCCTGTAATCCCAGCTACTCAGGAAGCTGAGGCAGAATTGCTTGACCCCAGGAGGCAGAGGTTGCAGTGAGCCAAGATCGCACCACTGCACTCCAGCCTGGGCAACAGAGCAAGACTCCATCTCGAAGAAAATAAAAGTGAAGATGATCATAAAACCACTTGGGTAGAGAGCAGTATTTTAAGATTCCTTTTTGCAAAATGACAGTATCATTTTTCTGTCCTCTCTACAAGCCTTAGCAGCCCATTTCTAGCAGACATGGATCACAGTGTGAATTGTGTCCCAACTTCACCCCCTCATCTCAATCCCGCTATTGACTATCCTTCCCCAAATGCAGGGACAGGAGTTCAGAAGAGGGTCCATTCCACTTTAACACCAGCTAGTCCATTCACAGATATTCACTTCATGAAGACAAGCACAAAGTCAGAATGTTAAAAGGAATTTGATTTCAGGATGGCTTTGGCCCTAGACATGTCTTAACACCTGAAATCAGGTTTCTGGCTGGGGGCTGTCTGGCTGACGGGAAGTGAGTAAGTGGGTTTCACTTTGTCGAAAGCAGAATGGACCAGAGACTGAGTATCGCTGTGTGATGTTGGACTAGTTCTTTAATCTTCTTAGGCTTTAGTTTCCTCATCTACAAAATGAGAAAAACAATTGTACCCACTAATAGGACACTTATTGCCTTTGTGTGGATGTCCTCTACCTACTCAGTGTTTGGTACATGTTATGATTACTGATGTGAGACAACTGCCAGTCACAGATTGTCTCACATCCAAGTTCTTTGTTAAAACAAAGAGCAGTTGTTTGTCATGTCCGCTACTCCAGGTGAGTTATTGCAGCTCACTTAGGTACAGACAACCTAAGTTCGATGTGGCAGCCAGAGCTCAGGGGAAGGTCTGTTAGGTGATGCACTGAATGTCTGTGCGGCTTTGGAAAACAGGTGTTAACAGCAGAGTCCTAGGCTGCTCCATGACAATTCTGACATCCTGACATTAAGCTTCATAATCTTCTTATAACTGAGATACTAACAGAGACTTATTTATGAAGAAAGCGCTTGTTGGTTCTTTTACATCTTTCAAAAACTTTCAGGATGTAGGTTTGGCCAAACCAGACCGCACACATTACTTTCAGATGCAATTATTAAGTAATTGCATCTTCTCATATTTCTTCAATTAAAACACAGTATTTCAACATCATGTTGCTGACTGAACACTTTGTAAATTTCTAATTAGTGGTATAACTGAAAATTCATCGCGAAAGAAAAGAATTTTTAAGGGAATAATAGAAATTTGTGTTAATAACTTTTCAAAATACTGCATTACATTCTATGTATGGCAAAGGCCACTGTTGGCATTTCTTTTTTAGGAAATGGCTGTTATCCTACCTTGGTTCTTGCAGCTGGCAGGATTTTTGGAATCCTCAGTTGCAGATGCAAACATAGGCTCTTGTAATGATGAAGAAACTGAATACTGCGTGTTCAGAGGGTCTACTCACGTCAGCAGTTGAGCCTTTTTAAACAGTGGATTTGAATGTTTTGGTTTGCATAAAATTCTTGAATTGAGATTTGTAAAAATTAGGACTACTTTTCAAAGTGTGAAAAAGAAACAAAAGCAAATTTTAAAAGTGTGTGTGTGTTAACAAGATGAAAACTTATGTCTCACATAGAGGAATTTAAACGTCGGCAGTCCAGGCATTGCATATCGGCCCCACAAGTATGAGGGGCCCATGTTTGCCATTTTTAGTCTGGCTTCAGGGGCAAGGTACTCTCTGAGCACTGGCCATCAGCTCTTGTTTCTGCATGCCAGTTAGCAAGGAGGATGAAGTCTGGAAGACAGCCCACTCCTTCCTTCTTTTTCAGGACACTTCCTGAAAGTATATCCCATTGTCTAGAACACAGCCACATGACCGCACGTGGTTGCAAAGGAGTCTGGGAAGTAGAGTCTTTATCCTAGGTGGCCAAGTGCCCAGCTAAAATGGGAGGTTCAGTTAGTAGGAAGGAAGAAAGGATAGAGATTGGGTGACAAAGAGCAGACTCTGTCAAGAGACCCAGAATGTGCTAGTGAGAGAAAATTGAAGATGACATTCTTGAGTACCTGCTATTTGCCTGAAATTCTGTGAAGCACTTTACATTGCTAACTCATTTAACTGGGGAAACTGAAATTCAGGGAGGTCTAGGTCCCCGAAGTCACACAGCTGGGATTAAAAAGTCCCCTGGTGAGGCAGCCCGGTGTGATAGTCATATCATGACTTTCATATCATGGCTTTGAGTTCAAGGAGACAAATCTGAGTTGAAACCTGTGTCTGTCATTTATCAACTGCATAACCTTGGCCAAGTTATATGACATCTCTGGGCTTCCGTGTCCTCTTCTGTACTGTGGAAACAAAGTCTTTTCTCATAAAACAATTGTGAGAATGCCTTAACATAGTGACAGTGGGAATACTAGTGTAATAATACTAATACCTAATATTCATTGTGTGTTTAACATAATTGATACTGCATAAATGGTAAGACCTTTCCCAATATGACTGTAACTTTTCTGTTTTCCCTGTGAAGGATTCAGAAATGATTTGTTGTTTATTTCAGTGTGGATTGTGTTCTAATTTCATGGAGTGCTTCAGAAGCAAATTGTCTTAGTGGAATTATTCTCTTAGCCCCAAAGTCCATCTATAGGGTTATGGGGATCTTTTGAAGTTTCTGCATTCTTTGGTAATTTAGAATCAGCAATACAATTTTAATGAGCTAGCCTGTTTTGCTAGCTAGAACCAGTGGCCAAATTGCTTTAAAATTTTATTGCATTATTAAATGATTCTCATTTTTCCCTAGCATCTCATATCTGGAAAAGTATTACTTGTCTAATTTTATAGTTTCAGATACGTTTTAGGAGTTTGGTGAAAGGTATCCAATTAAAATAACTCAGCAGTGGTCTCTTTATTTCTTTTAGAAATGTGATGTGCTGTGGGAAGACTTCCATCAAAAACTTGTGGATGGGTCCTTGCTAACACTGGATACCTACCTGGGGCAATTTCCTGACATAAAGGTATTTTACTCTGTATCTATAAAGAAAAGAGTTGAATGGGGTCATGTAGTTATTGAAACATGGGCAAGAAAAAAATTATTAAAGGTCCTCAAACTGACATCAAAGATACTTGGTAACTTTTCATTTATTTAAGCATGGGATTTTTATATTGTTCCTATCAGTTTGAAAAGAAATGTCATTACAGAAATCACATTTTGCCTTTAGTGAACTGCTTCAGCTTTTATTATTCTACAGAAGTCTTTTTAAACCTATAGATATAAAATCATAAACCAGAGCTGCCAAAAATTCCAATCTTCTTTATAATCAAAACTTTTTATTATATAGCATTTGACAAGGATTTCCATTAGAATAACCAGTGGTCACAGGGAAGGGAGAAATTCAATTGTAAATGTGAGAGCAAAATCTGATCTTTCCTTGTTTACTGTCTATTTTGCATGCATTTATAGTGAACCTGGATAGTTTTTCTCTCATTGAAATTTTCAGGTAGAAGTTAAAATGTTAAGATATAAGCATTTCAAATACATTTGCATCTGGACTTAAAAATTATTAGGTCTAAAACACTGATCTTATTTGACCCTTGAATCTATTACAGAGGTAAATGGACGAGTGAAGTATTGAATATTATAGATTTGGAATAGACTCTGGAGGTAAAAATGGCTTTTAAACTAACAGGGTTGGTACATGGTAAATGAACCTGAATAGATCAGACTAGATGTGTTAGACCTATTGACAAAATGCCACAGAAAGCAAATCCAAACAGTGGGTTTTCGATGATGTTACCGTATTAGGCAGCAAAGTGCTTTATTGAGTAGTTGGGCGAATGCAACCTCATTAACAGGTGTGAATTGGGTTTTAAAAATTCTCTGAGAAATTAAAAAATGAAATTGTTAAAAATTCTGTAAAACTGTGTGCACCAGGGAACATGTTTTGAGACATCCTCAGATAATTTTGATTAGTCACTCAATTTTTGCCTTGGGATTTGTAGTGTTTGTGGAGCAAACAGTCTCACAATAGTAAACACTTAAGAGTACTGCTTATTGCATTGCAATTTATTTCCAATGTTATTTTATTTTATTTTTTTTTTACTTTATGGCAGTAAGAACATTTAACATGAGATCTACCCTTTAAAAGATTTTGAACTGCACAATGCAGTATTGTTACTATTCATCTTACATAACTGAAATTTTATACCCATTAATTAGCAACTCTCATTTTCCAGCTCTCTCTAGCCCTTGGCAACCATCATTCTATGTATTGTTTGCTTCTCTGAGGTTGTTTGTAGGTCTTTGGATAAATGTCTGTTCTAGTCCACTGCCCTTTCTTAAGTCAGCTTATTAGTTTTTTTTCTATTGAGCTCTAGGTGTTCCTTTGTATATTTTGGAAATTAACTCCTCATCAAACATGTGGTTTCAGATCTTTTCTCCCTTTCCATAGCTTGCATTTTACTCTTCATTGTTTATTTTGCTGAGCAGAAGCTTTTTACTTTGATGTAGTTCCTCTTGTCTATTTTTGTTTTTGTTGCCTGTGTTTTTGGTGTCAAGTCCAAGAAACCATTGCTAACACCAATGTCTATTCTAAAACATCTTCATTTAGAAAATGAAGCCTTTCCCCCTCAGCTTTTCTTCTAGGAGTTTTACAGTTTCAGATCTTACAGTTCAGGTCTTTAATCCATTTTAAGTTGATTTTTTGTGTATGATATAAGATAAAGGTCCAATTTAATTTTTTGTCATGTAAATATCCAGTTTTCCCAGCAACATTTATTGAGGAGACTGCCTGTTCCCAATTGTGTATTCTTGGCACCCTTTTTGAAGATCAGTTGATTGAATATTTGTGGATTTACTTCTGGGCTTTATATTCTGTTCCAGAGGTCTATATAACTGTCTTTATGCCAGGACAATGCTGTTTTAATTACTGAGGTTTGTAACAAATTTTGAAATAAGAAGTGTAATGCCTCTAGCTTTGTCTTTCTTCTTCAAAGTTGTTTTGGCTATTTGGGGTCTTTTGTGCTTCCATGTGAATTTTAGAATTAAAAAAAAAACTTTCTGTTAAAAATTCTATTAAGATTTTGATAGGGATTGCATTCAATCTGTAGATCACTTTGGGTAGTATGGGCAGAAAGTCTTTCAGTCTGTGCACCCAGGATGCCATTACATTTGTTTGTGTCTTCTTTATTTAATCAATATTTTATAGTTCTCAGCGTACAAATCATTTCACTTCCACAGTTAGGTTTATTCTTAAGTATTTATCTTGGATGCTATTGTAATTGGTATTGCTCTCCTAACTTCTTTCTCAGTTTGTTACTAGTGTATAGAAGGCAACTAATAATTTTTTAAATTATACTTTAAGTTCTGGGATACATGTGCAGAACGTGAAGGTTTGTTACATAGGTATACATGTGCCGTGGTGGTTTGCTGCACCCATCAACATGTCATCTATATCAGGTATTTCTCCTAATGCTATCCCTCCCCAGCCCCCCATCCCCCAACAGGCCCCAGTGTGTGATGTTCCACTCTGTGTCCATATTTTCATTGTTCAGCTCCCACTTATGAGTGAGAACATGTGGTGTTTGGCTTTCTGTTCCTGTGTTAGTTTGCTGAGAATGTTGGTTTCTAGCTTCATCCATGTCCCTGCAAAGACATGAACTCATCCTTTTATGGCTGCATAGTCTTCCATGGTGTATATGTGCCACATTTTCTTTAACCAGTTTATCATTGATGGGCATTTGGGTTGGTTCCAAGTCTTTGCTGTTGTGAATAGTACTGCAATAAACATATGTGTGCATGTGTCTTTATAGTAGAATGATTTATAATCCTTTGGGTATATACCCAGTAATTGGATTGCTGGGCCAAATGTTCTTTCTGGTTCCCGATCCTTGAGGAATTTCCACACTGTCTTCCTGAATGGTTGAACTAATTTACACTCCCACCAACAGTGTAAAAGCGTCCCTATTTCTCCACATACTCTTCAGCATCTGTTGTTTCCTGACTTTTTACTGATCGCCATTCTAACTGGCGTGCGATGGTATCTCATTGTGGTTTTGATTTGCATGTCTCTAATGACCAGTGATGATGAGCTTTTTTTCATATGTTTGTTGGCCACATAAATGTCTTCTTTTGAGAAATGTCTGTTCATAGCCTTTGCCCCCTTTTTGATGGGGTTGTTTGTTTTTTTTTCTTGTAAATTTGTTTAAGTTCTTTGCAGATTCTGGATATTAGCCCTTTGTCAGATGAGTAGATTGCAAAAATTTTCTCCCATTCTGTAGGTTGCCTGTTCACTCTGATGATAGTTTCTTTTGCTGTGCTAAAGCTCTTTAGTTTAATTAGATCCTATTCATCAACTTTGGTTTTTGTTGCAATTGCTTTTGGTGTTTTAGTCATGCAGTCTTTGCCCATGCCTATGTCCTGAATGGTATTGCATAGGTTTTCTTCTAGGGTTTTTATAGTTTTAGGTCTTACATTTAAGTCTTTAATCCATCTTGAGTTAATTTTTGTATAAGGTGTAAGGAAGGGGTCCAGTTTAAGTTTTCTGCATATAGCTAGCAAGTTTTCCCAACACTATTTACTATATAGGGAGTCCTTTCCTCATTGCTTGTTTTTGTCATATTTGTCCAAGATCAGATGGTTGTAGATGTGTGGCATTATTTCTGAGGCCTCTGTTCTGTTCCATTGGTCTATATATCTGTTTTGGTACCAGTATCATGCTGTTTTGGTTACAGTAGCCTTGTAGTGTAGTTTGAAGTCAGGTAGTATGATGAAAGGCAACTAATTACTTAATGTGGATTTTGTATCCGGAAACTTTTCTTATTTATTTACTAGTTCTGGCAGTTTTTTTGTGGAGCCTTTAGGGTTTTCCATGTAGAACATCACAGTATCTGCCAACAGGTACAATTTTACTTCTTGCTTTCCAATTTGGATGAATTGTATTTCTCTTTCTTGCCTAATTTTTTTCAATTGAAAAGAAATGATGAGAGTGGGCATCCTTGTCTTGTTTTTGATGTCAGTGGAAAGCTTTCAGTTTTCTCTATTGAATATGATGTTAACTGTAAGTTTTTCATATATGGCCTTTGATATGTTGGGGTAATATCCCTTCATTTCTAGTTTGCTGAGCATTTTATCATGAGAGGGTAATGAATTTTATCAAATGCATTTTCTACATCTATTGAAAGGATTATGCAATTCTTATCTTTCATTATATTGATGTGGTGTATCACATTAATTGATTTTCATGTGTTAAACTATTCTTGCATCCCAGGAATGAATCCTACTTGGTTATGATGTATGATCCTTTTGATCTGCTGTTGAATTCAGTTTGCTAGTATTTTGTAGTGCTTTTTTGCATCGGTGTTAATCATGATATTGGTCTGTAGTTTTCTTTTCTTGTGGTGTCTTTGTCTGACTTTGATATCAGGGCCTCAGACAATGAGTTTTGAAGTGTTCTCTTCCTTGGAATCTTTTTGGAAGAGCTTGAGAATGATTGGCATTAATTCTTTTTTAAATGTTTCATGGAATTTGCCAATGAAGCCATCTGGTCTTGGTTTTGTTGTTGTTGGGAGGTATTTGGTTGCCTATTAAATCTCCTTACTACTTAAAGATGTGTCCAAGCCTTCCATTTATTCATGATTCAGTCTTTGTAGGTTGTATGTATCTAGTAATTTATCTGTCTCATCTATATTATTCAGTTTGCCAGTATATACTGTTCATATTAGTCTCTTAACCTTTTTATTTCTATGGCATCAGTTGTAATGTATCACCTTTCATTTCTGATTATATTTATTTGAGTCTTCTATCTTATTTAATTTAGATAAAAGTTTGTTAAATTTGTTTATCTGCTCAAAAAAACAACTTGTAGTTACCTTGATTTTTCCTATTGTTTTTCTAATCTTTATTTCACTTATTTCTACTCTAATCTTTATCTTTCCTTTTCTTTTGACAATTTGGAGTTTCATTTGTTCTTTTTCTAGTTCCTTGAGATGTAGAGTTAGGTTGTTTATTTGAGATCTTTCCTTTTAATGTATGCATTTATCACTAAAACTTTCCACTTAGTACTTCTTTTGCTGCTACTTGTTTTTGTTTTCATTTGTGCTGAGATACTTTTTAATATCCATTTTGATAGCTTTTTGGACCCATTGGTTGTTTAAAATTGTGTTCTTTAATTTCCAAACATTTGTGAGTTTTTCAGTTTTCTTTCTGCTATTGATTTCTAGTTTTATTTTACTGTGTTTGGAAAAGATACCTGGTATGATTTCGTCTTATTAAATTTGTTAAGACTTGTTTTGTGACCCAGCATACTTTCCATACTGAAGAATCTTCCATGTGCAACTTAAGAGTATGTGCATTCTGCTGTTGTTGTTTTGAATATTCTGTATATGTCTGTTAGGTCCATTTGATCTATAGTGTTGTTCAGGTCTACTGTTTCTTTGTTGATATTCTGTCTATAATTGAAATTGTAATAGAAATTGTGGTTCTATCTGCAATTGAAAGTGGGGTATTAAGGTTTTGTATTATTATCATATTGCTATCTGTTTCTTTCTTCAGTTTGTCAATGTTTGTTTTATATATATAGGTGCTTTGTATTTATAATTGCTATATCTTCTTGAGGGATTGACCTTTTTATCATTACATGGCCTTCTGTTTCTCTTGTGACAGTTTTGGAATTAAGGTTTATTTTGTCTGATAAGGACAGCCATCCCTAGTCTTTTCTGGTTACCATTTGCCTGGAATATCTTTTTCCATCTCTTTACTTTCAGCCTATGTGTGTCCTGTAATCTAAAGTGAGTCTCTTGTAGACAACAAATAGTTGGATCTTTTTTTAAATTTAAATTCATTTAGCCACTCTATGTCTTTTGACTGGGAATTTAATCAACTTACATTTAAAGTAATTATTAGTAGGAAAGCATTTACTATTACAAATTTTTTCATTGTTTTCTGTTTGTCTTATTGTTCGTTTGTTCCTCTTTTCCTCTCTTGTTAATTTCTTTTGTATTTTGTTGTTTCTTTGTATTGATATGCTTTGATTTTTTTTCTCTTTTAATTTTGTGTACCTTCCATATGTATTTTTGTGGTTATGACAGAATTTAGATAAAATATTTTATAATTATTACAGTCTATTTTAAGCTAAAAACTAAATTAACATCAATCACCCCTAAAAACTCTACACTTTTATTTTCACTACATGTATACTTTATATTGTCAAAATTTGCATATGTTTATATTGTGTTTCCATAAATATATTTTTTAGATATAGTTATGCTTAGCATTTTTGTCTTTTTGACTTTTATACTAGAATTGAAAGTGATTCACCCATCACCGTTACGGTAATACAGTATTCTGTATTTGTCTATATATTTACACTTACCAACAAATATTATACTTTGTTATGCTATTGTTTGCTGTTTACTGTCCTTTAATTTCATGTTAAAGAAATCTGTTTAGCATTCTTTACAAGGTAGGCCTAATGGTGATGACCTCCTTCAGCTTTGGTTTGTCTAGCTATGTCTTTGTCTCTTCTTTAAGAATACAAGAAACAAGTACTCTTGTTTCACAATTTTTTCTTTCTTTCATCACTTTAAATATGTCATTTGACTCCCTTCTTGCTTGCTTCTACTAAAAGTCCATTAATAGTATTACAGAGATTCCCTTGTATGTGAGCAAGTCACTTTTCTCTTGCTATTTTGAAATTCCATAGTTGTAATTGACAATTGAAATGATGTGTCTCTGTGTAGACTTTTAGGGGTTCATTTCATTTGGAGTTTTTGGGCTTCCTGAATTTGAATGAACATTTTCTTTCCCAGTCTTGGGAAGTTTTCAGCCATTATTTCTTTCAATAGCTTTATGATTATTTTTGTCTTCTCCTTCTGGGATTCCCATAGTGCATAAGTTGGTCCATGTAATGGTGTCCCATAAATCCCTTAAGCTTTTTTCACTATTTTTCATTTGTTTTTCTGTTCCTCTGACCAAATGATTCTTAATGACCTGTGTGAGTTTATTGATCCTCTTTTCTGCTTGATCTAATATTCTCTTAAACCCCCCTCCCCCAGTGAATTTTTCAGTTCACTTATTGTATTTTTCAGTTCTATCATTTCTGTTTGATATTTTCTATATCGCTTTGTTTAATTTCTCACTTTGTGTATACATTATTATCCTGATCTGAGTGACAGTTACTTTGAATTCTCTGTCAGGCACATCATATATCTCCATTTCATTAGGGTTGATATTTGTAAATTTATTTTATTTCTTCGTTTGATACATATTTCCCTGTTTTTAAATTTACCTTGGATCTCTATGTTGGTATCTTCACATTAGACAAAACAGCCACATCTTTTAATCTTTGTGGATTAGCTCCATATAGGAGAAGACCTTCATCAATCATCCCAGTCATAGATTTTAGAAGCCTCTCAAACTTTTGACTATTCTGATTGCTTTCCTTGTTCTTAGCAACCCCTAGGCATCTAGAGAATGCTGGGTCATTTCAGTGCTCTGAGACAAGCAAGACTCATTTTCTTTGGAAGCCATTTTCTTGGGAAGCCCACAAAAGTTGTATCATCGGATGCTTGTTTAACTCTTTCCCTGCATAGATAGAAGCAGGGACCTCGGTGTTTTTTTACTGAGGGGAGGGGCTGTGGCAACTAGTTGTATGGTAGGCCATACTACCTAGAAGTGTGTTTTTATTTGTTAGTTTATTTCCTTCTGCTTGCTCTACACTGAGCCAGGGAGAGGAGCTATGGCAAGTGCCTGCATGCATGTTCAAACCTCTGTTTATTCTCTGTAGACTCAGGGACTAGTATATGCTGGACCTGTCAGCTATCCAAGACAAGCAAGTTGAAGACACTCCCTTGGGTAGAAGTCAGAAAAGTTGGGATGCTAGATGTTCAGTCCTACTTATTCACTCTTCACTGAGAAGCAGGGAGCTGGAGGTTCCCTCTTGATTATATGGCACTGTGCTAGGGATAGCAAGAAGGTATCTTCCCTTTTCCTGCTTGTTTCAATGTGGCTGGATTTGCACTTGCCAAGGGTTCAGGAGCCATTCAACTAGTTTCTGGTGTCTCACAAACAAAAAATTGATTCATGTGTTGGTGTTAAATCTGTATGTTTGTGGGGAAGGAGACTCCAGGGCTTCCTATTCTTCCCTCTTGCTACCATCACTTTTATTGCATGGTAATTTAATCTCCTTAAAAGCAATACTTAAGAAATCAGACAAGGTTACAGAAAAATTGTATCTTCTTACCTGAAAATTCCAAAGCAGCTTACAACTTGTTCAAATTATTCGTATGATATATGTTCATAGTATGACTTAACTAAGCAAATAAAGGCTGTGTGACTGACTAGAGAAGCAAACATCTGAAAGTTTTTTGAGTTTCAGGAGCAAAAGCTTAGTATCATTAATAAAATTGGAAGATCTTAGTTATTGTACTGTATTTAGAAATTGGCCGCACTGTCTAGGAGTGTGTAATTTCAGAATACAAGCACATTCAGAATTACATTTATCGAAACACAGAAAGGTTAAAATAAAATTATGACAGATTATGTTGGCTGGTCTTCTCAGTTTATTCCATGTCAGAAAGATGAAGAGCTCATTATAACTTTTCCTTGAGTAATGAGTTTTTTGGGGTCCATGATTGAGGTCACATACAAAGATGATCCTGCAGTTTCTGAACCATGTAAAGATTTGGAAATAATATCATCTAGATCTTTTGCTGGATGCCCTGAAGGTAAGGTAAATATATGTTAAGGGTTTATATGTATCATGGAAAAAGGCTGAATCTCTCTCTCTCTGTCTCTCCCTTAAGCCACATTTAGGAAACTGGAGCATACACAGAGGCTATCAACCAAGATAGATAATTGCAAAGCCATATAACACAACTAACAGTTGAGGAAATACCTATGCTATTAACTTGGAAAGGAAATAATTTGGAATTGGAGAGTGAGAATATAGCTGTATATAATATTTGAAAGACGCTTTTATGTGAAAATGGACTTGTTATTCTGTGTGCCTTTACTCAGTGAATGGAAGTTAGAAGTACGTATAGACTCCATCACTTTACAAAAGTAGTGTTGAGTGATTTTGTAATGAATGAGTTATTGATGGAAAGGAAGATTATGATTAAAAATATTCAATGGAGAATTTTTGAGGCATGTAACACAGTTGACTTCTTTGCCTCCTATTGAAATCGACAGGCCATGTGCAGTTAAAACCTCACGCAAATTTCCAAATGTTTACTTGAGCCCATCAGTGAGGTCTATGAAGGACCATTCATGAGGGATGATGTTGCAGCTGTGATTGGCAGGATACCCTGTGTTATAGTTTCTGTTATGCAGCATTGACATCTGAAATCAATGTATAAGAACCTGCTTGTCACCAACCCAGGCAAGCTTACAACTGTGAGCAGTTATTGTAAAATATAGTTTGGATTCTATCTTGGCAGCCATGCATGAGCAACTAAGCATGTATTTACTGCAGTGTACCAAAATGAATTCCAAATTGGAATTATTATAGAATTTTTAAAAATGTATACTAAATTATTTTTTAACTATAGAGGTTCAGTGCACAATGAGAAATCTCAAGATTTTTCTTTTATCAAGAAATGTCAGTTAAATTTATAATGTAATTTAATTAAGTTTCCTATTGGATGGTTAAATAAGAATTATGTAATTTTGTATTTAAGAAAGCTAATATGTGTCAACCTCACCCTTATTTAGGAGATTTGGGTTTTTGCCCCCAAGTTTCCCAAATATCAGATAGGTAAGAAAATAAGATAAATTTGTCTTTTCTAACCCCAAAATGTATGCATCAAAGTGAGTGATATTCTTCAAAATAGTCATTTCTACCATGGTAAGCTATCCTTGTAATTGGCTTAAAAATTACATAAGAAAATGAGTCACATTATTTACTTTGCTTCTTATTTTTGAGCAAAAATAAGATTACCCAGTGTACTCTTCCATCGTATTCTAAGACTTAAAAGTTATTGATTCATAGCTGCTTCCAAAAATCAAATTTATCTTCAGAGAATCAAGATTTGCTACTTGGAAGATAATAAGGCAATGCCCAAGCTAGAAGGCAAGTCCATAAGGAAGATCTTTATAAGAGTTTGCATATAGTTACACAGGCCACTGCTTCAAAGGATAACCTCCTTTGAAGGTAACAGATTTTTGCTAAAAGTAATGAGCCTTGTCACCTTATAGGCACATGGTGTTCACCATACCTAATTGAAGGGTTTCCACTCTGCCTGGGCTAACTCATTGCATCCTTTGAGTGACTGGGTGTGTATCTCCATGCTTTCTGCCAGTATCCTAGTTGGAAGTGGTAGGTGCAGGGAAAATGAAAGCAATTAGAAATAGCCAAAGAGGTTAACTGCCCCAACCCACCTCTCACCAGTCCTGAAGGGTGTGTAGAAGAATAGCATAGAGTGACAGGTTGTAGTTGACTCATAAAGTCTGTCAGAAAGATAGCGGGAGCTGTTGGAAGGAGCACTAACCAAGACTCAGAAGCAGGGATGAGATTGGATGAAGCGAGCAAAGAATCCGTGGTGCAAATTAGAAGGAGGCAGTTGCTAACCCTGAACTCACATGACCATGAGAGTAAGCGGCCTTCTTAAATTTTGTGCCCTGTCTCACCTGCCTCACCCTACTCCTGGCGCTGGTCACTGGGGCCAACTTCTAATTCAGTTCACTTTTGCCACAGACTTGCTGAGCAATTTGGGACAAATTAGAGCTAATCTCATGCCGCTCCACATTTCCTAAAAGTAAAATGGAGGTAATCCCTGAAACACTCATTCTATAGGTTGCTAGAAGGATCCATCAGATGTGACAATGCCTTGTAAGCCATAACCATTTACATTATTATTGTGTTTTTTTTCTTTTTTCTACCATATCAAAAATTTTAAAGCATCTTCTCCTGGGTTAGTTCTTATTTTTCAAATAACTGGGCGTAACTGGACTATGGGGAAGTTTTTTTTAAAGTATAGATATCTAGGGCTTGCCTCAGTCTAATTAAATCAGAATCTCTTAGTGTAGGGCTCAGGAATCAGTATATTTTATGATACTTCCTTATTAGTTATACTTATTTTTACTTTTTTCTCATTTATTTGACATATAACAATTTATTTAATTGGCATATAATAATTGCTCATATTTTTGGGACACATAGATACTTCTTTATTAACTTATTTCTTCGTTGTTGCCTTACAGTATATAACATACATCTTTGATGTATTAGGTTTAACTTGAAATAATGTATATTACTTCATGTATTATTTAAGAACCGTGCAGCAGTACACTTTCATTTCCCACCTCCTTTCCTTTGCACTATTACTGTCATACATTTTTCTTTTACATATATTATAAACACCACAATATATTAGCTATGTTTTTTTGCTCTGAATAATCAGTTACCTTTTCAAGCAACTAAAGTAGGAAAACAAAACCTTTTATATTTTACATTGACTTTTATCATTTCTGGTACTCATTTTTCTGTGTAGCTCCACTTCATATTAAAATTCTTATGCTGGCAATCAATTTCCTCAGCCTTTGTTTGTCTGAAAAAAAAAACTATTTCACCTTCACTTTTGTAAGATATTTTCACTGGGTGTGGAATTCTGAGTTGGCAGATTTCTTTTAACTTTTATTTTTTAGTTCTATAAATATATCATCCAATGTGTTCTGGCTTGTGTGGTTTCTGAAGATTAGCAACCTGTAATTCTTACCTTTTTATTTTATGTTTTTCTTTTTTTCTTGATGTTAAGCAGTTTGACTATGATGTATTTAGATGTGTATTGTTTGGTATTTTTCCTTTTTGGGATTCTCTGAGTTTCTTGGATCTATACTTGGATGTCTTCATTATTTAAAAAAATTTTCCGTCATCATCTCTTTAAATATTGCTTCTTATTCTCTCATCTCTTTTTGAGACTTCAATTATATTATGTTAGACCATTTTATATTGCACTGTAGGTCTTATACGCTCAATTCTTTCTCTTTTTTTCTTCAATTCTTTCCTTTTTGTGTTTTAATGGAAATAATTTATTGTGACCTGTCTTCAACTACACTGTTTATTTCCTCAGCTTTTTCAAGTTTAGTGATGGGCCCACCGAATCAATTTTTCCTCTCTGATAGCACTTTTAAAATTTCTAGTGTTTCAATTTGATTTCTATTTGACCATTAAAGTTTCTATATCTCTTCTGAAATTCCCCATCTGATTATCATTGTTGTTGACTTTTTCAAACTAGATACTTGAACATATTAGTTATACTCATTTTAAAATTCCTGTTTGTTACTTCCAACATCTGGGTCATGTCTGAGTCTGTCTCTGTTGTTTGCTTTATCTTTTCTCATGGGTTTTTTTGTTTGTTTGTTTTTGTGTATTTTGTAATTTTTGATTGAATGCCAGACATCATGTATAGGATAGTGAGTACTGAAATCATATTTATGTCTGAAAATTGGCCAGCCTTTTTATCAGGCCGTTAATATGATAGTTGGAATCAATTAATCAGGACCCGAGCTGGATTGGGGCTTTATTTTTGCTATTGTTACTGCAGTGCACTACAGCTTTCAAATTCCTCCAGAATTAGACTGCTAATGCCTTGTACTTATATTTTAACATCTGTAATATTTTCAGATTCTTAGGTTGAAGCCTGATTTTGGGGCCCTTAGGTGCTGGAGGGTTTTTCTCACTGTGGCTGCTGCTTATTAGATTTTAGTTGTCTTTGTATGCCTATATTGCCAAAGGGGTCTCTCTCCTTGCACTGTCCTCCTCCAGTGGTAGGCCACTATTGCTTGTTTTTTAGTGTTATAGCTTCTAGTGGAGTTTGGGCTTTTGGGTTTTTGTTTTGTTTTGTTTTATTTGTTTGTTTTAAATCCTTTCCCGGCCTTGTTTTAGGCAAAGTCAGCCTCATAACTGTGGCTGGATTTGAGCAAGTTTCCTTCCCTGCCCAAGTTGGAACAGTCCACTCCTTCCTAGGCCCAAGGAGTCAGGTCTTGGGCCTAGGAAGCTTTTATGCCCCTTGAGACTTTTTCTTTTACCCTTTTGCCTACAACAATTACTTTTGCCTAAAATCTAGAGGTCAGAAGGCTCTCCATCTCTACCGGAGCCACATTGGTTTTGCTTTGACTGCACCCCCAGAAGCAGTAGATCTTTGCTTGCACCTGTGGGTAGAAGGGTTTGGTGCCCCCTCCTCAAGCAGCTTAAAGCTTTTTGTTGTTGTTGTTAAGAGGAAATGTTCCATAGAAATGAGCAGGGCTTTATGCCTATCCCCTAGCAGCCATGTGTCACCTCATTTGCATCCACACTTCAAGGGAATGTCTTGTTCTCAGACTTTCTCATGGCTTCCAATGTTGACCCATGGGAAAGGGCTTGCCCATTAGCACAATCTGTGCCTTTGGCCCTGTGTCTTTGGCCACCAGCTATTCCAAATGACACATTAGTCTAAGGGATTCTAATGAACAAAGTATTGAGAATCACTTGTAGGAAAAGAGATTTCTTAGGAAGTAAATCTGTTTTTATAGAACTGCTGTTGGTGTGAGTGTTATTAGAATTATAAAACCAAATCTAACATAGTTTTCCACTATCTTCAGAATACAACATTTAAAGATTTAGACTAGAGAATAATGAGTATAGTTTTGCCTTCTCTCCCTGACCAATTCTGGGTTTTTTTCTGGTCGTTGACTGCAAACTGCCCTCAGCTGCTCATGATTATCCTAATTATTATCAAAAGGGAAGATATTTATCTAATGGCTTCCACACAAAGGATTGGAGGCATTCATCTGATTTTCAGGGGTCACTTAGCTAGTGAAACTCCAGCTCTTCTTGATCTCCAGTCAAGATCCTCAGCAGCTCTGGACAAGGAAAGCATTTTTGGCACCTGGCTGTCAAAGGGAGACTCTATGTCCGTGCTTCTTTCTTAGTGAGTGCATTTCCTGTTGACAGAATCGCATCGCCAAGCGCAGCAGGAAGCTGGTGGACTATGACAGTGCCCGCCACCATCTGGAAGCTCTGCAGAGCTCCAAGAGGAAGGATGAGAGTCGAATCTCTAAGGTAGGGATTGAGCCTAGGGTGAATAACACTCTCCATATTTTATGACCTGTTGCAGCTTTGCTTTTTAAAATTAAGTGCTTCCTCTGTAAAAGGAGATTGGAAACTGAACAGAATTTAAACTGAAACATAGTGCTTTTTATTATTTTTAATGGAAATAAGGCTTTTCATTATATTGTACAGTTCATATGGGGGACACTGACTCACACATTTTGATCAGAATGAACTTTGACCTGCAATGTTGCAGGATCAAAGAAAGTAGTGTGTCCGCACTTCCTTAGGTAGTTGTGGTCCACCCTCAGTGCTGAAATGCAGATGCAGATAGGACACCAAGCTGAAATTCTCAGAGGTGACTTTTGATTGTCTGAGAGTACAGATGTGTGGATTTGCATAAAACTATTTTTCTGTTAGAAAAGTTTTTATAGTAACTTTCACCATGTATATCAGCAAGTTACAGATGCCGACTAACTGAAGTCATCTCCTAAGTACACCCTCTTCTTCCAGTTTTGCCTTTTCCTATGTGCCTACACACAGCTGTCTGAATGGTCTTTCTACATCAAAATATGTTTCTCACTGCTTAAATATTTTAATGGTTTCTATTACCTCTACGAAAAATGCTAAATTTCTTAGTACAGCATAGAAGACCCTCACAATTTGGCTGTAACTCACCTGTCCATCCTGATCAACTTTCAAGTCTCCTTTCCCCTCCTCGCCTTCTTCCATAAACATACCCCGAGCCAGAGCTACACAACAGTTTCTGAGCAGTTCACAATAATAAATGCCCTTCATGAGAGGCCTCCTAGATACCAGGCATCCTGTTCAACACTTCATCTACATTAACTTTCCTTAATACTCAAAACAACCTGTGAGGTACACAGTAGTAAAGCAGTATGACAAGTTCACATGGTAAGCTAGAATTCCATTTCAAGGCATTCCACCCTTATGTATCGTAATGTCTTTCCTACCCCCTCCCTTAGCAAACATTTTCTGATTCTTTAGGATTCAGCATCACCTTCCACATAGCATGCTCTATAACACATTGTAAGTCCCTTTTGTAAATACATCCTGTAATGTAATTATTTAGAGTTTCCACTAGACTGGGAATTTGCTGGGGATGCATTCATGTTCAGTATCCATAGCAGAGCTGTCTACATGGCAGGCAGCTAACACATTTTTGTAGAATAAATGATTCAGCCAGAAACTGCAAGAGCAACCATTGTAATCAATCCAGTTTCCAGTTTTAGGGATTCTTAGTATTTCCTGTTTAATTGAAAAACAAGGATATGCTTTTAACCAAATACTCTCCTTCTCAAAATGTTTCCAAGATGCCATAAAACTATTCTTATTTTATATTAAATGATGCTGTTGTGTATAGAAATGGTCTTTCTTAGTGTAAACGCATGTTATGTTTCATTCCTAGGCAGAAGAAGAATTTCAGAAAGCACAGAAAGTGTTTGAAGAGTTTAATGTTGACTTACAAGAAGAGTTACCATCATTATGGTCAAGGTAAAAATATTTCTCTACAGGTTGCACATGTTCCTTTTAGAAATTCAAGGTCAGTGAATATCCCTTATCTTGTCTTTGTTTTTACTGTGATACTTCAACACTGTCCAGTGGAAGTGTTCTTTATCTGTACTTTCCAGTATGGTAGCTACTTGTCACTAGTGGATGTTGATCACTTGGAATATGGCTAGGATTAAAAAGGAGGAACTAAATTTTAAACTTAATTTATTTGTTTTAATTTATTTGTATGTAAATAACCACCTGTGGCTAGTAGCTGCTGTATAGGATGACACAATTTTAGACCTCAATCCATTTCTCAAGTGAAGACCTAAATCTCAATTAGAGGCATTAGGAAGACTGTCCCTCATCTTGAAACTTACAATAATGTCCTTTCAGTCCTTTATTCCAAGAGCTCATCTAGTCATCTGGCTTAGATGGTAAGCTTCTACTTTCAGCCCTGACTTTTAAATCTGAACTGTATTCATATTTTGAGCGCCAGATAATCTTATTTACACATTACTCTGCATTTCTCGTGGAATTAAGTGCATTTTTAAATAGTTGTTCTGTTTTTCCTACTCAGTGGTAGAACAAAGAAGTTGTTGGATGAAATAGTACCTTATGATCCTCAATCTCTGTCAGTATCCTCATGCTCCTACCCCAAATTAGCCAGAATTGTACTTAAAATAATGCCACGTTATTTTAAATCAGGTCCTCTATTTCTAACTTCCAACTAGATGGGTGTGCCTCGAAAGCCTTCTTATATACAAATTCTAGAGCTTCTATTTACCCGCCAAAATTGTAAGCATTTTGAGGGTCTATACTAGAGTTTGCCCATTTTTGAGTTCATCTCTAGTGTTTTTAATTTTTGCCAATAAAAGGTACTCAGTGTTTCTCGCTGAACTACTGAAATATCTGGATGAAATTTTGGCTGATTTCTACCTCAATGTCCAGCCATCACCCAAAGTCCAACATGCGAAATTATGTCATTGTTCGTCTGAATTTACTCATTCTCTCTACATCTGCATTTCTTTCTTTTTGTGTGTGTGTGCCATTATTTCTGGGCTCCCAAGCCTCAAAGCTTTGGAATTGTTACCTACAGGAAACGAAAGAGCCATCAAAATAAACAATCCATCATTTTTTGGTGTGGGCTTCTGGATCGCTCTCCCTTTCTCTAGTCCCACTGTCCACACCCTAACCCTCATCCTGTTGTGGATTATGATAGTAGTCTTGCCTTTACATTTCTTTCTTTGACCTCTTCCTGTACACCTTTTCTTTCAGAAGCTCCACCTTGACATCTCTGTGGCCTGCTTAGGACCTCACTGTATGTGCCTAAAGAAGACCTCTTCTCTCCCCCAGGGAGGATTTAAACAACCTGAATGTATACAACTTTTAGGGATAGAGATAAAACAAATATCTATTTATGATTTGAATTTATTTAGTTATTTGCATTTATTTAAAATCAAAAATTATATGCTGCTATGGCTTTTAAAAAAATACAGATATTACTTTTTTGCTTTAACATTTCATGGAATACTTTTATTCAAAGTCTTTACATATATCTTTAGCATCAGTGTTTTTGTCCTCGCTTAAGATACTCATCACCTCAACTAGTAGTTCTCCAGAGCTTATCTTCATCTGCAACAGATATTTACTTCCAAACATAAGTTGCCATTTACATACAATTAAGACAGTTATTCTTTTTATTTCTCCTGTAAAGGAATTTTTTATGATTTCTAATGTAATTGCCTGATTGCTTTTTAAACTGATCTTCAAAAAGACTTGGATACCACAGTGTTCAAGGCTTTCAATTATGAGATAATACCGTGGGAAGTTGCCAGTGCCAATTATGAAACTTTGGGGAAATTGCCAGAATTTTCAAGAGACAGATATTTATTATTTGCCTTATTATGGATTGGGTATATAACTAAGATTTTTCTAATGAGTTCTACTACATCCAATACTAGCATTGATGTTATTTCAGTCTTTTGTGCCCTTCCTAAATTGTATTTGGTTATTCAAAGTAAAGTAATTGTTGGAGTGTCTTGTAGCATGAAAGACTTTGTAGGGACTTAAAAACAAAGGGAATATCTGAGGGATAATTTTGGAAAGAAGCCTTTCCCCTTTTCTGGTCATACACAGTATAAATGTTTCAATGCTTTTGAAATCAATCTAATGTCTCACTCTGGCACTTAGGAAATAACATCAGTCAAAACTAGTTTTTCAATCCAGATCCTGCCTTTTGATCAAAACCTGACTTAAACCTTCCTTTCTATGTAGCATATTTCTTGATGAAATCCAGATTACTCAACCATAATAATTGTGTGCATTGTTTGTGCTGTGTACAAAAGATCATTTTTTGTAATACTTTGTATTTGCTAGGTGTCATTTTACATACTTTACATACATAACCTCTAATCATTACAATTACAGATCTCTCCATTTCACAGATGAGAAGCTAAAGATCATATTCATTAAATACCTTGCCTAAGATTGTTAAGCTTGTAAATCCTAAAGGTAGCGTTTAAAAACACTTTGGTGTTTTGTTTTGTTTTCCTGTAAATCCTGCTGCTTTTATCTAGGGCCTCTTTATCTAAAATGAGATTGCATTCAGTCATAATTTTTCAAGTTATTCCATAAATACATATGTTCTTTAACAAGCCATATTACTCAACCTTGAAATTGAAATTAGTATTTTGTATCTTCTTTGCCTCCTTTGAGGAAATGCATATTACTGGGCATGGAGTAATAAACATATTACCTATTAGTTATTAATGCATGAAACTATTCATAATCCTTCAGAATGTTGAGTGGAATGTTCTATATATGCCTGTTAGGTTCAGGTCGACTATATGTTGTTCAAGTTTTCTATTTCCTTACTATCTTCTGCCTTGTTGAAGTCTCCCACCATTATTGGGCTTATTTCTGTCTTCATTTCTGTCAGCTTTTGCTTAATGTATTTTAGGGTTCTGTTGTTAGGTGTATATATGTTTATAACTGGTATATCTTCTTGATGGATTGACTATTTTATCTTTACAAACTGTCCTTTGTCTCTAATAATTTTGACTATTTTGTCTGATATTGGTATAGCCATTCAAGCTCTCTTTTCATTACTCTTCATGGAATATTCTTTTTTCCATTTTTAAACTTTCTACCTGTCTTGACTCTAAAGCATGTCTCTTGTGGGCAGTATTTAGTTGGATCATTTGTGTGTGCACATGTGTGTGTGTTTTATCCATTCTGCCAGCCTCTGCCTTTTGATTGCTGTGCTCAGTCCATTTGCCTTTATATAATTACCAATAATGTAAACTTTCTGTCTACTGTTTTGCTAATTGCTTTGTGTGCCTTATATCTTCTTTGTTTCTCTATTCCTCCATTACTGCCAAGTGTAGAAAACTTTCAAAATTTTGGATTTAAACTGATCTCCAGAAATTAGTAGTTCATGAAGAAGAAATGAACTACTGCTTAGAGGGGGATGCAAGTTCAATTTTAAAAAAAGAAAATACTAGAATATGATTGCAGGTTTTAAAGGAGCTTATAGATTATATAAAGAGAGATGGAAAGAAGGAAGGACTCAAGAGAATTCTTGAGGTAAATCTTGTAAAATAAGTAAAGCCACCATTTAGTGAAAAGGATATGCCAGACTGACATAGAGCATGAATAAAGGCCTGTGTGTTGAAGCAGATATCTGGGTTCATGGAACTTTAATTGGTCTGATGTAACTCAAAGTCAGAGTGATAGTGTTTGGGAGGGGCTTGTGGTGATTGATGAAGCAGGAGAAAGACAGGGATCAGATACATTTATCATTCATTCAACAAATATTTATTGACCACCTACTGTGTGTGAAGAACTCTGTTAAATGCTAAAGATTCTGTACTGAAACTTTTTGTTTGCTTGGAGCTTGTATTGAAGGACAGGGAAAGGCAGTTACCTTTAAAAGAAATGAAAAATTTATCAGGCAATAAGTTCAATGCAGAAACATTTTTTTTTAAAAAAGGATAATTTAGTAGAGAGTGACATGAGATGGGGTAACTCAGACTGTAGTTTGGATGTTTAGGGAAGTCATCTCTCAAAGAGATAGACAATATATAAAGAAAAGGAAATTTTGGCAAGATTGAATCTGGCTTATATATGTTGAGTTGAAGAATCATTAGGAAATTCAAAAAGTTATGTCTTTTAAGCTAAGTCTAAAGCTTGAAGAAAGGTTTGGGAGTCATTACCATATGGGTGGTAATGATGCCATGAGAGTTGATGAATTAGATGGTCAGATAGATCAAATGGCAAGATGAGGATCAAAGCAGAACCTTTGAGAGCACCAATATTTTATGGAATGTGCAAAAGAAGAGGAAACTGGAAAAGCCTTCCAAAAATTAATCAGAGATGTAGAAGGAGCCATGACACAGGGATATCTCAAAAAGGCAAGAATGGAGAGAATTTTAAAAATGAGGAGTGCCAGGACTATCATTTACAATAGAGGGGTCAAGCAGATGAGGACTAAAGAGGCATCACCTTCGGTAAACGTCCAGAGGGGTTTCAGTAGATGTTGGGATCGGAAGCTTGATTGTAGGCATTGGAGACTCCGTTGGAGATGAGAAAGCAGCAACAGGTGATGGTGTCTGTTATTTTGAGGATTCTAACTAAGATGGGCCTGAGGAATTGTGGCAGCTGGTATAGGGAAATTAGAGGGCAAGGGAAGCTTTCTAAAAACAACTTTTGTCATTTTGAGAAGATGGCATAGCTGTGGGAGAGGTGGAATAATTTAGGACTGAGGATATGTGGGGCAAACAGGGGATCAGGACAAGGAGGAAGGATATTGATAGGACTGGCCAGAGAGTGTTGAGGGGTACACCACAGGGCCCAAGCTTGATAAAGCAGGATATTCAACCTGATCAAGGGTAATGGCCTGGAAGAAAAGCGCATTGATCTCACAGAGGTTTTGAAAAAAGCAGGTGGAATGGAAATGAATGAATGAGGGAGCTCATGGCCCAGGAAAGTAGGTTAGTGGGTGGGCCACTGATCTGCCCCATTTCAGAGGTGAAATAGTTGTGAGTTATGGCAAGATCCAAGATGTCAGAGGCCAATGCAGAATGTGTATAAATAGGATGCTGGGGTCACTAGTTAGAGGGCTCATGTTTTGGCTGGATAGTCATATGGTTGTCGAGATCTACAGTGTTAGTGTTAGGATTTGGTGAGGGAGAGAGGGGAAACCATGAGGTATGCCATTGTGGATTGTGGTTGGGGTTGAGGAGTGTTGCTGAGAGGTTGATATTAGGCTTTGAAGAGGCTGAATATGAGTGCCATTAATCCCAGAATGGAGTGAGCTTAGAGGATCAGAAGAGAGCTAGGAAAAAACTCTTGCTCGTACTCTATCTCCATGGTAAGTGAGGGACAGCAGGGGATGCCTCCTCCACTGCAAGAGGGTCTGGGGGGAAGCACTGACACTCCCCTCCAGGGAGACAGATTTCCTTAGGGCATTGCAGAGGGGAGAGTGCTCAGGCCTGCAAACTGTAGCTGTGATAAGCTCAACTCCTTTATTTCTGAGAACAAAGAAACATCTTAATAAAGAAATTAAGTTGGTTTTGACAGATAATCAGAAGGGTCCTGAGGATGCCACATTTGGGGAAATGATGTCTCAGAGTCCCTTGTTTATAAAGAACTTGCCAAATTAAACTTTTAAGCAGATAGTATCAGAATCAAGAGCCTGGTATTCTGGTACTTTGTGTCTGTATATTCTACTGCTGGTTACATTAGGTTTTTACAAGCTAGGGTCACATCAGAATGTGCTCTTGTAGTAGAATGAGTGCCAAGTTTCTTCATTCACTGGCTTATTCATTTATGGAGTTTATTCATTTATTCATGCCTCCTGTGTACTAGGTGCTGGGGCTGTAATAGTGAACTAGTTAAACGCATTCCCCTCTTTGCAGGATCTCTGACTTCATAAATTGGAGAAAATCACTATCAGTTGTATCAAAAACGTTGGACACTTTATCCTAATTAAATACATGCTAGTTAATTTCTAAATTAAAAAACAAAATATTAGAAAAGCGTAGATGTTTAGTTATTCTAAATAAGATATTTCTGATACTACACCATTTTCTCAGGATAATAATTGATTTGACAACTTAAGATATGCTGTATATCAGAAAACAAAATTGAAATATAGAAGAATGGGACTTCTTTTTTGTTTTTGCCTAATGCATCCAAAGTTAAATATGTTTAATAGAAGTGCCATTACATATTGATAAGAAAAACAATACTAAGAAATAACAAAAAAATTGAATAGGTGATTCACAAAAGAAGGAATACAAATGAACAGTAAATAAATGAACAAAAGTGTTAACTTGAATTAAAGAAATAAAAACCTAAAAGTCAGTGAGATGCCAACTTTTGGCTGTTATATTTATAAAGGCCGTATGTAAAGTAATGTTCAATTACCACATATGTAAGGTAATTGGGACTATAAGTGGCCCAGTCTGCTGGGAGCAGTTGAGCAATTTGACAGTGAACATCAGTGCTTATTTGGTTCACTCCTTTTACCAGCAAATACCTTCAAGAAATCTGTCCTAAGGAAATGAATAAGCTGTGTACTAAACCTAAATCATAGATATTCATTAGGGTTTTGTTTACCATAGAAAAAATTAATAAAAATAAAATAATACTCCCCAATGAAGTTCAACTTACACACCTCTTCCATCTGTATCCACCTTCTGCTTAAATTGGACCCTTCTTTCTGCAGCCCAGGTTTATCCTCTTAAGCAGGTGTTTGCAGTTATCACAGGGCCCATTTCTCTCCTCTCCTCTCAGTTTCTCTGTTTCTGCCCATATCCACTCACTTTTGATATTTAATCATGTATGCCTTCTTGTTGTAACTTAACATTCCCATGTGGTTTTATAATCTGCTTGTTTCAAATATATATAAAATCTGCTTTTTTCTCTTACACACACACACACACACACACACACACACACATATATATTTCCATTGTAAATATAAATGGAGCATATATTCATCAAGCAACCCCTCTGGGTGCTTCTCTAACTGGCTTGTACGTTCCTAGAGACATGTTCACCTACCACTATGCATGTACGCAGAGTTGGATAGGTCCTTTGTTGAGTAATTGAAGGAAGAAAGGTGTTAAGAATTACTGTCTCAGTTGATTGGGGCCCTGGAGAAGGAGTCATGAGTTGCCACTCAAAGTGCCCCAGAAGACTTCTCTGCAAACTCTGAGAGTGGGGTCCCTCTGCATAATGTACAGGTAACCTGTAGGGTCTCTCCTTGCCTGTCAAACTGCTGCCTTAATTAGCTTCCTCAAATACAGGTGCAAGTCTTCTCCTTTGCCCTATCTCAAACACTTCTAGGGGTTGCCCACTGCCTGCCAATAAATGTTGTGCTTCATGGTCTGGCAAGGACCTCTGCCCCAGTGAACCATCTGCTTCCTCACTAGGCTCTCCTCTCCCAGGCTCTGATCTGATCCTCCTGGGGGCTTACCATTTCCCAAATACACTGTGGAGGATTTTCTTTATTAATGAATAGATGTCTATATGCATGTGTATTTGTATGCATATGAATATATATATGTTCATGTATTTAGGAATAAGTATATGATCTTTTAAAATCAATTAAAAGAAAAATATATGAAATCAGGGTCACATGATCACTGTAAGTATAGAAAATTAAGATTAAGTCAAATATGTTAGGGATGTAAGTAAAGATAAGCCATAGAAGAAGTTAATCTCGTTGCTATTATGAATGGGCAGCTTATGTTTTCATTTACTCAGTGATGACATGCTCTAATTTTTAATGAACAATTAGTATTAATTTATGTGTTTTTTATTTCCCTCTATGAAACAAATTTCAGAGTCCAAACACATAATAATAACTAGACCATTTATAGTTTATAAAAATTAATAATGAACTTCTCAAATCTCGAAAGCAAGAAACATTATCTAAAATATAAATAAGTTCTCAGGGCGGTGGTTCCATAAGCATTGTCTCTGAATCAGCAGCATCAGTTGTCATCTAGAAACTCACCAGAAATACAGATTCTCAGTCTCCATGCTCAGACCTACGGGATCAGAAACACACCCTTCAGATGGTTCTCATGCACACTAAGGTTTGAGAATCACTGTCTTAAGGCAGTAACTGAATTTTAGGAGAGGTCATGCTCTATGCCAAAAGATATTTGGTTTCGTTCATTAACAGACGAGGAAATGTTGGGCTTGCTTTGGGTTCAGTATTTTATTTAATCCAAAGTTATTCAACATGGTGTAAAAGAAACCTGGGTTTTCATACATTTCGTTGCTATTAAAATTATTTTTGCTGACTGGTCTTTCCCTCTCTCTTCTTTCCTCTTTGTATTTCCACATGGCAGACGAGTTGGATTTTATGTTAATACTTTCAAAAACGTCTCCAGCCTTGAAGCCAAGTTTCATAAGGAAATTGCGGTGGTGAGTCATGGTGATTATTTTTGCATGTGGAATCTAAAGTAAAGGAAGGTTTATTTTGGAAGCAAATGAAATGGGATAGAATTATCCAAAGAATTCACTCTTTTGTATGTTTCTTTTAGTAGTGCGTTATTACCCTTGGTAACATTTCTACAGGTTTTCATAGTGATCACATAGTTCTTTGTATCTTTTGAAGATTTTGCCACAGTTTTACAGTGTTGTTTCTTTTACCAGGCAGTTTGTAAAGTTGGAATTCCCAATGGTATTTTAGGCTGATGAAAAATTGGTCTCAGAATATTTAGGTAATCAACAACTCTGTTGTTGATTGATTTTTGTTGTTGTTGTTCAAAAGGGTGGAGTCAATGTAAACAATAAGCTTTTGTTTTCTACTCTGTCCTCTGATTAATAAATACGTATTTTTTTGTTTACTTGTGTTTCGTTTGTTTCAGTTTTGACATAGATTTTAAATTTGAACCATATACAGAATTTCAGTTATCCTGAGGCTATCCAAACTATAATAACATTTATAATTTCTCAATAAGCAATTTCTTTCTTGGGGAGAATAGCCTGAATTGGCACTAGGATGACATGTGACTAATAGACAAGTGGCCTCTGTCCCCTTAGCTTTGCCACAAACTGTATGAAGTAATGACGAAACTGGGTGACCAGCATGCCGACAAGGCCTTCACCATCCAAGGAGCGCCCAGGTAGGCCCCTGCTCATTGGAGCTCCCATAATGTACTGCTCGTTAAAATTTCTGCAATCTCTGGGCCAGCCTATACTGTTTTATTTATCCTACAAAAGTCTCATGGGAGCCTTTTCACGACACTAATTTTATTTCAGGGCTTTTACATTTACTTCTGGCTTTCAGTGACCCAACTAGGATTCTTCTTCTTGTCATAACAGCATTGACTCTCTGCCTCTCTGCCTCTCTCTGCTTTCCATGAGGCCTGATAGCAACAGTGTGAAATTTTAATAGATTATGTATATGCTTGTTGTAATATATAATTTGTTATGCACTTAATATTTTCTCTGGAGAAGAAAGGAATTCCTAAAGTTTATGACAGTTTGTCCTGATTCTTATCATTGATGATGACATCTTTTATGAATCCATTTTGGGAAAGGAAAGAGGAAGTAGGTAAGATCTCATCTTCCTCTTACCTCCCAACTCTTGATCTGGTGAACACTGTACTGTTTTTGTTTTATTGCACGTTGCATTATGAGTATGCCAGTCAAATACCCCGGAGCCCCAGCGATCCGTAGGTGAACTGTCTACCTTGCCGGCATTCGGCTGCACACCAGCTTTCTCCGGTGATTCTGGAAACCTCTTTATTCCGTTCTTCGCAGACTTTATGTACTCAGAGAATGCAGGCTAGTGAGCTGGGAGTCAGAAGACCCCGCTTTCAGTTTCTGATTTTGCAGTTAACTTGCTTTGCCTTCCTTGAGTAAGTTCAAAACCTCTTTGGTTGAAGGTCTCAGTTTTTTAATTCAATAGAGAAAAAAAAGATACTATTGAACTACATGGTTCCCAAGGTAATATACAGTCCTGACATTCTATATTTGTCATTTTAATACAAACACTTATTTTCATACATTTATGAAAACACACATAGTCATACACATGAACCAACTTCTACATATATTAATGTTTGGATCCCTCTAGAGGTTGTTGATGTTCTTATTCCCTGCTCTTTGGATTAGCCCTACTTATACGTTCTGCTATGGTTTCTATACTATGTGAGCTGTAGTATATCTTCTCTTTCTAAGGGAAAGATATTGCCTGAACGAATACATAGGAGAGGCAGAGTTACTGCTTTTAGTATGGTTATTTCAGTATTAGGCACAAAGGAAGGATTGGAATAGGAATATCAGAAGGAAATTTGAGTGTTTTAAAAATGAAGTGCATGAGAAAATTAAGGGTTGGTCCCTTACCTGGAAATGAAAGGGACAAATTCATCTGAAAATTTTAATGTTGCCAAATCAGATACAGTGAAGAAAAAGCGGGGCCATGACCACTTAATGAATGTTCCTTTCATTTTTTTCGACATTCCTCTGCAGAATGAGGTGGTGAGTGAGCTCAGTGGCATCTCTATTAAGCTTAGATTGGGGCTATGTTTCCGTCTGAGGCCATGATTGCTGACATATGACCCCAATCATGCGGCGTGTCTGTGTTCTCGCTAAAGGACCCAGTTCCCTCAGCCCTTAGAATATGTAGACCATGCTGCTGTGTACATGCTCTTTTATTTTGGGGTACAGACTCTGTTTCTTTGAGCTGTAGACTTTAGAAATTCTTAGAGAGTAGGATGTGTCCCAAGTGCTTCTTAGTCATCACATTTGGGCTGTTCCTGAGCGTCTGGCCACATGCCGGGAACATGATGGGTTCTTAGTAAACGAAACTGAATCTTATCTGATTTTGTTGCACATTTCAAGATGCCTGAGTTGAGTAGTTATTTATAAGGTCTAGAAAGAGAAATAATTAGTGAGTTTATTTCCAAATGTTATTAGAAAGCACTTCTACAGAATCCTTACTAACACTATCTTAAGGCTGCCTTTTAATATGTTACAATTTTCAGAGTAGTTTTTTTAATAGATTGTGACATGACAAGATTCTCTTGTAAATAGAAAGTGAAACTAGTAAAATCAATTCAGCTTATGTTTGGACCTGATTCTTGCAGAGCTTGTTTGAAAGAACAGAGGGCTTGCATTGCTAAGACCTGAATTCAGAGTCACTAAATTGCTGGGTGATTTTAGGGTTTTTATTTTTAAACTCTATATGCCCCACTTTACTACTTGTAAAGTGGGGACATTAAAGCGTGGCTACTGTGAAGACAAGAGATAATATATGAATGAGGCCTGTGTAGTGCAAATAAATGGTACCAGTTATCACCATCACTGTTGCGATTAACCAGAATTAACCTGGAAGTGGAGAGCAGGAGAACAGACAGTACCTGTAAGGCTTCAGGATTTCTCTGAGATGGAATAGTCCCTGATCAGATGAATACTGTTCTTTGGAAGGCCCCTTGCCTAATCTCTTGTGTTCCTCTAGTGATTCGGGTCCTCTCCGCATTGCAAAGACGCCATCACCACCTGAGGAGCCTTCACCACTCCCGAGCCCAACAGCAAGTCCAAATCATACATTAGCACCTGCATCTCCCGCACCAGCACGGCCTCGGTCGCCTTCACAGGTAGGAAGAGGTCAAATATATTCGGGGATGGAGCTCATGATAAGGTGAAGGTGGCCCCATCTACGATAATCCCACGGTGCTAGGGCTTTAAGAGAAATTTCCAGTTAGGGAGACTGAGATGTGAGGCTTTAGGCATTGTGATTGTCGTGAAGGTATCCACCTGCTCTTCTTATTTGACTTGATATGTCCTCACATGCCCTATATTCAAGTCTTTTGGGATTTCTTACCATGTTCTCTGCATGCTCGGGCTAGCGTGCTCTCTCTTCTCCCATCTCTTGTTACAAAACTATTTTCTTTCAATACTCCATTTAAATCCTTCCTCTGCATGAAACCTTCCCTCTCCTAATGATTTAGAGTTAGCAAGTTCTGCCAAGAAAAGCAGTTATGTTTATATGTCATTTCACATTTTTGGTACCTCTGGACATTTTTGGTGCACACATTTGCACACGAGTAGCCAATTACTAAAACTGTATTGAACAAGTAATTGAAAAGAAACAATAAGGGCTGGGCAATGGTAACTGTAGAGCAGAACTGCCACCTTTATTCTCCCTATGTTGGGTGAAAATGAGAATTTCTGTGGAAAAACTTAAAGTCTCTAGTCCAGTTCAAGCTTTCTTGTACAGACGCTGCTTGCATTACAAAGGGGTTGTGTCCTGATAAACCCATCATAAGTAGAAAATATTGCAAGACAAAATGCATTAAATACACCTAACCTATTGAGCATCATGGCTTAGCCCAGCCTACCTCAAATGTGCCAAGAACACTTAACGTTAGTCTACAGTTAGACAAAGTTATCTAACACAAAGCCTATTTTATAACCGTGCTGAATACCTTGTGTAATTTACTGATTATAGTACACTGTAGGACATAATGGCAATCATTTACCCTCGTGATCACAGGGCTAACAGAAGTGTGGTTCACTGCCACTGCCCAGCCTCATGAGAGAGTATCTTCACACTTTCTGCTGAATGCCTATTGCTTTCACACTTTCCTGAAATCCAAAAAAAATCATAGATTGAACCATTGTAAGTCGAGGACCATCTATATGTAGTTGAACTAAGGAAGGTCTTGGGAAGATACATGTATTAAACAGACCTTTAAAGTTTTCTACTTTTCGAAATCCGTGAATGGAAAGTGAAATGTAAGCTGCCTACCGCTGGTCTCACCAATTCAAATGAAAAGCTGCTTTAGTTTTGAAATTTCAATTTATTTCTGAAATGAGAAATTATTTTCAGTTTAGTTCAGAAGAGGGTATTGTCCTAGTTTAACCTTAAAAGTATATGTACCTGGCCCTGCAGTTCTGTGTATTGTACTTGAGTTGAGATGAATGGACTCTTATAGCCTCAGTTTTGTTTTTCCCCTGAACCATGGCTTATCAGGGCTCAGAGAGCCTCCCAAGTAGACAGCATTCTTTACCTGAATCAGATAGGCTTGCTGCTATATGCAGATATAAGTTTCGATCAGAGCTCAATCTGTCCACGTGGCTCTGTTCATGTAACCTGCCTTCATGTCTGACACATCGTCTTTGGCTGGATTAATGTTTGTATTTAATGCTTCCTAGACAAGGAAAGGGCCTCCTGTCCCACCTCTACCTAAAGTCACCCCGACAAAGGAACTGCGGCAGGAGAACATCATCAGTTTCTTTGAGGACAACTTTGTTCCAGAAATCAGTGTGACGACACCTTCCCAGGTAAGTGCCTGGTTCAGGGCTGGGATATCCATGAAAGTCCCATGGTGGAAGGACTCTCAGGGGCTAGCCCTAAAGAAAGTGGCACCTGCCAGAACCAACAATATAATTTTAATTGTCATTCAGGATTGTTTTCATTACTTGATTAGTCTGAAGCATTCTAAATGGGAGATGTACAGTATTTGAAAATTATCTTTTTTTTAATTAAGGGTAGTATATACTTACAGAAAATTGAAAAAATATGAAAAGTATAAAATGAAGAATTTATTTTATTTTAAAAAATTTTTGTATTGATACCAAATATTTTACTTATTTATGGGACACATGTATTTGTTACATGCATAGGATGTGGAATGATCAAGTTAATGTATTTGGGGTATCCATCACCTTGAGTATTTATCATTTCTATGCATTAGTAACATTTCAAGTGATCTCTTCTAGCTACTTTGAAATACATAGTACATTGTTGCTGACTGTAGTCACCCTAATCTGCTATTGAATATTGGGTCTTATTTGTTCAATCTAACTGTACGTTTGCATCCACTAATCAACCTCTCTTTATCTCCTCCTTCCACCCACACATCCTTCTCAGCCTCTGGTATCTATTATTCTATCCTCTATCTCCGTGAGATCGATTGTTCCTAAGCTCCCATATATTAGTATATGTGGCATCTGTCTTTTCTGTGCCTGTCTTATTTCACTTAACATAATGACCTCCAGTTCCATCCATATTATTGCAAACAATATTATTTCATTCTTTTTGGGTTCAATAGTATTCCATTGTGTTTATATACCACACTTTCTATATCCATTTGTCCATCAGTGGATGCTTAGGTTGATTCTCTATCTTTACTGTTATCAATAGTGCTGTGATAACCATGCAAGTGCAGGTATTCCTTTCATATACACATTTCTTTTCTTTGGGATAAATACCCAATAATGGGATTGATGGATCTTATGGTAGCTCTATTTTTAGTTTTTTTGAGGAATCTCCCTACTGTTTTCTGTAGTAGTTGTACCAATTCTATTCCCACCAACATTGTATAAGAGTTCCTTTTTCTCCACATCCTTGCCAGCATCTGTTATGTTTTGTTCTTTTAGGAATAGCCATTCTAACTGAGGTACGATGACATCTCAATTTGGTTTTGATTTAGATTTCCTTGATAGTGATGTTAAGCATGTTTTTGTTTTTTTGTTTGTTTGTTTGTTTTTTTTTTTTTTTTTTTTTTTTTTTTTGAGATGGAGTCTCGCTCTGTCACCCAGGCTGGAGTGCAGTGGCCGGATCTCAGCTCACTGCAAGCTCCGCCTCCCGGGTTCACGCCGTTCTCCTGCCTCAGCCTCCCGAGTAGCTGGGACTACAGGCGCCCGCCACCTCACCCGGCTAGTTTTTTGTATTTTTTAGTAGAGACGGGGTTTCACCGTGTTAGCCAGGATAGTCTCGATCTCCTGACCTCGTGATCCACCCGTCTCGGCCTCCCAAAGTGCTGGGATTACAGGCTTGAGCCACCGCGCCCGGCCAAGCATGTTTTTGTATACCTGTTGGCCATTTGTATGTTTTCTTTTGAGAAGTGTCTATTTGTGTCCTTAGCCCACTTTTTCATGGGATTATTTGTTTTTTTTAATTATTGAGTTGAGTTCCTTGTACCTTCAGAATATTATTCCCTTGTTGAATGAATAGTCTGTAAATATTTTCTCCCATTCAACAGGTTGTCTCTTCACCCTATTTATTGTTTCCTTTGTGTGCAGATGCCATTTAGTTTAATATAACCTCTTTTTTCTATTATTATTATAGTTATCTGTGCTTTTGAGGTCTTACCCATGCAGTCTTCCTTAAACTTATGTCTTGAGGTGTTTCCCTATGTCCTTTTCTAGTTGTTTTATAGTTTTGGGTCTTATATTTAAGCCTTTAATTCATCTTGAGTTGATTTTTATATATCAGGAGAGACAGGGATCCAGTTTCATTTTTCTGCATATGGATATCCAATTTTTCCAGCACTGTTTATTGAAGAAGGTGTCCTTTCCCCAGTATATGTTCTTGATACCTTTATTGAAAATCAGTTGGCTGTCAAAATGTGAATTTATTAGTGGACTCTGTATTTTGTTCCATTGGTCTACGTGTCTATTTTTATACTGATGTTATGCTGTTTGGGTTACTGTAGACTTGTAATATATTTAGAAGTCAGGTAATGTGACGCCTCCAGCTTTGTTCTTTTAGCTCAGAATTGCTTTGGCTATTTTGGCTCTTTTTTTGGTTTCATACAAATTTTATGATTTTTTTCTAATTCTGCTGAAAATGTTGTTGGTATTTTGGTAGGCATTGCATTGTACCTGTAGATTGCTTTGGGCATTATCATTATTTTTACAATATTAATTTTTCTGATCCTTGTCCTTTTGATTTTCTTTCATCAGTATTTTGTAGTTTTTCTTACACAGACCTTTCACTTCCTTGGCTAAATTTGTTCCTAGGTATTTTATTTTGTTGTAGCTCTTGTAAATGATCTTGCCATATTGATTTCTTTCTCTTCTAGCTCTTTATTGGTGTACAGAAATGCTACCAATTTTTGTATGTTGATTTTTTTTATATCCTGCAACTTTACTGAACTTATTTATCAAATTCAGGGGTTTTTTTTGGTGGATTCTTTTGTTTTTTCTAGCTATAAGGTCATACTGTCAGCAAAGAGGAATAGTTTGGCTTCTTCTTATCCAATTTGAATGCCTTTTATTTCTTTATCTTGCCTGATTGCTCTGGCTAGGACTTTCAGTGCTATATTGAATGGGAGAGGTGAAAGTGGGCATCCTTATCTTGTTCATAGAAGAATGGCTTTCAGCTTTTCCCCCATTCACTATGATGCTACCTGTGCTTTTGTCGTATATGGCCTTTGTTATTTTGAGGTCAGTTCTTTTTATTTCCTAGTTGATTGAGAGTTTTCATTATGAAGCAGTGTTGAATATTATCAAATACTTTTTCTCCATCTATTGAGATAATCATGTAGATTTGTGCTTAATTCTCTTGATGTGATGTATTAGGTTTATTGTTTTGCATAAGTTGAACTATCCTAATATCCCTGGTATAAATCCCACTTGGTCATGGTATGTCATCTGTTTGATGTGCTGTTGGATTTCGTTTGCTAGTATTTTGTTAAGGATTTTTGCATTTATGTTTATCATGAATATTTGCCTATAGTTTTCTTTTTGTTGTTGTGCTTCTGTTTGGTTTTGGTATTAAGATAGTGCTGGCCTTGTAGAATGAGTTAGGGAGAGTTCTTTCCTCTTCAGTTTTTTGGAATAGTTTTAGGAGGATTGATATCGATAGAGTTGGGCTGTGAATTCAACTAGTTCTAGGCTTCTGTTTGTTGGGAGACTTCTTTATTTTTATTTTATTATAGATTCAGGAGATACATGTGGAGTTTTGTAACATGGAGACATTGTGTGATGCGAGGTTTGAGCTTCTAATGATCTCAACACCCAGATAGTGAACATAGTCCCCAGTAGGTAGTATTTTACCTTTGCCCACCTCCCTCCATCCCTCCGCAATCCTTTTGTGAGACCAAACACACAAACAAGGAAGAGAAATGACTCAAGTGGTACTACTGCCGTATACTACCAAACCCTGGTGACATGTATGTCATTGTATGACATATAGATGTGACATGTATATGCACAAACACAAAATGACCAGAAAGCGATTAACATTATGACAGTCACAAAACCTCACATATTAGTAATAGCCTTGAGAGAAAACAGATTAAATTAAAAGATAAACTGACTAAATAAATAGATGCTTTTCTCTTGCCATTCTTAGTATTCTCTCTTTTATTTTTGCCTTAGTACATAGTTTGACTGTAATATAGCATTGAGAAGACCTTTTTGCATTATATCTGTTTAAAGATATTTGGGCTTCCTATATCTGGATGGCTAGGTCTCTTGCTAGACTTGGGATGTTTTCAATCTAATACTTCATTAAATAGATTTTCTGGCCCATTTGTTCTCTCTTGGCCCTCAAGTACACCAATAATTCAAATATTTCATTGTATTATATTGTCCCAAATGTCAGGAAGGCTTTGTCCATTCTTTTTTATTGATTTTTGTCTCACTGGAGTATTTCAAAGACCTGTCTTCACGTTCTGAGGTGCTTTCTTCTGTTTTATCTAGTCTCTGGTTGAAGCTTTCAAATGTATTTTGTATTTCAGTCAATAAATTCTTCAGTTCCAGAATTTCTATTTGTTTCTTTTAAAAAATATCTCTTTGGTAAATTTTTCATTCATATGCTAAAATGTTTTTCTGATTTCTTTGTTTTTCAAAATTTTCTTGTATCTCACTGAGCTTCTTTAAAAGCAGTATTTTGAATTCTTTGTCTTGTTTCTTTGGAAGTGTCATATTTCCTTGCCGTTTTATGTTTCTGTTTCATTGTGTTGATATCTGTGCATCTGGTATAACTTCCAATTTTCAATTTCCAATATGGTTGCTTCTTCCAATTCTTTGAAATTGGTTTTTGTAGGGGAGGGCTTTTCTCTGAAGATGTATATATGTTGTTGGTTGGGTCGGATATTTTGGCTTTGATTTTGGCCACATGTAGTAGTGTGATCTTTGTATGATTTATTTGGCTATAAATAGTGTCAGTTGTACTTGTAATTTCCTCAATGACTTAGGGTGCATTTGCTAGCGGGGGGCCAGAGTAAAGTTTTGCTGAGGACAAGGATGCCAGGTTGACCAGTCTTTGGGCCCCTGTGGTGGCAGTGGTAGGCTGAGCATGCTTGTGCTTGGCCCCAGTGTGGGTTACATTAGCTCCAGTGTTAGTGAGTCCAGACAGGCTGATTCTTGGGCTCCAGGTGGCTTGCTCAGATATTGGTAGTGGCAGCAGTGGGATGAGTGTGTGGTCGGGTTCTCAAATCTCTGGGCAGCTAATGTGATGTGGGTGATGTCAGTAGTGGTGGTGGAATAACCCACGGGAACCCAAGTGGTCCACTCTGGTGTTGGTGGTAGCTGTGACAGGTTGGGTGTGCCAGTCCCTTGGCCTGCTGGTGGTGCATTCTGATGGGTGCCACCTGTGGTAGCTTTGGCAGGTTGGGCTGGCCCAATCTCAGACCCAGGAGGAATATTCAGGTGCCAACAGTGGTAGACTGGGCTGGGAGATTTCTGGGACCCTGAACAGGATGCTGAAGTACTGGGGTGACAAGATTGATTCAGTAGCTTGTCCTACGGTCAAGCTGCATTGACACTGGTTGTGACAGGCTAGGTAGGATGGTTTCCAGCCTGCTGACAAAATGTTCAGGTGTAGGAGGCACCACACTGCCCTGTGGATCTGCTAATAGGGAGGTCAAAGCCTCTCATGGTGGGATCAGTGTAGGGAGGTAGCTGTGGGACAAGTAGTTTCTTCGTGCCTTAGTCCTACTTCAGCCTGCAGCAGCAGCAGTGGGATTTGTCCACAAAGTGTCTGAAAGTACCTGGCTTCCCCTCTCCCTCTTTGGCCCAGTGGTGGCAGCAGTAGCATCAGACTTGGCCCCAGGGAGGGATGCAGACCTTTGGAAGCTAGGATCTCAGAACGGCACCCACTGCCACTGGGGAGGGTGGGGCCACTCTAAGGTGGTGTAGTAGGCAGGTACCTGCAGGTCTGTGGGGAGTGCAGTTTTCTCATTTTTTGGTTCCACAGCAGCCCTCAGAGGTGCATAGGATTTCTCCTAGCAGTACATGAAAGTACGAGGCCTCCCCTCTCCCTTCTTGGCCTGGCCATGGCAGCAGCAGTATCTGCCCCAGAGCAGAATGCAGTCCTTTGGGGGCTTAGCTCAGAATACCTACAAGCTGCAGCCACTCAGGACATGGTTGCCTATGGAGCTCCTTGTGAGTTCTCTCTCTGGAACAATGTCTCTGTGTGGTCCCTGGGCAGCTACCCATGTAAATCTTGAAGCCCACATCAGTTGAGGGGTTCTCCCATAGCTAGGATTGTAAAAGATGGTGGTGGGTATGTGGAGTCCTGGGGATTCTCACTTTTCCTTTCCTCACGTCTGGGAGCTTCTCCTGGATCCCAGCTGAGGAAAGCCTTGCTGTCCTCTCCTTGCTTGCTTTCAGTGCTTCCCATCACTCCTCTGTTGAGTCCCAGTGTTCTCTCTTAGGTGATCTATTCACAGTGTGAATATCTACTTGCTATTTTGCTTCTGCTCTGTGGAAGAGGCATGTACTAGTTTTCTTCAGTCAGTCATCTTGAGCCAGTCTCCCAGAATAAAGAATTTTAGTCCGGGCACAGTGGCTCACAACTGTAATCCCAGCACTTTGGGAGGCCATGGCAGGCAGACCACCTGAGGTTGAGAGTTCGAGACAAGCCTGACCAACATGGAGAAACCCCATCTCTACTAAAAATACAAAAGTTAGCGTGGTAGTGCATGCCTGTAATCCCAGCCACTCGAGAGGCTGAGGCAGGAGAATCGCTTGAACCCGGGAGGCGGAGGTTGCAGTGAGCCGAGATTGTGCCATTGCACTTCAACCTGGGCACAAGAGCAAAACTGCATCTCAGAAAAAAAAAAAAAAAGAATTTTAATAATCACTTTAATAATCACTTCAATCATACCACTCTGACATGACCACTAGTACACGTTGGTCTGTCTTCTTTTAGTCTTCCCAAATCACTGAGTATATATCAATTTTGCACTATAAAATTGAGATTGTACTATCATGTATTTCTGACCTTTCTACTTAATTTTATTGAGCATATTTTCATGTCATAATATTATCTTTGCAAAAACATATTCACCCATAGTATTCTATCAGTTGGTTGTACCAACCCCTGATTACTGGCCGCAGGTTGCTTTCAACTTTTTTGTTGCTCCACCAGCACTTCAGTAAACATCTTTTTATATGTTATTTCATGTTTATGTCTTCTATTATTGCCTTTATATTGATTCTTAGTAGAGAATAGGAAATGAAATTGAAAGAGGTGAATAATTTTAAGTCTTTTGTCCTTCAACAGGGGCATATTATTGACATGAATTGGCAAATGAAAGTCAATGTTCCTACTGATTTTGAAGATACCTGGGTTCACGTAGCTACTTCCAGGCCTGTTCCTGCTAGTGGCTATGTTTTTATTTTTGTTTTTAATTGACTCGAGAATTATCATGACTTCCAGAGCTGCCTCTAATGTCACTGGAACCATTTCTTTTTTCTACAAGTGAAAGACCATACAGAAGTCATGGTGATACTATTTCCTCTCAGTGTTCTCAGGGTCTGGAATAATATTTACATTTTACAAGAGGTACTAATGCAGTACTATAATTACTGAGCACATCAATAACTACAATATGCATAATATCCCAATTATAATCACATCCTACTGATAATGGCAGAGATGGTGTATTGATAATAATAGGGACCTCAGAAAATAAAAACTCAGACACAATGCAGTGGCAAATCATGATTTTTCATCCTTTTCAAGCACACTTATCAATAGGCAAAATGCTTTGAGCTATTGTTGTGTTTCTTGTGTTGTATGCATAAGATGCTGAGTTTGATAAAATTAACTGGGGCTTGAGATGTGATTTAGCAGCTCCTTTGAGAAGGGGAAATGGTGTTTATCAGTGCATGGCCAGATTGTATGTCTGTGGATACAGAGATGCCACCAGGGACAGTTGTCTTGGCACCAAAGGATCTTACCCAGCATCTGCCAGTTGCCCTGGGACAAACTTGAGCAATTCTAATTTCCAAAATTGTACAGTCCCTTTGCATTTGCTACTGCCCAGCTTCATTCTCTTTGTTCTCTACTTGAATTTTTGAACCAGGAGTGTTTTAAGGCAACAATACCCTTACTCAGTTGCTTTGACCTGGACCCTCCAAGAGCATCCTGTCAGTTCCATCACAAATAGAGACTTTGGTCACCTAGAAGCCTTGTGTGCTTAGCTGAGGACATCCCCATTTGGTAGATAAGGCAACTGAAGTAGAGACAACATGACATGCAGACTCATCGTGAAGTAAAGATGAGGTTCAGAAGTGTTCTTTCTTTTTCAATGTTTTTTCTTTTTATTTGTAATGTGCTGGCTCATAGGTCAGGACACTTGATGGTGTGGGGAAAAAGAATCAAAGCACTTTTGAAAATTACAGATGCCAGGAGAGTCCCTTAAGTACTTAAAAGAGCATTAACTTTTGCTGATACTGTTGAGTGAGAGTGATGGGAAAAGTCAAGAACTGGGGGAGAGGAAGTGCCTTTCCAAATAGAAGCATGTTCCATCTGCAGTTCCTGCGAGGACACTATTCCCGGGTCCGCTTGCCTAGGCTTTGCTAGTGCTTTATGCATAACCCCAAGGCTGCTGGGAAAGGAATTTGGGAGCTTTCAGCGTCTCTCCATCAATACCTCCTATATCTCACTGGATGTGTGTCACATCCTTCAATCTTCCAGGCAATTCTGGAATAACTAAGCATGAGAGACATTATAGGAGTGCATTTTGGGGGAAACAGCCTTGTTTATATTGTTTTCTTTTAATCAGAGGAGGAGTCAGAAAGGAGTTTCTGCCATTTTTCTAAATCTGAAAAGCAACATGGCTCTAGCAGCTGGACCACAGAGTATGACTTGGAGTGTTTCCATGGACTAAATGACCATTTGTCTCAGGTTAAGATATCAAAAGAGGGAGTGAAACGGGGATTTATATTTCTGTCTCCTTTCTGGTTTATTGAGTGACATAATCTGGCTTTAATTAAAAATATACAGATGCTCTCTCTTCCTGAAGCATCTTGGCAATTTCTTAAGTGGCTCGTTCCTCTGTAGATATAAATAGCCATTTTGTGTTACTTCAGCCCATCCAGCAGTTTCTGATTTGGCAGGTCTGGGATGAGGTCAGGAATCTGCATTTCCTAGGAAAATGCTGCTGATGCTGCTGGTGTTGGCACCACACTCTGGGAGCCACTGTTTTAAGCTGTCAGGATTCCACATGGCACAAGTCAGTGACCATTAACAAAGCACCACAGTGAATTAACAGATTTCTTCCAGGGAAATACCCAGCTGAGTCAAGTGTGTGCTATGATTGACCATTCGTAACTGCTCTCTTCAAAACTAGTGTGACTCAAAGTCTTCTATATTTAGGGCGGTTGGACACATACACATACACATGTGTGCTTATAACATTAGATGTGTTGATCAGATTGTAGGTCGAGCTGCATATTATAAGTGAAATGAACTGTATCATCCAGACAATAATGTGTTTGACAATCTACAGATAAATAGATAAAAGAGAATAAATAACAATACCTGGAAAAAACGAGATGCTAACTGCAAGGAAGTAGAGCATTGAAAACTAGACAGCTTAGACGTACCTGAAAAGGTTTTCTCTGACACATATAACAATATAGGATGATCCGTCTACATTTATTTTAATATTAATTTTTTAAACGAGTCATTTACATTTAGAAGATTGATTTATGTCCGCAGCTTGCTATTTTTATCATGCCCTTAATGGGGGAAGAAAAGCATTTGTGTTAATCCTGCCCAGAAGCTCAAAGTGTAGTGACTGAAATGTACCCAGTCTCGGATGGATTTGTATGTCTCCTCCATCAAGCACCATCACGGTGATGATTCTCTCCTGAATGTGTCCTGGGATTGAAGACAGAAATCCATTAGGTCTGGAGAGCCCTCTAATGGCCCAAACTGTAAATGTAGCATAGAATTTTCTTTGGTAAATGTCCTTATCTGCTTGTAGGGAGATGCCCCATGGTTATGACCCAATGGTTTATCTTACTTTTCTGGTTCTGTGTTTACAAAAATGGATCTTCCAAAGATTCAAAAAATTGTTTCCTATTTTTCCCTCCTAAGAACTTAGAAATCTATTCTCTCTCTCTCTTTTTCTTTCCCTCCCTCTTTGTGTGTTTGTGTCCCTACATCATTCTTTTGAAATAGCATTTTCCAAAGTATGTTTTTGAGGAAAACTAGTATCATTAGATGCTTTGAAAAGGGAGTCTCTGTTTACATGAGACTTGGGGGCTACATCCCTTTTGATTTTTCACAGTTTACATTGGCACGTTTAAGGCTCTGAAAAGTTCTGTAACAAAACTCCATTCAACTTTGTTTAGGGCAGAATTTCTCAGACAGTCTCTCCTTCACCCCCAAAATATGCTTTCCTAGGAAATGGTATTTGGTAAAACACTTTAAGAAATAAAGATTTAAAAGATATTTTGTCCCTGGAAATCAAATCTATTCCATATAAATATGATTCTAACAAGAGATCAAGACAAAAAATAAAGCAATCATGTATGTGTGTATGTGTATATATGTATATATATGTGTGTATATATGTATATATGTGTATGTGTGTGTGTATATATATGTGTATACATACAAACGTATGTGTGTACGTGCAAGGTTATTTCTCTCTCTTTTTCAATTCTTGTCCTCAGAAAATGTTTTGGGGCCAGGCATGGTGGCTCACATCGGTAATCTCAACACTTTGGGAGGCCAAGGCAGGAGGATTGCTTGAGGCCAGGTGTTTGGGACCAGCCTAGGCAACACAGTGAGACCTGTCTGTACAAAAAAAAAAAAAAAAAAATAGCTGGGCATGGCGGTATATGTCTGTAGTCCCAGCTGCTCAGAAGGCTGAGAGGCAGGTGGATCTCTTGAGCCCAGGAAGTCGAGGTTACAGTGAGCTATGATCACAGTACTGTATTCCAGCATAGGTGACAGAGCGAGACCCTGTCTCAAAAAAAAAAAAAAAAAAAAAAAAAAAAAAAAGTGTTTTGGATTGGCTTTTATTACAACTTGATGACTTGATTTTAAATCCAGTGGTCACCCTCCCTTTAGGATTATGACCCTGAGCAAATATTTTTGGCTGGGGACCTCTTCTATATAAAAACTTGGAGTCACTTGAAATAAGCTTATCAGCACCATTCTGATGGTCAGTCTCAGGGGTTTCTATAAGCGAAATGTCAAGCTGACCAAAAAGAACAGTCTCACCATCTCACCACTCACCCTCCTGCAAACAGGCCCCATCTTCATTCTCACAACGCCTTTGTGAATAGGAGCCCCAGAGTGCCAGAAGCATATAATTGACCTTACACATGGAGTAGTGTTGGGGAGTTCTCCAAAGAGGAGATATGGCAACCGAAGCCCAGTCCTTGTACGGGCTCAGGATGCCCTGACCAGATGGCACTGCAGCTGCAGCTGGTCCCTTCTGCCAGAGGAAGACTTAGGAAACTTTAAGAAAGGTGCTCAAAAACATGAGGGTCACCTTAGATTCAGGGCTTGGAGCAGGGCCCCTCTTTGCCAGGGACTCTATCTTTGTGTCCATTGGCAGAAAGGAAGAAAATATTGCCTGTCTCAGGATTTTTTCATAGCAGATACCCCCAACTATTTTTCCTAAATCTTTTCCCAACTATAATATTGCATATTTTCTCTGATGAGAGTTCCCCTTTACAAATCCAGAAGGATTATCCCTTGAACATCCACGCTTATTTCTCTAAGCTCTGCTCATCACCCCATAGGATGCCTACCATGCTCCCAGGCAGACATGAGTGCAGCCTTTCAATCCTGTGTGTTGGGGCCAATTGAGCACCATTGGCTTTTCTACTCTTATGTCTCTGTTTTCCAGCCTGATACTGCATCTTACTTTTTAAGTTCATTAAATCATGCTGTTTTCCCTAGCCAATTGAACTGAAATAGAACTCACTTGCAGAATCAGTCCATCAGATGGCTTTTTCACCCATGTAATCCTGATGGGGCCAGCCTTCAGTTATGAACATATGCATCTCTCACTTACTGGGTAACTGTAACCTGGTTCTAAATACCACACTGGCTTTTCAACATAACATATTTCTGGACCAGCTGCCTCTTCTTTCCCTTGCTATTTTTCAAAGTAAACACGTTAACATTATTTTAAGACAGAAAGAATTAGTAAGATGAAAATTAGAAGGAAGAAAAACTACACAGTGCATGTCAAGCCCAAATTTAGTCAGTTCGTTGCCCTGGTGGATTACCAACATCATTGTTCCATTCCTTGAGCAGGAGTAACCAAGCAATGCAGTTTATGTGTCATCTGATATTCTGAAAATATTTTAAAATCATTGGGTCATTAGGCCTCACTATCTTTCAAGGTTCTGACTCCAGAGCCACTAACAGTGCCTAGCCTTTTTCTGTCTACAGAACAGAGAAAGTTACTAAATATCTTTCTGCAAGGTCTCACTCAATTTAACCTTGACATCAATCCTGTGATTTACACGTCATTAGTCCTACTTTCTAGAAGAGCAAACCTCTCGTCTTTCTGCTGAACCATGCCTCTCCTAGTGCAGAAGTGGAAAGCAGAATGCTGTAGGCTGTGTGTGACCGCATTGTAAGCACCCAAAAGAGAGCAGTACCAGGCATTCAGTAAATGAACAAATCGATATCATTCTTTCTATCCTTAGTGTCCAGAATGCAGGTTCTCTAGAACTTGTCTGGGTTTTGATATTAGCAAAGTTCTTCAGGTTGCTACACATCAGTGACATTATTGGTAAATACCATGATATAGTGGTAGGAGGGCCTTCACTCAACCAGTTTAGCCCTCTGTCTTTCCACTAGTCACAGCAGAACCTTATTGTAAGCACAGGCCCTATCCCTCTTCCTTGCTGACTCTATTCTCTTGACTGTCAGCTTTTATACTATTAGTCATAATATACGTAAAAACAATGAACAAAACCCACATGCTACACTAAGAATGATTTTGCAACCTACCGACTTGTTCTGATAAAAAACGAAGTCAAAACAAAACAAAGTAGGAAAACAGTTTCCTGGAAGGTCTAGTTTATTGTGTGTCAACTCATTCCTAGAGCATTTCAGGATTATGTAAATATAGGTATGCACATAAAGCAAATGTGAGAGAGCAATCTATAGGTCCAGATTGTGAGTAAAGCGATCTGCATTATACTGTCCTTTTAATTCTCTGTACAGCAGTCCTCCCTTATCCACAGTTTCACTTTCCATGGTTTCAGTTACCCATGGTTAACATGATCCAAAAATACTACATAACGGTAAGATATTTGGAGAGAGCGAGAGACTATATTCACATTCACACTACATTCACCTTTATTACAGTATATTGTTATCATTGTCCTATTTTACTATTAGCTATTGTTGTCAATCTCTTACTCTGCCTAATTGATAACTTCAACTTTATCATAGGTATGTATGTATAGGAAAAAACATAGCGTGTATAGGGTTCAGTACTATCTGTACCATTTGTGGTTTCAGGCATCCCCTGGGGGTCTTGGAACATATCTCCTGCAAATAAGGAAGGACTAGTATACTACAATAAACTCTGTGGAACAAATACTTGGCAACCTCATTTTAAATGACTGAAAGATTTTCCATTCTAAGACTGCAATATAAAGCACTTGAACCCTGTCCATGTGCTATATGACTCATGTTAACTGTAATGTACCAATCTGGAGCAATCCTGTTATAGGCTTCTAACCACGAAGGTAAACTTTCCTAGGCCACTGCTTCATTGTAATTATGGATGAAATCCTAAAACTTTACTCACTGTTATAAATTGTAAATTGTGACTTTTACGAGAAAAGTATTTCTATTACATAAAAGATAACTTCTGACTGGCCTTGTTCCTAAAGATTTTATTTCACCTCTCCGTTTAAGCTTCCTACTCCGCCTCTTTTGCCTCATTGGGAAGTTACAAGTGTCCAGCACAATACCTAGGATATAGTGAAGGTTTTCAAAATATGTTTAATGAAAGAATAAAAGATGAAAATCTCTAGGAGATGAAAAGATGAAAATCTCTATGCCCTCATGGTAATCTGGCTTACTATAATACTGTGTTGAATAAAGAAATTTTGTGTATGGGGGGGTGTGTGTGTGTGTGTGCGTGTGTGTTTCTCTGTCTGTTTGTCTGCATGCAGCCATGAGGATGGTTTAGAGACCATGTGTTTTACTTCTAAATGGTTTTTTTGAGGTGTTTACAGATTTTATACATTTTATTCAAATTCTAAAGGTTAAGAGCCTCAGAAAATATGTTGTGTGTTTGCTCTGGAGGCTAGATTTCTGGGTCAATCAAATAATTGCAAACTACATACAGATGTATCACTACTAAATGTTTTATGGCTATAGTTATATATTGAAATCTCTTTTACCTGATAGGCTTATAAAAATAATGCCCAAAAGGATGCATAGTTAATGTAAAAAAAATAGTAAATTACAGAGAAGCAAAAAGTAAAACTTCAAAAGTAAAAGTCTATTCCCCAGGAAAACTCACTTTTACTAATTTTGTGTGTAAAATGCCACTTTTTTCCATTTAAATAGTAACTGAAATGTGGCCAGGTGCAGTGACTCATGCCTGTAATCCCATCTCTTTGGGAGGCCGAGGTGGGTGGATCACCTGAGGTCAGGAGTTCAAGACCAGCCTGGCCAACATGGAGAAATTCTGTCTCTACTAAAACTACAAAATTGGCTGGGCATGGTGGTGTATGCCTGTAATCCAAGCTACTTGGGAGGCTTAGGCAGGAGAATCACTTGAACCCAGGAGGCGGAGGTTGCGGTGTGCCAAGATCACGCCATTGCACTCCAGCCTGGGCAACAAGAGTGAAACTCCATCTCAAAAGACAAAACAAAAAAAAAGTAACTGAAATGTGTATTTTTGGAAATGTGATCATTCTATGTCAATTTTTTAATTTATGATTTTTTAATACAAATATAACAAAAGTATTTCCATGTCAATTTAGTATTTATTTTATTATTTTAAATAGCAGCAGAGCACTGTGTTAAGAGAATGTAGGTTTAACCCATCTCCCACTATTAGATTCCTTTTAATGTTATTAGTAAGCTTCATTGATGTATGATTTATCCACAATTAACTGTACATATTTATATATGCACATATTTGATGAGTTTGCACATATGTATATGCCATTAAACCATTACCAGAATCAAGATAATGAATATATGTCACTCCAAGAAGTTTTCTGAGCCACTTTTTAATTTCTGTTGCTCATCCCCATGGGCACCAGCATCTCTAGGCAAACACTCATCTTTCTGTTGCTATACATTAGTTTGCATTTTCTAGAATTTTATATAAATGGAATCATACAGAATAAAAAAAATACTTTTTGAATGATGAAATTAATTCATGTTGTAGCACATATCAGTAGCTCATTCCTTCTTATTGAGTAGTATTCCATTGTATGGAATTATCACAATTTATCTTTCCCTCTGATGGATATTTGAGTTGTTTCCAATTTCTGATTGTTATAAATAAAGGCACCATAAGCACTTGTATACAAATCTTTATGTGTATGCATGCTTTCATTTCTCTTGGGTGAATACCTAGGGATAAACTAGCTAGATCATACTTTAGGAATAAATTTAACTTTTTAAAAAAATTGACAGATTTTCGGAAGTGTTTGTACCATTTTATATTTTCATCAACATTGCATAAGAGTTCTAGTTCTTCCATATTTTTGCCAACTGTTGGCATGGTTAGTGTATTAGGCCATTCTCACATGGCTATAAAGAAATACCTGAGACTGGGTAATTTATAAAGAAAAGAAATTTAATTGGCTTATGTTTCTGCAGGCTTTACATGAAGCATGGCAGCATTTGCTTCTGGGGAGGCCTCAGGGAGCTTTTATTCATGGCGAAGGCAAAGCAGGAGCAGCTGTCTCACACGGCAGGAGCAGGAGGAAGAGAGAGGAGGGAGGCGTAACACACTTTTAAACAACCAGATCTCTTGACACTCACTATACAGTACCAAGGGGGATGGTGCTAAACCATTCATGAAAACTCCGCCCCCAAGATCCAGTCACCTCCCACCAGGCCCTACCTCTAACACTGGGATAACAAGTTGACATGAGATTTGAGAGGGGACACAAATCCAAACCATATCAGTCAGTATTTTTAATTTTAGCTATTCTAGTAAGTGATAGTGGTATTTCATTTTGATTTAATTTCCTTTTCCCAAATGACTAGTGGTGTTAAGTATTTTTTCATGTACTTATTTAACACCCATTTATCTTCTTTAGTGAAGTGCCTGTTAAAAACTTTTGCTTGTGTATTTATTTTTTAATTGAGTTTTGGGACCTCTTTATCCATTCTGTATACAAGTCCCTCATTAGATAAGATTTGCAAATACTTTCTTCCAATATGTGGCTTTCTTTTCATTCTCTTGGCAGTGTCATTTGAACAGTAGTACATTTTTATTTTGATGAAATCCAATTTATCCATTTTTAATGGATTATATATTTCATTTAATGTCTAAAAGGTATTTGCCTAACCCAAGATAAAAATCGCAAGGTTTTCTCTTAATAATTTTTAGAAGTTTTATCTTCAGGTGTTACATTTAGGCCTGTGACTAATTTGGAGTTAATTTTTTTATGTGATACAAAGTATGTGTTGGAATTTATTTCTTTAGAAATGAATATTCCATTGTATGAAAAGTACTCTTACTCTACTGAGTTGCCTTTGTACCTTTGTGGAAAATTAGTCATACCTTTATGGAAAATTAGACAACTAATAGCTATCTATTTATCATATATATAGAGAGAGAGAGCTATATTTCTGGACTATATGATTATCCATTGATCTTTTTGCCTGCCTTTGTGCCAGTTGCATGCTATGTTGATTATTGTCATGTTGTAATATCTTGAAATCAGGGTCAGTAGGGTTAGTCTTTCAACTTTGTTCTTTTTCAGGGTTGTTTTGGCTATTCTAGGTACGTTGAATTTCCATATGAACTTCAGAATCAACTGTAAGTTGATACTGCATTATTTCCTGGGCTGCTGTACCACAAATGAATGGCTTAAATACAAAACCCCCCCACCCCCGAAAAAAAAAATGTTCTCTAACAGTTTTGGCGGCTAGATGTCTGAGATCAAGGTGTCAGTGGGGACATGCTCTCTCTGAAGGCTCTAGGGGAGGATCAATCCTTTCTTCTCTCCTAGCTGCCGGTGGTTGGTGAAAGTCCTTGGGGTTCCTTGGCTTGCAGATACATCACTCCAGTATGCACCTTGGTCATCACATGGCATTTTCCCTGTGTGTCTGTGTGCTCTGTGTCTTCACATGGCATTCTTCTTGCGTCTACATATCCAACTGTTGGCATGGTTAGTGTATTAGGCCATTCTCACATGGCTATAAAGAAATACCTGAGACTGGGTAATTTACAGGGCCACCAGTCACTGGATTAGGACCCACTCTAATCAGTATGACCTCATCTTTATTTTATTGTATTGGTTCAGACCCTGTTGTCAATTAAGGACACACGGGTGCCAGATAGGCATGAAATTTGGGCGGGGGGTACTACTCAAAGCAGTATAGATATTAAATCATGTTGTACTGAGTCTATAGATCAATGATATCTGAGTCATCTGATGCATAGACACAATATATCTCTCCCTTTATTAATGATCTTCTCTAATTTCTCTCTGCCATGTTTTACAGTTTGCAATGTACAGACATTACACATCTTTTGTTGGATTTATCCCTAAGTATTTTATATTTTTATTGTTATTATAAATCATGTTTTTAAATTTGTTTTTTTCTGGATGTTCACACTATTGTGTGTAAGTACAACTGATTTTTGTATATTGATGCTGTATCTGCAGTTTTGGTAAACTGAATTATTAGTTTCGATAGCTTTTTTGTAGATTTCATTGGATTTTTCTATATATATTATATCTTTTATGGATAAGGAAAGTTTACTTTTCTCTTTGCAGTCTAGGTGCCTTTTATTTCTTTTTCCTACCTTATTTCATTCTTGTACTACCAGAAAAATATTGAGTAAAAGTAGTAAAGCAGTCATCCTTGTCTTGATCTTAGAGGAAGAACATGTAGTATTTCACTTTTGAACACAGTGTTTGTTACTTGTAGGTTTCATTAGCTGGCTTTTATCAGATTGAGGAAGCAGCCTTTTATTCCTACTTAGAGAGTTTTAAACAGGAATTAATGTGGATTTTCTGAAATGCTCTGCTGCATCTCTTAAGATGATCATATGAGTTTTCTTTATAGTTTGTTAATATGGTGAATTATACTTATTGGTTTTCCAATGGTAAACCAACCATGAAGTCCTAGGATGAACCCTATTTGGTGATGGTTTGTTATCCTTTTAATCTATATATCTTTTGGTCTGCTTGCTAAAGCTTGGTCTAGAAGTTTTAGATTCCTGTTCTTGGGGAATATTAGTTTTTAAGGTTTTTTTTTAAGAAAAGGGTTTTTATGATTTATTACCAGGGTAATGGTATTGAATGAATTGAACTGAAAATCAATTGCTCCCCTTCAGTGTACTGGTTAAATTTGTGTTGGTATTATTTGTTGCCTAAAGGTTTGATAGAATTCATCAGAGAACTCATCTGGGCTCTGTTTTGTTGTGTTTTCTTTTGTTTTGATATATTTCTATATGATAGATATAGAGCAGTTCAGGGTATCTATTTTTCTTGAGTGAGATCTTTGTATTTGTAGTTTGTGTTTCTCACGGAATCTGTCCATTCCATCTAAATTGTCAAATGTATTTGGAATAAAGTGGTTCATCATATTTCCTTATTATTATTTTTTAATATCTCTAATATCTATTATGATGCTCCCCTATCTCATTCCTAATATTGGTAATATACATCCTTTTTCACTCTCTCTCTTTTTTATCCCAATTAGACTGGCTAAATGTTCATTAATTTTATTGATCTTCTCAAATAACTAGCCCTTGGTCTTATTGATTCTCTCTTTTTCTTGTTCTCACTTTATCTTTTGTTTTCTGTTTCATTGATTTCCACTCTAATCTATATAATTTCCAGTTTCTACTTTGGGTTTTATTGCTCTGTTTATATTTTTTTCTAGTATTTAGGGTAAAAAGAAGGTGAGGTTAATGATTTCAGACCTTTTTTGTTTTCTTATATTGGAGTTTAGTGCTATAAATTTTCCCATAAGTACTGCTTTAGTAGCATCCCATTTATTTTGATATTTTGTTTTCATTTCCATTCAGGTTTCTAATTTCCACTTTGATTTCTTTTTTGACTTAATGGGTTATTTAGAAGAGTATTATTTGTGGATTTTGCAGAGGTCATTCTGGATGATTAAAATAGTTGTGGATTTTCTAGAGACCATTCTGTTAACGATTTCCAATTTAATTCCAGTGGAGTCAGAGACCATACTTCGTGTGACTTGAATGTTTTTAAATTAGTTGAAGGCAGAAGTGATTCAGTGACAGTTTTTTCCACGTGGGACACATGGGGTCTTAAAACAGAAGATAGACTGCCAGGGAGAGGAAGAAGGCTGCATCTCACTTGATGAGGCCACTAGGACAAGAGTGGACTGAGTATGCATATGGCAGCCACCTTCATGCTGTGCTCTGGAAAAGGGCAAGTTTTTATTAAACTTTTATTTCAAGTTCATGGGTGTAAGTGCAGGTTTGTTACATAAGATAAACTTGTGTCATGGGCCTTGTTGTACAGATCATTTCCTCACCCAGGTATTAAGCCTAGTACCCATTAGCTATTTTTTCTGATCCTCTCCCTCCTCCTGCCTTCCACTTCCAATAGGCCCCAGTGTGTGTTGTTTCCCTCTATGTGTCCATGTTTTCTCAACCTTTAGCTCTCACTTGTGAGAACACGTGGTATTTGGTTTTCTGTTCCTGTGTTAGTTTGCTAAGGATAATGGCTTCCAACTCCATCCATGTCCCTGCAAAGGACATGATCTCATTCTTTTTATGGCTGCACAGTATTCCATGATATATGTGTGTGTGTGTGTGTGTGTGTGTGTGTGTATCATGTTTACTTTACCCAGGCTTTCATTGATAGGTAGTTAGGTTGATTCCATGTCTTTGCTGTTGTGAATATTACTTCAATGAACACACACATGCATGTGTCTTTTTTTATTATTATTATACTTTAAGTTATAGGGTACATGTGCACAACGTGCAGGTTTGTTGCATATGTATACATGTGCCATGTTGGTGTACTGTACCCATTAACTCGTCATTTACATTAGGTATATCTCCTAATGCTATCCCTCCCCCATCCCCCAACACCACAATAGGCCCCAGTGTGTGATGTTTCCCTTCCTGTGTCCAAGTGATCTCATTGTTCAGTTCCCACCTATGAGTGAGAACATACAGTGTTTGGTTTTTTGTCCTTGCAATAGTTTGCTGAGAATGATGGTTTCCAGCTTCATCTATGTCCCTACAAAGGACATGAACTCATCCTTTTTTATGGCTGCATAGTATTCCATGGTGTATATGTGCCACATTTTCTTAATCCAGTCTATCATTGATGGACATTTGGGTTGGTTCCAAGTCTTTGCTATTGTGAATAGTGCCACAATAAACATACAGTGCATGTGTCTTTATAGCAGCATGATTTATAATCCTTTGAGTATATACCCAGTCATGAGATGGCTGGGTCAAATGGTATTTCTAGTTCTAGATCCTTGAGGAATCGCCACACTGTCTTCCACAATGGCTGAACCAGTTTACAGTGCCACCAACAGTGTAAAAGTGTTCCTATTTCTTCACATCCTCTCCAGCACCTGTTGTTTCCTGACTTTGTAATGATCGCCATTCTAACTGGTATGAGATGGTATCTCATGGTAGTTTTGATTTGCATTTCTCTGATGGCCAGTGATGATGAGCATTTTTTCATGTGTCTCTTGGCTGCATAAATGTCTTCTTTTGATAAGAAGTGTCTGTTCATATCCTTTGCCCACCTTTTGATGGGATTGTTTGTTTTTTTCCTGTAAATTTATTTGAGTTCTTTGTAGATTCTGGATATTAGCCCTTTGTCAGATGAGTGGATAGCAAAAATGTTCTCCCATTCTGTAGGTTGCCTGTTCACTCTGATGGTAGTTTCTTTTGCCATGCAGAAGCTCTTTAGTTTAATTAGATCCCATTTGTCAATTTTGGCTTTTGTTGCTGTTGCTTTCGGTGTTTTAGACATGGTCCTTGCCCATGCCCACGTCCTGAATGGTATTGTGTAGGTTTTCTTCTAGGGTTTTTACGGTTTTAGGTCTAACATTTAAGTCTTTAATCCATCTTGAATTAATTTTTGTATAAGGTGTAAGGAAAGGATGCAGTTTCAGCTTTCTACATATGGCTAGCCAGTTTTCACAGCACCATTTATTAAATAGGGAATCTTTTCCCCATTTCTTGTTTTTGTCAGGTTTGTCAAAGATCAGATTGTTATAGATGTGTGGTATTATTTCTGAGGACTCTGTTCTGTTCCATTGGTCTATATCTCTGTTTTGGTACCAGTACCATGCTGTTTTGGTTACTGTAGCCTTGTAGTGTAGTTTGAAGTCAGGTAGCATGATGCATCCAGCTTTGTTCTTTTTGCTTAGGATAGGCTTGGCAATGTGGGCTCTTTTTTGGTTCCATGTGGACTTTAAAGTAGTTTTTTCCAATTCTGTGAAGAAAGTCATTGGTAGCTTGATGAGGATGGCATTGAATCTATAAATTACCTTGGGCAGTATGGCCATTTTCATGATATTGATTCTTCCTATCCATGAGCATGGTATGTTCTTCCATTTGTTTGTGTCCTCTTTTATTTTGTTGAGCAGTGGTTTGTAGTTCTCCTTTAAGAGGTCCTTCACATCCCCTGTAAGCTGGATTCCTAGGTATTTTATTCTCTTTGAAGCAATTGTGAATGGGAGTTCACTCATGATTTAGCTCTCTGTTTGTCTGTTATTGGTGTATAAGAATGTTTGTGATTTTTGCACATTGATTTTGTATCCTAAGACTTTGCTGACGTTGCTTATCAGCTTAAGGAAATTTTGGGCTGAGACAATGGGGTTTTCTAAATATACAATCATGTCATCTGCAAACAGGGACAATTTGACTTCCTCTTTTCCTAATTGAATGCCCTTTATTTCTTTCTCCTGCCTGATTGCCCTGGCCAGAACTTCCAACACTATACTGAATAGGAGTGGTGAGAGAGGACATCCCTGTCTTGTGCCAGTTTTCAAAGGGAATACTTCCAGTTTTTGCCTATTCAGTATGATATTGGCTGTGGGTTTGTCATAAATAGCTCTTATTATTTTGAGATACATCCCATCAATACCTAATTTATTGAGAGTTTTTAGCATGAAGGGCTGTTGAATTTTGTCAAAGGCCTTTTCTGCATCTATTGAGATAATCATGTGGTTTTTGTCTTTGGTTCTGTTTATATGCTGGATTACGTTTATTGATTTGCGTATGTTGAACCAGCCTTGCATCCCAGTGATGAAGCCCACTTGATCATGGCGGATAAGCTTTTTGATGTGTTGCTGGATTTGTTTTGCCAGTATTTTATTGAGGATTTTTGCATTGGTGTTCATCAGGGATATTGGTCTAAAATTCTCTTTTTTTGTTGTGTCTTTGTTAGGCTTTGGTATCAGAATGATGCTGGCCTCATAAAATGAGTTAGGGAGGATCCCCTCTTTTTTTATTGATTGGAATAGTTTCAGAAGGAATGGTACCAGCTCCTCCTTGTACCTCTGGTAGAATTCGGCTGTGAATCCATCTGGTCCTGGACTTTTTTTGGTTGGTAGGCTATTAATTATTGCCTCAATTTCAGAGCCTGTTATTGGTCTACTCAGGGGTTCAACTTCTTCCTGGTTTAGTCTTGGGAGGGTGTATGTGTCCAGGAATTTATTCACTTCTTCTAGATTTTCTAGTTTATTTGCATAGAGGTGTTTATAGTGTTCTCTGATGGTGATTTGTATTTCTGTGGGATTGGTGGTGATATCCCCTTTATCATTTCTTATTGCATCTATTTGATTCTTCTCTGTTTTCTTCTTTATTAGTCTTGCTAGTGGTCTATCAATTTTGTTGCTCTTTTCAAAAAACCAGCTCCTGGATTCACTGATTTTTTGAACGGTTTTTTGTGTCTCTATCTCTTTCAGTTCTGCTCTGATCTTAAGTTATTTCTTGCTGCTAGCTTTTGAATGTGTTCACTCTAACTTCTCTAGTTCTTTTAATTGTGATGTTAGGGTGTCAATTTTAGATCTTTCCTGCTTTCTCCTGTGGGCATTTAGTGCTATAAATTTCCCTCTACACATTGCTTTAAATGTGTCCTGGAGATTCTGGTATGTCATGTCTTTGTTCTCATTGCTTTCAAAGAACATCTTTATTTCTGCCTTCATTTTGTTATGTACCCAGTAGTCATTCAGGAGCAGGTTGTTCAGATTCCATGTAGTTGAGTGGTGTTGAGTGAGTTTCTTAATCCTGAGTTCTACTTTGATTGTGCTGTGGTCTGAGAGACAGTTTGTTATAATTTCTGTTCTTTTACATTTGCTGAGGAGTTTTTTACTTCCAACTATTTGGTCAGTTTTGGAATAAGTGCGATGTGGTGCTGAGAAGAACGTATATTCTGTTGATTTGGGGTGGAGAGTTCTGTAGATGTCTATTAGGTCCGCTTGGTGCAGAACTGAGTTCAATTCCTGGATATCCTTGTTAACTTTCTGTCTCATTGATCTGTCTAATGTTGACAGTGGGGTGTTAAAGTCTCCCATTATAATTGTGTGGGGGTCTAAGTCTCTGTAGGTCTCTAAGGACTCGCTTTATGAATCTGGGCACTCATGATTTGGTGCATATATATTTAGGATAGTTAGCTCTTCTTGTTGAATTGATCCCTTTACCATTATGTAATGGCCTTCTTTGTCTCTTTTGATCTTAGTTGGTTTAAAGTCTGTTTTATCAGAGACTAGGATTGCAACCCCTACTGTTTTTTGTTTTTCATTTGCTTGGCAGATCTTCCTCCATCCCTTTATTTTGAGCCTATATGTGTCTCTGCATGTGAGATGGGTCTCCTGAATACAGCAGACTGATGGGTGTTGACTCTTTATCCAATTTGCCAGTCTGTCTTTTAGTTGGAGCATTCAGCCCATTTATATTTAACGTTAATATTGTTATGTGTGAATTTGATCCTGTCATTATGATGTTAGCTGGTCCTTTTCCTCATTAGTTGATGCAGTTTCTTCCTAGCATTGATGGTCTTTACAATTTGGCATGTTTTTGCAGTGGCTGGTACCAGTTGCTCCTTTCCATGTTTAGTGCTTCCTTCAGGAGCTCTTGTAGGGCAGCCTAGTGGTGACAGAATCTCTCAGCATTTGCTTGTCTGTAGAGGATTTTATTTCTCCTTCAATTATGAAGCTTAGTTTGGCTGGATATGAAATTCTGGGTTGAAAGTTCTTTTCTTTAAGAATGTTGAATATTGTCCCCCACTCTCTTCTGGCTTGTAGAGTTTCTGCCGAGAGATCTGCTATTAGTCTGATGGGCTTCCCTTTGTGGGTAACCCGACCTTTCTCTCTGGCTGTCCTTAACATTTTTTCCTTCATTTCAACTTTGGTGAATCTGACAATTATGTGTCTTGGAGTTGCTCTTCTCGAGGAGTATGTTTGTGGTGTTCTCTGTGTTTCCTGAATTTGAATGTTTGCCTGCCTTGCTATGTTGGGCAAGTTCTCCTGGATAATATCCTGCAGAGTGTTTTCCAACTTGGTTCCATTCTCCCTGTCATTTTCAGGTGCACCAGTCAGACATAGATTTGGTCTTTTCACATAGTCCCATATTTCTTGGAGGCTTTGTTCATTTCTTTTTACTCTTTTTTCTAAACTTCTCTTCTCACTTCATTTCATTCACTTGAGCTTCAATCACTGATACCCTTTCTTCCACTTGATCGAATTGGCTACTGAAGCTTGTGCATTCATCACGTAGTTCTCATGCCACAGTTTTCAGCTCCATCAGGTCATTTAAGGACTTCTCTGCACTGGTTATTTGAGTTAGCCATTCGTTTAATCTTTTTTCAAGGTTTTTAGCTTTTTTTGCTGTGAGTTCCAACTTCCTCCTTTAGCTCGGAGAAGTTTGAACATCTGACGACTTCTTCTGTCAACCCGTCAAAGTCATTCTCCGTCCAGCTTTGTTCCATTGCTGGTGAGGAGCTGTGTTCTTTTGGAGGGGGAGAGGCACTCTGATTTTTAGAATTTTCAGCTTTTCTGTTCTGTTTTTTCCCCATCTTTGTGATTTTATCTACCTTTGGTCTTTGGTAATGGTGATGCACAGATGGAGTTTTGGTGTGGACGTCCTTTCTGTTTGTTAGTTTTCCTTCTAACAGTCACGACCCTCAGCTGCAGGTCTGTTGGAGTTTGCTGGAGGTCCACTCCAGACCGTTTGCCTGGGTATCAGCAGTGGAGGCCGCAGAACAGCAAATATTGCTGAACAGCAAATGTTGCTGCCTGATTGTTCCTCTGGAAGCTTCGTCTCAGAGGGGTACCCAGCCATGTGAGGTGTCAGTCTGCCCCTACTGTGGGGTGCCTCCCAGTTAGGCTACTCAGGGGTCAGAGACCCACTTGAGGAGGCAGTCTGTCTGTTCTCAGATCTCAAACTCTGTGCTGGGAGAACCACTACTCTCTTCAAAGCTGTCAGACAGGGACATTTAAGTCTGCAGAGATTTCTGTTGCCTTTTGTTTGGCTATGCCCTGACCCCAGAGATGGAGTCTACAGAGGCAGGCAGGCCTCCTTGAGCTGCATTGGGTTCCACCCAGTTCCAGCTACCCAACCACTTTGTTTACCTACTCAAGCCTCAGCAATGGTGGGTACCCCTCCCCCAGGCTCACTGCCACCTTGCAGTTTGATCTCAGACTGCTGTCCTAGCAATGAGTGAGGCTCCATGGGCATGGGACCCTCTGAGCCAGGCGCGGGATATAATCTCCTGCTGTGCCATTTGCTAAGACCATTGGAAAAGCACAGTATTAGGTTGGGAGTGACCTAATTTTCCAGGTGCCATCTGTCACAGCTTCCCTTGGCTAGGAAAGGGAATTCCCTGACCCCTTGCACTTCCCAGGTGAGGCGATGCCTCGCCCTGCTTCAGCTCACGCTCTGTTGGCTGCACCCACTGTCCGACAAGCACCAGTGAGATGAACCTCGTACCTCAGTTGGAAATGCAGAAATCAACCGTCTTCTGCGGTCCTCATGCTGGGACCTGTAGATTGGAACTGTTCCTATTCGGCCATCTTGGAACCCCCGCGTATGTCTTTATAATAAAGTTATACTGGGAACTTTTTAGCATTGTATCTGGTGTCTATGCAAGAAAGAGGTTCCATTTTGTTTATTTGTTCATTTGTTTGTTTGTTTTTAGAAATAAAATCACAGATAGGGCCTTTAAAAAAGAATTAGTTGAGACCTATTTAATGTCTTAGAATACTGCTTATCATGTTACATTTCCATGTACACTTGAAAAGAATTTATATTCTGCTGTTATTGGACAGAATGTTATAAGTATAAATTAGGTCAAATTTAGTCATAGTGTTATCTAAATCTTTTATACCATTGCTCATTTTCTCTCCATTTGTTCTTTCAATTATTGAAAGGGGAACATTGAAGTCTTTCCTATAAAAGTGTGTGTGCTTTTTAATTTTTTTTTTTTTTTTTTACAGCTCTCTTGGTTTTTGCTTTATGTTGAAGCTGTGTAATTGAGTGCATAAATGTTTAGGCAATGATCCTCTTTATCCGTGATAATATTCTTTGATTTGAAATCTACTTTTTTATTGTTAATGTAATTATTACAGCTTTTTTTTTTGGTTAGATTGGCATGGTGTATCCTTTATGTCCTTTTACTTTGAACCTATTTGTGTCTACATATTTCAAATTAGTTTCTTCTGGACAGTATCTAGTTGGGTCTTGCTTTTCTGTATAATTAGATAATCTCTGCCTTTTAATTGCATGATTTAGACCATTTTCATTTAAGGTTATTATTCATACGATGAAGTTTAACTCTAGCACATTGATCACTTGTTTTCCATTTTCTCCCTGCTCATTTAACCTTCTTTTTCTGCTTTCTTTTGTATTAATTGAACATTTTTATTATTATCTTTAATTTTCCTTATTTGCTTATTAGCTATACATTGTTTTATCATTTTAGTGGTTACTTTAGGGTTTTAGTATATATTTTAATTTATCACAGTCTAACTTTCAATTATGTAAAGTCATTTAAGGTACAGTACAAAAATCTAATAATAATATACTCTCATTTCCCCACTTCTGTTTTTGTGCAATTGTTTTCATGTATTTTATTTTATCTACATTATAAACTTCACATTACTTTGTTATGATTTTTGTATAAGCAGCCAATTATCTTTTTAAAAGATTTAAATAATAAAAACTCATATATAGTTACCTAGGCAGTTAGTATTTCTGGTTCTCTTCCTTTGTGTAGATGCATATTTCTGTTATCGTTTTCCCTTGCCTGAAAGATATCTTTCACATTAGTTGTAGTGTGTATATAATGGTGATGTATTCTTTCTGATTTTGTTTGTCTGAAAATCTTCATTGAATTTTTATTTTAAAAAGTATTATCAAGAGGCATATAATTCTAAGTTGACAGTTTCTTTTTCTTAGTACTTTCCTCACTGTCTTTTTGCTTCATTATTTCTGGTGAGAAATCTACTGCTACCTTCATGTTGTTCCTCTGTCAGTGAAATGTTTTCTTTTCTCTGGTTCTTTTTATGAATTTGTCTTTAACACTGATTAGAAAATTATATTATGATTGGCCCACATGTGCTGCATGTGTCTCATTCTTTTCGGACTAGCAGCTACACAAGGCTGTACTTTTCATGGTGAATGGCAGGAATGCAAACCAACCAACCAACTATGAAAGCATATTTCCAGCCTTGGTTTGCATTACATTAACTAATATCCATTAGCTAAAGCATGACATATGGTCAACCCCACATAAGGGATGGGGAAGTAAAATCCATCTATCAAGAAGCTTTGGCAAGGCTAGGCATACAGATTATGCTCAAATTGCACATCTGCGCTGGAAGAGGTCCACTACCTTGCTAATAAACTTAGATGTCCCAAGTAGAAGACACCTCATGAAACATAGCACAGATTATTACAATTGGCCATATTTTCCTATTGGAAGATTTTTCACTACTGTGGTTTCCACAGCTGGTCTCCTTTCTTAGGCGCACATTCCAAGTCACCCCTTGTAGATTTCTGATGGTAAAGCAGTACTTATGATCAAGTTCCTAAAAAGCTAAGAATGTTGAGACCATACCATATGTACTCTAATTGTGATGAAGGTGTACAGGATTCATTTGTCTTGTTAAGGAAAATTATACTTTACTGTGTTTCAACATGTAGTGACAGAGTTGTGAGTACATTCTTGCCCTTTTAAAAAAGAATACTACGTAAATAGGCAAAATCCTTTTGCTATTTTTGTAGCTTTACCAGAATATTCTTTGACATGAGTACTTCAAGGGATAATTCTCAAGATTAAGAGGGCAAAGCTAAGTAGAAGTTGAGTCTGAAAAAACCAGCTACATATTTTGAAGGCAGTCAAATTGGCATTATGGATATTTGATGACAGTAATTTTATGTATTCACATGTTGTATTAGTCCATTTTCACACTGCTATAAAGAATCACCTGAGACTGGGTCATTTACAAAGAAAAAAGGTTTAATTGACTCACAGTTCCGCATGACTGGGGAGGCATCCGGAAACTTTCAATCATGGCAGAAGGTGAAAGGGAAGCAAGGCACATCTTAAATGGTGGCAGGAGAGAGACAGCAAGGGGGGAAGTGCCACACTTTAAAACCATCAACTCTCACAAGAACTCACTCACTATTGTGAGAACAACATCGGGAAAACTACCCCCATGATCCAGTCACCTCCCACCAGGTCCCTCCCTTCACACATGGGGATTACAATTTGAGATGATATTTGGGTGGGGACACAGAGCCAAACCATAATCACATGTATGCATTGTTGCTAATGATAATAACATTAGCTTCCATTTCCATTTTGAGTATTTCCTAGCTATTATGTACATATACATTTATCATCTTTATTACTCATGGTAATCCTATTAGGTCTTATTAATCCCATTTTATTCACGAAGAAACCAAGGCTCAAAGAAGCTCAATTAATTGGCCAGGGAGAGACAGCTAGCAAGTGGTAATATTGGGGTATAGACACAGATTGATCTCAATCAAAGTCTGAGCATAGCCCATTATAGTCTGATGCCTCATTTCATCCTTCATCTCTAAATTCCCATTTGAGCTTCCTTAAGGGGATTCATTCGGCTTAAAGGGAAATAATGAATATATTCACATGACCTAAAATTTTATGGAGAACTTGCAGAACTTTGAGAATTCCTCTGCGGATTCTTGGGGTTCCTAATTGAGAAACTTGGGTCTGAGGCATCAGCGGCAGCCTGGCAGGCCTTGGAGTCAGAGGCACCAGCTGCAGTCTTACCTCTGCTGCATGGCAGCTGGGGGCCATGACAACAGATTACCATTCAGCCAATTCTATTCATTCTCCCAAATGGGGAATTGCTGCCATATCTCCCTCAATTTTTTGTAAGGATTATATTTGAAAAGGCAAGTACAATGCAGTTTGGAGAAGATGGCAAGATAAATGCTTTAAAGGCAATAAAGTGTTGTCAACATTAGACTGCACGAAAGTGTGTTGTTAACTTGAGCTAATGTCCATATGTGTAAAGTTCTTCAAACAGTGCCTATCATATTTCAAGTAGAATACATTTACTAAATTTTAAAAATATAATTTGTGCCAACATAAAAGTTGGGGAAAAACAAAGCTTATGCAGATTTTGAATAGGAAATCGGTTGATAGTTTTGTGATTGTAATTAGTGAAGAAAGTGTAGCTCTCAGAAGGGCATTATCCTTGTGAAATTTTTTTAAAAGTATATATGGGGAGTTACTATGCTGCAAAATAGAAAACACAAGGCTAATAGCATGATATATTAGCAGATTTCTTCTGCAATAAGTACGGATATGCTAAGGAAAGTATTTAGGTTATACCACTTCGCTGTTCTTTATTTATTTTTTATTTTTGGGAGGGAATGGAGCCTCGGTCCGTCACCCATACTAGAGTGCAGTGGCGCGATCTCAGCTCACTGCGACATTCGCCTCCCAGGTTCAAGCTATTCTCCTGCCTTAGCCTCCCAAGTAGCTGGGACTATGGGCATGCACCACCATGCCCAACTAATTTTTCTTTTTTCTTTTCTTTTCTTTTTTTTGCATTTTTACTAGAGACAGGGTTTCACCATGTTAGCCAGGATGGTCTCAATCTCTTGACCTCCTGATCTGCCCACCTTGGCCTCCCAAAGTGCTGGGATTACAGGCGTGAGCCACTTGTCTGGCCCTCACTTTTCATACATTTCTCAGTTTTTAATGTCTGTGATGAATATTAATTAAAATAACTCCTGTTCTTCAAAAATCAGTCTCCAAAAATCTGTTTTTATGTAATACTTTACCCATTGATTTGACATTTCAATTTCTAGGCAACAGAGTTTTTTTTAAAAGAATTTTATATTGAATGCTAAACACATATAATTTAAATTGTATGAAAACTGACCCCAACCCCCTTTTCTGTGTTATACTTTATGGGACTTTGTCTTAGTCTGGCCCTTTACTGTGTAACTTGAGCCTGGGTTATGCCGATTTCAAGCCCACATGGTTTTCATGTGTTATGATACCAGAAATAAATGAACAAATGATAATGTTTAGTATTACAGATTTTTTTTTTTATTATCCGAGCAGGACTTTTGTCCTATGTCTTATTTGGCTTACCTTCTTTCTAATTCAAAAATATTATTAATGGGAGCTCATTTTGCAGCAAATGTTGGGAGGCATGGCTGTCTCCTCTCTCCCTCCCGTTCACCCTCACTCATACACATACACAACTGAAACTAACAATACTATGGATGAAGACTGGATCAAATGATAACCAAATCAAGGGATAGGGTGCCAATGAGGGAATGAGGCAGTTGGGATGTGGTCAGCAGTACACAATGGCACCTTCCTTTTAAAATTTTAGCTTCCCAGAATAACATCAGCAGTATTGCTGTAGTAAGTCCAGATCTTGACCCATTTTATCGATTGGGTCATCTGTAATTTCTTGATCTGAGTTCTCTGAGCTGACAGAAGAGACTCCTTGCATCTTAGTACATTAGGATGCATCTTTGGAACATTCTCTTTGTTGACTGGACTTGGAACTAGACAAAGGACAAGAGCTAGAGCCTGGAACGCATTCCAGAGCAACTTAGGTTATACTTGGCCAGAGGTAGTTATTTCCTTCTCACTGTGTTTAGCTGAGTGACTGGGCACATATTGGTGAGCCACCACGCTTATAAAAGTGTGTTTTGGGGATACCCAATAATAATATTAGAGAGAGTATACATGGGCTATATCATGGTCTTATCAGATTCAAGCTAATACATGTTTTGTTTTGTTTTGTTGTTTGTTTTAACAGAACGAAGTCCCTGAGGTGAAGAAAGAGGAGACTTTGCTGGATCTGGACTTCGATCCTTTCAAGCCCGAGGTGACACCTGCAGGTTCTGCTGGAGTGACCCACTCACCCATGTCTCAGGTATCAGGTGCTTTTTGGATATTTGGAGATATTTCGTAAACCTCAATAATTCAGTGTGGTAAACAATGATCCCTATACCTTTCATGACTACTATCTATTTTTAATTTTGGTCGACAGATATTTCCTAATAGGAAAGAGGGGTAGAAAGGGGACCTTATCGATATTAGTTATTCTAAGCCTCCCATGCCATCAGCTTTCTCTACCCATAGAGCTGGCATAACCATACATTCCTGTTTTCTCTCCCAGAGTAATTGTTACCAGTGTCCACTTTGCACTCAGAACTGTTCAGGTTTACAGGATACATTTTATGGCTTCCCTGGATGAAGCTCTTTCTTTTGGCTTTGGGTTTACTCTTCTTGCTGTTTTCTCTACTTCCCTTCCTCATACTTTGCAAGTTAAGGTGTGTTTGCAATGACCATGAGAGCATGGCCCAGCAGAAGCCGTTTTCAGTGTTGATAGTTCTGAACTTGATGATGCTGTGTTCATCCTCCACATTGAAGAAGCTCCCTTTCTGTGATCATGATTATGGTTTGATGGAGAGTTGCCTTGCTTCCCCAAGCCTTTTTGCTCACCACTCCCTCCCTCTCCACATTTCTTCCTTTCTGATAATTACTGTCGTTACATTTTCTGTCAGAGGATACTGGTGGTAGATGCCGTAATGACCTGTGGGTAGGTCCTCTGAAATATAGTTAGTTTACAGCTCTCTATGCTAATAGAAGGAAGTTAACTCAAAATTTGACAAAACAGAAACTGTTTATATGAGTACTTTGCATATGGTTGGAGCCCCACATTTGAATTTAGGCAAAACCAAAGTTGCTAGAGTATGCTTCAAATGAATTAGTGAAAGAGTATTGTAACATTCACCCTAGGAATTGAGACCTAGCTTGATTCCCTGGTCTTGAAGCCTTCTTGGTATATCACAGTAAACTACTAGGGAATAAATAGCTCAATATGAACCCCAATAAATAAGGATCATGTCTATTCCATGCTTTATTCTAGAATGTGATTGGACTTCTAAAGGCCTTCCTGTTGTAAAATATGAACAATAAATGTCTAAGATGTTAATAAAGTAGGAAATTAATAGTCTAGACACTAGCCTTAAAGATGCTTTGCAAAAAATAAATGGGTCTCTTAGGTGAATGTTCCAGGAAGCCTCCTGTATTAACTCTCTTCTAGAAGATTCATGATGTGCATTATGAATATTAAAGACTGAGAATACTAAAGACTGAGAAGTTCTGCAATTAAAAAAACAGTTTATGTTAGTTTAACTTAGAGTTTCCCAAATTTGTTTGACCACAGAAATTTATGCTAACCATACTTGTCTTAATATTCATTGGAATGTTCTCTAAAACAATATTTTGAGAAGTATTGTCAGCAAGTTTGAGGATTCCACCTTGGTGACCAAGAAAAGTACAAAGTGAATATACATATAATCGAATATACTTCCTTCTCAGAGCTCTCTCATTGTATAGACAGCCTGCAGAATTCTCGGGATTTTCTCTGCCTTACGCTCCATTTTTTTTTTTTTGTTTTTTTTTTTTTTTTTTTTTTTTTTGAGGCAGAGTCTTACTCTGTCACCCAGGCTGGAGTGCAGCGGTGCGATCTTGGCTCACTGGAAGCTTTGCCTCTTGGGTTCACGTCATTCTCCTGCCTCAGCCTCCTGAGTTGCTGGGACTGCAGGTGTCCACCGCCACACCTGGCTAATTTTTTGTATTTTTAGTAGAGATGGGGTTTCACCATGTTTGCCAGGATGGTCTCGATCTCCTGACCTCGTGGTCCACCTGCCTTGGCCTCCCAAAGTGCTGGGATTACAGGCGTGAGTCACCATGCCTGGCCCATGCTTCACTTCTTTTGTGGCAGAAGCAAAGTTTCTGCAGTGGATGCTAGAATGATTAGTGGGTAAGATTTCGTAGCATTTCTGTCTACAAGTTTGAATCAGGAGAGAAACCTCTTTCATGTTAATTCATGGTTACATTAATCCATAAATCATGAAACTGTGTGTGGCCTCATGACTAAGAGATTCTTCAAAATTAAACAAAAATGACCTGGTTTAATCTTCAAAATCTTAGTTCTGAAGGACATATATCACCGCAGTGAGGGCAAGCTGTGTGTGTCCCTGTGCTCTTCGTCATGGCCAGGTAATAAAACCCTCTAGCCTCCTGGTGGCCATAACTGAGTCACTACACTATCATTGTCCTACAATTCAGCTTTGATCATACCTCTCCTCTCTTGCTAAGAACAAAAGTCTTGACTGAATGACAAAAAAAGCACAGCACTGTTAGGTCTGCCTGGTTTCTTTCCTCTTCACTCAAAATGACCTCCTTTACTCATCACCTGACCCCATGTTTTCAAGTGATGTTCTTGCTGCTAGCAGAACACCTCATCTTGTGATCTCTGCAGTATCTGTGCACACTAACGCATCCTTTCATGATCCTGAGGATTGATAAACATGACATTTCACATTTCCTGCCTTCCTTTTAAAGAAAATACTGGTGATGTGTGCATGATGCAGAGACATGTACTAGCTTTTATGATCTTTGATTCTTAAGGGGCTGTGAAGCAATGAAATGCAAATCATCTAGATAATCAGAAAACATATATTAGATCCATGTACAGAAAATTGTGGCTTTCCATGGAGTTGTTCTCTCCTGTCTTAGTCGTCCTACAAGAAGATGCTAAGCAAGAGACCAGGCAGGCTGCATGGAGATAGATGCAAGGCGGGCAGTGCAGAGCGGTTAGAATGGGTCCAAACCAGGTGGGTGGGTGTCAGTTAGAACTCAGGGCCCGCTTTCTATAATACAGAACCCAAATGAGGCCTCTGCAATCTCTACTGGAAACCATCGTATTTTTAAGGTGGGAATGCCAGGCTCTCTAGTTTGCTGTTCACATTTAGTGATTCAAAATAAGTACACAAACATGGATCCATTCTAATGACAAAGACATGGGCATAACGCGATGTGGCTTTAGCAGCAATTCTCAATCATAAAGGAAATAAAGAGAAGTCTCCCCTACTCCCCTCAGCCATAGTGGAAGTCATTTGAACCATCTGGCCTCACTCCCCAGGATTCATAAGCTTTATAAATAAAATAGCAGTAGTAAGTGTAATTCATTCATGTCTTAGGGGGTGCTCTGCCAATTTGTATGATTACCAATTCATTGAGCAGTGTGTTATCATCTAATTTAACATATTGAAGAACTATTTTTCTGGGGCTCATTTACCATCAAACTGGTCATCCTATATCCTCTCAAATGAGATGAGAAGGAAATAGCATTAGCAGTGATTAGCGCCTGCATTTCCTCAAAGATGTGATAAGCTCTAAAATTTGGACACCTCGTTTACTTCATTTTAATGAGGTATGTGTGTGTATGTCTGTGTGTTAAAGTAACCTCATTCATGTTTCAAATATAGTTTTCTACTCACATAGTGAAAGGTGAGATTGATTAGACCTGTGCTATCCAAAGCTAAATGCCATTTAAGCTTATATTAAGTATAATAAAATTATGTAAAATTTAAAATGTGCTTTTGTTACCCTAGCACATTTCAAGTGCTCAATAGCCACATGTGACCAGGGCTACCGTACTGGATAAGTACAGATATGGATCATTTCCATCACCAAAAAAAGTTCTATTGAACAGTGCCGTACGAAATGCTTAAAAAATGCTTATAATTTCAAGAACTTTTGTCACGTCAGCTTTTTTTTACATTTTAGATTTGTATAACTAACAATATTTTTGTTTATTTGCTTTCAGACATTGCCCTGGGACCTATGGACGGTAAGCCACTAATAATTCTGTTTTCATGTATCTTGATCCCCAGAAATTTGGAAACCTTGTTATATTTTATTTCATTTGCAACAGAAAGAAGACTCATACAATTTAATGATGATGTAGACCCCTAGGGTGGTCATTAGGCCACCGAAAGTCTTGAGCATTATGAGAACCTGAAGATGATGGTGAAGGAAGAGTACAGTGGACCAGATTCCTGGATGAATAATGGTCAATAATTTGAATAATGGTCAATAAATTGGCCCTTTGTTTCTTTCTGTGGTGGTTGATGGCAAAAGGAGCTATTGTAGTGAAGGACACACACACTTAAATAGAAGACAAGGAAAGTGTGAATGAGAAAATGGAAGAGATGGGCTACTTGGCACATGGAATCATTTTTTAAAAATTATTATATTTAATGAAGCTTGAGTTAATAAGAACTTGAGCTTTACAGCCAGATGGCCCTGGATTTTAGTCCAAACTCTTCTACTTATAACCTTGAGACTTTGGGCAATTTCTAAAACTCTCTAAGCATCATTTTTTCTCATTTGTAAAATAAGGGTAACAATGCCTACCTCAGAAGGTTGTGTGAGGTTTAAATAAGATAATTGTAGAGTATGTAGCCTGGTGTCTGGTATGTGTCAATAAAAGGTAGATATTATTATTGATGTTTATTCAGCTAATCTGACGTGTAAGGATAACTACTCCATAATTTAGACTTGGGAAAGTGTCACAAACAGAGCTTTGTGGTGGTCTCATTGGTGCTGTGAAATTAGGTGACTGGTCACACACCTCTACAGCCTCATATCCCTTGCAGCAGAGTCTTTGTTTTAGAAAAGCCCTGGTGATGTGGTCTTAAGAACCCAACTTAAGTTGTATGTTTTCTTCTTTTATAGTGAGGCAAAAAAAGGAAAGTTTAATAGATCTAGCTATTCCTGGGCAATGCCACTTCTGGATTGACTTTGCCACTTTCTTTCTCCCTTCAAAACAAAAAGATGTCTGTCCCTTCTTTCTGCAGTTGCAGGGCTTATACTGCAGTCTTTAAGATCCTTGGATCATCAAGGAAGGTGCTCAAGAAGAGAGATTAAAAATGTCGATTGAAACCACCAATGATTAAGTTATATCTTTTCTAGTGAAAAGTTTTACTCATATATTCACAAAAAGGCATGCATGGATTGATGCTCAAGGCATTTGAATTCTAACTTCAACTCTGTGTTAATTTTCTTGGAGATTAAAAAGACAATGCTTTTTTTTTGTTGTTATTCCAATATTTATATCTTTAGTGGAACTGTAACACATTTTCCTTCCCTAGCTGGGAGGGTATGGAGAGGGTGAAGGTATCATCTAGAAACAGCTATTGAACATTTCAGAGGACAAACTTTCTAGGAATGGTACCAATAACAAGAATGCAAAACAACAGCTTTCTGAACATAATTGCTCACAGCTATTAATCGTCTCAACTTTGCAAGATTTTTTTGTTATGTGGAGAAAATGGCTGCTAATTTGGAGGAATGACATCAAGAGAACTCTCCAGGCAGTCAGACTGGTTAATATCAGACCATTCTCCATCTAAACATCCACCTCAAAGACAGAGCCAAGTATAGGATGAGTTTGGGGAATATTTTCTTCTGATACTGTGTCAGAGTGTGTGCTACTGTGTAATTTCTTGACCTCGAGTGCTTGATCTTATTCCGATGTTCTCAAACTTGCTTATGTGTTTGAAACTTTACATTTCAGAGTCTGCTAAAGCAGAAGTCATGTACTGGCCATAAAACATCCTTGTTGATGCTACAAAATGACAGAGGCTTTCTTTGGGTTTTAGTTGTACCTTTTCTACAGTGGTCTTAAACAATTTTGGAACAAAAATCATTCCCATCACAAAACAAGTTGTAAAGTTTGTTCCTAAGCCAGTAAAAGCTATAGCCTTCAGCAGAATGTTGACTCTAGACACCATAGGATTAGTGTTAGTGTGTTAGTGAATTTTCTTCTCTTGCCTTATTGTTACTATTTTCTTTACCTATACAGACAAGCGCTGATTTGGTACAGCCGGTAGGTAAATATCCAGAACATTCTGGATTTTTTTGGTATTTGATATGCATTACATACATAGCATATTTTCTAGAGTGAACTGTTTCCCCATGTCATTGCTAGTCATAGATTTAAACCTTAAGCCAATGAATGTAATCACTTTCCAATTTGGTTTTACTGGTGCTACCTGCCTGAAGAGCTTTGTGTTTCTCATCAAATCTTGCCATGATCTGTTTCATCTTTTGTTTTTGTTTTTGTTTTTTCCTTTGCTTTTCTGCATACTTTAAAGACTGACTCTTCAGAAAGTCTTTCCTTGTGTAACCTGATCATGGAGGAAACTCCAGACAGTGGGTTGGCCGAAGAAATTCAAAGATCTCAAAATGATATAGGTGCATTTACTTGGGGCCCTGACGCTAGTACAGACAGGGTCAGCCAGGAAATTACCTCAGGCGGGTTTGGAGAAGACTCTGCATGTCTCTCCGAAGCAGAGCAAGACATAAGATTATCCACCAGGCTGCTTTCGTCTGCTGACTGGCCCACTGTAGCTGAACAGGGTGAGCATGCCCCGGGGCCAGCCCTTCCAGGTGGAAATGAACAACTGCCCCCAAGGCCTGCGCCTGAGGCTGGAGTTACCTTTGCTCCTTGTGTGGAGATGGAGCAGCCGTATGACCCACTTGACTCAGACATGCCAGCCATGGACACAGCTGGCCTGTTCAAAGAAAGTCATGAAGATGTGAAGAAGTCAGATGAAGAGGAAGAGAAACAGAAGATAGAAGATTCTCTGTGGGCAGGTGTGGAGACATGTCAAAAGGTAGACACTGGAGCTATTGATATCAAGACACTAGAAGGTACAGAGGAATTTGAAGAGAAAGCATGTGAAAGGACAGGAAACAGAGTGGTAGATCTTAATACCATAGGAAAGGAAGCACATAAGACCTTAAAAATTAATGAAGTGGAAACTAGAAAAGATGTAAGAGCAGGGTATAAGGAAAGTATAAACACCAATGAAAATTATTTTGAGAAAACTGACCTATTAGAAAAGGACATGGAAAGAGGAGATATGGCAAAAGAACTTAGTGACAGAGACCAAGGTCTACATGATGGAATTCAAAAGGTAATCAAAAATTGTGAGATGATAGGCGGCTTTGGAGCCAAACCTGCCAATCACCCAGATATCTTGAATCCATCTCTCCAGACCTACTCTGTATCTAAGATTAAAGATGGCAGCCCTGAGGGATGGGATTTCACTAGAGAAGACATAAAGAAAAATGCAATAGACACTCCCAACCATGATATGATATATTACCCAGCACAAGACAGTACAGATGCTGAAGAAACTCAGTGTGAGACTGTGTTAAATGCTCTTGTAGGTGACAGTGATAAAAATCAGGCTGTTTTATCAATAAAACTTGAAGTAGAAGCTCAGTCTAGGACTGACCTTAATTATTCTCTGGGAAGTGATGCAAACAGAAGAGATTTATGTTCATGTAAGGCAGAAAGTTCACTAATAGAAGGGTCTGAAAGAACAGTAACTGAGAACTGTAGTCATACTGTTAACTTGCCAAGAATTGCAGAGATAGACTCTTGGGGAACAGATCCAGGTCAAATCTGGCAGCCAAGCTTGGATTCAGCATTGAATAATTTGGATATAACAGGATTCTCTGGTATACCAGATGGCCAAGCAAGTGGATTTGCCAATTGTCTGGATTCTATTAACCATGGGCCTATCAGAGATACAGAAGGCTTAGATAATAGCTGGACACATTTAGATGTAGTTGAGCACAAGGAAGAACTGGAGGTGGACTTACTAGCAGGTGTATGTAGGAAACAAGCCATTGCTAGCTGCTGGGAACAAAGCCAGGAGATAGCAAGACCATTGATTTTGGGGACCTCCCGGAATGCTAGCACTGAGAGTTCTGCTAGTTCCCGAGACCAGGACATCAACAACTCAGATTTATCTGAAGATGAAATTGCTAACCAGAGATATGGATTGTTGTACCAAGAAATAGAGGCTGACAAAGACGAGGTACTTACCCTGGTCTGTAGCATAGACTAGCCAAAAACTTCTGTAGGTTCTGTTTTTCCTCATGTCTCTCACCTACTTCATTATCCATCACTATCTTCTAGGAGGCCTAATCTCTCTAACAGATTGTCATGTACTTCTTGAAATCTGTGCAAACCGAACACAAATAGGTTGACCAAAAAAAAAAAAAAAAAGGCAGCAGCATCAACAACAACAAAAAACCCAACAACATAGGCACATACACACACAAAGCAGAATGATTGTGTTGGGAATTAATGAGAATCTATGTTACCATTTCATTTTCTGAGTTGATTCTCTCTACTTTCACTTTTACTATTCAAGAACTAAAAATGTGCTAAACCAAGAGCAGCACAGACTAATTTACTGTTCCTAAAATGGTTCTGCTCCAATAAGAACACATGAAATGTTTCAACCCAGGCCCACTGAAACTGTAAAATATCATAATTGCTGTTCATCAAAATGATGCATTGTAGAAACACTGGAAAAGCTTCTTCCAGATTCTATCAATGGCCTGAAAACAAGCAACTTAACTCCTAATGGCCTTTTTCCGGAATCATCTTCTCATAGAGAAAGTGGGTTTGGGTCGGCACCAAGCAGTAATGCAGCAGCAATCATTGTAAAATTAACCTTTCTTTTTTTGTCAGCCTATTTAAAATCATGCAGTGTGGCCTTTTGCATTTCCTAAGTTATTTCATGCACAGCAACCTTTTGTATGATTTTAAAACTTGTGATAGTCTTTACTTTCCAACTTGTCTAATGGATATTTACTGGTCCTACAAAAATGATAATGAAAAAAATAACACAATCTGATTTTCGTTTCTGTTTAGGCTTCTGGTGGTTCATTTAATGGATTCACACAGGTAAGGAATCTATTTTGTTACAAGATCCATCTGCTGAGCATGATGCACATTTTTTTCAATGTGGTTTGGTTCTCTGTGCCACTAATACAGCATAATGATTAAGAATGTCAGCACAAAATTGGACCCCACTACTTACAAACTGAGTAATGGAAACAGAATAGTAGCAACAATGTATGATTATTGTGAAGATTAAATGAGATATGCAACAGAGTGTTTAGCCCAGCAGGCTAGCACACACTAAGTTCTCCCTGACTTTAGGTTAGCTTTTATTAATATAATTAGCTATACCATGGGCTTCTACCTTCTACCGATTCCTCTACTAGAAATGAGAAGTTGTTCTGATCTGAGAGATCCACTGGATTCAGCTGTTCTAAAGAAGAGCTAGGATTGTTTTGAACTAATGAGATGGATTTTTAGAAAATGTGAGAGGGTTTTAGGAGCTTCCTTCTAGAGATTCCTATAGGAACCCCACTGCACAGAGCCTTGCCTCTTCAGCAGTTCTCCAGGAAGGATCTGTTGGAAGCTCAGAAACCATATGCTGGTTGTGTCCAATAAGGCAGTATTTTCCTTGGGAGTCTGTGAAAGAGAAACCACAAGATGAATTGTCCCATTAGGACAGTGTATGTGTATGTCCCAACAGGTAGGCAGGTGTAACATATGTAAAAGGCTGGCCACATGGCTCTCAGGCTCCTGGATCAGTTCTGACAACCTCTTCAACGGAGACCTCAAACAGGCTCGTCTGTGATGCCTGCTTTGTCTCAGAATGTCAGACGTGAACAGTTTCTAATAATTTAGCACTTAGAATTCTCTAAATACATATTCACAATATATTCATAAATAGAATTCGCTATTTAAAGGTTTCATTATTTTTCCATGTTACCTATAAAAAGATAAAAACTCACTGATATTCCTACATCCAAATACAGATACACACAAACACAAAGAGAGATGTTAATGCATCTCTTCCATCTTCAGATAATTCTTTTGAAAGGTTATCATAGGCATTGTCATAAATTTCTCATTCTTTTCAGGTTTGTATTTCTATCAGAGTTATGAATGCACATAATTTTAAAAGTAACAACTTTTATAAGGGCTTTTATTTTAAAACTTCAGACCATCATACACTCCCTTCATTTCCTTTTCTTAGAGGTGAATAGTTTCACTTCCTTCAACAAATTCTGTTTCCGCCCTATATGTGTGCATGGGTTTCTTATTATGCTGCTTTTTGATTTCTAAAGTATTATCTATTGACTCATCCCTCTGGAAGGCGAAGACTTAAAGTATTTTCCACCTCCTACCCACCCAATTCGCCCCCTCTTCTGCTTCCTGCCCTTCCTCTGATAGAGTTCCATCAGAGCCATCCAGGCAATCTGTGGTAATGGAACAGTGATGAAAATGCTATTAGTAGCCAAGTCATGAAGTTCACATTTTGTTTCATGCCAATTTTTTTGTTTTCCTTTGTGGTTATAATTGTGGGTCTTATTTATTTGCCTGTTGGTTGATCCACTTAGTTTTCTAGGTACTTATCGCATATTCAACCCCATACTCTGTAGTTATATAAATCTCCTATTCTGCTGAAAACATTAGACATTCGATCAGTTTCATCTTCTTGAAGAAATTGCCTATCTGTCCTCCTGGGCTGCTCTGGTCTGAACCTGGTACCCTATGCCTGTGACTTGCTGCAGAGCTGTTCTCTGGCTCTTCCATCCTGTTGATCATGGGAGCTACCTTCACCTCTCTCTCCTGTCCTTCCACTGTTTTCTGATGCAAGTTTCCTCATTTGTGGTTTAATCATTCACTTGGGTGGAGCAGAACTTCCAGTAGCTTTCTGAAAAAAGTGTACACGGAAGGTGAATATTTGTGACCTTACCCATCTGAACATGTCCTACGTATATATTAATATAATGGACTGCTAGTTTGGGTATTATATTTGAAGCTGTAAATCATTTTCCCTTAGAATTTTAAAGCCATCACTCCACTCAATCCTACCACCTAGTGTTGCCTTCAAGAAATTGTAATTTTGAGTCTTGATATTTTGTAAGAAACCTTCTTCCCACTCCTCATTCTTTCTGTCTCTCTCCCTCCTCCTACCTCTTTCATCTTCCTTTTCTCTCTTTCTCTGTGGAACTTTGTAGCATCTTCTTTTTACTTCAGTGTTTCTGAAATGTTTCAATGATGGGCTATGGTCTGAGTCTCTTTTCATCCACTGTATAAGCCTTTTTAATCTCAAAATTTATGGGTTTTGATTTGGGAGAATTGTAAAAAAAAATCATGGCTTTATCTTTTTTTTCCTTTGTTCTCTCATTCCATAACACTTCTCTTTTTCATATGTTAACTTCCTGACTAGTATTCTATTATTTTTTCTTTGCTGTTTCCTTTTCTCTGTTGTCTTTCTCTACTTTCTCTGTTTGCCAATTATTCTAACAGGTTTTTCACCCCTATAATTTTTTCAACTTCCAATAACTCTTTTTATTTACTGCATATTTATTTTCCAACAGCATCTTCTTCTTGTGTCATGAATGATTCTCTTCCTTTATATCTCTAAAATATTAATAATCAGTTTTGATTTTTTTTTGCAAAGTCTTTGTTTCTTCCACTTGCTTTCTATTCCATTTCTCTCTTTTGTATTTGAGACTTATCAAATGTTTGGTGATCTTGACTGAATACTCATATTTAAAAGTGGGAATCTGAAAAGCTGACTGGAAAGTTGTACAGGTAGATAGAGTTCATTGACTGTGGGCATTGTTGCAGGACTTTCTGGCTCATCTTTTCTGTTGGCGAGCCACTGAGGTCAGATTCTTTAGGCATTTTTTTTTTTTTCGTTTGGGCTGGCCAGATTTCCCAAGGAAGATTTATTTTGTCTCCTGTCTGCAAAGTTCAGGTCTGACTACTAGTGTAATGGAGGTGATTGGGGAAAAAATGGGAGCAGAGTAGTGAAAGAGGGGTGCATGGTCTCAGTATTTATTATGTAAATACTCAGTGCTTCTACCTTCCTGATGTACCTGTGTGTTCCCCAGTCCAGGGACCCTGTTTCAGCCTCTGTATAATTAATCTCAAGTCTTCTGCTAGGGTAGGCAAGGATGTTGCTTGGTGTTCTTAGTAGGTAAGAATATCTTGAGGTCTGACAACTTTGTAATAGACTTTTACAAAGTCTATTACATTTACAAAGTCTATTATATTTTTCTGTTGTTACCACTGCCGTCACTCCTGTTTCCTGTGGCTCTTTATGCTTCTAATTCTTCATCACTGGGAGTTCTAAGGAACAAATCAGACTGATTTTCAGCATTTCTAACATCACCTTAGGATACAGATTTCTCTGATCCACCAAGTTACTACTCTTTCATCTGCTTTCCAATTGCAACATTTTGTTGTTTCTGTCTTTCTTCTCATTCTTTTCGTTCTTACAGGTTTATGCCTTTAAAAAAATCCCTTTATTGTTGTTTAGTTTGGATTCAGGAGGTAACAGAGGTAACTGCATGTGTTCAAAACACCATCTTCATCCAAAAGTCACTGACTCATCTTTTCTGTTAGGCGTCCCCTGGATGTCATTTCTTCAGGCATTTTGTTTTTTCCCTTGAGCTAGCAGATTTCCCAGGAAAGGCAATTGGGTCTCCTGTTTGGAGGGTGCAAGCCTGGCTACCAATGTAATGAGAGATGAAGGTTCCTTTAGAGGTTAATTTTCCTTTAGATTTCCTCCAGCTTGATTTGTTTAGGTCAATGAACATATTTTATGAAATTTTAACATGTGGCTCATACATAACCCATTAGAAAGAACACTTAAGTAATATAGTGAGATTGAATTCACAACATTTAAAATGTTTGAATTTTGGAACTTCAACCACTAACTTCTGATTTGGTATCAACAGCCAGAAGAGAAGCTGTGGACTAAAGATGCCCCTGAAGCCAGTGGCCTCTGTTTAATGACTCTCGTAGTATTCTGCTAGCAGAGACTTATATTAAAACTTACTTTTGCATGTTTTGACTTAATGATTTAAAATAAAAGGGGACTTTAACATGTTTAAAATAATATTTATTGAGGCCAGGCATGGTGGCTGCCATCTCTAATCCTAGTACTCTGGGAGGCCAAGCTGGCAGATTGCTTGAGCTGAGAAATTCAAGACCAGCTTGGGCAACATGATGAAACCCTGTCTATACAAAAAAAAAAAAATACAAAAATTAGCCAGGCGTGGTGATGTGCACCTGTACTTCTAGCTACTCAGGAGGTTGAGGTGGATCACCTGAGCCCAGGGAGGTGGAAAATGCAGTGAGCATGATCATACCACTATACTCCAGCCTGGAGGACAGAGGAGACCCTTTCTCCAAAAAAAAAAGAAAAAAAAAAGAAAAAAAAAATTAGAGTCTATATATGTGTGTGTGTGTGTGTGTGTGTGTATATATATATATAGAGAGAGAGAGAGAGAGAGAGAATTGATGGTAGCTAATTTAAATATCTTTTCAAAACATCTTCTATTTTTATCCTTGATTGTCAGCCCCAGGATACTTCATTATTCGCAATGCAGACAGACCAGAGTATGATCTGCAACTTGGTAAGTTGATTTGGGTTTGTGCTCTCGGGAGGTTGTTAGTTATCCCTGCATCTAGAGTTTTAATATCCAGAATGTGGTTTCTGGATCCTGTGCTTTTCTAGAAAACAGGAGAGAACGTGTCTGTAAAACCTCAGTGTGACTTTGCATTTAGTTATTTCTATTCACACAGGCACAGTCATTCCAGCAAAAACCAGTCTCCTAATTATGAACCCCAGCAGAACACAGTGAATCCATTAAGGATATGTATATTTCCATATGAATATAACTTAAGCTCCAGTATTTAAAGTGAAATTGCCTCAAGAATCCATGTTTCAAAAGAAATCCTTGTTTGTTTCTTGAACCTGAAACTACCCCATTTCTCATCTCATCCCTCCACTCTGTGAGAGGTAGAAAGCAGTAATGCATAGTAGAGTTGTGATTTCTAATTTGATACCAAATGAGAGGAGAGACAAAAGCTTAGTTAGGGGATGAGTAAGAAATAGAAATAGTTACTCCTGGTGTTAGAGGAGATTCTTAAAAGATCAGTGTTGCAGTTACGATGGAAAACGTTTTTAGCAACAGCTTAAAGCTTACTAGTAAAGATGAATGAAGAGACCTTAAGAGATGTCGCTTTTGAGCATGTCATTGCTACATTTCAGAGGATTTGGGCTCTTTGAGGACTAGGTCATGAGGGTTATTTGTAGCACTGTGGTTTTCTCATGGGAGTAGTGCATACTTATCCCAGCTTCTGCCTTTCATATTGGATACTTGGAATTAAGATTAAATACAATGAATTTTTTAAAACTATTTTATTTGTAAGTAAGGAATTCTGTTCTGGAGGGTTTGTCTTCAAGGCTGGTTTGATATATTTTCAAAGGCAGGTGTGTCTCTCATACCTTGTCAATAGATTGTCACGCTTTTGCCTTTTGGACAACCAGCTGAAAGACAGAGTCTCTCTGGCCTGCAAATAAATATTTAAATGTTTCAAATACAAATTATACTTGTGTTAGTCATGGAGCCAGTGAAACTCATTCTTCATGTTCATTGGTGATTCTCCAGCTGGGTGATGGAGATGGAGAATGGAATTTTTAATTATCAACCGTGAATGGTTTATGAGAAATGGAGAAATACCAGTATAAAAGGAAAGGCAATTGGTTATAATTAAACTCACACCTACTACACTGATGCAAAACATTCAGGTCTAGAATTCAGTGGTTTTTAAGTTTTGGTGAGCCTTTCCATATCATCCCTGGCTGGTCCTAGGAGCTTCCATGCTTGTCTTTCTCTTCTCTTTGTATGTATTCTCTGAAGCAGACATCTTGCCCCTTCTTTCCATGGGGAACTTAGCTTTGTCATGTTCAGCATTGCAAATGCTGCTAACATTGGCCCTGCCCTCTGATCTAGGAAATCACAGTGAACCGATGTCTCCCAGTGAGTCCTGATTGTACACGATCTTCCCAGGAGCAAGAAACCTTCCCAGTGTTTGGCTCATTGACTATTCTGAGCGAAGTAGGAGATGAAGTTGATAATCAGCTGTACATCTCCCAGTCTGCATCATACAGCCCCACAGGACATCTTTTGAGTACAGGTTTAAACCCTTTTGAATCAGCAACTCTTGCTCAGAGCTCAGAGCTGCCTCTAAAGCCCTCTGCAGTTCTCACTAAATTAGCTCTCTCAGGATTGGAGAAACTGGATACAAGGCCACATTGGATGTGACTAGACTTCTGCCCCTGCTCTCCCAACCCATCTCCTTTTCCTCTGTGTTGACCCGCCTTTCATCTTATCACAAAGGATACCAGAAAAGGTGCTGCAAGGCTATACTCCTTATTTTATTCTAAAGGAAGAATTCGTTTATGGTCCTCAGAGTTCAACCATTGTGGTATCTACTGCCACCAATATCTGTAAAGGATGCACCTCTTCTCTGAAGGTGTAATGACTGCTACTGAAACAAACAATAGGAAATCATTCTCAGCACTCCAAAATAGGTGTGGCAGGGGATCAGCCTATTTGCAATGTCTCTCGAGGGAGACATCTTATAGAAAAAAATGGTGAAGGTAGGGCACAATTCCCACAGGACTATATTGAATCTCTCCACAAGAGGTTGCTCACATTTTATCTTAGTTTTTCCCTCTTTCTTGACAAAACACTTATAATTTTGCATTATCTTGGAAAAGAAAGGTGGCTTCTATTTCTAAATTTAGGTAGCTGATTTTATATACAACCATGCTTCATTGTTACTCATCATTTAGTGAGTTATACTATCCTCCTGGAATTTAGGTTAAGTTGTAATGCCTTATTGTGAAATTTCATGTGTTATTGTCGTATGTGAAACATCTTGTGACTTGTGGGGACATAAGCAATCCTATGTTCTCCTGATACTAGACCACAGTCACACTGTCAAATTTCAACAAGCAAATGCAATTAGACTCATTTATAGAATCACCCTAGCTATTTATTCTTGCCTTATAAAAAATGTCAGAATTTCTTGAGACTTCTAAGAAACCTAGACTCTGATGCAAATATTTTTTGCATTTTGAGATATCTTTGCATTTTGTAAAATACATGATGATATATTTCTTTGACTCATGTTTTAAAACATCTCTTGGCTTCTCATCTGGCTTCAATCTAACTTCTTCCGTAGCATAGACTCAGCTTGCAGTGAACAGCATCTACTTGTGGATTTCTTGGTGTTTTCTCAAATTGCCCTTTTATCCTTCATTGTGAAGGTCATTTGATACCAGGCTGTCATAGCAAATCACCTTGACTTCCTAAATGGTAAGATCATTCCCTGAGCGCTTACAGTATCTGTTTGCTGTTATGAAAACTTGTTCCATTATGAAGATAATTCTTTTCGAACAATAAAAGTGAAGTATTTTTCCATAAAGGACTCCTGAGAGCATATTCGTGTGAATTTTATCTCATTCTTTCCTAAAAATTATGTCAGGCCACCTCTTAAAGCTTAAAAAAACCCATAAAAAATCAAATGTCTATACACCTGTCTACCAGTCCTTTGAATTTATTATGCCCTTTGAAAAGAATGGTCGTGTGATCCTGGCATGCATAAAAATGGAATGATTTGGTGGGAGACATAAGACAAATAGTTTGTGTGTTTGTCCAACACTAGGCTATTCATATTCATTTTGTGTTACCTCAGCATAACTTTTCCATCACTTCTCTGGGGAACTTGCCATGTGCACTGACTCAGATAAATGTACAGGACAAATAGAGGTGGGTTTTGATTGCTTATGGTGAGTTGGATAGAAGTTGCTGATTTCTCCAATCACAGCATTAATTAGAGACTTCTTACTCCACTGGGAAATCACTTTTCAGCTTTTTTTTTTACAGTTTAAGTGTTCTGATGATAGAAAAGGATCTTATGAGCCCTCTAATGGCCATCCATTTAGTGAAAGAATCATGCTAGATAAATATGTGTATTTATATTAATAAGAATGGAAAAAGAAGGAATATTTTCAGTAGTTGTAGTGACATGCACTGGCTGTGGTGCTTTTAATGGCTTGTTGTTAGTTGATATCGCTAATTTTAAAACTAAAAAGGCCTTGATCTAAGAGATGCCAGAAGCCTGATTTAGCATATATGTAATTGAAATCAGGATGATGTTTATGTGTTGTGTTGGGACAAAAAGACCTCACCCCGCCTACACAATTCAGGGGGTGTAATTGAACCACATGGAGAATACTGCCCTGTGGTTCTTTAAACAACTATTATGTGAAGTAAATGCATTACTAAGGATTTTGTCGGAGGGAGAAAGGGAACAAGGAACTGAACAGGAATTTACAACAAGGCAGTAAAGTATCTATGATTGTGGTAGCGAGTAGCCAGGTAGCTGGTTCTGTTCCTCCCAGCCTTGGAAGTGGAACACTAGCATCGTGGTGACCTGTTGAGTCAAATGAATGCATTTTAGTCTGACTATTAGAATGACTCTTTGATTTTTTTGGTGCAATGCATATTCATAAAACTGAAAGGCCCTGGAACTGTGTGCCCTGCGATTTCTTCCTTACTCCTTCCCACTGGCAAATAATTGTGGGTCCTCCTAGAATTCTCTCTCTCTCTCTCTCTCTGGAAAATAGCAGAACCTTTTATAGCTATCATAGGTAAGTAGGTATTCAAAATGTTGCAAGTAAGTAAAATGGGTAGGTAAAACTTGGTAAGTCTTGCCTGACTTCAAGGGAAATGACAGTCTTGATGATGGTAAAGCAGAAGTTTAATAAGATTTTATTTCTAGTCTTTTCCGTTCTCTAAAAGCCTATGATGTCAAACAGGGGGCTTTTCTCCAGCACGGATTTCATGAAGCTAGTTGCCTGTGGGATGACAAAGAAAATCTTAATTGTCCAGTATTCTGTAATGTTATCTATTTACCTGTTGAATCTTTTTCCTCTAACCCTCAAAACAAACACTCCAAGGCTGAATCTGAACAGGCTCCACCCACAGAGCCAAAAGCAGAGGAGCCCCTGGCTGCTGTCACACCTGCCGTTGGGCTGGACCTTGGAATGGACACTCGGGCTGAGGAGCCAGTGGAGGAGGCAGTGGTGAGCGCTACCTCCCTCTCACCCTCGATCTGCCTCGCTGCCACAGCCATGTTCATCTCATGACCCCATGCATCACTCTCATCTTTGCCTCACTTGGGCCAAACATGCTCCATATCTATTGTAGCTCCCAGGTTCAAATAGCCTTCATTCCTGTTCTCTTTCATTTTTTAATGACTGATCTTACGATCTAAAGAAAACTGTGCACAGCCACAGGTTTAGCACAGTAGAAGGGTTGTAGAACTTGCAAGTAATCAGAACTGTTAATGCTTTGTTCTATCTGTGACAGCTGGAGACGTACCTTTATTAGGGATGTGACAAACAGAATAACAACTTTGTTCATTGTGTGTACATATTGATTGCTTACAATGTTCATTTTGTAGGTTGGTTAAGGTCCAATGAGGTGCTGAAATCCCCTATCACAACTCCATGAATCTATAAGGATTCACCATTTGCTCACAATTAAGTCTGCTGATGACTCTTATAATAATATGGACCTTGAGGATGTTGTGTTTCTGTGCTGGGATGGAGATCCATTTGTCTGCCTGGAAACCTGCTCTTACCCTAATCCATGCAGCCATAAAGAACACCACATTGCAAACTGGGCTGAGCTCTGATATGTACCAAGTAGAATTGGACATTGTAATACCCATGAAAGTGTAGAGTACAAAATACCCATGGTGAGTGAAAAGTCATTTATTTATGAAATGAAGAAAAATGTCTTCCAACAATTTCAATCAGGGTACCATTTACTACAGCCTTCATAGACTGTACAAATAGGAAAACCAATTTCTCTATTACCAAAAATAACATTCCCTAGATTAGATACCTAGAGAAATAAGGCTTACTTCATGTTGTTGGTGCCTTAAGTCATTTTACAGGGAAAATGGTAGGTCATCTGTCACATCAACAGTTTATTAATCAAGTAGAAAAATAAATAATAGTGCAAGATAGTAATGGAACTACTTAAAGTGGGACTGAATCTCTCCTAGAGGCGTTGCTTGCAGGGACTTTAGACCAGGGAGTGCTGTGTCCAGGGCCGCTCCCAGATTCGCTGAAGATTTCAGCAAGTCCATGCAGACAGTGCTTTTTCATTTGGTGTCCAATGGTGATCTGTCTACTCACCTTAGCTTTAAGATTATTTAAATAACAAAGGAAGGGAAAAATAGAATTTAATTTTTCACTACTGTTATAATTAAGAAGATAATTGATTTTTAAAGGAATGTGGATGATGCCAGGGAGTTAAAAAGATATTGATTTAGGTTTTGAGGGAAATCGTTTCAATTCTGAAAAGCTCTCATCAAATCCCTATTTTGAACAGCAGAACCAACTTCACCTTCACCAATGTTTTAAAACTAGTTCATTGATTTTATGCCCAAGACTATTCAGTGTAAGGCTTAATGCCATCATGCCCATGTGCTTGAGCACGGGCAGCATTGGATGTTGTGCGATAGATTGGAAATGTGGAATAGACGAGCTACTGTGTTCAATACAGGCTGAACGTTGATTCTCCACGATCCCTTCTAAGAATGCCATGTCCATATACCTCCCACACCCCCATCCTCATTTCAACAAACCAATCTAAGAAGGCTTTTGTTTTTTTCAGAATCCAGGTTTATGGTTTTCCAGTGGACAATATTAGTGGCCACAAATTATTAAGTACCTACTATGTAATAGCTAATATATATGCATATGTTTGATAATTGTTTAAACTAAGGGTAATATGAAAAATATTCAACACCCTGTGGCACAGGCACCAACCGTCACTCAAACCGGCTTCCCTCATGTTGGGTAAGCAGCTCTTTGGAAGAATGCTTCATTCTGAAAATACCTTTTCTCCTAAAGCTCATAGGTGAACTGTAAAGAATCAAAAATTGTGATTCCTTATAAAATATAAGGCAATTTACAGTCTTATGAAGGATTTAGGCACCTCCTGAGATCCACAGGTGATGCAAGAATCGCAGGTGCAGAGCTCGCAGTGTGATCCACGCTTTCCACAGAGAAAAAATTCAAGTTCACTTCTCCATATGGACTGAAAAATAACAGTAACAATGTTAACTAAGAGGAGACAGTTTACAGCAATTCAGTTTGCCTAATGCTCATCAGTAGTGGCTGCCTTCCATGTTTTTAACATGGACATACTTGGATGAAATCAATTCTTCCCGTCATTCTCCCTTCTCCTTAGGAAAACAGAATCAGATAAAATGTATTTTTGTTTCCTAAAGTAGATTTATAGCTTGTTCCTTCTGGTCGTAATAATCTAACATAATATTAGGGTTATATTTCTCTGGAGAAGTGTCTATTAGGTTGCTAGATATGTGATATTAATTGTAAAAACAAAAATCCCCATTGTGTCCCTAGCATTAATTAATAGGCTGGTTGTGGTTGTCATTAGTCAGCATTGAGTTGACATGACCTTTTGAGGTAATCCCTTTCACTGCTGAAATGTCACCATAATTATTAGTTCAGGTTTTGACAAAATGCATTTCATCTGAGATGAAGTTTGTGATTGTTCTGTTTTTTTTTTTTTTTTTTAAGAGGCAAGTATAATTTCAAACATGGGAAATTTTAACAGTGTTTTCCAAAGGGCTTTTAAGAAAAGTTTAATTATTACATTTTAGTTTGTTGTTTTATTTCTCATATAGCTAGTATTGTTGATGGTTTTTCCAATAATATCAAATTTTACTAGTATGTCTACAGGATGCATTTACAAAAACAACACTGTTGTCTTTCCTTTTCCAGATGTTTCTATGTTATGTAAATAATGAAAATATTTGTTAGAAAAAAATGATTTGGGGCCGGGTGCGGTGGTTCACGCCTGTAATCCCAGCACTTTGGGAGGGTGAGGTGGGCAAATCACGTGAGGTCAGGAGTTCAAGACCAGCCTGGCCAACATGGTGAAACCCCATCTCTACAAAAATACAAAAATTAGCCTGGCATGATGGCGGGTGCCTGTAATCCCAGCTACTTGGGAGGCTGAGGCAGGAGAATCGCTTGAACCCGGGCGGCAGAGGTTGCAGTGAGCTGAGATCTTAACCATTGCACTCCAACCAGGGTGACAGACTGAGACTCTGTCTCAAAAAAAAAAAAAAAAAAGTTCAATACGATTTCAATTCGTTTCAATGTATTTTAGAGAATTAGGTTGAAAAGCAGGTAAAGATGAGCACAGAGTCAATTCATAATGAATTATTTGGTTACAATTAATTATGGTTAAATTTTTACCCACATTTGTTCCATTTATTTCTAGAGAGGCCCCTTCTAATTTTCTCTAAATTTCTGTCAGTGCCTGTATTTTGCTTAAATTATGTGAATTATACCACTGTTGGTGTTTTTTGCCTATTATTTTTTCAAAATAATGCCATGTAATTAAATTTAGAGTTAGCATAGTTTTTAAAACATATAAATGTAAGAAAGACTGGTAAAGACGTTTTTAAAATTGTTGGGGAATCCTGGATTATGAAACATTATTGACCCATTATTCTGGGGACAACTTTGGTTTTTGCTGTGTTTTGTTTTTTAAAAACTTTACCACTTAACTGGTCAAGACCAATTTAAACCAACAAATATATACATATCAGAATTGCCAGACTATAGTCTATCAGCTTCATCTTGCTAGGAATATTTCTGTCTGAACAGAATGCATGTGTTCACTTCCTCTTTTACTCAGTTGACAGATATATTTGAGTCCTCTGTAGGTGTCAGGCTCTATTCTGGATCTGGAGAATACAGGGATGCGATAAATAGATATGGCTCCTGCCTCCTAGTTTCCACAGACTGGTGGTTGAGATGCACGTTACACGGAGGTTGAGGTGTCCTTCAGTGACACTCATGTTCGTGGGAAACAGCATTTGGGTTTTCTCCTTTTGCAGGGTAAACATGAGAGCTAGCGTTTCCCCTGTGCCTCTAGATGTCATCTCCCAGTAAGTCAGAGGAAGACATTGAAGATCAGAGGAAGCCAGGGAGCTTGAATTATTGCCTGCCCTTATAAATATAGAATGATCTTCCAACTCCAAGTGCTCATACTGAAGCATGCTTTAAGATGTCAACAAACATACGTATGTATATATTTTTCTTTTTTTTATGAGAACCTTGGAGATGGATGTTCCTATTTACATTTCGTAGAAAAAAAATCACAGAATTGGTTGTTTTCTGAGTTTGACTGTATTCCCATTAGCAAATAGTTACATTTTCAGGGCCCCTTAAGCTAAACAAGTGTCTGTTTCTCTCTTGTTCACGATACCAAGCACACAGCAGAGTATATAATACATGCCCATCAAATTCTAAGTCATTGAGTTGTTAATTGGTTGACACTGTAGTCTTGGGGTCCTTAAAGGGGCTGCAGTTTGATTTCTTAAAGTACTGATATTTATATGGTCGTTTTCCTTGTCTTTTTTTTTCATTCAGACATTTTGGCTTTTTTATATTTAGGAAAAGCAAGCCAGTTATGATGATCAAAAGCAATGTCAGTTTTTTCATTCTGCCCCACAGCTCTGTGACACCTAAGCCCCACTTACCTCAAATATAAAATGGAGTTAATAATAATCACCTTAAAAGTTTTCTATGAGGGCTTAGAAATAATACATATTGTCAGTTTCAGCATCTGTCATGCAGAAGTTATTAATGACAGTTTGGTGATATCATTATTGTTACCATCCTCATGAAAAGTTGTTGAGAAGGAAATAAGCAGAAGCAGGGGAAATATGTACTCTGGGGAGGAGAAAGCAGCAGAGGCAAAGGATAACAGCCCCCTCTTCCAGTGTTGCCTCGTGTCAGAAATGGTAAAGGATCCAGTCCCTGCTAGATCTCCATCAACACAAATTTCCATGTGGTTTCCAAACAAGCTGTGTCCCATCAAAATTCTTTGTCCTTTCTAAGAAGACTTTCTGTTTTCTAGGCACCTTCATACTCAGTGAATGAATAGGGATTTTTTCTATCTTCATTGCCAAGGAGATGTGAGTATTCAGAGAACTGGCAGTGCCCTCTCAGCTGCGTCCTCTTTCAATGTGGTTGTAGAAGGAAAAAGAAGGGCAGATGATCTATAAATATGATACATCCAAATCCGATACAAGTAACTGAACTTAGATCTTTCTCTCTGTCTTTGCAGGAAGTCACAGGGAAGAGATAAAGTTAGCCAAGAATAAAGTGAAAGTAACAACACGGTGATCAGTTCCCCCAAACTCACAGAGCAGGTTGATCTGGATTGGTAGGTGGCCATCTCTGATGTTTTGAGATGTGGCTGATATTAAGTATTCATTAACCACCTACCAACTGCTAGTAGCAGCATACACACACCATTTTCCCTGCCTTCTGGAGTGTGATTTCCAAAGCCCTATTGCAGACAGGCCCAAGTGAGACTTTTGAAATGTCATTGTTTATTCAGAGTGTGGTTATAAATCTATGTGAACATGAACTCAGGATTCAGGTTGTTCTTCCACTATTGAGGAGCCATTTTTAGGTGATAGATGCCCAGTGGCTTTTAAGTATTACTTTTGGCATGTACTTTTCTTCTGAGGTGAAATTCACATAAAATAAAATTAACCATTTTCAAGTGAGCAATTAAGTGGCACTTAGTACATTCACAGTGTTGTACAATCATCACCTCTATCTCGTTCCAAAACATTTTCATCACTTCAAATCACAGCCCCATAGCCATTAAGCAGTGACTCCCATCTTCCCCTCCCCAGGCCCTTGGTACCTGCCAATCTGCTATGAATTTATCTAACTAGAGAGCTGATATGAATGGAACCAGACAACACATGAGTATAAGATGATTTTGTGTCTGCCTTGGTGTATACTTTTTGTCACATACTAACTCTAGAGCTTTAGCTTGATATATTTAATGTGACTTGTTATCATTAGCTTCAGGATAAGAAACTCTTATTCTCTCTTCTGAATATGTATTGGACCCAGTTCATAATCCCTCATTGAAACGATTCCTGGTCATCAACACAATTGGGTAGCCTATGTAAGACCAGACCCATTCAGAGGTTAAAAAGACAACTCTGTTGAGATAATAAAGCCCCACCCCAATATGAAGCCCAATCCCACTCCAGAAATCAGAATTTAGACCTACAAGAGCCTTACAGATGTGTTCTACCTACTGGCTCACCCCTCTTCGCCTACCGGTGGCAGTGCTGGGATTTGTTTAGTACATGGATAATGTGGAACCAACCCCCCAGACCATGTGTGCTGAGTTCTCGTCCGCTTCTTGCCTGTTCCTATTCTGTCCATCCCTCATCTCCAGGAGTGAAAAGCCCTTGCATGAATCCCTCCTGCTAGCCCTCCAGAGACATGAGCTGGAACCCTAAATATGATCAGGAAAAAGTGCTTGATTTGAGATCAGAGATCCCTTCCTTTTCTCTGGCCAGTTGCCTTTTGTTCCAGCATCAGTGCCCAAGCAGCTCAGATACTGCCTTTAAGGACTACTGTGTGTGTCCTGAAGTGAAGGAGTATGATCGAAGAGAGTAAGGTGATAGTAAAGAAGGCCATACTGTGATAAGAGATACTAGGGAGCACTAGCATTGTCATGCATTCTCTCACAGCAGTCCCATGAAATAGGATTATTTAGGCATCAGGATCCCCATTTTACAGATTAAGAAAACGGACACAGAGAGATTATTTGCTTAACCAAGATCGCACACCTACAAAGTAGTGACCTGTGATTCAAAACCTGCTCTTTTAATCCATGGCTGTCCATCTCCTGACTACTCCAGGTGCTTTTAAAAAGAGCGGGTTTTATAAAAATATATTATCAACACATTTCATATCACGTCTAACTAAAGCCATTAGGTTCACAACTTAGGGTCCAAGCTGACACAAAGACTTCCTACAACGAATGCTTAGACTTGATACATGTTCCTGGTTTGTGGTTGAGGAGTTGAACTGAAACAGAAACTCTGTGTAGCCTCAACCTTGAGCTTCTCAGAGGTAATGTATATTCTAATTCTCCACTTTGGCTGCAAAGCAATTTCAGAGGGGATGTATTTGAAAGACCCTGAATTAGGAATATGGGGGAACTGACTCCATGGCCAACCAGTGAGGTGGCCTTGGGGAAATAATTTTACCCTCCATGCCAGTTTTCTCATCCTCCTTTAAGAGCGTTGTACACGATAACCTCTTCCTGCTCCCCAAAATCAAAATGTATTACTTTAAAAATTCATTGTAGTAACAATTCCTTGTAGTAACAAGAGCACCCTGTGTTTATGGCTTTTTTCCAGCCTCTGTTTGCTAGGCCTTTGGGATGACATATCATTGCGGAGTGGCTTTTACTTACTAATGCCATGGCCAGTTCAAAGGCTGTGAACTCAAAGGTTGGCAGTCAGGCCTTCCAAGTGTGACTTTCAGCTGCCTACCCCTCCTCAAGCTTCAGGCCCCACACTGCCATCTGGGTTGGGTCCCAGGTTGCACAGTGAGATATATGTCGTGCTTTACAGGGTCAGGTTTGGGAGTTTTGCCAACAAAGTGTAATGACATTCAGGTGATTTGCAGATCACTGTTTATCAGTCTAGTCTCCGGATGTGTCTGGCAGCCTTCCTTCTGCCTTCTGCCAACCTGAGCCTGGGCCTGCTTAGGAGAAGGCAGTTTGAGCGGTAACAGCAGGCACTTTACATACCATTCAAAGATGACATAGCCAGCCATGGGAAAATGCTTATTGTACCATGAAAGTGTCTTCCTTAAGCAACCTCTTTAACAAACTATTTGCAATCCCTGTTGAAGCTGTCCATGGTGACTGCTCCAAAAACTAGTGTGTGCTCATTTCCTCGTCTCTGAGAGAGAACAATCCATGGTATTTACATTTGCATTAAAAGATAAGTCCCCTTTTCCTATCCACTTGTCCCCTACATGTTGCAGATAAATCACTAATTAAAACTTTAAATACTGATCTGTATTATTATTGGATATTCTGACACAAACTTAAAGGCCAAATTAACCAAAATGTGTTAACTTTGAGATCTCTGTAGAAGACTTTAATTTTTAAAGAAAGTGATGGAGCTAGTTCTAACAGACATTGCCATGGCAACAGTGCTGCCTGCAGTTGAGTTGCTCTGGGACCCAGCTGCTGAGGGTTCATGATGGGACTGCAGGCAATACCTGGAGAGCAGACTGAAAAAGATGATTGAGCTGAACGTTGTGAGGGGGACACCACTAAATTCCTTTATTAGAAAGGAAGCACATAAATATGTCAAATGAAATTTGCGATACCAAGTGCCAGCTTTGAAAGGAACACTACTGGGGACACGGGGTACCATGAGAGAGCTTGCCCCTGCAGTCACACTGAAGGAAAATTATGACCCAGATTGTTTTAAATATAGTTCACGCAAAGAGATTTACCAGTCACCAGCCCGTGCCATAGTTCAGTCATCTTCTATTTGGGGCCATAATGATGATCTGGAGACTCTACCTACCTCTTGGGCTTTTCTTTAAAATGGATTCTGAAGAAAATGCTGTATTTTCATTAAAATGCCAAGGATCTTCAGACAAGTCAAGAGCTCAAGTTGGATCTAGAATTAGAGATAGTCAAGACAAGGCAATGGTGCCCTGCAGCCAGGATTCCCACTGTATTTGTCTTCCTTTGTTACTTTTCCCCATGAGTTTACACAGCCAGGCCCAAAGGGACTTCCTCCAGCTCCATAGTGAATTAGTGGAAGAGTCAAAACTAAAACCCAGTCTCCAGTCTATCTCTAGTGCTGCTTCTACTTTATAATAGTTCCTCCCTTGTAAAATGAGAACATTAGGCCCTGTGGTCCTTCCAGCCATGGGATCAGATTAATCTCTAACTTGTGAACATACTTATAAACGAAAGGCAAAATGTCCAACTTCTAAATGTTCTCAGTTGTAGTTCTGTAGTGCAATGGATCAATTGGTCATCTTTTCCACTTTTCCAGCCTGTACATATCTTAACGATGAAATCTACAGGACAAAATGAAATCTACAGGACAACTACAGGACAAAATAATGTAGAACAATAATGTAGGCAAAAGTAATGTAGAGAAATTCTATCAAACCAACCTCTTCTTGATATCTTTTTATTGCATAATTCAGTATTGATTAAGAGGGATTTTGTGATATGTTTGCTTTGGTGCCTGGGTAGTATGTGTGCATGAATAAAGAAAAAATTTATAATCTATGCCTCTCACTTTAAAGAGTAGCATTCCAACAACTTAAGTGAATGTATCAACTGTTTATAAGAATACACTCACATTCTTTGTCAGACATTACTTGGGAACCAAAAATTATTTAGGAGGTCTCAGAATTTCTGTGGAACTCCCTGACTTGAGAGGTGTGTGGTCTTCTTGGTTATGGGATGGTGTGAGAAAATACAGAGTTTAGAGTTAGACAAACTGTTTCAGTCCTTGTTTCTGAGTGTAAGATAATGTTGTTGGTGAACAGAGATAATTTGACTTCCTCTTTTCCAATTTGGATGCCTTTTATTTCTTTCTCCTGCCTGATTGCTCTGGCTAGGATTTCCAGTACTCTTTTGAATAGGAGTGGGGAGAGTAGACATCCTTGTCTTGTTCTAGTTCATAGGAGGAATGCTTTCAACTTTTTCCCATTCAATACAATGTTGGCTGTGAGTTTGTCATAGATGGTTCTTATTATTTTAAGGTATGTTTCTATGATGCCTGCTTTGTTGGGAGTTTTTATGATGAAGGGATGTCAGATATGTTAAAAAAAACTTTGCATCTATTGAGGTGATCATTGGTTTTTGTTTTAAATTCTGTCTATACGGTGAATCACATTTCTTGATTTATGTGTGTTGAACAATCCTTGAATCCCTGAAGTAAAACTCATCTGATCATGGTGGATTATGTCTTTGATAGGCTGTGAGATTCAGCTGCTAGTATTTGGTTGAGGATTTTTGCATCTATGTTCATCAAGAATGTTGGCCTATAGTTTTCTTTCTTTGTTATGTCCTTGCCAGATTTTGGTATCAGAATGACACTGGTTTTGTAGAATGAAGTAGGGAGGAATCCCTCCTCGTTTTTTTTTTTTTTTTTTTTTTTTTTGGAATAGTTTTAGTAAAATTGTTACTAGGTCATCTTTGTACATCTGGTGAAATTCTACTGTGAATTCGATCTGATACTGGGCCTTTTTTGTTGGTGGTAGATTTTTTATTACTGATGCAATTTCATTACTCATTATTGTCTGTTCAGGTTTTCTGCTTCTTCCTGGTTCAATCTTGGTAGGTTTTATGTTTCTAGGAATGTATTCATTTCCTTTAGGTTTTCTAATTTGTACGCAGAGATAGTCATAATAGTGTCTGATGACCTTTTGTATTTCTGTGGTATCAGTTGTAATGTCATGTTTATCATTTCTGATTATATTTATTGAATCATCCTTTTTGGTTAATCTAGTTAGCAGTTGTATAGTCAGGGTTCTACAGAGAGACAGAGCCCATTGGGGAGATATCTATCTATCTATCTGGAGAGAGAGAGAGAGAGAGAGTTTCCCTAACAGAATCTTATCTCTCTGTCTCTCTCTATATATAGATATAGACATAGATAGATAGAGAAGACATCTCTCTCTATATATATATATATGGAGAGAGAGAGAGACAGAGACAGAGAGAGAGGAGTTTACTAGGGAAAATTGGCTTATGCAATTACAAGGTGAAGTCCTACGACTGGCCACCTGCAAAGCTGGGCACAGAGAGAAACCAGTAGCATGGCTCAGTCTAAGTCTGAAAGCTTCAAACCAGGGAAGCTGACAATGCACCTCTGTGTGACACCAAAGGCCTGAGAGCCCACAAGAGGCCACTGGTGTAAGTCCCAAAGGCCGAAAAACCTTGAGTCTGATATTCAAGGGCAATAGGAGAGAAAGCAAGCATCCAGCATGAGAGAGAGAGAGAGAAGACTTAGAGCAAGCAAGCTTATCCCCCTCTTCTACATGGTGGTCCAGCCATCCTGGCAGCTGATTGGATGGTGCCCGTTCACGTTGAGGAGGGGTCTTCCCTCTCCCAGTCCACTGACTCAAATGTGAGTCTCCTCTGGCAACAACCTCTCAGACACACCTAGAAACAATACTTCACCAACCATCTAGGCATCCCTCAATCCAGTCAAGTTGACACCTAATATTAATTATTAAGGCAGTCTATAAATTGTATTTATCCTTTTAAATAACCAACTGGCTGTTTTGTTGATCCTTCATAAGATTTTTTTTTTTAATTTTCAATTGCATTTAGTTCTGCTCTGATCTTTGTTATGTCTTTTCTTCTGCTAGCTTTAGGTTTGGTTTTTCTTATTTTTCTAGTTCCTTGATATGACGTTAGATTGTTAATTTGAGATCTTTATATCTTTTTGGTGTAGGTATTTAACAGTATAAACTTTCCTCTTAGCATTGCTTTTGCTGTATGCCAGAAGTTTTGATATGTTGTATCTCTGTTTTCATTTGTTTCAATTTTTTTATTTTTACCTTAATTTCTTATTTACTCAAAAGTTATTCAGGAGCAAGTTGTTTAATTCCCAAATACTTGTGTGGTTTTTAGAGTTTCTCTTGGTATTTATTTTTAATTTTATTCCACTGTGGTCTGAGAAGTTGCTTGGTATGATTTCAGGGTTTTGTATTTATTGAGACTTGCTTTATGGCTAAGCATATGGTTGATTTCAGAGAATGTTCCATGTACAGATTAAAAAAAAATGTACATTCTGCAGTTTCTGAGTGGAATGTTCTATAGATATCTATTAAGTCCATTTGGTCAAAAGTACATTTATGTCCAGAGTTTCTTCTTTAGTTTTCTGCCTTGGTCATCAATCTGGTGCTATCAATGGGGTATTGAAGTCCTCCATTATTACTGTAGTGATGGCTATCTCTTTTCTCAGGGCTAGTAGCATTTGTTTTATAAATCTGGGTGCTCTGGTGTTGGATATATATATACACACACACATATATATATACACACATATATATGCACATTTATATATATATTTTATATATATAAAATAGCTAAATCTTGTTGAATTGAACTCTTGTTATGACATAATGCTGTCTTTGTCTTTCTTTTTAATGTTATTGGCTTAAAGTCTGTTTTATCTCATATAAGGATAGCAACTCCTGCTCTTTTTGTTTCCAGTTACATAATACGTCATTTCCAGCCCCTTTACTTGGAGCCTGTGGGTGTCATTACATGTTAGATGGGTGTCTTGTAGGCAGCAGGTGGCTGGGTTTGGGTTTTGTTTTTCTTAATCCAATTTTCCAATCTGTAAGTGGAACATTAAGGCTATTTATGCTCAAGTTTAATATTGACATGTGAGATTTTGTTCCTATCATAGTGTTTTCAGCTAGTTGCATTACAATCTCAGTTGTGTAATTGCTTTATAGGATATGTGAACTTTGTACTTATGTGTGCTTTTATGGTGGTATCATCCTTCCCCTTCCATGTTTAGAATTCCTTTCAGCATTTCTTGTATGAGCAGTCTAGTGGTGACAAATTCCTTTAGCATTTGTTTGTCTGGGAAAGACTTTATTTCTCCTTCGTTCATGAAGCTTAGTTTGACAAGATATAAAATTCTTGGCTGGCATTTTTTTTTCTTTAGGAAGGCTAAAAATAGGCCCCAAATCTCTTCTGGCCTATAAGGTTTCTGCTGAGAAGTCGACTGTTAGTCTGTTGGTTCCTTTGTAGGTAAATTTGACACTTCTCTCTAGCTCCCTTTAAGATTTTTTTCTTTAGTGTTGATCTTGGATACTCTGTTGATTATATTTCTTGATGATGTTAATCTCATATAGTACCCCCCAAGTGTTCTCTGAATTTTTTGTATCTGGATAAATACTTCTCTATCAAGATCAGGAAAACTTTTTCTGAATCATTCCCTCAAATATGTTTAAGGGAACATACTGCACTCCTTTGGAGGTGTCAAAACACTTTGTCTTTTTGTATTGCCAGAGTTCTGCTGATTCTTTCTCATGTGAAGAAGCTGTCACTTCTTATGTTTAAATTAGTCATCCTTTCATGGGACATTTAAATTTTTTATTCTTTTTTCCCTTGAGGATATGGCTGTGGGGTTTGTTGTATATGATTATTTGGCTTTGTTTCTAGGTGCATTCAGGAGGCCAAGGCTCTACATGGGTTCCTTGGTTATGGATATCTGTTGTGTGGTGGCTTTCTCAAATGCTGCTTGTTGTAGCAATATATTGGGTATATGAGTTGATACACTGTCTTCTGTGGGGCTGGGAGTGTGGAGGTTTCAAGAAGTTTATGTCATACATTAGCACTATGCCCTTCTGCAGCAGGTTTTTTATTTGGTCTTCAGTCTCCAGTCCAGTAGGTGGCATTTAAGGATGAGAGCTGGCTTACCCTTGGGTAGCTGGATGATGAATGGAGGCACCTACCCTGACAAGAGTGACAGGAGGATTTGTATTGGGATGTGCTGAGCTCTTGGGGATAAGCGTTAGGGGGCTGCGCCAGCTTCTCATCCTAGATAGGCAGGAATGTGATCCACTTTACTGTTGCAGGACTCGTGACCTTCAGTTCAATAGATGCTGTCCTTTGACTCCAGTCTGCAGTGTGACTGAGGTCTGTGAAAGGACCTGTCTGGTGGCTATCAGCAAAATGGCCTTGGGGCAGAGCTTCTTCCCCCAATCCAGAGCAGATAGCTCTGTGACTTGTCTGTCCTCTGTTGCCACCATGCTGCCCACTCTGTTTAGGGAGGGGAAGATGGGCTCTGCCCTTTGTGCAAACCCAAATGGCATAGGCTCACTTTCACTGGGGATGCGGCCATCTGGAAATGCACTGAAAAGGCTTTCTCCGAGTGCACTGGCACCAGCCCCCAGCAGAGAAAATCTGCTCTGCATCCACAACAGTGGGTGGGGGAGGTGGGAAATGGCCCCTTTTCCATGATCTTTCCCAGCCACTAGTCCTGCCCCTTGCAGAAATCAGCACCATGCCTGCATTTCCTTTGTTCCAAGGGGCACTTTGACAGGCCGTATTCCCCCTTCCCTCAGGGTGGCCTGTGCCAAGAGCTAGCTCTCTGGAGTACCCACAACTTCCCAGCATCCTCCCTATCAGTCCCCTATCAATGCCAAATCAGAGTGGGTTCTGAGGTATGTTTGCAGGGGGTCTGGTGATACAGCTGCACAAAGGCCGAGGTTCCTCAGGCAGGCAGTGACCTACACTGTGCGCACAGCTGGTATGGCACCTGCCGTTTCAGTGCAGGCCTGAGGGGAGTGCGAGTACACCTGGAGGAGCTGACCACTGCTGCTCTGTCCTCAGGAAGTTCAGAGGTTGCTACCAGCAGCATTGCCCAAGGCCACAAGGACAGAGGCGCTCTCTGACAATTTAGTGGTCAGCAGTCTGTCACAGAAGAGAGGGGAGTAGAGAAACACCCCCACCTATCCTTACTACCGAATTCTAAGTTCCTTAAGGGTCAGTCTCTGCCAGACTTTTGTAGCTTTCCTTTTCTACACCCCAGCTTATTTCCATGGGAACTCCAACAGGTCCTGGCTCTCTTCTCTCAGCTTTCCATTCAGATCATGGCCACTCATCTGTAACTTTGATCCCCTTTCTGAAGAGAACTGGCATCTGACGTCTCCAGTCAGCCATCTTGGGAGGAAAAAAAAATCCTTGGAGCATTTTTTTTTAAAATGAAATTTATCATTGGGATGTATAAATAAAGATTCATGAAAAAGCTGAAAACACTTAAAAATCACTCAAAAAATCAGATTCATTATTACCAGTTTTTTTTGTTTGTTTGTTTTCATTTTAATGATTTTACTCTTAAACAAAAAAACCCAGCATATAGAAAAAGAAAGTCAACATTTCAAAAATATATTTTAGAAATGTTAGCTAAACCCAAGAGAATTTTCTATAAAACAAAGTATAAATGGATCCCTGAAGCATAATACCTGAGCCAGGCAAGGGAAAATATCTGAGTGTGTCATCCATCTCCACCCTCAATCAGAGACAACTTGCATCTACCCCGCCATGAGTATGGGATTCCTTTCTGAAGCATCCAGGCCATTTGGGGCCTGCTGCTACTCTCACACAAGTATATCCTTTGACACATATATTTGGGGGATTTATGTAACAGATGATTCTATGTAAAGACTTGATAAATCCCTCTCCAGCTCCTGTTCTGAAAAGGATATCTAAGAGTCCCCAGATAATGAGTAAAATGGAACAAAGAAAATGTTTCCACATCTACTGTAAACATCAAGCCTATAGAGATTTCCCCTGATTTGAGAAAACTAAGCAAATAAATACGTTTTAACATTAGCAAACACCTAAAGAGCAATACAAAAGAAAAAATAATGATTGCATGCCAGAGTTAAAAGTTTCTTTAGAGAATATGCAACAATAACAAAAATTACCTGACATACAAAGACAAAATTTGAAAATTGCCTTCCTTTTTGTTGTCAGTAGTACTCAAGATGACCTCGATAGGTGAAACAAAAGATGAAGGGTGAGATGATAAGGCAACCATATTGAGAAGAAAAGAAAGTCACTTTGAAAGGCAGATGAAAACGGAACTCAATAACATGGGTAAAGATTTTAAGGGGAGGAAATGTAATATTAGAATTAAAATTTGCATGAGATGTGGTAAAGATGAGAAGCAACACTATGGAGAATTGATTTAGTGATATGAGGACAAGCTGGAGGAGTTCTCCCAACACATAAAGAGAAGCACAAGTAAAGGTGATGGATTTAGGGCCAAGGAGTGAAGATACAGCTCATGGGTAGAAGTTCATCCTGAAGAAGAGACTATAAGAATGTTACAGAAGCAGAAGTGGCCAGTATAATAGAAGAAAACATGCTCGAGCAGAAATTTTCCTAGTTGATGGAATTAATGCATGTGGATCATAAGAAATCACCCAAAAAAACAAACTTAATGGAGAGGGACTACATTGAAATGCATGATTTTAAATATTTAAGTTCAGAGTTTAAAGAAAAAAGTCCTGCAAGCATCTAGATCGGAAATAAGAAAGCACTACAAGTGAACAACAATTAGGTTGTTCTCTGACTTATCCATATCAATACTAAAGGTCAGAAGCTATTAGAATAACATACAGATTTTGAGCACAAAGAAACACAACATAGTAATTCTACCCCAAGTCAATAGTTGGCCATGTAGGAAAGCAGCAGAAAGACATTACCAATTACATAAGGTGCTAGAGACTTTCCATAGAATTCCTAAAAAGCATTTTGTGAAGATATATTGCAGTTGACCAAAAGATGGCTCAAATCAAGGCAGATAGGTGGGAAGACATGTGATAAAGCAAATGTGGTGACATGTCTGTTGAAGATCCTAGGTGGTGGGCACTTAGAAGTTCATTGTATTCTATGTTTTTGAAATTTTTTTAGAAAAATTTGTTATTATGTTGAGCAGAAACCCCAAAAACATGTTTAATGAAAATATCATAAATAAATAAAGAGAGCAGTATTTAGTATTTAAATTATTGAAATATGTAACCTAAATAATTGTTGGGTTACGAACCAAAGATCTTTCTCACAGTGTTAGAGTAACATTTAAAAATGAAACCAACTAGTGTTTAATTCTAATAGAACTGTTAAATAACTTGTAAAATAGAATAAGCAATAAATTATTACATATCCATTACTATAACTTTTCTAAGAAACATGACTCATGTTTTGCAAAATAAACCTTGTATGATTAGAAAATGAATACAACTAAATATATCAAAATGTTGCCATAAATTATCTTTTATTATTTTAAAATTTGTTAGAAAAAATATTTTAATTGCTTTATTAGAAAAATGCCTATGATCACTTACAATAACCTGCTTGATAAATAAGTATGGAATTTCATGGGCAGAAGGAGAATCAAAGTATCTTCTTCAATTGTCTCATCCAGACCAATTGCGTGATTGACAAACTACTTTCAGGCATTGTTCAGAGCTAATATTACCAAGAAAACAAGCAAATAAATAAACGAGTGAATGAATGTACGAATGCATGACATAAACCTCAGAGACGACAAGTTCTCTTGAGCCTATCACTACTCTGACATGTTTGGGAGTCTTGGTCCTTGTTGGCCTGCTTTTACGGCACCATCTCATAGCAGGACTGGCTAGTTTCTGTCACCCGGTTGTGTTTGGCTATTTTACATGATTGATAACCTAGGCTATTGTTGTATTTTGTTCATGTCATTACATTTCCAGACAATTTTGCTAAAGCAACTTTAAACTGGTGTTTAGAGGACCCTGGCATGAATACCATAATTATATGGCTTTCCACCAAGGAGATGATTGAGGCAGAATATTAGAAAGCAATGAGGGGCCGGGCACGGTGGCTCATGCCTGTAATCCCAGCACTTTGGGAGGCTAAGGCAGGTGGATCGCCTGAGGCCAGGAGTTCGAGACCAGCCTGGCCAACATGGTGAAACCCTGTCTCCACTCAAAATACAAAAAAATTAGCCGGATGTGGTGGCAGGTGCCTGTAATCCCAGCAACTCGGGAGACTGAGGCAGGAGAATCTCTTGAATCCAGGAGACAGAGGTTGCAGTGAGCCAAGATCGTGCCATTGCACTCCAGCCTGGGCAACAAGAGTGAGATTTCATTTCAAAAAAGAAAAAGAGAAAGCAATGAGGTATGTATGGTGCAGAGACCCACCACCTACTCTCTCCAGAAGGTTCTGTGCTGGTCGCTGTGATTTCTGTGTGATATATAGGAGGGTTAGCAATACTCCTAGTTTCTGCACCTCATAGACCTCATAGATAAAGTAAATATGTGCCCAAGGTCAAGGAGAACCTTTTTAGTCTCTCTTTGCAATAGCTGTTTCCCCCATAAATATATTTGACCAATAAATAGTATAGTTTGGGCAGAAGATAGGATAATTGTGTTTTTCTGAACATTTAGAGTGAAGAGAAGCATTTGATAGCACTGGGTATGAAAGGCTTGAAATACTTTCAGCAGGTTCAGTCCTCTGGTCTTCCTGGGTAACATTTTTTAAAAAGCAAATAGCAGTCATTTATCATTGTGGTTTTTCCTAGCAGATATAACATGTACTGTAGCAAGCAAAGCATAGAAAATGGTTTTTTTCTTTTATAGCTCTACAAATAGCTAACAAATTGAAATGCATAACAACAACAATAATAATAAGAGGTATAACTTTCATCAATGAAAACCTTTTCACTCTTTTCTTGATTTTGTCTACAGCTAACACCTAATCTGAACAAATGGGTTCCTGTTTTCCATTGTATTTTTATGTTGTTCTATTCTTGCGGTCAGTAAATAGGGCATTGGAAATATTTTGGTAAGAGCAAAAAATCTGGACCAGATTCCAGACATGAAGGGAGGATTGAGGCACCCCTGATCATCAGACCGGTGTCAGAAACAGAAAGCTATAAGGATACGCAGATAGTGGATGATCCTTCTCTGTTTAAGTAACGATTTTAAGCTCTGTAAAATCAACGTGTTAAGTAAACAGCAGCTGGAGAAAGTGGCAATTCATTACTAATGGACTCAGAGATAGGGTGTAGAAATGTTAATTGTTTGTTTTCCAAGCAGATCATTCAAATTGTTTGGCTTCCCTTTATAGTCTAAAGTGCCAATTCCTTAGCACCTTACTTTTGCCAGAATTTTTAATTTCAGTATTTTCCTGATATTTATTTATTATTCTTAAAATCAGTTTTCTGCATGCTGCAGTTCTTTTTTATATGACAGAAATGAGGTAAATTGCTGAGGTGCTGAGGCTGAGGTATTTGCTCCTGCAAGGTCAGGAACGTCAGAGCAGTCAGGTAGAGCCTTTAGCCGCCACCTGCTGGTAGTTGGTGTTACAGCAGCTAATACCTGTGTTTTTTTTTTAATTATTTTATGTTTACTTTTAACTTTTGTGGGTACATAGGGGGTGTATATATTTATGAGGTACATGAGATATTTTGATACAGATATACAACGTGTAGTAATTACATTAGGGTAGATATCTATCACCTCCTCAAGCATTTATCCTTTTTTTTGCATTATAATCCAATAATATTCTTTTAGTTATTTTAAAATGTACAATAAGTTATTGTTGACTGTAGTCACCCTGTTTGTGTTATGAAATACTAGGTCTTATTTATTCTTTATAACTATTTTTGTGCCCATTAACCATCTCCCCTACTTCCTCACTACCCTTCCTACCTCTGGTTAGCATCCTTCTACTCTCTCTCCGTGAATTCAATTGTTTTAATTTTTAGCACCTACAAACAAGTAAGAACATTCAAAGTTTGTCTTTCTGTACCTGAATTTTTTCCCTTAACACAATGATCTCCAGTTCAATCCATGTTGTTGCAAATGACAAGATCTCATTCTTTTCTATGGCTGAATAGTACTCCATTGTGTATAGGTACCACATTTTCTTTATCCATTCATCTGTTGATGGACCCTTAGGTTGCTTCCAAATCTTGGCTATTGTGAATAGTGCTGCAACAAACATGGGAGTGCAGATACCTCCTTGATATATTGATTTCCTTTTTGGGGGGTATATACCTAGCAGTGGGATTGCTGGATCATATGGTATCTCTACTTTTAGTTTTTGTCCTTTGTTTTGTTTTGTTTTGTTTTTGAGGAACTTCCAAACTGTTCACCATAATATTTGCACTAATTTCCATTTCCACCAGCAGTATATGAGGTTTCTTTTTTCTATACTTCCTCGTCAGCATTTGTTATTGCCTGTGTTTTGGATAAAAGCCATTTTAACTGGGGTGAGTGACATCTCATTGTAGTTTTGATTTGCATTTCTCTGATGATCAATGAGATTGAGCACCTTTTCACATACTTGTTTGCTGTTGATGTCTTCTTTTGTGAAATGTCTATTCAGATCTTTTGCCCATTTTTTGATTGTATTATTAGATTTTTTTTCCCCATAGAGTTGTTTGAGCCCCTTATGTATTCTGGTTATTAATCCCTTGTAAGATGGGTAGTTTGCAAATATTTTCTCCCATTACGCAGGTCATTTTTGTTGATTGTTCCCTTGGCGGTGCAGAAGCTTTTTAATGTGACGTAATCCCATTTGTCCATTTTTGCTTTGCATGCCTGTGCTTTTGGAGTATAATTCAAGATATCTTTGCCCAGTCCAGTGTCCTAGAGAGTTTTCTCAATGTTTCCTTTTGGTAGTTTCATGGTTTGAAGCCTTAGATTTAAGCCTTTAATCCATTTTTATTTAATTTTTGTATATGGCAAAAGATAGGAGTCTAGTTTCATTGCCTGCTTAAATTATCTAGCAAAGGAAAGGTGATAACATGTATATTTAGTGATGGTAAAATCTTATACAACCAAATTGATAGATCTCTAGAGGTAAGTTACAGGTTAATAATAAACATGTTTGTATGGAACAAGTTTAAAAAATTACCTGTGGCAACACCATCTATAGGTCACAGAAGTATATTCTGTCCCAGAGATGTAGGATCAATTCAACTGAGACTAAAAGCCAATTACTAATAATGTGTAGTTGCAACAGATGTGTATAAAAGGATTTATGCATAACCACTGGGAGAATAGCCCATGAAATAACATCCTGTCTGCTTTTTCATCTGTAGCAGTGCCTCTGCTGCATGTGTGTGTAGTGGTGGTGTCTGCTGCTCTGTTTGTCCATACCGTCTGCATGTAGATAGAGTCCATCTGCTTCCAAGCTGTTGAAACTAGTGGGATAGTCATAGGTGTGATTTTCCAGACAGATGGAGAGAATAAGCTTATAATCATGACACAACTTATTTTCTACATTTGAGCTCATAAGTTTATTGCTGCACATTTTCTTTCAGGATAGTTTTTAATATGGAAGAAACTTTGTTAGGTCCTTAGTATCCTAGAGAAACCCTGTTAATGTCTCCAACAATAAAGCTATGAGCAATTGCTCATTGTTCTTCTTGGGATTAAGATACCCTACTAATTTATGTTCTGATTACTATTCTCTTGACAACAGTAACAATAGCATCCATAAAAAGGTCGATGCTTATTTAAAACAGAGATGAAATTCTATTTGATTTCAAAATAAACTTTTTATTATAGGAATTTTCAGCCATTTGCCAAAATATAAACCCTCATGTACTTTTTACCCCACTTCAATAACCATCAGCATTTATAATTCACTTTAAATAAGTGTCTGTTACAATTCATGAGAAAGCATTACTTTTGTGAACCCATAATGTATTAGTCCATTTTCATGCTGCTGATAAAGCCATACCTGAGACTGAACAATTTGCAAAAGAGGTTTATTGAACTTACAGTTCCACATAGCTGGGGAGGCCTCACAATCATGGCAAGGAGGAGCAAGTCACATCTTACATGGATGGCAGCAGGCAATAACAGAGCTTGTGCAGGGAAACTCTCATTTTTAAAACCATCAAAACTGGCGAGACCCATTCACTGTCACGAGAAGAGCATGGGAAAGACCCACCCCCATGATTCAATCATCTCCCACTGAGTCCCTCCTACAACACACGGGAATTATGGGAGCTACAAGATGAGATTTGGGTGGGGACACAGAGCCAAACCATGTCACATATACTTTCATGACAGGGCAGGAAGAAGGAAGTATGTCATGGCTAGGGATTGTATTTTAAATCATTGTACACCCTGTGTGGAGAGCCACATCCTCATAATACGAGATTCTCATAAGAGAGGGAAATAAATTTCTAAAAATATGAGGAATACTTGGACATATAATGAGTAGTATAGCTGTTAACATTTCTTTTTCATTCCCAAATAAAATATTATCTTGTAGAAAAATGTACTGTATATATTCTGTAACAGGCATTTTTATTTAAACTATTACCTATAGCTTTGAGCCAGCAGAAACGTTTTTAAAACTGCTTTGTTATAAGTGTAGGTGTATGGTTCATGTTCTTCATCTCCAATTTCTGATGCCCACTCGGAGGTACTCTTCATTATCCTTTTCTGTTTTCTGAGTTTGAAAGTTAATATTTGCAACATTAGGGCCTTCCTAACTTAAGATGTTGAACTGGGTAGAATGTATTCAACATGGAAAAAGTAGTTAATCCTAATCACATCAGATAGTAAGAGCCACTTTTGAAATATGTGTCCTGGATATATTATATAAGATCAACCTGAGATTCTTCTTCCGTAGTCGTTCTCATGTGAACCTCTCAAATCAAGTCTGTCAAGCTGATGTTGTCAGAATCCTGTTTAAAGAGTTGGACTCCAACCCATTTGTTCAAAACTGAAACTTCTGATTGCACTTCCTTTATTTCATTATCTCAAATTTTAAATACTACTTAAAACTCTTCTTCTGACTGTGTTTCTACCTTAGAAAGAAAATTCTGACTTTTTTCTATTTCACTTCTCCTTACTGGACCTAAACTGTGATTTTGGTATTTTGCCTGTAATGGGCTCTGCAGCTATTTGGAGCATTACCATGCATATTTGATTACAAAAATTATTTCCCCTTCATTCCTGAGGGTTCATTGAGAAAGCTTCCTTATTTTTTTTTTCCTATGAAAGTGATTTGGCTTTTGGAACCTTCCTCACAAAGATTTGAAAGTTTATACTAAAATGCAATTTTTCAAAATGTGGACTTTGTGCGATGAGGATGCTTTTCTGATATGGCTTTTCTTTCTGACCCAGGTCACTTCCATCCTCTGACCCAGATGTTCTATGTAAATCAAAAAGTGAGCAAGGCAGGTCTCAGTCATGGAGAGGCTTATTTAGCCAAGGTTAAGGATGCACCCGGAAAAAGAGACATGAGTCAAAGGAGGATCTGTAACCAGTGCTTTTTCTGAAGAGAGTTTTGAGAACTTCAGTATTTAAAGGGGAAATAGCAAGCAAGAAGGGAATAAATTTTTAAAAGGAAGGTGGGTAGGCAATGAGGCAAGTGTCACATTCTTGTGAGGCTCTGATTAGTGCTCAGTGAATCTACATTTCACATATAAAAAGGGGGAGTGGGCACACAGTCACTCATGCCTTCATCTCACGCTCTGTAGTTCTGCATGTTACATAAGATGAAGGAAGCATGTGAAATTACAGCTCTGTGTTTGGGAATGAAAGGAAGGTTGTTTTTGTGTGACTCTGTTCCCAAGCTTAGCTTTCCTTTGGCATGGTGAGTTTAAGGTCTCGAGATTCAATTATATTTCTTTTATTCCCTTAAGGCCTCATTTGTTGCTTCCAGCCAATAAAAATGGAAATAGCTTGTGGAGAGGACCACCTACACCTTAAAAGCCGTGTTTTTGGAATAGTATATGTCACTTCCATTCCAATCCCATTTGCCACACCTGACAGCAAGGAAAGCTAAGGCGTGTAGAATTGTTGGGAGCTCAGGAGAAGAGAAGTCAGAGTGTTGATGAATACATGGCAGACTCTGCTGTACCTAAATCCTGGGAGTGCAAAGAATGTTCCAAATCTGAATAGCCTCCGCAGAGGAGAGATTAGAAATAGGCTTGAGTTTGACTCCTGGCGGAGGCCCATGGAGATGCAGACGTGACCTGTTGGATTCTGCCCTGCAGATCATACCTGGAGCTGATGCTGATGCAGCTGTTGGAACCTTGGTGTCAGCAGCTGAGGGGGCCCCAGGAGAGGAAGCAGAGGCAGAGAAGGCCACTCTCCCTGCCGGGGAAGGAGTAAGTTTAGAGGAGGCCAAAATTGGAACTGAAACCGAGGGTGCAGAGAGTGCCCAAGCTGAAGCAGAGGAGCTGGCAGCAACAGTGCCTCAGGTGAGTGTCCCATGTCGCAGCCAGGGGAGCTCCTGGGAGGTGGCGTGGGCTGGGTGCTCTGTTGGTTGGTCCATGGTGATAACTCTTTGGATGTAAAATAGGTTTGTAGCAATTTTGTGACTCCACCAAACAACATTATTATCAGATTCTCAGAAAGAGTAATCCCAGCTGCTCAGTTTCAGCATCGCAATGTTGCGTGGCTGACTGGGCCTAAGCATGGAAAGGGGAAGGGGGAGCTCTGGGGTGACGTGGAGAAAGGAATGAAGCAGGACAGTGAAAAAGATGAGAATGGAGCTGGGAGAAAGAGAATGTGATGAAGTGAGCACTTAGCCCAGGGAGAACTCAATAGTATTTAGATCTTATTATTCTTATTACTGTTTGGTGGTTATTATCATCATCAGAGTGTCCCAAATTCACCATCAGGCCCCTTTCACCAAGAGCCCACCACTGTGTGGTACTTTGAGAAGGGAAACAAAGGGACCTGGGCCATTAGGTCTGTGCATGAGGCTGGAGCGGGCCCTGCTCGGCACTGCCTCAGAGCAGCATTGAGAGGCCACAAAGCCACATACTCTACCGCTGCAGGGGCCTCCAACCCCAGGGCCTGCCTCCACTGTCTGGTTCTTCTGTATTCTAGAAGGCAATGTTAAGAGGGGCCTTAATGGTATGTATTGTTTTCTCCTGATGATTTTACTCCCAATAAATTTTCAAAAATTTCTCCAGGATTGCTTAAAACTTGAAACTGAATTATCCCTTTCATTATCCCTTTTTGGGCTGGGGGCTGAGGCAGATAGCAGTGTTGTGGGAGAAGGAACTTAAAAGAATATTCCTTTTTCCCCTTAGATTTTCTCATCACAGTTCCCAGAGTGTTTTTGCGTATATTGTTGTACTCATGGAAAGACAGTATTATCTCTCTAAGTTGACGAATGTTACTGCTCTAGTCCGCTGATAGCAGAGGGAATATAGAAAGACTCCTGTTTTGCTGATGAAACTCCCCTCCATGCTCATCTTTGTTAAACAAATGAAAGCGTGGTCCTAATCCTTTGGTTCAGACACTAGAGTACCTGGAGTGGATTGTGGGAGGTGTGGTCCCTGCAGCGGCCACAGCAGTGGGGGGCTGGAATCACAAGCGAAGGACTGGTGGATGATCTCCAAACCCCGGCTGGATCTTCACCAGCAAGCATGGTTCAGGCACTGGGGGCCTCCTGGGACTGGGGGAGGGGAGGAAGGGGCTCATAGGAGGTGAACTGCCAGCGGCAAGAGTTAGGGCTCCATGGGACAAGAACCAGGCCGGCCTGTGGGGCCGGGTGCGGCAGCTCACGCCTGTAATCCCAGCACTTTGGGAGGCCGAAGCGGGCGGATCCCGAGGTCAGGAGATCGAGACCATCCTGGTTCACATGGTGAAACCCCGCCTCTACTAAAAACACAAAAAATTAGCCGGGCGTGGTGGCGGGCACCTGTAGTCCCAGCTACTCGGGAGGCTGAGGCAGGAGAATGGCGTGAACCCGGGAGGGAGACTTTGCAGTGAGCCGAGATTGCACCACTGCACTCCAGCCTGGGCGACAGAGCGAGACTCCGTCTCAAAAAAAAAAAAAAAAAAAAAAGAACCAGGCCGGCCTGCACTGACTCCTGCAATCCCTCTCAGGATGGTTTCCCTCACCCTTCAAGACTCAATCTCCCATCCCCTATGCCTCCTCCCAGTTTCCACGGAAACCTCATGCTTACCAAACTGCCTGGCTATTCAAGGATCCAGAAGTTAATTCCACTGAGGGTTTAGGCCTCAGGAGGAACAGAAGGAGGCTGTGTGGCACAGCAGAAGACCCGGAGCCTGACTCTGGCTGATGGGGAATTATGGAAGTGGCAGCCCCAGCTTTGGGCTGGGGGCTGAGGCAGGTTGTGCAGGACAAGGAGGTTCTGTTTTCCAGGCCCTGCTGGGCACTGCCACGGGTTTTCTTCCCCCAGGAGAAGGTCATCCCTTCAGTGGTCATAGAGCCTGCCTCCAACCATGAAGAGGAGGGAGAACACGAAATAACTATAGGTGCAGAGCCCGAGGAGACCACCGAGGACACGGCTCCTCTGGGCCCCACCAGTGAGACGCCAGAGCTGGCTACGGAGCCGAAGCCCCTGCAGGACCCTCAGCCAATGCCTTCTGCACCAGCCTTGGGGACTGCTGACCAGCTAGCATCTGTAAGGGAGGCCTCTCAGGAATTGCCTCCTGGCTTTCTCTACAAGGTATTCTTATTTTTTAACTCTCATTTGTCCTTTTTTTGCTTTGAGTCCCTTTTGCTTAAGCCTTTGGTTTTCCAGTGTTTACTTTTACTTTTTGCTATTATTATTTCTCTGAACTGCTTTCCCTTCACCACAACATCACTTGGACAAGCCAGGTCGACAGTAATAGATTTTCATATTTTAACAAAGAATAACTAAAGGGAAGCTCACCACAGGGCAAACAGTATGCCCCTGGGTAATGAATGAGAGAGTCTCTTCCAGCCCTCCCTCCTCTCTACTCCCCCCGGGTGCCTGTGAATCTGTGGAGCCTGGCTCAGACCAGGCCTTCGAATCACCAAGAGCTCCTGACTGGGCTATACCCGCTGGGGGTCAGGCAGCAATCCTTCAGTCAACTCTGGCACTTTGTAGGGTGCATGACACAGAGTAGGAAGCCCATAAATATTTTGTAAATTAGTGGATACATATATGAATAAACTTGCACCAAAAGGCAGAAAAAAAAGGTGGCTAAGTTAATGGGAGGAAGGTTTTGCTCAGACAGGCTGCTTAGAGCCTTCATAAACCAAAGCGTTCTTACCGAAAAACTTAGTAAATACCTGAAAACACTGGCCTAACCCAAGTGTTTCCTGTCTCAGATGTTTCCTAATAGAATCTGAAAAGGAATTTTAAGTTTTTAAATTTGATTTTACATTTCAAAATTCAGCTCTTTTTCTTCTAAAGCGTAAAATGTCATATCATTCTCTCTCTGTCTCTCTCTCTCTCTCTGTGTGTGTGTGTGTGTGTGTGTGTGTGTGTGTGTGTGTGTGTGTCTTTATCTCTCTCCACTAGAAAGTAACTACTACCTTGCTACCTCTTGTGGGGACAGGGTCAGCTATAATGGATTTATGAATGATTAATTTAGAGAAAAAATTAAACCTGTAGATGGGGGGTTGTTTCTTGCCAGGTTCTGTTTTAATTGGAGCACAAGGAGTCTAAGAAGCCTTGTGCCAAGCATGGCCAGAGCTTGCTGGGCCCATTCTGGCCTCCTCACTAACTGTAGAGTAAGCTAAGGCACCCCTATAGATCCTCTCTCTGGGTATCAGTTCTCCCATCAGAGAAATTAATTTAGGGATAACATAATCCATTTCCAACTCTGACAATTTATGATTCTATGAATATGCCCAATGGCAAAATATACACTTTAAAAGCCGATGTTTACTCTCAGGGGTGGAGTTGAGGGAAAGGTGGAAAAATAAAATCAGCCATGATGGTAGAGTGACTCAGACTGGGTGACGGATGCATGGAGGTTCATTACGTTATTTCTTCTGCTTTAAAATATTTTCCTATAATAACATTTTAAGGAAATCTTTTTCAAAATGGGAAAGGAAAAGAAACTGGTTGCCATTGTATATAAGGTAGGATAGGGAAGAAAGGAAATATATTTACACGGAAATTGATCACAGAGTTTTATTTCGTAGTAATTACTGTATAACCTACAAGTGGTGGTTTTCCTGATTATCATTTGACAGAAGCTGGGGTTAGAGGAGCTTTAGACATTTTTGGTTCCAGTTAAACAACAAATAGTAATAAAGCATCAGTGATAATAAAATGCAAATCTCTAACAAAAATAAGATGAATTAAAATTTGATTAATATAGTACTTTTCCCTGTTGTAGAGGGCATTGCATTACTATTAATAAATATACATATGAATGGCCTCATATCAGAGAATAGGACTTCTCTTCTGGCTTTAGAGGCCTTCTTCCTCCTTGGCATATGGCAAATATCTTCATCTTTTCATCCAGCTTGGAGAGTGCTTGTAAGAGTGTCTGCTTATAATCTGGCTGGGAAATTGATTTTTATATATTCTTCTTCTCTTCTGCAGGTGGAAACACTGCATGATTTTGAGGCAGCAAATTCTGATGAACTTACCTTACAAAGGGGTGACGTGGTGCTGGTGGTCCCCTCAGATTCAGAAGCTGATCAGGTAAAAGATAAAGATTGGAAGATGCTTTGTGCTACATTGATTTTTTCTGAGGACACAATCACTTCCTAAAGATGTTTCTATTTTCTGAGATGCTACAAGCCATCTAAAAAGGGCTTAAGGGCTTGTGACAGCCTAGATCATTAACCAGGTTTCTAGGACACCCTTTTGGGATGCTGTTGCATTTTTTTTTTTAATGTAATACAAACAGTTGACCATTTCTTAATCATGTAACCACTTTCTAGGAATGTTGTCTCTGTAACACCTGTCTTCAGGAAATGCAGACACTATGAATGTGAACTAAAAGACCCCTTCAAAAGTGGTTGCCTCTGGGTGTGTGGATATTGATTAGGAAAGAACCTGGGGAACACTCTGGAGTGATGGAAATGCTTTGTATCTTGAGAGGGATATCTGCATGTATTTGTCCAAACTCATTGAGCTATATACCTAACCATCTCTGCATTATACAGTATTTAAGTTATACCTCAATTTAAAGAGATTCTTTAAAAATATCACCTCCTAAAAGAGTCATCTGATGTAAGGTACTGAGAACTCCATCTTGTTCTCGTTCATAAAATGTGTGAACCCTTGAAATGGTATGCAACACAAGTAAATGTATCTGCAAACATATTTTTCTGGAGAGAAAAGCTCTAACTTCCATACTATTCTCAAAGAGATTCATGAGCTCTCCCCTTAAAAAAATAAAGTCAAACATCACTGCCTTTGAGGTTAAGACTTAACATGTTCAACATTTTGTTCTTTCTTTTGACAATACACTTACCAAGATACATCAGGTGTTGGGTCAAACAGTCTCTACCACAATAAAATTAGATTTGAAATTTATGTAACAATAATCTGCTGAGCAGGATGGCTCATGCCTGTAATCCCAGGACTTTGGAAGGCCAAGGCAGGAGGATCACTTGAGGCCAGGAGTTCCAGACCAGTCTGGTCAACATAGCAAGACCTCATCTCTACAAAGTTTTTTTTTTTTAATTAGCTGGGTGCAGCAGTGTACACCTGTAGTCCCAGCTACTCAAAAAGCTGACATTGGAGGATCGCTTCAGCCCAGGAATTCAAGGCTGCAGTGAGCCATGATCACGCCACTGCACTCCGGCCTGGGCAACAGAGCAAGACCCTGTCTCAAAAAAAACCTTAATAACAATAATGTATCTTTAAAACCCCCAAAGATTTAAAAAATTTTAAAATACACTTCTAAATAACCCCTGGGTCAAAGAAATCATAGTGTGAGTTAAAAATATTTCATAATGATCATTAAATAGAAATTAAGTAGAAAATGTATAGAAGGAAGGAAATAATAAAAATAAATTCACAAATGAATGCAATAAAGGACATAACAGATAACATTGATGAAGCCAAAAGTAGGTTGTTGAGAGGATTAACAAAATTGTTAAAACCTTAGAAAGACTCAAGAAAGAAAAGTCACAAAGCATAAATTACCAATATCAAGAAAAAGTGTCAGCATCACACATCTCAAAGATATTAAAAGTCCCATTTATAATGGGATTTTTGTCTGTATTAACCAGAAGTTATTTTGTAAAGAAATAAAAGGAAAAAAAGGTAGTCTTTTATATTTACCATCATGTTTATCATTTCCACGTCTTCATTCTTTCCTATAAGTCCGAGTTTCCATCTGGTCTTAATTTCCTTTCTCCTTAAAGAACTTTCTTTAGCTATTCCTGCAGTGCTAATGTGCTGGCTGCAAATCTTCTTGGCTTCTGTTTATCTGAAAATGTCTTTATTCTTCTTAATTTTTAATGATACTTTCACTAAGAAAGAAATCTGAGTTGATTTTTTTTTCTTTCAACTCTTTAAACATGTGTCATTGTTTTCTGGTCCCTATTGTTTATAATTAGAAATCAACTGTTATTTGTTTAATATTGCTTCTCTGTATGCAAAGTGACTTTCCCTGACTACTTTTAATAAATTTCTCTGTATCTTTCATTTTCATCAGTTTGAATATATTGTGTTTGGGTAGGGTTTTTTTGTTTTTTTTTATGGTCTTCATACTTGAAAATCACTGAGCTCCTTAAACTTGTAACCTAATGTTTTTCACCGTATTTGCTTTTTATCTTTAATTTTTTTTCCTGACTAATTCTCTTTGTTCTTTTTCTCTGGGTATCTAATTATACTTATGTTGGACTTCTTGAGGGCTAAGATGCTGTTCTTTTTCTTTCACTATTTCTCTCTGGTAGTCAGGTTGGATAATTTCTATTGATCTGTCTTCAAGTACTGTGACTGTTTCTTCTTCTACTTTGAGTTTGTAGTTAAGTTTATCCAGTGACTTTTTCATCTCAGATATTAGAGTCTTAGAATTCTTCATTTCCATATTGTTCTTTCATATGGTTTCCATTTCTTGGCTGAGATTTCCCACTTATATTCTTTCATTATCACTGTCTCTCAGTTTATATACTTGAACAAATTTATAATAGCTGCCTTAAATTTCTTACTGCTAATTCCAACAGCTGGGCCATCTCAGGGCATATTTCTATTGTTTGCTTTTTAATCTTTGGGTCATAGTTTCCTATTTTTTTCCATGTCTAGTAATTTTTTAATTGATACTAGACATAGTAGGCAGACCATACATGGTAAAGAGTCTGACTCTGTTTTCTATATCTGAAAATTCCTTATTTTTGTTTTAGTAGACATATAAATTACTGAATAATTCCCTTGAATTGATGGGAGTTGGTTTTATACTTTGTTAGGGTGGGTCTGTACCCTTTATGCATGCACAGCTTGGGGGTCAGCCCAGGACTTCAAGGCAATTTATCCACATATATTAGGATACCCATCCCCCAGTGGCTCCTTTCTTTTCAAGATAATACCCCCTGAGTGTACAGCTTCTCTGACAGCCTTACACTCTATGATCTGAATGCCCCACATCACACTGAGTGAGGATAATCCTCCGGGGAAAAGCTGTATCAGTATAGATCTCACCCCGTGCAGTTCTCTACTTTCAAGGGTCAAATACCCTGTAATTTCTGCCTGCTTTTGGTCATTTCCAGCATCTTCAAATAGTTGTACCCATTATTTATACCCATCCCATTATGTATAAATGTATACTTTATATGTTATATAACCAAGAGTTGTTTTTATGTATAAATAGTTGCATATATGTATATATAGATATTTATAGATATATAGTTATTGCAGTGTTTTTAATTATTCTCTCCAGAAGGATTTGTCTAATACAAGCTATTCTGCCATTACCAAAACTGGAAATCTTTTTCTACCACATATTTTAAGCAGTTAATATTTAATTTTTTATATTTTCCTCAGCTAAAGATTGATGTTGGCTATTATTCTCTACAAGTTGTCTTTCAGAATATATGTGTTGGAATATATCTTGATTGTGGGTTTGTGTAGTCCTTTACTTGTTTTCTTTATTGAAACAATTTTTAAGTGCTTAACTCTACTTGGCTCCATTAGATTTTTCACTCACTGTAAATAAAGTCAAATATAGACACTTGTGGGGGAAAAATGACCTTTTATATGCTTTCTAGAGGTTCAGAAAATATTTAGCTATCATCTTTTATTTTAAGTATAGCTTTGTCCTTCCCATATATGACATCATAATTTTAAAGAGGGCACTTTTCCTCATCAGCTAGGATATTATCAGTTATTTTATTGAGTCATTTTTTTCTCTAGCGGTTTTTTTCCTGCCTTCAAAAATTGGGCTGTCTAAATACTGATATTTCTTGTCTATATGGCAGCATCAATTTATAGTCTCAGATTATATCAAAAGGGAATGAATTCAGCTTCTTCATTTAATTTTTGAGGTCTAATTTTATCTGATGTACTTGAACTATGTTGGGGGTTGGTTCAGACTAACCCTGGCCATCCCTCATCTGAAGTGGAATTTCCTTTCTGCACTGGTTAACATAATAAGGATAGTCATTTCCCACTCCTTGAACTTCCTATGGTCTCGTTTCCTGCTGTTTCTTTCAACACAGCTTTTCCAGCTAGACTCTGCTAGGAAGCCAAGGGCAGACCACAGCCTCTGTTTCTCAGTTTTAAGTATCGTCTCCCATTCTGCATGACCATACGTGGATGGGTTCTCTACCCTTTCTGGGGCAAAATGTTCCATTTTTGTGATGGCACTTTTATAGGACAGACAAATGTCTATGAGAAATAATTTATAAAGGATATAGGAGTGCTTCCAGCAAGAATACCATGACATCCAACTGATTTGTAGTTTATATAAACTTGAAAAATTAGGTATTATAAAAACCAAAATAGTAATATCAGGCAATACACATCTAGCTTTTAGTATTTGATAAGCCCTACATAGGTAGTTTATTGGGGTTATAGGATATGAGCTGGGGGTCAGAGTTCTTTCTTATAACAAGTGGCTTGGGATGAAATATAAGACATTCCATGGTCTCATCAGTACTCCATTCTAACCCAAGGAACCTAAAACCTTTTTTACACTGTGACCCCAGAACAGGTCATGCTCTTGTGCATGAAATGCTTTCACGTGGTATTCTGTCTTTGCACTGGTTGTAATTGTAATCCTTTTCTCCTCTTTAAGAACTCATATTATAATCCAGTTAATGTCAATTAACTATGCTTTGTACAGTCATAATGTTAATATTACTATTAATTGTCAATTAACTATACTTTGTACAGTCAATAAGTCATTGAAAACGTTTATTCCTTCTTTTTCTTTTTCTTTTTTCTTTTTTGTTTTTTAACTAACAACTTATTTGGGATAGGCCTTCCCATTGATCATGGCACAGCACTTTACCTGTAGTGTGATATCCTGGTGCAGAACCCCAACACTAATGTAACACATTATTTATTAATTGTGGCAGTGTGGATTTTCCAGTAGTTTGCTGGACCCTGAAAGTCCTGTCATTGTGTTTCAGGATGCAGGCTGGCTGGTGGGAGTGAAGGAATCAGACTGGCTTCAGTACAGAGACCTTGCCACCTACAAAGGCCTTTTTCCGGAGAACTTCACCCGACGCTTGGATTAGGGCAACAAGTATTGCAAGAAAGAGCTCAGTTACTGGGTTTTTAAACCTTCATGAAAACCTGAAGAGTTCACTTTTGCTATTATGCTCTTAATGATTTACAGACTGATGCCAGACGAACCTTGGGAAGATGTATCAATGGAGTATGTGTGCAAAAAAAAAACGTAAGAGAAAGAAAAGTAAATTAAGGAAAAAATCCTCACTCGTTCCCATGTTGTCAATAACAGGTTTGTTTGTGCTTTGTCCAAACAGTGGACTCTTGTACTTGATCCCCTCCCACCAATTCTAAAGTAGCTTTCTCCAGATCAGACTTTTATTTCTCTGCATCAGGTGTATGGTATTGAGTGGCTGCCCTGCAGAAGACGTGATGAATTATCCTGTGGTACAAGATTATCTTATTCCCCTGACCAGGTGTGAGCACGTGCTCTCGCTCCCTTTCAGGTTTACTGTGTTTAAAACTAAACTGCTGCAAAAGTTCTCAATGTTATTTTCCAACACATCTATATGTATATATATATGGACACACAGTCACGCAAGCTAGTTCCCATGACTCCTGGATCTATGTGTATGCAGAAGGCTACATATACATAGTTGCTTTCTTTCCTTTCCATTGTAACTCTTTGCCTCTCAAGTGTCATTGATACATGCATTGCTCTTATTCTGACTGGCATTACAGTCGCAGTTTTGCCTCATGGCAAAACCAGCCATCCCATTGCCAAAACAGTCAACAGTATCTGTGTTTGTACTGTGCAGTTTTCAGGATGAGATGACAGATAGCATGACCACACTGAGGCCCCCTCAGAGAAAGCAGGGCCTGATTTATCTAGCTGTCCAGCCGCTGTGGCTGGAGGTAGGCTAGTTGGGATGGGCAGCTAAGTAGTCTTCTCTTCTGCCTTTATGAGATTGGGTAGAAAGATGGGGCATATTCATCCACCCCCAAAAGAACACTATAGAAACAGCTCCTCTATATTTCCACCTCTTTCTATTTATGCAACTCATCTTCACAGATTGTTCTAAAGTAAAATAGATGGTGTATGCTGTATCCACAAATCATCTGTAACAATTATGTTTTCAGTGCTGTGTCATTCCAAATAAACCTTTGGTAATCTCCAACGATTACCCTAATTCCTTTTGATGAGTCTTTTTTTTTTTTTTTTTTTTGAAATTTTGTTTTGTTCCAGTCGGATACTCTGCTTGAAACAGTTGATATTGGAGTTGTTATTTGTGCAGAAATATGCTTGTTCTTCCATTAGGATGCACTCCACGCCCCCACCTCACCTCCCCACTTCCTTCATTCCAGTCATTGCTGGTCACTCGGTGTTCCCTGACATCCAGCAATTACTGCAGCACCAATAACAGCTGCCAATGGAGAGCCCTTAAAGGTGCCGGCTGTGGACTCCCAGTACGTGAATCAATGATAATCTTACGACCTTCATAATCAGCAATTTCTTCTCACACCAGCTTCATTTTCTGGTCACTTTTCTTTCTGGCATGTTTATGTTCGTAGGTACATAAAAATTATATCAGATGGAATAGGAAAGTGAATTCACTTGGCCATTATTTCCAGAAGAGAATTCTTAACCCAGAAGCCTTTTAGTTAATTTGGACTCTTTTCTGCTAATGTAATTCTTTATACAACATAGGCTGATCAAGAATGTATATTATTAGACTTTTAGATTTGGTGTGTATTCCTGATTCACGGTTTGAATCTTCCTGGCGTATTACTGACTTTGTTGTGTTAAGTGTGAATAGGGAAATAACTGTTATTGAGCCAAGATTTTTCCAGGGGCTAATTTACAGAGAGGCTGGGTCATCATGAATGCTATTCTAGTGCAAGAAAAGCAAATGTCACTGCCCAGGAGCATGACTGATAATTCAGCAAGTGGAAGACAGCAATGTAAGATTCATAATAGAAAGCCACTCCTGACATTAGAGTGCACACAGGATGTTAAAAGCCAAGACTGAAAAATTAGCTCTAATAATAAAATGCACCTAATGTTCTGCAAAGATAATTGCCTTGCCACATCTCCTGGAGCAGAAGATGTGATGAATTGTTCTTAAATTCCTTTCACCTTCCTGCCCACAGTGGCTGCTCACAGTGTACTGTTGGCCAGGACATGGCCCAGATAACGGTAGCCCTAGATGAATGTTCCTGGATGAATGTAACAAGTTCTTCTGAAATGACGTGGTTTTAATTAGCTATTTAGTCCTGTTTTTTAAAATGCCTTTGGATTTTTTTACACTAAATAAGAGTCATCAGATTTTTGTTTGTTTGTTTGTTTGTTTGTTTGTTTGTTTCAGGAATTGCCAAAATCCAAGAATTCCTAATGCATTGAAAACAAAGGAGATGGAGGGGATGGGTGTGGGGTGGTGGCATTCCCCAGAAATGTCCTTGAATGTGGAGTGAACATTGTTTTCCATTTCAGTGCATTTTCTAAGGAATGTTAGTTTCAAGGACTTTCTGGGGTTACTATTGTGAAGTTCTTCCCACTTCCCTTTCTTAGTTATTCTGTTCAAGTTCTCACGCCACCAACCCATCCTAGGCACATCACCCAGTCATATAATGGTGAGTTTGTAGCTCATTGATCCCAAATGGCGTTGAACCAGGCCTTGGTCCTTTCTGAGCTTCCTCTCCAGGATTTAAGATTCCTCTTAGAAACCCAATGGCACGTAGACCTTCAAATAGTTATGAGTCAGAACTGTTTGGAAAGAAAGCCAGTAGTTCTTATCACACATACACCTACCTGGCATTCCTACCAATATGACAGTCACTCATTTAAACCTGTGTGATGTATATAATTGCAAAGTAAAGTTGCCTGGCAATTTGAATTTTTTTTTTCTTTTTGAGATAGAGTCTCGCTCTGTCACCAGACTGGAGTGCAGTAGAATGATTTTGGCTTACTGCAACCTCTGCCTTCTGGGTTCAAGCAATTCTCCTGCCTCAGCCTCCCAAATAGCTGGGACTACAGGCACGTGCCACCATGCCCAGCTAATTTTTGTATTTTTAGTAGAGACGGGGCTTCACCATGTTGGCCAGGATGGTCTCAGTCTCTTGACCTTGTGATCACCCTCCCAAAGTGCTGGGATTACAGGTGTGAGCCACCGCGCCCTGCCGGCAATTTGAATTTTTAACACTATCGCAGAGTAGCCAGGGCGCCTGGGACAGGTAAAGGTTCCTGTACCATGCTGTCACACTGCTTCCACCATGCCTGCTCTTCCTGACAAAGCTGGGGCAGCTTTGGAGTCAGCCAGAAAACCATATCCATCACATCTTAGGCTACCCAGTGACGTGTGCACATTTAGAATTCTGAGCCCTCTTTTCTCACATAAGCCTCTAATCAGGCCATTGGAACAATCCCGGCATGACCTCATGGCCCATTCAGATGGCCCATTAAAGAAAATGCCTTCGGGAAACTACAAAAGTTATGAGAAATCAATGAGTTTAAAGATGGCGGAAGCTCAGTGCTTTATTCCACACAAATTGCCAAATTGCACGGCTGAACACCTTGAAGCCTTAGAAATAGATCGGCCAATGGATTGGCCTTGCAAGGACTCTACTCCTCTTTTCAAAGGAGCCCAACTAACAGCTGCCTTCGGATTTTTACTTGGAACTCAACTAAAAACCTTATAAACGTGTCAGAACTTGGAGATGAGCAGATCGCACAGCTTGTCTATACAGTGCTGTAGCTACTGTCTTCCTGGGGTGACTTCTTCCTAGGACTTCAGTAAGTGGAATCAGACATTTGGCAACCGCACAGAGAAGACAATGATCAAAATTCTCTTGGAAGACTTAGAAAATGGAGATCCAGGTGGTTCTGTTCATTTGTGAGCCCCGCAGGTGCATCCCTGTTTGATGATGATCCTGTCCTGAATCACCAACAGGAGACCACCTGGCTGTTCACGGGCAGTGTTCTTCAAGGCACACAGCAGGGGGTTGATAAATTGTTCATAAAGCCAAATAAACTATGCTCAAATAAGCGTAATATTCCATCCAAATATTTTGTGACTCATTGGTAATACCTTTTAAGGACCACTTAACAAACAGCAGCAAATAGTGACTTTTTTCACTTAAAAGGTATTTGAGACACAACCCTTACATCTATGCAAATTGAGAGGAAGGCCAGGTAGGTACCTTGAAGCTCTATCCAAAGGAATCTAAATTTTATCTCTGTTTCCTAAAATCCAGTTAATTCCCAGTCCCCCCTGATCTCAAGTCAAACACTCAGGTTGTCTGATTGAGGGTTGGGTCAGAATTACATGCTCATTTCCCTCCCTGCCGCACCCTACATAGGGTGCATCTGTAGTTAACACTCCAGAAACTCTTCCTGCTGCATTCTGATGCCCTGTAAGACCAGCCCAGCCCAGGAGCACCTTGTCCATAAGCACCCTGCCACATGGCTGATATCCTATACCCTCTCCCACCAGTAAATATTAAACTCTGTGTCATTATGCTCTGCTCTCCAAAAACTTACCAGTGATCACAAAGTTCTGTCTGTGGCATTTGGAGATGCCACCAGACTTCCAGTTCTCCCCCAAGATTCCAAGATAAGAACTTTCCTTGTTTTCTTACCTCTCTGGTTGTTCCTTCTCTGTTATGTTCCTAATTTTTTTTCCTTCTTCCTGTGGGTGCTGGAAGTGGGGTGGGGCAATAGCGATCTGTCCTTCAATTTGTGTTCTAGTTGTCCAAGGAATGTTGCCTTTGGAGTGTCCAATTATTGCTTCCAAGTACACATGTTCATTTGTTCATTAAAATATATCAAGCACCAGCTAAGTGTCAGTTACCGTACATGGGGACCGCATTCATAAGACTTAGACATTGCGCTCAAGGGACTTCCTTCCAAACTGCTGTATGGTGCATCACCAAGGGGCTTCTCCATTCTTCAGAATCTTGGGCCTGAAGACTTGGGAGCTTCCTTTGTGCATCATTTTCCAGATTTTGGGCACCTGCTATGATTTCCTCTCAAAACATACAACCTTGCACTTTAATCTATTTGGGGTTCTATTCTTCATACTGCCAGAGAAGACAAATTGGATCCTTGTTGTTTCCCTTGTCACTTGAATTCCTGTCTTCCTCGTACCCTACTGCCCACCCATTTTAAGTACCTAACAGGTCCCCACTCCCTCCTCACCTCTCCCTCTCAGAAACACACACACAAACGATGAATATCTATTGCATGTCATACCAGATCCAGGAGCCTCTGCTTGGTCTTCAGAACTGAACTTCATCTCTTCCCCAGTATTCATCCACTGCCTGCTTCAGAGGTGTCCCCTCAGCACCCCACCCACCTTCTCCCCCTCAGCTATACACCTTTCTTGCCATGTTGCAATCCCCCTCCTGGGATGCCTTCCCAGCTCCTGTTGGCTTCTAATCCCATTCCCCAGGCATAGTTCAAGTCCTGTATCTTCAAAATCCCCCTGTCCTCTCACCATTCTACATTCTTTCCACATTTAGAGTAAATACGATATTCCCTAGCCCTTCATTTTCCACACCAACTGGCACAGTGTCTCCAACCTTCTCTGCATGCTGTATTCACTCCTGGATCTTGTACACTCATTTGCTGAGTCAATGAACAAGAGGCTGATTGAACAATTAGTTCAGGGAAGTCTAGAAACCCTCATCCCAGGATCAGCATGGAATAAAATTTGAAACTGACTATGAGAAGAAAATGCAAACTACTTCTGTGATATTGGAGAGGGGAAAGTTTTCTTAAACAGCACTCCAAAACACCCAAAGTGTATGGCAAAAAAAAGAGTTTGACTCCAAAATTCCGAATTTATATTTAATGAAAAGATATTTGAGATAGTTAGTTACTTGGTAGACAGATGATAGACTTGCCTAAGATATTTGCACCATCCCAAATTCACAAAGGATAAATGTCTAAAATATACAAGGAACTCATTCAAGAAGAAATGAATTATTATTATTATTATAATTTGTTTATATCATATTTATTTATAGTTATGGCAATAGTTAATATAATAACAACATTCATCTACTGTCTGTCATTTGCCAGGCACTGTATGTATTATTTTATTTAATCTTTACAAATCTATGAGGTGTTGCTGTTTTTCCTTATTACAGGCAAGGAAGCTAAGATAGAGTTACATGAGGAAGCTTGTTCATAGTCACACAGTCAATAAATGGCAGGGCCAGGCTGTGTCCCAGGCAGACGGGCTCTAACATAAGTTCTAACTCCAGCTTCCTTGTTGGTATGCTTAGAGGACGTGAAAAGTAATTCACACTTCAGTGAATACTAAGTATAAAAAAGGACCTCAGCTTCCTAATAATCAGACCTGTGCCATTTTTTGTTTTTGTTTTTGTTTTTGAGACAGGTTCTCATTCTGTTGCCTGGGCTGGAATGCAGTGGTGCAATCTCGGCTCATGGCAGCGCCTGCCTCCTAGGTTCAAGCAATTCTCCTGCCTCAGCCACCAAGTAGCTGAGATTACAGGTGTGCACCACCATGCCCAGCTAATTTTTGTATTTTTTTTTTACAAGAGACGGGGTTTCTACTAAAATCCTAATTTTGTATTTTTAGTAGAGATGGGGTAGCTTGATAGCTATCATATTGGCAAAAAAAAAAAAAAAAAATCGCGTTTCTGATAACACCATGGCCCTGGTAGCATTTAGTGAAGATATGAGTGTGTGTTCCCCCTGACCAGCAATGCTGGGAGGACATTCCCAGGGAAAGGCTTACTGGGGAATCAGAGGACCCTGTGAGGGGTCCGTCAGAGCTCCCTGCTGATAGCAACATGCCTGTATTTGGGGGAATGGATGGATGGAATGCAGGGGCTGCCAGCCGTGGAGCGATGAGCAGCAGAGAGGAGCATGAACGAGGGGCATGAGCTGGTGTGCAGACGTGGACAGGTAGAAATGGCATGCCAGTACACAACGAAAAACACAGTATTCATGAACAATTCTATACACAGTCATGTGTTGCTTGACAACGAGGAAGCATTCTGAGAAATGCGTCCTTAGGCAATTTCATCCTTGTGCGAACATTGTAGAATGCACTTCCATAAACCCAGATGGCACAGCCTACTACATACAGAGGCTATATGGTGTAGCCTGTTGCTTCTAGGTTACAAAGCTGTGTAGCATGTTACTCTACTGAGTGCTGTAGGCAACTTAACACATTGGTAAGTATTTGTGTATCCAAATATATCTAGACATAGACAACCTACAGTAAAAAATAGGATATATAAGCTTAAGTATGGTATCACCTGTATAGGGAACTTACCGTGAATGGAGCTTGCAGGTGAGTGAGTGAATGAGTGAGTGGTGAGAGGATGTGAAGACCTAGGACGTTGCTGTCCACTCCTGTAGACTATAAACACTGCACACTTAGGCTACACTAAATTCATCAAAACATGTGTTTCTTTCTTCACTAATAAATTAACTTTGCCTTACTGTAACTTTTTTACTTTAGTAACTTTTATTTTTTATCTTTTTGACTCCTAATAACACTTAGCTTAAAACACAAACAGGCCAGGAGCTGTGGTTCGTGCTGGTAATCCCACCACTTTGGGAGGCTGAAGCAGGCAGATCACGAGATCAAGAGTTCAAGACCAGCCTGGCCAAGATGGTGAAACCCCATCTCTACGAAAAATACAAAAATTAGCCAGGTGTGGTGGTGCGTGCCTGTAGTCTTGGCCACTCAGGAGGCTGAGGCGGAAGAATCGCTTGAACCCAGGAGGCAGAGGTTGCAGTGAGCTGAGATCACGCCACTGCACTCCAGTCTGGGTGACAGAGCGAGACTCCATCTCGAAAACACACACACACACACACACACACACGCACATTATACAGCCGTACAGCTGTACCCAAATGTTTTCTGTAATCCAGCTCCACATCTTGTCCCCATGGAGGGTCATCAGGGGCATAACACACATGGAGCTGTCATCTCCTAGGACAACAATGCCTTCTTCTGGAATTCCTCCTGAAGGGCCTTCCTGAGGATGTTTTACAGTTAACCTTTTTTTTTTTTAAACAAGTAGACGTTGTACACTCTAAAATAATGATAAAAAGTATAATATAGTAATTACATAAACCAGTAAACCAGTAACATGGTCATTTATTATCAATTTCAAGTATTATATACTGTGCATAACTGGATGTGCTAGACTTCTATGCAACTGGCAGTACAGTAGGTTTGTTTACACCAGGGTCACCAGAAATGTGAGTCATGTGTTGTGACATTATGATGGCTACGATGTCACTAGGTGACAGGAATGTTTCTGCACCACTATCATCTCACGGGACTGTGGCACATGTGGTCCATCATTACTGAAATGTGAGGAAGTGCCCGACTCTAGTCCTCACAGATATGGAGGCTCTAAGGACAGATACCAAATGCATTAGATTGGGCACCAATGGGGGAACAGGAGTAGGGAATGGAGGAGAGAAAAGAGTAAAATAAAAAACAAACATGCAAAACTATACATAACTGGCACGGATAATGGTGATAATGCACGTGGCACTGAGAAATACGACAGAAAAATATGATAATTAAGATTTTAAAAAAACAAGCAAAAAGCAAGAAGATATCAAGCACTGATTTCAGGATAACTCATTGAAGCCTCATATTTTAGCTTTGAGACTTAATTTTGGACAATCCACAGACAGAGGTTCCAGTGAGTAAATCACGATTAGGGTAATCCAAAGAGCTCCTTTTCTTCAGTTGTCTGTGGAAAACGTGACATTTTCCTTCAGGTAAAATCCGTGTATGCTGGCTGCCAGCACACAGCCATCTGGCTGGCCTTGGCTGCTGGCCATTGGTCTTGGCTTTGTCCCACCCCTGCAGCAGCCTTCTTCTCCAGGATGGTCAAAGCTCACCCAGAGCAAAGATGCTCTGCACTCAGGAACACTGGATTCAGGCACTGATCCAAGCCCCTGCACAGCTCTGTGATATAAAAATGAGAAGAGGAGAACTTGTCTTTTAGCCCAAACATTTTCCAAACCACAGGCAATTACCATGTCCTTCAGAGTCAAGGCACATTAGGTACATTGATAATAATTCCTGTAATTTTTAAGACCACAAAACATTACAACATTGAAAATTATAAATAGATAACATCGAAGTATGGTGGGAATTCTATTTTGTATGCATGTGTAGATTGACTAAGGGTCTTTTCTTTTTTTTCAGACTGGGCCAGAACCTAGTACCTGTAAGAATCAGCACAGTTCAGCCTTTTGTATCAATTGCAGTTGTATCCATGTATGTGTGTGTGCATTCTTGGATATGCATGCACACACCTGCATGTTACCTACTCAAACCTCAGTGTTCCGATCCTTCTTAGGTGGGATTTTTGAACATTGCATTTACACTGGCCTAAAATAAGTTTGTTGGAGTCATGGGCCTCATGTAGTGGCCAGGCTGGGCTGCAAAGCCATTGGCTATCCAAACATTCAGAAGACCTTTAGGAATCAATGTGTTTTTGTTCAGGAATCTATGTAGAATAGATTTTTCCTAGAACAGTGTTGAGTCAAGAGGAAGCAAAAAACATGCCTTATTATTGGATCAAAATAAAAATAGGAAACTTCCATTGTTCATTTTACCACACCTATTGTTTCAATAACCAGTTTATCAATTCAATTCAGAATCACAATTAGAGCTGGAGGAAACCAAAACCATCACCCACTCCTCTGATTTTGAGGCGGGGGAAATGACAACCCTGCAAGGAGTCTCTTGCCTAAAACTATCCAGCACATAAGGTGTGCAGTTGGAGCCTGCCTTGCATTTGGGGTCCTTTCCATTCATTATACTAAGTCTTTGCTGTTAACAAACACCACTTATTGGGCTCTGATATTGGGGAATATAACACATATGCTATGCCTTGAATGGCCAGGAGGGGGTGCTAGATGTTAGTACAAATAACTAAATACATTCAAAACACTCTACTTTTAAAGCATGAAGCTGGGAGTTGAAAACAAATAGGAAATATAACATATTTTGTATTAAAATGCAGCAGCTTCATGAAGACAGAAATTAATCCCTGAATCATAAACATCCAAGCGGTTCCCTTATGGCACAGGCTCTGGAGACTGATCAGTTTGGTTCAAATTCTTGGTGTGCTCTTTATTAGCTAGGTGACCTCGAGGCATTATTTAACCTCTGTAAGCTTCAATTTCATCTGAAAAATGAGGATAAGTAACACCTACTTTATGTTTGCGAGAAAAGAATACATATATACAATGTTTGACACTCAAAGGGTATTTGCTATCATTTAATGGACCAAGAATTTCTGTTATCATGTTAAAAATTAGTCTTTTAATAAAAGGCCATTAGCTATTTACTTAACAGTGCTAGAGGAAATTTCTATGACTTTTTGAGGTTCACCATAATTAACTGAATGAATACTATTCAACAGTATCTTAGGCTGTTTGCTTACTGGCATAGGAGAGTGACCCTTGAGTTTCTAAAATCTTTCTGAAATTTTCTTCATGATCTCTTATACTTTAAAGCTTAAAAAGAAATATATATAATATTATATACATATGACATACATAGACATATTATATGTTATATAATTTATATTAAAATATTTATGCATATATATGAATATAAAATGGCTGGTAGCCAGGAGTTTGGAATTTGTTAGACTTCAGTTGAAATTCGGGCTCCATTATTTACTTGTCAAATGACCTTGAAGAGTTTAACCTTTTTTTAAGATTCCAATTCTCTCATCTGTGAAATGTGGTTGATTATATCTCCTTTGGAGTATTATTGTAAGAATTAAATTGTGGTAAAGACTAGCTTAGATACCATTTAGTTTAGAAATGAATGAGGTGGCACAATCCCTGGCCCCAGGAGATGAATGATGTATCCAGGGTAAAGGTTATTATTCACATACAGTGACTTTCCCAAGGACATACTACCCCTAAGTGGCAGCGCTTGGATTTTTATTCTGCCTTTTCCAAAGCAATATGTTCTCGGAGCTAAAAGTTCTCATGTCAAACTCTCCAAAGTGTCCCTATTTGGCAGCTCCATCTTGAGAAGTAACCTCTCCCTTCCGCACACTCTCCGTAGGATTGCATTCTTGGCTGCTCATCCTGGGCTGAGGCCCATGACGAGACCACTCCCAGGGCACCAGGCAGCCACAGGGTCGGAGGACAGAGCAGGCAGGAAGTGAAGCTTTGGCTGAGGTTTCTGCGACACACTTAACTTCCCTGGAAACGGTGCCTGACACAGCCTGGCCACAACACTGGCAGGAGATGCTGCTGTTTTCTGGGAACATGCAGGACCCTGTGAGCAGCACAGGACACAGGAACATAAACTGGGGACCGTCCTCCACCCACTCTGGCTTCATATCTTCTCCATTGTTCACTCCTATTTTAGTCCAGGATGATCAGTGACGATGTGCATGAGTTACTCATTCCCATCTATGCCCCAGCCCAGACTGACCATATTAAAATCCTGTTCTTTGCAGAATTTGTCATTTTTCCTTTTAATTTTCTATGGAAAGAACACACGTTATATAATTCAGTTTTATTGGCACCCTTATAAAAGCCTTCTAAACTACATACCTGATAATTTATCCCGTTCAAATATGCATATATTTGTTGCATATATCTGTTGCGTAGGCTGGAGTGCAGTGGCACGATCACAGCTCACTGCAGCCTTGACCTCCCAGACTCAAGTGATCCTCCCACCTCAGCCTCCCAAGTAGTTCAGACTACAGGCGTGTGCCATCACACCCAGCTAAATTTTGTATTTTTTGTAGAGACTGGGTTTCACCATGTTTCTCAGGTTGGTCTGGAACTCCTGGGCTTAACTGCCTTATCTGCCTGCCTCAGCCTCCCACAGTGCTGGGATTACAGGCATGAGCCACCGTGCCCAGCCTCACTGATACACATTAAATGCCTACTATGTTCCAGGCCTTGTGCTGTGTGCTGTTGATACTGAGGTGTGTGCCCCCTTAAGCTTGTTGAAAACACTACTGTCCTGTGTCACTGTGGTCACAAAGTGATACGGAGAGCCCGGACAACCATTTAGAGATGAGGAAATTCTAACAATTCTTAGTAAGAAGATTATTTCCCAAAATGTTGCTAGGGAACATCTCACAGCAGACTGAAACAGAAATATAAGCAACTATCTGCATACTAGAACTTTCTCCCCAAGGCAGTGCTATTTTTTTTTTAACAATTCTTCTATCATCATCATCATAATTCTGACCTCTTGATAGGTAAAGGTACAATTATGAGGAGAAGCAGAAGAACTTTTACATCTGTGAGTTTGCACCTGTCTCCCACCATAGTGAGCCGATCACACCCTCAGGCGCCCAGAAGACTGGCAAGGAGGACTTGATAGAGACAAAAGGAGAGACACAAGAGGGGACAGAGGTTAATATGAAGAGGGAGAGGGCGTGATATAGAGACAGTGATGGCAACAGAAACTAGAAAGATGAAGAGGGATGGAGAGCAGAGTGGAAGTGAGAAGGAAAGAAAATGATTGGGACAGTGGCCATACAAGCAAAAAGAGCAAGAGACAGAGACACATAGAGAGGAGTAGGTCTCTATCATGACCGGGAGAAAGAGAGAGAACAGAGACAGAAAGACAAAACACACAGAGAGAGGGTGAGAGACAGAGGGATAGAGAGACAGAGAGAGATAGAGAGAGGGAGAGAAGATGGAGAGAGAAAACAACAGAGAAGAGAGAGAGACTGTGATAAAAATATAGGGACAGGGAGAGGGACAGGGACTGAGAGAGACAGAGAAATAGGGAAAGATACAAGAAGAGAGAACTGGAGTTAGGGGGAGAGATAGGGAGAGAGAGAACGATAGATCTGGAGGGACAGAAGCTTACACATAGACACACAGAGTGTGGCAGTGTTAGGAAGATAGAGGTAAATATACAGAAATAGTGGTAAACATTGAGATAGAAAAATATATATAAAGAGAAAAATAAAGAAATATGCAGATTTATATATTGTTAAAAATAATATATAAATGTATGTATACATGTATAATATGTTATATAAAATATTATATGTATTTACATACAAAAAAACTAGCCAGAGGTGGTGGTGGGCACCTGTAGTCCCAGCTACTTGGGAGGCTGAGGCAGGAGAATGGCGTGAACCCGGGAGGCGGAGCTTGCAGTGAGCCAAGATCTGGCCATTGCACTCCAGCCTGGGCGACAGAGCGAGACTCCGTCTCAAAAAAAAAAAAAAAAAAAAAAAAAAAAAAAAATGTGTATTTCTAGCTTTCCTTTTCTCTTTATATATTCTATCTGTCTGTCTATCCATACCATTGCCACAATAACGCCATGTAGCAAATATGCCAAACTCAGTGGCTTAGCACAATAATCATCGACGAATTCTTACAAGTGCATAGGTTTGCTAGGCTGTTCTGCTGATCTAAACCAAGCTCATCTCATCTTGGTTGGGCTTGGCCACATGTCAGGCAGCTGCTGGGTTAGCTGGGAGGGGGACTGCCTGGTCAAAGTGCCTGGGTCCGAATAAATCAGCTCCACTACACACAGGGTTTCATCCTCCTGCAGGCTAGCCTGGATTTGTTCTAATGACAATGACAGAAAGCGAAGAGCATATCAGGCCACTTGAGGCCTCAATTCAGAACTGGAGCCCTGTGAGTTCTTTTTGTATTTAAAAAAAAAAAAAAAAAAAAAAAAGGCTGGGGTAATAAACGGCGCCTCTTAATCGAAGGAGCTTTGAATTATCACGAATGAGTTTCACCTCTGGGAAATTTGCAGTGAGCCCACTCTGCCTTGTCTGACTCACAAATGCAACTATGAACCCTGAATCTGAGGACTTTGAAAAATAAGCAATAGCAAGTCAATTGGAGGAGGAAATCGGAAAGTGAAGCACTGTGAATTCACAGTAAGTTTCTTATTTATTTTTCCTCAATTATCCCCTGGCCTGTACTCACAAATAATCAGAAATGCACAACTGTACACCAGGTGAGGACAGAGAGAAAGGGGGACTCTCTGTGGTCAGAGAGCCCTGGTTTTCTCTTTTTCGTCCTTTTTCCATTCTCCTGCAGCCCCCAGGCAATCTGAGTGGCAGTGGCAGCAGCTATGGTGAGCCAGGAGCCTAAAACTCTTAGGAAAGGGATCCTTCTCTCTGACCAGGGAAGCTGTGGCCCTGAGAGAGAATCCTGGTGGCTTTTGTTCTCTCTATATCCTCTCACTGCTTGGCCCTGGAGTCAGACACAATGGTGGGAAATGCAGTGTACTAAAGCCACACCTGTCCGGCCAGAGGACTGGAGGGGACTAGAAAGAACTAGAAAGTATTGCAGAGCGTGCAGAGGGAGGAAGATTAAGAAAGAAACATCATGCAATGATATCTGGACTCCTGGGCTCACCCATTACCTGTGCATGCATAAACACAACCCCAAACAGCTCCAAATCCAAAGGCCTTGCAAACCAAAGCAGGAGTAGGCACTGCCCAGGTCCCAGAATGGCCACTGGGTGGCGCACACACAGGACGGGTCTGACAAGCACTGCAAAGCCTGGAAAACGGAACCAAGGGGAACTGCCCACCAAACACAAGTAGGAACTTGTAATCCCTAACTGGGTCAGTAGCCTGCTAACCAAAAAAAAAAAAAAAAAAAAAAAAACCCTCCACATTCTGTGTAATATTTAAACAATGCCCAGAGCTCTATAACATGATATTCAAAGTGTACGGGATTTAATCCGAAATTACTCCGCATGTGGAGAACGAGGAAAATCTTAGCGTCTCCAAACGGAAAAGCCAAACAACAGATGCGAATCCTGACATGACACAGGTGTTGGAATAACAAAGACTTTAAAGGCGCTATTGTGACCATAGGAAGAAATGGAAAGAGAGGAGGAGAGAAAGTAAATAGATAGGAGAGATACAAATAGAGAAACAGAAAAAGAGATGAATAGAGATAGGCAGATAGAGAGACAGAAATATAGAGATATGAAGAGAGAGACTAAGAAACAGGGGCACCAAAGCAAAATAGAGGAGACTGAGCTGTAAGAGGGAGCTATAGAAGAAAAATGTAAAGGGATGAACAGCAACGGGACAGAGAAAAAATAAATATGGACATAAAGACAGAGATGGAAGAACATAGTGATAGAAAGCAATGCAGGAGATAGAGAAATAGAATAGTAGAGACAGAAATATAGCCAGTGCACATGAAAGCTATAAAGCAATTCATGGTCGTTGTCTAAATTCAATATATCATTAGGGTTGCATAATGCTAATATTCTCCTTTTAACATTTCTCCTAAATTTATTGGTCGTAATACTTCCACAAAAGAACTTTCATTTGGCCGGGCACAGTGGCTCACGCCTGTAATCCCAGCACTTTGGAAGGCCAAGGTGGGTGGGTACTTGAAGTCAGGAGTTCAAGACCAGCCTGGCCGACATGGTGAAACCCTGTCTCTATTAAAAATATAAAAATTAACTGGGCGCGATGGCATGTGCCTGTAGTCCCAGCTACTTGGGAGGCTGAGGCAGGAGAATAGCTTGAACCCGGGGGGCAGAGATTGCAGTGAGCTGAGATCGTGCCACTGCACTCCACTCTGGGCCACAGAGTAAGACTCCAAAAAAAAAAAAAAAAAGAATTTTCATTCTTAAGTTCTGTGGTATTCTGAAAAGTAGTTTGTACAGAACTGGCAATGTAAATGTTTGATTTTTTCCTTTTCTGTTTTCAGAATGAGGTAGTGTCTTAGAAACCTCCAGAGGAGACTTTATTTTGCTATACCATGTTTTTCTTTTTTCTTTTTTTTATATATTATACTTTAAGTTCTAGGGTACATGTGCACAATGCGCAGGTTTGTTACATATGTATACATGTGCCATGTTGGTGTGCTGTACCCATTAACTCGTCATTTGTATATCTCCTAATTCTATCCCTCCCCCCTCCCCCCATCCCATGACGGGTCCAGTGTGTGATGTTCCCCTTCCTGTGTCCAAGTGTTCTCATTGTTCAATTCCCACCTATGAGTAAGAAAATGTGGTGTTTGGTTTTTTGGCCTTGCGATAGTTTGCTGAGAATGATGGTTTCCAGCTTCATCCATGTCCCTACAAAGGACATGAATCCATCCTTTTTTATGGCTGCATAGTTTTCCGTGGTGTATATGTGCCACATTTTCTTAATCCAGTCTATCATTGATGGACATGTGGGTTGGTTCCAAGTCTTTGCTATTGTGAATAGTGCCGCAATGAACATACGTGTGCATGTGTCTTTATAGCAGCATGATTTATAATCCTTTGGGTATAAACCCAGTAATGAGATGGCCGGGACAAATGGTATTTCTAGTTCTAGATTCTTGAGGAATCGCTATGCTATGGTTTTCAAGATTTTGTGTAGGTGTTATTCTTTTGGTGCTTACAATGTCCTACCGATGGTTAGTGAGAGCCACGGCCATTGTTTTTCTTTGAGTAGAGTCCAAGGCAAACCAACATGCCTCACCCTCAGTCCTGTTAATAAAGCAGGTTCAAATCTTCTCAGAGCGGCCCTGGGTGGTTGCCTCCAAGTGGACTTGCAAATGTGAAAAGGAAGGTGATTCAGGGCCCTAATCAGAAGCTTCCTGGCAGGACCAGGTCCTGGAAGCAGTGTTGGCTGCTGCAACTCTGAAGAGCAGGTTGTGAGCCTGCTGTGGAACTGCCCTCTCCCAAGGGCCGTGGCCAGCTGGCACCAGGGTCGGCTTTCCCCACATCTGCACTCCCCCTGCTGCAGGCCTGAGCTCTCCATGCCCCTGGCTCTCTCCTGCAGAGGGCCTGCCCTCAGTGGCCAAAGGAGGGCGCTGGAGAACGGACCTGAGCAGACAGGCAGGAGCTCCTCTGCAGGTCCTCTCAGGCACCACCCCTTCTGGAAGGAAGGCTTGGGAGTCCCCTAAGACAGATCCTCAGTCACTTCTCTCTGCCTGTGTCTCAGAAAGACCAGCTCCTCCTACTGTCTTCTGTGCTAGGGATTACTTCCTTGTTGAGTGGCACCTGAATTTTGAGAGGTTCCTCTGCTCCTCTTCATCTTGTCCCTTTCCTTCCAAGGCCCCGCAGAGGAAGGCATGCGGTGGGCCCTAGCCCTGGTTCTAGCTCTCCTGTCTCCTGGTGAGTGTGCTGCCTACAGAGAGGCTCATGGGTTTTGTTTTGTTCTTTTCTTCTTTTGCAAGGGGTGCCATACTAAGAAATGCCTCATTATATTTTGTGTTGTTTCCATTGCAGCCAGTCAGAAATCTTCCAACTTGGAAGGGAAAACGAAGTCAATCACCGGGCCTACTGGGTCACCTGCTGAAATCACCTGTGATCTTCCTGGAGTCAGTACCTTATACATCCACTGGTACCTACACCAGGAGGGGAAGGCCCCACAGCGTCTTCTGTACTATGAACCCTACTACTTCACGGTTGTGTTGGAATCAGGAATCAGTCCAGGAAAGTATGACACTGCAAGCACAAGGAAGAGCTGGAATTTGAGACTGCAAAATCTAATTGAAAATGATTCTGGGGTCTATTACTGTGCCACCTGGGACAGGCACCATGATTCAGACCTGCCCTACACCACACTAAAAATCGGCCTGTGGTTGCTTCTGGTACACAAGATAGACCAGCCAACTCTTATTTCCTGCCCTGAATTTACTGTATTCTGTACAAAGAGAAACACAGCTTAACTCCTGCTCTCCCCGCTAATATCACACTCCCCTGGGCAGCAGTTGCATCCTGTTCCCCACTCTCCCCCAGGACTTTCCCGAAGACCAAGTTGCCATCTCCAGGCCTCAGCTCAGCAGCCTGGCTGAGAGCAAGGTTCTCTCAGCTCTCCTAGGACATGGGGGAGGCCCACTCACTCTGCTTCCTAGGACAGACAGGTACACCTAGAGTCCAACTGTGAAGCAAGATATTTTGGACAGCAAATGGGAAGGGTATTTATACTGAATCATGTATCCAATCATGGTCCAGAGATCACAGCTGAGAGTGGCGCTTATTCCTTATGTCCAAACAATATACGCAATACTATAATGACCACCAAAACACTAGGCCTAGATATGCAGTTGAACATTCTCGCCCTCTGCCCTCCCTTTTATTCTCACCCTCCTTTCTTACTTCCATGCATGCTTTTATTATTTTTCTCTCCCTCCCTCCCTTCTTCCTTTCCTTCCATCTTCCCTCCCTCCCCCGCTCTTCCTTCCTTCCATCCATTCTCCGTTTCTTTCCTTCCTTCCTTCCTGGCTTTTCTCTCTCTTTCTTTCCTTTTTGGGTACATAATCAGAATACTTTTTCCACAAAATCATTTGAAATAATTTTCCTCTATTTGTTCGTGCCAACATTGGTACAGGTACTTTAAATGTTCAGTCTTCATTTTTATATTTTGGAAATTTGTTGTGTTACTTTGTTTTGTTTCATATTTGTTTTGTATATACAAAACATTTACATGGAACTGAAGTCAAAATTATAGAAGATGCATTTGAAGATTTTAGCATCCATTGTAGAGTTCTCGTTCCTCTTTTCTCCCTCACCCCATAGGTAAAAATATTTTTATGAGTTTTCTTGAACTTTTTAACTTTGTTTGTCATAGCACAGTATGTATCAATTCTATTTAAATGACATATTTATATTTTTTGTTCATATATTTGTTTTTTATACATTTTAATCAATCTCTTATTTTCCTGTGTCCGGATTTTGTGTCTGACTTCTAAAGGTGCACATACTTCATAAGTATGCACAAAGAAATCCATATCATGCATTTGAATGTTTTTATGCATTGATTATTTAATGATGGCATCATTGATCTATCAGGAATTTTTATACAATAATTACTGTATTAGTAATAATAATACTGGCCAGGCCTGGTGGTTCATCCTGTAATCCCAGCATTTGGGTAGTCCGGTTGTTAGGATCACTTGAGGCCAGGAGATTGCAACCAGCTTAGCCAACATGGTGAAACCCTGTCTCTACTAAAAATACAAAAAAGTAACTGGCTGTAGTGGTGCACACATGCGACCCCAGCTACTTTGGATGCTGAGGCAGGAGAATCTCTTGAGCCTGGAAGGTAAAGATTTCAGTGAGCTAAGATCACACTACTGCTATCAAGTTTGGGCAACAGAGTGAGACACTGTCTCAAAAAAGTTAATAATAATAATAATAATAATAATAATATTGATGGTAAATATGGGTACTGACATTCTGGTAGTTAATTTACTAAGTACATTACTTTCTATTTTATTTAATCTATACAGAAACTTCATTAAAGGTTTAAAGTACTGTTGAATTTAACATTAGAAATTCGGGGGTTAATTAACATTTCCTAAGTCATATACTTTAACTTGATAATGATTGGAATCCAAGCTCTGCGATTCTGAAAATGAGATTTGTTAATTCAGTTTGCATTCCCCCATCTTTAGGAGTACTTGCATTTTTTACATTATGGGTCATTTACAGTTCTTCTTTTCTGAATTGCCTTGTCACACTCTTGACCTATTTTCCTTTTGGAAGATTAATTTTTTCTCGTTGGTATGAAAGACTTAATATACACCATTTTAGAGAAACTGACCCTTTATCAAATGTGTTGAAATATATCTTCTCCTATGTTATTATTTTATTTGACAACTTTTGGCGAATTGCACTTTGAAAAATCAAATCTATCAATTTTTCTAGGGTCTCTATTTTGACGTCAGGCTTAGAGAGGCCGATCTCACCTAGAATTTGTATGCAATTCATCATCGTTTAAATCTAATGATTTTCTTTTTATTACAACTTAATTACTACTTGTGACTGCTAAGGTAGAAATGCAACAATATTTGTTTCCATATGGTAGGTCAATACCCAAAAGAGAACTTATTAAATAATTGACTATTTCCTTGTGGATATTAACATATAACTTTATCACATGAGAAAATATTACATACATGTGGTTCTCTTTCTGGATTTTCCACTGTGTTCCATGAATCTTGTCATTCTAGTGCCGGTATTGTCCTTTCTTCAGCGCTGTAGCTTTGTAGTTCTTTTCACATTCTGATGAGGTTTCTCTCATTTTTTTGTTTTAAGAATTTTCTGTGCATTCTAGTGTGATCTCAATCCTCTCCCTTCCCATTTTTAAACCGTGGGACTTCTGTCCAGCAAGACTTTTTCACGCTCCAAGGCAGGCAAGCTCCCCGGCTTCACAAGAACCCTGAGAACTCAGCTTTCAGAGCTGCTCCTATGGCAGCCTCATGTCCTGTTCGTGTGGTCCAGAGGCAGAGGGAGACCAACCAGAGCCCCCTCCCTTTCTCATTCCCAGCTGTGATGACAGCAGAAACTAAACTCTCTGAGCTGGGCCAACACCACAACTGAGAGGGACATTGTTCTACATCTCATTACACATATTTCAAACTTGTGTCTTCTTATAGAGGAGGTGAAAATCTGTGTATGCCCTAGTGAATTTTCACAATTATATTACTCTACTTGTTTTTTCCCCTATATTTCCATCTGTGAATCCAGGTGCGCTGCAGACTCAGTCTGCTTTCTGAGTATAGGGCTGACAAATAAAATATACAATGACAGACAATTTGGAAATTCAGGTAAATAACAAGTTTTTAGTTTAAGTATGTTCCAAATATTGCATGACATGGCACCCTGAACTACTTTAAAAAACAAACAAACTCCTACTTCGATGAACACAAATCCTCTCAAAAAGAGATCACACCCACAGGATCACATACACACACACCCCACACACATACACCCATTCATCTTAGAGCAGAGTCCAAGACCCACCAACACACATGATCCTCAGTCCTTTTTTATTTTATTTTATTTTATTTATTTATTTTTATTTTTTATCACACTTTAAGTTCTAGGATACATGTGCACAACGTGCAGGTTTGTTACTTAGGTATACACGTGCCACGTTGGTGTGCTGCACCCATCAACTCGTCATCTACATTAGGTATTTCTGCCAGTCTATCCCTCCTCCCTTCCCCCACCTCATTACAGGACCCACTGTGTGATGTTCCCTACCCTGAACCCATGTGTTCTCATCGTTCATTTCCCACCTATGAGTGAGAACATGCAGTGTTTGGTTTTCTTTCCTTGCAATAGCTTGCTCAGAATGATGGTTTCCAGCTTCATCCATGTCCCTACAAAGGACATGAACTCATCCTTTTTTATGGCTGCATAGTATTCCATGGTGTATATGTCCCATATTTTCTTAATCCAGTCTATCATTGATGGACATTTGGGTCGGTTCCAAGTCTTCGCTATTGTGAATAGTGCCGCAATAAACATACGCCTTGGGTGATGCCTCCAAGTGCCCTTGCAGATGCGAAATTTCGGCAAGGTGGTTCAGTTCCCTAATCAGAGACTTCCTGGCAGGAGAAGGTCCTGGCATTAGCATTAGCTGCTGCAACTCTGAAGAGCAGGTTGTGAGCCTGCTGTAGGACTGCCCTCTCCCAAGGGCCATGGCTAGCTGGTGCAAGGGTCGGCTTTCCCCACATCTGCGCTCCCTCTGCTGCAGGCCTGAGCTCTCCATGCCCCGGGCTCTCTCCTGCAGAGGGCCTGCTCTCAGCTGCCACAAGAGGGCGCAGGAGAACAGACCTGAGCAGAGAAGCAGGAGCTCCACTGCCGGGTCCTCCCAGGCACCACTCCTTCTGGGAGGAAGGCTTGGGAGTCCCCTGAGACAGATCCTCAGTCACTTCTCTCTGCCTGTGTCTCAGGAAGACCAGCTCCTCCTACTGTCTTCTGTGCTAGGGATCACTTCCTTGTTGAGTGGGACCTGAGTTTTGAGAGGATCTTCTGCTCCTCTTCATCTGATCCCTTTCCTTCCAAGGCCCAAGAGAGGAAGGCATGTGGTGGGCCCCAGCCCTGCTTCTAGCTCTCCTGTCTCCTGGTGAGTGTGCTGCCTATAGAGAGGTTTTGTTTTGTTTTCTTCTTTTGCAAGGGGTGCCATACTAAGGAATGTCTCATTATATTTTGTGTTGGTTCCATTGCAGCCAGTCAGAAATCTTCCAATTTGGAAGGGAGAACAAAGTCAGTCACCAGGCCAACTGGGTCATCCGTTGAAATCACCTGTGATCTTCCTGAAGTCAGTAGCTTCTACATCCACTGGTACCTACACCAGGAGGGGAAGGCCCCACAGCGTCTTCTGTACTATGACTCCTCCAACTCCAGGGTTGTGTTGGAATCAGGAATCAGTCCAGGAAAGTATGATACTTATGGAAGCACAAGGAGCAACTTGAGATTAATACTGCGAAATCTAATTGAAAATGATTCTGGGGTCTATTACTGTGCCAACTGGGACAGGCACAGTGATTCAGACCTGCTGAACACCACACTGAAAATCTGCCGTGTGGCTGCTTCTGATACACAAGACAGAACCACCCCCTCTCACTTCCTGCCACCAAATTTACTGTATGCTGAACAAGAGAAACACAGCTTAACTCCTGATCTCCCCTACAGGATTACACTCCCCTGGCAGCAGCTGCCTCCTGTTCCCCACCCTCCCCCAGGACTTCCCTGAAGACCAAGCTGCCATCTCAGCTAAGCCTCAGCGAAGCAGCCTGGCTGAGAGCAAGGTTCTTTAGTTCTCCTAGGACGTGGGGGAGGCCCACTCACTCTGCTACCTAGGACAGACAGGTACATCTAGGGTCCAGCTGTGAAGCAAGATATTTTGGACAGCAAATGGGAAGGGTATTTATACTGAATCGTGTATCCCATGATCCAGAGATCACAGCCGAGAGTGGTGCTTATTCCTTATGTCTGTAACAATATAAGCAATGCCATAATTACCACTAAAACACCAGGCCTAGATATGCAGTTGAACATTCTCTCCCTCTGCCCTCCCTTTTATTCTCTCTCTCTTCTTACTTACTTCTTTGCTTGCTTTTATTATTTTGCTCTCTCTCCCTTCCTCGTTCCATCCCTCCATCCCTCCCTCATTCCTTCCTTCCCTCCCTTCTTCCCTTTTTCCTTCCATCCATTCTCCTTCCTTTTTTCCTTCCTTCCTTCTTTGCTTTTATCTCTCTTTCTTTCCTTTTTGGGTACATAATCAGAATACTTTTTCCACAAAATCATTTGAAATAATTTTTCTCTATTTGTTCGTGCCAACATTGATGCAGTTACTTTGAATGTTCAATCTTCATTTTTATATTTTGGAAATTTGTTGTGTTACTTTGTTTTGTTTCATATTTGTTTTGTATATATAAAACATTTACATGGAACTGAAGTCAAAATTATAGAAGATCCATTTGAAGATTTTAGCATCCATTGTAGAGTTCTCGTTCCTCTTTTCTCCCTCACCCTATAGGTAAAAATATTTTTATCAGTTTTCTTGAACTTTTTAACATTGTTTGTCATAGCACAGTATGTATCAATTCTATTTAAATGACATATTTATATTTTTGTTCTTATATTTGGTTTTTATACATTTTAATCAATCTCTTATTTTCCCATGTCTGGATTTTGTGTCTGACTTCTAAAGGTGCACATACTTCATAAGTATGCATATGGAAATCCATATCATGTATTTGAATGTTTTTATGCATTGATTATTTAATGATGGCATCATTGGTCTATCAGGAATTTTTATACAATAATTACTGTATTAGTAATAATAATACTGGCCAGGCCTGGTGGTTCATCCTGTAATCCCAGCATTTGGGTAGTCCAGTTGTTAGGATCACTTGAGGCCAGGAGATTGCAACCAGCTTAGCCAACATGGTGAAACCCTGTCTCTACTAAAAATACAAAAAATTAACTGGCTGTAGTGGTGCACACATGCGACCCCAGCTACTTTGGATGCTGAGGCAGGAGAATCACTTGAGCCTGGAAGGTGAAGATTTCAGTGAGCTAAGATCACACTACTGCTATCAAGTTTGGGCAACAGAGCGAGACACTGTCTCAAAAAAGTTAATAATAATAATAATAATATTGATGGTAAATATGGGTACTGACATTCTGGTAGTTAATTTACTAAGTACATTACTTTCTATTTTATTTAATCTATACAGAAACTTCATTAAAGGTTTAAAGTACTGTTGAATTTAACATTAGAAATTCGGGGGTTAATTAACATTCCCTAAAGTCATATGCTGTAATCCAAGCTCTGTGGTTCCGAAAATGAGATTTGTTAATTCAGTTTGCATTCCCCCATCTTTAAGAGTACTAGCATTATTTTACAACTTTATGGGTCATTTATACTTCTTCTTTTGAGAATCGCCTTGTCATACTCTTTGCCTATTCTTCTTTTGGAGGATTAATTTTTTCTCCTTGGTCGTAAGAATTAATATACACCATTTTAGAGATACTGACCCTTTATCAAATGTGTTGAAGGTATTTCTCCTCATTTGTTATTATTTACATTTGGCACCTTTTGGTGAATTTGTCTTTAAAAAAAAAACAATTCTATCAATTTTTCTAGGATGTCTCGTTTGATGTCAGGCTTAGAGAGGCCAATCTCACCTAGAATTTGTATGCAATTCATCATCGTTTAAGTCTAATGATTTTCTTTTTATTACATGTAAGTCAGTATTTGTGACTGGTAAAGTAGAAATGCAACAATATTTGTTTCCATATGGTAAGTCAATACCCAAAAGAGAACTTATTAAATAATTGACTATTTCCTTGTGGATATTAACATATAACTTTATCACATGAGAAAATATTACATACATGTGGTTCTCTTTCTGGATTTTCCACTGTGTTCCTTGAATCTTGTCATTCTAGTGCCGGTATTGCCCTCTCTTCAGCACTGTAGCTTTATAGTTCTTTTCACATTCTGATGAGGTTTCTCTCATCATTTTTTTCTTTTAAGAATTTTCTGTGCATTCTAGTGTGATCTCAATTCTCTCCCTTCCCATTTTTGGACCATGAGACTTCTGTCCAGCAAGACTTTTTCACGCTCCAAGGCAGGCAAGCTCCCCGGCTTCACAAGGACCCCGAGAACTCAGCTTTCAGAGCTGCTCCTGTGGCAGCCTCATGTCCTGCTCCTGTGGCAGCCTCATGTCATGTCATGACCTCTCCCTGTGGTCCAGAGGCAGAGGGAGACCAACCGGAGCCTCCTCCCTTTCTTATTCCCAGCTGAGATGACAGCAGAAACTTAACACTCTGAGCTGGGCCAACACCACAACCGAGAAGGACATTGTTCTATATCACATTATGCATATTTCAAACGTGTGTCTCTATATGCTACTTATAGAGGAGGTGAAAATCTGTGTATGCCCTAGTGAATTTTCACAATTATATTACTCTACTTGTTTTGTCCCCTATATTTCCATCTGTGAATCCAGGTGCACTGCAGATCTCAGTCTGCTTTCTGAGGGTAGGGCTGAGAAATAAAATGTTCAATACCAGACAATTTGGAAGTTCAGATAAATAACAAGTTTTTAATTTAAGTATTTCCAAATATTACATTATATGGCACCCAGTACTACTTAAAAAAAAAAACAAAAACCAAAAAAAACAAAAAAACTCATACTCCTACTTTAACGAACAAAAATCCTCTAAAAAAGAGATCACACCCACAGGATCACAGGCACCCCCTGCCCCCCGCCCCCACAGACACACATACACCCATTTACCTTAGAGCACTGTCCAACACCCATCAACGTACTGATCCTCAGTCCTTTTAATAAAGCAGCTTCAACCCTTCTCAGAGTGGCCTTGAGTGGTTGCCTCCATGTGTCTGCAGATGCAAAAAGGAAGGCAGTTCAGGGCCCTAATCAGAGGCTTCCTGTCAGGACAAGGCCCTGGCTTCAGCATTAGCTGCTGCAAGACTGAAAGGCAGGATGTGAGCCTGTTGTGGGACTGCCCCTCCAAGGTCTGAGCCTGTTAACTCAGGGGTCAGCTTCCCCTACATCTGCAGTCCCTCTGCTGCAGGCCTGAGCTCTCCATGCCCTGGGCTCTCTTCTGCAGACGGCCTGCTCTCAGCGGCCACAGGAGGGCGCTGGAGAACGGACCTGAGCAGAGAGGCAGGAGCTCCTCTGCAGGTCTTCCCAGGCACCACCTCTTCTGGAAGGAAGGCTTGGGAGTCCCCTGAGACAGATCCTCAGTCACTTCTCTCTGCCTGTGTCTCAGGAAGACCAGCTCCTCCTGCTGTCTTCTGTGCTAGGGATCACTTTCTTGTTGAGTGGCACCTGAGTTTTGAGAGGGTCTTCTGCTCCTCTTCATCTTATCCCTTTTCTTTCAAGGTCCCAGAGAGGAAGGCATGCGGTGGGCCCTAGCCCTGCTTCTAGCTTTCTTGTTTCCTGGTGAGTGTGCTGCCTACAGAGAGGCTCATAGGTTCTGTTTTGTTTTGTTTTCTTCTTTTGCAAGGGGTGCCATACTAAGGAATGCCTCATTATATGCTGTCATTTCCCATTGCAGCCGGTCAGAAATCTTCCAACTTGGAAGGGATAACAAAGTCAGTCACCAGGCCAACTGGGTCATCTGCTGAAATAACTTGTGATTTTTCTGGAGACAGTAACTTTTATATCCACTGGTACCTACACCAGGAGGGGAAGGTCCCACAGCGTCTTCTGTACTATGACGTCTCCAACTCAAGGGATGTGTTGGAATCAGGACTCAGTCCAGGAAAGTATTATACTCATACACGCACAAGGTGGAGTTGGATATTGATACTGCGAAATCTAATTGAAAATGATTCTGGGGTCTATTACTGTGCCAACTGGGACAGGCACAGTGATTCAGACCTGCTAAACACCATACTTAAAATCTGCCTTGTGGCTGCTTCTGGTACACAAGATAGAGCCGCCCCCTCTCATTTCCTGCCACCAAATTTACTGTATGCTGAAAAAGAGAAACACAGCTTAACTCCTGACCTCCCCCTAATATCACATTCCCCTGGCAGCAGCTGCCCCCTGTTCGCCACCCTCCCCCAGAACTTTCCTGAAGACCAAGCTGCCATCTCCACGCCTCAGCTAAGCAGCCTGGCTGAGAGCAAGGTTCTCTTAGCTCTCCTAGGACATGGGCAAGGCCCACTCAATCTGCTACCTAGGACAGACAGGTACACCTAGGGTCCAGCTATGAAGCAAGATATTTTGGACAGCAAATGGGAAGGGTATTTTTACTGAATCGTGTATCCAATCATGGTCCAGATATCGCAGCTGAGAGTGGTGCTTTTTCCTTATGTCTGTAACAATACAAGCAATACTAAAATTACCACCAAAATACCTGGCCTAGATATGCAGTTGAACATTCTCTCCCTCTGCCCTCCCTTTTATTCTCTTTTTTTCTTCTTTGCTTGCTTTTATTTTTTTCTCCCTTCCTTCCTCCCTCCCTCCCTCACTCCATCCTTCTATCCCTTCTTCCCTTGTTTCCTTCCATCCATTCTCCTTCTTTTCTTTCCTTCCTTCCTGCTTTACTTTTCTCTCTCTTTCTTTCCTTTTTCTGGTACATAATCAAAATACTTTTTCCACAAAATCATTTGAAATGATTTTTCTGTATTTGTTCATGCCAACATTGATACAGCTACTTTAATTGTTCAGTTTTCATTTTTATATTTTGGAAACTTGTGTTACTTTGTTTTGTTTCATATTTGTTTTGTATATATAAAACATTTACATGGAACTGAAGTCAAAATTATAAAAGAAGATGGATTTGAAGATTTTAACTTCCATTGTAGATTTCTTGTTCCTCTTTTCTCCCTCACCCTATAGGTAACAATATTTTTATCAGTTCACTTGAGCTTTTTCACTCTGTTTTTCATAGCGGAGAATGTATTGCTTCTATTTCAATACCATATTTATATTTTCATTCTGATATTCCGTTTTTGTACATTGTAATCAATCTTTTATTTTCCTGTGTCTGGATTGTGTGTCTTACTTCTAAAGGTGCACATACTTCATAAGTATGCATAAAGAAATCCATATTATGTATTTGAATGTTTTTATGCATTATTTAATGATGGCATCATTGTTCTGTCAGGAATTTTTACACAATAATTGCTGTATTAGTAATAATAATCCTGACCAGGCCCGGTGGCTTGTGCCTGTAATCCCAGCATTTGAGTATTCCAGTCAATAGGAACACTTAGGTCAGGAGACTGTGACCAGCTTAGCCAACATGGTGAAACCTTGTCTCTACAGTAAAGTACAAAAAATTAGTTGGCTGTAGTGGTGCACACATGTAATCCCAGCTACTTTGGATGCTGAGGCGGGAGAATCTCTTGAGCCTGGAAGGTGGAGTTTTCAGTTAGCTAAGATCACACTACTGCTCTCCAGTTTGGGGAACAGAGTGAGACTCTGTCTCAAAAAAACTAATAATAATAATATGATGGTAAATATGGGTACTGACATTCTGGTAGTTAATTTACTAAGCACATTACATGCATATTTTATTTAATCTATACAGAAACTTTATTAAGGATTTAAAGTACCATTGAATGTAACATAAGAAATTGGGGGTTTAATTAACATTCCCTAAATCATGGACTTTAATTTGATAATGATTGCATTCCAAGCTCTGTGGTTCCAAAAATGAGATTTGTTAATTTGGTTTGCATTCCCCCATCTTTAGGAGTACTAGCATTGTTTTACAACTTTATAGGTCGTTTATACTTCTTCTTTTGAGAATCGCCTTGTCATACTCTTTGCCTATTCTTCTTTTGGATTATTAATATTTTCTTATTGGTCATAAGAATTAATATACACCATTTTAGAGATACTGACCCTTTATCAAATGTGTTGAAGATATTTCTCCTCATTTGTTATTATTTACATTTGGCAACTTTTGGTGAACTGAACTTTGATAAAAACACAATAAAATCTATCAATTTTTCTAGGGTGTCTAGTTTGATGTTAGGCTTAGAGAGGCCAATCTTACCTAGAATTTGTATGCAATTCATCATCGTTTAAGTCTAAAGATTTTCTTTGTATTACTACTAAATCACTATTTGTAACTGGTAAGGTAGAAATGCAACAATATTTGTTTACATATGGTAAGCCAATACCCAAAAGAGAACTTATTAAATAATTGACTATTTCCTTGTGGATATTAACATATAACTTTATCACATGAGAAAATATTACATACATGTGGTTCTCCTTCTGGATTTTCCGCTGTGTTCCATGAATCTTGTCATTCTAGTGCCAGTATTGTCCTCTCTTCAGCACAGTAGCTTTATAGTTCTTTTCACATTCTGATGAAGTTTCTCTCATTATTTTTTTGTTTTAAGAATTTTCTGTGCATTCTAGTGTGATCTCAATCCTCTCCCTTCCCATTTTTAGACTGTGAGACTTCTGTGCAGAAAGAGTTTTTCATGCTCCAAGGTAGGCAAACTCCCCGGCTTCACAAGGAGCCCTACTGGGTGCTGATTTCGTTGGGCACCAGATATCAGGGAAATCAGCCCCCAATATTTCAATGTAGGTTATTTTCTGTTTTCCCTAAGTGTCAGCCAGTCTGAGAAATAAAGAGAAAAAGTACAAAGAGAGAAATTCTACAGCTGGGCCACCGGGAGTGACATCACATATCGGCAGGTTCCATGATGCCCACCTGAGCCGCAAAGCCAGTAAATTTTTATTAGGGATTTCAAAAGGGGAGGGGTGTGTGAATAGGGAGTAAGTCACAAAGATCACACGTTTCAAAGGGCAATAAAAGATCACAAGGGCAGAAGGGCAGAGCAAGATCACAAGGCCAGGGCAAAATTAGAATTACTGATGAGTTTCCATGTCCCACTGGGTACATTCTGTCTTGATACTATCTTGATACTATCTTCCTTACCAGGAAACAGGAGTTGAGAGCAGAAAACTGGTCTGACTAGAATTCACCAGGCTGGAATTTCTCCAACCTAGTAAGCCTGAGGGCACTACAGGAGACAGGGCGTATTTCATCCCTTATCTTCAACCACATAAGACAGACACTCCTAGAGCGGTTGTCAATAGGCCTGCCCCTGGGAATACGTTCCTTCCCCAGGGTTATTCCTTGCTGGGAAAAGATTTCGCGATATTTCTCCTATTTGCTTTCTGCAAGAAGAAAAATATGACTCTGTTCTGCCTGACACCACAGTCAGTCAGACCTTATGGTTATATCCCTTGTTCCCTGAAAATTGCTGTTATCCTGTAAGAACAGGTTGCCTAGATTTGATATTGTTCAAACACACATGTTTTACAAATGATTTGTACAGATAATGCAATCATCACAGGGTCCTGAGGTGACATACATCCTCAGCTTATGAAGATGATGGGATTAAGAGATTAAAGTATAGACAGGCATAGGAAGTTATAAGAGTATTGATTGGGGAAGTGATAAATCTCCATGAAATCTTCACAATTTGTGTTCAAAGACTGCAGTAAAGACAGGCGTAAGAAATTATAAAAGTATTAATTTGGGGAACTGATAAATGTCCATGAAATCTTCACAATTTATGTTCTTCTGCTGCAGCTTCAGCTGGTCCCTCCATTCAGGGTCCCTGACTTCCCGCAACAAACCCTGAGAACTCAGCTTTCAGAGCTGCTCCTACGGCAGCTTCATGTCCTGCACATGTGGTCCAGAGGCAGAGGGAGACCAACCAGAGCCCCCTCCCTTTCTCATTCACAGCTGTGATGACAGCAGAAACTGAACTCTCTGAGCTAGGCCAACACAACAACAAAGAGGGACATTGTTCTACATCTCATTATGCATATTTTAAATGTGTGTCTCTATATACTTCTTAGAGAGGAGGTGAAAATCTGTGTATGCCCTACTGAATTTTCACAATTATATTACTGTACTTGTTTTGTCCCCTATATTTCCATCTGTGAATCCAGGTGCACTGCAGATCTCAGTTCACTTTCTGAGGGTAGGGCTGCCCAACAAAACAGACAATACCCAGGGAATTTGGAAGTTCAGGCAAATAACAAGTTTTTGGTTTATGTATGTTCCAAATATTGCATAACATGGCACCCTGAACTACTTAAACAACAACAACAACAACTCATACACCTACTTCAATGAACAAAAATCCTCTAATAAAGAGATCACACCCACAGGATCACAGACACCCCTTCCCCACCTCCACCCCCCGACACACCCATTTACCTTACAGGAGAGTCCAAACCCACCAACATACATGATCCTCAGTCCTTTTAATAAAGCACGTTCAACCCTTCTCAGAGTGGCCTTGGGTGGTTGCCTCCAAGTGCCGTGCAGAGGCAAAAAGGAAGGCAGTTCAGGGCCCTAATCAGAGGCTTCCTGGCAGGACAAGGTCCTGGCATCAGCATTTGCTGCTGCAACTCTGAAGTGCAGGGTGCGAGCCTACTGTGGGACTGCCCCCTCCGAGGGCTGAGCCGGCTGACTCCAGGGTCAGCTTCCTGGACATTTGCAGTGCCTCTGCTGCAGGCTTGAGCTCTCCATGCCCCTGGCTGTCTTCTGCAGACGGCCTGCTCTCAGCTGCCACAGAGGGCGCTGGAGAACGGGCCTGAGCAGAGAAGCAGGAGCTCCTCTGCAGGTCCTCCCAGCACCACCCCTCTGAGAGGAAGGTTTGGGAGTCCCGCAAGGTAGATCCTCAGTCACTTCTCTCTGCCTGTGACTCAAGAAGACCAGCTCCCCCCACTGCCGTCTGTGCCAGAGATCACTTCCTTGTTGAGTAGAACCTGAGTTTTGAGAGGGTCTTCTGCTCCTCTTCATCTGGTCCCTTTCCTTCCACAACCCCAGAGAGGAAGGCATGCGGTGGACCCTAGCCGTGCTTCTAGCTTTCCTGTCTCCTGGTAAGTGTGCTGCCTACAGAGAGGCTCACGGGTTTTGTTTTGGTTTGGTTTGGTTTGGTTTTTTTCTTCTTTTGCAAAGGATGCCCTACTAAGAAATGCCTCATTATATTCTGCCAGTCACATATCTACTAACTTGGAAGCAAGAAGAAAGTCAGGCACCAGGGGGTCAGGGTCATCTGTTGTTATCACCTGTGATCTTCCTGTAGAAAATACCTTCTGCATCCACTGGTACCAACACCAGGAGGAGAAGGCCCCACAGCATCTTCTGTGCTATGACCCCTTCACTCCAGGGATGTGTTGGAATCAGGAGTCAGTCTAGGAAAGCATGATAATTATGGAAGTACAAGGATAAGTCAGAAATTTATACCTCTAAAACTAAATGAAAGTGACTCTGGGGTCTATTACTGTGCCAACTGGGACAGGCACAGTGATTCATACTTGCCCTACACCACACTGAAAATCTGCCTTGTGGCTGCTTCTGGTACACAAGGTAGAAATGACCCATCTCATTTCTTGCCACCAAATTTACTGTATTCTGTACAAAGAGAAACACAGCTTAACTCCTGATCTCCCCACTGATATCACACTCCCCTGGCAGCTGCACCCTGTTCTCCTCCCTCCCCCAGGACTTTCCTGAAGACCAAGCTGCCATCTCCAGGCCTCAGCCAAGCATCCTGGTTCTTTCAGCTCTCCTAGGACATGGGGGAGGCCTGCTCATTCTGCTTCCTAGGACAGACAGGTACACCTAGGGTCCAGTTGTGAAGTGAGATACTTTGGACAGCAAACGGAAAGGGTATTTATACTGAATCATATATCCAGAGATCACAGCCCAGAGTGTTGCTTATTCCTTATGCATATAACAATATAAGCAATACTGTAATTACCACTAAAACACTAGGCCTAGATATGCAGTTGAACATTCTCTCCCTCTAACTTCCTTTTATTTTTCCTCTCTCTACTTTCCTGGTTACTTGCTGTTTTTCTACACGTCCCTTTTTCTGCCCTCCTCTCCCTCCCTCCCTAGTTCCCTTCCTAGCTTGCTTGCCTGCCTGCCTTCCTCCCTTCCTTCCTTCCTTCCTTCCTTCCTTCCTTCCTTCCTTCCTTCCTTCCTTCCTTCCTTCCTTCCTTCCTTCCTTCCTTCTCTTCCTCCCTCCCTTCCTTCTCTTCCTCCCTCCCTTCCTTCCTTCCTTCCTTTTTTCCTTTCTTCCTTTTCTCTCTCTTTCTTTTTTGGGCACACAATCAGAATACAGAATAATTCTCTATATGTTCATGCCAACTTTGATATAGCTAGTTTATTCGTTCAGTTTTCATTTTTATATTTTGGAAATCTGTTGTATTATTTTGATTTGTGTATGTAAAGCCTTTACAGGGAACTGAAGTCAAAATTATAAAACAAGATCAATTTCGAGATTTTAGCTTCTATTCTAGAATTCTCTTTTCTGTATCTCACCCTGTGGGTAACAATATCTTTATTAGTTCAGTTGAACTTTTTCACTTTTTCTCATTTATTCAGAAGTCTATCACTATTACAGAAATTCATCTTTTGCTTGTCATATGTGCAGTATGCATTGTTTCTATTTGAATGGCATATTTATGTTTTTGTTCTGATATTCTGCTTTTATACATCTCAATCAATCTTTTAGTTTCTGATGTCTGCATTTTGTGTCTTACTTGGAAGGGTGAACATAATTCAGAAGTATGCATAAAGAAATCTGTATCATTTCATTAATATTTTATTCATTTATTACTTGATATTGATATCATGATCTATCTGGAATTTTTATACAATGATTACTATAGTAATAATAATATTGATGATAAATATGGGTACTGACTTTCTGGTAGTTACTGTACTAAGCACATTACATGTATATTTTATTTAATCTTCACAGAAACCTTATTGACGGGTTTAAGTACCATTGAATATAGCATATGAGAAATTGAGGGGTTACCTAACATTACCTAAGTCATATACTTTAATTTGATAGTGATTTCAATCCAAGCTCTGGGGTTCAGAAAATGAGATTTGTTCATCCAATTTGACTTGTCTTATCTTTATGAATACTAGCATTATTTTACAACTTTATAGGCCATTTATACTTCTTCTTTTGTGAATTGCCTTTTCATACTCTTTGCCTATTCTTCTGTTGGGGTATTAATTTTTTCTTATTTGTTTGTAAGAATTAATATACACCATTTCCTAGATATTGATCCTTTATCAAATGTGTTGAAAATATTTCTCGTCATTTGCTTTCATTTATTTTCAGCACCTTTTGGTGAACTGAACTTTCTATATTACTTTTAATAAAATCTATCAACTTTTCTAGGGTCTGTATTATGATGTCAGGCTCAGAGAGACCAATGTCACCTACAATTAGTGTGCAATTCATCATCGTTTAAGTCTGATTTCCTGTTTTCAGTTTTATTACAAGTAAATCTCTAACTTTTTAAGTTAGCCACCCAAGAATATTTGTTTCCATATGGTAAGTCAATTCCCAAAGGAGAACATAGTAAATAATCAAGTATTTCCTTGTGGATATTAACATACAACTTTAGGACATGATAAAATATTACATACATGTGACTCTCTTTCTGGACTTTCCACTGTGTTCCATGAATCTTTTCAGTTTAGTGCCTCTCTTCAGCACTGTAGTTTTATAGTTCATTTTATATTCCAGTGGAGATTGTTTCTCTCATTACTTTTTTGTTTTAAGGATTTTCTGTGCATTCTAATGTGATGGCAGTTCTCTCCCTTCTCATTTTTAAACCATGAGAGTTCTATCCCAGGCAGGATTTTCCTGGCTCCAAGGCAGGTGAGCTTCCCTCCTTCACAAGGACCCCGATGACTCAGCTTTCAGAGCTGCTCCTGTGGCAGCCTCAAGTCCTGTACATGCGGTCGAGAGGCAGAGTGAGACCAACCAGAGTCCTCTGCCTTTCTCATTCCCAGCTGTGATGTCAGCAGAAACTGAACTCTCTGAGCTGGGTCAAAACAGCAACCAAAAGGGACGTTGTTCTACATTTTATGAATATCTTAAACATGTGTCTAAATTTTTTTTTTTTTTTACAGAAGAGGAGAAAATCTGTGTATGCACTACTGAATTTTCACAATTATTTTACTATACTTGTTTTATCACCTATATCTCCATCTATGAATCCAGGTGCACTGCAGACATCGGTCAGCTTTCTGAGGGTACGGTTGCTAGGTAAAATATGCAATACTCAGGAAATTTGGAAGTTCAGTTCAATAACAAGTTTTTAGCTTAAGTATGTACCAAATATTGCATGACATGGCACCCTGTATTACTTTAAAAAAAGAAACAACTCACACTTCTACTTGAATGAATGGAAATCCTCTAATAAAGAGATCACACACACGGGCACACATTCCCAACACACACACACACACATACACACACACACAAACTCACACAGGATCACACATACACCCGTCCCACCCCCACACATCCATTTACCTTAGAGGAGAGTCCAAGACCCACCAACATGCCTGACCCTCAGTCCTGTTAATAAAGCAGGTTCAGACCTTCTCAGAGTGCCCCTCAGTGTTGCCTCCAGTGTCCTTGCAGACGTGAAAAGGATGGTGGTTTAGGGCCTAATCAGAAGCTTCCCCGCAGAATGAGGGCCGGGCAGTGGACTTACCTGCTGTAACTCTGAAGTGCTGGGTGTGAGCCTGCTGTGAGACTGCCCGCTTCAAGGCCTGAGACTGTTACCTCCAGGGTCAGCTTCCGCCACATCTGCACTCTCTCTGCAGCAGGCCTGAGCTCTCCACGCTCCGGGCTCTCTCCTGCAGAGGGCCTGCTCTCAGCTGCCACAAGAGGGCGCAGGAGAACGGACCTGAGCAGAGAGGCAGGCGCTCCTCTGCGGGGTCCTCCCAGGCACCACCCTTGCTGGGAAGAAGGCTTGGGAGTCCCCTAAGACAGATCCTCAGTCACTTCTCTCTGCCTGTGTCTCAGGAAGATCAGCTCCTCCTACTGTCTTCTGTGCTAGGGATCACTTCCTTGTTGAGTGGGACCTGAGTTTTGAGAGGATCTTCTGCTCCTCTTCATCTGATCCCTTTCCTTCCAAGGCCCAAGAGAGGAAGGCATGTGGTGGGCCCCAGTCCTGCTTCTAGCTCTCCTGTCTCCTGGTGAGTGTGCTGCCTATAGAGAGGTTTTGTTTTGTTTTCTTCTTTTGCAAGGGGTGCCATACTAAGGAATGCCTTATTATATTTTGTGTTGCCTCCATTACAGCCAGTCAGAAATCTTCCAATTTGGAAGGGAGAACAAAGTCAGTCACCAGGCCAACTGGGTCATCTGCTGAAATCACCTGTGATCTTCCTGAAGTCAGTAGCTTCTACATCCACTGGTACCTACACCAGGTGGGGAAGGCCCCACAGCGTCTTCTGTACTATGACGCCTCCAACTCCAGGGTTGTGTTGGAATCAGGAATCAGTCCAGGAAAGTATGATAGTTATGGAAGCACAAGGAGCAACTTGAGATTGAGACTGCGAAATCTAATTGAAAATGATTCTGGGGTCTATTACTGTGCCAACTGGGACAGGCACAGTGATTCAGACCTGCTGAACACCACACTGAAAATCTGCCGTGTGGCTGCTTCTAGTACACAAGACAGAACCACCCCCTCTCATTTCCTGCAACCAAATTTACTGTATGCTGAACAAGAGAAACACAGCTTAACTCCTGATCTCCCCTACAGGATTACACTCCCCTGGCAGCAGCTGCCTCCTGTTCCCCACCCTCCCCCAGGACTTCCCTGAAGACCAAGCTGCCATCTCAGCTAAGCCTCAGCGAAGCAGCCTGGCTGAGAGCAAGGTTCTTTAGTTCTCCTAGGACGTGGGGGAGGCCCACTCACTCTGCTGCCTAGGACAGACAGGTACACCTAGGGTCCAGCTGTGAAGCAAGATATTTTGGACAGCAAATGGGAAGGGTATTTATACTGAATCGTGTATCCCATGATCCAGAGATCACAGCTGAGAGTGGTGCTTATTCCTTATGTCTATAACAATATAAGCAATGCCATAATTACCACTAAAACACCAGGCCTAGATATACAGTTGAACATTCTCTCCCTCTGCCTTCCCTTTTATTCTCTCTCTCTTCTTTCTTTCTTCTTTGGTTGCTTTTATTATTTTTCTCACTCTCCCTTCCTCCTTCCATCCCTCCATCCCTCCCTCCCTCCTTCATTCCTTCCTTCCCTCCCTTCCTCCCTTTTTCCTTCCATCCATTCTCCTTCCTTTTTTTCCTTCCTTTCTTCTTTGCTTTTATCTCTCCTTCTTTCCTTTTTGGGTACATAATCAAACTACTTTTTCCACAAAATCATTTGAAATAATTTTTCTCTATTTGTTCATGCCAACATTGATACAGCTACTTTAATTGTTCAGTTTTCATTTTTATATTTTGGAAGTTTGTTGTATTACTTTGTTTTGTTTCGTCTTTGTTTTGTATATATAAAACATTTACATGGAGCTGAAGTTAAAATTATAAAAGAAGATTCATTTGAAGATTTTAACTTCCGTTGTAGATTCCTCGTTCCTCTTTTCTCCCTCACCCTATAGGTAACAATATTTTTATCAGTTCATTTGAGCCTTTTCATTCTGTTTTTCATAGCGGAGTATGTATTGTTTCTATTTCAATGCCATATTTATGTTTTCGTTCTGATATTCGATTTGGGTTTTTATACATTTTAATCAATCTTTTATTTTCGCGTGTCTGGATTTTGTGTCTGACTTCTAAAGGTGCACATACTTCATAAGTGTGCATAAATAAATCTATATAATGTATTTGAATGTTTTTATGCATTGATTATTTAATGATGGCATCATTGATCTATCAGGAATTTTTATGCAATAATTACTGTGTTAGTAATAATAATACTGGCCAGGCCCAGTGGCTCATCCTGTAATCCCGGCATTTGGGTAGTCCGGTTGTTAGGATCACTTGAGGCCAGGAGATTGCGACCAGTTTAGCCAACATGGTGCTGGCACCAGCTGCACCCTGTTCTCTACCCCACCCTCATGAGTTACCTAAAGTCTAAACTACAATCTCCCAGCTGTGTCAGCCATGCAGCCTGGCTGACAGCGAAGTTCTTTCAGCTCTTCTAGGGGCTGATGGAGACCCATTCCTTCTGCTTCCTAAGACAGACAAGTTCCTCATGGACTGATCTGTAGAGGGATACATTTAGGAAACTCTATAGGAAGACCAGCTGCTCTCAAGCATTTATCCAATTATTGTCTATAGATCATGGCTGAAATAGTGCTTATTCACTGCTCAGGATAAATGTTGGAATAACAACTTTGCACTTCAATAAGACACCTAACATGTATCAGATCTGCTATCTTTTGAACAAACTGATATTTTTGTTGACATATCAAATCATAGTATTATTGGTTTGCATGAGAATGGGTAAAAAAGTGATTGTCATAGATATGCCAACCTACAAATCATATCACAGGTTTTGCACCATCGCAAGCATCCCTGCTGTAATGTGAGCATCTGAAGGATCTGACGCTTGCCTTGCAGCAGAATTCACTCCATCTCCCCTCTGGATATTAGACTGATAATTTGGATCAGGTCTCAGCATGGGCCATTGGGGAAGACTACAGCCCTGCTGAGCGATGGAAGGATTATCCACTCAAGGAGTTCACACATCCTGGCCGACATGGAGAACATGACTAGAACTAGATTTGGAGGGTGCTCGCTGGTGGATTGTGGAATGTAAGCCTGAAGAAGCAGAGTTTAATCCTACAGAGGTATTTTCATAATCTATTACCCTGACAGGGCTCCTGGTGTTGGTCCTTAGACACTCCTGGGATGGCTCCATGGAAACATGCAGGAAACCTTGGTCACGTGACATGATACGGAGATGTCAGAGTTGCCTGGACGGAGTTATGGAGGAAGGCATGAAAAGACTTCGAGAGGTAGGCATGCTAGAGTGGACTTTCCCACTAAACCTGAGAACTCACTGGATAACTGTATTCCCTGCGAGAACCCAGAGAACCCTCTGAATTAGGAAGACAAGGCATGTTCTGAAATAGGAGGCATCAGCATTCTTGAGAGTCTCGGTGGACGCTGTGCCCTGTGGGGATGACTATAGGAGATGCTGTTAAGGAATTAGCTCCCTAGAGTCAATGGAAATGATGTGATTTCAAAATAAGAGTCCAAATGGGCAGAATTAGTGTGAGAAGACGTAAAGCCAGAAAAGCAGCCAAGGAGCTCTGTTCAACAGAAATCTGGGGTGACAACTAATAAACCACAGTGTTCCTAAGGGTAAGGAAATTGGGCTACCACAATGGTATTCCACATATATTTTCCATATATACATGTATATACATATCTCATCTATATATGTAATTGGAACATATTAAGAGAAGATGAATGAAAGAATGATGTCAGCTCCTCCCATTCTCCAACTCAGAGTCCTTTGAATGAAGGGGAAGGCAGATTGTCTTGAGGGAGAACCTTGTAATGTTCTAGCAAGTATATATGGTAGTGATTCTCTGAGCCTTTTCCCGCAAAAGATGGAAGACCAATTACCTGAGAAATTTATACATCTAGGGAAGGAGAATAACCAGGTCTTTCAAGGCTGTTGGAGACAGCATCTGAGCTAACTTTGATACCAAGAAACCCATATTGTCAACGTGGTCCCCCATTAGAGTGAGGACACATAGAAGCTCCCACTCTAATGTTAGTTTTAAAGGCCCAAGTCTATCTAAAAGTGCAATCCCATAGGTGGATGGACTGACTGTGGTGTCTACCCTGTGTCTGAGAATATCAGAGTGGATGTGATGAATGGACATAAAACAAGGAGGCTGCCCTCCACTCCTGGATAGTCCAGGCAGGCTACATTCCTTTATTCCATTTGGAACCCGTATGGCTTATTCTCTTTCACTGACTGGAGCTCACACTCTGGCTATTGTAACCTGTCTTAAATCTTTTTCTCTTGAAAATGTCTTGACTTTGAGGCAGGTCTTAGAAAATGACTCTTCCTGTCTCAAAATGCAGTCCTTCATTCTAATTGGTGAATTGGAAGCACATGGCTAGTGTAAAGAATAAGAAAGTAATTAGGAAACAGCAGGAGAAGAAAGCAGGTAAGCAACACTTACTGTGAATAATTAATTTCTGTTTAGAAAATATCACAGCTGATGTGTCAAAGGCCCTAGTATGCAGGAATGAGATGAAACAAATGTGGTCATGAGGAAGAGGTTTCTGAATAATGACAGAGAAGCTTGAGAAATCCAGAGTCCAGAATACTGAAGGGGAGCAGTACTGGGTTCATGTGTATCTGGTTTCTCGTCTATTGGATCCTCTTTCTTCCAGAACCCTAAACCTTGAATCAGCCTGGCTCCTAGAAGAGTGTTTCTCAAAGTGAACTCCATGGACCACCTGAATCAGAAGCACGTGAGGCTTTTAATAATAATAATAATAAAGTACAGGTTCTGGGAAGCACCCAACACAATAAGACAGAATCTTGGAATGAAGGGTGAAAAGGTGCATTTTAAAATAACCTCCAGAGCTGATTCTTATTCAAACTGACTTTTGAAAACTGCTGCGCTGGTGGCAAGAAATCAAGGGACTGTCCTGAGCCTGACACATGAAGGTGTTCTGGAAAGCTGCTCACGGGCTCCCTCGCAGCTCACCAAATCCACCTCACTCTAATCTCTCCCAACCCCTCAAACTGCTGCTTTGACAGATTCTCACACTTTTGCATGATAATCCCACAACCGCAGCTCCTTCTGGCTTCCTGTGACCTCAGGCAAGAAAAGGTTGTGTGCTAAATGAATCTGCTTTAACTTGCTCTCCTTCCTCGGGGATCACACCTTTTTAAGAAAGCCTGTCCCTTACTTTGAAGCATAAACATATTCTCGTTTTTATTCTCTCAATACCTTGAAGGTTTTCTTCTGCACATGTATTTGTTTGATCTACCTTTTGTGCGTGGGGTGGGAGTTAGGAATCTTAAAGTGGAGAGCCAGTTTCTCCCCAAATTACTGACCTAACCCATCTTTAACTCTCAGTTCAAGGCCACCTTTGTGATGGTGAAGTTTCCATATGCTCACTCAGCCCCTTCTGCTCTCTCTTCTTCTCCACTGTGCATGTTGGCTTGTACTTTTGCCAGTTTCTCTAAAGACACAGCCAGAGGTGGGGTGGCTGTGTGTGCACAACTTCAACTTTACATATGGGGCTGAGTCCCTATGTAGTGTATTCTTGTGCCAAGAGCACAATATGTTAATTACTATAGCTTTTAAAAAAAAATTAAGAGTTTTTCATAATCAAATTAAGGCATAATTTTATTGAAGAATAAACCCCTAATATATAGGTACACTTATTTATAACTATGAACCATGAACCAGAATAGAAATGCATCATGTATATTACAAAACATAGCAAAAATAAATAGGGGTAGGGAGGTGCAGATGTTGGTCAAAGGATATAAACCTGCAGTTCTATGATGAATAAGTTCTGGACATCTGGAATACAGCATGGTGACTATACTTAGTAATACTATATTGTACACTTGAAGCTTACTGAGAGTCAGTCTTAAGTGTTCTCACCATACAAACCCAAAGGTAATGATGTGAGATGATGACTGTATTAATTAGCTTGATTGTGGTAACCATTTCACAATGTATACATTTGCCAAAACATTATGTTGTATACCTGGAATATGTAATTTTATTTATCAATTATACCTCGATAAAGCTGAAATAGAGGATTACTAATTCCCACAAAATAGATTTAACAAAAAGTTTTATTCAACAAACAGTGCTATGAAGTTGTAAATTGGAAACAAAATTCAATTTAATCCACAGTCTTCTTATCAAAACCCTTCAGTGGCATTCCTCTTTCTGGTGTCCCAGTCTTGTCAATTTCACTAATAACTGTCATCCTGTGAACACCCAATTTATCCTACATGACAAAGTGACAAAGTCCTATTACATGAGTTCTCAGATTCTAGGATGGCCAGAAGAGCGCTGTCCTGGGTCAGATAAATCACGTGGAAGATGCAGAGGATGCGTGACTTTAAAGGTCCAGCCCTCAGTCGCTGGATCTTCATGCAGGGGCCGCCTCAGCCTGGATTTGCTCTTCCCCACCACTGCAGCCATACCCCAGGCTGGCTGAGGTCTGCTTCCACCTGGGCAGTGACTGGATGACATGGGATGAGGGGACACACCTCTCCCTCGCTCAGCATCGCATTTCTCTTTCCCTGGAGATCTGGGATCTTGGTCAGCATCCTTAAAAAGCCACCCAAGGGCTTGAGAGGGCAAGCCCTCCTACATCTTGACTGCGTTTTGCCCAAGATTTTTCCCGTTATTATTTTAAACATGTGTCTAATTTAGACAAATAGAACCTGCAAGTGCTACATGGAGAAGAGCACAGGCACACCTAATTGGGAAGACAAGTAGAGGAAAGGAAAGCAAATGCCACCAGACAGAATGTGTGGCTGCAGGTTTACTGCAGATGCTATTAGAATCTATGGTTGGGCTGGGTGCAGTGGTTCACACCTGTAATCCTAGCACTTTGGGAGGCCAAGGTGGGCAGATCACCTGAGGTCAGGAGTTCAAGACCAGTCTGGCCAACATGGCGAAACCCCATCTCTACCAAAAATACAAAAGTTAGCAAGGTGTGGTGGCACGCACCTGTAATCCCAGCTAGTCGGGAGGCTGAGGCAGGAGAATCGCTTGAACCCAGGAGGTGGAAGTTACAATGAGCGGAGATCACACCACTGTACTCCAGCCTGAGCTAAAGAATGAGACCCTGTCTCAAAGAAACAAACAAACAAACAAAATATATGGTTGGCTGTTGCTAACAACTTTTGAGTCTTTAATGATCGCAATTGAATTAAAACGGTTAAAACAGCAATGAAGAGAAACATAGTTTTGAACACTGACAACACAAAATAACTTATCCATGTAACCAAAAGCTACCTATTGCCCCCAAACTATTGAAATAAACAAACAAAAAAATTAGAAAATGGAAACTTTACAAAAATTATTCTCACTAATGAGGTTGTCCAAAAGTCAACCAAATTTATTATAGAATAGTAATAACCAAGCTTGTGCATAAATCAGTGATGCCGTAAGTATCCTGTAAGCATTACTGAAGTTTTTTTTTTTTTCCTATTAAATTTACCTTCAAGATAAGCCTTCAGGATGAGGCTTTACACTGCACTTCATTATGCAATGCCATGTTGACTTGGTATATTACCTCAGATGTGACTCTAACATGGTTTGATTTGTTATGACGAGACTAAAGTGAAACATATCACTGTTTTCATGTGCATATTGCACCTTATAAGCACAAGGTACAATAAATAGCCAATTTGAATATGGAAAACAAAGGTAGTGGTTATAAATTTTTTCTCCTCCAAAATAATATTTTTCTTACTGCTAAAAATATCTAAAAAATAGAGAAATATTAAAGACAAACAATTTGCCCATTTTCATAGCTCACTGTCTGTATTTTGCACTTTCTACCTGTCGTTTCCCTGTGTTGACATGTTCTGACCATAGTTGTCACTTTCTTTTCCATTAGTCTAGCCCACCACTGGGCTAGAGGTCTACAGAGGGTATAAATGATAGCTCCAGAATATCCCTCTGTCAAAATGTTCTGCTTGCTTTGTATTTGACCACCTTCTCACCAACTCTGCACAACCCTAAGCCCTGCATGTGAGAATGCTGAAAACTGGAATCATGACTTTCAGTTTTTGCCACAGGAGGGAAACTCAGGAACTGGGTTTGGTGGTGGGAGCCCAGGGACTCACAACTTCCCTTCCCAAGTCAGATCCCTTTTCTTGCCATGCCCACAGCCTTCCCCTCATGGCCATCTCTTTGACTACTCAGGAGGTCCTGGGTATCATTAGCAAAGCTGAAAATTGACCTTCATTTCAGTAGGAAGTCAAGGCTGGGTCTATTTCTCCAAGCCTCTGGCAGATGTGTCCTTCCCAACGCCCTGTCTTCACCATTTCCAAGGACATGCCACTGGCAGAGAATGAGCTAGTCCTGCCTCCAGGCCCTCTCTGTCTGCTGGTTTGACTTAGCCTTCTTCTTTTGGACACACACACACACACACACACACACACACACACACGCACGCACACACACCCACACCTGGTTCTTGAAAACTGCATTAGTCCCTATAATTTTTACTTTGTGCAAACCCCAGAGATCATTTACTGGAACCCATCCAGTTTCCAGGTGCAATAACAACACCCCACATTTCCTGAGCATGGTCTATGCAGCTGGGACTGTGCTGTGTGCTCTGCTCACATTCTCCTGTTTACTCTCCACGTGGCCCCATGACACCCCTCTTTACAGATGAGGGAAAACAGGTGAAATAACTTGCCCAAGACTACACAGCTATCATGTTATTTTAGGGCACTGAAAAACTCCTTCTACTAGGACCTCTGGGTGCCATGCTCTGAAGCTGGCTCAGACGTGGGCATGGGTTTTTGTCAGGGATTGCTGTTTTTTGTTTGTCCCTTCCTCTGGAGCAAGCAGCACACGCATTGTTCTCTGAGTATAGGATGGTTACATGAAGCAGGAGGTTTGTCACCAGTCAGGCCTGGCTTCTGTCCCAACTCTGATTCTCCTTAGGTGTTACAGCCTTGGAAAAGCTACTTTAAAAAACAGCCTTACTCCTTCATTTCTAAATTGGAGATAATATTTATCCTATAGAGTTATTTAAGGATTTAATAAAGCAATGACCATAAACCAATTAGTGCAGTCCAAGAGTTTCGCTAATTATACCATCAACACTCTTTAAGCCTTTTTTAGAACTCTAGCTATTGGTCATCTCACCCTTCATCTTGTGGTCAGATTTCTGTCTCTCCTCTGGGACTTCTTTCTTCCTCCCCCATTTCTCTCATTGGTTACCTCCTTGCACCACAAGGGAAACAGCAGTTCAGGCCCTAAGCTGGCTGTTACCATAACTCAGAAAAGTGTGGCTTAGGTCCACAGTTTGAAACAGGTCACTCTGGGCTCCTCTCCCCTGGTCAGGATCAGAGATGTGCTGGGCCGCCTTGCCTTCCTTTGGTCCATCCTGTTTCCAGGTCAGTCTCTTACCTAAGGACCTGTGGAGAGGTGGCGAGGCTTTGGGTCATCCCTACCTCACTGCTGTCTCCCTGACAGCTGGCTGGTGGCTCATCAGGCCGAAGCAGCTGGCCTATGTCCTGGGGCGCTAGGGAAACTCGGTCATCCTGCAGTGCTTGGTCTGCACCAGGATCAGCTACATCCACTGGTACCGGCAGCAGAAGGGCCAGGTCCCTGAGGGGCTCCACCAGCTGGCCATGTCCACGTTGGATGTGCAGTGGGATTCCATCTTGAAAGTAGATAAAATCACAGCCAAGGATGGCAGCAGCTGTACCCTGGCAGCGCTGAAGCTGGAGACAGGCATCGAGGGCATGAACTACTGCACTGCCTGGGACCTGAGCAGCCCTGCACGCCACCCCAGGCCTGCACAAAAAGGACTCTTCCTCCAAATCCAACAAGGCCTTGGGCATTTTCACTAACTCTTGGTCCCTTGGCTTTCTCTGGGGCATAGAAGCAAAAAAGTCCTGTCCCCTGTCCCTCACCTCCCCATCTATCCTGGAGGTCCCTTCCGCAGTCCCACTATGGACGAGGCTCTCAGCCTGTGCAGATTCAGTGATCTATCTCATTGAAAGGGGCCTGTTTAAAGATGTTCCCGTTCATTGTCTCTGAAGCCTTTGCAGGATGATCTGTGCACCTGAATCTGGGTGCCACTAGCCACATGTGGCTATTGAGCATGGGAAACATACCAAGTACAATAGTCCAAGCTGAGATGGGCTGTATGTCCAAAATCACATTTTGAAGATCTAGTGTTAAAAAATGAAATAAATTTTATAATGATCAAACGTTGAAATGATTATATTTAGGTATCTTGGACTAAAACCAATAGCATTAAAACAAATTTTACCTGTTTCTCTTTACTTTGTTTAATGCAGCAACTAGAAAAATTTAAGTGTGTGACTCACCTTGGTGACTCACGTTTATTTCTATTGGACAGTACTGTTAGAGACTGATCATTTAAGAGTCTGACCATCTCCCCTGAAGAATGCACAAATCAAATATTTTGGAAGAGATTTCAAGGGTGGAGGGCTGGCTGAGATTTACCCCAAAATGGTTGAAAAGCTGAGACTGGAAGCCTACCCCTGTTTCCAGCTTCCAGGCTCTGGGCCCTGGGACTGTTACCATTTTGCAATAGAGTCAGCAATTAGAAGCATAGGAAACAAGATTGCGCACTCCTCAGTACGTTCATCGGTGGGCAGGCTGCACAGGAACTCATGTGCATAGACGGTTGCCATGGCAGGGTGAGCAATACTCCCTGGATGAGACACTGGGACTTTGCCTTCCACTTCTCCTTGAACAGGACCCCACTGTGGAGCATGTGTGTATCCCAAGCTTCTCTAGACTTTTGTTCTCCCATCTGACAAATGAGGGGGTTTAGCCAAATGTCTGCTAGGTCATGTGACTGTGATTTTTATATTAAAGCAAAGCCATACACATAAGATCACTCTGCCAACTACCTTCGTATAAAGCAGTCTTCTTTAACAGAAAATAAATGAAAGAAAACCTGTGTTACTGATCCTCCAGCACTAAACAGGAAACCCCTCTGCCACTCTATGTGCAGAAGAAAAAGAAATTCTTTGAAGTCTAAGCTGAATTTAAATGCCTTTTCAAAGGAACGCTTAATATACTGTTGATGAGAATGTAAATTAGTACAACTTCTCTGGAAAGCAGTATGGACATTTCTCAAAGAACTAAAAACAGAACTACCATTCAATCCAGCAATCCCATGACTGGATATCCATCCAAAGGAAAAGAAATTATTATATTAGACCACATTCATACATTTATTATGGCACTGTTCATAATAGCAAGAATATGGAATCAACCTAAATGTCCATCAGTGGATGACTAGATAAAGAAAATGTGGTACATATACACAGTGGAGTACTATTCATCCATAATAAATGTGGTATATACACATAATGGAATACTACTCATCCATACAAAAGAATGAAATCCTGTTTTTTGCAGAAACATGGAGGAAACTGGAGGCCACTATCAAAAGTGAAACAACTCAGCAATAGAAAGACAAATACTAGATATTCTCACTTGTAAGTGGTAGCTAAATAATGTGTACACATGGACATAGGGTATGGAATGAGACATTGGAGGCTTGTAAAGGTGGTGGGGGGCAGAAGGAGTACAGATGGAAATTAAGTAATTTCACATCACAATGCGTATTATCCAGGTGTGGGGTATACTAAAAGCCAAGACTTTACCACTATGCATTATATGTGTGTAACAAAATTGCACTTGTACCCCTTAAAGTTATACAAATAAAAACCAAAAACAAACACCTTTTCAATGGAAGATTGAAAGTTTATGTGTGACTTGATGACATTAGTAAAAAAGATGAATGAATGTAAAGTCCAAACAATTTTGAAGGAACTCAGTCCATCGCATTCCTTCACTCATTGTCCACCTCTCTCAACTTCTGTTTTTGTGCTAGAGATTGATAATTAAGACACGCCTTGCAGGCTGGGCACTGTGGCTCCTGTAATCCCAGCGTTTTGGGAGCCGAGGCAGGAAGATCACCTGAGGTCGGGAGTTTGGCAGCAGCCTGACCAATATGGAGAAACTCCGTCTCTACTAAAAATACAACATTAGCCAGACGTGGAGACTCACGCCTGTAGTCCCAGCTACTTGGAAGGCTGAGGCAGGAGAATCGCTTGAACCCGGGAGGTAGAGGTTGGGGTGAGCCGAGATCGTGCCATTTGCACTGCAGCCTGGGCAACAAGAGTGAAACTCTGTCTCAAAAACAAAACAAAAAAAAAAAAAAAGCAAAAGAAAAAAAGCCACGCCTTGGTTCTGAAACAGCCCAGTGTCTCCAACCTCAGTGAAGGCTCAGGTCACGGCTAAGGCCTTCCAACTTGTGTGAGAAGGACAGAGGCTGTACAGCAGTAAACTTTCATTCTGTTTTGGGGTTGCTCCTTCATTTCATTTTTCTAATTGTGCTGATAAAACTGAATGGGCACAGAGAGATGCCCCCTCTGCTACCTGCCCCCTCTCTCAGTGCTTGACTCCAAACAATAGCAAATTTGGTGAAATAGTGATTATCAGGGAGTGGCCAAATGGAGGAGCAAGCTCCCCAGTCACCTCCTTACAGAACAACATCTTTCATTTCCTCAAGAGGAGACTCTGCCGCTACAGTGAACCTTCACCACCAGAAACCTCCACCCTCACTCCTCACCAACACCTGCTCTACTCTTCTACTCTTCATGAACGTTGTGACCTTGAGCAAGGTCTTAAATTTCCTAGCCATCAGTTTCCTCATCTCCAAAACAGAGAAAACAGCAATGTCCAAAATTGATCTCCCTCTGAATTATACCACTTGGTTTCAGCCTCAACCTCCAGGGTGATAGACTAGCTTAGAGACCAAGATTATATCTTTCTTTTTTTTTTTTTTAATTTATTTATTATTATTATACTTTAAGTTGTAGGGTACATGTGCATAACGTGCAGGTTTGTTACATATGTATACTTGTGCCATGTTGCTGTGCTGCACCCATCAACTCGTCATTTACATCAGGTATAACTCCCAATGCAATCCCTCCCCCCTCTCCCCTCCCCATGATAGGCCCCGGTGTGTGATGTTCCCCTTCCTGAGTCCGAGTGATCTCATTGTTCAGTTCCCACCTATGAGTGAGAACATGCGGTGTTTGGTTTTCTGTTCTGTGATAGTTTGCTAAGAATGATGGATTCCAGCTGCATCCAAGTCCCTACAAAGGACTCAAACTCATCCTTTTTTATGGCTGCATAGTATTCCATGGTGTATATGTGCCACATTTTCTTAATCCAATCTGTCACTGATGGACATTTGGGTTGATTCCAAGTCTTTGCTATTGTGAATAGTGCTGCAATAAACATACGTGTGCATGTGTCTTTATAGCAACATAATTTATAATCCTTTGGGTATATACCCAGTAATGGGATGGCTGGGTCATATGGTACATCTAGTTCTAGATCCTTGAGGAATCGCCATACTGTTTTCCATAATGGTTGAACTAGTTTACAATCCCACCAACAGTGTAAAAGTGTTCCTATTTCTCCACATCCTCTCCAGCACCTGTTGTTTCCTGACTTTTTAATGATTGCCATTCTGACTGGTGTGAGATGGTATCTCATTGTGGTTTTGATTTGCATTTCTCTGATGGCCAGTGATGATGAGCATTTTTTCATGTGTCTGTTGGCTGTATGAATGTCTTCTTTTGAGAAATGTCTGTTCATATCCTTTGCCCACTTTTTGATGGGGTTGTTTGTTTTTTTCTTGTAAATTTGTTTGAGTTCTTTGTAGGTTCTGGATATTAGCCCTTTGTCAGATGAGTAGATTGCAAAAATTTTCTCCCATTCTGTAGGTTGCCTGTTCACTCTGATGGTAGTTTCTTTTGCTGTGCAGAAGCTCTTTAGTTTAATGAGATCCCATTTGTCAATTTTGGCTTTTGCTGCCGTTGCTTTTGGTGTTTTAGACATGAAGTCTTTGCCCATGCCTATGTCCTGAATGGTACTACCTAGGTTTTCCTCTAGGATTTTTATGGTATTAGGTCTAACATTTAAGTCTCTAATCCATCTTGAATTAATTTTCGTATAAGGAGTAAGGAAAGGATCCAGTTTCTGCTTTCTACTTATGGCTAGCCAATTTTCCCAGCACCATTTATTAAATAGGGAATCCTTTCCCCATTTCTTGTTTCTCTCAGGTTTGTCAAAGATCAGATGGCTGTAGATGTGTGGTATTATTTCTGAGGACTCTGTTCTGTTCCATTGGTCTATATCTCTGTTTTGGTACCAGTACCATGCTGTTTTGGTTACTGTAGCCTTGTAGTATAGTTTGAAGTCAGGTAGCGTGATGCCTCCAGCTTTGTTCTTTTGACTTAGGATTGTCTTGGAGATGCGGGCTCTTTTTTGGTTCCATATGAACTTTAAAGCAGTTTTTTCCAATTCTGTGAAGAAACTCATTGGTAGCTTGATGGGGATGGCATTGAATCTATAAATTACCTTGGGCAGTATGGCCATTTTCACGATATTGATTCTTCCTATCCATGAGCATGGTATGTTCTTCCATTTGTTTGTGTCCTCTTTTATTTCACTGAGCAGTGGTTTGTAGTTCTCCTTGAAGAGGTCCTTTACATCCTTTGTAAGTTGAATTCCTAGGTATTTGCTTCTCTTTGAAGCAATTGTGAATGGAAGTTCATTCCTGATTTGGCTCTCTGTTTGTCTGTTACTGGTGTATAAGAATGCTTGTGATTTTTGCCATTAATTTTGTATCCTGAGACTTTGCTGAAGTTGCTTATCAGCTTAAGGAGATTTTGGGCTGAGACAATGGGATTTTCTAAATATACAATCATGTCATCTGCAAACAGGGACAATTTGACTTCTTCTTTTCCTAACTGAATACCCTTGATTTCTTTCTCTTGCCTGATTGCCCTAGCCAGAACTTCCAACACTATGTTGAATAGGAGTGGTGAGAGAGGGCATCCCTGTCTTGTGCCAGTTTTCAAAGGGAATTTTTCCAGTTTTTGCCCATTCAGTATGATATTGGCTGTGGGTTTGTCATAAATAGCTCTTATTATTTTGAGGTACGTTCCATCAATACCGAATTTATTGAGCGTTTTTAGCATGAAGGGCTGTTGAATTTTGTCAAAAGCCTTTTCTGCATCAATTGAGATAATTATGTGGTTCTTGTCTTTGGTTCTGTTTATATGCTGGATTATGTTTATTGATTTGCGAATGTTGAACCAGCCTTGCATCCCAGGGATGAAGCCCACTTGATCATGGTGGATAAGCTTTTTGATGTGTTGCTGAATCTGGTTTGCCAGTATTTTATTGAGGATTTTTGCATCGATGTTCATCAGGGATATTGGTCTAAAATTCTCTTTTTTTGTTGTGTCTCTGCCAGGCTTTGGTATCAGGATGATGTTGGCCTCATACAATGAGTTAGGGAGGATTCCCTCTTTTTCTATTGATTGGAATAGTTTCAGAAGGAATGGTACCAACTCCTCCTTGTACCTCTGGTAGAATTCAGCTGTGAATCCATCTGGTCCTGGACATTTTTTGGTTGGTAGGCTATTAATTGTTGCCTCAATTTCAGAGCCTGCTATTGGTCTATTCAGGGATTCAACTTCTTCCTGGTTTAGTCTTGGAAGAGTGTAAGTGTCCAGGAAATTATCCATTTCTTCTAGATTTTCCAGTTTATTTGTGTAGAGGTGTTTATAGTATTCTCTGATGGTAGTTTGTATTTCTGTGGGGTCGGTGGTGATATTCCCTTTATTTTAATTGCGTCGATTTGATTCTTCTCTCTTTTCTTCTTTATTAGTCTGGCTAGTGGTCTGTCAATTTTGTTGATCTTTTCAAAAAACCAACTCCTGGATTCATTGATTTTTTTGGAGGGTTTTTTTGTGTCTCTATCTCCTTCAGTTCTGCTCTGATCTTAGTTATTTCTTGCCTTCTGCTAGCTTTCGAATGTGTTTGCTCTTGCTTCTCTAGTTCTTTTAATTGCAATGTTAGAGTGTCAATTTTAGATCTTTCCTGCTTTCTCTTGTGGGCATTTAGTGCTATAAATTTCCCTCTACACACTGCTTTAAATGTGTCCCAGAGATTCTGGTATGTTGTATCTTTGTTCTCATTGGTTTCAAAGAACATCTTTATTTCTGCCTTCATTTCGTTATGTACCCAGTAGTCATTCAGGAGCAGGTTGTTCAGTTTCCATGTAGTTGAGTGGTTTTGATTGAGTTTCTTAGTCCTGAGTTCTAGTTTGATTGCACTGTGGTCTGAGAGACAGTTTGTTATAATTTCTGTTCTTGTACATTTGCTGAGGAGTGCTTTACTTCCAATTACGTGGTCAATTTTGGAGTAAGTATGATGTGGTGCTGAGAAGAATGTATATTCTGTTGATTTGGGGTGGAGAGTTCTATAGATGTCTATTAGGTCTGCTTGCTGCAGAGATGAGTTCAATTCCTGGATATCCTTGTTAACTTTCTGTCTCGTTGATCTGTCTAATGTTGACAGTGGAGTGTTGAAGTCTCCCATTATTATTGTATGGGAGTCTAAGTCTCTTTGTAAGTCTCTAAGGACTTGCTTGATGAATCTGGGTGCTCCTGTATTGGGTGCATATATATTTAGGATAGTTAGCTCTTCCTGTTGAATTGATCCCTTTACCATTATGTAATGGCCTTCTTTGTCTCTTTTGAACTTTGATGGTTTAAAGTCTGTTTTATCAGAGACTAGTATTGCAACCCCTGCTTTTTTTTGTTCTCCATTTGCTTGGTAAATCTTCCTCCATCCCTTTATTTTGAGCCTATGTATGTCTCTGCGTGTGAGATGGGTCTCCTGAATACAGCAGACTGATGGGTCTTGACTCTTTATCCAGTTTGCCAGTCTGTGTCTTTTAATTGGAGCATTTAGTCCATTTACATTTAAGGTTAATATTGTTATGTGTGAACTTGATCCTGCCATTATGATATTAACTGGTTATTTTGCTCATTAGTTGATGCAGTTTCTTCCTAGCCTCGATGGTCTTTACATTTTGGCATGTTTTTGCAATGGCTGGTACCGGTTGTTGCTTTCCATGTTTAGTGCTTCTTTCAGGGTCTCTTGTAAGGCAGGCCTAGTGGTGACAAAATCTCTAAGCATTTGCTTATCTGTAAAGGATTTTATTTCTCCTTCACTTATGAAACTTAGTTTGGCTGGATATGAAATTCTGGGTTTAAAATTCTTTTCTTTAAGAATGTTGAATATTGGCCCCCACTCTCTTCTGGCTTGTAGAGTTTCTGCCGAGAGATCTGCTGTTAGTCTGATGGGCTTCCCTTTGTGGGTAACCCGACCTTTCTCTCTGGCTGCCCTTAAGATTTTTTCCTTCATTTCAACTTTGGTGAATCTGGCAATTATGTTTCTTGGAGTTGCTCTTCTCGAGGAGTATCTTTGTGGCGTTCTCTGTATTTCCTGGATTTGAATGTTGGCCTGCCCTACTAGGTTGGGGAAGTTCTCCTGGATGATATCCTGAAGAGTGTTTTCCAACTTGGTTCCATTTTCCCCCTCACTTTCAGGCACCCCAATCAGACGTAGATTTGGTCTTTTTACATAATCCCATACTTCTTGCAGGCTTTGTTCATTTCTTTTTCTTCTTTTTTCTTTTGGTTTCTCTTCTCGCTTCATTTCATTCATTTGATCCTCAATCGCTGACACTCTTTCTTCCAGTTGATCGAGTCGGTTACTGAAGCTTGTGCATTTGTCACGTATTTCTCGTGTCATGGTTTTCATCTCTTTCATTTCGTTTAGGACCTTCTCTGCATTAATTACTCTAGCCATCAATTCTTCCACTTTTTTTTCAAGATTTTTAGTTTCTTTGCGCTGGGTACGCAATTCCTCCTTTAGCTCTGAGAAGTTTGATGGACTGAAGCCTTCTTCTCTCATCTCGTCAAAGTCATTCTCCTTCAAGCTTTGATCCGTTGCTGGCGATGAGCTGCGCTCCTTTGCCGGGGGAGATGCGCTCTTATTTTTTGAATTTCCAGCTTTTCTGCCCTGCTTTTTCCCCATCTTTGTGGTTTTATCTGCCTCTGGTCTTTGATGATGGTGATGTACTGATGGGGTTTTGGTGTAGGTGTCCTTCCTGTTTGATAGTTTTCCTTCTAACAGTCAGGACCCTCAGCTGTAGGTCTGTTGGAGATTGCTTGAGGTCCACTCCAGACCCTGTTTGCCTGGGTATCAGCAGCAGAGGCTGCAGAAGATAGAATATTTCTGAACAGTGAGTGTACCTGTCTGATTCTTGCTTTGGAAGCTTCCTCTCAGGGGTGTACTCCTCTCTGTGAGGTGTGGGGTGTCAGACTGCCCCTAGTGGGGGATGTCTCCCAGTTAGGCTACTCAGGGGTCAGGGACCCACTTGAGCAGGGAGTCTGTCCCTTCTCAGATCTCAACCTCCGGGTTGGGAGATCCACTGCTCTCTTCAAAGCTGTCAGACAGAGTCGTTTGCGTCTGCAGAGGTGTCTGCTGCGTTTGTTTAGTTTACTGTGCCCTGTCCCCAGAGGTGGAGTCTACAGAGACAGGCAGGTTTCCTTGAGCTGCTGTGAGCTCCACCCAGTTCGAGCTTCCCAGCAGCTTTGTTTACCTACTTAAGCCTCAGCAATGGCGGGCGCCCCTCCCCCAGCCTCGCTGCTGCCTTGCCGGTAGATCACAGACTGCTGTGCTAGCAATGAGGGAGGCTCCGTGGGTGTGGGACCCTCCCGGCCAGGTGTGGGATATGATCTCCTGGTGTGCCTGTTTGCTTAAAGCGCAGTATTGGGGTGGGAGTTACCCGATTTTCCAGGTGTTGTGTGTCTCAGTTCCCCTGGCTAGGAAAAGGGACTCCCTTCCCCCTTGCGCTTCCCAGGTGAGGCAATGCCTCGCCCTGCTTCAGCTCTCACTGGTCGGGCTGCAGCAGCTGACGAGCACCGATCGTCCGGCACTCCCCAGTGAGATGAACCCAGTACCTCAGTTGAAAATGCAGAAATCACCGGTCTTCTGTGTCGCTCGCGCTGGGAGTTGGAGACTGGAGCTGCTCCTATTTGGCCATCTTCGATTATATCTTTCTTAAGTGATCTCACCTTCAGAGGCATCATCACCAGACTTTTCAACTTTTATTTCTTAGAAATGGTCCCAAGTTATTTCCCTCTCATCGTCACTTGCTTTGGGGAGCCTCCCAGCTAGTCTGTCTGATCAAGACAAGAGCGTGACTGGTGCATTGCTGCGGGTGAGCTGGGGCAAGGTCACAGAAGACAGAGTGGGAGAGTATAACAGGAATCACCATCAGTTTCCAAGGGCTTGCTCCGTGTCAGGCACTGCCCTAAACACTCTACCTGGGCTAACGTTTATTCTTTGCAACATCCGGTAAGGTAGGCTGTGATTTTATTCTCATTCGATAGATGAGAAAAGAGAGGCAGAGAGAACTATTCAAAGAGCTCAGGCTTTGCAGCCCGACAGAATTAATCTTAAATCTGTCACCAACAAGCTGTTAAACCTTGACCTATTACCTGACCTGCTTTGAGTAGGGCCTTGTGAAGATTAGACTAAATTTGTGGGATTAAATATCATAATGGCTACAAAGTGCTTGACACATGAAAGGCATTCACTAAGTGTCCATTGCTTGGTAACTCTTTAAAAACTGTATTTTAAATGGTAATGTTTCATTAACATCAGAATGACAAAAAATACTACAATGGCCGTCCATTCCCTCATTCTACCCTTTCATCTATTCAACAAACACCTGCGAATAGAGAGATAAACAGCACATGATCTTACTCCCTTGGGAACTCTAACTGGAGTTCAGAATGAGAGAGAAATGGGTAAACAGGCCAAGGCTTGGGCAGGAGGTGCTAGGAGAGAGGAAGACACTAGGCGGCGCTAAGAGAAAGCAATTTGAAGCATCTCCATCCGGGACTTACTGGGTAAGGGAAGCTTCCTGGGGAAGACTGCCTGGGGCTGAGCCCAAAAGGATGAATAGGAATTAGCCAGGGAAAGTGGATTAGAAAGCAGTCCAAACACAAAAAACTGCAAGTCAATCCACAGAAGTGGGTCGTGGAATTCTAGGCAGAGAGTGACTGAATGAAGATGGAAGGACAGGGAGGCACTGGCCACATCACAGAGAGCCTCTTATCCTAAGAACTCTGGGCTTCATCTTCAGAGGCAAGGTAGAGCGAGGGAGGAATTTAGAGCAGGAAAATGACCAGGTCAGTCTAGTGGCCATGGGGAAGGTGGGTGGGAGGGGCCAAGATGGGACACACGGAAGTGCGTGAGGTGGAGGCAGTGGTGAGCCAGGAAATGTTTAGGACGTAGAATCCTCAGGAATTGGAGTGTGGTGAATTAGTTAGAGGGGAGAATTGAGGCTGATACTCAGGTTCCCGGCCTGGGCAATGTGGGTGCATTGCTGCTGGTGAGCTGGGGCAAGGTCACATTATGTCCTAGGGGTAGTCATGTCATACAGGGAACTCGGAAGAAGATAAGGGTTGGGAGAAGGGAATGAGTTCACTCTAGCTATGAGCAGACTTGGTTTGAGATCCCGTGTCAGACGTACTTGAAAATGTCCCAGAGTTAGCTGGATATGGGTACAGACAGTTTTTGATTTAACTAAGGTCCAACTTAAGATTTTTTTTTACTTTATGATGGTGCAAAAGTGACATGCATTTGGTAGAAAACATAATTTGACCTTTGCTCTTTCCCCAGGACAGTGATATAAGGTTTTGATACTCTCTTGCGATGCTGGGCAGTGGCAGTGAGCCGCAGCTCCCAGTGTGTAAATTAAGAATGGAAATCTGGAGCACAGCAGCTTTTAAGGGGTGCATTGGGGGACAGCAGTTTGTAAAAATACCTTGGGACAGATTAAATGTCTTGGGTTAGAGAAAGAACAACAGACAGTAGGAAACTGTCATCGAGGAGAAGCAGGGATTCAGGAGACGTACATTATTCAGGTAGCTGAGGGAGGGGACAGGAACCTGAATCTTCAACAGAAGCAAACAAACTGGCATGGAGGGCCCAGCTCCATGAAGGTGACCAGAAGGGCCCCGTGCTGCAGGCTGTGTGGGTAGCGGAGCAGAGCTAAGCAGCTTGACGGATCAACATCTCTCCAGCTGGTTGAAGACAAGCTCTCAGAAGACAAGGCTGCATGTCACAGCCCCGACAACCAACGACACCAGCCTGACAACTTGCTGCGGTGGCCGCCGTGTGGTCTGAGGTGGTTGTCTGAACTATGTGGTCTGATTTCAGGCCTCAGACCTCGTAGGACTATCTTCACACAGACTGGAAGTGCTAACAGGTGGTGAGGACACCACTTTACAATGATGCAGGAGGCCCCATGTCACCCTCACCCATGGGAAGTTTGACTTGGTGGACTCAGCCAAGCCACAGGGGTCTAACGCTTCTTTGCGGTGATTCCAGGCTGCCCTGGCAGAGAGCACAGTGCCTGCAGACATGCTGTCACTGCTCCACGCGTCAACACTGGCAGTCCTTGGGGCTCGTAAGTAGTTTTGCTCCCCCAATCACTTTGGACTGATATTCTCTATTGTTATATATTTTTACAAATTCCAAATTCTTGGTTTATTTACTCCCTCCCACTTTTTCCCCCCAGTGTGTGTATATGGTGCAGGTCACCTAGAGCAACCTCAAATTTCCAGTACTAAAATGCTGTCAAAAACAGCCCGCCTGGAATGTGTGGTGTCTGGAGTAACAATTTCTGAAACATCTATATATTGGTATCGAGAAAGACCTGGTGAAGTCATACAGTTCCTGGTGTGCATTTTTTATGACGGCACTGTCAAAAAGGAATCCAGCATTCCATCGGGCAAATTTGAGGTGGATAGGATACCCAAAACGTCTACATCCACCCTCACCATTCACAATGTAGAGAAACAGGACATAGCTACCTACTATTGTGCCTTGTGGGAGGTGCACAGTAGCAGACAGTTAGAGCCATCCCATTCAATAAATGTTTATTAAGTCTTTGTTTATAATTATGAATTGGGAAGCCATAGTTACCACCAGTGTGCTTGTAAACAGTCTTCTAGCTAAACATTCATGTGGTGACTCTATGTGGAGTTGCCAAATTCTCTATTTTCTCAAAGCAGAAGCTTTGCAGAAGTCTATACAAGTGACCAGCCTCATCTTTTTCAGGGTTCTACTCTCTCACCAACAGCTTTTCTAGGTCACCCATGTTTGTTTATCTGGTTTAACCTCTCCTACTCACTACATTGTTTTTCTGGCATAATATATACACATTTTTAGTGTGATTCTTTTGTACTAGTCAATATGCATTACATAAGTTTTCTCTGATCTTCCTATCTCTCTTGATTAAAAAATGGATATGACCTTAAATGGTATTCATTTTTCTGGAGGTTAACATGTAACAAATGCAGCATGATCTAACCGTGAGCAGGGCAGACTGCAATGACAAGTCTATCACATGCATGCCTTGAGTGGTGATGTTGGATTTTGTACAAAATTCGTAAACACTTCCACTAATCAAGTCTAAATCAAAGTCCACTTTGGATTGGGGTTTGAGGAAAAATTCATTTTCTGCAACCTCCACCTCCTGGGTTCAAGGGATTCTCCTGCCTCAGCTTCCTGAGTAGCTGGGACTACAGGTGCATGCCACCACACCCAGCTAATTTTTTTGTATTTTTAATAGAGACAGGGTTTCACCATGTTGGCCAGGATGGTCTCAATCTCCTCCTGACCTCGTGATCTGCCCGCCTCAGCCTTCCAAAGTGCTGGGATTACAGGCGTGAGCCACCGTGCCTGGTCATCCAACCATGAGTTTTTGATAGACTACTCTGAGCCAGGCATTATGCACAGCAGAAATTACAAGGCCCATATGCTCTGCAAAGGCCCGAGGTTGCTTCTGTTTAACCACTTTCTGCTACTGGGCTGCCATTCACCACTAAAATGACAGTCCTCAACTTGAATATAACTCATGACTGTAAATCTCTCATGAATTTTCGTTACTTCTAGTTCAACTCAGGCTTTGTAATTTATTATGGTTGATGGTGTTGTTTAATTTATGTTTTTGCCATGAAACCCTTTCTTGAAATGTGATCTTACAAATATAAAATAGAGAAAAGTAGATTTCCACTGGGAAAGAGTTGAGAGATGAATGATTCTTAGTCTCATCTTCTCAAATTTCTCTGATACTTTGATTTTTCAACAGCTCAATAATTATCTGAGTATACATATAATGTACAAAGTGGTCAAGACCTGGGCCTGTCATATCAGAAGTACATAGGTCCAAATGGGCCTCTGCTTACCACAGATAAGCTGTGTGGCAAGACCTTGGGTTTCTCTAGCCCCATTTCCTTACCTGTGAGGCAAAGGTCCTGTGGTTACCATATGGGTGGCTGCGAGAACTCCTGACATGATGCATATAAAGGATTTGGCCCAGTGCTTGGCATATTGTGACAGCCCAGTGTTATCTGACAAGAAAAAAAACTAGATACAACAACAACAAAAAAAAAACAGCAAGCACACATATATAGTCATGTGTCCCTTAACGACAGGAATACATCCTAAGAAATGCATCCTTTGGCGATGTCCTTGTTGTGCAGATATTGTAGAGTGCCCTTAACACACACTTACATGATACAGCCTACTACACACCTAGGATATATGGTAGAGTTTATTGCTCCTAGGCTGCAAACCTGCACAGCATGTTGCTGTACTGAATGCTATACACGATTGTAACACTGATAAGTATTTGTGTATTTAAACACAGCATAGAAAAGGTATAGTAAAAATACAGTATAAAAGAAAAATGCTACACGAGTATAGGGCAGTTTCATTATAATTTGTCCATCTTTGACTGAAACATCATTATTCAGCACATGACTGTGTATACAAGAAAACACACACACATCTTTTGTTTTGCTTTGTTTTGTTTTTTTGAGATGGAGTTCCGCTCTTGTTGCCCAAGCTGGAATGCAATGGTGTGATCTCGGCTCACTGCAACCTCCGCCTGCCAGGTTCAAGCGATTCTCTTGCCTCAGCCTCTCAAGTAGCTGGGATTACAGGCACGCGCTACCACGCCCGGCTAATTTTTTGTATCTTTAGTAGAGATGGGGTTTCACCATGTTGGCCAGGCTGGTCTCGAACTCCTGACCTTGTGATCCGCCCGCCTCGGCCTCACGAAGTGCTGAGATTACAGGCGTGAGCCACCATGCCTGGCCAATACACACATCTTTATATATCTAGGGCTTAGCCTACATCTATGATAGTGTGGCTATTACATTTTATAGAGAGAATAGCTACGTATGAAGAAACTCTTATAAGAGGTCATCCCATGGTGGCTCACGCCTGTAATCGCAGCACTTTGGGAGGCCGAGGTGGGCGGATCACGAGGTCATGAGATCGAGACCATCCTGGCTAATATGGTGAAACCCAGTCTCTCTAAAACTACAAAAAAAAAATTAGCCAGGCATGGTGGTGGGCACCTGTAGTCCCAGCTACTTGGGAGGCCGAGGCAGGAGAATGGCGTGAACTGGGGAGGCGGAGCTTGCAGTGAGCTGAGATTGCACCACTGCACTCCAGCTTGGGTGACAGAGCAAGACTCTGTTTCAAAAAAAAAAAAAAGAGGTCATCCCAGATTAATTTAATTCTAAGCTTTTGGTCATGGTTCCCTAAGACCTTTGACTCACACACAGCGGGAGAGGACAGTGACCTTGTGTGTAGTGCAGACGACCATTATGGGGGAAAAACAAGTCGAAATTTATAGTCCTTTACTCCTCCTGCCCTTCTCCTTTTGGCTAAGGTGAGCTTCACCAGGAACATTTTGGCCACACCAAAGGAAAACTAGCCAGAGGCAAACCAGCTCTAAGTTAATATTTGCCAATTAAATGGTTTACATTTTGGATTCACAGAAACGCTGACAGCATCTTATTAGAATATACTGCACTGCATATAGTAGGGCCTCAATGAATATCTATTGAATTGAGATTGATACTTTCATTATTATTGAGGGGTTCATTTTACCTAATGGGTCAGGGGGTTGTATGGATGGATGCCCTGAATATTCTGATGATTTGGGTTCAACTCATTTGCTTTTCTACCTGAGGTGGGTGAAAAACAATGACTCTGAATAATAGAATCAACATTATATTATCTAGTTAACATAAAATCTGAATAAAATCTAAGGAAATCTTGGAAAGGAATATTTTCATACACCATAGCATCTGTTGCCGAACTCCCCACACATACAAATACTATGGAAAAAGTAATGTCTACTGCCCAGGAGTCATCTTATAGAAGCCACAATTCTAGAAGTTGCTGTACCCACCTGGAAATCCATGTCGACTGTTTTGTCTCGGGTGCTTTTTGCTTTCAGTCCTGTGAAGGGGTTCACAAGAGGCAGCCTGGGGTAGAGAAAAAAGGGCACAGACTTTGAAATGCTTATCTCCAGACGTTGCGCTCATGAGTATTTTTGTATGTGTCATTTCTGTACTTTTGAAATGGTCTAATAGAAAACACATTACTTTTGAATTTTACTTTAAAATTTACTTAAAAAAAGAATTCATGTTTTATAATATTAAACATATCCTTGCATATTATTGAGCACCTAGAGACAATATGTAAAATTTGTTGGTTAGAAAGGCCTGGAAGGGGTTCTGCTTGACTATTTTTTCTTTCCTCTTCTTTAATAACTTTTGCTTCTTTTAAAACACAAAATCTTATCTTTTCTTCTGTTTCCTACTGACTACTATGCTGAGCTAAAGAAAATGTTAGTGATTTGAGTGCTCAAGGAAGCTTATTCGGCTTGTATGTCTTCCTTGAGCACTAGGATTTTCAAGCCTGTAGCTCAAAGGTCTTGGGAAAAAAGAAACAACTTTTTTCAGTGAGCTAACCGATATAGAAGAGAATGGCCACTCCTACCCACACCTCTTGAATCCTGGACATCAGCTCTGGCTGTTGGGCAAATGGCACTGTATATTGGCCAATGGGGGAGGATGCAGCCAACTTAAGGCCCCTTTTCAGGGAGGGAACGCTGACCCCACTCTCCTATTTCCCGGCTGCCTGCTGGTGTTTCCATTTTCGACCCCCAAACAACACCTGCAGGATAGGGAAGACCATCCACGCAGCCCAGGGCGGTCAGACTTTTAAGGCAGAGTTAGGTGGAAAATGAACTTGGATGAGCAAAGGAGGAAATCCTGCAGATGGCCCAATAAGTGGATTATGTTTGACCTCAAATAAGTAAGACAAGCTAGGGAGCAAGAAGGTTTTATCTAGTTTCATTTCACTTTCCACAAAGCCACCAAGGTCCCATCTCCAACAGAACAGGATGTGTGACTGTTCCTTGAGTAAAAAAACAGGAAACTGGACAAATCTTGAGAGATCATCATTCATTAGTACTTCTTTAGTTGATTTCTTAATATAGAGGAGCATGTAGATTATTTATAATGCTTTTGTTCTTGAGTTAAGTGAAGGAGTCTTAGGTATTTGTTGACTCATTAAATAAATAACCAACATGTAGTAGACTCAAATAAGAAACATAAAAGTGACATACATTTAGATAAATGATTATAGTGCTTTATGTTTATAGTGCTTCATGAATCAATAGTATGATTAATCCAGTTGTGCTCATAGTGTTCTTTACAACAATAACTAAGTTTAAAATAGGGAAACAATCTCAACTCTCATTAGATGATTGAGAATAGAGAAATGCCTGTCACGTTCGTATCAAGTAGAATTTATTCCCTTACCCCTGTTGCTATAATTGATGTGTCTCTTCTGTAGATCCCTAATTTAATTTCTTGTCACTTTTAAGTCAACTTTTAACTAGCAAATTAGCAAAGTACTAATGGATTCAGAGAGATTGCATCATGTGCTGTACTTTACTGTAGTCCCATTCTCTTTATATTTTACTTACTTATAAGTTAAAGTTAGAGTAATTATCAAAACTCCATATTTGTATTCTGAAATTGGCAGAATTTGGATTTGCAGTCCGTGGGTCAGCAGGTGTCTCTGACTTTCCTTATTTTCTTTGTTTAGCCACAGAAAAACAGAAAAATCAGTGAGTTTACGTGTACAGAGTTAAATGTACAAACTGTTCTCTGAAAGAGCTCAGTTCTATGTGAAAATAAATAATGTAGTAAATGTTCTTATGACTGTAATAATAGTAGCTATTGTTTATTGAGTACTTTTTATGTGCATGACACTTTATACTGCATGCTTTATGACATCTGAGCCTAACAAAATACTATCATTATTATTATCTCATTTTTATAGATATTTTCTTTTTTTAATAAACTATTTTATTTCCACATTTGTGTCTTGGGTTATTCGTGGGGTGAGAAACCTCTTCACTTCCAATCCCAGCTATCTGGTACAATCTAGTGTTGTGGTCCAGCTGTCAGCAAAGGGTAGAGGTGGGTGCAGAGCTGGCCCCCGAGTCTGTACCAACTCTTCAGAGCAGGCACCTCAGACCATGGTTGTACTTGCATTGCTTTAGGGCCTCGCTGGAGCCCTCACGCAGGGACAGGTCACTCTGAGTGGTCGAACAGTCCAGGAACTGCCTGCTGTCGTAGGCGCAGGGCCCCATCTGCAAGGGCTGAGGGGCAGCGTAGGTGGAGGTCTGTTGGGCAGCAGGCTGGGCAGGCTCCGAGCTCCCCCAGCTGAAGGCACTGCCCATGACGTGTCCCACAGCCGAGTCCACGGTCACCCCTGTGGCGTGGACGCCATATGAGCCATGAGGCTCCGCTGGCCCGAAGGGGCGGAGATGGGGCGGGGGGGTGGGCGGGGTGCGCGGGGGGGGGGGGGGGGGGGTGCGCGGGCGGGGGGGTGGGCGGGGTGCGCGGGCGGGGGGGTGGGCGGGGTGCGCGGGCAGGTGGGCAGAGGGCGCGGCGGGAGGGGGCTGGCTGGCCAGAGGGTCGCGCTGCCGCATCCCAGAGGCGTGGTGGCGGTGGAGGGACCTGGGCGATCTTAAAAAGACAGAGATGGCGGCAGCGGCTCTGTTGCAGGAACAAATGCCCTTTATAGATATTTTCTAGGTACAGATTTGAGGCTTTGATAAATTAAGATACTTGATAGTAAGCAGCGAGGCTGGGATCTGAATCCAGGTCTGTCCGACTACAAAATCTATTGCCTTGATCTCCTACAGTGATGAGAAAAACAAAACCAAACACGACCTTTTAAATGGAAACATTTCGGGGGAAAATAAAAAATTTTATTTTTCGTTTTGTAATTTTTTTTCACTTGCAGCCTTAAGCTCCATTCCTCAGGGTCACATGAAGTTAGTTAAATTGATGCTAACGGTGTTTACTTAGATACAATCTACAGAGAATTCTCTACAGAGAATTTTCTTATGCAATCAAGTTTTTCTGACTTCTGGGTTCTAAGATTTTTTTTTTTAAACAAGAAAAAAAGCATAACCAAAACTGTGCTTATTGAGTAACCGAAAAGCAGCGAGATGGAACACAAAGATATTCACCCTAATTATCACCTTTCTGCTGCATTCCCTTACCCTCAGTCCGCTGAGGAGCACAGAAATGTTATCCAAAGGTGGACGGGAAAGGGAGGAAAGGCCAAGACCCAACTGCAGCCTGGCCTGAGATGGCCACATCATGTTCTGCTTCCTGCGTGGCTGCCCAGGGAGGTCTTGGATGGGCGGAGGGCCAAGTCAATGTCAGGCCTGGAACTTTACATGCTTTTCTCTCTTAGATACTATCATCCCCTTTCTCAGAGGAGGAACTGGAGATTCAGAGAAACTCTGTAGCCTCCAAGATCACGCAAACATCACTAGTAGCAGAGAAGGGATATAGAGCCATTGCGACGGTCCATAAGACTTACTCTCTTCCCACCACACCACACTCACCCAGCAAGAACTGGAATAAATGACAAGGGAGGGAAGAGGGGCTCAGACTTCTCTGTATATTTACAAGGATGCAGAATGTGTTCCTGTAAGTGTACCCAAGTAGGGAATTTGGCCCTTTAATGAAAAAGGTTGAAGCAGGAAGACTTCCAGTTTACTGGATGAAACGTAATGCAGCAATCAAACAGCCTGACTCTTTTGAGTGAATATCAATAAGAATACCAGCATACTATTCACTGTTCTTCAAAGGAAAAAAAAAGGAAAGTCCTTGATTCCATGACATAGATAAATGTTCTGAGCAGGAAGAAGTTAATGGATCACTGGGAAGGGTTCACAGAGCCAGAATATTCAAGTAAAAGTCTTGCCAAACAAGAAAAGGAGAAAGTTCATTTTTGTCACGCACAGTCTGGTTGCAACAGTAAAACCTAGCTTTTGTCATCATTACATTTTCTAATACTGAAAGGACGTATTTTAGGAAAAAAGCATCCCAAATTTACAGATATGTTTTTATTTATAGAACTTCATTATTTTTTGAATCAAACTCTTCAGTGAATTAATTTTTACCACCTCCTCGGGTACAGGATAAATGGGACATTTGCAGACAGTTCCTTCCTTGCCCATGTTTGCTGTGAGGTGAGGTGTAGACGTGGGGAACCTCTCTGGGGGAAGAGGAGGGGTGTGGCAGCCCCACGACTGGTCATGAGGCCCCACGTCACAGAGCCTCCACTTGGAGGGCAAGGCTGAGAGCCCCACCACACCTCATGATGGGGATTTCTTCTGTCTAGAGATGTTATTTATTGTCATTCAAGTTAAAGAACTAAAATCCTAAGATAAAGAGCGTATCCCAAAACCAAAACTAGGCCTTCTAACAGTAGCTCTGTGCTGATCCTGCTTCAACAAGGAGGCAGAGTAGAGAGGAAGGAGGTGAAGGATATGGAATCCACTGAGCTCCCACTGTATGCCAGGCATATTATGCATCTATCTAAGCCAATGCTGGTAGATAGGCATTTCAATTTCATTTTCATAGTTGAGGGCACTGGGTGTCAGAGAGCAACAAGTCAAGCTAACAGCAGGTTGAACTGGAATTAAAAGCAGAACTGAATGATTGCATGCTCACCTGTATAGCACAATATGTGGATTTTCTTGGTATTGAAGAAATAGGTTTTAGTTCCAGCCGTACCATTTACTAGCTGAGAGGCCTTACATTATCCCCTCTTCCCCATGGGGAATCCCTTCCTGCCTCAAAATATTGTTTGGATTAAATGAGCCAATGTTTGTAAAAGTGTTTTGGAAATTGTAAACACCATAACAAAGAGTTATAGTTTTATTTTAACACATTTCATTCATTGCAATATGATTTCTCATATGAATTACCTCCTAAGGATAGTCAATATTTATGGAGCTCCCAGTATAGGGAAGGCATCCTTCTTGATGAAATGAGGGGCTTTAACAATCCCTACAACATATGACTTTGATGTAGCAAAAATGAAATCTAGCATGTGTTCTATGAAAGTAGCCGGTAACAAGTGGTCTAGCAAAGCTGCAGTGCTATATGCTGAGCGATAGAGGTATTTGTTGTAATATCCACTCCAATTCCTTAGGAAAATAGATGGTGGCAAAGAAGATTAAGTGATACTGCTCATTGAGTGATGAGAATTTTTACATACTGGATGTTCAGTGGGAGTTTCATTTTGTCCCAATCTCCGCTGACACTCTAAGCTCAGGAGAATGGTAGTAATCCAAAAGAAGAGGACAAAACCAGAGATTCTGGATGGAGGGCAATCCCCTCTCCAGCGGACATTGGTAACATCTGAAGACATTTTTTGTTGTCACAAATGGAGTGAGAATGCTACTGGTATCTAGTGAGTAGAGGCCAGAGATGATACTAAACATCCTACAATGCACAGGACGGCTCCACAAGAAAGAATTATCCAGCCCAAAATGTCGATAATGCAGAGGCTGAGAAACCCTGGGCTAGTTGGCTATATTTCTCAAAGACTTGCTAAGAGGTAGACAAAATTGATGACTCCAATCTTTGACTCATGAGCTATATCCAGGCTAAATACAGTAGAGCTTAGAGACTCTAATTTTGCAAAGACTTTCTCTGAAAAGCACTGTTGGGAGTTCCCTGGAAACTCCCTTCTCTCCCAGTGAGGAGATGATGAGATAGCTCTCCTACTTCCACACCAAATAGGACTCTCAGGTCGTACATCCACCGTGGGTCCAGAGCAGAGCCCTTCGTGTGGGTCATGGAAGTGTTGGGTCTGTGCCATGAGCGTTGGGTGGCCAGATAAACCAGTGAGGACTCAGGTCATAGCACACGTGGTAACTTGGACCAACTCTTCCCTGAAACCAGTTAGATAATCATGATGAAATAATAATAATGAGAAAGAATATTTCTAAAATTTCTAAGAGTCAACAAGATGTGAATAACTTTTACCCTGGCAAATGGACTGATTATCATGGTGTCATATAGCTATGGGTAGAGTTCCCATGTGATCCTGACCAATCAGCACCCTCAGAAATGACTGATCTGGGTGCAGGGCCTGGGGACACCCATTTTCTCTGTGAACACTCTATGAGGTTCCCCTTCCTCATCCTGGCATGGCTTCTCCTGCTCCAGGTTTCCTCTCTCCTCAGCCTCTCTCGGGCACTCAGTCTGAGCAGAAGAGACATCACAGCTACAGACATGCACCTATTCTTCACTCTGGGAATGTGAACTTGTTCCCCTACTTCTCAGATTGGCTGAGGGATTTTTTTGAAAATGAATGTCTCATTTCTTGATAACTTTGGTTTTGTTGAAAATGCTAGTTTGTTTCTAGTTGAAACTGGGTAAAAACAATTGAAGCAAGTGAAAATCTTTATTTCATTAGCAGAAACAAAGCATGTATTTTCACCATAGGTTATCCAGATAGAACTTTTCATACACACTCAGGTACTGACAAACACCAAATCAGGCATTTGAGGCTTTGATATTTACTTGGAAAAAACCCTGTTCAAGGTCCATGATAGGCAAAGAGTTGCAACCATATATAAAATTCTGTATATAAATTCTATATATAAAATTCTGCTACTCCCCTTTAGTTCTTAATATAAAATTCCCAGAAAAGTAGAAAGACATGATGACCCAATACAACGGCCCCCAGGAACCTAGCATGACATTGGAGCCGAGGTAATGAGCACTTGCCCCATTATCATGTAGGCGACCACATCCTTCCCAATGTGGAAGAGCCTCCTTCAGCCCTCCGCCCTGGCTAGGCCTCAGCCTCAGCTTGCAGCACTTCCTGTGTTCCTCAGATGATGCCTCTGTGATCACAGGAAACCAGAAAGGGAACCTGATGACTATCAATTGCACCCCACAAATGCCAGTAACTATACCCCCAAGTTTCTGATTTGACATCATTTCCTATTGACTTGGGTTCCTATTTAGAGACTACATTTGTTGAAACTACATGATTATTTCAGAGAGAAGGCAAGGTCCATTATTTCATTTTTTAGAGAATTCTAGTCATAGTGAAATGCTCAGAGTGAAGATGCTGGCAAGGAACAAAATGGAATTAATATCCATTCAGTTCCCATTGACTGCCAGAAAATGGGATAGATGTCCTACATGTTCAGAATCTCAGGTGATTATCATAAGAACCTGGTAAGTAAACTTATTCATGAAAGAAATAACTGATGCTTAGACAGGGGCAGTTATCTGTCCAAACAAATAGTTCATGCTCTTTCAATTGCACTATTGGACCACCTTCAATACCCTTAGTGTTTATTAACTTTATAGAAATAGGGCCAGGTGCAGTGGCTCAGGCCTATAATCTCAATGTTTTCAGAGGCTGAGGTGGGTAGATCACTTGACCTCAGGAATTTGAGACCAGCCTGGGCAATATGGTGAAACCCCATCTCTATAAAAACACAAAAATTAGCCAGGTGTGGTGGGGTGTGCCTGTAGTCTCAGCTATTCCGGAAGCTGAGGTGGGAGGATGGCTTGAGCCCAGGAGGCAGAAGTTGCAGAGAGCCAAAATTGCACCACTGCACCACTGCACTCCAGCCTGGGCTACAGAGCAAGACCCTGTCTCAAAAACAAACAAAACTTTATAGAATAAACTATGGCCTTTGTGGGTAATTATGCGCTGACCCGGACCTACTGCCTAGCCCTGCAGAGCCAGGTCAAGACAGAATGGGCAGTGACTCAAGAAGCCATGGCTAAAGGGTCATGTTGGACACACATCTGGAAGAGTTTCCACCTCCCACCCCACCCCCACCTCGCTCCCCACCCCGCTCCCCACCAGCATTCTGCCCTAGGACCCTTCTTCTTAATGGAGGGGAAAAGGCTAAGAAAACAGAAAATCGTCTCTGTTATTGTGAACTTGCTTTAGCAGATAATATCATGGGTGGGATACCTGGAGAGGGATCAAAACCCCATGGCCCAGACTTAAGGAAATGATCAAAATGTGTAATGAGGATCATGTTTTGGAAACATGTGGCCAACATATTTTTATTCTCCAAAATAAATCATGTCACCTTTCGATCTATCTTTATTATAGCTAATCCATATTTACTACCCATGGAAAGAGATGATAGTTGCCTAGAACAAACTCACTTTTTGAATTAATTGTGAGATGCTGGGCTTGAAAATCAGGTTTAATTTTTTTTTAAAGAGTTTTCTAAAGTTGTGATTCTCTCATTTGTAGGTCAAAAGGCCACCCTGGCAAACTAAGAACACAGAATTTTATTACAGCTGCTGGATATGAAGACTCAGCATATGATATCGGTGACGTTAACACCCTCCTCAGGGAGAAGCGCTGTTCCTTCTGGCTGGGAAGTGCGAGCCGGTGAGGAGAGTGAGAGGGGTAGAGCATTACATGGAGGAACTTTCTGGTTCCCTTGCCTCTGAGGGCCTTATGCCAGAAGGGGATAGAAAGCCCAATGGAAACCCAAGATAGGCATAAGGAGAATCTGTGAGTGTCTGGCTCCTGTCAAGCTTCTCTAATATGGCCCTCGTAGAACTTCATCAAAAGTGGAAGGCATTTGCAAAGGTGAGCCCAAACCAGCACCACTTTCCACACAGGCTGTGCATGTAGGAGTCCCAGATGCTTCTCAGGGTCTCTGAGAGGATACAAAGGTACTGAGGGGGCCGGTGAGCACAGCACCTGGGATTTTGATGAGAAGCTGCAGGAAGGGAACTTTACATCCCAAGGGCATGGTGTGGAGTCAATAGTGGTAAGTTCAGTCTGGTTATTACACCAGCCAGTTCAGAGGAAGAGTGAAATCCCTGAGATCAGCAGGGCAAAGTGCTGGAAGTTGTTGAGGATGCAGAGAGTAGCAGGAAGACAACGCTAAGAACTCATTCACACACCCTGCCCCTGGGTAGCAATGTCATCCTGGGGATGACAAGGAGGAAGACAGAGAAACACAGAAAAGCCTAAGCAGGCACCACAAAGAGACCGAGCCCATCTGAAAAAGGCTGCTCTAACCTGGTGGAAACTATTTTAAGTTGGTAAGTTTAGTGTCTCCCCGCAATATCAGAATGAGCAAGAGATGACAGGTATAGGTTGTGTACATTTCCCCTCTGCATTGAATCATAGAGTGTGCATGTTCCACCGCTGTGCCCTGCTCAAAGTTAGCTGGGTGGCTGTGCCCTGCTCAAAGTCACTTGGGTGAGGGGAGCCAGTGGGAACCAAAATCCCATCTCACACCCACCCCCTGCGCACTCTGGAGCTGGGCTGCCACATGCTGGAGAAAGGTGTCTTTGTCTAATTATTCTGCCTAAGGGCATGCCTTTTGTTAATTAGTAAAAAGAACCCTTATTTGTGCTCTAGGGAGTGGGTGTCTGTTTAGGAGGTAATTCATGATAAAGCCACACAGACAAGATACAAGGCTTTAAATAAATTGAATCTATGAAGCTTCCTAACCCCATGGAAAGACAAAATTAGTTTACACAAAAATAATCATTAAAGAACTAATGAAAATAATGTTTGAATTCAGCCACCAGACAGTACATTCCAGAGCCTTGAGAAAAACTGATGGTCATGAAAAAAGTCATTCACATAAGTGACACCATGGTGTGAAGTCAAGGAGTGCAGACTCTGGAGTCAGAGGGCTTGAGTCAACCTGAGCGTCTTCAGCTTTGTCTTCTGTGTGACAGGCTCCAGCGACTGTTGTGAGGATTAGTTGAGATAATAAATACAAAATGCTGAGCATCAAGCCTGGAGCAGAGAAAGGACTCAGTAAGTACTAATTACCAGTATGTTATTTAATTTCACTTTTGTCTACATCCCCTTGTATGAAATGGTTTGGACAACTAATCAAGGAAAACCTTCCCTCAGGGACATTGCTGATATTGCAATCTTCACTAGATACACTTATCTCCACCTCCACCTCCACCTCTATCTCTTCTCTGTCTCTAGCTGTGTCTCGCTGCTGTTTAACTATCTAATTATTTGTAAATGAACTGGTGGGTTTGTTGTTGTTGCAGCCTGGCTAATGTTATCCAGATGTATCGAAACCCCAGGAGTGACATGGAACGGTAGTCCCTGCTTGAACCACTTACCTGCTTTCCTGACACCAGAAATCACACACACCTGACACTGACCTGAAGCCTCTGACCTGTCCTCGGAGGCAAAGACTGAGTAGACAAGATGCCTGGTTACCAGCAATCGTCTGCAATTTCCTCTGAGCTAATGAGATTACTTTTCTCTTTGCTCAAATTATGTGAGAATATTTTTTAAAAGAATTTAATGTGCTCTTTTGATATTTCAGGTGTTCAGTCAAAAGCCTATGTTATTCTCCATCTCTCTCTCTCTCTCTTTTCCTAGTTGGGTAATCAAAATGGCACAACCAGAAATATTTATATCTGCAACAGAAAAGAAGAATAAATGTATTCATGCACAAGTATATTATACATGTATATATGTTTGTGTATACATGTATCTATATAATTGATATATTTGGGAGAAATAAAAGGTTTCATTAAGCACACAGGTTCTAGAGTTAGACCCTCTGTTGCAAATTACTGTCCTGTCACTTAACTCCTGACAGAACAAAGTGCATACTTGGACAAAATGCCTGCTCTGTAAAAATGCCTTGGTCTTGAATAAAATGCCTGCTATGTCAAAGCTTCTATTTTCCCATCTGGAGAATGGGAACAATAATAAGAACCCTCACTTAACAGATAATGGACAAAGGTGCTTACAGCACAGAGCCTGCCACAGACAATGTCCTCAATTAATGCAAACTATTAATATTATGAAAAGTGAATATCTGTTTTCTGACAATGTTTTCAATAATATAAATTATGCCTTTGTTCCCTTTATTTGTTTGAAAAAAAAAACAATAAAAAAACAAACAAAAAAGTGTCTTTAAAGTGTCCATTTGTCTTTCTTCTAGACTACTAGTAATCCTTTCCTGTGTTTAGGGAATTTTTACCTCATGGGTTTTGGTGAATGAATGAATTCATCTGCCTCTACAGAAAAGAAAATGCCTGATGCATTTTCTCAGCCTTTATTCCAGGTAGTCAGGTAGACTGTGGACTCCAGCAATTAGACACACTCCTCACAACCTCCCCATCACACACACACACACACACACACACGGCTGCTGGAGTTGCAGGATCTGGAAGGAACTGTCTGGCAGGGATGGAGTGTGCAGGGTGCCTAGTGAGTTCCAGGGTGACTGTGGCTGCCCTAGCTGTGGCAGCACCAGGGCTCTAAGCCGGGTCCTGCAGACTGGCTCACCCTGCAGCATGGGCGCCCTCTCCTCCTTCCCATTCCCAGGACACATCCTGTGCAGGGGAAGAACGAGTCCTTCTAGTTGTAGCCACAGGTCCGTTGGTCTGCTGACCTCCACCTCCTCAACATTCAACTTCCCAGCATTGAGTATCTCATAAATGGTATTTATCAGAAAAGAGGGTGAACAGGGCAACTGCTTTAGGAGGAGCCCTCCGAGCCAGCTGCTTTCTCTCCTGTCTCCTAGGGAGAACCTAAGCTGTTAGAGTTCACACCTGTCCCACACCACACGAGTCAGAGCTGGACAAAAGTGACAGGGACAATCACTGTCCAAGGTTAAAGGAGCCCTGAGGCACCAGAAGATCTCCAAGAAGGCCACATGGAAGTCATAAAATGGAACCGAATGGAGGGGAAGAAAAGTTCCATAATGTGGGAAAATGAAGTACTAACAATATTTGACTGGTTCCCCTTGATTTAGCTGGGTTACCACTTCAAAACAGTCAGCAAAGCATTTTAACAATGAAAACTGTTGGGGAAATTAAACGGCTGGAAATGGAGGGAAACTGCATGGTGGTGCATGCCTGTAGTCCTAGCTACTCAAGAGGCTGAGGCAGGAGGATGGCTTGAGCCCAGGAATTCAAGGCTGCAGTGAACCATGATTATACCACTGCACTTCATCCTGGCCAACGTAGCAAGACCCTATCTCTGCAAAATAAAAATAAAAAATAGGGGGGAGATAAAAATGTAGTAGTAACAATAAAATCTACTAATTACTGAAAATTTACTGTATGTCAGGAGCTATACTAGGTGTACTTGGCTATTTAGTCTGTGTTATTATTGTATCCATTTTCAGATGAGAGATTTGAGACGCAAAGAGATTAAGAAGTCTGCACAGGGTGAGGCAGCCCCTGTGTGATAAAGATGAACAGTTAGACATTTTAAAATGTTTTGGTTGGGTGCCGTTGCTCACGCCTGTAATCCCAGCACTTTGGGAGGCTGAGGTGGGTGGACTGCTTGAGCTCAGAAGTTGGAGGCCAGCCTGGGCAACACGGTGAAACCCCATCTCTATAAAAAATACAAAATTAGCCAGGCATGGTGGTGTGCGCCTGTAGTCCCAGTTACTCAAGAGGCTGGGGATGAAAGGATTGCTTGAGCCTGAGAGGATGAGGCTGCAGTGAGCCATGAGTGTGCTACTGCACTCCAGGGTGGGCGACAGAGCAAGATCTTGTCTCAAAAAATACATATAAATAAAAAATTCTCCAATGACATGGGAAGTTGCCCAGAATATAAGCTGAACTGAAAGAATACAGAACACTATACATGTAAATATATCTATAGTCCATAAAATCATATTAATATTCATGTATCTACAATGAAAAAATCTACAGTCGAGCATATGATAATGCGAATAGTAGTGGGCCTTCGTGATATGACCATAGATGTTTTTATTGTTATCTTTCCCCATTGCTCTGAGTTTCTTCGACCAGCACCGTTACCAGCACGTTCTACCTATCCGCTGTGTGACTTCTGTGCCGTTACTTGATGACTCTGTGCCTCATTACCTCATCCATAAAATGAAAATTCCAAGTACCCATATTACGTGATCATTGTGAAGATTAGAAGGTGAAAATCATTTAGAAAAAAAAGGCTAGCAAATAGAAAATGCTCAGTAAGTATTTGCTATTATAAAAGTTAATGTTTATTAAATATGCAACAATTTAAAATATTATGCTGAGGAAAAGTGTTTATGAACAACTCCTAAGCAATTAGAAATCCTTCTCATTTCCATAGAAATTAGGCAATCCCCATGGCCCCCTCAAATTCGGGCAGAGAACCCCGTCGAGACTGCTAGCCTGAACTGAGATAAGCAGGGTGAGCAGGGTGGGGGCGCAGTGCTGAGCCTGCAGGCGGCACTGAAGGGCCCAAAAAACCACTTTCTTTTCTCTCCCCAATTCAGGCCACACCCTCCAGCCCCTGACCCAAGGTGTCTAGCCACCAGGTCCGCACTTTCCTGCCTTCTCCTTGGGGACACCACCCTGAAGACAGGATGTCACTGCTGGAAGCATTCGCCTTCTCGTCCTTCTGGGCACGTGAGTTGCTGTCTGAACATTTCAGTCTAGCTGCATGACCAAAATAATTCTTCAATGTTTCCCTCTTCCACTCTCAGATGTTCATTGGAAATTATCCTCTTTTACTTACAGTTGGACTTGGATTATCGAAAGTGGAGCAGTTCCAGCTATCCATTTCCACGGAAGTCAAGAAAAGTATTGACATATCTTGCAAGATAAGGAGCACAAACTTTGAAAACGATGTCATTCACTGGTACCGGCAGAAACCGAATCAGGCTTTGGAGCATCTGATCTATATTATCTCAACAAAATCCGCAGCTCATGGCAGCATGGGTAAGAGGAGTAACAAAGTGGAAGCGAGAAAGAATTCTCAAACTCTCACTTCAATCCTTACCATCAAGTCCATAGAGAAAGAAGACATGGCCATTTACTACTGTGCAGGATGGGATTACACTGTACTAGAACTGTAGAGACAACATGCACAAAATCCCCTCCCAGGGTCTGTGCCCACCACATCCTTCCCAACAGGGGCAACCACAGCCAGTCCCCAGCTGGGCTCCCAGACTCAGGCTCGCCTTCTCTGAGGCTCTTCCAGGGCTTTCCAGGAAGCTGTTATGGGTTGTGCTTACACTTTCATTCCCACCTGATCCCAGGACTCGTGCTCCAGAATCTTTATTTGACACTGTTTCTTAATGAGTTAAAGGCTTGTCTGGGGACTGAGAGAACATAGGTCGGGCCACTGTCCATCATATCACCACCTAGAGACTTCTAGTAAGTAGCAAGGTGCAGTTGAGAGAGGGATCCTTATTATGTACAGTCAAGACAACCCCCCTGCAATATAACTATCACTGGTGCCATTTACAATGAAAGAAATGAAAGCTTACAGAATTGGGGTTGCATGATCTGCCAGACGAGTCATGTCTTTGAGCTGGTCTGTGAGACCACACCGAACAGTTTAAGGGTTGTAATTCTCTAAGTAAATGCTAGGATATCTGAGATAAATTCCGGAGGGAGTAAGTGCCTTTTTTTCTGCGAGGGGTAGAGAGGAGAATTTGCCAGCATGAGATCGTCAGACTAGAGCTCCAAGTCACCCCGAGTATCGTTGGATGAGACCCTCCATGTTGGAATAACCCTTCATCTTACCTGTAAAGGAAGAGAGAATTGTATCGTGTGTGTGTGTGTGTGTGTGTGTGTGTGTAAGTTCTCTACAGTGTTCTCAATTCTTTGTATGTATTAGCTCCTTTAACCCACACTACCTATAACGTCTGCTCTGTTGTTCTTATCAAACATATCTAACTCCTGAAATAAGTGGAGTATTAGTTCATGCACTTGTCCAAATCACAGAGCTGATAAGTGGCAAGACAGCCCAGGGAGGGACCCAGGTAATCTGGTTCCTCTTGAATATGACATTAACTGCTTCTTAATCACAGGGGTATAAAAGAAAAGACACGTTGTTTCTATCCCTATGGAGGAGACAGAACTGACCATCATGAAACATTAACTGACACAAATTACTACTGTGTGCTGAAGCACGTGCCCAGGGTTCCAGTGATTAGGTGTATTCAGAGAATAAAATGCAGATAAAGTACCAATTGACTTTTCAATATAAAAACATAAGAAATTTGGGTTTTCCATATCTAGGTATGTGACAGGTACTGTTATCTATACTTCATGTTCATTATCATTATTATGTGATCGTGTAAATTTCTTAAGTCTCTGGAAGCCATTTAGGCCCTTGTAGATGTAGAACTGAGACACAAAGATTTCAAATAACTCAGCCAATGTTGGATAGGGTAAGTGGTCTAGAAGAGTGCATATTGTCACAGGTCATTAATAGTGATATTCAGATGAGCTTTTGAAGGACCTGATATATTTTTAAATATAAAATTAAAAGAACAGAATATAAAACTGTAAATGTAAAACCCATTAAAAAATGTTTAATCATGGCTGGGTGCAGTGGTTCATGCCTGTAAACCCAGCACTTTGGGAGGCCACGGCGGGCGGATCATGAGGTAAGGAGTTTGAGACTAGCCTGGCCAATATAGTAAAACCCGGTCTCTACCAAAAATACAAAAATTAGCCGGGCGTGGTGGTGCACGCCTGTGGTCCCAGCTACTCAGGAGGCTGAGGCAGGAGAATCGCTTGAATCTGGGAGGTGGAGGTTGCAGTGAACCGAGATCGCACCACTGTATTCCAGCCTGGGTGACAGAGTGAGACTCTGTCTAAAAAAAAAAAAAAAAAAAAAAATTTAACCCTGTGATTCTGTGTTAATGATCCAAACAAATATATTACTATCTACAAATGTGTAGAGAACATGCTTAAAAATAAATTCTGGTTGCTCTTATTTTCTTTATTTTAATTAATTAATTAATTAATTAATTAATGTTCTACTAGAATCTTCTCAAAATATTTTCATCATTTTGCAACATTTGGTGAGGTTTTCTTCAGTGAGGATTGGGTACTTTTCCAAGCTCCACAACTTTGTGATTTGGGACGTCATGTGTGCCACGTTGTTGTCGTCTATCAGAGGGAGATAATAATACCACTGCCTCTCAACGCTGGTGAGAAGTGTGAAGGAAGTAATGGAAGAAAATGTTTAGAACAATGTTAGCAAGTCTACAATAGATGTTTGATATAACGTTAATTTTAAAGGTTTATTATCACATGTAAAAATGAACTTTATTTAAAAACACCCCTCTCTGTGACATAGTGTTCATGAGATAGTTCCAAATTCCAAGGTGAGTCCCCACAGACCACCCTGTCGGTCCCTCCAGCAATTTCAATCAAGTTTCCTCTTGAGGCACACCCTCATTATAAGTGAAATTGGATTTCTCTGAGTTATAATCTGCATTGTGACATCCCAATTAATTATAAACCAAATACTTTACTGGATTTCAAATAGAAATGACTAGAGTTTTTAAAATGAGGCATGAATAATGCTAGTGTAAAATTTCAGTTTACCTTTTTTAAAATTGTAAAATACTGTCCATGTTTTATACTCCTGAGTCCTGAATCCCCAAAACATTAACAGAGGGATCAATTTTTATGTGAGGTAAAGAAAGCTACACGCTCATATATCTGGAACAATATTGTACAGTCTGAAAATCAAGGAGGGAACAGCTAAGTTTGAAGTAGAAGTAGTTCAACTCTAGAGCTGCCCCCATCCGGTTCCACAGCTAAGTTTGAAGCAGAATTAGTTCAACTCTAGAGCTGTCCCCATCCGGTTCCACAGACACATTCTTGTCAGGTAATGCACTCTGCACCGCGTCAGTGGTCAGGGCAGTGCTCCTGGGAACTGCTCAGCTCTGCAGTAGGCCATCAAGTCCCCAGAGGTCACCTGACCCGCCACATTTTTCTCTCTCACCAAGTCATGCCACGCTCTCTCCCCACTGACCGGGGCCAGCCAGCAACCAGGGCCCTTCTCCTGGGGATACGGTTCAGCAGACAGCAGCATGTCCCTGCTGGGAATATTCATCTTTTTCTCCCTCTGCAGCTGTGAGTTGCTCCTCAATATTTCAACATAGATGAGAGATGAAAGTAATTCCTTTTTTTCTTTTATGTTGAGACAGTCTCGATCTGTCATCCAGGCTGGAATGCCATGGCGTGATCTCAGCTCACTGCAGCCTCTGCCTCCCGGGTTCAAGCATTTCTCTGTTGTGCCTCAGCCTCCAGAGTAGCTAAGATTACAGGCATGCACCACTGCACCTAGATTATTTATTTATTTATTTATTTAGAGGCAGGGTTTTGCCATGTTGGCAAGGCTGGTCTTGAACTCCTGGCCTCAAGTGATCTGCCCTCCTTGGTCTCCCAAAGTACTGTGATGACAGGCATGAGCCACCACACCCGGCCAGATGAAAGTGTTTCATTATCACTTCCTCTTTCTATGTCCCCAGGTTCACAGGGACTTCTCTTTTCTGTTTGCAGTTGCACTTGGTAAGTTAAATTTAAAGCAATAAAAAATGTCAACTGCATTTTTGTCAACAGAGCAACAGATAAAAGTGTCTAGGTATCTTGTGTGGTGTCCACTGAAGACTATGTAAATATAGTTATACACTGGTACCAGCAGAAACTGAATCTAAATTATGAACCATCTGACATATATCACTTCAATAGAAAGTCCCAGTTCAGGTTTGGTTAGGTGAGAAAAACAACAAACTTGAGGTAAGAACAAATTTTCAAATGCCTACTTAAGTCTTTACTATAAACTTCATAGAAAAGGAAGCGGAGGCCATATATACTGCACTGCTTAGGACCCACAGCATCAGTGCCACACTGTCCCACACCACATCCTCTCTTGGGTCTCTGCCCAACCCCACATTCTTCCCATGGGAGCAAACGCTATGGACTCCTAGCTGGGCTCCCAGCCTCAACCTTGCCTTCTCTGCAGCACTTCTGGATCTTTGTAGGAAGCCACCTTGGGTTAATGTTTTAAGCAGGAAGCATGCCTGATCATGACGTTCCCCGATATTCATTGAACACTACTTCCTAATGAATTAAGGGAATGAGTGGACACAGGCTAAGGCCCCATTCCTGTCAGCATCCGGAGACTTCTATTAACTGCAAATGGCTTAGGCCAAGGAAGAGAATCGTTGTGTATCAGGAATCCCATATATCATTATTACAACACCCCTGCAACAGAACTATTATTTGCCCATTTAATAAAGAAATTAAAGCTTACAAGGTTAAAGTGACTGGTCGAAGACAAGAAGTGCATGATTTTTGTTTTTTGAAACAGGATCATGAGGCCACCCTGAATATCTAAAAATCACAGTTGTACAACAAACAGACTCTTTGAGGTGACTTTGGGGTGGAGCAAGTGTCTTTTTTCTGTAGAGAAGAAGATGGTTCCTCACTTCACACTAAGGGGTGTGGCAGTGTGATGTCATCAGAAAAGAGCCCCAGGCATCAGACTGTTAAATGAGCCATATTTTGCATTTATTAAGTCCTTTAACCTCTGGCAACCTCTGAGGTCTGTTCTGTTATGAACAGAAGTGCATTTTACTCAGGTAAGTGAGATCTATGTGTCCTAGCCACTCATCCAGGTCCCACAGCTGGTTCGTGGCAGTGTAGGATTGGACCCAGCTAATCTGGCTCCAGAGTCTGTACTCCTTAATCACAGAAGGGTGAAGAGAAGTACATTGTTCCTACTCCCATGGAGAAGACAATACTGACAACTTTTGTAAAACATTTACTGGCATAATTATTATTTTGAACCGAATCAGGTAACTAGCATTTGAGCAATTAGGAATCCTGGTTGAATAAGTGAAATAACAATAAATTATCAATTTTTTCAAAATATAAAGTGATACAAATTAGATTATTTTATGATGCCATATCTAAAATAATTAAGAAAAATGAAGAATACCTTTAATCCATGTACTTTTCCTATAGCAGTACATACTAGGCACCCCATGGAAAAATATAGATACCACCTTGCATTTGTGCCATGTGTTGTCTTATTTATTCGATAATTTCCAAGGTCAGGATAACATATTCACCCTCATCATCCCAGGAAGGTTACTGAAGGAAATAAAGGGGGTACCAGGAAAGGCTGACCTGGGGCTGGAATCAGACAATCGGTCAGTCTTTATCCTCCCATCCCGATGCACCTCAGCCTTTTGTGATCCACATCTTGTCTGTGTAATTCCTGACCATCATGTTCCCTCAGGGTAGGCCACACTTGGTTTCTCGAATCTATATGGGCCTTTACTTATTAACTTTAATATTAGCTAAAGTAGACAGTAAGATCTGAGGAAAAACACAGCGAATCTGAGACCATAAGCTGTTTTCAGACAGGGATGCATAGACGGCCTTGTGGAAATACTTGTGTCACCCTCTTCTTGTGGTTGTCTCATCTACTATTCAAAACAGCCTCAGAGAGCAGCAATGAGGTACCCACAGCCAGATACCTGTGTCAAGATCATAGAGCAGAGCTCTCCCACAGCCTTTTAGGATCAGACTAAATGGTAATAAACAAAGAAAGAGACACTGGATTCATAGTGCATTCAAATGATAGAATACTATGTAGCCTGTGAAAATGACATTTTATGCATTTATTAATAAAATTCAAACATCTTCACAATACAATGTAAAGAAAAGTTCTTGAAGTGTACAAAACCTCTTAAAATATAAATGTCTGTGTTGATGGAATAATTTTTAAAAAGCCAGAAAGGAATTATCCAAAATTTTAGAATAATTATTCCCAAGGGAATAATCATTTAAATTATTCTATGTACTTTTACTAATTTTTATATATTTTCTTAAGGGAAAAACTAAGGTTTTGTTGTAAGATATACTTAACAAAGTAATTTTCTCTTGTTTGGTAGTAATACTAAGACGATAGCGTCATTATGTATGTGTACCACTTAACCCACTTACCCGATCTGCCCAGCACTCATGGGGTACAAGAAACCCTGGAACTGCTCATAACTGTAGCAGCTCATGAAGAACCTCAAGAAACCACCTGATCTAGTACTTCTGAGAGACCTCAACAGCCCTGCCCTCCAGCCACTGACTTGAGACCGCCAGCTAATAGGGTTACCTTCTCCCTGGGGAACCAGACTGGCAGAAAGCATGCCACTGGTAGTAGCCATTATCTTCTTCTCCCTCTGGGCTTATGAGTTACCCCCTAATCATTTCAGTCTACAGAAGAGACTGAAGTCATTCTGTATTGTTACCTCTTCACATATCATTGGCTCATGGGAATTTCTCTTCCTCACTTGCAATTGGACTTGGGCATTTGAAGCAACCTGAAATATATATTTCCAGACCAACAAATAAGAGTGCCCACATATCTTGAAAGGCATCCATCCAAGGCTTTAGCAGTAAAATCATACACTCGTACTGGCAGAAACCAAACCAAAGCTTAGAATATTTATTACATGTCTTCTTGGCAATCTCTGCTCAAGATGGCTCAGGTGGGAAGACTAAGACTAAGTTTCTTAAGACTAAGAAACTTGAGGTAAGTAAAAATGTTCACACTTCCGCTTCCACTTTGAAAATAAATTTCTTAGAGAAAGATGAGGTGGTATACCACTGTGCCTGCTGGATTAGGCGCCACAGGGTTAGAGTTCTCAAGATAACCTACACTGAAACTATCTCCAGGTCTGTGCCCATCCACATCCTTCTCCGTATGGGCAACCACAGAGGGTTGCTCAGCTGAGTGCCCAGCCAGAGCCTGCCCTCCCTGCAGCTCTTCTGGAAAGTTGCAAGAAGACATCTTAGATTCCGCTCCCTTGGTGTGCAGAATCACATCAGTGACTCATGGTGTCGAAACGGGAAAAGTTCTCTTGTCCCTTCTCAGGGCGTGCGATGAGGATGTGGCTCACTTTTTGGTGCCCCACTCCTCAAACCTCTAGGGGGAGCATGCACACGTGCAGGTTGTGGGACTCTGACTCCACAGCAGTGTCTAGGGGTGCATGCTTATAACTCCTGAGGCCCCAGTAGGCCTGTGTTGCAGGGTGCTCTTTTAGTTTGGCTGTCCATAAGCGGCTTGTTTTAGTCAGCTCAATAAGACCCCCTATCTTATCACAAGGACGGAGAGCTTTCTGTATCCCGGAGTTTCTTGCCTTGGTGTACTGAAAGAATTGGATAACATGTGGGCTTGGAGAATGAGTGCAAATTTTTTCTTTTTTTTTTTTTTTTTTGAGACGGAGTCCGCCCTGTGGCTGGGCTGGAGTGCAGTGGCGCAATCTCCTTCACTGCAAGCTGCGCCTCCCGGCTTCACACCTTTTTCCCGCCTCAGCCTCCCGAGTAGCTGGGACTACAGGTGCCCTCCGCCACGGTTGGCTAACTTTTTGTATTTTTACTAGAGACGGGGTTTCACCGTGTTAGCCAGGATGGTCTTGAACTCCTGACCTCGTGATATGCCCGCCTTGGTCTCCTAAAGTGCTGGGATTATAGGCGTGAGCCACCGCGCCAGGCTGAGTGCAAAGTTTTATTGAGTGGAAGCAGCTCTTAGCAAATGGAGGAACCAGAAGGATGGAGTGGGAAGGTGGTTTTCCCCTGGAGTTGACAGCTCAGCGGCCGGGCTTTCCTCCAGCCACCCCGGCCAAACTCCACTTTGTTCCTCCAGTCGATGGTCTGCAGCCTGCCAGTCCCCGTAGGTGTGCTCCTCCACAGGGGTGTTCCTCTCGATGTCCAACCACTTCTGTGTGTGCCCGCCAGGGTCTCGGAGGTTTTATAGGCACAGAATGGGGGCGTGGTGGGCCAGGGTGGTCTTGGGAAATGCAACATTTGGGCGCCGAGGCAGGAGTGCCTGTCCTCACCGAGGTCCGTGGACACAGGCCCGGGGGTGGAGCCCTCGACAGGGACCACACCCTTCCCTTCCCAGCACTTCCCTCCCCCAATCCCATATCGGTGTCAGCAATTAGGATCCGATTTAGGAACAGTTTGACACTATTTCCCACAACATTAGGATATCTGGGAACTCTGAAAATACAGGGTGGGTGGCTTAGAGCAAAATTCATCTGTCTAGTAATTCACTACGTAGAGATTTCTAGTAACTAAATGGTTCAGAAAGAAGGCAGGAAGCGGTATATATTTTACACAGATATTCCCTGTTCTTATCACTATTTTCCCATTTGGTTCAATTGCATTGGAGGTTTTCAAAGTTAGAATGATCTGTCAAACATAGTAATTGTATGCTTTTTATTAGCACCCTGAGGCCTTCCTGAAGAAATCTAGGGACAAGTAAGTAGATCTATAAGTAAACAATCAGCTGTTTGGGTTATATGACAGATGAAAGTATAAATCCTGTGTCCTAGAGGAAGAGCATGCAGCTCACTTCACACTCAGGGCTTAGTGCTGTAACAAAACAAGCACTGTGCATTGCAACCCAGCTCCTAGGCACAGTGGGGGATCTCAGGGTGGGGGCTATGCTTTGGAGATCTTGTCTTTCAGGGTTCTGCAAAGAAAACTAAAACTCCTGAGTAAAATAAGATTAGATAGTTAAGCAGAAAGATAATACATGCTCTCTGCATCGATAAAGGAAATAACCATGATACCCCTCATAAATTAATAAATAAGAAATAATGATTAGCAATTATTTTATGTGTATTCCATGATTAATCATTGGGTAGTTGGGAGCTTTCAAAAAATAATGAAACAAAGTGTAAACTGTAAAACTGTAAAAGTCCTCTCTCACTTCTTTGAAACTCACTTTCAAACAACAAAGAAATTAATGATGAAAAATCCTTAGTTTTTAAAATTTTCTCCTATTGGTACCTTTAGTACTATGGATATCTGACAGCATATTGCCATGCATGCAATCTACTTACAGTCCTTGAAGTAATTGCAATGTATTTTTTCCCCATTCTCCCTTCTGAGGATCAGCTTGTACCATCCTGATAGGGTAAGAGGAGAGATGCTATTGAAAGCCGAGTGAGGGAATACCAGGAGCCTCCCTGGCAGATCAGCCCCTTTCCAGGGGCAGACTCAGAATCTGGAGTCCCACATCCTGTCCACCATGATTCCTGACCATGGTGGTCTACAGGGAGAATGACCCGATGCCTGAGTGAGTCTCAAGAGACCTCACCTCTCACCTGATGCATACGTAGAAGCAAAGGTAAGAAGACTGTTAAGGAAATACAGAGCCTGAGAACATGAACCTTTCCAGAAATAGGTGAGTGAAAAGATGGAATTCAGCTTTTCACAATCCCAGTGTTAAGTATTTTACATGGATTATTTTATTTAATCCTCAAAGGAGCAGTGTAAAGTGACCATAGTGGCCATACAAGGTCAGGTCTTAGAAGATGAAGCCACTTTGACTTTTCAAGAGACTCCTGGGAGATTTATGGGGAAGAAAACTTAGAGACACACTAGAATGAGGAACAGGAAGGAAAGACACCTCATCTGTGTGAATTTAAAGTAGTGAAATACTATGTAGCAATTAAGCACAGTGTTTTTCAAGAATTATAAGTAAAATTGAAAATATTCACCATATATTATCAAGGAGGATATTGAACACAGAACTGATTTAAATAGTAAGCTCTCATGTACATACATGTATATATTGAAGAAAGAGCAAAAGGAAAAAATTTCTCCAAAGTTTAAAGAGTGGGTGTCTCTGAAAGCATGGGTGATTTTAACATCTTCTTGATACTTGCACAGATTTTACACATTGTAACTAAAAGCTGCTACTACGTTTAAAGCTGTATGCCATAATGGCTTCAATATTTTATTGATTTATGTACTTGATAATGAAATTGTTTATACAACAATGTAAAATACAACTATATATGGCACACTTAAAATTATTTTTACGTTCTTCCACTTAATCACATAACTACTCTATAGCTCTCAAAAAAAAAAAAAAAAAAAACAACAAACAAAAATACCAACCTTCATGATAATACTGGTTATTATTGAGCAGAAGTTCAGCAAACTATGTCTATGACCAGCAGGCTCCAGTTTTGTAAATAAAGTTTTATTGAAATACAGCCATGCCTATTTATTTATATATTGTTTATGGCTGTTTTTGCTAGCTGCTTTTGCACTCGAATGGTAGAGTACAGTCAGTCTTCACTATCTATGCATTAAACATCTGTGAATTCAACGAACTGTGGATCAAAAATATTTGAAAAAAATAAAAAATAATACAGCAATAAAAATAATATAAATAAAAACAATATAATATAGCAACTACATACATAGTATTTACATTGTATTAGGTATTATACGTAATGTAGAGATGATCTGAAGTATAGAGGAGGATGTACATTTGTTACATGCAGGTACTATGCCATTTTATATCAGGGACTTGAGCATACATGGAGTTTGGTATCTGCTGGGAGTCCTGGAACCAATCCCCTACAGATTCTGAGAGATGACTATAGCTACAGCAGATACCCTCAAAGCCCAAAATATTTACTATTTGGGTCTTTACAGAAAATGATTTTCAGTCACTGCCCTAGAGTGACAATACTCATGAGTGACATTTATTCATATTTAGTGTTTCCCAATTTCTCGATGTTTCTTTAATGACCATTTGTTACACATCCACCCTCCCCATATTAGCTGTGTGACTTTAGATAAATTAGTTAGCCTATGTTTGATTCATTTTCCTGATTGTAAAATGGAGAACGTAATAATAATTACTCGAATAAACTATTGAGAAAAGTAACTTAAATAATACAAATAAAGTTCTTGCAAGTGCTTGGGGCATGCCTAATGCTCAACAAATTGAAGCACTACATTGATTCTATGAGTTATTATTGCATATTAGAAAATAAAATTATTTAGGCTAATACTCTAAGTCCTTGGTACTCAAAGTTTGATTTGTGAACCAGCAGCATTGGCTTCACTTAGGAGCTTCTTTTACATCTAGTCAGTCAAGCCTCAGCCCAGGCCTACTGAGTCAGAAGCTCTTTTCAGAAGGTCCCTCCTACATACTATGGTGTGGGGAGTGGGGGTCTAAGGACCAAAGTGTTCAAGATATAAGCTCCATAGTCTGGGACAAGTGCAAGACAATCCCATTTCCATAGGATGGTTTTATCTAGTGTCCTCTCTAATTTCTGGAGAGCAATATTGAGCTGATGTTTGGCCTCTCTGGGGCTGAAATAGCTGACAACATCCCAATTAATTAAAAAAAAATGTACTCAACAGTCCACGTATATGTACTTTTATTTTCATTTATAAAATTTGTTATAAAATCAGCACAAATTTTCAGTATTTTATATAGTGAGAAATACAGGTCTTTTATAACCTTGAGTTTTAGATCCACAGTCAACCCACAAGAAGAGTAACTTTTGCTTCACGCACAAAAAACATATCACTATATCCTCATATCCACATATCACATATCCTCATATCACTAAGGCTACTGAAAAATGAAATAGGAGCGAACAGGAAAGGGGAGAGAAAATGAAGTTAATTGCCACTGTCACCACTCACCCACACCTCACCCTTCATAGGAAGAGCTCTCCTCTAACCATCACCATATTGCCAGATCTCCTGGGCACTGGAGTATTTAGAGGGCCAGCCATTTCAGACCTGACAACGCTGCACTCTACAGAGAGGACTGTCAGGGAGTCACTGTGACCCACTACTTCTTTCTTTGACACCTGCTCAGACCAAGCTACCCCTGCCACACGCTAAACATTCTAGGCACAGGCATCCTCACTTTCCTGCTTCTCCTTGGGAACACAGCCTGGCAGACCAGAGCATGTCAGCACTAGGAGCATGTAGAGATTCACCTTGGGGATTGCTCCTCAGTCATTTCACTTTGTATGTCAGGTGAAGAAATTCTTTATCACTTCATCTTTACATATCAGGTGTTCACAAGAATTAATTTTCTTTGCTTACAGTTATTCTCGGGGAGTTAAAGTTGGCACAAATTTAAAATGCCCAAGGCAAAAGATAGTGATGCTTTTATACCTCGTAAAATATCCAGCCAAGACTGAAAATGAAGTCAAAAACTGGTGTCAACTAAAACCAAAGTCAGCATCGGATGTGGGTTGACAATCGCACCTGCTTGGGGTCCATTAGGTGTTGTGGTTACAATGATGCTCATCCTTCCACTTCAACCTTGAAAGTAAATTTCACAAAAAGGAAGGTGAGATCACTTACTGCTGTGATTATTGAGCCACTGGCCATCAAGCACACACTTCCCTGCCTTCTCCTTGGGACACAGCAGGATGTCGTTGCTGGAAACATCATTTTCTCCGCTCTCTGGCCTCATACGTGTTCCCCATCATTTTGACTCTTGAGGAGAGAACAAAGAAATTCTTTAATGGTGCATCGTTATACCTTAGGTTTTCATACAGATTTCTCTTCTTTGCTTACAGCTTGTTTTGAATAGAATAAATTGGAGCAACCTGAAATATTAATTTCCAGGGAAAACTGTTAAAAGTCCAAATACTATCCGGGGTGATATCTAGCCGCTTATACTGGCTGAAGCATAACTTAATGCATTTTCCTCAACACATGACCTGCTCAGTTCACTTAGGGGCTGTAGCTGAAAATGATGTTCCTAGATCTGTTTTGACCTGTAAGATAAAATCTCAGGAAAAGGAAATGGGGATAGTTATGTGCTTGCTGGAATCACAGATGAGAGATGTCAGGACACCCACACATAATCCCTCTTTAGGTCTGTGTGTACCGGCCCCCTTGTAACAGGAGCACAGGCTCAGCAGGTTGTGAGGGTTGGACTGCACCTCCCAGGACTTCCCCCTCAACCTCTGGAAACTTGATTATGTTCACACATTAGGACATACAGAAATCAGTGTACTCTGTGCTCACAGTCCAGGAATTACCTGTAAGTTTATACGATCCAGACTCAAAGAGGGAATCACTGAGTGGCAGGAAACATGCTGGGTATCTCACACATCTTATATAACCATTGCAATACTTTTGCAACGTCATCTTCATTTTTTTCCACTTTAATATGAAATAATTTGAAAGATAAAATACCTTCTTAAACCCCAAATGCCCACGTTTCCTCAGCAGTGTCCTGTGACCTGAAGAAGTTAGCATTCATTTGCTCCACTCATGCTGGGAGTGAGTGTGGAATGAAGCTCCTGCCCTCTCCTCAGGCTTATTCCACTCTGAGGGATCCTGCTATAGCCCAGCCAGCACACTTCCTTTGCACAGGTCTCAGATCCTCCTAAGGAAGGGAGGGGGCATTAGATGATCCACTGACAAGGCAGATACCCACCAGGATGGATCCTCTTCCCGGCTTCTGCCTGTGATCACAACAACCGTTTATTTAGGGTACTCTGCTCCCTCTTGGGCATTGCTCTAAATCCTTTAGGTGTAACTCATCTCATCCTTGGGATATCTTTTCACATTGGTCTGTTGCGATTCTCGTCTTACAGGGGAGGAAACAGAGGCAGAGTGATGTGATTTACTTTGTGGTCACAGAGTTCTAACTGGGGTGGGGAGGGGCTGGGGTTCTGGCTTCAGTGTCTGTCCTCGTAACCATGCTGTGTCCTGACTCTGAGAGAGGAAGTAAAAATGGCATCTAATATTTGGTCTCTACAGCTAGAAAGCAAACTGATAGGAGATTAAACTAGACATTTTAGTGAAATTATAAAGGCTGAGTGCAGACTAGTGGGAGAGTGTGAGCTCTTGGGGGCCACAAATTTAAGGAATTTCCCACCATCTTTTATATTTTTTCTCCAGGAATCCTACCAGGCTCTTGCAGGGAAGAGCATGGAGAATCCACAGAAAGCTCCCCTTTTGGTACTGGCTGCAGGAGGGGAACAGTAGCCACTGCTGAAATTCACCCAGACCTACCCCACCTCCTCTCCACTGTAGAAGAAGGACTTAGTCTGCAAGAGAAGGTTTCCATGGAATTTCATTTTAGTTGAGGGAGGGAAAAGGAGGCCACCACCGACTGTGCCCAATACTTCATCCCTATCTCCACAGAGTAACAAGTTTTAATTTGCAGGAGGGTGGGTATGAAAAGCATAGCCCAAGGCACTGGTGGTTGCCTCCTATGACTGGAAATGTGCCACCTCTGGAATAGGAGCAGCAATGGTTGCGAAGGTACATTCTTAAGTCCCGGTTTGACCATGCCTGTTTAAGACAGAAGCTGAATGAAAATAGAGAATGTCTCCTTTCTTCACCTCTCACCACCATACTATCCTGAGTAAAAGCAACAGTAGAATGCAGTGAAGAGAGCTTCAAAAGACAAGACTGTCTCTGAGGAGCAGAACAAAGGGAAGGCTCAAAGCCAAGAACAAGGGATGATTAGAGAAATCTAAAGTCTCTGATGTCCTACGAAGAACAAACTCCAGTCCAGATAACTTAGTAGAAACAATAAATTTCTAACCCAGTCTTGCTCCTAATTAGATTAACACAAACTCCCACACTAAAGGTGTGGCAGAAAGAAAGATGTAGGCATTTTTCTTTTCTTTTCTTTCTTTTTTTTTTTTTTTTTTTTTTTTGAGACAGAGTCTTGTTCTGTCTCCCAGGCTAGAGTGCAGTGGCTGATCTTGGCTCATTGCAACGTCCACCTCCTGGGTTCAAGCAATTCTCCTGCCTCAGCCTCCTGAGTAGCTGGGACTATAGGCATGCGTCACCATGCCTGGCTAATTTATATATTTTTAGTAGAGACGGGGTTTCACCATGTTGGCTAGGATGGCCTCGATCTCTTGACCTCATGATCTGCCCACGTTGGCCTCCCAAAGTGCTGGGATTACAGGTGTGAGCCAGCATGCCTGTCCAATGTAGGCATTTTTAAGCATCAAATATAATTATCTCATTATCTACCGTGTTATACAACACAGTCCCCTTTCATTTAAAAAAAATCTAAGTACCTTACCCCAAAACAAGAAGGAACACAGTCTGAAGACACAAAGCAATCATACGCATGAGACTCTGATATGACTCAGATGTCTGAGCTGTCAGGCAGGGAATTGAAAATAACTGCTGAGTATGTTAAAGGCTCTAATGGAAAAGGTAGACAACATGCAAAATCAGACAGAGAATTTCAGCAAAAAGACAGCAATTACATTTAAAAAATCTAATGAAAATGCAAGACATAAAAAAAGAAAAAAAACCCACAGTAACAGAAATCAAGAATGCCTTTGAAGGGCTCACCAGTAGACCCTATGGAGATAAGGAAAGACTTGGTTAACATAAAAATAGGCCACTAGATATGACCCAAACTGCAATGGAAGGAGATGAGAAAGAAAGAATAGGAGAGAAAGCATATCTTCATGGAAGGACAGAACTGTGGACAATATTGTATTTTCAAACATGTTTGTAATTAGAATCCCAGAAACAAAAGAGACAAAGGAGCAGAAGAAATATTTGGAAAACTAATGGCTGAGAGTATTCCAAATGTAGTGATAGACACCAAACCACAGAACAAAAAAGCTAAGAAAACACCAACCAGGATAAATATTAAAAACAAAACAAAATACCTAGACATATTAGATTTAAACTGTTGAAAGCCAAAAATAAAGAGAAACACTTGAAGGTAGCTAGAGGAAAAAAAGCAGATTTTCCATCTGAAACTGTGCAAGCAAGAAGACATTGGAGTGAAATCTTCAAAGTGTTGAATTAAAAAACTGTCACTTGGCATAAAGACAGCTTCAGACAAAACAAAAACTGAGAGAATTCATTGCCAGCAGATGCACTTCACAAGAAATGTTAGAAGAAGTCATTCAGGCAAAAAAAATGATATGGGTCAAAAACTTGAATTCACACAAAGAAATGATAAGCACTGGAAATAGAATAAATGAAGGTAAAACATTGTTCTTTAAATATTATTTTTTAATTGCTCTAAAACAGAGTTGGCAAACTATTTTTGTAAAGGGCCCAATAGTAAATATATTCCATGTCGGGGGACAACATTGTCTCTGTCCTAACTACTCAAATGGGCTATTGCAACACAAAAGTCCTTGCTACTCTTAGGTCTGGAGGGACATGGAGCTGTTATAACAACCGGGAGGGCATCTTTATTGAAAAGGACCCAGTCAACCGGTCTTAGTTTGAGTTCCCCTGGGAAGTGAGCCTCAGGCTTTAAGGACAACTAGTTTGTTTGGGAGATACAGGAAGACTAGTAGGAGAATAAGGAAGTGATGTTAGAAAAGGAAGGCAGAGAATTAAGTTACTTTCATTAACTAGATACTAAAGGAGCAACAGGAACCTCATAGAAGTTCAAAACCTAAGTGATCAATTAAATAATAATTTCTTGTTCTTCTGTTCCTGTAATTTGTGGGACTGGCCATGTAAAATAAATAAAATCTGCAGACCCCTATGTGATCTGATGGTCAGTATGGTGATGAACCGGGAATCTCCCTAAGTGTCAGAACACGATAAGAAAGTAACCACAGAACAGAAAAACGTTCATGGTGTTATCTTAAGTTACAAAGACAGAGCTTAAAATCGAGCACACACCTTATATCTATGTGAAGCAAATGAAAAAGATGAGCAGATATTAGCCTGTAAGGGAATACACCAAACTGTTAATAGTAGTTGCCTCTGGTTGGTGGGGACAAAAAGTGACTATTTTCTCCTCTATGTTTCTTTATGACCCCTACTGAATCTACACTTGTTTTATGATAGGAAATAACAATGGCCCTTGTTTTTAGAATGTATAAAAATGTTTTGCTTTAAAAGTATACTTCAAGGACACAACCTCTGTAAGGTTCCCATTTAATGGTAACATTCAAAAGAAAGAGAATCTGAAAAAAGTTTGCTCTGGCTTGGCTGTCTACAGGAGAAACCTGGGTCATACGTAAGTTAGCTCTTGCCTTAGCCTAGATCCACAGCTAAGTGGATCTAGGTGTTGATGTGCAGTGAGAGCAACTGTGTTAGAACACTTGCCCCCGAGGCACCTCAAAGGCAGACTTTAGGGTTTCTCTTTTTCTCTCTCCCTCTCTGTTTTAGACCAATAAAAAATGTTTATATTTTAGCAAGAAAATGGCTCTTTACACAAACATCTTCAGATAGTAAAAATCACACAGCAATGAGAAATCCGTTGAAACACTGAGTTAGAAAACCAGTTTCACAGGATGTTTGAGTAAAATAGCATGGGTCCCTTCCCCTGCAGTCTGCGGGTCTTAGCTGTGTGTTCAGAGCGCACTTCCTCCTGCCATCTCAGACCTCAGATTTTCTCTGTGATTAGAATACCCCGTGTTCAGCCACCTCTCTGGACAAGAGCTTGCAGAATGCTGCTCCTGCTACCAGGCATCCTGGTGGCCTCCCTGTGGACGTGTGAGTTGCTTTACCCAAGGGACATCTCGCTCATTGGAAGGGAGGCACAGAAAGTGTGGACATTTATTTATTTTTATTTTTATTTATTTTATTTATTTATTTTATTTTATTTATTTATTTATTTTTTTGAGACGGAGTCTTGCTCTGTGCCCCAGGCTGGAGTGCAGTGGCACAATCTCGGCTCACTGCAAGCTCTGCCTCCCGGGTTCACGCCATTCTCCTGCCTCAGACTCCCAAGTAGCTGGGACTACAGACGCCGGCCACCACACCCGGCTAGTTTTTTGTATTTTTTTAGTAGAGACGGGGTTTCACGGTGTTAGCCAGGATGGTCTCGATCTCCTGACCCTGTGATCCGCCCGCCTCGGCTTTCCAAAGTGCTGGGATTACAGGCTTGAGCCACCGCGCCCGGCCCATTTATTTATTTTTAATGTTTACTTTTATTTTCAGTTCAGCGGTACATGTGCAGGTGTGTTATATAGGTTAAATTGTGTCATGGGGTTTTTTTGTACAGATTATTTCATCACCCAGATACTAAACCTGGTACCCATTCATTATTTTTCCTGATCCTCTCCCTCTTCCCACCCTCCACCCTCTGATAGGCCCCAGTTTGTGTTGTTCCCCTCTATGTGCCCATGTGTTCTCATCATTCAGTTCCCATTTATAAGTGAGAACATATGGTATTTGGTTTCCTGCTCATGTGTTAGTTTGCTAAGGATAATGGCCTCCAGTTCCATCCATGTCCCTGTACAGGACATGATTTTGTTCTTTTAATGGCTGTGTAGTATTCCATGGTATCCCTATCAATCCCTTTACTGGGTATATACCCAAAGTAATAGAAATCATTCTGTTTTAAAGACACATTGCATATGTATGTTTATTGCAGCACTGTTCACAATAGCAAAGACATGAATCAACCTAAGTGTGGACACTTAAATCACACTATTTTCAGGCGGAACAAAGCCACATGGTAATTCAAGCTAAGCTGACAAATTCCACCATTACCTTGAGTTCTCCAGGAAGAAAATGTAAGCTTCACACCCAAGCTTTCCCTTAATAGAAAACAAACATACTATCTTAGTCAACATCAACATTTCATATTGAAAAATTTCAAAATTTTTGGTTTTTCTTTCAGATACAAGCGGAGACAATCTCATAACACAACTTGTAACATCCGTCACCAAGAAAAAAGGAAATACAGCATTTCTTGAATGCCAGATAAAATCCAGTACCTTCAAGAAGAATGTATATATACACTGGTACCACCAGAAGCCAGACCAGCCCCTAAAGCGAATTCTGTATATCTCCTCAAATGAAAATGTAGTCCATGAACAAGGTGTTAGTGAGGAAAGATACGAAGCAAGAAAATGGCAAAGTGACTTGTCCTCCAGCCTGAGAATACACCGAGTTGCCGAGGAGGACGCAGGGATATATTACTGTGCCTGTTGGGATACACTCTATCAAAATGCTCCACTGTAACTGAACAAAAACGCCTCCCACGCCCGCTGCACCTGTGCAAACACACACCTCCTCTTTTCTGCCTCCTAGAGGCACCTGGCTGCTGACCACAGAGCACTTTTCTCTGGTGCATGTGTCCTGAGCAAAGTCTGAGCACGAGCCCAAGGGCCCAACCTCTGATGCTCCTTTCAGTGAGAAACTTTATCATCCAACTTCACCCCTTGGGAGCCTGGGCTGGCTTTTTGGCTGGTTTATTGACTTTGAATGAATGAAAGAGTGCTGGAAAATACAAGGCCTTTTGAGTAACATAGACATGGATTTCAAATTCCTGCCGGGCCACTTACTGACAGTGTGATCTAGGAAAATTCTTAATGCCTTTTCATTCTGTTTATTCAGCTTCAGGTGGGGCTAACATTAGTCACCTCATAGAGTCGCTGAGGTCTAAATGAGCCTCGTATATACGAAAGCTTCTGACATAGCGCTCAACAAATCACTTCTTTTGTGTCCTTTCCCTTATGACTAAATCACTGAGCTATCTCAGCTAAAATAGCCATGTGTAGAAGCTTAAAAACAGGCCAGGCATGGTGGCTCGCACCTGTAATCTCAGGTGTGAGTATTGGAGGTCAAGGTGGAAGGATTGCTTGAGGCCGGAGTTTGAGACCAGTTTGGGCAACATAGTGAGACCCTGTCTCTAAAAAACATACAAAAATTAGCTGGATGTGGAAGTAGTCACTTGTAGCCCTAGCTATTTGGAAGGCGAAGGTGGGAGGGTCACTTGAGCCCAAGAATTCGAGGCTGCAGTGTGCTATGATGGTGCCACTGCATTCCAGCCCGGGTGACAGAGCTAGACCTTGTCTCTAAATAAATAAATATAAAATCTTATATTGTCCCCTAAACAACAGTAAATTATAACTTTAATTCTGAAAAACTAAAAATTATGCATGGGAAAAGAGTGGAGGGTAATAAACCAAAAATATTTTTTTTCCTCCAAAATTTTGCTTCAGTCACAATAGAGTATAACAGCCCAGTGTCTAAAGCAATAACCACATGAATTGTTAATATTTATCACACTGTGAAGTTTGGGGACATTTCCAATCTATAAAATGTACATAGTACTGCAAGAGGTTGTGAAATTATAATATCGTTTGTTACCATACACAGTGATTATACTTTTCCTCCAATACTCATGATACCGCATAGCTACCCACAACTCTGACAAAATATGGCCAAAACGGGAGTGGAGAAAGAGGTCAAAGATAGACCTATTTAAAGTAACACTTAAAAAAACAATAGGAGGGAATTACTCCAAAGGGGAAGTTAACATTGACTTATTATTACAGAAGTGTTTTCACGAGATCTTCTTGGATTTGATAGTTTCTTTACACCAGAACATGACAAATACCACTTCAACAGAGATCTCCCTGTGAAGGACTTTCATTGGTTTTCAAACAAACCTTTCCCTCCCTGTCACAGAGCAACAGCTGCCACTGCATCTTCAGTCCTGATCTGTGCTCCCTTGTAGCGTCTACTCTGACTAGCCACTGGCAATGTCAACCTCATGGGTTTTTCTTGTGTCTTTGGCTTGGGTTTGTAGGTTGACTTTACTCCTTGCTTGTCTTTTCATAATTTTTGTGTCCACAGTCATCTGTTTTCAGTGCCTCTCATTTCTCTTCCTTGTTTTTCAGGTGGAGACACCAAAATGAGAATATCTCAGGATCAACTCTCCTCCACACGCAGACAAGACAGAACAGTGCACATAAGGTGCAAGCTATCTGGGGTTCTTCTCGAGAAGACCGTTGTGCACTGGTATCAACAAAAAGAAGGGAAGCCCCTGAGACGAATCCTTTATGGCTCAGCCAAAAGTTACAAGCAAGACAGGCCCAATCCCCGCTTGGAGGCAGATGATAAACATGATGGTATTTTTTACCTGATCATTAACAATGTTGCCAAGTTGGATGAAGCCACTTACTACTGTGCCTGCTGGGATCTCACAATGTCACAGAGTCAGAAGGGACCTGAAAGAAAACCTTCCTATGACCACCGCCTGACTGCTTTCATACTCCTGCAACCACAACAGACTCCTAAATGCTCTTGTTCATTGGTTCATAGGCTGTTTGAACAGGGAGGGACCTTGGAACATATTTAGCCCAATGTCCCCACTTCAAATGAGGAAACTGGGGGCACAGAGACAGCAAGTGACTTGTCTCAAGCTAGTTAACCACAGAGGTAGGGCCACACTCTTGCATTTCAGATTCTCAGTCCAGTGCCTCTTCCTGCCTCTCTTGTGGTCTGTGTTGAACTTCTTTCAGCAGAATCACATTTCTTTCAAAAGGGAACTGTGACAACTTCCCTATGCGTCGTCTTCCTCAGTGGTACCCCTAGGCCCCAATTAACTCTGATATCGGCCAAACATGTAACTACCACACTGCTGAGAAGGGGACAAAGGTCAGCAGGGATGGACTCCACACTCCATCTACCCATGTTGTCTTCCCATAGCTATTTACTGCCCTTTGTTTCTATAGCTTCCTATCTGTTCTGAAATCCCTACTAATCAGAGCAGTTTCCCTGGTATGCCCATCACACATATGGGCAAGTGGGAAGTAGAGATTAACTTTTCTTCTGACTACATTAGTAAATTCTTATAATAGAAGTGCCTGCTGAACCAAGGCTGGAATTTCCTACTCTTCACTCTGAAACCTGGAACCAATCCTAATTGGCTGGCCACACACTTGTTTCAAATTGGGTAGCCCTGGCTTGATTTCTGCTCTCTTAGAGTGACCTAGGCCTTGTTCATGTCCAAGGCCTTACCAGCCACACCTAGAAAATAGCAAGAACAATAGTAGCAACCATATCTATATCATTACATTATAGCTCCGTACCTCTCTTTTTGGATGTCTGACAAGTAGCCAAAAAATTATTGATTCCAATTCCACTCCCTTCCCCCAATCTCCAAGCATGTATTATTTTCCTCACCAGACTTTCCTATTGCAGTAAATGGCAACAGTATATTGTATCATCTGATGCAATGGCAAGGGTTTTTTCTCAAGCAGATAGTGTTTTGTTGACTTCCATGTTTTTTTGTTTCTCCTGGTAATGAGAGAAGAGTGAGGAGACCCAACTATTATTGAGTTTCCTGTGATATGAGATCTGAAGGGAGGTTATAGGACCTCTGGAAACTGGTTTCACCTGCCAGAAAGACACCCACACACCAGGCCCAACCTTGTGTGGCCCAATCTGAGACTGGAGTAGGCTGTCTCAACAGAGCCCCCGACCGAAACACTACGGACCCAATGTAGAGAACACCTAGTCTTCTAACTTACTGCAGGTTTAGAAACTCTTTGTGTTCCCCCTGACATGTGCAGGGCAACAGGCCAGCCATGACAGCAATGATTGTCATTCTGAAGTGCATGGCTCAAATGGCCTCATGGATGTTATAATCTCCTGGTGTCACTGAAAGACAAATACAAAGAAAATAAATTGTGAGATATAATTTGATATTCAGATTCAACTAGTCCCACTCCTCACAGATTATTTTGCTAGGTGCTGGCACTGCCTACTCATTGCTTTTTAGAATATGCAAATCAGCCATTTCATCTGCTTTTTATTTCATTTGATATGCTCTGTGCTTCCTAGAAAGCAATACCCAGCATCCTTTATATGGCCATTTGAGATACAGATTCTCTGTATTATACAGACCTAGACTATACCTGGGAACTGCGTTCCTTACACATATCTTTCCAAGTAATTGATGAACAGGGTTTGGGATCCAGAAAATTTGCACTGAAATCCTGGCTCAGTTTCACCTCCCTAATTCTGTTTCCTCACATGACTTTTAATAGTAATAACCATTTATAGGGTAAGGCAGAAAGAGAGAAATGCATAATTGGTGCCTGACTCACGGTAGACACTATATTTATGAGTTTTCTTCTCTTTCAATATCAAAAAGCACAGGGCCATGGATTGTCATCCTGGAGCAGGGGGAAGGGAAGCCAAAAGGAGATTTGGGGCTTAGAGTAGAATATTAATTTCCCAAGACATTCTTCCAGACACGAGTCTTTTTATGCAAACATTTCTTGTTTGTCAAAAAGAAACAAGTGTTTCACCAGGCATGTTGCCTGTGGGAGTAGTATCAGTTGAAAAGTGTCTATAATATGCATAGTGGCATGTTAAATACCCCAAGTGCAAAAGAAACCCTAAAAGACTAAATCATCAGGTTAAGAATGAAGGCAGGTGGCACAATTGCTAAAAGGGAGACTGATTGAAAGCGCAGTGACCTGGCCTCTCCCAAACACTGCCCCGGTGTTTTCAGAAACAAGTAAAGATCCACTGGACTATATCGTAACGTATCTGATATCATCTAAGTGATGACATATGTGAAATCAAATTATGCTAATTTTTGAAAGTTAGTGGTCCACAGATGGTCAGTATGTGATTTTTTAATCTCTTGTACATGTCAGATAATGTGTTTATTTTGCTTCAGACAGTGGTCTCTCTTGGAAGTGTCTTAACTTACTTCTGTACCTGATTTAATTAAGATCCATTAAAATTTCTAAAAGACAAATCAATGTGAAAAATAGTGCAAATTATTATTTTGGTTCATGTTGGCCACCAAACCCTGAAATGAAATGTGAGATATGTCTTCATATGTTTTGATGGCCAAACAAATTTGGTTGAAGCTGTTCTCTATGAAAGTTATTATCATCAAATTTGAAAAAGTGATGCAAAACTTCAAGCAATGCAGTGCCAACTTGTGCTTTACCTCACTTGACTTACTTCTTATTTATGTATTTGTTCATTCATAACCCATCTTCTTGGAAGCAGGATTTAAGTTGCCTCAGTTTGTTTAACTCAAGACATGACAAATGTGGCAGGGGGGATGTGTGTGTTCCAAAACATAAGGTTAGAGGCAAAATTGCTCATCTTTATACACATTCATTCAGGTTTCATTTTATGCCTTTAATAGAACTGAACATTATGGTCTTCACATAGTTTTTGGTTTTTTGTAAACTTAATAAAAAATGTTATAATTCATTACTTACATTTTTACGTTTTATTACTTAAATCTTTCATGGCTGTTGAAGTGTAGACAGCTTCTAAGACTTCTGATACTTCCCCACATGGTCTTGGAATAAGGAAAAGCAGAGGACAAAAAGGGATTGAGTGGACATCATCCCATCTATGACAGGTGCAACGGGCAACTGACAGTCCGAAGTAACAATAACTTTTAATTTTCAGATAAAAAGACACAGAAATAAGATGTTTCCATTCTACCTTACGAAGTGAAGTCTCTCTGAATTATTGCATAAACGATAAGAGAAAATTAGTCAGTTTTTAGCACCTCCTGTGTCCCTGGCTCTATTGTAAATATCTCACAAAAGTCCTGGGAATTAGGTCTAATCCTCTCCATTTAAAAGGTGAGGAAACCAAGACTCTGAGATGTGTCTGCGCCCAAGGGCACAACACCAGGAGTGGAAGAACTGGAATCTGAACCTGGGTTTTCCAATTTTAAAGTGTCTTTTTCTTCATTCCCAACTTCCTGAGATAATAATTTATTTCATAAGAATCTTTTAAAAACTCGAGTAAACTTGTTAATGTTTATTGCTCCAGCCACTCTGTACATCTCCACCATCTCTGCAACAACGCATAAGCCTCTTATTGGCTTATGACGACCAGCTATAAAACCATCTACTTCAGACAAATTGCTGTCCCAGGCAGCACCCCTTCCTTTCTGCTCACGCATATATCTTCCTAAAGTGCAAATGTGATCATGTCACTTTCTTCTCTAAATTTTTTTAGCAAGTCTTCATTGTCTATTCTTCTTTCAAAAACGTTTATTTGAAAATACTATAAAATAGAAAATTGTCCACGTTCTTACTTCTTCAAAATTAATGTGTTAAGTTTCTCCTACCTCATTTCCATCCTATACCCCTTTACTCAATGGATACAATTATTCTCCTACATGTTCCTTCTGGCCATGTGTAGCTTTGTAATTTTAGTTTTCATCTATTTTGACCCTTTGTTATCTGGGATGAGGTACAGTGATATTTTTATTTTCTCAGGTAATTATTTTCCTAATGCCCGTTTCTAAACAACCCATCCTTTCCTTTCAATTTAAAAATGCTGCAGCTTGTTTTAAATAGGTACACATATTTGACATATTTTCTGGAGAATTTATTTTGTCTATTTCATTATTCTTATATCATTATCATATTATCTCAGTTGCTTTATGATAAGAATTAAGATCTACAATGCCAAATATCTATTCACTGTACCACTTTCCAGAAAATACTTTTTCAATCATCTCATATTTATTCATTCCTATAGAATTTAAAATCAACTTATCTAGTCCAACATTAAACCTCACATCCTAGAACAACAACATCATGTCGTAGTAATTCTGACTGGAATTGCTGGAAATTTATAGATGAATTTAGGATGCATTGGCTTCTTTCTGATAGAAGCTTTTTATTCATCAGTGCATGTTTCTCCATGTATTTAGGTTTTATTTTGTGCCCTTAGGGAAACTAAATACTGTATTCTTCATATTGTTCTTGTATTTTCTTGGTAAATTTAATAAAAGATTTTATAATTCATTACTTTTTCACATTTTATTACTTAAATCCTCCACGGCTCTTGAATATTGACAGCTGCTAAGACTTCTGATGCTCCCCCTCATGGTCCTGGAATACGGAAGGCCAGAGGACAAAAGAGACTGAGTGGCCATCATTCCGTCTATCAAAGGTATAAAGTGTCATCAACAGCGGCACGTAATAATTTTGAATTTTCTATTAAAAAGAAACCCTTTCCAAACATAATTTTCACCCAGCCCCATTGTCCTCTCCATTGGCTTGGGGGCTGTGAGCCGCCGTGTATGGACAGGTGCCCTCTGTGACCTCATTTATACCTTCCTGAATGAGGACTCAGGGTGAAGCTGGAGTGGACATGGAGGTCATCAGACCTGTCCTCCTTAGTCCTTGCAACTGAACACCTCTTCTGTGCTCAGAAAATCACACAGCAGACCCCGGCTTAAGATGGCAGATTTTTCAACATATCAGATAGCTCGATTTTTTTTTTTTTTTTATCATGCCTCAGTATAATTAAATAATCTATTATTTCATGGGAGACAGAATTCTACAAATTTCTTCTGTTATTCCAGGAGAAATAATAAGTCATTGCAGAACACATTTTCTCATTTGGCATTGCTTTAGTAAAGCATCGTGTTGCCGAATGATAAAAGTGGCTTTTTGAAAGTGGAGACCTTGGTTCAAATTTCTCAAGTATATCTGCACTGACACATTTGCATTTTCAGTTACTGAAGAGTTTCCTCCTTTCAGAAGTATCTTCCCAAATTGCCAACAGAGAGGCCCTGGTGTTTGTGGAAACAGAAGGGCTTTTCCTTTGATGTAATCTCAAAGCAGTTTCAACACAATTGAACACCTGGAAATTAAAAAAAAATATACAGTTCTCTGAATACTTTTCCTGGTAATTTAGAAAAGCAGTGGGTTGACCCACTGAGCCTGCTGTTTTCTCTTCCTGCTTTTTTTTCCATTTCCCTTTTCTGTTGGTGCTTTTCAAGAATTACTGCCTTAGAAGAAAACAGGTAATTTATGAGGAAAAAGTACAAACTATCAGATGTCACAAAACCTATATTCAAGGACTTCCAAAAAAGCCAGAAGATCAAATTGCTAGTTCAAAGTTGTTAGATTGCTAGTCACGTCATGAGGATCAGAAGGCTGAGATTTTTGTAGAAGCTCAGACCAGTGTGATAGCACTGGTTGGATCAAGATATTTGCTGAAGGGACTAAGCTCATAGTAACTTCGCCTGGTAAGTAATTTTTTTTTCTGTTGTTATCCCAGTAATGAAAAACAGATAGATACGTTTTAGAAAAAAATGATCAACCTTATCTGAATCTGTCACATCCCTGGCCTCAGTATACGAACAGCAATTTTTCAGGTTAGCTGAACATGGAAACAAAACGATTTTGTACATAATATCTTCCCTTCCCTGTCTGTAAGTGGATTAAAATTCTACTTTTAGAATACACACACACTAACACACACACACACCTAACACACACACACACACACGGTAGACTCTGGAGAGAAATTAAAATGTTTCGAGGATCATGTCTGTAAACCATTGCTGCAAGTCCTTCGTCCAAGATAATTTTTTGTAGGTCTTTTAAGCGAGAGACATAAAAATGGAATTTTATTAATTACTTCTTCTCTGTATTTTGAGATACAACATAGTTCTTCCTTTTTCTGCTAGCCTGCCAAATCCATGTTACTGATTTTGATCTCATCCTGAGACACAGTACAGAAAAAATTACTTAGTATAGTAAATTACTATAGAACGTCGATATATCCCACTTATTAGTGCTCTAGTTTCTTTGAGGGAGGCTGAAGTCAGTCAAAATTTATGCTATTGGGACTCTTGTTATATCACCTGGAAATGGCCCAGTTTAATAGAATTTGTAAGGTTCAACCAGCCATGTCAGCTCCAAGGTCAATGAAAAGAGTCTTCCTGATTTTACATCTTCATTTCTTCATTTATCCTCTCAGCAAATAGTTACTGAAAACAGTTTTTGTTCTGAATGCTGGAGATAAAAGGGCAAAGAAGCACAGTCTCAACACTCAGAAGCTGCCAGTCTGGCAGATAAGTATTCTAGATTCTGGCTTGGTTGGGCCCTGCCCATGTTCTTTGACCTGTGGCTGCCGGAGAAGCAGAAGGTCTTGGGTTCATGAGCTTGTTTTCTTTCTTAATTTATGTAGCAGTTATTGCTTATAAGATCTATGTATTGTGTTTGGTGGGTGGATTTGATAAAATGACCCGATATTGTTCCTTTAAGGAGAAAATTAATATTAGTACAGTTTATTGAGAGCCAGACACCATGGTAAATAGTTTCAGTGCTTTATCTCCTTCCTCATCAGACCTATGCAGGAGATCCTCTTAGTCCCATTTCACAGATGAGGAAACTGAGGCCTAGAGAAGAGTAGTTACTTTCTTAAAGTCACATGATTAGTCACTGTGGCAACGACTGGGATCTAGCTAAGGCTATCTGTTTCCAAGTGCCTGGTCTGGACCCTTATGTGATATTTAGCATTATTAAGTCATAGTTTTATACTTTGAATATTTCCTCTTCTGTAGCTTGACCCTATGAATGGACTTTTTAGTTGACTATTTTTCTTGTACCAACTTCCAATTTGTATTACTATTTGTGTATTAATATAATTATTCTACTTCTAATTATGGCACTGAAATGACCTCTCTCTCCTCCAAAAAGTCATATGGAATACGCATGCATAAAATATTCAAAATATAATTTTTACCGTATTTCTATAGAATGAGTCGTTTTGACATCATTCCGCTCAGTTGTCTTTCTGTATTGGCATCAAATTTGCTAGATATGTTGAAACTGATGAAGGAGCTATTGCAGCTATGCTGTATTGCAGTGCTAAGTTGCGTAACTCAAGCTGCCTCAGATTCTCTGTGGAGTAGCACACGATTTAATTCAATGAAACTGTAAGGGTATTTTCAAGTCAAAAGGAGCAGTCTTTCAGCAATGAATCATCATTAAGAATTCATATTTTGTAACAACTTATCTGGTATTCTATCAATGAAAACTGGATTCTAAAACGAAGTTACTCTATATATTTTTATTTTTATTTTTTGAGATGGAGTCTCGCTCTGTCACCCAGCTAGAGTGCAGTGGCACCATTTCTGTTCACTGCAGCCTCTGCTTCCCAGGTTCAAGAGATTCTTCTGCTTCCGTCTCCTGAGTAGCTAGGATTACAGGCACCTGCCACCAAGCCCAACTAATTTTTTTTTTTTTTTTTGTATTTTTAGTAGAGATGGGGTTTTACCATGTTGGCCAGGCTGGTTTTGAACTCCTGAGCGCAAGTGATCCACCTGCCTCAGCCTCCCAAAGTGCTAGGATTACAGGCGTGAACCACCGTGCCTGGCCAAAAGGAAGTTACTTTAGAATCAATCTAGATACCCATCCCTCCATACATATGAATCACAAAATACCTATAAATCATATTGAATATCTATTTACTGAATGTCAAACATAAGAATCCTATTACTGTCTGTCTTTGAAAATTAAGGAAATATTAACTCTAAATTACACTTAAGACAAATTGTATACATGAAAACTCTTTAGGGAATATTTAGAAGATTCAGGTAAAATCACGAGAAAAGTTAAAATCAGACTCTCTAATGTATGTGATACAAGGAGAGAATGTACATAACCCAAAGTACCCAGGGCAGGGTGAGGTCAGTTCTTAAATTCCTGATTGCATTCAGAACTATTATGATTTTGTTTGACCTTTGTCTTGACTTAATGTCAGCCAATTTTTATGTCTTTATGTAAATATTGAAAAAAATGCTGGCAAAATTTTAAGACAAACACAAAGGTAAATTCTTGTAAAGGCTTCTCAGGTGGTGGGCAACAGTTTGGCAGAAAAGTCAAGCTATTTGGTCCCGGAACAAAGCTCATCATTACAGGTAAGTTTTCTTTAAATTTTGCAATGTAGAGAAGGGATGGGAGACAGGCAGGAGCTGGCTCAGAATTCTAGGATTCCCTCCTGGTTTGGTCACTAATCATGGTGAAATCTCCAGAGAGGTCAGGTGACTTGGTTCATGCCATGGGAGTCAGAACTTTTCCAGACCTAGCATGGGAGACATTACTAAGGAGCTTAGACCAACTGCAAATCTCTAAAGGATGGAGGCCTTATGTTCCACTGGTATCTCTCTGTTAAAAGTTTTGTGAACAAGTTTAGTTTAGAGATTTTGTTTCTTCAATTCTAAAAATAACCAATGGAAAAAAGTAAAAAAAGGAAAAAAAAAAATTCAGCTACCCTCCTCATTTGGTCACTGAAAGATGAAATATTTGATAATTTGACCAAAGAATGATTACTATCAAATGTCAAAATATTTCACGGTGTGACTATATTTAAAAGTGACATAAGCTGCATTTGTTGTTATTTAAATTGGTCCAATGAGTTTGTTTATTATTTGTTAGCTTAAGCTTAAAGATGTAATTTTGCCTGGATGAGAGAAAACATCTCATAAAGATACTCTTGGTCTATTAGTTCCACTGAAATGAAAGTTTTCAGAGAATATTCACAAAGTTGATAAAGCATTGAAAAAAATGAAAGCAGTTTTATAGTTTTATTTCTTTAATGCTTGAGATCATATGATAAAATTAACTTATAAGTTAAAAAGTGACCTTCTGATTCTCTTTTATCCAGTTGACTTAATGTGAATGGTAGCAATCAAAGTCATAATTTGTAGTTTTCTGAGAAGTGATTTTTCAGGAAAGTGCGGTGCAGGAAAAGGTATGGACTTTGTTTCTCGATCACTCCTGGGGCTGCCACTTTCTATGTAACTGCCCTTTAGGAAGTGTATTTTGATTCACCAAGTATTCAAATTATAAAAATGCTGGTTCATTATAGAAAAATTGGAAAACACAAAAATAAACAAAAAAATATAATTTGATATTGACCCTCATCACATTATCTGTTAACTTTTATTTAAACATTTTTTCTATGCTTTTTGTTTGTTTGCTTTACAAAGTTGGAATCATAGACTAGACACACAATAATAGATCTGGTTTTTTCACTTCACACTACTTCATAAACATTCTTTTCAAATGTCCTTAATATTTTGCAATAACAGAGCAAAGTTGAAAGTTCCGATTTCAAGTTGATCTGTACAATGAAAGTAATGGAGAATATGTATCTCGAAGGAATGTTGTATATATTACATGAAATTAAATATGGAAATTACCCACCAGAATGCCTGGCACTTGGTAGGTGATAGAAATATTAATTCCTCTTCCAGAATTCAAGTTACTACCCATGAGAGGTCTTTATACACTCAGGAATAAGACAAATGTATCAACTCCCATCTATTCAACAGCTCACTTCAGAACAAATATCACTATTTGTAAAATGCTTTCTATTTCTAAAAGACTAATTTTACCTGCTTCTAAAAGTAATTAGAATGTTTTATGTATTATCTCATATATGATCTGCTTGAATGCAAGGTGATTTTTCATTTTCCAGAGAAAATTTATACAAGTTTAAGAAAATATGTATTTCCCCTCTCCCAACTTGAATATGTAAATTCATAGGGATACAGGTAAAATAGTCAAATGTCTACTTATAACATTTAATTTCTTAACTGGATCATACCTACAAAGTTAAAGATTATGTCAATACCAATATCAGTTGAGAAATATTGGCTTTGGTGCCCTTATATTTCATTAAAGATTTTGTTTTGATGCTTCACATGCATCTAAAGCAACTACCTTAGAGCAACTTTCTAAGGCATCTCAGTTCTCATTGTCCATTTTGGATTCCTCATATGATGGTGTCCCTGAATATTTTATTCTGAGAAACAATTATCCACCCACAAAATAAAAGGAAATTATTTTTTCCGATTTATTCCGTTATTCTACATTTGTATGAAGTAAGTAAAAACTACAGGGACCTTAGCCCCAAGTAATAATGACCAAATTCATGATACATTTCTTTGCTTTTTCTTTCCTTTTACCAGTGCTATCGCCCCAAACTAGCATTCATTGAGTTCATTTCATGTTGACATCTCGTCCAGTTAGACCTTCTCGATCAAAGCAGAGTATCTGAAGAACATTTTTTAATATGAGAGGTTACACAAAGACTGTACCATCCATAAGGCACCCTCCCCCCCACACCCTGCCTATGTTGTGAGAGAAAATTTTGGGAAAGAAAGCCTCATTTTATGTTCTGGCACTTTCTTTCTGTCTATATAAATTTAGTATGTAGGTGTCCCTATCACAGAGCTAGGTTTTACAAACGTGTTCTCCATTCCTAGTGTCTTATTTGAGCTTGACCATTAAATAAATACAGATGATCAAAAGCTTCAAGGAAAGGAGAAGGAAAAAGGCCTGTGATTACCTGGCAAGGAGCACAGGTTAAAATTTTATCCCCAAATGTAGGAGAAAAAGGTAGGGGAATACATAAAATTCTGATAAGTGTATTACTGGATAAGATTAACGCAAGAGTATCTCTGAAAATAATCAATAAAAATGTTTAATAAGAGTTTTGGAAATGTTGCCATTTTGTTTCTAAATTCAAGAGATGGTGAATAATCTGGAGGTACAGCTGTAAATACTGCTCCACCCCAAAACTTGGAGGGTGCAGATGTGAAATTGAGATGTTATATAAAGATAGATATTAACTAGGAGGACTGCTCATGGTATATACATTGAAACTACATGGTCAACTTGATAGACAGTACGTACACATGGAAGTAGATTCTCATTAAAACAAGTGACTATGTATTGTTAAAAATAAAAGTGAACAAAATAGCTAGGCATGGTGGCTCATACCTCTAATCCCCGCACTTTGGGAGGCTGAGGCAGGCAGATGACTTGAGTGCAGGAGTTTGACACCAGCCTGGTCAACATGGTGAAATTTGTCTTTACAAAATACAAATATTAGCCAGACATAGTGGTGCATGCCTGTAGTCCCAGCTACTTGGGAGGCTGAGGTAGGAGGACTACTTGAGCCTGGGAAGTTGAGGCTGCAGTGAGACATGATTGTGCTGCTGCATTCCAGCGTGGGCGACAGAAAAAGCCCAGTCTCAAAAAAAAAAAAAAAAAAAAAAACAAAAAACAAAAAAAACAAAAAAAACAAAAAGCTGACATTTATTCATATGGGAAATAAGATAAATAGTAAGATTTTTAGAATGTGACATTTATTCATATGGGAAATAAGATAAATAATCAGATAAATATGGTGCATCACAGAATCAGTGAAATGAAGAGTGGGAGGACACAAAATTGTGGAACGTGAGAATGTGTGTTATTTGGTCAAAGAACGTAAGTTACAAAGGATGGGAAACGGAAGTGGGAAAAGGACCAAAGAGTCTCATCTGTAGAGAGATCATTGAAGTTATCTGACCTTTTTCCCCTTTCCCCTGCCATCCACCTTGAAAACACCGTTCACTATAATGAAACTAAAGAGATAAAAAATAAAATAAATATGTTCGTGAACATTGGAAGCCTTGGTAGGAGGCAGTTAAAAATCACACACCCTCACAGCATGTGCAGAATAAACAAAGGCCAGGTTTTCATCCAGCATCTGACACTTGAGAGCTGTGACTTTTGGCAAGTTATTTAACATTTTGATCCTCTTTTCAACCTCTGTAAAATAAGCACAGTAATAAGTACTGTGCAGCCTATCCTGGATGAAAGGCCCCGGTGGACACTAGCTCAATGGCACCGTCTCTTTTTATTGTTATGTACTAGGCCATTCTAAACCGTGCAATGTGTGTGTTTCTCTCATGATTCTTTTAAATTCATATTCCATTTCTCCCCATAGATAAACACCTTGATGCAGATGTTTCACCCAAGCCCACTATTTTTCTTCCTTCCATTGCTGAAACAAACCTCCACAAGGCTGGAACATACCTTTGTCTTCTTGAGAATTTTTTCCCAGATGTTATTAAGATACATTGGCAAGAAAAGAAGAGCAACACGATTCTGGGATCCCAGGAGGGGAACACCGTGAAGACTAACGACACATACATGAAATTTAGCTGGTTAACGGTGCCAGAAAAGTCACTGGATAAAGAGCACAGATGTATCGTCAGACATGAGAATAATAAAAATGGAGTTGATCAAGAAATTATCTTTCCTCCAATAAAGACAGGTATGTGTTTACACATATCATCTCTCCGAACACGTCTTTGAAAGGGAATCCTGCATTTTTTCCTTTCATTATTAATGAAAAACAAGCACAAATCTTTCTTAATTGGTGTCACATTTAATGGTAGCATAAATGCCCTGCTACTTTTCTATAGAATTAAAATTGTGTGGGTTTTGGAGAAAACAAAATTGAAAAGGTTACTGAAGGTTTCTCAGCCTCAGCTCCATTATCCAAAATAAGAAAGTCACATGCTGGTTTTTAGGGTTGTTAGATGGATTAAAGGAAACAATATACATGGAAGCATCTAGCAATGAAGCAAGTGGTAAATGCTCAAAAAGAGTTCTCCCTTCTCTTGATGACTTTACTTGATCTGGAAATAAGAACAAATATACGCCTTTCAAGAATGTTCTACTGAAGCAGGCAGAGTCACCTCATTCTTGCTACCCAAAAAGTTTAACTTAAAAACGACGGGTTCATTGTTGACAAAATGATATTTATCTAAAAACAGTTCCAATTTCCTATTTCCTTTGCCGAGACACAAAGGGGAGGCAAATGTGCAAAGCCTGAGGGTAGTCTTACCACTGTGCTTACGTGATCTGATTTTTCCAGTGATTAGGGCAAAATAAAACATATAGTAAGTTCCAGGACAGTGAATATTACACAGGCGACAAGTTACAGTTTTATAATGTGTTTTCCTTTACACTAAATTCTAAAAGTAAAATGTCTTTCTACCTGCTTTTTTTTTTTTTTTTTTTTTTTTTTTTGAGACAGAGTTTCGCTGTTGTTGCCTAGGCAGGAGTGCTGTGGCACCATCTCGGCTCACCGCAACTTCTACCTCCCGGGTTCAAGCGATTCTCTTACCTCAGCCTCCCGACTGGCTGGGATTACAGGCGTCCGCCACCACACCTGGCTAATTTTCGTATTTCTAGTAGAGATGGGGTTTCACCATGTTGGCCAGGCTGGTCTCGAACTCCTGACCTCAAGTGATCCATCTGCCTTGGCCTGCCAAGTGCTGGGATTATAGGCATCAGTCACTGGGCCTGGCCTAAAAGTACAATGTCTTTCATGCGCTTCTCAAGGCAACTACGTTAAGGAGGACACTGCTCTTAATGTCATTCTACAGTAGATTTCTAATGCTCTTTTTTGGAAATTTGTTTTTTTCTGAGAAAAGCTAAAAATATAACATAGAAGTGATCATATTATATAATCAATGAAGTGCTTTTAAAGGAGATAAAACTAATCTGGTCCACATTTGCAACCAACGTTGATTGAGAGAGAGAGAGAGAGAACTCAGGATACTCTTACAGATTTTATTATGGGGAATAGTTACTTTATTCTTTTTATCTCAATCAATGCATGGAAATAAGTAATAGTCATTTTCATTTATCTTTTAATAGATAAAATTAACCTAAGGAAAAGAAGAAAACATTGAAAACCCATTAAAGTCAGCCCTTAAAGATATTTGGGCATGCAGACATGATAACTAACATTTGCATTCGTGAGACTTACCCAAAACCTATGCCTCAAGTCCATTTTTGAGAATACATGAAATAAAGATCTCAGTGAGTGCATAAAACTGCACACCAGAATCATATCCGTATAGATAAGAACACATCTACTAGAAAAATAATAAACCCAAACACCAATGTGACTCTGTTTTCTTCTGCTTTAAAATATGTTGTCTTTGTTTGCATGTTTGCGTCTTCCTTTTTTTTTTAAACATCACAGATACATTCAACTCTCACCTCAGGTTTTATTCAGAGAACTATCAATGTGACTTGGCCCGTCTCTTTCTAGTCCCAGAAAGAATTGCACTGAAATGCTGAGCTCCTGTAATAAAAACGAGCATTTGCTGAGAATAATTAACATACTGAAAGACATTTTCTTAGAGTACACAATGGTGACATTATATTGTCTCTTTATAAATTACTTTCTATCTATTTCTGTGAATTATTTCTACAGAGCACTTTTCACATGTCCAATTTCTTTTCTTCCCCTATGACTACTGCCTGAATACTGGCTCTGCTGTTCACTGATATGACTCTCGGCAAGTTGCCTGCGCTTTTTAAACTTTATTTCCTCATTCAGAACATGGGGCCATACATAATACAACTCACTTCAGTGTTATTGGGGAATTAAACAAAAAATGCATGGGAAGCATTTAACATAGTTCCTGACACAATAATGAACACTCAGTAGATATTAGCTTTTGTTAATGTTGTTGTTGTTATGTCCAGAAGCACTGTACCTCCAGAAAATCATGGGTACTTGCTAGGGACATTGGAGACATGCATGGTTTGGAAAGGAATGACTGCTTTTTTCTGCTTAGGTGAGAAATTTTTCTAAGTCAGACTCCTTCAAACATGTAAGATTCTGTTGTGGATTCTAGGACTGAAAGAATTCTTGGCCGGGTGTGGTGTCTTACCCCTGTAATCCCAGCACTTTGGGAGGACAAGGCAGGAAGATTGCTTGAGCGCAGGAATTCAGAACCAGCCTGGGCAACATGGCAAAACTCTGTCTCTACAAAACATTACAAACATTAGCTGGGCGTGCTGATGTGCCTGTACTCCCAGCTACTCAAGAGGCTGAGATGGGAGGATCAACTGACCCTGGGCAGTTTGAGGCTTCAGTGAGCCATGATGACACCACACTATACTCCACTCCAGCCTAGGCAACAGTGAGACACTGCCTCAAAAAAAAAAAAAAAAAAAAACCAAAAAAACCCAAATTAACCTTTTTGCTGGTCTCATGTCAGCAGTGTGTGTTAAAGGCTTTAAAGTAGCCACTTGTTCTGTTTATTTTTCCACTGAACAAGTATTTATCAAAAACATACTTTGTGGCAAACACTGTGCTAAGAGCTATGAATACAGAAGGGAAACCAAATGATCTTGGATACTACACTCCAGTTGGAATAAAAAAGAAAAAAAATATTCTCCATGAACTTCAATATATTGATGTGCAAAACCATAATATATGAATTAGATATATCTAATCACATAGAATTAGACCAATTATTTTTGGAATTGTGGGCTCATATTTTTAATAACTGTCCTCCTGCTTCTCTGTTGACAGGTTTTATCAATATTCATTTAATGACACACACACACACACACACACAAACATACACACACATCTTGACAAATAATGGGCATGAATAATTGACTAGTACTTGCTCTCATTCTTCTAGATGTCACCAAAATGGATCCCAAAGACAATTGTTCAAAAGATGCAAATGGTAAGTTTTTGTGTTTTTTACTTCCTCTTGATCATTTTAACTTTCGAACTTCTCTGGCTTGAAAAATCAGGGAATGGATTTTGTTAGGTTGGATGCTGCAGAATGGACCTTGTGATATTTTAAATTAGTCCCTCATTTTCTAGGAGTTGTATTAACAAAGCAAACTATTGCTTTGGGGTATGAGATGGCTGTAAATTAGAGGGTAAAGTGATATGCTTTTAACTATTTCAAAAAACATTTTATTCATCCATGTGTCTTTTTTTTTTTTTTTTTTTTTTTTTTGAGACAGAGTCTTGCTCTGTCACCCAGGCAGTCACGATCTCAGCTCACCACAACCTCCGACTCCCAGCTTCAAGTGATTCTCCTGCCTCAGCTTCTCAAGTCGCTGGGACTACAGGCACATGCCACCATGCCTGGCTAATTTTTGTATTTTTAGTAGAGTCGGGGTTTCACAGGCTGGTCTCAAATTCCTGACCTCGTGATCTGTCCCCTCGCCCTCCCAAAGTGTTGGGATTACAGATGTGGGCCACTGTGCCCGGCCTCATGTCTTTTGTTTTAATGACTGGGGAAAACATGATACCATGTTGCTTCTCGAGTTGTTTTGTTTTAGTCTTTGGTCTTTGCTAGTAGCTAATAACACGAACCAGTGTTTATCAAGTGCTTTTTACACAGAAGGGTTGTGTTCTGCATTTTCTTGTTTAACCCTCTTAACACCCCTATAAAATGGTACATTATTTTTTTCTCCCAATTTACAGTCCCTTTAAAGCAAATAATTATAAAAATCCCTATACATGTCACACAGCTAGATCTGGGATTTCAAATCAGGCCATCAAACAAAGAGTTTATGTACTTAGTAAGTTTCCTATTATTTTTCTGCAATAGAGTCAGATAGCAAGAAATTACAAAGCCAGGAACCCGAAAAAAAAAGGACATAATGTGGGGATGGGTGGGTGCATGGACTTTGCAGAGTGAACTTTCACTCCAGCTCTTTTAATGATTAGGTGTAAGTGACCTATATTTTGTGAGTAACATCTTTTTTAATCAGCCAACCACGAATAATTACACCAGATTTACAGTTATTGAAGAGATAAGGCATGAATGTGAGATGTCTGGCATAGGGTATCTCATTTAGCAGACACAGAATGAGTACTTGTTTCTGGCCTTTTCTCTCTACATATGCACAAAGAATGTGACTAGAAGCATTGGCTCTAGCCCTGCTCAACTTTCTTCTATTTCCAATACCAAGGGGCTCTGACTTAAGCTGCCACACCAGGCAAGGAGGGGCAGTAACATCTCACTTGATGAAGGGCGGGGAGTTAGGAACACATCACTTTTCCACACCAAGGACTGATGTTTCTGGAGTTCTGACATCATGAAGACAAAACATGTAAAATGGAAATTTCTGCAAGCAGAGACTCAGCCTTGTAGCTCATTGAGTAGTTACTGGTGGTCCACCCCCACTGTCTTTACTTATTCCTTGACAGCACATATATCTTGCAAAACCTCAAATAATATGAAATGCAATCACCCAATAATAGCATAGCCATAATCAGAGACATTTAGGAAAGACAGGTGGGTGTGCCACAACTACCTAACACATCAGCGAATCTGGATTAACCACTTTCTTTGCTTTCCTACAAAGCAACCTTACTTTTTAATAGCTTGGAATGTTCTATGTGAATTTAGCAGAGGTTGTTAATCAACTTGAAAGCTGAATTCTGACTTGTCTGACTCTTGGTGGTGGTGGTGGTAGCAGTAGATGTTTACTTTTAGGTTTTGGTGGTGGTAGAATATCACTTCAATGTAAATCGTCAGAAATAAGTATTTGTGAACCCCTCTCCCGTTAATACGTTATTCTGTAAAAAGAACGTGTGAAATTTCTCTTAGATGCACTACTGCTGCAGCTCACAAACACCTCTGCATATTACATGTACCTCCTCCTGCTCGTCAAGAGTGAGGTCTATTTTGCCATCATCGCCGTCTGTCTGCTTAGAAGAACGGCTGTCTGCTGCAATGGAGAGAGATCGTAACAGACGGTGGCACAAGGACGCCATCTTTTTCTCATCGGCTATTGTCCCTAGAAGTGTCTTCTGAGGATCTAGTTGGGCTTTCTTTCCGGGTTTGGGTATTTCAGTTTTCATGTGTGTACTATTCTATCATTGTTGTATAATGGTTTTCAAACCAGTGGGCACACGGAAAACCTCACTCTGTGATGACAATGAGGAATAGCCATGGCGGTCTCCAGCACCACTCTCTCCATATTCTCCACAGCTCCTCCAGCCAACCCAAATAGCCACTGCCATGGTGTAGACAGTCCGCAGCTTCTAGCCTTGTCCCTCCCTTAGTGTTCTTTAATCAGATAACTGCCTGGAAGCCTTTCATTTTACATGTCCTGAAACAGCCTTCTTTGCTAGTTGAATTACGTGGTGTATTTTTCCTAATAGGCAAAATAAACTTAAAACAATGAAAAGTTGACTTTTGTCCATGTGTATTTTAATTGGATGATATCGAATTGAAAATCCAAGGTAAGAAACCTCATGGCAATTGGGCTATGGAATTCTGTGTTGGTTGTAAGAATGGTCCCACATCCCATTTCTATTTCTTTCCCTGAGCTAGTGTCTATGACACCTTCTAAGAGGAATCATAACCGAATGAAGGAGCCCATGTGGCTTCTGTTTTAAATGTCACCAGAGTCACCAGATTAAGTTGGTTTAGGACATTGCAGTGGCAACAGGACACCATCTCCTGTGACGCGTACCATGCGAGCTCAGCTCTAGAGTGTTTCGCAGACACCGTGTTTCCTGATCCTCACAATACCCCCAGGAGAGCTGCCCCAACACCAGAGAGGCAGCGTAATGGAGAGGCTCAGCACATGCTCTCTGGTCCCAGGAATCCTGGGTATGGTGTTTAGTATCTGTGTGGCCTCAGATGAGTTCTAGGAACTCTATGTGCCATAATCTCCTCATGTAAAATGAAGTTATAATGCTCCATTTTCTGAAGTTATGTGGATTAGATGAGTTAATAGCACCTGGCACACACAAGCCCTCCACAGTATCAGCGTGCACTGTTGGTAACTCTACTCTAGAGACAGTAATAAATCAAAAAGTATCTGATGCAGGCCTCAATCAACTTAGAAGTTTATTTTGCCTAGATGAGGGGCATGCCCAGAAGAAAATAACACGGAATCACCGAAGCAGTCTATGGTCTGTGCCTTTCTCCAAAGATGAATTTGAGGGCCTCAATATTTAAAAAAGGAAAGTGGGCTGGAGGGGAAAGAAGAAGGGTATAACAATCCACATGTTGCAAGAGCAAGGGAGCAGGCAGGGGAACTGCCAAATTATGTATTCATGTTGCACTCAGTAGATCAGCACTTTACATAAGATACAGTGAACATAGAGTAGCTACTTCTGGAGCTATTTGACCTTTCATCTGTAGTACTCTGTTTAGGCACAAAAGGAAAGGCAGGTTCTCCCATGAGCCAGCTTTTGGCTTATTTTTTTCTAAAACATAGCATAGTGAATTGGGGTCCCGAGTTTTCCTTTTCCTTTCACACAGTAGATTCCACTGGAAAATAAATAGGTGTGGTGTTGAAAAATAATATTCATAACATAACCCTATTAATCCTATTGTGAGATAAATACATTTGAACATTTACATGGTTCTAAAACACTCAAATTTTTATTTAGATAAATATGGATGTACATATATAAGTATCCATGTACATATATATATATGTTCTGATTTACCCTTCTTACACAGGGAGTGTACAACATATATTATTCTGCACATCTCTTTTCATTTATAAATCCTAAAGCTCTTTTGATGTCTGTATACAGGGACACTTCACTGCAGGTATTTTTCTCTTTTTTTTTTTTTCTGGATGCAGTCTCGCTCAGTCTCCCAAGCTGCAGTGCAGTGGTACCATCTTGGCTCACTGCAACCTCTGCCTCTCGGGTTCAAGAGATTCCCCTGACTCAGTCTCCCCATTAGCTGAGATTACAAGCTACCATCAACATGCCCAGCTAATTTTTGTGTTTTTAGTAGGCACAGGGTTTCACCAGATTGGCCAGGCTGGTCTTGAACTTCTAACTTTAAGCGATCTGCCCACCTCAGCTTCCCAAAGGCCTGGATTTACAAGCGTGAGCCACCGTACCCAGCTAAATATAGGTATTTTTCACTGGTGAACATACTTTTAATCAGTGTCTTGGTTTAGTTCCAATCTTTTGCTATTATAAAGAATGCTGAAATGAGTAATAGTGTTTTATGTCATTTGAACATGTACACTGGTAATTCTGATAGGTTCTGCCAACTTGCCCTCCATAGAAATAGCCCTAACCCCTTCTCCCACAATGTGTGTGAAAGCTGAGAGCGTACTGCTTAATCTTGGGGCTTTGCTAATTTGACAGGTGAAAATAGTATCACATTGTGTTTTTAATTTGCTTTTTTCTTCCTGTGAGTGAAGATAAACATCTTTTTCTGTTTAAGGTCTATTTTATATTATTCTGTGCCATATTTGTTCATGTCCTTTGACCATTTTTTTCTACTGAGTAATAATACAAATAGGCATGACACTCATTTATATGTGTGTCTGTGTATTTCTGCAGACAAAGATAAAATGTTCCATGTATGGTAGGTGGGTGAAAAAATGACAACTGATTGTGTGTTTTCTGTTTTCTCCAGTGACTCCTTTTAAAGTAAACATTTTAATACATTAGATTTAAAACAATGTGTTATTGTCCTCTCACCCTTCTACATCCTTTCCACATTTAGAGTAAATACGATACTCCCTAGCCCTTCATTTTCCCCACCAAGTGGCACACTGTCTCCAACCTTCTCTGCATGCTGTATTCACTCCTGATCTTGTACACTCGTGTACTGAGTCAATGAACAAGAGGCTGATTGAAAAATTAGTTCAGGGAAGTCCAGAAACCCTAACCTCAGGATCAGCATGGAATAAAATTTGAAAATGACTATGAGAAGAAAATGCTAACTACTTCCGTGATGTTGGAGAGGGGAAAGTTTTCTTAAACAGCACTGCAAAACACCCAAAGTATATGGCAAGAAAAAAAAGAGTTTGACTCCAAAATTAAGAATTTATATTTAATGAAAAGATATTTGAGATAGTTAGTCGGCAGACAGATTTGCCTAAAATATTTGTTCCACCCCAAATTCACAAAGGATAAATGTCTAAAAACCACAATGAACTTATTCAAGTCAAGAAATGAATAATAATTACTATTATTATAATTTGTTTATATCATTTATATTTATTTATAATATGGCAATATAATATATTATAATACAATAATAACATTCGTTGACTGTCACTTGCTACACACTGTGTGTATTATTTTATTTAATCTTTACAAATCTATGAGGTAGTTGATCTTTTTACTTATTAAGGCGGGGAAGCTAAGACAGAGTTTCATGAGGAAGCTTGTTCATGGTCACACAGTCAATAAATGGCAGGGCCAGGCTGTGCCCCAGGCAGACGGGCTCTAACATAAGTTCTAACTCCAGCTTCCTTGTTGGTATGCTTAGAGGACGTGAAAGGTAATTCATACTTCAGTGAATACTAACTATAAAAAAGGACCTCAGCTTCCTAATAATCAGATCTGTGCCTTCTTTTTTCTTTTTTTTCTGAGACAGGTTCTCACTCTGTTGGCCAGGCTGGAGTGCAGCGGTGCGATCTTCGCTCACGGCAGCTTCTGCCTCCTGGGTTCAAGCGATTCTCCTGCCTCAGACACCAAGTAGCTGGGATTACAGGTGTGCCCCACCATGCCCAGCTAATTTTTGTACTTTTACTAGAGATGGGGTTTCTACTAAATCCCTAATTTTGTATTTGCAGTAGAGACAGGACAGCTTGATAGCTATCAGATTGGCAATAAATAAATAAATAAATAAATAAATAAATAAATAAAATGAGCGTTTCTGATAACACCATGGCCCTAGTAGCATTTAGTGAAGATATGAGTGTGTGTTCCCCCTGACCAGCAATGCTGGGAGGACATTCCCAGGGAAAGGCTTACCAGGGAAAAAGAGGACCCTGTGAGGGGTCCGTCAGAGCTCCCTGCTGATAGCAACATGCCTGTGTTTGGGGGAATGGATGGATGGAATGCAGGGGCTGCCAGCCGTGGAGCAATGAGCAGCAGAGAGGAGCATGAACGAGGGGCATGAGCTGGTGTGCAGACGTGGACAGGTAGAAATGGCATGCCAGTACACAACGAAAAACACAGTATTCATGAACAATTCTATACACAGTCATGCGTTGCTTGACAACGAGGAAGCATTCTGAGAAATGCGTCCTTAGGCGATTTCATCCTTGGGTGAACATTGTGGAATGCACTTCCATAAACCCAGATGGCACAGCCTACTACATACAGAGGCTATATGGTGTAGCCTGTTGCTTCTAGGTTACAAAGCTGTGTAGTATATTACTGTACTGAGTGCTTAGGCAACTGTAACACATTGGTAAGTATTTGTGTATCCAAATATATCTAGACAACCTACAGTAAAAAATAGGATATACAAGTGTAAGTACAAAAACACCTGTATAGGGAACTTACCGTGAATGGAGCTTGCAGGTGAGCAAATGAACGAGTGAGTGGTGAGAGGATGTGAAGACCTAGGACGTTGCTGTCCACTCCTGTAGACTATAAACACTGCACACTTAGGCTACACTAAATTCATCAAAACATGCATTTCTTTCTTCACTAATAAATTAACTTTGCCTTACTGTAACTTTTTTACCTTTGTGACTTTTATTTTTTAACTTTTTGACTTGTAATAACACTTAGCTTAAAACACAAACACACTGTACAGTTGCACAAAATATTATCTTTATATCCTTATTCTATAAACTGTTTTCTATTTTTAACACTTTTAAAACATTTTTGCTAAAAACTAAGACACAGCCACACATTAGCCTAGGCCTACAGGGTCCAGATCTTCAATATCACTGTAGTCCAGCTCCACATCTTGTCCCCATGGAGGGTCATCAGGGGCATAACACACATGGAGCTGTCATCCCCTAGGACAACAATGCCTTCTTCTGGAATTCCTCCTGAAGGGCCTGCCTGAGGCCGTTTCACAGTTAACTTTTTTTTTTTTTACAAGTAGACGTTGTACACTCTAAAATAATGATAAAAAGTATAATGTAGTAATTACATAAACCAGTTACATGGTCATTTATTATCAAGTATTATATACTGTGCATAACTGGATGTGCTAGACTTTTATGCAACTGGCAGTACGGTAGGTTTATTTACACCAGCATCCACAAATGAGAGTCATGTGTTGTGACATTATGATGGCTACGATGTCACTAGGTGACAGGAATGTTTCTGCACCACTATCATCTCACAGGACTGTGGTCCATGTGGTCCATCGTTACTGAAATGTGAGGAAGTACCTGACTCTAGTCTTCACAGACATGGAGGATCTAAGGACAGATACCAAATACATTAGATTGGGCACCTATGGGGGAACAGCAGTAGGGAATGAAGGAGAGAAAAGAGTAAAATAAAAAAACAAATGTGTAAAACTACACATAACTGACAAGGATTAATTGTGATAATGTACGAGGCACTGAGAAATATGACAGAATATCAAGCACCAATTTCAGGATAACTCATTGAAGCCTCATGTTTATGCTTTGAGACTTAATTTTGGACAATGAATAACCCATCCATCACAAACAGTGGTTCCAACGAGTAAATCACGATTAGGGTAATCCAAAGAGCTCTTTTTCTTCAGTTGTCTGTGGAAAACGTGACATTTTCCTTCAGGTAAAATCCATGTATGCTGGCTGCCAGCACACAGCCATCTGGCTGGCCTTGGCCGCTGGCCATTGGTCTTGGCTTTGTCCCACCCCTGCAGCAGCCTTCTTCTCCAGGATGGTCAAAGCTCACCCAGAGCAAAGATGCTCTGCACTCAGGAACACTGGATTCAGGCACTGATCCAAGCCCCTGCACAGTTCTGTGATATAAAAATGAGAAGAGGAGAACTTGTCTTTTAGCCCAAACATTTTCCAAACCACAGGCAATTACCATGTCCTTCAGAGTCAAGGCACATTAGGTACACTGATAATAATTCCTGTATTTTTTAAGACCACAAAACATTAAAACATTGAAAATTATAAATAGATAACATCGAAGCATGGTGGGAATTCTATTTTGTATGCATGTGTAGATTGACTTACGGTCTTTTTGCTTTTCCAGACTGGGCTAGAACCAAGTACCTGTAAGAATCAGCACAGTTCAGTGTTTTGTATTGATTGCAGTTGTGTCCATGTATGTGTGTGTGCATTCTTGGGGACGTGTGCACACACCTGCATGTTACCTACTCAAACCTCAGTGTTCCCATCCTTCTTAGGTGGGATTTTTGAACATTGCATTTACACTGGCCTGAAATAAGTTTGTTGGAGTCATGGGCCTCATGTAGTGGCCAGGCTGGGCTGCAAAGCCATTGGCTATCCAAACATTCAGAAGACCTTTAGGAATCAACGTGTTTTTGTTAAGGAATCTATGTAGAATAGATTTTTCCTAGAACAGTGTTGAGTCAAGAGGAAGCAAACAACATGCCTTATTATTGGATCAAAATAAAAACAGGAAGCTTCCATTTTTCATTTCACCACACCTATTGTTTCAATAACCAGTTTATCATTTGAATTCACAATCACAGTTGGAACTGGAAGAGATCAAAAAGATCACCCACTCCTCTGATTTTGAGGCGGGGGAAATGACAACCCTGCAAGTAGAAGTCTCTTGCCTAAAACTGTCAAGCACAGAAGGCATGCAATTGGAACCTGCCTTGCGTTTGGGGCCCTTTCCATTCGTTATACTAAGACTTTACTGTTAATATACGCCAGTTATTGGAGTCTAATATTGGGGAATATAACACGTATCATATACCTCAAATGGCGAGGAAGGGGTGCTATATGTTAGTACAAATAACTAAATGCATTCAAAACACTACTTTTAAAGCATGAAGCTGAGAGTTGAAAACCATTAGGAAATAGAACATCATATTTTGTATTAAAATGCAGCCGCTTCATGAAGACATAAATTAATCCCTGAATTATAAACAGCCAAGCAGTTCCCTTATGGCACAGGCTCTGGGGACTGGTCTGTTTGATTCAAATTCTTGGTGTGCTCTTTATTAGCTAGGTGATCTTGAGGAGTTATTTAACCTCTGTAAGCTTCAATTTCGTCTGAAAAATGGGGAAAAGTAACACCTACTTCCTGCTAGCAAGAAAAGAATAAATACGTATAATATTTGATACTCAAAAGGTATTTGCTATCATTTAGTGGATCAATAATATCTCTTATGACCTTAAAATTTAGTCTTTTAATAAAAGGCCACCAACTATTATGAGTGATAGAGGAAATTTCTACTGCTTTTTGAGGTCCACCATAATTAACTGAAATAATACAATTCAACAGGCTGTTTGCTTTCTGGTATCTGAGAGTGACCCTTGAGTTTCTGAAATCTTTCTGAAATTATCTTCATGGTCTCTTATACTTTATAGCTTATACTTTAAGCAACTTCAGCAAAGTCTCAGGATACAAAATCAATGTGCAAAAATCACAAGCATCCCTATACACCAATAACAGACAGAGAGCCAAATCATGAATGAACTCCCATTTACAATTGCTTCAAAGAGAATAGAATACCTAGGAATCCAACTTACAAGGGATGTAAAGGACCTCTTCAAGGAGAACTACAAACCACTGCTCAGTGAAATAAAAGAGGACACAAACAAATGGAGGAACATACCATGCTCATGGATAGGGAGAATAAATATCATGAAAATGGCCATACTGCCCACGGTAATTTATAGATTCAGCCATCCCCATTAAGCTACCAATGACCTTTTTCACAGAATTGGGAAAAAAAACTGCTTTAAAGTACATATGGAACCAAAAAAGAGCCCACATTGCCAAGACAATCCTAAGCCAAAAGAACAAAACTGGAGGCATCATGCTACCTGACTTCAAACTATACTACAAGGCGACAGTAACCAAAACAACATGGTATTGGCACCCAAACAGAGATATAGACCAATGGAACAGAACAGAGCCCTCAGAAATAATACCACACACCTCAGCCATCTGATCTTTAACAAACCTGACAAAAACAAGAAATGGGGAAAGGATTCCCTATTTAATAAATGGTGCTGGGAAAATTGGCTAGCCATATGTAGAAAGCTGAAACTGGATCCTTTCCTTACTCCTTATATGAAAATTAATTCAAGATGGATTAGAGACTTAAATGTTAGACGTAAAACCATAAAAGCCCTAGAAGAAAACCTATGCAATACCATTCAGGACATAGGCATGGGCAAGGACTTCATGTGTAAAGCACCAAAAGCAATGGCAAAAAAAGGCAAACTTGACAAATGAAATCTAATTAAGCTAAAGAGCTTCTGCACAGCAAAAGAAACTACCATCAGAGTGAACAAGCAACCTACAGAAATGGGAGAAAATTGTTGCAATCTACTCATCTGACAAAAGGCTAATATCCAGAACCTACAAAGAACTCAAACAAATTTACAAGAAAAAAGTGAACAACCCCATCAAAAAGTGGGCAAAGGATATGAACAGACACTTCTCAAAAGAAAACATTTATATAGCCAACAGTCACATGAAAAAATGCTCATCATCACTCGCCATCAGAGAAATGCAAATCAAAACCACAATGAGATACCATCTCACGGCAGTTAGAATGGCAATCAGTAAAAAGTCAGGAAACAACAGGTGCTGGAGACCATGTGGAGAAATAGGAATACTTTTACACTGTTGGTGAGACTGTAAACTAGTTCAACCATTGTGGAAGACAGTGTGGCAATTCCTCAAGGATCTAGAACTAGAAATACCATTTGAACCAGCATTACTGGGTCCCAGCATGCCCAGTAATGCTGGTTCAAATGGTATTTCTGGGCATATACCTAAAGGATTATAAATCATGCTACTATAAAGACACATGCACTGTATGTTTACTGCAGCACTATTCACAATAGCAAAGACTTGGAACCAACCCAAATGTCCCTCAGTGACAGACTGGATTAAGAAAATGTGGCACATATACACCATGGAATACTATGCAGCCATAAAAAAGGATGAGTTCGTGTCCTTTGTAGGGGCATGGATGCAGCTGGAAACCATCATTCTCAGCGAACTGTCACAAGAACAGAAAACCAAACACTGCATGTTCTCACTCATAGGTGGGAATTGAACAATGAGATCACTTGGACATAGGAAGGGGAACATCACACACCAGGGCCTATTTTGGGGAAGGGGGAAGGGGGAGAGATAGCATTGGGTGAGATACCTAATGTAAATGATGAGTTAATGGGTGCAGCACACCAACATGGCACATGTATACATATGGAACAAACCTGCATGTTGTGCACCTGTACCCTAGAACTTAAAGTATAATAAAAAATATATATATATATAAAATAATATATATATCTGACATATATATACACATATGATATGTTTATTGTATCTACAATATCATAATATTAATAATATATTACAATATTTATAATTATATATTATACATTTATTATTAAATATATAATTATACATTATATTATATATTATATATGTGTACATATGATATGTGATATGTGTATTATATGTATACATAAGATATATAATATATCATATATGTGGTATATGTATATATTATATATTATATATACATATGATATAAGTATACATATTATATACATCATGTATATATTTTTATATATATATATAAAATGGGTGTTAACCAGGAGTTTGGAATTTGTTAGACTTCAGTTGAAATCCAGGTTCCATTATTTACTTGTCAAATGACCTTGAAAAGTGTAACCTTTTTAGGATTCCAATTCTCTCATCTGTGAAATGTGGTTGATTATATCTCCTTTGGAGTATTACTATAAGAATTAAATTGTGGGAAAGACTAGCTTAGATAGTCTGATGAAATGTGAGGTATGTCTTCATATCTTTTGATGGTCTAACAAATGTGGTTGAAGCTGTTCTCTATGAAAGTTATTATCATCAAACTTGAAAAAGTGATGCAAAACTTCAAGCAACGCAGTGCCAGCTGTGCTTTACCTCACTTGACTTACTTGTTATTTATATATTTATTCATTCATAACCCATCTTCTTGGAAGCAGGATTTAAGTTGCCTCAGTTGATTATGTCAAGACATGGCAAATGTGGGAGGGGTGCTGTGTGTGTTCCAAAACGTAGGGTTAGAAGCAAAATTGCTCATCTTTATACACCTTCATTAGGTTTCATTTTATGCCTTTAGTAGAACTGAACATTATGGTCTTCACATAGTTCTTTTTTGGGGGGGTAAATTTAATAAAAGATGTTATAATTCATTACTTACTTGTTTACATTTTATTACTTAAATCTTTCAAGGCTCTTGAAATGTAGACAGCTTCTAAGACTTCCGATACTTCCCCACATGGTCCTGGAAGAAGGAAAAGCAGAGGACGAAAAGGGATTGAATGGACATCATCCCATCTATGACAGGTGCAAGGGTAACTGACAGTCTGAAGTAACAATAACTTATAATTTTCAGATAAAAAGACACAGAAATAAGACGTTTCCATTCTACCTTACAAAGTGAAGTCTCTCTGTCTGAATTATTGCATAAATGATAAGAGAAAATTAGTCAGTTTTTAGCACCTCCTAGTCCCCAACTCTATTATAAATATCATACAGAAGTCCTGGGAATTAGGTCTAATCCTCTCCGTTTAAAAGGTGAGGAAGCCAAGGCTCTGAGATGTGTCTGTGCCCAAGGGCACATCACCAGGAGTGGAAGAACTGGAATCTGAACCTAGGTTTTCCAATTTTAAAGTGTCTTTTTCTTCATTCCCAACTTCCTGAGATAATAATTTATTTCATAAGAATATTTTGAAAACTCGAAGAAACTTGTTGATGTTTACTGTTCCAGCCACTCTGTCCATCTCCACGATCACTGCAACAACCCAGGTCCTTGTTGCCTCTTATTGGCTTATGGCGACCAACTATAAAACCATCTGCTTCACACAAATTGCTGTCTCGGGCAGCACCCTTGCTTTCTGCTCATACATATATCTTCCTAAAGCGCAAATGTGATCATGTCACTTTCTTCTCTAAATTTTTTAGCAAGTCCTCATTGTCTATTCTTCTTTCAAAAACATTTATTTGAAAATACTATAAAATAGAAAATTGACCACATTCTTACTTCTTAAAAATTAGTGTGTTAAGTTTCTCCTACCCCATTTCCATCCCATGCCCTTTTACTCAATGGATGCAATTATTCTCCTACATGTTCCTTCTGGCCACGTGTAGCTTTGTAATTTTAGTTTTCATCTATTTGGACCCTGTGTTATCTGGGATGAGGTAGAGTGATATTTTTATTTTCTCAGGTAATTATTTTCCTAATGCCCGTTTCTGAACAATCCATCATTTCCTTAAAATTTAAAAATGCTGCAGAGTTTTTTAAATGAGCACACATATTTGACACATTTTCTGGAGAATTACTGTTTTATCTGTCGGTTTCATTATTCTTGTATCGTTATCATATTATCTCAGTAGCTTTGTGATACTTATTAAGATCTACTATGCCAAATATCTATTCACTGTACCACTTTCCAGAAAATACTTTTTCAATCACTCATATTTATTTATCCGTATAGAATTTGAAAGCAGCTTATCTGGCCCAACATTAAACCTCACACCCTACAACAACAACAACATTTCATAGTAATTCTGACTGGAATTGCTGGAAATTTATAGATGAATTTAGGGTGTATTGGCCTCATTATGACAGAAGCTTTTTATTCAACAGTGTATGTTTCTCCATGTATTTAGGTTTTATCTTATGTCCTTAGGGAAACTAAATACTGCGTTCTTCATATCGTTCTTATATATTTTGGTAAATTTAATAAAATATTTTATAATTCATTAGTTTTTCACATTTTATTACTTAAATCCTCCATGGTTCTTGAATATTGACAGCTGCTAAGACTCCTGATGCTTCCCCTCATGGTCCTGGAATACGGAAGGCCAGAGGACAAAAGAGACTGAGTGGCCATCATTCCGTCTATCACAGGTGTAAAGGGTCATCGACAGCGCCACGTAATAATTTTGAATTTTCTACTAAAAAGAAACCCTTTCCAAACATAATTTTCACCCAGCCCCATTGTCCTCTTCATTGGTTTGGGGGTTGTGAGCCGTCGTGTATGGACAGGTGCCCTCTGTGACCTCATTTATACCTTCCTGAATGAGGACTCAGGGGACTTAGGCTGGAGCAGGGTGGAGGTGGAGTGGACATGGAGGTCGTTAGACCTGTTCTCCTCAGTCCTTGCAAATGAACACCTCTTCTGTACTCAGGAGATCACACAGCAGACCCCGGCTTAAGATGGCAGATCTTTCGATGTATCAGACAACTGGATTTTTTTTTTTCGTTATGTTATAGTTTAAATAAAGAATCTATTATTTCATGGGAGAGATAATTCTACAAAATTCTTCTGCTATTCCAGGAAAAATGATAATAAGTCATTGTACAACACATTTTCTCATTTGGCATTGCCTTGGTAAAGCATCATGTTGCCAAATGATAAAAGCGGCTTTTTGAAAGTGTAGACCTTTGTTCAAATTTCTCAAGTATATCTGCACTGACACATTTGCATTTTCAGTTACTGAAGAGCTTCCTCCTTTCAGAAGTATCTTCCCAGATTGCCAACAGAGAGGCCCTGGTGTTTGTGCGGACAGAAGCACTTTTCCTTTGATGTAATCTCAAAGCAGTTTCAACACAATTGAACACCTGGAAATTTTTTTTTTTTTAAAGACAAATCTCTGAATACTTTTCCTGGCAATTTAGAAAAGTAGTACGTTGACCCATTGAGCCTGCTGTTTTATCGCTCTGTTGCCCAGGCTGGAGTGCAATGGCACGATCTCGGCTCACTGCAACCTCTGCTTCCCGGGTGCAAGCGATTCTGCTGCCTCAGCCTCCCTAGTAGCTGTAACTACAGCCACATGCCACCACGCCTGGATAATTTTATTATTATTATTATTATTATTATTATTATTATTGTATTTTATTTTAGTAGAGATGTGGTTTCACGGTGTTGCGCAAGCTGGTCTTGAACTCCTGAGCTCAGGCAATCCGCCCGCCTGGCCTCCAAAAGTGCTAGGATTACAGGCGTGAGCCACCACACCTGGCCTATCTTTTTCTTTTTATTTTTTTCTTAACATTTCCTTTTTCTGTTGGTGCTTTTCAAGAATTACTGCCTTCGAAGAAAGCAGGCAATTTATGGGGAAAAATTACAAACTATCACATGTCACAAAACCTATATTCAAGGACTTCCAAAAAAGCCAGAAGATCAAATTGCTAGTTCAAAGCTGTTGGATTGCTGGTCATGTCATGAGGATCAGAAGGCTGAGATTTTTGTAGAAGCTCAGACCAGTGTGATAGCACTGGTTGGATCAAGATATTTGCTGAAGGGACTAGGCTCATAGTAACTTCGCCTGGTGAGTAACTTTATTTTTCTGTTGTTATCCCAGTAATGAAAAATGGATAGACACTTTTTAGAAAAAAAATGATCAACCTTATCTGAATTTGTCACATCCCTGGCCTCAGTATATGAACAGCAATTTTTCAGGCTAGCTGGATATGGAAACAAAACGATTTTGTCCATGATATCTTCCCTTCCCTGTCTGTAAGTGGATTGAAATTCTACTTTTAGAATACACAAACACTAACACACACACACACCTAACACACACACACACACACACACACACACGGTAGACTCTGGAGAGAAATTAAAATGTTTCGAGGACCATGTCTGTAAACCATTGCTGTAAGTCCTTGATCCAAGTTACTTTTTTGTAGGTCTTTTAAGTGAGAGACATAAAAAATGGAATTTTGAAAATTACTTCTTCTCTGTATTTTCAGATATAACATAGTGTTCCCTTCTTCTGCTAGCCTGCCAAATCCATATTATTGATTTTGATCTCATCCTGAGAAACAGTACAGAAAAAATTGCTTCTTATAGTAAATTACTATAGAACGTCAATGCATCCTACTTATTAGTGCTCTAGTTTCTTTGAGGGAGGCTGAAGTCAGTCAAAACTTATGCTATTGGGACTCTTGTTATATCACCTGGAAATGGCCCAGTTTAATAGAATTTGTAAGGTTCAACCAGCCATGTCAGCTCCAAGGTCATTGAAAAGAGTCTTCCTGATTTTACATCTTCATTTCTTCATTCATCCTCTCAGCAAATAGTTACTGTAAACAGTTTTCGTTCTGAATGCTGGAGATAAAAGGGCAAAGAAGCACAGTCTCAACACTCAAAAGCTGCCAGTCTGGCAGATAAGTATTCTAGATGCTGGCTTGGTTGGGCCTTGCTCATGTTCTTTGGCCTGTGGCTGCCCAAGAAGCAGAAGGTCTTGGGTTCATGAGCTTGTTTTCTTTCTTAATTTATGTAGCAGTTATTGCTTATAAGATCTATGTATTGTGTTTGGCGGAAAGATTTGATAAAATGACCCGATATTGTTCCTTTAAGGAGAAAATTAATATTAGTACAGTTTATTGAGAGCCAGACACCATGGTAAATAGTTTCAGTGCTTTATCTCCTTCCTCATTAGACCTATGCAGGAGATCCTCTTAGTCCCATTTCACAGATGAGGAAACTGAGGCCTAGAGAAGAGCAGTTACTTTCTTAAAGTCACATGATTAGTCACTGTGGCAACGACTGGGATCTAGCTAAGGCTATCTGTTTCCAAGTGCCTGGTCTGGACCCTTATGTGATATTTAGCAATATTAAGTAATATTTTTATACTTTGAATATTTCCTCTTCTGTAACTTGATCCTATGAATGGTCTAGCTCTGTCGCCCAGGCTGGAATGCAGTGGCACGATCTCCACTCACTGCAACCTCCACTTCTGGGGTTCAAGAGATTCTTCTGCTTCAGCCTCCTGAGTAGCTAGGATTACAGGCACCTGCCACCATGCCTGGCTAATTTTGTTTTTTCATATTTTTAGTAGAGATGAAGTTTCACTGTGTTGGCCAGGCTGGTTTTGAACTCCTGAGCTCAAGTAATCCACCGGCTTTAGCCTCCCAAAGTGGTAGGATTACAGGTGTGAGCCACCCTGCCCGACCCAAAAGAAGTTACATTAGAATCAATCTAGATACCCATCCCTCCATAAATACGAATCGCAAAATACCTATAAATCATATTCAATATCTATTTATTAAATGTCAAACATACAAATCCTATTATTGTTTCTCTTTGAAAATTAAGGAAATATTAACTCTAAATTACACTTAAGACAAAGTGTATACATGAAAACTCTTTAGGGAAGATTTAGAAGATTCAGGCAAAATCATGAGAAAAGGTAAAATCAGACATTTCAATGTATGTGATACAAGGAGAGAATGTACATAACCCAAAGTGCCCAGGGCAAGGTGAGGTCATTTTTTTTTTTTTTTTTTTTTTTTTTCTTTTTTTTTTTTTTTTTTTTTTTTTTTTTTTTTTTTTTTTTTTTTTTTTTTTCTTTTTTTTTTTTTTTTTGTCCTTAAATTCCTGATTACATTCAGGTTTTTTGTGATTTTGTTTGACCTTTGTCTTGGCTTAATGTCAGCAGGGCCAATTTTTATGCGTTTATGTAAATATTGAAAAATGTTGGCACAATTTTAAAACAAACATAAGGGGAGATTCTTATAAAGGCTTCTCAGGTGGTAGGCAACAGTTTGGCAAAAAAATCAAGGTGTTTGGCCCCTGAACAAAGCTCATCATTACAGGTAAGTTTTCTTCAAATTTTGCAATGTAGAGAAGAGATGTGACGCAGGCATGCAGGAGCTGGCTCAGATTTCTAGGATTCCCTCCTGGTTTGGTCACTAATCATGGTGAAACCTACAGAGAGGTCAGGTGACTTGGTTCATGCCATGGGAGTCAGAACTTTTCCAGCCCTAGCATGGGAGACATTACTAAGGAGCTTAGACCAACTGCAAATCTCTAAAGGACGGAGGCCTTATGTTCCACTGGTATCTCTCTGTTGAAAGTTTTGTGAACAAGTTTAGTTCAGAGATTTCGTTTCTTCAATTCTAAAAATAACCAATGGAAAAAAGTTAAAAAAAAAAAAATCAGCTACCTTCCTCATTTGGTCACCAGAAGGTGAAATATTTGATAATTTGACCGAAGCATGATTAATATCAAATGTCAAAATATTTCACAGTGTGACCATACTCAAAAGTGACATAAGCTGCATTTATTGTTTTTTATAAATCAGTCCAATAAGTTCATTTATTATGTGTTAGCTTCAGATGTAATTTTGCCTGGATGAGAAGAAACATCTTACAAAGATACTCTGTCTATTACATCCACTGAAATGAAAGTTTTCAGAGAATTTTCACAAAGTTGACACAGCATTGAGAAAAGTAAAAGCAATTATATATTTTTGTTTCCTTAGTGGTTGAGATCGTATGATGAAATTAACTTATAAGTTAAAAAGTGACCTTCTGATTCTCTTTCATCCGGTTGATTTCATGTGAATGGCAGCAATCAAAGTCATAATTTGTAGTTTTCTGAGAAGTGATTTTTCAGGAAAGTGCGGTGCAGGAAAGTGTATGGACTTTGTTTCTCGATGACTCCTGGGGCTGCCGCTTTCTATGTAACTGCCCTTTAGGAAGTGTATTTTGATTCACCAAGTATTCAAATCATAAAAATGCTGGTTCATTATAGAAAAATTCGAAAACACACAAAAATAAACAAAGCATTTAAGTATGATATCGATCCTCATCACATCATCATTTTGTTATACTTTTATTTCAACCTTTTTCCCATGCCTTTTGTTTGTTTGCTTTACAAAGTTGGAATCATACTAGACACACAATAATAGATCTGGCTTTTTCACTTCTCACTACTTCATAAACATTCTTTTCAAATGTCCTTAATATTTTGCAATAACAGAGCAAAGTTGAAAGTTCCAATTTCAAGTTGATCTGTACAATGAAGGTAATGGAGATTATGTATCTCAAGGAAATGTTGTATATATTACATGAAATTAAATATGGAAATTACCCACCAGAATGCCTGGCACTTGGTAGGTGATAGAAATATTAATTCCTCTTCCAGAATTCAAGTTACTACCCATGAGAGGTCTTTATACACTCAGGAATAAGACAAATGTATCAACCCCCATCTATTCAACAGCTCACTTCAGAACAAATATCACTATTTGTAAAATGCTTTCTATTTCTAAAAGACTAATTGTACCTGCTTCTAAAAGTAATTAGAATGTTTTACGTATTATCTCAAATATGATGTGCCTGAATACAAGGTGATTTTCCATTTTCCAGAGAAAATTTATACAAGTTTAAGAAAATATGTATTTTCCCCTCCCCCAACTTGAATGTGTAAATTTATAGGGATACAGGTAAAACAGTCAAATGTCTACTTACAACATTTAATTTCCTAACTGGATTATGCCTACAGTTGAGAAATATTGGCTTTGTGGCCCTTATATTTCATTAAAGATTTTGTTTTGATGCTTCACATGCATCTAAAGCAACTACTTTAGAGCAACTTTCTAAGGCATCTCAGGTCTCAGTCTCCACTGTGGAATCCCCTTCCGATGGTGTCCCTGAATATTTTATTCTAAGAAACAATTATCCACTCACAAAAGGAAAGGAAATTATTTTTTCCGATTTATTCTGTTATTCTATATTTGTATGAAGTAAGTAAAAACTACAAGGACTTTCGCCCCAAGTAATAATGACCAAATTCATGATAAATTTCTTTGCTTTTATTTCCTTTTACCATTGCCAAAGCTAGCATTCACTGAGTTCATTTCATGTGGTATTTCGTCCAGTTCATCCTTCTGGATCAAAGCAGAGTATTAGAAGAACATTTTTTAATATGAGACGTTACACAAAGACTGTACCATACGCAAGGCACCTCCCCATGTTGTGAGAGAAAATTTTGGGAAAGAAAGCCTCATTTTATGGTCTGGCACTTCCCGTCTATCTAAATTTAGTATGTAGGTATCCCTATCACAGAGCTAGGATTTCCAAACGTGTTCTCCATTCCTTGTGTTTTATTTGAGCTTGACCTTACAAAACAATCTACTCCTGAGGACAAAAGAGAAACATGCTGAATGCACAAACTATTTGTTATTTATTTAAGCTACCTGTTCCAAAATCTATTTGAGAAGACCTAAGTTAAAACACACAAGCACAGTCAGACCATTAAATTAATGCAGATGATCTAAAGCTCTAAGGAAAGAAGGAAAAAGGCCTGTGATTACCTAGCAAGGAGCACAGGTTAAAATTTTATGATCAAAGGAAGGAGAAAAAGGTAGGGGAATACATACTTCTTACTAACTGATAAAAAGAAGCACATCAACTTTTCAAATATCGTATTTTTTTCTATTACTAAATTAGAAAAGGACTTCAATGCATAAGTCCTTTAGAAGGAAATGGAAGAGTGGGCCATTGCCTTCAAATTCCATTTTGGAAAATGAAAGGAATGGTCATGAAACAAACCCATTGCATATTACCACTGGATCAGTGCTATGGGCAGCCTGACATTTAATGAGATGCACAGATGGTGATGCTCAGCAGACACGGTCAGGCAGATAACATGTAGTGATCTAAAGTGACAACAGAAAGATGGATTTGAGGACCAGGCCTCCTGCCATTTCTCTGCCATTCTGCCTTGAAGGGTCAAGCCAGGTGTTTTAAGCTGGACTTTGGCATGAACTAGACAGAAGTCAGTTTGAGGTTGAAGTTTCTGGTGAAACTTGGAAGGCAAATAAATTGTGCTGCTGATTAGAAAAAGCCTCACTTGTTTCGAAAAACAAAAGTGAAGAATTTCCATACACTGACTGCGTATATTAGACTTTAGCCAATGTTCCCTTTGATTTTCTTAACACGGCAGGTAAGGCAAATGATAGCCTATTAAAGATTGGGCGTGTGGAAGGCATGTTTCTTGTGATGATGAGGACGGTGGCTTTCAGAATCCCAGGCATGTCAGAGCAAAGTGGAATGCAAACAGAGGAACTGAGAAAGAAGTGATTCTTCCTGCTTAATTGCTACAGATTTAACTGCCACACTCCAAAACACTGAATTTTTTTTTTAGTAAAGGCAATGCTTGGTCCTATAGGGTTAAAATGTCATGTCAAGGCACACAATCATAGCAAACAGATTGCTAATCATAACAATGATGATGACATTATCATCATAGCCTCTTATATTTCCATAGCACTTTTTTTTTGAGACAGGGTCTTCCCCTATTGCCTAGGTGGGTGTGCAGTGGTGTGATCAAGGCTCACTGCAGCCTCAAACTCCTAGGCTCAAGCAACCCTCCTGCCTCAGCCTCTTGAGTAGCTGGGCCTGCAGGCATGCACATCATACTCTGCTAATGCTTTTTTTATTTTTAGTAAAGATGGAGTCTCACTAGGTACTATGTTGCCCAGGCTGGCCTCGAAGTTCTGAGCTCAAGCAATCCTCCCACCTCAGCCTCCCAAAGTGCTGGGATTATAGGCATGAGCCACTGCACTGGGATCTATAACATTTTAATCAAATTGCTTTTTTATATCTTGTTTCATTTTGGTCTCACTTCAGTGCTGGTAGTGATGTTGAACTGATTTCCACTAACATCACTGTTTTTAGATAAATAAAACACCAAAAGCTTTAAGTTATTTGATTTGTGAAGCAACAGAGCTTGTTATGAGCAAAATTAACCAGCACTGGAACCCTGGTCTTTTGAGAATCCCAGACCACCAGAATTTGAAGAACTCAGGGAAACTGAATTAGAGTTTTTGATATGGACTGAATCACTGTGGAATTATTATAAGAAACTCTTTAGCAGTGGAACAACACTTGTTGTCACAGGTAAGTATCAGAAGAATACAATATTTCCAAGGTAATAGAGGGAAGGCAAGAAATGATTACAATGGAATAATGTAATAATGTTTAGAAAAGAGAGGAATTAGATGGGGATTTGATGTAGAAATCTCAGGAGAGACTTTAAAACAAATGCTCATACTAAAAGAGAACACAGATAACATTGCACAAATATCATAATAGGATTTGCCTTTGTGCATATATGGACTTCTATAAAGTGCTCATATATATTGTATGAAATGATACCATTAAAATGTTTGACCCTGAGACAAAATGTATTATGACAGGTAAGTTTGTGATAGACTCCATAAAGTGGACACATATTCATCTCTGATGGTCACAAGAGATGTTGGCTCTTGTGTGTTGGAGTCAGGTCCACCTGGAACTCTGCCTCCACCACTTACTGCTTAGTGAAATTGAGTGATTATTCTCTGACCTCAGTTTTCTAATCCATAAAATGGGATAACAGTATGAATTCAGCAGGGTTGTATAAGAATTGCACAAGATAGTGTGAATTTAGTACCCAGCACATTGTCCAACCCAAAATAGGTGCCCAACAAATGTTCTCTGGATTCACGTGTAAAGAGAGAATGGGATCTACTATGGAGAGTTGCTCTCAGCCCATAAAATTTCTCCAGAGAATTCAGCTGTACTTCTAACTGCTCAAATGGAAGGTTATCTCAACATCGGCTCACACACACAAAAATTGAACTTATCGATTCGTTTCTTGTTAGAAGATTTTTAATCACTTGGCAAAAACATTGCATTAAGATGTTTATTTTTTATTTTTGTTGTTCTATGTGCTTTACTTAATCCTTTATCTTAATTGATACCATTTCTAACACCAACATATTGGTCCTAAGATTTGTAGCCAATTAGTTTAGGGTTCTGTTCCTATGTCTCAGGAAAAAAAAGGTTAAAATCTTACCAAAAATAGTCAAGATATCAAATCAATTAAATCCAGATGGAAACATCATAAATCTGAAATACATATTTAAATATAAAATGGCTATAACTATTTATCTAACGAAAAAATAAGAAACAGAGAACACTGAAATAAATACCCATATGTAGATTTAATATATCATGCCGTCTATAGAAAATGTAGTTGATACTTGGTAAATTTGCAATGCTGTATTTTAATAAACTACAAACAACTTAGGCAATTTAACTCACATATACTATTTAATTATGCAAATAAATGTGCATAGATGAATCCAGCAGGTTTATCATTTTAAATAAATAAAATATATAAATTCTATTTATGACTGAAGTAAAAACTTATCATACTTGACCATAAAAAACACTCTTAATATGTACATTTTAAAAGTAGTATTTTTAAAAATCATGTGAGAGGATGATTCAGAATATCGGCCCTTACCATGTATAATGAAGTATGCTATTTAATGATTTGTTAACTATTACGTTGAGGAAGTTATGGAAGTTCCAGATTCATTTTGTCCTGAAAAGAATGAAACTTAAAGAATCTAGCTAAAGAAAGGGGACAAGAGGCAATGAATGCCATGGTACCATACAAAAAATGTCCAAGTTTATCATTTGATTTTTAATTTCTTTAGTACAATGAATTAGAAGTATTTCCATGAAGAGACACTAGTTCCTAGGATGAAAATTAGATTGGAAAATATATTGACTAGAGACTAAAATTATAGAAATATAATGTACAATTGAAAAATTAATCTTATATTTTATAACATGCTTTTAAAATTAGAAACAAACTATATAGTGGAAAAATATACACTGTCTCACAAGTATAACAAATAAAATACTATTTGCACTAAAAGCAAAGAGTATGAAATTAAAGTAAGCACATTATGCCTAATTAAATTTATAGCATGCTCAAAAATTAATATTACTGTATATGTTTATTAATTTTGTATGAAAATCAGAAACTTTGCTACAGAAACAGAAATTATCAAGATTGTTTTCTTTTCTTCTCAAATGAGAATTTTAATTCTTATTTTCTTAAGAAATTGTTCAATTATCAAACTCACTTCACATCAGCCAAAGCATTGGAATTTCAATTCGAAATCAAATTAGAAAGAATTGTAACATTTCTAATTTCACTTATTAGATTAAAAATAAATGTAGAACCCATTAACATTCCAGATTCAAGTGATATGCCTTTGTAAACGTATAATGCTCTGTTATATATCTTGACCCTATGCATATAAGAAGCGCTGGAACCATGATTTTAATGGAGCAATTACATATAGATTTTATTCAGCAGGCTAAGACAAAGAGAATAGTGGAGCTTTAAAACAGTTAAGTAATATAGAGAACAGACACAAATTCTAAGAGAGACATAAGGAGTCAAAATAGAGATATACTGATTTACATAGATCTTCTCATTAATGGGGTAAATTTATATAAAAACCAATATAAAAAAATACACCCTGGTGCATTCTTAGTCATTCTTAAAATTCAAATGAAATTCCAAAATAAAACCTGCTTTTGGTGTATGTTTTCTAAAGGAAAACAAAATTTTGATAAGTGTATTACTGGATAAGATGAACTCGAGAGGATTTCTGAAAATAATCAATAAAACATTTAAATAAGAGTTTTGGAAATGTTGCCATTTTGTTTCTAAATTCAAGAGATGGTGAATAATCTGGAGGTACAGCTGTAAATATTGCTCCACCCCAAAACTTGGAGGGTGCAGATGTGAAATTGAGATGTTATATAAAGTTAGATATTAACTAGGAGGACTGCTCATGGTATATACATTGAAGCTACATGGTTAACTTGATAGACAGTACGTACACGTGGAAGTAGATTCTGATTAAAACAAGTGACTATGTATTGTTAAAAATAAAAGTGAACAAAATGGCTAGGCATGGTGGCTCACACCTATAATCCCTGCATTTTGGGAGGCTGAGGCAGGCAGATGACTTGAGTACAGGAGTTTGAAACCAGCCTGGTCAATATGGTGAAATGTGTCTCTACAAAAAACAAACATTAGCCAGGCATGGTGGTGCACACCTGTAGTCCCAGCTACGTGGGAGGCTGAGGTGGGAGGACCACTTGAGCCTGGGGAGTTGAGGCTACAGTGAGACATGATTGTGCTGCTGCATTCCAACACGGGTGACAGAGCAAGCTGCAGTCTCAAAAAAAAACAAACAAACAAACAAAAAAAATTCTGACATTTGTTCATATGGGAAATAAGATAAATAATAATATTTTAAAATTCTGACATTTATTCATATGGAAAATAAGATAAATAATCAGATAAATATGGTGCATTGCAGAATCAGTGAAATGAAGAGTGGGAGGACACAAAATTGTGAAACGTGAGAATGTGTGTTATTTGGCTAAAGAACATAAGTTACAAAGGATGGAAAAGGGAAGTGGGAAAAGGACCAGAGTTTCATCTGTAGAAAGATCATTGAAGTTATCTGATCTCTTCCCCTTTCCCCTGCCATCCACCTTGAAAACATGCTTCATATGATGAAACAAAAGAGATAAAAATAAAATAAATATGTTCGTGAACATTGGAAGCCTTGGTAGGAGGCAGTTAAAAATCACACACCCTCACAGCATGTGCAGAATAAACAAAGGCCAGATGTTCATCCAGCATGTGACACTTGAGAGCTGTGACTTTTGGCAAGTTATTTAACATTTTGATCCTCTTTTCAACCTCTGTAAAATAAGCACAGTAACAAGTACTGTGCAGCCTATCCTGGATGAAAGGCCCCGGTGGACACTAGCTCAATGGCACTGTCTCTTTTTATTGTTATGTACTAGGCCATTCCAAACCGTGCAATGTGTGTGTTTCTCTCATGATTCTTTTAAATTCATATTCCATTTCTCCCCATAGATAAACACCTTGATGCAGATGTTTCACCCAAGCCCACTATTTTTCTTCCTTCCATTGCTGAAACAAACCTCCATAAGGCTGGAACATACCTTTGTCTTCTTGAGAAATTTTTCCCAGATGTTATTGAGATACATTGGCAAGAAAAGAACAGCAACAAGGTTCTGAAATCCCAAGAGGGGAACACCATGAAGACTAACAACACATACATGAAATTTAGCTGGTTAACGGTGCCAGAAAAGTCACTGGATAAAGAGCACAGATGTATCGTCAGACACGAGAATAATAGAAATGGAGTTGATCAAGAAATTATCTTTCCTCCAATAAAGACAGGTATGTGTTTACACATATCATCTCTCCGAACACGTCTTTGAAAGGGAATCCTGCATTTTTTATTTCAGTAATTAATGAAAAACAAACATAAATCTTTCTTAGATGTTGTTACATTTAATGGTAGCGTAAATGCCCTGCTACTTTTCTATAGAATTAAAATGGTATGGGTTTGGAGAAAACGAAATTGAAAAAGTTACTGAAGGTTTCTCAGCCTCAGCTCCATTATCCAAAATAAGAAAGTCACATGCTGGTTTTTAGGGTTGTTAGATGGATTAAAGGAAACAACCTACACGGAAGCATCTAGCAATGTAGCAAGTGGTAAATGCTCAAAAAGAGTTCTCCTTTCTTTTGATGACTTTACTTGATCGGGAAATAAAAACAAGTATACGTCTTTCAGGAATGTTCTGCCCAAGCAGGAGAGTAACTCACCTCAATCTTGCTACCCACAAAGTTTAACCTACAAACCATGGGTTCATTGTTGACAAAATGATGTTTATCTGAAGAAGCCAGAGCAAGGCTCTACAAAACATAAAATAGTCTTGGCCACTGTAGTTTTATGGGGGCCTTGTGCTTTTCAGATTTTCAGTTTACATGTCACCATAAAGTAACATTTCATAATTAAAGGTTGGTAAGGTTTACATGTACAAACATTTTTCCATTTTCCATAATAAATGCATTTCCTACCATTGGTGAATGCATCTCAATAAACATTTATTGTACAATTATGACACGCCAGGCTTAGTGGAAATGTGGATGAGCAGACAAGGATGAGTTACTGTCCTAAGGAGGATGCATGACAGTGCAGCGAATATACTCGCTTCCTGATCACTCAGGGTCACTCATGATTCATGCATGAGGTCCCCAAACAGTGCCTTTGATGCAGACTCTGTACACGTCTAGACCATTGGGCAGAGGGCTGAACGTGCCCTGGGCCAGTTGTCCAGTCCCTCACTGTATGTCAACATCCTGAATATGAACATAATAGTCCAACAGCTCCAGAGTGGTCATGAAAAGGACTCATTTTGTGCATTTGACAAGTTAACAAGTCCTTTTTAGCCAGTGGGGGAAAAAGCATTAACAAAATATTTGAAGACCTTCGCCATGTACCATTCCAAATTTCTAGGGTAAGTCTTTAGCTTTTCAGATCCTGAGTTTCTGCAATGATCAAATGTGATTTGGACAGTTGCCTTGACTTTCTCCTGGGACTATGATGGAGTGCAAAAGAAACAATGGCAGGGAAAATGCTTGCTTTCAACACGGTAGCATGGATATGTTCATTCGTGTATTTACTGTATTAGGTATAGCCTTTCCTAAAACTAACTGAAATGGAGTTATAAAAACAGTCCCAATTTTCTTTTCTTTTCTTTTCTTTTTTTTTTTTTTTTGAGACGGAGTTTCGCTCTTGTTGCCCAGGCTGGAGTGGAATGGCACAATCTCGGCTCACTGCAACCTCCGCCTCTCGGGTTCAAGTGATTCTCCTGCCTCAGCCTCCCAAGGAGCTGAGATTACAGGCATGCACCACCACGCCCGGCTAATTTTGTATTTTTAGTGGAGACGGGGTTTCTGCATGTTGGTCAGGCTGGTCTCGAACTCCCGACTTCAGGTGATCTGCCCGCCTTAGCCTCCCAAAGTGCTGGGATTACAGGCGTGAGCCAGGGTGCCCAGCCCCTAGAGTCCCAATTTTCTATTTCCTTTGCTGAGACACCAAGAGAAGACAAAAGTGCAAAGCTTGAGGGTAGTCTTACCACTGTGCATAAGTGTTCTGATTTTTCCAGTGATCACGGCAAAATAAAAAGTATAGTAAATTCCAGGGCAGTGAATACTACATGGGAGAGAAGTTACAGTTTCACAATGTGTTTTACTTCACACTAAATTCTAAAAGTAAAATGTCTTTTTTTTTTTTTTTTTTTTTTTTTTTCTGAGACAGTTTCTCTCTTGTAGCTCAGGTAGGAGTGCTATGGTGTGATATCAGCTCACGGCAACCTCCACCTCCCAGGTTCAAGCGATTCTTCTGCCTCAGCCTCCCGAGAATTGAAATTACAGGTGCCTGGCACCACATCTGGCTAATTTTTCTACTTTTAGTAGAGATGGAGTTTCACCATGTTGGCCAGGCTGGTCTCGAACTCCTGACCTCAAGTGATCCGCCTGCCTTGGCCTCCCAAAGTGCTGGGATTACAGACGTTGAGTCACTGCGCCCAGTCTAAAAGTAAACTGTCTTTCATGCACTTCTCAAGGCAACTACGTTAAGGAGGACACGTCTCTTAATGTCATTCTACAGTAGATTTCTAATGCTCTTTCTTGGAAGTTTGTTTTTCTGAGAAAAGCTAAAAATATAACATGGAAGTGATCATATTATATAATCAATGAAGTGCTTTTGAAGAAGATAAAACTAATCTGGTCCACATTTGCAATCAACCTTGATTGAGAGAGAGAGAACTCAGGATACACTTAGAGATTTTATTACCGGGAATAGTTACTTTATTCTTTTTACCTCAATCAATCAAGGCATGGAAATAAGTGATAGTCACTTTCATTTATATTTTAACAAATAAAGTCACCCTAAGGAAAATAAAAAGACATTGAAAACCCATTAAAGTCAGCCCTTAAAGATATTTGGACATGCAGACATGATAACTAACATTTGCATTCATGAGACTTACCCAAAACCTATATGTCAAGTCCATTTTTTTATAATATGCGAAATAAAGATCTCAGTGAGTGCATAAAATTGTACACCAGAGTCATATCCATATAGACCATAACACATCTACTAGAAAAATAATAAACCCAAACACCAATGCGACTCTGTTTTCTTCTGTTTTAAAATATGTTGTATTTATTTGCATGTTTGCTTCTTCCTTTTTTTTTTTTTTTTTTTTTTTTTTTTTTTTAACATCACAGATAAATTCAGCTCTCACCTCAGGTTTTATTCAGAGAACTAGCAATGTGACTTGTCCTGTCTCTTTCTAGTCCCAGAAAGAATTGCACTGAAATGCTGAGTTCCTATAATAAAAACGAGCATTTGCTGAGAATAATTAACATACTCAAAGAGATTTTCTTAGAGTACACAATGGTGACATTATATTGTCTCTTTATAAAAGACTTCCTATCTATTTCTGTGGATTATTTCTACTAAGTACTTTTGAAATGTCCAATTTCTTTTCTTCCCCTACGACTACTGTCTGAATACTGGCTCTGCTATTCACTGATATGACTCTTGGCAAGTTGCCTGCACTTTTTAAACTTTATTTCCTCATTCAGAACATGGGGCCATACATAATTCAACTCACTTCAGTATTATTGGGAAATTAAACAAAAAATGCATGGGAAGCATTTAACACAGTGCCTGAGACACTAACGAGCACTCAGTAGATATTAGCTTTTGTTAATGTTGTTGTTGTTATGTCCAGAAGCACTGTACCTCCAGAAAATCATGGGTACTTGCTGGGGATGTTGGGAATATGCATGATTTCAAAAGAAATGACTGCTTTTTTCTGCTTAGATGAGAAATTTTTCTAAACTAGACACCTTCAAACACGTAAGATTCTGTTGTGGATTCTAGGACTGAAAGAATTCTTGGTGTGGTATCTTATTCCTGTAATACCAGTATTTTGGGAGGACAAGGCAGGAAGATTGCTGGAGTCCAGGAGTTTGAAACCAACCTGGGCAACATGGCAAAACCCTGTCTCTACAAAAAATACAAACATTAGCTGCTCATGGTACTGAGTGCCTGTACTCGCAGCTACTCAGGAGGCTGACATGGGAGGATCGACTGACCCTGGGGAGGTTGAGGCTTCAGTGAGCCGTGATGACACCATATTATACTCCGTTCCAGCCTGGGTGAGAGTGAGACCATGCCTCAAAAAAAAAAAAAAAAATCCAAAATTATTCTTTTTGCTGATTTCCTGTCAGTAGTGTGTGCTGAAGGCTGTAAAGTAGCCACTTGTTCTCTTTATTTTCCATTGAACAAGTATTTATCAGAAACGTACTTTGTGGCAGGCACTGTGCTAGGAGCTATGCATACAGAAGGAAAACCAAATGTTCTTGGATACTACACTCCAGTTGTGATAAAAAAGGAAAAAGTATTCTTCACGAACTTCAACATCTTGATGTGCAGAAGCATAATATATGAATAAGATCTACCTAATTACATAGAATCAGACGAATTATTTCTGGGATTGTGGGCTTATATTTTTAGTAACTGTCCTCCTGCCTCTCTGTAACAGGTTTTATAAATATTCACTTAATTACACACACACACACACATACACACAGCTCGACAAATAATGGGCATGAAAAATTGACTAGTACTTGCTTTCATTCTTCTAGATGTCACCACAGTGGATCCCAAAGACAGTTTTTCAAAAGACGCAAATGGTAAGTTTTTGTGCTTTTTTATTTCCTCCTGATCATTTTAACTTTTGAACTTCTCTAGTTTGAAAAATCAGGGGATAGATTTTGCTAGGTTGGATGCTGCAGAATGAACCTAGTGATACTTTAAATTAGTCCCCCGTTTTCCAGGAGTTGTATTAACAAACCTAACTACTGCTTTGAGTTTGAGATGACTGTAAATTGAAGGGTATAGTGTTTTGCTTTCAATTATTTCAGCGAACAGACTTTATTCATCCATGTGCCTTTTTTTTTTTTTTTTTTTTTTTTTTTGAGAGGAAGTCTCGCTCTGTTGCCCAGGCAGGAGTGCAGTGGCGTGATCTCCACTCACCACAGCCTCCGATTCCCTAGTTAGCCATTCTCCAGCCTCAGTTTCTCAAGTAGCTGGGACTACAGGCACACGCCACCATGTCTGGGTCATCTTTGTATTTTTAGTAGACACTGGGTTTCACTAAGTTGGCCAGGCTGGTCTTGCACTCCTGACCTCAAGTGATTCACCCGCCTCAGCCTCCCGAAGTGCTGGGATTACAGATGTGAGTCACTGCGCCCAGTCTAAAAGTAAAATGTCTTTCATGCACTTCTCAAGGCAACTATGTTAAGGAAGACACGTCTCTTAATGTCATTCTACAGTAGATTTCTAATGCTCTTTCTTGGAAGTTTGTTTTTCTGAGAAAAGCTAAAAATATAACATGGAAGTGATCATATTATATAATCAATGAAGTGCTTTTGAAGGACATAAAACTAATCTGGTTCACATTTGCAACCAACCTTGATTAAAAGAGAGAGAACTCAGGATACACTTAGAGATTTTATTACCGGGAATAGTTACTTTATTCTTTTTACCTCAATTAATCAAGGCATGGAAATAAGTGATAGTCATTTTCATTTATCTTTTAATAAATAAAGTTACCCTAAGGAAAATAAAAAGACATTGAAAACCCATTAAAGTCAACTCTTAAAGATATTTGGACATGCGGACATGATAACTAACATTTGCATTCGTGAGACTTACCCAAAACCCATACCTCAAGTCCATTATTTTAGAATACATGAAATAAAGATCTCAGTGAGTGCATAAAATTGCACACCAGAGTCATATCCGTATAGACAAGAACACATCTACTAGAAAAATAATAAACCCAAACACCAATGTGACTCTGTTTTCTTCTGTTTTAAAATATGTTGTCTTTGTTTGCGTGATTGCGTCTTCCTTTTTTTTTTTTTTTTTTTTAACATCACAGATAAATTCAACTCTCACCTCAGGTTTTATTCAGAGAACTATCAATGTGACTTGGCCCATCTCTTTCTAGTCCCAGAAAGAATTGCACTGAAATACTGAGTTCCTATAATGAAAACGAGCATTTGCTGAGAATAATTAACATACTCAAAGAGATTTTCTTAGAGTACACAATAGTGACATTATATTGTCTCTTTATAAATTACTTTCTATCTATTTCTGTGGATTGTTTCTACTAAGTACTTTTCAAATGTCCAATTTCTTTTCTTCCCCTATGACTACTGTCTGAATACTGGCTCTGCTGTTCACTGATACAACTCTCGGCAAGTTGCCTGCACTTTTTAAACTTTATTTCCTCATTCAGAACATGGGGCCATACATAATACAACTCGTTTCAGTGTTATTGGGGAATTAAACAAAAAATTCATGGGAAGCATTTAACATAGTGCCTGAGACAATAATGAACACTCAGTAGATATAAGCTTTTGTTAATGTTGTTGTCGTTATGTCCGGAAACACTGTACCTCCAGAAAAATCATGGGTACTTGCTGGGGACATTGGGAATATGCATAACTTCAAAAGGCATTACTGCTTTTTTCTGCTTAGGTGAGAAATTTTTCTAAACTAAACTCCTTCAAACATTGTAAGATTCCGTGGTGGATTCTAGGACTGAAAGAATTCTTGGCCGGATGTGGTGTCTTATCCCTGTAATCCCAGCATTTTGGGAGGACAAGGCAGGAAGATTGCTTGAGCCCAGGAGTTCGAAACCAGCCTGGGCAACATGGCAAAACCCTGTCTCTACAAAAAGTACATAAATTAGCTGGGCGTGGCAGTGTGTGCCTGTACTCCCAGATACTCGGGAGGCTGAGATGGGAAGATCACCTGACCCTGGGCAGTTTGAGGCTTCAGTGAGCCATGATGACACCACACTATACTCCACTCCAGCCAGGGCGACAGTGAGATGCTGCCTCAAAAAAAAAAAAAAAAAAAAAAAAAATTAAATTATTATTTAGGTTTTTTTTTGTTTTTTTTGTTTGTTTGTTTGTTTTTTGTTTTTTGTTTTTTTTTTTTTTTTTTGCTGATTTCAGGTAAGCAGTGTGTGCTGAAGACTGTAAAGGAGCCACTTGTTCTGTTTATTTTTCCACTGAACAAGTATTGATCAAAAACATACTTTGTGGCAGGCCCTGTGCCAGGAGCTATGCATACAGAAGGAAAACCAAATGTTCTTGGATACTACACTCCAGTTGGAATAAAAAACGAAAAATGTATTCTTCACGAACTTCAGCACCTTGATGTGCAAAACATAATATATAAATTAGATCTACCTAATTACATAGCATCAGACCGATTATTTCTAGGATTGTGGGCTCATATTTTTAATAACTGGCCTCTTGCCTCTTGCCTATAAAAACTTGACAGGTTTTATAAATATTCATTTAATTACACACAGACACACACACACACACACACACACACACACACACCCCTTGACAAATAATGGGCATGAACAATTGACTAGTACTTGCTCTAATTCTTCTAGATGTCACCACAGTGGATCCCAAAGGCAATTATTCAGAAGATGCAGATGGTAAGTTTTTGTGTTTTTTATTTCCTCCTGATCCGAACTTCTCTGGCTTGAAAAATCAGGGAAAGGATTTTGCTAGGTTGCATGCTGCAGAATGAACCTCGTGATATTTTAAATTAGTCCCTCCTTTTCTAGGAGTTGTATTAAGAAATCTAACTACTGCTTTGGGTATGAGATGACTGTAAATTGAAGGGTACAGTGATATGCTTTTAGTTATTTCAAAAAACAGACTTTATTCATCCATTCATCCATGTGTCTTTTTTCTTTCTTTCTTTTTTTTCGAGACGGAGTCTCACTCTGTTGAACAGGTTGTAATGTAGCGACGCAATCTCACCTCACTACAACTTCTGCCTCTGGAGTTCAAACGATTCTCCTGCCTCAGTTTCTCAAGTACCTGGGACTAAAGGCACATGCTACCCTGTCTGGGTAACCTTTGTAGTTTTAGCAGAGACTGGGTTTCACCACGTTGGCCAGGCTGGTCTAGAATTCCTGACCTCGTGATCTTCCCCCTCAGCCTCCGAAAGTGCTGGGATTACAGACGTGAGTCACTGCGCCCAGTCTAAAAGTAAACTGTCTTTCATGCACTTCTTGAGGCAACTACATTAAGGAGGACACTTGTCTTAATGAAATTCTACAGTAGATTTCTAATGCTCTTTCTTGGAAGTTTGTTTTTCTGAGAAAAGCTAAAAATATATCATGGAAGTGATCATATTGTATAATCAATGAACTGCTTTTGAAGGAGATCAAACTAATCTGGTCCACATTTGCAACCAATCTTGACTGAGAGAGAGAGAACTCAGGATACACTTAGAGATTTTATTACCGGGAATAGTTGCTTTATTCTTTTTACCTCAATCAATGCATGGAAATAAGTGATAGTCATTTTTATTTATCTTTTAATAAATAAAGTCACCTAAGGAAAATAAAAAGACCTTGAAAACCCATTAAAATCAGTTCTTAAAGATATTTGGGCATGCAGACATGATAACTAACATTTGCCTTTGCGAGACTTACCCAAAACCCATACCTCAAGTCCATTTTTTTAGAATACATGAAATAAAGATCTCAGTGAGTACATAAAATTGCACACCAGTCATATCCATATAGACAAGAACACATCTACTAGAAAAATAATAAACCCAAACACCAATGTGACTCTGTTTTCCTCTGTTTTAAAATATGTTATCTTTGTATGCATGTTTGCGTCTTCCTTTTTTTAAAAAAAAATCACAGATAAATTCAAGTCTCACCTCAGATTTTATTCAGAGAACTATCAGTGTGGCTTGGCCTGTCTCTTTCTAGTCCCAGAAAGAATTGCACTGAAATGCTGAGCTCCTATAATAAAAAAGACCTTTTACTGAGAGTAATTAACATACTCAAAGAGATTTTCTTAGAGTACACAATGGTGACATTATATTGTCTCTTTATAAATTACTTTCTATCTATTTCTGTGGATTATTTCTACTAAGTACTTTTCAAATGTCCAATTTCTTTTCTTCCCCTACGACTACTGTCTGAATACTGGCTCTGCTGTTCACTGATATAACTCTTGGCAAGTTGCCTGCACTTTTAAAACTTTATTTCCTCATTCAGAACATGGGGCCATACATAATAAAACTCACTTCAGTGTTACGGGGAAATTAAACAAAAAAAGAAATGCATGGGAAGCATTTAACATAGTGCTTGAGACAATAACGAGCACTCAGTAGATATTAGCTTTTGTTAACATTGTTGTTGTTATGTCTAGAAACACTATACCTCCAGAAAATCGTGGGTACTTGCTCGAGACTTTGGGGGATATGCATGGTTTGGAAAGGAATGACTGCTTTTTCCTGCTTAGATGAGAAATTTTTCTAAGCCAGACTCCTTCAAACATATAAGATTCCGTTGTGGATTCTAGGACTGAAAGAATTCTTGGCCCAGTGTGGTGTCTTATCCCTGTAATCTCAGCATTTTGGGAGGACAAGGCAGGAAGATTGCTTGAGCCCAGGAGTTCGAAACCAGCCTGGGCAACATGGCAAAACCCTGTTTCTACAAAAAGTACATAAATTAGCTGGGTGTGTTGGTGTGTGCCTGGACTCCCAGATACTCGGGAGGCTAGGATGGGAGGATCTCCTGAACATGGGGAGTTTGAGGCTTCAGTGAGCCATGATGACACCACACTATATTCCACTCCAGCCTGGGCAACAGTGACACCCTGCCTCAAAACAAACAAACAAAAAACCCAAAACTATTTTTTTTTTGCTGATTTCAGGTCAGCAGTGTGTGCTGAAGGCTGTAAAGTAGCCACTTGTTCTGTTTATTTTTCCATTGAACAAGTATTTATCAAAAACCTTTTTTGATCAATAAAAAGGCACTGTGCTAGGAGCTATGAATACAGAAGGAAGACCAAATGTTCTTGGAAACTACACTCCAGTTGTGATAAAAAAGGAAAAAGAAAACACTATTCTTCATGAACTTCAACATCTTGATGTGCAAAAACATAATATTTGAATTAGCTCTACCTAATTACATAGAATCAGACCAATTATTTCTGGGATTGTGGGCTCATATTTTTAATAACTGTCTTCCTGCCTCTCTGTTGAAAGATTTTATGAATATTCATTTAATTACACATGGACACAGACATACACACACACCCTTTGACAAATAATGGGCATGAACAATTGACTAGTACTTGCTCTCATTCTTCTAGATGACACCACAGTGGATCCCAAAGACAATTATTCAGAAGATGCAAATGGTAAGTTTTTGTGTTTTTTATTTCCTCCTGATCATTTTAACCTTTGAACTTCTCTAGTTTCAAAAATCAGAGAATAGATTTTGCTAGGTTGGATGCTGCAGAATGGACCTAGTGATATTTTAAATTAGTCCCTCCTTTTCTAGGAGTTGTATTAACAAACCTAACTACTGCTTCAGGTATGAGATGACTATAAATTAGAGTGATACGCTTTCAGTTATTTCAAAAGTTATTTCAAAAAAACAGACTTTATTCATCCATGTGTCTTTTTGTTTGTTTGTTTGTATTGAGATGGGGTCTTGCTCTGTTGCCCAGGCTGGAGTGCAGTGGCACGATCTCGGCTCACCATAACCTCTGTCTTCTGGGTTCAAGCAATTCTCCAGCCATGCTTCTCGAGTAGATGGGACTACAGGTGCACACCACCATGCCTGGCTAATTTTTTATTTTTAATGGAGACGGGTTTTCACCATGTTGGCCAGGATGGTCTCGAATTCCTGACCTCGTGATATGCCCCCTCGACCCTCCCAAGGTGCTGGGATTACAGGTGTGAGCCACTGTGCCCGGCTTCGTGTCTTTTGTTTTAATGACTGGGGGAAACATGATACCATGTTGCTTCTCCAGTAGTTTTGTTTTAGTCTTTTGTCTTTGCTAGTAGCTAATAACACAAACTAGTGTTTATCAAGTGCTTTTTACACAGAAGGGCTTGTTCTGCATTTTCTAGTTTAATCCTCTTAATACTCCTATAAAGTGGTACAATATTTTTTTCTCCCATTTTATAGTCCCTTTAAAGTAAATAATTATAAAAATCCCTTATACATGTCACACAGCTAGGCCTGGGATTTCAAATCAGGACATCAAACGAAGAGTTCATGCAGTTACTAAGTTTTCTATTCTTTTTCTACAGTAGAGTCAGATAGCAAGAAATTACAAAGCCAGGGACCTGAAACAAAAAGGACATGGGCTTTGCAGAGTGAAATTTCACTCCAGCTCTTTTAATGATTAGATGTAAGTGACCTACATTTTGTGAGTAACATTTTTCTCATCACCTAACTACGAATAATTACATCTGATTTACAGTTATTGAAGAGATAAGGACATGAATGTGAGATGTCTGGCATAGGGTATCTCATTTATCAGACACAGAATGAGTACTTGTTTCTGGCCTTTTCTCTCTACATATACACAAAGAATGTGACCAGAAGCATTGGCGCTAGCCCTGCTCAACTTTCCTTTATTTCCAATACCAAGGGGCTCTGACTTAAGCTGCCACACCAGGCAAGGAGGGGCAGTAACATCTCACTTGACCAAGGGCAGGGAGTTACGAACACATCACTTCTTGAGATCCTTTTCCACACCAAGGACTGATGTTTCTGGAGTTCTCACTTGATGAAGACAAAACATGTAAATGGAAATTTCCGCAGGAAGAGACTCAGTCTTGTAGCTCATTGAGTAGCTACTGGTGGTCCACCATCACTGTCTTTACTTATTCCTTGACAGCACATATCTCTTGCAAAGCTTCAAATGATATGAAATGCAATCACCCAATAATAGCATAGCCATAATCAGAGACATTTAGGAAAGACAGGTGGGTGTGCCACAACTACCTAACACATCAGCGAATCTGGATTAACCACTTTCTTTGCTTTCCTACAAAGCAACCTTACTTTTTAATAGCTTGGAATGTTCTATGTGAATTTAGCAGAGGTTGTTAATCAACTTGAAAGCTGAATGCTGACTTGTCTGACTCTTGGTGGTGGTGATAGCAGTAGATGTTTACTTTTAGGTTTTGGTGGTGGTAGAATATCACTTCAACGTAAATCGTCAGAAATAAGTATTTGTGAACCCCTCTCCCATTAATATGTCTTATTCTGTAAAAAGAACATGTGAAATTTCTCTTAGATGCACAACTGCTGCAGCTCACAAACACCTCTGCATATTACATGTACCTCCTCCTGCTCGTCAAGAGTGAGGTCTATTTTGCCATCATCGCCGTCTGTCTGCTTAGAAGAACGGCTGTCTGCTGCAATGGAGAGAGATCGTAACAGACGGTGGCACAAGGACGCCATCTTTTCCTCATCGGCTATTGTGCCTAGAAGTGTCTTCTGAGGATCTAGTTGGGCTTTCTTTCCGGGTTTGGGCTATTTCAGTTCTCATGTGTGTACTATTCTATCATTGTTGTAAAATGGTTTTCAAACCAGTGGGCACACGGAAAACCTCACTCTGTGATGACAATGAGGAACAGCCATGGCGGTCCCCAGCACCACTCTCTCCATAGTCTCCACAGCTCCTCCAGCCAACCCAAATAGCCACTGCCATGGTGTAGACAGTCCGCAGCTTCTAGCCTTGTCCCTCCCTTAGTGTTATTTAATCAGATAACTGCCTGGAAGCCTTTCATTTTACATGTCCTGAAGCAGCCTTCTTTGCTAGTTGAATTACGTGGTGTATTTTTCCTAATAGGCAAAATAAACTTAAAACAATGAAAAGTTGACTTTTGTCCATGTGTATTTTAATTGGATGATATCGAATTGAAAATCCAAGGTAAGAAACCTCATGGCAATTGGGCTATGGAATTCTGTGTTGGTTGTAAGAATGGTCCCACATCCCATTTCTATTTCTTTCCCTGAGCTAGTGTCTATGACACCTTCTAAGAGGAATCATAACCGAATGAAGGAGCCCATGTGGCTTCTGTTTTAAATGTCACCAGAGTCACCAGATTAAGTTGGTTTAGGACATTCCAGTGGCAACAGGACACCATCTCCTGTGACGCGTACCATGCGAGCTCAGCTCTAGAGTGTTTCGCAGACACTGTGTTTCCTGATCCTCACGATACCCCCAGGAGAGCTAACATCAAAGAGGCAGCGTGATGGAGAAGCTCAGCACAGTCTCTCTGGTCCCAGGAATCCTGGGTATGGTGTTTAGTATCTGTGTGACCTCAGATCTGTTCCAGGAACTCTATGTGCCATAATCTCCTCATGTAAAATGAAGTTATAATGCCCCGTTTCCTGAAGTTATGTGGATTAGATGAGTCAATAGCACCTGGCACATGCAAGTCCTCCATAGTATCAGCGTGCACCGTTGGTAACTCTACTCTAGAGACAGTAATAAGCCAAAAAGTATCTGATGCAGGCATCAATCAACTTAGAAGTTTATTTTGCCTAGATGAAGGGCACGCCCAGAAGAAAATAACACGGAGTCACAGAAACTGTCTATGGTCTGCGCCTTTCTCCAAAGATGAATTTGAGGGCCTCAATATTTAAAAAAGGAAAGTGGGCTGGAGGGAAAAGAGGGAGGGTATAACAATCCACATGTTGCAAGAGCAAGGGAGCAGGCAGGGGAACTGCCACTGATGTGTTCATGTTGAGATCAGTAAATCAGCACTTTACATAAGATACGGTGAACATAGAGTAGCTACCTCTGGAGCTATTTGACCTTTCATCTGTAGTACTCTGTTTAGGCACAAAAGGAAAGGCAGCTTCTCGCATGACCCAGCTTTTGGCTTATTTTTTTCTAAAACATAGCATGGTGAATTGGGGTCCCGAGTATTTATTTTCCTTTCACACAGTAGATTCCATACATATGCAAAAGCACTAACAGTTATCTCTAGTCTTACCTCTCCGCATAGAGGTTAGGTGGTGGGAATAGGGACTCAGTGAGTGCCTACTATGCACTAGGCATCCAGAAATCCTTGATGAGCCCGTTGAGGTCAGTACAATTAAGGCTCACAGTTTATAGATTAGAAAGATTAAATTACCTACTCAAGGTCACTATTTTTAAAGTAATAGTCATAATTTAAAGCTAGGTCTCTGTGAACCCAGAGCCCATATATTTAGAGACACACATACACATATTTATCCAACATCATGTCTTTCCTTTCACCGACTTTCAACTGGGGAAAACAAAAACAAAACATGCATTGTTTCTTTACTAAAGTTATCCTCCCCGGAGTCAATGAGAATTTTCTTAAGGAAATAATGGCGCACCTGTGTTTTCTCCTTATCTATACTGCAGGCCACTGGTTTGTCACTAATTTCCCATTTGATTTTTCTCTTTGGGTAAAACTGACATACTCTGGAATTACCATACTTGCTTCCCTGGCTGTAAAGAGTATGGAAATTCTACCTCTGCGAGTGTGTGTCTTAGATCTGCAGCTGCTTTTTTTGGGGTGCTAATGGACTGTAAGTTTCAGGCACAGCAGGACGGTTCATGGTGCTCTCTGGGTATGTATAGCATTCTGACACCCCAGCTCCTTCCAGAGACTAAAGAGGCCCAGAGCTCTGCAGAATCACCTTGGAGGAGATTCTGGAACACTCAGGTGCGTTTCTGAGATAGGAGGTAGAAGAAGGTTATGGATTGTTCTTGGTCCAGTACGTTTCCACCATGGCGCAGCTACCACATATAGGGAGGCCACGTAGTGTGGGAGGAATACTAGTCACACTTCATAGCTAGTTAGAGCCCTGGCCACTTGGTCTGGCTCTAAACAGCTGTACCATTTGTTCTTTTCTTTTTCCTTTTTTTTTTGAGATGGAGTCTCATTCAGTTGCCTAGGCTGGAGTGCAGTGACACGATCTTGGCTCACTGCAATCTCCTCCTCCAGGTTCAAGCGATTCTCCTGCCTCAGCTTCCCAAGTAGTTGGGATTACAAGTGCCTGCCACCACACTCAGCTAATCTTAGTCCCGACCTCAGGTGATCTGCCCAACTCAGCCTCCCAAAGTGCTGGGATTACAGGTTTGAGCCACCACGCCCAGCCACCATTTGTTCTTAACCATCCCACATTGCCTAAGTTCATCTGTCTTCAGAAGAATGTGTTTAGATTAAATAATTTCAGATTTCTACCTAAAGTTGCAAATTCAGTGATTAACACCTTGAAGAAGTAATGACAGCAATCACTCATATAGTGCTCACCATGTACCCGGTACCAGCTTAAGGACATGTTCACTCATTTAGTTCTCACAAAAATCCTATATGTACAATTATCTCTGTTCTACGGATGGGGAAACTGAGGCGGGGGGCTAAAGAACTTTCCCATAGCCAAACAGCTACTAAGAAACAGGGCTGGAATTTGAACTCAAGCAGCCTGGCTCCAGGAGCTCTGCTCTTACCTTCTATGTTATTTCATCTTACATGAAAACAGGTTACTTGTAGTTTCAATTAAAACAGGAAAATGTCCTTCCTTATTAGGCTACGAAGTAGGAAGGAATCTGCCTCTTTGGCTGTTCACATTTCTCCTCCTTGCTCCAATGCTGTTCAGATCATTAGAGGGTTATAAGCCAACCTGTCCATTTGTCAAAGCTGGGAAGACTTTTATATGCTGAGTTCCCATCCACCAAATAGGACTTCTGTGATTAAAGACCGAAGCACATGGTTGGACAAAATAAGTACCAGAACAGGCAGCACCCACAGGTATGCAATGGAAAAATTAGGCAAAGTTTTATACAGTTCTACATAAAAATACATATCTCAATAATCACTGCAGAGCTAGCATACTCCATATGCTTGTCAAATAAAAAAAGAAAAAAACTCCAATATGGTGACACCTTGTCTTTACTAAAAATACAAAAATTAGCCACTTGTGGTGGCTTGTGCCTGTAATCCCAGGTACCCGGGAGGCTGAGGCAGGAAAATCACGTGAACCCAGGAGGCGGAGGTTCCAGCGAGCCGAGATCGTGCCACTGTATTCCAGCCTAGGCGACAGAGCGAGACTCTGTCTCAAAAAAGGAAAAACAAAACAAAACAAAACAAAATATATATATATATACTCCATATATTTCTCAACTATAAAGAAGGAAAACTTCAGTTCAACAGTTCTCAAGATATTTCTAATTATGCATTCTTTCTACTGTTTTGGAATTCCTTTCCTCATAGATTTCATTTCTGAAGGTTTTTGGTCTTTCAAGAAGGTCACAATTAATGTTTTCCCCATTATACTAATCAAAGTCTTATATAACTGCCAGTGAGGAATTCTGAGTAATAAGAGATAAGCAGAGATATTACACCAATATAATTCAGTCCAACAGCTAGAAACTCAAGATTTTCATTAGCCATGAAAAGTTATTTGAGTAGATGCGTAGCTTGCACCATGATTTGTTAGGTTCTTTTTCATTTGTTGGCTTTTTCTGTTGTATTTGAGGAATAGTGAGTACCAACCACTTACTGAGCACCAGAAATTTGGCTCGGCAGCTTGCGTCCTCTCTCTCGATGCTCTCAACTGCATCACCTTACAGCCATTATGCTCCTTTCACTGATAAGAAAACCAGGTCTCGAGGTTAAAAAATACGCCCAATTACCCATTGAGTGAGTCCCAGAGTTCACATGATTCCAGGACTGTCTGACTTAAGACCTGCTGCCTTATCCATCCTACCAGGGGCTCTCCTTCTGGAAGCCTTTATCACAGACCAGCCATCAGGCCTTTGAAAATCCTCTTTTCGTAATTCGAATGCGCAGCCAGGGTGGAGGTCAACAAGTGACTGAAATAGCACCTGAACTCCAGCTCTGCTCCACGCAAGCCGTGAGGAAACAACACACACCACCTGGAAGGTGTTCTTATCATGGCACCCATCTGTTTCCCAAGGAAACGAAAGGTGTGTACCAGGATTTATGTGCAAGGATGTTCATTCACGATAGTGCTATTTCAAACAGCCCCAAATTAACTCAGATGAACAATCAGAAATTCATAAATAGACCAATATGCATCTTCCAAAAAGTATAGATTCTTTAACCCATTTCTCATTTAGAAAAAAGTGCAACTTGCTGTCTTTACATAAACATGGTTTTGAGGCTGCAGCAAATCTGATTTTCCATGTGAAAATAAAATATAAAAACTGTTCCTGGTCCGGGCACAGTGGCTCACACCTGTAATACTAGCATTTTGGGAGGCTGAGGCGAGTGGATTGCCTGAGCTTAGGAGTTTGAGACCAGCCTGGGCAACACAGTGAAACCCCATCTCTATTAAAATACAAAAAATTAGCTGGGCTTGGTGGTGTGCGCCTGTAATCCCAGCTACTTGGGAGGCTGAGGCAGGAGAATCACTTGAACTTGGGAGATGCAGGTTGCAGTGAGCCGAGACAGCACCACTGCACTCCAGCCTGGGCGACCCAGCGAGACTCTCTTAAAATCAGAACAAAACAAAAACTGTTCTTGGAGTTGTTTCTATACAGAACTTGTCTCTAATCCTAATGTAACATCATATACATTTCTGTTGCGTTAGGATTAGAGATGAGTATTCTTGGGGCAAATAGGAAATGGGTTAAAAACTGGGAAATAAATAGACGTGGTGTTGAAAAATAATATTCATAGCAAATTCCTATTAATCCTATTGTGAGATAAATACATTTGAACACTTACATGGTTCAAAAACACTCCAATTTTTATTTAAATATGGATGTACATATATAAGTATCCATGTACATGTATATATATTCTCATTTCCCCTTCTTACACAGGGAGTATACAACATATATTATTCTGTACATCTCTTTTCATTTATAAATCCTAAAGCTCTTTTTATGTCTATATACAGGGGCACTTCACTACAGGTATTTTTCTTTTTTGTTTTTGAGACAGTCTTGCTCTGTCGCCCAGGCTGGAGTGCAGTGGCTGATCTCGGCTCACTGCAACCTCCGCCTCCTGGGTTTAAGTAATTCTCCTGCCTCAGCCTCCCGAGTAGCTGGGATTACAGGCGCCGACCACCATGCCCAACTAATTTTTGTGTTTTTAGTAGAGATAGGGTTTCACCAGTTTGGTCAGGCTGGTCCCAAATTTTTGACCTCAAGTGATTCACCCACCTCAGCCTTCCAAAGTGCTGGAATTACAAGCGTGAGCCACTGTGCCCGGCTAAATACCGGTATTTTTCACTGGTGAACATACTTTTAATCAGTGCCTTGGTTTAGTTCCAATCTTTTGCTATTATAAAAAATGCTGAAATGAATAATAGTGTTTTATGTCATTTGGACATGTGCACTGGTAATTCTGATAGATACCGCCCACATGCCCTCCATAGAAATAGCCCTAAACCCTTCTCCCACAATGTGTGTGAGAGCTGAGAGCGTACTGCTAAATGTCGGGGTTTTGCTAATTGACAGGTGAAAATAGTACCACATTGTGGTTTTGGTTTTTTTCTTACTGTGAGTGAAGATAAACATCTTTTTATGTTTAAGGTCTATTTTATATTATTCTGTACCGTAGTTGTTCATGTCCTTTGACCGTGTTTTCTGAGTAGTAATACAAATAGGCATGACACTCATTTATATGTGTGACTGTGTATTTCTGCAGACAAAGATAAAACAAAATGTTCCATGTATAGTAGGTGGGTGAAAAAATGATAAGTGATTGTGTGTTTTCTGTTTTCTCCAGTGAATCCTTTTAAAGTAGACATTTTTATACATTAGAATTAAAACAATGTGTTACCGAACATTGGGAAGGTTTTCTGGTTTGCCTACAATCAGCTTCAGTTTCTGTGAAACATGTTCTTTTGGAAACCAAGTAGAGAATCCTATTTGTAAACAAAGTAAGAACAACCAGACTTAAGAAGGATCAAATTTAATTTAGATCTACTCCTTGATTCTCATGAATCGATTGAATCTCTTTAGGGCAAATACCTGGCCTCTATAGAGAAATCTGGAATGATTTCTGCACTGGGAGAGGAAACTTTCAGATCACTAAGGGCTCTGTGGGGCTATCACTGGTCGGGGTACTGGGCAATGTGGCAACGTCTCCTGTGGTTTCACACTTCTTAGCGATTTCCTTCCCTAGTGCAAGCTGGGCTGCCCTGAACTTCAGCAATGTAGAGACAGAACGCAGTGGTGGTGGAGGAGGCAGAGTGGGTGGTGGGAGGGTGCTGATGTGGCTGATGGTGTTTTATTTTCTCAGGCTTCTTTTGTTTATGTGCTCTGTCAAATGTGGTTGATTCATGGAAAATGCTCAGTCAAACCGGCCCCTACCGGTTGGGCCTGTGCATGAGGTGGCTAGGGTGTTATAAGACAAAACGAGGACAGTTAAACCACAACCAACTTTGCTCACTTTCAAGAGCCCACAACTAATGGAAATAGAATATCCATCTTCACACATACAAGATTACTATCAAACACACTCTCCACGCTGTGGGTAGGTGGGGCTCCCTGCATTTGATACTCAAGGTTCATTAGCTACTAGGTGAGTTGGGAATCAGTGTCTGTTCAGGACTGTTCAGACACTGCACCTTCGGTCCACTCCCATGACACTGTTCTGAAGAGCAGAGGACATCTTGTGGCATGGAGATGATCCTAACATTCCATCCAGTATCTGTACCTTCCAGAGGCACCTGATTCAGAGACACTAATACCTTTGGTTTCATTTCCTCAGTGTAAACAGGGTGACACAAGACTCATGAACGTATTAGCACAGGTAGATCATAGATGTGGGCAACAATGCTGTGCTTCTTTCTCCACAGGAAACCAGGGATATAGAAGCCCTGAGATCAACTGTGTAACCAATGTCATAAATGGAATCATATCGAGTCCCTCTACAGAGACAAAATGACTTCGGCGTCAACCAGAGCAAGGATTACTAGAGGACATCAACATCAGATAAATAAGTGATAGGGGTCCATAAGAGGACTGCTCAGCAATGTGAGCATAAAGGACAAACGGCTCCACTCCTACTCCACCGAAACATGGCAGAGTGGGTACCCACAATCCTGGGCTGAATCTATGCAGTCCCAGGGGAGTATGTAACTCAATCGTTGAAATAATCACTGTAGGCTCCCACAGTCTGACTTCCTAGCATATTCAAATACTATACCACATTCTTCTTGGTCTGTGCTTAGAGAGGTGACTTCTGAGCCAGACTTGGCTTCCTTTGAGGACTGGCAACATCCTACTGGTTCGCTCAACATGTCTGGGTGAGAGCTCCTTCTCCGGTTAAGTGAACAACCTGATTGGCAGCTTAAGCATCATCTGTGGGTTGGTGTATATGCAACTCCAATCCTGAAACAGGAGATTCTCACTCACATAACACCATTGAGTTCTAAGGTTTTAGTCTCAAGGCCAGACATTAGAGATTTTCCTCACCCCTTCTCCACTATGAGACACTCATCCTGGTTAGACTCCAGCCTCCCAGCAAGCCTCCCTGTTGCACTGTTGCGATCTGATCCACTCTTAGAACAAGCACAGATAGAAGTGACTTGATATGCACAAAATGTCAGTTTCTACCCAAGCCAGCATCATCACCACTACAGGCAATTAGGTTCTTCTTGAATGACACAATGAATGATGAAAGAAAACTAACAGACATCCTGACTTCCCATGAATCATTAAGGGGAATATTCATGTTTGAAAAAATAGTGCACAGTATAATTTAGTTCATTTTAATTGAAATTGGCTGAACACAAAGGAAACATGATATGAATGGTTCAAGTCATTTTGTGCATTCAAAATAAGAGTAGTTAGAACATTTCAGAACAATATCTCAGAGAAAAACATGATTTCATGATAAAAACAATACAAATGTCTGGTGACATTTTACATGTATTCCCAATCCCTCCTTCTTCCCCTTTTGCAGGTCCAACACTTCAGGCCACATACATAATGCAAAACAAGAAAAAAGCTAGCCACATTGACACGTTGGATTTTATTACACTTTTTAAAACTGTACAAAGAGCACATGTGCATGAGTTAAAAAACACAAGGGAAATGTAGGGTGTTAAAAAAGAAATACAAAATAAATCTGAGACATGAAACAAAAAAATTCCATTCTGTGAACTGAAATAAAAAGGTATCTTGCTTACTAAAAAAGTGTTATTTCAATATATTAAGTCTTTTGATTAGGAATACAGCACAAGACTTTCTTCACCTATTCGTTAACACATCAGACTCAGTCTCACTGAAGAGAGGATGAATCATGACATTACCTTACCGGCCACAGGCAGGTGACTAAATGTGCATGGATATGGTACAATGTCTGTGAGGTATTACAATAAATAAATCTTTATTAGCTGTTCAATAAAGCCAGCAGTGGACGTCACCATTTCAACTTTACTGTCAACAGGGAGACTCGATTGCCGGCCTCTTTTTGCCTCGATGACTTTCTGTGAGGGTTTTTCACACTTCGAAAAAGAGAGAAGACAAAGTATTTGAGAAATAGCATTAAAAGGCAAAATGCCATGGTCAGCTTACATGTACATAAAAGTCTGTGTGCTGAAGAGGGGCTGTGACAGACACACGAAGGACCATGGGTGTGGTCACACTAGAATTCATGTTAAAATATTTCAGAAAAGGCTCAACTACCAGCATGCCCACCTTTTTGCTCCGTGTGTACATGACTGTGGTGGAGAGATGCAGCTGAGGTGTGCTGGGGGCTGAGGAGGCAGGCACAGGGGCTCCACGCGACATGACCTTGGCTGCCTCTCCCACCCAGTCACCCTCTGTCCCGGTTTCCCAATGACTCACAATCCGGGAGCTTTTTCCTTCTATTGTTAAACTGTCAGGCAGATTTGCTGCTACTACAATGTACTTCAATTGCCTTGTATTTATGAGGTTGAAATGATTTGATGACTTAAAGGGATTTAACAATGTGTTCCACTTTGGAGCCCATTAAGCATGACTGCTTTGCATGTACAGCAGCTTTCATCTCAGAGGCTCCAAAATCCTTGAGAAATATCCCAGTGAGGGGCAGCAGTGGACCTGGTACCAGACAGTGTGGGCCTGAGCCCGGTGCTGCCATGTCTAGCTGTGCAACCTTGGATAAGTGACCCATTCTATGTCTCTGCTGCTTCAAATGTAAAATGGAGGTGATAACAGCACTCACATCTCACAGGACTGCTGCCCTTCTAACACAGGTTCATACTTATCATTAAAACAATGACATGCGACTGGCATGTAGACATTCTGGCTAAGTAAACTAACATAAATTCATCTGTATTCTTTAGAAATTTAGAAATCTGAGGGATTTTTCAAACCGTACAAATGTATACCTATACAAAAAATGTTAAGACACTTGATATTAATAAAATGTGACTGATAAATTCATGCAAGTAAGCCAAATCTGGCTATACTTAAACTCTTATTCTTTGAATTCTACTTGGACTCTACTCAAAGGAAATCTCCATACTTAACTACTTTGTTGTTACGGTTTCATTTCAAACACTTACTTTAACAAAAGTAGTACTCATAGTTCTAAAAGTGGTTTCTCGCTGTCCTGTTTTTCTTCAGCTTCTTCAGATCCTACATGGCGGAAAAAGGGAAGAAGAAAAAGTATTTCATTCCATTATATTAACAAACTATTTTAAATAAATGTTTAAAATTATAACATATACACACAAAAACATTAAACATGTTTAATCCTCAAGAGATTTTAGGTTAACTGCTATTTGAAAGTTTTAGTTTATTTCTTGTAAGATGAAAACTTTTAAACAATAATCTACCACTTACACTAATCTGTCAAAATGGATTTCACTTATGTACTAAGAACATTCATGCAGACCAATAATTATTATCAATCACTATTCTTCCTCCACCTCTTTGCTGATGAGCTTGTATATATTTTTTACATGTAAAAATGTTGAGCTTGGTACAAATAATCGAATCTAAGTGTTTCTAACAATAGCTGTGGCAGATGAGTGAGAGAGCAGTGAGAGAGCACTGTGGCAGTGACCACCGTCTGGACCTTCTGGATCAATGTCTCATAAGCTTCAGGATATTCCTAGATTTGACCTGGTCATTTCACTCTGGAATTCTTTCCTTAGGACAGACCTATCCCTGAGGAAATAATGCTTATTATTCATTATGTAGATTTTCTCTCTAAAAATTAGAAAAGAAACCTAAGTGTCTGATAATAGAAGAAAGGTTAATACCATAGTTCCATAAAATATCTTGCATCCACTTAAAATTATGGTTATATAGAATTTATAACATGAAAAATGCATATGCTGTAAGGTAAAAGCAAATGTATAGCAAATAAAACTTTATATGCCATGAGATCACATCTGATAAAATTAAAAACCAAATATATGTGTGCAAATGAGAAAGAGTAGAAGAAAATAACCGTGTAACTTTTATATATTTTTCTGGATATTTCAACATTTCTACAATAAACCTGAATTGTCTTTATTACTTTTAAATTATATTTTTAAAAAGCAGAATATGAATAATATAGGCAGCATGGGCACAATGATGTGATATTAAACACACACACACACACACACACACACACACACACCCCCACCCACCAAGAAGGAAATTAAACTGTCAACACTGATGTTACCAAATAGTTTGAAGGATACGTGATTTCTAATTTTTGTTCTTTCCACTTTTTTAAATGCATGACTTTCATACTCAGGGAAGGGGAATTTAAAAAAGGGGAGGGGGCCCTGAGAGAAGACCAAAGTAGTAGGTGAGAGATGCCACCAATTCACATGTAAAAGCCGCAGCCTCTCTCAACTGCACCTGAATCTTGTTAGATAACATACTTTATAAAGGACATTCTTTTTTCCTTAAAAGAATGTCTACCTGAATTATAGCCAATAACAAATTTGGTATAGGGAAAGAATGCCTGATAATCTAAAGAGAACATTTTAACCTCATAAATGTCACATGGTTAGGTTGAATTTGTAGTAAAATGAATAGGTAAAGACTTAAATGTTGAAGGCTTTACTTTCTAGCCTATTAACATGCTGTCCATCGTAGAGACAAGAGGTGGTGAACTGCCTGTCCTCACTGTGGAAGGAGGCTGAGGAAGATGGTCACACCAGATCTTCCTGTTCCCAGGCTCACTTCAACCTGCCAGGCCAGCGGCACTGAAACCACAATGAGTTGCCATGTCTTGGAATTGTTTGGGAGTCCTAAATAAAGCTAAACCCTTAATTAAAACATAACAATATGTCTTCTTTACATATTTTTAAAGGGACTTCTGGCTACAGCCAAGTGAAGAAGTCAATAAATCCTCTCCCTGAAAAGCACCCCCAAAATGTGGCAAAATGGGCAAAACTAGCCATCTCACCACTGGAGAAATAACCAAAAGCATACGACAACTGGAGAAATGTTTATGTTTGAAACACTGCAGAATTCAGAGAATAGCAGTCGTGTCTTGCCTGGAGCTGCTTCTGTTCTTCTCCAACCTCCCAATACCCAGCTCAATGGCCATGGAGGTTCTGCCAGGGTGGGGCAGGCCATGGGGACTGGCAGCAAAGCTACTCAGTTGAAGGGAGATCACTTAATTTGGAGTGGGGAGCCATGCTCATGCCCAGTGGCACTGACAATGAAGTGACAAATTCAGAGGCAAGTGAACAGAAAGGGCCAACTACCCTGGGAGCCTGAGTTATGGTCACCACTGGGACAAGCGTATGCCCAGCTGGGGTTGTCTCCCTGCACAGAGGAGACCCAAGAGAGCCCAAGCCAGCCAATTAGCCTGAGCTCTAAGCATATGCAGACAGAGCAGGAAAGGACTTAGCAGAAAGTAAAAGCTGGGGAGGACTTGAAAATGGCCTGAACTCTGAAGGTGCTATCCAACCCATGTACATTTCTACCTGGCAGAGGATGGAAGCCTTAATCCAGGTGTTTCAGTGCAATCCTCTGTGTAATCACAAGCTAGGCTCTGCCTAATCAGTAAGCTCTAGACACGGGTAACTCCTAGGAAGCTAGGCTTAAAAATACAGGCAAGAATTAATTAATGGACAATAAAACAAGAAGTAGCCACACATCCCAGGGTGTACAGATTTCACAGATTTAGCACAGACAATTTACTAAACTAATAAAGAGCAATAACAGTAACCTTTTAGGAAAAAAGTCAGAACCTAGAGTTACTTTATTTTCAGCAAAATACTTTTCATCAAAAAATACAAGATAGGCAAAGAATCAAGAAAGTGTAACCATTCCCAGGAAAAAATGACAGTCAAAAGAAACTATCTCTGAGTGAGAGAAAAAGACTGAAGAAAGGTTGAAGCGCTCAGAGACATCAAGCATATCAATCAACCATGTAATGGGAATCCCAGAAGGAGGAAAAAGTCAGAAAAAGTTTGAAGACTTAATGGTGCAAATTTCTCAAACTGGCTGAGAAATATTAATCCACATATTTTATAAGGAGAATAAACACAGATTAGGATATATACAAAGAGATCCACATGCAGATACATCCATGTCAACCTGCTGAAAGCCAGGGAACGCATTCAAATGAAAACACAACATATCAAAATTCATGTGATGTCACTAAAGCAATTCCTAGAGGAAAATTTATGGCTTTAAATGGCTATATAAGAAAAGAAAAAAAAGTATCAAATCAATCATATAAGTATTCACCTTAAGAAAGCAGAATTAAAAAAATAAAAATTGGTTTGGCACAAAATCAGTTTATAGTAAACTGATTTTAGCAAATGTGTCAAATCAGTTCAATGGGGAAAGGCTGTCATTTCAAGAACTGGTGCTGTTCAACTGAATATCCAAAAGCAAGAGAATGATAATCCCTTACCTCCTCCATATTTAAAAATTAATTCAAATGTATTGTAATCTTAATTGAAAGATGTAAAACTATAAAACCTTTTAGAAGAAAATGTAGGAGAAAATTTTCATGTCATAGAGTTAAGGTAAAGAGTTTTTTAGATATGACCACAACAAATACATTATCCATAAGAGAACAAATTCATAAACTACACTTAATCGAAATTTAAAACTTGTGCTTCAAAAGATTCTGTGAAGCAATGAAAAGACAAACAATAGACTAGGAAAAAGATTTGCAAATCATATATGAAAGCACTTCTATCTAGAATGTATAAAAAATTCTTACAACTCAATAATAAAAAGACAACACAATTAAAGATATGGCAAAAGACATGAGATAGATTTTTCTCTAAATAAGACTTATGAATTACATATAATAGAAACATGAAAAATAGTATCACTACAGACACAGAAATTAAAACCACAATGAGATACCATCTTAAACCTGCTAGCCTAGCTATAATGAAAAAGACCCAATACTAAGCATTGGTGAATATATGGAGAAACGGAAATGCATATACAGTAATCCCCCTTATCCCTGGATGCCGGAAACCGCAGACAGTACTGTATCCTATCAATATTGTTTTTTCTTATACATACATAACTATGAAAAAGTTTACTGTATGACAAACGTGACAAAGTTCAGCATGTGATTTTTTTTTTCTTTTCTTATTAAGGTGAGAACTGTCACTTTTTCACTTAAAGGAAGCACTTTATGGTTTCTCTTTGGCATATATGAATTGCCAGAAGTACTACTTTGCCATTGTTAAGTGAAATAAGGATTACTTGAACACAAGCACTGTGATACTGGGATGGTCGATCTGATAACCTGAATGGCTCCTAAGTGACTACCAGGTGGGCAGTGCACACAGTATGGATCTGGACAGAGGGATGATTCACATTCCAGGCAGGACGAAGCAGGAGAGTGTGGGATTTCATCATGCTACTCAGAACGGCACACAATTAAAAACTCACGGACTGTTTATTTCTGGAATTTTCCATTTAATATTTTCAGACCTCAGTTGACCTCAGGTAAGTGAAACTGTGGATAAGAAGGGACTACTGTACATTGTTGGAGGGAATGTAAAATAAAACAGCCAAGATCAAGAACAGTTTCACAATTTTAAAAAAAGTTAAACTTGCCATATGACACAGCAAATCTTCTCTTAGAAATCTGTTCAAGAACGGTGAAACCCCGTCTCTACTAAGAAATACAAAAAAAAATAGCCGGGCGAGGTGGCGGGCGCCTGTAGTCCCAGCTACTCGGGAGGCTGAGGCCGGAGAATGGCGTGAACCCGGGAGGCGGAGCTTGCAGTGAGCTGAGATCCGGCCACTGCACTCCAGCCCGGGCTACAGAGCGAGAGACTCCGTCTCAAAAAAAAAAAAAAAAAAAAAAAAAAAAAAAGAATAATAAAAACAAACATCCACACAGAGACATGTATGTGAATGTTCATAGCTGGATTACTTATGATAACCAAAAGGTGGAAACAATCTAAATGTCCATCAACTTGTGGATATAGACAAAATGTTGTATATCCATAAAATGGAATAATATCCAGCCATAAAAAGGAGCAAAACACTGATATATGCTACAACATGGTTAGTCCTCAAACCTTATGCTAAGCAAAAGAGGCTGGATGCAACAAAACCATGTATCATATCACTACATTTACATTAAATGCCCAGGAAAGGTAAATTTGTCAAGATACAAAGAAGATGAGTGGTTACTTAGGATCAGAGGTAGAAGTGGGGATTAACTGCAAATAAGTATGGAAGAAGTTTTTCAAGTGATGAAACCTTTCCAAAATTACATTGTAATATTGGTTAAAAATGTATAACTTTACTAAAAATCATGCAATTATACATTTACAATGGATGAATTTTATTATATGCAAATTACACCTCAATCAAGCTTTTTAAAAAAGTGAATATTATTCAGTATCCCTGGTAATGATTTTTCAGTAATTTTCAAAATTTTAATTAAAAGGTGGAAAAAACTGTGTTTCAAATCTATTCACTACACATAGGGTGATCATAGAAATCATCATCTAAACAAGAACACTGCTGAGAGATACAGGGTTTCTAATAATAACTACATGCGGCAACCAGAAGAAGGCAGGGCTGCTGCAGGCAATCCAGGATGCATGGCTACTCTGGGGAGGTGGCAACTTAGAACTGTAATGAATGCCTTATCTAGACTTGCACAGGACAGGCTATATGATGCAATTGAGCAATTCCTCATTTTAAGTTAGTCTTTCCATGGTCTAGGAGGTGAAGAATTACCCTTTCTTCAGCTTCACAACTGGTTCATTTAAGCTCTCTGACCACACATAATTTCAACCCAGTCATCTGATAGAGGATCATGCTTCCTCGGTCTTTCCACTTAATACACAGGGATGCAGGATGTGGTCTGATCAATAAGCAAGCCTGCAAACAAACTATTTTTATATCCTTTACAAGTGTATCTAATAAACTGTGACACTAAAATTCAGGCTGTTCCTTCACAAGGAAAACTGCTAACATTTTTGTTTATGGTGCCTCCTATTTCTTTCCCTTTTCTTTTCATCCCTTTCTTCAACAGTTATAAGTCTAATATAAGCCAGATAGTGTATTAGGTGGTGGAGAAAAAAAAAGACAACAAAAAGGCACGTCAGGCCTTTTTCAGACGCCCTCATGTGTACCAGGGAAGTCAGCACTGTAGCAGGGCAACAGCAGCTTAGAACATCAGCTACCGAAAGGCTTGAATTTTTAGCTATTGGCATAATGGAAAAGCTTTGCTCTAGAGTAGTCTTTTTTTTTTCCTAGGCATATTAATTCCAGTAAGAGTTTTCATTTTTAATTCTTTCCTAAATTGAACATTCAGACAATGCAAATAAAATAAGGTAGTCCACTCTGACCCCTCCTTCTCTGCCCATTAGTAACCTGTCTTTTGTCAACCAAAGCAGCTACACAGTGGAACACCAAGAAAATATTTTGTTCCTGTTTACCTTCCTAACTCAAGGAAAGGGTAATGCTCCAGGATACCACTAGGTGGTGGTAAATGATAAAGGTGAAATGCGGATGGATCCCAGAACTAGAAAGCTTGATGAGGCTTGCTTGAGGTGGTGTTCCTCATGTCACTACTGTTCTATGTTCTGAACTCTAGTTAAGAAAATACATTAGTACTGGGAACCTGTATTAGTCTTAGAAAAAGAAGTAGAGATGCATGAACTCTAATATGAATTTCCTTTTTTCAAAGAGTAAAGTCCTATGACACAAAACTTCTCAATGAAATAATCCTTATGAGGTAATAAAGAATTTAATACTTAATTCTAGTTCTTACTGTTATAGAAACAGATTTTCTACTAATCCATATCTGTGTCTCATCTGGCTCCATGTTTCTGTGTGGTACGCTGCTTTCAGATCCAACACCAATAGTCCGGAATCTCAAGTTACTTGGAGTTCCTCCAGCACACTGATATTTCACACTGCTGCACCTTCAATCATTCACGGCTCTGTCTGTCTGGAATCTGTTTTATCACTCTGTGTGTGTGTGTGTGTGTGTGTGTGTGTGAAAATATTAACTAGGCCTAATGTAGGGGATAAAATAATGTAGTCCCTAAATTGAGTTTACAACCCAGCAGTAGAAACAGACCAGGTCAGCGCTGAAGGCAGTGCAGACAACACAGGATGACAGGGCTGTGGAAGAGGTTCCAAAGAACATGCCGAGGATGTTCTAAGACTGCTGGGAGAGACAGGAAGGGTAGGCATGGCTGGGAAGAACCTGGGAACATGTGAGCAGACACTAAGATTGCAGAGGAGATCATGTTCAGAATGGAAACAGCAAGGTGGACAATGGCTGGAGGGCTCTGGAGCACAGCATTTTCACAAGAGCTATGAACAGCACACGAGAAGGCAGTCGCAAGGTGAGAAACTAGACAACTGGTGACAGTGCCCCCAGGGGCACTTCCAGCCAGGCTAAGATCTACTGATTTCTTGATCCTTTATGCTACTGAAGGGCTTTTGAGCAGAGGACTAGCATGACCAAGTCTATATTTTCATAAACACCAAGAGGCTAATATGCTCTAGCAGTTATAAGCATGAACTCTAGGACTGGACCCCAGATTAAATCCCAGCTACACCACTTATTATTAGTGTGATGTTGGGCAAATTTCTTCAATTCTCTGTGCCTCATTTGCTCATCTCTACATTAGGGATAATATGAGTTTTACATCACAGAGTGGAGCCACTTAGCAAACATCTAATATGCTAGGCATTAAAAATATGAAAATAGGTTAGACACAATCTTACAAGAGAACAGTGGTAAGACACAGAGTTGTAAAAATGAATGTAATGGATTAGACACTATGGTTTGTGATCTGTATCTCAGAAGATAAGCAGACAAGGGAGGAATAAATGAGTGAATATTAATAAAGCTTAGAACAGCACCTGACAACTTAAAAAAGTGTTAGCAGTTTTAAAAATAGTGTTTACCAAAGAAAAATATATTTAACATAAAATTTACCACTTTAACCATTTTTAAGCGTGCTGTCCAGTGCATTAAGTTCATCTACGCTGTTGTGCAGCCATCACCAACATCCACCTTCAGAATGGCAATCCCATTCTGAGAATTTGACTTCTCTAGGTATCTCATCTAGTGAAATCATATGACAGCCCTTTTGTGTCTGGCTTATTTTACTTAGCATAGTGTGTTCAGAGTTCATACATGTTATAGCATGTGTCAGAATTCTATTCTTTTTTTTCTTTTTTAGTAGAGACAAGGTCTCACTATGTTGCCCAGGTTGGTCTTGAGCTCCTGGGCTCAAGCAATCCTCCTAGCTCGGTCTCCCAAAGTGCTGGGATTATAGGCATGAGCCACTGTGCCCAACTTTCCATTACTTTTTAATGCAGAATAATATTCCATTGTACATACATACATGTTGTTTATCCATTCATCTGCTGACAGCTGTCTGAGTTGTTTCCACCATTTAGCTACTGTGAATAATGCTGCTATGAGCATGGGTATACACATATCTGCTGTAGTCTCTGCTTTCATTTCCTTTGGGTACATACCCAGGGGTAGAACTGTTGAATCATATGGTAACTCTATGTTTAATCTTTTACGGAAACACCATACTGTTTTCTACTGGGGCTATGTCATTTTACATTCTCACCCATAATGCACAAGGGGTCCAATTTCTTCATATCCTCACGAATATTTATTTTCTGCCTTTTTGTTTGGTTTTGCTTTCTGTAATAGTCATCCTAATGTGTATGAAGCGGTATCTTGCTGTGGTTCTGATTTGCATTTTCCTAATGATTAGTGATGTTAAGTATCTTTTATGTGCTTATTGGCCATTTGTATATCTTCTTTGGAGAAATGTCTATCAAAACCTTTGCATATTTTTTTAATCAGGTTGTTTATTTTTGTTGTTGAGTGTAATTATTATTTTTAACAGAGCACTCTGGTTGCTGGTTAGCAAAGACAAAACCAGAGGCAGGGAGACAAAGGCTGTTGCAGAAACTGCAGAAAGTAATGCTGAAATGAGGCTGGAGCTGATAAGAAGTGGCAGGATTTGAACGAGAAAATGGAGGTAGAAATGAGGGAGAGAGGATGGAAACAGTTTTGTGAATTATGAGAGGTGAGCCATAAGAACGGGGTGGAGCCAACAGTGAGGCTCTGGTGTTTGATCTGGGCAACTGGGTGGACAGTGCTGCCATTCTCAGACATGGGAGTCCAAGAGGGAGGTTGGTTTGGTGATGAACTGGAATAATGAGAGCACTGAGACCCTTCCCCTTGTCTGTGTGTCTTCTAAGATACATATCACAAACCACGATGTCTAATCACTCCTCCATGACATTTATTTTTACAATTCTGTGTCTTACCACTGGTCTCATGTGAGACTGTGTCTCACCTATTTTCATATCCCTAATGCCTGGCATGTTAAATGTTAGCTAGGTATATTGAGAAATAGAGGGGTTAGGGAGAGGGAGGAAGAGCAGAGCTTTTGAATGAGAGAAACAAGCACAAATAATAATGAAGTTTTTTACCTGCTTCAGATTCAGGAGGGGAATAAAACTGACCATCAGAAAGACCACCAGGTATAAGTGCTGCCCTCTCTGAAGCATCCTGAACTATCAGGAGTCCTGGAAGAGAAGAAATTCAGATGTTGGGAATGAGGTCACCTTTCTGGTAGCTTTTTGGCAAGATTAAGTAAAATAAAATGGTATTATTATTACAATGAAATACCTTTAGAAAAAGAGGTACTTTAAAAATTTTTCAACCAAACAATAAGTTTCATTAACAAACGACAAACAATACTGTAAGGACAGATAACTAAGCAGTTTAAATAAGTGCCTCATGGGGCTGAGCATGGTGCCTCACACCTGTCATTACAGCATTCTGGGAGGCCAAGAATGGAGGATCGCTTGAGCCCAGGAGTTTGAGACCAGCCTGGGCAACATAGCAAGACCCTGTCTCTACAAAACATTTAAAAATTAGCCGAGTGTGGTAGCGCATGCCTGTAGTCCCAGCTACTGGGGAGGCTGAGGTGGGAGGATTGCTTGAGCCCCGTAAGTCGAGGCTGCAGTGAGCCATGATTGTGCCACTGCACTTCACAAAGTGAGACCCTGTCTCAGAATAAATAACTGAGTATTTACATCTTTCCCTTGTGAATACCTGCCTTCCTACAAAAAAAGCACAATTTCAAAACCAAAACGCAAAGTAAAATAAAAAAGACAGTCAGCTCCTACAAATGGTCTGCTGGCTATGTCTCGTTAGAGAGATGCCAGATGTAAAGTGCAATACAGGGATGGCCTTTTATAAATATATAAAGAACAATTAAGATGACAAACGAGGAAATATTTATGCAACAAGAAGGTTTCAAAAGAAAAAAGATGTCTTAAAAAAACAAAGAAAAGGTAAGAAAGCAGGACGTGGACAGCTGAGGAACACTAACACATGCAAGGCCATCAACACTTAAGTTCTTTTGACTGAAAGCTGAGTTAACCTTAGGATAGAGTAGGAGGAAGCACCAGGCCAAATAGTAGATGCCAGGTATGTGTGTCATACATGCTACTGACAATGAAAATAAGTGCTATTTTAAAAATTTTCATTAATTGTGTGTTCTGCTTTATTAGCCACTTTGAGTGTGGTTTAATCCCATAACCATTCAAGCCTCAGTCATAGTTATAGTTGATAGGTTTTCAATAAAGTTCAGTTTCGTATTTATATACAATTAAAAAAGACTTGAATTAGCTTTACTCATAACCTCTCCACAATACACTTTCACAAAGGAATAGAGGGCACAGGATAGAAGGTACACCTCAGTCTGATTAATGGGTTTTAAAAATCTACTCTTGAATTGTAATTCTTTTCTTACATATTTCTTCTATGTAAATGAGATTTTCCAAAGTAAAATCACTTGCAAGATTATTTTGCATCCTGCTGCTTTTTGAAGTTATAATCATGCTTACCTTTCTATAAGATACTTTTTTTCCTATGAGGCAAGGCAAATTGAGCCAGATGACTGGCAGAGGCGTAAAAACAGCATGTCTTGAAACTGCATGGGTGTCTGGAACGAGCTTTGATTGTTTCATCCTTAAGATGGGTGGGTGGGGCAGGTGGGCTTCCATTAAGGACATTATGTGGAGAAGAATTCCAGCTTGGTAATTGACCATAAAGCTTAATCAATCATTTGGCCTTCCTAGTGAATATTCTGGGATACTCAAAGCCATGATGAGATTATAGCAGCTTTGGCAGGACTCATGAGTACACCCTGTTAGCTATGACTCAGCTACTCAGAGGACGTTGAAAGGCTGAGCTTCGTTCTGGATTGCTGTCATCCTCCTGTGAATAATCTTCATCCTAAACCCACCAATGGTCCTCAGCCCTAGGCATTTAACTGTTCTAACTGTGGCCCATCTGAAGCCACCAACTGCTGTATGGATCACAATGGGAGACTTTGGAGAATCACTGGCTTGTATTTAGAATAGTTGCTTCTACTCACTTAAAATTGGTTTTATTTTCTCTGCCCCTAAACAGCACAGTTCTGTTCGTATGCAAAAAAAATGCTTTGTGTCCTGCCTATTGCTAACAGGGAGAAAAGAACAAGCTGTCTGGGGAGAAAGAAGTGCAGGCTATTTTTTGTTATTGCTTGAATGCTCTTTACACCAGTGTTCACATTTTCTTCCAGGGAAAGCCTGGCTCAATAGCTGGAGAGAGGAGCTGCTTTCTATTATTTACCCTTTCATCCACCCAACCTTTCTCTCGATTTCTGCTGTAGCCACTAAAGAATGGAGACCCCACCACTTCCTAACTCTACCCATTTGCAGCCCGATTCACACCAAGACACCATATCTCTTCCTCCCAGCTTGGTACCCAGTCCGTCTCAGGAGGCTGACTCTGAGAGGAACTTACTGTTTTCTTCTTCTGCTTCTTGAGGTAACACTTTGAAATCCAGGAACCATGTCTCAATCCAGGCAAGGATGAATGAAATGATGGGCAGCACATAGCCAAAAGCCCCTTGAGAGAAAAGCTGGAAGAAAAGATAGGACCAGGAAAGGGAAATGCGGTTACCACAAACTCACACTGGACAACGAGGCTTCATCACTGAAGATGGTAACTGTACAGAAACAGTGGTAGGCCATACCTTTGAAAGGATCACTTTTGCTAGTAAAAAGGCACTGGTCACTGCCGTTGTCAACTGCAAGACACATAATCCAGCACTGTTCACATTAGGCATCTCACACTGTGAAGGTACCTCCCTCTTCACAAGAGACCCATCTGAGCTAGGAGCAGGCAATGCCTGAAAAACCTGTGCCTAGCCTGGCTCCTTCCCATATCACTCAGTCTCTATCCCCTAGACCCACACTGCAGCAAAACGGGCTTCTATATGTGACACGATCCCTAAATGACTGCATGTGGTTTCTCCTCCCACATGTCAGCAGGCTGGTGTGCTAGGTAACTAAGATTTATCTACCAGAAGGTACAATTCCACAGCCTCTCAAGCACATGAACAGACCGGTAAAGTGCATAGGTAGGGCTTTCGTCAGGGGTTGTGAAGTCCAGAGATACTGTAATACCTGAGCCTTGTCACTGTCTCCGTCAACTAATATTTTTAGCATGGTGAAACCTGACCAAAATGAATACCAATAATAGCTTGATCAACAGAAGGGAGGACAGGGAACACCAAGTATCTTGCTCAATAAGTATTATCAAAGTTGCAGACACACACACACACACACACACACACACACACACACACACACTGTAAGCTGCTTGGGAGAGGAGGCAGTTTAGCATTTCATATTCTGACACTAATTAACTTTACAGGCTCAAACTAAGTGCTCTTTAGATACCAGCTGACTTCTCCTCCTTCCAGCTTCTGGACCCTTCTCTGCAAATGTTTTTTAAAGCAAGAATCAGAAGCAATAAAATGATTTGCTAAATTAGACTTATTCTTCAGATAATCTGAAAGCAGATATTGAAGATACCGTCTTACAGCTCTCACTGAATATACATGTCAAACACTTTTCTAAAACAAACATTGAGAGGGATGGTCTGACAAATACTAGCATACATATGGGGACTTAGGAATATAACATCCCAAAGGGATCTGTTGTAGAAAATGCAGAAAAATGGGAGGGTACAATCATCAAAAGCTATGACGATATCAGCAAAAGAGTATTCAGGAAAGGGAGTCAAGTCTGGCCAAGACTGTCAGCCTATATCCATGAAATGAGAGCTTCTGGATTAACAAATGGTCTGACCACTGCCCCGTGATTCTGAGAATGCTCAGAACAGATGGCCCAGACAGATATCGCCCCCTAGTGGACTCAGGAGGGCAGCCTGGGCCACCCAGACCTGAGGTCTCGCCTTCTAATGGCAGAACTGCAGGTTATTTCTGAGCAGTTCTCTCTAGTCTGAGGAGCTCCACATTTTCTTCCCACAGAATTGACTCACTAAAGCTGTACAAAAGGCAAATATTCAGACAACTGTCAGGCAGAATTGCTAGCAATTCTATCAATCTCTAAATATTTATTAAGAATACCAAAGCTCTCTGTGCTAGATGCAAGGAAACAGAGGAGTAAAAAAGTCCTTGTCCTTGAGAAGCCCAAGGCAACAACAGAAAGATTGAGAGCTTTTCCCTCCAAGATGGGGGGTTGTGGGGAAGAAAGAAGGGGCTAAGGCAATTATCTAAATAAGTACAGACCATATCATGAAAAACAATCACTAAGCAGTTTCAACCAAATAAGACATTTTCCAAATATCTCTGTGACAGATGTATTACTCCCATCTCTTATTTGCAAAATAAAGTAGAGGGTGGCTTGGTGCTTGGCCAATAATCACTGTTGGGCTTCTAGATTCCTCATTTGGCTCAGCACCAAGAGACAAATCTAGTTACTCATTACTCATTAACACTGGAAAGAAGCCCTGGAGTATTAAACCTACTTAAGTATGGAGGAAATGGGACTCAGGAAAGCTAGTGGGATTCCACCTGCATTAGAACTGTATCTTCTCCAGCCCAGGCCTGTAGAGAACAGCACCTGGCCACCAGCACTGGAGGCGATGACCCACTCAAGCAGGGCATACTCACCGCTATTGCCCACCAGTGGCGCAATCTGCACACAGCATATGCAAGTATTAACACTTTAAATCGAAAAACTGCCAAAAGCTGAAAGCAAGAAAAGAGATGTTTTAAAAAAATATACACAAAAATGACATAGCTTTATGAAGAACTTACCAGACTGTCTTCATTATTGTGATTTAGCTGGAGACTACCAGGGACTGGCACTGGTCTGTAGACCAGCATTTGGGAATCCCTGCTCTAGAACTTAATGTAATAGCAAATTAGGTCTCACATTAATCTCCCTTTATGAAAGAAAGAACAAGGCAAGAAAAAAAAAAAAGATGGCATTTTTATCATCCTATTATATAAATAGGTGAATTTTCCTTTCAGTGACTAGATATGTCAATAGGTTCTATTTCAGTCATTTGAAAGAATAAAGGCTCTCCAACAAGAAAATAGGAACGGCTCCTTATGCTGCCCTCCCTTATCTGTCATTAATCTTTTATTTCCTTGAGATGGTCAGACAATTCCTTATTTAGAGGGAGAGAGCACTGAATGGTGGGGAATTAAAAGAAAAGGAAAATATGGTCAGTGTTCAAAAGAGGAAAAAAGGGCATGGAATTTGAAGTTTATTTAGAGGAAATCTGCCTTTTGGGTCAGTTTTATCACATCTGAAATGAAACATAATACTTACAAATATATCAAAATACGAAGAATAGTAGTCATACTGCATCACCTCCTTCTCTAATGTGTTCTCAATGCCTCCATTCACCTAGCAAGGAGAGTAAGAAGCAAAAACAAGGAGAGGTTTATGTGTGGAATTAAAACAAGGGTAAGATTTCCTATCCAACTTTCCTGCCTATCTTCTTAGAACCCAGAAATGTTAAAGTACGGAAGAAAAGAACTCTCATTTTAATAGAAAAGGGCTGGATAGCACTTTCTGATTCCTCAATTCTGAATTCATTCATTCAACAGATGTAACTGTATAGTGAAAAATAATAGCTTCTGTAGTTCATATTTGGGAAAATTAAAATGTTAAGAAAATTATTTTTTCCCTTCTAAGATAAAGTCTTCAATCATACAAAAGTATACTTTTAAAGGCAATTCACCTTTATCCAGGACTCCCTCACTTTCTGATCACTCTCCACAGTCTTAGGTCTTGGAAGGCCATGGCTCCCCTGACCTCCTGGCAAACGTCAATAATGGCCATTAGCATGACACAGGATAGAAGTGTAAACATTCTCTGTGGCGGTTTCTCATTTTTATTTCTCCTGGCATTTAAACATTCTGCACTTTTATCAATTTAAATATATTTTTAACATGGATAACAAAATAAGGACAGTACTAGACTCAAACCTGATACAACTTTCTGTCCTCTCCCAATTCTACTGTCAAAATAAATCTTATATCATCGAGTTCAAAATTTGACAAATTAAACTATGGAGCTTAATACTTTTTAAAAATCAAGTAAGGGGACATGTGTCGGCAGCTAATGCAGCACCCAAGCAGGGTAACTGTCAGAGTCCCTGGATTAGCCTGATCAGAGGGAGCAGGACATGCAAAAGTAAATTCAAATTTCCAATGCAGAGCATGGGCCTGGCAAACAAATGCAGAGAGCCTGAAAAAGGACCAAAGGAAGGACAGTTAACCAGAGACCTGGATAAGAGGGAAAACAATAAGGAACACCTTTGCCAGGTTCAAATTCGAATGAAAGTTGCCATAGGGAAGGGTATTCTTAGCTTAGATGTCATTTCACATATTTGTATTTGTTATGCAAATGAAAGCATACCATAAATACTATCCTGTGCCCTAAAATCCCTTAAGGAGGTCTACATTTCTTTGTAATTAGCTTGGATCCTCTGTAGACCTGCTTGGCTATAGACCTTTACAAATGAATAGAATTGAAAACCTGGGAGGAAGGAGGAATAATGATCGAAAAACACCCAACCATTTAGTCTCAATACTGTGTCTCTCCAGACTAAGGAAACTTGCCAATATCCAGAATATTAAAAGAATGAATATTCCAAGCAGCCTATAGCAAACAGGGGTTCTCTACCACTTAGAGACCTCCCCTTGATTCCTGGGAGAACAGGAATCAAAGCTGCCAATACAGTTTTGCAATAAATAACCCATAGCTTTTCACTGGTATCTGCATACTTTAAAATACTCTGATTTGGAGTTGCCTTCAAACAGACATTATCTAAAATTTATATTTCTATCCCTAACTTACACTCTACATCCTCTTTTCAAAATTTTTATCTCTAGCTCAAGATGTCTTAAATAAACCATCATTAGTTTCACACAAAATCCCTTCCCAGTCAGTTCTGGTACTACTCTTCTAGGTTTCATCACTGGAAACTTTAGAGTCATCTTTGCATACTGGGGATGATAAAATCAGCCTATCAACAAGTCTTCTCACACTCCTTCCTTTAGTGACTCTCAGGTTAGTTCTTTCCTTCCTGTTCCCACCACCTTCAATGACATTCCTGCAACAGCTTCTGAATTCATGTTCTTACTGCCAATCTGTCCCACCTGTACACCACTGCCACAATGATCTTTATCCATTCACCAAATAGTTGCTGAGTATCTATTATGCACCAGGCACTGTTCTAAATATAAGAAATACTTCAGTAAACAAAATAATATCTGTCTTCATGGAGATTATATTCAGGCAAGGTGAGAGAGATGGCAAGTAGGAAAATAAATGCTACACAGACAACAGAAGCAGGACAGTGTGATAGAACAATGAAGACATTTAAACTGATACTAGCAAGATAAGAAGTTGAATTCTACAAAAAGATAAAAGAAATTAATCATTTCATATAGAAGAAACGACTAGTAGAAGGGCCCCAAGATAGAAAGGAGCTTATTCCTGACTGAGAACAGGAGGAGGCAAGTGTGCTCATCTACCATAAGCCAGGAACAGAGGATGGGGAGGAAGTCTGAGAGGCTTCTGGGGGCTCTGCAAGCCAAGGTACGACATTTGGATTTTACTCTAAATGTCCTGGCCTGCCAGTGAAGAGTTGTAACAGAAAGTGACATGATGTGACTTTTGTTTTTTCCAGGTTACCCTGGCTACTGTGAGAAGAATGGATTGTATGGTGAGCGGATGCAGGTGACCAGCCAGGAGTGCAGTTTGGATGAGTGATAATGTGGCTTGGTTGAAGCTGGAAACAGTGGAAAAGAAGAGAAGTGGTCACATTTTGAATGTATTTTAGAGGCAGATTTGACAGGACTTACTTTTAGACTGGATATGAAGCATGAAAAATATAAAACAAACAAGCAAATCAAAAATGAGTTTTCACTTTTGGTCTGAGTCTCTGCGTTTGCTTACTGATGAAGAAGGGGGAAAGAAGCTGTGTGTACGTGTTGGGGGAAGCATGTTAAGTCAGACATCCAACTGGACAGGTCAAGGAGGCTGTGATGTAGACTGTGAGTCACTGACTTCTGCAAAATCTCAAAATCACGTTGTCCATTCTGCTCCAGAATCTGTAACAGCTCTTCATTGCAGTAAACATAAATCCTTCTATATACCTTTTAATAACTTGAATAATCTAGCACCAGCCTACCTATGCAATTTCATTTCCAATAGGCACCTTACTTTCTAGTCAGGTTAGTATTTTCTCGGCCTCTGCCCCTGTCCCCTCCAAATACAAGCACTTGAGCACACACTCCCCACACATAAGCACATACTCCTGCTTCAGTACTTCCATGCACCTTGATCTCCAAACCCTCTCCCCAAGCTCCACACTGAAGGATCATCCTTCCCAGATCATCCTCCCATCTTAACTGCCACCTATCCTTCCAAATCCAATTCACAGTCCATCTCTTCCATTCACTCCCTCAAACAGTCCAAGCCACTGATCTCTCTCATCTGAATTTCTGTTATACTTGGTCATCACAGTTTATAGAGCATAATAGGAATGAGGTAATAGAATCAGAATTAGCAGGGTAATAAGTACCTGAAACTTAAATGTAACAATAGTGAGAAAACAGTAACCAGCATTTTTTTTTTCCTTTTTCTGGGTCAAATCTGTTTTAGTTATTAATAAATTACACAACCTGTAATTGTGCAGACCTTTGTATCTTCAAAGGGGCTGCTGTATACATCTTTCCATTTGATCTTCACATGGACCCATGAGGAAGGCAAGACCAGTATTAGTTTGCTGAATTGATCAAAAGGCCCAGAGAACTTATTAAACAGCTTGCCTAAGGCCAAAGACCTGGTCACGAAAGCTCTAAGTCAAATTAGGAATGTTATGACATTTTCTAGTACACCAGTTAGAAAATAACAAGAAAAAAGTCACTAAGCACTGATAAAGGCTTTTTTTGAACCATAATCTCAATCAAGCATCAAAAGCTAAAAAGAAAGCCAAATTCCTTTCGACTGTCACTATTTTGATCCCTGTTCATACTGTCTACAGAGACTAGGAGAGAGCCTGCAGAGGGAACAGAGTCCTCAGGGAACCCAAGCCATAATTAATTCCAGATCCAACTTGGGAAATCAGTCTACTCAAAGGTGGACCAAGAGGCCTTGGATAGAATCAAAACCATCCTTTTAACTGACCGAAAAGAGATCAGGAACCCTAAGATCTTCTAGAAGGAAAATGAACTAAGGTGCTGTTAGGCTTCTCTGGCTCATCCGAGCCCTACACTCAAGGCTGGGATGGTGCCAGTCAGGTCCCTGGAGCACAGAGGGAAGGTGGCTAAGGTGGAAGTCATACATGGAGGCAAAGTACTTTGGTTATTGTTATAATTGCAGAGAACAGCTGGTTCCCCATATTCTAAAGGCCTAAGCACTCTTTATGACATTTTCTTTCTTCTTTTAAGACTACGTCACAAGGCAGCATAAGATTATGTGCCATATTTATTCAGCTAAACTCTAAATTTCACGTAGTTTTTTTTGGTAGAGCTTGCAACACCTGATTTAGAAACCTGTTCTCTGGCACTCAGTAAATGTAAAGACACAAAAAATAATAATAATGGATTTGAATGATTAGAGTTTTACAGAGAGACAACAAAACAAAATGAATGGTACTGTGTGTAGCGAAACGCCAGGTCAAGATTGACAATTCAAAACCAGTAGAACTAGAAAGTGGACACTGAAAAACAATCATACTAAAAAAAGTCATGATGTTCTTGCTTAAAGATCGTATACCCTTTTCCAATCTTTTAATTTTACAACTGGGGAAACTAGTAGTTGGTGAAAAAGTGAGGATAAAAACACATTTCTAAATTGCTAGGCCTGGTGATTTTTCATTTAGAACATGTTGCATACAGATGTAAATAGATAACCTGTCTGCGAACAAGAATGGGGGGCAGCCTACTTCATTTCTATTTCCCTGGAGAAAACCGAAAGGAGGGAAATGAGAAGTGTGATCCCATGAACCCCACCACAGTTCTGCCCCATGACTTTCCTCATTTAATGGCACATAGTGATATAAGCAGCCAAAGCAATGAATGCCTGGACTTGCTGTTGACGTTAAAATGATTTTTAAGTGTGCCCCCTTAAAATTACTGCTGTGTTTCCTGGTGCATTTCTGGTCGGACACGGTGGCTCACGCCTATAATCTCAGCACTTCGGGAGGCTGAGGCAGGTGGATCATGAGGTCAGGAGATAGAGAACAGTGTGGAGAACATAGTGAAACCCTGTCTCTACTGAAAATACAAAAAAATTAGCAGAGCGTGATGGTGTGCACCTGCAGTCCCAGCTACTCTGGAGGCTGAGGCAAGAGAACTGCTTGAACCCGGGAGGTAGCAGTTGCAGTGAGCCAACATTATGCCACTGCACTCCAGCCTGGGTGACACAGCAAGACTCCATCTCAAAAAAAAAAAAAAAAGAGATGCATTTCCTTTTCATCTCTCATTACATAGCTATAGTTTTGAAAACATATTACTCCTTTAAAATATGCATTAAAATATTTTCTTTAATGTGCATATATAGAACAAATAGTAAAAAGAAACTCTAAATTACTATGTCATATCCCTGGCCTGTCTGGTTATAAACAAAACTTAGGCATTCCCACAGTGCAAAATTAACAGAAGAAAAATCTGTAAACAGAAACTTAACAGTGGACTCATGTTCCACATCACTGTGATTATGGGATGAATATTATTTTCTCATGTAACTGTCTGCTTTCATAATGAGTTTAGGTCCTCTGTTAGGATTCATGAAGAAATTAAATGAGATTCAGTGACCCTAATTATTAAGTAATTAGAGTTTAGAATTGAAATTACTGCTATGAATTAGAATACTAATAAAAAATTAGGTTAAGATGTTCCTTCTTGCTGTTAAAAGACAAAATTTAAAATAATTTTCAAACAGGAATCAGCATCTTTTCACAACTTCTGTATTGTAACAAATTCTCATAAAGCATCTAGCACTGTGCCTAGCAAAGAGTAACCCCCTAAAAATAAACAACAACAGGGAATAATTAGTACTAACCAGGTCTTAGCAAACATTTCCTGGAAATAAATGAACTGCTGAAAACAGGAAAGCAGAGACTTTCTGCCTGTGAGGAAAACCTTCTGGAGGAGCTCACCTATTTGTCGGTAAGGAATGTAAACAATCAGAGCCAAGGCTTTGGGACGAAAACACATATACTGGGTTAAATAAAAAATATTAAATGAGTTTCATCTGTTTATTCTGATTTTTATTAATGCGGTAACTAGAGAATTTAAAATTACATATTTAATAGTTTGCATTATATTTCTATTGGACAGTACTGGTCTAGACAATTGGTTGGTAATACAGAATAACTGCATAAACCTCCGAATGTCTCCAGGACAACTTTTCTGGTGAAACATAAATAAGTAATCTCTTTGCAAGAAAGTAAAGAACAAACATATGCCAAATCTTAAATCTGGGAACTAGAAAAGTACACGAAACATCTAAAACATATTCCAAAAGCATCCTACATTTTCTGGAGGAAGGATGGGTAAACTTTTTCTGAAAAAGACTAGAGAATAAATATTTTTGCCTTTGTGGGTCAGAGGGTCTCTGTCACAACTATTCAACTGCAACTACTCAGTGCAAAGGCCAGCCATAAACAATATGTAAACAGATAGGCCTGGCTGTGTTCCAATAAAACTTTATTAAAACAGGTCTACTGAATTTGTCTTGCAGCCTATAGTTTGTCAACTCCTGTTACAGAGCAAAATACTAGCAATTCAAATTTCAAAATCCCAGACAACATGAGTTTTAAACTGACCACATTTGCCTTAAACAATAATACTAGAGAACAAGAAAGGTCCAAATCAGCAGAAGAACAGCAATGGCTTCATTTGGAAAAAGACGGAAATTACTAAATGAGACAAATGATAAGAAAAATGAACAAAAAAAACCCTGTTGTCTCTGGAAACACTTCTTAAAAAGTCATGAAAGAACCACCAACTTACATTTAACTCTATTATCCACAGTAACGTTACAAATAAGAGGTCAAAGGTGACAAACAAACAGAAAGTCCTCCTGACATCAGATATGCCTTTCTTTTCCCTTCCTTCATAGGACTCAATCCTGGCCATGAGTTGTGTGGGGTTGATGGAATGGATGTTGCGCAGAGAAGCATGGGAGCTCTGGCTCCCGGTGAGAGCGTTCTCCATGTCTTCTGGCAGGTGGTTCATCCTGGAGGAGGGTTACAGGAGCCTTTTTCCAACCTCACCATCCCTAAAGAGAAGACACCTTTGGGAAATAAAATAGAGACACCATGTTAAATCCAAGCTGACCAAATATAACTGTGTTACCCTCTCCACTGTGCAACTATTTCTCTAACTGAACAACAGAGTACCTTGACTGATTTATGCTTTCATGAAGACATAAAAAGAAAGAGAAATGAGAGCAAAACATAATGTTTTAGAGCAATACTACAAAACAGCTGTTGTAGCAAAGAATGGCAATAGAGAAGAAGCAAATTGACTAGGAAAGGGTGAAGAACAGGATGTTAGCTACAATTGAAAGCAGTGTTCCTGATGACCTGGAGCAAGCCTCTTGGTGAACAACTCATGCCGGTTACCTTTCTGTGCCAGGAAGAAAACCTCCACAGTCCTGTAAGTATAATTATGCATAGGCTAGAAAATCATTTACTGAAAGCTTTCCTGGAGCATGTAAGCAGAATGTGTAAATTAGCTATAAAAAAGCTTATTTCCAAGGCTGGGCAATACAGCAAGATCCTGTTTGTACAAAAAAGAAAAATTAGCTGCGCATGGCAGCACAAGCCTATAGTCCTAACTACTCAGGAGTGGCGTGGGAGGATCGCTTGAGCCCAGGAGTTGAGGTTATAGTGAGCTATGATCATACCACTGGACTCCAACGTGGGTAACAGAGCAAGACATTGCCTCAAACAAAAAACAAAAACAAAACAAAAATCACACAAAAATCCTTACTTCCTAAGGAGGAATTTCTTTCCATCAAAAGTACCTTATAACCTAAAGTTAGCATTTCCCCATCCTCTCAATGAACAAGGATGTTTCCAGGCCTCTTCTTGGAAAAGAAGTGCACACTTCAAAAAGTTTAGCACCAGGCAAACCACCCAACCAATAATTACAGAAGGTATAGTTCTATACAGAGATGCAGGCCCCTCAAGACCAGAGAGCACTTTTATAATAAAAATAAAAGATGAGCAATCTAAATAATCTGATCTGCTTATAGATGGGAGAAGGATATTAAACAAAGTGTGGTGCATGGTATGATTGTCAAGTAGTCAAGTTTCCTTTTCTGTAGGACCTCTCCCTGTGGGATTATATACTCCTGGCTCTACTGAACTCATATCTGTTCTTTAGTCATGAATGTGACATGTAAGTGGGCAGAAGTTCATATGCCACTTGTGTCCAGAGCTGGTGCATGAAGAGCCAGTACGTGGCTCACTACGTTCTCGTTTCTTTCTGCCACAATGACTGGCAATGTCCAGGTAAAGAAGAGGACTTTCAAAGCCATAAAATAGAATTTAGAAACAGATGGCTGAGATTTCCCTAAGGCAATATGATCCTATTTGGTTCTATCATTCACTGTCCAGAACTTTTTCTCTTTACACTTGACCCTAATTTCTCTTCCTTTCTAATTCCTAATTCCACACTCAGGAATCAAAGTCTTTCTCATACTTTTTAACAATGTGGTGGTAAAATGGCACAGTATTTATGAAGGCAATTTGATTATATGAAATAAGTTACTTTAAAACATCCATACTTCTTGATCTTGTAACCCTAAATCTAAATGAGATTAACCAAGCTACAGACATTCAAAGCAAAAACTGATCTATGGCCTTAAAGGTCAGGTTAGTGATTATCTTCAAGAAAGAGGGAAGAAGCAGTGATTAGAAGGCAGAGGGTAGAGGACATATTTAGGGGACTTGGTAAAGTTCTGTTTCTTAACTTGAGTAGTGACAACATGGTTGTGTTCATTTAGTGATAATTTATTGATGTACACAGTAGTTTTAGTCATGTGTTAGCTCAGGAAAAATTCAAAATGCTATATAGTATATACATGTACACACAACTGAATAGTGTATATTATCTTTCAATAAAAATCCCTATTAAAAAACTTTATCATAAGGTATCTATAATAGTCTCAATTAGAAAACAACCTAAATAACTAATTAGAATAATTAGATAAATCACAGTATAGCCACAGTATAGTCACTAAAATAAATGTTTATGAAGCATTTGTAATGACTTAAAAATGCCTGGGTTATGATAACTAAATTAAAAATCGAATACTAGGCCCGGTGGGGTGGCTCATGCCCGTAATCCCAGCACTTTAGGAGGCCAAGGCGGCGGATCCCGAGGTCAGGAGATCGAGACCATCCTGGCTAATATGGTGAAACCCCGTCTCTACTAAAAATACAAAAAATTAGCCAGTCGTGGTGGTAGGCACCTATAGTCCCAGCTACTCGGGAGTCTGAGGCAGGAGAATGGCATGAACCCGGGAGGTGGAGGTTGCAGTGAGCTGAGATCGTGCCACTGCACTCCAGCCTGGGCGGCAGGGCAAGACTCTGCCTCAAAAAAAAAAAAAAAAAAAAAATCGAATACTAAATGGAATACACACACATATAGTATGTTCAGAACTCTGTAAAATAAACCTAAACCGAATTCTTATAGGAATGCACCTATGAAATATATCAGATATTACCAATGATTCTCTCTGACTGATGAGATTATATTTTCCCCCTCCTTTGGCCTTTTTCACACTTTTTGCACGTGTTATATGTTTACAAAGAGAGGCACTAAATTCAAACATCACTCTGTCGGGGTTCTGGACAGATGTCCTCAGAACCCTAAGCAGACTTTCCCTTTCTTTTCTGCTGATCCAGGCAACATTAGGTAATGTGTCTCATTCAATTTGTTTCCTCAGAGTCAGCAAATCAGCAAAGCATTTTGAAAAACTCAGTAAGAAGCCACTTAAGTGTTTAGTAAAAGGAAAGAAAATATTAAGCTCCCAAATTGAAAGCATTCTTATATAATTTCTGTCTTAATGAGATCAATGCCACCCTAGTGGAAGGCATAGCAACGGCATATTCCCCAGTAGCAGCTCTTAACACAAAGCTTGCAAGGCACTACCACCTGTCAGACTTCTAGGAGTTAATTCTGAAACAATAAGTAAATATGAATGTAATTAATACATCTTTTGTGATGAAACACACATTTTAAGTTTAAGAAAACAGCTGAGGCCGGGCGCAGTGGCTCATACCTATAATCCCAGCACTTTGGGAGGCCGAGGCGGGCAGATCACTTGAGGCCAGGAGTTCAAGACCAGCCTGGTCAACATGGCGAAACCCCGTCTCTATCAAAGGGAGTGGGAGCGGTGGTGCACACCTGTAGTCCCAGCTACTTGGGAGGCTGAGGCAGGAGAATTGCTTGAACCTGGAGGCAGAGGCTGCAGTGAGCTGAGATCGTGCCACTGCACTCCAGCCTGGGCGACAGAGTGAGACTGTCTCAAAACAAAACAAACAAAAAAAAGAAATCTGGATGAATGAATACAGACATATTTTTGCAACAATATATCCTACATTATGATAAAGCAACTCAGATAATTCTAAGCCAGTCTAATAATTAGCAGCTATATTTAAAAATCAATTTAAATTATTAAATTCACTAATATGTGAACAGAAAATTGAACAAATTCAAAATTCAAACTGAGGACCGATTTTAGGAGGAAGAGCATTTTCAAGGAAATTAAATCATTTTCTTAGTTTCACTCCTTTTTCCTTCCACAAACGCACTTCTTGTGGATAAAAAAGATTAATAAAGAAACATACAACCCTAGAAATCTGAGATACATTTCAAAACAAAATATGATATTAAATACACAATGGAATACATATGGCTTGGGAAATGAGAATCATTACACGATTTTTCATATGTGTATGTGTAACTGCTAATTAGCAAGAATTTATAGATACTTTCACCTCAATAAAAAAAAAGTTACACAAAGCACAGACATCTCTAAGCAGACTGGCTCTAATCAAACTGATCTTTCTCTGGGAAAGAGGGAAGTTGTAAAAAGGCAAGCGAGCTTGCTTTTCTTTTTCTTTCTGATTTACCTACTTAATCCAGTGAATTAACTGGTCTAGATGAAACCAATGACAAGGTTAATCTCCATTAGGTTATGAAAACACACAGTTCAGACTTCTAGAATTAATTTTTTGAGTGAAGCTTTTACTCAAAAACAGAAAAATAAGAGAAGAAGGGTGCTTAGTTTGAGGGACTCATGTTAAAAACATACTATTCGAACTCAGAAACATTTGGCCATCTTTGTCCTCTATCTCCCTTACTGCTGGTGAAACTGACTAACAGTCACATATGGCCTCTTGCAGCACACAACAGCAGGTCAACAAATTTGACAGCTTCTTCTCCCCATGCCCCCAAAAAACAATTACTCCTGATTGATAATATATTTGGGGGATTGGTAAGGGCCTGTGGGCTGGTGGGAAAAGAGAGCTCAAGAATCTTTCTTACTCCTACAAAGCAGACTGTAAACTGGAAAATTTGGGAAGCACTGGTGAAAAATACTAAGGAAATGTCAGCTAATTTATGCTCTGTAGGAAACTCTTGGTTTCTGCATTATTGGCCCTTATAATAAGACTGAATTTTTTTTTTCTGTGACTCATTTCATTGGGATAAACTTGAGTTAAAGATATTCTAAATACAAGTGTATTTGAGTTAATATACTAGATATACTTCTAAATGTTTTTAAGGAACTCAGGCTTAACACATAGAATGTTTAGCTTGAGTTCCTTAAAAAATATATAGGTTAAATGAGTATAACAAATAGTGGAACAGGGAAGAACGAGAAGCACTGCACTAGCTTCTTCACAAGCCTTGAAGCGACACAGCAGGTTAAGGGCTGTGATACATTTCCAGATGGGTGAAATGGAGAAAACATGCCTCAGAGCAGTCTCGGGTGGGGGCTTTGAGGGGAACAGTGGGGAGGACTACATCTACCCAGCTGCTTCTTGTTGCCTATTTCCACCTGTCAAACTCCTCCTGACAGTGAGCCAACTCTACTACACTTCTAGTTGCTTCATCTGGCCAAAGCAGTCTCTCTTAAAACCAGATTACACATTCCTGGGTATGACATTTCATTCGAGTCTTGAGGGAAGACACGAAAACTGGGTGTGGGACTGGCTAGCCTAGGTGCTGGAACCCCACAGACTAGAGTAGAGCTGCTTGCCCAGCAAAGCCAGTGGCTGCAGGTTCTTGAGGCAATGCCAAAAGAGGCTGAGAAAGCGCAGAAAACGTGTCATGGGATTTTCACATGCAATAAAGTTCTGAATTTTTGGTGTGCATATGTACCAATATCACATGTAGATCTTGGTTAATCCTCAATACCTGATCCATGTGATTCTGACACTCATTGAGAAAGAGAGCTTCCTTTTAATGAGTAAAGAGAATGATCATTCCTTAAAGCTGCTTTCCACTGTCTGATTATTGGATTTCATCCTAACCATACCCTTCAGAAAGCTGAAGTACAGTGTGAGTTCCTTCAGAGACACTTTTCTGAATGCTCCCCATATTCCAACCAGATACATTTCCCCCAAGCTCCCCTAATCTGTGGATGTGACACTTAATGGTACTGCTTACCACAATAGGCCTTAATTATCCACTTTGCTGCCTCTCCCACTAAGTAGTATATTCCTTAAAGGCTCTGAAAATGACCACAGCACATGACAGACAGCAGGAACAGAACAAATATCAACTGTATAAATTCTATCTAGCATCTAGCACAGATATTAGCAGAGAGTAGGCTATCAGCAATCTCTGTTGAATTCAGGAGATTACAACTGTTTGTTTTTGTTTCTGAGGAAGAGCTTGGGTATTTTTCCAGATGTCATTTCAGAAGTATTAAATATTCAATCCGGAGTACTGAGATCCTCTCTGGGGTTGGCTTAAGGAAAGCCATACCTCTCTAAAGAGGGTGCTAAGTATTGATTAGCTGTATACACAGGAAGCTAAATCTGCAATTCAGAATTTATCCCAACTGTGTGGGAAGTATGGGAGTGAAGAATTAGAAAATAAAGAAAAACATATGGGTGAGAAGATGAGAATCCCCTTTGGTTGTTTTTTGAAAAAGAGACTGATGTCTTGTTTTATACCAATGTGTAATTATCCTCCTCTATACTATAGTATCAGTCAGCTATTTCTATTTATGCTACATTAACAAATCACTAAAAACTCAATGGCTGAAAGTAACCCACATTTATGTTCAAGCTCACAGGTCTGTACGCTGCCTGAATTTCACCTGATTTAGGCCGCACCTCATGATGGGTACAGAGCCGGGTCGAAACATCAGCTCCATCTGCTTCCCACACAGAAGTGACACTACCCAGACGGTGGACAGCAGCTGCCGTGGAGAACGAGCTACCACTGCTTGCATTTTACAGGAGCCCCACAATCTCTCAGCCTTCCTAGGAGAAGAGAGAGACTGTGCACCTCCTGTTGACAGCCCGAAGCCAAGTCTCTCAACCCAACCACCCAGCCTTCTCAGCACTACTTAAGGCAGCAGCCAGGACACTGTATGTTTTCTTCCAAAGAATGTTGGAATAACAGACATTAAAAATATTTAATTTAGAAAGGCTTTAGTCATCATCTTAGCAAAAGTCTTTGGAGATGATTTGGCTTAGAGACACGTTTTCTTGGTCTTGTACAGTGTTTCTTAAGATACTGACTTAACTGCTAACATTTTAATTACTTTTTCCCCACACTTCTAGCTTCTTTGAAAAGTCAAAAGGTATAGAATCATCAGGCCTGCATTCTCTTACCATGATGATAAAGCCAAGCTGCTGACCACTTTAAGTGGGACACACACTCTCCAGTTGGCCTCAATCTTCACCTAGCATGGAGGCAACTGACTTTGCCAGCCTGATCTTTCTGACTCTTCTTACAGGCAAAAACGGTGGGGCCTACATGGATCCATCTAAGAGATATTTCAAGGTGGTGTATAGTTATGATTCAAACTTGGTTCTTTCCTTTCCATCATCCTGCCTTACCCCAGATTCATAGAAGGAAGTGGGAGATACATCAAGAAGTGTTCACATGGTGTGCGAAATACAGTCATGCAATTTGAGAGTCCCAAAGCACAGACTGCCATGGCTGTGCCTACTGTATCCTGGGACTGGGTGTCCCTGGAAGCAAGAAGCAGCCTGAGCTGGCTGTCTTGCAAGGCCCCCCACTGTTATGAGACCTGGTTAATGACACAGAAGTCCTGTTTAGAGTCCTCACCTTCCCTTCCGAGGTGAAGCAGCTAGAAGTAGGATATGAGAACAGTGAGTGAATAACCTGACATTTATATACTTACCTTGCTAGTATGAGAAAGAGGCCTGAAAAAACACAGATGCTTTAAAAATAAGCATGCATAGAGAAGAGAGAGATGTGGGGCAGAAGCTAATCCAGAATACTAAAAACATAGCAAGACAGAGTCACCTTCATATTCTAAAGGCACCCATGTGACATGAGGAACATTATGGCATGCTAACAAGACCTGGAAAATTGATGTGTAAAATTTAACCTGTAATTCAAAATTTGGTAAAATAAAAAGTTCTGCTTAATGTCTGCCTATATGAGCCTGTCTAAATTTTGAAAACACTTCAAAAATGGTTTGTAGATAAGATATTCTTAAAAAAAGAAACAAGTGGCTGGGCACAGTGGCTCACAAATATAATCCTGGCACTTTGGGAGGCTGAGTAGTTTGAGAGTAGCCTGGGCAACAGAGTGAGTCCTCATCTCTTCAAAATATTTAAAAATTAGCTCGCCATGGCAGTGTAGACTTGTAATCTTAGCTACTCGGGAGGCTGAGGCAAGAGGATCACCCGAGCCCAGAAGTTCTAGCCTGCAGTGAGCTTAAGATTATGCCACTGTACTCTAGCTTGGGAGACAGAGCAAGACGCTGAAAGAAAAAAAAAAAAGAAAGAAAGAAAGAAAGAAAGAAAGAAAGAAAGAAAGAAAGAAAGAAAGAAAGAAAGAAAGAAAGAAAGAAAGAAAGAAAGAAAGAAAGAAAGAAAGCAAAGAAAGAAAGAAAGAAAGAGAGAGAAAGAGAGATGGAAAGAGAGAAAGAGAGAGAGAAAGGGAGAGAGAAGGAGAGAAAGAGAAGAAAGAAAACGTAATGCTATCCCACAGGATGAGAAATTCATAGGGAAGGGACTGGCAGGGGGCAAGGTTAGGGAGTTGATGCATGTGTGTGACACTCCAGCCTCCTGAATCTGAGAACCTTCACCACGAAGCTCTACAGGAAAAGTTTCATAAAGCCAAAAGCAAACAAATCTTTCTTTGGCAAACTGCCCATTACATTTACATTGACATTTCAAAGCAGCCTTGTTTTCCTGTGTGCCATATATGCTCCCTATTAAATACAATGTCCAGAAAAAAAAAAAAAGGTGTTTAAAAATTAAATCTAGTAGCCCCAATTTTAAAAATGTTTTTTCTAAAAATTTATTCTCATAAATTACATCCAAATTAACAGCTGAGGCAACAGAAAGCTACTATATAGAGAAATATGGGTAGAAACCAGTCATCCCAAAATAATATGTGAAAAATTCTATAAAGCATTTAAATAAACTCACCCAGCCAATTATTTGGTATTACTTCAAATTAAAAAATATTTTTGGAGTCAAATAATCAAATTTTGTCATCAAATTCCTAATGTGCCAAGTGAAAATGAGTGAAATGTTTAAAAAAGAAATAGAAAAAAAGAGGTTTATGTATGAAACTCTACAAAGCATTCCACAGATACACATGATCAGTTCTACAATGGGGAAAAATTTTGAAACAAAGTAATACTGAGAGTTACCCTATTAAATCAACACATAATGAATCAAAATAGATGTGCTGGATCCTTAAAGAAACAAAATAGCTCACAAGCCAACCAATGAGAACAAGCTGACAGGCACATGCTCAAGTCTAAAGAGGAGAAGAGGCAATGTGCCCATCAGAAAGAAGATAGGTCAGCCAGGAAAACACAGGAAAAGGAGTGTCACAATCCAATGTGACACTCCATCAAGCATCTCCCATCCATTGGCCAAGTAATTCCTATGATTAATTGACAACGATTTAATTTAATAATCTTCTGCATACCTCCCACATCCTTTTTCTAATTCCATGTTTCTGATTAAGATGTAATATTTTATGTAAGGAAACAACAAGCTGGTCAGGTTGAAGCAAACATTCAGTCCACATGGCAGTTAAGGTGTTCACTGCAGACACTGAGACGTGAGCCTACTCATGCAAGGCAAAGCCACTTGCAACTGAGTTCTTTAAGCTGCTGACTAATCAAGTTTCTCAGTTAACAACGCGAAGGTCTGGGTTCAAACACGAATAAGGTCACCAGTGTGATAACACTGAGTAGTTTTTTGGGAGATGGAGTCTAGATGTGTTTCTAATAACCTACACTGGCACCATCAGCTACAAACTGCTCTTTGGGAACTTCTAGAGAGATTATTCAGACACAATCTAAATGATGGATAGCTATCACAAAATACTGACACATTCTGTACATGGTATGCAAGTAGTAATTCCAAAAAAGAATTGTAGAAAGGTTGTATCATCACTCAGATATTCCCCCAGTATCTCTTTATAAACTTACAGGTAATTATCAATAATTTTCCATAACTGGCATTATTAAGTGGACTACAGTTAGCAAGCTCAAAGCAAAGCTAGAATCACTGAACTTGACTATACAATAATAATACTACACTTGTTTATTCTGACTTGCATGTATTTGGGTATGATTACTAATTCATACCCAGTAAAAGTCAGAGGAGGTTCACAGCTCACACAAAGGCTTTTAATAAGTCCACAATAACTCAAGGTGCATAATTAAGCTCTGAAAATTCTGACATATACTCTTTCAACTCAGCAAGTATCGTTAACACTGGGATTTTTAAAAACTGAGAAGTGTGACCGGGCACAGTGGCTCACACCTGTAATCCCAGCATTTTGAGAGGCCGAGGCAAGTGGATCACATGGGGTCAGGAGTGTGAGTCCAGCTTGGCCAACATGGTAAAACCCCGTTTCTACTAAAAATATAAAAATTGGCCAGGCGTCCTAATGCACGCCTGTAGTCCCAGTTACTCAGGAGGCTGAGGCAGGAGAATCACTTGAACAGGGAGGTGGAGGTTGCAGTGAGCCGAGACTGCGCCACTGCACTCCAGCCTGGTCGACAAAGTGAGGCTCACTCCAAATATATATATATAAAATTAGGCTTAATATTCACCACTCAGTATCAGTGTATGCTTTATGTGAAAGAACAGAGATACAAAATGTTCTTAAAACAAAAAAAAAGGCAAATGCTATGTAAATGGAAGATTATAATAACAATGAAAGGTTTTGACATTTACTTGTTTAGCCTATTTGATATTTTAATGATATGAATACAGATTATTTCAATACTATAATTAAATTTTTAAAACAGATAATTATTTTAACTCCACAGTCATAGACTATATACTATGTTGAGGAGGTAAGCCATATTTATAAAATTGGTAACAAAACTAGACCACCAAAAAACACGTAATAAATCTTGCCATAAGGAACTCTATAGAGAATGAGCAGTGCCGTAAAATAGACTTCCATAACATAGTACTATTTTCTAAAATAACATTGGGGTAAAAATACTTAAAAAGTAAAACAAACTATTGGAAAAAAAATGACAGTAAAAACAGTGGAAAGCTGTAAACTTGGGCTTACTATCAAAATCATTACCTTAAAGTAATTTAATTACTTTTAAAATAAAAAATAAAATAAAATAATTAGGCATGTAAATAATAAAGTTAGAAAGCTGTAACTATTCTATATGGAAAAGGATAGAAAATAAAAAAGAAAAACAATGAATACAATTAGTAAATCCAAAAGGAGAATGATAACTGTTGCAAGCTGGGGAGTGGGAAAAACGTGATTCTTTATAACAAAAACTCTACTTTTGCACTGGATGAACACTTCATAAACAAATTTAAAATATACAGATAAACTCAGTGATCAGTCCTTTAAGAGGGCATATGTAAAGTACTAATACAGGGAGTACTCATAAAGGAATACAAGTACCACTAAAGAAGAGGTCACTTTCGAAGTATAAGTAATATTTTAATTCCATTGAAAACCATAACTAAAGTCAATACTCTGGAAATAAATTACACTAAGAAGAAGCAAATGACCTGAATAGAATAAACCATTCCAGAAAAAGAATATTGAAAAAAGCAAAAAATAATTATCTAGCAAAGGGACTGGAGTCAGACAGTTTTATAGGCATTTCAATATTTGAAATAAAAGACAAAATCCTACATATTGATTCAGAATGTTAAAAAGGAAAGTTATTCTATTATTAAATAAAGCTAGGATAATACTGACATTATCTGAACAAGAACATGTAACAACACAAGAATATGAAAGGCTGTAACATACAACAGGACAAAAGTATAAACTAACTCCACATATTAATATAACATAATTATCTATTACATAACATTATATACCATATATTAACATAATAACAAAATGAATAGAGCTTCCTTACACCGGGACTTACTGTGTCTAGACACAATGCTGAGTACTTAAGATACATTATGTCATTTAAACCTCAGAACAGCTCCCACAAGTAGAACAAACATATCACAGCTTATTCCTAAAACCTCACATAATTCAAAACACATATAGATAAAAACTAATCCCGGCTGGGCATGCTGGCTCACGCCTGTAATCCCAGTACTTTGGGAGGCCGAGGAGGGTGGATCCTGAGGTCAGGAGATCAAGACCATCCTGGCTAACACGGTGAAATCCCGTCTCTACTAAAAATATAAAAAATTAGCCGGGCGTGGTGGCGGGCGCCTGTAGTCCCAGCTTCTTGGGAGGCTGAAGCAGGAGAATGGCGTGAACCCGGGCGGTGGAGCTTGCAGTGAGCTGAGATCGTGCCACCGCACTCCAGCCTGGGCAACAGAGCGAGACTCCATCTCAAAACAAAAAAAAACAACAACAACAAAACTAATCCTAATAGGAGAAAAGACCATTTCTGTTTACTCATTAAAACATTTCACTGCATTTCAAAAGCATGCACCAACACAACTTACAATTCATTTGGGCCAAAAGCTTTGAAATTATGTACATTTTGACTGGTTTTAAATTGGAGGCAGGTGGCGGGGGGAACTTGCATAATTTCAAACTTTGTAGGACAACTCTTCATTTCCAAGTAGATATCTGTTTCACTCTCTTAAAATGTGGCTAAGTCTCTTATTCTGAAAGAGACATAGAGAAACACATAGAGAAGGATTTTGGGAAGAGCCATGGATAAACACATCCCTGACATTAAAACAACAACAATGTAAGCTGAAAGAAAAGTAGAAACTAACAGTTGGCCTCAGGAGACAAGGAGAAACAAACAGGAGAGGGGTGTGTGCCCAATCTTCAGAGGCTATATGTGTGGAAAGAGAGCACAGACTTTTATTTATCAGTGGAAGCCAGAAATCTGAATTGTAACATGAAATTTTCCGAATATTAAACATTAGTTCAATTTTTTAAAAAAGCACTTAGTCGACAGCAGCAGATTTTTTAGAGAAGCCAATTAAATTTATGAGATCATTTATTAAATGGTTTCTTGGGACCTTCATTCAGGTAGAGCTCAAACTCTTTAATTTTGCCTAACCTAACACTGGCCTACGTCTCCACAACCACTTCACCATGGTAAAAAAATCACAAGCAGTTCCCTAAAGACATTATGTTCTCACAAACCTCTGCTTGCATTTTTCTCTCCAGTAAGCACCTCGAGTGCCACTCTCCTTATCTCTAAAGTTCTGACCCATTTGATAAGCCTTGATTCAAAGCCCATTTTCTCAGGGAAACCTTTGTTTCCTCTTACTCTTCTAAAGTTCTCTGCCCCATCAGAGAAAAGTGTACACAGACCTCTATTATTACATCTATCATGCTGCATCAAGATTACTTTTGCTCTTCCATTTAAAAAAGCAAGCAAGCAAACAACAACAACAAAACTTTGTTAACAAGAGCTCACTTTTATGACTTTGTGATTCATATATTTACCACTTCCTTCAATCTGGGAGAGTGGGAGAAGAAATTAGACACAGAAAGAGAGAGAGAAAGAAAAAAAAAGAAAGGGCAGCCATTTAAAATAGCATCAAAAACAAAACACTAAGGAATAAATTTAATAAAAGATATGCAATATCGTAAAACTGAAAGCTACATAATACTGCTGAGAGAAATGGAAGTAGTTGAAAATAAATTGTGAGATATACCATGTTCATGGATTGGAAGAATTCATATTGTTAAGATATCAATTCTCCCCAAACTGATCTACAGATTCAACTCAATTTCAATCATAATCCCACCATGCCTTTTTTTTTTTAATAGAAACTGACTGACAAGCTAATTCTAAAATGTATATAAAATGCAAAGAAATAAGCCTGTCCAAAGCAATCTGGAAGAAGAACAAAAATAGAAGACACATTACCTAGCTTAAAGACTTTCCGTAAAGCTTCAGTAATCAAAACAGTATGGTACCAGCATAAGAATAAACAAATAGGTCAATAGAACATAACAGATACACATATAAACATATAACATATAAACATATAACATATAAACAGATAAACATATAACATATAAACAGGTCCAGACATATATGGTCACTTCAATTTTGACAAAGCTGTCAAAGTAATCCAATGGTGAAAATAAAGTGTGTTTTCTGCAAACAATGCAGAAAACAACCGGATATTAAAACTGAAAGGAACTTGAAACCCTAACTCACACCAGGTAAAAAATAATTTAAGATGATTTACAGACCTAAACATAAAAATTAAAAACACAAAGCTTTAGAAGAATGTGTAGGACAATTTTTTTGCAATCTTTTTTGCAAAGATTTCTTAAAGAAGACACAAAAAGTTATAACCTTTAAAAAAATTGTGTAGGCTGTCATGAAGGGACTCCCCCTGGTCCATTTGGGACAACTTGAACATAAAAATGAATAATGACAGTAATGTTGGAATTTACATTGGACGAATTTAAAAATTCCATGAGTCCACAGTAATATTGTAAATAAAAGACAGATGGCATGGGAAGAGTTCTTCTATAAAGAAAAAAGTCAGATAAAAATGTAAAAGGAATAATAAAATTAGAAAAATCAATGGTTTGCAACTCCCAGAGTAGTAACAGATTCAGGCAAGGACCATTATGGACACCAGCAATTATTAAAAGGTTGTTGGGGCATATGATATTATAGTTTCAAAGTAGCATCTCTCAGATTATTTAATAATTTCATTGGGGATGATACGCTTTTACAGTGGAGAGATCTGGCAGTCACCACCTGAACCAAGTAATCAAACAGCATCGATACTAAAGCAAGCTGGCATTACCTGCCTTCTGATATGTTGCAATAAGAACTATATAACATCAATTATGATAAATCCTTGTCAGAAGTTTTACTTGAATTTAGTCATTAAAAAAAATAAATAAACAGTATATGGGACATTCTACAAGTCAACTATCCTGGACTCTTCAGAGAAGTCAATGTGGTGAAAAAGAAAAATAAAAAGGATAGTGGTGTGAATACTCTTCAAATAGAAAAGAGCATAAAGAGACACGAGCATCGAACGCAATGCACAAGCCTAGAATGAATCTTGAATTAAAAAACAAAAGCCACAAAAGACAATTGGAGAATTGATTACAGTTAGGAGAATGCCCTTATTCTTAGGAGATGCACACTGAAGTACTAAAGGATAAGTGTCATCATGTATGCAACTTACTTCTGATTCACTTGGAAAAAACTTATTTCTGATTTATTTGGAAAAACGTAAACACATAAGGCTGTTTTGAGATGGCACTGCTGTGTCTGTACCTGTCTATCTATACACAGTATATACACACATACATACAGTATGAATACATTTAAACATAAGATGCATATAGTATACATATACATATGTAACATATGTATGTGCCATAATCCCCCTCCCCAACCTTATCTGCAGTTTCCTTTTCCAGTTTCAGTTACCTGTGGTCAACTGCTTGAACTACAAAAATACTACATAGAAAATTCCAGAAATAAACGTTCATGAGTTTTAAATTGTGTGTCATTATGAGTGGCGTGATGAAATCTCCCACTATTTCACTCCATCCCACCCAGAACATGAATCACCCCTTTGTCCAGAATAGCCACATCATATGTGTTATCCGCCCATTATTGCATAAGTAAAATCAAAATGTTTATAGGGTTTTGGTTTATAGGGGTGTGGTTTCAGGCATCCCCTGGGGGGGCTTGAAATGTACTGTACATGGATAAGAGGTAACTACTGTATAGCAAAGAAAGCAAAGGCAAATTTTCATGGCAAAAAAATCATGAGACCAACTTTGCTCTTAAGTATGTGCTACACTTACAGGCAAAGAGAAACCAAACATCCTCAAAAACCTCTTAAATCATGCTATAACACAGAATGCATATGAATTTTGTACACGTACCTTTGTATAACAATTCTTACCTACACAACAGTTTGAGTTGCACTAATAGACTTAAAGGAAAACCCATATAAGAATTCCGGACACTCAAATCATTCTGCCCTTAATACAACCATCAAATTACCGAAACACAAATGGAGATATTTAAAGGCTTCTAAAGTGTGCGTGACTATAGATAGAAGTCATTCTATTTTCATTTTGAGCCAATGTCACTTATATAACTGAAAATGGTCTTTTATTATTGCTGCTGTTATAAGATGTATGTGAGAGTGGAGTCACATCATCCAATGGTTCAGGGTCTAAAGTTTGCTCAGGTCTTTAGTAAAAATGTGTATAACATACACCACAAGCTTTTACAAGCCAAGTTTGTTGTAACTTGGCTTCAAAATGAACAAACAAATGAACAAACTTCATTTGTTCCCTGCACTAGAACTCAGGGACCCCTGGGGAAAGACAGATCTTTTACAAAGCACCACCTACCAAGGCTCGGACACACCATGTGTTATTTAATTCACATGGCTGACTTATTACACTAGGACGCACAATTCAACTGCACTTCCTTCTGCTCCTCTCCTTACTTTTCTATATGAATTTCGACAGCCCAACTCCATGGTAACATCTTTATATATTATCTCCATGGTGTTATTCTTAATCTTTATTTTCTAGGCCTCGTATTTTCCAGTGTCATTTACTTTCCTTTGGGATGTAATTAATGCTTTCATTCCGTCTTAATAAATCTGCTTACTCGTGAATGCTTTGTGTTCTGCCCTCTTCCCACACACACACATCCAAGGCTGCCTGCTAAAGTTTGGTCTTTGTTTTGTAGTCTTGTCTCATTCAATGATTTCTGTTACCATCAGCAGATAAAAGTAATTGTGTGCACATAACAGAACTTAACCTTTCAACAATCTGCTTTAAGACTCAGATTTATTTAGAAATTAACATCAATGACTTAGAAAACTTAAAGGGGAAAAACACATGTCATAGTGCTTTTAAGTCACTCCTCTGGCAGACATTAATCTATCTCCTGAACTCCAACTGTCTTTTAAAGCAACATAATTTCTGTGTGATCTATTTCCTATAGGAATATTAAAAATATTACTAAACTTTCATTTGACACAGTGCAGAGAGAAATATTAAGATTTAAAGATGGCTGGGTAAACGCGTATCAATGATTTCATAATTTACGAGACAAACCTAAAATAGACATTGAGAAGCTGAATCTGGACGTGAACTACATGGTTTCAGAATTGCACTTGATAATGTTTGCAAATTCAAAGTTTGCCAAGAATATACCACATCTACTACATTCACCCACAAATATGTTTGAGCACTAAAATTGTGTCAGGTCTTCTTCTGAGCACTCCCATGGTGATTAACAAAACATCTATCCTCACATAGTTTACCTTCTTGAGGAAGCGGATGGAAGACAAAGTAGGGCTGGAAATATTGTCATTTTAAACTGAGAGGTCAAGATGATTTCATTGAGCAGGCGGCATCTGATCAACAACTAGCAGGAGATAAGGGAGAAATGCCAGGTAGATATGAGGAAAGACACTTCAGATAGAGGGAAGAACAGGGGCAAAAGTTCTGAGGAGAGGTGGAGATGGTCACAGAGGAGTGCAGCCAGGTGGCCAGCGAGGCTGGAGCCAAGTGAGAGAGGGGAAGAACATCAGATGATGACAGATCAGTTAACAAAGGGCTGGGCCTTGTGTATGGGCCACTGTAAAGTCTTACTCTGAATGAGATGGGAAGACACTGGAAGATTTTCAGTGGAAGAGAAAAATAATGAGCTTAAGTTTTAACAGGCTCTCTGGCTGCTCTGCTGAAAAAAGCATAGACGTGGGGAAACCTGTTTATGCAGGTTTATGCAGGAGACAGCGGCAATAATTCAGGAGAGAGATGATGTACTGACTCCATAGAATAGGGTGAGGGCAGTAGAGGGGATGAGAATAGATTGGTTCTAAATAAGGAGCCCAAAGCATTTGGTGACAGATTAGCCATGGGGTATGGGAGAAAACGAGGACTAAAACAGAACCGCAAGATGTAGAGCTTGAGGAACTGGAAGGATGGATGTGCTATTTAGTGAAAGTGGTAAGCTAAAGAAGGGGCAGTTTTGAGCAAGAATATCAGTTCAGTTTAGACATAAAGCATGAGATGCTTATTAATATCCAAGTCGAGATAAAGTAAGCAGCTGGATATGAATCAGGAATTCAGGGGAGCATAGAGATGAAATTTTAAAACATAAAATATGCAGAAATAAGAATATTCTTCTATGCCATAAAAATGAAAAAAAAAAAAACAAAAACTAATAAATGGTATCTATTTATAGAACAGAAAACAATTATAAAGTGGGTCCTATGTAAGTTCACTAAGAGTTCCCATTTTAGCAAACCGTAAGCGTTGAAAACCAAAGAAATGTAACACCACACAAGCATTTAAAATGGTTCAAAGGTAATACAAAAGGTCTCATGCTCTCAGCAGAACCTACAACTAGCCAATAGGGAAGATACATAAATAATACAAGGGAATGACTGAAGAGAGGGGAAAAAATCAAGTATATATTATTGACAATAACCATGACATTAGGACTGTTGCTTGGTCCAGGGAAAGAAGAGCAAGCCAGAAAGAGGAAAGGCATTTGACAACGTATATAGGTCATTCCATAGACTACAGGTTGGCAAAATGGGAAGATGCCATACAGCTGCCCAGTAATGTTGGGTGGTACGAAACACTTGTTAGCTCATCAACCCTGCAGGGGTCAACAACTTGGTAGTCAGTTATTTCACTAGCATGGGCTGAGTCAGCCAGCTGGCATGTTGGAGCTGGATCTCATCACTCGTTTAGTGCAAGTCTCTCTCAAGATGGGCCCTGGGGATTAAGAATATTCTTTCATTTGTTTCTCTCTTTTTTTTTTAGAAGCTGCTGTAAGGTAGCCCAAAGTAACTGAAACGGGGTCTCTACAGCTACCTTCCTCCAGCTTCTATTGTCTCCAACCTTTTATTCTCCTCATAGTGGATTTCTCCTGGTGTTCAAATTGATTTTGCAGCCCTTTCCCCCCTGCCTTTCTCAGCTTTGGCTCTAACTCCTAAACTTAAATATAGCCATGTGTCACTTAATGACAGGGATACACTTTGAGAAATGTGTCATTAGGTAGCTTCCTCATTATCACAGTGTTAACTGACACAAACCTAGATGGTAGAGTCCACTATACACCTAGGCTATATGGTGCAGCCTATTGCTTCTAGGCTATAAACCTGTACAGCATGTTTCTGTGCTGAATACTGTAAGCAACTGTAATACAACGAGAAGTAGTATTTGCATATCTAAACACAGAAATGATACAGTAAAAATATGGTATTATAATTTTATGGGACCACCATCATATATGCAGTCCGTCGTTGACCTAAATGTTGTTATGCAGTATATAGCTGTATTTTCTCCACAGCTCACCTAGAAACTCCTTTGTTTTAATCTTCCAGGTCACAGAGCTATTTGTAACCCAATTTTTCCTTTAGGAGACTAATAAGGTCACTTCCACAAGTACAAAATACTGCTGATTTTTTAATTGTTGACTGTCTTTTTCCAGAACTTTTCTTTGGTCCCCCATAACAAAATCTACTTTTAGCTTTCCTAAAAAATCACACAATACATCAGTTATAAAATACCTGATGGCTAGTGCAAAGTTACCACTATTTTTGCCAATTTTGACTCATTAGTTCTGTCAACCATCAGCAGACCAGCACCCGAGGAGTTGTGTTGCTCCTCAGTGTACATATAAATATTATCTATGAATATTTAAAACTTCATCTTAGAGATGTATCACCAGCTTTGGCAATGAAGGAGTCAAGAGTCATATTACTATCTAGACAGGTGAAGGTCCCTCAATTAAGGAACTTGAAATATTTTCCAATGCATATGAGGACATCTCTGCATCACATGATGTCATTCCTTCAATACTTACTACAAGCAATTTTCAAATAAATGCTGTCAACTTTCAGCACAGGACTTGAGATCTTATTAATCTAGATCTGAAAATCAATAGTATCAACGGCGGTGAGCTCACTGCTCTCCTAGGAATCATAGGCAAGTGACTAAAAGTGTACTCTTCTTTTAGTAACTATCCTTCATCCCAAAGAATGTGTGTTCATCACACATTCTTCAATGCCTCCCCAGACCTATCTTTCTGTTCAGCTTTCTAAACAGAAGCTGAATTCCCAGGGGCCAGCTGGTAAGTAGTCAGCAAAGCCAGCACAGCTATTCATAGACAAGCTAGGTTTCTTTTCATTCAACAACATAAAACTCCTCAAGAATGTGGGAGATAAGTGTTCCTGAAAATGTCACTCCAGTTGACAGAGCCATCTTCTACTCACTGTCCCTTTGGTGGCTCTTAGTTGGTGGAAGTGGCACACTAACAGCAATGCTAGGGAAGATGTAACATCAACTGCCCCCAGAGACAGCTGAGACCAACACCCTATGTCACAAAATAGAGCAGGTTAATGAAAGGTGTGCCATTCACATGTATGGCCAGAGGTATCCACCAACAGGCAGAAGTTACACACATTATCTCCCACGATGTGATATATAATAACAGCACATAAGTCCAAAAAGAAAGTATGAATCATACCACAGATAAAGGTTTGTAGTCCAAAGCTTGGCACATGTGACAGATAGGGAAAGTCAATCTCAAAATCTTGATGCCTAAGTTTTAAAATTCACCAGTATCCTTTTCTCTGAAAGACTTCTGGCCCGGCGTGGTGGCTCACTTGTAATCCCAGCACCTTGGGAGACCAAGGTGGGCAGATCATGAGGTCAGGAGTTCGAGACCAATCTGGCCAACTCAGTGTAACCCTGTCTCTACTAAAAATACAAAAAAATTAGCTGGGCTTGGTGGTGGGCACCTATAATCCCAGCTACTCAGGAGGCTGAGGCAAGAGAATCACTTGAATCTGGGAGGCAGAGGTTGCAGTGAGCCAAGACTGTGCCACTGCACTCCAGCTTGGGCGACAGAGCAAGACCCTGTCTCAAAAAAACAAAACAAAACAAAACAAAAACAAAGAAAAGACTTCTTAGGCAGTCATAGAGAAAATCAGACCCTCAAGAAGATCAGCAATAGAAGTAACCTCGTGATCCCCTTTACCATCAGCCTAACTCATGTTTCAGAAAATAGAATCACACAAAGGCAACTAATCACAAGACTCAATTCAACTACAGGCTAAAATACTCAGAAAATAAAGTGTGCCTTACAGTCTAATAATGAGAACAGACTCAGAGCACATTACAGAGGCAGAGAATACAATAAAAGTAGTAGGATCTCTTTAATTTCATAAGGCTCTCAACAAAGGTTTGAAACTAGCACCATTCTTGAAAAACTTGCTCTCAAATAATGCAACAAAACAAGCAATAAATTATGACTATGGAGATACAGACATATAAGCAGCATATCTACTATATATAATACATATATATACTATATATAATACATATATATAGTAGATATAATGCATATATATAGTAGATATGCTGCCTATAAGTACTTTAAAATGTTTAAGGTAAGAATAACCAATAATAATCAGTAAAATGTTCTTTACAGTTTGTCTAATGAAAATGTATTAAATTTGATTCTGCTGCTGACTCTATCCTCCAAAGAGTCAGAATGGTGACCAACTCCATCCCTTTACTATCTCTCATCAGTTTCCTTCACTATTTCCTAATCATCCCTCACCCACATTACTCCAACAATTCAGTCTTATTCATCTCCAAAACATTCATTCCTCTACTCAAAATACCATTTCCCTCACCCAGTGCTTACCATTTTCAGTTCCCCTGCACAGGACGTTATAGAATTTGGACGGTTGTCCCCTCCAATTTTCATGTTGAAATGTAATTCCAAGTGTTGGAGGTGGAGTCTGGGGTGAGGTGTTCGGATCATGGGGGTGGATCCCTCATGAATGGCTTAGCACCATCCCCTTGGTGATGAGTGAGCTCTCACTCTGAGTTCGTGTGAGATCTGCTTGTTTAAAAATGTGTGGCATCTCCCTTCTCTCTCTCGCTCCCGCTCTTGCCATGTGGTATGCTGCTCCAGCTTTTCCTTCTCCCATGATTGTAAGCCTCCTGAGGACTCACCAAAAGCCGAGCCATGCTTCCTGTATAGCCCGCAGAACTGTGAGCCAATTAAACCTCTTTTCTTCATTAAAATTATCCAGCCTAAGGTACCTATCGGAAGCGACACATATGGACTAACACAGGAAGTTTCACCATCCTGCCTTTGCCCCAGTTCTCCCTCTCCTGGAATGCCTTTACCTTGAACACCAAACTATCATATTAACAGCAAAAATAAGCCTATTCATTGTTCAAGGTAGCTTAGGTATCACTTCCTCAATGAAACTTTCTCTGACCACCTATGTATAATATAAATTCCACATACCTTTCTTTAAGAGCACCTCCAGTCTTTCACGTTTCACATATTGTTCACATCTTCTTCTCAGCACTATACTGAAAACTCCTAGAGAACATTCTATATTCTAAGCACCTAAAGATATGCTTGGCATGTGTTAGGCATTCAATTAGTTTAAAAATTGCAACTATCACTGTATGAAAGTACAAAGTCATCTGCGTACTTGCTAACTAAGGTGAGAAAAACTTACATATATGGTTGGAGTTTCAACATAGTACAGCCCTCCCTTGGTATATACAGGGAATTGGTTCCAGGACGACCAGCATACAGGGCATGCTGTGAAAACTATTTTAGGTCAGGTCCCTGATTTATGAAAAAAATTCACATACAACTGGACCTGTGCAGTTCAAACCTGTGTTATTCAAGGGTCAGCAGTATATTAAATAAGCCAATAATATTTTTATTTAATTAATAAAAATGTTCCCAACTCTCCCAAATTAACTAAATTGGTAATCTTTCTTTCCAATATATTTTGAATGCTATTTAGTGAAGTCATTCTAACAACACACTACAAAAATGAATACAATTATAGAGAAACAGAAAGAAATCACTACATGAGTAGGAACCCATCTAACCCAAACAAATGGACATATTTATTGAGCATCTTCCATAAGTAAAACACCATGCTAAATACTATGCGGGAAATAAAATGGAAGACATGGTACTGATCCTCAATCTTAAATAACTGATTTCTAATTATTTATGTAACTGTATTACCTCCTTTATCAAGCTTGAATGAGTCTGATAAAGGAGGTAATACAGTTACATAAATAATTAGAAATCAGAGTCAAAGATAATTATAATACAAAGAAGACTGAACTTCTGGTGTGTATGACCAGAAAGGCTTAATGAAAAGGCTGGCCTCAGAGAAAATGAGACTTTCAAAGAAACGAAAATTTATGTTCCAAGGAAAGGGTAGACTAAATTAAAAAGAGAAGCACAAGCAGGTCTGTGAACAGCAAGGAGCTGGACAATCTGGAGAGGCCCCATGTGAGGGAGTCATAGGAAGTGCAGCCGGAATGGAAAGCTGGAATGGCACAGAGTGCCAGGAAGTCAGCATGGGAGTGTGCGCCTGCCTTTTACACCAAGGGCATGCAGGCTTGACTGAGGAGGTTAGGTCCTGAGGACAAGGAAAATGTTCCAAAGGCCAGCAAGAGTCCATTGCTTCTAAAAAGCTGGCAGAGAGCCTCGTCGTTCAAAGAGAACAAACATGGACTCCACTGGTTACTGGCTGTCAACAAAAAGGTGTGGCTGTGGTTTCTCCAGGATACAGCTGGTCAACTCCAGAAATGACATTTTCTCAGTGTCCTATAAAATATCTATTTTAACACCCAGACAAATGGAGGTCATGAAAGAAATAGTTATGAATAACACTTTTCAAAGTTAGGAGGAGTACGTAACTTTCAAACTGAGTCTGCGGAGCATTCAAATTTCAGAGTGGGCTGGATGGCCCCTTCTAGTCCAGAAGCCCCACCTCACCCACCTTCATTTCCAGTCTTCAACAAAGAGGATCTTTTGCCCTCCACATAGAATCCACCTCATTTCCTAAATCAAATGAATGCACACTTCCTTTTAGCGTCACACTGCTGCAGTCCACACAAAGAAGGCTACAAGCTAACAGCCTGGGACCAAATCTTGTCCCTACAGAGGTGATGGTATTTGTTGGCTTGCACAATGTTTCTTTCTCTTTTTTTTTTTTTTTTTTTTTTTTTTTTTTTGAGATAGAGTCTTGCTCTGTCACCCAGGCTGGAGTGCAGTGGCACAATCTTGGCTCATGGCAACCTCCGTCTCCTGGGTTCAAGTGATTCTCCTGCCTCAGCCTCCCAAGTAGCTGGCATTACAGGCGCCTGCCACTATGCCCAGCTAATTTTTATATTTTTAGTAGAGACGAGGTTTCACCATATTGGCCAGGCTGATCTTGAACACAATGTTTCTTAAACACTGAATTAACTGCAATATTAAAGATGTGAGCTTTTCACATAAATAAAATCCAGATTTCTTGTTCCTCTATAAAAACAGGCAATCGTGGCAATACTCCCCCATTTACCCGTCTGCCACCCAGCCACCTTGCTCACTCCCAGCTCTGCCTGGTCCCTGCCAGCATTTATTATTCCTCCTGGCTTACAGGGTCTGTGAAGCCCTAATAGTTGGTGGCCAGTCTGAGTCAGCTGTGTTGGGTGAGCGCTCAGAAAGAGCATTTCCTCGTTTCACATTCCAGTACTGCTGCTTACTAGTTGTATAACCTTAGACAAGTTACTTAACCTCTCTATGCCTACGTTTCTTCTTCTGTAAACCAGGGACAATTATACTACAACTTACCTTAGAGGGTTGCTGTAAGGAATCAATCAGTTTATAAAAAACAGTGGTTCTCAACAGTGTGGTGAGGAGGATTGTGTACTCCCCCTCCCTCACCCGTCAAGACCTGAAGCATTTGGCAATGTCTGGAGGCATTCTTAGTTGTCATGACTAGAGAAGGTACCACTAGCATCTAGTGGGTAGGGGCCAGAGATGCTGCTAAATATCCTACAACGCACAGAACAGCCCCCAACAAAGAATCACCCAGCCCAAAATATCAACAGCGCTGAGGCACAGAAGCCCTGACATAAAGCATTTAGAACAACTCCTGGCACAAAGAAAGTCCTCAGTATGCATCAGTTATTACCACCAACGCCCAAGGCAAGTCTTGGCTGGTGTTCCTCCCCTCAGCTAGAGAAAAGTTTGATGCCCTCTGTGTTACCTTTGAGGAATTTAACATACAATTAAAATAGCAAAAGGTACTTGAAATTCAGTTTCCACATCATTAATTTAATAAATGCTTAATTTTAAAAAATAATTCTGATAATATATTTTCCTGAAACAAGCAGCAAACAAGAACACACTTTGGTGAGCAATAATGCACAGTATTTGAAAAGTATACTGTCCTGGAAAATATAGGACATAGAAACCTATGATTACAGCAACTTGGAAGGTCCTGGGCCAAATTCCTCCAAACTCCAGACTGAATACACTGAGGCTGCTCGCTAGTCTCACAATACTATTTTGAAAACTGTAACTAGAGAGGAAGAAGAGAAGGGTTTTAAACTAAAGAGCCTACTGAACTTGATTCCATACCGCTTGTTCAGGAAGATCCTCCAGGCTTAAATAGCTCAGAGTCAGGGATTCCTGGTGAGAGTTAAAGCTTTAATCTTGATTCACCACAAGAAGTATCTTCCGGATCCAGGTCAGCTCACAAATAAAGCAAGCAAAACAACTGAAAAAGCCTGAGCTGTACTGATATATCGTGTAAGAGGCTGCCGGGAGTTCCAACACAGGACATCAGAACTGATGACGGCCTGCTACAAGCCCTTGCAGCCATGAACCAGGGGTACTGACCAGGCTTCTTAGCCTAGCACTGCAAGTAACACAGGGCTAATCTCTCTGGGCCTCAGTTTTCTCATCTCTAATATTAAAAAGTGGAAATCATTGTTAGTATTTTCCAATACCATAAACACAGCGAACACTGATTTTATTCGTGACCGTGTGCCTTCAGCATTTATAGCCCAAAGACATGAGTTCTCTCAAAGGACCTCTTGATAACTGCAGAAGGCAGACCCTTAACTACAACAGAAAACAGGTTCTGTGGAATCAAAGCTGAGAAAAGCCTAACAGTTTGTCTCTCAAAGATAAGATGATAAAAGTGTAAATAAAATAACAGAGCTCTACAATCTGCAAAAAACTGTGCATGTATAACACAAATTGTCAAGTCTTTTAAGCTCAAGTCAACATATATTTTAACACCTGTGTATGTAATAGTGCAATACCAATGCTATCAGGACTGGTAACTGGTGTCAAAGAGATGCTCCCAAAAGTGCTATGAGAAAAGAAGGCTTCTGTTATAGAGACACAGGAAATGCTTTATTGATAAAGCAGCATTTGAGTGGACTTAGAGGGACAGGTAGAATTTTGGCTGGCTGGATTTGTCTATCCAGAGGGCATTCCAAGCAGAACAAGTAATGGCACTGAAGCTGGAAAGCCTGAGGCAAAGACCAGGAGTCCAATTTGGGGCACTGGGCTCATGGCAAAAGATGGAGGTCAAATCATGATGACCTGGGTCTTCAGAATATGGGCATCAATTGCATGAACAATTTTAAAGAACAGAGATAGTCAGAATGTCTAGTTTTGATATTTTGGCCTAAAGAGCAAAAACTCTCTTTTGCTTAAACTTAAGTACCTTCCAATATTTAAAAAAGAAGATACTAATTCCATTAAAATTATTCTAAAGAAAAAAATAAATTCTATTAAGTTACAGGAGAGTCAAAAAGACATACAGAAAGTAAATTAAGCTATTTATTAGTCTGTTGTTATTTGTCTACCATATTCCACTCATAATTACTAAAATATGCAAACCTTAGAAATAAATAATGCGTATTTTTAAATTTTAAGACCACTGTTAACAGCATGCTCAATCACATTAATTTATAAACTGATTTTGACTTATTTTTAAACATAACATATTACTAAGAAAAAGAAGTTATATCACTGACCTAAGGGCTTCCTCAATAACAGGAAGAAACTCTACTTGCTAAGAGAAACTATGAGTCAGCAAACTCTAGACAATACTTCTAAGCATAAAGTTAAGGCTAGGAAAATAGTAACACATTTTAAACTCCTTTTCAAACATTTCTAAAATTAAAACAAAATGTTAAAAGTCATTTTTAAACCACAGCTTTCTATTAACAGAAATCAGATTCATCCAGAAAGTTTATACCTGTTCATTCTTCAGAAAAGGGAAGGAAAATAAGGCAAAGGATTATCGTAGCCCAAGAAGAAGCAACGTCTCATCTTTTTAAAATTAACTTTTACAAGTTTGTGGACAATAAATTCATGCTGTTGAAATATTATATTTTTATATATACAGAAATATATTGATAGGGGACTTTCATGAAGGAAATATAGCAGAAAAAACACTAGCCTGAAAATGAGCAGGGCGAAAATTTGATACCAGTTTGGCCATTAGGTGCATTATTTTAAAACTCACTGACCTTCTCTGGGCCTCCACAGCCCCAGCTCTAAACTAAGAGGGGTGAATCACATGATCGCTAAATTAAGGGGGTGAATCACGTGATCTCTAAAATGCCACATCATAAAACATAATTTTAAGTAATAGAGACTTGCTGCTGCTCAGGGTTGTGAGGTTGGGGGTTAATGGGAGGTGGGGTAGAATGAATTAGGCTTTGGAGTAAAGCTAATGGGAGTTCAAATCCAAGCTCCATCAGTACTAGCTCAGTAGCTGAAGTGTAAGTTTCCTTCACTATCAAAAAAGCTTAATATTTTCCTTTGCAACATGTTGGAAGGAATAGAATGTATATAACATACCTGGCATATCATAGGTACTAAATAAAGGCAAGCATTACGTTTCTGGTCAGTAATACAAGTTCTAATGAAGAACAATAATCCACTTGCCAATGCAGCTTCCTAGAATTTGGCTTGGAGAAGAGCAGAGACAGACTGCCACTGCTTTCCAAGTGGAAGGCAGGTACAGGTAATAAGAAAGAGGATTCATGCTTGGAAGTAGAAAGGATTAAAAGGGAGCTGAAGAAAAAGCAAAGACTTTGAGTTCTGCATATAACAATGGAAAGGACACAAACTACATAAGATAAGGTGCTGAAGGAAACAAGATCTTTTCATTCAGAGGGCCTCTGGAGAAAAAATATATACACAATGAATTACTGCAATGATTTCATAACCAAAACAAAGCAGAAAGTTGGTTAGAGTTTATGAGTATCACTAAAAGAAAACAAGACTTTGCAATATACAAATTATCTTTCCCTTGCTTGCCTGTAATTCTCACATGGGATACAAGATGATCCAATCCCTGTACACTTCTCCAGTGCCACCTCTGACCACTGTCCCCTCACCTCACCCTTCCCTAGGTTCACTCAAAGGTTCCCTTTGTCCCTGCAACATGCCAAGTTCACTCTTCCTTTAGCTCCTTTACACTGTTTATATCTGCCTAGAAACTTCCAGCCCATTTTCTCATGGCTGACTCAGCTAAACATTCAGCTATCACCCAAAATGTCACCTCCTCATGGAGGTCTTTCCTGACCACCCCATTTCTCCACACAACCCAGTCACTCTCAAGCTCCCTACCCAGTAATACCTTCTCTGACATTAATTACTATCTAAGCTTGTCTTTTTGATTTACATGTGTATTATATTCTCCATCAAAAGTTAAAATCTTTGAGGGTAGGGGCCTTATCTAAATTGCTCACTACTCAATCTCTAACACCTAAAACAATGGATGGCATAGATAATCACTCAGATAAACTGTCCAATGAATAAATCCAAATGATGTTAATTACCATCCTTCTGTGAACATAAGTAAGGTAATATCCCTCAGAGGCTGTTTAATTTCATTTCTTTCATGCAGTTTTAGGCAATGCAATAATGCTGTTTTAAAAGACCAATGTTTGAGACAGCTAGATTTTAAAGAGGGTGACTTCTGCATGACAACATATTGTACACGTTTTCACTTTATGAACACGAATAATCCACCACTTTAATTACCAGAATCCGTAAATAAAACAAGGATACCATAAGTTGTTTTGTGAGATCCTGCTTCTATAAAGAGGCGTATGGGTAGATGGTATATAGATGGGAATTACCTTTCAGAACTCCACCTAACAAGGAAATGCAGCAAACTGGACTAATTCCAGTAAAGATTTAGTTAGACCCGTTACTTTGTTACCTTGCTAAACTTATCCAAACTAGTACAAGTGTTGAATTCAGTGATTCCATCTGTGAAATAGAAGACAAATGACATAGTGAACAAAGAAAAGTTCCACAATGTCGACCCATGTTTGAACTAAAAGAGAGGGGGAAAAAATCCCTAACCCTAAATAAAAAGTAATCAAGCAACTAAAATTTCAAACAATGGCGAGATATCTATGAGTAGGCGAAGCAGTGAACTGAAACCACAGCGAGAACATTCATGATTCGTGCTTTCATTTTTTTTTTTTTTTTGAACACGACTTTTCTCAATGAATAGAAGAGACTCACAACCGCCTGTGTCTGGACAACCCACGCATTACACCCAGTCACAAATTCTTGGTCCCTCTGGAGGGCCCATGGCGCCAGCACGGGGACGACCCCATTGGGGATTCCTCAGGGTCCGCAGGCTGCAGCAATGGGGACACTCCCGCTACCTATATCCATCGCTGAATCCCTGCCCAAGCCGTGGGAGCAGCGGGACTCAGCATTCTGCAACTTCACTCTTGTGTCCATTATGAGCACAGCCTGCCTCGCCCCTCCTCCCCCGGAGGCTCGCGCAGGACTCAGTAAACAGAACAGGAGTGGGCTATGGCCTCCGTCCGCGGGTCCCCTGTACGCCCCCATGCAAGTCATCTGACCCAAGAGACTCAGTTTTCCAACCTGTCAAATAGGGGAACGAGAAACCCAGCCTACCTCAACGGGTGGTTCCTGGCCGGCCGCCCCAGGCTGGCCCGGGAACTGCGGCTCAGCGGTCGCGCCCCGGCCTGAGGGGCGGGGCTTGGCGGGGCGGGACCCGGGACACAGTCCGGCGGGCGACGTGCAGCCCACCGCCCGCACCCAGCAGCCCCGGGACCTCCGGCCCGTGACGTCAGCACGCTGACGTCGACGCACAGAGTTCGCATCTCGCTCGAGGGACCAAAGACCCGACTGGCTCCCGAGCGCCTCCGTAGAGGAGCCAACCTATTGGTCAAATGACCTGTCAATCTCCTACTGACCAGTAAGCAACGCGGAAAGGAGGGAGAGGGCGGGCCGGCCTGCCTGTAGGAATGGGTGGGAAATCTGGACTCCAGCTTTGAAACACCGAGCTGGTTGGACTTTCCCGCATTTTGCATCACACGATTTAACAAGCGTCGGATTCCTTTTCGTCCGCGTTTCTGCGCCTTCCGCTTCCCTTCAGTCATTCGATGGGGGTTTATGCTCCAGCTCGTGGGAAAATGTCATGGAAATGGGTTTCAGGGCCCCTTGGGCATCTCATGCTGAGCCCTCCAGGAATGAAAACAGGGCAAACCATTTCTATGCCGGTACTTAGTTCAAGAGTCACCTCTTCTAACTCTCACCTCCCCCAGACCTATTTAGGATACCTTTTCTCTGCGCTCCTAGTTCGTAACCAACATCTCTAAGGGGTAGTCACATTTGATTCTGTGTCTGTTTTCACACGAAGTTAGGCACCTTTTATTGTTTTATTTAAAATTTAATTAAACTTTTCTCCCAATAGATGCTACAGTTATACACATTTTTAGAAGTACAGAGGTATACAGTGAACATTCTTTGGATCCCCGTTTCATTATTTGTATATTTTTCCAAAGTCATTATAAGTGTCGATATTAATTTTAAATTACACAAGACTATGTCCATGCAAAAAAAAAAAAGCTTAAACGTTACAAATTATGTTTGTATACCTTTTAGGCCCTAATTACAAACCCAATCTGTAGATGATGACTCCTAGATCCTGTGCATTTGCAGGTGTAGATGTTTTTTTACACTCAGCATTGAAATCTTTCCATATCTGTATATAAATCTACCTCATTCTCTGAAAATGCTGCATGTCCTCAGAACCAATATGTATATATATACACATATATATAATTAATGTACCATTCCCCCACCCTCCTATATTTGTTTATTAATATTACTGTGAGAAGTAATGGTTCCATAAACATTTATGTAGGTGTCTTTTTGTACTTAGGTCCAGGTATTTCTTTAGAGTACAGATACCAACATGAGAATGTACTGGATCATAGAGTATGCACGATGTAAATCCTTAATAGATTTCACTGATTTGCTCCCCTGAGTAGTTGTTCTAACTTACATTCCCACTCCTAGTATTTGAGCAATTTTTCCCTGTATCCTTGCCAAAATTGATAAAATACAATTTTAAAAACTTCTATAAACTGGTAGATGCGAAAACCTTTTAAAGGATAACACATATACAAAATACAATAATCATAAGTGCTTGTCTTAGTGACAGTGTGAACAAACTTGTGTAACTACCACCCCATACCAAAATTTTAAATGTTTACCAGCAATATAGAAGCTTTCCTCATGCTCAGTCTTAGTCATTATACCCCTATGCACAGGCACAATTCTGAATCCTACCATCAAATTAGTTTTGCCTGCTTTCGAATGTTTATAAGTAGTCATACATAATATGTACTCTTATGTGGCTCTTTTTGCTTAATACTATATTTGTAAGATTAATCCATATTAAAGAATATAATAGTTTCGTTTTCATTTTTGTATATAATTCCAAAATTTTTTGTCTATTCTATTGTTGTCTGACAGTAGATCATTTAAAGTTTGGGGTAATTACAAATGACGCTGCTATGAATATTCTTGTACCTGTCTTATGATGCACATAGTTACACATTTGATTTTGGAAGATCCCTAGAAGTAGTGTTACTATGCAGAGGGTATATATTCAATATATTCAATATTAATAGACACTGCCCAATAGTTTTTAGGTTTTACTAATTTATACATGCCCTTGCCCTGAATGAAAATTTCAGTTACTCTGCATCTTTGCCAACACTTACTGTACTCATTTGTGTTTTGTGTTCTTCCTTTTTCTTTTCCTTTTTAAATGTTATACATTCTGGTGAATAGGTAGGGTCATCACATTGTGGATTTAATTGCATTTACTCATGTGTAGCCTCTGAAGTCTCAAAGAAATTGATGGAAACCATTCCTGAGGAAGCTCAGATATTGGACTTACTAGACAATGATTTAAGTCAACTGTCTCACATATGCTCAAAGAACTAAAGGAAACTGAGAGTTGAAGCCAGTTGGGCTTCTGGGTTGGGTGGGGACTTGGAGAACTTTTCTGTCTAGCTAAAGGATTGTAAATGCACCAATCAGCACTCTATGTCTAGTTAAAAGTTTATAAATGCACCAATTAGCACTCTATGTCTGGGTGGGGACTTGGAGAACTTTTCTGTCTAGCTAAAAGTTTATAAACACACCAATCAGCACTCTGTGTCTAGCTGAAGGTTTGTAAATGCACCAATCAGCACTCTGTAAAAACAGACCAATCAGTACTCTGTAAAATGGACCAATCAACTGTCTGTAAAATGGACCAATCAGCTCTCTGTAAAATGGACCAATCAGCAGGATTGGATGTTGGTGGGGCCAAATAAGTAAATAAAAGCAGGCCAGCAGAGCTAGCAGGGCAACTTGGTGGGGTCCGCTTCTACAATGTGGAAGGTTTGTTATTTTGCTGTTCGCAATAAATCTTGCTGCTGCTGGCTCTCTGGGTCTGCACCACTCTTACGAGCTGTAACACTCATGGTGAAGGTCTGCAGCTTCACTCCTGAAGCCAGCAAGACCACGAACGCAACAGGAGGAATGAACAACTCTGGATGCGCCACTTTTAAGAGCTGTAGCACTCTGCGAAGGTCTGCAGCTTCACGCCTGCACTCAGTGAGACCACAAACCCACCAGAAGGAACAAACTCCGGATACACCATCTTTAAGAGTGATAACTCACTTCTAGGGTCTGCAGCTTCATTCTTGAAGTCAACCAGACCACGAACCCACCAATTCTGGACACAAAACCATGAACATAAAATGTGAAGGAAAATAGGGTAATGATGTATAAGCAAAAGGAAAATATCAATACAAAGATAGAAATTGTGAAAAGGAACCAAATAGAAAAATCTTGGGCTTGCAAGTACAAATAAGTTAAATGAAAACCTCATTTGAGAATTTCAGGAGACACTTTTTGCATGTTGAAGGATGAATCAGTAACTTGAAGAGAGGAAAACTGAAATTATCCAGTCTTAGGAGCAGAAAGAAATAACAAGAAAGGAAAATGAGCAAAGCCTAAGGGACCTAGGGGATATCAACAAGGATACCGAAATATGTATTACAGAAGTCACACAAATAAAAGAGAGAGAAAAAGAAAAAGTACATTAGAGGAGAAAAATGTCTAAGAACTCCCCAAATTTGGCAAAGAAAAAAAGATTCAATTAAATAAAATCAGAAATGAAAGTGAAGACATTATATCAAACTTATAAGGAAAAAAGATTATAAGATTCCACTGTGAACAGTTGTGTGCTGACAGATTAAATAACCTGAATGAAAAAGATATGTTCCTAGAAACACACAAATTACCAAAACTAACTCAAGAAAAAAGTACCAGATCTCTAACAAAGAGATTGAATTAGTCCTTTAAAAACAGTAACAACAAAACTTAATAAACGAAAGCCAAAGACCAGATGGCTTCACTGGTGAATGCTACTGGACATTTAAATTATTAACACCAATCCTTCTCAAACTCTTCCAAAAAATTGAAGAGGTAGGAACACTTCCTAACTGATTTTCTGAGACTAGTAATGTTCTCATACCAAAGCAGACAAAGCCGAACAAAGACACTATAAGAACTAGAGACCAATATTCCTGTATGATTATGGACTCAAAATTCTCAACAAACTATCAGCTATTTGAATCCAAGAGCATATTAAAAGATTATACACTATGACCAAGTGGGATGTATCCTAGTAATGCAAGGGTGGTTCAACAAAAGAAAATCAAGTTTATTTAACGTATCGTCGTAATAAAATGAAAGAAACCATATGATCATGTCAATTGACACATAGCATTTGAAAAAAATCAACATTGTTTCTTGATAAAAACACTCAGAAAACTAAGAAAAGAAGGGAATTTCCTAAACCCACAGCTAACATCATACTCAATAATGAAATAAAGAAAGTTTCCCCTTAAAAATCAACAACAGACAAGGATGCCCACTTTTACCACTGCTCTTCAACATTGTACTGGAAGTTGTAGTTAGAGCAGTTGGACAAGGAAAAGAAATAAAATGCATACAAATTAGAGAGGGAGAAGTAAAACTATCTCTATTCAGAGATGCCATGATCTTCTTTCTAGGGAGTTCCAAGGAATCTGAAAAAACAAGAATGACACCACTAGAACGAATAATTTAGCAAAGTTGCAGGTACAAGATCAACACAAATCTAAGTTGTATTTCTATGCACTAGTAATGAACAAACTGAAAAGTAAATTAAGAAAATGTCATTTACATAAGCATTCAAAAATTAAAATAGCTAGAAATTAAGCAATGAAAGACTTGTATACTGAAAACTAAAAATCATTGCTAAAACTAATTTAATACCCAGATAATTGGAATTGCATACCGTATTCAAGAGTTTGAAGACAATATACTTAAGATGCCAATACTTCTGATCACCATTGTTAAATTAAATAAACAGGAGGCCATTGATCTAACACTGTGTCCGTACTTTGAGTTCCTTCATAATGTATCACAATCTAACTCAGTACATAAAGAAACAACTTGGGAGTCTGATTTTTATAACACATGGCCTGATCTTTACCAGTCACAGGCAGCCAACTGATCGGACCATATCCATGTCAGTCAAATGTCTAGCTCTAATCAATCGAGCTATTTCTGCACTTTACATCACATTCTGTCTATAAATATTCACTGCCCATGTTGCAAAGTGGAGGTCTGAACCTCTTCTATTCTGAGTGCTGCCTAATTCATGAATCATTCTCTGCTCAAATGCTGTTAAATTTAACTTCTCAAAAGTTTTTCTGTTAATATCATCTACAGATTCAGTGAAATCTCTGTCAAAATTTTGATAGCATTTTTACAAACAGGAAAAAACTAATCCTCAAATTCATGTAGAATTGTCATTGTTAAATTCTACAAGAATTTAACAATAATTTTAAAATAGCCAAACCATCTTGAAACAAACCAAGTTAAAGAATTCATATATTCTGACTTAAAAACTTACAAAGAAGCTATGGTAATCAAGAAAGTGTGGCACTGGTGTATAGAGACATATAGATCATTGAGAGTCCAGAAATAAACTCGTACAACTATTTCCAGTTGATTTTGAACAAGGGTACCAAATGTAGAAAATGATAATCTCACCAACAAATGTTGTTGGTACAACTGGAAATACATATGCAAAAGAGTGAAATGAGACCCTCTACCTCACTCCATTTACAAAAATTGACTCAGAATATACCAAAGACTAAATATCAGAGCTAAAACCAAAAACTCTTAGAAGAAAACATAGGGGTCAATCTTGGTAAATCCTTGGATTTGGCAATGGATTCCTTGGTAGCAGAAAAAAATCATAAACATCAACAACAAAAATTTTGCTATTAACTGTACTCATCAACATTAAAAAGACTTTATGTCAAAGAACATTATCAAGAAAATGAAAAATCAATCTACAGAATAGAGGAAAATATTTGCAAGTCATCTAACTGATAAGGGTCTAATATCCAGAATATATACAGAACTCCTCAACTCAACAACAAAAAGACAACGCAACTAAAAAATAGGAAAAGAAACAGAACAGACATTTCTTCAAAGAAGATATAAAATCACCAAGAAGACATGAAGACATGATCAAAATCATTAGTCAATAGGGAAATGAAAATCAAAACCACAGGCACAATTTCACAGCCACTAGAATGACAAGAAATTGCAACCCTTGTGCATTTCTGGTGAGAATGGAAAATAGGGAAGCTGCTGTGGAAAACGGTTTGGTTGCTCCTCAAAAAATTGAACTTAGATTTACCATGTGACTCATCATTTTCAGTTTTAAGTATATACCCAAAAGAATTAAAAGCATGTACTCAAACAAGTATAAGTACATATATATGTTCATAGTCCCACCACTCACGAGAACCAAAAGTTGGAAACATCCCAAATATCCATCAACAGATTAATGGTCAGAAAAAAATGTGATGTATACATACAACAGAATATTATTTAACATAAAGAGGAACAAAGTGCTGAAACATGCTACAATGTGAATAAACCTGAAAACATTATGCAAAGTGAAAAAAGCCAGACACAAAAGATTACATATTGTGTGATTCCATTTATATGAAATATTAAGAATAGGTAAAGCCATACAGACAGAATACAGATTGGTGCTTATCAGGGTTTGGGAGTAGGGGGAGGATGGAGAAAGTGCTTATGGGCTAAGGGGTTTTCCTTTGAGGTGATGAAAATATTTTGAAACTAGACAGAAGTGGTAGTTGTACAACATTTGAAACGTACTAAGTAAACCCTAATGAATTTTTCAAACCCTAATGAACTTTCAAATGCTTAAGTTTATGTTATGTGAATTTCAACTCAAAAAACATTAATTCAGTGGCTCAACTACTACCAAAAGAAGTATGTTCAGAAGAGGTTTGTTCCCCTTCCCAAACTTTCATGGAGTGAAGGTAGTAGGGAGATCTATAGCTATTGTAATTATGAAAGAACTATCTAAATTACTTTAAATATTTGCAGTGTTCCACTTAAATTATGACAGTGTAAACACTGAAATTACTAGGGAAATTTTTACTATTATATTCCCAATTCATCTGCCACTAATCCTCCCACTTTGTATTTTAAACTAGGTATACCTTTTGTTTTCTGCCTCAGAACTGGGGCTTAGAAATATTTGTTGAATAAATGATGCAATGAACATATTAGTTTATAATTTCATGTAAATACATGCTTCTATCAAATCCATTCTCTACGTTGCCTCTACTGAAGACATGATGAAAGCCTGAAGTTTTGCAAGAAATATATTGATAATGGAAATCAGTAATACACATTAGGGTAGATGGAAAATAAGTTTTAAATATGTAATCTATTAAAGACGTGGAATTGACAAAAGCTGACAATTGCCTTTATTTGGGAAAATAAAGGGATGGGGAAAGGGTGATGGGTTAAGGAATTTTGCCATTGATTTAAATCAGGAATTCAGGAGGAAAGCTATAAACTCACTCTTGAACATTTCACGTCTGAGATAGGTGTAGTTCATCTGGATGTCTAGAAGTCAACTAGATGATAAACCTGGAGAGCTCAAGACAGACATCATCATGTGCATGGGTATAGGTGCTATTGCTCAGAGAGTGTACAGATTGAGAAGGAAAGAGAACCAATGGTAGAATCTTGGCAATATCATTATTTAGAGTAGGCTGAAGCAGAAGAGACCAAAAGGAAACATGGACACAGTGAACTCAGGTGAGAGAAGAAACATAGGGAGAAGTCATGGTTGACTAAAAAACATAGTGTTTTGAGCGCAAAGTGATAAAAGACTTTAAATAAAGTAATAAGTGATATGGAACAAAAATTAAGGGAACACAGAATAGAAATCTTAACAGAATGACACAAATATGGGAATATTTGCTTAAATAGATCAGCTGCAACTTCAAGGATATAAGTGATATAAAGCAGTAAGACAGTAAGTAGAAGACGGAGAAAGACAAGCCATTACAGGAGAAAAATAGAGGGAACAACGTGCGAGTCTACCATTCATTCAACCTTGACTGCATGTAAATTACTATAGAACTTCTTGAAAAATCAACTTCAACTGCAGCAATTTAACTATCAGAAGTGGAAAAGACAGAGCTAATGATGATTTATGAGCCCAGAGCTAATGTTAGAACTTTATAGAACTTTGCCAACCCAAACCATCAGTAAATTTGGTCATTTCCATCCTGTTCTCTCCTTCTTTGAGGTATTTGATTGCATTTTGGTAAAGCAGTTTAGCTCACTGCGGTCTGTCATGTAACACAGGACCACAACTCCCATGAAAATCCTCTCCTGCTCCACTGAGTGAGTCAAGACAGCCAGGAAGGAGGCACCCTCTGCCACTGTGACTCACCATGCATGGGATTGAGCTGGTGACCCGGGAACGGAGCTGCTGCATCTCTCTGACATGTGGACCCAGTGTTAGCCAAAACTGGTCAAACCACCAATTCCACACTTCAAATTAGGCCTCTGACTTGCAAAGCTGCCAAGAAGTCATAGAGAGGTCATTGGTCTATTCTTCCCAGCTATGTTTGTAAAGTTTTCACACAGTTTATGTTGGCAAGAAGATGCTCCTAAAGATTCTAGTGGTAACGTGTGAGGAAGGGCCAACATAATGGCAGAATATCCAGGAAAGCAATGTTTACAATTATCATTAATTATTTTCAAAGGGAGTTATCCACATTGCCTTTTGGACTTATTGGGGGTTTTCTTAGTGTTTTTGTAAGCATGTGAAACCTGATACTGATTCTGTGTTTAAAAAGGAATTCAAATGAAACCATTGTTAGTAATTCTTAACTTTTGCCAGCAAGATAGTGATATAAAAGTTTCTCCATAAAATTATGCTATCCATAAAAGTTGCTTTTTTAAAAAGAAAAAATAATACAAACCGACAACATTATAATAATCAGTATTCATTTGTGGTGAACTCAGTCCCTATAATCAGAAACTGATAGAGTTATTGAGGTACTTTTGTTTGTTTGTTTTAAAAATTAGCCTGTTTAAAATTTTAGGGAAAAGGAAATTGAACCGATCTCCCTTCCTTTCCTTCCTTCCTTCCTTCCTTCCTTCCTTCCTTCCTTCCTTCCTTCCTTCCTTCCTTCCTTCCTCTTTTCTTTCTTCCTCTTTTAGCTACAGAAAAGTGAAAAATCTAGAAAAACAGTTTTGTCATCTGGCTCTATTATCAATGCTGGATTCCAACAGTTTCAAAAAAGTTTGTCTTTCACAGAGGTTCACTAATATCTGGTTATAACAAAGTTAGACAGTACTTAGACCCATTACATATATGAAATAAACCTGTACGATATGTTAATTTCAACTTTTGACTTTAAAAATACCACATCACTTACATAAGTGTCATAGGAATACATACTGCTTGCATAAATGTGTAGTGAGTGTAGAGTGAAAATCTCCTTTCAAACACACCCTTTTCCAATCCCTCCCCAAAGATGCTTACTGTTAACTGTTAACCATCTAGGTACAGCCTTTCCAACTTTCTCTCTGTATTAACATTGTATGCATTAATATTTTAAACCAGTGTATTGAACAGGTAAAATACACAGGCTGTAATTTTAAAACATCTTTATTTTTGTTTCCTATTGTCTCCTTAAATAAGCTAAGCAGGACTTTTTTTTTTTTTTTTTTCCCAATGGATTAAAGCTGGGCGTGTCTATTGACTCTTCTGTTCATTCCTAGTTCACTCTAAGTTGTAAACTATATAGTCCTATGCCAGAAATTTGAATGCCTCATCTTATTGATCAGCACTTCATTCTCCTCTCAGAGGAAAGCCATCCCCTTTCTCTTAGCCAGGCTCTTTACATATGGACAACTTGCTCCTGGATAAAAGGATGCTGTCTCTTTCTTCTGTCTTTCTAACCAGACTCCTTCCCCACTCTCTGACAGTGATGGTTGATCCCAGTTGAAGTTGGAGCTGGAGGGATGAGAATGGAGGAGAAGGAGAGGTCAGGGAGACAGTCAGATAGGAATGATGTTAATTTTAATGAAATATTGTAAGATGGCTCTGGGCCAGGGTGCTTTGTTTTGTTTTCATTCTGTAAATTGTTTCCTTTGATGAACATAAGTTTTTAAGTTTGATATAGTCACATTTATCTATTTTTGTTTTGGTTTTCTTCACTTTTGGTGTCATAATAAAATAATTTAAGAAATTCTTGTGTTAAAAAAGATTTCAAATGAAAGCATTGTTAATAATTTTTAACTTTTGGCAGCATGATATTGATATAAAAATTTATTTATAAAATTATGCTATCTATAAAAGTTGCTTTTTAAAAAATGAAAAATAATACAAGCGGACAACATCATCATAATCAATATTCATTCGTGGTGAACTCAGTCACTATAAGCAAATCATTACTAAATCCAATGTTATGAAGTTTTTCCACTATAATTTCTTCTAGGTGTCTCAGAGTTTAAATCTTTAATCTTATGTTTAAATCTTTAATCCATTTAGTTTTTATCTATGGTGTAGCTTAAAGGTCCAACTTTGTTCTGTTGCATGTTGATATCCAATTTTCCCAGCACCGTTTATTGAAAAGATAATCCTTTCCTTATTGTATGGTCTTGACACCTTTGCCCAAGATCATTTGACCATATGCACAAGGGTTTATTTCTGACCTCTATATTGTGTTCCATTGGTCAAAACATTTGTCTTTATGCCATTACCATAGTTTTTATTACTGTAGCTTTATAATGTTTTGAAATTAGAAGGTGTGAGGCCTCAAACTTTTTTCTTTTTCAAGGTATTTTGGCTATATGGGAGTCCCTTGATTTTAGGATGGTTATGTGACATTGTATTTTTATAAAGATTGCCTTGACTCTGTGGATTGCTTTGGGTAGTATGGAAATTTTAACAATATTAAGCTTTCTCATTTATGAACACAGGGTATCTTTTTATTTATTTGTGTCTTTTTTCAATTTCCTTAAGCAATATTTTGTAGTTTCTAGTGTACACATTTTTATTTTCGTTGGTTAAATTTATTCCTAAGGATTGTTTTTATGGTTTTGTAAATGAAATTGTTTTCTTAAATTTCCTTTTGGATTGTTCATTGTTAGTGTATAGAAATGCAACAAATTTTATGTGTTGATATTGTAACCTGCAACTTTGCTGAATTTGTTTAATAGTTCTGGCAGGCTTTTTTGTTGAACTTTTAGGGTTTTCTGCAATATAAAACCACATCATCTATAAACAGGAATAATTTTACATTTACCTTTCCAATTTGCATGACTTTTGTATATTTTTCTTGTGTCATTGTTCTAGGACTTCCAGAGATATGTTATTTGAATAGAAGTGGTGAGAATGAGCATCCTTGCCATATTCCTGATCTCACAGGAAAAAATTTTCAGCTTTTTACCCTTGAGTATGATGTTAGCTGAAGGCTGCTCATATATGATGTTAATTATATTGAGGTACATTTTTTCTTTTCCTTGTTTATGGTGTGTTTTTATCATGAAAGTGTGTTAAATTTTGTCAAATGCTTTTTCTTTGTTGATTGAGATGATCATTTGTTTTTTATCCTTCACTCTGTTAATGTTATGTTTTACACTGATTGATTTTCATATGTTGAACCATCTTTACATTCCAGGAATAAATCTTGCTTGGTCATGGTGTATAATTCTTTTGATATGCTGTTGATTTTGAATTGCTAGTACTTTGTTTAGAATTTGTACATTAATATTTATTATGGATATTGGTCTGAATTTTTTCTTTTCTTACAGTAAATTTTCTTTTCTTATCATGTTAATGTTGGCTTCATGAACTGAGTTTGGAAGCATTCCCTCTTTTTTAATATTTTGGAAGATTTTGAGGAGTTTTGGTATAAATTGTCCTTTAAGTATTTTTGAGAATTCTTCAATAAAGCCATTTTTAATGGTTTTTTTTTGGGGGGGGGGAGATTTTTGATAACCAATTTGATCTCCTTACTAGTTATAGGTATGTTCAGATTTTTAATTTCTTCATGATTCAGTCTTTGTAGGTTGTATGTGTCTAGCTATTCATCCATTTCTTCTAGGTTCTCTATTTTGTTGTTGTATAATTGTTCATACAATCTCATATAATCCTCTTTATTTCTGTTGCATCAGTTGCTTCTGTTCTGTTGAGGTGTAACTTTAGATCATTAATTTGGGATTTTTCATATTTCCTAATATATGCATTTACCACTATAAACGTCCCTCTTAGTACCGCTTTCATTGTATCTTATTGGTTTTGGTGCATCATTTGTCCCAAGATATTTTCTAAATTCCTATATGATTTTTTTTCTCTTTGACCTTGTTTGCTTAAGAGTGTGGTGTTTGATTTCCACATATTTTTAAACTTTCCAGTTTTCCTTCTGCTGTTGTTTTCTAGTTTTGTTCCATTGTGGTTGTAAATGATACTTGGTATGATTTGAATCTTTTTAAATTTGTTAAGACTTGTTTTGTGACCTAACATATAGTCTGTCCTGGAGAATTTTTCCATGTGCACTTGAGAAAAATGTATATTCTGCTGTTTTGCATACAGTGTTCTGTATATGTCTATAGGTCCCATTGAGCTATAGTGTTTCGCAGGTTCTCTATTTCCTTATTGATCTTCTGTCTGGTTATTCTATCCACTATTACAAATAGAATATTGAAGTCTCCTACTATTTTTGTTGTTGTTATCTATTCCTCCCTTCAATTATGTCAATATTTTCCTCATATATTTGGGACCTCTGATGTTAAGATTTGCTTATGATTGTGATAGCTCTCTGGTGAATTGACCATTTTGTCATTATAAAGTGTCCTTATGTGTTTCTAGGGCAGTTTCTGACTTAACTCATTTATGCCTGAGGTTGCAATTTTTTGAATTTTTGCAATCAGACCTTGGCAATGATCTTGAGCAGTAGGATACAAATAACTCCCACATGCTTAGTGCCAGGTCTGTGCCACAGACCCTCACCAACCGATGGATGAAATGAGTGCTCAGACACAGGTATGCCGTGTAAGAGCAGCTAGGGGACTGCCCAGCTCTAGTGGCCAAAGTGCAGCCTCAAGAAGCTGGAGCTGCTTGCTTTTATTCAGTGCAGGCACATGCCAAGAGCCTGGAGCAAACACTATCTATGGGCAATTAACATTTATTGTTCCGCTTTAAGGGAACATCACCCCTTCACTCCTTTGCACATACTCCTCTCCCTCTGTCTCAGGGTTAGAGAAGAGCTGCCTTCAGCTATTCTCCCCTGAAGCTATGCAGAGCCTTCTGATCTTTTAGAAGGCCTGCTCCTTTCCCTATAGTTTCTCCCACCACTCTGATGGATCTCCTACATCCCCCCCTTTTCTGTTTTTTACATCAGATTTTGTTGATTGAAGCAGCCTACAGATGTGGACAGTGACAGGCTTGACAGGCACAGTGGTTACAGTTGTGTTCTGGCTTTGCATCCTAGAACCAGTAGATCACATAAGGCAAACATGAGTATAATCAGTAACATTCTTTTCCAATCAAAGAGTGACCCCCAGGAGTGGGGATCTATCCAGGAGGGGTGCTTTTGCACATTGTTCTATAGGGTTATTGTTAAGAAACCCCACCAGGGGTATTTTAATCCATCCTAGCCAAGCAGTCCCATTGTTAGAAGCTGGGAACAGGGTGTCCACTGAAGTAACAGAGTGGAAGAAAGGCAGATCTAGAAGATGGGCCTAATAGAGTATAACAGGTACAGGCTGCAGGTGGAGTGAGAGAATAAGAAAATCCAATACCCTATGAGAGTTGCAATGTACAACAGAGAGAATAGCAAGGAACAGATTATCTGGAGTGAATGGGGTTTGTGTCTGGAGCAGGATTTGCTCAGCCTCCAGAGTTGTCTTCTTCAGCATAATGTCCGGGGTCTGTGTTGTCCAAGGAAGCTGCATCATCTGGGCTGTGGGTCCTGCAGGATCATTTCCTTCATTTCTGGTACTGGATTGGGTCTCAGCCATGCCATAGTATGGTTGGATGTGTCGTGCTGGAATCCAAGAGGACCTGAGGGGGTGTGAACACAAGCATATGCTCTTCCCCATGTTAATAAGTCATTTGGACTGCACCATAGATTATTATTTACATCTTTCCATAAAACTAAAGGTTTTATATCTTGGGAGGTTTTAGCAAAGTGCTTTTCTATGGCTGATTAAAATTTATTATTTAAATTTAAGAAATTAAGGGTGAATAAGGCTTGTGCTAGTAGTGTTGTAGGGTCTTTACTCATATTCCCCCTTTTTTGTTTTCTGAGCATATTTTAAAGGGTGGAGTGGGCACATTCTACTGTGGCCTGTCCTTGGGGGTTATGCGGGATACCCGTGGAATGTTGGACATTCCATATGTGACAAAATTGTTGAAATTGTGAGCTGGTGTAAGCCGGACCATTATCAGTTTTATTTTTTGTGGGCCGCCCCATAAACGCAAAAGTTAAGAGAAGATGTTTAATGACATATCGGGTGAACTCTCCAGGAAGAGCATGTGCACTAATTAAGTGGGAAAAAGTATCTACGAATATATGTACATGTCTTAGTTTTCCAAATTCAGGGACATGCATAACATCTGTTTGCCATAACTGATTAGGTTCTGGACCTCTAGGATTAACACCTGTTGAAGAAGGGGATGTGCCTGTGAGCTGGCAATCAGGGCATTGCAGGATGATTTGTTTCACTAGTCTTTGGGTTAACTGAAATTGTTTAAATTTCTCCAATTTTAGTGGAAAAATTGATGTGGTTGGGTGGCTTGGTCAAGCAGTGACGTCATAACCTGCAGGTCTGCTTGATCATTGCCATGAGCTAGTGGACTGGGCAGTGAGCTGTGGGCCTGGCTGTGTATAATAAAAATAGGATGTGTGCATTGATCCAGCAATTGCTGAAGTCAAAGAAAAAGGGCACACAGGGTGGGCTCAAGAGTGAACTTAATGAGGGCTATTTCGAGGTTTTGCAATACATAAATGGAGTAAGCAGAGTCACTGACAGTATTGATGGGCTGAGCGGAAAAGTCTTCCAGGGCCAATATTAGGGCTCTAGCCTCAGCTCTCTGAGTATTAGTAAACCCAGATCGAGTGAGGGAGTTATGTGGTTCCCACCAGATAGCTGCTTTTCCATTTTTACCAGAGCCATCAGTGAAAAACGTTAAAGCATTAGGTATGGGGGAGGGAACTACCTTTGTAGGCATAACTATGGGAATATGAGATAAGAACTGGAGTATTTTGCCAGCGGCAAGGAGGCTTTAAGGCCATAGCCAATATTCTGGCTTTGTGTGTTTCAGTCTCCACCAGCCGACATGCTAGTATAAGTTCCTGGACTGTAGCTGCCTTTCCTCTGATTGCCTGCATTGCCCGTGGGCAGTCTACATTAGCGTTTTCATAAGCCAATTGCAACAATAAGCTACCAGTGGCCTGGGCATGACTAATTTGTCTCCTAATTGCCTTGGTTAACTGATTGATAAATTCAACAAATCGCTCCTGAGGCCCTTGTTGAACATTTACAAAAGATCCCTGTTGAACTTCATCTTTGGGGATTCGGTCCCAAGCCATGAGGGTGCATAAGGACACTTGAGCATAAGCTTGGGGTACAAAATTTAATTGTTGTTGTACATTGACATAGGGACCCCCCCCCCGGAGGATAGCAGCCATTATATTTTGCCCAGTCAATTGATTCTGGTTGACTTCTTGTTTGCACAATTCATCATATTCTGCCCACCAGAGGAGGTATTGACTGGCCTCTGAAGTTGTTTTAGCTAGCACTGACCAGTCCCATGGGTCATATGGAAGTTATCTGCTGTGGCCTCAATTAATCCTTTTGTAAATGGGCTAGTGGCTCCGTTTTCTCTAATGCTTTTTCTTATTTCTTTATAAGAGTTGAAAGTAATGGATTCATGTGCCTGATTGCCTTGTTGATCTTGCATCACCGGGCAGGCCAAGAGCTCCCCTTCTAATGCCACTTGCCGAAGACAGGGTCCCATAGTGTATCTCATGTCTTTTTTCCAATTTATTGGGAGAGGGGGCTCAGAGAAAATCTCTGTCTCTTCTGTGGCACCTATACCAGGTAACGGCGGGGCTGAGGGAGGAGGAGGAGGCAGTAAGGTACGTGATGGTTCCTCTTCCCTTCCCTTTTTAGGGTCTTCTGTGTAGAGAAGGGATAAAGCAACCCTACCTAAGGCCCATAACGTTAAAGATATTACTAGGACCTGTTGCCCTTGTGCATGATGTGTTTTAAGATTTCTTCCCACTTGTTCCCAGAGCTCTAAGACTAGCGTGCCTTCTTCTGAGAACCATGGGTTATGGGAAACAACAGTTTGCATTAGGTCTCTTAATTGGGCCTCTGAGACCAAGGTTCTAATAGCTTTAAGCAACTGTTTCAATACTTTTATATACTGTTGCTGTTGAGCTGATAACCGTTGTCTCATGAAACCTTAGCTTGAAAACCCCCTTGAACTTGGAAATCCCAAGTAGGCACCAATTACTTACTGCACAGTCACTTCACCTTCATTTTCGAGGATTCTGTCATGATCCATTGCAGTGTTCATCAGATGGGGCACCACCTGCCAAGTCTGTCCCATAGACCCTGGCTGATGGATGAAATGAGTACTCAGACACAGGTATGCAGTGTAAGAGTAGCTAGTGGACTGCCCGACTCTAGTGGCCAAAGTGCAACCTAGAGAATCTGGAGCTGCTTGCTTTTATTGAGTGCAGGCACATACCAAGAGCCTGGGGCAAACACAGCTGTGGGTAATTAACATGTATTATCTGTGAGTAATTAACATGTATATATTCCCCTTTCAGGGAATGTCATGTGCACGGATGTTCAAAGGTCACTTCCTGGACAACTTCAAACAAACAAGCCTGATCAAGATAACTTCCCCTTCACTCCCTTGCACATACTCCTTGCCCTCTGTCTCAGGGTTAGAGAACAACTGCCTTCAGCTATTCGCCCCAAAGCTATGCAGAGCCTTCCAACCTTTCAGAAGGCCTGCTGCTTTCCCTATAGTTTCTACCACCACTCTGATAGATCTCCTATAGCTTAGCATTCCAATAATGGAACACTAGGCATAAATGACTAAAGTCTATTTTGTCCAATATAAGTATGGCCCCCTGATATGGCTTGGATCTGTGTCCCTGCCCAAATCTCATGTTGAATTGTTATCTCCAGTGTTGGAGGTGGGGCCTGGTGGGAGATGGTTGGATCATGGGAGTGGTTTCTCATGAATTGTTTAGCACTATCCACTTGGTGCTGTTCTCGTGATAGTGAGTTCTCACAAGATCTGGTTGTTTAAAAGTGTGTAGCTCCTCCTGCCTCCATCTCTTTTGCCCCTGCTTCTACCATGTAAGAATTTGGGTCGCCCTTTGCCTAATGACATGTTTGTAAGTTTCTTGAGGCTTCCCCAGAAGCTGAACAGATGTCAACATCATGTTTTCTGTACAGCCTGTAGAACGGTGAACCAATTAAGGTATTCTTTTTTTTTTTGAGACAGAGTCTCACTCTGTTGCCCAGGCTGGAGTGCAGTGGTGCAATCTCGGCTCACTGCAAGCTCCACCTCCCAGATTGACACCATTCCCCTGCCTCAGTCTCCCAAGTAGCTGGGATTACAGGCACCCGCCACCATACCTGGCTAAGTTTTTGAATTTTTAGTAGAAACGGGGTTTCACCATGTTAGCCAGGATGATCTCGATCTCCTGACCTCATGATCTGCCTGCTTCAGCCTCCCAGAGTATTAGGATTACAGGCATGAGCCACCATGCCCGGCCTCAGGTATTTCTTTATAGCAATACCAGAATGAACTAACACACCACCTTTGCTTTCTTTTGGTTACTATTTGCATGGAATATAGTTTTATATTCTTTCACTTGCAGTCTATGTATGTCCTTAGACCTAAAGTCCTTTATAGATAGCATATAAGTGGATTTTTAAAAAATCTATTCAGCCAAATATGTCTCTTGATTTGTGTTTTAATTCATTTACATTTAAAGTAATTACTGACAGAAAGACTTTTGTCATTTGTTAATAGTTTTCTGTATGTCTTGAAGCTATTTTTTTTTAAACATTCTTTTCCTCTCTTACTGCCTTCCTTTTGTGTTTTGTTGATTTTTGTAGTGGCATGCTTCAATTCTTCTCTTACTTCCTTTTGTGGATATTCTATAGAAATTTTCTTAGTGGTTAGCATGGGAAGTACCCAAAACATCTTACGGTTACAACAATCTATTTTAAACTGCTAACAACTTCAATTGCATATAAAAACTACTCTACATTTCTGTACCCTGCTGATTTTATGTTATTGATGTCACATATTATGTTGTTTATATTGTATATCTATTGACATAGATGTATAGTTATTTTTATGCTTTTGTCTTTTAACTTATATACCACAATAAAAGTGATTGCAATACTAGAGGATTCTATATTTATTTAAATATTTACCTTTCCCAGAAAACTTAACATTTTCATATGCTTTTACATTGCTGTTGTAAAGTAAAAATAAAAACCTAAGCCCCTCACTACTGAATGGACTCCCTCCCAGCCAGGGGGACTCCAGAAAGACCTTAAAAACTGAGTTCTTGGTCATGATGGGGTGGGAGATCATATATGCCTCATCATACTCCCTCCCTTTTGGGGTTTAGATACAAAAACTGATCAGAATTAATATTAAAATAGAGATTATAAGACTGACAAAACAGGCTCCCTAGGGCCATAAGATACCAAATTATAAATAGGATCTAAGGTCACGTAAGCAAGGGTTTAAGTCATGTACTTCTACACTTAAATAATAAACTATGTTTTAAATACCACAAGGTTTTTCTCTTTTTCTAGCAGCTAAACAAGCACTGACCTTGAGATAAGCAATGCTGAAGAATTTGCAGCTCACCAACCATCAAACACTGACTAACAGAGTCCCTCTGTTCCTCAAGCCATAACTACAGTGTTGATTGAACACGATGCTGATTTTAGTTATTTTCCCCTGAAAAGAAGACCACCAACAATGAACTGTTTCTGGCCAGTTTACAGAGGTTATGGACTTGAGTGCTTTTGCGTCCTGAAAAGATCCTTTGACATTTAGGGCCTAACTGTAATATATTTACATGTTAAGGCTCCACCCCAAAGCGAATATGGGCTATGACCCATGTAACGTGCATTTGTGTTCAATACACATGCATTAGAACCACCTTCATGAATATTCATAGCTCCTCCTATAACCTGTTACATATGTATGTTTCGCCAACTCATTCAGCATAAACCTCCTATCCCAACCCCTATTCCTTTAAAGTGCCAGTTTCTGGTTCTCTGTCAGAGACCATGCTTCCTTGCCTGCAGAATGATCACTTTGCATACTGTAACCCTTTACAATAAGTAAAGTCTCCTTCTCCAAATCTTTTTTGAGACAGGGTCTTGTTCTGTTGGCCAGGCTGGAGTGCAGTGGCATGATATCAGCTCACTGCAACCTCTGCCTCCCAGGTTCAAGTGATTCTCCTTCCTCGGTCCCCTGAGTAGCTGGGACTATAGGCCTGTGCTACCACACCTAGCTAATTTGTGTATTTTTAGTAGAGAGAGGGTTTCACCATGTTGGCCAGGCTGATCTTGAACTCTTAACCTCAAGTAATCTGCCTGCCTTGGCCTCCCAAAGTGCTGATTACAGGTATGAGCCACTGCATCCATCTTCCTTCTCCAAATTTGTAAAGACTTTGTAATTTTTTTTTTTAGAGTTAAGATGTAGTGTCCTTTCATTTCAACTTGAAGGACTCTCTTTAGCAGTTCTTGTAGGATAAGTCTAGAGGTGTTAAAGTCTTTCAACTTTTATTTATCTAGAAAAGTCTGAATTTGTAGTTAATTTTTTGAAAAATAGCTTTGCTGGATAATATTTTTGATTGGCAGTTATTTTCTTTTTTTTTTTTTGTAGCACTTTGAACATATCACCCTACTCCCTCTGGCATGCAAGGTTTTTGCTGAGAACTCTGCAGATAATCTTACAGGGTTGGTTCCGTCATAAATGATGAGTCTCTTGCTGCTTTCAAGATTTTTTCATTGTGATGTGACAGTTTGATTACAGTGTGTCTTGGTGTAATTCTTTTTATTTTTATTGTATGTCTTTTTGAAGTTCTTTGAGCTCCTTGAATTTGTATGTCCATTTCTTTCCTCAGATTTGGGAAGTTTTTGGTCATTATTTCTTCAAATAGACTCTCTTCCTCTTTTCTCTCTCTTCTCCCTCTGGAATTACTATAATGTGTATATTGGTTGACTTGATGGTGTCCTGTAAGACCCTTAGTCTCTCTTCATTTTTTTTTTCTTTTCACTCCCTAACTTAATAATTTCAAATGAGCTGTCTTCAAGTTTACTGATTCTTTCTTCTACTTGGTATACTGTTAAATACCTACTGTAAATTTTTAAAATTTAGCTATTGTACACTTCAGCTCCAGAATTTCTGTTTTTTTAAAATGTTTCCATCTCTTTATTGATATTTTCATTTTATTCATCCATTGTTTTCCTGATTTCATTTAGTTGTATATCTCTGTTCTCCTTTAGTTAAGCAAGCCACATTAACATGATTTATTTTTAAATTTCAGGGATACACATGCAGGTTTTTTAAACTTTTATTTGAAATTCAGGGGCACACGTGCAGGTTTGTTACATAGGTAAACTTTTGTCACGGGGGTTTGTCGTACAGATTATTTCATCACCTAGGTTTTAAGCCTAGTACCCATTAGTTATTTTTCCTCATCCTCTCCCTCCTCCCATCCTCCATCCTCTAGTAGGCCCCAGTGCATGTTGTTCCCCTCTATGTATCCATGTGTTCTTATCATTTAGCTGCCACTTATCAGTGAGAACATGAGGTATTTGGTTTTCTGTTCCTGCATTAGTTTCCTAAAAATAATGGCCTCCAGCTTCATTCATGTTCCTGCAAAGGACATAATCTTATTCTTTTTATGGCTGCATCATATTCCATGGTATATATATACCATATTTTATTTATGCAGTGTACCATTGATAGGCATTTAGGTTGATTCTGTGTCTTTGCTATTGTGAATAGTGCTGCAATAGACATATGCATGCATATGTCTTTATAATAGAATAATTAATATTCCTTTGAGTATGTACCCAGTAATGGGATTGCTGCTGGGTCAAATGGTAATTCTGTCTTTAGGTCTTTGAGGAATTGCCACACCGTCTACCACAATGGTTGAATGAATTTACATGCCCACCAACAATTTTTAAGTGTTCCTTTTTCTCCACAGCCTTGCAAGCTTCTGTTATTTTCTGACTTTTTAATATTAGTCATTCTGCCTGGTGTGAGATTGTATCTCACTGTGATTTTGATTTGCATTTCTCTAGTGATCAGTGATGTTGAGCTTTTTTTATATGCTTTTTGTCTATATGTATGTCTTCTTTTGAAAAGTTATCTGTTCATGTCCTTTGCTCACTTTTTTATAATGTTGTTTTACTCTTGTAAATTTGTTTAAGTTCCCTATAGATGCTGGATATTTGACCTTTGTAGATGTTTGCATTCTGTAGGTTGTCTGTTTATTGATAGTTTCTTTTGATGTTCAGAATCTCTTTAGTTTAACTAGATCCCACTTGCCAGTTTTTGCTTCTGTGTGATTTCTTTTGGAGTCTTTGTCATGAAATCTTTGCCCATTGCTGTGTCCAGAATGGTATTGCCTAGGTAGTCTTTTAGGGTTTTTATGATTTTCAGTTTTACATTTAAGTCTTTAATTCATCTTGAGTTAATTTTTGTATATGGTGTAAGGAAGAGGTCTGTTTCAATCTTCTGCGTATGGCTAGCCTGTTATCCCAGCCCCATTTATTGAATAGGGAATCATTTTCTGATTGTTTGTTTTTGTCAGTTTTGTTGAATACCAGATAGCTGTAGGTGTGTGGTCTTATTTCTGGCTCTCTATTCTGTTCTATTGGTCTATATGTTTGTTTTTGTACCAGTATCATGCTGTTTTGGTTACGGTAGCCCTGTAGTATAGTTTGAAATCAGGTAGTATGATGCCTCCAGCTTTGTTCTTTTTGCTTAGTATTGCTTTGGCTATTCAGGCTCCTTTTTGGTCCCATGTGAATTGTAAAATAGTTTTTTTTCTAGTTCTGTGAATAATCTTAAGTTTAATAGGCATAGCATTGAATTTATAACTTGCTTTGAGCAGTATGGCCTTTTCAACAACATTGGTTCTTTGTATTCATGAACATAGAATGTTTTTTTCGTTTGTTTGTGTCATCTCTAATTTTTTGAGCAGTGCCTTATTGTATTCCTTGTAGAGATTTTTCATCTCCATAGTTAGCTATTTTCCTAGGTATCTTATTCTTGTTGTGGCAGGTGTGAATGGGATTGCATTCTTGACTTGACTCTCAGTCTGACTATTGTTGGTTTATAGGAATGCTAGTGATTTCTGCACATTGATTTTGTATCCTGAGAGTTTCCTAAAGTTGCGTATAAGCTTAAGGAGTTTTGTGCTGAGACTACAGGGTTTTTCAGATAAAGCATCATGTCATCTTCAAACAGGGATAGTTTGACTTCCTCTCTTCCTATTTGGATGCCCTTTATGTCTTTCTCTTGCCTGATTACTCTGGCCAGGACTTCCGATACTATGTTGAATAGGAGTGGTGAGAAAGGGCATCCTTATCTTGTGCTGGTTTTCAAGGGGAATGCTTCTAGCTTTTGCCCATTCAGTATGATGTTGGCTGTGGGTTTGGCATATATGGCTCTTATTATTTAGAGGTATGTTCCTCTATATCTAATTTATTGAGAGTTTTTAAACATGAATGGATATTGAATTTCACGGAGCCTTTTCTGCATCTATAGAGATAATCATGTAGGTTTTGTCTTCAATTCTGTTTATGTCTTCAATTCTATCACATGTATAAATTTGTGTATGTTGAACCAACCTTGCATTCCAGGGATAAAGCCTACTTGATCGTGGTGGGTATGCTTTCTGACGTGCTGCTGGATTTGGTTTACCAGTATTTTGTTGAGGATTTTTGCATCAATGTTTATCAAGGACATAGGCCTGAAGTTTTCTTTTTTTGTTGTATCTCTGCCAGATTTTGATGTCTGTATGATACTGAACTCACAGAATGAGTTATAAGGAGTCCCTCCTCCTCATTTTTTTGGAATAGTTTCAGTAGGAATAGAACCAGCTTTTCTTTGTGTATCTGATAGAATTCAGCTGTGAATCCATCTGGTGCCAAGCTTTTGTAAGTTGGTAGTCTATTTATTACTGTTTCAATTTAAGAGCCTGTTATTGGTCTGTTCAGGGATTCAATTTCTTCCTGGTTCAGTCTTGGGAGGGTGTATGTGTCCAGGAAGTAGTTTATCTCTTCTAGATTTTCTAGTTTATGTGCATAGAAGTGTTCATAATATTCTTTGATAGTTGTTTGCATTTCTGTGTGGTCAGTAGTTATATCTCCCTTATCGTTTCTGATTGTGTTTATTTGAATCTTCTCTTTTTCTTCTTTATTAGTCTATCTAGCAATCTATCTATTTTATTAATTTTTTTTCAAAAAACAAGCTCCTGGGTTTGTTGATCTTTTGAATGATTTTTCATGTGTCTGTCTCCTTCAGATTAGATCTGCTTTTGATTATTTCTTGTCTCCTGCTAGCTTCGAAATTTGTTTGCCCTTGGGTCTCTAGTTCTTTTATTTGTGATGTTAGGTTGTTAACTTGAGATCTTTTAAATTTTTTGATGTGGGCATTTAGTGCTATAAATGTCCCTGTTAACACTGCTTTAGCTGTATCCTAGAGATTGTTGTATGTTGTATATTTGTTCTCATTAATTTCAAAGAACTTCTTTATTTCTGCCTTAATTTAATTATTTACCACAAAGTCATTCAGCAGCAGGTTATTCAATTTCCATGTAATTTAATTGTTTTGAGTGAATTTCCCAGTCTTGATTTCTAATTTGATTGTGCTGTGGTCTAAGAAACTATTTGCTATAATTTCAGTTTTTTGCATTTGCTGAAGTGTGTTTTACTTCTGATTATGTGATTGGTTTTAAAGTATTTGCCATGTGGTGATGAGAAGAATGTATATTCTGCTGTTTTGGGGTGGAGAGTTCTGTAGGTCTATCAAGTGCATTTGATGCAGTGCTGAGTTCAGGTCCTGAACATCTTTGTTAATTTTCTGTCTCAGTGATCTATCTAATATTGTCAGTGAGGTGTTAAATTCTCTCACTATTATTATGTGGGAGTCTAAGTCTCTTTGAAGGCCTCTAAGAACTTGTTTTATTAATGTGGGTGCTCTTATTTTGGGTACATATCGATTTATGATAGTTAGATCTCCTTGTTTAATTGAACCCTCTACCATTATATAATGTCCTTCTTTGTCTTTTCTGATCTTTGTTGATTTAGAGTCTGTTTTGTCAGAAACTAGAATTGCAACCCCTGCTTTTTTCTGTTTTCCATTTGCGTGGTAGATTTTTCTCCATTCCTTTATTTTGAGCCTATGTGTGTCACTGCATGTGAGATGGGCTTCTTGAATACAGCATACCAATGTTTTCTTTATCCAACTTGCCACTCTATGTCTTTTAATGAAAATATTTAACTCATATACATTTAAGGTTAGTATTGATATGTATAGATTTGATCCTGTCATCATGATGTTAGCTATTTATTTTGCAGACTTGTTTATGTGGTTGCTTTATAGTGTCACTGGTCTGTGTATTTGTGTGTTTTTGTAGTGGCTGGTAATGGTCTTTCCTTTTCACATTTAGTGCTTCCTTCAGAAGCTCTTGAAAGAGAGGTCTGGTGGTAACAAATTCTCTCAGCATTTACTTGTCTGGAAAGGATCTTATTTCTCCTTTGCTTATGAAGCTTAGTTTGGCCAATATGACATTTTGTGTTGGAATTTCTTTCCTTTAAGAATGTCGAATATTGGCCTCCAGTCTTTTCTGGCTTGTAGGGTTTTAGCTGAGAGGTCCACTGTTAGTCTGATGGCCTTCCTTTTGTAGGTGAACCGAACTTTCTCTCTGGCTGCCTCCCTTTAACTTTTTTGTTTTTTTTCATTTTGACCTTGGAGAATCTGATGGTCATGTGTCTTGGGGATGATTTTCTTGTGAGGTATCTTAGTGGGATTCTCTGCATTTCCTGTATTTGAATGTTGGCCTCTCTAGCTAGGTTGGGGAGGTTCTCATGGATGATATTCTGAAATATGTTTTCCAGGTTGGTTTCATTTTCCCCATCTCTTTCAAGTAGAACAATCAGTTGTAGATTCAGTCTCTTTACATAATCCGATTTGCATTATTGCAACTGGAGGTGGTGTTGGCTTGGGGTGGGGTGCTGGCCAGTGGAGGTCTGCGTGCCTTCTCTGTGCCTTGCGAGCAGGAGTGATCTCTCAGGGTGTGAGAGGATCCCCTGTTCTTTCTGCAGTGTAACACAAGGGAGGGGTGCTGGTGGGGATGGAGCTTGCCGGCTCTGTGTCCATCAAAGCTCTGTCTGCAGTGGCAGTTAGCAGGAGTGGAGGGGCCTATTGCATTCCCACGTGCTGGCTGGGCAAGTAAAGCAAAACTTGCCCCTGCAGACATGTGCCAGCAAAGTGGTGCAGGGAGTTGATGTGGGCTTGGGGGAAGCTATAATACGGGGAGGAAATGTGAGGACTGGTGTGTGGCTGTAGGAGCTGCCTCACTGGAGCCCTCCACCAGTCAGGCACAGTTCACCAGGGCAGAAGCTATGATGTGGGCCCCCAGGGTACCCAAGACTGCCCTATGAACATGCATGGCCAGGCTGGGGCCCCAAAAGAGGCCAGCAGACCAAGGAGTGCTCAGGTCTGACCAGCCCCATCTGATATACAAGACCGCCCTGCAAAGGTCAGGTTCAACAGGTCCTTTAGGGCTAAAGTCTCTTATGGGATCAAGTCAAGCTTAGAGGGATGGCTGTCCCTGGCCACGATCCTGCACCCAGCCCTCTGGGCTCCATATCAGCTGGTTTGCTGCCCCGCCACTTTACTTGTTTACTGGTGGCTCTACTCCAGAGAGATGTGTGTCAGCAATCACTCAGTGCAATCAGCCCAGAATTGGAGGGTCTGTGCTGTGAGCCCAAGGAAGCCAGGCGTTCCTTGTCCAGTGACACATAGTTGTAGGGTCACGGTAGGGTGTGGGACCTATGGGAGACAAGCTGGTCCCCTCTGTAAGTGGGAAAAATCTCACTTGCTCATGATGAATGACCAGTTTTTATCAGAGATATTGGCCCATAGTTTCTTTATTTTGTACCTTTGTCTAATTTCAGCATCAGTGTAATACTTGTATCATATAATGAGTTTGGAAGCATTCCCTTCTCTTCTATTTTTCAGAACAGTTTGAGTAGGATTGTAATCAGTTCTTGAAATGTTTGGTAAAATTTAGTAGTGAAGCCATCAGTTCCTGGGCTCTTCTTTGCTAGGAGACATTATATTATGGCGTTCATCTTGTTACTTATTATTGGTCTATTCAGGTTTTGAATTTTTTCCTGGTTCAAACTTGGTACATTTTTTGTATCTAGGAATATATCCATTTGTTCCAGGTTTTCCAATTTATTGGCACATAGCTACTCATAGTAAGTCTATAATGATCCTTTGAATTTCTGGTGTATCACTTGTAATGTCTCTTTTTACAACTCTGATTTTATTTATTTGGGTCTTCTCTCTTTTTTTCTTAGTCTGTCTCAACTTCTGTCAATTTTATTTATCTTTAGAAAATAACTTTCCATTTTGTTGATCTTTTGTATTTTTTTTGTTGCAATTTCATTTATTTCTGCTGTGATCATTATTATTTCTTTTCTTCTACTAATTTTGGGCTTGGTTTGCTCTTGCTTTTCTAGTTCTTTAAGATATGTCAATAGGTTGTTTACTTGAAGTTGTTACACTTTTTGATGTGGCACTTATTGCTAGAAACTTCCCTCTTAGTACTGCTTTTGCTGTATCTGGTACATTTTGGTATGTTGTATTCCCATTTTCATTTGCTTCAAGACATTTTTCAGATTCCTTCTTAATTTTTGTATTGACTCAACTGTCATTCAGGAACATATTGTTTAATTTCTGTGTTTTTGTACAGTTTCCAAAGTTCCTCTTGTTATTGATTTCTACTTGTAATTCATTGAGGTCAGTGAAGATAAAGATACTTGATGTGATTTCAGTTTTTTAAAAAAATATTTTAGGCCAGGCGCGGTGGCTCAAGCCTGTAATCCCAGCACTTTGGGAGGCCGAGACGGGCGGATCACGAGGTCAGGAGATCGAGACCATCCTGGCGAACACGGTGAAACCCCGTCTCTACTAAAAAATACAAAAAACTAGCCGGGCGAGGTGGCGGGCGCCTGTAGTCCCAGCTACTCGGGAGGCTGAGGCAGGAGAATGGCGTAAACCCGGGAGGCGGAGCTTGCAGTGAGCTGAGATCCGGCCACTGCACTCCAGCCCGGGCGACAGAGCCAGACTCTGTCTCAAAAAAAAAAAAAAAAAAAAAAAAAAAAATATTTTAATACTTGTTTTGTAGCCTAACATATAGTCTATCCTTCAGAATGATCTATGTGTTGAGAAAAACGTATATTCTGTAGCCATTGGATGAAATGTTCTGTAAATATCTATTAGGTCCATTTGGTCTATAGTGCAGATTATGTCTGATGTTTCTTCGTTGATTTTTTTTGTCTGAATGATCTGTCCAATACTGATAGTGGGCTGTTGAAGTCTCCAACTATTATTGTATTGGGATTTACCTCTCTCTTTAGCTCTAATAATATTTTATTTACATATCTGGGTGCTCCAGTGTTGGAGGCATATAAATTTACCATTGTTATATCTTCTTGTTGAATTGACCCCTTTGTTAGTATATAATGACACTGTTTCTCTCTTTTCGTAGTTTTTGTCTTGAAATCTATTTTATCTGATAAAAGTATAGCTACTCCTGTCCCACTCTGCTTTGATTTCTATGTGTTTCTTGTAGGCAGCAGACAGCTGGGTCTTTTTTAAAAAAAAATTCATTCAGTCACTTGATTTTTGACTGGAGAATTTAGTCCACTTATATTCAATGTTATTATTGGTAAGGACGGACTTATTTTGCTATTTGTGGTATGGTTGCTTTATGTTTTTCCCTCCTTCTTTTCCTTTCCTTCCTTTCTTTGTTTCCCTTCCTTCCTTCCCTTCCATTTCCCCTTCCCCTTCCCCTTTTCTTTCCTTCCTTCCTTCCTTCCTTCCTTCCTTCCTTCCTTCCTTCCTTCCTTCCTTCCTTCCTTCCTCCCTCCCTCCCTCCCTCCCTTCCTTCCTCTTTCCTTTTTTTTTTCCTATCTTTCTTTTAGTGAAGGTGATTTTCTCTGGTGGTATATTTTAATTTCTTGCTTGTGTGCCTCTGTGTGTCTGTGTTTGCTTTGGTTTTTTTAATTTGAGGTTACTATGAGGCTTGCACATTACATCAAATAAACTATTATTTTAAACTGATGACAACTTAGCTCTGATTGCCAAAAAAATGCAAAGAGAAAATGAATAAAAACTCTACACTTTAACTTCATCCCCTTTACTTTTAAATCTTTTGTTGTTTCTATGTATATCTTATTACTCCATGTCTTTAAAAGTTGTATAGTTATTATATTTATAGATTTATGGATTCATCTATTTGTATTTCTACTTAAGGTAAGAATAGTTTACACACCACAATTACAGTGTTATAATATTCTGTGTTTGTGTACTTAGTTTTGCTAGTGAGTTTCATACCTTCAGGGTTTTTTAAAAATTATTATTTCTCATTAATGTCCTCTTCTTTCAGATTGAAGAACTTCTTTAGCATTTCTTGTAGGACAGGTCTGCTGTTGATGAAGTCCCTCAGCTTTTGTTTGTCTGGGTATGTCTTTATTTTGCCATCATATTGGAAGAATATTTTTGCCAGATGTAATATTCTAGACTAAAAGTTATTTTTCCTTTTAGTACTTTGAATATGTCATGTGACTCTCTCCTGGCCTGTATGGTTTCCACTGAGAAGTCTGCTGCCAGATGTATTAGAGCTCCTTTGTATGTTATCTTTTTCTTTCCTCTTGCTGCTTTTAGTATCTGTTCTTTATTCTTGACCTTTGGGAGTTTGACTATTAAATGTCTTCAGGTAGTCTTATATGGGTTAAATCTGCTTATTGTTCTATAACCTCCTAGTACTTAAATATTGATATATTTCTCTAGGTTTGTAAAGTTTCTGTTATCTCTGTGAATAAACTTTCTACCTTTATCTCTCTCTCTACCTCTTTCTTGAGGTAATAACTCTTAGATTTGCCCTTTTCAGGCTATTTTTAAGATCTTGCAGGCATGCTTCATTTTTAAAAAAATTTTTATTCTTTTGTTTTCTCTGTGTGTTTTCAAATAACCTGTCTTCAAGCTCACTGATTCTTTCCTCTGCTTGATCAATTCTGCTATGGAGATACTCTGATGCATTCCTCAGTTTCTCAACTGAATTATTTAGCTCTAGAATTTTTGCTTGATTTTTAAAAATTATTTGAATCTCTTTGTTGAATTTACCTGATAGATTTTGAGTTCCTCCTCTATGTTATTTTGAAGTTCATTGAGTTTCCTCAAAACAGCTATTTTGAATTCTCTGTCTGCAAGGTCACATATCTCTGTCACTCCTGCATAGTTCACTGGTACTTTACTTAGTTTGTTTGATGAGGTTATGTTTTCCTGGGTGGTCCTGATGCTTGTGGATGTTTGTGTCTGGGCATTGAACAGTTAGGTATTTATTCTAATGTTTGCAGTCTTAGCTTATTTGTGCTCATCCTTCTTGAGAATACTTTTCAGGTATTCAAATGAAATTGTGTGTTGTCATCTAAGTCTTTGGTCACTGTAGCTATATCTGCATTAGAGGACACCCCAAGCTCAGTATCACTGTGGCTGTTGCAGACTTGTAGTGGTACTACATTGGTGATCTTGGGTAAGATCTATAAAAATTCACTGGATTAAAAGGCAGAGTGTCTTATTCTCTTCCCTTACTTTCCTCCAAACAAGTGGAGTCTATCTCCCCATGCTATACTGACTGGACTTGAGGAAGGTGTGACACAAGCACTTTCATATGGCCACCACTGCTGGGATTGTGTTGGCTCACACCTAAAGCCAACACAGTGCTTGGTTTTGCCCAAGACCTGTGGTGACTGTTGCCACTGATGTTTATTCAAGGCGCAAGGGCTCCTTACTCAGCACGTTGGTGAATCCTGCCAGGCCTGGCTCTTTCCCTTCAGGGCAGCAGAGTCCCTTTTGGCCCAGGGTGGGTCTAGAAATGCCATCCAGGAGCTAGGCCCTGGTATTGGGAATCTTAGGAATCTATTTGGGGCTTTATTTTACTGTGGCTGAGCTGGGACCCAGGCTGCAAGACAAAATCCTTTTTACTCTTCCCTCTCTTTTCCTCAAACATAAGGAGTTTCTCCTCATGGCCGCCGTAGCTGGGAATGTGGAGAGTCACACCCAAAGCCAGTACGGTAATGGGTCTCGCTCAAGGCCTGTGGCAACTACTGCCTGTCTACTGCTGAAGTTTATGCAAGGTCTAAGGGCTTTTCAGTCAGCAAGTGATGAATCCTGCCACAACTGGGTCTTTCCATTCAGGGCAGTGGGTTCCCTTCTGTCATCTGGGAACTAGGGCCTGGATTCTGGGCTTCAGGACTCTGCTTAGTGCTTTATCATACTGTGGCCGACCTGGTGTCCAAGTTGGAAAACAAAGTTCTCTCTACTTTTCCCTTTCCTCTCATCAAGCAGAAGGAAGGAGTCTGTCTCAGAGCTCTGGGTGGTGATGCCTGGGGTTGGGGGAGGGGTGATGCAATTACCCCCTTGGCTGCCCCAGCTGGTATCTCACTAAATCATGTGTACCCCAAGACCACTGGCTCTGAGCCCAGCATAGCACCGAGACTTGCCTAAGAATTGAAGTCCCTGTGGCCTAGAATGCCTTTCAAATTAATTTAGGAGCCCAGTGCCCTATAGCCTGCAGTGGTGGGGCTAGCCCGAATTCGGGTTCCAACTGCTGGATGAATGACTCCCCTCTGGCTAGGGCTGGTCTAAATGCTCTCTTTATGGATGCCAGCTGAATTCTGCCCTATCTTGCCTTCTGTTGTAACAGGCCAGCACTGAGTTCTAATGCAAAAGTCCACAATTATTTTGTTCTCTCTCCCTCAAGCATACAAATTCTCTCTTGGTGCCACAAAGTCACTGCCAGGGAATGGGGGAGGGGTGGTGACAAAATTCAAGACTGTTTTACCTACCCTCTTCAGTGCCTCTTTTCTTGTTATGATATTACATGCTGTGACGTTAAAACAAGGTACTGTGTTCACATACTTAATAGTTGGTTCTTATGAAAGTGCTTTCTCGTGTGGACAGTTGTTCAATTTGGTGTTCCTTCAGGGAAGTGGGAGGCCTACTGCTGGAGGGTCGTATTTGGCCATCTTGCTCCATGTCCTCCCCTCCCCAGCCCTCTGTATTGAATGGTGTGTTTATTCTCACACATTTGTCATACATGGTTTCCATATGTGAGTAGATCTACTTTTGAGCTCTCATTTCTGCTTGCTTGAGCTAATACCCTGAGCCAATACCAGACAGTCTTAAATACTGTTGCTTTACATAATATGCCCCCTCCCCTTCTTGTTCCTCTTCATATTTGTCTTTGAAATTCTTGGTGTTTTGTCAACTTCAATGAAAAAGTCAGGTAAGACTTTGTATTTATATTTAATTTGTAGATTTATTTAAAGATAATTACAGACTCTTTAATATAGAGTTTTCCAATATTTGGAGTTGGTAATTTTCCCATTAATTTAGGTCTTTCTTTTTCTATCCTTCAGTATTTTTTGTGTGTGTCCTTTGTAAAAGATCATTAGAATGATTTGCACAATAAGAGATTAACAATAACAAATAATAAATATAATTATAAGAATATACTGTAATAAAAAGTTTGTGAATGAGGTCTCTCTCTCTCTCTCTCAGAATATCTTATTACACTGTACTCACCTATTTTTGGACCTTAATTGATTGTGGGTAATTGAAACCAGGGAATCTGGCCACTCAGATTAATTTATAATTGTGCCTAATTTGTAAATTAAACTTTATTATAGGTAAGTATGTACAGGAACAAACATACAATATGTAGAGTTAGGTACTATCTGTGGTTTCAAGCATCCACTGGTGGTCTTGGACCGTATCCCCTGCTGATAAGGAAGGACTACTGTAGACAATAATGGAATATGAAAATATAAACAGTTTCATCCATTCTTTCCCAATTCTTGTGTCATATATTTATTATTTTTCTTGTTTTATTGTTTTGACTAGAATATCAATGTTAAAAGGCAACTGTGAATGCCCTCTGCTATTTCTTTTATTTTCTATTTCATTGATTTTTATTCTAATCTTTATTGCATATTTTTTGTTTTCAGAATATTCTTGTTCTTTTATAATATCTTGATTTGAATATTTAACTTTCAGCTATTTAGTTTTTAATATATCCATTCAATTCTAATAAATTTACCTCTAAATGCCACTTTAGCTGCCATCTCATAAATTTTGATATATATATAGTACTTTTATAGATGTTAATTTATGACTATTCTATTGCAACATCCTCATTACATTTTAAAGGTTTCAAATATTGAAGCTTAAGGGAAATTTTCCTTTTAAATAATCTTTATTGTTTATTTCCCATTGTATTGTATTATAGTCAGAGGTTATAATTTACATGCTATTAATTATTTGACCAGATATCAGCAAAGAATATTCAATGCATTTCAACTTTTCTGAATAATCTACGTGCACATTAAAAGAATGTGTTTCATAGCTGGTGTCTTGGGTTACACCTGTAATCCTAGTACTTTGGGAGGCTGAGGCGGGAGGATTGCTTCAGGCCAGGAATTTGAGAACAACCTGGGCAACACAGTGAGACACCATCTCTACAAAAGCTTAGAAAGTTAGCTGAGCAGAGGCGGGCAGATCACGATGTCAGGAGATCGAGACCATCCTGGCTAACACGGTGAAACCCCGTCTCTACTAAAAATACAAAAAATTAGCCAGGCGTGGTGGCGGGTGCCTGTAGTCCCAGCTACTCGGGAGGCTGAGGCAGGAGAATAACATGAACCCAGGAGGCCGAGGTTGCAGTGAGTCGAGATCGCGCCACTGCATTCCAGCCTGGGCAACAGAGCAAGACTCTGTCTCAAAAAAAAGAAAAAATTAGCTGAGCATAGTGGCACATTCCTGTAGTCCCAGCTTCTTAGGAGGCTGCAGTGTGAGGAATGTTCGAGTCCAGGAGTTCAAGGCTGTGGTCAGCTATGATCATGCCATTGCACTCAAACCTGGGCTGCAGAGTGAGATTCTGTCTCCAAAAAAAAAAAAAAAAAAAAAAAAGGGGAAGAAAAAAAAGGCTTGTATTTCATGTGTTTGTTGGGAGCACTATTTATATACACCACATCCATCCATCCAATCAAGCAGCTTGGTTTTATTGTTTAAATGTACTCTATCCTTTAAAATTTCTTTGTCTACTAGACTTACGTTTTTTGATAGATGCATGTAAAAATTTCCCACCATAATTCTGGATATGTATTATTTCTCTATATCTCTGTCAATTTTTGCTATATATAAATTTATTGCAATAAGGAATGCATAAGATTTACCATTTTAGCTATTTCTAAGTGTACAATTCAGTGGCATTAATTATATGCATGATGATATATAATCGTATTTCCAAAACATTTTTATTGCCCCAAGTAGAAACTCTGTAACCATTAAGTAAAACCTCCTCATTCTTCCTCCTTCTCCTCTCTGTTACTTTCTAATCTACTATCTGTCTCTATCAATTTGCCTATTCCAGGTGCCTTATGTAAGTGGAATTATAAATATTTGTCCTTTGTGCCTGGCTTATTTTACTTAGTATAATGTCTTCAAGGTTCATTCATGTTGTAGCATCTATCAGAACTTCATTTTTAATGGTTGAATAATATTCTATTGTGTGTGCATACCACATTTTCTTTATTCATTAATCTTTTGAGGAACAGTTAGATTGTTTCCATCTTTTGGTTATTGTGAGTTGTGCTGCTATGATCATTGGCATACAAGTGTCCTTTTTAGTTCCTGCCTTCAATTCTTTTGGGTACATACCTTGGAGTCAAATTGATGGCTTATATGGTATTTCTGTGTTAGCTTTTTAAACAACATTTTAATATCATACACATAAAATTTACCATCTTTTTAAATGTACAGTTCAGTGGCATCAAGTAAATTTGCATTGTTATGCTACCATCTCACCTTTCATCCACCGAATGATTAATCTTGCAAAACTGAAATTTTGTACCATTAAACAGTAACTCCTCATCTCTCCTCCCACTAGTCCCTGCAAATCATCATTCTACTTTATGTCTCTGTGAATTTGACTCCTCTAGGTACCTAATATAAGTTAAATAAAGCGTGTCTATCCTCTGGTGACAGGCTTACTTCCTTTAGCTTAATGTTTTTGAGGTCCACCCACACTGTAGCTTGTTTTAATTCTTTGTTTCTTTTCATGGCTGAATATTCAATTGTATGTACATAGAGCATGTTGTTTATCCATTAATCCTTCAATGAACACTTGGGTTGGCATCTACCTGTTGGCCACTGTGAATAATGCTGCTGTGCACATGGGTGTACAATCTATGTTTAGCTTTTTGAGGAACTGCCAAACTTTTCCACGGCAGCTGTACCATTTTGTATACCCACTAGCAATGCACAAAGTTTCAATTTCTCTACATCCTTGCTAACATTTGTTATTTTTCATTTTTTAAAAATAGCTATCCTGATGAGTGTGAAATTATATCTTGTGGTTTTGTTTTGTATTTCTCTAATGACTAATGATACTGAACATCTTTTTATGTGCTGATTAGCAATTTGTATATTTTCTTTGAAGCAATTTTGTTCTATTAAGACTCTACAAATTGTAACTACAATTTGCTTCAAATTGTAGAGTCTTAATAGATTCTTTATTTTATTATTCTATGATGTATCAATTTATCTCTACTGAATATTGCAAATTTTAAAATATGTAACTTATCTCTACTGTTCCCTTCTATCTTTTCTTTTGAAACACCTATTATGTATATATTAGAACTTCTCAGTCTCTTTTGTATGCATTATAATTGCTCTTTCATTTGAACATGTTATTATTTTATTTCTATACTGCATGTGGAACTTCCCCAGTACCATCTTCCATTTTTCTAACTTACTGTGTCATATTACTTTCATTGACTTTATATTGCATTTCTGAAATATTCGGTTGTATTTCAAAACTATTGTTTTCAGTTTCATATTTAACTGTTTCATTATTTTTATTTGTTTCTAATAGATGCTATTACTTTTTCATGTACATTTGAAACCCACTGATTTTAAAACTTTCATTAAAAAATTACTATTATTGACTTTGTTCACTCTCTTTCTTTCTTATGTCTTGGAATTTAGTTTGCAGTCTCATTTGGGGTGGAAAGGTCTCTCTCTCTCTCTCTGTCTCTCTCTCTTTCTGGGTCTCAGGTTTGAGGTTGCCTCTACTTGTACCACATGGCTTCCCAATGCAGAACTAGGTTTACAGAATATAATGAGCTCTTCGGTTCTTCTGTGATAGAGATATAATGCAGATTCAGGTGTGACCTAGCAGGCAGTAACTTTCCATTTTTGTTCAGGAGGCTGTTTCTGTGTTCTTCAATTTCCTTATGCCCATCGCTTCCTAAAAGCCGTAACCACATGCTTTTTGGTCACCGTTTGTTGGGTATTCCTCATCCCTCTTCCCCTAGCCCCATTCCCTTTCACGGCCAGGGCAGCCCTACCCCAATTCCAGGCATTAAGTCTTGAGTCTGACTCTCTGATTCCTTGCCTTGAATGGTTCTCTTTCTGGCCTCTTTGCCTCAGGTAATTGGCACCCTCAGACCCTGCTTCCATGCCAGAGCTCAGAAGGCCTGTGGGTTTAACACTGGTGGCCACTTTGAATTTTCTTTCAGTTTCTGGTTCAGAGAGTGTTTATATTGTTTTCAAGTTCAGCTATGTCTTTTTATATCTTTCCCTGCATTGGACTGATAAAAATTCTGTAACACTTTCTTTTTTTTTTTTTTTTTTGAGACAGAGTCTAGTTCTGTTGCCCAGGCTGGAGTGCAGTGGCACGGTCTGGGCTCACTGCAAATTCCGCCTCCCAGGTTCAGATGATTCTCCTCCCTCAGCCTCCCAGGTAGCTGGTATTACAGGCACACACCATCAGGCCTAGCTAAGTTTTGTATTTTTAGGAGAGACGGGGTTTCACCATGTTGGCCAGGCTGGACTCGAACTCCTGACTTCAAGTGATCCTCCCGCCTCAGACTCCCAAAGTGCTGGGATTACAGGTGGGAGCCACTGTGCCTGGCCACCACTTTATTCATTTCAAATCTATAGATTGTATTTCTATTCTTTTAGTGGTTGTCATTAAATTTTTTAAAATATGGAGAATTATAGCATTCTTACAATGGAGTTTATGAAAACATTAATTCTGTTTAAAGAACAATTATAAAATACTAAGTATATTTTGTATTTCCATTTTATAAACAATAACCAATTTTCACATTTGTAGAAAGAAAATTAGTGATATTGTCAATAGTTACGGGGGAGCTAGGAAGTATACACTATCAGAATTGGATTAACACCTTTTCTGTGTTGTCAAAGAAAGAACATGTAATCAAGCTAGTCATTTTGCAATAAAAGCTGTTTTCTTTTTCAGCGTTACAACTGAAAAAAATTATCTGTATATCTTTCCCTTGGAATAATTTTTTATCACTTTTTATTTTTTAAAAACAAACTTACAGAAAAGTTAAGCACATAATACAATAATGAACATCTATATTAACCTGCATCCAGATCTCACTGATTAACATATTGCCACATATTCTTTCTGTCATACACTCACACACTTAGTGTGTGTGCGAGTGTGTGTGTGTGTGTGTGTATCTCCTCCCATGAATCATATGAAAGAAAGTTGCAGACAGCATGAGATTCACCCTAAATACTTCGGCAGGCAGCTACTAAGAATAAGGGAATTTTCCTACATAGTCACCCTATGTTGGTACCCCTAAAAAATTATAAATAATTCTGTAATATCTAATACATAATCCGTATTTAAATTACCACTGATTGTCCAAGAATGACTTTTATTTATTTATTTTTCTTATGCTAACAGCTTGACTATTTATTCCGTCTATTTTCTGTAAATTGTTGGTTGGTTCTAGAGGCTTTTTGATAAGATTCAGAGTAAACATTTTTGGCAATAACACTTCATAGATGATGTTTTTAGTCCCATTGTAGTCACATCAGAGGGTCAATTATGTCAAAGTGTAATACTCTTAGCAACTATTAGTGACTTATGCTAAGTTTGACTACCTTGTTAAGGTACTGGTTTACAGGTCTCTCAATTTTAAGTTATACAATTTTTTCTAATTAGTAGATGATAGGGTAATATTTGTGATATTCTGTTCCTTGATGACTTGTCCTTTAATGGTTTTATCAGACACATTAATAAAATTTGTATGAATATTTGTACTTGGGGTTGCAAAATGGTAATTTTAAAATTTTACCATTCTATTTACATTTGTTAGGTGACATTTTTGTAAAGACGACATCTCCCTTCTCTTTTTCTTTTTCTTTTTTGTATTCTTTTAGCGTATTATTAGGAACTGTTTGATTAAATAATTATTTTAAGTGTTCTAATCACTTACAGCCTTTATATATATTTTTTTGATGTTTAAATTTTCCCAAATGTGACCTTTAGGAGCACATCGGTGTGGTCACTGTGTCTTTTTTAATATGACCCCACTAACCATTGAGCCTCTTCTTGCTTTTTATCACAAGTTGTCCCAGGCTCATCTTGCTGTTTTCTATCCAAAGATCTAGAGGAGCCATTTCTCCAAATACTGGTTCCTTGTAAGTGGGGAACTGTATTTGAAAACTAAGATATGAACATTAGGTGTGCTAATTGCTGTTGCAGTATTATTCTTTTTAGGCTTTTTCATGGGTTACAGCTAAAAATTATATTTTTTAAAAGTAGGACCTCATATTGATATCTCCATTTCTAACTTAACATTGCATGGGTTTTTCCTCAACTTCTTTCATTTTATATTGGACTATTTTTTTTCTATGACACTGGAATAATGTTGGTTCTTAATAATATTATTTATTTGCTTTATTCTACAATGTGCCTAAAATAACTTCAAAATTATGTACCAGTAGTACTGCTAACAATAAGTATATGGACTAAAGTTCAATATTTCTTTGCAGATTTTTTGTCTTTATAAATAACACTAAGTACATGCAGTCAGAGTGTGTCACAAAATTACTGGAAATAATTATATCTCTCCTCTGTGGTTATCTGATCAAAACTGAATAATTGGACTTATTTGTTTTGTTTTATAGAGAGTTAGCTTTATTGAGGTATAATTTACATAAAATAAAATTCATAAATTTTAAATGCAAATTTGATGACTGAAATAAATATATTCATCTTCATAATACAGAACATTTCCATCACCCCAAAAAAGTTGCTTTATGTCCCTTGCAGTCAATCCCTTCCCCCTTCCCTTGGCCCCTGGCAAACACTGATTTGATTTCTACTACGATAGTGTTTTCTCTTTTAGAATTTCATATAAATGACGTGATACTGTCCACAGTATTTTGGTTTGGCTTCTTTCACTTAGCACAATGCTTTTAACATGAGTCCCTGTTGTTTCACTGAGCCATTGTTTGTCTTCCTTTTTATTGCTGAGTGGTATTCCATTGTATGGATGTACAAAGGTTTGTTTGGTGTACTTGTGTAGTTTCCCATTTGGATGACTATTAAAGTTGCTGTGAACATTTGTGTGCAGATATTTTTGTGTGAATACAAATTTTCATTTTTCTTGGGTGAATGCCTAGAGTGGGTTGCTAGATTATATAGTAAGCATATTTATAACTTTATAAGAAACAGCCAGATTTTTTCAGAATGCTGGTACAGTTTTGCATTCTTACCAGCAATCTATGGAACTTCCAGTTGCTTAGCATTCTCACTTCACTTGGTCTTGTTAGATTTTAAAAATTTGAGCCATCATAATATATTGTAGTCATATCCCACTGTGGTTTTAATTTTCATTTTCCCAGTTACTAAGGAACTCTCTTTTTAGGTGCTCTTTTAAGGAACCTCTTTTTAGGTGCTCGTTAGCCATTCCTGAATCTTCTTTGCTTATGTGTCTGTGTAAATCGTTACCCAAGTTTTAATTGAGTTGTTTGACTAGTTATTATTGAGTTGTAAGTTATACATATTTTGGATACAGATCATTTGTCAAATATAGGTTTTGAAAATAATTTATCCTATTCTGTGGTTTTTCAGTTTCTTAAGACCAATTTTTAAAGAGCCCAAATTTGTAGTTTCATAAATTCTATTTAATCTTTTTCTTTTATTGTTTGTGCATTTTGTATTTCTATTTAAAAAATCTTTGCCCAATCTTAGATCAATAAGGCTTTTATAGATTGAAATTTTTTTTATTTGAGTATGGATATTCAAATATCCAGTACCATTTATTAAAAGGATTATTCTTTCCACATTGAATTGTTTTGGCATCTTTGTCGAAAATCAATTTGCTATTTGTGTGTGGGTCTCTTTTTGGATCTCTGTTTTCCTCCATTGATGTATATCTTTATACAAATCACAGTGTCTGAGTTACTGTAGCCTTGAAATTAGAAGGTGTGAATATTCAAATTTGTTATTCTTTTTCAAAATTGTTTTGTTTATTCTACATTCTTTGCATTTCCACATAAATGACATAATCATATTGTTAAGTTCAAACAACAACAAAAAACCTGCTAGGGTTATGTTTAGGAATGCACTGAATCTACAGAGTAATTTGGGGAGAATTGATATTTTAACAATATTGACTCTCCTGTTCCATGAAAACTCAGCATAAGTCTCTTCAGATTCATCAAGCTATTGTATGTATTGAGTTTGTTCCTTTCTATTGCTGAGTAATATTCCATGATATGGATTTACCCTAATTTGCTTAACCATTTACCCATTGAAGGACATCTGAGTTGTTTCCAATTAAAAGCTGTTATGAATACAACTTATGCTTATGTAAAGATGTTTTTTACTGCTTTCTGTGTTTTCTATTGCTTTCCTGTTTTCAATTTCATTGGATTCTGCTCTTGTCTTTACTTTTTTCTTCTTTTTGCTTGACTTGGGTTTATTTTGCTCTTCTTTTTTTACTCTTAATTTAGGTTCCTGAAGTGGGAGCTTAGATTGTTGGTTTGAAATTTTTCTAATGTAAGCAATTAACCTATAAATTTCCCCCTCAGTACTACTTTAGCTATATCCCACAATTTTTGATATGCTGTATTTTCATTTTCATTTATTTTAATGCATTTTAAAAATTTCCTTTGAGACTTCCTCTTTTATTCATGAATTGTTTAGAAGTGTGTTGTTTAGTTTCCAACACTTTGGAGATTTTCCTATTGTCTTTCTGCTATTAATTTCTAGTTTCATTTTTAATGTGGCCAGAGAACATACTCTGTATGATTTTAATTCTTTTAATTTTATTGAGATTTGTCTTATAGTCCAGAATATAGTCTATTTTGATAAATGTGCCTTCTGCACTTGAATAGAATGTGTATGTAATGTTGTTGGGTGCAATTTTCTATAAATGTTGATTACATACTTTTGGATGATGGTGTTATTCTATATGCCTGCTAGCTTCATTTATTTATTTACTTGTCAATTTTTAAGAGATGAGTGCTGAAGTTTCAAATAATTATTGTGGAGTCATCCATTTCTCATTCCAGCTCTATCAGGTTTTTTTTTTTTTTTTTTGGTGTACCTATATTTAGGATTGCTATGTCTTCTTGGTGGATTGACCCTTTTATCATTTTGAAATGTTCTTCTCTGTCTCTGGCAATTTTCTTTGCTTTGAAGTCTACTTTATCTGACATTAATACAACTAACTCTGCTTTTTCTTTGATTAACATTTGGATAATATCTTTTTCTGTGCTTTTACTTTCAGCATGCCTATATTCTTACACTTGAAAGGAATTTCTTGTAGACAGGAAACAGTTGGGACATGTTTTTTGGTCCACCCTGCCAACCTCCATTTTTCAATTGACATATTTAGATCATTTGCATTTAACGTAATTATTGATATATGAGAGCTTCAATCTGACATTTTATTTTATTTTTTGTTCTTTTTGTTTAGTATTTCTTGTTTTCTTTTTTTTCTGACTTCTTGTGGGTTACTTGAAAATTTTTAAGGGTTTCATTTTTATTCATTTCTATGGTCTGAATGTTTATGTCCCCTGGTCAAATTCATATATTGAAATCCTCACTTGCAAGACAATGGCATTAGGGAGTGGCATCTTTGGGAGGCAACTAAGCCATAGGGCTGGAGCCCTCATGAATAGTAGTAGTGTGCTTATAAAAGAGATCCAAGAGATGCCCTCTGTCCCTTCCTTGATGAGAAGTTATGAGGAGGTGGGCCCTCACTACACACCAAATCTGCCAGTGCCTTGATCTTGGACTTTCTAGTCTCCGGAACTGTAAGAAATAAATTTCTATTGTTTATAAAGCCCCCAGTCTATGGTATTTTGTATAGCATCCCATATGGATTAAGACATTTATCTATATTGCTTTTTAGTATATCTCTTTGTACAGTTTTATAGTGGTTGCTCCAAGTATTACATTTTATATACATATCACAATATATTGATGTCATTTTTACCACATTGAATGAAGTATACAAGTTAATTCTCTTTACATATCTTTGTCCTCCCTTATTTATCACAAAATTGCCTTAAATATTTCCTTTACATACATTTAAAACCACATCAGTGTTATAATACTTGATTCCACCATCAAACATTGTTTAGAAAACTTAACATATTTGCTCATATTTTTACTTAACTGTGGTCTTTCTTCTTTCCTGGTGTTTCAAAGTTACTCCTTCAAAGGATGCACAGGGCGGATCCTTCATAAATGCTTTGGTGCCTTCCCCTTGGTGATGAATGGGTTCTCATTCTATGAGTTCGTGTGAGAGGTGGGCTACTGGGGAGTTAGGATTAATCTGCTGACAACAGTGTCTCTTAGTTTACCTTCATATGGGACTGTCTTAATTTTTCCTTCATTCCTGAAGGGGATATTGTCACTGGATGGTGATATCTAGGTTGAGAGCTCTTTTCTTTTAGCCCTTGAAAAATGTGTCTCTTTCTCTTGTCCTCCGTGGTTTCTGATGAGAAATCTGCTGTCATTTGAATTGTTTTTTCTTTAAAGGTAAGTTGTCATTTATCTCTCACTGCTTTTAAGACTGTCTTTAATTTTTAGAAGTTTGACGACAGTATATCTTGGCATGAATTTCTTTAAGTTCATCCTCTGAGGTTCACTCAGCACTGGAATCTGTAGAATTACATGTTTTGCCAAATTTTGAAAGTTTTCAGCCATTATTCCCTTTGTTTTGAAGGAAATTTACTTGTTTTAAGTTAAAATTTTAAAAAATTTCTATTTGATTTTAATTGACACATAATAATTGTACATGTTTATGTAGTACAATGTGATACTTCCAGCCATTGTTTCTCTGAGTACTTTTTCAGCTCTGCTTATTTCTTCTTTTCTTCAAGGACTCTGATCACAGTAATGTAAGACCTTTCATTATAATCCCACAGCTTCCTAAAGGCTCTGTTCTTTTTTCCCCTGAGTCTATTTTCCCTGTTTTTCAGAATGAATGGTTATTGAGCCCATTTATTGATTTTTAAAGTTTTAGTTATTATGTTTTTCAGTTCTGAAATTTCCTTTTGGTTCTCCTTTTTATCTTTTATTTCTTTCCATTTTTAAAATTTCAAATTTCATTTTATTTCAAATGTGCTAATAATTGCCTGTTAAGGGATTTTTGCAATGACTACTTTAAAATCTTTGTCAAATAACGCTAACATCTCTGTCATCTTGTGTGGCATTTATTGGTTTTCTTTTTCATTCAGTTTGATATCTTCCTGGTTCTTGTGATTTTAAAAATCAGAACCTGGACATCTTGTGTATTATGTTCTGAGAATCTACATCTTATTTAAATCTTCTGTTTCAGCTGAGTAACTTGGCAGAATAAGGCAGGAAGGTGCTACCTCACTGCTTCCAGATAGATGGTAGAAGTACGGGTTCTCCATTCACTCTCTTTTGACACCTGAGGGAATGACTCCTTATGACAGCTTGGTGCTGGGGATGGGATTTCTGTCTCCTCAACTAGGCTTACATTAAAACCTTTCTGGCTGGATGGAGTAGGAGTGCCTCATTTCTGCTATCATATGGCTTCCACTGACACCACAGGAGTGGTTGTAGAGGGTGGCTTCTTTACTGTTGGGTGATGGTGGCAGTCCTGACTCCCCACTAGCCCTTCTCTGACATTGCCGCAGCACAGAGTGGGAATGGCACTTTGTTATTGCCTGCTGGGTGGAAATCTGGGCTTCCCACATGGTTTCCACTGATACCTCAAAGAAGGGGTTCCCATGACCACTCTTCAGAAATGAAAATTTCAGCTCCCTTTTTTTTTTTTTTTGGCCTTCTCTGACGGCACCTCATGGAGTGTTAGGAGTGCCTTGTGAGTGCCTGATGTGGGTGAAAATCTACACCCCTATCACTGCCTTTGCTGGTGATGTGGTTTGGATGTGTATCTCCTCCAAATCTCATGTTAAAATGCAATCCCCAGTATTGAAGTTGGGGCCTAGTGGGAGGTGTTCAGGTCATGGGGGCAGATGGTGTGGTGCCTTCTTCTTATCGATGAATGAGTTCTCACTCTATGAGTTCATGTGAGAGCTAGTTGTTAAAAGGAGCCTGGCACCTCCTCCTCTCTCTCTTGCTCCCTCTTTCACCATGTGACACATCTACTCCCCCTTCACCCCTGCCATGATTGTAAACTTCCTGAGGCCTCACCAGAAGCTGAGAAGATGATGGCGCCATGCTTCTTCAGCCTGCAGAACCATGAGCCAAATAAACCTCTTTTCTCTGTAAATTACCCAGTCTCAGGTATTCTCATATACCAATACAAATAGATGAATACAACTGGCAAAGGTGGGACCACAGTTATTTTCTGCAGTATTTAGTTAAGGTAGAATGGTTATTATCTAAGGTTTTCTGTCTAGGCTCAGTGGTCCCTAGTCCTTTGGCTAGAGAGAACAGGCTTTGTTATACTTTTTCTCTTCATGTTCATTGGCATTTCTTCATTGCCAATTTCTCTAGCTCAGAATCTGGGATATATGAAGCAAAAGCAAACTGGGGAATTTCCCACTTTGTTGTTGCTTCGGTCCCAGGATCCCTAGCCATTTTATCTTCTTCTCTCCACTGTCTAGATTCTTCCTATGTTTGCTGTATATATGATATACAGGATTTTTAGCTGGACTGAGTAGGAAGAATAGGAAAAAGTATATCGATTCTGTCTTCCCAGATGTAAAAATTGCTCGTGATTTTAATGCTGTCTTCCAATTTTTATTTCCTTCATCTTTTATTTTTTGTGCTTTTTTTCTTGATTAGATTATCTAGTCATTTTCTATTGTTAAAACATAGTATATTGATTTTTTATATCTGTTGTTTTCCTATTTGCTAATTTATGATTTTCTACTTTTGTATTTATATATCCTTCCAACTGCTTTCTTTTGGTTTATTTTATTAGTCTTTCTTTCTCCAGCTTTTACAGTTTAGAATTCAATTCATTTATTTTCATGCTTTAATTTTTATAAGTGTAGCTTTTAATGATAAATTTAATATAAATATTTAGCTTTCATTATTTTCTAATAAAGGCTGTAGTTTTCCAGTTACTGTTTCTCTTCAGGAGTAAGACATACCATAATACCACTGAAGTCTCATAAGTGAAGTTAATAGTGATGTTTTAATTTTTATATGCAATATATAATTAAATTTTCTAAAACATTTTATCAGTTTTACACACACTACTTTTTTCTCCATATGTTTGAGTTTTCTTTTGTTTTTGCTGAGGTATATTCAGAGCTTCTATTTTCATATGTTCATTCATTTATTTTGAGAGCCTACTTTTATTTATTGTTGCTGACAAAACATCTGCTTTCAGTCTAATTGTCAGATATTTGTAGGCACTGTATCATTTGTTTTCTGGATTTAAGACTTAGTACTTATAAAATTATATGCCACATGTATATTGTGGAAATTTAATCTGTCTAAGACTTGATATATTTTTTAATCTGATGATTTACAGTTTTTCCTAAATTTTGGGAAGTTCTTTTGAATTATTGCCTCTTGAAACATTGTCTTTCCTTTATTCTATTTCATCTCTTCTTTTAGACATACGTTTTATGTCGTCATTATGTCCTCCATATTTCTGAATTTCTCTCTGTTTTTCATCCTGTTGTATCTCCATATTACGTTCTGGGTGATATTCTTACATATATCATTAATTTACTCATACTTGTTTTTGTTCTCTCTGGATTCTGTATAGCAGATCCACGTAAAATTTTTTAAAAATCATTTATTCATTTATAAACTTACCTAACATTCTGTTCTCCCCAAAGGAATTAATTTTTTTTCTGTTTCTTTGGTCATATTCAATATACTGATATCACACCATTTTTCAAGTTGCATTTTCCATCCTGTAATTTTCTCTTATTTTTACTTTGGTTGCATTACAATTCTGGAGAACTTTTCAAGATTGTCCTCCACAACACTGATCTGACTTTATGGCGTGGTGGTTATTTTGTTACTGCTTCTATCTCATTTTAAGTTAATCATCTGTTTGATTTCAAAACATTATTCCCTTATCTCATCTAGCTCCTTTATTACGAGCTGCCTGTAAGGCAGTTTTCTTTACATGGCAGACTAAAATGACAAATCAAACATCAAATTTAGATTTTCGTTCATTTCTTAACATCAAATCTCGATTTTCATTCATTTTTTAACATTTATTTGACAATTGTCTTTTAAATACAGATTACATTCCTTCTCTGTGAGCAATGTCATGTCTTATGGTCTAACAGGAACAACAGTCATAAAAACAAATAAATAAAAGATAATGAATGCTGTAATAAGAGTAGAAGATGGGTAGATTGTTTAATGAGCCCACATAGCGAGAACATGTAACCCACCTGGGGTGAGGACATGGGTAGGTGTGTCTAGGGAGGCAGTAAGGAAAAGCGCCCTAGAGGAAAGGACATTGAATCTCAGTCTTTTGAAAGATAAGGAGTCATGGTGCCACCAGTAGAAGGAGCAAGTCCTAAGAAGAAGAAATAGGATATTGGAAGGCTTAGATGACTGAGTATAACAAAAGATAACATCAGAGGACACAGTGTTAAGCTACAAAGGGCCCTGTCTGTCATTCCTGTGGAGTAGCTGGGTCGATATAATTACTTATAACTTTCTATTATTTTAGCAGGATACACATATGACATTTATGTATACATGTTACTGATACAGGATAAGGAGAGCATACACCATGTTATTGAATGGAGAGGAGGAATATATTGATTTTGACCAGGAGAGTATGAGAAAGATTCATGAAAATGCGAAACAGGCTGTGAAGGTAGGATTGGGCCTGGCTGAAGCTCCTAGAGTACAGTAGTCAGATTCTTTACCTCATTCATACCTGTCAGACTCAGGACGACTTCCCATTGTTTCCAATTCAATTGCAAACTATTTGTCCCAGAAACACACACACATTAGGGTGTTGGTCCAGAACTAACATGACCTTTTCTCTGCCAAAATGATTTCTACATTAAAAAAGAAAAACAGATTCAGTTGTGTGTGTGTGTGTGTGTGTTTTCTTTTCTTTTTTTTTTTTTTTTTTGAGACAGAGCCTTGCTCTGTAGCCCAGGCTGGATTGCAGTGGCGCAATCTCAGCTCACTACAAGCTCCGCCTCCCGGGTTCACGCCATTCTCCTGCTTCAGCCTCCGGAGTAGCTGGGACTACAGGCGCCTGCCACCACGCCCGGATAATTTTTTGTATTTTTAGTAGTGATGGGGTTTCACCGTGTTAGCCAGGATGGTCTCGATCTCCTGACCTCGTGATCCGCCCGCCTTGGCCTCCCAAAGTGCTGGGATTACAAGCGTGAGCCACTGCGCCCGGCCCAACAGATTCAATTTTAAAAACATATATTTGTTACAGTGAGAAGGCATCACAATTTATTTGCACTGAGGTCACTTTTCAAAATGCTAGAGCAAGGTGCAATACTGCTTTCAGAAGGCTCTCACAAGCTAGGGAAGAAAAATTCATGGCCTCAATCATTGGCCAGTTCATAAACTATTGTCTCCAGCTTCGAACTCACCTTTTTTTATTCGCTTTTTTTAATTCTCCTTTCTCATGCAGAGATGAAGCTCTGCATACTATGTTTTCCTGGTTCTAGCAGATTCCTTGTTAGACCATTTAATAGCCTAACCTGGGGCAGCTGCCTTACAAGTAGAAAGTTTATTTTCCTCAAACCCTACCCCAATCACACCTTGTTATCTGTAAACCCATAATTTGAGTCCTATCTAGTCATGTTCTGGGGCCAATGACAAGTCGAACATAGGAAGAAATAGCCTCTAAAAGAATGATAAGACTTTGGTAATTTGTATTAGCAGCATCCTTGGATATATGTGTGGGACCATGAAGGAAAATAATAGAACACTGACGATGTCTATACTTACTGCTATGGGTACATTTACCAGACATTCTGAATTGAATGTGTGAACCTGTGCAGGCAGAGTAGCTCCAACAGTCCACATGAACCTTGGGTTCAGCATTGGCTGACTTTCAATGAGGTTGAGATACCAGAACTGCCCTGGCAGGAGGAAGGAATCCAAAAGTTTAGGAATATAGAAATGTTGGGATGAATTCATTGTGTGCAGAATATGTACCCATTCCTCTACCCTGTCTCCCAAGAGGGCCCAGAGGGTACTCTCTTCACTAAGCCATTAAAAATGTTATTGGTGAGAGGAGCACCAATTTTTTTCTTTTTTTTCTTCTTTTTTTGAGATGGAATCTTGCTCTGTTGCCCAGGCTGGAGTGCAGCGGTGCGATCTTGGCTCACTGTAAATTCTGCCTCCTGAATTCAAGCGATTCTCCAGACTCAGCCTCCTAAGCAGCTGGGACCACAGATGTGCGGCACCATGTTTTGCTCTTTTTTTTTTTTTTAAGGGGAGATGGGATTTCACCATGTTGACCAGGCTGGGCTCGAACTTCTGACCTCAGGTGATCTGCCCACCTCAGCCTCCCAAAGTGCTGAGATTACAGGTGTGAGCCACCACACCCGGCCAGGAGCACCAGTCTTAACCTTAATGCTTTATTATGGGTGGATATGACAGTAGGAGATACCACCATTGAGATGCACTTGCTGATGTCAATGGAGATAATGCAGTCTAGGAGCAGCAGAAGCGAAGTGGGAATGTTTAGCTGGCAAAGAGAAAGGGAGAGCATTGACCATAATGGGCTGCCAGGATGAAGTGACAGTGAAATATTTTTACACGAGATATTTGGCAGTGGCTTATTAATTTCAAGGACCCTAGGAATAAAATATACAGGTACTTTATAAAAGGGTTATTTGATTAATGTAATAGAAAAATCTCCAGGTCTAGTGGCTAGAACCTAGCAAGCAAGAAGTAAACTTTTATTGGGTCAAGCCACAGAAACTTTGGGATTGTTAGGAGTTTGCCTATCTTCGCTAATGCAACTGGGGCATGAGAATAACATTTATTATTTTTCATTAGAAATAAGAATTGACAAATTCAAAAGCGTTGGACATACTTACATGTGCTTTTATGGTCTGAGCTTAGTGTAGAAAGAAGAGATAAATCAGCTTGACTCAATAATGATGAAGATATCCAAAGGGCTAAAATTTTTTTTGCCAAAAGGTAAGGATTTAGTTTTCTGAGCTTATGTTTCAACTATACACTTCAGTTCTCATAGATCGGTTCTCAACACGCCATGCAAATCAAGGTTGATGTCCTTCCATCACAGTGTCATCTCTGCACAAAGTGTTGAGTCATCTATCCTCCTAAGTGGAAGGACAGCAGGTCAGCAGAGGACCTACACTCCAGATCGATGCTGAATCCCCATTTCCTCATCCTGAGATGGAGGTTCTCCCCTCTCTTCCTATTCTGTGGCCCCTCGCCTGCCACTCTGTCCTCTTATCTCCCTTTAGTTTCTGTTTTCTCCTTACTTCCTTCTAGGCCCACTCTATCTTGGCAAGTATATCTTCCAACCCTATTGTCTGACACTGAAGTCGAAGCTTCTTTCAGTCTTTGTTTCTGCTTTCGTGTTGGCTGGATGGAGGGAAGGAAGGAGGGAAGAGCGTGGGAGCGAAGAAAAGAGCCCCTCTGCATGAGTGAGAAACAGTGAGGGAAGGAATTACTCTGAAAACACAGAGATTAACTCTGCGAAATACAATCCTGCCACAAAGGGCTGTGTGGCCAAGTTACCTTCTCAACCTTCACTGTAATTAACTTTTCAGCCCTGCAGGCTTCAACCCACTGCTAAGTCTGAGGGAACAATTACTGAATTTGAGCATGCTGTGACTTAGACAAAATGTAATTTTAGTGGTTGACTTGCATGTATACACATTCCCCCAATCAGCAAAATGGGCAGATCAGCTGATGCACTTTTTCCTATTCCTGCCTGATCATAAGAACCACCTGGGGAAACAGTTAGACATATGAATTTCTTCCCCCACCCAGATGCATCAGCCTCTCCAGGGGAGGGGGTCTGAACATTTATTTTAAAGAGTTTCTCAGAAGAACTTCATGATCAGGCAAGTTTGGAAACTTTGAGACACCATGGGGAAATATTTCTGAGAAAGAAAATAAGGGAGCTGTCAATTTACAAATACTACATGTATTTAGCAATACCTACTCCCTTGAATAAACACATTTTTAAAGTAAAAAGTGTCCTGCTGATATCTTAATTTTTTTTCTGAGTTTGAAGACGAGTTTTCAGCTTCTCAATTCCGAATTTTTCCATGCCTCAGGTTCTATGTAATCATCATGATGAACTGCAAAATTGTGCAATTAGCCTCTTTAATTAAGTGAGAATTGTAAGTAACTACTTATAAAACATTGTGTTATCATTTGTTTAAAAAAACAAAAGTACTTTGAGATGCTGAGGTGGGAGGATCGCTTGAGCCTGGGAGTTCAGGACCAGCCTGGGCAAGATGGCCAACCCCCTGTCTCTACAAAAAATATTAAAAACTTACCTGGGCATGGTGGCACGTGCCTGTAGTCCCAGCTACTCAGAAGCCTGAGATGGGAGGATCCATGAGATCAGGAGTTCGAGGTGGCAGTGAGCTGAGATCACACCACTGCACTCCAGCCTGGACAACAAAGGGAGACCCTGTCTCAAACAATTAAAAAAAAAAAGGGCTGGGGGGAGCAGGGATTTATAGAATGAAAAGGAAAAATAACTCATCTCACGTGAAGGGAAGAAATGCTCTTTTTGAGCATTTACCATGAATGTTATGCCGCTATACAATATAACTGTCTTGAAAGGGGGAAGGGGTGTCCATTTTACTGATGAGGAAACAGAAAATGGAGGAGGCTTTCCCATCGTCATAGGGTAAATTGTGGGCCAGGATCTAAACCCAGATAGCTTACTAGACAATGAACTTCATAACAAAATGAAGATGAAAGGTTGAGAATTCATTTGTATTTTACGAATAAAATTTTCCATAGCCGATGCAAGAAAGAAACGTCTCACAAATGCTTATACTGACTTCTAGAAAATCTACACTGCTTTCGTATTGGTGATTGTGTTGATTATAGCAAGATCAGTGAAGTCACAGACTGGTTGATTCTACAAGGGTGATGAGTGAGTTTAATTAACTATAGCAAACACATAATGAATAAACACAATTTCCCACAAAAACAAATAAAATGAATATTGTCTCATGGTTTTTAATTATGCAAAAGCAAGCCATAGAACAATTTTTTTGAAAAACAAAGTAAATTTTTGATGTCAGCATGTAAAGTAAGTATAAGGGGACTTTAAATGTTTTCCAGCTTCTCTCAATAGCTGGCTTATTGTTTTGAATTCTCCAGATGCTCATATCAACTATCTTCTTACTCTTTAAAATTTTAAAACTCTTTGGAATTTAGTGGTCTCTTATTTTGACTCTAATTTAACAAATATGAAATCAAACCATTCAGCTGTATACTTTTCTAATTATCATTCCAAGCAAGATCTTCTAATTAAAAAGTGACTTACTCTATGTTATTTGCCCTTCAAAGATAAAATATAAACATCTGTCATAATCTGTGTCAGGAGGTATTTTATTGTAGACAGTATCTGAAGTATTTAAAGGGAAGACGTCAAACTGGTATGACATCAAATAACTTTCTAGAGAAGCATTACGGTAGCAGAAAATAATGCCATGGTATATTACATAGCCCTTTAGAATTTATACTTGGCTTTCATAGAGATTATGACTCATACTTATTAGATAAGTTTATCATGCATAAGTTATATAAATAACTTATTCAGGTAAATTATGGAGGAAAGTACCGAGTCACCTTTTACTGTTGGAATAAAACTAACTGTGTGAGGATTAGATTGAGATGATGCATATAAGGAACCCAGCACATAAGGTCTGCTCCATTGCAAATCTCCAGTAAAATGTATTCAGTATTCAAAGTTGTTATAATTGTAACCGCCTCTGCAGCATGTCTCTTTTGAAGTGAATAGTCCTATTGAAAATAGAAAATGTTACACATATTTGTTTTGCTGATTGATGTGGCAAGAAACTTGAAAGTAGCATGTGATTTTATGTAAAAAATCATATATGAAATACTACAATAGGATCCTTAGAAGAGACGAGGTATTTATATACATAAGATGGAAAATTACATTTGTATACAAAACTAGAAAGAATACTACGATGAACTCATCATCAATTTTAACAAGCATCAACTCATGGCTGGTCTTTTAAAATGTGTTTTCTCAACCCATTCTTCCCTTTCCTCTACTCACACACATACTTTTCAAGCAAATTGCAGACATTTTATCATTAAATAACGTTTCAAATAAACTTTGATCCCTTTGAATAAGGTAAAGTATCACAATATAAATCTGTTTTAAAGGATATGAGTTTTACATAAATGTGATCTTAAGAACAAAAACTTGAAAAGTCTCATACTGTAAACATTTATCTTCTAAAAGAAAAGAAATAAAATAATAATGATGTATTTGAAGTAAAACTTAAAATTATGTAAATTATTATTAAGCTCTCAAATATATGATTGGAGAAATAATAAAAATTGAATTTTTTCAATATTAATGTTTTCAATGAACATTACTTGAAAACACAATCTACTTATTCATTTAAAAAGTAACACAATATTCTAAAATAAATGTTTCCAGTTATCGCTCTTTCTGTGTTATTCAGTAAGAAGTATCTGGCAAGGTACTAATTCACATTTATCAAAAAGACAAACGAATCACCAATTAAAATAGAGATTACCATATATATATATATATTTTTTTTTTTTTTCTTTTTTTTTTTTGAGACGGAGTTTTGCTCTGTTCCAGGCTGGACTGCAATGGCGTGATCTTGGCTCACTGCAACCTCCGCTTCCCGGGTTCAAGCAATTCTTCTGCCTCAGCCTCCTGACTAGCTGGAACTACAGGCACATGCCACCACATCCAGCTAATGTATTTTTAGTAGAGATGGGGTTTCTCCATGTTGGTCAGGCTGGTCTTGAATTCCCAACCTCAGGTGATCTGCCCACTTCGACCTCCCAAAGTGCTGGGATAACAGGCGTGAGCCACCACGCTAGGCCATGACTATTTTTTAAAAATGTATTTTGTTGTGGTAATGAGAAACATGGATGTCAAAGAGAGGAAATGTCCAGGTGTATTGGTCCTGCATGGCAGTGAACTGAGGTAAGGACTTGGTGCAGGAATAGTCTCTCATTAGCACTGTAGAATATTCACCATTTCAAATGCTAGCAGGATCACAAACAGGCCCCAGAACAACGTGCAAAATATTTCTCTCCTATAATAATTTGTATTAGTTATCAATTGCTGTATAACAAATTGCACCAACATTTGGAGGCTTAAAACATCACACATTTATTATTTCATAGTCTCTGTGGATCAGGAATCTGGACCCAGTTAGGTCCTCTGTTTCAGGGTTTTTTACAAGGCTGCAATGAAGGTATTGGCTGCAGCCACTTCCAGGTTCATCTGGGGCAGGGTCTGCTTATTCAGTGGTTGCTGGCAGGATTCAGTTCCTCTCTCGCTGTTGTAGTGATGGCCTTAGTTCCTCTCTTGGCCAGAGGTTGCCCCCAGTTTCTTGCCATGTGAGGGCTGCTCAGGTAAGTCTTTAAAGCTAGCAAGAGAGTTTGCTGATAAGACCAAAGTCTTATAATTTTTTGTAACTTAACTAATGGAAGTTTTCTATGCGTTAGAAGTCACCAGATCCAGCCCACAGTAAAGGTGAGGGCATTACTCAAGGGTGTGAGTACTAGGAGATGCAGACTATAAGGTGCCATCTTGGAAGTGGGCCTTTATAGACTTCAACCCTCATGCCCCGTTTCTTTCAGCCTTAAGATTTCTTTGTTTTCTGCCATGACCCAGAAACTCCTTTGGCCTGAAATCTACTAAACTAAGAAATTCACAAATGTAAGAAGATAAAGGAAATTGTCTTAATATAAGAAAAATTGAGTTTCTTAGGTGGAAATGATAAAATCAAGTTGCAGAAGTAGACATAGAACATGACATTCGTCCATATGGCAATGGGTTTCAGTATAAATCACACAAATTTGTACAACTAGATGTGTTGATTGATTAGCACAGCACTTTTTTTTTTCTGTTTTGAATGTGAATGTGCACATCTTCTGTGTTCAGAAGGTGAATATCTTCAGGCATGTGCCCTCTAGTTCCCTACAGCCCCTCCCACTGCTCCTTGGCATCTTACAACTCTGGGTGACTTCTTGGGTTAATATAAGCAACCAGCTCAGCCCCAGATCATTTGAGTTGGGACTCTGTGGCATAAAATACCAACTGGCAAGAGTGGTCCAGATATTCTGTGTATTTGAAATCACCCCAATTTCCTGGTTTCTCTATGAAGGAGTCTTTTTAGGGCCAATTTAATGCTCTCAAATTGGCTATTGAGTAACAGCACGTAACTTTCATTGTTATGCTTAGTATAGCTCAGCCAACCCAGAGAGGAAATACTTTGGTCTTTGTGGGTCACATATGGTTTCAGTCACATGTTCTTTGTTTTGTTTATAACCCTTTAAAAGTTAAATACCCTCCCTAGCCCCCAGGCTGTGAGAAAAACAGGTTGCAAGCTGGATTTGACCTATGGGTTTTTTACCAACTCTGTTAGATACTTTTTTGGCTACTTTTTGATGTTCAAGAGCTGAAATGTCATAATCTTCAAATGTGAGATGCAGACATACTGCAAAGAGTGATTCAAATTTGCCTAATAATGTGGTTAATATTATTCCTTTATATGAACTAAAATACTGGTTGAATATCAAACACAAATGATAGTCCACCATGATGGTCATGGTGGCCACTTTGTAGGCCACTTTGATCTGGGAATTTATTGTGGGAAATTTGACTGCATTATCTTTGATGCAATTTCTTGCCTTTCTTTTCTCTCTACTCTTTATGAACTTCTCATTAATAAGATAGCGAACCCCTTGAATTGATTATCTTTTCTATCACATTTTCCCACCTATCTTTGTCTTTTGGTCATGCTTTTTGAGAGATTTCTTTAATTTTTTCTCTTTTAATTCCTGTAATGATCTGTAAAGTTACATTTCTGAAAGCTCTTTTTTGTTTGTTTGTTTCACAAGTATTTATTTTTATACCACCCTGTTCTTGTTTTATAGATATAAAATCTCTTATTGTTCTGAGGATATTAATTCAAGATAACAGTTTTGAAGAAAACATCAAAAAACTCTCAGTGTTTTTTTTCCCCCCCCTGGTTATTCTGGTATATTTTTTCTTCCTGAGGGAGGTTTTCCTCAAACGTCTCATAGTGTTTCGTTTTATTAACATTTCATAGGCACGCTCTGAAAAGCAGATTGGAAGCTGTGTCTGGTTTAGCTTGAGGGCTCCTCATTCATTGGCTGTTCTTGTTCCAACAAAATAAGTCATGAAGTTACTCAGAGAAGAAACTGCCAATCTCTTACCTTGGATGGGAGACGGGGAGGAGCTTAGCTACCAGCCTTCCATGCATGTGGCATGGAAGGAGGCTGGAGGAGTTAATTGTATACAATTTTTGTGCTGCCTACAGGAATTCAGTTTTGCCCTGTGCCTCATCAGCACTTTCCTCTGCACTTAGTGTCCTCTAGTCCTGAGTCCCTCCCAGTCCTGGTTTGTGAACTGTCATTCTTCATTCCTGCCTTTGTGAGCATGGCTTCCTTACCTTATTAAACCCACATATGTTCTGTTTTCTATAAATCGATTGAACTTCCTTTGCTGTTGCTGTCCCCATTCCCATGTTCCCCTGTATTTGTCAGTTTAGATCTTATTTTCTCTTTAATGTTCTTTTTAGAGTATTTTTGAAGGGAGGTTAGATGCATAGTTGACTGACTCCATATATTTATCATGTAATTTGGCTCCCTCTTGCTTTAGCTAATTTTAATTTTGTTGGAATATATTCCATAGTCATCTCTTAAATGCAGTCAGCGATTGGTAAATTGTATGATGTTTAATCACGTAGGTTTCCTTTACATTTAAATAATGGAGTATTTTGCTGAGAAAGATAAAAGATATTTTTCTCAGAACTTAGAAGATTTCACTCCATTATCTTCTAACGAGACATCTCATTTCCCTCTGGCACAAATTATATAAATAATTTATGGTTGTTAGTTGCCAGCAAACAGGAACTTGAGAAGTTTTCCCCAACTTTATAGTAGGAAAGTGTTCAAATAATTAGGGAAGTTGAAAAATGGTACAGGGAACACTGATGTACCTCCCACCTAGGTGAACCTTTAGCTGAATTTGCTTGGTATTTCTTTTTTTATGTGTGTGTATGTTCTTTTGTGTAACCATATGAAAATAAGTTGCAGCCCTCATGAGAATTCACCCCTAATTATTCAACATACTTCTACAAAGAATAAGGAAAATCTTCCATTAGCCACAATCCTCTTACTATAGCTAGGAAAATTAATGCTTATTATTTTATGAGAAATATGTTCTTCTCTCCTATATTTTAGAATTTTTCCTTGATGTTTTGATATTTTACTTTTGTGCACACTAAAGTTGGAGCTTTCTTGTTTAAAAAGCACGTTAAGAACTTTATTTTTTATTTTATTAAAAAAACTTTTATTTTAAGTTAGGGGTACATCTGCAGGTTTGTTGTATAGGTAAACTGTCATGGGGGTATGTTGTACAGATTATTTTATTACTCGGGTATTAAGCCTAGTACTCATTACTTATTTCTTCTGATTCTCTCCCTCCTCCCAACCTCTACTCTCTAGCAGAACCCAGCGTATGTTGTTTCCCTCTTTGTGTCCATTGGTTCTCGTTATTTAACTTCCACATATAAGCGAGATCATGAAACATTTGGTTTTCTATTTATGCGTTAGTTTGCTAAGGATAATGGCCTCCAGCTCCATCCATGTTCCTGCAACGGACATGATTTCTTTCTTTTTTATGGTTGCATAGTATTCCATGTTGTGTATGTACCACATTTTCTTTATCTAGTCTATTGTTGATGGGCATTTAGGTTGATTCCATGTCATTGTTATTGTAAATAGTGCTGCAGTGAACATACGCATGCTCGTGTCTTTATGATGGAATGATTTATATTCCCTTGAGTGTATACCCAGTAATGGGATTGCTGGGTCGAAAAGTAATTCTGTCTTTAGGTCTTGGAGGAATTGTCACACTGTTTTCCACAATGATTGGACTAGTTTACACTCCCACCAGCAGTGTATAAGCTTTCTTTTTTCTCCGCAACCTTGCCAGCATCTGTCATTTTTTTGATTTTTTATAATAGCCATTCTGACTGGTGTGAGATGGTATCTTATTGTGGTTTTGATTTGCATTTCTCTAATAATCAGTGATGTTGAGGTTTACCTCAACATCATCAGTTATATGCTTGTTGCCCACATGTATGTCTTATTTTGCAAAGTGTCTGTTCTTGTCCTTTGCCTACTTTTTTATGGGGTTGTTTTTCTCATAAATTTGTTTAAGTTCTTTATAGATGCTGGATATTAGACCTTTGTCAGATAGATAGTTTGCAAATATTTTCTTTCATTCTGAGGTTGTCTGTTTACTCTGTTGATAGTTTCTTTTGTTGTACAGAAGCTCTTTAGTTTACCTCACATTTGTCAATTTTTGCTTTTGTTGCAATTGCTTTTGGTATCTTTGTCATGAAATCTTTGCCTGTTTCTATGTCCAAAATGTTATTGCCTAGGTTGTCTTCCTGGGTTTTTATAGTTTTGGGTTTTGCATTTAAGTCTTTAATTTATCTTGAGTTAGTTTTTGTATATGGTGTAAGGAAGGGGTCCAGTTTCAATATTCTGCATGTGTCTTGGCAGTCATCCCAACACAATTTATTGAATAGGGAGTCAATTCCACATGCTTTTGTCGACTTTGTTGAGGATCAGATGGTCCTAGGTGTATGGCCTTGTTTTTGGGCTCCCTCTTCTGTTCCATTGGTCTATGTGTCTAGTTTTGTACCAGCACTATGCTGTTTTGGTTACTGTAGCCATGTAGTATGGTTTGAAGTTGGGTAAGATGATGCCTCCAGCTTTGTTCATTTTGCTGAGGATTGCCTTGGCTATTTCGGCTGTTTTTTTGGTTATATATTAACTTTAAAATAGTCTTTTCTAGTTCTGAGAAGAATGTCATTTGTAGTTTGTTAGGAATAGCATTGATGTCTTTGGGCAGTATGGCCATTTTAACAAAATTAGTTCTTCCTATCCTTGAGCATGGAATGTTTTCCGTTTTTTTGTTTCATCTGTTATTTCTTTGAGCAGCCTTTTGTAGTTCTCCTTGTAGAGATCTCTTACCTCCCTGGTTAGCTGTATTCCTAGATATTTTATTATTTTTGTGGCAATTGTGAATAGAGTTGCATTCCTGATTTGGCCTGTGGCTTGGCTCTTGTTGGTGAAGAGGAATACTAGTGATTTCTGCACATTGATTTTGTATCCTGGACTTTGCTGAAGTTGTTTATCAGCTGAAGGTGCTTTTGGACTAGGCTATCTAGATATAAGATCATGTAGTCTGCAACCAGGGATAGTTTGACTTCTTCTCTTCCTATTTGGATGTCCTTCATTTTTTTCTCTTGACTGATTGCTCTGGCCAGGACTTCCAATAACTGTGTTAAATAGGAGTAGTGAGAGAGGGCATCCTTGTCTTATGCCAGATTTCAAGGGGAATGCTTCTAGCTTTTACCCATTCAGTGTGATGTTGGCTGTGGGTTTGTCATAGATGGCTCTTATGATTTTGAGGTATGTTCTTCAATACCTGGTTTATTGAGAGTTTTTAACTTGAAGGGGTATTGAGTTTTATTGAAAGCCTTTTCTGCAACTATTGAGATAATCATGTGGTTTGTCTTTAGTTCTTTATGTGATGAATCACATCTATTTATTTGTGTATGTTGAACAAATCTTGCAACATAGGGATAAGACCTACTTGATTGTGTTGGATAAGATTTTGGTGTACTGCAGGATTCAGTTTGCCAGTATTTTGTTGAGGATTTTTGCATAGTTAGACTGCAAGTTAGATTAATAGTGAAGAAAAGAGAGAAGATTCAAATAAACACAATTACAAATGACAGAGGGGATATCACCACTGACTGCATAGAAATACAAATAATCTTCAGAGACTATTATGAACACTTCCGTGAATAAATTGCTGGACACACACACCCTCCCAAGACTGAGCCAGGAAGAAATTGAATCTGTGAACAGACTAATAACAAGGTCTGAAATTGAATCAGTAATAAATAGCCTACCAATGCCCCCCACCAAAAAGAAAAAAAAGCGTAGGACCAGATGGATTCACCCTGAATTCTACCAGATGTACACAGAAAAGTTGGTATCATTCCTATAAAAACTGTTCCAAAAGATTGAGGAGGAGGGACTCCTCCCTTACTCATTTTATGAGGCCAGCAACATCCTGATACTAAAACTTAACAGAGACAAAAAAAAAGGGCCAAAGTTGGATCTTTATATGTGATTTCTTTTTAATCTACTCTGCTTAGCACTTAAATAGGCTCTTACAATCTTACACCAAGTCTTTTGCAGTTCTAGGACATTTTCTTCTCTGATTTTACTGCCTCCTCCCTTTTCCCTCTATGCTTTCTTCCTCCAAAACTGCCTCTGAAACTTCTGAATATCCATGCTTGTTCTCTTATCCTTCCTTCCATGTTTTCTATTTCTTGGTTTTTTGGGGATTCATTTAGGTAGAATTCCTTAGCTTGATCTTTCAGCTCAGTAATTTGGTTTTCAGCTTTGTTGATTTTACTGTTTATCCCACCTCTACCTTTTAAATTTCATAATTAATTTTTGAATTTTGTAGATTTCTATTGGAGTCTTTACTGAATAAAAAATCTTTCTGAACTTCTCTGGGGATGGGAAGGAGAGGAATTCTTTTAGACATGTTCTAAAGTTTCATTCAGTTTTCTCTGTTAGCTCAATTTATTCCAGAGGTAGTTCTTCCTTTATTTTGGAGCCTCTATTACTTTATAGTTTTTTTTCTGAAAATGTATTGTGATTACTGGTTGTAATCACAACCAGTAACAAAATGGTTGTGATTTACCATTTTATTTACCAATAATCTACCAATAAATTATTTACCAATAATTGGTAAATTATTTACCAATAATTGACCAATAAAATGGTTGTAATCACAACCAGTAATAAAATGTATTGTGATTACATCTTTATTTGCATTTCCCTGCCAACCTTGTGGACATACTTTGTTTTTACTGTAATCAGTTGCTTTTGTTGTAATCACCTGAGAAAGGCATTAGTCATGTCTGTGAGTTACTAGGGCTGGATCTCTAAGGAAAGTGTAGTGTGTCTCTGAGGATTATCCTTCTGAGGATCAACAGAGAGAAGCAATTATCCATCACTTCCTGACCCCCAGTGATCAAGGGTTCACCTATGGGTTTCTAATGCCCCTGAGCTTCTGGGCTGCAAATGCATGCACGTGGAGTGGTCTTCTATGTCTTACGCTGCAGCAATGTGAAGCCCTGAGCAGACAGTAAGAGCACTTGAGGTTATGTTAGTATCACATGAGACAAAGGCTTCATGGAACTATTTGTCACAGCTGTTGCTAAAATTAAAGGTGAGACCAAGAAGGTCTAAGGAAGGTACTAGTGGCACCTGAATCAGGACATGAGATAGGAAATTTCAGGCAAAAAATGTTATCCTTTCAGTCATGGTCCCTGTGAGACACAGGGAAATCTTAAAGCAAAGGAAGTTTCTGCTTGCACTTACCTGACCTCATAAGGACAATGACATATCCAAATGAGCCTCAGGTGCACCAGCTCTGCACAGTACTTTAAACTTGATTAGACCAGGATATTCAAACACCACCTCACCTCTTCTCATTGACACTTTTGGAAATGGCTCCTAATTTCAGAATCTGTCCAACACTAGCCATTCACAACACAATTGTGAGGAAGTGGGCCAGCATTAGGAAATGTGGAAGTAACTAATGGCACACACGCTACTATTTTCACCTCCAGTGCAGGGATGTTTGTCCTTGGAAGTCTCTCGAGGACAAAAAAGTCTACTTCTTGTGATTTTTAGCACTTTCCCATAAGTACTGACAGACCTGGACTTTACTGGACATCTCAGAACAAGATGATAAATTTTCAATCCTTATTCGATCTGATGAATATTAATATTATATATATTATTTATATTTAGTAGGGGAAATCATGCTCTGACAACAGTGATGTGTAAGTTTTTACTGAAATAACTTCATTTTATAGGTAACCAATAGAAGAAGGCTACTATGTAATTGAAACCAGGACAAAAAAGACAAATGCTATCAGATATTTACTTTTAACTCCCAATTGTTCTGGAAAGCTTCCACAATTTCTACTGTCTATTTCCCTTTTAAAGTATCCATTTTAAAATGTTACTGTAAGAGCAAAGACAGCCAGGAAATAAATAATTATTTCTTTTTTTTTTTTTTTTGAGACAGAGTCTCACAGTTGCCCAAGCTGGAGTATAATGGCACGATCATCACTCACTGTAGCCTTGACCTCCCTGGGCTCAGGAGATCCTCCCACCTCACCCTCCTGGGTAGCTGGGACTAGAGGTATGTGCCATGATGCCCAGATAAGTTTTTGTATTTTTTATAGAGATAAGGTTTTGCCATGTTGTCCAGGCTGGTCTCATACTCCTGGGCTCAAGCCGTCTGCCCACCTCAGCCTCCCAAATTGCTGTGATTACAGGCATGAGCCACCATGACCTGCTGAGAAATGATTTTTAAAATTTGGGAAATACCAGGCATTTCATGATGCTCCAGCAGCCAGAGGCTGGAGTTTGTGACATTTATAGCTAAAGGGGAGGTGAGGATTATATTGTGAAGAAGTAGTGTCACAATAGCCTGCCCAAATATTATTCTGTAGGCAGTCATTGCAGGGTATTAGGCATGACCATGCTAAAATCAGACTTCATCAAAAAACAAAGAAGGGTGGATTGGAAGCTTTGTGGAGAAAGAATATGAAGAAGTATTTGAGAGTCCTTTGTATCTTCATGCAAGTTACAAAGGCAGCCTGAACCTTAGCATTTACAGTACAGATATAGAAGAGGCTTTCAGGTACTAGACTATTTGATATATAATCAGTGACTATGTTAAGGGTATGATGTAAACAGTGAAGGATAAAGGAGTTACAAGGTGACTTCAGATTTCAAGCGTGGGTTAATAAAGTTGGGGATTGATATAGCCAGTTGATATTGGGTATACAGAAGGGATTAGGAAAAGGATGCACAGTAGTGGGAAGACTTTCATTTAAGAAATATTGGATTTGGGAACCTCTCAAGAAGTAATAATCAGGTTCAGCCAGCTGGTAAAAAATTTTGTCCAAATCTCAAGAAGGGGAATTAATTGAGATAAAAAAAAGTTCTGAAGTCAAAAGCACATTGATGATACCTAAAAATGGCATGAATTAATTTTACTTGTTCTTCTGTGTATCAAGGGAGAGAACTGAGAAAATAATCCAAAATAAAGAATGTATTCGTCCATTTTCATGTTGCTGATAAAGACATACCTGAGACTGAGTAATTTATAAAGATAAAGAGGTTTCATAGGTTCCCATTTCCATGTGGCTGGAGAGGCCTCACAATCATGGTGGAAGGCAAAAGGCATGTCTTACTAGGTGACAGGCAAGAGAGAATTTGTGCAGGGAAACTCCCCCTTATAAAACCATCAGATTTTGTGAGACTTGTTCACTATCACGAGAAAAGCATGGGAAAGACCTACCCCCATGATTCAATTACGTTCCACCGGGTCCCTCCCATGACACGTGGGAATTGTGAGAACTATAAATCAAGATGAGATTTGGGTGGGGACACAGCAAAACCATATGAAGGAATATGTGAAGAGACCCCGCTTATAGAAATAAGAGTAGAAATATTAAAATAGTGTGTTTTGGAAACCAAGAACATATCAAATTTTAAAAAGAAAGGGAGGCCAGTTATGGTGGCTCTCATCTGTAATCCCAGCATTTTGGGAGGCTAATGCGGGAGGATTGCTTAAAGCCGGCAGTTTGAGACCAGTATGGTCAACATAGAAAGACCCCCATCTCTACAAAAAATGTAAAAAACTAGCTGTGCATGGTGGTGCACGCCTGTAATCCCAACTACTCAGTAGGCTGAGGCAAAGGATCACTTACAGCCAAGGAGTTTGAGGCTTCAGTGAACTACGATGGTGCCACTGCACTCCAGCCTCGGTGACAGAGTAAGACCCCGTCTCTTAAAAAAGGCGGTGAATAGACAATGTTGTATGAAGTAGAGAGATCCACTAAGATATAAACTAAAAATGAGTCTTAAATTTGGCTGTAATGTTATTATGAACCCCAACAGAGCAATTTCAACAGCATGCTGAGAATGGGAACCAGAATTCAGCAGATGAAGTGCAAACACCAGATAAGGTAGTCTGGTTTTATCTCTTCTTACTGATTAATCTGAACTCGTGAGATTAAAAAATATTTCTGGGAGTATGAAATTCAAGGGAAGGTATTTGTCCTTATTTCTGTTTTGGTGTGGGAGTAAAAGTAAGGGAGCAGATAGGGAAGAAGAGATTGAATATGTAAGGGGGATAGTGGATGACTGAAGGTTGTGCATGAGGCTCGGGGCTGGGTGGTTGGCTGTCACTGTTAGACCAGAGGATAAAGGTAAAAATAGGTGGTGGTAAATACATTTTTGGATGGACGGTTCAGAATTAAACACACACACACACAGACACACACACACACACACACACACACACACACAAACGAACCATTGAACACTGTAAGCGAAATCTAGAGAGAGGTTAAGATTGAAAAAGTGTGTGAGAACAGGAAAGTAGGAGACTGGGTTGGATTGTGTATTTTTTTTTTTTTCGGGATAGAATCTCTCTCTCTATCACCTAGGCTGGAGTGCAGTGGTGCGATCTCTGCCCAAGTAGCTGGGAGTACAGATGTGTGCCACCACGCCTAGGTGATTTTTGTATTTTTAGCAGAGATGGGGTTTCACTATGTCGGCCAGGCTGGTCTCAAACTCCTGGCCTCAAGTGATCTGCCTGCCTTGGCCTCCCAAAGTGTTGGGATTACAGGCGTGAGCCACCACACCCGTCTAGATTGTGAATTTAATGGAAGAGAAGGGCTGGTCTAGATTTAGAAGAGTCATTGCATGGAATAAAAGGGAAATTTTACCATGAGCAAATAAAAGTGAGCAAAGGACACGAAAAGTGAGCAAAGGACATGAGCAAAGGCCACCATGACTGGCCCCCCTTTCTTTTTAAAATCTGATATGCTCTTGGTTTCTAAAACACACTATTTTGTTTTTTCTATTCTTATTTCTACAGGTAGGGTCTCTTTCACATATTCTTTGATATGGTTTTGCTGTGTCCCCAGCCAGTTTTCTAAAAAAGACATACAAGTGGCCAACAAAAATACATAAAAATGCTCAACATCACTCATAATCAAAGAAATGCAATTAAAACCACAATGAGATGCCATTTTACAGCAGTCTGAATGGCTATTACGAAAAAGTAAAAAATAACAGATGGCAAGGATGTAGGAAAAAAAGGAATGCTTACACACTCTTGGTCAGATGTACAACCTCTATGGCAAACAGTATAGAGATTTCTCAAAGAACTGAAAATAAAACAGCATTCAATTCAGTAATCTCACTACTGAGTATCAACCTAAATAAAAATGAATCATTGTATAAAAAAGATATCTGCACTCATTTGTTTATTGCAGCACTATTCACAACAGTAAACTCATGAAATCAATCACGTGTCCATCAATGTTTGTCCATCAGGATAAAGAAAATGTGGTATCTATGTATTCTATACCATGGAATACTAAGTTACAAAAAAAGGGATGAAATCATGCGTTTTGCAGCAACATGGATGGAACTGAAGGCCATTATCCAAAGTGAAATGACTTAGAAACAGTCAAACACTGTATGTTCTCCTTTATAAGTGGGGGCTACACAATATATCCTGGTAACAAAACTTCACTTGCACCCCCTAAATCTATTTTTTAAACAGCCAAAAAAAATTGCCAATAGAAGGTCCCCATGGCTCTGTGAGGACAGAGACTCAAAAGTTTGGTTTCATCAATTTGCAGGGTCGGTTGACTTTCTCTAGCAGCTCTCAGTCCCTTTTCAGGAGGAAAAGTTGGATTGTTTCTAGTCTTTTGTCCAAAGATTAGACAATATTTGCAATGAGTGTGGCAGGATGATAAGATGTAGGTAAACTGAGGTACTGGTGAGAAGGGAGAGAGATAATCATCAGGTTCAGGTAGATTATAAAGCTACTGGTGAGAGGACACATACAGTGGGGTGGGTGGTGATGAGTCCAGGAGGGGACGGCTCTGGGGGTAAAGTCAAGGTCAGAGGGAAGAAAATCCTCTGAGAAGTAGAAGGTCAGGAGGTTGTGGTGAGCGTCTGAAACATTGTAATCTAGGTTCTCTGGAGCCTAAGCACATTCTTGAGGCCAGTATTGAACCAGACTAGTCTTTGAGCATAGAAAGAAGAGGAAGAACAAAATAATTATTTCTATCACAGTTAACTGTATCTTCATCAATGTCCCAGATCAATACAGGGGGATAAAGCTATGCAGTGGTTATGAACTGACAACTCACAAAACTCAGTGGTGATTCCTGTCCCTTTTATCTTATCATTTAAGGGAAATCTAGCTAAAAGTGTCCATTAATCAGAGCCTGGGAAGTGCTGACTATTTGAAAGGATGGAAAAGATAATTATTAGACATGCCCTCAATCACCACTCAAACATAATGTGACTATGAGCCATCACTGGTGGGAATATTTTCAAGGTGCTTGTACCACAGGAAATATCATATTACGTATTTATTTCAATATATTTTAACAAAATGCCGTGCAATGGAATAATTTGATACTAGGTGTAATGTTTAAAGATACGTCAAAGAGAGGATGACTTAGCCTAGAGGTTATGAAACACTATGGAAAAAATGGAAATCTTGGGCTGTTCTCATTAACTATTGTGGATAACCACTATATTTCCCAATGTGCAAAGTATGCAAATTGTGGAAGATTCACAAAAATTTTTTTGGAAAGTGGCAACAAGAAAGTAGATAAATAATTTTTCCTCCAGGGCAGATTTTTAGAGTTTACCTTGGTTTTCTATTGTCCTCTTAATTGTATCACCTACAACTCACATAAAAACTAGACGATACATACTCAATTTTGGTTTTTGTTACCTATCTGTCATTGTTGAAAGCTTCATTAACTTTTTTCATCGCAAAAGGATATGACCTTAGAATCCTGAAAGAGGAAAAACTACTCTGGCATTCTTGGATCATTTTACAACCTTATTCAGATTTTCTTTTTTTTTTAAACGTTTATTTTAGGTTGAGGGGTACATGTGCAGGTTTGTTATATAGGTAAACTTGTGTCACTGGGGTTTGTTGTACAGATTATTTCATCACCTAGGTACTAAGCTTAGTACCCAATAGTTATTTTTCAGATTTTCCTACATCTTTCTACAGAATTGGTGCTTTGACCTTAGGGAAAAAAGGGAAAAGCTTAACAACTGAAACAAGATCCATTGCCAATCTAAGCCACTTTTTAATGTATCTTGAACTGGGCTGGTGAAGTTCAGTAATTAGAATGATAAAAACATCATTTTCTTTGCCTTGCTGGCTTAGAGTGTTTATGTACTCTATGGGTTTAAGTTTTTAAAAAGTTCACCCTTGCACTTAAGTTTTCTGTTCCATCAGCAAAATTTAGCTGAGTTGGCCTAAAATATGCCTTCTGATGGAACGAGGTATCCTCTGAAGTACTGACCCCAAACTCTGCTGCTTAATCAAGGGCGTATACATTTTCTTAAAAAGACACTGTGTGACCAGTCGAATGTAAACGTTTAATAATTCAGAAATACAAGAGCGCAGCCTGCTTTGATTTAGTTCGCAACCTTCCAGCTGCGAAACTGCCTCAAGCAACAATGTAATGCAAGTTCCAGCCAACTTATTTTTTTTTTAATTAGGGAAAATAAAAATTTAAAAAAGTGCTTCTTAAACCATCTCAGGATCACAGAAGGACAGAAATGAATAGTTGGCTTTGATGAACCCAAAGCAGTGGGATGGTGACAGGAACTGATTGAAAAGCTGGTGACAGACTCCTAGAACCCTTGTCCTCACATGCTAATTTATACTACACACACTAAATTTCTTTTAATTTTTCTAACTCCAAAATTTTAGCCTTGCTCAATTTATTATTTCCAGTTGCCCTAGGACATTTTCAGTTACAGAAATGGATTTAGTCCCAATGAACTCCAGGTAGGGAACAGATTATGTAAATTCTGTTCCATACAGAACGGAATATATCTCTGCTCACCTCAAGCCTACCCCAAAGATAACTTGATGACATAGTTTCCATTCCAAAGAAGGAAGGACATTTAATTAAAGAGGCTTTAAATTGTACATTTCTCTGGTTCTCAATATAGTCAGGTAATTTTTTTGTAGAACCCCGTGGGAAATTCTTTCAGTGAGATGGAGCTGTTGGGCACAGTGAGCACTGAGGCAGACATGTTATTTCTGAAGGAAAATCCTCTCCGCAGATAGTTCAGAAAGGGAGTGAGAGCTTTAATGTTTGTCTTGTGGTTCTGTTTTGCTTTACTGCACTTTGTAATAAACACTCTGGTCGAAAGACCAAGTTCTGATGAAGTGGCACAAAACTGCATGTCATCCCATAGCCTTAGAAAACAAGGTCTCTGTGTTTTTATTTGTTTTTATTTTAAGCATAGCATAACGCGGGATCCCATAACAATCTTCAAGAATTGAACTGTAACAACACACAACTGGTGTTTGGATTGCCTATAAACCACAATAGAATAGCCACAATGCCAGCAACTTTCCTTCCTTCACTTCAGCCAAGCGTTTTAAAAGCTGTATCCTGGAATTGTAATGTAGAGTAGCATTGATTTCTGGGGTAAAAATGGTTTTAGAAGAAAATCACTGATTAGTTCTAATGCAGCGCAAGGTGCCTTAGACAGAAATTTTAGCTATTTTTACACCCAGTAACTAACTGCGCAATTGGGGCCAAATCATTTGAAGCCCTCCATTTAACAGATGGGAAGGTTGATATTGAAGGCAATGAGCTTCCTTACCTGTAAATGAAAAAAACTCAAAAACTTGAATTTGATGATCTATTAGACCTTTCTATAATTCTAAACTTTTTCTTTTTGCTTTGGGAGGGGTTCTATTACTGATGTAAAAAAATGATTGCTGAATACCCTCCATTATAGAAATCAATGACTTCTCAGGAAATATTTTTTTTTAATTCATAGGAAAATTAATAAATTAATAATATGTATTAACACAAAATGATTTGCTTGACTACCTCTAGAACTGATTGGGAAGAAAGGATGTGCAAATCTACTTCCTGGAAGATCTTGGAGACTAGGATACAGGCACATCTCATGACCATGCAAGAGAGTAATCAGATTCCTCATGGTAACGAGGAAGCGAGGCTCAGGAGTTAGGCGGTGTTCACTTATCACTTGTTGCCATGGATATTCACTAAGACACCTTTCCCTCTCCTGCAGAGAGCCAGAGCTGCTGTGGTGGTTTCAAAAAAATAAGAGCCACGCCTTGAGAATGGGCTGCTTACAGGCTGGTGGGAAGTCAGCTGGGAAGCACTGGAAGATGATGCATAGCTTATTTCCACTCAGACTTTGGATTATTTGTGAACGGCTCTCTGATTAGTTGAGAATTTATTATATGTCTATATTAATATATTTCCAGAACAAATTGGACAATTCGTCAAAGTCATTTCCAGCTTGGTCATTTCATGATCCTCAAATCCATGTTCAGTTAGCGTTTTTTTCATGTATATTCTTCATCTCTAATCTCCAGTTACAGATACAGAAATATTTCCCTGAGAAAGAACATTGGTATAGAGTGAAATTATATAAGAAGCATCCTTTACTAAATTGGAAACCTTATTTAACTATCATTTGCTGCTCACTTGCACACACGCCTAGCTTTATAACAAACAATAAGGACACCAATTATTTTAAGGAGGAATTGGTAGATTATTCTCTTGAGATTGAGCTGCTGAGGATGCTTCACCCAGTTCACATCCAAGTCTATGAAACCAAAATACACAGCTTTAATCCATCCAAGGTGATGGGCTCCATGAAGAGTAATTCTCCAGGCAGTAGAGAATTTTTAGGCATTAATATTATAGCTTGTGTTTGCAACAAGGTCAGGTGTTGCCATAAAGGCAAGTTAATTACTCTTTCTTGGATTAAAAAAAGGGATGGCCGTTGAGGCAGAGATATGGAGAGGAAGTTCTTTCACTCTGGGGGATGATTAAAGAAGGTGGGAGGGAGGAGAGGTAATCCTGGGCAATTGCATGACTAAGACTGAAAATCCCTCCAAATTCAGCTGCCCTAGGGGATCTTATAAAAATGGCTTTATATGGAAACTTGAATAATGTCTTAATTATAAGACTGAAGTTGTGGGTGGACCAAGCCTACAACGGCACAGAAATATCATAGTTGAAAGTGCAACCAAGGAGACATTTCTTCTCCCTATGGAGAAACTACCACAGACAAGAGATGGACGACAGTGGTGCTTGTGGATCCTTAAAGCACTCCTTGTAGTATCCACCAACCACAGCATGGCCTGGTACTCCGTGACAATACTGTAGAGTAGGGACCATACCTGGGTGGCTTATGTTCCCTGTGTTTCAACAGCGACACCATGTGGCAGCAATTATAAAGAAGAGTGGCTTGCATCACTGACAGAGCAGGTGTTCTGCTTCTCCTTCAAGAAGAAATTTAAGCATCCCTGGGAGATTTGAAGTTCTCCTAGGAAGGAGAATCCTAGGGAGAGAAGGGAACAAATGACTGTAATCCAAATATGCCATGCCACTATCTGAAAGGGACACTTTCCTTCCCTCCTCTTCAAAAAGAAGATAAAGAAATACCTATTTTCTTTCATCAGGAATTATCTCTCCACTCAACAGAATAAATCAGGATTCATCAATCTGAGGGCTCAGAAAGAACCAGTATGAAAGGCAAAGCAATTCTACAGCTCCAAACTCCAACGCCAACTCTATTCCCCAAATAATCTCTTTGCAATAAGGGCCTTGGAGTAGAAGCTAAAAGCTTAGGCTTTGCCTCAGATCTCCCTTGGATTAAGCCCAGGTTTGCTACTTTCTATCTATGACTTTGGAAAAGTTATTCACCTTTGGGCCTCACTTTTTCCACCTGTGGGATGAGAAGGAAACACTATGCCTCACAGAGAGATTTTGAGAACCTAATGCATTGATCCACATAAGTTTTTAAAAACTCTTCTCCCAGGCTGGAGTGCAGTGGTGTGATCTCAGCTCACTGCAACCTCTGCCTCCCAGGTTCAAGTGGTTCTCCTGCCTCAGCCTCCAGAGTAGCTGGAATTATAGACGTGCACAATGATGCCTGGCTAATTTTTGTATTTTTAGTCAAGACAGGGTTTGGCCGTGTTGGCCAGGCTGGTCTCGAACTCCTGACCTCAAGTGATTCACCCGCCTCGGCCTCCCAAAGTGCTGGGATTACAGGCATGAGCCACCGCACCTGGCCCTGACCCGTATAGTTTTTATACCAGTGCTGGATCCAGTAAACTGACATTCGCTGGATGTGCTTGTACTTTTATCTTTTAACAGTGTCTGGCTGTTTTCTTTGCTCTTGGGTTCTCCCTTATTTTCCTTAATTCAAGATTTTTGTATCATCCTCTAACCAGGTCTTGATTCTTGTATGATTTACTCTGTTTTAACTTTACATCTACAGTTCTGAAATGCACTCCAATGTGAAATTATACTTTCATTAGTGTTTTAGATTAAATGGCCATTGCTCAAAAGTTCTGGTGAAATGATAATGCAAGGATCACAAAGTTGAATACCTGCAGGGGCCAAGCAGGAATATAATTAATTAAAGCACATGGGAAGAGAAGCAGCAGCAGGGCCTGATATGAAAAGTGCGTTTTCCCTCTGTGGGAGCAGCCTTATCCCATCAGATGATTGTTGGCAGGTGGGGAAAGACCTAGTGTTGCCAAGTCTTCCATTTTTCAAGAAACGCAAGAAAGACAATTTTATAGTGTAAAAATCTCTAATCTTAAATATTAACCAGTCATCCGCATGTTTGAAAACACAATAGGCCAATCAAAGAATATTTGTGAGCCATGTCCGGGCCCTGCCCATTTGCAGCCTCTGCATCACTTTCCCAGGCAGATACAACTTTGGATGAATGCCACCTAGTGGTAAGAATTGTAATTAAGAGACCAATAAGAAACAAATGCTTTAGTGTACGATTCCAATGCTAAGGATGAAATGGTGACAGTTGTCTTTTAATCTTTTCTTAAGTAATTAGCCATGGATGCCCGTGGAGTCCATTAGCATTAACATCTTTAACCACAAACAGTGGTGCCATACTGTATTTCACTCTCATGACCCAAGTGGCTACAGAAGGGCTGTCCGGTAGTGCATCCATAAGAGCTCTTACATTCCAGTCTACGGTGTCTGGGAATTCTGGTTTTTTGTTTTTGTTTTTGTTCTTTTTTTTTGAGACTAAGTCTCTCTCTGTCGCCCAGGCTGGAGTGCAGTGGTGCGATCTCGGCTCACTGCAACCTCCGCCTCCCGAGTTCGAGTTGATTCTCTGCCTCAGCCTCCCGAGTAGCTGGGATTACAGGCTCACGCCACCATGCCCGGCTAATTTTTGTATTTTTGGTAGAGACGAGGTTTCACCATGTTGGTCAGGCTGGTCTCGAACTGCTGACCTCGTTACCCACCCATCTAGGCCTCCTTAAGTGCTGGGATTACAGGCGTGAGCCACCGCACCCGGCTGGGATTCTGTTTTTTAAAACTCTGGATCATCTGCTATTGGGAACTACTCTCCCAAAGCTATGTTCTAATTTTTACCTAGTCTAGAACTGATGTAAGGTGGGGATGAGGGAAACGGAAAGAAATCGTGGAGTTAATGATGGGTGAGAGCATCAGAAACAACTTACATACCACCTTTGTTCAATTCCTTTTCCTTTACCTATGCTAGCTCCTGAGGCTGAGTTTTCTTGTAACACCATCTATCTTAGTTTATTTCTTTGTATCTTAAAATATCTTTTTGCTTATCCATAAGGCACAAGATTATGGTCTTCCAATAAACCAGAGGTCAGCAAATTATAGCCTGTGGGCCAAATATGGCCTGGTGCCTGTTTTTGAATAAATTTTTATTAGAGCACAGGCATGGTCATTTGTTTACATATTGTCTGTGTATGCTTTCTTACTAGAATCGCAGAGGTGGGTAGTTGTAAGTTATGACTTATAAAGCCTAAAATGTTTACTGTCTGGTCCTTTACAAAAAGAAATTGCCAGCTCCTGCAATAGGATTTTTTTAAAAAAACAGTTTGCATAGCATATCTTTTCCTATCCTTTTGCTTGTAATCTTTTGGTATACCCATGTTTTAAGTGTGTCTTCTTTAAACAAAATATTGCTGAATTTTATTTAATCTAATCTTAATTTTTATTTAACTGGTCAATTCAGTTTAACTAGTATATTCAGGTTTATTTTTGCCATCCATTTTGTGGTTTTAAGTAATATTACTTTCCTTCATACTTGATTTTTTTTCATCTTTTCAAGGTTTCAGTAGTTTTTTTTGGGCAAAAATTCATATTACCGAATAATATTTTGAAGGGTTTATATTCCGTTTCTATTATTTGAATAAATATTCTTCAACATTTAATGTGTATACATGACTTTGCAAAGTTCAATGTTACCTTTATCCTTCACCTGGAAAGTACAGATTCTTAGAAGACTTAAATAACACATTGCCTCAGATCTAACATATTATTATTTCCCTATTTTAGTTGTGAATTATTTTTATATGCATGAAACAATTAGTAATTTTAATATTTTATATGGTCAGTTGTTGTTGATATTGACCCTAGTGTTTGTCAGTTCTATTTTTACCACTGTTTCTTGCTTCTTCGTTCTTCCTTTAGGTTGCATTTCTTTTTTCTGGAAGCACATCTTTTTAAAGATATTTACATGAAGGTCTACCATATATGAAATTGGAGTTCTAGAAGGGGAGAAGATGAGAATGAGGAAGAAACAATGTTTCAAGAGGAAATCTCTCAAGAATTTGCCAAGTCTGACCCAAAACATCAAGCAGTTGATTTAAGAAGTGTATAAGCCCAAGCTGGGTAAATACAATGAAAACCACACTTTGGCACACCAAAGTCAAACTGAGGGAAATCAAAACAATAATAAAACATTGAAAATGCACATTACATTCAAACCAACTACAAGAAGATAAATAGCTAATTTCCTAAAACAAATTATGGAAGCCAGGAAACAATTTAATGACATCTTTAATGATAAAATTACTGCCAGTTTGCAATTATCTGCCAACTAAAAATTTACTCCAGAATTGAAGGTGAAATAAAGATATTTCTAGATAAATAAGCCTGAGAGATTTCATCACTGACAAATATTACAGTAGGTACTATAGAATCCTCCAGGCAGAAAGGAAATGATCAAGAAAGAAATACAGAAATGGAGGAGGAAAAAGCAAATCAGTGATGTTGGTAAATATACGGACACATTTAAAATATTAATTATAAAATAACATTTTGTGATATTTACAATATATGTTGAATTAAAATGCATGACAACAATAACACAAAAAGCTAATAGGGGCTAATAGAGTTAAAAAATTGTAACACTTTCTCATTGCCTATAAAGTAATAAGAATCCAGGTCTAAATATATCTAAAACATCTCTTTCGATAGATGTAAAAATATAAGGTATAACTTAATTGGCAACATTTTTCTTCTGCCCAGAAGTATAGGAAACAATGGTATGTTTTACAACTGATTGCATCAATAAAATATGATTCAGAAAGTTTGCCACATAAAGTGATGACATAAAGAACATAAAGTGCTCCTTCTTTATTCTGGAATTGGAGCTTGCTATCTATTACTAAACACTAGTTATATTGTAACCTTTGGAAAGGATAAGTAACCGTTACATCAAGCATCAAGTAACGGATTCCTCTATTTCCATTCTCCCATTTTTTCAGATGTATGAATCTTATATACACATAGCAGCAGAGCAGCTGGAATGAAATAGTAGTGTGCATAGGATAATAATATTCTATAATTCATATCCTTGATAGAATATCCTGTAACTTTGTTGACAAATTTGTCACTCTTCTATTTTAAAGTCCAACTTCTGTTCAATTCTGTCCCATTGAGCAGTAAGCATCGATTGTGGGGGAGAGTCTGGTTTGTAAACTATATCCAGTGGCTAGGATTACATCTGTTCATAATTATATAGATCTGCCTGCTCAAAGTGGCAAAAGGAAGACATGAATGACACCTACAGAATCTCAATGACATAATGAATACCCTATATCTGCAGTGCAAGATAGGTTGTGCAGCAGGCCAGTTCCTTTAGACCCTACCATATTGCTATCACAGAGGAAAGGCTTGGGGCATAAACCTAATAGTTTTGGTTTTCTACAGTCTCAATCTAATGTTTCATTCCTCTGGCCTTGCTTATTTTATCCTCATTAGGTTCACACAGAGTTTAAATTTATTCTCCACCCAAAAACCCACAGGAATCAAGCAAATGTGTTTTGATGGATTTCTGTAGTTTCCTTTCAGAACCAGATGTTGGACAGCAGCCATCTTAGAAAAAACACTTGCTAGATAAGGCAGGTTAAAAAGGGAAGGAAATTTGAAAAATAAATCAATTGAAAAAAAAGTTGTTTAGCATATTCATATATAAGAAATTCAATTAGATATCAGATATTAATATTTCAAAGATTTGAAGTATATAATCACTGGAAGCAACATGGAGCTCCACTTACCAAGGTCAGCCTGACCATAGCCACTGATGGATGCCCCAATCTGCCAGCAGTAGCAACCAGCACTGAGTCCTTGAAATGGCATCATTCTCCAGGTGCACTATGCCTCAGAGAAAAAGAAATAATCAGACCTTTTGAAGATTACTGAATACTGGCTTTGAATTGACATTAATTCTAAGAGAATCAAAAGTCACCGTGGTCCACCAGTCAGAGTAGGGGCTTGTAGAGGTCAGGTGATCAGTGGAGTTTAGCTCAGATCCACTCCACAGTGGGCTAAGTGGAACCCTGCCTCCATCCTGTGGTAATTTCCACAATTCTAGAATGCTTAATTTGAATAGTTACATTGAATAAGTGGCAGAGTTCCCAGCAATTCTTTTTTTTTTTTTTTTTTTTTTTTTTTTGAGACGGAGTCTCGCTCTGTCGCCCAGGCTGGAGTGCAGTGGCCGGATCTCAGCTCACTGCAAGCTCCGCCTCCCGGGTTCCCGCCATTCTCCTGCCTCAGCCTCCCGAGTAGCTGGGACTACAGGCGCCCGCCACCTCGCCCGGCTAGTTTTTTGTATTTTTTTAGTAGAGACGGGGTTTCACCGTGTTAGCCAGGATGGTCTCGATCTCCCGACCTCGTGATCCGCCCGTCTCGGCCTCCCAAAGTGCTGGGATTACAGGCTTGAGCCACCGCGCCCGGCCCCCAGCAATTCTTATATGTTAGTGGCATCAGAATTGCTAGGAGAGCTTGTTCAAACACAGATTGTTGTGTTTCTGATTCTATAGGTCAGGAGTGGTATCCAGGAATTGCATTTCTAACAAGTTCTGAAATGATACTGATGTTGCTGGTATAGGTGTCAATCCTTAAGGAAGGCTTATTTAAGCCATGGGACCAATTAAATATTTTACTTTTGTATTAGTTTCTTGCCAGAAGTATATGAGACTACAGAGATGCTATTTGGAACATAAGTGATGAGATTATTTGAGTCCTATATCTGTAGATGCAAGAGTGATGAGGGAAATTTTAAAAATTCAGAAACTAAGATTCACATGTTCTTGTTAAGAGAGCCTCAGTAAATTTGAAATAAATGCAAGGTCTTTCACCCCTCTTATTTTCTTCTGCAATATGAAGAGCCTCTGAAGTCAGATGAACTAGGAATAAAAATTTTAAAAAATAGTAGATTATAAAATATTTTCAATAAGATTTTGATTAAAAAACTATGTATTTGTTTCCTGGGATTCCATAACAAACTATCACAAACTGGGTGGCTTAAAACAATGGAAATTTATTCCGTCACAATTATGAGTGCCAGAAGATTGAAGTCTGTGTGTCAGCAGGGCCATACTACTTCTCAAGGCCTTGGGGGAGATCCTTGCCTCTGCTCGCTCTTGGTAGGTCCAGACGTTCCTTGGCTTGTGACAGCACAACTCCAGTCTCTGCCTCTGTCTTCACTTGGCCTTCTTCCCTCTGTGTGTTTAAGTCTTCTCCTCTTCTTATAAAGGCTATTGTCATTGGCCTTGGGGCCCACCCAGTTATTCCACAATTATTTAATCTTTTAATTTCTTATATTTGCAAAGGCTCTTTTCCCAAATAAGGTCACATTTATAGAGTACCAGGGGTTAGGGCTTGGACATGAGATTTTAGAGGTAGTTATTCAACCCACTACAAATCATAATTTATTTAGCCTGTGAAAATGAAAACAAAATCTTTTCCACCAGATTGAGTATTCTTTAAAGATTCATGTATTTATAATTTTGAGAAACACAGAGTGTGATACACTTTTGCAATCAAACTACCATGTGGCTCTATATAGAAAAAAGGGAAAATGATAATGGTTTTCATACAATACTTTTGCTGGAAAATACTTTTGATATGTCTTACTGAAGCAAAGCAAAAGTAAACATTTGTGTGGTAGGTTGTCTGCAAAGTTGGTTGTCAGTGATTACTCCCATCCCAATGCATGTGTGCCTCTTCTCTGCTGCAAGAGGAACTTCTTTCCCTTTTCCTCTCCCTGAATTTTGCTTGGTCCTTTGACTTGCTTTGACAGATTGAATGCAGTTGAAGTAATTTTGTATTAATCATGGATGTAGGCCTTAAGAAGTTTTGGAGTTTCAATTTTTACCTGCTTGGAACACAGCTACCATTTGAAAGAGCCAAGTACCCTACTAGAGCGAGAGGCTACATGAATAGAGAAAGGTGCTGGAGGACGAACGTATTAGTCCTTTCTCTCACTGCTATGAAGAACTTCCTGAGACTGGCTTATTTATTTATTTATTTTTGAGACAGAGACTCACTCTGTCACCTAGTCTAGAGTGTGATAAATAACAAAATTTCAGCTCACTGCAACCTCCACCTCCCGGGTTCAAGCAATTCTCCTGCCTGAGCCTCTCAAGCAGCTGCGAATACAGGTGCCCACCACCACACCTGGCTAATTTTTGTATTTTTAGTAGAGACAGGGTTTTGCCATGTTGTCCATGTGGGTCTTGAACTCCTGACCTCAGATATTCCACCTGCCTCAGCCTCCCAAAGTGCTGGGATTACAGGAATGAGCCACTGCACATGGCCGATACTGGGTAATTTATAAAGGAAAGAGTTTTAATTGACTCACAGTTCTGCATGGCTGGGGAGACCTCAGGATACTTACAATCATGGTGGAAGTTGAAGGGGAAGGAAGGCACCCTTCTCACAAGGCAGAAGGAAGGAGAAATACTGAGTGAGGAGGGAAGAGCCCTTTATAAAACCATCAGATCTCATGAGAACTCACTCACTATCATGAGAACCACATGGGAGAAACTGACCCCATGATCCAATTACCTCCACCTGGTCCCACCCTTGACATGTGGGGTTTATGGGGTTCATGTGGATTGCAATCAAGATGATATGTTTGATAGAGATATAGACATAGCATGTCATTCTGCCCCTGGCTCCTCCAAAATCTCATGTCCTTACGTTTCAAAACAAATCATGGCTTTCCAACAGTCTCCTAAAGTCTTAATTCATTCCAGCATTAACCCAAAAGTCCAAGTCTGAAGTCTCATCTGAGACAAGGCAAATCCCTTCCACCTATAAGCCCGTGAAATCAAAAGCAAGTTAGTCACTTCCTAGATATAATGGGAGAGAGGTATTGGGTAAATACACCCATTTCAAATGGGATAAATTGACCAAAACAAAGGGACTACAGGCCCCATGCAAGTCCAATAGGGCAGTCATTAAACCTTAAGTTCCAAAATGATCTCCTTTGACTCCATGTCTCACATCCAGGTCATGCTGATGCAAGAAATGGGCTCCCATGGCCTTGGGAAGCCCCAGCTCCATGACACTGCAGGGTACTGCCCCCTTCCTACTACTTTCATGGGCTGACATTGAGTGTCTGTGGATTTTCCAGGTGCATGGTGCAATCTGTCATTCTGGGGTCTGGAGGACAGTGGGCTTTTCTCACAGCTCCACTAGGCAGTGCCCCGGTGGGGACTCTGTGTTGGAACTCCAACCCTACATTTCCTTTCCTCGCTGCTCTAGCAGAGGTTCTCCATGAGGGCTCCACCCCTGCAGCAAACTTCTGCCTGGACACCCAGGCATTTCCATCCATCCTCTGAAATCTAGGCAGAGGTTCCTAAACCTTAATTCTTGACTTCTGGACACTCACAGGGTCATCAACACCATATGGAAGCTGCCAAGGCTTGGAGTTTGCACCCTCTGAAGCAATGGCCATAGCTGTACCTTGGCCCCTTTTAGTCATGGTTGGAGCTGAAGCAGTTGGGACACAGAGCACCATGCCCTAAGGCTGCACAGAGCAGGGGACCCTGGACTAGGTTCAAAAACCATTTTCCCTTCTAGGCCTCCTCCAGATCTGTGATGGGAGGGACTGCTTTGAAGATCTCTGACATGCCCTGGAGACATTTTCCCCATTGTCTTAGTGATTAATATTTGGCTCCTCATTACTTATGCAAATTTCTATAGCAGGCTTGCATTTCTCCCCAGAAAATGGGTTTTCCTTTTCTACCACAATATCAGGCTGCAAATTTTCCAAACTTTTATGCTCTGCTTCCTCTTGAGTGCTTTACTGCTTAGAAATTTCTTCCACCAGATACCCTAAATCATCTCTCTCAAGTTCAAAATTCCACGGATCTCTAGGGCAGGGGCAAAATGCAGCCAGTCTCTTTGCTAAAGCATAGCAAGAGTGACTTTTACTCCAGTTCCCAACAAGTTCCTCCTCTCCATCTGAGACCACTTCATTGTCCATATCACTATCAGCATTTTGATCAAAGCCATTCAACAAGTCCCTAGGACGTTCCAAACTTTCCCACATTTTTCTATCTTCTTCTGAGCCATCTAAACTGCTCCATCCTCTCCCTATTATCCAGTTCTAAAGTTGCTTCCACATTTTTGGGTATCTTTATAGCAGTGCCCCACTACCTCGGTACCAATTTACTGTATTAGTCCATTCTCACACTGCTATGAAAAACTGCCAGAGACTGGGTAATTTATAAAGGAGAGGTTTAATTGACTCACAGTTCAGCATGGCTGAGGAGGCCTCAGGAAACTTACAATTATGGCAGAAAGCAAAGGGGAAGCAAAACTCCTTCTTCACAAGGTAGCAAAAAGGAGAAGTGCTGAGCAAAGGGGGAAGATCCCCTTGTAAAACCATCTGATCTCGTGAGAACTCACTCACTATCATGAGAATAGCATGGGGGAAACTGCCATCGTGATCCAATTACTCCCACCTGGTCCTGCCCTTGACATGTGGGAGTTATGGGGATAATGGGGATTAAAATTCAAGATGAGATTCTCGGTGGGAACACAGGCAAACCACATCAAAGAGAGACTAAAAACAGGGAAAGAGAGGCATGGCCAGTCCCACGACCTTCCAGCCACCCCAGCTAGAATCATGGGAGTTAAATTCTAGCTGCCCTGCCCCTGCCCAAACATTTATGGAGCTGAGAAGAGCTGAGATTTGCCCAAGCCATAGTTTTGGAGGTGCTTTGTTATGCAGAAGTAAATAACTGAAATAGTGTCTTCTAGGTTTAAACAATCACATACATCTAGTTCTTAGTGAAGATACAAAGTACAATCCCTTTATTGTAAAAAAATCCATTCTGACTTTTTTATTGTTATCATTTTCCCATAAGTATCAAAGGACTTTCTATGTTATTTCTATCAAAGTTATTTTGGCATGAACTGAGATGGTAAGACTTAAAAGGGTCAAGAGATAACTTTGTGAAAAAGGGCAGTTGTTTGTCAGGGGAGGATGTTATTATTCCTTTCCAGCTTGGCGCTTTTGCTAAGAATGGCTAGAAGACTGTAAATGTATTGGAGATACAGAAGTACATGAAAATAAAATAGTAAGGAGGTTGAACCTACTTTAGAAAGCAGAATTTCAATCCAAGGAATTTTGACTGAATAGTAAAGAACTATCATATATGAGTGATCTTAAGATATATTAGAAAAATTGAAGTTTTTCACTCAGACTGCCATTCAGTGTCTTCCTACTGCTCACCAATTAATTTGTATCTATTAGATTACTCTAAACATCAGAATCAGGGAATGGACATTAGGGTACCCAGAAGGAGGCTACTGCAGTGACCAAATTATAGGATAAATTCTAGGGATACACTGTAAATTAGCCAATGAAGAAGGAATGAGCCACAACTTCTGCACAGTCCTCCTTAAAACGAATTTCCTATTCCTTACAGTCATTGGGAGCAAGAGTCCTTGAGAATTTGGAGAACGGCAATGGAAGTTGCAGATACAGAAATCCAGTTAAAGAAACAGCTTCACAGTCTAGTTTTAATCATACTGAATTAAAGGTGGCATAAATATGTTAACAGATGACTGTGAAAGGAAAGGAGAAAAAAGACGTATGTATAGATTTTGGGTCTGTTTTCTGGCAATGCAAAGCAGTATAGCAGGTGGTTTAGGAAATGATCTGGAGAGTAATCAGGTGCTAATTCTGGCTCTGATACTTAGTAAGTCTGAGACATGAAATTACTATTCTTTGAATCAGCTTCATCATCTCTACAGAGAAGAAAATATAAGCATTTATCTTCTAGGATTGTCGTGATGATTAAATGGGCTAATGTATGTAAGGCATTTAGAGCAATGTCTGGTATTTAATATGTGTTATATAAATGTTAACAACTAATTATGTGCTTGTTGCCTCACCATTAACAATTCCTTGCTCTTGTTTAGAACAGAAACCTTGTGAATTTAAATATTGCAATGTTCTTAACTAAAAACATTGTATTTCCAAATCTTCCTTATATATACGGTTGGCAAAAAACCTATACATGAAAATTGTTCAATGTGACTTTGAAGAAAGTTCTTTATTTTTGGGCTTTAATGAGGTATAATTGATAAATAAAAATTGTACATATTTGCATACAGAGTGGTTTTAATATACATATTCATTGTTAAATGATTTCCGTAATCAAGCTATTCAATACATTAATATACTTAAGATCTACTCTCAGTGAATTTCAAGTATATGATGCATTATTATTAACTATCATCACCATGGTATATGTTAGATCTCCACAACTTACTCATAACTACAATTTTGTACTCTTTGACCCACATCACCTCATTTTCCCCACCCTAGATCCCTAGTAGCTATCCTGCTATTCTATGTTTCTTTGTTTCAACTTTTTAAAGATTCCACATCTGAGTGAGATCTTGCAATAATTGTCTTTCTGTGTCTGGCTTTTATTTACTTATTTATTTTTTTTTGCCAGTAAGTACTGATTGGAAACGTGTCTGGCTTATTTCAGTTAGCAAAATGTCTTGCAGTTTCATCCATGTTGTCACAAATGGCAGGATTTACTTCTTTTTAAAAGTTGAATAATATTCTATTCTCTATCTCCCTTCTCTCCCTCCCTCCCTCTCTCCCCTCCCCTCATCTCCCCTCCCCTTTCCTCCCCTCTCTCTCCTTGCCCTCTTTTTTGAGACAGCATCTCACTCTACCACCCAGGCAGGAGTGCTATGGTGCGATCACAGCTCACTGTAGCCTCAGACTCCTGGGCTCAAGTGATCCTCCCGTCTCAGCCTCCTGGCTTAGCCAGCGACCACGCCTGGCTAATTATTTTTATTTTCATAGAGAGAGGGTCCTGCTTTGTTACCTAGGCTGGTCTCAAACCCATGGCCTCAAATGACTCTACCAACTCAGCCTCCCAAAGTGTTGGGATTATAGGCATGAGCCACTGCACCTGACCCAGAACGTCCTTTCTAAGAATGTTCACTCTCTTAGCCTGCTTATACCCCTGTGGTGGTGGCCTGCTGCCTTAACAAGGAGTCTAAGCTCCTCTGCACAGAGTCTAAACCCTATCTATCTATCTATCTATCTATCTATCTATCTATCTATCTATCTATCGAGAGATGTATATATATCATATATATCTATTTTATATATATCATATATATCACAATTTCTTTGTACATTCATCATTTGATCGACACTTACATTATTTTCATATATTGGCTGTAATGAACATGGCAGTGTACATATCTCTTCAGAAGAGTGATTTTATTTCCTTTGGATATATACCCAGAAATGGAATTGGCAAATTGTATGGTCATTCCTTTTTAATTTTTTGAGGAGCTTCCATTATTCTAATGACTGTGGCAATTTACATTTCCACCAATAATGTATGAATGAAGATTTCCTTTTCTCTTTATCCTTGCCAACACTTACTATCTTTTGACTTTCTGATACTAGCCATCCCAATGGATATGAGGTGATATCTCACTGTGGTTTTGTTTTGCATTTCCTTGATGATTAGTGATGCTGAGTAACTTTTCAAATACCTGTTAGTCATTTATACCTCTTTTATAAAAATGTCTATTCAAGTCTTTGGCTCATTTTATAATTGGTGATTTGTTTTATTGCTATTGATTTGTATGAGTTCCTTATATATTTTGGATACCACTCCCTTATCATACATATAGTTTGCAAATGTTTTCTCACATTTGTAGGTTATCTTTTCATTTTGTTGATTGTTTCCCTTGCTGTGATTTAGTTTTATCCAGTCCCACTTATTTATTTTTGTTTTTCTTCTCTGTGATTTTGATGTCATATCCAAAAACTCATTGCCAAGACCGATGTCATGAAGCTCCCCTATGTTTTCCTCTAGATGTTTTACAATTTTAGGTCTTACGTTTTAAATGTTTGATTCATTTTGAATTGTTTGTGCATTGTAAGACAAGATTCAATATCTATTTTTTTTTGCGTGTGGATATACATTTTTCCCAACACTACCTGAAGAGACCATCTTTTCCCCATTGCATATTCTTGGCAACTTTAAGTTGACCACATATGTGTGAGTTTTTTTCTGGAAGTCTATTCTATTTGTCTTTTCCAATGTTTTAATGCAAATACTACGCTGATTTGATTACTATACCTTTGGAATCAAGAGTTGTGATATCTCCAGCTTTGTTCTTCTTGCCAAAAAACTGCATTAGCTATTCCAAGTAAATTGTAGTTTCATACAAATTTTAGAATTGTTTTTTCTATTTCCGTGAAAAATATCATCGTAATTTTGAGAGAGATTGCACTGGATCTGTAGATTACTTTAAGTAGTGTGAACATTTTGGCAATATTGATTCTTTTGATCCATGAAGAGTGAATATATTTTATTTGTGTCTTCTTCAATTTCTTTCATCAATGCTTTACAGTTTTCAATGTAGAGTTCTTTTATTCCCTTGGTTAAATTTCCTCCTAAGTACTTTATTCCTTTTTGTGCTGTTGTAAATGGGATTGTTTTCTTATTTTGTTTTTGCTAATAGTTCTTAATGTATAGAAATGCTACTGATATTGGTATGTTGATTTTGTAACCTATAACTTTATAGAATTTGTTTATCAGTCCTACAGGTTTTTTGTTTTTTTTTTTTTGACTGAGTTTTGCTCTTGTTGCTCAGGCAGGAGTGCAATGGTGCAATCTCAGCTCACTGCAACCTCCGCCTCTTGGGTTCAAGCGATTCTCCTGCCTCAGCATCCTGAGTAGCTGGGACTACAGGCACCTACCACTATGCCTGGCTAATTTTTGTATTTTTAGTAGAGACGGGGTTTCACTACATTGGCCAGGCTGGTGTCGAACATCTGACTTCAGGTGATCCGCCCGCCTCAGCCTCCCAAAGTGCTGGGATTTTGTGGTGGAATATTTAGGGTTTTCTACATATAAGATGATGCCATTAGCCATCAGAGACTATTTTATTTCTTCATTTCTAAATTGTATGTATTTTATTTCTTTTTCTTGCCTGACTGCTCTAGCTAGGACTTTCAGTGCTATGTTTAATAGAAGTGGCAAGAGTGAGCATCTTTGTCTTTTTCCTGGTCTTATTGGAAAAGCTTTAAACTTTTTGCCATTGAGAAAAATACTAGTTGTGGGTCTGTGGTATGTGACTTTCTTTTTTTGGTATCCATTTACATTCCTTCTGTACCTAATTTGCTGAGAGTTTTCTTTTTATTATGAAAAGATGTTAAATTTTGTCAAATGCTTTCTCTGAATCTATTGAGATTATCATAAGATTCTTGCTCTTTATCCTGTAAATGTGGTGTATCACATTTATTGATTTGCATATGTTGAACAATCTTTACATCCAAGAATAAATCCCACTTGGTTATGGTATATGATCACTTTTATTTGTTGTTGAATTCAGTCTGCTAGTACTTTCTTGAGGATTTTACATCTGTGCTCATCAGGAATATTTGCCTGTAGTTTTATTTTCTTACAGTGCTTTTGGCTTTGAAACCAATGTAATGCTAGCCTCATAAAATGAATTTGGAAACTTTTTTCTCTTCAAATTTTTGAAATTTTGATAGGGTTTGGTATTAATTCCTCCTTAAATGTTTAATAAAATTCAACTGTGAAGCCATCACTGAGTTTTCCTTTGGCAGGAGACATTTTTTTTTTTAAATTAATGATTCAATCTTCTTATTATTGATCTGTTCAGATTTTCTATTTCTTCATGATTCAGCCTTGGTAGGTTGTATGTTTCTAGGAATTGCTTCTTCTAGGTTATCCAGTTTCTTCCAGGTTATCTAATTTTCTGATGTAATTGATTATGACAGTCTCTTATACATTTTTGTATTTTTGTATTATCAGTTATAATTTCTCCACTCTCATTTCTAATTTTATTTGAGTCTTCTCTTTTCTTCTTAGTCTAGTGAAAAGTTTGCCAATTTTGTTTTCCTTTACAAAATGCCAACTCTAAGTTTTATTGATCTTTTCTATTGTTTTTCTGGTCTCCATTTTATTTCTGTTTTGATCTTTGTTGTGTCCTTCTTTCTATTTACTTTGGGCTTATTTGTTCCTTATTTCTAGTTCCCTGAAGTGAATCATAAGGCTGTTTGAGATCTTTCTTCTTCTTTAATGTCAGTCTTTTATTGCTATAAACTTTCCTCTTAAAACAACTTTTGCTGCATTCCATGTTTTGGTATGTTGTGTTTTCATTTCATTTGTTCCAAAATATTTTAAAATTTTTCTTATATTAATATATATACACACATATATTACATGCATATTATATATGTATGTTATGTGTATGTAATCATTATATAATGACCATCTTTGTCTCTGTTTATAGTTTATTACTTAAAATCTATTTTGTCCAATATAAGTATATCAACCACTGCTCTCTTTACAATTCCATTTGCATGGAATATCTTTTCCCATACCTTAACTTTTCGTTTATATGTGTCCCCAAAGCTGAAGTGAGTCTCTTGTAGGCATCACATAGTTGGGTCTTGTTTTTTGTTTTTAATAAACCCTTTCAGACACTCTGTGTCTTTTAATCAGAGAATTTAATCCATTTACGTTCAAGGTGAGAATTGACAGGTAAGGACATACTATTGGCATTTTGTTCATTGTTGTCTAGATCTTTTGTTTCTATTTTCTTCTCTCTCTCTCTCTTTTTTTTTTTTTTTTTTAGACAGAGTCTTGCTCTTGTTGCCCAGGCTGGAGTGCAATTGTGTGATATCGGCTCACCACAACCTCTGCCTCTTGCCTCCTGGATTCAAGTAATTCTCCTGCCTCAGCCTCCTGAGTATCTGGGATTACAGACACGTGCCACCATGCCTGGCTAATTTTTGTACTTTTAGTAGAAACGGGGTTTTGTTATGTTGGCCAGGCTGGTCTTGAACTCCTGACCTCAAGTGATCCACTCACCTCAGCTTCCCAAAGTGTTGGGATTAAAGGCATGAGCCATCACATCTGGCCTCTCTTTCAATGTTTCTTGAGATTTCATACTTTTCTGCAGTGATTTGCTTTAATTATTTTCTCTTTACCTTTTGTGTATCTACTATAAGTTTTTGTTTTCTGATCACTATGATGCTTATCTATAACATTTTATAGTTATAATAGTCTATTTTAAGTTGCTAATTTCAATTTCATTCAAAACTTTACATTAAATTTTTTACTCCACCCCCATATTTTGTTTTTGATGTTACTTTTACATATTTTTATATTGTGTATCTATTAACAAATTAGTTTTGGTGTAGTTATTTTAATAGTTTTGTCTGTTAACCTTTATTCTAGAGATATAAGTAATTTATATATCACTATTATAGTATTAGGGTATTTTGAATTTGAGTAATCCTTTTGCCAGTGAGTTGTATACTTTCATGTTTTCATGTTACTAATTATTATCCTTTAATTTCAACTTGAATAATTCCCTGTAGCATTTCTTGTAAAGCAGGTCTATTGGTGACGAACTCTCTGTTTTTGTTTGTCTGGCAAAGTCTTTATTGTTCCTTTCTTTCTACAGGACAACTCTGCCAGGTAAAGTATTAGCTTTTCATTTCTTCTCCTTCTGAAATTCCTGTAAAATAAATGTTAGTTCTCTGTATGGTGTTGCATACATTCCATAGGCCTTCTTTATTCTTTTTCATTGTTCTTTTCCTTTTTCTCTTCTAGGTGGATATTTTCACATTCCCTGTCTTTTACTTCACAGATTCTTTCTTCTTCTTGATTAATCTGATGTTGATGCTCTTCATTGCATTGTTTTTTAATTTCATTTTTTGTATTCTTTAACTCTAGAATTTTTGTTTGGTGCTTTTCATTTCTATCTCTCTGTTGATTTTCTAGTTTTGCTTGTGTATTGTTTTCTTAATTTAATTAAGTTGTCTGTCAGTGTTTTTTTGCAGCTTGTTGAGTTTCCTTATAGTAATTTTGAATTATTTGTCATGCACCTCACAAATTTCCATTTCTTTGGGGTCAGCTATTAAAATATTATTGTGTTCTCTTGGTAGTGGCATGTTTCTTCGTTTTTTTTCATGTTTATATATTTTTAGATACATAATTACTATAGTGTTACAGTTACCTATAGTATTCAGTACAGTAACATACTGCATGGGTTTATAGCTTAGGGGCAATAGACTGTAACATATAGCCTACATTTTAGTACATTTTATCATCTAAGTTTGTGTAAGTACACTTTATGATGTTTGCACAACACTGAGGTCACCTAATTATGCATTTCTCAGAAAATATCCCCATGTTAAGTGACACACAACTGTAATAGAAAAATAAGAGAGAAAAAAGCACTTCCTAACTAATTTCTATGAGACCAATATTTTCCTAATGGCAAAATCAAAGACATCACACACAAAAAACTATAGGCCACAGATCCTTACAAATATAGATTCAAAAATTAGACATATATGCCAAACTACACTAGCAAACTGAATCTAACTGAATCTGAAAGGATTATATACGGTGACCAAGATGAATATTTCCAGGAATGCAAGGGTATTTCAATGTAAGAAAATCATTTAGCATAATATATATCACATTAATAAAACAAATAAAAATCACCACATGATTATCTCAATTGATTCAGAATACTTTTTCCATTTTAGATTCTTTTTCTACTTTCTTGATAGTTGTATTGGTCTGTTTTCATGCTGCTGATAAAGACATACCCAAGACTGGGAAGAAAAAGAGGTTTAATTGGATTGGACTTACAGTTTCACATGGCTGGGGAGGCCTCAGAATCATAGTGGAAGGCAAAAGGCACTTCTTACATGGTAGCAGCAAGAGAAAATGAGGAAGAAGCAAAAGCAGAAACCCTTGATAAACCCATCAGATCTCATGAGATGTATTCACTATCATGAGAATAGCATGGGAAAGACTGAGCCCCATGATTCAATTACCTCCCCCTAGGTCCCTCCCACAACACATGGGAATTCTGGGAGATACAATTCAAGTTGAGATTTGAATGGAGACACAACCAAACCATATAAATAATGTTCTCTGATGTACAAAATTTCTAATTTAAAATAAGGTGTAATTTATCTGTTTTTTCTTCTGTTGCTTCGTAGCATTTATAAGAATTGACTACCAAATCCAACATCATGACAATGCATTCCTCCTAAATTTTCTCTTAAGAGTTTTACAGTTTCAGCTCCTATATTTAGGTTCTTGATCCAATTTGAGATAATTTTTGCATATGATGTGAGGAAGGGATCCAACTTTATTCTTTTGCATGTAGTTATCTAGTTGTCCCAGCACCATTTGTTGAAGAACAAGTTTTCAGAAAAAGCACTTGACAAAATTCAGCATACTTTCATGATAAAACTACTTAGAACACTAGAAATAGAATGTAACTTCTTCAACATAATAAAAGGCATTTATGAAGAAAGAGCACACAGCTAACATACTCAGTGGTGAATGACTGAAAGTTTTTCCCCTAAAATCAGGAACAAGATAAGGATACCTGCTTTCACCACTGTTCTTCAAAATTGTACTGGAAGTTCCAGCCAAAGAAATAATGTAAGAGAAAGAAATAAAAGGCTTTCAAATTGTACAAGAAAAACTAAACTTCTCTATTTGCAGATGGCATGATTCTATATAGAAAAGCCCAAAGAATCTACAAGAACTACTAAAGCTATATAAATAACTCAGCAAGATTGCAGGGTACATAATTGAAACACAAAATTTAGTCTATTTCTACACACAATGAATAATGTGAAAAGAACTTTTAAAAATTTTATTTACAATAGCATCCAAAGGAAGAAAATTTATGGTATAAATTTAACCAATGAGGTAGGATACTTGTACACTGAAAACTACAAAACATTGTTGAAAGAAATGAAAGAATACCTAAATAAATAGATAGGCAACCCTTGTTCTATATTGGAAGACTTACTGTTGTTGATGGCAGTAATAATCACAGCTATATACAAATTTAATCAATCTCTGTACAATTTCTGATGATCTTTTTTACAGAAATGGAAAAGCTAATTTTCAAATTCACATGTAATTTCAAGAAATCCTAAATAGGATTATTATTATTACCATCAAAAATAGCAAGTTTTCCTCAGTATAGAACAAGGAGTGTCTTTCTATTCATTTAGGTATTCTTTGTATTTTTCTCATTTCCTTCAGCAGCGTTTTGTAGCATTCAGTGTACAAGTATCCTACCTCATTGATTAAATTTATACTTTTTCTTTTGGATGCAATCAAAGACAACATTGAAAAATAAGAACAAAGCTGGAATAATTACACTTAACAATTTAAAAACTTACAGCAAAGGTACAGTAATCATGACAGTGTGGTACTGGCATAAAGATAGACATAAAGACAAATGGGATAGAATTGAGAGTCAAGAAATAAACCAATATATCTGTGGTCAATTGATAATGGCATGAAGACCATTCAGTGGGGAAAAAATAGTTATTCAACAAATGATGCTAGGGGAACTGGATAACTACATGCAAAGTAAAGTTAGATCCCTTCCTCACACCATTTGCAAAAAATTAACTCAAAGTGAATCAAGAACCTAAATATAAGAGCTGAAACTGTAAAACTCCTAAGAGAAAACTTAGGAGGAAAACATCATCATGATGTTGGATTTGGCAATCGATTCTTATAAATGGTACAAAGCAACAGAAGAAAAAGATAGGTAAGATGGACCTTATTTTAAATTAGAAACTTTGTACATTAAAAAACATAGTCAAGAAAGTAAAAAAAAAAAAAAAAGAAAAAAAACTAAAATGGAAAAAAAATTATAAATTATATATCTGATAAGGTCTAGTATGTAGAATGTCTATAAAGAGATCTTCTATTACAACAACAAAAATATGAGCAACCTGTTTTAGTCTGCTGGGGCTACTCTAACCAAATAGCTTAAGCTGGGTAATTTATACACAATGGGAATTTGTTCCTCACAGCTCTTGATTAAAGATTAAGGTGCCAGTAGATTCAGTGTCTGATGAGGGACTATTTCTCATGGATGGCACCTTTTATATGTCCTTACATGGTAGAATTGGCAAGGAAACTCCCTCCAACCACTCTCATACTTTGTTTCCCAAAATGCTTTACTTCTTAATATTATCCCATTGGGTACTAGGTTCCAGCATATGAATTTTAGGGGGATGGTAACATTCAGACCATAATACAAACCAAACAAAAAATATGCAAAGGACTTGAATAGATACTTCTTTAAAGAAGAGGTACAAATGACTTATCTGGGAGTGATGGTCTGCACCTGTAATCCCAACTTCTCAAGAGGCTGAGGCAGGAGGATCACTTAAGCCCAGGAGTTCAAGATTGCAGTGAGCTGTGCTTGTACCACTGCATTCTACCCTGGGCATCAGAGCAAGACCCTGTCTTTATTAAAAAAAGAAAAAAAAAAGAAAATATACAAATGGTGAGCAAGGACATGAAAATGTGTTCATTATATATAAAAATATAATAATATTCAGAATATAATAATAGGTTGTTATTATTATATCATAACATAATATAATAATATAATAACAACAGAATATTATACAGAATATATACCACAATTTATTTATTCATTCTTCTGTTGATAGACATTTCAGTTGTTTCCACAATTGGCTGCTGTGACTAGTACTACAATGAGTTTAATATGAACACATTATTATTACATAATAACAGAATGGGAATGGATTACTGATATATATGCTACAATATAGATGAACCTTGAAAATATTATACTAAATGAAAGAAACCAGGCACAAAAGATCATATATTATAAATATGATAAATTCAAGCAGATGGAATAAGGTCATTTAAATATGCATAGTAATAATTTTCATATTTATTATCTATTCTAATATTCAGTTAGATTGCTGTAATGTAATGTTCAATATATCTAAGGTACTGTTTTTAAAACATAAATGATGCTTGGCTTGGACTGAAGGGACTGAGTCAATAGGAGAGAGAATCAGAAGATTTGTATTAATGATTTCTAAAACCAGACAAGAACCCTAGACAATTGTTGTCAGGCTTTTCCCAGTTGTTTTCTACTGGCACAAACCAACAATGTTTATTAAAACAAGCACATCTGATTCTGCCTTGGCAATCCATACACATTGTCCTTTTTCAACTCCAAAGGATCATCTGTGATTTTTGCTGCTTGTAGTTTATTCTCTAATTCACTAGTTAAATCCTTTTTCATAGATATATAAGCAGATTAGGAAACTTAACTGTCATGTGAGAAATTACAATGGTAGTCTTCAAGCTACCCCAGAGACGCTCACAGACTAAATTAAGATACTTGAATCATTCAGTTTATTAAATCAGTTAGAAACACAGAAAGAAGAAAGAGAAATGGGAGGTTAACACATCAAGACTAAAATGCAAACAGGGCAGAAGGACCACACAAACTAAAGTTTCTTTTAATCCATGTTTATATGATCTGCCTTCTCTGCTGCATTAGAATTCCTTATTGATCTTGGGGTAATGAGGACCAGAGTGGAATTATAAGGACCAGAGTTAAAGGTAAGCAAGAAGGCTCAGCAAATGGAAAGTGTTCAGAGTTAACAATATACACAATTGCTCTAGCCAACAGACGTAGGAACAAGTAGTGTCTACAGCTGTTGTTCACCATCTAGCTTGGTGAGATGCTATCAATTTTATTTGTACTTTTGGCCAGAATGTGTGTCAATCTGTGTGGTTATTATAAGGTGTCAGAAATGTTGAGCGCTTAATATGTCTAATTTATCATTATATCATAAATATTAGGTGACTTTTGGTCCTTCAATCCTTGCTGCTTTATCTATGGTCCATGTCCCATATATTAATATATGGCTTATCTGTGTTAAGTCACATAAGGACTTCTGACCATGTCTTATAAGACACTTGCTTATTCATTATTTATACCTATACATTTGGTGAGTTTCACCTATGTCTTACAAACAACTAATTTATTCATTATCTATGTTTAACATGGATTTTAAGTTTTATTCATCCTATTTTTTTCCTGTATTCCATAACAAAATGAAATAGTCCCAGTTAATGCTTTAAACACACGTTGTAATAATTACTGGAAAATGTCACTTAAATATGATTAACTATGTCTAAAGCATTACATGTATTATACTTGTAATATAACTCACTTCAGGATTTTATCTGATGAATACAAATGAGATTACATTAAACAGTGATAAACTGCATTTTACCGGCTAATGCTCTTGCCTCCCTAATACAGGACCTCATCCTATCCAAATTTTCTGGCAGGTAATTTGGGCGGTTCTCAGGGTTCCTCAGGTACATTCATAAATAGTCTGCTTCATCTGAGCACTGTGCTTCTCTAGTGGATAAAATGTACTCATGTGTTTCAGGTATGAAACACACTTACTCTTTAGAAGGTGTATGAGCCACCAACACAGATACTTACATTCTATTGTCATTTAGCATTTATTTTAAGTTCTCTTCATCCATCTCTCTGAGGTTCTCAGATATGAGTCCAGTGTGGAAGCTAGGTAAAACCAGATCTCAATGATTCTGAGTGATTCTAAGCATAGTACAGTGTCTGGGTAGCCTTACTAGATCAAGCGCAATCTTGAAGCTTCCTTAAGAATCATTTTTTAAAGGTACCATTGCTCTGTTCCAATGAGCATCTTGGGGTTTTACTCCACTGATTCATTAGGAATAACTCTTTAATTGTGTAAATGGCTGGCTTTGGCTGAGACATTCCACATCCACACATATATCACAAAATAAGTATTCAAAATCTTTTTAACTACCTTGGATGATAGGTAACATCACAGTTGAAAACCTAAGTTTCTACAGGGGTGAAGAAACTTGCCCAAGTGTTATAGTCCCTGCTAAGCCTGTCATGCTTCCTCTTAATTCTTATAATACTGAATGTGACTGCACATGTGCTTATATCATCTAGAAGTGACTGAGGATAGGAGATGTTGTTGCTAACATACAACCTCCTAACAATAAAGCAAGATGGCAGTAGTGGAGAAACAAATTGTTTCTGGAACCTGATGGTTAGCTCCAGGTGAGGGGGCTTGTACCATCCTGTCAGGCTGTTGGTTGTAGTACAGGTTGCCATTAAGTTGGTGAGCAAAAATTGGACAGATGATCAATCTGATGTTGGTTTCAAGGAGACGCTTCCATGTCTTCTATGATCCTTGACAGCAAGGAAAAGAAAATGTTTATAAGACCTTATAAATATCACAGTTTCTATCCTTTAGCCACAGCTGTGATTCTGTTGACTGTTAGAAATTTTGTACCCAAAGACTAACAATCATTATCTGACTAACGGAAGTTTTAGAATTAACAAAAAGAACTCTAAATAGTGGCCTTCTCATAAAGACCTATCTACTTGGGCATGGCAGTTTGGAACCTAAAAAATGGTCTATTTCCTTTGAGAAAAATTTTGGACCAAGATGCAACATTTAATGAGATCCCTGGAACTCAAAGTCTATGGCATAGTTCGGAACAATCAAATTAAATATGGTTTGAGGTTTTGCAATAAAATCTCATATGATCTTACGCAAAATATGAAACTCCCTTCCCAAAGTCTAGGAAAGAACGTAAACTGCCCCCCCCCCCCCCCCCCCCCCCCATCCCCCCCCCCCCCCCCCCCCCCCCCCCCCCCCCCCCCCCCCCCCCCCCCCCCCCCCCCCCCCCCCCCCCCCCCCCCCCCCCCCCCCCCCCCCTTTTTTTTAATGTTACTAAAAAATAGGTTAAACCAAACCAAAGGAAACAGACAGTAGGATGGGAGGCTCTGCCAACACTTGATGGACTGGAACAGATAGTCACATACATTATCATTTTCCAAAACATCCTCTCTCCTGGAAGCCAATGTTACCACTTGGCCTTCCGAAGGCCGTGTGACCAGCCATTAATAACAAACTCAGATCAACCATATCCTATAAAGTCTTAACCCTTGAATCTCACAACAGTACCATTTAAAGATGAGTTGGCATATTTATTTGCTGAAAAAATTTGAAGATCTAAGGTAGCCTAGAGGAAATTTTTTCAAGGGACATATTTCTTTCAGAAGTTATGTTGTCTGCTTTCAGAAGGACCTGAGACTCTTATGTTTTATGTTCAATAATTCAGGGATGGCATTTACCATTTCATTGTGTGTATTGTAGCTCAAAGGTACTTCCATGATAAGAAATGAGGTTGAATGTTAACTTTCCCATATCAGAAGATGACCGTTAAAAATTTGCCTTGCATTTTAAGCCAATCACAATAATTTTTAAGAAATTCTTTTCTGCATTCAAATATACCTCAATCAATTTTTTTTAAAAGAGGCATTTTATGTAAACACGTGAAATAAAAATTGTATTAGGTACTAAAACGCTAGTTTTTCCTCTCTAGATAAACATTGCACTTGAGATTTTAATCGATGTCTTAATTTAATCGTAAAAGTAACTCTGCTATGCAACATAGAAAGTTGGAGAAATCAAGCCCCAGAGAGGCTAAGTAATGATTCCATTCAGTATAGGGGCTTGGTTTATGCAATGAATGTCTCCTTTTCCAGCAATACCCATAATATTCCCAGGGAAAATATAATCAAATTTTCTTTGAAATCAAAATATACATTTCCCAGTGAACTTCTTTTTCAATTTTTTTTGTTGTGGTAAAATTCACGTAATGTAAAATTTACCATCTTAAGTAAGTCCAAAACTTATTGAACTTAAAGCAAGTCCAATAACATTAAATATGTTCACAATGTTATACAATCATCACCACCATCTATCTCCAGGACTGTTTCATCTTGAAAAACTGTAACTCTATACCTATTAAGCAATAATTCCTCATTCTCCCCTCCCTTCAGCCCATTACCTCCATCATTCTAGTTTCTGTCTCTATGTATTTGACTATTCTAGGTGATATGGTTTGGCTCTGCATCCCCACCCAGATCTCATCTCCAATGGTAATCCCCATGTGTTGAGGGAGGAACTTGGTGAGAGTGATTGGATCATGGGTGTGGTTTTCCCCAGTCTGTTCTCATGATAGTGAGGGAGTTTCATGAGAGCCGATGAGTTTAAAGTGTGGCACTTCCTCATGCTCTCTCTCTCTCTCCTACTGCCTTGTTAAGAGGATGCTTTCTTCCCCTTCACCTTCTGTCATGATTGTAAGTTTCCTGAGACCTCCCCAGCCATGCAGAACTGTAAGTCAATTAAATCCTATTGTTTATATATTACCCAGTCTCTGGTAGTATCTTTATAGCAGTGTGAAAACAAACTAATACAGAAAATTGGCACTGGGATAGTGGTGTACTGCTATAAAGATAACCTGAAAATGTGGGGGCAACTTTGGAACTGGGTGATGGGCAGAGGTTGGAACAGTTAGGAAGGCTCAGAAGAAGATGGGAGGATGTGGGAAAGTTTGGAACTTCCTAGAGATTTGTTCAATGGTTTTGACCAAAATGTTGATGGTAATATGGACAATGAAGTCCAGGCTGAGGTGGTCTCAGATGGAGATGAGGAACTTATTGGGAACTAACATAAATGTCACTCATGCTATGCTTTAGCAAAGAGACTGGTGGCATTTTGCTCCCAGCCTAGAGATCTGTGGAACTTTGAACTTAAGGAAGAGGATTTAGGGTATCTGGTGGAAGAAATTTCTAAGCAACAAAGCATTCAAGAGGTATCCTGGCTTATTCTAAAGGCTGTCAGTTATATGCATTCACAAAGATGGTTTGAAACTGTGACTTATGTTTAAAAGGGAAGTAGAGCATAAATATTTGAAAAATTTGCATCCTGACCATGTGATAGAAAAGAAAAATGCATTTTCTGGGGAGGAATTTAAGCAGGTTCAGAAATTTGCATAAGTAATACAGAGCCAAATGTTAATAGCCAAGACAATGGGGAAAATGTCTCCAGGGCATGTCAGAAATCTTTGCCGCAGCACTTCCCATCACAGGCCCAGAGATCTAGGAGGGAAAAATGGTTCCATGGGCTGGACCCAGGGTCCTGCTGCTCTGTACAGCCTCAGGACTTGGTACCCTATGTCCCAGCTATTCCAGCTCCAGGCATGGCTAGAAGGGGCCAATGTAAGACTCAGGGTGTTGCTTCAGAAGGTGCTAGCTCCAAGCCTTGGTGACTTCCATGTAGTATTGGGCCTGCAGATGTGCAAAAGACAAGAGTTGAGTATTGGGAACCTCTGCCTAGATTTCAGAGGATGTATGGAAATGCCTGAATGTCCATGCAGAAGTCTTCTGCAGGGGCGGAGCCTTCATGGAGAACCTCTGCTAGGGCAGTGCAAAAGGGGAATGTGGGATTGGAGCCTGCACACAGAGTCCCCACTGGGACACTGCCTAATGGAACTGTGAGAAGAGGGCCACCATCTTCTAGAACCCAGAATGGCAGCTCCATTGACAGCTTGCATCGTGCACCTGGAAAAGCCACAGGCACTCAATGCCAGCCCATGAAAGCAGCCAAAGGGGCTGTAACCTGCAGTGCCACAGGGGCAGAGCACCCCAAGGCCTTGGGAACCCACCCCTTGCAACAGTGTGCCATGGGTGTGAAATATGGAGTCAAAGGAGATCATTTCAGAGCTTTAAGATTTAATGAATGTCCTGGAAACATTTACCCAATCCCTGTACCCTCATTTTATCTTGGAAGTAATTAATTTGCTTTTGACTTTACAGACTCATAGGTGGAAGGGACTTGCCTTGTCCCAGATGAGACTTTGGACTTGGACTTTTAAGTTAATGCTGAAATGAGTTAAGACTTTGAGGGACTATTGGGAAGGCATGATTGCATTTTAAGATATGAAAAGGACATAAGCTCTGGGAGGGGCTAGGAGTGGAATGACATGGTTTATTGTTCCCTACTCAAAACTCATCTCTAATTGTAATCTCTATGTGTTAAGGTTAGGATTTGGTGGAGGTACTTGGATCATGGCGGCAGTTTCCCCCACGCTGTTCTTGTGATAGTGAGGGAGTTCTCATGAGAGCTAACGATTTTAAAGTGTGGTGCTTCCTCGCTCTCCTTCTGTCTCTCCTGCCACCTTGTGAAGAAGGTGCTTGCTTCCCCTTCCGCTTCTGCCAATATTGTAAGATTCCTGAGGCCTCCCCACCCATGTAGAACTGTCAGTTAATTAAGCCTCTTTTGTTTATAAATTACCCAGTCGCAGGTAGTATCTTTATAGCAGTGTGAGAACAAACTAATATGCTACGTATCTCATAGAAATAGAATCATGTGGTTTTAGCCTTTTGTGACTGAATTATTTCACTTAGCATAATGTCCTCAAGGCTCATTTATGCTTTAGCATATGTCAGAATTTCCTCCTTTTTAAAGACAAATAATATTCCATTGTATGTACATATAACATTTTGCTTATCCACCTATCTATTGAGGAACACTTGGGTTATTTTCATACTTTAGCTATTGTTAATAACGTTACTATGAACAGAGTACACAAATATCTCTTCAAGAATGTGCTTTCAATTCTTTTGAGTTTATAGCCAGAATTGAAATCATTTGGCATTTAAAAACATTTTTTTTGAGAAACTGCTATGCTGTTTTCCCTAAAATCTGTACCATTTTACATTCCCACTAACAATGCACAAGGGTTGTATTTTCACCACATCAAAGACAACACCTGAACACATGTTATTTTCTGTTTCTGTATATATAAACAATATATATTATAATTATATGTTATATTATAATATATATAATCACATGTAACCATCCTTATATATGTGATTACATGTAATAATTATACATCTAATATTATTGCATATAATATAATATTCATGTAATTATGTAATATACATGTAATATTATTGCATTGTAATAATACAGTATGTATAATATACATACATAGTAGCTATCTTAGGGTGTGTAAGGTGGTATCTCATTGTAGTTTGGGTTTACATTTCTCTAATGATCAGTGATATTGAACTTCTTTTTCATGTGCTTATTTGCTATTTGTACATCTTTGAAGAAATGTTTTTGGAGGTTCTTTGCCCGTTTTTAATCAAGTTGTGTTTTTGTTGTTGAGTTGTAGGAGTCGTCTATATATTCTGGAATCTAATCTTTTATCAGACATATGATTTGCAAGTATTTTCTCCCATTGCATAGGATGCTTTTTCACTCTGTTTGTAATGCATGTTGATGCATGAAAACTTTTAGTTTTTATGAAGTTAAATTTCTGTGTTTTTTTGTTTGTTGCTTGTACCTTTGGTATCATATCTGAACAATTATTGCCAAATACAATGTTGTGAAGCTTTTTTCCTGTTTCCTTTTGAGAGTTTTATGGTTTTAGCTTTAATGATTAGTCTTATCCATTTTGAGTTAATTTTCAGTTTTATGTTAGATAAGGGTTTGAATTCATTCTTTTGTAGGTGGATATCCAGTCTTCGTATTATAATTTTTTGAAAATACTTTTCTTCCTTCATTGGTAATCTTGGCACCCTTGTCAAAATGAAATCTTATTTTCATATATGCAAGGGATTACTTCTGAGCTCTCTGTTCTATTTTATTGGTTTTTGTGTCTGCTGTCTTTATGCCAGTATCACAGTATTTATTACTGCAGCTTTTGAAATTAAGTTTTGAAATCAGTAACTGTGAGTCCTCCAGATTTCTTCTTCATTTTTAAGATTGTTTGGGCTGGCCAGGTGCGGTGCCTCACAGCTGTAATCCCAGCATTTTGGGAAGCCAAAAGCAGGCGGATTGCTTGAGCCCAGGAGCTCAAGACCAGTCTGGGCAACATAGTGAGACCTCTTCTCTACAAAAAATTAGCTGGACATAGTGACACATGCCTGAAGTCTCAGCTACCTGGAAGTCTGAGGTGGGGGTTTGCTTGGGCCTAGGAGGTCAAAGCTGCAGTGAGCTGAGATTGCACCACTGCACTCCAGCCTGGGTGACAAAGTGAAATCTGTCTTAAAAACAAACAAATGAAGATTGTTTGGGCTATTAAGGGTCTTTGAGATTTCTTAATAACTTTTAGAATAAATGTTTTTATTTTTACAAAAATTTATTGTTGGGATGATTACATTTAATCTACAGATTGCATTGAGTATTACTGACATCTTAACATTATTAAAACTTCCAGTCCATGCCTGTAATCCCAGCACTTTGGGAGGCAGGTGGATCACAAGGTCAGGAGTTGGAGACCAGCCTGGCCAATAAGGTGAAACTCCATCTCTACTAAAAATACAAAAATTAGTGGGGCATGGTGGTGCATGACTGTAGTCCCAGCTACTAGGGAGGCTGAAGCAGAAGAATTGCTTGAACCTGGGAAGCTGGAAATTGCAGTGAGCTGAGATCGTGCCACTGCACTCCAGCCTAGGAGACAGACTGAGACACTATCTCAAAAAATAAAAAAATAAAAAATAAAAAAAAAGCTTCCAGTCCATGAACATGGTGCATATTTCCATTGATTTTTCTTCTTTAAATACTTTTGGCAGTGTTTTCTAGTTTTCATTGTACAAGTTTTTGCCTCTGTCATTAAGTAAATTCATAAGCTTTTTAAAGACTATAATAAATGGAGTTGTCTCAAATTTCCTTTTCAGATTATTCTTTGTTATTACATATTACTGCAACTGATCTTTGTGTTAAATTTGTATCCTACTACTTTGCTTAATTCACTTATTAGTACTTTACTTAAGAGATTTTTTGTGTGGAATCTTCAAAGTTTCTACGTATGGAATCATATCATCTGTGAACAAATGTACTTTACTTATTTCTTTTTAATTTTGATAACATTTACTTCATTGTTTGCTTAATTGCTCTGGCTAGGACTTCTAGTATGATGTTGAATAGAAGTGGTGAAAGCAAGCATCTTTGGTTGGTTCCTGATCTTAAAGGAAAAGTTTCCAGTCTTTTACTACTAAATACGGTGTTTGCTATGGGTTTGTCATGTGTGGCTTTTATTATATTGAAGTAATTTCCTTTTATTCCTAGTTTGTTTTTATTTATTCCTAGTTTTTATGATAAATTATGCTGAATATTGTCAAATATTTTTTATCAATTGAAATAATTATGTAGTTTTTGTCCTTTATTCTGTTAATGTGGTGTGTTATATTAATTGATTTTTTTTTATATTGAACCATCCTTATATTCCCAGAATAAATTTTACTTGGGCATCATTTATATTATTTTTAAGATGTTGTTGAATTTAGTTGACTAGTATTTTGTTGAAGGTTTATGCATCAGGTTTTGTAAAAGATATTGGTATGTAGTTTTCTTTCCTAGTATCACCTTTTTCTGGTGTTGGCATTATGATAATGCTGGTCTCATAGAATGAGTAAATAAGCAGTCCCTCCTTTTCAAATTCTTATAAAACTTTAAGAAGGATTGTTCTCAGGAAATACAGATAATTCCTACAAGATTCTACAGAAGAATATCATCCCTAAGACACATAATCATCAGATTTTCCAAGGCCGAAATGAAAGAAAGAATGTTAAAGGCAACTAGAGAGGAAAGGCAGGTCACTTACAAAGGAAAAACCACAAGGCCACCTACAAGCTAAAATCCTACAAACTAAAAGAGATTGGGAGTCTATGTTCAACATTCTTTAAAAAAATGGTCAACCCAAAATTTCATATTCAGCAAACTAAGCTTTTTAAGTAAAGGAGAAATAAGATCCTTTTCAGCCAAGCAAATGCTGAAGTTTACCATGAGACCTACCTTATAAGAGTTTTTGAAAGGGGGACTAAATATAGAAATGAAAGACCACTACCAGCTAATAAAAACCCCCACATTTAAACACACAGACCAGTGTCACTACAAAGCAACCATGCAAACAAGCCAACATAATAACCAACTAACAACACAATAACAGGATCAAATCCACACATATCAATACTAACTACTAATCTTGAATGTAAATGGGCTAAATGTTCCACTTAAAAGGAACAGAGTGGCAAGCTAGATAAAAAGCAAGATCCAATGGTATGCTGTTTTCAAGAGACCCATCTCACATGTAATGACATATACAGGCTCAAAATAAAGTAAGGAAAATATACCAAGCAAGTGGGAAACAGAAAAAAGCAGGGGTTGCAATCCAATCCTAATTTCACGTAAAACAGACTTTAAACCAACAAAGATAAAAAAGACAAGGAAAAGCATTACATAATGGTAAAGGGTTAAATTCAACAAGAAGACCTAACAATCTTAAATATATATGCACCAAACACAGGAGCACCCAAATTTATAAAACAAGTTTTTAGAGACCTAAAAAGAGACATGGACTCCTGCACAATAACACTGGGAGACATCAACACTCCATTAACAGTATCAGATCATTGAGACAGAAAAGTAGCAAAGATATTCAGGACCAGAACTCAACATTGAACCAAATAGATTTGATGGATCTCTACAGAAATCTTCACACCAAAACACCAGAATATACATTTTTCTCATCGCCATATGGCACATTCTCTAAAATTGACCACACAATTGGACATAAAACAATCTTCATCAAATGCCAAATAACTGAAATCATACCAAACACACTCTTGGAGCATAGTGCAATAAAAATAGAAGTTAAGACTAAGAAAACCACTAAAAACCGTGCAAAAATTAAGCAACATGCTCCTGAATGACTTTTGGGTAAATAATGAAATTAAGGCGGACATCAAGATGTTCCTTGAAACTAATGAGAGGAAAGATACAGCATACCAGAAGCTCTGGGACACAACTAAGGCAGTGTTAACAATGAAATTCATAGCAGTACATGCCCACATCAAAAAGTTAGAAAGATCTCAAATTGGCAACCTAACATCACAGCTGAAAGAATTGGAGAAGCCAGAACAAATCAACCTCAAAACTATCAGACAACAAGAAGTAACCACAATCAGAGCTGAACTGAAGGAGATTGAGACACAAAAACCATTCAAAATACTAATGAGTCTAGGAGTTGGTTTTTTGAAAAAAATTAATAAGATAGATGGACCTCTAGCTAGACTAATGAAGAAGAAAGAGAGTCCAAATAAACACAATTAGTAAGATGAAGGCAATATTAATACTGACCTTACAGAAACTACTATGAACACTTCTATCCACACAAACTGGAAAACCTAGAAAAGATGGATAAATTCCTGAACACATACTCTGTCCCAAGACCGACCCAGAAAAAAACTGGTTTCCTGAACAGACCAATAACGAACTCTGAAATTGAATCAGTAGTAAATAGCCTACCAACCAAAAAATGTCCAGTACCTGATGGATTAACAGCCAAATTCTAACAGATGTACAAAAGAGAGATGGTACCATTCCTACAGAAACTATTCCAAAAAATCAAGAGAAGTGACTCCTCCCCAACTCATTCTATGAGGCCATCATCATTCTGATACGAAAACCAGGCAGAGACACAACAGCAACAACAAAAAATTATAGATTGATATCCTTGATGAACATAGATGAGAAAACCCTCAATAAAATACTTGCAAACCTAAACCATCAAATTAGCACATCAAAAAGCGAATTCACCACAATCAAGTAGGCTTCATCCCTGGGATGCAAAGTTGGTTCAAAATACAGAAATAGATAAATGTGATTAATCACATAAACAGAACTAAAGACAAAACCCACATGATTATCTCAGTAGATGCAGAAAAGACTTTCAATAAAATTCAACATCAATTAATGTTAAAAACTCTCAATAAACTTGGTATTGAATGAGAATATCTCAAAATAATAAGAGTCATCTATGACAAACCCACAGCCAACTTTATACTGAATGGGCAAAATCTGGAAGCATTCCCCTTGAAATCTGGCATAAGACAAGGAGGCCCTCTCTCACCACTCCTATTCAACATAGTATTGGAAGTCCCAGCCAGAGCAGTCAGGTAAGAGAAAGAAATAAAGTGCATCCAAATAGGAAGAGAGCAAGTCAAACTATCTCTGTCTGCAGTCAACATGATTCCATATCTAGAAAACCCCAGTCTCAGTCTAAAAATTCCTTCATCTGATAAACTTCAGCAAAGTTTCAGGATACAAAATCAATGTACAAAAATCACTAACATTCCTATACACCAGTAACAGCCACGCTGAGAGCCAAATCAGAAATTAGATCCCATTCACAATTGCCACAAAAGAATAAAATACCTAGGAATACAGCAAACCAGGAAGTTGAAAGTTCTCTATATTGAGAATCACAAAACACTGCTCGAAGATATCAGAGATGACACAAACAAATAGGAAAACATCCCATGCTCATGGATAGAAATAATCAACATCATTAAAATGGCCATAAGGCTCCAAGCAATTTACAGATTCAATTATATTCCTATCATACTACCAATGACATTCTTCACAGAACTAGAAAAAAACTATTTAAAAATTCATATGAAACCAAGAAATAGCCCAAATAGCCAAGGCAATCCTAAGCAAAAAGAGAGAAGCTGAAGGCATCACATTACCCACTTCAAGCTATATTACAGGGCTATAGCAACCAAAATAATATGGTACTGGTACAAAAATAGGCACATAGACCAATGAAACAGAATACAGAGCAAGAAATAAGGCTGTACACCTATGACCACCTGATCTTTGACAAAGCTGACAAAAACGAGCAATGGGGAAAAGACTCCTTATTCAATAAATGGTGGTGAGATAACTGGCTAGCCATATGCAGAAGACTGAAGCTGGACCCCTGCCTTATACTATATACAAAAATCAACTTAAGATGGATTAAAGACTTAAATATAAAACTGAAAACTATAAAAACCCTGGAAGACAATCTAAATCATACTATACTAGACATAGGAATGAGCAAAGATTTGAAGACAAAGACAACAAAAGCAACTGCAACAAAAGCAAAAGTTGACAAACAGGATCTGATTAAACTTAAGAGCTTCTGCACAGCAAGAGAAAGACACTATCAACAGAGTAAGCAGACAAGATACAGAATGGGAGAAAATATATGCAAACTCTGCATTTGACAAGGGTGTAACATCCAGTATCTATAAGGAACCTAAATTTACAAGAGAAAACCAAACAACCACATTAAAATGTGGTGAAAGGACATGAACAGACACTTTTTTTTGTTTTTTGTTTTTTGTTTTTAAGATGGAGTTTTGCTCTTGTTGCCCAAGCTGGAGTGCAGTGGCACAATCTTGGCTCACTGCATCCTCTGCCTCCCGGGCTCAAGCGATTCTCCTGCCTCAGCCTCCCGAGTAGCTGGGACTACATGTGTGAGCCACTGCCCAACCAACAGACACTTTTTCAAAGAAGACATACATGAGGCCAGTACGCATATAAAAGAAAGCTCAGTATAACTGATCATTAGAGAAATGTATATCAAAACCACAATGAGATACCATCTCACTCCAGTCAGAATGGCTATTGTTAAAAAGTCAAAAAATAACAGATACTGGTGAGGTTGTTGAGAAAAGGGAACATTTATACCCTGTTGGTGGGAGTACAAATTATTTCAACCATTGTGGAAAGCAGCACGGCAATTCCCCAAACAGCTAAAAGCAGAACTACCATTCTATCCAGCAATCCTATACCCAGCATACCCAGAGGAATATAAAACATTCTACCATAAAGACACATGTATGTGAATGTTCATTGCAGCACTATTCACAATAGCAAAGACATAAAATCAACCTAAATGCTCATCATCAGTGACAGATTGGATAGAGAAAATGTAGTTCACAACCACCATGGAATACTATGCAGCCATAAAAAACAAGACTATATCTTTTGCAGAATTATGGATAGAGCTGGAGATTCTTATCCTCAGCAGACTAACCCAGGAAGAGAAAATCAAATGCTACATATTTTCACATATAAGTGGGAACTAAATGATGAGAACTTATGAACGCAAAGAAGGGAACAATAGAAACTGGGGTCTACTTAAGGGTGGAGATTGGGAGAAGGGAGAAGAGCAGAAAAGATAACTATTGGGTACTGGGCATCATACCTAGATGATTTAATAATCTGTACAACAAACTCTCATGACATAAGTTTACCTATGTAACAACCCTTCACATGTACCCCTGAACCTAAAATAAAAGTAAAAAAAAAAATAGACACTCAGTTGAGCACATTAACTGTTCACATTTGCAAACAAATCACTATGAGGAGGATTTGGTATATACAACAGATGAAAGAATTAATAATTCAAAACCCAAAAAATACAGGAATTGAAATAAAACATTGATGGATAAATTAAGTAGTAGATGAGAAGAGATAAAGAAAACTGATACATTGAAATGATGGTCAATAGATACTGTGTCTGCAATTTTTTCACATTTCTCCAGTTAGCTCTTTCTTCTGATACAATAATTAATTTATGCCTTCACCACTCTCACCAGGTTTCTTAACCATCACAGCTCTGTGCTCATTCTTTAGTTCATAGAAAATGAGATGACTACATTAAAAGCTCTTCAAAATGAAGAAAAACACATTGAAAATTAAAATGTAAATACAGCCTGAAAAAGATTTGTAATATTTATATTGAGAAATTGGCTACTTTTAATGTAAAGAAAATGGTTGGCTGGGCACGGTGGCTCACGCCTGTAATCCCAACAATTTGAGAGGCCGAGCCAAGTGGATCACCTGAGGTCAGTAGTTCGAGACCAGCCTGGCCAACAAGGTGAAACCCCGTCTCTACTAAAAATACAAAAATTAGGCAGGTGTGGTGGTACATGCCTGTAGTTCCAGCTACTCAGGAGACTGAGGCAGGAGAATTGCTTAAACCAGGGAGGCAGAGGTTGCAGTGAGCCGAAATCATGCCATTGCACTCTAGCCTGGGCAACACAGCAAGACTCCATCTCAAAAAAAGAAAAAAAAAATGGTTAGAGATAAATAAAAAAAAAATGATTTTAATTTTAAAAATAGAAAAAGAACATGATGATCCATATGACTGGCTAAGGGTTGGATGAGACCCTTTTTCATCAGTTGATCTACCCAGCTCTGAGCACAGAAGGGACTTGCTTGGCAAGTACAAAGGGAAATTGTTTTTCTCTGCTGCTGGCAGAAATGAAAATTGTCTTCCAAACAAGTTGCACCAATTTAGATACATATTATCAGAATTTTAAATTTAATTCCACTTTTAGGAACCCATCCAAAAAGTTTGGAACTGATTTTGGCTCCTAATTTTATAGGAGAAAGTCAAGATAGAACATAAAGCTGAAGACTGAAGTTAAGTAACAAGTATTTCTAGAGTTGAGGATAAATGAAATAAGACAGTCAAGAGAGACAAGAGATGTTCAGGCAGGTAGATGGAAACTAGAAAGTGCAATGCCAAGGAAATCAGAGAGAAAAGTGAAATTTCAACAGGAAGTCAACCGTTAGTATCAACTTTTATAGAGAATCAGATAACGTGATTTTCAAGCGGATGAAACTGGCTAACCCTTAGAAACTGATATTGGAATACTGTCTCAAACTTTTTTAACACTTAATATCATTTTCGGAAATTGTAAAATGCATCTGGTACTCACCAATGGTTTAAACCTTGATGAGGAATACATAAACACATTTGCTTTTGTCTTTTAAAAATCTCATTTTCAAATCAAAACCAAATGCAAGATGGATCTAAAATCTGAATCTCAGGCTCTTAGACAAGGCAATACTGCTTTGTTATTTTGCTTAGATAGCCCATCAAAATACAAAACATTCAAGAAGTCAGCTGCTGCTATAAAGGTCATTTGGAAAGCCCAGAGAAGGACCATGTGCTGCTGCTGGGAAAGGAAAATTGTCCTCTGGGCTCGTGAGCTGGTGTGTTTGTCTGCTGAGTGGCTTCAGTGGTTTTATCTGTTGCTAAAAGAGCCAGAGAAAGGGATAAAACAGGACTGTAATCTACACCACAATGAGCTGAAGAACAGTAGCCAAGTGAGTGTTTTGTTTGTGTGCTGCCCCCTCTGGCACATTGAATTGGTGCAGGAATTGTATGAGTTTTTAATCATCATTCAGATAGGAGTGATCCAACCTTGGCATTCATTGGGTTTTTATACAGCTTGCTAATAACCCAAAAGTGCTAGCACCTGCAACTCCCAAATAATAATTTTCAAAGCATAGCGATAGCATAGCATGAAGGTTAACTACCTCCCACAATCTGACATCACATATACATTCATGGAATAGTCCCAGAGAAAATACTAGATAGAACTGATTTTTGCTTTCAGTTAGACAATCTCTCTGCAGATGGTCAGCATCCACAGATTTTGATATATGTGGGGGTCCTCGAATCAATACCCTGCAGATACCAATGGATGTCTGTACTGATTCCATTTTAGATCACAAAAATAGGCTGGAGATCTGTCATGGTTTCGAGCTTTGAAATTCAGATGGGCTCTGAGGTTCAAACACTGGACATTGAAAATTCTCTTCTCTTTTTTTCGAGTCTTTTTCTCTTGTTCCCGAAAACCTCAGGGATTAATCTAAATAATAAATTATAAGGGTATTCCATTACAAATATCAAACTGATTAGCAAAGATGACAAAAAGAACAAAACTCAATCTTTATGGAAACATGAGGAAGTAGATGTCTTTTCTTTAGTAAGTGAGAAAACTGTCCCGTATCTTTAGGAGGAAAACAGTGCAATAGGAACCAAATCTGTAATTTTCTATTGAGTTAACATTGATGTTGGTAGGAATTTACCCTAAGGATCTAATAAGGCAAGTGTATAAATCGCTAAGATGTACTATAAGCTTTAAAACAACCTACATGTTTACCAGTAATGGAATTGTATTCCACTGTTTAGGTGTTGTTGATTTTATGTCCTTTAAAATGTTGTGGGAGCATATTTGACATAGAAACATGTTGTGTTCTTTTTCTTACTGACAGTTGAATATGAAAAAAATTTAAGACCTCAGAAAAATTGAATGAATTGCACAGAACACACGCATGTAACTATACCTAGATTCTTTAATTAAACTCTTACTATACTTGCTTTATCACAGATCTATCTGTCTATCTCTGTCCATCCATCAATCCATCTTTTTTGTAATGCATTTCAATATAACCTGCAGATATCACTTTACTTCCATCTAAATAGTTTGTGTATGATTAACTGATATCACTATTTTTTACACTTTTCTAGGTAAAATTCACATAAATGAAATGCACAAATCCTAAGCGAATCATTAAATGAATTTTGACAAATGCATACACCTGTATAATGCAAACCCCTGTCAAGATATAGAATGTTACAATCACCTAGAAAGTTTCATTGCCTCTTTCTCACTTTCTGCCTTGTCCTGCCACAGCAAACACTCTTTCAATTTTTCCATCATAGATAAGCTTCACCTGCTCTAGAACTGCGTACCAGTGGACTCATGCAATGTGTACTCAACATGTAAAGCTTTTTTCACTCAGCATTATTTTTTGAGATTCGTCCGTATTGTTTGTATATAGGTGGCTCATTCCTTTGTACTGCTAAATCCTACTCCAGTGTATAAATGTACCACTGTTTATCCAGTCTCCTGTTGAGGGACACCTGGGCTGGGAAAGGTGTAATGTGCAACGTGTAATGTTTCCTTAAATGATCAATATCACAACAGGGAATCCCCTGGGTGGTAGATTTTGGAGACCAACTTTTCTACTTACATGCTTTCTAGGTCTTCTGCAATTAGCTTTCAATAATTAACAAATAATTTACCCTTTTAAATTACTAGACTGCATGTGGTATACTGTAAGGAGCTGATAACAGTCAACATTGAGCTATAAGCCAAGTCTCCTTCCCTGAAATCATTGGGAAGAACAAAAATGTAATGCTTGGCTGGAAGAGCCACCACAGATGACCGTCTCCCCACAGAAGCCTGTAAAATCACCAAAGTGCTGTCTGTGGAAAAACATCTTGTGAAAAACTCTTTTCTAAACAAAGACTCAGACTGGAGTCCTGTGCCTGGATTAGAAAGCCACCTCGTAAAATCTCCCAACGTTATTTTTTCTCTTTATTACAAAGATGGTAAATTGACCTTTTCTTGTTTCTTAGGGAGAACAGGAAGAAAAAAGAAATAAAGTATTTTACTAAAGGTGATTGAGAATAAATAATGAAGAGGGGAAGCAGGAAATCTAAGCTTCTATGAAAGGGCAAAAAAAAAAAAAAAAAAAAAAAACTAATGCCAACTAAATGCATTACCTCATCTCATTAAAGCCATGTGAGATGCAGAGGGTACGTTTTGGTTTCACTGACAGAGTGGAAGTAGTCAAGTGATGTGACTTGGCAAAAATCATGAAAAGTGGTAGCTTATTATTTGTGAACCATAAGTCTTGTGCCTTTATTCATAAAGCAAAATTCTTGTGCCTTTATTTGTAAACCAAAACTCTCCCTGATTTATCTGAAGACCCTCAACTGTGTAATTAAGTTTACATTTTTTAAAAGTTATATCTTAATTTGAGGCATGGTGACTTTTGTTTGTCATTGAATCCAAAAGGCAAAACAGGGGTCATTTGCAATGAACAACTACCTTGGTGGTGTTCAGGTGGATTCCCAGAAGCTCAAACCTTCCTGAGGGACCCACATAGCAGAGATCCCAGTTGTCGGAAAATGGGGCTGGAGGCTGAGGAGCCAGTTCTGATTTTTCTCCCTGTCCTCTCCTACTCAGAAGGAGAATGATTCAAGAGCACAGGATTACTGATGGGGAACCTAGACTTTCTCACTTTTGATTTGAAAGTCAAGCCATTGGGTGAAGCTTAGTTAGGACCACAGTGAGGACCCTTGGACACTGTGGTTCCATGGCGCCCCAGACCTCCTTCTGCACTTATCCCTTTTTATACAAAATGAGCCAGGATGAGGTCTTTGGCCAATCTGCTGTGTGAGGGCCTCAGAGAGCAGGCCTGAGCCACAGGAAGACCAAGGGATCCTGCAGTTGCCTGGGCTACTCTTCCAAGAAGGCCTGAGAGAAGGATTACTTGGCAGAATAGTAGGCAGAGCCCTGGATGTGGAATCAGAAGATGACTTTCAACCCCAGGGATTAAGGGCTTACCTCTTGAAGGCTCAGTTTTCCAATATAGGTTGACAGTATACCAAAGAAAATACTTTACTATGTTAAAGAACTTGCTACAGATCCCAGTTTTAATATCCTCAGTTAGAACAATTTACTCAGATTTTTCTTAAGCACTCATTTACTTAACACTTTGTGTTAGGCATCAATGATCATATAAAGACAAATAATTTAATGATTGAAAACTTAGACTTTAGAGTCCAACTATCTCAGTCTGACTTCCAGCTCCACTTCTGGTAAGTGGAGAGAGATTGGAAAGTTATTCAACCTGTCTCTGCTTAGTTTTCTCATCTGTTAAATAAGAATGACTAAAGTTCCTTTCTCAGGGTTATTGTGAATATTACATGAGTTGATATTTGTAAATGACTTACTACAGCTCCTGGCCAGTGAAAGTGCTATCTAGTTTGCTATTATTAACGTTATTAACCATGATACCTACTTTGAAGACAGGAATGATTATAGAGATGAGAATAACAATATATTCAGCTGTTTTCTGATAAAGTTATTAGTACAAAGGATACAGTAGTCAACTTGTGTATGAGCCAGAAAGTTAATAATAACTTACTTGAAATTAGAAGTAATCAATCAACCAAGAATAGCTATGGATCACTGCCTCCCTCCCCACCGGAAAAATGTAAAGAAGCTGTTAATCTGTCCAGGCATTTCAGGTCTGGGCTGATGCAGTGTCCTGTTCTGGAATAGGATCCACCAGGGCCCCAAAGCTCCTAAGTAAATCCCTTCAACTCCAGCTACCACCATAAGTAGCATGGGTGAAGTGAGGAGCAATCCCAGGGAGAGAGCTGTGGGCCCCTTGTGGTGGCCCCCTTGGGGGTCAACTACTCAGCCCAGGCCAGCTGTCCGTGTAGTCCTCTCTCTTTTCAGAAGCACAGTAATCTATGCTGGCCTTTCTTGTTGGACCTTCCCTTTCTTTTCACAGATTCATTTCTCCAGAGGGAGAGATTAGGAAGAATAAAAAAATTGCACAACTCTTTCCCTTTCCGCCTTTGCTAAAATTATCCTGATGCACTGGCCACAAAATACCAGTAACTCAAGAAGAGGAGTCTGGCAGGAGTGTGTTGGGACAGAAGATAAACACGAGGACCAGTTGGAGAAGGCAGGGCAAAATCAAGAAGGCAAACCAGAGTCAGAGACCAGCTGTCAGCACCGCACTGTCTAACAGGTGGCAAGGGTATGGATACCTGAAAGTTAAGCCAAAAAAGAGAAAAAGCAGAGGTAATTATTTCTAGGGTAATTTTTTTTAAAGTCATATTTTTAAAAAAATATAATCAGACTGCATTCACAATTATCCTATGGGATTTCTTAAAGATACAATTTGCTAGGTTTGACACAGTATATATATATATTCAGTAACAAAAATATTTTATATATCTATAAATATACATTTACATAAATAAACATACTTTACTATTGAGTTTTATGAAGAAAGTTATAGACTCCCAAAAAATCATTAAAAACATACAATACTAGTCTTTCAAGGGAGAGGAAATTCTTAGTTTTTTCTCCCTAGATGAAGTTAACCATTATGGACAGACAGTCCATAGAGAGAAGCCCATAGAAGCACCATGAGGTTGAGTTAAGCAGCAGGGTGAGGTGGTGGGGGGTCTGGAAGCAGGATGACAGACCCCATGTGGCATCAGGATGGAGTGCCATCTCTCTCTTGACCCAGGTGGCTACCCAGAGCTCATTCTCCTTAGTCCTCACTTGAAGGTGCAGAAGCTTTCCGTTACAAACTCCATTGCCTTTCTCAATGTCAAGGCCCCAACATTTTTTAAGAAAGTCTTATGGGTGTCTTGGGCCATTGAAGAGAAGGAAGTTCTGATTGAGGACACCTGCGATTGGACTGTCTTAGCAGACAGTTCTTCCTGCTAAATGATCAACAAGTGATAGATGAGTGTTCATTTTTGCATGATAGCCAGGAGAACAATCAAAGTCCTCCTAAAGAGCTGTCTTAAAGGTAGTGGGCCCTGCAATTATTGGCTCGCTTGGAATGGACTGCCATGTCTCTGGCAGAGGCTGGGCCATCTTCCAACTCCTTTGCATCTGGTCCCTTCAGGTGTGGTCCCCTTGCATGGGGGCCCACTGACTTCCTCCCAGGTCATGTGCCCTCCCCATCCCAGGCCTAGCTTCCCTTATGGGGAGATGGTGGTGGGGTTTTTCATTGAATTCCCTCGTAGGATAATATTAATGTCATAAACTCTATCCTCGATTCCATCAGGAGCTAGTATTTTTTATGCTTAAAGTCTGTGTTGGCAATGTTATTTTAAGAACTTACTAATTTCTTTGCCATTTGTCGGGCTGACTGGCTGGCTGACACCTGTGCTGGATCTTCATTTCTGTCCCCAGGTTCTTGTTCACATTCTCCCCATAGAATCCCACATATATCAGAACATGTACTGTCTTTGGCCGTTTTTACACAGCTTACCCTGCATGTTGAGATCTAGAGATCCTCAAGCAAGAACCTGAGAAAAATAACTTTCCATTCCAAGTTCAGGCACAGCCTCCATAGTAGATAACTCCTGGGGAGAGACAACTATGTTACGTTGAATCAAATCTTGCATGTTTGAAATACAACTTCTTTAGAATTGGAAGAAGACACTTTCAAATATTGAATTTCCTTCCATTAGGATAGCATCATCTACATTAGCCCTGGGACCAGGGCTTCATCCTAACATACCTAAGCATTCTGGTCTCTACCTCCATGATGCTAATAAAGTCATGTCTTTTGTTTTCCATTATTTCTGACCCATATTAAAGGAATTAAGGCAGTCAGATTCCCAAGAACCACTGCCCATGACCCTCCAAGATTTCAGTGGATTCAATATTTTAGGGTTTAGAGAATTTAAGAAGTGGAGGGTGAGATGAAGGAGAGAACAAAGAGAAAACATATCACTGCTCCCAAGCCATAGTCTCTCTCTTTCCCCTCATCCTCCCATTTATCAGCCTGATTTTCCTCAATAATTCTCTTCCTGTGGATGATTAGGAGTTTTACCAGTTCCTTCTTTATGACTGTGTGGAAAGCAAGTTCTAATTAACATAAGGAGGGGGACTGGCCCCTGCTCAAGCCTCAAGAGACCAAACCAGGACTTCTTCAGTTCCTCAGATTTTAGGGCCTATGGGAGCTCTTCAAAGTCCAGCTTCATTACGTCATCTTTCACGTTTGGAGAATGTTTTTGAAGGAGTTGATCCCCGTAGGTGATTCTGGTGGAGACTGATGTGGTGGGGAGAGTTCTCCTCAGCTCCTTGCTCTAACTGCCCTGGGTGTGGCTGGAGGTCTCAGGAAGGTCTTGAGTCAGGAAGAGTCCTGAAGACCAAATTTTATTTTGTCCACTCCAAGGGCTGCTTTGAAATAGAGTGGTCATGTTCTGCTAAATCATTTGGGAAACACTTTCTGAAATTTTAGCTTGGGATTAAATGGTAGGGGGAGACCCAGATCTCTGGTGAATTGAATGGAAATACACTTTTCCAAGAGAAGTGAGAAAACTTCTTTAGCACGTAACTGAGGACTGACATAAACGTCCTAAATCTCTTCCACAGACTAATGGATGCTCCTCTGGCTAAAAGACTCCAAAATGCTAAATTCCTGGGCATGGCAGGACAAAGGCTGGTCATCTCCCATTTGCCTCCACCTCCCTTCTTGATAAATGACTGCTGGCTGCAGACTGGCTTCAACTGGTCTCCAGAGGATGCACAGTTCCTGGACTTTTCCCTACATTTCACCTTTTACCATGTAGGACCTATTTATAATGCATTAAAATGTTAAATCTCCATCCCCAAAAGAACATGGGTCATTTGTCACCATATGTCTCAGACACATAATATGCATATGTTTGGTGCTTTTCATGAATATTCATAATATGTTCCTATATCCTGTTGAATATGTATGTTCTGCCTCCCAATTTAGCATTAATACCCACTTCTTTCTCTCATTTGAATCATGGCTTTACATTCTATGTTGGAGGCTTGCTTTCCACCTGCAGGATATAACCCCCTTAGAAATAAAGTTATCCTTTGCATTTGCTGGCATTGTGACTCTTTTTTAGTTACATACATACCTCATTTCATTGTTGACCCAATCTGAGTGTGGCATAAAACATCCTCTTTTTAGACCTGTGATGCTAATTTAAGACATTGATTTTACGTTCATTTATTCAGTTAACAGAAGAGCCTAAATTCAAGTGAGGGCACCGCTTTCAATGCAATAAGACAGTCCTTGCAGTCCCCCTTCTAAAACAACTAATTTGAATACATTGCCTAAGCAAACCTTTTAAAGTTTCATATGTTGTAAATTAGGAAAGCAGTGGAACATAACGCCATAAAAGCATTCCCAGAACTTGAGAATGAAAAATCATCTTATAAAGAAAGAAGCAGAGTCCTAAAATGAGAACCTGAGACTAAAGTCATAGATTCACCAACTTCATAGCTGCCAAAACTCTAGAACCCATTCTGACTTTTATTTTTTCCTCTTTAAGTGACGAAATATTTCAAACACATAGAAAAGAGTAGAGAAGAATGAACATTCTTCACATGAAGTGTTGCCCTATTTTAGTAAAAATCTTTCAACCTGAATTTTAGAGCCCTGTATACCCCTCACTGATTCTTTCTTTCTTCCTCCTCAGAGTTAACATCCTTCTTAGCTTACTGCTCATCATTTTCTGACAGTTTTTGTTTGCTTGTTTGTTTGTTTGTTTGAGACGGAATCTCACTGTGTTGCCAGACTGGAGTGCAGTGGCGGGATCTCAGCTCACTGCAACCTCCACCTCCCAGGTTCAAGTGATTCTCCTGCCTCAGCCTCCCGAGTAGCTGGGACTCCAGGCGCCTGCCACCACACCCAGCTAATTTTTGTATTTTTGGTAGAGATGGGGTTTCACCATCTTGGCCAAGATGGTCTCGATCTCTTGACCTCAACATTTTAAATATAAATGGAGAAGCCCATGAAAAAGCCAGAAGAAACAGAACAGAAGAAAGATTAAGGAACGTGGTGTTGTCACAGTGCATCATTGAAGTGTTGAAATGGTTAACAGTGTCAACTTTTAACCATGCTGTTTTAAGAAGTATTGTGAGAATGCTCAGTTTTCATGTAGGAAGGAATGAAGGGAATCGAAGAATTTATTCTACCACAAGACAGAAAAGCATTCAATCTTTTTCTCTGCCCACAGCCCCTAAAGCACACAATTAAGTTCTTTCACTTAGAAAAACTTATGTGACAGTGCCCAGAATAAAAGAATTTCAGACTTTGTAAATCAACTACACATGAATAGTCTCTGTGAAATAGTTCAGAGTACAGTTTCTTCTTATCTGTTAATATTTCCACCTATAAGAGTATCACTTCAAAAAACATTGCTTATCAAAACTAAACCCTGTACAAACCCTTAGCCACTATGTTTTGTTGCCTTCTCCAAAAGAAACTTGAGAGTTGAGGTTTGGAGCCAGTTGGAATTCCATCATCAGCACTTCACTGGGCAACATTGGACATGTTATTTAACCACTATGAGCTTCAGCTTCCTCTCTCTTAAGTGGAAATAATAGGTTTGTTTTGAGGATAAGTCAGTTAATGCATGTAGTAAGTGCTTAACGAGTTGCAGTAATGCTAAGACTCTCATAGATATTTTAAAATGCCATTGCTTTTTCTTTTGGTACCTCTTCCTCTCAACATCTGAATCCAATTCTTTTATGTTTGCAACCTATGGCTTTGGTTTACATGTACTTATTTGTAACTGAGTATTCATATAAACAGTGTGATGTCTCCTTGATAAAATTGGGCTCCTGCCCTCCTCAGAATTTTTTTTTTTTACTCCCAGCACTTGTATGGCATCTCACTCTTAGTATTTGACACAATAATAGACTGAAGAACAAAATCATGATAATCTTGGCAGAAGAAGAAAATGTATATGATGAAATTCAACACTCATGATTTAAGAAAAACACATACTCTTAGAAAACTAGGTTTAAACAGACCCTCAATAATCTGAAAAAGAATATCTACAAAAAACACAAAACAACAGAACTTCAGCAAATGTCATACTTAGTGAAAAAACAGAATTATTCCCCTCGAAATTGGGAACAAGGCACAGATGTTATCTTTTTTATGCAGCATTTTGCTCAAGTTCCTAGTTAAATAGTCAATAGAATAAGACAACAAAAAAGACATGAATGGTATAAAGTTCAGAAATAAAGAAGCAAAAGTAAACTTCTAGTATATGCAGTCAATATGATTTTAAGTAAAAATTAAAATAATTCACAGATAAACCGTAAGAATTAGAAAGCGTGTTCTGCAGGATTGCTGTATACAAAATTATTTAAAGATCAGTTCATTTCTCTATATTGAAAAATGTTAAAAAATAAAATGTAACAAATGCTTTTATAATAACATCACAACATCATATGCCTAGGAATAAATCGAACCGAAGTTGTGTTAGGCCTCTATACAGAAAGCCACAAACATTAAGAGAAATTAAAGAAAACTTAAACCTACATTGTGTGTTATAAAATATGAATGGATTATAACACTCTATCTTGTATCAATTCTTGAAATGATGAGATTAAAACTCTTATAGGCTTAAATCTTTTGTGTTTTGGCAAGCTGATTCTAAAGTGTATAAGGAAATTCAGATGAATTAAGATAGCCAAGACCTTCTTTAAGAAGAAATAAAGATGAAAAGACTGATATAGCATATACCAAAACTTATCATAAAGCTACAGCAGTTAAGATAGTGTGGTATTGTCACATGAATAGGCAAATATATAAATGTATATTAGAAACAGACCAGAGAAACCAGAAATCATCTGCTGCTATGAGAACAGCTGATACTTCAAAATACAGCTTCTCAGATCTGGCTGGACTCCACCTTGCACTGGAGTATTCTGATTAATTAGGGGTTCTGGGGACCAGGAGCAGCTGTGTTGGGATATGCTACACCTGCTTCTGCTCAGTGTGACTGCCTTGCTCCCATTACATTTTAGTGTCTTTGTCTAGAAAATGTATATATAGCCCATTCGATGTATAGCCCATTTGAAGTTACTTCATAAATGTTATCGGTGTAATGACCTCATCACTTTGTCTACAATTGGGGATGAATTCCAAGATTCTCTAGAAGAGAAGGGGAACCAGAGGATGTCAGGTTTAGACACAATAGTGCATGACAGGAGGCTGCTGGGTGTTTGGGGTCAATTTTTGTGAGCAAGTCATATCAGAAGAATTTGTCTACTCAACCCCTAAATTCAACTGGTAGGACTTTGGGGATAAATAAAGAAGGACAATTGCTACAAGGAATAGATAGATACCCCTAGCTCCCAATATTGGTAGCGAAATGTTATGAGCATAAACCACCCAAGCTTGAAAGGATGATTAAAATCTCCAAAGGAAGTTGAAACAGCAAAGAGAGGAAAGACTGGGGTTCAAGTTTCAAAAGCGGAAGTCTCATCTCTGGGAGCTTGAGATGATAACATTAGGGAGGAAGGAAGATCTGAGTCTCTCAAGTACCTGGTGAACTGGCATTTGTGACTTTTCTATTAGAGAGTAATAAATGCTGGAATTGTGGATGCAGGAAGATGTGAGTGGAACTTTCATTTCCCCTAACCCAACTCTCTGTCTAGAAGGGGCTAGATATTCAGAGGCTAACTACCAGACAAAATGGAGGTTTTAATGCCTGTGTTACTTCTTTTAGTTCAATAACCTTGTTTATACATGGAAGTTAATCTTTTTATTCTTCCCAACAACTCTTTTGCCTTTTGAAAAAGAGCTGGACGAAGCTCTCAACTAGTTTCTATAAAAGTGTTTTGAACTGTATGACATTTAAAAAATTTGTGTTCAGATGATAAAGTCTCAAATAGTTTCCTATTTGGAAAAGATACAAAGTAGAACATTAAGGATACTTACTGAAGACCTGGATCATTTAGTAGTAAAGTACAAATATTTTTTATAATAATTTTTAAAAGGGAAACATTTTATTGCTGGATAAGGATGGAGGAAAAACAATAGAAATACACCAAAAATAGATTTTAAAAAGTTTTTCATTAAATGAAAAGTATGAAAATGGTTTCAGATATAGCTGAATCCAGATACTCTCACAATATGACCAGAAAATGATCTGTATTGATGAATCTCATCTCTGAATTTCTTTTCACTATTTTCATTCTGTGAAAGACCCTTACTGCCTGGTGATAAAAACGAACCTGAACAACTTAAGTCTTCATTCTCCCACCTTCGCAACTCCAGTCAAAAGAGTGCATTCCTGAGTCATGTAGATAAAAAAAACGTGAAGGAGGATTTTCCCAAAGTACTGCTGTGCTGATAAACATATTTTTCTACTGCAAAATAGTTATTCACTAAATGGAGCTGCTACAAACACCTCTCTTAGAAAGTATTTGCCATGCCTGTAAACTTCATCAGTCTTGCCAGTATACCTTCTTTACTCTTGGAAGATACTTTGGTTGTCTTCACTCCTGACATTCGCCTCCTTTTTAGATCTTCACAATTTCAGGTGGGTAGAGGTCACTGAAACCCGTGGTTTATCATGCTTTTTTCCAGGGATTTTTTTGTGGTTTTAAAACCAGTGCTATTTTTCAAGTTGCTCTTTTCCTATTTAATAAAGTATTTAATTTATGTGAATTTTAAAGATGTGGCCCACAATTCTTTGGCCCACAGTTTTGGCCAAATCTGTCCTCAAAAGTATGCTTGGTGAGATACTTTAATTCCAAAAGTAACCTTCCCCACCACTAAGTCATTCAATAGCCATTTACTGAGTGCTTGCTAATTACTGTAACTGTTTAGGCACAGAGTCTATTCATTAACAAATTAGGATCTCTGTCCACAAGATCCCAGAGTAGTGAATCTATTTCCCCAACTTCAGATCTATTCCTTCCTTCCCTAATGGAACCTTAGACTTACCTCTAAGAAATTTAAATTTTGTCCCCAAAAGTTTGATATTTCATGCTAACCAAAGTTATATTTTAAGGCAAGTATCAATAAGTGGGGTCTGATACAAATGGCACCATTCATAGCAAACAGAAACAAGACACCTGCCAGCTTTGAATCATGTTTTGGTAAATTGAACATGTACCCAAACTCTCATCCCTATGTAATATTTCTGCAACTTAATTAACATAGTAAGTATTAGAAACTCCTTAAAGCTAGCTTACATATCAGAAACCGAAGTGGTCTTACCAGGCTCTGTGGTAATTCTATAGTCTTCAAACAAGCTATAACAAAAGATATACATAGATAGATAGATAGATAGATAGATAGATAGATAGATAGATAGATAGACAGACAGACAGATAGACAGACAGATAGAAGTTTTCTTCTTCTTCTTCTTCTGCTTTCCTTGTTTTTCAGGAAGAAGCAAAAAACAACCTAATGAATTGGAGACAATTGGTGGTGGTTTATAATAATTTAGCCCAAAGATAAGTTGGAGTTTGTAGAAAATAGCATGGAATTCTCTCTCTTTGTTCCTGCCTAGGCTCATGGTGGCTGCCAATGTTTTCAGTTCTCTTCAGAGCAAGAAGACCTGCAGACAACTAGAAGAATGCAAGTCACAGCATCTAAAACATACAGTTGTTATAGTAAATACAAACACAGTCAAAGACTATTGCAAATTGGCATTTCTGAAAATAGACACATCCGTGTGCCATGCTTGGCAGGGGGCATATGGGCGACAATCCAGGCTGGCCACTAAGTGAGAAACCAACTCTCTTTGGTCTTGTTTCAGGGACCAGATTTCCTTTGAGGACTCTGGATAAGCTCTTGGTCTTGCCTGTCTGGCTGACCTGGAAACCTACATCATACATCAAAGGAACTGGTAGGTGATGAGATATGGTTCAGACTTTTCATCCTCTAGATAGGATCTCTCCACTTCATTCCAGAAAACAGGCAAAGAACTCACCCTCTTTGCAAAACTGAGAGAAGGTTTTCCAAGGGAATACAAAATCCAAGTACAGCTTAGATTCAGAAAGTCACTGCACCAAAGAGTCCATGAACCTCTCTTGCTGCAGAATCAAGGGAAACAGTTCTTGGCCAACCAAGGTCACATTTGCTAAGCAAAATGGCCTGCCTTCCTTTCACCTTCTTGTATTTGCAGCTCTGAGTTCAAGAGCAAGCTGATGCAAGCTGATGACACCAGTCTAGAGGCATAGAGGGACATTCCTATTCATTGTGGGCATCTAAAACAGTAGATATCAGAATGGAAAACTATTAAATTCAGAGATTCCACCCACATGTCTGTTATATGAAAAGCACTTTTAATGACAAAACGCTGGGAAGGATTTGATGAATGAAACCAACCAACTCACTAATGCATTTTTAAATCCCTCTTTCATTCACATTCACTTGTACAGTGAATACACTTGATAAATTCAAGCAGAGGCACCCCGGGATTTCTTAGAATAATTCATAAACAAGTGGTTTTGCTATTACATCACTATTCCTGATGGCCCCCAGTCTAAGCCTTTCTTTTTATATTATAACTCATTTTTATTTATTCTTTTTATTATGTGACTTACCTTTTCAGCCTTTTCCTCCAAATAAAACAAACTTTAGCTTATGGCTTTGGCATCTATTTAAACACAAGTTCTCCTTCAGGTATTAATCAGTATGATTACTCTTTTCTGCTAAGATGTGAACTTTAGTATCCTATCAGCTGGGTATAGAAAAGAATAATCAAAGGCAGGGCCCAAAATAACCCCAACCAAGTTCACCAATTTGCAGACTGCCAACTAAATCTGGCCTGCAAATATTTTCTTTGGCTGGCCCAGTTATTTTTGTTTTGTTTTGTTTTGTCTTGGTTTTGTAATTGAATTTCAATGACTTCTGGCAGAAGATACTTTCTCAAATTTCATAGGCCCACCACTCTCTATTGCCTTATACCCCACCCTGGTTCACATATTTATGTAACCTTCATGAAACTTATAGGCATTTGGGTTTGTGATGCCTATTCTATACAGTAAGGAGTGGTAGCATGTATCCATATTTCATTCCCAATCTCATGAGTAAAGCTGTCACCTCTCACTTTAATAAGGTTGTTTTTTGTTTACATTTGTATTTTTTGAGGTGCTCATTATCAGATTAAAAAAATGTATTTCTAAAGTACTATGAGTTGCTATGAATGGGTGTTGAACTTTACCGTACTTTTCTTGCATACATTGAGAAGATTATATAATTTTTTTCTTGTTAATTGCAAAATTGCACTGCTTGATTGTCAAATGTTAAACCAACATCATATGCTCAGAATAAGTCCTTCTTGCACGTGATATATTATCCTTTTTATATACAGCTGGACTGCATTTGCAAGTGTCTTGTTCAGAATTTTTACCTAAGTTGAAGAAAGAGCCCCATCTTTAATTTTCTTTTTTAGAAAAGGGAATGTCCTTGTTGGGTTGTGGGAATCAAGGAAATGCTTAGCTCTTAAGTAAGTTAGAAGGCGTTTCCTCTTTTTTATTTTCTGGAAGACCTTGAGTAAAACTGATGTTATTTCTCAGTGTGTGAAGGGTTTAAATTTCAAATTCAGTTTCGTTAATAGATATAGAGGTATTTATAATTTCTTTTACTTCATGTGGCAATAGTAATTGGTTTTCCAGAAATTTGACCCTTTTGAAAAATAAATTTTAAAATTAATTGGCATAGTGTTCTAAATAATATCCTCTCATCTTCTTGATGAGTGCATGATTAGTAATGGTTTTCCTTTCTAATATTGGTAATTTAGAGTTTTTCTCCTTATTTTCACCACTCTTGCTAGCGGTTTATTGATTTTATTTATCTTTTCTCAGAACCAACTTTTGTCTTTATCTTCTCTACTATATATTTTTAAATTTAATTAATTTTAATCCCTAATTACTCAGATACAACTGTACCATAAGACATAATTAAGCATCCAGATGTTTGCAGGTGCATGTAGAGTCATTATAAATGTGATAGTACAAATTCCGCCAATACAGGCATGTTGTGTAGGTAGCCCAAATATCCTGAGCAGCATTGCTATCAGTGATGTAATTTTCTGTTGTGGTGAACAGCTTGTGAAAGTTGTCAGAATAGAATGAAGTCACTAATACTAAGAAAACCCGACTGGGTGCGATGGCTGACGCCTATAATCCCAGCACTTTGGGAGGCTGAGGCAGGTGGGTCACCTAAGGTCAGAAGTTGGAAGACCATCCTGGCCAACATGGAGAACCCCTGTCTCTACTAAAAATACAAAAATTAGCCAGGCACGGTGGCACGTGCCTGTAGTCCCAGCTACTGGGGTGGCTGAGGCAGGAGAGTTGCTTGAACCCAGGAGGCAGAGGTTGCAGAGGGCGGAGGTTGCAATGAGTGGAGATCGCGCCACTGCACTTCAGCCTGGGTGACAGAGTGAGACTCTGTCTCAAAGGAAAAAAAAAAAAAGAAAACCCTGACAAATAGAGCCAGGGAAAGGCATGAAGAGAGGCTTCTCACACTTGTGTGCCTGATAACAAAAAAGACTCTAGAAAAACCACAAAATTGAATAAAGGCCATTTGCAATCTTATACAAAAAATATTTATGCAAGTACATCTGCGCAGCAACTGCCTGTCTAAACTTGGACTGGCGTCACCCTTCTTATTGCTCTTTCTAGGCAAAGATAATTATTTTAAAACAATTATGCAATCCTCCTCATTTTTTCCTTTAAAAACTTTTGTCTTTCTTTACCTCCCTGAATATGCACATATTTTGCATATTCCTATTGCAATGTCCTATTCCCATATAAACATCTTTTCTTTTAGAAACTTCTCTTTGTTATTTAGGCTGTCAAGTTTACGGAATCATTCCAATCAAGCCAAACACAGTCTTCTCTCAATTTACAGTTATTGTTGGAAGACTCAATGTATGCTCAAACTATACTACAATATTTTGTGTTTATTTATAAAAGAAGTTGGGCTCTAGGCTCAGAAAATATAGGTAGAATTTACTAATCTATGTAAATATCTAGTGAGATAACTTGGAAGTTGTGCAGTCTGTAGCATAATTATTTGATTGCAAGATGCATTATATCCCTGACCTCTCACTGAATCTCAGTAGCATTTCCTAGTCATTGTGACCAAAGGAAAAAAGCTTCCTAAAATTTTGCAACGTCCCTGGGTGGCTCTACCATCTCTATTGAGGTATAACATCTGTGATAAGGAGAATTTATGTGCAGATTACCCTCATTTTTCCATTGTCAAAAGCTGATATTTCTTTAACTCCTCTATATCCACTATCCTTTGGCATCCACTACTTGGCTCCACTTTGGCTTTTGTGCTAGAACATGTTGTGACTTCCCAAGGACTGCCATAGCAGCAGCTTCCTCCAGGATATATTCCATTCCGACTAGGTAACAGGGCTTGATTGATGCTGCTGCAGGAAAGCCAGTATAAAGTCTCTTTCCAACCTGCATTTCGGTCCCTCAAAGACCCTCGGCGTATGCTTCCACTCCACTTCTTTTTGGGCCTTCCTAGATTGACTTCCAGTATACCTCAGGCCCTTTCATTGCAGCAGATGGTCCCCTCCCTGGAGACCCTGCTCAATTTATAGAGCCAATATTGGCATCAGGGCCGAGTGGAGAATCAACAGGGTCTTGATTGGGTTTGATACTTAATTTGGTACTCATATTTTAAGTACTCATATTTTAATATGAGTACTCATATTTTAAGAACATTACCATGGACTGTCTGTCAATTTCAACTTCCTTCACCCATGCTCTAACCTGGTTACTACTTGTGCCTCTTTTGGCCCTTAACTACCTCCTTTCTCAGGCCAATGTGGTACTGTGTACCAATTACAAAGCTGACATTCTCTAGGCTAGTAGCAAATTCTAGGATGATGATAACCCACCAAATTACAGGGACTACAGTTTCCAGTACCATAGCTAGCTGGGATTTACCCCACTCTGGGTCCCTGCCACTAATGAATTCAACATGTGCTTGATACTAGTTGATTCTCTGACACCCCCAGCTCAAGGACTTATGGCACCGCTTGTATTGGGATGGTTTCCCTCTTGCATGACCACCTACCCAGATCATACAACAACGCTCTTCCCACCTTTTCCTTGACGTGAGTTGCTGCTTTTCTACCAAGCTAGACATGAGGTCATCATTATTAGCAATTTGACCAGTGGCTCTCTGCTGCAAGGGCTATCCAGGTACTCACCTGACCTCATGAAATTCTTCCCTGGGGGAATACACAGCTATTTCCCATTGACCCAGAGATTCTCATAGCCAAGCAAACCATATCACCAGTTGCTCACCAATACATTGCCAAAACCAGAGTTAAAAGAAAGTCTGATCTTTGCAGGAGTATCGATTTGTTTTGTTTTTGTTTTTTCTTTAATTATGCTTTTCTCATTCCACTTTCTTTTTGCTATGACCCAGCAGCAATGATCAGAGGGATCTACATAAACCAATTTCAATGTAACTAACAAATGGCCGATAAATTATTGGTCTTTCCCAAAATGCAAGCCTGGCTCATAAGACAAGACAGACCTGGGTAAAGCATTTTTCTGTAAGGGATTCCAGTTACCTAGGCAGCTATTCCGACACCAGATCCTCGATTTCACTTACATTGGTATCACCTTTTGTCTTGTGTGTCTCTGCATTTCTCTTAACTGTCTTAATCTTTCTGTATCCTAAGAAAAATACCAAGTTCTGGGATTCAGGTCTTAATCTACCTCCCCCCTTGCCAGGGTTGGCACTATTCATCTTCTATCAAGTACAGACATCCAGGCCATGTGTACAGATGCCACATGTGAGTGGCCTGTTGAGAAGATTGGCTTTATTCCAATTTTGGCCACTCCTCTTGTGTGTAGACTGCTCCTAAATTAGTTGCTTGAGGTAGGCAGTACCAACAATGCATTATGAAATGAGAACATGTCGAATGGACTCTGGGGAATATCAGTGTGTGTAAGCTACATAGACACTGACTAAAACTTTTCTTTGTAAATGTTTTCCTTATAGTTAGTCACTAAAAATTACAGAGCTTTGGTCACCAAAAATGTATTTCTTATGCATAATCATTGACCAGAAATGTAACCTGATTCTGAATTTGAAACAGGGCATTTTATTCTGGTTTTCCTCATGGGAAGTGGCTGAATTTGGTAGAGTAGAAATAGAAAGTTAGGAGTTTATGAAGAAGAACGGAAGATGCATAATGCACAAAGTACCCATTGTAATGTTCAATACATCAAATTTTATATTTAAAATTTAAAAGTCTAAAGAATATTACAACACTGGCTTTTAGAAGAACTAAGCTGTACCTGAGTTAAACTTCTGGCTGCTCACAAGCTTTCTAAAATATCTAGGAGGGGTTTTGAGATGTCTGACTTGAAGCATCTGGTACTTGCCTTCTTCATAAAGAGGAACCAAAATAGCAGGTAGATAACTACACTTCAAATACATCATCTAGAAGAGAACATTAGAATTCAACAAAGTGACACAAAACATCAAAAGCATGGAAGGAGAGGGGAAGCAAGGCAGCCTGCTTGGTGGGGATGGGCGGGGAGTCTGAAGAGGCTCTCCAAAGTGAGGAAGGGGTAAGTGAGAGACCTCTAATGATTTACATTCCCACCATGAACTCCTAAAATCCTAGCCCTGAAAGAGTCCCTCAACCATCACGAACCATGAGATTAATGTGGGTAGCTTCTTGGAGACCACACAATTGCATTGATCCAGACAGGGAGCTCACACTGTGTCCTACACAACTCTGAGTCCTAAGCAGCTACAACAAGGCAGTCCCTGAATCTCCATATCCCTGAAGCCCCATTGAAATTCTCTGCTTGCAGCTACTGCTGTGGCTGGCTTCTGGTGCCAGGACTGAAGCATGAGCCACTGACAGTGACACTTATGCCCCGAGCAATGGAATTACCATGCATTTTCACATGACCCAGGGACAGACTCCCTTGCCCACAGCTGCCTGCACCAAAGGGCAAGTCACTGGCAGCCATACTACTTCCCCTGGCAGCAAAGCCACCACACATTCATAAGCACCCCGAGGACAGGCTGCCTAATGTACAGCGAACACTTGGGGCCAAAGAACACACTCCCCAACTGCATATAGCTGCTGCCACTGAAAGAAATCCCACACTCCCCAGTAGCAGGATCACAGCACAGCCACTGCTGCCCCCAGTCTCACATTCCACCAAGTGTCTGGTGATCACCCCACCTGCCTACCACAGCCAAAGCCTCACGTACCACTGGGAGGCCTGAGGACATGTCAGCCAGCCCAGCCCTAACCACCACTATTGGGACCTGAGCACTCCTCCCAGGAGCCTGCGGTTGGCCCTGCCTGAACGGCCACTACCACCGCAGTTGGCTCCCACCTGCTCCTGCCACCTGCAAGCTTGGGTACTGGTCCACCCAGCTCATCACAGCCACCATCACACCCTGCATAGATCACTTTCGGAGACAGGATTATCCCACATTGTTATTGCCATCGCCCATGCTGCACTCACTGTCAAGGGACCTGAGGTTCCACCTACCCACCTAGCCTACCATTGCCGCTACTTATACCTTAACAAGCTGCCTGGAGACCCAAGAATCAGCCTGCCTAGACCTGCCAACATTATTGCCAGCGTATGCCACCTTGGAACCCAAAAAAAGTTCTGCTCAGTGCACTGCTGCCACGCCTTGAACTCAAGAACTGTTCTTCCCAACTTGCAGCCACTGCCAACACCAAAGTGGACAGTTTTGGTTCCAATGGGTTGCTCCACCATTGCTACTGACATAATTCACATCACACCAACTGCTGAGAGGCTTGAGAACCTGGCCACACTTGGCCCACTGCTGCCACTACCCGCGTCTGAGAAAGTTACCTAGAGCCCAAGAATCAGCTTGTTTAAACCCAATAACACTTGTGCCAGTGTAAACCACACTGGAGCCCAAGGACGAACATGCTCAGTCTGCCATTGCCACTGAGTCCAGAATTGGTGGGTTCTTGGTCTTACTGACTTCAAGAATGAAGCCGCAGACCCTTGCGGTCAGTGTTACAGTTCTTAAAGATGGTGTGTCTGGAGTTTGTTCCTTCAGATGTTCACATGGGTCCGGAGTTTCTTCCTTCTGGTGGGTTCATAGTCTTCCTGACTTCAAGAGTGAAACTGCAGACCTTCACGGTGAGTGTTATAGCTCATAAAGGCGGTGCTGATCCAAAGAGTGAGCTGCAGCAAGATTTACCGTGAAGAGGGAAAGAACAAAGCTTCCACAGGATGGTAGGGGACCTCAGCAGGTTGCCGCTCAGCTGTGGCAGCCTGCATTTATTCCCTTATCTGACCCCACCCACATCCTGCTGATTGGTCCATTTTACAGAGAGTTTATTGGCCCATTTTACAGAGAGCTGATTGGTCCATTTTGACAGGGTGCTGATTGGTGCATTTACAATCCTTGAACTAGACACAAAGTGCTGATTGGTGCATTTACAAACCTTTAGCTAGACATAAAAGTTCTCCAAGTCCCCAGCTGACTCAGGAGCCCAGCTGGCTTTGCCTAGTGGATCCCACGCCTAGTGGATCCAGTGCCAGGGCTGCAGGTGGACCTGCCCACCAGTCCTGCTCTGCCAGCCTGCCCCCCTCAGCCCTTAGCTGGGGGGGAGGAAGGGGGGTGGAGGGGGAGGGGCGTGGGTGGAGTCGGGGGAAGGGGGGTTGGCCGGGGGAACAGGGGGATGGGGGAGGGGGATGGGAGTGGGGGGATGGGAGTGGGGATGGGGAGGTTGGGCGAGGGGGGCGGTGATGGGGAGTTAGGCAGGAGGATTGGGGATGGGGGGATGGTGAGGGATCAGGCAGGCGGGCTGCAGGTCCAGAGCCCTGCCCCATGGGGAGGCAACTGAGTCCAGGCGAGAATTGGAGCAGGGCGTGGGCAGGCCGGCAGTGCTGGGGGACCCGGGCACCCTCCTCAGCTGCTGGCCAGGGTGCTAAGCCCCTTACTGCCCAGGGCCAGCAGCACCAGCCAACTGCTCCAAGTGCGGGGCCTGCCGAGTCTGTGCCCACTGGGAACTGGCGCTGGCCCACCAGTGTCGTGCACAGCCCCAGTTCCCGCCTGTGCCTCTTCCTGCACACCTACCCGCAAGTAGAGGGAGCTGGCTCCAGCCTCAGTTAGCCCAGAGAGGGGCTCCCACAGTGCAGCAGCTGGTTGAAGGGCTCCTCAAGCATGGCCAGAGTGGACGCCAAGGTCTAGGAGGCATGGAGAGTGAGCGAGGGCTGCTAGCATATTGTCCCCTTTCACCACCACTGGGGCCTGAAAACTGGCCCACCTGGAATCCTGGTCTCCAGAACAACTTTACCACAGCCTCTATTGCAACAACACCCAGTGCCACTGAGGAAATCACAAATACTGCTGATGCTATTCACAGATAAATAAATGATTCAGAATGATTTGGCACCCAGAATCAAAGTCAAAGTGCCCTGCACAATTAACACCATAGATACACCTTCTGGAAAATGTCCTGTGCTACAAAAGCAAATTTTTAAAAAATGGAAGAAGTCCTTATTACATCAGATGCACAGATATAAATATTAGGACAAAAGGAACATGAAAAAATCTAAGCAATATGACACCTTTAAAGGAACACAATAATTCTCCAGCAACAGATTCCAATGAAAAATAAATTTATGAAATCCTCAAAAGAGAATTCAAAATAATATTAAAGAAACTTGGTGAGATACAAAAGAACACATAAGCAATACAAATAAATCAGAAAAACAATACAGGATATGAATGAAAAATTTGCCAAAAAGATAGATACCATAAAAAGAAACCAAACAAAAATTCTGAAAAAAAAATTCATTGAATGAAATAAAAGTACATTCAAAGCTTCAACCAAAGGCTAGATCAAGCAGAAGAAAACATTTTAGACCATGAAGACATGTCTTTTGAAATAATCCAGTCAGACAAAAATTTGAAACAAAGAATGAAAAAGAATGAGGAAAACATGTGTGACATATAGGTCACCATAAAGCAACCAAATACTCAAAATTTAGGTGTCCCAAAAGATGGATTTAAAATAAAAAGAATACGAAAACTATGTAATAAAATAATAGCTGAAAAATTCCCAAGTCTATCAAGAAATTTAGACATCCAGATAAAGGAAGCTCGGAGAGCTCTCTCCATGGCACATTATAGTCAAACTGTCAAAAGTCACAGACAAAGAGAAAATTCTAAAAGTAAGAGAAAACCATCTACTTATGTATAAGGAAACCCTCATCAGACTAACAGAGGATTTTTCAGCAGGAATCTTATGGGCCAGGAGAGAATGGAATGATATATTCAAAGTGCTGGAAGAGAAACATCTAAGGATACTATACCCAGCAAAGTTATCCTTCATAAATGAAGGAGAAATAAAGTCTTTCCTAGACAAGTAAAAGCTGAAGGAATTCATCATCACTAGACTGGTCCTACAAAAAATGCCTGAGGGAGTTCTACACCTGGAAGAAAAAGAATGATATCTACCATCATGAAAATACACAAAAATATAAAACCACAGGTAGAGCAAATTTGTGTTTAAGGCAAAGAAATGCAGAGAAAGGACTCAAATGTTACCACTACAGAAAATCACCAAACTACAATGATAAACAATATAAGAGAAAGAAAGGAACAAATGATATATGAAACAATCCTAAATCAATTGATAAAATATCAGAAATAAGTCTTCATGTATCAATAATAGTGTTGAATGTAAACAGATTAAACTTTCCAATTAAACGGTACAGACTGACAGAATGGGTTTTTTTTTTTTTAAAAAAAAAAACGCATATGACTATATGCTATGTATGAGAAACTTAATTGTAAAGACACATATAGACTAAAAGTAAAGAGATGAAAAAAAGATATTCCGTGCAAATGGAAACCAAAAGCGAGCAGAAATAGCTATATTTAGGTAAACTGAACTTTAAGTCAAAAACAGTAAAAATAGACAAAGAAGGTCATTAGATAATGATAAAAAGATCAATTCAGCAACAAGATATAACAATTCTTAAACATGCATGTACCCAACACCAGAGTACCCAGTGTTAGATCTAGTATTAGATCTAAAGGAAGAGTTTATATCTAATATAAGAATAGTTATAGACTTCAACATACGATTGTCAGTATTAGACCATCTAGACAGAAAATTAACAACAATAAAAAAATCATTTTACTTAAAAGGTACTTTGAACCAAATGTACCTAAAAGACTTTTACAGAATATTTCATCCAACAATTACAGAATACACATTCTTCTCATCAGCCCATGGAACATTCTCCAGGATAGACCATATGTTAGGACAATGTCAATAAATTTCTAAAAATCAAAATCACATTAAGTATCCCTTCAGATAACAATGAAATGCAACTAGAAATCAGTAACAAGAGGAACATTGGAAACTTTACAAATACATGGAAATTTCACAACGTGCTTCTAAATGACCATTGGGTCAAAGAAGCAATTAAGGAGAAAATAAAAATTTTTTTGAAACTAATGAAAATCAAACCACGACATACCAAAACCTATGAGATCCAAAAATGCAATGTTAAAAAGAATGTTTATAGCAATAAAGGCCTACATCAAAAAAGCAGAAAAATGTCAACTAAACAATGTTATAATTCACCTTAAGGAACTAGAAAAACAAGAACAAACCAAACCCAAAATTAATAGAGAAAAGGAATAAATATCAGTGCAGAACTAAATAACATAGAAACTAAAAGAAATACAAAGGATCAACATGACAAAAAAGTTTTTTTGAAAGGTAAATAAAATCAATAAATGGCTCTCCAGATTATCCACAAAAAAGAGAGAAGACCCATATAAATGAAATCAGAAATGAAAAAGGAGATATTACAACTGATACCACAAAAATACAAAACATCTTCAGCTTTGGGAGGCCGAGGCAGGCAGATCACGAGGTTAGGAGATCGAGACCATCTTAGCTAACACGGTGAAACCCCATCTCTACTAAAAATGTGAAAAATTAGTCAGGCATGGTGGCGGGTGCCTGTAGTCCCGGCTACTGGGGAGGCTGAGGCAGGAGAATGGCGTGAACCCGGGAGGCAGAGCTTGCAGTGAGCCAAGATGGAGCCACTGTACTCCAGCCTGGGCCATAGAGTGAGACTCCATCTCAAAAAAACAAAAAAACAAAAAACAAAAAAAACTTCAGAAACTATTATGAACAACCACACACTAACAAACTGAAAAGCCTAGAGAATATAGACAAATTCCTGAACACATAAAACTACAAAAATTGAATCAGCAAAAATTTAAAAAACTTGAACAGACTAATAGTGAGTAATGAGGTTGAATCAGTAATAAAAAGTCTCCCAACAAAGAAAAGTCTGGGACTAGATGGCTTCACTGCCAAATTCTATGAAACTTATAAAGAACTAACACAAATTCACCTCAAACTATCCCAAGAAATTGAAGAGATGAGAATTCTCTCTAACTCATTCTATGAGGTCAACATTACCCTAATACCAGAATCAAATGAGGACACAGCAAAAATACAAAACCACTATTTCTGATGAACATAGATGGAAAAATCACTAACAAAATATTGGCAAACTAAACCCAACAGCACATTAAAAAGATAATACACCATGACCAAGTGGAATTTATTTCAGGGATGCAAAAATGATTCAATATATGCAAATCAATAAACAAGATATATCACATCAACAGAATGAAAGACAAAAACCATATGATCATCTCAATAGATGCAGAAAAAGCATTTGATAACATTTAGCATACCTTTATAATTAAAAAAAAAAAAAACCTCACCAAAGTAGGCACAGAAGGAATGTACCTCAATATAATAAAGTCCGAATAGGACAAATCCACAGCTAGCATCATATCGAATGTAAAAGCTAAAAACTTTTCCTGTAAGAACTGGAATAAGAAAAGGATGCCCACTTTTACTACACCTATTTAGCATAATATTGGAGGTCCTAGCCAGAGCAGTCAGTCAAGAGGAAGACATAAAGACATCCAACTTGGAAAAAGGAAGTCAAATTGTCCCTCTTTGCAGATGATATTGTTTTATATATAGAAGAATCTAAAGACTTCACCAAAAAAGTATTAGATCTGATAAATTCAGTAAAATTGCAGGGTACAAAATAAACATACAAAAATCATTAGGGTTTCTACATACAAATAATAAACTAGCTGAGAAAGAAATCAAGAAGACAATTCCATCTATAATAGCTAAAAAAATTTCTAAGAACAAGTTTACCCAAGGAAGTGAAAGACCTCTACAAGGAAAACCACAAAACATGGATGAAAGAAATTGAAGAGGATACAAACGGAAGGACATGCCTGTTCATGGATTAGAAGAATGAATATCATTAAACTAGCCATGTTGCTCCAAGCAATACAGATTCAAAGCAACCTTTATCAAAATATGAATGTCATTTTTCATCGAAATAGAAAAAAAATCCTCAAATTCGTACAGATCTAAGAAAAACCTTAATAGCCAAAGCAATCTCAAGAAAAAGAGACAAAGCTGGAGGCATCACACTCTCGTACTTCAAAATATATTACAAAGCTTTAGCAAGCAAAACATCATGGTATTAGTATAATAGCAAATACATAGACCAATTAAACAGAATAGAGAACCAAGAAATAAATCCATATATTTACAGCCAACTGATTTTTGATGTAGGCACCAAGAACATACATTGAAGAAAGGACACCCTTTTCAATAAATGGTGCTGGGAAAACTGAATATCCACATGAAAAAGAATTAAACTGGACCCCTATCTCTCACCATATGCAAAAATCAACTCCAGATTGATAAAATATTTAAATATAAGACCCAAAACTATAAAACTACTAGAAGAAAAGAAAGCATAGAGGAAATGCCAGGTCTAGGCAAAGATTTTATGGCTAAGTCCTCAAAAGCATAGACAACAAAAACAAAAATAGAGAAATTGGAGTATATTAAACCAAACTGCTTTTTCACATCAAAGGAAATAATCAAAAGAGACACTGTTGACTAAAGGAAATTATTTACAGACTATTCATTTGACAAGGAGCTGATATTCAGAATACATAAGGAACTAAAACAATACAATAGTAAAACATAAATAATTCATTAAAAATAGGCAAAATACGTGAATAGACGTTTCTTAAAAGAAGACATAAAAATGACCAATAAGTATATGAAAAATGCTCAACACCACTAATAATTAGGGTAATGCAAATGAAAACCACATGAGATATTCTCTTATTCCAATTAGGATGGCTATTATTTAAAAAAAATAAGAGATGCTGGTGAGGATGCGGGGAAAAGGGGACTTATACACTGTTGATGAGAATGCAAATTAGTACAGCCACTATGGGAAACAGTATAAAAATTTTTCAAAAGACTAAAAACAGAACTGCCATACAATCCAACCATGCAACTACTGGGTATTTATCCAAAGGAAAAGAAATCAGTATATCAAAGGGATACCTTCACTCCCATATTTATTGCAGTACTATTCACAATAGCAAAGATGTGGAATTAACTTCTGCCCATCAAAGGATGATTGGATAAAGAAAAGGGATGTATATATAGATATAGATAGATAGATATATAAAATGCTATTTGGTCAAAGAAAATGAAATCATGTCATGTGTAGCAACACAGATGGAACTAGAGGTCATTATATTAAGTGAAATAATCCAGGCATAGAAAGAGAAATACCGCATGTTCTTACTCATATGTGGGAACTAAAACAGTTGATCTCATGGAGGTAGATATCAGAATAATAGGTAGCTGAGGCTAACAAGGATATGTGGGTTGAGGGCAGAGAAAGAGAAAGAGAGGTTGGTTAGTAGGTACAAACATACAGTTAGAAGAAATGTTCTGATGATGACAGCAGAATAGTGTGACTATAGTTAACAACAATGCATTGTATATTTCAAAATAGCTGAAAGAGAGGACTTGAAATGTCCCCAATACATAGAAACAGTAAATACTCCAGGTGATGCATGCCCAGAATACCATGACTTGGTTATTCAACATTCTATGCATGTAACAAAATATCACAGGTACCCCATAAATATGTATAAATGTCATGTATCAGTTAAAAAATTCTAGTCATATAGATTCACTCGTTCAAACACAGCCAACGTTGCAGATGCACTTGTAAGGTCATGATTCCAGATCACACATATTTCTTCTTGATGTCTTTTTATATTCCATGGCTCTTTCACCAACAGCCAGAACTGATATCTGACAAAACATTTTGCCATGTGACAGAAACCCTTTTTAAGGAGAATTGCAGACTAAAAAAAAAAAAAAAAAAAAAAAAAAAAAGATTCCATGTCACTAACAGAAAATTCTGTCATGGATATAAGAAAGTCTGCCATGAAAAGTCAATAAAGTACTCCTGTTTTAAGGAGCATAAACTGTGGAACATTAGGAAAAACAATTTAAAACATACAAAAATTCTACTTCTAAGAATTTTGACACATATTTCCTTAGTATAAAGACATATATTCAAAAAATCAACAAAAACAAATATATGACAGAAAATTGGTTAAGAACATGCATACTCCATACAACAGAATACTATGTTATTATATTTCTTAATGTAGATCGATACTAAATGTTTTTGAAAATATTTAAAAGAGTATCAAGTGAAAATAATAAGTTATGAAGCATACCGGGCTGGTTAAAGTTTTATAAAATATATTCATATGTTTTTATATTACCTGAAGAGAGATACATCAGTATGTAAAAGTGGTGATGATCTCTGAATGGTGGGGCTTTAGGCAACACTATTTGTTTATTCTCTACTACTTTTAATTTGTCTGCAATGAACTTGGATTGTTTATATAATAAATAGTGCAATAAAAAAAAGGATAATATTTCCCAGCGCCCAGTCCCTAGTCACTATGAAATGAAAGTAGGTCCATAAACAAAGTAGGTCCATAAGTAACCTTGTGGCCTTTCTAACTTTTGTGTAAAGTACCAGCTCCTTTGCTTTGGAAACTCCTGTCCTACATTAAATGCCAGATGGGTTAGCAGAAAACGCTTGATGGCCTTAGCTCTTACTGTAAGTGAAACGACCTCATTTTAACATGTAGTTTGCATGAAATTTACAGTCTAGATATAGAATGATTACCTCCTCTTTTTTTTTTTAATACAATCTCACTCACATCTGACTGTGGGATTTAACCTCTTCCCAGTTCCCTCTTTTTATTAAAACATTTTCTCCTCAACATGGACAGGAATACTCATCACCACTCACTGAATTCCATGATGGAGAGTAAAAAAGGCTTTTTTTCCCTACATATTTATATCATTCAATACAGTCAGAATGGGAACATGAGCTGTTTCAGAGATAGAAAATTTTCTATGCATGTGTACTTGTTTTCAAGAGAGACCGTTTACTTATTTAAATGCTTTACAGTACACTCAGAACTAATCCTAAGAGGTGGGTACATTTAACAAGTAAAATAAATAAAGCGTAAGGAGATTTTTGCCCAAACCATCGAGCTAGAAAAGGGCAGATCAAAAAAGTCTTGACTGAGCTCATATTTTCTGATTCCAAAGTAAATTCTTTATACTACACAGCAATGATCAGTCAAGCATATACTTCATAGAAAGCAGTCCAAAACGGCTGGTTGCAAGCGTAGCCTGAGATTATGTGCCTTAAGGTTGCTTCAATGTGTTTAATTGAATTTTAATTATTCACTGCTGATTTTAAAACAAAAGACCAGGAAGAGAGGCCATTTCCTACATATTTAGCTGACACTATGAAGTGTGGCATATTTGGTATTCTGTGTCCTTTAGAACTAGGGCAGGGCTATATTTTCTCTAATAGCATAATCTACTATACTTACCTTTGCATCCCTCTTAGTATTAGTTATCTAAATGCTAAAATATGAAAACTCATAAATACTTGGGTTTTAATAACATCTAATTATATAAATAACCACTAAATTTAACTTTTTTTTTACCATCAAAGAAAAGTTATCTGTAATTATTGATTGTTTCAGGTTTTTCTTCAAGAGATTGAGCTGATTGTCTATAGGAGCACCAAGTAGTGGTATTTACATAAGGAGAAAGAGGTCTAATATCCAAAGATGCCTTTACTCAAAGTCAAGTGGCAGAAGTTGCTGATCATAAGAAAGCAAATGTGAAAATAATCATTCTTCCACATACTGAATGTATACTGTAAGCTATATGCTTTAGGCATTATCTTTAAACCTCACTGCAATAGTGTTTGACAGGTGAGGGAAGCAAAGTACAAGGTAGAGAATACCCAACTCAACAAGCTGAGAAATGGCAGAGTCAAGATCTTAGACAATTTTTAATTGATTTCAAAGTCCCACTTTCCATGAAACAGAAGAACCCCTATAATTCCACCCAGCCCCTACAATAATTCTTATACTTTTCCCAGTGCTGTCACATAATAAATATTTTACATATTTTGCTGAGCTAGCAATCAAAACAAGTGTTTATTCATTATATTCACAGGTATGGCCAATGGGAATTTCTGCAACACACAAAAATCTAAAACACATGAAATTTTTATTACTATAAACATAAATCCTGCATATTCTTTCCTGAAAGGTGTAATACAAAATATTTAAACTTGCTTATTGAGAATAAAGAAGTTTTCTGCTCAGCTTTGAATCAATTCCAAACCAGTGAAACTCTTGTGTTGCGGTTTGAAACAAAGCGCTGAAATGATACATGTCCCTTGCTAGACTGTAAACCGCAGTCCCTTCATTCAGATGACCTCAAGGCCTGACCAGAGAGTACTCAGCCGCTTCTTCCGGTTACCTTTTTATGCTGGCTTGTCCTTAATATAGCTAATGCTCCCCAGATGTATCAGCCACTGGTCCTCTTTAACCCTTGCTGGTCTCTCATGCCTCGCTGACTGCTTTTCACAGACACAGGATGAAAATGGAGAAAATAGCACATCTTTTCAGTGCCCTGGGGGCATGGCAATGGCATGTAGGAAAATCTACCAAATACACAGGTTTTTATTTTAAAGATTTTAATTTTGATAATTTCAAGAATATATAAAAAGAGAGAATCAGATAATAAACTCCCTATATGCCATTATCTAGCTTCGGCAAACCTATTTTATGCATACCCTTACCCATATTCCCCATCCCAAATTATTTGGTAGTAAATCCAGACAACATTTTACTTTATAAATAAACATTTCAGTACATAACTCTAAAATGAAATAATTACTTTCTTTTGATGTAACCACAATACCACGATTGTACCTTAAAAAATTAATTCCTGAATATCGTCAAATATTGAGTCAGTGTTCAAATTTCCAATTATCTTTTTTTTTCTTTTTGAATAAAAGGAAGAAAAGTGCACTTGGAAGAGGGTCAAGTGAGCAACTTGAAAGACAAGTGACTCCAATTACCTTTTTAATGTTACAAATTTTTCTAGTTTCTTTGAATCAGGATCCAAATGATGCCTACATGTAATCCTTAATATGTACTTTATATACTTTTTAAGTCTCTTATCACCTATTGTTTTCCTCTTTCCATCTTTCTTTCACCCTTGGCAATTTATTTGCTGAAGAAACACAATTATTTGTCCTGCAGGAGTTTTCTGCTTGCAACCCCATAATGTAGTTTAACATGTTCTTCTGTCCTTTGTATTTTCTGTAGTTAGTAATTGCATATAGAGGACTGATGAGATTCAGGTTTGCTTTTTCTGAAAAGACTCCTTCATAGGAAGTTCTTTGTTTCTCCATCAGGAGGCATGAAATATCTGTTTTTTCCCCCTTTTTGATATCAGCAATAATTGATCAATTCCTACATTCCTTCATGCCTACATCCATAATTCATTTTGAGTTACAAAAAAGCGCTATGCCTACTTTATAATTTATTTTTCATTAATTTGCTGAAGTGCCACAATAAAGAAAATCTTGCTCTTGTCTACTATTTGATTACCCAGGGGTTCTACTGTCTATGAATTTTCAAAATAATGAGTTCATTCATTAATGTCTCCCAATTACTAACCAGTGCTTTTTCAGTATCACTTTGAACTCACAGGTTTAAATTTATTTGATGTATTTCAGTCTTCTGCAGTTTTTCCCTAATTGATCCTCATATTACCTCATCTTTGACAGTCTCTGTTAGTTGACTCTCAAGTCTTTGACCTAAAGCTAGTAATCTTTGATAGCTTCCTTGTCATCTGGTGTGACAAGAGTTTCCAAGATGATTTTGTATATTTCCTGTCCCCAATCCAGCCATAGCCATTTCTCTGGGGAGCTCTGGTTCCTTTGTGAAGGAAACTGGATTTCGACACCAAATTTTGAGTATTGGGGGCACTTAATACTACTGGATGTGTCAGTATTTCTAGGCCTTTTCAGTTGAACAATTACAATCTTTTAAGCAGAAAATGTCACCAATTTATATTGATATTTCAAATTAAGGACTAAAAGGTCCTACTGAAGATAGCTTTTCTTGAATGAGCTTAACTACAGTGCAAATGCTGAGGCTTATTGTGTTGATTGTACAGTCACCATGGTTGCTGCATACCGAGGACATGGTCACTTCCTTAACTACCTAGCCTGCCTGACTACCACTTATATATTATTACTGAAAACTATCTGAACTTCCTGTGGATGATATGGTTTGGCTGTGTCCCCACCCAAATCTCATCTTGAATTGTAGCTCCCATAATTCCCACATGTTGTGGGAGGGACTTGGTGGGAGATAATTGAATCTTGGGTGTGGGTATTTTTCATGCTATTCTCATGATAGTGAGGAAGTCCAACAGGATCTGATGGTTTTATAAAGGGGAGTTTCCCTGCACAAGCTCTTTTCTCTTGTCTGCTGCCATGTGAAATATGCCTTTCACCTTACACCATGATTGTGCATGGAACTGTGAGTCCATTAAACCTCTTTGTGTGTGTGTGTGTGTGTGTGTGTGTGTGTGTGAATTGCCCAGTCTCGGGTACGTCTTTATAAGCAATGTGAAAATGGACTGATACAATGGAGTATTATTTTTGTCCTTAGGGCATATATCCTTAGAGATGTACAGTTACAAACTATTTTTTAAAGTTACTTGGATTAGTTATTTTCTGTGTGATTATGCCAACAACTATTTACACATTTATATTTATTTATTTTATTTTAATATTTTTAGGAATTTTTAAAGTGCACTTTTTATCATGTAAAATGTCTACATGATTTCAAAGTCAATTATGTAAAACAAGATATATTCAATGCATCTATCTCCTATGCTTGTTCCTTCACCCTACTCACTCTGTGCCTTAGAATGAGATAGCAACATTAGGATTGGTACATATAACTATTACACACTATATTTTTTTATTTTATTACCATTACATATTCATAGTGCTACAATTAACTATATACTAATACTCACCACCAGACCTTAAGTTGATACATTTCTAGTCATTTTAATTGTCTAAAAGTTATTCTCTAGGAGATACTTCAGGAGTAACTCATTGGATGTTTATAAAAGTTTGGCTTTACACTTGAAAACCAATTTATCCAGTTATAAAATACATGGCTCCGATTTTCTTTTCTTTCTTTCTTTTTTTGATGGAGTCTTGCTCTGTCGCCCAGGCTGGAGTGCAGTGGCACCATCTCAGCTCACTGCATGTTCCACCTCCCAGGTTCACACCATTCTTCTGCCTCAGTCTCCTGAGTAGCTGGTACTACAGGCACCTGCCACCATGCCCGGCTAATTTTTTGTGTTTTTTTTACTAGAGACGGGATTTCACTGTATCTGCCAGGATGGTCTTGATCTCCTGACCTCGTGATCTGCCCACTTTGGCCTCCCAAAGTGTTGGGATTACAGGTGTGAGCCACCACGCCTGGCCCAGGTTTTATTTTCTAGTTTTCTCTAGAAAGCATAAAGTATTGCTATTGAAAATTTTAAACAATCCAATTTTATTTGTTACAAGTGACTTAGCTATTTTGTACAAATACCAAAATGATTCATTAACTTTTTAAAAAGACTAATCATTTTATTAGAATTTTCTCAGCATTCTTAGTCTATTTTTCCAACTACATGATGTGACTTGTTAACATAGAAAAGTTTGTTTTTAATTATAGATTTTTTCATATTTCTCTAGCTTCATTACTTGGATTTTCTTTTTATTATACGTATGTTGTTTCTTCTTTTCATGTCTGCCATAAGACCAAATGTGTCAGAAGTTTCCAGAAGGCTGATATCTGAATTGTGCCCATCAGTAACCCAACTTTGAGTGAGAAAGCAAATTTTTGTGAACATGGTCCAAGTATAGATATCATTGACAATAGGATAAGTTGAGTGCATATTCTCTATGACTCAGACAACCAGCAGGCTGTTTCCTGGTAATCTTATGTCTTCTTATTTTGTTAAGTGGTCAAAATAAAAAATTACATGAAAATTGCATTTGAGATTATACAGAGTTTCCAAAGTAAAGTTTACTAAACAGTCCCAGGGGAAATTATTTATAATTCATTGCTAAGCAAAACTTTGTTTTTCTTAAATGCCATGTTTCCTTCTCTTGATGAGAGTCATCATAACTAAGCTTTCCATTTTCCCCCCTGGCTGCTAGAAATCTTAGCCAAATTGTGGCTCAGTCTTGCAATAATAAACATAATTATGCAGAGATTCTTGTTGCATGCATGTATTCTTTAACTTGGTCCTAGCTTCTACTTCAAAGGTTGTTCAAGCTTGCAGAAAAGTTGTTATACAATATTTAGCTTGAGTATGTATGTTTTGGAGGGAAAGTCTGGATATTTCACTAGATTCTGGCTCCTAAAAGGGGTCTGTGATGCAGAAAGAATGTTTTTATATTCATTATTTTACTTATGAAACAGAAGCTTCTCTTCTAGTTTAATTTTAAACCCTCAATGATTTTATCAAGATGAGTGGTTTACTTTCTGAATTTTGTTTCAACCAAATATAACTAATAATGAACTGATGAGCTTACAGTTTCAATCACTGAAAATAAAGTCATGCTTTTATAAGTCTAGACCATGTAATACAGGGAGAAAAAACACTAAGCTCTTTTACTACAAATATTATTAAGAACCTGATAAAAATTTATCAATTGGATTCAGTTTTCTTTGGAAAGAAGGGTAGTATTACATATGATTATTCTAAATAGTATCCTCCTTAAAATGGTTGAGACATGAAGCACTTCAATAAAGTCACTTATTTCTACATAAGCTAGTTCTATAGTCTTTTTTTTTTTCTAAATTTCTCTTCCTCCTATCATTGCATCGTGTTTCCTTGAGCATGGATACATGTCTTGCAGTCTTTTGGTGAACATTTATTGCATTGGTCATGGGCTTATTACCATATATCAGAAACTTCTGGAGAAATGCTTCCATCTCCTTAACCAAAAATTTAGGTCTACAAATATTTCCTTTGTTTCACGATGAAGACAAAAGACATTGTGAGATAGAGTGCTTAATAGAAGGGTTTTACATCAAATACATATCTGGCTCTTACAATGACTATATCTAAAATTTGTTAATTTTATCCCCAGCTACATTTTAATATGGTTGCTGGTTTAGAGACCATAATACTCTAAGACAAACTGAGATGTAGTAACAGAATATTATCTGGAACAGGGATTGATAATGTATCAAGCTTTGACCTCATTGAAGAAGCGAGTTAGACATTGGCAACTTGAAAACCCAGTGATCAAACATTAATTTATAGATGTCAATTAGAGTGTATAGGCAGTAACCTCAAATACATATGATGAATTATAACAAACACTACAATTCTGTTATCTATCTATCTATCTACCTATCTGTCTGTCTATCTCAGAGTGGGTGGAGAAAGGCGTGCAGTACTTGTTAAATTAATGTTGACTTAACTTGGAAGGTATAAATTAAGTATGTCAACTAAATGTGTAATTGAATGAATTCACTTACTTGGAATGCATTTATTTGTATTTCACCAATTATTTATCTTTAACTATTTGTAGCAACCTTTTCAGTCTTTTTCTTAAAAATTGACTTGTGATTGACAAATAAAAAATTCTATTTATTTGAGGTATATAACATGGTGTTTTGATATATCTTATGTAATGATTCTCACAATCAAGCTAACATTTCCATCACCTGACCTAATTATCATATTTTGTGGTAAGAATACTTAAGATCTATTCCCTTAGCAAATTTCAAGTATATGATACATCACTATCAACTATAGTTACCATGTTATACATTAGATCTCTAGAACTTACTCATCTTAAAACTGGAAGTTTGTACTGTTTAAACAACACTGCCCCAGTTCCCCTGCTCCCTAGCCCTGGTCAACCACCATGCTACTCTCTGTTTCTCTAAATCTGACTATTTTGGATTCCACATACATGTGATATAATGCAGTATTTGTCTTTCTGGGTATGCCTTATTTCACTTGGTGTAAAGTCCTCCAAGTTCATCCATGTTGTTGCAAATGGCAGAATCTTCTTCTTTTTTAGGGCTGAAAAATTTTCCATTGTACATATATATGTACATATATATGTATGTATGTTTCATAATTTGTCTACTCATTCATTGACGGACACTTAGATTGTTTTCTTGTCTTGGCTATTAGCATACAATAAGTTTGTAATTCCGCGAGCAACAGACTGGCATTAAAAAAAGAGGTTTTTTCACTTGAGAAATAATATTAACTTCTGATTTTGAACCCATTGGAAATACAGTTGTAATTCACATTTTCCTTGGAATAACCTAAGAAGTTAGCTCTGAATAATTTCTTCCTTCCTTTCTACTTAGTGCAATTAGATTAATCTCTTTAAAATTTAGATAATTTAGATTTGACCTGACATTTCAAAGTATGTAGAAAGTGGCTGATGATTAAATGTTGAATAGTATTAATATATATAATTTTCCATGACATTAATAAAAACATCTAGGTAGAATTTCCCAAATCAGTTGCACTTTAAACAAATAGTTATACATTTTTGGTTTGTTGAGTTATTCAATTGACTAGAATGAATAGTTAACTTGTAATTTGATGGACCTGAGGTGGAGAGAAAAATATTTGAGGTTGGAATTTGTTTATGTAAATTTTTAAAATAAATTGTGGAGTCAGCTTAAATGCCTAAAGTGGACTCTGACACTGACGCTCTTTTCTTTCTTCCTGCTGATTCGATTCACAGAGCCAGTGGCACTTAAGTGGCCAGATAGTTAGGTTACAAGCTTATTAAAGTAAGCCAAGGCTCACCCATTGCTTGTGGTGAGACATGTGATTTTAAATATAGGAGAGGTCAATAAACATTGATGCTATGGTTAGATAGGAGCTCATTAGAGCTTATGGCTTGCCAGTTTACACATACACAAACGTAAGAACTCTGAAATAAAGGCTGATCTCTGTATTTCTTTCTCTATTCTACTGATAATCTTCTAGAGGGATCATACAGTTTCAAATGTAACACTATATTAAAAAAGTAAAAATACAAAGACCAAAAATGGACTAGCTTTCAGTTTACCTCTCTCACACCCATCCTCCAACTCCCACTCCTAAGTCTCACTGGGGCCATATTACTCATTTATCCTTAAGTCACATAATCCCATTTCTCTACTGCTTCATATTTTCCCTATCTGTACTCTAACCCTAGCCAAAAACAAAAGACAAAAACATCAAATCAAATAAAAGAAAACTCCATAAAGATTTTGTTTAACTTCCTTCCCACTCCTCCTCTCATCAAATGAATTCCTTAGGAATCAGGTCATGATAAATAATGCTAGTTTTCAGTAGAATCATTCTACTAATTTAACAGAAGTCAGAATAATAAAGATAGAAAATTGAACGCTGTTCACATTTTCTTGTTTTTCTGCATTTTATGCTATCATCCTAAAAAAATCCCAGATTTTTACTGTGTCATCCCTACATATGAAGCACAGCAGAGAAAATTTTTTAAATGTAACTTATTTTTCAGTAGCCTCATCTGGCTTAATTGATGTTCTTTTTCTTTTCTTTTTTTTGATTTTATTTTATTTTCAATGGACGAGTAATAATTGTATTTACGGGGTACAATGTGACATTTTGATAGGTGTTTACATTAAGGAAGGGGGAGAAGAGCAGGCCTTTGAAGTTCAGGAAAGCTTCAAAGAAGAGTTGGATCTTGGGCTGGTGTTTGAAGAAGGTTACTACACTTTCCCTTCTCTTCACTGCAGGGAGGAAAATAAGTCTAAGTTGGCTGCCCATACTCCTTTACTTTTCACTCTTTATTGTATCAGCATCTTGTATCTGGTTTTAGGACTCCACAGAAAATTGTATTTTTAAATTACCAGAACAAATCACCTGCCCTCGATATTAATCTTCCTCGACCTAACCTTTTAAAAAATGTACCCTCTTTACCAGTTTTAGGTGTTCAGTTCAGTAGTAATAAATACGCTTATGGTCTCTTTTTTTTTTCCTTCAACTATCATCAAACCCGATTAAAAATTATATGCTTACTAAATAGAGTGTGGATAACTTTTCATCTCTATTTTCTACTTCTCCATACTTTCTCCCACTATCCAAAACTAAGCACTGCACCAAAGTTTCCAAGGCTGTGTGACACTGATCAGCTTTTTCAACACAGGAGATAAACAGGAAGTATATGCCACGTTCTATTGCCTCTGAGTAACCATGTGCACAGCCGACCATCACTGGCTGAAGGAAGGCTCTGAATCCTGCAGACAAGATGTCATGTGTGGTTAGAGGCACCATTTTACAGATCAGATGAAATTTCATTTGCTTTGGATAAGCTATGTAAAAATAAATCTGTTCTAGAGACTCCACCTGCCACATAGGGTGGTTTATACTGTTTTATGTAAAAACTATCAGTGGGAAACAAAATCCTATTACAATGGCTAAATTTCAAACAAAACAGAACACTTGCCAATATAATGCATGTTAACTCCCACATTGTTATCTGCTATTGGAGGACCTGTAAAACCACAGTACCCTTAATAGGGCGAATTCTACTGTATGTAAATTATAGCTAAGTAAAAAATGCATAACTAAGTACACTAGATTGTAGATTCAAGAAGACTTATACACACATCATCTGTTCATACTAAAATACTTTAAAGTGAGTACAGACGGTATAGCAGATATAAAGCAGTAGGTTGGTTTTGCTACTTTTCCAAAATTAAGTGGCAGCAAAACAGAAAACACATTTCTCTATTTTACCAGATGTGCTTCTGTAATTTAAAGGTATCAGTAGTGGGATCCTCTATTAGCCAAGGCTACAGGAGAAGACAGAGAGAGAGAGAGAGAGACCAGAATCTGACAGCTGAGTGGGTTTGTTCATGAGCTCATGGGTACCACATGCAATACTTGAGAAAGAGGCCTTATGGACACTACACTTGCAGGTGGGGAGCAGATAAGGCAATTGTGTCTGTATTATAACGTTTGATGTACTTGTTTCCACTATGCTTCCCTATGGTCAGAGAAGTTAATTTAGGACTCAAAATACTCAAGGCTGTGCTATAAGTGGTAACAAATACATGGAAACAAATTATTTTTCTACTGCCCACACTCATATTTCTTCAAGGGAGATTCTGAACACAAAATTACAAAGTTGAAAATAGTTCCATCATTTTCCAAAATATGGAAAAATGTTCAAAAATACATTCATATAGTGTTGAATATAAATTGTAACTAATATGATAAGCATTTATAGGAATGCATAAATAAAATGCCTTCCCAAAGATAATGTTATCACTTTGAGTAATAGCCATTTGATTGCTGCCTTTGCTTTTGACACAGTGATAGGAGCATGTTATGGTCACTGCAGTTTGATAAATGACTTTCACATCATATTTTCATTTTGTGGCTTTAGGTCAGACACCCTATTGTGACTTGGTTGGTGTGGAGGCTGGTGTTTCACTATATTTTTAGAATATTTAGTCTATTTAGAAAGTTTACATAAGTTTGGTTACAGTGACTAAAGTGACTAGGATTAAAATAAGACTGGCTTTTACAAAAACAAACTCTTATAGCATTAGAAGATGGCAGTTCATGCCAGTGTGCTTTTCAAAGTCCTTCAGATTCCAGGATTCAGTGCTTGAGATTGCAAATAGGGGTGCCCAGGAAGAAGAAACAATGCTTTGTCTCCGTTATTATAGGAATGCAATGTTCCTGAGAGGCAAAATGAAAAAAAAAATTCTATTTGATCAGGGTTTTTGGTCTAGTGTAGAGATGGCAAGTGAGTTTCATTTGTTTAACCAACTCTGAAAAATTGATAGTGGCTTCCTTAAGGATTCTATGGAAAAGGACTGAGATAGAGATATACTAGAAAGATAGCTACCTATGATTGATCATTAGAGGAGAGGCAGGCTATGTGTAACATATTTTGATATTTCTGTACTAATGAGAAGTGAGAAAGATAAACTCAAATACTCCATTTCTCGCTGATCTTTCCTGGATAGTTGATGCCATACTTCAAATCTACTGAATTATAAATTCCCTGTGGGCTGATTTTTCAAAATAAATTCTCATATTTATAATGTATAAAGATGTAAAATATACATTCACAGCTATTACCTGTATATGTGTGAATGTGTGCATATGTTACATATATGTATGAATGCATATATTGCTTGCTCTTTAAAAATAGAGAACTAATTTTAATTTTTTTAAGAATTGTGCTTGAAAAATCTGTTTGAGATGAAACCGACTTTTGCTTAACAGTTAAATTAAATACTATTTTAAGAGTATATTTTAGATGAGATTATAGTGAGAGTTGAAATCACTGGAAATTATACAGAAGGGTTCATAGATGAGCAATATATATGAGTGGTGGTCTGTAATCAGAGTCTAAAAACCAACAAGCACCTTTTCTGCCTCAACATGTACATATCTAGGTAATACAAATTTTTAGACACTTCCAGTTTTATTACAAATTGTTTCTAAAAGATTTATATTCATGTTACAAAATATGTCTGCTCATGTCTTTTTTTGTTATAGAAGTGAAAGTTTTAGTGTTTTCTTAGTCATTTATAAGATTTCTTTATATATTCTGGTTACCAATCCTTTGTAATTGTGTGAATTTCAAATATATTTTTCCAGTTTGTGGATTACTTGTTCATTGTGTTTATGGTGACTTTTGATGACAAGAAGTTCTTAATTTTAATACTGTCAAATTTTTTCATCTTTTCTTTGTGGTTTATGCTTTGTTGTGCCTTGTTTAGGAAATTCTTCCCTACTCTGATGTCAAAAAGATATTCTCTTATATATGATAAATGAATTCTCAAGACACGGTTACTAAACAATCTATCCTTCCTTCAGTGATATCTGAGGCACACTTGTGAATCAAGTTTCCATGTATGTTTAGATATTTGTCCAGTTCTCTATTCTTTTCCATCACTTATTTATAATTTTTGGCAGCAGAATTATACTGTCTCATTTCCTACAACTTTGTAAGTCTTCATATCTGATATTGGAGGACCACTCAATACCATCACCCATTTTCCAACATAGTTCATCTTCAGAAGTTTCTTGACTATTCCTGGATTTTGCACTTTCATATAAATTTTAGGATCAGCTTCTCAACTTCCATGGTAAATTCTTGTCTTGGCTTAGGTTCCCTAGGAAATGGACTCTGAGATGGGAAACCCCTCTGTGCAGGGGTTTGTATTTATGCAATCAATACCAGAGGAGTGAGACAAATGGGAGAAGAGAGAAAAATTGAATTGTGGCACAGATCCCTCAGAGGCTCAGTGGATATCATGGGGAGCTCTGGAGCTGGGAAGGTTCTTCAGAGAATACCCAAATCAGGTTAAAGGGGCCAAGTGTCTTAATCCCCATATCTATGAGTCATTGCTTGTGGACTGCTTCTGCGGAGGAAGCAACGTTTGACAAGGCAGCTTCCTTCAGGCAAAGGCATTTCTTACAGAAAGAGTCAACAATAAATTCTCAGCAGTCAATGCTGAAGGCAGCTTGGAGAAAAAGTCCCTTGGTAGATGTCTTAATCAGTACAGGCTGCTATAACAAAAATACCATAGACCAAGTAGCTTAAACAACAGAAATTTATTTCTTACAGTTCTGGAGCCTGGGAAGTTCAAGGTCAAATTGTCAGCAGATCTGGTGTCTGGTGAGAGCCTGCTTCCTGGCTGGCAGGTTCTGTGTCCTTGTCGTAGCCTCACATGGCAGAGTAGAGAGAGAAAGCAAGGTATCCTCTATCTTTTTCTAAGGACACTAATCCCATTCATGAAGACTTCACCCTCAAGGCCTCTAACTACCTCCCAAACCCCATCTCCTAATACTATTGCATTAGGGAATTAGGATTTCAACATGTGAATTTTGGTAGGACATTAGCATTTGGTCAATAATATTGATATTGAGTGGTACACTGCAGCATCCACTACAGTGGAGCGCCTTCAGGATTCTGGTTATTCTCTTTTCTTGGGAAATTTATAAGAGGAAGACAAGTAGAATTAACTGTAAGTCCTACCTGATTGCTCAAATAAGAAATCATTCAAGTTACTCAAGACTGTAACTCATAATTCCCCTTCTTCACTACCATGTCTAGACTCCTTCCCCTCCACTAGCGCCTCTGCTGGTCTATGTGACTACAGAAGACATGACCCAAGCCTGAGGATAAGACACTGAATATTGTGTCTGCTCAGGACATGGCACCTGAACTCTTCTATTTACTGTCAAACTGGGGGAGGAGTGGCAAGAGATGATCCATTAGATCACATAGGTGCCCAACTTAGTCTTCCTTATTAGCACTGCATAACAGCAGCCTTACCTCCCCCAATGATGGTCAGAGTGAGTATATCATTGCTTTTACTTGTTTGCTATTCTTCTCACACAAGGGGACTGCAGGGACTGAGCAGTAGGCATAACATAAAGTCCAATCAAACTCTAGCTGTTTTCCTTGTGGAAGCACTCCCTCTCCAGAAACCAGGAATTCTAGACCTACAGGTTACAGAGACATGCTGGAGGATAGCACCCCATGTTTTTAGTAATCTCTGTTTAGTTTGGTGATCTCTGAGGCACACTCCTGTGAATCAAGTTAACTCCTCAGCTTTATCTTCAAAAGGTCATTCAATTGTTCCATTAGGCTAGTATATTTTGGGTTGTGTATTTTGTGATAGAATCCACATATCTCATGGTTCCCATGAACACGCATCTACTGCTGTACCATCTATGCTATTGGTCCAAGACAATGTTGGGTAGTATTCTTAGTTCTGTCTTGTGAATCACTCTTTAAGCCTTCAGTTGTCCTGGCCAGGGTCTTGAAGGCAGGAAAGGCAAACCATACCAAAATATGTGTCAATTCTAAATGAGATAAATTGTTGCTCCTACCAAGGGTGAAAGTTGTCGTATATTAGTTTCCTGGGGCTTCAGTAACAAACTACCACAAACTGCATGGTTTAAAACAACAGAAAATAGGCTGGGTACAGTGGCTCATGCCTGTAATTCCAGCACTTTGAGAGGCCGAGGAGGGCAGATCACCTGAGGCCAGGAGTTCCAGACCAGCCGGGCCAACATGGTGAAACCCCATCTTCACTAAAAATACAAAACTTAGCTGGGCATGGTGGCGGGTGCCTGTAATCCAGGCTACTCAGGAGGCTGAGGCAGGAGAATCGCTTGAACCCGGGAGGCAGAGGTTGCAGTGAGCCAAAATTACACCATTGCACTCCAGCCTGGGTGACAAGAGTGAAACTCTGCCTCAAAAAACAAACAAGCAAAACAAAAACAAAAACAGAAAATTATTCTCTCATGATTCTGCAGGCCAGAACTCTAGAATCAAAGTGTAGACAGGGCCATGCTCTCTCTCCTAGCATCTGGTGGTTGTCAGCAATCTTTGGGCTCCTTAGTTTACACTGCGTAACTCAAATCTCTGCTTCTGTCATAACATGGCCATCTTCCCCACCCACATCCCCCACGTGCCTTTGGGGCACTTCACTGGACTCCTCCTTTCTCTGTATGTGTCCATCTCTGTGTCTCTTCTCCTCTCCTTATAAGGGTACCAGTCAGATCAAGAGTATAACCTACTTCAGTATGACCTCGCGTTAGACTACATCAATTATATCTGCAAAGACCCTATCTCCAAATGTCATTACACTCACAGATACCAAGTGTGAGGACTTCAGCATAACTTTTCAGGGACACAATTCAATCCACAATGGCCCAACATAATCAACTTGCCACCAAGTGGCTGACTACTCTCCCTGAGGGAAAAGCTGAAGTGAGGGGCTCAGGATTGGTTTCTGTTGCTGGAAGGGTGGACATCTGGCAGCAGCAGTGGCTAGATCAGCCTGGGGAGTAGAAACACTTGATGTTGGACCCATGCATAGCTTCGTCCCTGTCACCAGGGCTACTTCATTCTCGACGCCATGGCACAAGCACTGAAGTGGCCAGTGACAGAGATCAGCTGAGATCAATTGTTTACGTCATACTGTTTGGCTATTTAGAAGTTCCTACATCCTTCTCAGAGGGATAGGTGTTACGTTACAGTTGAATAAATAAAAGTGAAGGTTATGCCAACTACCAAGTATATTGTTCTGATTTCAGATTCAGGGCCGACAGAAATTACCCCTGATTGGATCCATAGACTCAGTGGACACCCCATGAGCTGGATCTAGGTCAGGACCCCTTTTATTATCTGACTTCTCCGTGTCTTCATCCTAAAGCGGGGATCATTTGTCATTTCAGGTCTCTGTATATCAATGACAACCTGATCTCTGTGACCAACAGTCCTCAATATTGTTGGTTTCCCCCTTTCCCTACTGGTAAATGGCTTTACGTCATTTGAGGAAGGACTAGGGACATTACTACTGAGGGCTATGATGCTGTAGGATCCTTACTCCTAGTTACCTAGTCTCTGATTAGCCTGTTGGGTTTGGGTAAGAAAAGTGTCTATCTCTTGGACCCCTACAGAGACGACATCCTATTACATGTCACCATAGCTGCTCTTGGCTGCCAGTCTACCCTGCTAGCTGTTCCAATATCTGTGCCCGCTTTGATTCTGATGATTAAATGATACCTCCTGGCTTCTGTTATTTTGGAATCATCCTCATTGCTGTCAGTGAGTTCAGTTCTCCAGTAACAATTCCAAACTTAGAGAGAAGAGTTTCTCAGTGATGCTGCTGTCTGTCTCATGAACAAATTCTTTACTGTCTAACAAATGGAGTGTCCTCAAGGCCCTCCTGTAAAATCACACGGCCTTATAGGTTTTCGAGGGTGTTTTGTTTTGCTTTTGGCTTTATGTAGTGTATCCACTTTCACATGCCCACATCTCTAAACTTTTTGATCCTTTCCTTTGCTGTTGGCAATTCTGGCATCGCTACTTTACTTGGCGGGTGCTATTGAATTTTCCAGGCATCCAAGAACTAGACTAGCAGTGTATTAACATTATTTCCAGGGGTCGTTGCTCAGCGATTAAATCATGTAATGTACAAATGTGTTTCCAAATTTTAAAAACTCTCCTTCATTCAAATTATGACTGGCTGGTTTGACTCAGCACCTTCAGATGCGCTCCGTATGTCTTCTGCCACCTCTGCCTATGCTTGTTGACCAGGCCCTGCAGCTTCGCAGTGCTCTGTAGAATATTTTTTTGGTATGAGGTTGGTGCAAAAGTAATTGCGGGTTTTGCCTTTGCCATTACTTTTAACGGCAAAACAACAATTACTTTTGCACCAGCATAATCTTTCTGGGGGATTGTTCATTGAATCAGTAGTTTAATATAGGGAAAATTGAGTTTTCATTCAGGAATAGTTTATTTCTTTCCATTTGTTTAGGTCTTCTTGATGATTTTTATCAAAATTTCATAATTTGCTTTGTTAGGGGTTTATACAAACCTTTTAATAGAATTATTCTTAGTTATTTTTATATTTTTATTTGTCACTGAAAATATCTTTTTAAAATTTTTATTTATTTATTTTTTGAAATGGAGTCTGGCTCTGTCACCCAGGCTGGAGTGCAGTGGCATGATCTTGGCTCACTGCAACCTCTGTCTCCCAGGTTCAAGCAATTCTCCTGTCTCAGCCTCCCAAGTAGCTGGGATTACAGATGCAAGCCACCACGCCTGGCCAAGTTTTGTATTTTTAGTAGAGATGGGGTTTCAGCATATTAGTCCGGCTGGTCTCTAACTCCCGACCTCAGGTGATCCACCCACTTCGGCCTCCCAAAGTGCTGGGATTAAAGACGTGAACCATGGCGCCCAGGAAAATATCTCTTTTTAAACTGTTTATAACTGCTTGCTCCTAATCCAGAAATACAACCAACTTTTCTATATTTTCATTATCAAAAAATTTTTCAAACTTTTTGTTAAATTTCTTAGTTTTTCTGTAGCTTCTTTTAAATTTTCTTCATATAAAATTATATCACTGCAAAAAATGAGAATTTTGATTCTTCTTTTTCTTATTGCTTTTATTTTTTTCTTATTTGATTGAACTATAGATCCTATAGTCAGTGGTTGAACAGAAGTGAGGGTAACAGGTATCCTTATCTTTTTCCTAATCTTAAAGGAAATGCCTTCAACATTACACTGTTAGGTTTGGTGTTTGTTCTAATTTTTTTATTTATTTGTTTTTACTTGCCTTTTATAAAATTAGTGGTATCCTTCTACTACTAATATGCTAAAACATTTTTAAAATTATCTATATATATATTGAACTTTTAAAAATGCCTTTTCAGCATCTATTAAGATAATCATCTACCTTTCTCTCTTTAATAATGTAACACATGACATTAATTGATTTTCTATTATCAAACTAACATTGCATACCTGGGATAAACTCACCTTACTCATGATGTACTAACTTTTTATGTATTGTTACATACAGATTGTTAATATTTTATTTAATTACTAATCTTTTACATTATTGTTTAAAAGTGTAGTTGTTGTATCATTTTTATTTATGTGACAGTTGTAGTCAGGTTTGGGCCTAAAAATGCTGAACTCATAAAATGGGATAGATGTGTCCCTTCTTTCTCTATTTTCTGGAAGAGCTTTATAAAAAAAACTAAAATTATTATTTTTTCCTTGAAATTGTGGTAGAACTACTCTATAAAGTTGTCTGGGTTTGATGTTTTCTTTGTGGGAAATTTTTATTGACTTTGAATCATCTTTGCTCAAGGATAATATGTATTTCTTACTATTTTCTGAGACATTAAGGGACTGGCAGGTGAATCATAGTACTATTACTTTACCAAATTATACCAGCATCATTATCTATGAGAAAGAATATACTTACTGAAGTTCTATGAACAGTAGCTGGAAAGTACTGAATATTTTTGTTTCTATGGCAGAATTCCTGGCATCTTATTAGATATTACTTTGCAACTTACAGTCAGTAACAAAAAATAAATTAATATTATCTGTATATTTTGTATATTTGGATTTGCAAAGTAGTGACATTAGGACAGAAGATAAATTTCCTGAGTAGTAAAACCGTATTGGCATTATTGCTGATTCAGACTGATTTTCAGATTTTTAAATCATTTTTTTTATTTGTGCACGGCTTTATTTTCTTTTCACCATTCTCTGGATATGATAGCTAAAACTGGACTCTACTCCCTGGATGTGGGTAGACTATGTAAGGTCTACTGTCTCCTCACTATATTTAGGTACATATCTGTCATTCTGATTTTCCGGTCTGACATATAAAGAGCTTGGAAGTCATCACTCCTCTTCTCACAAAAAAGATAAAAACTGAACAAACTGAAAATCAACAACCCTTCTTAGAGGCATCAGATAATTGAGAGCACAGTGCAGACCGCTGCTGCAAACACTGGAGAGACTGTCAGATACTAAGAATCGTAGTTTACAGGAGCTGAAGCTGAGGAGCAGAAGCCAGAGGCTGGAGCCAGTGCTGGTAAGAGCATTTAAACTATAATTGACAAATCGCTAGAGGCTTAGTGTGGATAAACTTGAGAGTTACAAACCCTGGGGGCCCAGCTCTGGGAGGGCCCGCATATTCTTCGTTTTACCTCCAAGAGCACCACCATGTTATTTTGTGGAAGACTGGAGAAAAAAATCCCAATCTTTCTGGCAGGGGGAGTAACCATTTTTAAATACACCCAAAGCTCTCTGCTCTCCTTAATAAATGCCTGCCCTCAAGAGAGATTGTTTTGCCAGAGCCTAATCTAGGGAAAGGGAAATACCCAACTCCAGCCCCCGTTAGCCTTCCCTTCTCACCTAAGGGATGAGGAAAAGCTGAGAAGCACTTGTGAAAGTCACAGTGCAGGGCACAGCCTCACTATAAAACTAGAACTTCGTTATAAAATTACAGAATGGTTATCTTCTTCCACGCTTTACCACCACATCAATAGGACTCCTGTATAATAATGATGAAGAACTGCAGGGCTCAGAAGATATTTATGGAGTCTCTACGGAAACACAAAGACAACAAGAGAAACAAAAACCAAGAGACTGAAAAAGAATTCCAGCCTCTGACACCTACAGCTACAGCAAACATTAAACATGGCCTAGCTCTTAGATAGATCAAACTGTAATTCTCATATTGCATTGAATGTGTGTGATCACTCCAATAGTGACTCAACGAGGCAGTTTTTGACACTGTTATTGGGATTTGTTTTGTTTTTGTTGCTTTTTACCAGTGGTGCTAGTAAGTCACATCCTACATTTTATACATTTCATCTTACTTTTGGCTCTGCTTATTGCATATTTATGTTTGTTAATGATCAGTCACATTTTAAGGTTTCTTGGCTCTACCTTGACATTGTCTATTCCATGGACATCTGTCATTGTCCATTCCAGTTTTACGTTGTCTGAATTAGATGAACATATTAACTGTATTCGTCTTTTAGATCTGTTAAGTTCTAGGAGCTCCTCTCTAAGCTGAATCAGGCCGATTAATAGTCCTCCCACTTACTCATCTCCAGTTATTTTGGGTCACGATGATAAAAATTGCCATAAGAGAGACTTTCTCAAGCTTCCTTATTTAAAAGCTTGCTGAAGTTCAGATATATTGGGACAGTGTAAGTAGAATATACAATTAGCAATTTCCAATATAGAAAGTGACATGAGTGTAGAGTGACAAATACATACTGATTTCAACATTTGGCAACTTCAAGTTCTCCCTAATCTGGTTGTTGTTTTCATTTTCAACAATGAGTAAGAATAAAGCCATACTGGGTCTTTGTGATAGATGAGAAAATTATAAAGAATTTTAGAAGACAGGATTCTAATAAAAATATGTCTAAAAATATTGATAAAACAACACATATAGGCTTTGGAGGAGTTATGTCTATTTTTATCAGGAGAGAATCAACATATACGTAGCTTACAGATGTTCCAGGTTTGAGAGGGGCTACCATGGTTGTTGGTATAACAGCTCTGCTGCTTCCAGCTGCCATTTAGACTTTGAGAAACTGACTTAGCCCCTGTTAATTTCCATATCTGTGAAATGTAGATAGTAATAGCTCCTACCTCAAGCATTGCTGTGATGATGCCTACTGGAATATAGCAAGTGAACAGTATATGTTACTTCTATCAATTTTCACAGAAACAGGAATGTCATGGTATGGACCATATTTCTGGAAGATAAGTAAAAATTGGCGTGGATGACAGCCAAGTAGGATGGTTAAGGAAGACTATTAGTATTAGCACAAGAATACTAACACTAATACCAAAAGGTATCAGGATCTAGTTGCAGCTGGACAACAAACTTCAACAACTTGGGCTAAACTGTCTTGATTATAAAGCTTTCCAAGAGCACACAACTGAATGGAGATGAGACTTGGCGTGGTAGGGTGGGCAGTGGTGAGGGTCCATAATAGGAAATTCTAAGGAAACTTCCCAGGAGGAAATGAAAAGTTGCTTCATTCTTCCCATTTTCTTACACAGCATTGCATTTCAGGATACCTCAAAATTCTATTGTGAAAAGAAATGACAACTTTTTCTAGAGACAACCCAAAGTAGATTAAAACCCCATCTCTACTAAAAATACAAAAAAATTAGCTGGGTGTGGTGGCGTTGCCTGTAGTCTCAGCTACTCAGGGGGCTGAGGCAGGAGAACTGCTTGAACCTAGGGGTGGGGAGGTTGCAGTGAGCCAAGATCATGCCACTGCACTCCGGTCTGGGCAACAGAGCAAGACCTCTCTCAAAATTAAAAAAAAAAAAAAAAAGAAAGAAAAACAAAACCACCAAAAAACAAAAACAAGCAGAAACCACACACAAACACACACACACACAAACACACACAAACCAACAAAACAGAATGGCAACTCTCTAGGAAGAAAAGTTAACTATAAACTACCTAATAAGAAAAGTTGTCCAGTCAATGGTCCTAGCTATCCAAGACGCTAGGTCATCACTCAGCCAGGGTCCTTGGAGTAAACAAGTAAACATGAGATGATAGGCCCATGGGTCTATCTAACTTGTTTTAGGATCAAGAACCCAATAATGCTGCCATTTACTGCTAAATTGCCTTGGTTATTTTGTTATAACCTGCCTGTCACCCTTTAGTGGATGTCTTAGCTAAATATGGATGCTGACACAAAGGCTAAGAGGGAGCTTGTGGGGACCCCGAAATTTTTGGAAGCATGATGCTAACGCGATGTTTTTTAAATTCCTTCAAATGCATTAGAAAAAAAGCTTGTGTAAGATCCTCTGTAGTATTAAGAGTTATATGATATTTTAAAAATATTTTAATGCAATTTTCCATTTTTTCTTGCTTTTTATTGGTCATGAACTTTTTCCAATCCGTCTACTATCTATGAGAATATTAAGATTATAATGAAACAGCACAAGAAAACAGTGCTCAGCTTTGACTTCAAAAGTAAACTCCCCAAAACTGCCTAAAAGAGCATAAAGTTTAATAAGTGATGGGTGGAGAATGCCTCAGTTGGGAGATAAAGGATGTGTTTGCCTGGAGGCTGGAGGCCTGTGAGGAATCTTCTGGACTTGGAAGAGAAGAACAGAATTAGTATTCAGAGTCTGCACAGCCTTTGCTCTGTCAGCACCAGGCAGCACTAAGGAACCTTTTGTGAGCCAAGCCAATGGTGCCTATGGGCCATCCTTGCCCTTCAGGTGAGCGCCCACTGCAGGTGTCTGCATTGCCCATTGACTGTGTAGCAGGAGAGTCCCCTGCTGCCCTAAGATGGTCAACTTGTCTAAATTACTCCAGTAAGCAACCAACCCATATGCCCAGGATACTTCCAAGCCCCCCAGATAGAGAATGCTTTTAAGATACTTAAGGAAGCAGTGGAGATATGGAAAGTTTTGGGTGGTATTGTTTAGATCTATCTCAAAAACCCTTCACCTGCCCCACCACCAGCCCCCAGAAGAGGGAGCGGTGAAGCCTTTGGCCCTGACAAAGGAATCATAATAACCATGAAAGAGCACAGACTTTCTTTTATCACGCTGTGTCTGTTTTCCTACTATTCTGCTGTGAATTTACTCTAAAAAAAATTGCTAATGGAATTGAAGTGCGCATGAGTGGCAGAATATTTAATATCAGAGAGGACATATAACTTGGTAGAAGCACATTATTTAATATTTGAAAATACACATCATGAATCCAGGATCATCGTATTCTTAGGTTTCCAGCTTTGAGCGAACTACTCATATAAGCCTGTGTTTTCTTATTTGTGAAAGGAAAATAATGCTGTCCTCAACCGTATGAGACTTAAATGGGATGTTACACCCACACACCCATATATAGAGCCACACAGTAGACCTGGTCACATCGTGCTCATCTATTATCAATATGCTCATCTGAATTTGTTGAGCACATATTATCTTCAGCTGCTGTGAATTGCCTGTAATGGAGATAAAATTCTAAGATATCAACAAGCAGAGGGATGCCTTAGTGTTCCTGGATCCCCAGTATTCACATGTCTGAGGGCTGCTTTCCCTCGTAGGAGGAGTGCACTAAGGAGAAGGTGCTAATGGACTACTGATTTCGTATCCATTCTGTGCTATTTTAAGAGTGTGCACAAGATATTCTATGGCCCTGGAAATCTATTTGGAACTCCAGCCAATAACTATGTCACCTTGGTCTCAAGTTTTGAGTGAGTTGGGAAATGAGAGATTTTGTACAAAATGTTTCATTTTATGAAGATTTGCTTTTGAATATGTTATTCTATGTGTAATAGGTACATAGTAAATCAGATGGTAGAAATGCAAATACCCTGTTTTGTCCTTGAGAATCTTACAATACAGAGGGAGAAACTTATTCGGTACTTTCTAAACATTCAAAACAATCATAAGGCAAGGAGATTTAGTTTTTTTCAGTGTTCGGTTCTTCTGGACACACATCCTAAATCAAAACTGTCATTTTTAAAAAGACAAAACTTACAAATATCCTTTCCTGAGTACATTTTCAATGAGGTTGCAATAAAAGGTAAAAAAAAAAAAAAAAAAAATGTATACAGAAGAGCAAACTATCCAGGGCAGAAGAAACAGATCTCAGGCCTCTACCTATAACTTCTTCATCACATGGTCAGTAAAAACCACAGCTTTGAGGGAAGAGGCAAAGAGGAAGAACGCTCTAATTTTACCAGAGCTAAAACCATAAAAGTGTCTTCTTCTGAGGAAAAAGAGAGAGAGAGAGTAGCGAGGAGACAGAGAGAGAGAGAGAGAGAGAAAGGAAGGAAGGAAGGGGGAAAGGCTGGCATTCTTTTACTTGCTAATTTGTAAGTGCAATTAAGGTTAAAGTCATACTTCCCTTCACAAGAAAACATGACCCAAAGCTGAATGAGCAAGAAAGCTTTGTTTGTAAAGAACTTTTCAAGATGCTGTTTTTCTCCTGGAAAATGTGGTTTATCTAATTGATGGCTGAGGAAAACCATCTTTTTAAACTTCCCACTCAGTGACTCACTCTGGGGTGTGTCTGCCTTGTAGCATCCTGTGAGATCCAGTAATCTAAATTGGCATGACCCAGGCAGCCCCAACCTCATGCGTCAAGCCGAGCTACCGGCGCTGGGAAACCAGAGAGAGCCCGGTTTTCTAAACAGAGTGGTTAACAAAATTGCATGTTATGAAATGGGGTTTCATCCTTTAAAGGATCATTACCTATTTTTAAAAAGAACCTGTCGAATAATTCCTATCACCCCCAGCTGTCTACAGTTGCCAGGTAATTATCCCAACGGAAGGGCAAGTATTATTTCCTTAGGGTTTCTTCATGTTTACCTTGAAGAGAATTTCCATGCTGCCAACAGTTGCATTGAATGGAGGCGAAATGGAGAATTTGGACATGTTCTTCTCCAAACTTAACTTGAGACGCCGACAAAGCATTATGAATTCTGAACCAGACAGCCAATGGGACATCAAAATCTGGGGAAATAAATGCAAAACTAGTCTGAAAGTCTTAGCTATTATACAGTCTTGCCCAGTACAGCAACTCATCCATTTTTGACAGCTAAAAATTTTTAATCACCAGAGTGTTGTAGCTGATGTGTATGAAAGTACAATGTGCATGGTGGACCTTAGAAAAGAACAAAATAAGGGCATTAAGTCTTCCAAAAGAAGAGATGTGTGTGCATAGATGGCTTAGGGGAGTTATCGGTGGAGGGTGTCCAGGTTCTTGGCTTTTTGAAGAAAGAATTGGACAAAACACACAAACAAAGTAAGGAAATAATAAAGCAACAAAAGCAGAGATTTATTGTAAATGAAACCATACTCCACAGGGTGGTAGCAGGCCCGAGCAAGTGACTCAAGAGCCCAGTTAAATAATTTTCTGGTGTTTAAATACCCTCTAGAGGATTCCCATTGGTTACTTGGTGTATGCCGTATGTAAATGAAGAGGATGAAGTAAGGTTACAAAGTTATTTACTTAGTGTACACCCTATGCAAATGAAGAAGATGAAGTGAGATATGCAAATGAAGAAGATGAAGTGAGGTTACAATGTTATTAGTTGGTGTACACCCTATGCAATGAAGAGGATGTTTGCTGCCATAGCTGAAGTAGAGTTACAAAGTTATTTACCTGGGCTTAGAAAGTTTAATTTAATTCCATTTAATTAGTTCTCGGAAGACATTAGGTTCACCGCCTCCAGACCCTATTTCCTGTCTCAGGGGTTTCTGGAGGAGAACAGAGAAGATGAGGGGTTAGAAATAATGTTAAGGCATTTTTTTCTAAAAAAAAGTAGTCTACCTTCTTTATTATCTTTATTATCTGGGTATATCATATGAGAATGTGGCAAGCTAGTACTTTGGATTCTTTGAAATTTATCTAGCTAAACTTCCAGGGTTAATTATTTGGAATAAGATGTAGAGGTTGCCAAGTGAGACAACAAAATGTAAGTGTTACGTTGGACTGGAGAGCCTTTGCTCCAATTCTCAGGGATTAATGAATGAGGTAAGGAAGGGTCTTGGAGAGAATAAATTCAACACCAGATAAATTATACCAGATAGTTTAAGTTTTATTCAAGCTGCTTAAGTCTGTATGGGATTTCCTTTTGGGGAGGTGGCAATGTATAGGGATTGTCTTTAACTTCTCTCCCCTCTCTTACATGATTAGCACTAAGATGAAAATGTAGTAGATATTGGGTAACACAAAGTTAGAGAAGGAAATGAGTTGAAAAAAAAAAAGCATTTCTATGTTAGATAAAAGAGGTGTGACAAGAAAAGATCTCAGTGTTGGAATGGGTTAAATAGTATGATCACAACCTGAGAATTCTAGGAACCTTATTATAATGTGCAAATGATGAGCCTCTAGCCACTTCAGGCAGCATTTTCAGCACATTAGGGTGTTTAAAGCAATCACTACATTATAGGCCTAGGAGGATTCTCCAGAGATTTAGGCTTGAGAAAACATATGTTTTTTGGTTTTTTGGTGTTTTCCTGACTTCTCATTAGCAACAGTGTAATTTTCGCTGCTCTTCCATCCAATAAACATCACAATTATATCCCCAGATCACAATGATCAGCTCTGGTGACAGATGTGGAAACTCATGGTCACCATGAGAGACTGTGAAGTCTGTCTCAGTCATAGTTGGCTGCTGGAGATGAAGAGAAAGGACTGGCAAAGGATTCTATTGTGGATACAGATAGAAGTCCTTTAGGACTGTGAATGTCTAGTGAGTCCTTTATACTAGCTTTTGAACCTCCTTCTTAATATTTCCAAAAAGCATTATCTGTTTTTTTCTGAAAGCATGACATGCATACTACTGGTAGTAGGCAAGATGATTTTATGTGGTACATGATCACACTAAAAATAGAATAAGGATGAGTTTAGAGAGAGAATTCAGATAGGGAAATAGTAGGTGATAACAATACCAATGGTACTATGGATATGATAAGAATCACACAATTTTGGGGTGAATAGCTGAAATCTGTCCTGTGCTATACTTTTTGTTAGGTGTGTCTCATAGTTGTATAGATGGCAATCTCTAGACTCAAAATTATGAACTCCTAAGAAACTGGAAAATGAGCAAAGCTGGAAACTGAACTTGATCATACATGCCTTCCCTGCAGACTGACAGAATTACGTTTCTTATGGAGAACCACAAGTCTTTAGTAACTAATCACATATCATGAGATTCTTATTAGAAAGGGATAGTGGGTTGGGGGAATGTCTACTTTCGTAAACTGAGCTGGACAAACTTCATAAACCAGTGATGGTAGATATTATTCAGTTCCAAGTTCAATTTTATTATCCCTGGATTATTGTTGATTTTGTTTAAAAGTGTGTTGTACTAGCAGAACTGCATTTGCACATGTGTTTCCAACCCACCTGGATATGATCACATGTGTTTCGATGGAATCATACAGATACAAGAGTAAAGTTAATCAATCAGCAAACACAAATCAAAGTCCATCTTTCCCATTTCCCAAAAATGAGAAATGTTTTCAGCAATTTCAAGCCTGATGAAATGAGATTGGATGGGGGGAAAGGAGACAAAGAGAGAATAATTTATTCTACCAATATATGCCATGAGAGAAAAAATATAATTTCTATCAAGTAATTAGGGAGTTACGAAGTTGTCCACTGACTTAGACACAAGCATTTCCTCACCAGAACTGCTCTACCACTCTCTCTCATCCCAATCCAGTCAGAACTTGTTTAGTGAGAAGGTACCTCCCTGAAAATTGTTGATGTATTGATGATGACTGTGGTGTGGCTAGTGCAAATTCACTGATCTCAGATAGTCTCTATGAGTAGGTTTTAAGTAGGGATGAGAGACAGGAAGAGCTGAGTAGCTGAAGCATTAGAAAACAGAACACAGCTTTCCTCATGTCAGCCACAGGATCTGATCATGATGGTCTTGGATTATATTATGATGTTTCTTGGACTGTAGAGAAGTGAAAAATTACATTGCTGCTAATGAGTAGTCAGAAAAAACACTGAGGAATCAAGGAACCTTAGTTTTCTCAGGTTCAAATCTCTGGAGGTTTCTCCTGTCTAGGTGATGATCATGATAACCACCCTAAAAGACAGAATGATGAAACACGCAGGGAATATCACAGCAAGGTTGTGAAACAGAAAGATTTATAGACTCTTAGCTGTGTCTGAAAGACTGTCAGATAGTAGGGTTTGAGCTACAAGATTTGAAAAACCTGTTGCCCAGTTGTAGAAGTGAAGAGGAGATTCACGTTGACCTTGGTTTACCTCTCACATGTAAAAAGCTTGGAAGTCATCACTTCTATCCTAAAAACAAGAAATAAATCTGAGAAGACTAAAAAATCAATGACTTTTGTTAGAATCATCAGAGACTTGATCTCACAAGACAGACCACCACCTTGAAATCTTAAGAGACGGACAAATACAAGTTACTGCAGCTAAAACTTTTGTACCAGAAACAAAAGCTCTTGAGATGTATACTGATAAGAATGGTTAAATGTGAATTTTAATAAATTCTTTGAGATTGAGTGTAGATTAGCTTGAGAGTAAAAATCCTGCTAGGCCAGTCTTATTTTTCCCTACACTTCGCTGAGTTTTAACTTCAGGATCCCCAGTGGTTTCTCACAATGAAGCCTGGAGAAGAAGAAACATCAGATGATCATACTAATAGTTTCACAAAAAGCATTTGACAAAATCTAATACCCATTCATGGTTTAAAAAAATAAAAACCTCTCATCAAACTAAGAACAGAGGGAAACTTTCTTAACCTGTTAAAGAACATCTATGAAAAACCTATAGCTAACATCATACCAAATGGAGAGAAAAAGACACTTTCCTCCTAGTTGTAAAGAAAGCAAAGATATTCTTCCTTACCACTTCTATTCAATATTGTACTGCAAGTCCTAGGTAGTGTGACAAGATTTGTAAAAAGAAAACAAAAGATATAAATATTAAGAAGGAAGAAGCAAAACTGTCTTTTTCCACAAATAATAAATTTTAAAAATAAATAAAATTGTAAAAATAAAATAGAAAATTAAAAAGTAACAATAAAAAAATAGAAAATGAAACAAAAAATACAGAAAAACATCTTGGAACTAATAGCAGATTATAGCAAGTTTGCAGGATACAAATTAATATATGACAGTCTGCTGTTTTCCTATATACCAGCAATGGAAATGTTGGAATTTTCAAAGAAAAACACAACACCATTTATAATAGCATGAAAATAAAACACTTACATAGACTTTTAAGAAAATATGTACAGAATCTCTATGCAGAAAACTGTAACACTGTAATTTAAAAAAATCAAAGAAGATCTAAACATATAAAAAGATATTCTATGTTCATGGATTGGAAGACTGAATATTTTTTTTTTCTTTGAGATGGAGTCTCACTCTTGTCGCCAGGCTTGAGTGCTATGGTGTGATTTCGGCTCACTGCAACCTCCAGCTCCCTGGTTCAAGAGATTCTCCTGCCTCAGCCTCCAAAGTAGCTGAGATTAAAGGTACGTGCCACCATGCCCAGCTAATTTTTTTATTTTTAGTAGAAACAGGGTTTCGCCACGTTGGCCAGGATGGTCTTGATCTCCTGATATCATGATCCACCCACCTCGGCCTCCCAAAGTGCTGGGATTACAGGCGTGAGCCACTGCGCCCAGCCAGAAGACTTAATATTTTTAAGATGTCCATTCTTCTCAACTTAGTCTAGATATTCAATGCAATTATAATCAATATTCCAGCAAGCTATTTTATGGATATTGAAAATCCAATTCTAAAGTTTATATCGAACAGCAAAATACATGGAGTAGTCAATGCAATACTGAAAAAGAACAAAGTCAGAGGACTGACAATGCCCAATTTCAAGATTTAATATAAAGGTAAATTAAGACAGCACTGTAATCATGGAAGAATAGACATTAGATTAATGGTACAGCATAAAGAGCACAGAAATAGTCCCATACTGATATAGTCAACTGATTTTTGACAAGAGCAAAGGCAATTCAATAGAGAAAGAATAGTCTTTTCAACAAAAGATACTGAAATAATTCAACATCCATATGCAAAAATAAATAAATCTAGACAGGAATTACACCTTTCACAAAAAATTAACTGAAAATGAATCATTGATCTAAATATAAATCATAATACTGTATAACTTCTGGAAGAAAACATAGGAGAAAATCTGGGAGACCTTGGGTTTGGTGAGTTTTTAAATGCAACACAAAACCACAATCCATGGGAAAAAAAAAAAGTTGTCTTCATTAAAATTTAAGTGTTTTGCTCTGTGAGACGCAATGTTAAGACAATCAAAAGACAAGGCATGAAGTAGAAGGAAATATATACAAAACACTTATCTGATGAATAATTTGTTTGTAAAACATATAAACAATTCTTGAAACTCAACAAAGAAAATAAGCAACCTAATTAAGAAATAGGCTAAAAATCTGAACAGAAACCTTACCAAAGAAGACATTTAGAGGGCAGACAAACATGTGAAAAGATGCTCAACATTATATGTCATTAGAAAATTGCAAATTAAACAATAATGGAATACCACTACACACCCATTAGAATGGCTAAAATAGAAACAATAAAACTGGCAATACCAACTACTGGCAAAGATGGAGAGCAAAAGGAACTCTCATTCATTGCTATTAGAAATGGAAAATAACACTGAAACCTCAGAAGACAGGTTAGCAGTTTCTTACAATGCTAAAGACAATGTTACAATCCAGTCCCACAATTATGCTCCTAGGTAATTAAACAATTGAGTTAAAAACTTTTGTCTGTACAAAACCCTGCGTGCTTATGTTTACAGCAACCTTATTCATAATCACCAAAAACTGAAAGATGGTCTTCAATAGCTGAATGAATAAACAAACTGTGGCATATCCATACAATGAAATACTACTATTCAGCAATTAAAAAGTAAGCTATCAAGCCGCAAAAACAAAACAAAACAAAACAACAACAACAACAACAAAATATAAAAACCTTAAATGTAGCCAGGTGTGGTGGTGCGCACCTATAATCCCAGCTACTGTAGAGATTGAGGCATGAGAATGGCTTAAACTTGGGAGGTAGAAGTTGCAGTGAGTCTATATTGCACCACTGCACTTCACCCTGGGCGACAGAGTGAGACTCTGTCTCAAAAAAACAACAAGAAGAAACAACAAGAACAACAACAACAAAAAACCCCAAACAACAACAATAAAAAAAACCTTAAATGCATATTGCTAAGTGAAAGAAGCCAGTCCTAAAAGATTGCATACTCTAGGGGTTCCTCCCCAGACTGTGCACCTCCCATATCTGATCTAGAAGCCCCAGAGCCCCACCTTTTCCCCACCCCACCAGGGCTTGTCTGTGGGCTGTGACGGGGTTTGAGGAGTGGTGGGGACTGCTGAGGCAGGTGTCAGAGGGCAGCCTGGTGCTCCTTATTCTAGGAATGAGTTGGGGCTGGGTGGCAGTGGCTGCACCAGTCAGCTGCTATCATCCATATCACAGCCCTCTCCCCCCGTGGTGGGGAGGGAATGAATGGTCAGGCTGGCTGCTGCCATTTCGTCCCTAAAAAAAAGAAAAGAAAGAAAAACGAAAAGCCTGTGTATATTGTATGATCCAATTACAGGGCATTCTGGAAAAGGCAAAACTATAGAGGCAGTAAAATGACCAGTAGTTGCGAAAGGTTCCAGGATAGGATGAAACACAGATGATTTGGGGGGATTTTATGTATGATATTACAATGGTGGACATAAAACCTTACACATTTTTCAATATCCTTGGAACTTTATAACCCAAAGAGTGAACACTAATATCTGCAATATTTTAAAAACAATTTAGGACCTTGGGGATCTCAGAAAGGAATACAGACTGTGACAAGAGCATCTAACTGTAATGCAAATGATGAAACAACTTCCCTGCAGGGTACAAGGGAAGAGGTGCTGACCTAAACGAGTAGAAATAAGTGGATTCTAAGGCTAAAGGCAAAAGAAACTGCACATAAAAGCTATATAAGTGGGAGCTAAACCATAAGAACACATGGACACATAGAGGGGACCAACAGACGCTGGGGCCTACTTAAGGGTGAAGAGTGAGAAGAGGGAGAGGATCAGAAAAATTACATATCAGTTACTATGCTTATTACCTGGGTGATGAAATAATCTGTATGCCCAACTCCTGAGACACAGTTTGCCTCAATAACAAACTTGCTTATGTACTCCTCAACCTAATAGCTTTTTTTAAATGAAGAAGTAAAAAGGCTCTACAAGACAGTTAATCACTTCACTTGTAGGAAAAGTCACAGTGTTAAATATTTTATGGCAACTGAGAAGAATGCAGGGTAGGTATTTTTGTGCTCACTAGAGAAATAGAAATCTTTTGAAATTTTCACACATTTTTTTGCATTCTATTTGATATATTAAATTAATATAAAATTAAAAAAAATGTTTTCAAGGTTGAGGGGACAGATTTGACCAAAACCCAGTGTTAGCTGATATCCTGGGCTTTCCCATTGTTCACATTTTGGAAGTTCCTTTTGCCCAGTAACTGTTTTTCATTCCCTGTATCTTTCTTGTTCTTAGTTCATTCACCCATCTTGGTGCATTTTATTGTCCAGTTACTTTCTAATAAAAACTGCATAAAAGGCAAATGTTCCAAAATATGCATGTTTCTAAATATTATTACTCTGCACTCACCCTTGATTGGTCCAATGGCTGTGTATAGAATTCAAAGTTGGAGATGATTAGTTGTTAAAATTTTGCAAACATTCATTCCTTGTTTTCTTATTTCCAAGGTTGCTGTAAAGAAGTTGAAAGTCTACATCCTTTGTATTTGACCTCTTTTATCTCAGTAGAAGATTTCGGGATATATTTTATCCATTACTGGTTGTGGAGTCATATTTTCATTATCATAACAGACAATTGGTGAGCCCTTTTAACCTGTAAAGTCATGTCATTCAATTATGGGAAAATGTATAATTGCTTTGACAATTTGATCTCCCTGTCTCTTTTGTCCATTTTTTCTTCTGTAACTCTCATTTTTCAGATGTTGGACTTCATGGGTTGCTCTCATAATCTTAAGTTTCTTCTATTTTTGTTCCTTTTTTTGTTGTGCATGCTGAGATATTTTCTCAGCTTCATCTTCCAATCTTCTACATATAGAAAAGAATGCACAAATATATATATATATATAGCCAACTAGTATACATAAATTAATGTATGGGTGTATATGTATATATGCAAAATTTTCTTCCTCGCTGTATTCACTTTGTTTCTCTCCCTTAATCTGTTTCTCCCCTTCTCTGTTTTCTCTTCTTTCTCTTCTTTCTTCACTATCTTTGACTTATCCTTCTTTTGGTTTTCCTTACTCTAATTCCATGACTCTTTCTCTTTTAAATTTTTAAAAAATTGACATATCACAGCTGTATACATTCATGTAATATGTGTATAAGGTGAAATGATAAAATGAAGTTAACATATTCATCATTTCACTTAACTCTTTGGGTTGAGAAGTTTGAAATTTAGCATATTATTTATTTTGAAATTTACCATCTTACTTATTTTGACATAAAGAATACATTGTTATTGACTACAGTCACCCAACTGTGCAATAGATTTAAGAATTTACTCCTCCTTTCTGACTGAAACTTTGTAAACTTTGACCAACAACTCCTCATTTTTCTCCCTTTTTTTCTCCCTGAGCCTCTGGTAATCACTATTCTACTCTCCACTTCTATGATTTTTTTAGATTTCCCCATATAGTGTAATTGTGCAGTATTTGTCTTCTTGTGCCTGGATTATTTCACTTAACATAAGTGAATATGTCTTCCAGGTTGGTCCATATTGTTGCAAATGACAGGAGTTCTTTCTTTTTGCAGGCCAATAATATTACATTGTGTGTATATACCTCATTTTCTTTATCCATCTGTCGTTTGATGGACACTTGGGTTGCTTCCATTTCTTGCTTATTGTAGATAATTCTGCATTTTCTACAAAAATGACAAGAACACACAATAGGGAAAGGACAATTTTAAAAACTAAGTTGTGCTGGGGAAATTGGATATGCACACGTAGAGGAATCAAATTGGATCCTGATCTCAGATCATAGAAAAAATTAACTAGAAATGGTTTAGATATTTAAACATAATACCTGAAATTGAAGAACTGCTAGAAGAAAACATAGGGGGGAAGGTCCATGACATTGGTCTAAGCAATGATTTTTTAGACGTGACCCTGAAAGCACAGGCAGCAAAAGCAAAAATAGACAAATGAGATAGGATGAAACTTAGAAGCCTCTGTACAGAAAAACAAAAACAAACAAACAAAAAATGATTAACCGAGAAAATATTTTCAAACCATGCATTTGATGAGGAACTAATATCCAAAATATATAAAGAACACAAACAACACAACAGCAAGAAAACAAATAATCCAACTTAAAAATGGGCAAAGGACTTGAACAGACATTTCTAAAATAAAGAAATAAAAATGAACAATAGGTTCATAAAAAAATGTTCAGCATCACTAACCATTAGGGAAATGCAAATTAAAACCACATGAGATATCCCCTCACACCTGTTAGAACAGCTTTTATCATAAAGATGAAAGATAAATGTTGGCGAGGATGTGAGTAAAGGAAACCCTTGTACACAGTTGGTAGGAATGTAAACTGGTACAACCACCATGGAATATGGTAGAGTTTCCTCAAAAAAACTGAAAATAGAACTTCCATAGGAGCCAGCAATTTCACTTCTGGGTGTACATCCACAGGAATTGAAATCAGTAAGTCTAAGGTATATCTGCACTCCATGCCGCTCCCTTCTAGTACTTTATTTCAATCTCTCTCCTTGCTTTCTACCTGGTTTACCCTCTGTTTTTGTCCTTATTCATTTTTCTCTTTTTGTTTTTTTCCACTATTTATTTTCTCCTTTTGTTTCCCTCTCTCTTTTTCTCTCACCACTGTTTATTTTCCTCTTCTTGTTTCTAATCTCTTTTCCTCCCCGACATCTGTTTCTGTCTTTATTTCTCCACTTTACTTGATATCCTCCTTCTCTTCTCTTAGCTTTACTCTCATTACCACTCACCACGCTCTCCCTTCTTTCTCTCCATCTGCCCCTTCACTCTCTCCACCCCTTTGTTTTCTCCCTTTCTCTCTTCCTTGTTTCACCATATCTTCCTGACTCTCATTTCCATAATTCTCCCTCTCTCATCTCTATTTTCAATCCACTATCCTTATTCACATTTTCTATGTTGCTCTTTGTATCACATTTTTATTTCAAAAATGTCTTACTGATCTTCTGATTTTCTCTTAAATACATAAAGCATCTATGTCTTGTTTCATGGATTCAGGATATTCTTACCTTTAAGGTTATTATTTTATTTGCCATTGTTTCTTCATGGGCATCTTGTTTTGCCTATGCCCTCTATATTAATTTTTCCTGTTTCCTCATTGGTTTTCAGCTCTGTTTTTCATATTAGTATTTTCCGATCCTACTTGACAGTCTGTACCTGCTGATTTTTTTTCTTTTTTCTTTCTTTTGAGGCTGGGTGTCACTCTGTCATTCAGGCTGGGGTGCAGTGGTACGATCTTGGCTCACTGCAAACTCTGCCTGCTGAATTCAAGCTGTCCTCCCACCCCAGCCTCCCGAGCAGCTGTGACCACAGGTGCAGACCACTGTGCCTATATAATTTTTGTATTTTTTGTAGGGATAGGGTTTCACTATGTGTCCCAGGCTGGTCTCAAACTCCTGAGCTCAGGCAACCCACCTGCCTTGGCTTCTCAAAGTGCTGGGAATACAGACATGAGCCACCACACCAGCCTGTAACTGCCAATTTCTACTTAAGAGTTGCACTAAAAAACTGTTTGAAAGCTAAATGTGCAAGGATAGGACTTGTTAATTAGTGGTTATCGCTGTAGGGTAACTGAGCAAGATCTGATCAGTATTTTGGGAGCCTACAATGTGGGTATCTATAGGCATTTTTCTTCTAGCCAGTCAAAAAGGAATCTTCTTCAAAAAAAAAAATTCTTCAATCTTCTGTGTACAGTATAGAAACCTAGATAATAGATTCTGGCACCTACAAAGAAGAGAACCTGCAAGTTTTACCATTTGTCAGATTGACTTTAATTTACAGCTCCTTTTTTCCATGTAGAAGTTCACTTTTCTTTCAGCTCTGGCTGGTGTCCACAGGTACAAAACTATCTAGTTCATTCTTTTCAATGAATAAATATCCAACCTTCTTCTAGGTTAAAAGATGGTCTTTTAGCCTGGTTCTCCTAAAATAAAAGCCTGAGACTGAGGCATAAATATATGGTTCATGGAGAAAAAGTAAGTGTTAGGGGAATTAGGCAGATAAGTTGGGAGAATAATAAGCAATAATGAAAATATAAATTTGATGATTAATAACAAAAAAGACTCCCAATACACCAATGTTAGAGTTAGTGTTGAAGTCTTTAATGTTCATATAAAAATGCCAGTGTTTAAAATGTTGCAGAATATAAAAATATGGAAGTTAGTTAGAATGACAATCATTAAAAAAATCAGGACACAACAGGTGCTGGAGAGGATGTGGAGAAATAGGAACACTTTCACACTGTTGGTAGGACTGTAAACTAGTTAAACCATTGTGGAAAACAGTGTGGCGATTCCTCAAGGATCTAGAACTAGAAATACCATTTGACCCAGCCATATTATTACTGCGGATATACTCAAAGGATTATAAGTCATGCTGCTATAAAGACACATGCACACTTATGTTTATTGCGGCACTATTCACAATAGCAAAGACTTGGAATCAACCCAAATGTCCCTCAGTGACAGACTGGATTAAGAAAATGTGGCACATATACACCACGGAATACTATGCAGCCATAAAAAAGGATGAGTTCATGTCCTTTGTAGGGACATGGATGCAGCTGGAAACCATCATTCTCAGCAAACTATCGCAAGAGTAGAAAACCAAATACCGCATGTTCTCCCTCATAGGTGGAAATTGAACAATGAGATCACTTGGACACAGGAAGGGGAACATCACACACTGGGTCCTATTGTGGGGAGAGGGGAGTGGGGAGGGATAGCATTAGGAGATATACCTAATGTAAATGACGAGTTAGTGGGTGCAGCACACCAACATGGCACATGTATATATATGGAACAAACCTGCACGTTGTGCACATGTACCCTAGAATTTAAAGTATAATTTAAAAAAAAGAATAAATCTATGATTTGTGAAGCACTGAAAAAAATATGGAAGTTTTCTTCTTACTTTATAAAGCTAGTACAAAGGACAGAAAAGAGACTGCATATTAAAAGAATGAAACAATGACCATGTAAAGATTTTCCTAGAATACAAGAATGGTTTAAGATTTGAAAATTAATAGAATGTGTCGTCAATCAAGATCTTCAAAAGGCTTTTGACAAAACATCCATTCCTTTTATAAACTTCATAGTCTAAGAATGAAGAGCTCTTTCCTTGATAATAAACATTAAGTCAACATTCTGTATAAACCTTAACAATAAAACATTGAAGGTATTCCCATTGAAGTTAGAAAAAAGATATGAATGTAGGCCATGACTACAGCTTAATTTTGGTCTGGAAATTTAAAAGAACTCGTGGGTTCTTTATCACTGTGAAGGTGGTATTAAAAGGTACGCATCTACAAGTGCCAACTCCTGATCATGTAATTACTTTCTTTCTGAGAGGCTCTATTTTCATTGAAGCCAATTCTATGACCTCTCCAGAGCTTTCTAAAAGTACAGAGGAAAAGAGTGAGGGAATGCACAAGCCACTTAGGAATTTAGCAAAAGATAGTTTACGGAGTAAAGGTCTTTATGTGCTGAGTCTGAGAGCCAACCATAGCAATTCCATGGTGTTTGGATGATTGTAAGCCTTACACACACATTCCAGACACTCCCCAGGCCCTATTGCAAGCACAATTAAAAGCATCCTTATGTGATAGAAGAACATTCCTCATTGCAATTGTGACTAGTTGTGGAGAGTTGTCATGGGTGCATTAAAACAAAAAGGATTTTTGAAGGTAGAAAGGGAAATCCCAGTTCCTCTTTTGATGGATTTAAATATAAGCTGTAAGCCAAATGCAAACAAGACTTGAAAACCACTATGAGAGATAGGCAGATCACAAGGTCTTTGAATTAAGAGCTCTGGACTCAAGATTATCTATTTGCTGTCTAATGTTGGATAAGTGAATTACATGTCTTCTTGGACTCGTTGTCAGACAGGTGAACATCTGGTTCACAGTATTAAATAGGAAAAAAGTTTCTCCAACTGAAATATTAATTCTAATATTTTTGAGAAACATTTATTTGATTGATTTTTTCCTTTGTCACCACAAGTGTAACAGAGATTTCAAGAATCTGCTAGGCTTGAGTCAGAGCTGGGACTGCTGAGGTTGCAAAATCTTATTGTGTAAGGTTACAGGTTCTACCCACCTGTGGACCAGGTTCTACATACTGAGGAAGACAGTCTTTGGGTTCAGCAGGAAATCAAAGGGCATAATGTAAAGATTCTGAATAGGTGAAGCCAATGATACCACAGATGGGGCCCATGCTAGATTCTGTCCATAAGTTGCAATAATTCCTAGAAGAAGAATGATGATGATGAAATAACTACCAACATTTATTAGTGTGCTACATAAGAACGATTAGTTTCGGGATTCAGTCCCTTCAACTCTGAACTTCATGGCCTGAACCCTTGTTAGATTCATACCCTCCAGTGAAATTGGAAGAGTAGAGGCAGAGCACACATCATATAGGTATGACATTGGTAGATCTCTTCATAGGGAAAACTAAACAAGCATGAAGCATGGAAATAGCTCCAGTTAAGCACATTGAAAAGATGTTGTTTTAAATGAGCTTATCTCCATACATCAGCATATTAATTTTTGTTATGCTAGCCTAGCAACTGTGTCAACCCCATTTCCAAACTGTAACCACAGTAACATGTGTTTAGGTACGTAAGCTGATGTTCAAAATGTGAAATATGACACGTCAACTTAAGAAACATTTTTATAGATCAGGTTTAGTTAGTACTGTCTTGGTTGATACATTGAATTTTTGAGGCTTTTTCTGCTTCGGTAACAATTTCTATTTAATCACCATTAGAATCTTTGATCAAAGTACAGTGCATCTGGTCTTTTAGTAATACAGAGTAGGAAATGATTATTCGACACTTAACTGTAGAGACTGGCTGGGGCAAGCAGTATGAAATTACTCCAAGACATAAAGCAGTTTCACTGTGAAGATCATGTCAGGTAAGCAAACTGCTAACATCAATTAAGTTGGAATATAATAGAAAATGTAGACCTTTGTATAGTTTTGTTAGAATTATAATCTGGGAACATATTTGCACCAAATCTAAAATTTCTACACATTACTTCATTTATTTTGTTCTATAGCGACATAAATTTTATTTCATCTTGCTTAAGTTTTAAAAAATTAATAAATTTAGTAATGCAGCCTTCACTGCTTGTAAATGTTATTTTCTACTGTTCTGATAAAGTAAGTGAAATCATTCTTTCATCTTCAGCTTTAACCTTTCTTGAAAAGATATTTTATTTTTACTTCAAAATGCATCCTCAGCATATATTCTTTTTCTTTTTTCTTAACCTAGCTCTTTCACTCTGTACTAAATGTTGCAATAATTCTCTCATATGATAAAAAATGAGGTACTTTTCTACTTTTGATGGCTGAGAAAGTATTTAAAGATTTATTTTTAATTTAAAATAGCTTTAAAATGGGTAAATTCAAGTGTGAAATCAGTATTATTCAAAACAAGGGCACAACATTGGTGTACAACTATAGGAATAAGGTTTTTATAAGTTAAAGTATTTTTTCATTTTTGGCTCAGATTTTTAAGCAAAAAATATACTTCGTTTATTCATACAAAAACCTGTGCGTTGTCCTTTTTTTTTTTTTTTTTTTTTTTCCCAGAGTCTTGCTCAATTGCCAGGCTAGAGAGCAGTGGTGCAATCTTGGCTCACTGCAACCTCTGCCTCCTGGGTTCAAGCGATTCTTGTGCCACAGCCTCCCAAGTAGCTGGGATTACAGGCACGCGCCACCACACCCAGCTGATTTTTGTATTTTTAGTAGAGGTGGGGTTTCACCATGTTGGCCAGGATGGTCTCGATTTCCTGACTTCATGATCTGCCCACCTTGGCCTCTCAAAGTGCTGGGATTACAGGCGTGAGCGCATCGTGCTCTCTTTATGGTAATCTATGATAAGCATATTTCACTGTGATTTCTGGGTATATTCTATTTTTTAATCTCTTTTAAATAAGCATATTTATTACAAATAACCCTGTTAGCTCAATTTACCATGAGCTCAGATGTCTCCCAATGTTTTCCAGAAACTTTATTCCAACTATAGAGTGTCTGAGCTTTAAGGGTTTTCTGCACCAGATCTTGTAGCAGACAGGTCATTTAACACCAATGGAATGCCACATCTCTTTCTGGTAATCAAAAAAATCTTAGCATATGTCATTATTAAATTTTGTACAGTGAACATTAATTTTGATTTAGTTAGTTATTGTTTGTTTTTACTAACCTCAGACCATGTGTAAAATCAGAACTTAAAACTGCATCTATATGATTATCATATGTGTTATGACTAATGAAATTCACAAGGATGAACATCAACTCAGCCTTGACTTGCCAGATGAAAAACATGTTTTGTTTTCCAACAGAACTAAACATTATTACTTTGCTAAATATTGACTGCAGACACTCAGTATTCTTCATGTCCCCTTCAGTTCTCTTGTATTTCTGGGACTGGAAGCCTGGGAGCTTTACTCCCTAGACTCTCTTGCCAGCAGGGTTTTGAATTTATGTGGGGTTCCACCAAGGAGACACACTCCCACAAAATTTAGAAGGCAGACAAAGCACAGCCATCTCTATGACAGTGGGTGTAAGTGATGAATGTTTGGTGTAAGTGAAGTGGGTGTAAGGCATGAATGTTGCAGTAGTTTCTGCATTCTCCTGCCATTCACCTTACTGGATGCCATGATGGAGTTATAAAATCTCCAGCAGATTTCTGCAGGTCACTGACTCTGGATGGCAGTACCTCTGTCTCTTTGTAGCACTAAACCTACAACTAAAATCTTTTGCCAGTTCAGGCTTTTAATAGTTTTGCAAGCACCTAATTCTAACCTAGCTAATAATGTATTCTGGCTTTTATTGGGAATTCTACTGCCATATGGAAGTAGAGAATCAAGATCTGGCTCTTGTCACCTCTTACCATGTAGAAGGCAAGATATTAGAATACTTTTTAGCACTTAAAATGAATATGTCAAATATTTACTTGCAACTAAGTATGATATGCAACCTTGTTAACTTCATTGTTTTTCTGCTGTGTAATGGGATATTTAAAAAATCTTGGATTAATGCAGATTAAGTACATCCTATTTCTCTAGCTGAATGCAGCCTTAAAACCCATAAAGAATGCCTGGAACAGCTATATGAAAATTCTGAAAGTAAATAATAGCAGGTAGATTGGAGAAGATGACTAGAATTCAAAGTATTGCAAAACCTATAACAAGCTTATCTTTTTTTTTTTTTTTTTTTGCTTTCCAATATCTGGGTCCAAGAAGGCCTGATACCCAGAAGTAGGTATTGATATAGAAAGAGAGAGCGCAATGGAAGTCCTCTAGTTCTGGCTCAAGATGTGGGCTTTTTTCCTTATTAAATCCTAAACACTAATGGTTATGAACAAATACTAAGTACTGAGTGTGACTTAGTGCCAAAGAAGTAGACCATAAAGAAAGGCAGATTGAGCTAAGGCAGAGAGGTTAGCAGTAAAGGAGAGGTTAGAGTCTGGAAGGAAAAGTTGCGACGGTGAGAAAAATCAGTAAATCCTGATTTAAGTAGAGGTAGTAAGCTCTCTATCTATTTATACTGTTTGCAGTGTATGGATAGCCCATGACTACAGAAAATAAAGGCCAACAAGGAAATCTCACCTTGTTCAGTAAGTGAGAAAAATGCTTAGCTACTCTCCTATTCCTTTAGCTCCCATGAGTTTTTCCCTCAGTAAGCCAGTTACATCCACCTATCCATCTGGCAGCATTTGTCAGCCACCAAGCAAGTCACTGAATCTGAAGATAATTCCATCGCGTCAGGGAATTTTGGTTATTAAGCAATTTCTAGCATGTGAAAGTGACCAGAAGAGAGAAGATCCAAAACAAGACTAAACTGCTTGGGAAAGCAGTAAGTTAGCCTGAATAATAAATTCTGGCTTTTATTGGGAATCCTACTGCCAAATGGAACTAGGAAATCAAGATCTGGCTCTTGCCACCTCTTACCACATAGAAGGCAAGATATCAGGATAGTTTACAGCACCCAAAATGAATATGTAAAATGTTTACTTGCAACTAAATCTGACATGCCACTTTGTTAACGTCATTGTTTTTCTGCTGTGTAATGTGACATTTTAAAAATCTTAGATTAAAACAGTTTAATAGCATCCTATTTCTCTAGCTGAATGCACCCATAAAACCCATAAAGAATGCCTGGAACAGCTATATGAAAATTCTGAAAGTAAAGAACAGCAGGTAGATTGGATAAGATGACTAGAATTCGAAGTCTTGCAAAACCTATAATGAACTGATCATTTTTTGCTCTCCAAAAAACATTTTTGCTCTCTTATCATTTTTTGCTCTCCATCTGCCAGCCTGGGTCCAAAGAAGCCTGATACCCAGAAGTGGGTATTGATATTGAAAGAGAGAGAGCAATTGAAGTCCTCTGGTTCTGGCTCAAGATGAGAAAAAAACAATCTTTGAGTGCTCAGAGAGAGTGGAGAAAACTTATTTTTCTTTACTTTTGTCTTCTTTTGATTATCTTGAATCCCTGCTCCTTGGCAGTAGCAGTAAGGACCTTGGTGACAGCAGAGACCTGAATGTGCCTAAACTCTGAGGGAAAAGAAACTTTCTCTGTGATCAGTGAATCTGTTGTCTCAAGAGAATGGGATGAACTCCTGTTGTTTCTTCCCTCTCCGTCCTGCCGACTCTTCACCCAAATATGGGTGTATCTGTGGGAAGAGTGCAGCAGAGCAGGGCAAATAAAACTCGGGCTTTACAGCTGGAGGACTAAAAAAAGAACTTTAGGGAACCAAAAAGTAGAGACAGATTATGGAGAGAGAGGAATTTGGGTAAGTGAACTCTACAAATTTGCTTACGAACTCCTGGGCTCACTCCTAAGCTGTGCATGCATGGAACCAGGCCTAAATAGCATGCCAATAACTTTTTGAATTGAACTAAGGGATTACCACTACCCAGGTCTCAGACTGACTGCTTGGTGACACACATCCAATACCAATCCAAATAACACTACAAAGTCTTTAAAAATAGAACGGACGTTGAAATCGTTACCCACAGAAGGCTAGTTGGACCTTGCAACATGAATCCAACTGGACTGATTGCCTAATAAAAGAAATGCCCAGAGTTTTATGATACAATTTTCAAAATTACATAGGATACAATCCAAAATTATTCAGCATATGAAGAAATAGAAAAATCTCAACATACATGAAAAAAACAATCAATAGCTGCTAGTGCTAAAATGACACAGATGTTAGAATTGACTCACAAAGACTTTAATGCAGCCTTTAATACATTATTATAAAAATAATCCTGAATATAAAGTCAAACATTCTTGGAATGACTGCATAAATAGAAATTCTGAGGGAATAAGTAAAGGATATAGAAAAGAACCAAAGGAAAATTTTAGAACTAAAAATAACCTGAAAAATTTTACTAGATAACACTCAGTAGTGAAATAGAGATAACAGAAGAAAGAATCAGTTAACTTGAAGATAGATCAATGGAATTATTCAATGATAATTTAGCAGAGAGAAATATATTAAAAACAAAAAAATTAGCAGAGCCTTAGGGACCTGAGTGACAATACCAAAATATCTAGCATTCACATCACTAATGAACTACAGATAAAGGAGAAAGATGCAGTATAGGAAGAGTATTTGAAGAAAATATATTTGAAGAAAAGTTTTCATATTTGGTGAAAGACTTAAATCTATCTGTTATAAAAGCTAAGTAAACACCAAACAGGATATATGTTAAAACCATAAAACAATCAAATTATGTGAACCAAATGTAAGGAAAATACCTTGAAAGTAGCCAGAGACAAGGCATTATATATAGAGAAACAACAATTTGAATAACTGAATTTGTCATCAAAACTACATGGAGAAACTAGGAAAGTGACACAACAGTTTTCAAGTGCTGAAAGAAAAGGACAAACAATTTAGAATTCTATGTGCAGCAAATATATATTCCTGGAATAAAAATTAAGCAAAGACATTCTCTGCTGAAATAAAACTAAGAGAGTTTTTTTGTTGGTAGACCTGCACTAAAAGAATTCCTATAGAAATGTTCTCAGATGGAAAATTATACCAGAAGAAAACTTGAAACTTTGAGACTGAAGAAAGGGCAACAGACATGGTAAATAAATGGGTAGCTCTAATAGGCTATTTTTCTCCTCTTGAGCCCAAATATGTTTGATGATTAAAAGCAAAACTTTTTATATTATCTGATGGTATTTTCAATGAATATGAAAATACACAGAACAACTACGACATATAAAAGGAAGGGTAAGACCTATATTTTAGGTACTAGTCTATATTCCACTTGATTCAATAAAATATTGATTTTACATAGAGTATGAAAAGTTAAGTATGTTTACTGTAACACCTAGATTAGCCAAAAAGAAGTCTGTATGGAGATATGATAGAAAGCACATAGATAAAATTGAGCACCAAAAATAAAAAAAAATTATGTAACCTAAAAGAAGGCAGAAAAGATAAAACATGAGAAAAAACAGAGGTAGCTAACAGTAAAAAAAATAAAATTTCAGGCTTAATTTTTAAAAACTCAATATTACATTAAATGTAAATAGGCTAAACCTGCTAATTAGAAGAAAAGATTTTCAGAGTAGATAAAATATATGACTCAAGTATATGCTGTCTACATAAAAATCACTTCCAATACAATTTTATAGATAGGTTAAAAGTAAAAAGATAAAAAATATGCATCATGTAAATACTTCTAACTTCAATGGTAAGATGTTATATCTAGTAAATAATAGCCCTCAAAGAGTCTGAGGATAAGGGGATGGAGATAGCAGGAGCTCCAGAGACTTGAGTATTTAGTAGGAGCTATGGTGAAAGCTAGGATCCCATAAAATTATGAACCATTCCCGTATGCTCCCAAACCATGGTCATGTAAGGCCAGAAGCTGACCAAAATAAATGGCTTAGTTATGGTCTCTCAAGAGAGTAAACTAATTTGTATGTATTCCCATCATCTCATCTTTCCAAAGACCTTTCTGAAAATTAAACAACTTTCTTTTTTTCAACATTTAAGAAACTATGTATGGAATTATGCCATGGAAAAAATTACTAAGGTGCTCAGCCCCCTTAACCCCAGCTACAATGGAGCCTATCATGTCTCTTTGGCAAAGGTACTTCATTTTAATACAGTCTGTCTCTGCAGAAGTTGCCTCTTTACTGAAGAGGCAATGTTGTTGCCATGCTTTTGCTCCATCCCCCATCAGTATAGATTCAGGGTCTTATTTTCCACTCTCATATTTACCCCAACTATCTTCCAAGGAAAAATAATACTCTATTAATGTGAGAGAGCAAGATCCTCTCATATTCTCCTTCTCCCAAAAATGTCTTGACCTAGGTTTTGCCTGATTCATGATGTCAGGAATGATAGACATTTTAATTAGTTTAGGGTTGAACATCAGTGTAATAACAGCAGGGTTAGCCTTCTTGTACTCTCACAGGGCAGTCCAAAAAAAAAAGTTATAATAATAATAAAAAACACAAAGCAAGCCTCCTGTAGGATAAGGAAGCATCAGAAAGACTTTGTCTAGTTCTGACACTGTTCACAAGGTCCAGAAGCTTGGAAACAGAGAGTTAAAGTTTAACAGGGTTAAAAGAATGGGCCACTACCAAAAAACTGTGGTACTTAAGCAATGTATTTGATAAAGATTTGACCTTCTGTCAGGCATTCTTAAGATTTGAGCTTAAATGAAATTTTGTCAGATACGTTGGTAGAAATCATATAGATAGAAGATTATCATTAAAACAAACAATCAAAAAACAGCATTAGCATGAACTATGGCCTTTTCCAACCACAGTTTTGCTAAAAGCATTGATCATTCAGATGGGGAAAGTAAACTACTTGTCCTTTCTAGGTACTTATACTGTCATTACCCTGATTGGAGACTCTGGGCTCCTGGGCCAGCCTCAGATCCCAACCTGAATTTTTGTAATAGTAGAACTTGGTATTTGAAAGGGAGTGCGGGAAAAGGTTATGAGCTGTACACATAGTCTTAAAATTAGTCTCCTTAAGACCTCATTAATTCCTTGCTCAATCTCCCACTGTCTTCCCATTGAACTCAGGAGAAATTCCATGCTCTTTAAACTGGCTTTCCCCCAAAGCAAACTGATTTTGCTGTCCTTTGAGCAACTCATGCTCCTTTGGAAGTTTGTTCTCTGTTTCTCCTGGTGTTCCCCCCAGTCCTGAGAGTCTGGTTTTCCTCTGCCCTTCTCCAAGTCTTATCAATCATATTTCTTTGAAAAGCAACACTCTTTTTCATTTTTATAGCATTTGCATATACATATCACAATAAAAGGCACAGCCTATCTAAGCTCAGTGACCTATTGCCTGTATATATCTTAGGTCTACAAGAGGATTTTAAATCCTTAGGAACCATGGTCTCTGGCTTACATTTGTTTTCCTATTGCTAAGGCAAAACAATTGAACTTTTATCTTAGCAAAGTTCAAAAGCAATGTCAGCTTATTTGTGAATGCTATTTTAGTCCATGAATCATAGTTTTCTCTTGCCCATGCACATTTATGCTACAGATATGTTTACATCTTGATCAAAACATATACCCCATATAAAGAGTGAAACAATGACTTTCTTGTTACAACAGGGAAAGTTGACAGTATGGGTTTGGGTGTCATGGCCAATACCTGTTTTTAAAGTGGAAAATTACTATTATAGACAAAGCACATTGGTGAATAGGGCTTTTTATTGTTAACAGATGTTATATATTTTTTATTAATTGGCAAGAAAATTTTCTATACTCTTTGGGATATCTTAGGTGACAGATAATATGCTGAATACTTTGCTGCCTAACTTGTGTCAGGTTTGTATTTTATTACATTACCTTGAGGCCCACTGATTGCACTTAGATCCAGATTTTTGTTTGTTTGTTTCAGGAAAACATTTGTAACAATAAACTTTTAATAAAGGTAAGTGCTTTAAATTAATTGCTAACTTTAAAATATGAGACACTTAAGAAACTTTTAAAGAGTAAATGGCATTCTTCCCCTCAACCTTAGCCCCAGCAGTCAGCACTATGAACAATTCAGTATAGGAGCTAGAAAACTACAGTATTTCAACTGTTTTTGTAAATAAATTTTAGTAGAACCCGTTTATTTATGCATTGTCTATGTTGGCTTTCATATAACAACAGTGAAATTGAGTAGTTGTGACAAAGACTATATGGCTCTGCTGTTACAAAGCCTAAAATATATAGTAATGGGCCCTTTACAGAAAAAATATGTGCAGATTCCTAATTTACTATGGCATATACACTTCCAGATTTTCCATGTATGCTCAAGATATAACTATGCTTTTAAAAAATCTTACTGAAGTGTAACATCCATACTCCAAATTGCACAAAACACAAGTGTATAACTTGATGAATTTTTACAAGGTGAATATGCCCCAAAAAACAGCACTCAGTTCAAGAAATAGAACATTACCTCTTTTCCTAACTGGGAAAGGAGGAAGTCAAATTGTCTCTGTTTGCAGATGACATGATTGTATATTTCGAAAACCCCATCATCTCAGCCCAAAATCTCCTTAAGCTGATAAGCAACTTTCACAGTCTCAGGATACAAAATCAATGCACAAAAATCACAAGCATTCTTATACACCAATAATAGACAAACAGAGAGCCAAATCATGAGTGAACTCCCATTCACAATTACTACAAAGTAATAAAATACCTAGGAATACAACTTACAAGGGATGTGAAGGACCTTTTCAAGGAGAACTACAAACCACTGCTCAACAAAATAAAAGAGGACACAAACAAATGGAACATTCCATGCTCATGGATAAGAAGAATCAATATAATGAAAATGGCTATACTGCCCAAAGTAATTTATAGATTCAGTGTTATCCCCATCAAGCTACCACTGACTTTCTTCACAGAATTGAAAAAAACTACTTTAAAATTCATATGGAACCAATAAAGAGCCTGCATAGCCAAGACAATCCTAAGCAAAAGGAACAAAACTGGAGGCATCATGCTCCCTGACTTCAAACTATACTACAAGGCTGCAGTAACCAAAATAGCATGGTATTGGTACCAAAATAGATACATAGACCAATGGAACAGAACAGAGGCCTCAGAAATAACACCACACATCTACAACCATCTGATCTTTGACAAACCTGACAAAAGCAAGCAATGCTGGAAGGATTCCCTATTTAATAAATGGTGCAGGGAAAACTAGCTAGCTGTATGCAGAAAGCTGAAATTGGATCCCTTCCTTACCCTGTATGCAAATAAATAAATAAATAAATAACTCAAGATGGATTAAAGACTTAAATGTAAGATCAAACACCATAAAAACCCTAGAAGAAAACCTAGGCAATACCATTTAGGACATAAGCATGGGCAAAAACTTCACGACTAAAACACCAAAAGCAATGGCCAAAAAAAAAAAAAAAAAAAAAAAAAAAGCAAATGGGACCTAATTAAACTAAAGAGCTTCTGCACAGCAAAATAAACTATCATCAGAGTGAACAGGCAACCTACAGAATGGGAGAAAATCTTTGCAATCTACCCATCTGACAATAGGCTAATATCCAGAATCTACAAAGAACTTAAAACAAATTTACAAGAAAAAAACAACTCCATCAAAAAGCGGGCAAAGGATATAAACAGACACTTTTCAAAAGAAGACATTCATGTAGCCAACAGACATACGAAAAAATGCTCATCATCACTGGTCATCAGAGAAATGCAAATCAAAAACACAATGGGATACCATCTCACGCCAGTTAGAATGGCAGTCATTAAAAAGTCAGGAAACAACAGATACTGGAGAGAATGTGGAGAAATAGGAATGCTTTTACACTGTTGGTGGTAGTGTAAATTAGTTCAACCAGTGTGGAAGACAGCACGACGATTCCTCAAGTATCTAGAATTAGAAATACCATTTGACCCAGTGATCCCATTACTGGGTATATACCCAAAGGATTATAAATCATTCTACTATAAAGGCACATGCACATGTATGTTTATTGTGGTACTCTTCACAATAGCAAAGACTAGGAACCAACCCAAATGTCCATCAATGATAGACTGGATTAAGAAAATGTGGCACATCTACACCATGGAATACTATGCAGCCATAAAAAAGGATGAGTTCGTGTCCTTTGCAGGGACGTCGATGAAGCTGGAAATCATCATTCTAAGCAAACTATCACAAGGACAGAAAACCAAACACCACAAGTTCTCACTCATAGGTGGGAGGTGAACAACAAGAACCCATGGACCTGTTCGGGAGTGGAGGGCTGGGGAAGGGATAGCATTAGGAGAAATACCTAATGTAAATGACAAGTTGATGGGTGCAGAAAAACAACATGGCCCATGTATACCTATGTAACCGACCTTCATATTGTGCACATGTACCCTAGAACTTAAAGTATAATAATTTAAACAAAAATAAAGATAAATAGAACATTACTAGCCCCTCAGAAGCCTCCTTCATTCTTTCCTGCCATGAACATTCCTTGACTTCATCCTGCTTTCTAGCATTGTAGGTTAATTTTATCTGTTTTTGGACTTTATATAAGTGGGATTGTAAATTATATGTTCTATGCCTCTCTTCTCTTGCTCAACATTAGGAGTCATCCATATCATTGTGTATGGCAACACTTTGTTCATTCCCATAACCTATAGTATATTTTACTAGATAAATATGCTACAGTTTACTTACCTATTGTACTTTTGGCGAACATTTGTGACATTTAAAAATTTGGGATATTACAAACAATGGAGGAACAAACATTTTTACATGTCTTTTGGTGAACATATGTGGGCTTTTTGCATGCATTTTTGTAAGCTGATTAATAAACACCCTGTTCTACAAGAAGTTTCCATGCCAATTCATGTAGAGCTGCTGAGTCTGTAACAACTCCATAGTATTTAATTGTATGATGTCCTGGAATATATTTCCCTGTTGGTCATTTAGTCACATGGCAGAAACCACTAGTTGTTGCTAAAATTCATTCTCCCTTTCTTCTATGGTAATATACCTCCACATTTTTAGCTAGGCAGATGGTTGCCTAGAATAAAGGCTACCAAAAAAGGTGCAACCGAGTTACTAAGTTCTTAATAACAGGATGTAGGTAGAAGTATGGCATGGCAGACTCCATGATCCTTCCTAAAGAAATGAATGCTTACATACTTTGCTTTTGTATCTCCCTTCCTTAGTGCTGCCTATAAGCACATACTGCCTGCCATCTCCTACTTGAGGTTGAGCCTCATACAGTGACCACAAGATAGAAGGAGCCTGGTTCCTGATATAATCAAGTGTTATATATACCTTAGACTGCCTATCTGGGCTTTGACAAGAGAGAGAAATGAATATTCATCTTGTTTGAGCTACAGTGGTTTTTCTAACATTCATAATTGAAATAGATTATAACTTCACAAGTTAGTTTCAAATTTTTGCTATTGTACACTCTATAGTAGTGAATATTATGCCATGTATCTTTACATATATGTATTTTTTGAGACAGAGTTTCACTCTTGTTGCCCAGGCTGGAGTGCAATGGCATAATCTTGGCTCACTGCAACCTCCACCTCCTGACCTCAAGCAATTCTCCTGCCTCAGCCTCCTGAGTAGCTGGAATTACAGGCATCCACCACCATGTCTGGCTAATATTTTGTATTTTTAGTAGAGACTGGGTTTATCCATGTTGGTCAGGCTGATCTTGAACTCCTGACCTCAGTGATCTGCCCACCTAAGCCTCCCAAGTGCTGGGATTACAGGTGTGAGCCACCACAACCAGCATATCTTTATATTTTTATATGTCTATTTTGTAGAAAAAAAAATTCTACAGATGGAATTGCTAGGTCAAAACTAAGAGAAGATGGCTGAATAGGAAAAGCTCCAGCCTCCAGCTCCCAGCATAAGCGACACAGAAGACAGGTGATTTCTGCATTTCCAACTGAGGTACCGGTTTCATTTCACTGGGGCACGTCGGACAGTGGGTGCAGGACAATGGGTGCAGCCCACTGAGCGAGAGCCAAAGCAGGGCAAGTCATCACCTCACCCGCAAGGAGGAAGGGAATCCCTTTTCCTAGCCAAGGGAAACCTTGACACACAACACCTGGAAAATCGGGTCACTCCCACCCTAATACTGTACTTTACCAAGGGTCTTAGCAAACGGCACACCAGGAGATTATATCCCGTGCCTGGCTCAGAGGGTCCCACGCCCATGGAGCCTCCCTCATTGCTAGCACAGCAGTCTGAGATCTAACTGCAAGGCTGCAGTGAGGCTGGGGGAGGGGCACCCGCCATTGCTGAGGCTTGAGTAGGTAAGCAAAGCAGCCAGGAAACTCGAACTGGGTGGAGCCCACTGCAGCTCAAGGAGGCCTGCCTGCCTCTGCAGACTCCACCTCTGGAGACAGGACATAGCCAAACAAAAGGCAGCAGAAACCTCTGCAGATGTAAATGTCCCTGTCTGACAGCTTTGAAGAGAGTAGTGGTTCTCCCATCATGGAGTTTGAGATCTGAGAATGGACAGACTGCCAGCTTGAGTGGGTCCCTGACCCCTGAGTAGCCTAACTGGGAGACATCCCCACTAGGGGCAGACTGACACCTCACACCTCACAGGGCCGGTTACCCCCCTGAGACGAAGCTTCCAGAGGAACAATCAGGCAGCAACAATTGCTCTCCGGCAATATTCACTCTTCTGCAGCCTCTGCTGCTGATACCCAGGCAAACAGGGTCTGGAGTGGACCTCAAGCAAACTCCAACAGACCTGCAGCTGAGGGTCCTGACTGTTAGAAGGAAAACTAACAAACAGAAAGGACGTCCACACCAAAACCCCATCTGTACATCACCATCATCAAAGACCAAAGGTAGATAAAACCACAAAGATGGGAAAAAAGCAATGCAAAAAAGCTGAACATTCTAAAATTCAGAGCACCTCTCCCCCTCCAAAGGAACACAGCTCCTCACCAGCAATGGAACAACGCTGGATGGAGAATGACTTTGACAAGTTGAGAGAAGAAGGCCTCAGATGATCAAACTTCTCTGAGCTAAAGGAGGAAGTTGGAACTCATCGCAAAGAAGCTAAAAACCTTGAAAAAAGATTTGACGAATGGCTAACTGAATAACCAATGTAGAGAAGTCCTTAAATGACTTGATAGAGCTGAAAACCATGACACGAGAACTACCTGACAATGCACAAGCTTCAGTAACTGACTCGATCAACTGGAGGAAAGGGTATCAGTGATTGAAGATCAAATGAATGAAATGAAGTGAGAACAGAAGTTTAGAGAAAAAAGAGTAAAAAGAAATGAACAAAGCCTCCAAGGAATATGGGACTATGTGAAAAGACCAAATCTATGCCTGATTGGTGTACCTGAAAGTGACAGGGAGAATGGAACCAAGTTGGAAAGCACCCTGCAGGATATTATCCAGGAGAAGTTCCCCAACCTAGCAAGGCAGGCCAACATTCAAATTCAGGAAATGCAGAGAATGCCACAAAGATACTTCTCGAGAAGAGCAACTCCAAGACACATAACCAAAGTTGAAATGAGGGAAAAAATGTTAAGGGCAGCCAGAGAGAAAGGTCGGGTTACCCACAAAGGGAAGCCCATCAGACTAACAGCGGATCTCTCAGCAGAAACTCTACAAGCCAGAAGAGAGTGGGGCCCAATATTCAACATTCTTAAAGAAAAGAATTTTCAACCCAGAATTTCATATCTAGCCAAACTAAGTTTCCATAAGTGAAGGAGAAATAAAATCCTTTACAGACAAGTAAATGCTTAGAGATTTTGTCACCACCATGCCTGCCCTACAAGAGCTCCTGAAGGAAGCACTGAACATGGAAAGGAACAACCAGTACCATTCACTGCAAAAACAGGCCAAAATGTAAAGATCATTGATGCTAGGAAGAAACTACATCAACTAACGAGCAAAATAACCAACTAACATCATAATAACAGGATCAGGTTCACACATAACAATATTAACCTTAAATGTAAATGGAATAAATGCTCCAATTAAAAGACGCACACTGGCAAATTGTATAAAGAGCCAATATCCATCAGTTTGCTGTATTCAGAAGACCCATCTCACATGCAGAGACACACATAGGCTCAAAACAAAGGGTTGGAGGAAGATCTACCAAGCAAATGGAAAACAAAAAAAGGCCGGGGTTGCAATCCTAGTCTCTGATAAAATAGACTTTAAACCAACAAAGATCAAAAGGGACAAAAAAGGCCATTACATAATGGTAAAGGGATAAATTCAACAAGAAGAGCTAACTATCCTAAATATATCTGCACCCAATATAAGAGCACCCAGATTCATAAAGCAAGTCCTTAGAGACTTACAAAGAGACTTAGACTCCCACACAATAGTAATAGGAGACTTTAACACCCCACTGTCAACATGAGACAGATCAATGAGACAGAAAGTTGACAATGATATCCAGGAATCGAACTCAACTCTTCACCAAGCTGACCTAATAGACATCGACAGAACTCTCCACCCCAAATCAACAGAATATATATTTTTCCCAGCACCACATCACACACTTATTCCAAAATTGACCACATAGTTGGAAGTAAAGCACTCCTCAGCAAATGCAAAATAACAGAAATTATAACAAACTGTCTCTCAGACCACAGTGCAATCAAACTAGAATTCAGGATTAAGAAGAAACTCACTCAAAACCACACAACTACATGGAAACTGAATAACCTGCTCCTGAATGACTACTGGGTACATAACAAAATGAAGACAGAAATAAAGATGTTTTTTGAAACCAATAAGAACAAAGATACAACGTACCAGAGTCTCTAGGACACATTTAAAGCAGTATGTAGAGGGAAATTTATAGCACTAAATGCCCATAAGAGAAAGCAGGAAAGATCTAAAATTGACACCCTAATATCACGATTAAAAGAAATAGAGAAGCAAGGGCAAACACATTCAAAAGCTAGCAGAAGGCAAGAAATAACTAAGATCAGAGCAGAACTGAAGGAGCTAGAGACACGAAAAACCCTTCAAAAAATCAGTGAATCCAGGAGCTGGTTTTTTGAAAAGATCAACAAAATTGATAGACCACTAGCAAGACTAATAAAGAAGAAAAGAGATAAGAATCAAATAGACGCAATAAAAAATGATAAAGGGGATATTACCACTGACCACACAAAAATACAAACTACTATCAGAGAATACTATAAACACCTCTATGCAAATAAACTAGAAAATCTAGAAGAAATGGATAAATTCCTGGACACATATACTCTCCCAAGACTAAACTAGGAAAAAGTTGAATCCCTAAATAGACCAATAACAGACTCTGAAATTGAGGCAATAATTAATAGTCTACCAACCAAAAACAGTCCAGGACCAGACAGATTCACAGCCAAATTCTACCAGAGGTACAAGGAGGAGCTGGTACCATTCCTTCTGAAACTATTCCGATCAATAGGAAAAGAGGGAATCCTCCCTAACTCATTTTATGAGGCCAACAACATCCTGATACCAAAGCCTGGCAGAGACATAACAAAAAAAGAGAATTTTAGACCAATGAACAGTGATGCAAAAATCCTCTATAAAATACTGGCAAACCGAATCCAGCAGCACATCAAAAAGCTTATCCATCATGATCAAGTAGGCTTCATCCCTGGGATGCAAGGCCGGTTCAATATATGAAAATCAATAAAAGTAATCCATCATATAAACAGAACCAAAGACAAAAACCATATGATTATCTCAATAGATGCAGAAAAGGCCTTTGACAAAATTCAACAGCCCTTCATGCTAAAAACTCTCAATAAATTCGGTATTGATGGAACGTATCTCAAAATAATAAGAACTATTTATGACAAACCCACAGTCAATATCATACTGAATGGGCAAAAACTGGAAGCATTCTCCTTGAAAACTGGCACAAGACAGGGATGCTCTCTCTCACCACTCCTATTCAACACGGTGTTGGAAGTTCTGGCTGGGGCAATCAGGCAAGGGAAAGAAATGAAGCATATTCAATTAAGAAAAGAGGAAGTCAAATTGTCCCTGTTTGCAGATGATGTGATTGTGTATTTGGAAAACCCCATCGTCTCAGCCCCAAATCTCCTTAAGCTGATAAGCAACCTCAGCAAAGTCTCAGGATACAAAATCAATGTGCAAAAATCACAAGCACTCTTATACACCAATAATAGACAAACAGAGAGCCAAATCATGAGTGAACTCCCATTCAAAATTGCTTCAAAGACAATAAAATACCTAGGAAACTAACTTACAAGGGATGTGAAGGACCTCTTCAAGGACAGCTACAAACCACTGCTCAATGAAATAAAAGAGGACACAAACAAATGGAAGAACATTCCATGCTCATGGATAGGAAGAATCAATATCATGAAAATGGCCATACTGCCCAAGGTAATTTATAGATTCAATGCCATCCCCATTAAGCTACCAATGACTTTCTTCACAGAATTGGAAAAACTACTTTAAAGTTCATATGGAACCAAAAAAGAGCCCGTATTGTCAAGACAATCTTAAGCAAAAAGAACAAAGCTGGAGGCATCACACTACCTGACTTCAAACAATACTACAAGGCTACAGTAACCAAAATAGCATGGTACTGGTACCAAAACAGAGATACAGATCAATGGAACAGAACAGAGCCCTCAGAAATAATACCACACATCTACAACCATCTGATCTTTGACAAACCTGACAAAAACAAGAAATGGGGAAAGGATTCCCTATTTAATAAATGGTGCTGGGAAAACTGGCTAGCCATAAGTAGAGGGCTGAAACTAAAAAAGGATGAGTTCATGTCCTTTGTAGGACATGGATGCAGCTGGAAACCATCATTCTCGGCATACTATTGCAAGAACAGAAAACCAAACACTGTATATTCTCACTCATAGGTGGGAATTGAACAATAAGAACACTTGGACACAGGAAGGGGAACATCACACACTGGGGTCTGTTGTGGGGAGGGAGGAGGGGCGAGGGGGGAGGGATAGCATTAGGAGATATACTTAACGTAAATGACGAGTTAATGGGTGTAGCACACCAACATGGCACATGTACACATATGTAACAAACCTGCACGTTGTGCACGTGTACCCTAGAGCATAAAGTATATGTATATTAAAAAAACTAAGAGCACTTTAAACTATAGATACGGTACAATGTTCCTCCAAAATTACATTACACAGACATAAGTGACATTTCTGTCTGAAATACACTGGGTGTCAAATTGCTAAACCTCTTGTATGTGAAAGAGAAACAACCATAACAAACAAAAGAAGCAGTGATCAAACCCTAATTTCCTTTTTCACATCTTTGTCGTGGGAAGAAAACTGAGAAGATTTTCATTTAAGGGGCCTATTTTTCTTTCTTTTTTTGTGACTTGTCTGTTCAAATGCTTTGTCTAACTTTCCAATGTAGACAGTCTTTTTTTTTTTTTTTGAGATGGAGTCTCACTCTGTCACCCAGGCTGGAGTGCAGTGGCGTCATCTCCGTGCACTGCATCTGCCTCCCGGGTTCACACCATTCTCCTGCCTCAGCCTCACAAGTAGCTGGGACTACACGTACCTGCTACCACCACGCCCTGCTAATTTTTTTGTATTTTTAGTAGAGACAGGGTTTCACCATGCTAGACAGGATGGGCTTGATCTCCTGACCTCGTGACCTGCCCACCTCAGCCTCCCAAAGTGCTGGGATTACAGGCATGAGCTACCGCGCCCAGCCCATTGTAGACAGTCTTTATGACTATTTTAACCAATATTTATAATAGAGTTTGTCCTTTGATTTTGTTTTGATTAGCTTTATTTTTTTATATATAATAGAGCAAACCTTTCTACATTCTTATCAAATATAAAGTATTCATACACATTTTTCTTCCAGAAAAAATTTAGAGTCAAGCACTCAAGTTCCAAAAAAAGTTAATAATTTGATTAAAATTTTATTAAACATATTTAATTTGGAGAAGGCTGAGATAATCAATATATAAAAAATGCTGAATATTCTCATCCAGTCAGATGATGTCTCTCCACTAATTAAGTCTTATAGTCTAAGTAACATTCTGTAAATTTATCCACATAGGGAATACTTACTTTTTCTAAGTGCATATTAAGGTATTTTAGAGTCTTCAGTGTAAATAGAAACTCTTTGCTGTTACAAATTCAATTTGATAAAGTCTGATTCATGAGAATTCTTTTGAGTTTCATTTTGTTTTTTATCTGTCCTCTTAACTCATTGTTTTTATTAATTTTGTGTTTCATTTTCTGAAAATTATATCAGCGGCTGTGTAACTTATGTTTATTTTAATATGTATATCTTATTTTTCTTGTCATATTGCACTGGAAATAAAAAAAAAATAACAGTACTGAATACTATCAGTGAAAGTAGTCAGGCTTTTTCTCTTGCTAACAGAAATTCAGAAATTCCTTTAGTACTTCATCATTAAGATGTTTAATGTAGAAATCTTTAGAAAATCAAATCAAGATATTATGATAAAGTTTTAAAATGTTTGTCTTACTTTAATACATTTTTTTTAGTTAGGGTGTAACCATCCAAAACTAAGTTATCCTCCATCTCAGTTAGGCATCATAGCATTAGTCCAGTTACCCAGAAGTCTTAGCTTTGCTTCCTCTTCCCCTACAACCCACTTTTAGAATGTCAGCAAGTCCTCTCATGATTTTCTTTTCTTCATTCTTACCATCCTAGTTAAGGCTTTTATGTCTTGACCATGCAAACCACAAAGCCCACTAAAAATGAGAAAGATAATAGATACTAGCTCCCATTTCTGGTCTCTGGTACCAAAGTCTAATTCAGCATAATTCAGCTCAGCATAATGCTATCGATTGGTAGTGTGTTTAGGCCCTATTGAAAGAGCCTAACTCAAGTCTTGAGACAGAAATTGAAAAGGATTATACTGGAAAATACTGTAGAATTTGGTAGTCTAGAAAGCTGTATTACAGAAAGCAACATCAGCTGGAATTGTTTCACAGTCATAAAGAAAATATTTTGGCCACTCTGAGGGATGTTCCAGGAACTAGTTTCAGTCTTACTCTAGCTATATAACACTTTCAGGTCAGCAAAAAGGTCAAAAAACAGCCAGCGTTCAGAATGAACATGCATTTGAGATTTGTGAGAAGAGGAATTCACATCTAAAGTCTAGAAGAACAGATCTTAGACATTCTGGCCATAATTCGTTTGTTATTGATACCATATGATTGCAATGACATTCTATGGTGTAAGGGCAATACTCGCTGCCAAGACACAAAACCTTGTATGAAGTTTTCTGGTTTTGGCCCCTCATGTAACAAAGATGTAATTTTGGTTATTTTCATTTTTCTATTCCTCCAAGTGCCTTGCCGTTTCTTCCTCTAATCTCCAGCTATTTCATGCCAAAATGATCAAGACAACTTTTTTAAAAAGATTTTTTGAGAGTATCTTCTTTAAGATTACAGGAAGTAGCAATTTGGCCTCTAATTTATCTCATAGGTGAAACTTTACTTCTTTCGTTTTTCTAAGAAGTACCATCAGAATATAATCTTAAAATTTAATGGTTGTGAAACTTGACTATAGAATTTGCTTTCTGCTGATGCTATGGGGGCTCCCTTCTAACCCAGATTAATTTACACTGAAAATGGCAAATGCTTTCTCCTTTCCCCAAGAAGATGGAAAAGTAAGTTGCATTCACTAGCTAAAGATAAATTAATTACTTAAAGTTGCCTAGTGGCAATAATGTGTTGAATTCAAATAGTGGAAACAAGCAACTTCTGGCGCATATACGTATGTCAGCAATTGGCTTATTTCTTGATGTCAATGTTTTGGCTTTATTTGGTGAACTGGTGGTTGAATCAATCCTTACTTGCTATTCAGACTACCTCTCATCCTTCTGAGGACCAGAACCAGCTGGATGGCTCATTTGACTTTGGTTAGAAAGGTCCTTAATCTCTAAGTACATCAGTTCAAGCACAGACTCAGACTGAGATGGAGAAATGAAAGATGGCCCACTTTGGGAGGCTGAGGTGGGTAGATTGCTTGAGCCCAGGAGTTCGAGATCAGACTGGGCAAAATGGAGAAACACCATCTCTATGAAAAACTGCAAAAAATTAGCTAGCCTTCATGGTGCACGCCCATAGTCCCAGCTATTAGGCTGCAGTGGGAAGATCACCTGTTCCTGGAAGGTCGAGGCTTCAGTGAGCCGTAATTGTGCCATTGCACTCCAGCCTGGGTGACAGAATGAGACCCTGTCTTAAAAAAAAAAAAAAAAAAGGACCAACAAAACAAAACAAAAAATAATTCAAATAGGCCTCTCTCCCAGGATTAACCATTTGGCTACAAAGAGTAAAGAGACTTCTACATCTTGGCATTACTTGGTGAGGGTAGGACATTATCACATCACATTCTGTTACAGTTTGGGAACTACTTCTAAAGAAATTTCTAATGCAACACGTTCACAAGTAAAGGTAATGTGATACCAGTGCTATCATTATATGGATTTGAGAAGGCGAACAATTAATGCATTACAGCCTCTTCTCACTAGCAGCTAAGGATGTGAAACACATGCAAAATTGCAGACTCTTCCCTCTCCCATCCACATGGAATCAGCTATTCACTACGTTCTTATTGCCTTCACAAAGTATCCATATTCATTGTGGTTATGCTAAAAAGTATAGATAAGGGAAGATAATTTACTGATCTCATAACTCATATAATTTCAAGTGTATTGCAGGGTCAGGTGTTCTTGTTCCAGTTGCAATTGCTGCATAACAACCACCTTGATCCAACTGTGTTAAAAATAACAACATTTGGGCCAGGTGTGGTGGCTCACACCTGTAATCCTAGCACTTTGGGAGGCCAAGGCAGGTGGATTGCCTGAGGTCAGCAACTCGAGACCAGCCTGGGCAACATGGTAAAACCCCATCTCTACTAAAAATACAAAATATTAGCAGGATGTGGTGATGCACACCTGTAGTCCCAGCTACTTGGGAGGCTGAGGCACAAGAATCGCTTGAGCCAAGATCATGTCACTGCACTCCAGCCTGGGTGACAGAGCAAGACTCTGTCTCAAAAAAAAAAAAAAAAAGAAAAGAAAAGAAAGAAAGAAAGAAAAGAAAGGAATGAAAAGAACGAAAGGAATGAAAGGAAGGAAAGGAAAGAAAGGAAACAAAGACAACAACATTTGTATTCACAGATTCACATATTTTATGGGTCAGGAATTTAGTCTGGACACAGGGCAGATGTTTATATGTCTGCTATGCCACATCGGGGGCATTTGCTTGGCAGACGCAAAGATTAGGGGTGACAAGAGCTGGGAGCAGGAATCATCTGCTTGCATCTTCACTTGCACCTCTGGTAGTTGATTCTGATTATTGGCTGGGACCTCAGATAGACTACTGTCCAAATTGCCTATGCACAGCTTCTGCGCATGGGTTTTCTGTCCTTCCTCATAGCATGTCTAGCAGCTGTGTTTTAAGAACAAATGTCCTAAGTAGGCAAGGCCGAAGTGCAAGGTGTTCTTATCATCAAGCCTTGGAAGGTACATGGCATTACTTGATTATACTCCATCGGTCAAGATAGTCACAAAATTCTGCCAGCTTGAAACTATAGGTTTTTCTTCAGGGACTCACAATAAAAAGACAAAAAAAAAAAAAAAAAAAAACACCTCTGACTGTTTATCTCTTATTCTTTCGAGGGAGTTTTGTGTTATATACAAAGAAATATTTACGGATATTGTCCTATTTCCCAGTGACTGAAGGAGACTGCGAATAAAAGATGTTGACATCTCTCTATAGCAGTGCCAAGGAGACAGGTATCTTTGTCTAAATAAGCAAGGCAGGATCACTCTTTTCAGACTCTGATAGAACATCAGGTGGAAGTACCTCTGTCGGTGTCGCCTACAAAGCAACACATTTGAAAACTCTAACTTTGTGTTCCAACTTAGGAGCTCAGCAGTCAGTCTCCCAAATGTGGGGGTATTTGGAGAGCAAGCTTATGAAGAAGGCCAAGGAAACACAAAGACAGCTCTTAGGATACACTTTACTGAAGATAATATCACTCAGACAAGATGCCCAGAAAGTTCAGGATTAAAAAAGGTCTAAAGTCTTCTAACTCACTTCCTATGGAAGTTTATTGTGAACAACAGTAACAAAGCAGCCTCAATTCTCTAATCCTGCAGAGGGTTAAAGAACACCTATTACTCCCTGGAGCTTAATAGAGATGAAATCTTAGGATATAAATATAAGTGCTTAGGATGACCAGGAAGATGGTTATAAACATGTTATACCCAGGTTTAGGTGACAACTACATGTAAGTTATTGTGAGGTCCTTGATTAGTTAGATGACTAAGGTATTAGTTATCTTGGAAGAAAATCTGGATTGATAAATGTGAGATGAATTAGATGCACTAAACATAAAAAGAGAGCCAGAAAATTGTCCCAGTAATAATCAGCCCATCCTTTCTTAGCATAGCTCCCATATTCCAATATTCCAATATACCACAGTTTAGTTCAATGACATCAGTCCCCCAGCAACCACAGTTCTGATTTCAGTTGCTATAGTATATTAACTATGAGTAATTGCATAAAGGAGAAACTTCACTGCTAGACCTTCAACCCACAAATATCCACAAAAAACCCACATGCATACCAGATGTGCATTATGATCAGTGACCAATCATGCCACTTTTTCAATGTCTATTGGTGACTGGTCTCTGCCCATCTTTTATTCAATCCTCACACTGGCAGCAAAGCATGTAGTTGTGTTTTCCTTTTCTTCTAGCGATAAAACTGCATAACATTTTCAAAAATGGCTAATCAAAAGAGAAAATTGGCCAACAGGTGAAGTGTCACAAAGATGAAAGTACAGCAAAGAAACAAAAATAGAGAACTCTATATGATGGTTAATTTTATGCATCAACTTGGATGAGCTAAGCAATGCCCAGGCAGCTGGCAAAACATTATTTCCATTGTGTCTGTGAGGGTGTCTGCAGAAGACATTAGCGAAATCAGTAAACTGAGTAAAGATCAGATCACCCACACCAGTGTGGTCAGGCATCATCTAATAGAACAAGAAGGTGAAGGAAGGGCAAATTTACTCTCTGTTTGAGCTGGGATATCCATCTTCTCTTGCAGTTGGACATTGGGACTGTGGTTCTCAGGCATTGGGACTTGGACATTTAGCTGAATTACTCCACTGGCTTTCTTGGTTCTCCAGATTGTAGATGGTGAAATTTCTCAGCCTCTGTAATTGTGTAAGCCAGTTTCCAAAATACAATAAATCTTCATATATATACGTATAAATCTTCATGTTTATTATAAATCTTCATATATATAAAATAAATCTGTGTGTATGTGTTTGTGTCTGTGTGTGTGTGTGTGTGTGTGTGTGTGTGTACTGTTTCTCTGGAGAACCCTAATACACTCTGAAAGTGAAATTCAAGTTGAGTATTAATGGAATCATGGAAGAAATAGCTATTGGAGGGAATATTGCCACTGAGACATTCCAGAGGAACTTAGGGAAGGCAAACTTAACAACATAAATGAAGAAAATGGATGGGTTCATTCATTTTAGGATACAGGTGTCCTTGAAAAGTTACACTGGCAAAAAAACTCACGTTAAAGGAACTCTCAGAGGCATTTCATGACATTGAAAGAACAAAAAATAGATAGTTGGAAGCTGATTCAAACTTAGAAAAGAATATGACAGTTTTCCAGGGCATAGTAAAGATGCTCACTCCATACACTAAGTCCTACAATGAGAAGAGGAGGGCCAACCTCATTCAAACTATACTCCATGAGATTTTTACAAAGAAATAAAATACTTTATTGCTTCATATTTCTGACGTTTTAAATTACAGCATACTAAATAATTACTAGTTTTACTATTTTAAACAATTCTCCTGTGCATTTATAACCTACAACAAAGGAGTTTTTAATGTTTCAACAAAATATTTTTAAAGGTCCCAGAACAATTGTAACTTTCCCCTTCGATGAACAAGATCACGTTCCAGTTTCTGTTTACACAGTCATTTCTGTGGCTCCTCATTAGCGTGAAAAACCAGGACTGCCTGTTCTAGGGAGTTGCAGTGGGAAGGGAAATGAAATGGTATACATGGAGTGAAGCAAAACTGTAAGGGCCATGACTGAGTGGCTGTAAAGAATAAGGTCAGATGTGGTGACAGAGTGCCTAGCAGAGAGAAAAAATAAGTGTACTGTTATTAGAGGAAGAAAACTGGGAAGAGACCTTTGTGGGAAGACAAACTCCAGGAGACATACAGTTGAGAAAAAGAGAGTTGTGAGCTTTGGGAATTATAATTACTTAAGGAAAAAAATCAGATGTGTGAAATACAGGATGCGGTGTTGCACCAACATTTGACAATTTGTGATACGGTTGTAGGACAAGAATACAGACCATTGTGGGTATAGCTAAAAGGAATACTTTTCATTCTCATGGCATCTCATGTGCCAGTTACCATGAATTTAGTAGGGCAAACTGATTTTTTGAAACCTACCTTTAAAAAGGTAAAAAAAAAAAAAAAAAAAAAAAAAAAAAAGCTCTGAATCTTTTAAATTGTGCTGGTTTAGGCAGGACTTTTTAAAGATAGGGTTGTCCTCGTTGAGGATTTGCCTCTTTGATGACAAATGTCTTCTTAAGGAGATGTTAGTTCAGTGATGTATTTTCAGCATTCAGGCCAACAAAGGCAGTTAGAAGAGGAATGTCTGCCGGGTGTCCTAGAGTTCAGCAAAAAAGGACTTGCTCTAGGGGAGGAATTATGAAGGAGAGGCTCCAGCTGAGCTAGAAGATGGTGCCCAGCAGGAGGGAACTGGAACAGATAGATTCTTGCTCTTTTAGAGCTTCGACGATGAAGTCTATTGTTCTGTGGTTTGAGGAACACTCATCATTCACCATAGCTGGTTGACATAATTTACTAAGTTGAATCAAGTACAAAAGGAAAAAGTTCTTTATGATAGGCCAGATTCCATGAGTGGGAATTCCTTTGAGTCAAATAAGGAGAAAATACGCCCCAGTGTTAAAGACTTTCCAGAGACTTCTTCCATTCCACTTTCCGCCCCTCCCTAAATCACTCGCCAAAGAAATGCTTTGCTGGACACTAAAGTGGCCACAGCTGTGCTCATAAGAAAACATCAGAATATAAAATTAATCGTTGTATTTTTTAGTTAACATTTTTGGAATGTGTGTGCAGGGTTAAAGGACAGGTGCTATTAAGATGATAGACATCTTTGAAATGTTTGGAAGTACTGCCAGTTTCTGTGACCAAAAGCTTTCCAAACAGCTGTAATTACTTGAAGGTCAATGAACTAAAAGTTTCCCTGTATCAGCTTTAGGCAAAAAGGTCATTACTGCTTTAGGGGACTGTAATAAATCTGAAAGAAGCTGGCTTGACCCTCCCCTTCTGCAGTTCTCTATCTGATCACCCTGAGATCCTTTTCAACTGCCAGTCTCCTGGAAGGCCAGAGTCTAGCCAATGACTGACTCCCCAAGCAGCCACACAGGGCCTAGAGTTGTACCCTACCTGGACGGGCAAGGTCTTCCATGACTTATGTAGCCGTATCCTCAGATGAGGACCACCACCTAACCCCCTCAAAAACCTGAGATCAATCTTCTATGCTAGGTATGAAAAAAAAAAAAAAAAGAGAGAGAGGTAATTACAGTGTTTTATTCCATCAGTGTTTGTAAAAAGTCCACAACTTCTATGCAGGCGTCCCGAAGCATCTAGGATTGCAGGGATGGATGGAAAGTCCTTCAATCACAACAGAATTCCTGTTTTGCTCTTTAAAAAAGGAGAGAGGACAGGCTGACAGATGCAACGGGTGCTTAGACCCACATGCTGTCCACAAAATTGAGATTATCCTCTAATTCTAAAGGGATAGCTTTGGTAACCGTTTTGCCATTGGTGCCATCTCTCAGGAACCTGATAATAAACTACAATGTTTTAAACTTGTACTATATCCAGGAGCTACATAGATATACAAAATATTTTCTTACTTAAATTCCACATGTGTACAATGTAGGTATTATTTTCATTACACAAATATGATAGATGAGATAATAATTTTCTCATAGACACTCAATTAAGTTGGCTGACTGCAAAGAGTTTTAGACAATAAAATTTACATTCCTTATCTTTAGCTTATCATCTTCCAAAGATGATGCTTTAATCATTGTCAGCTGGTTATTAAACATACTGTTCTTTGAGCCCATTCTCATGGGATTTGAAAAATCTGCTTGTAAGCATATCTGGAACTTTTCTAAATTTTCCTTTTTTTTTTTTTTTTTTTTTTTTTTGAGACGGAGTCTCGCGCTATCACCCAGGCTGGAGTGCAGTGGCCGGATCTCAGCTCACTGCGAGCTCCGCCTCCCGGGTTCACGCCATTCTCCTGCCTCCGCCTCCCGAGTAGCTGGGACTACAGGCGTCCGCCACCTCGGCCGGCTAGTTTTTTTGTATTTTTTAGTAGAGACGGGGTTTCACCGTGTTAACCAGGATGGTCTCGATCTCCTGACCTCGTGATCCGCCCGTCTCGGCCTCCCAAAGTGCTGGGATTACAGGCTTGAGCCACCGCGCCCGGCCCTTTTTTTTTTTTTTTTTTTTTTTTTTTTTTTTTAAGACGAAGGTCTCACCATGCTGCCCAGGCTGGAGTGCCATGGCTTTTGATAGGAGTGATCATAGTGTACTATAGCCTCCAACTCCTGGCCTCAAGAGATCCTTTGTCCCAGCCTCCTGAGTACAGTGTACAGGCGTGTGCTACCATGCCTAGTGATATCCTGAGCTTTTCCTTTACAATAACTGAAGCTCTTACCTTGCCACCTCAGGCCATCTACTAAGAAGTCATAGATATTACTTCAGGGAAAGAAATGCCTGGCTGCAAATATTTTCCTTCAACTGACTTGAAGATAGTTCTGTTAGTGTCTTCCAAGCATAGTTTTCAGTTCGGCGCTCATGCAATACTTTTTATTTATTGGGTCTCCGTTTTCAATAGTAATAATATATGAACTCGGAATAAATATGCTCTTCTTTTAAGAATTTACAGTGGTGTATGAATACAAAGACTGCAAAGTGTATTAAAGAGATTTATTATGTAAGAAATTCATTATGAAAGAGTTTAAAGATGAAAGAAATTCATCAAAGGGTTGTATATTTCAAGAAGAAAGTATGACATCATCCAAATACTTATTTCTAGGCTAAATATTATTTCCACCACAAGATAAAAATCTATTCTCCTCTGTGCTAGTGTAAAACTCAGGACTTGGCTTCTTCAGCTGCCCTAGGCTCTGAAATCTTCAACTCGCCACGCTTAGGGTTCCAAACACACACCCCACCTCATACCCCACGCAGAGTTACTTTGCGTCCACACAGCTGAGCTCCATGTGGTGTTTTAACAGTCATAGGATCTAATTCCCACATCTTCTTCTGAGAGCTGAGATTTATGATCCCAATAAAGATTTCGACAGAAAGATGAGGGGAAATAGCTGAGAAGAACTTAATTTAAAATGTTGTCCTGAAATTCCCTACTCATCACCCCATCAATCACAGATTAAAATAAAAGCACATATGAGCTAGTATTACAGGGTCTAACAGGGTGAATATGTTTTGGAATTAGCAACAATCCCTTAATACCAATGTATTATCTTTGAAATTCCCTTTCAGAACAGTGACCTTGATTTGAAATTTAAAAAAAATACATCAGGCAAATCTGTTAAGACATAGTAAATAGGGAGTGGCTAAGACACTCTGAAAACAGATATCAAGGACCTCACCTTCTCATGTTTACTTTTAATCATTTAACAAGCAAGCAAACGTTACAAGATTAGTGAGGTTCTGGAGTAAAAGATGTTTTCATAGTCCCTGATTAAGCCTCACCAGGCTTCCCACTAAAACGCAGCAAGGATGAGAGTGCACCTCACCACTGCACAGCCCAGAATGGTAGCTTACCTCGTTTCAGAACTTGGGAACAGTTTCCACCGTTTGGCCTATCAAACTCTCAAACTCAACCAAGAAACACAATTGGTGGCTCAGTCCTAGAAATGGAGTAAATCTGTTGGCCTGAATAAAAGGTCAAAAATATTCTGTACATTTCTGCAGAAAACTGGACTCCTTTTCATCTATTGCAGGCCTTGCTTTTCCAGGCAAACAGAATGAGGTTTCTTGTCTCTTTCTGATCTCCCACTCACCTCTCCAAAATCCTAAGTCCCTCTCTCATACATAATATGTCCTATTTTTCATGTCTCTATAATAGTTTTAAAAAGATAATTGTGGAAGTAATATATACCTATTTGGAAACATCTGGAAAACTAGAAAACTACAAAAAGGAAATAATCACCAGAGACATCCGATGTTCATATTTCAGCCACTTCACTGTTAAGCTGTTTAGCAGCCCTTGCACTGCCCGTCAGTCCTGGTCTCCTTGTTTGCCCTTACTCCTAGATGACTGTTTCACATTCTTCTCTTCTTCAAATCTCAACATTTTCTCTCTGCTTCTCACTCTCAGTTGAAGGCTCCGCTTTTTATATAGAAGGAATCAGAATGGATCATTCTGCAAAATGCAGCAGGTCTCCATCCACTTGGCTTTCCCTGTCTCCTAGGGCCAACCCCCTACTTTGCACTGGAAAACTCCTCCTCAAAGTCTTTGCTCCTGGAATTATTTCCATTCCCACCTCATCATTTGTTTTTTTCTTAACGAGTCATTGCCAGGAAAAAATGATGTACCATAACATCTTGAATTGCAGCTTTTAAAGACTTCCCATTTTTCTGATTCCTCAACATCTCCAGAGAAACAGGCTGTGGGCACCTTTCCCAGATGACCAGGTACACTGATGTGACACAAGTCCGCCTTCTTGCTCTTCCCTGACTGTGGCCTAGTGACATTCAAGCATACCCATGATATCCCCTTCTGCGTTTGCTGGCAAACCCAATCCTAATGCCCAGTAAGGGCGCTTGTCCACAGGTCCCCACTTTCTCTTGGCTCCCCAACTGCTTGGTTGAGCCTGCTCCCATGGTGCACCCTCCAGGTGACTCCTGCAAGGTATGTTGTGCCTCCCTCTTTAGAACCTGTAAATACAGTAAATCCTTTAATTCATATGCCTCCCCAGTGTAATCTCCACAGCCATATTGGAATGTTCCTTAAAGATTCCACAAAGGGTGCTTACTCCACCACTTATAACACTTATCGCCGTCTTAAAAAAAACCCTCTCTTGACCCTATATCTTTCTCAGCCTTTACCCAATTTTAAGCTTCTCATTTCCAAGAAAAGTGCTTGCAAGAGTTGTTCACATTCAACATTTGTTCTTTTCTTTTCTTTTCAACCTACTCCACCACGGGCACCAAGCATACCCAAGTTGCTAAATCCAATGATCAGTGTTCAGTCCTGAGGTAATATGACCTTGCAGCATCTTTTTGAGACTGTGGGTCATGTTGTCCATCATCAAACAATTAGTTCCCTCGGCTTTTATGACACCTCCTCACACTTGTTTGGTTTTCAGGCTACTTCATTGGCTCTTTCCTTTCGTAAGATTGGATCCTTATGTTTCCAACCAGAACCAGCTACATAATTTGCAGAGTGCAGTGCAGAATGAAAATGCGGGGCGCTTGTTAAAAAATTATTAACAGTTTCAAGAGAGTGAGAGCAGAATATTCAATCAAGCATGGGTTCCTCCTAAGCAAGAGGTCTTGTGTGACTGCCAAGATCATGTGGCCATGAAGCAGGGCCTGTTCCCATCCTCAGAATGCAGCAGAGCACTTGCTCACTGCTCATCTACAAATGATCTCATCCACACCAGTTGGCTTTAGATGCCACATTCAGCAACAAGCCTCACATCTTATCTTCAACACTAATTTCTCCATTTAACTACAGATTCAAATTTCAACTGTCTATTCTCTATGTGCACTTGAATGTATAGAATGCACTCAAACTTAATATGTCCAAAATGGAACTTTCATTTCCCACCCAAATCCTTCCCACAGTTCTCTCTATTTCAGTAAACACCAGCTCAATTTTTCCAGTTATTCAGGCCAAAATCATTATAACCATCCTGAGCCATTCTTTCACATCCCACATTCTATCCAACAAATCCTGCAAGCTCTACCTTCAAAATATTTCCCAAATCTAACTAGTAAAGATCTTCAACAATTTGCATCCCTGGTACAAGTTTCTGTCCTGAGTCACATGCTATCATGTGATTTAAATGTTCAAAGAAAAAAGATAAGGGTGGTTAGTGATGACTAGAACTATTGCAAAAGCATTTGACAGGCAATAAAGAAGGGTCAAAAATTCAAAGCAACGGCATAAGGAAATGAACTGATCTAGAAGGCAGATCCATCACAGAAAGGGAGGGAAATTTCAAAGAAAGAAGACTGAACCTACCACCCATTATCTTGGAAATAAGTAAGACCAAAGAGTGGCAAGGGAAAATACTTGATGCTTTTCAGAGAACAAAAAGTCTGTCTTCATTATGCAAATGCATGCAATACACAGTAGTTTGAGAAACACTAATGGAATATTTTATTGCTTTTCTTTGTCAATTACAAATTGCTCATTCCTGAAGATGAAACTAAAATGAGCCATTGTGTAAATTACTTCCAAAACAAGCTAGTGGAAAATGTGTAAACCTGTAAGTGAGTAATATTAAATCCTTACACACTTTATAGGAACTTAAACTGTAGACACACACAATGTTTTATACCTACAATAACTGTTCTTTTTTTTTAACTTATTACATAAAATTACATATATTATAGTCCAAGCACCGTGGCTCATGCTTGTAATCCCAGCACTTTAGGAGGTCAAGGCAGGAGAATGGCTTAAGGCTAGGAGTTTCAGATCAGCCTGGGCAATAAGCAAGATCCTGTCTCTGCAAAAATAAATAAATAAATTAGCCAGCAGTGGCGGCACACACCTGTCGTCCTAGCTGCTTGGGAGGCTGAGGTGGGAAGATCACTTGAGTCCAGGACTTCAAGGCTACAGTGAGCTATGATGGTGCCCTTGCACTCCAGCCTAGGTGACAGAGCAAGATCCTATCTCTTAGAAAAAAAATGTGACATTCCAGGCACATGGATAAGAAGAATCAATATTGTGAAAATGGCCTTACTGCCCAAGGTAATTTATAGATTCAATGCCAACCCCGTTAAGCTACTAATGACTTTCTTCACAGAATTGGAAAAAACTACTTTAAAGTTCATATGGAACCAAAAAAGAGCCCGCATTGCCAAGACAATCCTAAGCAAAAAGAACAAAGCTGGAGGCATCACACTACCTGACTTCAAACTATACTACAAGGCTACAGTAACCAAAACAGCATGGTACTGGTACCAAAACAGAGATATAGACCAATGGAACAGAACAGAGCCCTCAGAAAAAGTACCACACATCTACAACCGTCTGATCTTTGACAAACATGACAAAAACACGAAATGGGGAAAGGGTTCCCTATTTAATAAATGGTGCTGGGAAAACTGGCTAGCCGTAAGTAGAAAACTGAACCTAGATCCCTTTCTTACACCTTATACAAAAATTAATTCAAGATGGATTATAGATTTAAATGTTAGACCTAAAACCATAAAAATCCTAGAAGAAAACCTATGCAATACCATTCAGGACATAGGCATGGGCAAGGACTTTGTGTGTAAAACACCAAAAGCAAGGGCAAGAAAAGTCAAAATTGACAAATGGGATCTAATTAAACTAAAGAGCTTCTGCACAGCAAAAGAAACTACCATCACAGTGAATAGGCAACCTACAGAATGGGAGAAAATTTTTGCAATCTACCCATATGACAAAGGGTTAATATCCAGAATCTACAAAGAACTTCAACAAATTTACAAGAGAAAAACCAAACAACCCCATCAAAAAGTGGGCAAAGGATATGAACAGATATTTCTCAAAAGAAGACATTCATACAGCCAACAGACACATGAAAAAATGCTCATCATCATTGGCCATCAGAGAAATGCAAATGAAAACCACAATGAGATACCATCTCACTCCAGTTAGAATGGTGATCATTAAAAAGTCAGGAAAAAACAAGTGCTGGAGAGGATGTGGAGAAATAGGAGCACTTTTACACTGTTGGTGGGACTTTAAACTAGTTCAACAATTGTGGAAGACAGTGTGGCGATTCCTCAAGGATCTAGAACTAGAAATATCATTTGACCAAGCCATCCCATTACTGGGTATATACCCGAAGGATTATAAATCATGCCACTATAAAGACACACGCACACATATATTTATTGCAGCACTATTCACAATAGCAAAGACTTGGAACCAACCCAAATGTCCATCAGTGACAGACTGGACTAAGAAAATGTGGCACATATACACCATGGAATACTATGCAGTCATAAAAAAGGATGAGTTCATGTCCTTTGTACGGACATGGATGCAGCTGGAAACCATCATTCTCAGCAAACTATTGCAAGAACAGAAAACCAAACACTGCATGTTCTCACTCATAGGTGGGAATTGAACAATGAGAACACTTGGACACAGGAAGGGGAACATCACACACCAGGGCCTGTTGTGGGGTTGGGGGAGCAGGGAGGGATAGCATTAGGAGATATACCTAATGTAAATGATGAGTTAATGGGTGCCGCACACCAACACGGCACATGTGTACATGTGTAACAAACCTGCACATTGTGCACATGTACCCTAGAACATAAAGTATAATTAAAAAAAGACAGAGAGCTAAAGAAAAAAAGAAAGAAAGAAAGAAAGAAAGAAAGAAAGAAAGAAAGAAAGAAAGAAAGAAAGAAAGAAAGAAAGAAAGAAAGAAAGAAAGAAAGAAAGAAAGAAAGAAAGAAAGAAAGGAAGGAAGGAAGGAAGGAAGAAAGAAAGAAAGAAAGAAAAGAAGGAAAGAAAAGAAAGAAAGAAAGGCAATGTAAAACTGCTAAATTACATGCAAATTTCCCTGACCTGCCCTGTGGAATTCACCATTTCTAAGAAGTCAGAGCTTCTGTTTTACACTTGACTCAAGTCTTTTTTTCACATAACCAAATTATTGAACAATTACTTTACACAGAACATTTAGATTTTAAGAAAAGGTCAAGAATTATTGCTCTTGGAGATTTCTGTTAACTTTGATATTTTTCCCTTTTGATATTGAAGCAATAAAGCAGAATTTGTGATTATATTAATAAAATTAAATATAAAGAGAAAAAATGTGTTATTGAAGGTATAGCTATAAACATAAGAAGAAAATATAAATCAAGACAAAACTGCCACTGTAAACGTTTTGATTTATAATATTCCAGATTTTTTTCTACTAAGTAAATATATGTTTATAAAAAATTGTACTTATTACTGCTTAATAGCCTGCTTTGTTGATGAAATAATTTTTTCATGAATATTTATCAATGTAATTATATTATTGTCTCTTTTAAGCTATTAGCGTAATAACACAAATAACAGATTATTAAAAATTAAATGATTTTACAGTCTAAAAATTAAAGGAAAAACAAAATTCAACTTAGTCATGTCATGTTAGTATTTTAATTTGAGACTGGATTGATTTGCTAATATTTTCCTTAAAATTGTAGGTTTCTTGTTGTGGGATATTTGTCAAGTTTTGATTTCAGGACTATGTTAATTATAAAATAAACTACGATATTATACATAAATTGGAATTGTTTTTCAAATTATCTATGGTGAAATCCTTTATCTCAATTTCCTATCCATAGTGCACTGCTATTTTGGTTAAAACAAAGCAAAAAGAAATTACTAGAAAAATAAAACAAGAGTTCAAAAACAATCAAATAGAAACTTAATTTCTTTATGAATAGATTCAATAGGCATGAAATTGCTCTACCAAATTGCTGTAAAAGTTTCTAAATGCTGACTATTATTGCCATATTTATTTGGCCACGTAACAAATAGTTGATGACCACCGGCAGCCCATGGACCACATTTTGAATAGCCCTGGTTGAAAGAAGAGCCTTATTCTTTTTAGAGATTCACATTCATCAGCAAAATTGCTGTTAAAATGTTACCATATTATATGCACTTTGATTTATTTACAAATCATATCTCTAATTAAAATTATTTTAACAATATTCTGGATGCTTAGATTTTCAGTGCCCAGCATCCTGAAGACCTCATCCTTTTATTAGTTAATTCACAGGTACAATAGACAATTAAAATAAGGTTTGCTCTTGCTGATACTGTGTACGATCTCTATTTTCCAGTAACATTCCTGATCATTTAAAATTATTCAGCCAATGTTTTTAATATCTGATGAGGTCATCGCTGTGTCTGACTCATAATGTGATTGATGAAATCTTTTCTTTGAACAATCAATAGAAAAAGTATCATTTGATAGTGCTCTCTCTTCAATCTGTGGCTTCTCTTCAGGAATATAATCATGCCATTTGTCCATTTTGGGAGGATTCCTTTAATGACAACTGTATGGTAGAACTCACAAAGTTGCAAATTGCAGTGCAGTGTATAAGAGTAAACACACTGTTGAGGGGACCAGGTGGCACCCATACTTTCTTTCAAGAATATCTGTGGGGCCATGCATGTGCATTGGCCAACTGACATAAGAATTCAGAAAAGGAGCCAGGTCAATCAGTTAAACAAATGCTATTACAGTGAAATTGAAATTTCTTTTCTTTATTAAGAAAAATAAAGTTCTATTTTTTAATCCATCCCAAATGGATTTCTTATGAAAACCTCATATTTAGAAAGACGATGGCTTTAGAACAGGTTTCTCAAAGGACAGTATGGTTCTCCAAGCATCAGTTTGTTTAAAATTCAGATTCCCAGATCGCATCCCATAGCTACTGTATCAAAGTCCCAAATAGAAGATGGGAAGAAGAGAGGAGAAAGGAGTCCATGTGTTTAATAAACTCACCAAGTGATTCTTGTGCATGCATATATATATACATATATTGGTGGGGGTAGGGGTGGGACAGAGTCTTGCTCTGTTGCCCAGGCTGGAGTGCAGTAGCATGATCTCAGCTCACTGCAAACTCCATTTCCCAGGTTCAAGTGATTCTCGTCCCTCGGCCTCCCGGGTAGCTGAGACTACAGATGCATGCTACCACACCTGGCTAATTTTTGTATTTTCAGTAGAGATGGGTTTTGCCATGTTGGCCAGGCTGGTATTGAACTCCTGAACTCAAGTGATCCACCTGCCTTGGCCTCCCAAAGTTTTGGGATTACAGCCATAAGCCACTGTGCCCAGCCAATATTTTGAAAACCAATACTTCAGAGCAATTTTAAAAATAATCATAGGCATTATGTATGATTCTCAAAGACATCTTGCATAAAACTGGGCACCTTTATTGTGAAGCAGTTTCGTACTTTCTCATCTTTTTCAGCTTTTTTTCCTATCATTTGAATTAGCCTATTATTTTTCCTGTTTCTTCTTGAGTCAATTTTAGTATTTTTTGCTCTCCTAGAATATCATAATTTTAGTTGGCTTTTAATACAATTATTGTAAAAATTATATTTAGAAAATAATTTAATATCCTTTTCTTTTCCATACCTGTCTGATTATGTATGTCCCTATATAGAGATACAAGCTGATCTTTAGTTTAAGTAAAAATGCGAGAACAGATATTTAAAATGTATTTAGCTTGAACACAAAGAGAATGCAAACTGTTAGAAATATCTTTAAGAGGAATTCGAGAAGAGAGGTTTAAAATTTATTTAGCTCAAACACAAAGAAAAACAAAGACAGTCAAGTTTTTGAAGTCCACATAAAAGATGATAGTTTTTGAAAGCTGTTAGTTGATAAGAGCCAAGATTTTCGAAAGAATAATTTTTGAAAATCAAAAGGCAAAGATTTGAAAGATAAAGGTATAAAGTTAGCCTGCAAATAAAAAATTAAGAGTGCAGTTTTCCAGGGAGTCCATGGGATGATAAAGAACCTGACAAGAACGGAGGTCAGGGTGACCTTCTGCGTGGCTCAGAGGGATCACACAGAGAAGAGCAGAGATCATACTTGGAAAGAACTCAATCTCTGCCCCGAAGAAGACCATTATGGCCAGCCCAAGGGCAGTCGACAGGCCACAGAGCTAAGCCATGCTGAAGGCTGTCTGTCACGTTCAGTAGAGTGCTGCACACTGTTCTGCCAAAGACAATTGCTAGCGTTGCTTCTCATTGTCCCCTGTGAAGGTTCTTCCTCTGATCTCTGCTTATACCTCACCCCATGAGCACCCAGTAGAAATGTCACCTGTGTGCATCCTGATGTTTCAGTCAGCCCATCTCAACTCTACTATAAATCTTTATCAATAACCCAGCACTTTTTAAGGCCGTATAAGAAAAGGTAGAACCGTGGACACTTGAAGGGACCAGGTAGTGCAGAAGGAACCAGCAGTTCAACTTGGGTGGTTTCGGAAAAAAAAAAAAAAAAAAAAACAAAACAACCAAACAGTTCAAAACTTCACTTGGAGCCAGGACAGTGGAAAGAGCCACAGCTGTACCATTAGTGTCAGTATTCTTAGCAGAACCTACCTCCCTTAGGCTTCAACTTCTTTTACTGGAAAATTGCAACCAGTCGTTAACTGATCTCCCTGAATCTGTTCCCTCAACCCTCCAGTCTTTTCTGTACATTGCTTGCAACAATTACCTTCCAAAAAATCAAATGTGGTCATGTTGCTCCTCTAGAAATTTTCATTACCCTATTGTTACATACAAGAGGAAGGTCAAACTCAAGAGCATTAACTGTACTGCCCTTCAAAACCAAATCCCAGTCAAAATTTTAACCTCATCCTATGCTGGTGTTTAAACTTGTATTTCAGCCATTCCAAACAGGGGAGAGTTTTTTCATATGATCAAATGTTCACTTACTGGTTCTTCCTCCTAGATTATCATGAACTTGGTTCTCTGCCCAGCAAACTCCTTCCCATCTCAACCTCTTCTCATGACCCTACAAAAATTATATCCTTTCCCTGTCATTTACTGTGGTGCTTCATTCAGACTCATCTAAAGGCATCTGTCAGATTCTTTTATCATGATTTTCTCCTGTCTCTCTCTCACCACTGGACTGACAACTCGAGAGCAGTGACTTCCTTTCACTTGCTCCTAGGAGCTACCCTATAAATGTTTGTTGAATGACTTAGTCCACAATGAGTGACACAGCTGACTAATACGAAACTAAAATGACCTTTGTTCACACAACAAACTACATTATTTTGTTGTTATTATTTTCATCCAGTTATTTTCTTGTACTTAGAAGTTTATTTTATTTGTTCATCATGCATCATGCATCATCATGCATCATTGGACACATCATGCATCATGCATCCAATCATTCCAGCCTGACAAGATAGTTTTCTTTATCACCTTATAATTTTGAGTCTGTTATTCAAGGAATAACGTTTTCTCTTTCAGCTGCATCTTCAGCAACATTTATTATTGTGCTATCAATTCCTCATCCAAGTTATAAATAACAGTTCTGGACAGAGTATTTTACGTGACATTTATCTTATCTTCTCTAGGATTACTCTTATTTCTTCTTTTCTTTTGTCAACTGGATTGTGAACTCCTCAAGACAGACATCATAGATCTCTCATGTTTATATTTTTTTAACTTTCTTGATTTTGGTAAATGCTACAGAATATCCAATGTCCCTTGATAGTGGTGGCAGAAAGCTGATTCTGGATTCAGATGACCTAGGATAAGATCACAGTTCCCCACCTGGGTGTCAACTTAGACAAGTTCTGCAAACCCTTCAAGCTATTGATATAGCATTTTCTCATATACAAAATGGGGAAAATAGTAGTACTTACATCATATAACTGTCTTGAGTGAATAAAACAGATAATGTATATAGAACATTTAATACTATACTTAATGCAGAGTAAATGTTTATAATCATAGAGATTATTAGAGGTGTTAGTGGAACAAAATAAATAATGGAAATATCAATGTCATCAAATCTGCTAATTTATTCATCAGTGTCTACTTTGTTAGGGCTGCCATTACAAAGTACCACAGTCTGGATAGCTTCAGCAACAGAAACCTATTTTCTCACAATTCTGGAGGCCAGATGTCCAATATCAAGGTGTCAGCAGGGTTGGTTTTGTTTCAAGACCTTTATTCTTGGTTAGTAGATGGTCATCTTTTCCTTGCATCTTCATGTGGTCTTTCCTCTGTACATGTCTGCGTCCTAGTCTCGTCTACTTATAAAGGCACCAGTTTTATTGGATTAGAGCCCACCCCAATGAACTCCATTAACCTTACTTATCACTTTAAAGACTCAATCTTGAAATACAGTCACATTCTTAAGCACTGAGGTTTAGGATACCAAGCATGGTTTTTTTGGGATGGAACATGATTCAGATTATGACAATCCGCAATAGATGTCACACCTATTATAAGTAACAGCTAAGTAGCCATGACCAACTGTATAACCAATAACAACTTCCTGGCTCTTCTTTTGTTTCTTTGTTTTTTGAGATGGGGTCTTGCTCTGTCACCTGGTTGGAGTGCAGTGGCACGATTTGGCTCCCTGCAGCCATGATCTCCTGGGCTCAAGCGGTCCTCCCGCCTCGGCCTCCAGAGTAACTGGGACTACAGGTGTGTGCCGCCACACCTGGCTAATTTTTTAATTTTTTGTATTTTTTGTAGAGACAGGGTTTCCTCGTGTTACTTAGGCTGGTCTCAAACTCCTTGCCTAAAACAATCCAGCGGCTCTGGCCTACCAAAGGTCTGGGATTACAAGCGTGAGCCACCATGCCTGGCCACTTGCTCTTCTTTTAAAAGGATTATATGTCCCCAACTTCTGCAATTTGACTGGCAGTGCTTACAGTGGAAGGGATAAATATTCATGCCCTATTGCCGTCAGGCTCAGCCATGTGACTTGATTTGATCCATGCAAAGTGAGTGTGTGTGCAAACTCCACTACCAAGCAGAAGTTTTAAGAGCCATTGATTGTTTTCTTTAGCTATCTGACTCTTTTCCCTCTGCCACAAGGACCATATATCTCAAATAATGGCTGCTCCTTAAGCCTAGTGCCCAGAATGAGCACTTTTCAACATTCAATGAGACCTATTGGGCGGAGCTGCCTAGATAAGAAGCTGCTGCTAATTCACAAAGTCAAGTGACAAGTATATAGTTTTGGTTAAGTCTGGGATTTGGAGGGATTATTACTGCACTAAAGCTGCCTAATGTGATAACCAGCAATGTATTATCCACAGATGCATATATAGCTCATTCCTTTTCCTTAAATTAATAGAAGTCATAGAAAACTGATATGCCATCGATAAGGTAATTCTAATAAACCTACACTGCAAAAGAGGATCAGGGTTTCAAAAATTTCATGAGGGATCAAAGACTTATTTATTGGATATTGGACATTGGACATTCTTAGTACTTTTCCCATTTATATTATATATAAGAACATGGGAGCTTCCCTCATGTGTAAATTTTCTCTCTAATAAAAAGAATTGCAGATTTTGCAGGCCGAATGGCAGCTTTTCAGCCCTGCTTTCCTTGTTCTAGAGAGAAACATTCTTCTGTTCTTGGAGAATCACAATGGATACAGGAAATCGGAACCGTCTGCTCTCACTTGGCAAACACAAAGGCTCTGTAATGCGGTAGCACTTCACTCACATCAGTATCAAATTTACCAAAACACATGCTAGGTTCACAACTCAATTAAAGAACCATTCTTCAACTTTCTCTTATTTCCCAGTTTCTAAGTGAATGTGACAACTGAGCCAAAATGTAAGGAATCAGCAAGATTTGAGCTGGTCAAACAGGAGAAAGACATTTAAGGCAGATGGTGCAGTTTAAACAGAGGCATGAAGTGTGTTGGAATATAAGCAGTTGAGGGTGGTTGGAGCAGAGGGTAGAGGAGTGGCTACAGATAGGGCTGACAACTTAGCTGGAGCACCATTCTTGGAGGCCAGTGTCCTTGATTCTACCTACACTAGAGCACAACTCAACAAACAATGGGTGAACACTTTTAAGTTTTATGGATCATAAATTTATATGTTTCTGCCTGATTTAAAAATGATTCCTCCATAATAAATACATCATTTTGCATAGCAGTTAAAAACATAGGCATTTTCAGCTGACAGCTGAATTCCACACTGCAGCTTCTCCATTGGTGTGCCCTACTGAACCTGGGTACATTGATTAACCTACATGAGGCTCAGTTGCCTCTTCTGAATAATGGTGGTAATAGTGATCATCAGCCTTGTATAATGAGGATCATTGGCTATAAAGATGCATGTAAACTCTTGGCAAAATACCAGAGTCAAAAGTAAAACTCCAGAAATGGTGCTTTCTGAAACTGTTGTTATCACCATTGTTCAGAAATGAAAGCTTAGTTATGTGCCCCTATGAGGTTTGACCACCTATACCCCTTAGTCATTCTCTAACATTCTAAATAGTTCTTCTTATCTGTCCTAAAAGGTGCTTAAGACAAAGTCAGTAAGAGACATGACAATTCCTTGATTGATGTGGACTAAATGGAGAGCCATAGTTATGCCTCTCAGTGCCTGTCCCAACTCAAACAGGGCTAAGCTCACACAGTTCAAAGGCAGCTCAACTGAAGGCCTGACTTATCAGAGTGACCACACCGGATACGACCATGGAGCAGGAAAGAAAGAGAATGTCCCTGGTGACTCCTCTTCTGGAGATTCTCTGGGAAATCAGTCTTTTTGGCCACTATCAAGGCTTGGGGGCAGCTTGGATTGAAAACTGTGGCACTGCATTAGTAGGCAACTTTCCTCCATGAAAATATTATTTTTCTTTCCTTTATTGAATTACTGACTTCATTATTGTGAGATTTATTTGGGAGAGGAAATTTCTGCCTTCCTTGAATTAAAATCTGTGGTTAGGCAGTGGTTCTTTTGTACATATGACGTTTGGTAGGGTTTTGAAGAAAGGAAGGGATGAAGGAAAAGAAAATGATGAGGATAAAACCACCAGTTGGCTTATTTCTTCTTAAATATTTTCTAGTTTAGTTTCAGATAAAAGCATTTGATCACTGGGTCTTTAAAACAATATTGTACTGTGAGAACTTTGGGAGAGTGTTGTCTTAGAAATGAGGAATGGCATGATCCAGAATCATTTTTCCCTTTTCCCACAAAAATTAAAACATGAGCACAGGGCTTAAATGAACAGTAAACACTGGTATTTTTTTGCACTATTTCCCCAAAATCTAACCAGCAAAGCTACTTCTCTTATCAATCACATAATCTTAATGAATTATATTGACCTAGTTTATGATATGGAATATCAGTTGGAGGGTCCTAGCTGCTTTTTTATTGCTGACGGGTTGAGTGTTCCCCTTAAATAACACATTTCTGTTGGGTGATACTGACTATTCTAGATAATGCTGTTTTAAATAAATGAATTACAGCAATCAGTTCTCTCTCTCTCTCTCTCTTTCTCTCACTCTCCCCTCTATCTCCTCCATTTTCCTCTCTGTCTGTCTCTTCTTCTTCTTTCCTTTTGTCCTCTTTTTTGAGTTCTTTTGTTTATCTACCATTCATTCATTTAATCTACATTTACTAGCACTTAAAGAAGCTTGGAGAACAGAACAGGGAAGACTTGGAAAGAATCATAATTCAGAAAGATACAGCAGCCCCTCATCAATCATAAAGGTCAGATTTCTCGAAACACTCAAGGGAAAAATATTAAGTTCTTAAAGGCATAAATCACATGGGTGTTTTTAACTAACATGCAGACCTTTTAGACTGCCTGTTTTTATTACTTACAATAACCAAAATAGAATGTCCTCTGCTTTTCCTATTTTCAAACTTCAAGTTCATGACTACCTCTGACTGGGTTCACTAAGTTTCCAGAGACACAGAGTGGCTTGAATGTTGGTGTGAAGGATGAGAAAAAAATTATTTTAATAACTAGTTAACTTGATTTTGCTTATGAGGCAAATACATTGATATACATCTCTGCCTAATTTTTAGGGTATAGCATAACGTTGATGACAAGTGGAGAATTTACCTGTTCATCACTGAAACTCCAGAAGACGTGAGATGCTCAGCTCAGAGTGTGTGTGTTTGCCAGGTGCTCCTTCTCACATGGCCTGGAGGGAGGTGTGGGATGACTTAGAAATATGCTTCTGCCAAGGAGACAGTGAATGCTCAGACTGGATGGAGTATATTTCCTAAAAAAAAAATACCTGCAGAGTTGGGCTAAAGAAAAGATAAGTGTTTACATCCATTTTGGTGTATTACTACCTTAGTAACAATAAATTATTTTAAGTTTATGTTCTGTTAAAAAAAATTATACTGGGAATCAGCTCTCATGGAAACAACTGACTTAATTAGCAAAACACCTTAATAAACCACTTGAGATTAGCAGCTGAGTCACTGAGAGCATCAGTTAGAAAAGAACAGGACATTAAAGAAAGAGCTCAATGCTCTCGATTAGAAAACCACAGGAATATGGGAACAAGAGAAAAGAGAAAAGAAATAAGAGATTTTTTAAAGAGATGGCCAAGTCATATGCCTACAATTTCCATGAGAATCTTTGGAAATTTTTATGTCCAATCATAGGGTGCATTCTGTGCTTCCTATAAGCTCCTTCTATCTGCCTAAAATTGCAGTAAAGACCTTGAGTAATTTGTTTCTTTGTAAAAATAATAGAAAGGGGTTGGATCTATGTCCAATCAGTGTCAAGATGTGAATCACAAAAAATAACAGCAAGTATGGGGCATGGAATGATTTACCAGTATGTGGAAGTCACGGCTGGAGTTTATTATGAGGATGTAAACCTCCACAAGAATTCACAGTGCATGGGTAATGGGGGCAAAATTCTGGGCAGTAAGGAAAAAAATAATCCAGAAGTAGAGATACATTTATTGGAATTACCCAATAAAGAAACTCACTGTTGGGGAGTGATTACTGTATATTCCTAACGGAGCTTTGCACAAAACCTTTTGGAGTCCCCAAGGATAGAATGACTAACTGAGTTGAACAGAAAGGAATTCGCCCTATGTATGAGAATTTGGTTGAATGACCACTTGCTCAATGTAGTCCGTTAATGATGACTAGAGCAGATAGTTCTTGCTAGACAAAATTTCCTTCAAATTCCTCAGTATAACATTTCTGCTAGGGGGATAAGTACAACCTGCTTATGAGAGCCATTGCTGGAGTGCCCAAAGGCTGTTCTCTAATTGGATTCTCCTCTCCATGTCCTCTCTAAAATCTCCCCTGTCCTACAGGGCTTCCATGTTGGAGCATCTGAGTACCAGCCAGGTAGACAAATATGAGGAGTTTGCTTTCCATTAGGGTCATAAAGCATTCAGGGACCTGAAATAAGTCCAGGAAGACCACCCTTTGGTGTTCCAGGAGGCAAATTCTTAATTAGTATTGAGTTAGAGCCAGTAAAAAATAAGTTCCCACATCCAAGAGCATAAGCTGAGCCAAATCAGGAAGAGAAACCTAGACTAGAAGGGAAAAAGAATTGTAATAAGATGGAAGAAATTTAGGGGATAGGGCAGAGGAGATTATCTCAGTTGAACTGATGGGTCCCTGGCTTATATGTATTTGCTGTCAGCCATTTGGTTTGGGTTTCTAGCTGTGTTGGCTCAACTTAAACGTGCAGATTCAATACAAGTTGTGCAAAGGAAAAGCACAGAGAACTCAATGGTAGCTGAGTCCTCATGAGAGTGACAGAACCCAGAATGATACAAAAGTTCTGGTTAATTCCCCAAATCAATGACCAAGGCTTTGGAATTACCCAACAAAGAAACTCACTGTTGGGGAGTGATTACCGTATATTCCTAATGGAGCTTTGTGGTATAGTTGAAAGAACATCAAATTAAAAAGAAAGCAAGAATGATTGATTCCAAACTTGTTGAAAAACCTACTAGTTTTTTGTTTGTTTGTTTGTTTGTTTATCTTTAGTTCAGGAGACCCGCTTCGTGGATCTAAGCCTATATAAATTAAAATTAAAAAAAAAAAATACCTACTTTGCCAGGCTGTCTATAAGGATTAAATAAATTATGCCTGTGAAAGTAAATTCTTTTCTTTCTTTCTTTCTTTCTTTCTTTCTTTCTTTCTTTCTTTCTTTCTTTCTTTCTTTCTTTTTTTCTTTCTTTCTTTCTTTCTTCCTTCCTTCCTTCCTTCCTTCCTTCCTTCCTTCCTTCCTTCCTTCCTTCTTTCTTTCTTTCTTTCTTTCTTTCTTTCTTTCTTTCTTTCTTTCTTTCTTTCTTTCTTTCTTTCTCTCTCTCTCTTTCTCTATCCTTCCTCTTTATCTTCCACAGTAGACACCTGAGAAGCATTTCTACCTGAGAATCAGACGCACCAAGACTTTTACTCCAGTCTGATTTTCAGACATTGCCCCAGTGACCTTCAAGTGCATTAATCTGTTGGATTCCTTTCATGCTGTCTCAGCTTGGGGGATACTCTATGCCCACATGGATGTCAAAGAGGGTGATTGGAGCCCTGAGTCCAGGTGCCTTGGGAAAGATAAGTGGAAACCTCAGCAAACTCAAAGCATGTGTTTTGTGTATCAGGGGAGCACACAAGGGCAGACTATCTGTCAACAGTTTCCAGTGATGAGCAGGGAGGCCTTGCTGCCAGCACCCCACCAGTCACTGCTGACATCTCCTCAGAGGTGACTTATTCCCTTCTGCCCTATAGCAAATTTGTCTTAATAGCTAAAATGATACCAGTTTGGGAATATCCTCTCAAAAGCAGTTACCCATAGAGTTACAAAACCAGGCTTAAGCAGACCATATAGATATTCATAAATATTCCTGTGACCAAAATTGACCAAAATTGTGCATTGTTTATTTTGTAAGCAGATGAAAAAAGCAACTACAACCCAGGAAAAAGGTTTTGAAGGCATCTACAAGAGGATGGTAGCTGAAACCATGCAACCGGATGAGATCACTCAGGGAGACAGTGGAAAGCAATATTTAAGGAACAGACAGAGAAAAAGGAGATTGAAAAAGCATAGCCAGAGTAGTGGGAGTATACTCAGAACAAAGTGGTATCACTGAAGAATCAAGGCTAAAAATGTCAAGATGGCAGAGGGCTAGCAGGCTGAGCGTATAGATTGACATGCAGGTTGAGGAAGATGGAAAACCCTTTCCACGTGTCCCATTTCTCTTAGGATAAGTTCCTGTATTTCTCAAAATGCCCAAATGTCTTTCAACCTCATCTCACATTGTGCCTATTCTCCCACTTCCAAGTCTCTGTTCCCATATCACTGGCTTTCTTATCGTTTCCCCAATGTGCCATGTTTCCTCCTATCACAGAGCCTTTGTACATGCTGTTCCTCTGCCTGAAATACTCATTGCTTTAGATGCGCTTTAATTCATTTTTCCATACTCAGATAAGCATCATTTCCTCAGTAAAGCCTTCCCTGGCCAATTCAGGTCAAGAAAAATTCTTTAATTTTATAGAATCATGCTTCTTTATATCTTAGCACTATTCCCAATTTATAATTATGCATGCGTATGTGTTTTTTGGTACACATGTCTCAGCCACTGGATTGTAAACTTCATTAGAATGAGACTTGAGAAATTCTTAGCACAGCAAGATTTTAACCAAACAGCAATGGTTACCAACTGGTATAAAGTTAGATGTAGAAAGATATTTCCTGTACTTTTTTCCTATTAGTACGTGCCTAAACAACCTCATCATAATTGCCTTGGTGTTTCTACATGATTTGGCACTCAAGACATACCATGGCCCATCTCAAGCCTACAAGCTTGCTGATTAGGTTGGTATAGGATAAGCCATAAAGTAGATTTTACAGTCACTAGTTCTTAGTCTTTGTAAGGGTCACAAGCCCCTTTAAGAACCTGATGAAAACTGGATTCTTTTGTGAGTTGAATTGTTTCCCCTCAAAGGAAACATTGGAGTTCAAACCCCAGTACCTATGAATGTGACCTTACTTGGAAACAGAATCTCTGCAGATCATTAAGTTAAATGTAGTCGTTTGGTTGGGACCTAATCCAAAATAACTGATGTCCTTATATAAGGGGGAAATTTGGACACAGAGACCAAATTTGGATGCAAGGAGACAACCATCTATAAGCCAAGGATGTCTGGCACTATCAGAACCTAGGAGAGAAGCCTGGAATAGATTCTTCCTCACAGTTCTCAGAAGGAACCAGCCCTGCCCACACCTTGATTTCAGACTTCTAGCCCCCAGAACTGTGTGGCAATATGTTTCTGTTGCTTAAGCCACTCAGTTTGTGGTACTTTGTTAAAGCAGACCCAGGAAGCTAACAGAGACACTTTCTCTAGAAATAAAATTCCTTGAAGACATACCCGACTTGCATGCAATTTCCAGGTGTTTACAGATCCACTGATGACCAGGTTAACCATTTTATAGTATCAAAGATGCTATAAAATTCCTAAGCCAAAATCCCCCAGGATAAAGGCAAAGGAAAGAAGAAAACTGGCATCAGCATCTATTTGTTACATGTTTGGCCCTGCCTAGGCACCTGGCGTATATTACTTCACAAATTCTCCAAACCACTCTATGAAATAAAGGGAAATAGAGACCCAGAGAGATCAAACATCATGAAGAAATTAACACATCTAGAGAGTTACTGTGCTGGAAACAAGGCCTGCATTTTCTTTTCCCCTGAAACTAGTGCTTTTTTCATTCTTGCCCTGCCTCTGAGCATGAGTGACCTGTGAGAGCCAAAGCACAAGATATGTGGCTTCCTGGATTGTGAGGTTACAGTGAGACCAGGGTTATGTGTGTGTCAGTGGCTTCAAGGGAAATCGGAGAAGAGTTTTTTTAAAGTTAAGAATGAAAAAAAGACCCTTCCTTTTGACTGCTCTGCATTATTTTTTGGCATTATTATAACTTCTTTGGAACACTCTAAGGATTTTGGCATATAAGAATTTTTGTTCTTGCTAGGCAAGTATGGAGATAACAGTCTTAAGTCAAACTGATAAGTCAAACTGATGATGCCAATTATCAGCAAGAACTTTAAATTAGGATTTTCCGAGACAGAGGTAGGATAGTGGGGAAAATGTGACAGCAAAGCAAAAGAAATTCAAGTTTTTATTCATCCAAAGATATTTATTGATCACCCATTTGGAGGCAGGCTCCATGCTCTGTAGACAAAGTCTGGCCACATAGAGCCTTGTGTCTAGTGGGGAGACCAACAGCTCCATCAGTCAATATAATAAAGTAAGATGTTTGATAAGCAAAGAACAATGTACTACATAGCAGATGATATGAGTAACTACCCATTTCTTGTTGGGGAGAACACTGGATCTAAGTTTACCCTAAAGTCTGAATAGTGGTTGTCCTGGACAGGCAGATAGGAAAGAGGTGGTTCCAGGCAGAGAAAACATATGCAAAAGTCCTGAAGTGACAGAATATAATACACTTGAAGACATGAACACAACTCATCATAGACTAAATGCAGAATGAGAATGGAGCAACAAATAATAGTAATTACAGTAGAGAGGTATGCAGGGGCTGGATTCTGCAGGGTCTTGCCTGCATCTGTGATGGAGATTGTATTTCCTTCAGAGAACAGTGGGATGCCATTAGAGATTTGCACCATCCTGAAGAGAAGGCTACTGGCTGTGGGAATCAGGCAAGTCATTGAATCTCTCTGAGTCTCAGTTGTCTCATAATACAGGATAATAAGGGCCATTGTGAAGAATAAAGGGGTCATTTCACACAGTACTCTCAGAACAGTGCCCCAGGAAACATGAGCCCTCATATTAGAACAGTGACACAGGCAAGCCCTGCTGGAGCCCTGCCTTCATCAGACGCAGTAGTCATACCTTTCATTTCACCTGCTCTCCTTAGAACCACTCCCCAGTGGCAAGTGTGGCAGCAATGCCCTGTGCATAGTGTCTCTGGATCATTTAGAAGTTTCAACAGGTTGGTCCTATTCCACATGGGTTTTCCTGCCACCATCTTCAGGCAAAGTCTGCAAGCCTCTAAGTCTACTAGGCTGTAGGCAATGCATTGGGGCAGGGCAGCGGGCAGAGCCCAGGGCACTGGGCATTCAAAGGTGAGTTGTTGGACAGTGGCCAGCCTTGAAGCCCTACATTCCATCTGAGCTTAGACTCACCAAGGCTAATCTCCTTTGTGGGTTGTCAGGGGCTGGCAGAGACTCACTCTGGAAGCATGCACGCATCTGCCTCTCGATGCCCCATAGTTTTGTTTGTTCGTTTGTTTTGTTTTGCAGCTTTTGAAAAGCTTGAAAAGTTTTTGAGTTTGGTTCACTGAGGCCTGGGGATGGTAATATTTAAAATATCACCATGTCTCTCTGCTATAGTCAAATTCTGGAAAATTCAGTTCGGTTAAGAGCTTCCTTCTTGTCTCTTTTAGGTGAAATTTTGATTCAGTCAAAATGTGTATGCGTGTGAGTGACAACTCTTCCAAACACAGCATGCCCCAGGACACAAGGGATGTTTTCACCTTCAGGCACAATGCCTTTAAGGATGGGATAGAACACATAGATGTATGGGACCAGAGAATGCACACCCTCTTTGTTCTGAAGATGTCTTCTCATAAGGACAGAAACTCACATGTGCTGAGTACACATGCTCAGGGGACTGTTGTAGTTGTTTGTGCACACATATTATCATTTTACTTTATGAAGTCTGTGATGTAATTATTAGGAGCCTTGATTATACATGGATGAAAAGTTGGATTCAAAAACATCTATAGATTGGATCAGAACTTCACAGGAGTCCTTTGATGTGAAGCCTGTGGTTTCCCAGTATTGCATTGCAGCTCAGCAGCATGGCTTTAAGCCCACAGTTTGGCACAGTGGTTAGAGACTGACCAGCGTAAATCCCAGCTGTATTACTTCCTGGCTGACATTGGACATGCTACTTAATCTCTCTGTGCTTCAGATTTCTCAACTATAAAATGAAAAATAAAATAGGACTGTTATTAATTAAAAGAATTAATACTTGTCAAATACTTAGGACAGTGCCTTGCGATTAGTTAGTGCTATAAACAAATTAGCTATTATTACTATCACTGGAAAGGGCACCAAAGCCCCAACTTCATCAGGGGAAAATAGGATATTGCCCAATGGCTGGGATAAAAGTAAATACATATATAACCACATAAGTACATAAAAAAGAAGGAGACAAAGAACATTCGATACCCAACCTCAACAGCTTTTTCCAAGAAACCTTCCCTAAAAAATAAAAAAAAGAAAACCTCGAGGTCGATACATGAGAAATGTTGGCTTTTAAAAATTGTTTCCCAGGCAGAGCTAATTCCTTTATTTGGATGTCTCACACTCTCCTTCTCTTTCCCCGCAAATTCATTAAGAACCGGAATGAACTGAATAATACCATCCTCATCCCATGATTATCATTATTATCGGCATCCTCAAAGTCCATCCAGGGACTCTTAGATGAGCTTTACCATCATTACAATCTTCAGCCTCAAAGTTTATCCTCAGCTACAACTGGGAAAATGGAAAGATAGGGATTTAGTGACATTCCTTAACTGGGCTAAGCACCAAATCCTAAATTGTAGCTGTGGCTACAGTCCCAAAACTTTCTATGGATTCTCTCTTTTCAGGGTATGTTTGATTTATGAATTCAGTTCAGAAGCATATCTCTACTGATCCTTTACCTGTGCAAATAACTATGGGGAATTAAAAAAAAGTTTAAGATGGAAACTTGCCCTTTAGGAAAAGAAAGTCTAACTGGAAAACCAAGGGCTGGTCTCACATTGAAAAGTAGTAAGTGATGTCAGAGTGTGGCTAGGATATTGGGATGGCACCAAAATCTCTGTCGCACACTAGCTGATATGTGCTTGAAATAATTAATAATTCTATCATAGTTTCATGTTTTTAATTCAAACTTTTTGCCCCCTCAAAAACCAAATGACTACTTGTCCTGCTCACCTTAGAAATACTTTCCTCTGGGCCAGTGGCTCTCCACCAGCATCAGCATCACCTGGGAGTTGGTTAGAAAGGTGAATTATCAGGCCTTTCCCCAGGTCTACTGAATCTGAAACTCTGGGAGCGGCGGACCAACAAACTCTTCTATCAACTTGTTCAGGGGATTTCAAGTCATGGCACAGTTTGAGATCCACTGCTCTAAGAAGTGTACTCTAACCCACCATTCAAAATTGGACTAAAGGCTTGTGAGGGACACAATGTATTTTTGCCCAAGCATGTGCATTTTGAAGGAGTGAGAATCCAAAGATTCGGTGGCTGGTAAAGAGGAGACCCCTGACGTGGTTTGGCTCTGTGTTCCCACCCTAATCTCATCTCAATCTGTATTCCCCATGTGTCAAGGGGGACACTTAGTGGGAGGTGATTGGATCATGGGAATGGTTTCCCCCATGTCATTCTCATGATTGTGAGTGAGTTCTCACGAGAGCTGATGGTTTTAGAAGAGGCACTTCCCCCTTTGCTCGCTCACACTTTCTCTCCTGCCACCTTGTGAAGAAGGTGACTGCTTCCCCTTCTGCCATGAATATGTGTTTCCTGAGGCCTCCCCAGCCATGCCGAACTGTGAGTCAACTAAATTCTTCCTTTATAAATTACCCAGTCTCTGGTAGTATCTTTATAGCAGTGTGAGAACAGACTAGTACAACCCCCGAGGTTTCAACAGCCCATCAGGTCGAATTCATATCCTTGGATGGAAGATTAAAAATGGTTGGATAAAAGATTGCCCCAACTCTCAAAGATAATCTCAGGAAGGGCCAGTATTTTCTTTAAAAGATCAAGATATGTTTGCCTATTTTTTAGTTTCACAGCCTTAATAAAATTATTGAGTGGTTTTACATTGTTTTTACATCTATCTCTTTAAAGCATTACAACTGATTTCAGTGCATGGTCTGAGTAAGTGTCCAGCTAGACTTTGTTTCTGAATGAAATAGATAATTTTAATTTTCCCAATACATTTTGGTAAGAAAATCCATCCCTTATATTGCCTAAGGATGCTTTGCTATGAAATGTTCAATTCATGTTTCTTTTTTAAGGCCATTGTGCTCAGTGGCTTGACTGTGAACTCTAGAGTCCATGCAGCTTTTTATGAACACTTTGTTTTGTACCTGGCATTTCACAGGGAGCATCCACAACTCTGCTTCCTTTTATTCTTCTAGTCTCAACTGTTCCTTTTTCTAGTGAACTTTGAAATTATTTTGTCAAATTGCAAAGGAAATCTTTCTGGGGTTGGAATTAGATATTTTAACCCCATATTAAGCTGAAAAAATCATATTTTTCATATATATCATATATTCATTATATTAAAATTATATAACATATTTAGTAGATAGATTTAAAAACTGGTTTAAAAATCATTACATATTGCTGTGTATTTATAAAGTACATTTTTTTAAAATAGAGGTTTCACAAATTTCTTGTAAAGATTATTCCTGTCTGTTTTCCTAATGCTCGTGTAAGTATAATTTTTTGTTTTGGTTTTATTTCTAGCTATTTCTGGTATTTAGAAAACTATCTATTTTTAAAATATTTATCTTCAGGCCAGGTGTGGTAGTGCATGCCTATATTCCCATCACTTTGGGAGGCCGAGGCAGGTGGATCACAAGGTCAAGAGGTTGAGACCATCCTGGTCAACATGGTAAAACTCCATCTCTACTAAAAATACAAAAATTAGCTGGGTGTGGTGACATGAGCCTGTAGCCCCAGCTACTCAGGAGGCTGAGGCAGGAGAATGATTTGAACCCAGGAGGTGGAGGTTGCAGTGAGCCAAGATCGTGCCACTGGACTCCAGCCTGGTGACAGAGCAAGACTCCATCTCAAAAAAAAAAAAAAAAAATTATCTTCAAACATTTTTCTGTCTAAGCAGATGCTCAAGTGCATAAGAAGATGCCAGTTTCCCCAGAGGATGGACAAACATATTCAGTTTCATGAGTAGAGTGGGCTAGGGATGGCAGATCCACTATCTGAAAACTGTGCACACCCAGTGACACTTCCTTCACAGTCCGTGGCTTAAAGGAAGGAGGATGAGATATATGCAGGAGTTAGTGGGAGAGCCAAGTCTTCATTAGTGCCTCTCAGTAAAAGTAGGAGATGACTGGTGGCTCTCTAAACATTGTCCTTGGTTTTGAGCCACGAAAACAGGAAAAATTCTGTTTGATATCCTATTACATAGCATCACAGACAGACACAAACATGCATATATACACATTTTTCATAATTAATAGAAGTTTATTCATTGTTCTAGTAGCACGCACACTCACATTAGTCCACTAGACACTAGATTGAGAGGTTTCCTCCTGCCGCTGTTGTCTAGTTCTCTGAATATTATGTAAATTTAATCATGACCAAAACTCAACTGGATTTCCTCAAACTCCTCCTTCCTCCCTCACCTTCCACAGCTAATCCATCAACAAGTCCCACTTACTGCTTCCAAACATACCCTGACCCTGGTGCCTTTTCCCCACTCCCCTGCAGCCACCCCCATGCAAGGCACCATGCTTTCTCTCCCAAGCTGCTGCACTCCTGCTCACCGGTCCTCTCACCTTCTCTCTCACACCCCTACCATTCATTTCCACACAGCAAACAGGAGGATCTTAGAAAATACAAACCAGATTTTGTGACTCATCACTGAAAACCTTTCAATAACTTCCCATTGGCCTTAGAATGAAGTTTAGACTCATTGCTGTGGCCACTCCAGCATGTGAGGTCTGGCCCTCCCTTGTCTCTTTTGCCTCATCTGGATCCACTCTCTTTGAAAGTCTCAGTCACCAAGCTCCATCTGCTTGGCCTGTACAGTTCCTCAAACAAGATGAACTCCTTGCAGCCTTAGCCTTTGCTTTAACTGTTCCCTCTACCTAGAATGTGACCTATTGGATCTTCTCCTCACCAACTTCTTCCCGACATTGGAAACTCAGGTTAAAGGGCACCTCCTCAAAGAGGCTGTCCCCAGCCATCCCCATCATAAGGAGCTATTTATTCACCCTATTCCCTCACCCTCTTTCCATTCTCTGGGTAGTTATTGTCACTCTCTGGCTTTTAAAATTCTCTGTGTGTCATCTGTCTCCTTCTCAGTAGAATGCAGGCTTCCTGAGGGCAGGACCTTGTCCTCAACTGTCTCCCCAGTGCCTAGAAGAGAGTCTTGCATGTAGGAGGGCCTCAGTAATGCTCAATAAATGAATGGATACCTGATCATTTTGAACAAGCGATACTTCTTTAGTCTGAAAACTACAATCCTCAGATCTTCTTCTCTCTTTTGGGGATTTCATTAACTGTTCACCAGTGGCCCCATTGCCTCTCCTATTTCACTCTTGGATGCTGCTGGAATTTGTATTATCTGACATTGATTCAAGGAAAGAGGTGCTGTTGAAGAGTAATGGGATGAAAATTGAGGATAAAGGGGTGGCTTCAGCTGCCCCCAGTAGAACTCTCTCAGTAAAAAAGATGACTGTTGGCTTTCTGATTGATGGGCCAGACTTTTGGCAGAAGTGGCAACAGTATGTGAAAACATTGTCCTACCTTACTCCTGCTTGCCCTGGCACCTTTCAAAGCCTGGAAATGGAATGGTCATGACCTTCCTGAGCCATGACACTTGATGGCCAGTTAGTGAAAATTCTTGCACAAGTTGGCAAACTGCTAATGGGTACTTCTTGTTTCCAGTGCCAAAAAATAACTTAATATATTGTGAGTTTACACCCTTTTTGTGCTTAAATGGAAGTGTGACCATGAAGTTCGGGGAAAGTTAAGGTTTCACCACAGCATAAAAGCCCACAGGCCTTGCTGGCAATCCAACAAAGGTGATATTGAAACAGTTTTATTTTCAGCTCATATCATTCAAAATCAGCTTTAGAGAAATGTGTTTTAATGTATTCCCCAGTCTTTTCTTCACTTAGTCAACATGACTTCTATAAGTAATGCACAAATAGCATGCATCCAGTAAATAAAATCATAGTTGAAAATTATTATCAATTATCCTGTCAAGTCAAGGCATTTGATATGGACTTCTGTCTTCTAATCTATGAGATGGGCATAATAACAATAGTATCTAATTCAAGGATCATTGTTGAAGTTGAATAAAATAATCAGTATAAAACTCTGGAGAGAATGTGACACAAAACAAGTGCTCACTGATGTAGATTGAGGTCAATACTACTTTTATTTTCTCTATCTTAAACGTTGTGTGCAAAATGCCAGGGTCATGAGAGATGTATTTATTAAGAGCAAGTTGCTGGGGGTTTTTTTGTTTTTGTTTTTGTTTTTGTTTTTTAACTTAGAGAATGGTTTAGCTAATGGGTCCAGCAGAGCCCACCAAGGACACTGTCTTTGTAGGCCTCCAGGACCCTGCTCTAATCCATAGCAGATTCGTACAGTCATACAGGTTTGATTTTGTTGGTCCATGGAGGATTGGTCAGGATCTCAGGGGAAAGAAGCCAAAGGTAGAAGACATCTAATATTTTGAGTGCTTATTGCTTGCAAAGCTGTGTGCTACACACATTCTAAATGCTATTCATTTAACCCTAACAATCCCCATATACCACTTTTTTTGTTTGTTTGTTTGTAAGAAGTGGAGGAAACTTAGATTCATAGACTGTTCAAATGACTTGTCCAAGGTAACACAGTGGTAATAAGGGACTGAATCAGCATCTGAACTCAAGTAAGTATGGTTTCAAACCCTCATCCTTTCTACTACACTTCACAACCTCCCTTACAGACTGACATGCACTAAGCAATTTAACTTAGGAGACTGGGAAATAAACCAGAAAAACAATGCATTGTTTTGCAATGACGTTTTAAACTTTTCCAGCGAGTGAAACACTTAAATCTGCCATTTTGGATATTCAGTTATGATTTTAAAAATTACTTGAGAAGTAAAATTTCTAATCAGAAGAAAAGTTACCTAGTTTGGAAGATCATTCTGAGCTTATTAGATTCTGCTTGACCAACAGGCCTGGCCAAATCTCTCTGTTTTGGGTGTTCCTCCCATGCAGGTTGGCTACTGCTCTGAGCAGCCCAAGGTCTGGGGAAGGCAGCATTGGGCACCAAGGCACAAACTTCTTTCCTTGTCCTTGCTCCTTTTCCTCTGTTGCCAGTGGGTCTACTCTGTGTGCCCTTTTGCTGACCCGGGAGCAGTAAAATCTACTTGTGTTGGGACTTGTAATAGAATGGACGGAACTAGTAATTTGGTCTGCTCTGGCCTGTGGCTACTTTGGCCTCCACTTCCTCCAGTTGGTCTAACCTGATTGACCAGAGGTCCACAGAAGTGCTTGGGGCCAGAACTCCAGCTAAGTAATGGTAATGACTTGCTTTGCTCTGTCTCCTGTCCTTGCTCTGTTATGGATTCCTGACAGAGAGAGTGAAGTGAAATATTCCTAAATCTTAGGCAAAATAACAACACATGACTTTAATCTCATGATTGTCCCCAACATTCTGTATATGACTGCCAGATTCCGTATTTTTCTCTCCTGGACACAGTTAGATAAACACTGCCAAATCCTTGGTTTTAAGGTTCCCTAACTAAACTCCATGTAAACCAACTTCCTTCTGTGAAAATACTTCATTTTCAGATGAAATGACAACATTCCAGTGTTCTTTTACATCAACCCCAATTCTGATTAAACTTTGATGAGACTGCGTTTCAATGGCAATCTTGCTTTCATTGGACTTCATGATTTCTCCAGTTTTATAGCCCCAAACTTGAATACCTTCTCTTTCTGTGGTGTATATCTCTAAATAGCTACTTTATCCATTTATTAGGTGTTGGTCCTATATTTTCAATCACAGAGCTTAATCTTATTTCCAAGTCCGGGGCACCTAAATTTAGTTTATTTATGCCTGACTTTGTTAAGTTTATTTGTTGATGACCACTCTTCTAGAGACACATGGATGCATCTAAATGGAAAATTTATTAACAAATTTATTTTTGAACAGAATTGTTGTACTGAATGATTACATATGGCAGGAGTCTGGGGAAAATTTTTACTTAGCTCCATTCCAGGAACATCTACTGCAAATTTCATAATAGACTCTCATTCCTGTATTATCTGAGCTATTTGAATTATCTCAATAAAGCTGTTTCCTCCTCTTTCTTGATGGAAATACAGAGTTCTCATGACTGAACAGGGAAAGTAAGAGGTTTAGAAAGAATAAGATGGGCCTGATAGTTTTTCAAATCACTTGATAACCCATTATTATCCAAAGACTACCTACATAATCATATACTTTCCATACAAAGTTAAACTTAAAAAGTCCTTTGAGGTTCAATACCTACACACTTGAATACAGCATAATATTGAACTTTAGTTGTTATGAGCACACAAAATAAAACTCATTTTAAATGTGTTGAACTGAAAAAGCACAGAAATTATTCCCTGAACCAGCAGGCTTTCTTTTTAAGGCTATTTTTCTTCCTCATTGAATGTCAACATTTACTATGAGTTACATAGACATGGGAATAATTCTAAATTTCTGACAGGAGGGGCCAATGGTTCATGGTTCAGGAAAGAAAGTTTAGTCTGGAAATGCTCTAATTTAAAGAAACTTAAAGGGGAGGCATCTGAACTGAAAATCTCTAAAGTGCTGCTCCATTATGGCTTGTGCTGCTCTCATGTTTATTCATCAATATACATCAACAACCATTTGGACTGAGAATTTATGGTGATGAATGTTTTCTCCTCTTCTCCTACATCCTTCTTTTTTTCTTCTTCCATTCCTCTTCCTTCTCTTTCTTGTCTTCTTCTTCTTCTTTTTCTCTTCTCCTTCTCCTTCTCCCCCTTCTCTTCCCCCTCCCCCTCCTGCCCCTCGTCCTCCTCTTCCTCCTCCACATCCTCCTCCTGCTTCTCCTCCTGCTCCTTCTTCTCCTTTTCTCCTTCTTCTCCTCCTCCTCCTTCTTTTTCTTCTTCTTCCACTTCTTCCTCCTCTTCCTCCTCCTCTTCTTCTTGTTCTTCTTCTTCTTTCCTCTTCTTCTTCTTCTTCCTCTTCTTCTTCTTCTTTGTGTCCGCCTCCTTCCTTTCCTTCTCCTTCTTCTTCACCTCTTTTTGCAGCTTGGGATATAGTTAGTTTGAGCTAGATGGGATTATAGGATTGCTATCATCATGGTATTTGTTGTATTAAGGATAGGACATATATGGATCTAAGTAATGTCTTCAGTCCCAAGATATTCAAAGTTTTAAAATCCATCTAAACATCCTTGCATTGCTATTAGTTATCTTTTATGTGATAAGAGTTATGGTGATAGGAACATATGTTTACCTGGAGGAAATTATGAAAGGTGTTAAGTACAGGGAGGTTTAAGTTATAAGAAACATCATAAAAGCATACACTTTGGCTGGGCTTGAGATGTCATTTTACCTACTCCCATTATTCTAATGTCCACTTTAAGGTTATTAAAATGTCCTAAGATCATTCAAGACAGGGCAGTCTACATCTTCATTTTATTATCCCCCAGCCCTCAGAGATGCCACAGCTACTGAGACAAGGTCACCTAACACTTTAGAATCAGAAAGTTCTTTAAAAGCAAAGCACTCTTCTAAAAAGAGACTAAATTGCAACTGCTTCCTGTATGTGCAACATCAACTAATGTGATCACAGAACGGTTTTAGAAACAACTTTTATCTTAGTTTTTTCCTCATCAAAGATTTTCAATTTAGTTTTTACACATTTTAATTTTTCTTAAAAAAGAATCCCCCATTTTATAATTGAATTTAATAGAAAACTAAGCTTTGCTAAGATGTACTTATATAAGAAGATAGGACAGATATACCACTATCCCACAAGAAGGGTATCATTTCTGGGATCAGGAGTGAAACAAAACCAACAGACCCAAATTTCTCTAATAGGTATGTCAATACCCACATGTCTATCCCAAAACTACACTTTTAGTTAAACAGGTTTGTGTATTTGGATAACTAGGGGCTTTTCAATAGTTAAGTTAGTGCCTCCTAGTTGGGAAATTAAGACTAGTGTTTTCCCAACAGCTATTCTCCCAGGCTGACTGAAAAACTAATCAACTAGGGCTGAGAGGTTATTAAGTAACATATTCTAGGCTTGAAAACCCATTTCTCATAATAACTGATAACGCCTTGACTTCTTTTTATTTTTACATAATTTTCTTTATTAAAATCATAGAGGTCAAGTAAAAACGGCAATAATATTAATCATGTTTAAGTAACAAGAGTACCTATTTTGCCATCAGTTCTCTTGGTGGAGGAAAATAACACTTAGCTATGTGATTTAAACAATTGTATGTTGAAATGAATACACAATATGCCACTGGGAATGATATAACTGCAACCACAGCACAACACACACACACATATACTCAGATTACTTAAATCCTGAGTGTGTTATATTCGCTGCACATTATTTCTTTTTAAAAAATTATCATTATTATTATTATACTTTAAGTTATGGGGTACATGTGCAGAAGAGAATGTGCAGGTTTGTTACATAGATATACATGTGCCATGGTGGTTTGCTGCACCCATCAACCCGTCATCTACATTAGGTATTTCTCCTAATGCTATCCCTCCCCCAGCCCCCCACTCCCTCACAGGCCCTGATGCGTGATGTTCCCCTCCCTGTGTCCATGTGTTCTCATTGTTCAACTCCCACTTATGAGTGAGGACATGCAGTGTTTGGTTTTCTGTTCTTGTGTTAGTTTGCTGAGAATGATGGTTTCCAGCTTCATCCATGTCCCTGCAAAGGACATGAACTCATTCTTTTCATGGCTGCATAGTATTCCATGGTGTATATGTACCACATTTTCTTCATCTAATCTAACATTGATGGGCATTTTGGTTGGTTCCAAGTCTTTGATATTATTTCTAAATTATAGGATAGTTATAGCCCACTCCTTGAATGCTGGTACTACATTACATTTTCCAACTTTAATTATGAAATAAATATTGAAAATATGTGTTCATTTTTGCTCTAATGAAGACAACATAAATTTTAAAATTAGGATATTATAGAGGTAAGCATCACTCTCCCTGAATAAACTATACAACAAATTATAGGCCCAGTATTTTTTCTACACATGTAGTTGAGCTAATAATTCTGCTTTAAAACAAATAAAAATATGTTCTAATCCTTTATTATTCTAGCATAATTCCTAAAAGAGATGATTGTTTATATCAGAATATCCATAAATAAAGTTAAATTTGTCTCTTTAAGAGGTGTTCACCTACAAAGCCTTTAAATATCATCGATTATTCACAAGTCTTTGGCTGAGGAGGCTCATTCTGTCATTCAATAGGAATTATTTCGACTCAACAAGAATGACAAGGACGACATTTCTGCATTTGAGTTGCTTTCTGTGGATGGAGAAAGACAAGATCCACATAAGTGGAAAAATGTGAAAACACCCCATGTGCTGCAAGTGGATATATAGGCAAAGTGATTTGAAAAAACACAGGGAACATTGAGAAAATGAAGATGTTTGCTTGTTTGTTTGTTTAAGGGTCTCACTCTGTTGCCCAGGCTGGAGTGCAGTGGTGCAATCTTGGCTCACTGCAATCTCCACCTCCTGGGGTCAAGCGATTCTCCCAGCTCAGCCTCCTGAGTAGCTGGGACTACAGAGAAAGTGTATTTGGTAAAGGAAACCCAGCAAGAGGTGAGTGTTTTGTTTTCAAATGATGTCAAATTTAACTTGATGGGAAATTATGAGTAGTTAATTGAAAAATTTCCCAAAGACCTAAAATTCTTGGCCTTCATTAAATATTCAAAGAATTTTAAAATGTGTCCCAATTTTAGGACTCCCAATTAGCAAAGCTTATGGTAAGAAACTCATCCTGATGACAGAGCAATTGGGGACAGAAAGGTCGGGCCTCCTTGACTCCACATGGTCCCTGAGAGAGAGGGAGTGATGGCTCTATCATAGAGCTGGGCCTTCAGGGTGGCAGAGTTGAAAGCAGGTGTATGTTGAGCACACCCCAGGGCTTGCCTGGACCTGGCAATTTGGAAGTGGTATGGCTTCCTTGGGAGAGGTGGAAGTAAATTGTTCCAATGCAGCATAAAGGCTCAGAAACATATGAGGGGTATCCACAAAGTGGTACCCAGCCCTGGCTCAGACCACTATCAGTGATACCACCTCTGCAGATGAGTGAGGCACTGGGATACTGCACTTCATTAATAGGTACAAGTCCATACTCTGTTTAATAGCCCTCTTTATTGTGACTCTGGTGGCCACTAGAAAGTTTCTACATAAGATTGCAGAGTAAGGAAACCCTCCTGCTACCAGGAGGTGACCCAGCCATTACTTCTCAAGCCCTTTGGGCATTTAGGTAAAGAAGAAATTGTCCCAAGGAGTGAGGCTGGAAAGAGTCAGAGGCCTGATGAAAAAGGGTGTGTCCACCATGCTACGGTGTCTCCACTTTACTTGTAAGCAGTGTAGAACCACAGAGGCAGGGCGCCATCAGATCAGATTTGACCAGATGTCAAATCCTTCTGAACTTTTTACTCCTTTCTGTGAAGTGTCTTAATAACTAAAACAGGCCAACTAAAAAACAAAAGGGTACCCACTTTGCATGGGCCTCCATAAAATAAAAGGAGTTTCCTTCTCTCTCTGAGTAATGCTGTGGCCTGCAATGGGCAAAGACAAAGTCCCAGGGCTGAGGGGAGATGTGCAGCTTGGAGAGGAGAGGAGAGGAGAGGATCATTCTGTGGTTGGGGAGACAGGAACTGGGGCAAACATGGTCACAAAGGCATTAGCAGACTGGGTCAGCTGGAATGCAGCTGCAAAACTCTTCCCTGTCTGTGCGGTTCAGATGCCTTCATGTCCAAACTTCACAATCCTCTGGGACCCCAGGAACCTGCGTGGGCACTGGAGGGAGCATGTGCTTAGTACTGGCTTGTAATTGACTGACGAAGTGAACGAATGAATGAATGAATGAATGAACACAGGATGGCTTCTAGAAAAAAAAAGACCAGGGCAAGGACAGAGGGTGTGAAGATCCTGCAAAGGCCTTTAAGATGTTAAGAGCCCAGTGCTGGGTGGTGGCTGAGGGAGTGGAGAAGAGGCAGGAGTTTTAAGAGCTATTTTGATGGGACTCGGGAATACTGACTGCCAGTGAGGACTGAGGGAAACAAATAGGTCAAAAATGACTTGAAGCCTCTGGCCTTGGCAACTGGACACTGGAGTTTAGGGAAGGTAAGAGGAGAGCAGGCTTTTGAGAGAGGATAACAAATTTGATTTTGATCACATGAAGCACTTTGTTTATTAGAGCATTGTTTTAACTCCCTTATAACCACGATGATCCATATTTATTACAAAAGCAATAATATCAAAGAATGCTTTAAAATGCAATTAGATTTGTTTAATATAGATAAACTGTGAGTAATGAGATTGTTTTCTTCATAATATAGGTGTCACACATTTCTCCTGGTAACTAAAAAAGATAAATGGGCAGATAAAACGTAACAGTAGAATAACCTAGAATAGTAAATTTTATTACTGGAAGTTTCTCCCTAGCGATGGACAAACTCAACCACATTTAACACATAAGGAAACCAGGGACAAGAGAGGCTGGCATTCTTCACTCTACAAATACTTAGGGCACTGACCATGTGCCAGGCACTTGCTTGGTGCTAGGGATATAAAAGTAAACATACAAGGTACCCGTACCCAAGGAGCTCACAGCCAAGATAATGGATGACAATGTCCTGAAAGCAGAAGTTATCACACAGCTTAATAATTATTGTGAGAAATGCATGCTCAAGATGCAAGGTGCGACTCATCCAGGCTTGGGAACAGCTCTTGTGAATGAGCTGACATGGACGGAGATGCAGAAGTCAGACAGACAGGTTATGAAGCAGCGTTCTAGGAAGGCCAAAGCGAGGGCAAGCCCAGTGCATTTAATGACCAAAGGAGTGAGAGTACAAGGGAACTCTAGTCCTGGGTTTAGGAGACAATAGTCTACTGATCTCCAGTTCAGTGCTATTTTAGAATAGTGCCTGTGTATTGACAAGTCTGTGAAGATTCAGCACATACATCAATACTCTTGCATAGAAAAAAAAAGAAGCTTACATGGCTCGCGCTTTACCAGTGTAGACATTAGGATTCTCTAAACTGTCTTGCTTAAAATGTTTCTTTAGAGGAATAATTGCTTCCTATTTTAGCTTTTCATTTCCTTCCAAATGTTTATATCAATTGGGTCATGCCATACAATTCTTCAGTCAGGAAGGGATTTAAGGTATCATTTTTTTGGCAACCAAGGGAGTGCAGGGGCAGGGTGGAGTAGGGCTCAGTGGGAGCAATGCCCACCCTGGTGCAGCAATAAATGGGGCATTCTCTGCAGGGAACTTAAGAATTAATAATAAAATTGACCAAAATCCCTCTGCTTTTTATTATCATCACCAATTCTGAATAACGTCAACAATAAATACTTGCTGCCAAGACAAACTTCTCTTACTGACCCCTCCCTGTTTGCATGGCACTGCATTGTGTATATAGCTGTGCATGCAGAAAACCAGCCCTGAACAGGCATTAGAAATACCCAAAGTGTCCATATTAGCCACAGTTAGCTCATATGGCCACACCCTCGCCATTCAATTTTCTTCTGTTAACATAGCTTGAGCAGTCAAAATCAGACATATCAAAACCCCATATCAATGTGCATCTTCCTGAAATTATATTTCTCTCCAATTAGCATTCTCATCTTGACTAGTCTCTATCTATCTCCAGCTGGGACCACAGGGGGCTGACAACCGATGCTGCCACTTCCCTATGCGCAGGTTCACCAGGAGCAGTCTTCGCTCATCTTCTCCAGTTGGGCTATCTGGCACGTGCTTGGAGGGGTAAACACCGAGGGGTCTTTAATACCCAGCTGGATGTCAAAAAACCGCGTGGACAATATCACACTGTAGTTTTTGGTAAAGGTTTCCTGGACAGGATAGCAATCTTTGACTGTATAGATGCCAATCCAAGTTTCATCTATAAGAGGAAAAAAGTTGACTTTTGAATAAAGAAGACAGGCAAGAAGTTCATATTTTTTCTTGTGATGGCAAAAGGTACATAACATAAAATTAATCATTTTACCATTTTTAAGTGTTTGGTGACCTTGAGTACATTCACATTTGTTGAACAACCATCAGCACCATCCATCTCCAGAACTTTTTTTCATCTTCCCAAACTGAAACTCTGTCTCCGTCAAACACTAACTTCCCATTCCTCTTCTCCCAGCTCTTGAAACCCACCATTCAATTTTCTGTCTCTATGAATTTGATGATTCTACATGCCTCATGTAAGTGGGATTGTTCTGTATTTATCATTGTCTGCCTGCATTGTTTCTCTTAACATTATGTCCTCAAGGTTTTAGCATGTGCTGGTGTTTCCTTTCTTTTTAAGGCTGAATAATATTCTGTTGTATGAATATACCACATTTTGTTTATCCATTTATCTGTTGATGAACATTTGGGTTTCCACCTTTTGGCAATTGTGAATAATGCTGCTGTGAACATGGGTGTACAAATATCTGTTTGAGTCTCTGCATTCAATTATTTGGGATATAGATATATATACATATGGAGTTGCTGGGTCATATGGCAGTTTTATCCTTCAATTTTTGAGAAATCACCATACTGTGTTCCACAGCATGAATGCCTGTGTGGTTAAAGCTGTCTTGGGATAGGCATATATCAGCAGCAGGGCAGAGAATGGCTTCACATAAAAGCAGGCTGGTTTGCACACTCATCATGATGGGAGTAGATCTGAACCCTGCAACTGTAGGAAGTGGGGGAAAGAAAAGAAGGCACCTGATTCAAATGTCTGCCTTAGGCAGATGCCTTCCATATCACAGACCTCCGGGTGACCATAAAATGTCAAAATCAAGGCTAAGTTCACAGGAGTCAAAGTGGCAGAGAGGTGCAGGTGGCACTAGAAGGCTGAGGTGTTTCAAAAATGAAGCTTAGATCCCATTGCCATGTAGTGAACAAAGTAACGTGCAGACCTAAGTGGAGGCTTTAAAAAATTTTTGATTAAGCGGATGTTTCCCTAAAAACTACCTTCCTTAAAGAACTTAAACCTTCTTTCCCATCACGCATCCTGAATACAATGCTTAGATCCTTTGAACGCTTACAGGATCTAGCTGACTTTCTGTCCGACCACTCCTGGACCATGATCTGCTCCTGGGGACCCCCGATGGAGTACTGGTCTTCAAAGGTGGAGTTCTGAGGAATGTCAAGAGGGTCCCAGGGCTCTGTCAGGGTCATCTTCGAGCACTGCTTGGTGGCTTGCTCAATCTGAAACATCACTCCATCCTTATACAGCAAAATATATTCAAATAATCTGAAACACAGATGGAAAGAAATAGTTTGGGACTTCATGTTACAATCATCTTGCGTTTTAACAGCACAACACCTTTGATAGATACTACTTTTGGAATGGAAAGAAATTGCTTGCTTGGCAATCACTTAACATTTATAAACACTAGACACACGAAACAACCTGTATATGAAGTAATTAGAATTCAGAGGTCAGGCTGAGCATGATGGCTCATCCCTGTAATCCAAGCATTTTGGGAGGCTGAGGAGGGAGTCTGATTTGAGCCCAGGAGTTTGAGACTGGCCTGGGCAACATAGTGAGACCCCTGTCTCTAGAAAAAAATTTTTTAAAATTAGCCAGACATGGCAGCGCACAGCTGTAGTCCCAGCCACTTGGGAGGTTGAGGTAAGAGGATCACTTGAGCCTGGGAGGTCAAAGCTGCAGTGAGCCATGATCATGCTACAGCACTACATATACCCTGGGTGAGATCCTGTCCACCATCAAAAAAAAAAAAAAAAAAAAAAAAAAAAAAAAAAAGAGGTCAAAAGTGTATATTCACTGGACAAATTTTGACCAAGGACCTAGTGTATGCCAGACCCTGTGCTTAGCATACAAACATGGTGAAGATGTGGCCCTGGCTGAACAGCTGGTTTGTGAACTTTTGTTTACCCACAGGGACACAAAAGGACTTGACTCTTGTTTGGTGCAGTTTCTCTTGCAGCACTCAGTCAAGGAATTATGGGGGTATACTGAATGTAGAAAAAGAACGCACTGAGGACTGGATGGACCGAGTGCCTGTGCCTCACTGCCTCCACTGCCGGGCAGTCATGAGTAAGGGGCTTGGATGCACATAGCTGATCCAGCACGGGTGCAGCCCACATACCCTGCAGGGGCTGAGATGAGCAAGGACAAAAGCCGAGGTGACCCCAGAGCAAATGACTCCCTCAGCTGAATTTCTCTCCGTGCTCTCAGCCTCTTCCCATGACTACCTGCTCAACCTTCCTGGGGAGTGACAGGGAGATATTCAGAGGCTGAGCCCAGGAGTCACCAGCCATGCTGTTTCGGCATCAGTCTTGTATCTTTCTTAAAGCTGAGCCATCTTGGTGTTGGGGGAAGCTTGCTATGTTTCTATGCATTTCACTGTCAATCCAAATCTGAGGCCACAGCTGCTGGTCAAGCAAAGTGTGTCTTGCAGCCATGACCTCAGAAAGTGAAAGCTGCAACACTTGAGGGCTGAAAAGCCTAGGGAGGTGACTTTTCATCAGCAAATAAAAATCCTCTACAAATTATCTGTGGCTTATGAGACCCAATGCACTAGAGGAGGCTTCAGGGAGGACGTGTGCTCTCCATCCCAAGCCTCAGCTTAAAAATTGTTTTCTTCAGAAAAAAATATTATAAAGGGTTACTGTCTTTATAGTCAAAACACAGTCATGCATCACTTCATGATAAGCTTATGTTCTGAGAAATGTATCATTAGGTCATTTCATCATTGCACAAACATCATAGAGTGCAGTTACACAAACCTGGATGGTACAGCCTACTACACACCAAGGCTACGCGGTATGGCCTACTGCTCCCAGGGTCCAAACCTGTACTGCATGCGACTGCACTAAATACTGAAGGCAACTGAAACACAATGGTAAGGATTTGTGTATCTAAACATAGAAAAGGTGCAGTAAAATTATGGGATAAAAGATAAAAAATGGTACTCATGTATAGGGTACTTGCCATGAATGGAGTTTACAGGACTGGAAGTTGCTCTGGGTAGGTGAGTGAGTGAGTGAGTAGTGAGAGAATGTGAAGGCCTAGGACGTTACTATATACTACTGTATGTTTTATAAACATTGTACACTTAGGTTACACTAAATTTATAAAAATATTTTCTTTTCTTCAATAATACATTAATTTTAGCTTCCTGTAACTTTTTAACTTTATATATATATATATTTTTAACTCTTTGACTCTTTTGTAGTAAGACAGCTTAAAACACACATTGCACAGCTATACAAAAATATTTTCTTTCTTTACGTCCTTATTCAATATGCTTTTTTCTATTTTAAAATTTACTTTATTTTTAAAAAAACTTTTGTGTTAAAAATTACAACACAAACACAGATATTAGCCAGGCCTACACAAGCTCAGGATCATCAGTATCACCCTCTTTCACTCCCACACCTTGTCCCACTGGAAGGCCTTCAGGGCCAGTAACATGCATGGAGCTGTCACCTCCTGTGATAACAATGTTTTCTTCTGGATACTCCTGAAGGACCTGCCTGAGGCAGTTTCACAGTTATCTTTTATGTAAGTGAGAGCACATTCTAAAGTAATGATAAAAGTATAATATAGTAATTATATTCATGTGACCAAAAACCATACGAAAAAAAGCTCAACATCACTGATCATTAGAGAAATGCACATCAAAACCACAAAAAGATACCATCTCATGCCAGTCAGAATGACTATTACTAAAAAATCAAAAAACAACAGATGCTGGCGAGGTTGTGGAGAAAAAGGAACACTTTTACACTGTTGATGGGAGTATAAATTAATTCAACCATTGTGGAAGACAGTGTGGCAATTCCTCAAAGACCTAGAATCAGAAATACCATCAACCCAGCAATCCCATTACTGTGTATATACCCCAAGGAATATATATCATTCTATTCTAAAGATATATGCATGCCTATGCTCATTGCAGCACTATTCACAATAGCAAAAGACATGGAATCAACCTAAATGCCATCAATGATAGACTGAAAATGTGGATAAAGAAAATGTGGTACATATACACCATGGAATACTATGCAGCCATAAAAAGGAACAAGATCATGTCCTTTGTAGGCACATAGGTGGAGTTGGAAGCCATTATCCTCAGCAAATTAATGCAGAAACAGAAAAGCAAATACCACATATTCTCACTTATAAGTGGGAGCTGAATGATGAGAACAAATGGACACATGAGGGGAGCAACACACATTGGGGCTTGTTGGTAGAGCCTGGGGGAGTGAGAGCATCAATAATAGCTAATGGATGCTGGGCTCAGTACCCTAGGTGATGGGATGATCTGTGCAGCAAAACACCATGGCACACGTTCACTTGCGTAACAAATCTGCACATCCTGCACATGTACCCCTGACTTACAGTAAAAGTTGAAGAAAAAAAAAGCATAATATAGTAATTACTTATATGTTAGAATTGTATACAACTGGCAGCACAGTAGGTTTGTTTACACCACCATCACCCCAGACACGTGAGTAATGCATTGCGCTACCACATACTATGGCTATGAGGTCGCTAGGCAATAGAATTTTTCAGCTCCATTGTAATCTCATGGGACCACCATTGTATATGTGATCCTTCATTGACTGACACGTCATTATGAAGCACATCAATGTATTATTAGTAGCCGTATGCTTCAGATTTCTATGAGATAGTATGGAAATATAAACATGACATCATTTTACACATTTATATGTATCTTGCTTATTTCAGAAAAGATTTGAAATGGCTTACGAGGGTAAAAATAACCCAGATACATACCTTTAGAAGTGAGAATGAATATAGAAAGAAATATAAGTGTGCATTTTATGAGATATTGCTCAAAAATGGAGCTAATTTTTTATAATATGCATGCAGGGTCAACATAACACTGTTAGCCCTTTGAAAAAGTTTGGAGTTGTATTGTCACTGTTTTCTCATAACCAGCTAAATCGCTGGCACAACAGAGCCTAAGCACTGGCTGAAGAAACACAGCAACATTAACCCAACTCTTAGAGCATTGTTCATTTGTAAATGTGGGAATTGTTGTACATACACAAATCCTGTTCTGTGATACTTTTAATGACAAGTGGGCCACCCAAAATTGTCTTCATTGTTCTCCTCACCACCAGCAGTATCTTGTGCTTTCCCCAGTGCTAGGCATCTGGGCTAGAAAGGCATTCCTAGCGTTTGCTGATATCCCTATTGTGTGCTTCTCAGACTGCAATGATTGTTCCCTGGAGAGTATGTAGCCATGTGCAGGAGAGGGGCTTTCCTTCTTGAGATCATCGTCAAATCCACAGGATCACAGAAGTGTCATTAACATAGTTTGACTGTGTCCCCACCCAAATCTCTTGAATTGTAGCTCCAATAATTCTCATGTGTCATGGGCGGGACCTGGGGGGAGGTAACTGAATCATGGGACCGGGTCTTTCCCATGCTTTTCTCCTGGTAGTGAATAAGTCTCACGAGGTCTGATGGTTTTATAAATGGGAATTCCCCTGCATAAGCTCTGTCTTGCCTGCCACCATGTAAGAAGTCCCTTTGCTCTTCCTTCATCTTCTGCCACTGTGAATCCATCAAACCTCTTTCCTTTATAAATTACCCAGTCTCAGGTATGTCTTTATTAGCAGCAGGAGAACAGACTAATACAGTCATCCTGGCCTCATATTTGTCATACATGTCATTCTAGCCTCATGTTTGCCTCCCTCACCAGTGTTTACTAGACAGAAATGAGACAATGAGATTCTTTCCTCTCGACCGGTGTCTTTGTGACCGAGGTCTAATAGCCTCTTGTGTGACTGAACATATCACATGTAAACTTAGAAGCTGAGGGAGGCTATTTTCCAAAATGCAAATGGAATAGGATTAAAGAATGAAGCAGAGAGAAGCACTAGCAAACTGGGATTCCAACAGTTGTTCATTTCCTGGATGCCCTTTTTTCCTGAGATGCTTGGAGCGCCCCCACTTACAGAGTTACAATAAAGCTTCCTTTGTTCTAATAAACTTTCCTTCCTTTTTTGGCTTGAAGTTTTTTATGCTACTCAGTTCTATCATTTCTTTTTTCTTTTCTTTTTTTTTTTTTTTGAGACGGAGTCTTGTTGTGTCACCCAGGCTAGAGTGCAGTGGCGCGATCTCGGCTCACTGCAAGCTCCGCCTCGCAGGTTCACGCCATTCTCCCGCCTCGGCCTCCGAGTAGCTGGGACTACAGGCGCCCACCACCACGCCCGGCTAGTTTTTTGTATTTTTAGTAGAGACGGGATTTCACCGTGTTAGCCAGGATGGTCTCGATCTCCTGACCTCGTGATCCACCCGCCTCGGCCTCCCAGAGTGCTGGGATTACAGGCTTGAGCCACCGCGCCCGGCAGTCCTATCATTTCTGATAGAGTCGAGGACTCCAGCACTCCATGGAGAACCCCAGGGAGCAGCTGCCAGCACAGCTGTGCTGGGAAAGGCCTGGCATGGCCCTGTGTGCCACCAAGGGCCACAGATGCCTGGTCAGTCACCTGCAACAGAAGGGCAGGGGACAGCAGGGAGGGAATATCACAGCTTCACTGTTTCCCTGAGGCCAGCTCTGCCCACATACAGAAGGAAAATTTAATTTTAAAATGAAAATTCTAGACCCGGAACAATCACTACAAAATGTTAATGTTTGTTAAATCTGGGTGGTCTGAACACAAGTGTTCGTTTTGGTATTCTCTGTACTTTTCTATGTTTTCAAAATATTTACTTTTTAAAAAAGTAGACATCATCTGATATTGAGGTTATGTTGACTGTACCTTAAGTTAAACTGAAAATAATAAATTAATGGAAAACAAAATAGAACTATATAATTCATTTGTTTTCAAAATCCCATGTGGATATAAATGCTAGTACTGCTTTATGATAAATTTTAGAAAACATTTTAAGGATACTGTAATGGCGTGTATGTTTATGTGAACATATTAACAGTTAGGACATAAGTCTCTCCATCACAAATAGAATACAGGGCCTGTGGCCTGACAGGGACCAAAGGTCAAAATGCAGAGATCAGCCACGGTTGAGATGAGTAATCAGAGTGGGGATGCTGTACGGGAATAACCCGTGGACCCAAGGGATTAACAGACTTTGAGAGGAACTGGATTCCTGGAGGCGAGATCAAAGCCTGGCTCTGTCACAGAGGCAATTGTGAGATGAGAGGCACCAACGCCCCCGCTGGGGCACAGTCAAGCAAGGTGAGACAGGGAGGCAGACCAGCCCAGGTCAACAACAGCAGGCAAACTTCGCCTCCCTCCTGGCCAGGCACCAAGCAAAGCACAGTTCACTGGGAGGGGCAGGCGAGTTCCCACAAAGGCCCTGCTGCTGCTGAGCCTCAGCTGTGAGCAAGGTCAGGTTGGCTAGGCCCCGCCAAAGGGTCAGAAGGCCAAGCTCTCCACGGCAACCACAACACACAGGACGGGCCAGCAGCCTGTTTTGCTTCTCACCATATGGGACAAAGGATTTTTGCTGCTTTTAATAAAATTCTCAGGTTACACTGACAATTTCCATTGTTTCCTGCAAATCCATTTCCCTAAAAGTAGGCTCTTGCATCACCATGTTTTCTGAAACACTAAAAATCTGGGGAAGTTTTCTTGCTTTTGAAAATAGTTTTTTTTTTTAGTAAAATGGATTCATGATCAATATAAAAAAATGAAAACAATCTAGGGATGGAAAGGAAAGCAAAAATTGCCCAGAAACTCTGATTTGCAGAAATAACAACTCTGTACATGTGTCTGGACATATATTCTTCTAAATATATCTTTATGTACATCTTAATTTTTATATCTAATTTTTTATGTTTTAATTGTGGCAAGATGCACATGACAAAAATGTACCATCTTAGCCATTTTTAAGTGTACAGTTCAGTAATGTTAAATATATTCACATTGTGGTACATCAGTCTCCAGAACTCTTGCAAAATTGAAACTCTATATCCATTAAACAATAATAACCCATTCCTCCCTCTCCCCAACTCCTGGCAACCACCATTCTATGAGCTTGGCTACTCTACATAGCTCATGTAAGTGGAATCACACAATATTTGTTCTTTTCAGTTAATATAATATCTTCAGAGTTTATCTGCGCTGGAGCATGTGTTGGCATTTCCTTCCTTTTTAAGGCAGAGTAACATCCCACTGTATGTATACACCATATTTCATTTATCCATTCGTCCACTGATGGATTCCTAGGTGTTTCCTAATTTGGGCTACTGTGAAAAATGCTGCTATAAACATAGGTGTACAAACACTGCATCGATTTTTCAATATGTACTCTACTCATTTTACGCAAATGAGTACCTATTTATTTGTTTTCTAACCATGCATTTTAAATTCAACAATTTGCCCTTGTTAATCTTTTAAGTGAAAAGATAAATCTAATTTTTCTAAATTTTATCATAAAATATTTTAAATATGCAGAACAGTTGAAGAACTAGTATAATGACCACTTTTATGTCTGCCTCCTAGGCTCAACAATCCTCTATATTTTACTGTATTTTTTCTATTTTTCTAAGTATTTGCTTAAAACAAGAGCTTCTGCCACATGGTCCCAATAGGATTGTATCTTAGAAATAAAAATTCATTCCCTGATATCTGCTGCATATTCAAGTGATGCCCCAAATACATCTTAAAGTTGGTTTTTCAAATCAGAGTCCAATTAAAGTTCAAGCATTATATTTGGTTATGTCTCTATCAAAAATCTGGAGCAGTACTCCTACCTTTTTATTTTCCAACATGACATTGACTCTTTGAAGAGTTCAGGTTTGCAGATATTCCACATTGTGGTTTTTTTGGCAGTTTCCTCACGGTGTCATTTAAATTGCTCTTTGAGCTTTTGCCATTCTTATGAAATGGATATGAAGTCTCAAGGCTCTTTTTTATTTGAGTTCCAAGATATTTGTAAACAACATGTCATTGGTGAGGTTGTACACTTCAGACTTTATCATATCTGAAGACAGGTGATGTACCTTCCCACGATTAATGCTGCTAACTTTGATCACCAAGTTATATGGTAACTCCAGATATCTGTTATAAAAGTGTTTCCTTTTGCAATTGGCAAGTAATTGATGAGTGATACTTTGTGATGTTGGAAATGTTGTATTACCCAATGGTTATCATCTAATGGTTTTAGGTAAAACCATTTCCTGAATCAATTATTTCACTGGGAGTTGGGATCATAGGACCAATTGTATAGTAAATGACATCCATCTATCTTAATCTACTGAGTACCACACTGGACTCGTGGATTTATTATTTATTCAATGTAGGACAAACAATTAAAGTCATTATTCCTTTTGATGCTAAAATTTGCCCAAGTTTGGTCAGAGGGAGCTCGTTCAAGTTGGTATATGTATCTTCTGACATAATCCTATTGGTCTCTGAGTGCTTCCTGATGTTCTATGACACAAGGTGGCACAGGCTAACCTTGAACTCTCCCTGCCCCAGATCTGAAATCAAGCATTTCTCTAAAAAACTCTAGTTACCCTTAGTGGGGAAACAACTTAGAAACTGACATCAGGGCACTAGATGTGCTCATTGCCATTGAGACGTCATTGCTTTGAACGCTTTTCAGTAGTCAGAGTTTCCAATTTAAAAAAAAAAAAACTCATGAATTAATATAGATATTTTCCATTTAAATTAACATTACAGGTTTTCCCCCTATTTTTTGTATTTATATATCTTTTCTCTTAAAATCAAAATCATGCTTCCTGAAAACATTGACAAAAACATTTATTTGCTTTATTCTATAATTTTGAAATAATAATAACTTCAAAACTATTATAAATAATAAAATTACCGAGTGAAGTTTAAGATTTCATTGTAGTTCTTCTTATCCTTAGAATATAATTCCCTAGTATTGAGAGTCAGTATTGTGTCAAAAATTTACTTAGAATAAGCCTATTCTCTGTGTGGTTATGTTTCCAGATTGATAGATCATTAGGTTCCTTTCTTTTAGTTTGTTCCCAATTCAGGGACTTCACACTTTTCCTCTCTGACTTTATTATTTAAATATGTAAAAATTTTCATATTTCAAAACTCAAAATGACAGAAAATGGTACATTGAGGCAAGTTCCTCTTCCATCCCTATCTCCTCTTCCCCATTCCTCATGCTCCTTATAGATAACACTTTTCAGCTGCTTCCATTTTGTTTTTCCTGCATGTCTGTCAAAAAATAAGCAAATGCATATGTGAATTATTATTTTCTCCTCTTCTTTACAGAAAGAGTAGCATGCTATATAGACTTTTTTGCATCTTGCTTTCTCCATTCCCCACTAATGCCTAGAGACTATCCTCATTTTTTTATGGCCATATAAATTTACTGTGAGCTAATATCATTATTTATTTAGCCAGTCTTCTACCAATAAACATTGAGTTGTTTCTATTCCTTTGATATTAACAAAAATAATGACCTTGCGTTGTGCTGTTTTCGAGTTGTATGTTTAGGGTAAATTATTAGATGTGGAATTACCAGGTCAAAAGGTAAAAGTATTTGTGGTTTTGTTAAATATTACCAGATTTCTCTCCACAGGGTTGTACTATTTTGCATTCCTATCAGCATTATATTATAGTGCCTTTTTTCTTTATAGTCCTGCCAACAGAGCATGTCGTCAAACTTAAATTTGTGCTAATCTGAGGAGTAAGAAATGGTATTTGACTACTAGGTTTTTGTTAAGAACATTTTTAGTAAGTATAACATCTATAAGAGGGGTCTTTAAAAAGTTCACGGAAAAAGTGTATTATGAAAAAACTATGTATGGATTCCAACTTTTTTCACCAAAATAAACTCACAACACTTGTTATAACATGCCTAAACAGGATCTAGTTTGAGGCACTAAGAAGGATAAGACATCAGTCTGGATAGAGCTCCTATCAGAGCAACATGCATTCTGCTAAAATGAAGCAAGAACAAATATTAAATTTATTTTGAGGCTCAAGTGGCAGAACGGTGAAATCACTGATGTTTTACAAAAAGTTTATGTGACATTGCTCCAAAGAAGCAGTTACAAATAAATAACTCATTTCACAAAGGTAGGACTCAGTATTAAGATTAAGATTTAAGATTTAAGCCCATAGTGGCAGTTCATCCACATCAATTTGTGAGGAAAAAAAAATCTTAGGCCAGGTGTGGTGGCTTACGCCTGTAATCCCAGCACTTTGGGAGGCCAAGGTGGACAGATCACAAGGTCAGGAGATTGAGACCATCCTGGGTAACATGGTGAAACCCCCTGTCTACTAAAAATACAAAAAAATTAGCCGGGCATGGTGGTGGGCCCCTGTAGTCCCAGCTACTTAGGAGGCTGAGGCAGGAGAATGGCATGAACCCAGGAGGCGGAGCTTGCAGCGAGCCAAGATTCCACCACTGCACTCCAGCCTGGGCAACAGACCAAGACTCCATCTCAAAAAAAAAAAAAAAATGTTGATCATGCCCTAATTGTACAGGAGAAAATTATACAGGACAATTGTACAGGACAATTAACAGGAGAAACAATAGCCAGCACCACAGACACCTCAATTAGTTCAGCTTATACAATTCTGAATGAAAAATTTGAGTTGAGCAAACTTGTCACTCCCAAGGGTGCTAAAACAATTGTGGCCCAATCAGATGCAGACAAGAGCAGACCCTTCAGTGGAAATTTTATACAAGTGGTCAAGATCCTGAAGCATTTCTTCTACGAATTGTAACATGAGCTGAAATGTGGCTTTACCAGCACAATCCTGAAGACAAAGCAAAGTCGAAGCTATGGCTATCAAGTGGTAGAAGTGGTCCAGTCAAAGCAAAAGTAAGCTGGACAAGAGCAAAAGTCATGGTAAGTTTCTCTGGATGCTCAAGGCATTTTGCATGTTCACCTTCTGAAAAGCTAAAGAATGATAACATCTTCTTATTATGAGAGTGTTTTGAGAAAATTAGCCAAAGCTTTAGCAGAAAAATGCCCAGGGAAGCTTCACCAGAGCTTCTCCACCATATCAATGTTTCTGCTCATTCCTCTCATCAAACAAGGACAATTCCATGAGATTTTTTATGGGAAATCATTAATCATCCACTTGACAGTCCTGATTTGGCTCCTTCTGACTTCTTGTTTCCTAATATTTAAAAATATTTAAAGAGGCTGGGTACGGTGGATCATGCCTGTAATCCCAGCACTTTGGGAGGCTGAGGTGGACAGATCATAAGGTCAGGAGATCGAGACCATCCTGGCTAACATGGTGAAATCCCTTCTCCACTAAAAATACAAAAATTAGCCAGGCATGGTGGCAGGCACCTGTAGTCCCAGCTACTCGGGAGGCTGAGGCAAGAGAATGGCATGAACCTGGGAGGCAGAACTTACAGTGAGCTGAGATCATGCCACTGCATTCCAGGCTGCGTGATAGAGCAAGACTCTGTCTCAAAAAAAAAAAAAATATATATATATATATACGTATTATATATATATAATTTTTCTTCAGTTAATATGTAAAAAAGACTGCATTGACATGGTTAAATTCCCAGGACCTCACTTTGTTAAGGATGGACTAAATGGCAGGTATTATCACTTACAAAGGTGTATTAAAGTTGATGGGGCTTGTGTCAAGAAATAAGTTTATTTTTTTATTTGTATGTTTTAATTCTATTTTCCTATGAACTTGTAAAAGTCCCCTTGTACAACAGGTTGCATAGATTTCAGATGTGGAGCTTGAGAAATTTTTATGTGAACAATCTGAGTATCTCCAGCCCAGATCAAAGATAAGGCACCTCAGAAGCCTCCATTGTGCCCTCTCAGTCACTAACTTTTCAAAGAGCAGTGTAATTTTAATTCACCTCCTTTCATTATAGTTGGTGGAGTGTTCATATGTTAAGCATCATCTGATTTTATTTTTCCATGAACTGACTGTTCATTTCTCTGCACATCAGGATTTTTTCTCTTCTTTATTTTCTATAGATCATTAATTAATTAGCCTTTTGTACTTAATATAAATTGCCCCTATTTTCCCCTGCCATTTGTTGGTTTTATTTAAATTTTTTCTACAATGCAAAGGATTTTTCACTTTTAAAAGGCAAATTCCTTTTATTGTTTCTGGGTTTTGTCATAGTTTTAAAAAGTTTCCTACTCTCAGATTATAAAGGAATGCATCAAGTTTTCTTTCATAACTGTGTGGTTTTGTTTTGTTTGTTAGATCTTTAATCGGGTTTGCAGTTTATTTTTACGTATGGTGTGAGATGTGGATTCAGTTTTATCTTTTTTCAGTTGTTCCAACACCATTGATTAGTAAGTCCATTTTTCCCCAGTGACTTGAGATGCCACCCTTATCATATACCTAATTTCCAGATGTATGTGGATCTATTTCAAGACTCTATTTTATTCCACTGAATAGACTATTTACACGCCAATGTCACACTTTTTAATTACAGAGACTTACTAGTGTGTTTCAATATTTGGTCAAATTTACTGATCCTCCTCTTATGTCCTTCTTTTCCAAGGTTTTCCTATGTTTGGGCTTTTTAATTTTTCCATATGAAATTTAGAATCAACTTAGCTGAAAAAAAATCCTGCTATTTTGCATTTATTGGAATTGAGTGAAATCTAGGGGAATTGGTACCTTTATGATGTTGAATCATCCTATCGTTCCAAAAAAGGAGTGTTTTAATTTTTTCTTATACAAGTTTTGCACATTTCCTTTAAATTTGTTTCTAAGTAGTTAATCTTTTGTTGTCACTGTTGCTGTTTTAAATGACACTTTCTCTTACCCTATCATTCTAGCAAGGTTATTGTTTGTGTATATGAAGACTATTGATTTTTCATGTTAATTTTACATATGGTCACCTTACTCTTATTGTCTGAATTAGTTTTATGTTCAGGTCTTTTGTGTCTTCCAGGTATACTATATCCATATCATTGATAGAGATGGTTTTCAATTTCTTCTTTTCTAATCCCTTACTACGAATTACTTTGTCTTCTCTGTCTATACTGGTCAGCAAATCCAGCCCAATATTAAATAGAATGTAAGTAATGGGCATCCTTGCCTTCTTCCTGAGTTTAGCAGAGAAAGGGCTATGGTTTCAAGTAAATTAAGAACTACACAGGTTGTACTATGTTAAAGGAGCATCCATCAGTTCCTACTGAATCCATTGTATTAGGAATATTTGTTGAATTTTATCAACTGCCTTTCTGCCAGACTAAGGCTATAATCACATGATTATTTTATAGATGTTTATGGATTTTCTAAAATTGAACCATCTTTGCATTCCTGGAAATCTCACTTGATTACAATGTATTATTTTTTTAATGTGCTGCTGGACTTAGTCTGCTATTAAATAATTTTTAATCACTTATTATATCAATATTCACAAGTGAAATTGCCTTACAATAATTTTAACAGATTCACATTTCCCCATTTCCCTTGCATATATATATATATGCCATGATTTGCTAGTTTCCAGCTCATGTCCATTTAGATTATTTCTACAGTTTTGTTAATATTAATGATGCTGAATATGAATTGGAGATAAAACCTTTTACCTTTCTGTGTTTATATCCCAGCAAAAAATTTATAGAATGGGACCACAGGATCAAAGGAAATTCCCATATCATATTTTATGAGACACTACTAACTGTCCCACCTCCCCACCCCCACCCAACAAAAACACTGGAATTTTTAACTGGATGCAGAGCTTCATTAATTTCTCTGCATTAGAAAAGATACTAAAAGTTTACCCTACTAGGAACAGGGAAAAAAACTTTCTAATTTTCTTAATTTAGCATAAAATTTACAGACAATGTAAAAGGTTAAAAAGCTTAGGTCAAAGAATCAAGCTTCCCAGTTTACTACTGATGAGCTGTATGATCATAAATGTCATCTCTCTACTTCTCATATGGAAAGGGAGATCCCATTACTGGGTATATACCCAAAGGATTATAAATTATGCTGCTATAAAGACACATGCACACGTATGTTTATTGCAGCACTATTCACAATAGCAAAGACTTGGAATCAACCCAAATGTCCATCAGTGACAGATTGGATTAAGAAAATGTGGCACATATACACCATGGAATACTATGCAGCCATCAAAAAGGATGAGTTTGAGTCCTTTGTAGGGACTTGGATGCAGCTGGAATCCATCATTCTTAGCAAACTATCACAAGAACAGAAAACCAAACACCGCATGTTCTCACTCATAGGTGGGAACTGAACAATGAGATCACTCGGACTCAGGAAGGGGAACATCACACACCGGGGCTTATCATGGGGAGGGGGGAGGGGGGAGGGATTGCATTGGGAGTTATACCTGATGTAAATGACGAGTTGATGGGTGCAGCACAGCAACATGGCACAAGTATACATATGTAACAAACCTGCACGTTATGCACATGTACCCTACAACTTAAAGTATAATAATAATAAATAAATTAAAAAAAAAATTTGAAACTTATGACATTCTTATGAACAGAATGTGAGATAATAGATATAAAATTGTTATATAAATGTAAGTCATCATAACCATGACAAGAAAATCTCATATTTGTGTTTATTGTCATCAGTTAACGTTTAACAGGGAAACAAATCATTTAACATGTACACATATGAATTGCTCTACTATGTAACAAAGAAGGGCTAATTCATCCAGGTGGGATAGAGAGATGAAGGAGAGAACATTCTGAGTACTATGGTGGGCCCCTTCCTAAAAGACCCAGCAGGCATTTGTACCCCTTCTCCCTTGTCTGTCTCTCAATATGGAGGTTGAGAAAATCATACTGAGTAGTCCCTCAACTCCATGGAAGATTGGAGCCCTGCAGATATCAAAATCTACAGATGCTCAAGTCCCTTAGATAAAATGGTTTAATATTTAGATAATATGCATAGTTTAGTATAACCTATGCATATTCTCCTGTATACTATAAATTATTTCTAGATTATTTATAATCTTTATACAATGTAAATGCTATATAAATAGTGATTATGCTTTATATTTTTATTTGTATTATTTTTATTGTCATAGTTAACTTTTTTTTTTTTTAAGACAGAGTTTCACTCTGTCACCCAGGCTGGAGTGCAATGGAATGATTTTCGCTCACTGCAACCTTTGCCTCTCAGGCTCAAACAATCTTCCTGCCCCAGCCTCCCAAGTAGCTGGGACCACAGGCACATGCCACCACACCTGGACCTTTTACATAGTTTTTGTAGAGATGGGGTTTTGCCATATTGCCCAGGCTGGTCTCAAACTCCTGGCCTTAATGGATCTTCTCACATCAGCCCCCCAAAGTGCTGGTATTACAGGCATGAACCACCATACCTGGCCATTTTTAATTTTTTAAAAGAATATTTTCCATCTGTAGTTGGTGGAATCCACGGATATGGAATCCATGGATGCGGAGGGCTGATTGTACTCATTTTCTTAGTCTCCCTTAGAGCTAAAGGTATCTGGTTCTGGCTTTGAAGATCTAAAGGAAAGTCTGTAATGAGAGAGAATCCTCTGGAGATTCCTCCTCTCTCTCAAAGGAAAAAGAAAAATAAGGGAGAGTCCTTGTTCTAGGGAAGCTACTCCCTTCACTTTCTGTCTTTGAATGTAGTTGGGAGAGGACATAATGCTTGGAGCAGAGGCAGCCATCTTGAAACCATGAGGCAACAAGTCAACATGCAATCTTGCAACTATGAGCCATCATGCTAAGAATGGTAGAGTAAGGGGATGCAGATAAGCCTGGGGTCTTGATGAAACTGTTGAATCAGACCTAGGAACATGTATCCCAAGAATTCTGGAGTAAACAACAAATGTTCTTATATTTTAGCATTTGCTAGTCAGATTTTCTGACACTTATAGCTGTAAATATCCTTAATGAAATGAATAAAAACCACTCCTTTGTGAATAACATCTACTCAATTCATTACAAAAACTCTATGAGAGCCTTCCCTCTCAGAATGAGCAGGGCCCAAAGATTTGACTAATCCTAGAAACCAAAATACCAGAGCCTGGCCTGGGTGTAGGTGAACCTGAGCATTTACTGCCTTCACAGTCAAGAGACAAGTGTTTTTCTGTCATGATTTGGAGTAGTTAGGAAAAAAAGAACACATCCAAAGCAGAGGTTACAGACTGGCAAATTCAGCTGGTTGAACATGTTACTAGCATTTTTATTTTTTTTTAACTGATGAGAAAATATGAGGCTCAGAGCATAACTTCGTAAAGTATGGAGTCAACCAGACTCATTCTAACTCTTAAACACTATGTGCCTTCTCGCTCTCAACGGGGGGAAGGAGTGATTCTTCCCATCCATGTAGAACTGCTTGGCCATCCAAAATATATTAAATTACAGAAAAGGGAGTAGACAAATATTATATTGTGATTACAAAAGGACTTTGGTCTTTATGGAAAAAATTGAACAAACTTTGGATTTGTTTAATACGCACTATAATAGATTAGTAATGCATGCTGGCCATCTGACTCTCAGGAGGAAGAATTGAGCTGCGGCCACTTGCCATGCTGGCGTACACTAAATTTGAGTTACACCCTGCAATGATTATGAGACATAAAAAAGAAAAAACACTATTTCAAAATTGTGTTAGATATAAACTCATCGTGCATATTGTTGCCAATCACATATAACAAAAGAAAAATTAAATTACTTAAGAATGCAGCCTGAGGAAAAGCAAAATCAAAGAATAATTATGTTTGCCATTTAAGAAACTGTAAGGTGATGGGCCTCCATGACTTGGATTCTAGTTCAAAAGATGAAAAAAAGGGCTTGAGAAATTGAAGAGCTTTTTTTCCCCAAAATATATCTGGATGAATATTGGCAATGTGTAGGCGAATACTCTTTCATCTGATGAAAGATAATAAAAAATTTCTCATGAGACAGTAGTGCAGGCTGGCTTTTGTTTTACCACCACAAGAAGAAACAGCATCATTAGTACTGAGATATCCAGGTTGCCATGGTGCTCCGTGGCTTCTAGAACGACACAGCAGGGGGTATTCTAAGGATGGGAAGGACAGTGCAGAGTCAGCATGATGCCATTTAGCAGAAATAGATCAATTCCCACCATGTTGAAATATAAACTCATGCAAACTCTTCCAGCTAACATTTAATGAAACTCTGAAATATAAATCTTATTTTTTATTTTCACTGGGATTTGGGATAGACTGTGTTTACAATTGAAAAGGAATAATGTGTGACCACAAGGATAGCTTTCTGATGAAAAATATCATTATCAAAATAAAAAATACAAGCGGGGTGGCAGTGCCAAGGGCCTGTAGTCCCAGATACTTGGGAGGCCAAGGTAAGCAGACCACTTGAGCCCAGGAGTTTGAGGCCAGCTTGGGCAACATAGTGAGATGTCATCTCTAAATAAATAAGTAAATAAACTAAAAAATTAGAAATTAAAAATGCAGTCATGGCAGTGTAAAGCAGATTGCGGCAAAAACAAAAAATGAAAACAACAACAACAACAAAAAAAAACCACCTCACAGACAGTGACTTAGAGGGTATTATTGTAGAATTCAGAGGGGAAAAAAACATATGAAATAATGAAAAGGCTAAAGCAAAGAAGACATTTGGAAGACAGATGTAATGTAAGAGAACCAGAACAGATAATCAGAAAGAGATTCTGTAAGGAACCAAAAGAAAGCAGAGTATCAAACCTCCAGAAATACTAGATAAAAGTTCCCGACTGGGTGCGGTGACTCACGCCTGTAATCCCAGCACTTTCGGAGGCCAAGTTGGGCAGATCACGAGGTCAGGAGACCGAGACCATCCTGGCTAACACAGTGAAACCCCTTCTCTACTACAATAAAATAAATAAATAAACAAACAAACAAACAAACAAATAAGGCGGGTACAGTGGTGTGCGCCTGTAGTCCCAGCTACTCAGGAGGCTAAGGCAGGAGAATCGCTTGAACCCAGGAGGCGGAGGTTGCAGTGAGCCAAGATTGCGCCACTGCACTCCAGCCTGGGTGACAGTGTGAGACTCTGTCCAAAAAAAAAAAAAAAAGTTCCCCTAAAACTTACATCTTGCCTGGAGATGTTAATAAAATTCAAGAGTAATAGAAACAGCCTTCAAAAACATAGGCAGAAAAAAAGATTACTGAAAGGAAACCAAGTTTAATTTGGAATTTGGTATTTGACTTCTTTTTTTTTTTTTTTTTTTTTTGAGACGGAGTCTTGCTTTGCCGCCCAGGCTGAAGTGCAGTGGTGCAATCTCAGCTCACTGCAGCCTCTGCCCCCCAGGTTCCAGCGATTCTCCTGCCTCAGCCTCCTGGGTAGCTGGGATTACAGGCGCATGCCACCACGCCCAGCTAATTTTTGTATTTTTAGCAGAGACAGGGTTTCACCATGTTGGCCAGGCTGGTCTCAAACTCCTGACCTCAGGTGATCCACCCGCCTCGGCCTCCCAAAGTGCTGGGATTACAGGCGTGAGCCATCGCACCCAGCCTCAGACTTCTCTTTGAGAGCTGTAAATGCCATAAACATATATAAGCAAAAAGACTATTTTTACCCAAATTGTATACACCAAAAAAATCATTATTTAAATGGCAATAAGTAGACGTGGTCAGACATTGAAAATCTCTGAAAGTATGCAACCTTAGTGTGTTCTTTGAAAAAAAAAAATTGAATCATTTCTCTAGCTGACTAAAACATGAATTGAAATAAAGGTAGATGAGAAAATTAGTATAAAATAAGTTGCATGGAACTATAAAAGGAGTAAAATGGCTTGTTTTTCTAAAATAGAAGACCTGGTGACAAAGCTCCTTATAAACTTATGCAAACACACACACTATAAAAATTCCTCTGTGTTTTAGCAACTGCAGAAATTGACCTTTTTGAGTGAGGCTTGATTCAGCATGATGAAAGAGGACTACAAACCACCAAAACACTTCTAATTCATTTCAATATACTAAGTGGAACCTGAATAAATACTTGTCCTGTGCAAAAGGAACTGTGTTCTGATGTCCGAGAAGTGGATTCCCACCCTTCATTTCCTTTTTTTTTTTGAGACGGAGTCTCGCTCTGCCGCCCAGGCTGGAGTGCAGTGGCCGGATCTCAGCTCACTGCAAGCTCCGCCTCCCGGGTTTACGCCATTCTCCTGCCTCAGCCTCCCGAGTAGCTGGGACTACAGGCGCCCGCCACCTTGCCCGATTAGTTTTTTGTTTTTTTTTTTTTTTTTTTTTTAGTAGAGACGGGGTTTCACCATGTTAGCCAGGATGGTCTCGATCTCCCGACCTCGTGATCCGCCCATCTCGGCCTCCCAAAGTGCTGGGATTACAGGCTTGAGCCACCGCGCCCGGCCCCACCCTTCATTTCCTAACTCCTTAAGGAGAGTTGAAACCTCAGAATGGTGAGATCTCTGGGGTCCAAGGGTAAGCCAGGTCATGCCTGAAGCTGGGCTAGGATGAGAACCTCTATTCAAAAGGACAAGGTGTGTGACAAGGGACAGGTGGAGGGCTTGACTGTGAGAAGAACTCCCACACCTACAGGAAACACAATCCATGCCAAGACACAGCACTTGATGTGACATTTCCAGTGGATATGAAATCTGGGGCAGATTCTCTTCCCCCATCCTTCACTCCCAAGAGTGCCAACTGGTAGAATCTTTCACTGCTCCACAGCCCTGTTTCTTCTGAAATGGGAGCTTCCATCCTCTCATGCTTTCTCCACATTCGCTGCCTCTGCCTCCCACTTCAAGCAGGGTCCCTCTGCCAAGAGTTGTCCTAGAGTTGCCCAAGTGCTGCTGCCCTTGACTTCAGCCAGCCCAGAGACTCTGGGGTGTCATTGGCCCCTTCTGCCTTTCTCAGCCTGAATGTCCTGGCCCATCAGCATCTTGGTGAGACACTCTGGGAAGCAGTATTTTTAAGCAACCTGGAAGGGACTTGCATCCACCATATCTTCTCCCAGATGCCATGGCAATGAGCCTGGGGATTCATGGTGCCACAGATACTTTTCATAAGTTATATGTTACCTATTGCTGACAGTGTTGCGTCAGGCAGAGAGGTGTGCCCTCGGCCCTGCACCACCGGCTTCCCATCTGCCAGTGGCATCCCCGGTGGCTTCTGAGATGCTCTGGAGCAGTGTCTTCCCTGAGAGAGCTGGGTCTGTGACTCTGGTGCCTCTTCTGAGGTGAGCTTTTGGCTGTAGTTCATTGGCAGGGCTCATGTTCTAGAACTCTACCAGAAGATCTAACTTTAAGCCACAATAAAAGCAGCCTTCTGTGAGCAGGCAGGAGTCATCCAAAGCATCATATCCTTTTCCTCCAGGAGAAGTTGCCTTCTTTAGGGAAGCCTTCATCCCAAGAGTTTCTTCTTTCTTTGGGGGGCCTGAAGGTAACTTAGGCACCCTGCTAAGGATCTGATTCCTCTTCAGATGGCCTCCCGACTCAAAGAGGCACTGCTTCTGAGAAACTGTGAGTGCTTTGGAAATAAATCTCAAATGCCCACATTGGGTGAAATTCCCCAAAATTGAAATTGAGGCACAAGAGAGATACTGAAGACAGTGTCTGATGAGAGGGCAGTTGGGGAGTGGCTCATGGGCGAAAGGAGTTTGGGGCATCCACTCTCTGGGGGTGGTGGTGTGCCCTCCTAGGGAAGCTCTACTTCAACCCTACTGGAAAACTTTGCAAAACACTGCAGTGTAATTCGATGTCAAAAATCATTCTTAACATAGAAGAGGTATAACAACATATAAATGAGAAGCCATGAAACCATTACATAAATCTATCATTTTATTGTCTAAGAAATTTAATTATAAGGAAGAAAGGAAAGAAAATACATATCTATTATTTAGATATCCTTCCACAATGAATGTATATTATCAGTTATTCATTTCCCTCATTCACTGATTCAAAAAAAAATTAGTCAGGCCCTGCTCTTAGCTGTTAGAAAATGGAGCTTGGGAATCGCCTTCTCCGACATCAGAACACAGTTCCTTTTGTACGGGACAAGCATTCATTTAGGTCCCACATAGTATGTTGAAAAGAATGTAAAGTGTTCTGAGGAGTTAGAGATACAGCAACAACCGTACAAAGCCCCTGGCCTTATGGAGCCTTACTGTGCGTGAGGGAAGGTAGGGGAGATGAAGGAACAAACTTTAATATTAAACTCTCTGCCAGATAGTCGTAAGTGCCTTAGATATATTAATATAAAGCAGTTAGGGGGCACTGAGAATGTTGAGTGGAGAAACAGTTTAATTTGGGAGTAGGTCATGCAGCTTCTTAGGAAAAAGGCTTCCGAGGCAGAGGCAATGACAGATTCAAGTGCCAATGGGGTCAGTGTGCTGAGGTCAGGTCCACAATGAGTGAGCTGGTGACAGAGATAAGGTAGGGAAGAGGCTGGGGAGCAGATCCTGAGCCAAGGAGTGGCATGACATATTTTCAAGAGAACCCTGGGGTTTTTATGTGGAGAAGAGACTAAAGGGGGCAAGGTCAGAAGCGGGAAGACCTGTTAGGAGGCTATCATAAATATCCAGCCAAGACATAATAAAGGTTTGGACCAGAATAACCATGGAGGTATGGTCAGATTCAGTATATATCAAAATTAGGGTATAGGTAGAAACATAAAGAGATGAGAACCTGAGCCCTGGGAGAGTCCACTATCAGCAGTCCAGAGAAGAGCAGAGAGAGCAACAAGGCTTGAGGAGAGGAAATAAGGTGGGAGGAGGAAAACCAGAAAACCCGCAGGTTGAAAATCAAGGTTGAAAATCAAGTGAAGAAAGTGCATCAAGATTGGGGAATTAATCTACAATAAGATGAGGACTGATCAAAGATTAGTTGATTGGTAATGTACAGCTTCTGGCTTTTGACCAGAGTATTTTCAATAGAATGGTGAAAAAAGTGATTGGAGGGTTTTTAAGACAGCATAGGAGTACAAAAATTGTAGTTAGCAAGAGATTTGCTTTAAATAGAAGAGGAGAATGAGATTTCAGCTGGTAAGATCAAGAGAAGTTTTTTTAATTTAAAGATGGGTAAAATAAAAGAAAATGTTAAGGGGGAAAATAGAAATTTTTTACTGGAATTGGTGAAATCTAAGACTATTATATTTATTCCAGGAAAAACAAACCACTAATTGGTGGAATATTTTCAGATCTTTGGGCACTTTGCCCCTGACCACCATCCTCAAGGTCAGAATCAGGAAGAAACAGCTCAAGGTTATTGGAGAAAGTAAAGATGTTTTCAAAGCAGTATAGTGACCACCTCTGGCTTCCATTTGTAAATTAGTCTTACATTCCATCAGCCTCCTTACTCGCCTGGGCTTATCTTCTTTGGATCTCTTTTCCCTAGTGCCTGCTTCTCCCTCCCCATCTCAGCATTAGTTCTCTGAAATCCAGGGTCTATAGACCCACTGAATTAAGTCCCTTAAATCAAACTTTGTGTGCTTCCAAGAAAATCTGTTTCTTGAAGAAAAACTCAAATACTGCAAAACTCAAGTACTGCAAATCAGCATGGCTTATTCTTTGAGGATCAGGAGGCCACAAGCAGTCAAGACTTACTGAGCTCATAAAAGAATATGCTAGCTCCAGCCATCTGAGATCAAAATGATGGGGTAAAGGTCAAAGGAGAAGTCATTCTCCTAATATTCACAAAGTCATGATTTCTTAAAATGAAAATCCAATCCATGCAAAACAAATTCATGATCAAATAGATTTATTGAGCACTTTATATTCGTCTGCCTCCCCCAGCCACACAGAGACACCCTCTGAGGATCTGTAATGATGACATATTGAGAAGCCCAAAGGAATATAAACATATGTTAAGAACATAATTTGACCTTCTCCTTTCTCTTGAACAATTTAGACTAAAGCCATTAGGTAGGACCAAGGAAGATATGCTTCTACATGGGCTGGCCTGGAGTGCGGAGCCCATGTGTGAAGGAGACAGCATAACGATACATGACTGGTTACCTACTGCAATTGAATATTACGAGCCAGTTTTCTCACTGTCTGAGAAGGGAGTAGCAAAAATGAAAGGGGAAAAAAAACTAGAATGGACCATGTAGTGTTGGATTAGAAAGAAAGCATCAGTTTAAACACCTCTATGGATTAGAACTGGAGGTTCAGAAATAAATATAGATGTAAATGTGTATATATGTATGAGTGTGTGGGGGGAGGGGTGTGTGTATTCAAACTTAACACCCCGTGCTTTGTCCCTTGAGAGGACCTGGTAGCAGTGCCACCTGATAGCACTGAACATGACTACAGCACAGGTCCTGACTTCCACATATTATTCTCCAAGAAAAGTAACCAGGGCTTCTTGAAAAATGGTTTATCCTAGGACTAGGGCAGGAAAATAAAGATGATCTTGGAATATCTTGCTGTGCCAGAAAGCAAGGAAGTGCTCAAACACGTCAAAAGAACATAGAAACCAATTTGAAGAGGCTTCCACTGGCCAAATCTAGGACATTATGAACAGCAAAGTAAACAATGAGAGCAAATAGAACAAAATGAGAAGGCTTGAGTGCACACTGATACAAACAAAGTATAATTCAGAAGATTAATGAAGAATGGGATATGTACATGGTTTTAAAATATTTCCCTACCAAATCTTGTTAATTAAAAAAAAAATGTATCATTTCACAGTGAAGAAGCCTGGCAGACAGCAGTCAATCAGGTGATCAAAGTGAACATCAGGATGCAGTTAGAAGAGAGTATTATCCCTGATATTCCTGCCAAAGGTAAGTAACTTGAGGCTAATTATGAGGAAACATCAGACAAACTCAAATCAAGGAACATTCTACAAAATAACTGGCCTGCAATCTTTAAAAGTTCTAAAGTGCAAGGAATACCTAGGAACTGTTCCAGACAGAAAGAGACCACAGAGACACCACATTTAAATGTAATGCTTGCACTTAAATCTTTTCTTTTCTTTCTTTCTTTTTTTTTTTTTTTTTTTTTTTTTTTTTTTTTTTGCTATGAAAAACATACAAAGAACAACTGGCAAAACATGAATGACACCTGAATTTCAGATGGTCAAAATGAACTGGTGTTAATCTCCTGACTTATATGGTTGTATTGTGGTTATGCAGGAGAAAGTCCTTGCTGGGAGGAAATACACTGAAGTATTTGGGGATCATGGATATATCAGTTTGGCAACTTACTATCAAACAGTTCAGGCGGGGGGAAGTTCTTTGTATTATAATTGCAACTTTTCTGTAGGTGTGAGATTGTTTCAAAATAAAACAAAATTATGGATTTGAAAAATAATCCTCATCCTCTTTTCCAAACACATAAGATTACTGAAGTTACCTTAGGTGATAACAGCCCTGGGAATTAATCATCCGCAGCTGATACTTGGACCAACACCCCTATAAAAACATTATTCCATTCTTAGTAGGAAGGGAGGCTCAATTGAGTGCAGAGCCTTCTGAGTTTGGGCCCGAGGCATTTCAAGGTAGCCTCTTCTCTTTCTCTATTCATAAGACAGGCTTAGGTGAAAAAGAGAAGGAAGAAAAAGAACTTTGAATTAATTTGTCTACATAATGGGATAGGTTGAGAAAAAATTTAAAATCTGTGTCAAGTTCGTTGCATTAGAAACAGTGAATCAGCCTGATATAATAAAAGTACAATTGGTGCCTTCAGGGTATCATTTAATCCTATCTGTACCTAGCATTTAACAAATGAAAGCCTAAAAGTGATTTAGTATCAACATTGTAGGCATTATTCAAATTAAATTAAAAGATGAAAAACACAGAGGTTCTGAAATGTTGAGGACCTTATTGGGGTGAAGGCAGGATTAGAGGCCATGGTTGTCACTCCATCATGGTCTAACATGAATCCCCCTGCTCTCTCCACTACAGGAGGCTGATTCTCTGTTTAAAGAAAGAGAAGGTTAATGTTATTCTCTTCTCCAAGAAATAATATGCTGTGGGAGAATCAAGAGAAGCAGACATGAATTAATCAGAATTTGAATAAGAATCCACCTGCTGCTCCATTTGTGACATATTTTTCATGTTTTACAAATACAAATCCTTAATAGAACATGTAGGATTGGTGATGAAATAATATTCCAAGATACCAGACCGTGCATATTGTTTTACTGCCTCTCTGCTCACTCTGCATTAAGAGCTTCATTGATTCCAACACCCAAGCCACCATTTTGTAAGGGGAAGCCTAAAGTTACTGGTGGCGTCAGAGGGTTCATTGTGTATCAACGTTGCTTCCCCCATAAAGTTCAAAATGTTGCCTGAAATATGAAAATAATCTTCTTGATTTTCCTTCAGTCTTTCAAATAAATACTTGTAAATTTAGTCAAGGAGTCGGAAAAGACAGTTGGAATTAGAAAATAAAAATGGTATCAATTACTAAAATTTCCCATTCGCTGCTCAGGCTTGTCTTATCTGAAGCTTGTAAAGTTGTTTAATCTTTTCCATCATCTCAGGGAAAAGAGAGCCTGGAAAATCCTAGTCATTCCACAGTAACTATCAATGGGATTTTCCATAACTATCTGGATAAAAAACGAAAATCTTAAGAAGTAGATCCAATTCTAAAACTTACTTCTCAACTTACTCATAAATGTGAAGAGACAACTCATCCATATTTTCTTCAAATAACATCTGGTTGCTTGGCCAGACTGTTAATACCTGAAAAAATTTCTGAGTTTGTTCCAACAAATCTACACTTAAAGAGCTTAAAAATGTGTTTATGCATTAAACATTCTTTTCCACATCTGACTTAGGGCCAGCGATGTGACTGTGAGAAAGAATCTTGCCAAGAACTCGGAAAGAAAGGGAAAAAAAATGTCTTTTAGAAGTTTAACTGTGAAACCAGCACCTATTGGACTAGGGCAGAGGAATGAGAAATCACCACAAAGGGGCAAAAATGCTTCTAGGCCAGCAAGAGTTGGCTGTGACTCCACTAAAGGTATAAAACACACATCTAAAGGTTATATTAATCAGTCATGGAGTCATGGAAGAAGGGTTGCTCAAACAGACTTGAGCAGTACTCACCAAGGGTCCATTCCGAGTGGAAGGGGTCAGGAGCAGCACAATTGGGGTAGCACAGAACCACCAACTCATCTCTATTGTGAAAATGAATGCATCACTTTGCCTTTGCCTGATTACCATCAAACCTTACCCCGGGCTGGCCTGTCTTATTCATGATGGAAAACTCCATATTGCGCATATAGCCTAACCTAGGGCAGGCAATTATTAGATGTTTGTTCAGTGAATTTGCTCCAACTCTTTGCTCACAACTGCCTGATGATAATTTGGCTCCCCACATAGTTCTGACTACAGGGAGAGAATGACCTAGTCTTGTGGATTTGAGAATCCTGGTCCGCATGCCAGCGATAAAACTCATTGAAATAGACAGTTTAGCATTTGAGTTTCCTTACTCACAGGTTGCTCCCAAAGGAAGGGTCTGTGTGTGCTGCTGGATCAAGTTTCTGAGCCCAAAGGGCTGGTAGCAAGTCTCTGGGCTCGGGTAACTTTACCAGGATGATGATGATAGTGGTAGTGATGGTCCCAACCCTGGTCACGAACAGAGCATCTTGTGTGTACTATCAGACATTGTACTATATGTTTTATATACTTGAACTCATTTCATTCTCACAATAATCCAATAAATTAGGCATTATAAGTGTTCCCATTTTGTAAATGAGGATACTAAGACTCAGAAAACTTTAGTAACTTACCCAAAGACCCATATTCAGGGTCTGGACTCAGATCCAGATTTGTCTGACTCTAAAGCCTAATTTTTTTAATTGTAAAAAAACAATACTACCTTTGGGGAGATTAACCCTTGTCCTTCTCTTTGGCACACTCCTCTGCTTCAGCAGTGTGCTCTGGGTCATCCCAGTCCATCTTCAATATGACTATTCATCAATGCGCCACTACTGTACAAGTCTTCACAGAAAATTACATAGGATACCAATTCACCCTTAATTAGAAGTGCACAAAGTCAAACCCTGTTGCAAGGAACAGCATCACCATCTACCCTATGCCATCAGTACCATTAGCTTCACAAGCCAAAAATGGGGGCCTCTTTAACTTTTTCCTCTCCCTCACCACACCTGCCACAACCCATCCAATCATTTACATGTTTCTCAATTGAACCTCTTCAATACTTCCCTGATGCATTCACTTGCCCCCTGCTCACCATTCCCATTGCTACTACCCATCTCTCACCTGGACCACTACGAAAATCTCCAAGGTTGTGTTCTCACTTCTACTCTTGCTCCACATTGCTCCATTTTGTGTCCATATCATGGGAATGCATCCTTAAGGACACATCCACGGATCTTTATATAATCTAATCACAAATTCCACGGTTTAAAACTCCTTCAGTATGACCCTTCGCCATGTCCTGTGCTTCAGCCCTAATAATGAGTGGTCTGCAGTTTTTGGAATTTACTCAGATCTATACACTCCAGGATGGCACACATACCAGGCATGGATACACCTGCATCCCCCTGGACCAGCAGTCTCTCCACATCTCCCTGGGAAACCTCTACAGGTGTTTTGGAACTCACTCTCATTTCAGCTCCTCCAGGAAGCCTGGGTTAGGTGCCCAGCTGAGTTCTTCTCATCACACCCCAGCTCTCACCCCTCATACCACTGTATGGGAATTTTTTTTATTTATGTGACTTCACCTCCAGACTCTGACCTCCCCAAAAGCCAGGAATCACTCTGTTTATACACAGTGCCTAACATGAACAAATGCTTATTAAATAAATGAATGAATGAATGTGAACCTGGTATACCATAGGCGTCAGAATCCACCCAGCTTCCTCAAGTATTAGCTGTTTGATCTTAAGAAAGTTGCTTAATCTCCCCAGACCTCAGAGTTATTGTCTGTAAAATGGAGATCATAAAACCTATACTGTCAAGTTATTGTGAGATTTAAACTAAATTATATAATACATGTAAAATCCTCAGTGTCATGCCTCATATATAAGAAGTATTCAACTGTTGGTTGTTATTATTATTGCTATGCCCTTCAATACCCTACTGAAAACATTCATGTTCTTGAAAGACTTGTAATCAATTCCCAGTTCGCCATGATGACTGTGCTGCTCTGCATTTCATAATGCATTATTTTGCATCCTTGATATTGTTTGAAAGGGTCTGCCCTTTCCACACTTTCTTCAAGTCACCTAATACTTGTACAAATGCTTTTAGAATAAATGATATTATCAAATTTGATTTTGTTCTACAAACTAATAGTGCCCTTTTGCTATAGATCTTACAGTCCACTGAAGTTTCAAACCATGAAAATTCACTTTGCAACTCCCAATGATACAAATGCCATAAAGAGAGGCAGTGAGAGGAACACACTTAGGGGGAATGGCAGGGCTCTGGAAAGGAGACAGGTGGTGATCCCAAATTAGAAATCAGGTCTTAAAGGGGCCACAAGCAAGATGACGTCTCAAAAAGAGGGTGCCCTTTGTCACAACAGATGTGCAAAGGTGAATGGTCAGACCAGTTCTTAAAAGAAACTTGCAGCTTTGCCCCTGTAAGGAGTACTGTGCAGTCATTAAAAATAGGAGGCCAGCTAGTAACATGGCAAATAAGAACCTATAAGGGACAATGTTAAGTTAAAAAAGATTAGGATAACATATGGCTTTTGATCATAGTATGTAAAATTTGCTTTAAAATAAACAAAAAAACTAAAGGGAGTAGACCAAAATTTTAATAGCTGTAACAATTTTATAAGTTTGTGGGTGAAATTTTCTTTTTATCAATTTCCCACACCGTTTGTAGTCTTGCGACAGTCTTTTAAAATACAAAAAGTATTTCTTAGAAAATACATATTCTGCGTGCCTCTCTCGCAGATGGCTCTAGAAAGAAATGAGATAGTGCAGAAGACACGCCCTAGACTGCAGGGGGCTCCATGAGCCCAGAGCCTGACTCAGCAGAGTGAGAACAGGGGCGAACCTGGGCACAGGGGCCCCTGAAGCTCGATCCCGCCCTGGATGGGTCCCTTCTTTACCTGCCACCGCCTCGCTGGGTGTTACTGAGTCCCCCGCCAGCAGGACGCCCTCGGTGGGCGCAGCGCCCCTCCCAGCCCCCTACCATGCTATCCCCAAGCGACCCTCCTTGCGAAGGATCTCTCTGGGAGAAGGGAGGAGCTGCAAGGGGCCGGAAAGAGTTACAGGAGGCCCCTGCGACCTCGCCCTCCCGGGGCCCGCGCCGCTCCCCACTCCCGCCCCGCGGGCCGGTGACCTGTACCTCTTACAGGGGATCAGCGCCTTCCTCTCGTCCAGCACCCGCACGCGCTGGTTGAGCCCGTCGTAGGAAAGCAGGGCGCGGCTGTTGCGCCCGCTACTTTGCTGGTACATAACCTGGCGCCCTTCCCACTGCTGCGGCGCCTGGCACGGGCGCGGGGCTCCCACCGCCCCCAGGCTGCACAGGCCGCACAGCGTCCAGGCCCAGAGGCAACCCAGCAGCCAGGGGCCCAGAGCGCCCGGGACGGTGTGGAGGGGAGCGCGTCCTGGCATCGCGGTCATCCTTCCCTGGCCCGAGGGCAAGCTCGAGTCCAAGGGGGAGCTGAGGCGTCCGGGATCAGAGTGGCTCCCACCGGCTCTCTGCGCACTGTACCGGGAGTGTGGTCTGGACCAAACTACTTCCTGTCCCTTCGGTGGCCTCTGCCGCTTTTGAGATCCGGACGCGCGACTCCCGGTAGCCAGGACCAGGGCCCTGGGAAGGCTCTAGTGAACCGCGCGGGAGCTATTTCTGCCTGGGTCACTGCCTGCTGCCACTGCCTGCTGCCGCTTCGGTTTTCACTGCTCACTGCTGCCAACAGGAAATGCAGTGGCAGTGGTGCCACTAGCATCCTGGGAGGCATGGCGTTTTAAAGAGGGGGGGTTGCCGGGAGACTGTGCCAAGAAGTGTGTTTCTCTACTAACTTCAGTGTTCAACAGGTAATCACACACGGAGGGGCAAGTTCAAGATCAAGATAGGAAAAGCAGAGCTGCTGCGTTTGCTGTGCAAACGTTTGCCCGGTGTACATTGCCCCTGGACAAAAATGCAAACTTCTTCCTCCAAATTAAAACTGGAAAGACGAGTTTTTTTCCTGAAGAAATGATACTAGCTATTCATCATGGCCGCTTCTCAGCCCCCATTCCCAGTGAAGAGTCTATGAGACTAGTAGACAACCCCTTGCATTGGGCCTAGGACTCATGGACACTGCCTCAAGGTCACATTGCAGTGAGACTGCTCCTCCCATCGCCTGGCAATACCACCAGCCGAGTGGTTTGGGTGTCTGGGGGTTTCGCTTCTTCAAGAACAAGGTTAATTTGGTTTATATTTATATAATGTTAGGATCTATAACATGGAATGAGCGGGGCTCACACACCTGTTCCCAGCTACTCCGGAGGCTGAAGTGGGAGGATCGCTTGAACCCAGGAGTTAGAGGTTGCAGTGAGCTATGATCAAGCCACTGCACTCCATCCAGCCTGGGTGACATGGTGAGACCCTATCTCTGAAAATATAGTGATAAAATATGAAATCAAGAAAAAAGAAAGGAACTTAAAAAATGTATAGCTTCTTTCCATTTGAACTGCATTTCAGGGATGATTAAGATTGAGCCAGGTGAACGTGGGAAATAACATTCCTGAATGAAGGACACAAGGACAAGAAAAGAATAATGCTGTGGTTCAAGGACAAGGTAGAGGAGTACTCTGAAGCCATAGCACTCATTTTAAGGATTTTGTCATTCATATTGAGGACTGTGGGAACTATCAATCAATGTAAAGCTAGGGAGAAGCATCATCAGGCATACGCTTTGGAAAGCCCACTTAGGCAACAGAAGGGGTAGGGCCAGAGGGAAGGCAGGGAGACGAGGAGGCTACTGTTAACATCCTGGAAAGAGATGATCCTGATTCAGCTAAGGCAACAGGAGTGGTCATGGAGAGGGTGGAAGACAGTTGGGAGCTGTAGAGAAGCATTTCAACTCAGAGAGAGAGGTTTCTGGTTTGGGCCACTGGGAGTCCAGTCCTGAGTGAGGAGAGATGATCAGTTCATTTCAGGATTGGTTGATTTTGAACTGACTGTGGAATATTAAGGTGGAAATATCCAAGGGACAGCTTGATAAATCCTTCTGGAAACCAGCAGAGCTTTTGCATTAGGAAGCCATAGGTACATAAGTGGTAACTAAAGCCGAAGAGTAGAACAGTGGTTTCTGGGGCAATTCCACATCCCCCTTCCCAGCAAAGAAACATTTGGCAATATCTAGAGACATTTTTGATGGTCACAATGTAGATGGGGAGGAGGTTACCGCTGACATTTTGTGGGTAGAGACCAAGGATGCTACTAAACTTCCTACAATGCACAGTACAGTCACCTCGCCCGACTCAAATGAAGAGAAAATTATCTGGCCCCAAATGTCAAAAGTGTTGGGGGTGAGAAAACCTGCAGTTCAGGGGAGCGTTGAGTGTGAGAAGAAGGATTAGGATGGAGCCCCAGAGAGCTCCAGACATTTAAAGGATGGGCAGACAACAGGCACTTGAGGAGACCAAAAGGAATCACCAGAGAGAAGCCACTGAATAAGGCAACTTCCTGAGCCTTGTTAAATAAATGTAAGGCATGGAAAGAATGGACTGAATGCTGAAGTAGGGTGTTCTAGAATCACAGCCTCCCTGGAGGTCATGAAGAGGAGGGACAGTTGACAGGTTCTCCTGATGCATTCTTCCCTGCTGCCCCCTCTCTGTAGAACCACTAGAGACACTACCAATGGGCCGAATGGGGCAGGCACAGAGCTTTAGGAAGAAGGGGTCTTCATTTCCTCTTAAAAGGCATGCCTCTTGCTGTGCAGAAGCTCTTTAGTTTAATTAGATCCCATTTGTCAATTTTGGCTTTTGTTGCCATTGCTTTTGGTGTTTTAGACATGAAGTCCTTGCCCATGCCTATGTCCTGAATGGTATTACTTAGGTTTTCTTCTAGGTTTTTTATGGTATTAGGTCTAACATTTAAGTATCTAATCCATCTTGAATTAATTTTGGTATAAGGAGTAAGGAAAGGATCCAGTTTCAGCTTTCTACTTATGGCTAGCCAGTTTTCCCAGCACCATTTATTAAATAGGGAATCCTTTCCCCATTTCTTGTTTTTCTCAGGTTTGTCAAAGATCAGATGGCTGTAGATGTGTGGTATTAAGAAACTACCATCAGAGTGAACAGGCAACCTACAGAATGGGAGAAAATTTTTGCAATGTACTCATGTGACAAAGGGCTAATATCCAGAACCTACAAAGAACTCAAAGAAATTTACAAGAAAAAAACAAACAACCCCATCCAAAAGTGGGCAAAGGATATGAACAGACATTTCTCAAAAGAAGACATTCATACAGCCAACAGACACATGAAAAAATGCTCATCATCACTTGCCATCAGAGAAATGCAAATCAAAACCACAATGAGATACCATCTCACACCAGTTAGAATGGTAATCATTAAAAAGTCAGGAAACAACAGGTGCTGGAGAGGATGTGGAGAAATAGGAACACTTTTACACTGCTGGTGACATTGTAAACTACTTCAACCATTATGGAAAACAGTATGGCGATTCCTCAAGGATCTAGAACTAGAAGTACCATATGACCCAGCCATCCCATTACTGGGTATATACCCAAAGGATTATAAATCATGCTGCTATAAAGACACATGCACATGTATGTTTATTGTGGCACTATTCGCAATAGCAAAGACTTGGAATCAACCCAAATGTCCATCAGTGACAGACTGGATTAAGAAAATGTGGCACATATACACCATGGAATACTATGCAGCCATAAAAAAGGATGAGTTTGTGTCCTTTGTAGGGATATGGATGCAGCTGGAAACCATCATTCTTAGCAAACTATCGCAAGAACAGAAAACCAAACACCGCATGTTCTCACTCGTAGGTGGGAACTGAACAATGAGATCACTTGGACTCAGGAAGGGGAACATCACACACCGGGGCCTATCATGGGGAGCGGAGAGGGGGGAAGGATTGCACTGGGAGTTATACCTGATGTAAATGACGAGTTAATGGGTGCTGACGAGTTGATGATTGCAGCACAGCAACATGGCACAAGTATACATATGTAACAAACCTGCACGTTATGCACATGTACCCTAGAACTTAAAGTATAAAAAAAAAAAAAAAAAGAAAAAAGGCATGCCTCAGAGAACATCAGGGAAGCCCACGAGACTTTGTGACTTGGTACTTACATAGTTAAACAGATGCAGCAGGTTCAAACTGGCTGCAGAAATTTGAGCCCTCTCCAAGTTTTCCCTGCTCAGACTCATAGGAAAAGTGTAGGGTAGTTCAGCTCTTTCTCTTGCTCGCCTGGTAGGAACCACAGCTGAAAATCTTTTTCGCTCAGTGAAGAGTTTAGGCTCATTGGAGTTTACTGCTAGAAATGGCTTGAGATGTCATCTCGGCTTTCCTCCTAATGTGATATTTTACTAGCCTGGCTTGGCATCTTTGGAGGTTGAGACCTGTTCCACAGGAAGTGGATTACCTTTCTAGAGTGGCTTGTCAGTGTAAGAACACCGTGGGCTTCCCCTAAATAAGAACCACTCTTTGGATGAATACTGAAATGTATTTGTCTCATTTATCCTTTTCACTTACTATGTTTAATTCATGTTCCCTAATAAACAAGATAATGCATTTAAAGTTCTTAGCTCCATGTCTTGACCATTGTAAATTCCCAGTAGATGTCACTTGGGCTTGTTGTTTCCTCGGCTGTTTTAATCCTTAGTCTTCAGTTTTAATCCTCAGTCAAAACTAAACTAATTGTGTAGGTTTAAGCTTTGGAGAGAAAAATTGTGCCTTAAATTTAAGTTAAACTATGTTTTTAAAGATTAACATTCAGAGAACATGTTTCCATATTGCTGATGCCCTAAAAAATAGCATATACCAGAAGTCTTACCACCTGAAGATTGACATACATCAATCTTATATAAATAAAGCCTCCCTTTTCTGTGGATAGCTGAGCCAGCAATTGAACTTACTACCTCTTCCTAATGCAAATAAGATAAAAGAGAAAGCAAAGCATACATATTTGCATCCCATAGTACACAGCTTCTTAGCTTCTTACTCAACTCAAGCAACAGTCTCTGAGCACATCAAAAATCAAGATTTTAGGCTGCTGAGGTGGAAATCCTTTGGCATGAAGGATCAGAGATGGGGAGACCTTTCAGATTGTGGTGTCTAATGTTTTCTCCTGGGTTCCACTAATGCTGGAGACGGGAACAGGGAGTTAGAAGGAAGAGGGAATGTTGGAAGACATTTCCCAAGCTGGAAGATGCTAGCACACCTTCCCCCAGTTCTATTAAGTTCCTGGAGCAGAAACAAACCAAGTGTTATACTGGAAAAATTTCGGCCCAAACTGTCTACTAGCAACAACAGCAACAACAACAACAAACCACACTCCACACAACTAAGGGCGGAGTGGGGTAATTTATACAATGTGTCCCTCCTATTCCGACATCCACTGCACTCTCCCCTGTCTCGCAGGACAGTGTCCCAACTGTCCTTAGCGCTCCTCATGCCGCCTACCGGAGAAAGCAAATATATTTCAGAATTAGAGGGCAGCAGAAGCTCCTATTTCCCCCCAACTCTATACTTGGAAAAACTCTAAGGCAGAGGGAGCAAAGTTCAGTTTTCACGCCAAAGAGTGTCTTTCTCTCTCTTGAAATTCTCTCCCGCACCCTCTTGTATCCGGTGTCGAAAACAACTGCCAGAGGTTCTTTTTCTTGGTCCGAAGAAAAACGACTGGCCAGACTAAAAAGGAGGGACTTCAGGGGGAAAGCAGGCTTCCAGCCCTGGGCTGTGGCCCAGAGGGGATGATGTCACCGCTTCTGCACCGAGGGGCCTGGGGGTGGGGCGGCCAAAGGGGAGCCCGCGCCGCGCCTGCAGCTGCCAAGGGAGCATTCCGAGCCCACGTCAGGGGAGGTGTCCGGATAAATAGGGTCCCGCAATGGCCGTGGCTGGCTGCGCTCCGAGCTGCGGAGTCCGGGACTGGAGCTGCCCGGGCGGGTTCGCGCTCCGAAGGCTGAGAACTGGCGCTGCTCGTGCCCTGTGTGCCAGACGGCCGAGATCCGCGCTCGGACCCGGCCGAGATCCCACTTTGCTACCGACTGGAGTTTGGGGGAAGAAACTCTCCTGCGCCCCAGAGGATTTCCTCCTCAGCGAAGGGACAGCTAAAGACGAAGGTGGCAGGAAGAGAAGGGCGCTTTCTGTCTGCCAGGGTCGCAGCGCGGGAGGGCAGTGCCATGTTCCTTTCCATCCTGGTGGCGCTGTGCCTGTGGCTGCACCTGGCGCTGGGCGTGCGCGGCGCGCCCTGCGAGGCGGTGCGCATCCCTATGTGCCGGCACATGCCCTGGAACATCACGCGGATGCCCAACCACCTGCACCACAGCACACAGGAGAACGCCATCCTGGCCATCGAGCAGTACGAGGAGCTGGTGGACGTGAACTGCAGCTCCGTGCTGCGCTTCTTCCTCTGTGCCATGTACGCGCCCATCTGCACCCTGGAGTTCCTGCACGACCCCATCAAGCCGTGCAAGTCGGTGTGCCAACGCGCGCGCGACGACTGCGAGCCCCTCATGAAGATGTACAACCACAGCTGGCCCGAAAGCCTGGCCTGCGATGAGCTGCCCGTCTATGACCGTGGTGTGTGCATCTCGCCTGAAGCCATCGTTACGGACCTCCCGGAGGGTGAGACCGGAGGAAGGATGGGGGGAGGCGAGGAGGCACCCGGGGCTGTGGCTGCCAGTTGAGAACTAGGCGGCCACACTTAAGGCTGCTGGGGGCTTCTGAGGCTTGTAGGAGGTGGGAAGAAATGGGGGAAACATTTTCTTCAGAAAAAGTCTGGTTTCCCCCGTAGGAATTTTAGAAGCTAGCGAAGGGCGCTGTACTCCTTAAGGAAAAAAAAAAAAAAAAATTTGCTTACAAAGGGAGCCTTCGACGATGTTTGCATTTACAGTAGTAACAGAAATGATAATAGCAGTAAACAGGTGTTGCTAGGTGTCTGAGCAAGTGTTAAACACATTACACGTTATTCACTCATTTAATGCCCAAAATAGTCTCACCAGGCAGGTGTCAATACTCGTTCCATTTAGTGCTACTTCTTAAAAAGTTTTTTTCTGAAAAAGCAGTAATGGTCATTGCTTCCCACCAGGAGTGAGATTTGTAATTGCAGTTTCCCTGGAAAATTGTGAGGTCTGTTTCATGGTCATTGACCCCGAGCCAACTACTGTGGCATTTTAGTTAACCCCATCCCTACTTCCACTTCCTTCTTTTTTCTTTGGTCATTTGACTGTTTTTCTAGGAAGAAGGAGAAGTTTAAATTCACTTCTTGAAATGAAACCTAGGAATATTTTTGCATTATTTTATCCAGGCTTTCTCTGACCCAGGTTACCCCACATTTAAAGACACTATGATATTGCTGTGCTGGAATCTCTGAACTTATTCCCAGAGCATTGCCCTAAACCTGAAGGAGGAGTGGTTAAGTGAATGGGGTAAATTGAAACTCCTCTCTAGTTTAGAGTTTTAGGGGAAAAAACCACATATTTATTGTTTAAATTATATAAATAATAGAGGATTATGCTTGGTTTTGGTTATATACCTGTGAACTGTTTCTTCATTGCAAGATATGAGGTGGGGATTTGGAAATATTTTGGTTACTTTGATTAATATAAACTGTTAACTTGGAATATCGACATTTCAATATGACTTTGGGAGAGAGTGATATGATTTATCCAGTTGGGTTGTATATACCAGTGTATACCAGCGAGGTTAAATGGATATACATTCACATCAATTTGTGCTTGGATAGGCGAATATTCCCCCAGAGGATCTCTTTTCTAAGCCCTAGATATCATTATGAAAGGAGAAGTCAACAGTCACATGCCGTTTTTGCTATATAAATACATATTTTTTTTTAGATGGATCCTCACTGTGTTACCCAGGCTGGAGTGCAATGGCACAATCTCAGCTCACTGCAACCTTCGCCTCCCGGGTTCAAGTGATTCTCCTACCTCAGCCTCCCGAGTAGCCAGGATTACAGGTGTCCACCACCATGCCTGGCAAATGTTTGTATTTTTAGTAGAGACAGGGTTTTGCCATATTGGCCAGACTGGTCTCAAACTCCTGACCTCAGGTGATCCGCCCATCTCAGCCTCCCAAAGTGCTGGGATTACAGGCGTGAGCCACCTCACCCGGCTCATTTTTACCATTAAGTATTATTCTTTTGTGATACCGTGTTAGTTTATATCTTCAGAGGGCTCCTTATACTAGCTGGGTGAATAGACAAAATCACCAACCATGCCCATGTGGCCCTGTTTGTGTTTCAGATGTTAAGTGGATAGACATCACACCAGACATGATGGTACAGGAAAGGCCTCTTGATGTTGACTGTAAACGCCTAAGCCCTGGTGAGTTCTTTCTTCTTGGATGTTCCCTCTACTTCTCCTCTCCAGAGTGATTTCTGTACTCTTTCCAACTTTCTGCCTCTTTTGCCTTTTTTAGATCGGTGCAAGTGTAAAAAGGTGAAGCCAACTTTGGCAACATATCTCAGCAAAAACTACAGCTATGGTAAGTCATCTGTTAAAGCCATTTACTTTTGAGACTCGGTTCATTACAAAGCTGGAATCTCAATACAGTTGCTGTCATTAAAGCTAGTCACAAAGTAAAGAAAACAAAAGGTTGACTGTTTTTCTAGTCGATTATGTGAATTCTATTAATATATGGCACAATAACAACTGCAAAATGTCTTGCTTTTCTGGATAAATCAAGTGCAAACAAAAGGAATGACCCAGGTGATAATAATTACATGCATCAGATTAAAAGTTTGACATCTTGATCCTCCTTGTCTTGGTAAGAAGTGCTGATCAGCCGGGATGGCACACCCCAACTGTTCTCTTCCTGAGGTTTTACTGCTGCAGGAAGAATGGGAAAGTGATCCATGGATTATCTGTGAGTCGGAGAATTAAGGCCCATAGGCCCAGAGAATTAAGATCTGCCTGCATATCCTTTTACTTGTGAATAGCTACAAATATTTAACGTCTTAAAGAAATTGTGAAAAAAAATATTACTCACAAAATCCTATGGTTACGCTATTGAAATAGTTTAAATGCCCTCCTCTCTCTTACTTGAAAGAACCACTCAGCATTTTCTTCCAAGAATAAGTCAATCATGAAATTTGAAATGTTTTAAGTAATTTTAATTTCACTATTGTCATCTGAAAGTAATTTTAATTAACATATGTTCTTTTTCAATTCAAAAAGAAATGTAAAAGGCAGACATTTTAAAAGCGTCTGTTTGGGCTGGCTACCTTATATTTCATTGCATGTCTTAAATTATTTCTGCTGAAATAACATAAAGTGGTTTTAGGGAAAATGCTTATTTTGTTTGCTGACTTAGTTTTCATCTTGCAAATTGAAATTTTATATCAGTAAGAAACTTTAGGATATATATCAGACTTAAAAGTAGGAGGATCACAGAAACATAAAAATCTGAAAAAAAATAAGCTCTTACAAAGCTATCAGATTTAAGGATGATAGTTAGCCAATGTGGGTAATTCAGCAACAACAAAAAGTAGTTTATCTTTTCCTGTAGCTTTTTTTCTTAAAGCCTGCTCTATGTAGATACCATCCTAATCTGATTTACTTAGTCCCTCCTCTGCCAAGATCCGGCCTGAGATACTAATCTGAGTTTCACTGTCATGTTGTTCTCTTGGGTGTTATGGCCTTGGAACGACCTTGATGAAGAAACCATTTTGTATTCAAGTCCTTTGGTGTCTTCATAAACTGGCTGCCTGAAATGGAATCCAAGACAGAGCCATATTAGGCTGATTACAACTCTATGGGAGGCAGTAATAACAAGAGACCACAGAAAACAGCATTTAAAACTTGGTCAGAGACAGTGACATTAACAGCCATCTGTAATAACAGTTCTATCTCTGCTCACCATGGGTCTACTTTGTCAGTCTGTGAAATTAAAAGTAGTCCTCAGAGACTCCCTCCACTTCAAAAATGTTATGACTAATAACTATCTCTGTAAAACAGAAGAAGCTGAAGCATCAGATGAGTGATGGAAGAAATGCAAACCTTAAGATGACTTCTGATGTGAAATATATGATCCTCACTTTGAATCACCACAGGGGAGAATACAAATACTGTGAATTTTTTACTGAGCTAAAGGCAGAGAAGGACTAAAACTTGCCTTTCCATTTGCTTTCCCATCTCACAGTATGCCCCAGAACATTTAAGACAATGTTGACAATATAGGACACCATCCATTTAGCATATGACTGTGTGGGCTTTTTGCCTGCACTCAGGCCGCTTGGACATAACCATAATTACAGGAGTGATTCTTTAAGAGAGGCTCAGAGGTTGGCATGAAGACACCATCCCTAGTTTTTCCCCAAAACCTTCAACAACACTTCTATCTATTTTTAAATTGCAGTTATTCATGCCAAAATAAAAGCTGTGCAGAGGAGTGGCTGTAATGAGGTCACAACGGTGGTGGATGTAAAAGAGATCTTCAAGTCCTCATCACCCATCCCTCGAACTCAAGTCCCGCTCATTACGAATTCTTCTTGCCAGTGTCCACACATCCTGCCCCATCAAGATGTTCTCATTATGTGTTACGAGTGGCGCTCAAGGTAGGCACAAAGAGGCAGAAGGAACTGTCTGCACACTGTTAGAAAAACCTCAATCTCAGTTAGCAGTCATGGTTTAAAAACATAACAAAAATATGCCAATGGCTTTTTAAAAAAAAAATTAGTTAAACAGATGCCTCTGTTTGAATAGCATATATTCTAACTGTCAATTAATTCTTCACAGGATGAAGGAAAAATCAAAATATGAGTATTTGAATAGAGTCTTTAAAAATCCATTTCAAAATTCATTAAGTGATTTCAAAATTTATAGGCAAGTCAATTATTTTAAGGAAGAACAATTCTGTTCAAATCATTCAAACAATTTTAGAGTCACAAATACTAAATTCTTAAGGCCACTTTAATAGCTTACAGATCAAGTAAGTAGGCATCTGAGACTATAGTTCCGCATGTTTCCATATAAACACTTTACAATATTTGATAGAGTATTGCACACACACACATGCACACTTTAAGATGACTTCTGAATCGAATATGTGATTCTCAATTCAAACATCACAAGGCAAAGTATAAACAAATATGTATATGCTTCACACACACTCATACACACAAATTCTAGCTGGGTATGTTTGTCTTCCTGGCCTCTCTTTCCTTCTTCTTATTTATTTATTTATATTTTTGGATATTGGTACATTACTTATAATATAAAGTCAAACTCTTGAGCCCAGCCTCCATGTTGGGCCCTGTAAGTTGATTGCAGTATACTCCTCCAGCAAAATCACTCAGTTTTACGTAACAAGTCATCCCTCCCATTCTCTGCTGTTAATGCTCATCTGTTTCTTCTATATAGATATAAACTAAGACTATTCCTCCGAAAAGAAACCAAAAACATTTTTGAGAACTAACTTCACTTTTCTGTATTCTGTCAGTACTTGGGTGCCCTCCTTGCAACATGGATATCACCGTGTGTTCTTGGTTTTAAAGCCAGACTCTGCTTGTATCTTGTCTCCCTAAAGAAGCAATCAGTGACTCTGGACTCATCTCTACCAAGGCGTTTGCATCTGCTGCAGTGCTAGAGATGTGGTTGGGGATACCAGGTTGCTAGCCATTACATTCTATCTGAAGAGGGGAATGGATTATAATCCATTCCAGTAAAAATATTTTTGGATAATTGGGATGTATGTCCTCACAAATGATTCTAATAAATTGGTAAGGGTATGTAAAGACGATTGTGAAAATAAGAGAGGAAATCTGCTTTATGAGACCTGCAAAACTGGTGTAAAGTTACACTTGTTAAAACCATGTGATGCAATAGTAGATGTAAAGATAAATAAAACGGAGGAAAAACTCTTGAAGCAGGTTTTGATGCACTTTATATTGTACTATACAATAACTTTCAAATGGATTAAATAGACAAATATTGTAAGAACTTAAAAAACAGGATAAAATTAGGTGACTAAATATATCTGAAAAGCAAAGTAATTTGTAAACATAAAAGTAATGTAAGAAATTACAAGGAAAAATATCAATACACATATTTGACCACATAATATTATACACATAAAAATCACAAATAATGATAGAAAAGCAAATAAAAATTGATAAACATAATTGAAAAAGATATGAAAAGATAGTAGTCTTATTAAAGAGTTCATAAAATTAATATTTAAACATTGAGACCACGATGTAGAAATATATGTACATAAATTTATATAGAGAAGTTCAAATAGTAACACAAATATAATACAAATAGTAAGTAAACATTTAAAAAATTATCTCCTTGATTCTAAATCCAAATAAAAACAAGATTCCATTTTCACCTAATGCTTAATGTTAATGAATTGGATGAAAGTGCAACCATTTTGAAAACAACTTGGCACTATGCATTGAAAATCTTTTAAAAAAATACATACCCTTTGACTCAGTTATTCTATTTTAAAAATCTGTCCTAAGAAAATAATAAGCCAGTGCACACTACTGTATACAGGGTTATTCAATGCAATACTGGTAATCATAGCTAAGCAAGAGGGAATTCAGCAATAAAGAAATGGCTGGATATATTATGGATATCCATATTCATAACATTATATTATTAACATTAGATTTTTAAATTATTCTAATTACATCAGAAAATTTAGATCATAAAATGACAAAAGGAAATTTGCAGATCATCTAAATACACAATGTGGTCTAGTAAGTGTAATAAATATTGTTACAAGGAGGAATGAAAGGAAACACCAATAAAATTAAATGGTGGATATGTGGATTATGGGGCAAAAGGTTATTGAATAATTTTTTTACAATTTCTGTAATTTTAGCTTTTTACTTTTGCAATAAAAATCTGCTTACTAAGATAATTTGTTTTCAGGATGATGCTTCTTGAAAATTGCTTAGTTGAAAAGTGGAGAGATCAGCTTAGTAAAAGATCCATAGTAAGTATCATGAACAACACTGTGAAGATGGATGTAAGTGCGTATAAAATATTTCTTTAGAATTGGGGAATTCTTCCCATTGTCTCATCTTCAAGCTCTCATAAGAGCCAGCAATAGCGACAGTGTTTGTCTTTTGAATAGGCCGTTAAGAGTGTAGCTATTCTCACTCAGAATTTTTACCAGGAATCTGTCATTCAACTTCAAAGGTTGTGAAGTTGTGTTTGATACTAATGTACTGGTTATTTCCAAGTTAAATGAGCCTTTTGTTTCTTTATTACATGTAGTTGTTTTATTGAACCATGAGATCCTTGAGCAGACTTAATATCCATTGAGACTAAATCTGACATATATTTGGAAGGGTGGAAATATCTGATAATAAAACTTACCCTATCACTATACATAGCAGAATCTTTTCCTATATTTATAATAACTTAAGACTTTTGTCAAAAATCATACACAAAAAGTAATTGTTTTACAGTCAAATCCAGGATTTTTGTGGTAACATCATAGAAATATTGGTAATTCAATTAGAGGAGTTAAATAATTTTTTGCCCAGAAATGTGAAATTACAACCCAATCTAAAGACATCAGGTAATTGGTTTGAAATTTTTAAAGCTTCCCTTCTCTGCAAAATATGTCCATATTCATTAAGAAGAATTTGTGTTTACAGGTTCACAAAACATATTGCTACTGCCTGTGCTCTCTTAGTTTGCACCAATGAAAAGTCCCAGGCAAGAGGAAAGTATATATTAACAATTGATTTATGGAGAATGTAGTTAGAATACAGCCTCCCCTAGTCAGTGTACTTCTGAATAAGAGAACCAAACACTATGGTGTTAAATCAGAGCCAAAAACTCATGAGCTGCTCAGAAGCATGCTTAGTTCTATTAGACAGGAAATTCTAGCAGGATTGGTTATCTGGTTTCCCGGACTACAGTAGATTAGAAGCATCAATACAGAAGGCAAGCAGACCGTGAGAACCTGAGCTTGCTGAGAAGAAAGCTTTCAATAATCAGAGCTGTGGGACCATTCACTTTTGCAGCATATTTTCCAATAAACTTCAGTAGGAGTTTGAAAATATCACCACATGATAGCAACATACCATAATGAGTTTATTAGTTTAGAATAGATTAGAATTGTGTTGTAGCACAGCGGGGACAATGTTTTTCTTTTCATTGCATTCCTACTGCATAGAATAATACCCAACTGATGACTGTGGTCAAACTTCTGGCTGAATGAAGTAGACTCTAACCAAGCAGGGACATTTGTGTTAATATAAAGCAATGTCAATTCAACTGGACTCACTTTTTTATTGTTCCTTACTTGAGTTATTTAAAGAATAAACTTTTTGCTATCAGAGAGACTTGATTTTTCAGAATGACTCATTTCCCAATGGTTCTGGATAGCTAGCATGTTAGAGGATGACTAGGTGTAGAAGGGGCCTCTGTCTTCCTTTGGATGTGGGAGAATTAAGTGAACAAACCCCTGACTTCCCAGTGACGTGGGGTAAACTAATGCTAGTAGCCATGAAATAAGAGCCTTTTTAGAAGGCTTTGCACTATAGGAATGTTGCATTATGGGGCTAGTGGTCAAAAGTGCATGGGTGAGGGCCTCTGGCTCTGGAGTCAGGGTGGGTGAATTTGAATCCTGGCTCTGACATTTACTAGCTCTGTGGCCTGCAAATAACCTCTTTGTGCTTGTTTCCTGCCCCTGTCAATGGTGCTTATTTGGAAGGACTGTTGTTTCAATGAAATGAATGCATGTGAAAACTTCATCACACACTGAGCACTTTCTGAGTCACCTGGTACCTGATAAGGGCTTGACATAGGGTAGCTATTACAATTGTTACCGTCATTAGTATATTACAGTGAAAAACTTGCCTTAATTTTCATATTAGCTGAGCACCATAAAGGGGTGAGATAATTTGATAGTCATGTTTACAAATTGCCTTTCAGCAGTGGGAAGAGAGGCTGCGGGAACAGCGGAGAACAATTCAGGACAAGAAGAAAACAGCTGGGCGCACCAGTCGTAGTAATCCCCCCAAACCAAAGGGAAAGCCTCCTGCTCCCAAACCAGCCAGCCCCAAGAAGAACATTAAAACTAGGAGTGCCCAGAAGAAAACAAACCCGAAAAAAGTGTGAGCTAACTAGTTTCCAAAACGGAGACTTCCAACTTCCTTACAGGATGAGGCTGGGCATTGCCTGGGACAACCTATGCAAGGCCATGTGCCCCTTGCCCTAACAACTCACTGCAGTGCTCTTCATAGACACATCTTGCAGCATTTTTCTTAATGCTATGCTTCAGTTTTTCTTTGTAAGCCATCACAAGCCATAGTGGTAGGTTTGCCCTTTGGTACAGAAGGTGAGTTAAAGCTGGTGGAAAAGGCTTATTGCATTGCATTCAGAGTAACCTGTGTGCATACTCTAGGAGAGCAGGGAAAATAATGCTTGTTACAATTTGACCTAATATGTGCATTGTAAAATAAATGCCATATTTCAAACAAAACACGTAATTTTTTACAGTATGTTTTATTACCATTTGATATCTGTTGTTACAATGTTAGTGATGTTTTAAAATGAGATTGAAAATCTAATGCTTCTAAGAAGGAACAGTAGTGGAATGAATGTCTAAAAGATCTTTATGTGCTTATGGTCTGTAGAAGGATTTTTGTGATGAAAGGGGATTTTTTGAAAAATCTAGAGAAGTAGCATATGGAAAATTATAATGTGTCTTTTTTACAATGACTTTTCAGCTCTGTTTTTAGCTAGAAACTCTAAAAACAAAAATAATAATAAAGAAAAATAAATAAAAAAGAGAGGCAGACAATGTCTGGATTCCTGTTTTTTGGTTACCTGATTTCATGATCATGATGCTTCTTGTCAACACCCTCTTAAGCAGCACCAGAAACAGTGAGTTTGTCTGTACCACTGGGAGTTAGGTACTAATTAGTTGGCTAATGCTCAAGTATTTTATACCCACAACAAGAGAGGTATGTCACTCATCTCACTTCCCAGGACATCCACCCTGAGAGTAATTTGACAAGTATAAAAAAGGCCTTCATGTGAGTGCCAAAAATTTATTTTCTTCACTTAAATAATTTTTTTTGCCTAAATACATGTGAGAGGAGTTAAATATAAATATACACAGAGGAAAGTTGAGGTTCCATCTCTGAAATGAGAATTACTTGACAGTTGGGATACTTTAATCAGAAAAGAAGAACTTATCTTGCAGTATTTTATCAACAAATTTCATAATTGTGGACAATTGGAGGCATTTATTTAAAAAAACAATTTTATTGGCCTTTTGCTAACACAGTAAGCATGTATTCTCTATAAGGCATTCAATAAATGCACAACGCCCAAAGGAAATAAAATCCTATCTAATCCTGCTCTCCACTACACAGAGGTAATCACCATTAGTATTTTGGCATATTATTCTCCAGGTGTTTCTTATGCACTTATACAACGATTTGAATAAATAAAACTAGGAGCCTGCTATACGTGTGTTTCATAACCTGCCTCCTTTTCTTGGCTCTTTATTGAGATAAGTTTTCATGTCAAGAAAGCAGATACCACCTCATTTCTAACAGCTGTGTTATATTCCATAGTATGCATTACTCAACAAACTGTTGTGCTATTGGATACTTAGGTGGTTTCTTCACTGACCATACTGAATAAACATCTCAATAGTCAAATGTCTGTGTGTATCCTTCATTAGTACCTTGGGATACGTTTGTTTAAATAGTATTTTCGGGCCTAGGAGTATGCTCAGCAAGGAAAGTTCTTGATCTTGTCAATTATGCCCCAGAATGCTTGGAACATCGGTGGATGGAAATGCCCATTAAGTGTATGGTGTATGGAAACCCTCACTAAGATTGTTTCTCCTTCTCCATGTTTATCATAAATTTAAAGTTGTAACTGGTGGCCACCTTGGACAAACCTTCTCCCTTCATCTGTGAACCATCAGCTGACAACATTCTCAGCACTTCCTATACTCCTGGCCACTGGGAAATAATGATTTGAGCCCCTCAAAGTATATAGATAAATGGATGGATGGATAGATGATTGATAGATAGACGGATAGAAAGATGGATGGATGGATGGATGGATGGATAGATAGATAGATAGATTTCTTAACTGCCGGAAAAGCCTATGCAACCTCCTCTATTTTTTAACAATCTAACTTAATAATATAACTGGTTAACTATAGGAACTGAAGAATTACAGTATAGCAGAGCTGCTAATAGATGCTCTCTGTCTAGCCTCCTTTTAAGATACATGAGAACTTACATAAATAGCCTTAGTTCTTACTTTTCAGCTGTAAACCAATGCAGTCTGATCACACTTTTGGTTTCTCTCCTTGGATACCTATAAGATTGTGTATTGCATTCTTACAACAAAACCCTGGATACCTATAAGATTATCTATCGCATTCTTTTTTTTTAATATTTATTTATTTTTTATTATTATTATACTTTAAGTTCTAGGGTACATGTGCATAATGTGCAGGTTTGTTACATACGTATACTTGTGCCATGTTGCTGTGCTGCACCCATCAACTCGTCAGCACCCATCAACTCGTCATTTACATCAGGTATAACTCCCAATGCAATCCCTCCCCGCTCCCCCCTCCCCATGATAGGCCCCGGTGTGTGATGTTCCCCTTCCCCAGTCCAAGTGATCTCATTGTTCAGTTCCCACCTATGAGTGAGAACATGCGGCGTTTGGTTTTCTGTTCTTGTGATAGTTTGCTAAGAATGATGGTTTCCAGCTGCATCCATGTCCCTACAAAGGACACAAACTCATCCTTTTTTATGGCTGCATAGTATTCCATGGTGTATATGTGCCACATTTTCTTAGTCCAGTCTGTCACTGATGGACATTTGGGTTGACTCCAAGTCTTTGCTATTGTGAATAGTGCCACAATAAACATACGTGTGCATGTGTCTTTATAGCAGCATGATTTATAATCCTTTGGGTATATACCCAGTAATGGGATGGCTGGGTCATATGGTACTTCTAGTTCTAGATCCTTGAGGAATCGCCATACTGTTTTCCATAATGGTTGAACTAGTTTACAATCCCACCAGCAGTGTAAAAGTGTTCCTATTTCTCCACATCCTCTCCAGCACCTGTTGTTTCCTGACTTTTTAATGATCTCCATTCTAACTGGTGTGAGGTGGTATCCCATTGTGGTTTTGATTTGCATTTCTCTGATGGCCAGTGATGATGAGCATTTTTTCATGTGTCTGTTGGCTGTATGAATGTCTTCTTTTGAGAAATGTCTGTTCATATCCTTTGCCCACTTTTGGATGGGGTTGTTTGTTTTTTTCTTGTAAATTTCTTTGAGTTCTTTGTAGGTTCTGGATATTAGCCATTTGTCAGATGAGTAGATTGCAAAAATTTTCTCCCATTCTGTAGGTTGCCTGTTCACTCTGGTGGTAGTTTCTTTTGCTGTGCAGAAGCTCTTTAGTTTAATGAGATCCCATTTGTCAATTTTGGTTTTTGCTGCCATTGCTTTTGGTGTTTTAGACATGAAGTCTTTGCCCATGCCTATGTCCTGAATGGTACTACCTAGGTTTTCCTCTAGGGTTTTTGTGGTATTAGGTCTAACATTTAAGTCTCTAATCCATCTTGAATTAATTTTCGTATAAGGAGTAAGGAAAGGATCCAGTTTCAGCTTTCTACTTATGGCTAGCCAATTTTCCCAGCACCATTTATTAAATAGAGAATCCTTTCCCCATTTCTTGTTTCTCTCAGGTTTGTCAAAGATCAGATGGCTGTAGATGTGTGGTATTATTTCTGAGGACTCTGTTCTGTTCCATTGGTCTATATCTCTGTTTTGGTACCAGTACCATGCTATTTTGGTTACTGTAGCCTTGTAGTATAGTTTGAAGTCAGGTAGCATGATGCCTCCAGCTTTGTTCTTTTGACTTAGGATTGTCTTGGAGATGCGGGCTCTTTTTTGGTTCCATATGAACTTTAAAGCAGTTTTTTCCAATTCTGTGAAGAAACTCATTGGGAGCTTGATGAGGATGGCATTGAATCTATAAATAACCTTGGGCAGTATGGCCATTTTCATGATATTGATTCTTCCTATCCATGAGCATGGTATGTTCTTCCATTTGTTTGTGTCCTCTTTTATTTCACTGAGCAGTGGTTTGTAGTTCTCCTTGAAGAGGTCCTTTACATCCCTTGTAAGTTGGATTCCTAGGTATTTTATTCTCTTTGAAGCAATTGTGAATGGAAGTTCATTCATGATTTGGCTCTCTGTTTGTCTGTTACTGGTGTATAAGAATGCTTGTGATTTTTGCACATTAATTTTGTATCCTGAGACTTTGCTGAAGTTGCTTATCAGCTTAAGGAGATTTTGGGCTGAGACAATGGGATTTTCTAAATATACAATCATGTCATCTGCAAACAGGGACAATTTGACTTCTTCTTTTCCTAACTGAATACCCTTGATTTCTTTCTCTTGCCTGATTGCCGTAGCCAGAACATCCAACACTATGTTGAATAGGAGTGGTGAGAGAGGGCATCCTGTCTTGTGCCAGTTTTCAAAGGGAATTTTTCCAGTTTTGCCCATTCAGTATGATATTGACTGTGGGTTTGTCATAAATAGCTCTTATTATTTTGAGGTATGTTCCATCAATACTGAATTTATTGAGCGTTTTTAGCATGAAGGGCTGTTGAATTTTGTCAAAAGCCTCTTCTGCATCTATTGAGATAATCATGTGGTTCTTGTCTTTGGTTCTGTTTATATGCTGGATTATGTTTATTGATTTGCGAATGTTGAACCAGCCTTGCATCCCAGGGATGAAGCCCACTTGATCATGGTGGATAAGCTTTTTGATGTGCTGCTGAATCCGGTTTGCCAGTATTTTATTGAGAATTTTTGCATCGATGTTCATCAGGGATATTGGTCTAAAATTCTCTTTTTTTGCTGTGTCTCTGCCAGGCTTTGGTATCAGGATGATGTTGGCCTCATAAAATGAGGTAGGGAGGATTCCCTCTTTTTCTATTGATTGGAATAGTTTCAGAAGGAATGGTACCAGCTCCTCCTTGTACCTCTGGTAGAATTCAGCTGTGAATCCATCAGGTCCTGGACTTTTTTTGGTTGGTAGGCTCTTAATTATTGCCTCAATTTCAGAGCCTGCTATTGGTCTATTCAGGGATTCAACTTCTTCCTGGTTTAGTCTTGGAAGAGTATAAGTGTCCAGGAAATTATCCATTTCTTCTAGATTTTCTAGTTTATTTGCGTAGAGGTGTTTATAGTATTCTCTGATGGTAGTTTGTATTTCTGTGGAGTCGGTGGTGATATCCCCTTTATCATTTTTTATTGTGTCTATTTGATTCTTCTCTCTTTTCTTCTTTATTAGCCTTGCTAGCAGTCTGTCAATTTTGTTGATCTTTTCAAAAAACCAACTCCTGGATTCACTGATTTTTTGCCAGTGTGCGTCTTTTAATTGGAGCATTTATTCCATTTACATTTAAGGTTAATATTGTTATGTGTGAACCTGATCCTGTTATTATGATGTTAGTTGGTTATTTTGCTCGTTAGTTGATGTAGTTTCTTCCTAGCATCGATGATCTTTACATTTTGGCCTGTTTTTGCAGTGAATGGTACTGGTTGTTCCTTTCCATGTTCAGTGCTTCCTTCAGGAGCTCTTGTAGGGCAGGCATGGTGGTGACAAAATCTCTAAGCATTTACTTGTCTGTAAAGGATTTTATTTCTCCTTCACTTATGGAAACTTAGTTTGGCTAGATATGAAATTCTGGGTTGAAAATTCTTTTCTTTAAGAATGTTGAATATTGGGCCCCACTCTCTTCTGGCTTGTAGAGTTTCTGCTGAGAGATCCGCTGTTAGTCTGATGGGCTTCCCTTTGTGGGTAACCCGACCTTTCTCTCTGGCTGCCCTTAAGATTTTTTCCTTCATTTCAACTTTGGTGAATCTGGCAATTATGTGTCTTGGAGTTGCTCTTCTCGAGGAGTATCTTTGTGGCGTTCTCTGTATTTCCTGGATTTGAATGTTGGCCTGCCCTACTAGGTTGGGGAAGTTCTCCTGGATGATATCCTGAAGAGTGTTTTCCAACTTGGTTCCATTTTCCCCCTCACTTTCAGGCACCCCAATCAGACGTAGATTTGGTCTTATTACATAATCCCATACTTCTTGCAGGCTTTGTTCATTTCTTTTTCTTCTTTTTTCTTTTGGTTTCTCTCCTCGCTTCATTTTGTTCATTTGATCCTCAATCGCTGATACTCTTTCTTCCAGTTGATCAAGTCGGTTACTGAAGCTTGTGCATTTGTCACGTATTTCTCGTGTCATGGTTTTCATCTCTTTCATTTCGTTTATGACCTTCTCTGCATTAATTACTCTAGCCATCAATTCTTCCACTTTTTTTTCAAGATTTTTAGTTTCTTTGCGCTGGGCACGTAATTCCTCCTTGAGCTCTGAGAAGTTTGATGGACTGAAGCCTTCTTCTCTCATCTCGTCAAAGTCATTCTCCGTCAAGCTTTGATCCGTTGCTGGCGATGAGCTGCGCTCCTTTGCCGGGGGAGATGCGCTCTTATTTTTTGAATTTCCAGCTTTTCTGCTCTGCTTTTTCCCCATCTTTGTGGTTTTATCTGCCTCTGGTCTTTGATGATGATGGTGACATACTGATGGGGTTTTGGTGTAGGTGTCCTTCCTGTTTGATAGTTTTCCTTCTAACAGTCAGGACCCTCAGCTGCAGGTCTGTTGGAGATTGCTTGAGGTCCACTCCAGATCCTGTTTGACTGGGTGTCAGCAGCAGAGGCTGCAGAAGATAGAATATTGCTGAACAGTGAGTGTACCTGTCTGATTCTTGCTTTGGAGGCTTCCTCTCAGGGGTGTACTCCACCCTGTGAGGTGTGGGGTGTCAGACTGCCCCTAGTGGGGGATGTCTCCCAGTTAGGCTACTTAGGGGTCAGGGACCCACTTGAGCAGGCAGTCTGTCCCTTCTCAGATCTCAACCTCCGTGTTGGGAGATCCACTGCTCTCTTCAAAGCTGTCAGACAGAGTCATTTGCGTCTGCAGAGGTTTCCGCTGCTTTTGTGGTTGTTTACTGTGCCCTGTCCCCAGAGGTGGAGTCTACAGAGACAGGCAGGTTTCCTTGAGCTGCTGTGAGCTCCACCCAGTTGGAGCTTCCCAGTGGCTTTGTTTACCTACTTAAGCCTCAGCAATGGCGGGCGCCCCTCCCCCAGCCTCGCTGCTGCCTTGCTGCGATATCGCAGACTGCTGTGCTAGCAATGAGGGAGGCTCCGTGGGCATGGGACCCTCCCGGCCAGGTGTGGGATACAATCTCCTGGTGTGCCTGTTTGCTTAAAGTGCAGTATTGGGGTGGGAGTTACCCGATTTTCCAGGTGTTGTGTGTCTCAGTTCCCCTGGCTAGGAAAAGGGATTCCCTTTCGCCTTGTGCTTCTCAGGTGAGGCGATGCCTCGCCCTGCTTCAGCTCTTGCTGGTCGGGCTGCAGCAGCTGACCAGCACCGATTGTCTGGCACTCCCTAGTGAGATGAACCCAGTATCTCAGTTGAAAATGCAGAAATCACCAGTCTTCTGTGTCGCTCGTGCTGGGAGTTGGAGACTGGAGCTGTTCCTATTCGGCCATCTTGCTCCACCCCAGGCGTCTATCGCATTCTTACAACAAAGCCCTTACTAGCTTGAGGGTGTTTCAGGTTGGGGTAACCAGTCCCTGAGTAAAAAAGAAGAGCACGTTTTTACTGCAAGGATGTACCTGTTATTATTACCAATTCAAAAAGCAAAAATGGTTGTTTGGAATCATGCAATGAAAAGGTTGAGTAAGATCTCAGAAGTCATAACCTCGCTTGTTGGAGAAAGGTTGTATAAGTTTTTCTGATTTCTTGCACATAGCTAGAGACCAATTCAGGCCCTCAAATTTCCTGAATTTTGATTTACCAGTCCAAAGTCCACTGATTTTTTGGTAACATAAATCTGGGCTACTAGAGGGACCACTTATTTATCACCATAGAAAGCAACAGGATAACAAATTTCTGCTTCTTGTTGTAGTCTGATTTATGCTAATACTGACCATATTTCCTAATGGAAAATACTTTTGAAAAGCAGTTTACACTGAAAGATGTATTACGTAATAGGGAGAGGCATGCCAACCAACAATACATCAGTAATTAACTGATATTATTAGCAACAATATCAGTTAATTGTCAACTGTGTGATTTAACTGATAAGGAAGCATGCGATGTTCTCCAGATGAATGAATTACCCAAGATAGAGTAGCTACTTTAATTTAAAGCACCCTAAAGAAGATGCTGAACCCTAGGATAGCAAAGTAATATCCCCCCTTATTATTCAAACAACAGAGATAAGCAAAAAAAATAAATAAATAAAATAAAACAAAACGACCCAAAATGTCAAAGTAGCTACTCAAAATGTCAAAATTAACATTTTGGTGTGAATCCTTCTGGTCTTTCTTTCTGTTTTGCTGTATCAACTTAATAAGGCAGCATGAAAATTTCTCCACGTAAAGAATGCAACAGTAGGTTTATATTGGACAGTTGCATAGCTTGGATGTATCAGAGTCTATTTTACCAATAATTTGTGAAAATGGACTTTTAAATGTGGTTCACAAGTCATGCCAGGGTAAGATAGGTGTTTGTGACACAAATAATTTTCCTTCATTATTGAATACTAAAGACCATAAAAAATGTTGCCATAAGAGAGTGCAAGGCACAGACTGGGGGCAGTGGCTCATACCTGTAATCCCAGCACTTTGGGAGGTTGAGGTGGGCAGATTACAAGGTCAGGAGATCGAGACCAGACCATCCTGGCTAACACGGTAAAACCCCGTCTCTAAGAAAAATACAGAAACTTAGGTGTGGTGGCAGGCGCCTGTAGTCCCAGCTACTCTGGAGGTTGAGGCAAGAGAATCTTTTGAGCTAGGGAGGCAGAGGTTGCAGTGAGCCAAGATCACACCATTGTACTCCAGCCTGGGAAACAGAGCGAGACTCCGTCTCAAAAAAAAAAAAAAAAAAAAAAAGAAAAGAAAAAAAAAAAAAAGTGCAAGGCATAAATGTTTTCTGTATTTTTTTAATGAACATGTATTACTTTTATAATTATCAGATACTACAAAAATATTATCAGAGAGGGATATATAGAATGTAGTTTGGTTTAAAGACATTTAGACATGCTAGTTTGAGAACTATTTCCTTGATCATACGTGTTTTCATCTGGGTTCTCAGAGAAGCAAATGCCAAAACAGAATTAAATGTGCAAAATGCCTGTGAGAGAGAATGAGGAGGGACCTGAGTAGGGCTGGAAGAGTTGTCAGAACACAATGGATGTCCACTCTGAGTGAAGGAGAGAGGGAAGAGAGAAGAAAGGTTGAGTAGAAGCATTCCAGACTGCTGCAAAGTCTAAAGAAGGTTTGGCAAGGTTATCTGGGAGTCTGAAGCCAGTCATCTGTCAAAAGAGTCCCTCTTCTCCCAGGGATAGCTCTAAGTACCCTGTTGTGCTCAGTCACTGACTGAGAGCAACCCATCGGTAGTGTGGTCTTGCTGCAAAGGTGACAGTCAATTTCAGGGTGCAGAGCTAGAACCCTTATCATTATGGCCTCTGCAATTGGAGGTTGTGATTCACATTCTCATGCTCAGCACACTATGACAACCATAAAAATATTAGCATTTGATCACTACACTTTTCCACCAGAATCTATAAAGTAGCGTCAAGCAACAGAATGTCTCTGTCAACTTCTGTAACTGGCAGCCGTACACTATTCAATCCCTAAGCTGTGGGCTTTTGTCTTCGTGCTTTTTCATGTCTTTTTCTTTTCAAATTTATTGAAGAAAGACTATGTCGATCATCACTACAGATCTTACAGTATTTGTTTGCTTTGCTACCTGAGAGAAATTTCTATCTACTGGGATGTAAGAAAATATTTTTAAAGAGGTAATTAATGGCAAGAACAAAGCCATGGTGTGTAATTTTGCCTTTACAGCATAAGTCTCATATATTTAGTTGTGATATTTGTATGAGAACAATTTTATAACTAAAACATGCAACTGCAGTATCTCAGTGAGAACAATTTACAATGGCTAATATGGCTAACTTTAATGACATATTATGAAAAGGGAAAACAGTAAAATTGTTTATTAACAATTAAATTCAGCTAACAGAGCAGGCTTATAATCAGAGGACTATTCCTAAATCTCATAAAATTATAAGAACTTGAATAATATAACAAAGAACTGAAGTTAAGCAAAAAAAAGATAGCATTATGAATAAAATGTCACCATGGTACCAAAATAAATCTAAAATAATGTTGTTGATTCAAACTGATGGACTTTTAAAATTCACTAGCATTTTAATAATAATTCTAATCATTTATAATATTTATTATGTCATTGAAATATTTCAGCAGCTGAAAAATTAGGCAGGCAATTGCTGAATCATCTTTCTCGTTTTTTGAAAAGCATAAAATGTCTGGCTTTGGAGGTCATCCAAAGTAGCTTCCAATGTTTGAGCAGGTTCAGACACAGTTCAGATAGGCGTCAGTGTCAGGAATCCCTTTCAGTGTCCAGAAAGGGCACCAAGACAGTCCAGCTAGAGGGCCGCAAATAGAGGACAACATATTTTACAAAATCTGTCCATCTTCCACAGGGCATCCAGGGAAGGTACTGGAGAGCATTAGGCTCAAATCGAGAATGCTTTGGGTGTCCTGTCATGGAACTGGGCTGGATGGACTGGGTGTAGACATCAGAGAGACTCTGGCTTTAGGGTTAAGGTGCATAACTGAGCCAGTACTAGAGAATGGGGACTGTTCTGTCTGGGGGAAGTCATGTAGACACTGACCTCATGCCAGTGAGGTCATCCTCGTGTATTTGGTTGATGGGATAGAGGCGCTTTCAGCACAGATGTCCCATTGCCTACTTACTAAGCCTGTCCCTGAATTCGGACCCACATCCCCACACTCCTGGGTATCTCAGCAGCTGACAGTTCTCAGCCCCAAGCTCCAACTTTTCCCACTGATTTTTCAGGTCATACTTGCCTTAGCCACAGTGGTCCAGGTCATGCTTTTACTACCTAAAGTCCAGCCAAAATTCAAGACCAGCCCATTTGGCAGAAGCCCTGGTGACTTTCTAGCCTTTTAAAATCTTTCTCCCCTAGGTGCAAGGTGCCAAGTACTGCTAACCCCAGTCCTTACACGCCTACCTCTTGCTATTGTGTTCCACCTACTAAACACAATCCCCTCTAGACTAAGACGAACTCAACTTAAAGCGTAGTTGGATAGATCTCTTTAGACATTGATTGTTAGATTTCTGGCTACTTCAGTTAGAAAGAAATGGCCTTTCTCTATATCTTGTGTATGAAATCTTTGTACAGCTTTAGTCACATATACACACAACTGAGTGTAGCTTGCCATCTGCTGGTGAAATATGATATCACTTTTAAGAGAGTTTTGTCTTGTTCCGTTTTTTTCCCAAGGCATTCGAAGGTCTGGATCATCCTTGAGGTAATAGCAGGGTGCCACTCAGCACAATCACATTATGAATATCCAAATACTATTAGGCCATTGAAAGCATCAGATAATAATACTCAACCTGCGGGAGCAGGGAAGGTGAAGGAAGTGAGGAAAGTAAAGATACTGACTGTACTTATTTCTCTGCACAATCTAAAGGAAGCCAATAATTGATTTGCCTTATTTTTTAATGCATTCTGAGAAAAATTGAGAAATATCCTTACTGATAACTCCCATGTACGTAATTAGATTTTATATAATTTAACACAGTTCACAGGCATGCTTCTCAAACGTTATGTTGGAATATGAAAGTATTGCAGTGAGTAATCTGTTTCTAATGTAGAGGGATCAAAGTTTGTGAGCGTCTTATTTTTATTAATATTAGAGTTAAGAAATTAGATTGAAAACTTAATCATTCAGCAACATGATTCTCACTCATTTGCAATCTAATATTTCCCCCGAGTGTAATGAAAAGGAGGGTGTCACGGCTAACATGCTGGGAACCACATATTACTCTGGCTATGGGCTTAAGAGCACGCCACTGCAGAAAACATCATTCAGAGTACATCGTGAGGGAGGAAAAGAAACAAAAAGAAAAACAAAATTGGCTTATTCCCTTCTTGCATTTTCTTACCCTCAGGGAGTTAGGTACACTGCCTGGACTGTTGGACTGTACTACAGTTTGCAAACTATACAAATCTACGTGTCATCCTTTCCTTATTTTCTGCAAGAAAATTTAGAGTGAAAACTTTGATCAATTTTAAATATACATTAGACAGTGTGCATTTGTATTTAACTCCACTCCTGGCTTTATTTGATCTCTCCTACTCTCTTCTTCTCCCACATTCCATGTTCCTTCCTCAATTATCTTGTTGTATATTGTGTGCATTTATATACCTTAAATCTTTTCTGGAAGATCGGGTAAAAATAAACATTAAGATTTGTTTGGGGAATACATTTTTATTGTTATTATGCATAGCCATTCATTTTTGTATCTTGAGATGAGTTTTCCTCCAAAGCATGTTTTTCTTATTATTCCTCCCAGGAAGCTGTGCCAAATGGTTACATATTGATGTGAACTTGTGTATTATCTTCTCAAAGTTCTAGGAAAAGAAAGAATGCACTTAACAAAATAAATGACAGTGCTATACACTAATATTTCAGCAGTTACCAATTTCCATATTGAAGTGTTGCACACAAATCATAGAACTGGGAGATGGGCCTTAACCTTTACCTATAGACAGTCTGACTGAGCAAGTAAGCAGTCATCAAACATTTACAGAGCAATGAGTTAATGAACAAACATTTGTGACAGGGTTAAAAATATTAACTTGTGAGTAAGCTTTCTACCCAACCCGTTCAAGGATTAAGAATTGCTGGTTGAACCAAAGGTTAAGAAGAGAATAGGAAGGGGCTGAGAAAAATCCCAGGACTGATTGTGCAGCTTCTTCTGAACATGATGGACAGGCTGGAGTGTAAAGGTGGGGGTTGTGGGGTGGCCTGGGAGAGCAGCTGGGCGTTCAGCAGGACTCTCAGGTCAGAGATGCCCAAGAAAGAGTTTAGGGAGTTTTGTTATTGTTATACTTTGTTTGAAACACAATTTCCTTTATTTACTATCTGTTTAAGAACTTTATTAAAGGCTTACTTTTTTTTTCTTCAACTTTATTTTAAGTTCAAGGGTACGTCTACAGGATGTGCAGGTTTGTTACATAGGTAAACGTGTACCAGGGTAGTTTGCTACACAGATCATCCCATCACCTAGGTGTTAAGCCCAGCATCCATTAGCTATTCTTCCTGATGCTCTCCCTCCAGCCCCCACCGACAGGCTCTAGTGTGTGTTGTTCCCCCCACGTGTCCATGTGTTCTCATCATTCAGCTCCCACTTATAAATGAGAACATGCAGTGTTTGGTTTTCTGTTCCTGCATTAGTTTGCTGAGGATAATGGCTTCCAACTCCAACCATGTCCCTGCAAAAGACATGATTTCATTCCCTTTTATGGCTGCATAGTATTCCATGCCATATATATACCTCATTTTCTTTATCCAGTCTATCATTGATGGACATTTAGACTGATTCCATATATTTGTTATTGTAAATAGTTCTGCCATGAATATATGTGTGCATGTATCTCTATAATAGAAGGATTTATATTCCTTTGGGTATATATCCAGTAATGGGATTGCTGGGTCAAATGGTATTTCTGGTTCCAGGTCTTTGAGAAATCAGGACACCGTCTTCCACAATGGTTGAACTAATTTACACTCCCACCATAAAGGCTTACTTTTAATTAAAGATTTCGATGTTAGGATTACATGCATTTTCTTTTAAAAATGTAACACTAAATTTTGTATCATTTTGGGGCGGGCGTTGAAGAGTTCTCTTGCAAGAGCTTTTTGTGCTTGTCTGAAATAATTCTTCCTTATTTCACTATTTTTGTTACTATTTTTTTATCGTGGCAATATGTCGGGGGTGTGTGTATTAAATTTGCCATTGCAACCATTTAAGTGTACAAATCAATGGTATTAATGACATTTACATGGTTTGCAAACATCACCACAAACAATTTCCAAAATATTTTGTCAACTTAAAAAAGACTCTGTACCCATTAAGCAATAACTTACAATTTCACCCTTCCTTCAGCCCCAAGCTATAATTTACTTTTTCTCTCTATAATTGCCTATTCTAGGTACCTCATGTAAGTGGTAACATGCAATATGTGTTATTCTGTGTCTAACACTTCATTTAGCAAATTTTTTTTGAGATTCATCCATGTTGCAGTATGCATCAATACTTTATTCCTTTTAATAGCTAAATAATATTCCATTGTATCTTTATACCAAACTTTGTTCATTGTTCTGTTAATGGACACTTGGGTGATTTCTTCCTTTTGGCTCTTGTGAATCATTTTTCTATAAACATTACTGTACAAGTATATGTTTGAGTCCCTGTTTTCAGTTCTCTTGGGAATGCACCTAAGAATATAATTGATAGGTTAAATAATGATTCTATGTTTAACCTTTTAAGAAACTGCCAAACAATTATCCAGAAGATGCACCATTTTATATTCCTACCAGCCCAAGGTGACTGTGGGTTTTTCCATCACTGTACACTGTACAATCATTGTACACTGTACACTAAAACTTTGGCCATTCAGGTAATTACTAAAAAGTCAGGAATAATAGATGCTGGTGAGGCTGTGGAGAAATAGTAACACTTTTACACTGTTGGTGGGAATGTAAATTAGTTCAATCATTGTGGAAGACAGTGTGGTGATTCCTCAAGGATCTAGAACCAGAGACACCATTTGACCCAGCAATTTCATTACTGGGTATATACCCAAAGGAATATAAATCATTCTACTATAAAGACACATGCACATGTATGTTTATTGCAGCAATATTTACACTAGCAAAGACATGGAACCAACCCAAATACCCATCAGCGATAGACTGGATAAAGAAAATTTGGTACATGAAATACTATGCAGCCATCCAAAGGATCATGTCCTTTTCAGGGACATGGATGAAACTGGAAGTCACCATCCTCAGCAAACTAACACCAGAACAGAAAACCAAACACTACATGTTCTCACTCATAAGTGAGAGTTGAACATTGAGAACGCATGGACACAGAGAGGGGAACAACATATAACAGGGCCTGTTGGGGGGTGGGTAGCGAGGGGAAGGATCTTAGAGGATGGATCAATAGGTGCAGGAAACCACCGTGGCACACATATACCTATGTAACAAACCTGCAATTTTTTTTTAGAACAAATAAACCTAAAAAGAAAGAAACTTTAGCCATTCAAAGCGGAGAAGTGGAAAGGAGTTGAGTAGAGGGACTGCATGAGGCTTTTAATGTCATGGTAGATGACACCACAGCTCAAGACCAAGGTGTGCGAACCAATAGGTGCGTTGCTTGCCCTGTTGTCTCCATCCCTGCAGCCTGGATGCAGCATCCTCCCCCTGGTTACAAGCAACCAGAATCCCCAAGGTCATCAGCATCTACTAGGCTCAGGTTTGAGGCTGTGCAGCTACTATGCAATAGAACAGTGTGTCTCACAGGAAATAAAGTTTGATTCGGGAATTTGGGAAAAGTTCTTCTCTTTTTAGGACAGGTTTGTCCTAGCCTCAGTCACTGCAACAAGCAAATAAAATAAAATAATAATTAAACAGGTACGTACTTCACAGTATATACTTTAGTTTTCCTCAGGATTCTCAAAGAGTCTATTAATAACTTCTTTTGCTTCATAGGCATTAGATGCTCCATGGACAACATTTTTCAACTTACTTATTCCAAACCGGGCTCGGATGGAGTCAGGGGAAAGTACTTTTGCTTCTTCCGGGTCTGTTGGACCCATCAATCGTCTCCATTCGGCAACAGCATTCCACTTGGTCAGAATCATGACCATAGATGGACCTCTGCAAAGAACAGTGCTTTCAGAAGACCCAGCCTACTGAAAACTGTTGACACTGCAAACAAGGCTAAAGACAGAACACTGCACCCTGGGTCAGGGAGCTCCTCTTTATTCTTTGTCCTTATCAGTGCAATCATATACTTCCTTTTTTTCATTTCTCCCTCTTCTAATAGGTTTATATGCTAGGTGAGTGCTGTAATTTCATTCTAGACAATATTTGTCAATGAAGTCTTATTATTTTTCTAGTATGAGGTCTGTAAATAGAGACATTGTGATGGATTCAGGACTTGTTGCTTTATGGTTGTCCTGCAGCCTCTGACCCCTTCAGGGATTGCCTCCAGTTCAGACAGCCACCTTGCTCAGGCCACCCTCAATGCCAGGATGGCCTACCTTCAGGTAACTGAGTGATATGACCGTACAACAGCCTGGTCATCTCAGCCAATACTGGACAACTCTGATAGACCAATCTAGCTGTGCAGAGGCAGTTGTCTGGCCTGCACTACATCTTGACTTGCCCTCATCCCCATCCTGCTTCTTTGCCCTCTCTTCTTCGTCTCACCCTTATTCAATAGCCTGAATAAGAAACTCTTCCAGTTTCCCAGAAAATGCAACCAGCAACGAGTACAAAAGTTAGTTTTCTAAGCTTTCATGGTGCAGTCCTAGGCTTCTGCTTACTATTTATATCTAAATAGCACATATATTCCATTAAGTTTTGTTAACTTTATAAATTCTGCCTTCCTAAACTCATTGACAAATGGTCAAGAACGGAAAAAAGGGAAAATGTGCAATTAAAGAGATTTCTTATACGTATTTTATACACATGTGTGTGTGTGCATGTGTGTGTACATGTACAGTCATGTACCTCTTAATAATGGAGATACATTCTGAGAAATGTGACATTAGGTTATTTCATTGTAGTGCAAACATCATAGAATATACTTACAGAAACCTAGATAGAAGAGCCTTTTACACACCTAGGCTATCTGGTTTAGCCTATGGGTCCTGGGCTATAAACCTGTATAGCATGTTACTATACTGAATACTGTAGGCAACTGTAACACAGTGTTATTTGTATATCTAAACATATATGAACAGAAATGGTAATGCATTGCATTACAATGATCATGATGTCACTAAGGCAAAAAGAATTTTTCAGCTCCATTATAATCTTATGGGACCACTGCTGTACTTGTAATTCATGATTGACTGAAATATTGAACTGCAAAGCATGACTGTATAGAAAATTTTTGATGTTTAATATATATGAAATAGAAAAGACATTTAACTCACAGTAAATGGATAATCATGTTCACATAATTATGAACTCTGTGTAAACAATAGTTTTGGAAAGCAGCAGTTAAAAGCAGAGACTCCCTGGGTTCAGGACCCAACGAAACATGAGTTTTGTGACTGTGGACAACTTCTAGCCCTGGGCCTCTGTTCTCTCAAAATCAAAGTGGAAATTCTAGTAAAACTACTTCATAGAGTTGTTATTATAAGAGTCAAATGAAATAAAGTGTGTACAGCTCATCACAAGGCCTGGAATTAAGGAAACAATAATTGTTAGCCTTTAATTTCTATGCGGTGGTTATAAAAGTATGTGTTGTCAGGAACAGATGTATCATGTAGAAAGAAGTTGTAAAGGAGTGTATTTCTTATCGCAATCTTTATGTTATTACGATACATAAAGACAAGGTATCAACACATGTAAAAGGTATCAACACATGACAAGGTATCAACACATGTAAAAAAGATGTGAATAATCATAGCTAGTATTTATCAAGTGTTTAATATCTGTCATGCACTGTTCTAGGTACTTTCAACACATAAATTATGTAGCCCTCCCAACAAGCCTATTAGATAGATACTATTATTATCCCCAGATAAGGAAACTCAGGCAACAATTAAGTATGTTGGCAAAGCAGGGGTTTGAACTGAGCCAGCCTCTATATATCTAATGCGAAGACCTAGAGAAACTAGAAGGAAGGAAGGAAGGAAGGAAGGAAGGAAGGAAGGAAGGAAGGAAGGAAGGAAGGAAGGAAGGAAGGAAGGAAGGAAGGAAGGAAGGAAGGAAGGAAGGAAGGGAGGGAGGGGAGGGAGGGAGGGAGGGAGGGAGGGAGGGAGGAAGGAAGGAAGGAAGGAAGGAAGCAAGGGGGCGAGGAGAGAAAAAAGGAGGGAGAGAAAGGAAGATAGGGAGAGAGGTAAGTAAATAGAAAAAGGATGAACCGTGAATGTTCGCAGAATGTCTTCTCATGAATGAGATTAGATGAAATGTTTCAATTAATTTTTGCATTTTTCGAAGTTTCTATAATGAACATTTACCACTTTTATGATGCAAATAATTACGTATCAGAACTTACTCAGATAACATTTCCAGTAAATCTTTATAAAAGTCTTTTCCTGTTATTTTTGGATAAATGTTCTCTATTTGCTCAGGAGTTAGGGACATTTTCTTCACCTGTATCAGATCAAATCCAGCCTCCTTACTCATATTCAGAATCTTCTCTAGGAAAAACAGATATTTGATAATATTGCAGATTGCTTCACTTTTCCTTCATATTCAAGTAGACTGAAATAACTACGGAAAATGATAGTTTAACTTGCATGTTGTGGTTTAACACGGCAAAACTCTGCTAAACTAAATTAAAATTCCAAAGCACAAAATTGACATTCAGAACCTTAGTATGTTAACATAGATTTTCTAGTCTCTGAGGTTCACTTTTCCAGAAACCACCTGAAACACCTAGTAGACCACAAGAGTAGAAGGGGAAGGGACCTGCTCTCATGCTAAGAATAAAGATGTATTTTCACTTTCATGCTACAAATGCCAAGGAATTTCTTGCTAGACATGGATTGAAGGATAAAGCCAATCTGAACTCTTCTGCCTGAAGAATCAGAAACCTTAAGGGAATTAAACAAAGCAAATGTCAAAATCTCACCAGCAGCCTAAGTTTTGAGGGCTACATTCTAGAGACACAGGTGAACCAATGGAGAAACTGGGAGCTTTCTGGTAAAACGGCCTCTTCTTTGCTCTGGATCAAAAACACACAGAGTGGTCTGGGAGCTAAAGGCAATATGATTATAACCAACAGACAGCCTGGAGAAGGCTGGACTCCTCCTGCTGGAAGGGAGGTGGCCAGGATCTGCCCTAAGACAGGCACTGCAGAAATGAAAGAGAAGAAAACATAAACCTTTCCTCAGAGACTAATTGTCTCAACAGAGAGCAAGGCCTATAAAGATATCATGAGAAAGTGATCATTATTATAGAGTAATATATAAGGTCCCCAGAACCACAGGTGAGAAAACATTTAACTTTCTCTGGAGAGGTCAGGGATGACTTCACAGAGACACTGACCTTTGTGTTAAGCATGGAAAAAATAAGGTGAGATCACCAAGTGGACAAGTAGGGAAAGTACACTGCAGGCAGAGTGAGTAACGTATGCCAAGTGCAGAGGGCAGGAAGAAGTGACTGGGTGAAAATATACTGGAGATGAAGTTGGCCAAGTAAGTAGAAGAAAGATTATCAATAATTATGCCCTGTGAAGAAATCTGGACTTTCCTCTAAAAACAACAAGGAACATTTAAAGCATTCTAAGCAATAACATATTCAGATCTGTGCTCTAAAATGATAATTTCCTTTGCACATGAAGAATGAATTAGTGTAGGAGTGGGTGATTGTGGCATTGCAAGCAAGGTATTTGAAGACTAATGCAGTTTTTGGAAATCAATACTTCCTGGTAAAAGGAGCCACATTGGAAAACAAAAGTCTCTTACAGTTCTTTTTTTTTTTTTTTTTTTTTTTAATACTTTAAGTTCTAGGGTACATGTGCACAACATACAGGTTTGTTATATATGTAAACATGTGCCATGTCGGTGTGCTGTACCCATTAACTCATCATTTACATTAGGAATATTTCTTAATGCTATCCCTCCCCACTCCCCCCACCCCACAATAGGCCCTGGTGTGTGATGTTCCCCTTCCTCTGTCCAAGTGTTCTCATTGTTCAATTCCCACCTATGAGTGAGAACATGCGGTGTTGTTTGGTTTTCTGTCCTTGTGACAGTTTGCTGAGAATGATGGTTTCCAGCTTCATCCATGTCCCTACAAAGGACATGAACTCATCCTTTTTTATGGCTGCGTGGTCTTCCATGGTGTATATGTGCCACATTTTCTTAATCCAGTCTATCATTGATGGACTTTTGGGTTGGTTCCAAGGCTTTGCTATTGTGAATAGTGCCGCAATAAACATACATGTGCATGTGTCTTTATAGTAGCAAGATCTATAATCATTTGGGTATATACCCAGTAATGTTCTTAGATAAAGACAGCAAGTGGCTCAGGTTAACATTCAAGATAAACAGAGAGTACTGTAGATAGTGAGACAGATTCACCCCCTGCAAAGGCCCTACCTATTTAGAAACTACCTAATTGTATTAATACAAAACCAAGAGAAAATCTGACCTGAGAAATGAAATGAGCTAACCCAAACCTTATTAATCTTTACTGAACAATTAAAAAAGATAAAATTAAAACTACTTTAAAAATTACTATTTAAAAAATGTCTTCCCCTGCTAAAGAAAGAAATAAAAGAAAGAGAATGAAGAAGGAAGAGAGGGAGGAAGAAAGCCAGCAGAAGGATGACAAATACCCCCCAAACTGTAACACGACACCCTAATGTGAATTAAGCAGTTTGAACATTAAAAAAATCATAAATCAGAACTTCAAACTCAAAACTAGAAATGGCCAAGCAATAAGTAGATGTGAAATAAAAGCTGCACTCACGAAAGACAAAGATAAAATAACAGAAATAAACTAGGTGTCTATTGTAACTTAAAACACAGAGAAGGACATAAATAACAGAAGTAAAAACAGCCAAGTAAGGGATAGCAAAATAAAGAAAGAGAAGTCAATAGGAAAAGCCATAGATACAGAAGTTAGGCAAAGATAAGTATGTCTACACGTGTGTGTATGTAGGGGTGTGTGTGTACATATCTGTGTATATATATAATTAAATATTATACATTACTACATTTATTTAAGAAATTTGACTTCATCTTACCAAAAGAGAATATTTTTAACTAAAAATTGGGTCAGTCAATCTAAACACTCAGAAACTTCAAAAGAATCCCCTGTTAGTTCCAGTTGGTGAAATCCCTAAAGAAAAAAAAAAAAGACCCATGGAACAGAACTAATATTTAAAACTATAAGGCAGGAAAACCATCTTGAAATAAGAGAGGATAAGAATCTAGACAGCAAAAAAGACTAACATGTATCTGGAAAAATAAACCAAGAGAGGTCAAATCTCAGACATATGTTAGTAAAACTACTAGCCTTGAGAAACAAACAAAAATTCATCCCTTCTTCTGGGAAAACACCATATTACTTACAATGAAACAAAAGTCAATATGGCACCACACTTCTTGAAAGAAATGCAGGAAACAAGAATAGAGATACCCTGTCAAGAAACTCCAAGAAAAAAATGTGAGCCTAGGATTATTTTTATCCAGCATGTATGTAAATAATATGTTTTCTAACAAAGTACATTTAACATTTAACACAAGTTCAAAAAATAGGAGAATAGCTCAAGAAAAGAGAAAGATTAAGTACCTAATTGTCACAAAGGTAAAAGGATATCATTTAAAGCAGAGAAAACAAATATCCATCCCACATTTTTTATTGTTGCTGTGTTTTTGTTTTAGGCTTTTAGCAGCCTGAAGCCATGGTTTTTTATTTCCTTCTCTAGTGATAACCAGAAAAGAAACATGAGGAATGGGCTTTACTGGCCCGATCAGAAACAGAAACTGAGAACCCATGACTATATTCTTTCCCTTGGACAATCCTGGTAGATATTACAATAAAAATAGCTTCCAGAACAAATAAATTTCTCAACCGCAAAAGAAAATGTAAAAGACCACACAGAGAAGAACATCAGTAAATGAAAAAATAACATGTAAATATAACTTAAAATAATAAGATGTTTGAAACTAAACATATTATTAACATAAAATAAACATATTATGTGAATTTATCTCACCTACTAAATTTTTTTTCCCTGTAAGACCTAAAACAATAAAACTACTAGAAGAAAATATAGGTGAAATGCTTCATAGCATCGGTCTTGGCAGTGATTTTTTTTTATAAGACCTCAAAAGCACAGGCAACAAAAGCAAAACCAGACAAATGGTATTATATCAAACTAAATTCTACCTAGTGAAGAAAAAAATCAACAGAGTGAAGATACAACCTACAGAATTCAAAAAAATATTTTCAAGCTATGCATCTGACAAAGGGTTAATATACAGCATATATAAGGAACTCAACTCAATAGCAAACCAACAAAAGCCAGAAAAAAGGATTCTGATTTAAAAATGGGTGAAAACCTGAATGGACATTTCTCAGAAGAAATCTGTTGGACATACAATGACTAACACATATATGAAAAAAGGCTCAACATCTCTTAAAAAATTAAAAACAGAACTACCATATATGATCCAGCAATGCCACTATGGGTATATATCCAAAGGAAATAAAATCAGTACATTGAAGAAATGTCTGTACTCACATGTTTACTGCAGCATTATCCACAATAGCCAAGATTTGGAACTAACCTAAGTGTTCATTGATGGATGAATGGATGACAAAAGTGTGATATATATACATAATGGAATATTATTCAGCTATAAAAAGTAATGAAATCCTGTCATTTGTGGTAACATCGAAGAACCTAGAGGGCATTATCTTAAGTGAAATAAGCAAGGCACAGAAAAGACATATACTGCATAATCTCACTCATATGTGGAACCTAAAGAAGTTCATCTCCTAGAAGTAGAGAGCAGAATGGTGCTTTCTAGAAGTGGGGAGGGTATGGGGGAGGGAGAAGTTGGGAGAGATCAGTCTATGGGTACAAGTTCTGGTGTTCTACTGCATAGTAGGGTAACTATAGTTAATAATATTGCATTGCATATTTCAAATTGGTAGAAGAGGAGATTTTGAATGTTCTCACCACAAAGAAATGATAAAGTTGTGAGGCAATGGGTATGCTACATACCCTGATTTGATTATTACACAATATGTACATGTATCAAAACATCATAAGGTACCCCATGAATATGGACAATTATGTTTCAATTTAAAAAATTAAAAATACATGGGTTGTGTACTGTTTTATTACAGTAAATTTGGCTGTTTAACATATATTTTGAGAGAAAGTCATGAATACAAATCCATCTTTATGGATTTTATGTGTGAGACAAGCCTTAAAAAAAGTGATTCAAAAAGGTTAAAAATAAATAAATAGGCAAAAATGTATAAGGCAAATGCAAATGATAAGAAAGCAGGGCGTGTGGTCTTGATAGCAAACAATACAGAATTCAGGCCGCAACGCATTAAATGAAGCAAATAAGAGCTTTGTTTAATGCTAAAAACTAAATTTACCATGAATAGTTTTAAATATCTAGGTATCAAATAACATGGCCACCACCATTATTAATCAGAAAATACAGGAAATACAGCCAACAATATACTGAAAACAGGTGACTCACACCTCTAGTTTCTGACAGATCCTGCAAATTCAAGACAGATCAAGTTGGGAAAAAAAGTAAATCAAGATGAATCAAATGGTAAGGCTGGTTTTATCTTATATTTAAACTTTTCACCATGATACCGGTGATAATATTTTTTCTACTCATACACATAGAATCTTCACAAAAGTTTGCCATATGGTAGTTCAACAATATCATGATAATTTCAAAAAAATGCAAGCTTTTTCTTCTACCAGAATTAAAAAAAAATCTCTTTAAAATAAATTTATTTGTTGAATAACTCTAAGGCCCAAGGGAAAATATAAACCAAAATTATAAAATTTCAATAATTAATTATCAATAATCAATAAAGATAATGAAAACACTATGCATTAGAACCCGTGGGCTATAATTAAAGCAGTAATCAAATGAAAATGTATAACTTTAAAAATTATTATCAATAAAAATTAAAAGTTGAAAATAAATAAATTTAATATTCAACTCAAAAAGCTAGAAGAAGAACATAAGAAAAAACAACTAGGGAATAGAAGGAAGAAAATCATGAAGATAAAACCAAAAATAGTAGTTAGAAAAGAGAAAAACATAGAACTCATGAATAAATTAAATTTTTATTGTTTGAAAGAGAGCAAAATACAAAATGGTAAAGTAGAAATAATCACTGAAATGGAGGAAATATAATAATGATAAGAAATTACTTTACAAATTACATAGCTGGAATAGATAACTTCCTAGGAAAATGTAATTTAACTATATTTACTCAAAGGGTGATAGAAAGCTTAAATACAGCAATTTCCATAAAAGAAACAGAGAAAGTGATCAAATATTTATCCCACAAAACAAAACAGGCCCAGATTTTTTGCAGGAAAATTTTGCCACACCTCCAAATACCAATCTCAGTGCTGCTTACACTCTTTTGGAGCACTGAAAAACATGTTCACATTCCTTATGAAGTATTCCATTGATTTCTAAACCTGATAGATATCAAACCAAAAAAATGGAAAGCAGAGATCAAGCTCACTTTCAAGTCTCAATACAAAAAAAAAACAAGTGAAATATAAGCAAATAGTATCCAAAAGTATATCTAAAAATGCATCATAACTAAGCAACACCTATATAGGAATGGAAGGATATAGTTCAATATTTGAAATATCATTAACATGATATTCCATATCAATATATCCATGGAAAAAATAACTCATCATTTTCATAAATTCTGAAAAGGACTTCAGCAAAATTCAATACTATTTCTGATTAAGAGAAAGACAAGGAGAAGGATGAGGGAGGGAGAGGTGAGAGAGATAGCAAAAGAAAATATGACAAAGTTAATTGTTGAATCTAAATGAAGGATATACGTATTCATCGCAACTTTTTTGAATTTTCTGTCTCCTGTTTTGCTTTTCTGCTTATAAATTTTTTAAGTGTTCACAAAATTTGGAGAAAATGTATACATTGACTTTTATTCTTAAATATTTACCTATTTGTTCACTTGTTGCATGAGGTTTAATCAAGCCTAAAGTGCTTTGAAGAGGAAAGAAATGCTGTATTTCCCTTTCAGCGGTTTTTAATGAATCACTGCCATACAACTGGTTGACCGGCAAACTGTCCATCGCAAATTGTGCACATAAACTTTGAAAAAGAAATCAGATTTAAAAGCTATTGGAACAGAACAGAATAATATAACACAATTTATCTAAGTTGTTCAAAAGTTATCAAATAACAGCAAATCATTCCAGATCTTGACACTGTGCAAAAGGAAGTGAGTACATGGTGACTTAGGGCATGCTACTTCTTTTCAAGGAGGTAATGGTCATTAAGAAGAAAGGATGTGATCATTTAAATCATCATGACAATGAATATTGACAGATAACTATAAAAGAGCAATGAATACTGATATGGTTTTGCTGTGTTCCCATCCAATTCTTATGTTGAATTGTAATCCCCCAAATCCCCACATGTCATTGGCGGGACCTAGTGGGAGCTAATTGAATCATGGGGCAGTTTTCCCCACGCTGTTCTCGTGCTAGTGACTGAGTTCTCAGGAGATCTGATGGTTTTACAAACACCTGGTATTTCCCCTGCTGGTACTCATTCTCTCTCCTGTCACCCCGTGAAGAGGTGCCTTCCGCCATGATTATAAGTTTCCTAAGGCTTCCCCAGCCATGCAGAACTGTGAGTCAATTAAACCTCTTTTCTTTATACTACCGAATCTCGGGTATTTCTTCATAGTAGCATGAAAACAGACTGATACAGATGCCCTGAGCAGTGAAAAAGCTCAGAGGGTAGAATCCTTGTTGCACTATTTGCTAGCTATGTGATATTAGGGAGCTGCTTAACTTCCCTGTTCTTTAGTTGTCCCAAATATAAATATGACAATAAAACCTGTTTCAGAAGGTGATTTTGCAGATGCAATCAGATGATGCCTTTGAAATATATGGTGCGTGTATTGAACTCTAAATAAATTTTCTTTCACCATGTGATAATTCTTCATATTATCAAGCATTACATGGCATTTGACTCTAGACCAAAGATACAAAATTATAAACAATAAATCCAGAAGATACTGTAAGGGAACCCCCCAGGTGAGCAACAACAGCAATAAAAGAGAAGTAGACAGACAGCTTTGTGGGAAGAGGCGAGAGTGAAGTTGATAATACCAGACCAACCACATTAGATTAGACAGTTTATTGTTATGCTTTCTTTCCTATAAATAAGTATGTATCTTCTGAATCAGTTGTTGCTCCTTGGTTTTTTTTCCCAGTGGTCCTTTTTATCTGTCTTTCTATTTATCTATGCATATTTTAGTAGCAAATGATGCTCACTGCCCATTTCACCTTTTTCCCTTTAAACGGTCCAGGGCAGTCAACCCAACAAATTCCAGCTATGGTGAATAATGTTCCTTCCTGCTAACACCAATGTGGATTCTTCATATCACAGGAAACTTGGTTTTCTGTCCCCAGCTTCCAGATCCTCTTCTTTCCTCTCTGGTCTCAGTGACTCATTCAGGATTTTGTTTGTTTGTTTTTGCTTTTTTTTTTTTTTTTTTTTTGCCTTATCACCTTGACGTTTCCATTCTGCCCTTGGCTGTTCCCACACCTCCGATTTGGAGATACTTTCAGCCCTAATCCCTTGGACTCTGTGATTGCCAAGGATGAGGGATTTGCACAACGATTGAATGAAACAGCCAGAGCCATCCCGAGCACTTACTCTACTCAATGCAGAGCATTCTCCCATCCCCTGTTACGCTGTCAAACATGATTATTGGAAAATGTCAGGGGAGGAATAGAGGGATAGAGGGAGTAATGGGTAACAATGAGGGGTTGCTGTGCTTCTCTTCTATGCAAATTATCGTATTTTGGGTAAAACAACGCCAGCATAGCATCTAATATTCAGGTACAGGAAAAGGGTGAAGTTCCATTGAAAGAGTTATTCCTAAAGCAACTGTAAGTGCTGGGTGGAGCCAAGGGAAGTGGAAAAGTGGGGATCAATTGGAAAGAAAGATGAAGATTAATTGTGAATTTGTGGCAATTTTCAGTATGATAGTGGGGTGGAGATGGGGCAGTAACTGAGAGCCTCCACACTTGGTGCCATAGTGTCTAGACCAGTGTGCCTACAGACACAGGCCTTGTGTTGATAGCAATCCTTCTCTCTGGTAGCATGCATTGCACTCTATGCCACATTTTATTAAATGATTCCATGGCACTCTGCTCACACCACCTGCAGAGGTTCTATGCTTATTATCCTTCACAATCATTGGCACATAAGCAAAGACATAACTGAGTAGGGCTAAATAAGGGGCAATACATGTTCATGCAACACAAGCCAAATTTAAGTATATCCTACCCAAAAGAAAGCACTTCAGCTTTCATGTAAGTGAGGCTTCATAACTATTGCTATTTACTGTGTCAACATGTATGTCAGGTTTGCAGTGCCTTAAAGAACATCTATATTCTTACACACTTGAAGGGGGTATGAGGGGAGTCCTTTCTTTCTTTGAACTGAATCCTACCCTAAAATCAGGACAAAGAATTCAAGAGAATTGAAATTCAATTTGCTTCCATCAGCTTCGTGCCAAATATGGAGATGCATGAGATACTATTTCTATCCTGCAGATGATATTAAGCCTAGCAGGTAAGCTCAGAAAATACAGAAAGAGTTTCCCCTATATGCCAGGTAATATGCCAGGGTTCAAGTTGATTACAAAGTTTAGCTGATTTCTAAGATTAATCAATAAGCTAAGTCAATAAATGTTCCCACTAAATTGTAGAGTACATATTCAATTAATCATCATTGTCTTAAAACTCATGATCAGTTAAAGAAGCTATAGCTGCCACCACAACCTTCCCAAAGGAATTTCTCCTAAATAGTGGGTAGGGTGGATATTTCTCCCAAGAGATGACCTGTTGACTGAAATATACACCTCTTAGCTCCCGGCCCCAAGCCTAGCATCTCACAACGGTCTCTTGCAAATCCTTGGCCATCCTCAGCCTGGCACAGGGCTGGACCTCCCGTCATAAGCAGTCCACTCCTTCACCAGGAAAGGTAGCTTTCCTGAGAAGCTCCCTTGGACTAGAGCTGTGGTTCCAATACTCTACATCTAAAAAGGTGTTTAAAGTGGAGCCCATGAAAACAGATAGGGACCCATGGTATGAATCCTACCTCTCTGGAAAATATTCAATAGCTTCTTCCACAGTTTTTGGTCCCAGTAATTGTTTCCAGTATTGCAAGCCATTGTCTCTCAATAAAACAAGGGCTAGAGATGGACCACTATTAGAAAAGGAAACAAAGAAGAGGTAATAAGAATTGTAGCTCAGTAATTAATTATGTGTAGGCAATACAAATGCATGTTGTTAAATAGATCAAAAACATGTAACATGTAAAATAATCTTTTAACAGAGGTCTGAAATTAGTTTCCACTGATAAATTTTCAAGAGCATATCTTTAAAATAGAAGCAGAGAAAGGAAGGGAAGGGGAGGGCCATGATTCTTGTAGATGTTTCTTTAATTATTCCCATGGTCCTGCTGGTTTACATGCCCTTGCAGGATTTCTGCTTCAATTGCGATTTCAGTTATTCTTCTAGCACATTTCTAGCAACTCATTCTTTCCAGAACTAGTTAACTACAAGATTACAAAAGCTCTTGAGAGTCAGTCAGTTCTCTGCTTAAACTTGATAGTGTTGTACACCCTGGACTTCTAGTGTTCAACTCAACAGGACTCCATTAACTTCCTCTGAGACCTTCCTACTATTCCAGTAACATTCCTGGAAGACTAGAGAAGGTGAGCAGAGGATTGGGATGGGAGCAGGACTGGTAGAGAAGTAAACTCAGAACGTGTTTACAGACTTGAGGAGTTTGGCAGCTTAAATAGAAACCAGACTTAGGAGAAAGTTTACATGATTCAAAAATAAATCAGACTGAGTTTTCTAAATCTTGAATTCTACCTGGTCATGTTTTCTATAAGTTTATTAAAATAGTCTTCATTTTCATATTCCTTGCACAGTGCTTGTGCTTCTTTTTCCGATAATACTAGTTGCCTTTGCTCCAGTATTTTGAAGTCTTCATCTCTAATAGTACGCAAAACATCATCTAAATAAAAACAGTCACATAATAAGTTTTAAACTGGTAGATTACTGGTTATGTACACAATACATAATATACTATCATGAGGGCATACAATGCACTTTATTCTCATACAAAATTTTGAAAATTTGCAGAAATAGCTTCTTAGGTTTTAATTTAAGGTGAACAGTGTCTCTTAACATCTCATTATGATGCATTTCCAATTTTTCATTGCATAGGAATCATGCATAAATACACATACACATATACAACACACACACACACACACATAGGTATCTCATTAAATCTTTTTCTTGGGTGTATGCATGTGAATATGAGTGTTTGTGTGTGTGTGTGTGTGTGTGTAGATAGTAACCTAAATAATCAACTAACACAATTATGGAAGTCATTATAAATACTTTTTATGTTCAATTACCATGATTTGATTTGTCCCATTTGGGGAGAAACAAGTTGATTGAATACCTGAAAGTATATCTCAACCTTCTTCTCTCTTGCCTGCTTCCCACTACAGCAGCCTAGAAAATCCAATACTCATACCTCCATCCTTCCTTACAGATAGTGTGGCAGTGTGATCCAGCTATGGTCAATGATATTTATAGGAAATACACTGGGGAGTCTTCTGAGAGAGGCACTCAGGGAGAACCTCTGTCCTACACCACCTTCTGCTTCCTGCTTTTGAATGTTTGAGGGACATGATGTTTGGAGCTGTGCGGGTCATCTTGTGACAAAGAAGGATAAGTCAAAAGCACAAATATTGACTCAGATCTCAAACAGCCTTAAGCTCCTTATTGAGGCCAAAAAACAGGAAATAAAGTGAATAAACTAGAACTAAGCAAACAATTGTAAAGAAAGAATAAAACAAAGTGCCATGCATGTTAATACAGTTTAAGCAACAATTTGCTTCAGAACAGCCTCACAGAAAAAAAAGAAAACACAGGATATATAGCTCTTGAAATTTGAAAAGGTGAAATCATATTAATTCTTAGAAGATACTGAAGTTTTTTTTAATTACTAATTTTGTAAAAAGATTTCTGAAAGGAAGATACCTGATGACCACAGTTTAAAAAGTGACAACCAATCCCCAAGCAATTGCCATATAATATTAATAGCTTCTTGAAATGACTCATGATAAAAGCTGAGGAAAAATATTCAGGGAAGGTAAATCTGCATAAAGCTAAAGAAAGTAGATTTAATGGGAGAGTAGGTCGATTGTCGACCCTTGAGAATCCTGGTGATTGCCTTCCCTAATTTGCACTCTCTCAGTTAAGTGATCACAGACAAGTTATAAACCAGGTGTAGAGAGGGTCCTCACCATCCAACGGATAAATGGAAAAAATATTGGTGAGTATGCTTTATTTGCAAGACAGCATTGAGTTTCTTTGAACTCACCACTAGAGGATTGTTTCACTCTAAATTCCATGATGAATATAATAATAAATATTTTATTTTGCTTGCACTATGCCCACGAGAATTTTCAAACATCCTTTCAAGCATTCCAGTAACACTTCCTAATGCAGTATTTGGTGACAGGTATGAACACATACAGAATTCCTGGTTCTAGATAAAGGCTTCTAGCAATTGCATAGAAGTTTCATGGAATAACCTGATGCATAAAAAATCATACTTCAAAGCCTTAAACACCTTGTTGACTTCTTTCTTTCTTTCTTTCTTTCTTTCTTTCTTTCTTTCTTTCTTTCTTTTCTTTCTTTCTTTCTTTCTCTTTCTTTCTCTCTCTTTCTGTCTTCTTTCTTTCTTTTTCTTTCTTCCTTCTTTCCTTTCTTTTTCTTTCTTTTTCCTCCCTCCCTCCTTTCCCTCCCTCCCTCCCTCCTTCTCTCCTCCCTCCCTCCCTCCTTCTCTCCTCCCTCCCTCCCTCCTTTCCTTCCTTCCTTCCTTCCTTCCTTCCTTCCTTCCTTCCTTCCTTCCTTCCTTTATTTCTTTTCTTTTTCTTGACAGGATCTCACTCTGTCGCCCAGGCTAGAGTGCAGTAGCACTATCTCAGCTCACTGCAACCTCCACCTCCCAGGTTCAAGTGATTCTCCTGCCTCAGCCTCCCCAGCAGCTGGGACCACAGGCATGGGCCACCACGCCTGGCTATGTTTTCTATTTTTAGTAGAGATGAGGTTTCACCATCTTGCCCAGGCTGGTCTTGATCTCCTGGGCTCAAGCAATCCGGCTGCCTGGCCTCCCAAGGTGGTGGTACTACAGGAGTGAACCACAGCACCTGGCCCACACCTTGATACCTTACTTCTCATCAATCACAGGTAAATTTCTAAGTAAGGTGCTTAATAGTTAAATAAATGTGTAAACATCAGTTCATTCTTAGATATCTATATAATTTTGAAAAACAATTGAGCAAAAATAAAGGGAAAATATTTTGCAAGTATCTAAATAAATCAAGCCACAACTACCAAGAACAAAAACTGAATTATCCACAAAGGAACAAAAACCAAGCTTACAGCAGACTCTTTCTCTGCAATACAACTTTGTGCTCACAAATTTGATAATTCAGATAAATTGACCCATTCCTTGAAATACGCTAAATATTAAATACCAAAACTCACACAATGAGAGCTAGGTAATATGATTATCCCTATATCTATTAGATAAATTGAAATAATCCTTAATAACATTCTGAAAAATACAGCACCGGGACCAGATTATATCACTAGTGAATTCTACAAAACGTTTAAGGAATAAATGACACCAATTATCTGGAAACAATTTATTTATTTTTTCCAGAAAATAGAAGCAGAGGGAACACTTTCTAACTCATTCCATGAGGCCAGCCTTACCATAATATTCAAAAAGATATTACAAGAAAGAAAAACTACAGATCAATAGCTCTCATGAACATAGGCGCAAAAATCCTTAACAAAATATTAACCATTCAAATTTAACAATGTATAAAAAAGTTACAAACCATGACCAAGCTGGATTTATTCCAAGTACGCCAGGGTGGTTCAACATTTGAAAATCAATTAACATAATCTCCACTAACAGGTTAAAGAAGAAAAGTCATATGATTATATTAGTAGATACAGAAAAATCGTATGACAAATTTAATACCAATTCATGATAAAAAATTCTTACCAGAGGAGGAATAAAGGGAAACTTTCTCAACTTACTAGAGAACATCTTCAAAAATCCTACAGTTAACACTGTCCTTAATGGAGAGAAACTAGAAGCTTTGCCTCTAAGATCGGGAAAAAAAAGCAAAGCTGCTGCCTCTCACTACTCCTCTTCAAATTCATACTGGAAATCTTAGCTAAAGAAATAACACAAGAAAAGGAAATAAAAGGTATACTGATTCAGAATGAGGAAACAAAACTATTGTTGTTCTTCACAGAGGGCATGACAGTCTCTGCAGAAAATCCCAAAGAATCATCATCATCATTGCCAACAACAACAACAACACAAAACTTCAGGCACTGATAAGAGAATATTATAGCAAGAGTTCAGGTTATAATTAATGCATAAAAGTCAATTTATTTCTATATACCAGAAACGAACAATTGGAATTTGAAATTTAAAACGAAACAATCTATACTAGCACTAAAAAAGAAAATACGTGGGTAAAAATCTATCAAAATACGCAAAGAATCTAAATGAAGAAAACTACAAAACTCTGGTGAAAAAAATCAAAGATCTAAATAAATGGAGAGATATTCCATATTCATAGATAATAAGACTTAATATTAAGATGTCAGTTTTTTCCAACTTGATCTGTAGATTAAACACAATCCCAACCAAAAACTGAGCAAGTTATTTTGTGGATGTGGAAATTGACAAACTGATTCTCCAGTTTATATGAAAAGGCCAAAGATGTGACACAGTATTGAAGGAGAAGAACAAAGTTAGAGAACTGATACTACCTGACCTAGCCACATCCATTAATGGAACAGAGTAGAGAGTCCAGAAAAAGACCCACACAAATATAGTCAATTGATTCGTGACAAAGTTGCAAAGGCAATACAATGGAGGAAGGACAGTCTTGTCAACAAATGGTGCTGAAGTAGTTAGAAATACCCTCTCAAAACAATAAATCTAGACACAGACCTTATACTATTCATAAAAATAACTCAAAATGGATGATAGACCTAAATGTAAAACACAAAACTATAAACTTTCTAGAGAATAACACAGAAGAAAATCTAGGTGACCTTGTGGTTAGCAATGAGTTTTTAGATACAACACTAAAACCACAATCCAGAAAGAAATAACTAATAAGCTGGATTATATTAAAAATAAAAACTTTTCTGTGAAAGACACTTTTAAGAAACCACAGAACAAAAAACTTGGAGAAAATATTTGCAAACCACATATATGATAAAAGACTTGTATTCAAAATAAACAAAAACACTTTCTACTCAACAATGAGAAAAACAAACAACTCAATGAAGAAATGGGCAAAAATTTTAAAGAGACAACACATCATCAAAGAAGATACTGAGATGATTAGTAAGCACATGAAAAGAAGCTGTGCATAATATGTCATTAGGGAATTGTAAACAAGGACGTCAGTAAGGTAATATTATTTACCCATTAATGTAACTAAACTCCCAAAAACTGACAATACCAAATCCTGGCACGGTTGTAGAGCAACAGGAACTCTGATTCATTTCTAATAAAAATGGAAAGTGATACAGCTGCTTTGGAAGACATTTTGGCAGTTTCTTACAAACTACGCATAATTTTACAGCATGATCCTATACTCATGCTCCTAGATATTTACCCAATTAAATTGAAAACATACATCCACACAAAAACCTACATATGAACACCTACAGCAATTTTCTTCATAATGGCTGAAAACTGGAAGCAACCAAGATGCCCTTTGATAGCTAACTACATCAATAAACTTAGTTGCATACATACAATGGAATATTATTCAGTGATAAAAAGAAATGAACAATCAAGCCACCAAAAGACATGGAGGAACACAAAATGCACATTGCTAAGTGAAAGAAGTCAATCTGAAAAGGCTATCCACTGGCCAGGTGCGGTGGCTCACACCTATAATCCCAGCCCTTTGGGAGGCGAGGCAGGTGGATCACTTGAGGTCAGGAGTTCTAGACTACCCTGGCCAACAGGGAGAAACCCCTCTCTACTAAAAATACAAAAATTAGCCAGCGTGGTGGCACACCTGTAATCCCAGCTACTTGGGAGACTGAGGCAGGAGAATCTCTTGAACCTGGGAGGCGGAGGTTTCAGTGATCCAAGGTTGCACCACTGCACTCTAGCCTGGGTGACAGAACGAGACTCCATCTCAAAAAATAAAAAATAAATAAAAACATATATATATATATATAATGAAAAGGCTATATGTGGTATGATTTCAACTCTAAGACATTCCGTAACATATCAAATAGTAAAAGGATCAGTGGTTGCCAGGGGTTAGGAGAGAGAAAGGGATTGGTATGTAAAACACAGGGGATTTTTTAGGGTGATGATTCTATTCTGTATAATACTGTAATGGGAATACCTAACATTATGCATTTGTCACAATCCATAGGATGCACAAAATAAAGAGTGAAACTTAATGTAAACTATGGACTTTAGTTAACAACATTGTAACAATATTGGTTCATTAACTGTAAAAGTGTATCACAGTAATACAAGATGTTGATAGGAGAAGCTGGGAGGGAGCAGGTATACAGGAACTCTGTAGTATTTTTCTTAATTTTTCTCAAAGTCTACAACAATTTAATTTTTTGGCTTGATTTTTCTGTAAATCTAAAACTCTTCTATAAAGTCTGTTTATTTAAAAATAACATATATTTGAAAATATTATCTTTTTTAAATATTAAAAGACATTCAAAATGGCAAAAAGACAAAAATAAAACAAAATCTTCCAAAAAAGAGAATCCCATGTCTAAATCGTTTTACTCACAAATTCCAGTAAACATTTAAGATATAACTCCAATTTTATACTGTCTCATCCATAAAATAGGAGTGATTGCTTCTCATCTCACTTTATGAACCTGCATTACTCTGACACCAAAACCAGATAAAAACATTACAAGAAAATAAATCAACACGTATCCCTTCTGAATATAGACACAAAGATTCTCAAAAGAATATTAGCAAATCAAACCCAGCAGTGTGTAAAAAGGACAATACGTGACAGCCAAGTCAGATTTTTCTGGAGAATGCAAGGCTGTTTCAACATCAAAAATCAAAATAATCCAGCATATTATCAAAATGATGGAAAAAACACAATCACATCAATAGATACAAAAAAAAATAGAGAAAAACACAACATCCATTCCTCATAAAAATTCTCACCTAACTAGGAAGAGGTGGTAATTTTCTTAATCTGATGAAGGACATACACAGCTAACACACTTAATGGTAAAAGACCAAATGCTTTTGCTGTAAGATCAGGTACAAGGCAAGGATGTCTCCTCTCATCACTCCAATTCAGCATCATGCAGGACATGTTAGCTAGCTCAACGAGGAAAGAAAAAGAAATAAAAGGCATACAGATGGAAATGAAGAAGAACAAGAACAAGTATCTCACTTTGCAAACCCTATTACTGTGTATATCAGCGATTTTCAGCCAGAGAGATTTTGCTCTACAAGGGGCATCCTCCAGAGACGTTTTTGGTTGTCACAATTTGAGAGGTGGGGCAGTGGGGAAGGGGGATATGATACTGACTTTTAGTGAGTAGAGGCCAAGGATGCTGCCTCACATTTTACAATGCACATAACACAGTCAATTCTCCCCCCTGGACAAAGAATGATCTGGCCCAAAATGGAAGCAGGTCTGAGGTTGAGAAATCCTGGTCTACACAGAAACGCCAAGGAAACAATGTCAAAGCTCCTAGAAAGCTCCTGGGTAATTGGACAAGTCAGAGAATAAAAGGCCAATATAAATATTAATGGTAATTATGTTTCCATATATTAGGCATAAAAAAAGAATGAATAGTGTTAATTTATGACTCGTGTTCTTGTTCTGCCATATTCACTCTGCTATAAGAATGTGGGGTGAGATGAAAAGAACTAACTCTTTATGTGCCAGGTGCTTTATTTGTGTTTTATCATTTCAATGTTCTGAATTTTACAAGTGAAAAAATAAACTTGGTAAAATATCTTGTTCAAGTCACACTATCAGTTATGGTAAATCCAAGCTTTGAATTGAGGCATTTCAGACATAAAAGCTTTCAATCTTTACTATGTAATAATTCCTGCAATGTTAAAATCTACTCTAACAAATTCACAGGTTAGAAAATACCTTGTAAACTCTTCAGCTACAAATATGTTTTATTCACTATTATTAAGATATTAGTAAGTTAATACATTGATTTCTTTTTTTTTTTTTTTTTTTTTTTTTTTTTTTTTTTGAGACGGAGTCTTGCTCTATCACCCAGGCTGGAATGCCGTGGCGGGATCTCAGCTCACTGCAAGCTCCTCCTCCCGGGTTTACGCCATTCTCCTGCCTCAGCCTCCCGAGTAGCTGGGACTACAGGCGCCCGCCACCTCGCCTGGCTAGTTTTTTTTTTTTTTTTTTTTTTTTTTGTTTTTTTTTTTTTTTTTTTTTTTTTTTATTTTTTAGTAGAGACGGGGTTTCACCGTGTTAGCCGGATGGTCGATCTCCTGACCTCGTGATCCGCCCGTCTCAGCCTCCCAAAGTGCTGGGATTACAGGCTTGAGTCACCGCGCCCGGCCAATACATTAATTTCTTAAGGTGCTTTTTCTTCAATGTTAAATTTTAAAACAATGTCTTTAAATGTAATTATACTAGGGTTTATTCAAATCTCATCTATAAAATACTTAAACAATTTATGCTTGATTCCCTACCTTTCCTTTCATGAAAGAGATTTGGTCGAAGTAATGCCAATGTCTTTTCTAATTTCATGCTTTTCGTTTTTATAAAATCAGGGAAGAAAGTTTCCATGAACTTAGAAACATTAGTTGCATTCTCTTCAATGTCACAAAACTGAGCTACATGCTGTCTTTCCAGATATTCTTGTAAACTGTCAAAATCCAAAATACAATTTAAGATTATTGTAAACTGAAGTTTATAACCATGCCAACAAATTAAAACTGATAATATGTTCATAAACTACTAGAAGTTTAATAAAACAAAATTAAATTCCATATAAAGATAAATTGCATCTCCCTATTATATCCAAAAATATACTTAATTCAACTTTTTATTGAGCCCACTATAAAAATTACTTACATGATATCATCTATGTTTGACTTTATGAGAGAATAAACAAAGATCAAAATAAAATTTTGTGTCTTTAAGGAAAAATTTTTCTTTTCCCTATGTAGAACTTTCCAGATAGTTTTTAATTTTCTTTTTAATCTTGTCTTTGAACTAAAGGTTATCTAAAAGTGCATTTAATATTTTCAAATGAAAATTGTCAGTTACTTTTTAATTGTTTATTTCCAATTTTATTGGATTATAATCAGAAAAATATGTGTGGTAAAATTTTGATTAAAAATGTGTTGAGGTATTCTTTGTATAAAAGAAAAAATTATAACGTGTAAGGTTGTATATATGTTTATGTTTCATATATTATAGATAATTTATCTATCTATATATACATATATATACACACACACACACACATATATATGGGGTTTTTTTTTGTTTTTTTTTTTTGTTTTTTTTGAGACGGAATCTCACTCTGTCACCAGACTGTAGTGCAGTGGTGCAATCTCGGCTCACTGCTACCTCTGCCTCCCAAGTTCAAGCGATTCCCCTGCCTCAGCCTCCTGAGTAGCTAGAACTACAGGCACGCGCCACCAGCCCAGCTAATATTTTTTTTTGTATTTTCGTAGAGATGGAGTTTCACCATGTTGCCCAGGATGGTCTCGATCTCCTGACCTTGTGATCAGCCCGTATCGGCCTCCCAAAGTGCTGGGATTACAGGAGTGAGCCACCGTGCCCGGCCAATTTATTATATATTATTTATGGATTATATATTTTTAATTCCTCTACATCCTTACTTATTCTCGTCTGCTAGCAGGTATTTTTTCCAGTTCTCCTTATTTTTCCAGTATTTCCCTCCTTATGTACTTAGCTGTTATGTTGGTGGGGGCACAATTTTTTCTTTTTTTGGTTGCTATATTGTCATAAATGTTGCCTTCTACATCATGTCTTTCTTTATCAAATTTAGCAATTTTAATGATCGATGTTAATACTTTATTTTTCCTGGCTATTTTTTGGCCATCCCTTTATTTTCATCTTTTTTTTCTAAACAGAATATAGATGAGTAAAGTTGTTTAAATTTTTTATTTTGAAAAACATTAAATTAATAGAAAAGTTGCAAGACTAGGACAAAGAACTCCCATTTATACCCTTCATCTAGGTTCACCAACTGTTAACACTGTCCCGTATTTGTTCTCTCCATCTCCTGCTTTCATCTCCCAATGTGTGTTGAGGGTTTGGGGGGCTGTGCAGATCCATTTGAGAGTAAGCTGCAGATATTTTAACAATTCACCTCTAAATACTTCAGGAAATATTATATTGCTACAAAACTATTACCTCATAAACAGTCTATATTCAATTTTCACTAATTTTCTAATATAATCTTATCTATAGTAATTTTTTATATTAATCCATGATTATATATTGCAAGCAGTTGTCCCGTCTCCTTAGTTTGCTTTTATCTCCAACAGTGACTCCACCTCTTTTGTCTTTCATGATACTGATATGTTGAAGAGTCCAGGCCAGTTGTTTGTATACTTCCCTTCATTTTAGATGGTTTCTAATTATTGGATGGCCCAGTAGTTTCCTTTTACATTCCGGTTATAAATCTTTGGTAGGAAAACTACCTTTGTGAGCCTGTGTCCTTCTTGGTCCATTACTTGCTCCATCATATAGGAGGTGTATGATGTCAGTTTTTCCCATTATTGGTGATATTAATTAGTTGATATCCCCCATTGCCTCTACTGAAAAGCTACAATTATCCCCTTATAATTAATAAGTCATCTCTGAGGACATTATGTGAAATTGTGTATGTATTTTTCACACAATATTTTAAAACTCAATGATGATTCTTGTGCCCATCATTAATATGGTGGTTTTTAATTTAGTTTATTTTTTTAACCTTTACCTAGTAATCTCTATATGTGATGGGAAAACTAACCTTTTCATAGTTAGCCTAATAGCCATATTCTTGACTTTATTTTTTTCATCTTACTTTATCTAGATTATTTATTTTAAATTGAGATTTCTTCTTTTTTCCCCTATTTTGCTGGTCTGAGCAAGCTGCTATTCATTTCATGTTTTTCCCTTGTGAATGTGGAAGTTCTACTATACTTATCCACTGCACTAATGTTTACTGTCTTTTTCCGGCCCCTGTTGTCAGATGCGTATGTCCCAAATATTTCTTGCGTTCTGACACACTACCTCCCAATTTTAATACTCCAGTTATACCCTTTCTGCAAATAAGAACCTCAAAATACAACTGTCAAAATACTACCTTCTTGATCTTTAAACCACATTGCCACATACACCCAGAAACTTCTAGGTTTTGTTGAGATAATTTAGAATCTAGAAGAATTTTCCTCTATTTCTAGAGTCTTTCATCAGCTGTTATATTATAAAACCCAGAATTATGGACTGTATGTGTCTGTGTGTGTGTTCAGAGATTCCAAGTTTCGCTGATAAGAATTGTTTTTCTTTTTTTTTCCTCCCATATTTTTGATTTGGTTAAGTATATCCTCACGTATTTTCCACAGGAGTATATAGGTGATATACTGCTAAGTATGTCCTTGAAGATCTTCATTTGCTCTACCAGGTAAATATCTTAGCTTTGTAAGAATGCAGAGGTTGCAGTCTTTTTCTTCCAGTAGTCCTAAAATGAGCCTTATGGCAGTCAGGTATTCTTCCCTTGTAACTTATTCTCAATTGCTGCCAAGTATGCAGTTGGTGGAAGAGATCCACCTAAAGTGCAAGTGCAATTTTAAACCAGTAATAAAACCAATTAAAAGTCTGGTTGCTTTTTATCAGCACCATGTACCAGCACTCCTAAACATTAATGATAATGCTCCTATGTACTCTTGGAGTTCGCACATATTCATTACTTATCCTTTCGTAAGTAGTGTACTATACACGGTGCTCTACATAGAAGCAATCCCAAAACAACAAAGCTATTGGCAGTATTGCAATTTATGTAATGTACTGTAAAATGGGAATTTCACCTGTCTGTTTCTATTAAACATAGAGTGGAGATCAATTTTCAGAACATCATGGACAAATCTTCAAAAATTAAGACTTTCAAAAAGCAAAATCTGGACTTCATTTCTGTGACAGATTAATATATACAGGCATACATGTATTTTATTGATAAAAACATTAATTAAATAATCTATCACTTTTTTCCTTTGGGACATATATACTCACATATTTATATATTCAAAAGTCCATAAAAGACTATTTTCTTTTCTTTCCTTTTTTTTTTTTTTTTTTTTTTTTGAGACAAAGTCTCACTCAGTCACCCAGGCTGGAGTGCAGTGGCACGATTTTGGCTCACTACAATCTCCGCCTCCTGGGCTCAAGCAATTCTCCTGCCTCAGCCTCCAAAGTAGCTGGGACTATAGGCATGGGTCACCAGGCCTGGCTAATTTTTGTATTTTTAGTAGAGATGGGGTTTTACCATGTTGGCCAGGCTGGTCTCGAGCTCCTGAACTCAAATGCTAGGATTACAGGCATGAGCCACAGCATCTGGCCCATAAAAGACTATTTTCACTGTCTGTAATTTTATTCTAGCATAATTGTTTGCTTCATTCAGTAACTAGTACTTAAAAATAATTTCGTCATACAGAGGAAGAGGATGTTAGGAAGATGATCTGCTCTGGGTTTCAAACATATGAAGTAAACAATTGCTTATTCTGTCTGTCTGGAAACAATGTGCAGTGTTTCTTCCCAGGATGTTCCTATATTTGTGTGTGGGGTGGGGGTGGGGTGGCATCAGCTGAGGGTGGACTATTGTAAGCCGTTGCAATTGGCAGACAAATGCATTTATTCTGGGAAAACATTTCCCCCATTATTTGTTGAATTACAGTTTGTCCGTCTGTTCTCTGTGTGGAGTTTCTCATTAGCACATTGGTCCCCTCAGTATATTATCCAGATTGCAGACTTCTGCTCTCATAATATCTAATTTTTTGTGTGTACTTTCAGCTATTTCTTGCATCTGACTTTCCATGTCATTGAGTCTCAAACAATGATCATACCCACTAATTATCCACTGGACTTACAATTCAAATCACAATTTGTATAATTCAAATTTGAAAGGCTGTTTAAATGTATACCTAGCAACTGAATCTCAAGCCCTATTTTTATTGCTATTTTATTTAAGGATTTTTCTGTCTCTAAGCAGATCTTTTTCACTAGACTTGTGTTGTGATTTTTGTATAGGCCTTCCTTTCTCTGGCTGCCAATCTCCCTTAGACAGGTAGTCATTTTTCCTTGTTGGCTCAGGGGGGCTCAGGTCTGATTTTTGATGTAAGTGTTGGAAACCCTGTAGTTGGAAGGCAAGATGACCTCTAGGCTACAAGCTTGCGCTGTAGAAGACAGTGGGTTGTTACTCTTCTGCAGGGCCAATCTGGAAAGGTACCCAGAGAGCTAGCTAGGACAAGGAATTCGATAATTCTACTCAGTTCCATCCTGGCCCTTTAAGAGTCAGGAAGTCGGGCCGGGCGCGGTAGCTCATGCCTGTAATCCCAGCACTTTGGGAGGTCGAGGTGGGTGGAGCACAAGGTCAGGAGTTCGAGACCAGCCTGGCCAATAAGGTGAAACCCCCGTGTCTACTGAAAATACAAAAAAGTTAGCCGGGCTTGGTGGCGCATGCCTGTAATCCCAGCTAATCGGGAGGCTGAGGCAGGAGAATTGCTTGAACCCGGGAAGCGGAGGTTGCAGTAAGCTGAGATCACGCCACTACACTCCAGCCTGGGTGACACAGCGAGACTCCGTCTCAAAAAAAAAAAAAAAAAAAAAAAAAAAATAGCCTAGGCCGGGCGCGGTGGCTCAAGCCTGTAATCCCAGCACTTTGGGAGGCCGAGACGGGCGGATCACGAGGTCAGGAGATCGAGACCATCCTGGCTAACACGGTGAAACCCATCTCTACTAAAAAAAATACAAAAAACTAGCCGGGCGTGGTTGCAGGTACCTGTAGTCCCAGCTACCCGGGAGGCTGAGGCAGGAGAATGGCATAAACCCGGGAGGCGGAGCTTGCAGTGAGCTGAGATCCGGCCACTACACTCCAGCCTGGGCGACAGAGCGAGACTCCATCTCAAAAAAAAAAAAAAAAAAAAAAAGGCAGGAAGTCTCAGTGAAGTCCACAAGTCTGTTATTCTCAGGTCTGTGGCTGTCTGCAGGTCCTTGTTTTCTGGGGAGCTCAGGAGCTCCTCAAACTCACAGTGGAGAAAACACCACACCACCCTCACCTTCTCCTGCCCCGGGGACCTGAACAGAGCTCCAGAATTCACTGATAGCCAGCTGCTCATCAGTTCAGCTTCCCTTTGACTCGGAGAGGAAAGAAAGCTTTGCAGATGGGAGTAGAGTCAGGGTATAGAATTCAGACTGCCCTGATCCCAGAAACACCTTTAGGGATTATTTTAGGAATTGTATCTACTATGTTTAATTTAAATGAGAATACCATAAAAGAAAAAATTAAGTTCCCTATAGCTATTACAGTTATAGGGACAAATAGAGAGGCTACTGAGAAGAGAATAGATATTTTCTAAGGACAGAGGAATACAATATAGTGGAGGTGGTTGGAAATGTCACCTTCACTCTGTCATAAAGACTTAAAACAGAAAGTGACCTCAGAGGTCATCATCTAATTCTTCCCCATCTTCGTATCTCTAGGATTTGGCATATAGTGGGACTTTAATAAATACTAGATGAATGAATCAACACATAACAGAATAAGTGAATGAATGAGAAGACTCGGCCAGTTACTACGTGTGTGACTCTGAGCAATGTAGCTAATGGAACCACACCTTCCTGATCTGTAGAAAGACTGGAAAGCAAAGATAAATGACACTATTCTTTGATTTCTTAAAACAGGCTGATTAAAGAGACAGACATGTAAATAATGTAATAAAAAGCCATCATGAAGGAAGCTGGAATGTGAACGACAAACGAGGGTACCTCTGCCCTGTTTCCCTGGCTCTTCTCCATCCTTCTGCAGCCACTGGAGCAGGGAGACCATCAGTGGCATGGAGAGAGTCTCCCCACACCATGTGAATTCATAAGCTGTGAAGTGTTTGTCTCCATAGGAATAACCAGCCAACAAAGCCCTGGGGCTCTGCTGCTCTGTACACAGAGGGGTCATGTGCATGGGAGGGGTCACCAATCACTCCCAGTTCAATTGCTCTGCTTTTAACTTCTCTCCTGTCTCACCCTCTCCATCCCCCCCACCCAGAGAGGAGAGTGAGCAGGCTGGGAGACAGGGGAGAGGGGGCAATAAAGAGTGAAAGTGAACAACTGAATAAATTACTCATGAGAGTTTTTTGTCCTTATTCCTTTAGATTCTGGACATACTTGAAAGATGTCACATGGAAGTGACAGTGCCTTTCAGGCCCTCCCTCCAAAACAAGAGCTGTGAAAACAAGAACAAGCACTATAAGGGCCAGGGGAAAGCTTCCCCTCTGTCCTCTCAAGTTTCGCTGAAAAACCAACAGGCATCAACAACAAAAAGTAGCTTAGCTGGAGAAAAAGCAGACAAATTTGATTAACATGTACACAGTGAGAACCACAGAGTGAGTACCCACCCCCCAACGAGGTTCAGAAGCTTAAAGACCAAGCTTGTCCGACCTGCAGCCCGCTGGCTGCATGAGGCCCAGGAAGGCTTTGAATGTGGCCCAACACAAATTGGTAAACATTTTTTTTTTTTTTTTTGAGATGGAGTCTCACTCTGTTGCCCTGGCTGGAGTGCGATGGTGCAATCTCGGCTCACGGCAACCTCCACCTCCCGGGTTCAAGCGATTCTCCTGCCTCAGCCTCCTGAGTAGCTGGGACTACAGGCATGCACCACCACGCCTGCCTAATTTTTGTATTTTTGGTAGAGACGGGGTTTCACCATGTTGGTCAGGCTGGTCTCGATCTCCTGACCTCGTGATCCACTCGCCTCAGCCTCTCAAAGTGCTAGGATTACAGGCATAAGCCACCGCACCCAGCTCAAATTGGTAAACTTTTTAAAACATTGTGATTTTTTTTTGCAAGTATTTTTTTTTTAAGCTCATCAGCTATCGTTAGTGTTAGTGTGTTTTATGTGTGGCCCAAGACAATTCTTCTTCTTCCAGTGTGGCCCAGAGAAGCCAAAAGATTGAACACCCATTATAAACCATCTGGCAAAACAGGCAATGGGAGTGGGGAGAATTCTGCTGAGGGGCAATAAAGGATGACTAGGGAGAATGAATGGACCAACGCACAGAAATTAACTTGTACACTATCTCCGTGCAGATGTGGTTACATTTTTGGTCTTATAGGGAGGGGAAGAAAAACAGTTGTTCTCCTTGTCGGATCTGTGGATTTTAGGCAGATAAAAGAACTTCAGCTTCATCCTGTGCTTTGAGAGAGACAGCTGGCCGGGAGTGCTGGGGCAAGTCAGAGAGATTGTGAAGCTTTTTCAGTTCAGCAGGTCAAAGTGCCATATTTTGGGTATCAGTTTCTGAGCCCCAGCACACCAAACAAGCATGCTCCATGCTGTCCCATGCTGTCTGCTGTGGCCAGCTTGGGATAAACATGGGCCAAAGGCACATGGGGACTCTAAGTTTAGAAAGGAAATACTGCAGACTGTGCCAGAGCAAGATGTACACATTTCATGTACACTCTGACCTTGGCCCCTACAGTGCTTGCTCTTGTTCTGGAGGGAGAGCTGCTGGCACTTCCTTCTGACATGCCCATTAACATGCCGAAATTGTTCATGGTGTCATGTGAGTATTGAACAATGGGAGCTTCTCAAAGTTGGATGTAAAGGTTTACTACCTAAACAATAGCCCCATGGAATGATGACTTTATTCATTACATTAATGAGTGCTTCATAGAACGCTTTTTGTTTTTTGAATGGCTTAAAAATTCTAGGATAAAATGTGGTATCTTTTTAAACTTGACACACCCTACCCAACAAACCTTCCCTCGGCCCACTCATTATTATTTTCCCTTAAAACCCTGAAAGTAACTGCTACTGTTTACAAAGCTCCTTGACAACAGGATTTACTTTATGAGTTCCTTTATCCTGCATACAATTTGGAACTAATGATATTAGGATCTCCCACTTCCTGAAAATATGGCATCATTGGGAGCCAACAGAGGTAGGCACCCAAGAAAAGCCACTACAATTCATTAATAAGACAAGAAGGAATAACAAGGAATATTCTGGAGATTCTCCATCAGAAAATGCAATGGAGATGGGCTGCCAAGCACAGGGAGACACATCCCAGGAAGCCTCAAGGCTCAGATACTCTTAAGTATGTTCTTGCTCACCTGATTTTCTTTCCGGTGCAGCCTGACAACTGCTGTGTTACACTCTCCATTCTCTGAGTCTTCAGAGGAATAACAGGCACAAACAGCAGCACATGAAACCAACGCTCTACAAATTATTTACATCCATTTTCTAATATTTTAAAATCCATCAACAAAAAATACACAACCATTTTGTTCTCAGTAATTTGTAACCACAAACCATCTAAAGTAAAAGTTCATGTTTCATGTTTTTAGGGCACCGGGAAGCTGGAAGGGGAAGGTGGGGAGATGGGAGAGGAGACTGAGTTGGGAAGGGTTATACATGGTTCCAATACACCCTTCAAGCCCCAGCCCTTGTGGCCAGACTGGTGTACCCAGCTTTAGGAAAACAAACGGGGAAAAGGCCTCCCTTTCTAATGGTCTTGACATAAACTTTCAGGGTAGTCACAGTGAGGGGAGCAAAGATCGCCTGAGGGCTACCAAGCTGACTATCCAGAGGCCAAACTCCTTATGTGAGGAATTTAGAAGTAACTAGACTTCCCTATTATTTAAAGCCAGCATCTGGTATCAGGCTTAAAAAAAATTATAAGGAACTAGAATTTCTACACATCTCCGGAATGCGTGTATGTTCAAACTCATTGGGCAACCCTTGCTGACATCAAGGCATAAACATGTCTATAAGTGCAATTATTTGTCATGACCTGTGTGGCTAATAAGGTCCAAATTACCCTTAAGCTCCAGCTTTAAAGTCCATAAATATCCCTAAAGAAAAATCCACCAAGGCGAGCTCAGTCCTCTCTTACTGAGGAGCCCTGCTGGACTCTTCTGCAGTCCTCTTTCTACCTAACAAAACTTTCCTTTCAAACCTACACCGTCACCTCTAAATTCTTACTACCCTACAACCCACGAGCCAACTACTTTTTCCGATGCCAGGTATCTGACACTTGACCCGGCACACAGCTCTTCTGAATATACAGTATGTTAGGTTGACTGGAAGAAATACTTATGCCTTTAACATAAAAACATTTGCCCTTACGTATTGAGGTGCCTACATGACGCTTCATTACCCAATAACACATTGCAAGTGACACAATTCCTGGTCTTGAGCTATACCTGTCTCGTTTCTTCTTCATCATTCCAGGTGTAACCTTGGCTTCAATCTCACATTGATCCTCAGATGGTTTGTTAGGTGCCGTGTCAGGCTGTGGTTCAGTTTCTTCAGGGGGAGTATTGTGTTTACTTCCTTGAGATACAACTAGAATATAACTTAAGCCACTTGTCATAAAAGAGACAAACTCTTCGAAGTCAGGCTACAAAATAAAATGATAAACTGTTTCCTTCAGGCTCCTGAAATGGATGGACTAAAATGGTGGTCGCTACCCAAATCAAATGAAATCTTCCCCCTCCATGGTCCCTGGGCAAGGGAATGTTACTCTTATAAATCTCTGTTAACAATACATTTTTATGTTTGGGTTTTTTTTTTGGTTTTTTATTGAAAAATAATTGTATATATTCATGGGGGACATAGTGATGGTTCAATAAAGAAAATGTATAATAACCAGAGCAGGGTAATTTTGTATCCTTCGAAAAATATATCTCTTGGACCCCAAAATCACTAAGCCAAAGGGAAAAGTCAAGCTGGGAACTCCACTGGGCAAATCTGCCTCTCATTTTATTCCTAAATAAGATCGCTACAGAGATTAAAAAAAAAAAAAAAAAAGCTACATACCTCCCTCATAATTTGTCCACAAGGAAATTCCTTGTGGGCCTCAAGATCTTTACCCTAAAACAGTTCTGTTGGATTTCACCCTGGCAATGTAAATTGATAATTGATAGCTTATCTTCACAGGTGGGGGACAGAGGACAGACAGAGCCGAAAGTCATCCCTCTGCTCACCTGAGACAAATGCACATCTGATGGCTTCCTCTGCTCAGTTGTTTATGTAAAAATGCAGATTCACTAAGCGAGACTAAGGCATAAGTGACTATTCCTCTATGGCATCTCGCATGTAAATCGTGTGTTCAGTGAAAGGCTCATCAGAGACTCAGAAGAATGCAATTGTTTGTCTCTTACCTACCTATAACCTGGAAGCATCGCACCCCACAACTCTGCTTCATGTTGCCCCACCTCTCCGGAAGAACCAGTGTACATATTACACACACTGACTGATGTCTCATGTCTCCCTAAAATGTATAAAATCAAGCTGTGCCCTGACCACCTTGGGAACATGTCATCAGGGCCTCCTGAGGCTGTGTCATAGGTGTGTCCTTAACCTTGGCAAAATAAACTTTCTAAATTGATTGCAACCTGTCTCAGATAGTTTTAGTTCACACCTTTAGCAAATCTTTCCCTATTCCTTCCCAGCTACTAGTCTCCTACATTTTTAAGTGGTAGAAGTTCAAAGCTAGTTGGAATTGATCTTAAAGATAACCTAACAACATTCCCAAATTTTAGGATGTTTCCAAGTCATCTAGGGGGCTTGTTAAGACACATTTTTCTGGAACCCAATCCTAGAGTTTCTGATTTAGCATGTCTGAGGTGGGGCCCAGGAATTGGATTTTCTCAGAAGTTTACAGTTAATGTCTATGCAGTTGGCGTAACCCTTTCTTTCTACACAGGTGGAAGCTGGGGCCAACAGAGATGGCGTGAGTGGTGCAGTCAGTTCCACAAAGTATTGTCCAGTAGAACGGTCTGTGATGAGGTACATGCTCTCTGCCCTTTCCAACACAGTAGCCACATGTGGATTCGAACACTTAAAATGTGGCTAGTGCAACTGAGACTTCATATTTTTAATGTAATTTAACCTTAATGAATTTAAATTCAAATGATCACATGTATCTAGTAGCTACCATATTGGACAGTACATTTCTAGAAGTGAGGTCTCCTGACTCCCAAGCCAGTACACTTTCTAATACACAGCACTGCCTTTATTATATTACATCCCCAGACAAAAAAGTGTTGGTGGGGCAGGGAGGTGGCATGAGTGGGGCAATTAGGGTAGGGACAGCCTGAGAGAAATGCCTTTAGGTAAAGAAAAGATTAAAGCAGTCTTGTGAAGCTGATGTCAGAGCCTTCAACCCAGAATAAAAATCAACAGGAAAGGACTAGATATTCACTTCCAGAGGACTGATGCAGGGGCCTTTGAAAGACATGACATAAAGAGGTCTTCATGTCAACAAAACACAATCAGACCATCCAGTTTTGCTTGGCAGTCACTATTTCTACCGAAGATTTTTTCAGAGCCGCTATCATTGGCATCTCCATGATATGGACACCAACAGGGACACCAGAAGTTATTTTAGTTGTTCAGACTTACCAATTTGCTTTTCTGTAATAAAGATTTAAAGCTTATAGAGGTCACTGTATTTAAACACATAGAGGATTTTTTTCTTTTTAACTTTCATACCTGGTCTGCTATTCGACTATAGAAGTTGACAACTTGTTCTTCAGTGAACACTGTCTTATGCTCTGCTTCTATGATAAATCCTGCTGTGGTAATCTTCAATTAGAGAGTAAGGTCAAATCCAAGTGTTGTGGGATCACATGTAAAACAAGTTAAGTTTGTTTTCTGGGCTTAACAAACCACCAGCTTTCAATGCATTTTCTATAAGAACCTCAGCAAAATCTATGGGACACTTGGTTTGAAGTGGCTCAAAAATATACAAACTTTAAGATTTGACTGCCCTGCTGGATTTCAGACTTGCATGGGGCCCATAGCCCCTTCATTTTGGCTAATTTCTCTCACTTGGAATGGCTATATTGACCCAATACCTGCACCCCTACCCCTATTGTATCTAGGAAGTAACTAACTTGCTTTTTATTTAACTGGCTCATAGGCAGAAGGGACTTGCCTTGTCTCAGATGAGATGCTGAACTGTGAACTTTTGTGTTAATGCTGAAATGAGTTAAGACTTCGGAGGACTATTGAGAAACCATGATTGGTTTTTGAAATGTGAGGACATGACATTTGGGAGGGGCCAGGAGCAGAATGATATGGTTTGGCTCTGTCCCCACCGAAATCTCATCTTGAATTTTAAACTCCTACAATTCCCACGTGTTGTAGGAGGAATCCAGTGGGAGGTGACTGAACTATGGGGGCGGGTCTTTCCTGCACTATTCTCATGTTAGTGAATGAGTCTCATGAGATCTGATGGCTTTAAAAATGGAAGATTTCTTGCACAAGTTCTCTTTGCCTGCTGCCATCCATGTAAGATGTGACTTGCTCCTCCTTGCCTTCTGCCATGATCGTGAAGCCTCCCCAGCCATGTGGAACTGTAAGTCCAATAAACCTCTTTCTTTTGTAAATTGCCCAATCTCAGATATGTCTTTATCAGCAGCATGAAAACAGACTAATATACAATCTAGTATAAGAACTATACTTTTTTAAATTTTACATAGGACACTGGTAGAGTAGGATCATTTACAGAAGGATGCATGAATAGATCGAGCCTTGTAAAGACATAAAGAACTCAAAGCCTTCAGAGGTAACTAGCACCAGTAGTGCATTTTTGTTATATTTCACTCTAAATGATAAGTTTGTCTTCAAACTGACGATTAAGAGGTTGTTATTTTGCAATTAATTTAATCATAGTTGGAAAATATTACTTACTTTTCTTTTAATTTCTAGACCTTTTCCACTAATCACAGCATCCGGTTTGATAATAGCAATACTGAATAAGTCCTCTAGAAAAAAAATTAGAAGAAGACAGAATTTCATTTTCTTGGCACAAAGTCTGGATAATGAAGGATCTGGCAATTAGCAATGTAAGTTTCTAACGATCAGTGAGTTGTTGCCCATTGATAGCTGTGTATCTTATTATGGCATTTCAACTACCAGAGGGTTCCTACTTAGAATGAAAAGGCAGTTCCTATATTTCCATGCAGGAGAAACATTCACAAGAGTTTTTAATCAAGAGGAAACAAAACTTGAGTAGGTAGGCCCTGGCGGTTTGAATGCAATTCCCATGTGTAAGAAGCACACACAGGATCCATTCAGCACAGTACCACCAGTGAGTGAAGTTTTAACTGTGAATCATGCAAGTAAACATCACCAACGGATTCATCTATGAATGTACCGACATTCTTATAATGAACTTTTAGTGTAAGATAACTCATTTGGTTGTGGCTGTTTGCCTCTGCTCCCTCCAGAATATGAAGACATACACCCCGCTACCCCAACGCAGATCATCTAGTGAAGGCGTGAAATTGTTAACTGCAAAGTAAACCAAGAGTATGGGTCATCAAGGAAGAAATTATCATCACACATTTTTGGAAGATGGTAAAGGATGAAGTAGGAAGCTGCTGTCCAGATTAGTAACAGGAGACAGGAATCCATTGTCCTGGGTAAGCTCTGAAAGGCTCCAGGCCCAGAACCAAAGGTAAGGCAAGTGAGGAAAAGAGGGTGCTTTTTAATAGCTGAGTCTTGCAAGGCACAAAATCATCATTTATCTGAACAATTCCTCATTAATAAACATGGATTTTGTTACCAGTGTTTAGCTGGAACAAGTGATGCCCTGATGAACACCCATGTACAGAAAACCCTTGGATTACTTTGAAGTAAATTTACTTACGAACACTTTCATATGGTGATTCCTCACTAACTTCTGAATCTGAGTCTACTAATGGAATTTCAGGATGCTATGAAAAAGAAATGCAATGCAAAGAGAACACAGTTATGTTTTAAAATGATAGTGAGTGGGTTTTTAGAAATTTTGTGTCTAGTAAACATTTATAATTTAAGAAATAGAAAGTAAAGTGGAAGAGTTCCTGAACTTATCTGACATTACTGTCTCCAGCTTTCCACTGAAATAAAACAAGGGATGTTTTCAAATGGAAGGGGCAGGAATAATGCATATGTGCAATATGAAAAGGGTAGCAAACCTTAAATTTTTTTATTTTTTATTTATTTATTTTTTGAGTAGGAGTCTTGCTCTGTTGCCCAAGCTGGAGTACAGTGGTGCTATTTTGGCTCACTGTAATCTCTGCCTCCTGGGTTCAAGCAATTCTCCTGCCTCAGTCTCCCGAATAGCTGGGATTACAGGCACCTGCCACCATGCCAGGCTAATTTTTGTATTTTTAGTAGAGACGGGGTTTCACCATGTTGGCCAGGCTGGTCCCGATCTCCTGACCTCAAGTGATCCACCCATCTTGGCCTCCCAAAGTGCTGGGATTCTAGGCGTGAGCTACCGCACCCAGCCAAACCTTAAAATTTAATAAGAGCATGGGAGATAAGAACAAATCAGAAATTAATAAATAAGAAAACCGTAAACATATGATTATCATGTTAATGATCAAAGGAGCATTTGATAAGTGTGAAGATCTATTCTTGACCATTACTATCAGCAAATTTGGAACAAAAGGATATTTCCTTAACTTAAACAAAATCTTTCTAAACCAATAATCAATATCCTATTAAAGAGCAAAATACCAGAAGGACACAGGTTCCTAACTTACAGGGAAGCCATGAATATGCTTCTGTGATTCTGTGAACTATCCGAAAGGTTTCATTTTTATGTATATAAATATATATACACATGCATTGCCAAAATGCTTCCCAGAAAGGTTGCACCATTTACACACCTAGATAGTTACAAAATTAGGTTAAATAATTTAGGAAAACATCAAATAAAAGGTAATATACTTTTTAAAAATTAAAAGACATAAAGTACTCAAAGCCTTTAGAGGTACCTAGCACCAGTAGTGCATTTTGTTCTATTTCACTCTAAATGATAAGCTTGTCTTCAAACTGTTGTTAATCCAAAGTATTACCTGAGGTCGAGCCATTTCACCTGCTGCAATTTTTCTCTCCTCATTGATCAAATTAATAACTTTTTTATTAACAAGTGGTGCATTTGCACCCTGAATCTTTGCGATAATTTTGCCATTCTATAAGGGAAATGAAAACAGGAGGGGAACTTTCATTGCAGAACACATCAAGAATTAACACTTAAACTAGACTAAGTCATCCCTCCCTTCTACCCTGGTCTCATCCTCATGAATCCTCTTTGAGCTATGGTAATTAACCATTTTATAGTAAGGTCTTAATAATGTGAATGTTCTTGAGTTGATAAACTCAGCTCTTTGAGTTCTACCTCCAATTTGCATGTCCTCCAGCACCTTGCAGCAAATCATCCCCCTGCAGGAGCTCTCACCTGATGCAATCTCTCCTGAGGCATCCTTGCTTTAAAGTTGAACAATTCTGGATAGGCCTCCCAATGACATCCTCCCTAGTTATTTCTGACACCATGCCCCTTACACTCACCTTTCAACACCTGTTTACTAAGCATCTGTTTACTGGTGCTGTACCAGGCATAATGATATAAAATAATAGATCTGGTACCTGACCTAATTAGATTAAAAAAATTTAAAAGGCCCTAGTAAACACAAGCACGTGAAACAGCAACTTTAGTAGGTGCCACCAAGAGTGGTGCAAAGCCCTTGGAGCACCTATAAGGATGGATTTTGGTCAAAGAGATCAGGGAAGGTACTTTTCAATGTCAGGAAGTGATTCTTGGTTTAAAATATGAAAGATGGGTGAGAGCTAATTGGACAAAAAGGAGAAGGAAGAGCAAAAGGAATAACAGATACAAGGGTTCTAAAGCTGGAAGGAAAGATGGCAAGTGATAAGGCCAGGTGACGAAGTGAGGGGGAGCCTGGTGTGAGTTGAAACCCAGCACCCAGGGGAAGCCACACTGTGCACAGTGTGGCGGGCCAGAGATTCAGTCTTCATCCTAAATGCAGTCAGAATGTTTAAGCAGAGGCCATGGCCACTATTAAAATTGTTTGTAAACATTATTTCACCTACTGTGTGGAAAAAAAATGCTGGGGGGTGCAAAAGAAAATATTTGCGGGCAAGTTAGGAATCACGCTAGAGGTGGAGGTGGAGAAATGATGGTGGTGGAGATGGAAAGGATGGAAACAGGTAGATGAGTGTGACAGAAACTTGGGCAGTAAAATTGACAGGTCCAAGGTATGACTTGGATAGAATGTGATGTAAAGAGATGTCACCAAGGCGACTCTTCTGTTTCTCACTTGAAAACTGGATAAATTATAAATTATCACGTTACATGCCAAATTCGGAGACAATAGAAGAGAACTGTGTTTTGTGGGGAGGAAGATCTGGTATTGAATGAGTTTGCTGTGAGATGCTTTTTGAGAAAGCCAATAGGAGACGCCAAGACACCAACTGGAAAGGTGAGTGGAAAGCATAGGATTCAGTTGAAGATGTAAATGTGATTTATTGATATACATATGGTGATGATTGAAACTGTGTGTAGACAAAATTTTCAAAGGAGAGTGTATTGCCTGATAAAGTCAATATTTAATCATGGAATAAAGAAGGGTGAATTTCTCAAAGGGACAGAGGGAAGTGGCATCCAGGAAGGTGAAAGGAAAACCAAGTCACATAAGCCAAAAGAAGCAAATATTTTAAAAAGGAGAACATGGTCACCATATTCAATCCATTTAAGAGGTACAAATGATGACTACCTAACAATATCCATTGTACTTAGCACAGGCTGGTACTTGAATACATTAGCAACAGCAATTTTGATGGAATAATCAGAACTCAGGTCAAATGGATTAAGGAGTTAATGGGATGGAAAGAAAATAAGTAAAATTAAACATGAAAAGTCTTCTGACCAATTTAGCTATGAGGTGAAGACAAGAAAATGGTGAAGGCTAGAGAGGGATATGCTATCAGAAAGAAGTATTATATATTTTTTAAATTGAAAAGACTTAATCATATTCAAAAGCCAGTGAGAAGGATCCAGTTGAATAAGGTTTAAATGAAATCTGAAACTCCAGTTACCCTTTCCAACTAAAAAGTATCTTTCAACAATTCTGTGAACTATCTAATATCTCTTGAGGAAGGCTTCTGCTGAGACTAGCTGGAATGAATCTGTTGTCAGCTAAAAATGCTGACCCGTACAAAGGGACATTAAGGGAATATCTGAATAAAATGAGCATTGGGCTTGATGGTGTTTTTGTGATTACAGAATTCTATTCTTAAATTAATGATTATGAATGTGGAGCAATGGGCAGTCTGAGACATGATTGCAGAAGTGATTGGATGAAGTTTATTGGAAGAAAAGTTTATTAGCAGCCAGGAGGTCAAGAATTGAAAGGCCAGGTTATTGGGTGGGTTGTCAACGTGGATACTAAAGTCCTCAAGGTGATAGCAGGACTCAGGCTTGAGAGTAGACTTTGAACCACATGCCAAAGACTTCAGTCATCAATAGACCTGATTTGAAGGTCAGCAAATGACAAGAGTGAGATAGGGGAACAGGAGATTTAGCCATGTGAAACAGACCTCTAGTAATAGCAAAGAAAAGAAAGTTATTGAAGAACTAAGAAGTAAGGGAAATACCAACTCTATTCCACATTTTGAAATAAACAGTTATCACTTCTGGGCTGTGGAGAGAGTGTCCAAAGGAAGAAGGTAGAATTAAGGCAAGCCAAGGAAGTAAGACAAAAGCTCAGAGCCATGGTCAAAAATCTTAGGAAGTCATTTTAATTCCAGATGTCAGAGAGTGGAAAGGTTTGGGAAGCAGGGGAAGAGTTGGAGAACTGGGTGTGACAAAGAAGCATTAGAAGGATGGATGAAACATGGCTACAAAGGAGGGTGGACTTAAACTCTGGGCACTGATTGCAGGGATTAGAGAACACGGATTGGATGATCCACTTAAGGAGAGTGGGGCTGGGTCTACTGGTCAGACTGGACTAGCTGTCGGGGTGATGGCCCAATTAGTCTGTTTTGCATTGTTATCAAGGAGTACATGAACCTGGGAACTTTGTAAAAAAAAGTTTATTTGGCTCAAACTTTTGCAGACTGTACAAACATGGCACCAGCATCTGCTTCTGGTAAGGCCTCAGGAAGCTTGTTCTCATGGAGGAAGGGAAAAGGAGATAGCATGTCACATGGAGAGAGAGGGAGCAAGAGAAAGGTGAGACAGTGCCAAGCTCTTTAAATAACCAGCTCCTGCATGAACTAATAGAGGGAGAACTCACTTATTACTGCAGGGAGGGCACCAAGTCATTTATGAGGCGTCCGCCCCAATAAGCCAAACACCTCCCACTAGGCCCCACCTCCAACGTTGGAGGTCACATTTCTGCATGAGATTTGGAGGAAACAAATACCCAAACTATATTATCAACTATCCCAGAGCTCCAGACTCTACAATGTGACCCACCTGCCCAATCTTTTCTCCTCAGTCCCATGCTCCTACCCACTGCATGCAGCTAAAGCCTCCTCATTGTTCCATGAGCCCCCGAAACCCATTCTGCCTCTGTGTTGTTATTCATTCTGGTCCCCTCATGAGTGTAATGACATCTAGTTTAGGAGTCAGCAAACCTCGGCCCAGTCCAGAGACTGAATCTTAATCATGCTGAAAATATTCACTTTCTGGCCCTTTACAAAAAACAAAACAAAACAGACAACAAAAAAAAAAAACAATGTTGGCTGACCCCTCACCTAAGTCATTGAATTCTAAACATCCAATTTAGAGGAGATCTACAATGCATTTTTTACCATTCAATGCATTTTTTTATCTTTAACCCAGCAATTCAACTCTTTGAAAGGGTTGCAAGAGTATTGTTTAATAGCAGAAAAAAGCTATATCCAAGATGTGTTTTTTAATGAGTATTTCTAATATCAAAAATAAATATGCCACAGTGGAGGAACAGTCCAAGTCCTATCTATCTCCTCCGTGAAGGCTTTCTTCTGTCCCAATTCTCGAACTCTGGAGCAGCTATACTCCGTGTCACACAATTTAGCACTAACTGTACACTCTGCTTTTAGAAAATAGCACTTTTTATATCTTTCTAATTATTCATTTATATTTTATACTTATTTTATTATTACTTATTTTTAAAAATAGAGCTGTGGTCTCCCTATGTTGGCCAGGTTGATCTTGAATTCCTGGCCTCAAGCAATCCTCCCACCTCAGCATCCCAAAGTGCTGAGATTACACGCGTTAGCCACTATGCCTGGCCCCTGTCTGATTATTAAAGTTGTGTATTCCTCACAGAACATGTGGACAATATAGAATAGTATGAATAATAAAACTCAAATTAGTCACCTGTTCCTCACACAGAGAAGACTATGATAACATTTTGGTGAATCCACTTGCTTTCTTCTTTGTAAATATAGAGATAAGAGTAATATGTATTACAAAAGACTGATATACAGATGCTCCCTTGTATGGATATGCATGAATGTTTATAACCAATTCTCTGCTGCTAGGTATCTAAGAAATTTCCAAGTTGTTACTCCTGTAAATAATTTATTGTGCAAATCTCCAATCATTTCCTTAGTAAAGGTAAACACCATATTACTTTTCCTTTCCCTGATCAACCCAGTGTGTCATCATCTAATCCCTTCAATCCATTATAAGCTCCTAGCGGCCAAATTACAAAATTTATAAATAGTCAAGAAAAGATAAGGCAAACATTGTATAATTACTGTCATTGGCAAATAATTTCATGGTAATTTTACAATGTTACTTGTTCTTAACTGCAAACTGGAATCTGATAATGCAATTGAGAAAGTCAATATACTTACAACACTAAAGAGAAAAACAGGTTCACATTTATCTCTAAATGGCTGCAAAGTCACAATGTTGTCAGCTTCTGCCTGAAAAAGTAAATATTTCATATAACAATAAATAAAACTATATTCAAGTAATTTGATACACTATGTTGAAACAATGCAGAGATACATATAATTTTTATGTTTACTGCAACATTGTGTATGCCCTAGTGGTTTTAGGGATCAAACTGCACATACTGGCGATTCAAGCCCTACATCATTTGGCCTTAAGCTTTCTTCACCATTTCCCTTTACATTAACCAACCTTTAGCCAAACTTATTTACTCATCTTTTCCTCCCTGGTCCTGCCCTTCTTTTACTGTCCCTGTTCAGCTATCCTTCCTCTAATTCTGTCTCACATCCTTTTGCTGTAAATCATCTCTTGTTCTGCACAACATGTTACTGTCCCTCTCCCAAGGCAGCTATGTCCCTTTCAATATTCTGCTACAGGCACCTGTGGGCCTGCTGCACCTGCTCTGTTAGAAGGAGAGTTGTGTGCACAGATAGAGTATGTTTCCTATCCACGTTTGTATCTCATCTCCCTCTGTCAGTCATAGGGTCATACATTAAAAGAGGCTTACTAAACATTCCTTGAATAAATTAGTAGTCAACTTTTAAAGATTTTGAATTTTATGTCTGTAATCTTCTAAATATTTTCTCATAAATTTCAAGTTGTTCCAAATTAATTATGAACAACTATACATTCAATAATAGTGTCTTCTTCCATATTAATGTAGTATCCATTGGTCCAGCTGCCAGAATGAGATCTTTTGGTAGGGTCTTCTGTAAGAGTTGGTGTCTTAGTCAGTTTGGATTACAATAGCAAATTGCTGTTGACTGGGTGGCTGAAAAACAAACATTTATTTCTCATAGTTCTGGAGGCTGAAAGTCCCAGATTAGGGTGCCAACACAGTCTGGGTGCCAGAAGTGAAGGCCTTCTTCTCCATTAATGTCCTCACCTGGAAGAAATCACATGTCTCTTCCCTTATTTAAATAAAGGCTTTGATCTTATTCTAATTACCTTCTAAAGTCCCCATCTCCAAATATCATCACATTGGGGATTATGATTTTAATATATGAAATTTGATAGCAAACATTCAGTTTGTAGCAGTTGGTTTTTGTAATCTAAGGCAATGCTTTTCAAAGTGGGATTTTCATTGTGTTTAGTGCAATGCCATAAACCTTGACTAACACCTTGGGATCCAGACAAAGTGCTACTAGGGATGTTGGAAGTGCTCCTGAAAAGCTGAGAAAAATCATGACATTACAAGAAAGAGCTGACTTGCCTGATAGGTACCCTAAATCGAGGTCTGCGGCTGTGGTTGCACACCATTTCAAGATAAAAGAATCCAGTCTAAGAGTAATTGTTTTTTTCTTTTAAAAGAAGTTCATGAAGCCATCGCTGCAGCTATGTCAGTAGGCATATAAATCTTGCACTTTTTTTGAAATATCTTTTTATCTTACATTGAAAATGCAGCTTTTATGCAGGGGCAGGATTACTATAAGACAGGCATGCATATAGACTCTAATACGATTCCAAAAAAAGCAAAGTCATCATATGGCAACTTAAAGCAAAAGGAAGCGAAGGACCTAAAGATGGAGAATTTAATGCCTGCAAAGGATGGTTTGATAATTTTTGAAAAGGCTAAAAAATATTAACATATCAGGAGAAGCAGTTGCTGCTGACCAAGAGACAGCAGAAAAGTTTCCAGATGCCTTTGAGAAAATAATTAAGAGGAAAAGATGTCTACCCGAACAGGTTTTTAATGCAGGTGAAAGTGCCCTAAACTTGGGTTTTGGTGGGGGGAGGGGAATGCCACAAAGGTCGTTATTTAGTAAGGAAGAGAAGTGAGCACCAAGACTTAAGGAAGAAGAGATAGGCTAACTCAACTGTTTTATGCAGTCGCAGTCGGGTTTATGATCAGGGCTGTCTTTCTCAATAAAACTGCTAACCCCCAATCCTTGAAGAGAAAAGATAACACCAACTGCCAGTCTTTCAGTTGTACAACAGAAATCCTGGACAATGAGAATCTTTTTTTCTGGATTGGTTCCATCAATGATTTGTCCATGGTGTCAGGAAGTACCATGCCAGTGAGAGACTGTTTTTAAAGTTCTTTGATTTTGGACAATGCCCCTGGTCACCAAGAATCCCATGAGGTCAACACCAATGGTGTCAAAATGGTCTGCTCGCCCCCAAACACAACATCTATAATTCAGCCTCTAGATCAGGGGCTCATAAGGACCTGGAAGGCTCATTACACGTGGTCCTCTATGGAAAAAAATGTCAGTGCTATGGAAGAGAACCCTGATAGAACATCATGAAAGTCTGGAAGAATTGCACCATTGAAGATACCATCATTGTTACAGAAAAACTTGCAAAAGCTACCAAGCACAAATTAATAAATTCCTGCTGGAGAAAATTGTGTCCAGATGTTGTGCATGACTTCATGGGATTTATGACAGAGCCAATTAAGGAAGTCATAAAAGAGATTGTGTATATGGCAAAAAGGTGGGGGGTGAAAGGTTTCAAGATATGGATGTTGGAGAAATCCAAGAGCTGAGAGACACCACACCAGAGGAATTAACAGAAGACAAATTGATAGAGATGAGTGCCTCTAAACCAGTGCCAGATGATGAGGGAGAAGATGTAGAAGAGCCAGTGCCAGAAAACAAACTGACACTAGAACATCTGGCAGAAGAATTTCAGTTATTCAAGACTGCTTTTGACTTCATTTATGACATGGACCCTTCGATGATATGGGCACTGAAACCAAAGCAAATGGTGGAAGAAGGATTGGTACCATATAGAAACATTTTTAGAGAAATGAAAAAGCAAAAACGTCAGACAGAAATTACCATGTATTTTCATAAAATTACATCCACTATGCCTGCTTCTTCTGCCTCCCCTTCCACTTCCTCCACCTTTTCTGCTTCTGCCACCCCTGAGACATCAAGACCAACTCCTCTTCCTTCTTCTGCTCCTCAACCTACTCAATGTTAAGATGATGAGGATGAAGACTTTTATGGCAATCCACTTCCACTTAAGGCATAGTAAATATATTTGGTTTTCCTTATAATTTTCTTAATACTATTTTCTTTTCTCTAGCTTACTTTATTGTAAGGATATAGTATATAGTACACATAACATACAGAATATATGTTAATCGACTGTTTATGTTACCCATAAGGTTTCCAGTCAACAGTAGGTTATTAGTAGTTAAGTTTCGGTGGAGTCAAAAGTCATACATGAATTTTTTACTTCACAGGGGGGTTAGCACCCCAACTCCAGCATTGCTGAGGGTCAACTGTATTTAGAAGTAATTCAGGTATTACAATTACAATGTTTATATTATAATACATAAATTATTAAGGATTAAGTAATTTAATAGTAATATAGTAACTATAATAAACACCATTTACTAAATTTTTATATGCCTATATATATATATACACACAAAATATTTAATGTTCCTCTTTTAAAAAGGCACACAGTAGAAAAAAATTGTATACTGACCATTAAGCTCAGGATAATTTTAATAGGTAATCAACCTTATACATTTTAATTTTGGACCTACATGTTCAAGTTCAGAGTGTCTCTCTTCCTTGATTAACAGCAGAAAACAATACGTCCAGCAGAGGGCATCCCTCCATTACTGCTCACAATGGAGGTTTGGAGATACAATTTTCTTGCACCTTTATGGGCAGGTCACCAGAATCCAGAACCCCTAGTCTAGGTGAATGTCTACTCCTACCACTTTTGAACAAAGTTTCCTAATGCCAACTGCCAGGATTCACAGGAATTTCCTGATCCTCAATTTCCTGTGATCTATCTGTCAGCTGTTAGACACCTGTGACACTGTCTTTTAACTTCTATCAACCCCTTTCCAACTGCATGTGGCAATCTCCTTTAGGCCCTATTCTCTGCTCTTCTAACTTGATTTTTCTTTCTTGTGAAGAATCGAGTCTGGAATAACTTCCTAGCTCCTTTCTGGTGGTTCTGATTCTTCAGAGTGAAACAGGTTGTTACAGAATCTTGTCTTTAAAAAAACTACAATGACAAGAGAATGAAACAACAAGCCACAGACTGGGATAAACTATTTGCAAAAGTAATAACTGATAAAGGACTGTTATTCAAAATACACAGAATGCTTGAAACTCAACAATAAGAGAACAAACAACCCAATTAAAAAATAAGCCAAAGTCCTTAGCAGACACCTCCTCAAAGAAGACATACAGATGGCAAATAAGTGTATATAAAGATGCTCCACATCACATAATCTTGGGAAATGCAAACTAAAACTACAATGTGATTCTACTACACACCTATTAGGATGACCAAAATCCAGAGAATGGCTGCTGGTGAGGATGTGGAGCAACAGGAACTCTCATTCATTGTTGGTAAGAATGCAAAATGGTACAGCTGCTTAGGAAGAAGATTTGGTGGTTTCTTACAAAATAAAACATATCATTACCACATGATCCAGCAATCTTGCTCCTGGGTATTTACCCAAATGAGTTGAAAGTATATGTTCATGCAAAAACCTAAGCATGGCTGTTTGTAGCAGCCTTTTCCTAACTGCTGAAAGTTGGAAGCAACCAAGATGTTCTTCAGCAGGTGAATGGATAAGTAAACCCTGGCACATCCAGATAATGAAGTACTATTTGACGCTAAAAAGAAATGAGCTGTCAAATCATTAAAATACATGGAGCATATCACTAAGTAAAAGAAGCCAATCTGAAAAGGCTCTACACTATGTGATTCTAACTATATGACATTCTGGAAAAGGCAAAACTATGGAGGTAGTCAAAAGATTGGTGATTGCCAGAGGTTATGGGATAGCGAGAGATGAACAGATTACAGAGGATTTTGCAGGGAATGAAACTATACTATATGATGCCATAATATAATAAGTACTTGTCATTATACATTTGTTAAAGTCCCTAAACTATACAACACCAAGAATGAACTTTAATGTAGACTATGGATTTTGGTAAATAATGATGTGCCAGTGTAGGCTCATCCGTTGTAACAATGTACCACTCTGATACGGGATTGATGGTGGAAAAGGCTATGAGAGTGTGGGGATAGGGGATATATGAGAACTCTTTACTGTCTGGTAAATTTTGCTATGAGCCTAAAACTGCTCTAAAAATAACATCTATGTAAAGACTTTTTCTTTTTTTAATTAAAGGAACGAAAACCTTACAAAGTCCTTATTTCAGAAGACAAAAAAAAAGTCAATTCCTTCACCAGAACAACAGGATTTAACTACTGTAGACAGCCACTTACTTTCTTGAATAGAAAAATAATAAGAGGTGAGTGTCTAGGCTTTAAACTGCTTATTCATCATCTTGAACTAAGGAAAATAAGTCCTATGGAAAATGCATTTAAAGAAGGGGATGGATAGTGAAATACAAGGTCAGTAGGCAAACCCATTCCAATGTTTGGGTTGAAAGCGGGGCCATGAAAGACCTGTAACTGGGAGAACATGAGTGGGTTGTGGTTGCATGTCTGCATTAGGGACTATGTATTTCAGAGATAAGGAGTAAAGATCTGTTATCATCTGTTACCTGCTCCTGTATCTTAAGCCTAGTTGGTTTGGGTGCTTTTCTATATAATATAAATATATTATGTAAGCCACACATATAAATTCTCTAGTAGCCACATTTAAAAACAAAAAAAGGTGAAAATAATGTGATAATAAATTTTACTTAACCCGATACATCCAAAAGATTATCATTTCAACATGTAATCAATGTATAAAATTATTAATGGCATATTTCACTTTCTTTTTCCATATTAAATCTTTAAAATTTAATGAGTCTCTTACACTTAAGAACACATCTTAATTCATATGCTAAATGTTAATCAGAAATAATTAATCTTTAATTAGCTTTAATAAAATTTACAGTTAAATAGTAGATCCACATACTCAAGTTATCCCAGATTTTAAAGGTTTTACAATAACTCAATTGAGTGTCAGTTTTAAAATTCAGATTTAAATCATTAAAATTAAAAATTCAGTTCCTCAGTTGGACCAGCTACATTTCAAGAGCTCCATAGTCACTTATGCCTAGTAGCTACCATGTTGGACCACAAAATCCTAGTTAGTTGATCATTTTATGTGAATACATTGAATAAACAGTACGATTAAGTAAAATGTGTTTGGCTATAATATTTCAATCCCTTATTGCAAGTAGGTAGCAAATAAATGAGGAAGAATATCATTGCTGCTGGAAAATATGGTAACTGGGTTAATGCCAGAGCATTACTCAGTGATACCTAGTAAACAGCTTTTACAGCCCTTATTCTAAAGGACACACACTGAACATGTGGTCAGGTGAAAGGAAACAGAACAATAGACATATCCATTATTACCCTTTTCTAACTTTCACAGTCATGGTAAATAGCCTTAATGTTATAAGAATGGGATAAAAATCATGTTCATTCTCAGATCTAGTAGAATTAAATATATAGTAAAACTGCCAAGTAAAGACTATTTTGAAGAAATGACAAGTTGTTTAAATTAAGACAATACTTAAAAGTATTAGAGGATACTTAAACACTTAATATAACGTGAAAATAGTGGTTTAATTAAAACAAAATTCTTACAACAGCAAAATGCAGAATTTCATCTTCGTTCAGCTCGTTTTTCAATTTTCTGAATAAAGGTTGCATTGCTTTGCAAGGTCCACACCAGGCTTGGTAAACATCAATCACTAGAAGATGATGATATTTATGGAATAACTAAGTCTACCAATCTAGGATAGCAGTTATCCCAATTTGGAGCCACGGCCAGGGCAAAGGCACTGCAGGATTTCTTGATCAAAGTGGGGAGTGGCACTCTAGAGGGGCAGGGTGCCAGGAGATGCCCTAGGTCAAACCCCAGGTGGCCAGACAACCGGGGAGCCCTTATACCTGTTAAGCCTTTGTTCTGCAGCATCTCATCCCACAGGCTTTGATTATTGATGACTGCCTGCAAAGAGGAAGGCACTGTAAAGGGTATTCAAGCACCAGTGCACCAGATAAAGAATTGTTGATATGTCAGACCCACCTGTAACTGGACTTCTCGTTTTTTGCTTGCCATTTATCTACTATCATAGGAAAAAGAAAGAAAAATTTTTAAGTCAGAAATTTAAATAATATCTTCTTAATGCATGAGAAAAACATCTTTTAAACCAATTTTTATTTTTAACTTTTGAGGGGACATAGTAAGTGTATATATTTATGTATCTCTGTATTTACGTACTTAAATATTTGTGTATTTAAATCTGAGATATTTTGGTATAGGTATGCAATGCATAATAATCACATCAGGGTAAATGGGGTAACCATCTCCTTAAGCATTTATCCTTTGTGTTACAAACAATCCAATTACACTCTTTTAATTATTTTAAAATGTACAATTTAGATTTGACTGCAATCACCTGTTTGTGCTAGCAAATACTAGGTCTTATTCTTTTTTTTTTTTTTTTTTTTTCTTTTTGAGACAGAGTCTCACTCTGTTGCCCAGACTGGAGTGCAGTGGCACAATCTCAGCTCACTGCAATCTCCGTCTCCTGGGTTCAAGCAATTCTCCTGCCTCAGCCTCCAGATTACCTGTGACTACAGGCGCCCGCCATCATGCCCGGCTAACTTTTTGTATTTTTAGTAGAGACAGAGTTTCACCGTGTTAACCAGGAGAGTCTCAATCTCCTGACCTTGTGATCCTCCCACCTCGGCCTCCCAGAGTGCTGGGATTACAGTATTAATTATTCCTAACTGCAAATAACATCTTAATATAGTAGTGAAAATTTTCCCCACTGTATATTGGATTATGCAGTCTCATCTTTGCTGGGGAGAGAGAAGCAAATGTCATGGAAGGACTCTTGTATGCTAGGCTTTATGCTAAATGCTTATAGCGGCCACGCTATCTTATCCCCCCAACAGTCCTGTAGCAAGGTAAGAATGTTAGGAGTTACACGTTGTCTGTTTTTTTTTTTTTTTTTTTTTTTTTTTTTAAGTTTTGTTTTCCTGAAATATTAGAAAGTGTTTCCTATATTATCAATTGCAAACATATTGTCTGTGAACATGCCCGTGGATCTTTCTGGGGTCCCTCTTCAGATCTGGCTGCTGTAAGGATATTTAACCCTGAGAACAAGGCCACTAGTGTTTTCTGGGGAACAACATAAACTTCCCAAACTCCCCATTCAGTGGTATCGGGGCGGTGTAGAACAGGAATCCGTCAGCGTGTGGGCGATACTGGACACTAGCATACAAGAAAGGAAAGGCCACATGCAAGCCCGTATCCCAGGAAAGGTTCTGGTTGCTCCGGCAAGCCTAACACAAAACAGGTCCTCCTCTAAGCTAGACTGGGACGTTTAAAGAAAAGGAAGGGACAGGCCCAGAGGATCTAAATCAGCTCGCTCGTTGTGGCCGTTTGAGCGGTGACCTCAGTGAAGTTCTATTCCAGTACCTAAGGCCCTGCTAGGGTCCGGGGCTGAGGCTGGCCAACCTCTTGCTCGGTTTTCTTCTCCAGCTGATTCACCAAAAGGAAGAAGGGGGATTCCCTGCCTGTCTGGGAAGAAGAACAGGGGCAACGTTTTGTCCAACCCATCTGCCCATGAGGCTTGAGCTGCGTCTCGAGGCCCCTGCTCCAGCCAGCAGCTATACTTGGGCAGCAGAGACAAGACCAGGGGACGCCTAAAATCCTCCACCTCTTCTGCCCACACAATGCAGGAACAACGAAGTCCTGATTCCACCATCACAAGACTCTCTCTGTTCTTCAGCTGCCTCATCCCCAAACTCGCATCCCCCATCCTCCCATCCCCCCATTCCCCTATCCCCCAGATGTGCACCAAGGTGCGCTTTCCCAAATGCAGATTTGATCATATCTCTCCTTGGCTTTGAATCCTCCCATGACTGGCCACACTTTACAGCATAAAATGCATACTCCTCAAATTGGAGCAGAAGGCTCTCTGCCAGCAACAGCCTTTTCTTTCTTTTTAACTTTGTCTTCATTTACCCTGGTTCGTTCTTTCTTTCTTTTCTTTGTCTTTCTTTCTTTCTTTTCTTTGTCCGTCTTTCTTTCTTTCTCTCTCTTTCTTTCTTTCTTTCTTTCTTTCTTTCTTTCTTTCTTTCTTTTTCTTTCCTTTCTTTCTTTCTCTTTCTTTCTCTCTCTCTTTCTTCTTTTTTCTTTCTCTTTCTCCCTTTGTCTCTTTTTTTTTCTCTTCACTTTCGTTCCTCCCACGTGCAGCATCTGGAAATAATTTTTAACAACAGTTTCTGATTAATCCGCAGGCTGAGATACAGAAAGCAACCATAGAGTAGAGGGACACAATGAACCTTTGTAGGGATCCTCATCCCTGGAGTGGATCTACAAAAAATAGATGAGAGGGCTACCTGTAGAAGGATCTTTGACCAGGATCATATCCTATCAAGACAGGACATGTAGTACTCCTTCACTTCACCATCTGCAATTTTCTTTCTTTCTTTTTTTTTTTTTATTATACTTTAAGTTCTGTGATACATGTGCAGAAAGTGCAGGTTTGTTACATAGATATTCACATGCCATGGTGGCTTGCTGCAGCCATCAACCTGTCATCTACATTAGGCATTTCCCCTAATGCTATCTCTCCCCTAACCCCCCACCCCCTGACAGGCCCCAGTGTGTGACGTTCCCCTGCCTGGTCCATGTATTCTCATTGTTCAACTCCCACTTATGAGTGAGAACATGCGGTGTTTGGTTTTCTGTTCTTGTGTTAGTTTGCTGAGAATGATGGTTTCCAGCTTCATCTATGTCCCTGCAAAGGACATGAGTTCATTTTTTTATGGCTGCATAGTATTCCATGGTGTATATGTGCCATGTTTTCTTCATCCAGTCTATCATTGATGGGCATTTGAGTTGGTTCCAAGTCTTTGCTATTGTGAATAGTGCCGCAATAAACATACATGTGCATGTGTCTTTATAATCCTTTGGGTATACACCCAGTACTAGGATTGCTGGGTCAAATGGTAACAAAAGCCAAAATTGACAAATGTGATCTAATTAAACTAAAGAGATTCTGCACAGCAAAATAAACTACCATCAAAGTGAACAAGCAACCTACAGAATGGGGGGAAAATTTTGCAATCTATCTCACAAAGGGCTAATATCCAGAATCTACAAGGAACTTAAACAAATTTACAAGAAAAAAACAAATAACCCCATCAAAAAGTGGGCAAAGGATAGGAGCAAACACTTCTCAAAAGAAGACATTTGTGAGGCCAACAAACATATAAACAAAAGCTTTTCAACATTGATCATTAGAGAAGTGCAAATCGAAACCACAATGAGATACCATCTCACACCAGTTAGAATGGCAATCATTAAAAAATCAGGAAACAGGTGCTGGAGAGGATGTGGAGAAATAGGAACACTTTTACAGTGTTGATGGGAGTGTAATTATTTCAACCATTGTGGAAGACAGTGTGGTGATTCCTCAAGGATCTAAAACCATCTGCTATTTTCAAATAAGTTTTATGTATTTCCTATAATTGCTATTTCACCAGAGTCAGACTGCTAGCAAATTGACTTTTGATTCTTCTTTGATTCAACATAATAGCTCACATGGAGAAATGTTATGCAAATATTTCAGGCTAGTTCTTCATATAACACTTTGATGCAAGAAGAAGTTTCAATGTATTCTCAAATTAGAACAAACATTTACCAGTGGCCAATACATGGAAGGAAGGTGTAATTAAGTTTTTTTTTTCTACATCATTACTACTAATTGCAAAAAATTTGAATGTTGAAGTTTTAAAACATAAATCTGAAGAGCTTTTGACTTGGGTCTGCCCAGAATTGACTTTAAGGGCAAATTCTCTGAAAATGTTGGTTACAAGACAATGTATATTTTATTATAGGAGAGTATAAGCTATAAATGCCAAAAAGCCTATGAGACATGTTACTTCTGAAGGGACCTAATAGTTTGTTTTGCTCCTTGCATATATTTGACTTTATCTTTCAATATTCATTAAAGGTACTCTCCTACATTGACTTGCCTTTTCTTACCCTCACACAGCACTATGTATAATGCTTAATTTGCTTCCTTGGGGCACAAGTTTATTAGTGCCTAATTATTTCATTTGTGTGTTCTCATGACTTCTAAATATATATGAAGACCCAGAAAAGAAGAACTGGATTGTAGAATTGTTTTCACTTTGCCTTCTTCCTCTCGAAATCCTCTCTGGCACCTAGCATCACCATTTGGACATAAATACTTTAAAATTAGGTAGCAAGCTAGTGCATTTGGAAGTAGCAGATATTCTTGACACATTTATGTACTCTTTAATGAGGATAAATAAAATTCTTAATTTTTGAATTCAAGAAATCTGCCTGGTGATTTCTCAAAGAACTTAAAACAGAGAGCTACAATTTGACCCAGCAATCTTATTGGATATACACCCAAAGGAAAATAAATTATTCTACCAAAAAGACTATGCATTCATATGTTCATCACTGAGCTATTCACAATATAAAGACATGGAATTAACCCAGGTGCTCATCAATGGTACACTGGATAAAGAAAATGTGTATATAAACATATACACCATGGAATATGACACAGCCATTAAAAAGAATGAAATCATGTCCTTTGCAGCAACATAGATGCAATTGGAGGTTATAATCCTAAATGAATTAATGTGGGAACAGAAAACCAAATACTGCATGTTGTCACTTGTAAGTGGAAGCTAAACACTGAGCACACATGGACATAAATATTGAAACAATAGATACTGCAGATTACTATAAAAGGGAGACAAGGAGGGAGACGTGGGTTGAAAAACTACTTATCAGGTAATATGCTCATTACCTGAGTGATGGGATTTGTACCCCAAACCTCGGCATCATGCAATATTCCCGTGCAATAAATCTGCACATGTACCCCTTATTTCTAAAATAAAAGTTGAAATTTTTTTTAAGTTTAATAAAATAAAGACACAATGCTTAAAAAAAGAAGAAATGTGATCCAGGTAATTAAGTAGACTACAAAGAAAATAAATGGTATAGGGACTTCCTTTAATTTTATCACTTCAGCTAGAGATAGAAGTAAGCTAGTCATCTATCCAGGAGAACTTTATATAACTTTATTTTATTTTATTTTATTTTTATTTTATTATTATTATACTTTAATTTCTAGGGTACATGTGCATAACGTGCAGGCTTGTTACATATGTATACTTGTGCAATGTTGGTGTGCTGCACCCATCAACTCGTCAGCACCCATCAACTCGTCATTTACATCAGGTATAACTCCCAATGCAATCCCTCCCCCTCCCCCCTCCCCATGATAGGCCCCGATCTGTGATGTCCCCCTTCCCGAGTCCAGGTGATCTCATTGTTCAGTTCCCACCTATGAGTGAGAACATGCAGTGTTTGGTTTTCTGTTCTTGTGATAGTTTCCTAAGAATGATGGTTTCCAGCTGCATCCATGTCCCTACAAAGGACACAAACTCATCCTTTTTTATGGCTGCATAGTATTCCATGGTGTATATGTGCCACATTTTCTTAATCCAGTCTGTCACTGATGGACATTTGGGTTGATTCCAAGTCTTTGCTAAAAATTTCTCCTATCTCCACTAGATCAAAATGGCAGATTCTGAATTCCAATTTTAAAAGTCACCTGCAAAATAATACTAAATTAGATATTCTCTTTTCCCATTGTATATGAAATTAAGGCACTGAGGATAATAAAAACTCATAATAATAAAACAGAATGAGTGAACCTATTACAGCTGCAACCTACTGGGAACTGCAAGATTGATGGGTTTGGAATGAAATAAAAATTTTGTGCAGTTTCTATATCCAAGAAAATCTGCCAGCCTGAAACTAATCAGAAAGAGGTTTTGGACCTTCCTGTCTGCTTTCTGTCCCAGAGACTCAGAGAGTTGCAATAAACCAAAACAGTAGCCATCCCTCTGCAGTCCAGGCACTGATTCGTAATGCAATTTATGTACTATTTTCTACCTTTTACTACCTTATTTGCTGTATTTATGGAAGATCACAATTCTTTCTAAATAAGAAAAGCAAGGGTGAGAAAATGGAAGAATTAACTTGTGATATCCTGAGAGTCATAATCAGTAATACGCTGGTAAATGTTAATAACCAGTTCTCTTGAAAAAAATGTATACAACGAAGTATTATAAATTTAATTGTTAAAATGATGTTTCACATTTTTAATATATATTATAAAATATACAGTACTCTTTATTGCAAATCCCATATAGTCAATTGATTTTTACAAAAGTGTTTTTCTTTAATTTTCGCCAAACTTGTGTTTCCATAGCCAATTCATGGTTGCAATTTGTTCAGAAGATGAATAAATGCTTGTTTACTATATGATTCAGCAAAGAAATTAGTCATGTCATCAATGAATGTGTGTAGTTCCAGTAAGAATGTTGGTCAATATTTCAACATACATTAATGAGTTCGGCGAAGTGAAACAATGAAGATATGTTAGAATTTCACCCATTCATCAATGAAATAAATGACTTCTTGCTGAATATGGTAATGGTTTGCAAATACTGGAAGATTATTTCTCAAATATTGTGTGCTTGTTAGAATATAACAACTACAGATGCAACATACTTTAACATTTAATCTGCATTAACAATCAACAAATTAATAAAGTGCTAATTTGTGGCATTTGCAGATTTCTATGGTGTAAATATTCCCACCATGTTCAGTTTCAAGTTACTAGCATGATGCCATGGGACACAAAAGATATGCACTAACACTTCATTACATGGTTGGTGTTTTCACCTAAAGATACAATATATACAAGTAATTTTAAGAGCACAGAAAATAGTAAAATGTGATAAAGTGATAAGGAAGTGATGAGAAATTTGAGAAATTTATTACTTATGTTTTAAATATAAATAATTTGTTACTTTATATATTTTTTGTAATGGCTGTGATTAACGATCATCTCACAGAATTCCTGAAACCTAACAATTTGTTCTCATTAACTAGTATAAGGTGGCTCCAAGACTCTGCTGGATAATAATTTTAAATGACGTCTTACATTGGGACAGAGATAGGAAAAGAAGGAGTGGAAATGTAGGATGAGTACAGTATATGAATTCAGAATATTAGAGAAGCAAACAATGGGAAGAGGAGACTATCTGACTTCTGACAAGAAGAGCAGCACCAGATGTCTGCCATTTCATTAGATCTAGTTTTCAAAGTGCATTCAATCAACAACTATGTGTAGGTGAGTAAAACCAAGAAAACCTGGCACCTTGCTATTAGGCATATGACAGATATTCATATGAGTGAAGATATATATTTCAATGAAATAGTTAATAATAGCAACAAAAACAAAAACAACATGAGGCTTATGAACAAAGTAATAAAAATTAGTTAACATAATTTTCAAAATTAAAGGGTTCTTTACCTATATAAAATGTTTAAGGTATAAAATTTGAAGAACTGCCTTATTAATTGCATCCTATAAATTTTGACACATTGTGTTTATAAAATCACCATTCATTTATAAATATTTTCTAATTTACTTTGTGTTTTTTTTTTTCTTTTACCTGTGGGTTGGTTATTTACATATGAGTTGGTTGATTTTCAGATAGGACTTTTCTAGGTGTTTTATCAATGCTGATTTCCAATTTAATTCTGTTGTGGTCAGAGAACATATTCTGTAAGATTTCAGTCTTTCGAAATCTACTACGATTTGTTTAATGGCCCAGTTTATAGTCTACCCTGTTAAGCCTTACATATGCACTTGAAAATAGGCTGGGTGCTGTGGCGCACGCCTGTAATCCCAGCACTTTGGGAGGCCAAGGCGGGCAGATCATGAGGTCAAGAGACACAGACCATCCTGGTCAACATGGTGAAACCCTGTCTCTATTAAAAATACAAAAATTAGCTGGGCATGGTGGTGCATGCCTGTAATCCTAGCTACTTGGGAGGCTGAGGCAGGAGAATTGCTTGAACTCGGGAGGTTGAGGGTGCAGTGAGCTGAGATTGTGCCACTGCACTCCAGCCTGGCGACAGAGCGAAACTCCATCTCAAAAAAAGAAAAAAAAAAAAAGAAAATAATGTGTATCATGGAGTCGTTGGAGGCAGTGTTCTACAAATCTCATTTGAGTTAAAGCCACTGACCTTGTCGTTCAGATTCTTACGGACTTTTTTTGGTGTAGTTGTTCTAACAATTACTTAAAAAATCTGACAGACCACAATAAGATACCATCTCACGCCAGTTAGAATGGCGATCATTAAAAAGTCTGGAAACAACAGATGCTGGAGAGGATGTGGAGAAATAGCAACGCTTTTACACTGCTGGTGGGAGTGTAAATTAGTTCAACCATTGTGGAAGACAGTGTGGCGAATCCTCAAGGGTCTAGAACTAGAAATACCATTTGACCCAGGCATCCCATTACTGGGTATATACCCAAAGGATTGTAAATCATGCTGCTATAAAGACACATGTACACATATGTTTATTGCAGCACTATTCACAATAGCAAAGACTTGGAACCAGCCCAAATGTAAATCAATGATAGACTGGATTAAGAAAATGTGGCACATATACACCATGGAATACTATGCAGCCATAAAAAAGGATGAGTTCATGTCCTTTGCAGGGACATGGATGAAGCTGAAAACCATTATTCTGAGCAAACTATCACAAGAACAGAAAACCACACACCGCATGTTCTCACTCACAGGTGGGAATTGAACAATGAGAACACTTGGACACAAGGTGGGAAACATTACACACCAGGGCCTGTCGTGGGGTCGGGGGAGGGAGGAGGGATAGCATTAGGAGAAATACCTAAATGACGAGTTAATGGGTGCAGCACACCAACTTGGCACATGTATAACTATGTAACAAACCTGCACATTGTGCACATGTAACTTAAAGTATTAAAAAAAAAAAAACTTGGAGCAAATTATTCTCAGTAAGAGATCAAAACTGTTTTATTAATTCCCAATCTCATCAAACATTTACAGAGACCCTATTAGATATGGCAAAGGATAAAAATTATTATTATTATTATGAAAACATTCCCTTTCATTCATTTATTATTTAATTGTTTGAATACTTATTTATCTCTTCTAGTGTCAGGCACTGCTATTAGCTAAAAATTCAAGATTAATAAGATACAGTGCTGCACTCCAAGAACACACACTCCAGAGATTTACATCCTGAATTATTATTAGCTTACCTCTGCCCAAGAAAAGAGGGAGGAGAATGTGATAGAAAGTTGGGACTTCAGCTGTCTTTGTAATATTTTATTCCTTTATAAAACCTAATAATAAGAATATTAACATTTGGAAAATCTAAATGGCAAAAAAAAGTCTGATAGAGTCTCCAGCTATGACTGTAGGAATTGTGCATGACTTCTTTTAGTTCTGTCAATTTCCTGTATATATTTTGAAGTTCATTTATTAGGCTCATATGTTTGCAGTTGTTTCCTTTTGAACTGTCTCTTTATCATTACAAAATGTCCCCCTGTCTCTAGTTAGTATCTTTGTCTTAAATTTCATGTTGGCTGATATTAGTATAGCTACTCCACTTTATTATGTTTACCATTTTCCATCCTTTTACTTTCAATTTATTTGTGTTTTTATATTTAAAGTGCATTATTTTGTGGATGGCATACTGATGGTTCTTACTTTTTTATACAGTTTGAAAAATCTTGATTGTTGCCTTTTTATTGGAGTATCTAGTCCATATACATTTAATGTAATTATTGATATGGTTGTACTGAGGTCTCCCATTTTTCTATTTGTCTTATCTGTTTTTGTCTTTTGTTCCTTAGATGCCTTGTTTTAACTGAATATTTTTAAGCATTCCACTTTAATGCCTTTTTTAGTTTTCTAACTACATGTTTTGAAATTATTTTTAACTCATTGCTTTAGAATGTAAAATATACACCTATAACTTATCTGTACCTACTTGGAATTAGTATTTTTTTTAGGTAAAATATAGAAAACTTGCAACAGTATATTTCTAGTCATCTCTCCCCCATCCTTAATGTTATTATCATCTTAGGCATTATATTTATATATCTTGTAGACTCATCAAGAAAGTGCTATAATTTTTGTTTTAAAATGTCATGATTTTTTGAAAATAACAGATACACAACATATGTGGTGAGGGGAGACAGAGAGAGAGAGAGAGAGATGGAGAGAGAGAGAGAGGAGTTCTTCTGTTAACTTGCTAACTCACATACTTACCATCATTTTTGGTTCTCTTCATTTCTTCTATGTATCAGAATTGCCATCTGGTTTCATCTCTCTTCAGCCTGGAGAACACTATAGGATTACTTGTAATGCAAGTCTTCTAGTGACAAATGCTCTCAGTTCTGTTTATCTGAAAATGTATTAATTTTTCCTTCGTTTTTAAAAAAGTTTTATGGATACAGAATTCTTGCTTGACATGTTTTTTATTCCCTCTCTTCAGCACTTTGAATGTATCTTTCTGAAGTATGATGACTTCCGTGGTTTCTGATGAGACATCAGTCTTTAACATTATCATTGTTCTCCTGTATGCAATATGTCATTATTCTCTGCCTATCAAGATTTTCTCCTTAATTTGGCTTTCAACAAAATGACTATGATATGCCTAGTGGTGGTTTTCTTTGCATTTATTCTGCATGTGTTTTGTGGGTTTCGCAGACTCCTATGTTAATATTTTCCATCAAACTTCAAAAGTTTTAGATCATATTCCTTGTAATATTTTCTTGCCTTCTTTCTCTATTCTCAATCTCATATTCCAATTGCATGTATGTGACAGTGTGATGTTGCCCCACAGGTCTCTGTAACTCTGCTTAGTTTTGTTCTTTTAATTCATTCTTTGGGTGCAGATAACATATTTTGATTTATTTTCAAGTTTAGAATTTTTTTGTCATTTATTATTTGTTGAGCTCATCTAGTGAATCTTTTTTATTTCAGTTATTGTACTTTCCACCTTTAAAATTTACATTTCTCATAGTTTGCATTTCTCTATTGAGATTTTCTGTCTAGTCTATTAATTAATGTAATTTTTTATTTAATTCTTGAATTTTTTTGAATTTATTGAACATATTTTTAACAACCGCTTTGAAATCTGTGTCTACTAATTATAACATTTGGGCCCATTCAGTCAATTTCTAATGACTGCCCTTTTTTGAGCATAGGTCATACTTTTCCATCTCTTTATATATCTAGTAAATTTTAGTAATAAAACTGGACATTGTAGGTAATGAAGTCAGCTTTGTAACAATTCTGAGTTCTGTTGTGTTGTTTTAAACATTTCTATTTTATTATTCTAGTAGGCAATTGACATACATTTCTATACTCAAAATGCAAAATTAGAATACCCATGATATATAGCATCTGGTAAAAGGACATGCTTTTTCAACTAAAGATATATATGAGTTGAAAGTCAAAAATGGAAAAAATATAATGGAAAAAGTAAGAATGCTGACATGACCATGTTAATATCAGACAAAGTAGATTTCAGTACAAGGAATATTTTCACAGATAATAAATATTTCCTAATGATGAAAAGGTTCATTAGGGAGACATAAGTATTTTAAATGTGTGTATATTTAAGAACAGAGATTCAAAAATATATGAAACAAGAATTTCCTAAATTAAATGAAAAATAGATAACTCATTACATCTCAATAATTGATATAAATATATAAAATCAGTAAGATTATTGAAGATCTGAACAACCCTGTCACTCATCTGGACCTAATTGACACTTACTGAGTAACTGCAGAATATACTTTCTTTTGAAATGCACATTGAATATTTACTTTAATGAATCATAAGCCAGACAATAAAATCACAATAAGCTTCAAATATTTACATCTTTCACTATATTGTCTCTGGTCACAATAGAAATAAGTTACAAATTAAAAACAATTCCATAATAGTAAAGTTTGAAATACCTGAAAGTTAACAATATACTACCAAATAATCCATGAGTTAAATAAGAAATCAAAAGGGAAATTAGAACATATTTTATTTATTTATTTAGTTAGTTAGTTAGTTATTTTTGAGACAGGGTCCCATTCTGTTGCCTAGGCTGGAGTGCAGTGGTGTTATATTTGCTCACTGCAACCTCTGTCTCCCAGGTTCAAGCGATTCTTGTGCCTCAGCTTCCCATGTAGCTGAAATTACAGGCATGAGCCATTAACACCCAGCTAATTTTGTATTTTTTTGTAGAGACAGGATTTTGCCATGGTGCCCAGGCTGGTCTCAAACTCCTGAGCTCAAAGTGATCCACCCCCTCAGCCTCCCAAAGTGCTGGAATTACAGGGATGAGCCACCAAGCCCGGCCTAGAAAATATTTTAAATTGAACGATAATTAAAACATACCATATCAAAGTTTGTTGGATGTTGCTAATGCAGTTCTTAGTGGGAAACTATAAATGCTTATATTAGAGAATACAACATGTTTAAAATAAGGATGAAATTACAACTTATGAGCTGAAATAAATGACTTATTTTTCAAAGTGAATTGAGAGAAGAAACGAACAAAAGTTAGAAAATTAATTAAATAGAAAATAAAAAAATGGAAGTTGACAAAAATACAAGGTTTTTTTGTAAAGATTAAAAAAAAAAAAAAAGACAAACCCAAAACTAGACTACATAAGGAAAATAGGCTATATACAAATTTTCAGTATTGTAAATGAAAGAGGGCATATCACTAAAGACCTCATAGCAATGAAGTTACAAGGATGGAATATTATAACAACTTTATGCCATAAGATTTTAAAACTTAGATGAAATAAAAATTACTTGAAAAATACATTTTAGCAAAGGGTCACAAGGAACTGAATTACCATGTATCTGTTACTTACATTGAGTTTATAATTAAAATATTTTTATAAAGGAAATTTTATGCCCAAATAAGAAAAAAATTTAATACTATATAAACTATTTTATAAAATAGAGAAAGAGGAATATACCCTGACATGTGTCTGCTTCCAGACCAGCATAACCCTTATCGACCAATATACCTCATGAACATAGATGTAAGTATATGTAACACGTTTACAGATCGATTCTAATAATACATGAAAAAGATCATCTATCATGACCAAATGAGATTTATCTATCAATGCAAGCTTGAAAATTAAGCAGTTATTCACCATATTAGCATAAAACAAGAGAAAAACTATATCATCATCTAAATAAATGAAGAAAATAATGTGATAAGCCTTATATTCATTCTTGATAAGCACACACACAATCCCTTAGCGGACTTCTCCAATCTGATATAGGGTATCTATAAAACACCTTCAGCTAACATTGTATGTAATGGTCAATTATTAAACACTTTCCCGTAAGACCATGAACAAGTCAAGAATGTCTACTTTCCACACTTCTATTAAATGTTATATTGAAGTGCTAGCTAGTGCAATACAAGAGGAATATAAATAATAGGTGTAAAGATTGAAAAACGTATGTATATATAGGCAAAGGCATGATTTTGTATCCTAAGGAATCTTGAGGAAAAAATCAACCTACTAGAACTAATAGATGATTAATCAAAGTTGCACAATACAAGGTAAATATATAAAATTAATTGTATACTATAAACTAGCATCGAAGGTTTGGAAAATAAAATTAACTTTAAAATTTGCAATACCATCAAAGAAGATAAAATATTTTATAAATTTAAAATAAAAATCTATCTTATTGCTGAAAACAACGAAGTATTGCTGAAAAAATTAAAGAAACAAATAAATAAAAAAGTGTATCATATTCATTAATTAGAAGACTAATTGCTAAGATGTCACTTTTTTGGTTTTTTTTTTTTTTTTGAGACAGAGTCTCGCTGTGTTGCCCAGGCTGGAATGCAGTGGCGCGATGCGATCTTGCCTCACTGCAACCTCCACCTCCCAGGTTCAAACGATTCTCCTGCCTCAGCCTTCCATGTAGCTGGGACTACAGGCACCTGTCACCATGCCCGGCTATTTTTTTTTTTTTTTTTTGTATTTTTAGCAGAGACGGGGTTTCACTATGTTGGCCAGGCTGGTCTTGAACTCCTGACCTCGTGATCTGCCCACCTTGGCCTCCCAAAGTGCTGGGATTACAGGTGTGAGCCACCGCACCCGGCCCAAGATGTCACTTTTAACCAAAATTATTCTATAGATTCAATGCAATCATAATAAAAATACCAACCATTTTTTGTTGCACTTGACAATCTGATTCTAAAATTGATTTGGAAATGTCAAGTACCCAGAATAGTCAGAAAGAAAAAAGGTAGAAAACATGCACTTTACTATTAAACTACGGCAATTAAAATGGTGTGGTAATGCCATGTGTAGATCAATGAACAAAAAATACAAAGTTCAGAAAGAGTCCCATACATACCGTCAATTTATTTTTTTTCCAAAGACATCAAGATAGTTCAACAGGGAAAGGAAAATCTTTCAAATAGATGATGCTGGAAAAATTTAAACTCCATATGGAAAATAATGAACCTTCACCTTCTCTTCATAAAATATGCAGTGTAGTTCAAGATGGATTGCAGACTTATACATAAAAGTTTACAACTATAAAGGTTTTCCAAAAGTATAGAATAATATTTTTATAATCTTGGAATGGTAATAAAATATTTCTTAGAACACAAAGAGTCATCATAAAATTTTAAAAGTAATAATTGTACTTAATCAAAGTTAAAAACCAAGTCTATGCCAAAAATGATTAACTTTCATTAATAATAATTTTAGAAAGTTCTGAACAAACTGAGTTGAGAAATAATTCCGTCTGAAACTCAGAGCTAACATTGTATGTAAAATCAAAACATTACAAACATTCTAATTAAGCTAAAACCATGCAAGAATATTCACAAAATCCCATGTTCATGGATTAGAAGACTTAATATTCTTGAAATAATCATACTATTCAAAGTGATCTACAGTTTAAATACAATTTCTATCAAAATCCCAATGGCATTTTTTACAGACATAATAAAAACAATCCTAAGATTCATATTAAACTATAAAAGATCCAGAAGAACCAAAACAATCTCTAGGAAAAAAAAGAAAGCTGGAGGCATCATAGTTCCTGATTTCAAAATATATTACGAAGCTACTGCAATTAAAACTGTATTGTATTGGCTTAAAGGCAAACATATAAATCAATGGGATAGAATAGAGAGTGCAGAAATAAACACACACACATATGATTAATTGATCTTTGACAAAGATGCTAAGAATACACAGTAGTTTCTTCAACAAATGTTAGGAAAACTGGATATTTACATGTGTATATTATACCACACTTAACAATCAACTCAAAATAGATCAATGACTTAAATGTAAGACCTGGCCAGGCTTGGTGGCTCACACCTGTAATCCCAGCTCTTTAGGAGGGCGAGGTGGAAGGATCACCTGAGTTCAAGAGTTCAAGATCAGCCCGGGAAATATAGAGAAACCCTGTCTCCACAAAAAAATAGCCTGGTGTGGTGCACACTTGTAGCTACCTGCAGTTACTTGGGAGGCTGAGATGGGAGGATCACTTGAGCCCAGGAGGTTGGGGCTGCAGTGAGCTTTGATTGTGCCACTGTACTACAGCTGAGTGACAGAACAATACCTTGCCTTTAAATAAATAAATAAATAAATGTAATACCCCAACTATAAAACTTCTAGAAGAAATCATAGGGAGAAAGCTTCATGATAATGATCGTGGCAGTGATTTCTTGAATACAACACCAAAAGCACAGGCAACAAAACTAAAAATAGACAAGTGGGACTACATAAAAGTTAAAAGTTTCTGTACAACCAAGGAAATAATCAACAGAGTGAAAAAACTTCTAAAATCAGATAAAATATTTGTCAACCGTATTTAAGATAAGCCAAAACATATAAGGAACTCCTACAACTCAGTAGCCAAAAAACCCTAACATGCTAATAGCTGAGAATTTTATCTTGATCCTGCTATTTAATTTCTTCAGTGAAATCAAAATCAACTCTTTATTTGAATATATTCTGTCTGAAGTCCTCATATGAATTTTCACTGCAAATGTTTATAAAAACTACCCATGACATTATTTGTCTATTACATTTGAATTTTATTTAATATAATTAATAACGTTTAAGTGTAACTTCTCAAGATGTCCATAAGGTGGCAGTGTGCACTTCTGCGGCGGCGGTTGAGCAGCAGCGCTCCAGAAAATCAGATAAAAGTCTGCGGGGACCACGTTTCGCTGCCAAGGCTCTGAAGCCCCCCTGCCCTAGACCATCTGGAGCACTAAACATACAAAGAGTTCTGAGCTCCTATCCCGCGACTCGGCGTTTTCTTTTCTGTTGCTCATCATCTTACCCCCAGTTCTAAAATGGCACCCTTGTTTGGAAATGCATGAACCTCTGGAATTCACACATACCCAGGTGGTCCTACAGCCTAGTTTCCAGTTTTCGGTCTCAGTTCCGAGTGGAAAGGATTTCCTAGCAGCCTGACCATACAGCCAGAAAGCATATTATGGGGCAAGGTGATAAATATGTGCCATATGAGCCGTCCCGGACCCTCCCACTTTTGTAGTAGACGTTACTAATCAATCATGATAGTTCTTGCTACTCAGCCGCTCCCTTTCTCAGCAGAACCCCAAAAGCTCCAACATAGGAGAGTTCCTGTCTTTAGAGGTGGGGGCCGATTCCCAGAAACTCCTGGGATTCCAACATGAGTATGGAGGTGTTGTCACACATCAACCATGAACAGCAAGAACAACCCCTCAAGACCAGACCCCGCACAAACCAGGGATTCCCCACTCCTTCTCTCATTAATCCTACCCCTCTCTTCCACGGCCCCTGAAGACCTAAATTGTATTTTGCATTTTCAGCCAAATTTGGTATTATTTTTATTAGCATAATCAATTTTTCTTCTTTCCTGAATTACTTTCCATTAGGATTTTAATCTCTGATGGCATAGTATTTTTTTTTAATTCTCTAGTATATCAAAATTTTAACTTTCCTCAGAAGCAAATGTAGGATTTGATATAAGTCTTGATCCCAAATGCAAATCCCAGAAGACCTGGATTACAACCAAAGACCTGGATTACAGTTCCATCTTGAAAGTTATTTCTAGGAGATGGATCTGCCATCCAGAATGGGGAAATGAGACTGGGCAGAACAACCCGCAAAAGGAGTAGGGAGATGAGAGAAAGGAAGAAAAATTGCCAGTTCATGGCCATCGACATTATGCTTTCTTCAAGTGAAGATCTTTGATTTGATTATGTTCCTGATTCTAGAATGGCATCTAGGCCTAGGATAAACGTCCCCAACTGAGGAAACTGGTCTGGGAAAAATATCCTCAACCTTGTCTTGGGGCAGAGGTGCAGGTGTTGATGATGGCAGTGTCAGCAAGTACATCCAGGGACCAGATGGTGCCAGGGTCACTGCAGTGGCAGCATCAGAGCTACCAGGAGAAGCCATGGGTTAGCACCCCATGCCCATAGTGGGTGGAAGAGGAGGAGCCTGACTCCCCAGGGAGCCTCAGCTGATAAGGGCTGAGAAGGCAGCTGCTGAGTCCGCCAGGCATTCTGCCAAGGAAGGGAGGCACCCGCATCTGGGAACTTAAAGAGCTGGCCTGGTGATAGAATCTGTCTGGGGAGGCTCAGCAAGATCCTACTATTTTTTTTCCCATGTGACCCAGGAAATACTCCATTTGTTGTGATTTAATATTACATAGAAGAATGTTTACACTATGTTCCTATGAATATTAAATATACTATTCTTCACAATGAATAATGGTGATGACTCTACAGTGGAAAAATGATAAAAAGCGGTAGGCAGTGTCCCATACACATAAATAATTTCTAAATTCTGTAATCTTTAATATATAAATCTTTAATATGATATACTACTGAGCTTTTTTTTTTTTTCAACCATCATATGTTGCAATTTTTGCTTACTCTGGTATATTTTCAAAATACTCTTAATTCTTGCAGCCATTCTCAACTGGGGTTCTGTAAAAAATTAAATACATGCAGACATTCATTTAACTTCACTAGAAAACTTTGAAATACTGGTATTTTAAATGGATCAAAACCCATTATTGGATCAAAACCCATATATGGATCAAAACCTAGCTCCTATTATTTTCAGTTCGTGTGCTTTAAGAACAGACATACTTAGACCAGAATAGATAAAAATCTTGGAAATAGCCTTATTATTACAGTGATTCTATTTTTTTTTTTTTTCTGATTTTCATCTTAACTTAATCTTTTCGTCCCCTTTGTGAACAAAAGTTCTCTGAAAAAAGAACCTGGAGGAAAGAGACTGTATTCCAGTGAACCGTTTGCAAATCAGGCAGACATGCAGGCTGCTGTGTAAAATGAAGATCCATTCCAGAGAATGAAGGGATGGCATGCCTGGGGTTTTACAGGAAAAGTCCCCACCCAGGTACCCAATCAGGTCCATTTATGCAAACAAAGGATTGAGTCTTGTTTGGTTTTGACTGGCTGACACAGCTGAGTTCTGATTGGCCTATACAGCTGAGCCTTAGTTGGCTAGGGCAGGTGATCTCTGGTTGCTTTCCAAGCCCCAAACCAGAAGTCCCTGTTGGATGTTTCTTTCAAATGGCCAATGGGTCCTGGGGCTTGCGGCATTGGGAGGTGCGGGGAGGTGCTGTGCTTTTTGCAGCAGTTTATCTTGTAGTCCAACAACAGAACAGGAGCTGGTTGAGCTTGGTTGTAGAAAGGGAGGTCCTTTGATTTGTTTATAACATCTTTCCGAGAGCACGGAACTTGTGACCATTCTGTCACCCAGCTATGGACACCTAGTCCTGTTTTAACTTTGAGCTCCTCAGTTAGCCACAGGGAGTCCATTTTGTCTGGGGGCAGACTTACCACCTTTCTTTTCTAATTCTTGTATTATCTAATTGAACTGCATACTTTAGCACTTAATCGTATTTGTATACAACACTAGTTTATTTAGAATTGTTTGTTCTCTAGTTGTTTCAACTGCACAGGCCTTGCCTTCCTTAAGTGAGTGTGAACTCCTGTAGGCAGGAATTCTGAACACACATTTGTTTTGTTGTCCATAATTTCTAAAAATTCACATTTCATTAAAATAGCCAAAGTTACCCCTACTGAACAACACTTAGAGGCAATTAGATTCGATTGCTCGTTGGGCTCAGTGAATCCCTTCTTGTTAGTCACGGAACCATAGTTCTTTAAGCCTTGGGTATGCATATCTCTGGTAGATATGAATTAAGAAATTAATCCAGGATGCATTTTAGAATGGGTAATTATCATTCCTGAAGCCACACACAGTCACTACTTTTAGAACTGGAAAGGACTTCTCTTCTTACAGATGCAGCAATTGAGACCCAGAGCTGATAAGAATTTAGCCTGATTAACAGACTTCAATGTTGAAGACATTTGAAAATCAAAGCGGAACATTACTTTTTCTCAGATTTAGAATTAAAAAGGAAAAAAGAAACAAGTGGTTTAGTCTTGGGAGGGTGTATGTGTCCAGGAATTCATCCATTTCTTCTAGGTTTTCTAGTTTATTTGCATAGAGGTGTTTATAGTATTGTCTGATGGTAGTTTGTATTTCTGTGGGGTCGGTGGTGATATCCCCTTTATCATTTTTTATTGAGTCTATCTGATTCTTCTCTCTTTTCTTCTTTATCAGTCTTGCCAGTAGTCTATCAATTTTATTGATCTTTTCAAAAAAACATTTCCTGGATTCATTGATTTTCTGAAGGGTGTTTTGTGTCTCTATCTCCTTCAGTTCTCCTCTGATCTTGGTTATTTCTTGCCTTCTGCTAGCTTTTGAATGTGTTTGCTCTTGCTTCTCTAGTTCTTTTAATTGTGATGTTAGGGTGTCAATTTTAGATCTTTCCTGCTTTCTCTTGTGGGCATTCAGTGTTATAAATTTCCCTCTACACACTGCTTTAAATGTGTCCCAGAGATTCTGATATGTTGTATCTTTGTTCTTATTGGTTTCAAAGAACATCTTTATTTCTGCCTTCCTTTCGTTATGTGCCCAGTAGTCATTCAGGAGCAGGTTGTTCAGTTTCCATGTAGTTGAGAGGTTTTGATTAAGTTTCTTAGTCCTGAGTTCTAGTTTGATTGCACTGTGGTCTGAGAGACAGTTTGTTATAATTTCTGTTCTTGTACATTTGCTGAGGAGTGCTTTACTTCCAACTATGTGGTCAGTTTTGGAATAAGTGTGATGTGATGCTGAAAGAATGTATATTCTGTTGACTTGGGGTGGAGAGTTCTGTAGATGTCTATTAGGTCTGCTTGGTGCAGAGCTGAGTTCAATTCCTGGGTATCCTTGTTAACCTTCTGTCTCATTGATCTTTCTAATGTTGACAGTAGGGTGTTAAAGTCTCCCATTATTATTGTGTGGGAGTCTAAGTCTCTTTGTAAGTCTTTAAGGACTTGCTTTATGAATCTGGGTGCTCCTGTATTGGGTGTATACATATTTAGGATAGTTAGCTTTTCTTGTTGAATTGATCCCTTTACCATTATGTAATGGCCTTCTTTGTCTCTTTTGATCTTTGTTGGCTTAAAGTCTGTTTTATCAGAGACTAAAATTGCAACTCCTGCTTTTTGTTTGTTTGTTTGTTTTCTATTTACTTGGTAGATCTTCCTCCATCCCTTTGTTTTGAGCCTACATGTGTCTCTGCACGTGAGATGGGTCTCCGCAGTACAGCACACTGATGGGTCTTGACTCTTTATCCAATTTGCCAGTCTGTGTCTTTTAATTGGAGCATTTAGCCCCTTTACATTTAAGGTTAATATTGTTATGTGTGAATTTGATCCTGTCATTATGATGTTTGCTGGTTATTTTGCTCGTTAGTTGATGCAGTTTCTTCCTGGCATTGATGGTCTTTACAATTTGGCATGTTTTTGCAGTGGCTGGTACCAGTTGTTCCTTTCCATGTTTAGTGCTTCCTTCAGGAGCTCTTGTAAGGCTGGCCTGGTGGTGACAAAATCTCTCAGCATTTGCTTGTCTGTTAAGGATTTTATTTATCCTTCACTTATGAAGCTTAGTTTGGCTGGATATGAAATTCTGGGTTGAAAATTCTTTTCTTTAAGAATGCTGAATATTGGCCCCTACTCTCTTCTGACTTGTAGGGTTTCTGCAGAAAGATCCGCTATTAGTCTGATGGGCTTCCCTTTGTGGGTAACCCGACCTTTCTCTCTGACTGCCCTTAACATTTTTTCCTTTATTTCAACCTTGGTAAATCTGACAATTATGTGTCTTGGGGTTGATCTTCTCAAGGAGTATCTCCCTCAGAGATAATACCACACATCTACAACCATCTGATCTTTGACAAACATGACAAAAACAAGAAATGGGGAAAGGATTCCCTATTTAATAAATGGTGCTGGGAAAACCAGCTAGCCATATGTAGAAAGTTGAAACTGGATCCCTTCCTTACACCTTATACAAAAATTAATTCAAGATGGATTAAAGACTTAAATGTTAGACCTAAAACCTTAAAAACCCTAGAAGAAAACCTAGGTGATATCATTCAGAACATAGGCATGGGCAAGGACTTCATGACTAAAACACCAAAAGCAATGGCAACAAAAGTCAAAATTGACAAATGGGATCTAATTAAACTAAAGAGCTTCTGCACAGCAAAAGAAACTACCATCAGAGTGAACAGGCAATTTACAGAATGGGAGAACATTTTTACAATCTACCCATCTAACAAAGGGCTAATATCCAGAATCTACAAAGAACTTAAACAAATTTACGAGGAAAATTTGTTTTCCTCATAAAGAGGAAAACAACCCCATCAAAAAGTGGGCAAAGGATATGAACAAACACTTCTCAAAAGAAGACATTTATGCAGCCAGCAGACATGTGATAAAATGCTCATCACCACTGGCCATCAAAGAAATGCAAATCAAAACCACAATGAGATACCATCTCACACCAGTTAGAATGGGGATCCTTAAAAAGTCAGGAAACAACAGGTGCTGGAGAGGATGTGGAGAAATAGGAACACTTTTACACTGTTGGTGGGATTGTAAACTAGTTCAACCGTTGTAGAAGACAGTGTGGTGATTCCTCAAGGATCTAGAACTAGAAATACCATTTGACCCAGCCATCCCGTTACTGGGTATATACCTAAAGGATTATAAATCATGCTACTATAAAGACACACGCACACATGTTTATTGCAGCACTATTCACAATAGCAAAGACTTGGAACCAACTCAAATGTCCATTGATGATAGACTGGATTAAGAAAATGTGGCACATATATACCATGGAATACTATGCAGCCATAAAAAAGGATGAGTTCATGTCCTTTGCAGGGACATGGATGAAGCTAGAAACCATCATTCTCAGCAAATGATCACAAGGACAGAAAACCAAACACTGCATGTTCTCGCTCATAGGTGGGAATTGGACAATGAGAACACTTGGACACAAGGTGGGGAACATCACACACCAGGGCCTGTCATGGGATGGGGCGAGGGAGGAGGGATAGCTTTAGGAGAAATACCTAATGTAAATGACAAGTTAACTGGTGCAGCACACCCACATGGTACACGTATACATATGCAACAAGCCTGCACGTTGTGCACATGTACCCTAGAACTTAAAGTATAATTTAAAAAAGAAGAAGTAAAACTTTAAAAATAAACAAACAAATAAATAAATAAGTAGTTTATTATTCATGGATTGTATCTTTCTATGAACATTAGTTTGTATATTTCATAGAGAAAATTTTTAAAAACCACAGTTCAATACACCTAAGAGATGGGCATTTCAAAGAGCTGCTTACATGGAATTATCTATGTCAGGATATTAAGAATGCATGTCTCTGAGTAACAGAATTTTATGGCTTTCTAAAAATAATAATAATAATCACAAGACAGAAAGAGCCTGGATCTTTGAGTCATTGGCTGGAGGCTAGCCCTGGTTAACCTGCATGGTCCTTTGTGTGAGGGACAAATCAGACTTCAGTGTGCTATGCCACTGGGATTTGGCAATTTATTTGTTACTCAACATATTCTCATTCATTCCCTCTAATGCATTTATATAGAGAGATGCATTGATTTGATCAGAGACAAATCAAAATAAGAAAAAAATCAGTATTTTGCTGGTCAATGTATCCTCACACACATTTTTCTGTAAGTGTATCCATACAAGTCAGAACCAATTGTATCTGTAATAATTCTGTTTTTCTGCATGTTACACAAAACCCAAGTAAGAATGGTTTAAAAGCATAGTGGCTTAATTTTCTCAGGGTGAAAAGAAGTGTGAATGTAGACACTTTGAGAATTGGGTATCATCCACAAAATATCATCAAAATCCTGCCTGCTCAACAGCATTTTCTCCCCAGGGTTGTGTGGCCTCAGTGACTTTACCTGTGATTAAGTATCCAGGAAAATAAAATCAGTATGGCATGGTTAAGTCCTGGGGTGGTCACTGACAACAGCTGCTTGGAGTACCAAGGATCAGAAGAGGCTTCCTGAAGAAAGTGGTGTTTCAGTGATTCCGGTTGTGTTCCCCCACAGAGTGAGCCTGTGCGATGACCCTGTCATGAGAGGAGCCAGCCCACTTTAGAAAGCTGTGAGGAGCTCGGTGTCGCTGCAGCTGGGTACAAGCTCAGCAGGGGGCAGATCTGGAGGAGCCTGGGAGGGGTATGAACAACTGGGCATACAGCCTGAGGGCAAGCGAAACGACCGCAGCTTTCTACTGAGCAAAGTGACTGCTCATTTTTACATTTTAGAAACCCTTCTCTGGCTGGGAGTGGAGAATGGGTTGAAGGAGAGAGGAGAGGATGGAGAAACAGAAAAGCTGGGGGAATCAGAGGGAGATGGGTGGTCTGCTGCAAGACTGAAGGAAAATCAGAAGAAAGTGTATGGCTGCACAAGAGATTAGGAGGTACTTGACAACACATTCACACCACTACAATTATTTAAACCTGCACATCAAATTAGATATCTTTATGGCTTAATAGATTAAATATTTTTTCTATTACTCATCACTTCTGCATGTTATATGCTTAAACAAAACCGAAAATGCGTCGAGTGTGGCAGCACATGCTTGTAATCCCAGCACTTTGGGTAGGCCAAGGTGGGGGGATTGCTTGAGCCCAGGAGCCCGAGACCAGTGTGGGAAAAATAGTGAAACCCAGTTTCTAAAAAATAAAAATAAAAATAAATAAAATAAAATAAAAGTTAGCTCAGATTATGATCTGATTAAATATATGCTATTTTTTACTTGTTTCATCTTATTTATTATGTACTAGTTCAGAACGTCATGGCTTTCTCCAAATATTAATATTATTATTATTTAAATGCTTAAATAATTATTGTTATTAATATTTTGTGAGAAATGTAATTGAATATGATTTCATTGTTTTTGAAATCTTGATTTAATGTTGTGTGATAGAGTGATTCAAATGCCTGCTTCTAAGTTTTAAATTTATTTCAATGCTGAAAATACTTTCTCACAAGAAAATGCCATTTAAAACAAAAGATGCTTATCTTTCAGTATCTTCCAGACTTTTGTTACAATTACTCTGTAACTTTTCAACATCCTAGAAAATCTCAATTGCTTTTTCTACCAAATGAATTGGAAGCATTTGCATTTGACAAATGACTTAAAAATGTAACTTTTGGGGAAATTTTTCACAACAGTAGAAAATTTGTGATGCTAAGGTATTTTAAGTGTGTAATTGTGAGAGGGTTTATAAGTAATGCACATTTTCACTATTAAAGCAGGTTAATTATGGAAAAATTTCAAATATTGGTTTTCATATATTTCTACCTCCTCACCATGAGTTATTTCAAAAAGCAGTAATTTTCTCACTGTTTCAAAACATCACTCTAATCTTAGGGGAAATAGATAATGATGATAACTTTATCAAATATACCTCTTAGATAGCAAAATTTAGAGAACCACATGTCCTCACATTTAAAACATTCTATTCTTACAAAATAAAAATGAACTTTGCCATGAGATAACCAATAAATAATATTCTGTAGCCATTGGTTTGCAAGTTGTTTTGCAGTGGACATACCAGTTTATCAGTATTGGTCAGGAATAATAACTGGATTTAGACCTATACCACCTGGTTTTGCTGGATCCCGGGGATGAAGAGGGAGAGGGGGCTTAATGGTCAAGGCTGACCAATAGCTGGGATGTTCCTGTGTGAACAGCTCCTTGTAGGAGACACTCAACAAACCTTGAGCTTCCTGATACCTTTGCATGTGTGTGGCGGTTGACAAACCAGAGACAAAGCATGTCCATGCAAACCAGAAACAGGAGGATGAAAAAGCCATTGAGGACATTACTGATGATACATATGATAAACATTAATAAATTAGCACAATCTTTTCTCATATTTCAGATAAGAAAATATACAAAAATATAAATGTCTTTTTCTTTGTGTAGCCTCATAGATTTATTTTGCATACCCCAGGGAAGGTGTACACAACACATTGGAGACTATTGGATATGAAAGATATTCAGGAAATACCTGGGCTGGAGATATAAATTTGCTGATAATCAGCACATTAGGGGAATAGGAGCGTAGGAGATGGCCAAGAAAATTGTGTAGTTTGAGAAAGTGAAAGTCCGGGAGGATATGCTAGGAACATCAATTTTCAGGAACAGGTCATGAAAGTAAAGCTGATGAAGGAAAATGAGGAGGAATAGCAAAAAAGGTGGGAGAAGAACCAAGAAATGATGTCATAGAAATCAAAGAGTGAGACACTGTTGAGGCAGCAATACTCAATATTGCCAAGTGCTACAGCGTGGCCAAATAAAACAAGATCTGGCCAAATAAAATGTCATTCACATGGATTGAGCAACAAAGATGCCAGTGGTGATCATGAGAGTGTCTTCAGCAGAGTGGTCTGGGAAAGTCCCTTGAGAGACTATAAAGACAGGAGGTAGAGACAGAACCAGCAACTCTTTCCAGAAGTGTAAGGGTGAAGAAATAGAAACAGAGAAGAGACAGTTACCCAAAAAATGTGAGTGCTGGAGGGCTCAGTTTTCTTTTTTAAACAAGGTGGAAGAAGTTTGACTATCATACTATATTTAAATGCTGATTTTTAACAGTCAGGAGAGGAGAAGTTGAAGAAATAGAAGATGGCAGGTGCAGGTGAAGAGAATACCTCAGATGACAGGAGGGGCGCTTCCTCAAGCATGAGCAAAAGAAAAAACACAGCCTTTCTATATCTTGTTTTTCTCCATTTTATGTATTTAAATAGCTTATATTTTCAATGACTTTTCTAGCATCTTTATGCAAATTATTTCTATTTCAAGCATCTTTGAGGATCCCTGTGGTCCAAAAATGTTATCGCTTAAAAAATCCACATCCATTGACCATGTCTTTATCCAGTCAATCTATAATCACAGCTATTTAAACATTTCTAAGAAATGCAAGAAAAAAATAACAAAAGATGAAAGCATCCAGTTTATGCTCATGTAAACAGACCCCAGTAAAAGTAACACATTTCATTTGTAGTTGTTCATGCAAAATAATTTCAGGCTTCAGTGGAGAGAAATCTACAAGTCACTGCCCTGTTAAGCTCCTTTCTTATCTTATATATGTGTGCATGTGTGTATCTATAGATAGATACATACACACACGTATATATACGTATATGTGTATATATAAGATATGTATATATACATATATAAGATAAAGACAGCTCTTATAATACACATGTATATAATATATATTCTGTAATGTTATGCATGTTATATATTATGTATTTTTAGCAGAGGTGGCTTTATCAAACTTTCATTTTATATTTATACTATTTCAATGGCAACACTAATGTCACTAGCAGAAAATGGTCAACTGGGATTGGTTCAGGTATGAGTTCCGGTTTCAACCTTTTTTTCTGTTTCCTAAAGGGAAAAATGTTAGGAAATTGATCATCTTATTTTTTCATTGATTTATTCCCTGGTAAATACTTATTGAACAGCAAGGCATTGTTCTAGAACATGAGGACATAGAGAGAAGTATCATTTAGTTTTTCTCTTTTTATGATTTCTCTGTCTGGTACTTTGTCATAGCTTGTCAAATTAGTCACTGCAATAGAGGCACAGCTAAGATGACAAGGGAGTTGGTTAGGAGGAGGTTCATAATCAGTCTGGAGATAGGAAAGGAGCATCCTGAAATCCTGGCATATGAGTTCTTGCAACAGATGCATAGGAATAATTAATTACTCCCGCCGCTCTCCATAAAGGACTAGAGGTAAGACTAGAACACAATAAGATGGAGCTGAGCATGGAGCATACAGGGAGGCAAATGGAGATAAAGGGAGTTTGGGGGAAGGGACTTCAAGGTGCAGCCGGAAGTATGTGTAGCCATAGGGATGGGAGAGCCAGATGTATGGAGGGGCCTGTGGATTTGATGCTCTACCTGACGTGAAGAATTCATGTGAGGGCATGATAAGCCTGGAAAGGCAAGCTTGGCTGCAGCATAGGGAGTCCAATAAGCATGTTAATAAATTTGGGCTTTATAAAAAAACAGTATGAAGCTTCTCAAAGTTTAAAGTGGGAAGACTTATGATAGATGCATGACAGGAAAAGGTTTCAATTCTTGAAAAACCACTGTGACATCACTGTGGCAATTGTAAATGTGGGTGGGAAATGAAACAAGAGGTAAGGAGATATGGGCTTATTGGTGCAACCCAGAGGAGCTGGGCCAAGGACCTAAACTAAGGCAGAGACTGTGGGTAAGGAGCAAAAGAAACTGACTCGTGAGATATTTGGTTTAGCATCAAGGGGACTTGAGGACTTATTCTGTGGAGGTGTGAGGGATGGGGAGAACCACAGAAAATCCTAAGTTTCAGGTTTGGGTGAGTAAATGATGCCTTTCATATTGACAAAGACTCTTTCTCCTTTGACCAAATTTTAATCAGGCTACTCTGAGCCCTCTGCTCAACTGGGCCCAAACTTCAGCTTCCCTCTCTCTTCTTATAGAATCTAATCTGAGCAAGAATCCTGCTAAGTCAGATTAGTGAAAATTTCCAACCCTTAGTATCCAATCACTCCCCATTCTTATCACCTCAAGTTGTCTTCAACAAGAATTCTGTTGAGTCTGCCTAGCAAGAATCCCCCTTACCCTTGATATTTCTTCCTAATAATTTTCCATCCATTGACTCCCACTCCATTCCTTGGCTATAAATCCCCACTTTTCCTTGGAGTTGAAGTCAGACCCAATCTCTCTTCCCCTGTTGAAGTGGTTCCTATACTCATCACAATAATCCCCTTTCTTAGTATAGCCTTCTTTACCATCTTTAATAAGTGCCAATGAATAATTTTTCTCTAACAAAATTAATGAGAAATGTAAAAGGAAGATAAGATCTGAAGGGTAGATCATGAATTCAGGACTTTTAGAATGACAAGATGGAAAAAGACTCACTACCACTATTGACAGTTAAACCAGGATTATTATGATCCACAGATATGATGATTACCAAGGAAATGATGAATAAGACAAAAGTCCATTTTCACAATAGCGTTAGGTTTGGGCCAACATTGTTCTATGCAATCAGTAATTTGAAAATAAATAAAGCATATTACATTAGGGCTTTTCCTAGCTAATTAGCTCCCCACACATAAACATATACACTTTTTTGGGGTAAAATTTCCATGCAGCAATATTGGGTAGTGGTGGTCTTTGTGACCTTGGGTAAGTTTCTTAACCTCCCTGAACCCCAATATCTTTACTGGAGATTATAAGCAAACTTATTGAATGGTTTCTGTGAGGATTCAATGATTTTAAATATGTAAAAGGCTTAGAAAAATCTCTAACTTATGGTGAACATTCAATAATTATTATTTATTGTCATGCAGAGATATAACTTTAATATATTTTCATTACTATATCTGTATAAAATTTTTATTCTACCTGAACTTTGAGAAAGTGCATTTTCACAAACTAATTTCTATCACTATTAAGTTAGAATCGAATGGAGATGGAGAAGAAGGAATGCCAAGGGATAGATATGGGGATGGGGAACGGGGAAGAATTACATGACTAAAATGTTTTAAGATGTTATATACTGATATCTGTTCATACAAATGACTCATTGATTGATTGCTAAATGAGGAAAACAAAATTTGATCACAGCATCTGCATTTAGGTCATCTTAACATTATGTCATCAGAAACAAATTGCTCAGCCCACAGAATAAGAAAGAAGGTCATGAATACCTATGGCTTGTTGTTGTATATGAAATTTCCTGTGGTTCTGGCCGAGATGTAGTAAGACAGACCAGATTTGCCCTGCTCTCTGAAAAAATCAAAAACTGATAAATCCCTGTAACAATAGTTTTCAATACATTGAATGGGCATCAAGCAAAGAATGACAGTGATCAATGACAGATGAAAGATAAATGAGATGAGCCCTATGATCAACTTACTGCCTTGTGAAAATTTCTAGTTTGCAACCTAATGGGGGAACTCTGGCAGAATGAGAAAGCATCCTTGGGATATGAGGAGGCTAAATGGAAAATTCAGGCAGCTAGAATTTGCAGAGCAGGTTAACAGAAAGAAGAAAGGAGACCGCAAAACAGAGAGAGAACCACAGGCATTTACAGAGTCCCTATCCTCCTCCCTGAGCTCAGGTATTCTGCTGAATACTGATCAGTCTGGAGAAAGAAGAATATGAAAGAATTAGTAGGGGCAGTTTCCAGTGTTTACATAGATCTGAGAATGGTAGATGTTACCACCAGACACATTGAAGAATATAATTTATGGAATGCTGAATATAGTACTCAAGAAGATCTTGCCTGCATAGTGGGAAATACATAGCCTGAGATTGAGCACTGAGCTGAATTTACCTAACTCATCTTAAAAGCAACACCTGAAATGATCAAACTGCATTCCAGAAGAAAGCACGTTCATATTTATAAAAACATAAAAATACTCAACATCCAATCAGATAAAATGTACAAATGAAGGACATTCCCAATTAAAAATTGTCAGACACATGAAGAAGCAGGTAAATATGACCCACAATGAGGAGAAAAATCAGTAAATCAATAAAGCTGCCAGATTCCAGAATTAACAGAAAAGGATATTATAGTAGTAATTATAATCATGTTCTATAGTTCAAAAAGTAGAGAAGAGATATCAAACACATAAGACTCAAATCAAAATAATACAGATAAATATTCTGGCTGATATGAAAGACACAGAATGAGATTATTGGCAGCTTAGACACTGCAGAAATAAAAATTAGCATAGTTGAAGACAAAACAAAAGACACTCTCCAAAAATCAAACACAGAGTGACAAATTAACTTTTAAAAATTCAGAGTGCGTCACTGTAGGGAAGACAGTGTTCAGGGCAAAGTTTATAGCTGTAAACACAATTGAAAAGAAAAAGGATCTAAAATCAGCAACCTGAGTTTACATCTTGAGGAAGTAGAAAAAGAAGAGCAAACTAAAACCAATGCTAGTAAAAGAAAGGAAATAATAAAGATTACAGTGAACATAAATGAAGTAGAGAATTGAAAAATAATAAAAAGAAGCAATAAAACAAAAAGCTTGTTCTTAGAAAAAAAATTTTTTAATTGGCAAACTTTAGCTAGACTGACAAAGAAAATAAAAAAGAAAAAATAAATAACTAAGATCCGATGAAAGTGCACCAATCTTACTGACCTGACAGAAATACAAAAGATTATGACAGAATACTATAAACAATGATTTGCCAATAAATTGCATAAATTAGATTAAATGCTCAAATTCTCCAAAACACATAAATTTCTTAAAATGATCCACAGTGAAGGAAAAAATATTCTCAAGATTCTCTAAAATCAGGAACAGGACAAGTATGTCCCCTTTCATCACTGCTATTGAACATTGTACTGAAAGTTCTAGCCAGAGCAATTAAACAAGGAAGAGAAGCAAAGGCATCCAAATTAAAAAGGAAGAAGTTAAAACTATTGCCATTTACAGATGATATGATTGATCCCATAAATAGAAAATTATAAAGAATTGAAAAGAATGTTACTAGAGCTAATAAATGAATTCAGCAAAGATGCAGGTTATAAGACCAATGTACAAAAATTGGTTGTTTCTGTACACATGAGATGAACAATCTGAAGATGAAATCTAAAAGGTACAATTTCATTCACAGTAGTATTAAAAGACACTCTTAATAAACCAATAAATTTAAGAATAAATTTAACTAAGAACATGAAAAACTTGTACACTGAAAACTACAAACTATTGTGGCTAGAAATTAAAGAAAACCTAAGCAAGCAAAAGACATAACATATTCATAGATAGGAAGACTAATATTGTCAAGGTGTCACTATTGCCCAAAGCAATCTACAGATTCAGCACAATCCCTATGGAAATTCCAACAGCCTTTCTGTCAAAATTAAAAACTCTATCTTCACATTTATATGAATTGCAAGGAACTCCAAATAGATAAATTGCTCTTAAAAATGAAGAACAAAATTGGAGAACTCAGACCTTCTAATTTTAACACTTACTACACAACTAAAGTAATCAAAACAATGCAGTACTGCCATGAGGAAAGATATATAGCTCAATAAAATAAAATTAAAAGTCTATAAATAATCCCACATATCTGTAAGCAATTGACTTGTAACATGAGTGCCAAGTTCATTCAATGAGGGAAAGAACAGTTTTTTCAAAAAACTATGCTGGTATAATTGCATTTTCACACCCAAAAGAATGAAATTGGACCTACTTCACATCAGGTATAAAAATGACTCAAAAGGGATTAATGACCTAAAGACAAGAGCTAAAACCATACAACTCTAGATAAAAACATAGGGGTCAATCTTCATAACCTTGGGTTTGCAATAGATTCTTAAATATGACAACAAAAGCATGAGCAGCAAAAGAAAAAAAGATAAATTGGACTTTATAAAAATTAAAAACTTTTGTGCACCAAAAGACATTATTAGGATAGTAAAAAGCAACTACAGAATGGGAAAAAAATTTACAAATCATGTATCTAATAAGAGTTTGATATTCAAAATAAATAATGGACAACTAAAACTAAACAAAAAGACTAAAAAAACTAAAACTAAACAAAAAGAAAACTCAATTTAAAAATGGACAAAAGACATAAATAGACATTTCTCAAAAGATATACAAATGACCAATAAGTTCATAAAAAGATGTTTAACATCACTAGTCATTGGGGAAATGTAAATCAAAACCAGAATGAGATACCATTTCACACTTACAAGAATGGCAAAAAAACATACAAATAAAAAACCTAACATAGAAAATCACAAGTGTTGACAAGGATGTGGAGAAATTGGAACTCTCATACATTGCTGGTGAGAATGTAAAATGGTGCAGCCTCTGTGAAACTCAGTTCGGCAGTCCCTCAAAAAGCTAAACAAAGAATTAAAAAAAAAAAATTCTCTAAAAATGTTTTTAAAATTCTATTTTTTTCCCTAATAAAGTTCTTAGTCCCAGTTTGGTAGCTGAGCTACCAAAGTCTAAGAAAACAAGCCCTTCCTCAGTATCCCTGGGAAAGAAGAGTTGAGAGAACACAGATCCACCAGGCCCTGGGTGACTGCATTGCTGGGGTCATGCAGGGCCTAGCCTTTCACCAAGGGTAAGTGCTGATTTTCCTTGTCTTTGTCCTGGCCTTGCGCCCATGCTGTCTTCCACTTTTCAGAAGTTGCCCGGTTCCAAGATGGCTCCTTCCTTTAGTTTACTAACATTTTCACTTAGTGAAGACCGCCTACCCTTCTCTTGCTTTACCTGTCATGGTGTCAGGGTGCCAGAGGAGTTGTCCTCCTGCAGAATGGTGAGGGGGGGAATCTCCCTAGTACCTTACCATTTGGCTTCCATCTATTGCACATAGAACCTGAAGATTTGGGAGTCTCAAGGTGTCTCAAGGGCTTGTCAGAGCTCTGGCTGGCTACAAGGGTTTCTGTGGGCTGTCTTGCTTCCTCCTTGAGAAACACCTGTTTGGTGCAAAACTCAATCTGGTTCCAAGACTGAGTTACTATATATATATACACTATATACAGACTATATATATATACACACACACACACTATATATATACACTATATATAGATTATATATATATTTTATATATATCTCTCTCCAGAACTTAAAAGAAAAGAAAAGCATATCAGTAAACTGGGGAAGCATTTCCATAAGCATAGTATATATGTAATTGGACTCAAAAAAGAGGGTAAAAGTCAGAAAAATTATTTGAAGAAATAATGGCTTAATTTTTCCAAATATGATGAAAAGTATAAAACCACAGATCAAAAAGCTCAATGAACCCCAAACACAAGAAATATGAGGAAAACTACACCAATTTACATCATAATCAAATTCCTCAAAACCAGATATAAAGGTAAAATCTTAAAAGTAGCAGGAGAAAGCAACAGATATTATATACAGAAGATCAAAGTTAAAGATGCCAAAAGATTGCTCATCAGAAATGATTTAAGTGAGAAGACAGTGGAACATGTTTAATGTACTGAAATGAAAGAACTGTCAACCTAGATTCCTTTCATTTTTGGTTTTTGTCATTATTTATGAAATAAATTTTAAAGTTTGAGGTTTACAACATGATGTTATAGAATACATATGGCTACCAAATTGTTGCTATACTGAAGAAGAGTAACATGTATTTATTTCATCTCACATGGTTACTTTTTGATAGTGACAAGAACAGCTAAAATTTACTTATTTAACAAAAACCTCTAATACAATACAGTTTTACTAACTATAATCCTTATGTTGTGTCTGAAATAATAACTTCTTAGAGGATACCAATACATATGTTGAATCTCCTTTTCTGCGTTCAACAATTATCATTTTCTTGTTAATTCTTTTTCTTTTTAAAAATGTTCATATAATTATTTTTGCTTTTATTAATCCCAATTTCTGAGTCCTTTGCTATGTTTTCAGCAATTTCAATTCTGTATTATGAAGTTTTCAGCATGGCCTTAGTTTCTAAATCTCTGTTTCGTTTATTCTTCGAGATGTGCCAGCTTATATTTTATTGCCTTTTGTTTTCTTCCTATGTCTGAGAAGTTTCACCTCTGCTTTTTGCTTTGGTTTTGAGGCAGTTGTTTTAATAAGAAACTTTTTTTTTTTAACATGGGGCTTTGTCAACACTTTTCTCCACAGTTGTCTACCCTGCTCCACCCAGAGAAGCTGATCTATGTGAATTACATCAGTAGGCTCTCTTGTATTCTGGCATCTGGTGAATTCAGTCGCAACAACAAAAGATTGGAGGAATGGGGAAGAATAAGACTGTGGCGTGTATTCCACCGGGTGATGCTCTGTGGTGTTGTCTAGGGATGGTTGTGTTTCTGAACCTAAATCAGAGCATCTTTCAAAGCAGTTCTCTCCACATCATTCCCTCTTTCCACCTTTGATAAACACTCACTCCCTTTGCCATTCGGGCCTAGGAATATTGATAGCACTGCTGTTAGTAGCCCTGCAATACTTCACTATTGTTTGTGGTTTCTCTACATTGTCCCCACACTTTTGAAACTAGCCTCTTATCCTTGAATTATTTTGATTTGTGAGGATCATCTGTTTCCTGATGGGTCTTTGACTAAATAAAAGCTGGGAGTTTTTGATCCAGCTGGCATCCCATTTCCAAGCCTGAAGATTATAGATTTAGTATTAATAAAGTAGGTAAAGAGTTTATCCTCCTTGTAGTTCCTTGTAAACGGAGCATCTGATAGTGACGTTTTATGCACAGAATTTTATTAAAGATTTATTTGTTATAAAGTGAAAAGTATCTGGTGGAGGGGAAAAATATCAGAGAATAGGAAATCAGTGCAGCAAAAGACCTGTATTTGATCCAGATAATGTCTAAGATCTATTCTGCTCTCCAATTTGATAACATTCACTCTGAAGTATCAAGGTTTATCATCATCTAGATTGAGAGGTATTTACACAAGCCCCCATCTGCCCAGATTGTGAGATCATTGGCTATTCTCTGTTATGTGAGCAGCTTCCATCCTAGGCAGAGTCTCATAAACAGATAAATGATACCTGAGGTCAGAATATTAGATTTCACAGATTCAAGCTCTCATTCTTTGCTTAAAGAATGGTTTGATTTATAGACTGATTTTTTGCTCTCAAATTTCTGGTGAAATGGGTAGTGGTATATTTGAGAGAGAATTCCATATAGACAAATTATTATGTAACAAGGGCAATGATAGATGTCTCTACAGATATGTTTGCCAAGTATCTGTTGGTAATTTTCCTACTGTATCTTGATGCTCATTTTGTTTTAAATTTTATTGTTTGCTAAAGGTTTGGAATGAAAATAATTAAAAGAGAAATACCAAAGGAATTAATGCAAAAATAGGATGGAGCCCCAGATAGTGTATGAGAGTGGTGATGGAGGCCCTGGGAAGAGAAGGAAGGGTTAACTGAGCTAAGGAAGCCTGCATATGCACAAGAGCTAACAATAAGTAATTATCCAGGGTCTAAAATAATTCCTGTTTTTAACCCACTCTGAACTGTACTGATAAGTTACCAGTATGAAGTGCCAACTATTCTTTGGTCTTGAGAAACTTGAGGAGCTTGTTCTGTGTGTACCCACATCCTTTATCTCAGGATACCCTTTCAGTGGTGGCTGCCCTAAATCTGGGCTTGAAATGTAGCTGATAAAGTGCCAGCACTTAATAAGCTGTAGCCTGAATAGGGAGAGTAGGGGGAATAAAAGAAAGAGCAGTAAGAGAGCCTTCAACAAAAACAAACTATGAAGAAAAATCTCTAAGAAGGTGCAGTGAGGCCTAGATACAGGAAACTGAATCCATACAATGCATTCCAGCTAAGATGAATAAGTAAAGCTACCGAAGAAATTTTTACATCATACCAAGCCAGTATTTTTCCTCCTTGAGTGTTGTGATCACCGTTGTTATCATCATTGTCATCATCATGTATTTAGTGTGGAACCTGGTGATGTGCAAGTGCTCTAGCATTCTGAGGTCACTCATATTTCACAACCAAATAAAATGATTCAAACCATTGCAGAAAACTGTACAGCCTGTGGTGATCCAGTGACTTCTCAAATATTTCCAAAAATTCTCCAAAATTTAGAATTTCCTGGAAACTTTATGCTGTAACCTCTAAGAGTCAGCAGAATTCTCATTTTGTGTCCTATGGCTCCTGTTGTCTCTCTATTCCACTTTATTATATTCATTCACCCAAAGCACCAATAACCTAAGTGTTAGGCTACTGTGAAGTAATTCCAAACATATAATTTTCTATGTGAGTGGCATGTTTTGCTGTAGTAAGAACATGGAGTATAATCTCTCTCCCCAGAAGAATGTTATAACACACCTTATCAGACCACATATGTGAGTTTATAAACCCAAGACTTTGACAGACCTTAAGAGCTTAGAGTGTGGCAGGCAGGGTACTTTCTGCCAGCCTTTGAGCTATTCTCTGCTGCTTTGCCCACCAACACCAGCACTATTTGAAAGCACTGAAGGAGTTTACATGCCTTTGTGTTTATCAAACGTCTCTTTCAAGAACCTCTTGTGGAAAGGTTAAGTGTTAAAAGAAAAGTTTCAGCCGAATTTAATTTAAAGGAGTTTAATTGAGCAATGAATGATTCATGAACTGGGCAGCCTTCAGAATCACAGCAGAATCAGAGAGACTCCAGGGATGCCTCATGGTCAGAACAACTTTATAGACCAAAAAAAGGGAAGTGACGTACAGAAATCAGAAGTGAGGTACAGAAGCAGCTGGATTGGTTACAGGTTGGCGTTTGCCTTATTTGGACACAGTTTGAACACACTTAGCAGCCTATGAGTGGTTGAAGTATGGCCACTGGGGTTGTCCAAGACTCAGCTATTGTTACAGGCACATACCCCTAAGTTAGATTTTCAATTTTGTCTGCCAATTAAGCTAGGTTTCAGTTCATCCACAAGGACTCAAATATAGAATTACAGAGTCCTTCTCAGGCCATATTTAGTTTGCTTTACCATAAGCCTCAACTTCCATTAGACTTTACATTCACACATGCCTGCTTCCATCCTAATTGAGCAGCTAGACTTTAATAACTGAACTCTAATCAAAATTGGAACTCACTCACCATGTGCTTAATGTACCTTGTCTATCAAGTGTGTTCTCTGAGATTTATTCTCCTTATTCTCTCTCTCTTTGAGTGTGGTGGAAAAAACAATATTTTTATGTGGCAATAAACTGTATGATTGTGATGAATGAAATCATACTTTGATCATCTCCTTATTTTAACCATACAAAACGCCAAGGCTGTTGTGTAAGAATGCTGTAGAGAAGTTTTAATATCAATAAAGAGGCAAACACAACACAACATGGTACAGAAAATAGCTCAAGATAAAATATATAAGCTGTTTCCACATGCAAGGAGCTTGGGTGTTGCCTCTCCAACCTGACAACAACTAAAAATCTGAACAAAATGAAAAAAATTAACAACTCTTCTTAGATCTCTGAGATAAGTAAAGTCATAGCACAAACTGATGCTCCCCAAATTGGAAAGACAAAGAGGTATGAGGCATTACAACTTTTCTCAAGCAGAAATTCATAGAAATCTCCACAGGAGATTTCCACAGTAAATATGAGGGGAAAATTCCTTTGGGGTCCCAACATAAACTGATTCAGAGAAAGACCTCACATTTTTAGCAGGGGAAGGGTAAAATGGACTTTTTAAAATACACGACAGCATTCTGTTCTTAACAAAAACTGTTCTCAGGAGAAACTGAAGAGCTTAACCTGCTGGGATGGTATCAAGCCTAACTAACCTGGGGGAATGGAAATACCCAACTCCAGCTCACTCTAGTTAGAGTAAGCTCGTAAGTTATCTTCATCCTGTCTCACCGAAGGAGAGGAAAAAATAAAACCTGAGAATCATGTGTAAAGTTCACAGTCCAGAGGCACAGGCTGTCTCCGAGACTGACACCTAATCATAAGACTAAGAATGCATTTCTTCCCCCAACACCTTAACCATTACATTACTAAAGGCCTATTTATGGCAGTTTCTTTTACCCAGCACAGCATGTCTATCTAGATAGAAAGAAAAATTACAGGACATACTAAATGACAAAATAGGCAGTTTGAAGAGGCAGAACGTACATCCCAACCAGACCCAGATATAGCAAGGATGTTGAAATGATCAGACTCAGCATTTAAACAACTGTGATTCATATGCTAAGAGCTCTAATGGAGAAAGTAGACAGCATGCAAAAACAGATGGGCAGTGAAAGCAGACAGACGGAAGTCCTAAGAAAGTCTCCAAAAGGAATGCAAACCAAAAACACTAAAAGAAATGGAGAATGCCTTTGATGGGCTTATTGGTAGACAGGACATAGCTGAGCAAACAATCTCGGAGCTTAACAATGTCTCCATAGAAATCTCCAAAATTGAAAGGCCAATAGAAAAAAATATTCACAAAAATGTAACAGAATATCCCAGCATTCTGGAACAACTACAAAAGTAGTAACATATGAGGAGGGAGAATACCAGAAGAGAAAAATGAATAGAAGAAATATTTGAAACAATAATAACTGAGAATTTTCCCAAATTGATGTCTGACATCCCCACCAACCTAAAATTCTGTGATCTGCAAAGTTACCCTTCAAAAATGAAGAAGAAATAAAGATTTTTCTCAGGCAAACAAAAACTCAGCAAATTTGTTGCTAGTATACCTGCCTTGCAAAAAATGTTAAGAGGAGTTCTTTAGAGAGAAGGAAAGCGACATAGCTCAGAAACTTGGATCTACATAAAGAAAGAAAAGACATCTGGCCAGGTACAGTAGCTCACACCTGTAACCTCAGCACTTTGGACAGCTGAGACAGGTGGATCACTTGAGGCCAGGAGTTAGAGACCAGCCTGGCCAGCCTGGTGAAACCTGTCTCTAATAAGTAGAAAAAAAAAAAAATGAGTGGGGCATGGTGGTGTTCCCTTTTCTCTGCATCCTCACCAGCATCTGTTATTTTTTGACATTTTAATAATAGCCATTCTCAGGAGGCTGAGGCAGGAGAATTGCTTGAACCCAGGATGCAAACGCTGCAGTGAGCCAAGATTGCGCCACTGCACTCCAGCCTGGGCAACAAAGCAAGACTGTCTCAAAAATAAATAAATAAATAAACATAAATAAATAAATAAACAGAAGGAATAAGAGGATGAAATAACTTTTATTGTTACTATTCTTTTAAAAAAATCCCTTTTGTTTTATTCATTTATTTTTCTTTCCAACTTTTATTTTAGGTTCGAGGGCACATATGCAGGTTTGTTACATGGGTTAATTGCATGTTGCAGGGGTTTGGGATACAGATAATTTTGTCACACAGGTAATCAGCATAGTATTCAATAGGTAGTATTTCAAACCTCACCCTCTACCCTCAAATAGGCCCTGGGGTCTATTGTTTGTTTCTTTGTGGTATCCATGTGTACTCACTGTTTAGTTCCCACTTATAAGTGAGAATGTGTGGTATTTGGTTTTGTGTTCCTGCATTAGTTTGCTTAGGAGAATGGCCTCCAGCTCCATCATGTTGCTGCAAAGAACACGATTTTCTTCTTTTTTAATGGCTGAGTAGTATTCTATGGTGTCTATGTACCACATTTTCTTTATCCAGTCCACTCTTGATGGACATTTATGTGATTCCATGTCTTCGTTATTGTGAATAATGCTGTGATGAACATATGCATGCATGTATCTTTATGGTAAAGCAATTCATATTTCTTTAGGTATAAACCCAGTAAAGGTATTGCTGGGTTGAATGGTAGTTTCATTTTAAGCTCTTTGAGAAATCTCCAAATTGCTTTCCACAGTGGCTGAACTAATTTGCATTCCTTTTGCTCTGCATCTTTATCAGCGTCTGTTATTTTTGACGTTTTAATAATAGCCATTCTGATTTGTGATACAGTATCTCATTGTGGTTTTGATTTGCATTTCTCTAATAATTAGTGATAGCGAGCATTTTTATATGCTTGTTGGCCATGTGTATGTCTTCTTTTTCACAAGTGTCTGTTCCTGTCCTTTGTCCATTTTTTAATGGGGTCGTTTGTTTTTTGCTTGTTGATTTGTTTAAGATTTATTAAGATTCTGGTGTTAGTCCTTTGTTGGATGTGATGTGTAGTTTGCAGTATTTTCTCCCATTCTGTAGGTTGTCTGTTTACTCTGTTGATGGTTTCTTTTGCTGTGCAGAAGCTCTTTAATTAGGTCCCACTGTCAGTTTTTGTTTCTGTTGCAGTTGTTTTGGAGTCTATGTGATGAAATCTTTGCCAGGGCCTATGTCCAGAATGGTATTTCCTAGGTTTTCTTCTATGGTTTCTATAGCTTTAACCTTTACATTTAAGTCTAATACATTTTGAGTTGATTTTTTTAATATGGTAAAGGGAAAAGGTCCAGTTTCAATCTTCTCCATATAGCCAGCCAATAATCCCTGTATTATTTATTGAAAAGGGAATAATTTTCACATTGTTTGTTATTGTCAGCTTTGTTGAAGATCAGATGGCTACACGTGTGGCTTAATTTCTGGGTTCTCTAGCCTCTTCTATTGGTATATGTGTCCGTGTTTGTACCAATACCATGCTGTCTTAGTTACTGTAGCCTTGTAGTATAGTTTGGGGTCAGATAATATGATGCCTCCAGCTTTATTATTTTTGCTTAGGATTGCTGTGCTTATTCTGGCTCTTTTTTGGTTTCAATTCAATTTTAGAATAGTATTTTTAAAATTTTGTGAAGAATGTTGTTGGTAGTTTAATAGGAATAGCATTGAACCTACAAATTGCTTTGGGTATTATGGGCATTTTAACAGTAAGATTCTTCCTATCCATGAGCATGGAATATTCTTCCATTTGTTCATATTTTCTTTGATATCTTTCAGCAGTGTTGTGTCATTCTTATTGTAGAAATCTTTGACTTCCCTAGTTAGCTGTATTCCTAGGTATGTTATTCTTTTTGTGGCTATTGCGAATGTGATTGTGTTCTTAATTTGACTCTCAGCTTAGGACATTATTAATGTATAGAAATGTGACTGATTTTTGTACATTGATTTTGTATCCTAAAATTTTGCTGAAGTTGTTTATAGAACTAGGAGCCTTTGGGCAGAGACTATGGGATTTTCTAGGTATAGAATCATATCATCTGTGAACAGAGATAGTTTGACTTTCTCTCTTCCTATTTGTATGCCTTTTATGTCTTTCTCTTGCTTGACTGCTCTGATAGAAGTTCCAGTACTGTGTTGAATAGGAGTAGTGAGAGTGGGCATCCTTGTCTTGTGCCATTTCTCAAGGGAAATGATTCCAGCTTTTACCCATTCAGTATGATGTTGGCTGTAGGTTTGTCACAGATAGCTCTTACTATTTTGAGGTATGTTCTTTTGATGCCTAGTTTATTAAGGGTTTTAACGTGAAAGGATGCTGAATTTTACCAAAAGCCTTTTCGGCATCTATTGAGATTATCTTGTGGTTTTTGTTTTTGGTTCTGCTTATGTGATGAATCACATTTATTGATTTGCATATGTTGAAGCATTCTTGCCTCCTAGGAATAAAGCCTACTTGATCATGGTGGATTAGCGTTTTGATGTGCTGCTGGATTTTGTTTGTTAGTATTTTGTTGAGGATTTTTGTGTCTATGTTTATCAGAGATATTGCCCTGAATTTTTCTTTTTCTGTTGTGTCTCTGCCAGGTTTTGATATCAGAATGATGCTGACCTCATAGAATGAGTAAGGGATGAGTCCCTTCTCCTCAATTTTTTGGAATAGTTTCAGTAGGAGTGGTACCGGCTCTTCTTTATATATCTGGTAGAATTTGACTGTGAAACTGTCTGGTCCAGGACTTTTCCTGTTTGGTAGGCTTTTTATTACTGATTTAATTTCTGAACTCATTGTTGGTCTGCTCAGAGTTTCAATTTCTTCCTGGTTCAATCTTGGGAGGTTCTTTCCAGGAATCTATCCATTTGTTCTCTATTTTCAAGTTTGCGTGCATACAGGTATTTGTAATAGTCCCTGATGAATTTTTGTATTTTCGTGGACTCAGTGGTTATGTCCCCTTTGTCATTTATTGTTGTGTTTATTTGGATATTCTCTCTTCTTTTCTTTAGTAGTCTGGCTAGTGGTCTACAAGTCTTTTTTTTTTTTTAAACAATTTTTGATTTTGTTGATCTTTTGTATGGTTTTTCTTACTTCTATTTCATTCAGTTCAGCTTTGATTTTAGTTATTTCTTTTCTTCTGCTAGCTTTGGGGTTGGGTTGCTCTTATTTTTCTCATTCTTCTAGGGGTGACATTAGGTTGTTTGTTAAAGGTTTTCTAAATTTGATGTGACCATTTAATGCTGTAGACTTTCCTCTTAACAATAATTTTGCTGTTACCCAGAGATTCTGGTGTGTTGTATCTGTTTTCATTCACTTCAAAGAATTTATTGATTTCTGCTATAATTTCATTGTTCACCCCAAAGTTACTCAAGGGTCAATTGTTTAATTTCCATGTAATTGTATGGTTTTGAGAGATCTTCTTGGTGTGGATTTTAGTTTTTATTGTGTTGTGTTCTGAGTGTGTGGTTGGTATGAGTTGTTTTTTAATTTGTTGACAATTGCTTTATGGCCAAGTGTGTGATCAGTTTTGGAGTATATGCCATATGCATAGGAGAATGTATATTCTATTGTTGGGTAAAGTGTTCTGTAAGAGGTTGTTAGGTCCATTTAACCAAGTGTCAAGTTTGGGTCTCAAATATGTTTTTTAATATTCTGCCTTGATCATCTGTTGAATACTGTCATGGAGTGTTTAAGTTTCCCACTATTACTGTATGGTTATCTAAGTCTCTTTGTAAGTCCTTTAAGATCTTGTTTCATGAATTTGGGTGCTACAATGTTGGGTGCATATGTATTTTGGATAGTTAAGTCTTCCTGTTCAATGAAACCCTTTATCGTTATGTAATGCCCTCTTTTGGCCTTTTTGATCATTGCTGGTTTAAAGTCTGTTTTCTTGGAGATAAAAATAGGAACTCCTGCTCTTTTTGGTTTTCCATTTGTTTGATACATCTTTCTCCCTCTATTTACTTTGAGCTTATGTGTGTCCTTGCATGTGAGATGGGTTTCTTGAAGTCAGCATATAGTTGAATCCTGTTTCTTTATCCAACTTACCAGTCTGCCTTTGAAGTGAGGTGTTTAGCCTGTTTACATTCAAGGTTAATATTGATGTGTGCTGATTTGATCATGTCATCATGTTCTTGTTTGTTAGGTAGACTTGATTGTGTAGTTGTTTTATAGTGCAAATAGTCTATGTACTTAAGTATGTTTTTGTGGTGGCCGTTAATGATCTTTCACTTCCATATTTAGAACTCCCTTAAGCAACTCTTGTAAGGCGGGTCTAGTGGTAACAAATTCCCTTAGTATTTGCTTATCTGAAAAAGATTTTATTTCTCATTCACTTATGAAGCTTAGTTTGGCTGGATATGAAATTCTTGTTTGGAATTTCTTTTCTTTAAGAATGCTGAATATAGGCCCCCAATCTCTTCTGACTTGTAGGGTTTCTGCAGAAAGGTCTATTGTTAATGTGATGGGGTTCCCTTTATAGTTAACCTGCCCCTTCTTTCTACTGCCTTAATATTATTTATTTTGCATTGACCTTGAAGAATCTGATGACTATGTGTCTTGGGGATGTTTGTCTTGTAAAGTATCTCACAAAGGTTCTCTAAATTTCCTGAATTTGACTGTTAACTTCTCCAGTGAGGTTGGAGACATTTTGGTAGATAATATCCTCAAATTTGTTTTCCAAGTTGCTTGGTCTCTCTCTCTCTCTCTCTTTCAGGGGTGCCAATGTGTTATAGGCTTGGTCTCTATACACAATCCCACATTCCTCAAAGGTTTTGTTCATTTTAAAAATTCTTTGTTTTTTTTTTATTTTTGTCTGACTAAAATAATTTGAAGAACTGTTCTTTGAACTCTGAGATTTGTTTCTCACCTTGGTCTATTCCACTGTTAATACTTCTGATTGTGTCACGAAATTCTTTTAGTGAGTTTTTCAGCTCTATCAGATCAGTTTTGTTCTTTCTTAAAATGCCTATTTTGCCTTTCACCTCTTGAATCACTTTACTGGATTTATTAGATTCCTTGGATTGAGTTTCAATTTTCTCCTGAATCTCAAAGATCTTCATTGCTATCCAGATTCTTAATTCTGTGTCTGTTATTTTAGCCATTTCATTCTGGTTTAGAACCATCATTGGTGAAGTGGCATCATTGTCTGGGGTAAATACCCAAGGTTCATCATCTCATGCCAAGGAAATCAAGTATGCACATGCAAGAAGTAAGTTTAGGAGTGGAGGTTTAACAGGCAAAAGAAAGGAAAAGGAGAACAGCTCTCTCTCCTGTTTTAGAGAAAGGTGCCCAAATGGGACTTCTGGCAGACAGTGGAGTGCTCAGGATTTTATAAACAAGCTTGAGGAGGCAGTGTCTGATTTAAATAGGACCCAAAGATTGATTAGACTAGGTTGACATTTACATAGCATGTGAGGAAGCTGGCTGTCCCACCCTAATATTATTACGCAAATAGGATATTTGCCCCATCAGCAGCATGTTGTCTTCAATTTACTGTACATATGGTTTGGCAAAGAAAAGGAAAGATGGAGCTGACATTTTGAACATGCCTACTCCCCAGGTAGCCCCTTTCCTACTGGCATAGCTGCCATCACTTCCCCATGCAAGCTTCTAGCTTGCCTTTCTATGTCTGCAGCTCGATTTTACAGGCTGCTCTTTGTTAGAAAAGAAAATGATTTGCGGGCTGCTTTTCATTAAAAGGAAAAATTTACTAAAGACTTTCTTACCTCACTATCTGTCTAAGTAATTTATTTTTAACTCCTATATCATTGAGGAGCTAGTGTGGTCATTTGGGAGTAAGAAAACACTCTTGTTTTAGAGTTGCCAGAGTTTTTACATGGGTTTTTTTCTCATCAGTGTGGGCTGATGTGCCTTTAACTGTGGTGTAATTTGAGTATAGTCAGTTGAATTTGTTTCTGGATTTTTCAGAGGGCTGATGCTTTGTGCAGGGTCTTTATTTGTGGCTGAATTTTTGTCCTTGATTTCATGGGGAGGTATGTTAGCAATGTATTTTTGGTGTTAAAGTTTGGGCTTCCATCCAGTAGATGGCACTTAACCATAATGGCTGGTAGATAGGCTCTTACCCAGCCACATGGTTCCTCTGTATTTCCTCAATTACAGCCATGCTGTCTCTCAGTGCTCTGAGAGTGTGGGTCCCTCTCCCACTCAAGTGCTGGCCATATATTTCAGCTTGGCACTCCCAGGCTGTGCACTATAGTCCTTTTGGGAGCCCAGGCTTTTTGTTCTCTCCTCAGCTTGAGGGTGGCAGGGGTGGGGACCTTGACAGCGGCAATCGCAGAGGTCCTTTCACTTGTCTTTGAGGGATTCACTCCAGAGAAGCACAGAGCTGCTACCAATCAGAATGATCAGCTGGGGGTGGGGCAACTGCATTGTGGGCCTCAAGCCACGGGGCCTTTCTTGGTGAAGAGCTGGAGGATTGGAGGCTTGCTGTAAAATCAGTCTGGCCTTTTCTCCACAGAGCAGCTGTGGCATGGAGGTGTGAACAAAGCACTTGGGCTCTTTGTTCCTGGCCCAATCTGGTGGCAGCCAGGGTGTGTATCCACTGCAGTGGAAGTTATAGAGGGGCTGTCAGTCGCCTCAGGAAACTCTATCCCAGAAAGACATGGATTTGCTGCCAACAAGAACATTCAGGTGGGAGTGAGATGGCTGTGCTGCAGGTCCAAGCCAGGGGATGAAGAGCAGAGAGATCAGGGGCTCACCAGGAAGCAGACTGGACTCTTTTGGATATGATAGCTTCAGTGTGCTGGAGGTACAAGCAAAACAATCAGTGTCTTCATTCACTTCACAGCACAGTTGGTTTAAAATAATAATAGCAACTATGCATTCAATTATGTACACTTATGTGTATATCTTAGGTATATATGTCTATCTGTGCTTATATATGCTTACATATAAGTAAAATGAATGACAGCAGTGATACAAGGGATATAAGGGAAGAGTTTGAATTATTTTGTTATTATAAGATACCTGCACTAGCTGTGAAATGGTATAGTGTTTTTGGAAGTTGCCTTGAAATAGTTATACAAGCATATTGCAAACTCTAAGGCAACCACTAAAATAAGTGAAAAAGGCATAACTGATATATGTTAAGAGAGGAGAGAATATGGAAACATATTAAAGTGTTCAATTAAAACCACAAAAGGTAGAGAAAGAGTGAAAGAAAAAATAAGAACAAAGAACAAGAACAACAAATAGAAAACACTAACAAATATGGTAAATATTAATTCAACTATATCGATAATCACTTTCAATGTCAATGGTATAAAATAACCAGTTGAAAGACAGAGATTGGCAGAGTGGATGAAAAAAAATGACACAACTACATGTTGTCTACAAGAAATCTACTTTAAATATAATGACACATATAGATTAAAAGTAAATGGATGGGCTGGGTGTGGTGGCTCACATCTGTAATCCCATTACTTTTGGAGGCCAAGACAGGAGGACTGCTTGAGTTCAGGAGTTTGAAACCAGCTTGGGCAACATAGTGAGACCTTGTCTCCATTAAAAAAAAAACCAAAAAACTGTGTGTGGTGGGATGTGCCTGTAGTCCCAGCTCCCAGCTACTTAAGACGCTGAAGCAGGAGAATTGCTCGAACCCAGGAGGTCGAGGCTGCAGTGAGCCATGATCACTCCAGCCTGGGTGACAGCAAAAACTTGCAGGAGAGAAAGAAAGAAAGAAAGGAAGAAAGAAAGAAAGGAAGAAAGAAAGAAAGAAATGAAGAAAGAAAGAAAGAAAGAAAGAAAGAAAGAAAGAAAGAAAGAAAGAAAGAAAGAAAGAAAGAAAGAAAGAAAGAAAGAAAGAAAGAAAGAAAGAAAGAAAGAAAGAAAGAAAGAAAGAAAGGAAGGAAGGAAGGGGGGGCGGGGAGGGGAAGGGAGGGGTGGGGAAGGGAGGGGAAGGGAAGGGAAGGGAAAAGGAGAAATATTCCATGCTAACAGTAATGAAAAGAAAGCAGGAATCACTGTATTAATTTCGAGCACAGTGGACTTCAAAACAAGGAAAGTTAGCAAGGGTAAAGAAGGACATTACTTAATAATAAAGAAATCAGTTACCCAAAAATACAGAACAATCCTTAACATGTATGTGCCTAACAGAGTAAAAATACATGAGGCAAAAACTAATTATGCTGGAAGGAGAAATCGGTTAATCCACCATTATAGAGGAAGATTTCAGTGCCTCCTATCAGAAATGAACAGATCCAGCAGGCAGGAAATCAGTAAGGACATAGTTTTACTCAACAGCATCATCAATCATCTGGACATCTGTAACTCTCTACAACAATAGCCGAATACACTTTCTTCTCAAGCTCATGTGAAATATTAACCAAAATAGACCACATTCTTGGCCATAAAGCACACTTTAAGAGATCTAAGAGAATAGAAATGTCATATAATATCTGCTGTATATCATAATGAAATTAAACTAGAAATCAATAACAGAAAGATAATTGGAAAATCCTCAACTACATGGAAATCAAACAAAAATAACACATGAGTCAAAAGAGAAATTTCAAAAGAAATTTTTAAAAATTTGAACTAAATTAAAATGAAAACACAACTTATACATGTTTGAGGGGTGCAGGAGAAGCAGTGCTTAAAGGGCAATTTATAGCATTGAATATGTATATATTAGAAAAGAAGGGAGATCTAATATCAATCATCTAAGCTTCTACCTTAGGAAACTAGAAAAGGAAGAGCAAATTAAATTCAAGGTAATCAGAAGAAAAGAAATAATAAAAATCAGAACATAACGCAGTTGAAGATAGGAAATCAATAGGAAAAAATCAATGAAACCCAGTGCTCATTCTCTGAAAAGACCTAGAAAATAGGTAAGCTTCTAGCTAGGCCAATCAAAAAAAAAAATCTTCATATCAGAAGTGAAACCGGAGACATAACTAGAGATCCCATGGACAATAAAAGGATAATCAAGAAATATTGTAATCAACTGCATGAACACAAATTTGATAAGGTAGATGAAAGGGACCAAATCCTTGAAAGACACTATCTGCCAAAGCAAGAAGAAAGAGGCAATCTAAATAGACCTATATCTATTGCAGAAATTGAATCAATAATTAATAACCTTTCAAAACAGAGAGCACCAGGCCCAGATGGGTTCACTGTTAAATTTTACCATACATTTAAGGAAGAAATTATACCAATTCTCTACAATCTCTTCCAGAATATAGAAACAGAGGGAATACTTCCTAACTCATTGTATGAGGTCAACATCACCATAATATTCAAACCAGACAAAGGCACTGCAAGTGAACAAAACTACAGTCCAATATCTCTCATGATCATAGATGCAAAAGTCCTCAACAAGATATTAACAAATCAAATTCAGCAATAAATAACAAGAATTATATATCACACCCATAGTGAGATTTATGCCTGGTGGGCAACTGGTTCAACATTCAAAAATTAATTAATGTAATTCATCACATCAACAATCTAAAGAAGAAAAGTCACATGATCATATCAATGGATACATAAAAATCATATTATAAAATTCAAGATGCTTTCACAATCAAGCTTTCAGTAAACTAGGAATAGAGACACTAGATAAGGAATACTGAAGGGTGACATAATATGCCACCTCAAAATATGCCACTTTGACATAGTATTACTTTGGACTAAAGGCACTTAAAAAACATCAGTTGCAGGAAGGCATCCTAATATTCCCCTTTTCTTCCTGAAAATACAAGAGAAAAACTCATAGGAAAGATGCTCCCTCTATAGCAGGAGAAAAGAAACATTCTTCAATAGAGAGTCATACCCAGAGAATTCTGGGCAAACAGATCCTGTTAAAATAATTCTACCTTCCATTAGCCTCCCCACATAATTTACTTACTTTTCCATGACTACCTCTCTTTGTTCAACCTAATATAAAAGCATACAAGTTTGCCACTTTTTGGGGTCATCATTTCCTTATGAGGACTCCATATCATGTAAAATGTAAATTCAATTTGCATGCTTTTCTCCCATTACTCTCTTATGTCAATTTAATTCTCAGGCTTAGCTGGGACTTTACAAGGGTAGATGTAAAATTTTGCTTCCCCTACAATATTTATCAAAAAACTGACAGCTAACATTACACTTAACGATAAGAAATGAGAAACTTTCCCACTAAGATTGTGAACAAGGCAAGGATGGTATTCTTACCACTTCTTTTCAGCATCATACTGGAAGTCCTAGCTAACCAAATAAACCAAATTTTTTTTTAAAGCATACTGACGGGGAAGGAGAAATGAAAACCACCTTTGTTCACAAACGACACAGTCATCTATGTAGAAAGTCAGAAACAATAAACCGGAAAATAAAACCTCCTAAAACTGATAAGTACACCAAGGCTGCAGGATGTATGGGTATTATACAAAGTCAATCTGTTTTCTATATACCAGTAATGAAAAGTGGAATTTTAAGTTAAAAATACAATAACATTTACATTTGTGCCCCCCAAAATGATACACTTTTGTGTAAATCTAACAAAATATGTGCAAGATCTACATGAGGAAAGCTGATGAAAGAAATCAAAGAGGAGCCCAGTAGTAGAAGAGATATTCCATGTTTATGGAGAGGCAGACTCATTATTGTCAGGACATCAGTTCTTCCTAACTTGATCTATAGGATCAACACAATCGCAATTAAAATTCCAGCAAGTTATTTTGTGGATATCAATAAAGTGATTGTAAAATTTTTGTGGAAAGGCAAAAGACCCAGAATAGCCAGCACAATGAAGGAGAAACACAAAATTGGAGGATGAAGAGTGCCTGACTTTAAGACACACTACAAAGCTATGGTAACTAAGTTGGTGTGGTACTGGCAAAAGTATAGGCAAACAGATCGATGGAAAAGAGAGGCCAGAAATAGACCTATATAAATAGATTCAATTGATCTTTTGACAAAGAAGAAAATGCAATGCAATGAGGAAATGATAGCCTTTTCAACAAATGTTGCTGGAGCAGTTGGACATTCCACATGCAAAAAATATGAATCTAGATTCAGATTTTGCACCCTTCACAAAAGCTAATTCAAAATAGATCACATACATAAATGTAAAGCGCAAAAGTCTAAAACTACCAGAAGATAACACAGGAAAAGATCTAGATGACCCTGGGTTTGGTGATTACTTTTTAAAGACAACACCAAAGTCAGAATCCATAAAAGAAAGAAAGCTAGAATAGATAAACAGAAAGAAAAATAGATGATTGAAAGCTAGCTAGATAGAATGGATTAAACAAATTATATTACTACTATGGATTTTGCCTCTTCCTTTTAAAATTTTTAATATGGCAAGTAGAAAATTTTTAATTATACATGTGGCAATTATCTATTTTTATGTAACAAATAATCCCAGAATCTAGTGGTTTAAATCAATGATTTCTCTCATAATTGTGTGGATTGGGAATTTAGGCAGTATTGAGTGGGCAATTCTTCTGCACCATGTTGTGTGGACTGAGGGCAGTTAGTGGTATTCATGTGGCAGATAGGTTGTTCTGAAGGGCCCAAGACAGCTTTGTTGCTTATATGCCTGGTGCCTTCGCTGGAAGTTTGCTATATTTGGGCACATCTCCATGTATTTCCGTGTAGTCTCAGGCATCTCTAGATGTTCTCCAGCATGCAAGTCAGACTTCTTTCATGGAGTTCAGGCTCCAAGAACCCATGCTTCAAGAGACAGAAAGTGGAGGTTGCTAATTTCTTAAAACCTGCACCTGAGAATTGGCACAGCACCACTTTCCTTGTGTTCAATTGGTTGAAGCAATAACAAATTCCACCCATAGCAAGTTATAGGAGATATAAATTCCACCTCTCAATTGGAGCAGTTTCGATATGTGCCCATTTTCAGTTTATTAACTTAATCCAGTGCAGTGGTTCTCAGATTTTAGCCTGCATCAAAATCACCCAGAGGGCTTGTCGAACCTCCTGTCATTGTGACCCACAGCCAGAATTTCTGAATCAGTGGGTCTCAGGTGGAGCTCCACTGATATTTCTTTGTCAGAATTTTCATTTCTAACAAGGTCAGAGGTGCTGCTGGTGGTGGTGGTGATGGTCCAGGATCACACATGGAGAACCAAAGGTCCAGATTTCAACATGACTAACAGAACAATTCTTACCCACTCTTCAACTGACCCCATTGCAATCTTTACTCTAAACCAGCCCAGTGTATCTCCATTTACTATGATATGCTCATGTATACTATTTTACTATTACATATAATACAATACCGGGCACAGTTCTTATTGACTCAAACAACAGGCAAGGATATATTTTTATCATCAGCACCTGGAATAAGCAGAGACTAAGAAGCAGGTTGTAAATGTCAGATACTAGTGTCTTATGCGGCAGCATTCTGTAGGTGTAAATTACTTACTATATTATTTATCTATTGCTGCATAATACATTACCCTAAGACATGAAGACTTAACACAACAAGTTTCAAGTCAGGAATCTAGCAGCAGCTTAGCAGAGTAGTTCTGCCTTAAGGTCTATCATGAAGCAGCAGTCAATTCCCAGCCAGGCTGCAAACATCTCAAAGTTCAAATGGGAGAGGTGGGAGAGGATCTGCTTCTGAGCTTACTCCACAGCTACTGGTAGGCCTCAGAAGATTCACTTCTAAGCTCACTCGCATGGCTAGTAGAAGGCCTCAATTATTTGCCACATGGGCTTCTCCACAGGGCTGCCTTATGACCTGGTTTCCTCCAGAGTAAATCAATCCAAGAAAGAGAGAAAGATTGCTCGAGATGGAAGCCACAGCTTTTTTGTAACCTAACCTTGGAAATGATATTCCATCACTCTGCCCTGTTCTATTTATAAGAAGTCAGTAAAAGGGGAGGAGATTCCACATGGTCATTATACAGGAAATATTAGGAGGCAGTAATCACTGGAGCTCCTCTTAGAGGCTGCCTACCATGTTAAAAACAAACTTGTAAAACCTAATGAATTAGTAAGTTGAGTACTGACAATAATGAATACTGTCTATCTTGAGAAGACTGTGACTTAAAACACACCATGTGCCCTAAGAAAATCAATTAAGTGTAATTTGAGTATACTGCCATTTATCTTGCTCTGTGGTAGTGAAATTATAAAGTGGGTCTACTATAGCATTTTGAAATATAGTTAATAATTATAGTAACAATAATAATGGCAAGTTATTATGCCTAGTCATTCCTGAAAGAACTTTCTCTCTGTTGACTTCCTATCTGAGCTAATGCTTTCCTCCAAATACCAAAGCCAGTAACTGTAGCTTTACTGACAATCAGTAGTTTTCAAGAGGCAGCTATGTCAACTTAAGTATTTTCTAGAGCCCAGTTTATACCGTTCCTATTTCCAGGTTCTCTGGATCTTAGAAAATGATAGGTGGAGATGGAGGGAAATAACATTCTAGGGTCAGAACTCAGTGAAAGCAAATGTCACAAATTTTGCTCACAATGTAATTTTAGTACACTGCCATTTATCTTGTTCTGTGAAATTTGTGAGCAAATTTCCCTGGAGAGTACAGGGAAACCAATTGTTGTGCTTAGCTGAAGTTAAGTACTGCATGAAGGTAGTTAAGTCTGGAAAAAATGATACAGTCAGCTTGTATAGGGCTAAGAGACTGGACATATTCTGCGGTAAATATAGAACTGGTAATGGTTCTCTAAAGAGAGGGGAACAATCAATCCTCATTACCTTCTTGGGAAAAAAAATTCTGATGATGATTAAGATGAAAAATTTTGAAATCACAGTAACACTCATTCAATTAAAGCATTTTGTCACAATGATGGGAAAACACTGTGAAGCAAGAGACATGGGAATGCTTAATGGATAACTCCATTCATGAAACACAGCATACCCAGGCAACAGACAGTTGCTAAAGCAACACAAATTTCACTATAAAGAACTAAGTCAGAAGCTTTTCTCTCTGAATAATTTTGAATAAAGTGTACCTGGAATGCATGGTGGGGTACAAAACAGACAACTATTACTAAAAGGAAGAAGAAACTCTTGATTTGGGCTCTATACTCTTGATGGGTCCACATGTCACGCTAAAGAGCCTTTAGCAGTTGAATGATGACAGCTGTCTGTATCAGGAAGAGGATCACAACCATCGTCATCATAATGACAATCACAGATTAGTTCATGATAATGAATTCTCCACGTTTGAGATCTTTGCAGAACTCAAAGCATTGTTGTTCTGAGTAACTTGGATCTATGCCATACTGTAAAAAAAAAAAAAAAAAGGCAAAAAATGAGGCTGCCTACCATCCAAATAATATTGTTTAAAACTACTACATGGTATTTTTGTAACTGTTGCATTTGGAGGTTCTTAAAATAAATGAGTAAATAGAGTATGACAATGGCCACATAGAAAACAAAAGTAAAGTACATATGCCCATATAATGTGCTGCTAACCACTTGGCAGGTAAAGAATCCAAGCTCGCAGATGACTAAGACATAATAGCTGAGGCAGAATGGAAGGCTTACCAGGAGGATGGAGTGTAGCACTATGATATTGAAGATGATTGTAGCAATCATTGATTGGCTATTCTTTTTGAAGATCATACGTAACATCATAACCATTCCTGTAGTGCTACCAAGTAAAATCACACTGTACAGTGTCATGAGAATCATCTTATGATGCATGTCACAGTGATCTAAGTCTATGTTTGAGGAGTCTGCCAGGGTGGTTGTATAGATCATCTCCATGTTTTGCCACACAGAGCTTGGACGAACCCCTAAATAAAAAGTTTTACAAAATAATGATAAACATATTGAAACTAAACAACTGTGTATTAACGTTACTGAACTTGGCAACTCCAGATAATTATTTTAAAACCAAACCTATATACCAAAAAAAATTGTCAGAGATTCCACCCCATTGCCAAACATACTTAAGAGACAGAAGTTAGTGAAATAAATTAACAACAAAAATTTGTTTGAATGTAAAATTCAGAGCTGTGCACCTACAGACAAGTTTAAGCACACATATCAGGTTCAGGGCTGGTATGAGACATATTAGCTTCAGGGGTAAAATTTAAGGAAAGGCCAAAAACTCAGGAAACAAAATAAATAATATTTTGAAGCAATATTTTTTAAATAAAAACTAATGCAAAATATCATGAACAAAATAACAAAAGTTTAAGTAAATGCAGGATCAGTATACATCCAGTCCACATTTAGGTCAGATATATAAAGGTCATTCTCCTATTGTCATGCGATCCAATTGGGGAAATGTAGAGAAAAATACACTAATCATGTAATTATTGTAAGAAGGCATATCAGACAACATTTTAGAATATTTTCTGTGGAATCTATTTATTGCAGGATCTGGCCAAGAGCCCACAATGCAATGGGGCTCTTTCTTTGTTCCCAGGTGGATTGGCAGGTCGAGAAATAATAGACACACACAAGATAGTGAAAGTTGGGTCCAGGGTGGTCACTGCCTTCTGGTCCCACGATGCCAACAATGCACTGGATATGCCAGCATTTATTATTAAGTTTAGTGAGGACAGGGGTAGGTTAGTGAGGGATTTAGGGTCATTTGATTATGAGATGAGATGGTCACATGGGGATGAAGTAATTCTTTAACATAACATCTGTATGCAGAAGTACAGTATACAGAGATAAGAATTTACAACATAGTGTGTGCATCATTAATTTCTAACAGAGCCTTAAAACGTAAACAGTCTTTCCATAACCTATGATTAGCAAGATATTAATCAGCCATAACAGTTGCAGCAAAAGCTGGTTACGAACAATCCATATAAACAGGACGTGAAGCTAGACAACTGGTTAGACCAGAAATTCTCAGAAGGGAGTATGCCTTAACCCTAAAGAGGCCTAGAAGAGCCGTGGCAAGATGAGGGCATTTATAGCACTATCTTATCCATATGAACAGTCACCCTCATGCATCCGTTTATAGGCTCTCCACGAGGGTTGCATTCCATTCCCAGAGCTATGAACATCTGCTTTACTAGGATAGGAATCTTGGTGATGTGAAACCTCCCTGACTGCACGTCCATTCATAGGCTCTCTGCAGGGGGAAGCACATCACGCACTGTTGGCTCATTCTGGCTGTCCAACCTGGCATTGTCTTTACACAATCCTGCATGCAATTTTGTATTTACAATAATCAGGAGCATTTCATCTTTTATTCTATAGCAATAGTTTCAGGGGGTCTCCCTATATCTATTAAGCAGAAAGTAGCATATAATATATATGTTTAATATATAGTCCTTTCTTCTTCTTAGACCTGAATCTCTTCTTGCACTGATGTGGTACATTTTGGTGAAATGTTGGGGATTGAAGATGGGTTCCTTTTAGTTTTTATTTGAATTTTCCAGGTGTGGGAGTTTAAGGGGCAGTGATCATGTAGCAGAAGGACAGAACATTGTCGATCTGCCACCCTGCAAATAAGCACCAACTCTGTCATTTGGTTACTGTGGGCCTGCCATGAGTTACTTGACTTCTTAGGGCTTCAGCTGTGAAACAAGAAAAGTTGTACTGCCTGCCTTAAAGGGCTATTGAAAAGTTAAGTAAATTGGCAGGGCGCGGTGGCTCATGCCTGTAATCCCAGCACTTTGGGAGGCCAAGGCAGGTGGATCACAAGGTCAGGAGTTCGAGACCAGCCTTGCCAATATGGTGAACCTCTCTCTCTACCAAAAAAAAAAAAAAATTAGCTGGGCATGATGGCACACTCCTGTAGCCCCAGCTACTCGGGAGGCTGAGGCAGAAGGATCTCCTGAACTCCAAAGGCGGAGGTTGCAGTGAGCTGAGATCACGCCACTGCATTCCAGCTTGGGCATCAGAGTGAGACTCCATCTCAGAGAAAAAAAAAAAAAAAGCCATATAAATGTTATGGTTCTTAAGGCAAAACCACAACCACAAGATGACATTATTTGCCTCTTCCTCTCTGCTATAAGTAGGGGCAGAAACATAGTTATGATCCATAAGATTATGGTTGCATCAATAGCTATTTAGTAAATATCTAACTATTTAAAAACAAACAATAACTTTTCCAGATCTTGTTCTGACAGTATGAGAAACTCAGGCACCAACAGCTCAAAATGTTCTCTCTGGGAAGACCTGTGTCATTTTCTTCATGTATTTCCTACCTACCTGGCCACATTGGAGTTTGATTGTATCAGAGTGAAAAGGTATTCCACAGTGAAAGTCTAAATATCTTAGAGCTTTTCCTCTGCTACTACAGAATCTTCTTAGAATAACTAAGCTTTTTGTTTGTGATAAATTATATTGGACTTGGCATATTTACTACCCTCAATAAGATTTTATGGCAACTTAAAAACATAATTACAACTGATATAATGATCTAAGTTTTATGTGTTAAAATATTCATTTTTTAGAAGTATGTGTATATATATATATAAATGTAAAGCTTATAAGCTTTTGGGTGAAATAGAGTAGGTTTATATGACTTAATAAGCAATAAATATGATACTGATTCAGTTTTAAAATATTGGTCATCCTCAGGTCTAAGCATACATGATCTTTTAAAATAATTTCAAAAGAATGAAAACCTAAATTATTTACCAGTTCCATGGTTTATATGAACATATCCCCTAAGGCAGTGTGATATTTGGAAATGGACAGGTAGCGCCACACCTTACTAGCTGGGGAATCATGAGACAGATACTTAACTCTGTAGCTGTTTCTTCAGCTATAAAAATGAGAATGATAATGCCTATTTTGTAAGATTTTTGTGGGCAGGAAGTTAGATCACATCTGCAAAGAACCTAACAGACTCTCTGACATATTATAGGTTACTGAAGTGCCAATGGCCTTTCTCTTTCTATAATGTCCACAAAGATATTTCACAAACACAACGTGCAAGAGCCCATTCTGCTTAAGTTGCCTCTCAGAAACCTACAAATGTTTAAATTCATAAGGACAAATACAGAAGGAGGGGAGAAGTTACACAATTACTTTTCATATCCCTCAAGACCCTATCCTATGACTGCACCACCACTCATAACATTATCTTTCAAAAGCCTGTAATTTCTGGGATGATACTTGCTTATTAAAACCAAGTAAAGACATTTTTGGATCTGTATTATACTCAGAAACAAATGGCTACACAAACTACTTACTTGTTCTTTTCTTGTTACAATTTGCTTAATATCACAGTGGGTGTACAACCTGTAATATTATTTGTAATATCATCGTAGGGGAATATTATCCCTAATATCATAGTGGGTGTACACCTGCTGTGTACACACTGTGATATTATTCATAATAACTTAGGGGGATGTTACTTCTAATATCACAGTGGGTGTACACCCTGTCATATTATTTGTAATACCTTAGGGGGATATTACTGCTAATACTATAGTGAATGTACACACTATGATATTATTCATAATATCTTAGGGGGATTTGACTCCTAATATCACAGCGGGTGTACACCCTGCGACATTATTTGCAATATCTCAGGGAAATATTACTCGAAATATCACAGTGAGAGTAGACCCTGTGATATTATTTGTAATCTCTTAGGGGGATATTAGTCCTAATATCACAGTATGTGGACACCCTGTGATGTTATTCATGATATCTTAGGGGGATATTCATCCTAGTATCACAGTGGGTGTACACGCAGTGTGTATACCCTGTGATATTATTTATAGTATCTTAGAAGGATATTCATCCGAACATCACAGTGCATGTACACCTGGGGTGTAGACCCTATGATATTATTCATAGTATCTTAGAAGGATATTCTTCCTCCTATCACAGTCCGTGTACACCTGGTGTGTCCACCCTGTGACATTATTCATAATATCTTTGGGGGATATTTCTCCCAATATCACAGTGGGTGTACTCCCGGGGTTTACACCATTTGATATTCTTCATAATCTCTTAGGAGTATGTTCCTTTTCGTATCACAGTGGGTGTACACCCAGTGATATTATTTGTAATATCTTAGAGGAATATTACTTCTAATATCAAAGTGGGTGTATACCTGGTGATATTAAGAGTAATGTCTCAGGGGGCTATTACTTCTAGTATCACAGTGGATATACAAACAGTGTTATTAGGAGTCATATCTCAGAAGACTATGACTCCTAATATCACCGTGGGTGTACACCTGGTGATATTATTCATAATATCTTAGGAGGATATTACTCCTAATATCACAGTGGATGTACACCCTTGATACTATTCATAATACCTTAGGGGCATATTACTCCTAATGTCACAGTGGGTGTACACACGTGATACTATTCATAATATTTCAGGGGGATATTACTCCTAATTTCACTGTGGGTGTACCCCGGTGATATTATTGGTCATATCTCAGGGGAATATTACTTCTAATATCACAGTGGGTATACACCTGGTGATATTATTCATAATATCTTATGGGGATATTCTTCCTAACATCACAGTGGGTGTACACCCTGTAATATCTTCAGGGATTCTTCTCCTGATATCACAGTGAGTGTACACCCTGTGATATTATTCATAATATCTTAAAAGAATATTCTTTATGATATCACAGTGGGTGTACACCATGTGGTATTATAAGGAATATCTTAGGGTGATATTCCTCCTCATATCACAGTGGCTGTACAACCTGTGATATTATTCATAATATCTTAGGGGGAAATTTCTCCTAATATCACAGTGGGTGTACATCCTGTTGTATTATTTGTAATATTTTTGGGAGATATTTATCCTAATATCACAGTGGGTGTACACCCTGTGATATTATACATAATACCTTAGGGAGATAGTCCACCTATTATTACAATAGGTGTACACCCTGTGTTATTATTCATATTATATTAGGGGATATTCCTTCTAATATCACAGTGGGTGTACATCCTGTAATATTATTTATAATATATTAGGGGGATATTCCTGCTAATATCACAGTGGTGTGCACCCTCTGATGTTATTTGTAATATCTTAGGGGGATTTTTCTCCTAATATCACAGTAGGTATACACTCTGTGATATTATTCATAATATCTTTCAGTGATATTCCCCCTAATATCACATTGGGTGTACACACTGATATTATTCGTAGTATCCTAGGGGTATATTTTTCCTAATATCTTAGTGGGTGTACATCCTGTGATATTATTTATAATATCTTAGGGGGATATCTCTTCTAATGTGACAGTGGGTGTACAACCTGTGATATTATTTGTAATATCTTAGGGGGATATTCCTCCTAATATCACAGTGAGTGTACACCCTGTGATATTATTTGTAATATCTTAGGAAGGTATTTCTTGTATCACAATGGGTGTAAACCCTGTGATATTATTTGTAATATCCTAGGAGGGATTCCTCTTAATGTCACAGTGGGTGTACACCCTGTGATATTATTCGTAATGTATTAGCGGTATATTTTTCCTAATATCACAGTGAGTGTACACCCTGTGATATTATTTGTAATATCTTAAGGCGATATTCCTCCTAATATCACAGTGGGTGTACACCTGGTGATATTATTTGTAATAGAGAGGTATTCCTCCTAATATCATGGCGGGGGGGAACCCGATGAAGTTTTTCAAAATATCTTAGAGGAATAGTCCTCCTAATATCACAGTGTGTGGACAACCTACGATATTATTTGTAATATCTTAGGGGGATATTCCTCCTAATGTCTCAGTAGGTTTACGCCCAGTGTGTACACTCGGTGATATTATTCGTAATATCATAGGATGATATTCCTCCTAATATCAAAATGGGTGTACACCCTGTGATATTATGTGTAATATCCAAGGGGGATATTTTTTTCTAATATCACAGTGAGTGTACACCCTGTGATATTATTTGTAATATCTTAAGGCGATATTCCTCCTAATATCACAGTGGGTGTACACTGGTGATATTATTTGTAATATCTTAGAGAGGTATTCCTTCTAATATCATGGAGGGGGAAACCCGATGATGTTTTTCAAAATATCTTAGAGGAATATTCCTCCTAACATCACAGTGTGTGGACAACCTACTATATTATTTGTAATATCTTAGGGGGATATCACCCCTAATATTTCAGTAGATGTATGCTCAGTGTGCACACCTGATGATATTATTTGTAATGCCTTAGGGAGCTGTTAATCCTAATATCACAGTGGGTGTACACTCAGTGATGATATTTGTAATGTCTTAGGATATCACAGTGGGTGTACACCCAGTGTGTACAACCGGTGATATTATTCACAATATCTTAGAGTGGCATTACTCCTGATATCACAGTGAATGTACACCCGATGTGTACACCCAGTGATATTAGGAGTAATATCTCAGGGGCACATTACTGCTAACATCACAGTGGGTGTACCCCCGGTTATATCGCAGTGGGTGTACACCCGGTGTTTACACCTGGTGATATTATTCGTAATATCTTAGGTGGATATTCCTTATAATACCACGGTGGGTGTAAACCTTGTGTTATTATTCATAACATCCTCAGGGAATATTTATCCTAATATTACAGTGGGTGTACCCCCTGAGATATTATTAGGAATATCTTAGGAAGATATTCCTCCTAATATCACCGTGAGTGTACAACCTGTGATATTATTTGTAATATCTTGGGGGATATTCCTCCTAATAACACTGTGGGTGTACACCCTGTGATACTATTCATATTATCTTAGGGGGATATTTTTCCTAATATCACAGTGGATGTATACCTGGTGATATTATTCCTAATATATCAGGAAGCTATTTCTCCTAATATCACAGTGAATGTGCACCTGCTCATATTATTCGCAATATCTTACAGGGATATTACTCCTAATACCACAGTGGGTGTACACCCGGTAATATTATTTATAATATCAGGAGGATAGTACTCCTAATATCACAGTGGGTGTACACCTAGTGATAGTATTTGTAATATGTCAGGGAGATTTTACTTTTAATATAGCAGCATGTATACACGCGGTGATATTATTCTTAATATCTCAGAAGGATATTACTCCTAATATCATACTGGGTGTACACCCAGTGATATTATATGTAATATCTCAGATGGATAATACACCTAATATCACAGTGGGTGTACACCCGGTGATATTATTTCTAATATCTTAGGGAGAAATTACTCCTAATGTCACAGCGTGTGTACACCTGGGGTGTACATGCTACAATATTATTTGTAATATTTTGGGGGATATTTCTTCTAATATCACAGTGTGTGTACAACCTGTGAAATTATTAGTAATATCTGAAAGGGATATTTCTCCTAATATCACAGCGGTTGTACCGACCATAATATTATTCGTAATATCATAGGAGGATATTCCTCCTAATATTAGAGTGGGTGTGCACCCTGTGATATTATTCTTAATATCTTAGGGGGATATTCCTCCTAATATCACAGTGAGCATACACTCTGTGATATTATTCGTAATATCTTAGGAGGACATTCCTTTTAATATAACAGTGGGTGTACACTCTGTGATATTATTCTTAATATCTTAGGGGAATATTTTCCTAATATCACAATGTGCATACACCTTGTGATATTATTCATAATACCTTACAGGAATACTCCTAATATCACAATGACTATACAGCCTGTGATATTATTCTTAATATCTTAGGGAGATATTCCTCCTAATATCACAACGGGTTTACACCCTGTAATATTATTCGTAATATCTTAGGAAAATATTCCTCCTAGTATCACAGTGGTTGTACACCTGTGATGTTATTTGTAATATCTTAGGGGGATATTTTTCCTAACATCACAGAGGGTGTGCACTCTGTGATATTATTCCTAATTTCTTTGGAGGATATTCTTCCAACTATCACAGTGGGTGTATGCCCTGTGATATTATCCATTATATCTTAGGGGGATATTCCTCCTAATATCACAGTGGGTGTACATTCAGTGATATTATTCATAATACCTTAGGGGGATATTCCTGGTATCACAGAAGGTGTACACCCTATGATATTATTTCTAATATTTTAGAGGTATATTCCTCCTAATATCACAATTGGTGTACACCTGGAGATGTTATTAGTAATATTTTAGAAGGGTATTCCTCCTAATATCACAGTGGGTGTACACCTGGTGATATTATTCCTAATATCTTAAGTGATATTACTCTTAATATCACAGTGGGTGTACACCTGGTGATATTATTCCTAATATCTTAAGTGATATTACTCTTAATATCACAGTGGGTGTACACCTGGTGTGCACACCCATTAATATTATTCATAATATCTTAGAAGGATGTTACTCCTAATATCACAGTAAATATACACTGGTGTGTACATCTGGTGATATTATTTGAAATATTTTAGGGGAATTTTCTTCCTAATATCACAGTGGGTGTATACCCTGTGATATTATTCATAATATCTTAGGGTGCTATTCCTCCTAATATAACTGTCGGTGTATGCACGGTGATATTATTTGCATTATTGTAGGAGGCTATTTCTCCAAATATCACAGTGGGTGTATACCCTGTGATATTATTTATAATATCTAAGGAAGATATTCCTCCTAATGTCATTGTAGATGTACATCTGGTGATATTATTCATGATATCTTAGGGGGATATTACTCCTAATATTGTAAGTGTAGACCGGTGATGTTATTCATACTATGTCAAGGAGATATGACTCCTAAGATCACAGTGGGTGTACACCAGGTGATATTATTCATAATGTTTCAGGGGGATATTACTCCTAATTTCACTGTGGGTGTACACCTGGTGATATTATTCATAATATCTGTGGAGGAGATTATTCCTATTATCACAATGGGTGTACACCGGTGATATTATTAGTGATATCTCAGGGGGATATTACTCCTAATATCACATTGGTGTACACCTGGTGATACTGTTTGTGATATCTCAGGAGGATATTACTCCTAATATCACAGTGGATGTACACCCAGTGATAATATTTGTAATACCTCAGGAGGATATTACTCCTGTTATCTCAGTGGGTGAACACTCGGTGATATTATTCATAATATCTTACAGGGCTATTCTTCCTAACACCACAGTAGCTGTACATGCTGTAATATCATTCGTAATATCTTAAGGTGATATTCCTCCTCACATAACAGTGGGTATACACCCTTCGATATTATGCATAATGTCTTACAGTGTTATTGCTCCTAATATCACAGTGGGTTTACACCCTGTGATATTATTCGTAATATCTTAGGGGGATATTACTACTAATATCACAGTGGGTGCACACCCTGTGAAATTATTCGTAACATCTTAGAAGGATATTACTCCTAATATTAAAGTGGGTGTACACCCTGTGTTATTATTCATAATATCTTAGAGGGATATTACTTCTAATATCACAGTGGATGTACACCTTGTGTTTATGCCCTGTGATATTATTCATAATATCTTAGGGGGATATTACTTCTAATATCACAGTTTGTGTACACCTTGTGTGTACACCCTGTGATATTATTAGTAATATATTAGTTGTATGTTACTCCTAATATCACAGTGGGTGTACATCCTGTAATATTATTGGTAATATCTTAGTGAGATATTACTCCTAATATCACCAATGGTGTACACCCTGTGTTGTTATACGTAATATATTAGGGGGATATTACTCCTAATATTCCAGTGGGTGTACACTCGGTTTGTACACCATGTGACATTATTCATAGTATCTTACGGGGATATTACTCCTAATATCACAGTGGGTGTACACCTGTTGTGTACAGCCTGTGACATTATTTGTAATATCTTAGGGGGATATTACTCCAAATATCACAATGGGAATACACCTGGTGTGTACAACCTGTGACATTATTCATAATGTCTTAGGGAGATATTACTACTAGTATCACAGTGGGTGTACACCCTGTGATATTTTTCATAGTATGTTAGGGGAACGTTACTCCTAATATTATTTTTTATAATGATATAATTTACCATAGTCATTTACTAATCATGATCAGGGCAGGCAATGAGAGCAACTTACTGGAACCAAGACTTTGCTAACCTCAACAGTCTTGAAAACCATGTGAAAAATGATGAACCGAGGGAATAGATTTAGACTGAAGGCTCACAAGGAGGAACAGTGAAAATGGAGAGCCCAGATGAACCATCCCAGCCACAAAGGAATGTTTATCTCTACAGTTAGTGGTGAAACACTTTCGAGAACATTCCCATAAGTAAATGCTTCATTTTCACTCTCAATGTCTTATTTTCAGAAATATTCCTTATTAAAAATGAAACACTTAAAAGGCATTTTTCAGTGCTGTTTCTCATTGTATTTATGTGTTGCCCCAAATGTTTCACATTCAGAATGAAAACAACCTGTGGCATGACTCCCTGTGAGACTTTTGTATTCTCAGCAGTAAGCCTCCAATATTTAGAACTATAATTTTCCATTGTCAAATGTCCCTTCTCTCAACAACTGCCATTTGGACATACGGTTTTCTTTGAAGTCCAATCCTCTGGTGATGTAACTTCAACAATGAAGGTTGTTTTCCTCAAAAGTTTTTAAGTTTCATGTATCAACCATCTCACTTTCTGTCCTAACTTCACAGTCATCTGTAGCTGTGCTAAGACATCAAAGCATAATTTTGAGGAAGTATTGGGTGACTACACCCTACAGATGGAAGGAACTAGCAGTTACAGGCAAACTCAGCACCAAATCTTATTACTGCTCAACTACAGGAATTCCAAAGGACGAAAGTGCATAATGCAAGTGCGTTATGGCCTATGTTTAGGTAACAACTGATAAAGTTCTCATTTGCTTTGGAAAAGAGTAAGTATTGTCCCCACCTGTGCCATCTGCTCCACAATCATCCAACAGTACTTGCGGCCACAGAGATGTAAAACAGCAGAATCCAAATGTTATGGAGCCATATGCTTAATTATTTCAAAAAAGGCTCTCAATAAAAGATAAGATTTCAATTCTTATTATCAAAATCAAATATGTACCAATTCAACTCAGCTGAAAAATTTCACATGAAACCAATCTTTCAACTAATTTTAAACAATCTACTTAAATGAAATTCATTCAAAAATATAAAACCCAGGTTATAGTCCTGAATTTGGATGTATTATCTGACAGTTCCTTATTTTTCAGATAAAATGTGTTCCTGGAATCTTCAGGAGAATGTATGTTCCCATAGAAACCGTGCTATATTTAGGGGTTGCTTGTCTAACAAAGGATAAACTAAGAAATAAGTTAGATGTGACCAACAGTGGAGTATAAAAGTAAAAATCAGCTATGGTTTGGAACTATGACCAACACATACTTTAACTGTTCGCATTGATGATATTAGGATTTCAAAGTACTAAAATCTGTACATATTGCATTTGCAACACAGCTAGAAGAATGCAGGTGTTTCACATAATTTCTTACTATACTCAGAATTTAGCACTTTTTTCTTGGGTAGTGCCAAGATTTTAAAGAAAACTAACAATTCCTTACAGTGAGAGCTTAGAAATAATTTACTCCAGAATAGTACAATTCTCTTATTTAAGAGATGAGCCCACCCCAATTCAGAGTTTAGGAATTTACCACAAAGCCACAGGGCTACTTAAGAAGAAGATAAAGATGAAAACCAGGGTTTGTGTTCCAAGTCTTCATTTCCACTGCACCGTGATGGACACTACACATGGCAAGGAATTTGAGACAGTCTCTGGCAGACACATTAACAATCTATGGCTTCATTTTCCACCTTTTTCTTTTTGCTATCTGGAAACTAATTTTTGAGTTGGAACTTAAGTAGAAGTATATTTTAAGTAGAAGTATATTTTTAAATCCCAGAGAATTAAAATTCTTTAAATATAATTATTTTCCCCCTCTGAACTGTTAAATTAAGACATTAACATAAATGATTAACCTAATTTCATTTTTAGAAGACAAAGTCAATCTATCCTCAGAAGTCCAAAGCAAATGCTGCTGGAGATGTCACCAACTTGCCCACTTCTCCTTTTCCATGGAAGTGCCATTTGAAATGGCCATTGCTGGGATATTACTCCTAATATCTGCTCCTGAAAGAATGGATGGAGGTCATTTTTCTTCTCTAGAGTTCTTAAACTGCCACTGTGAAGTATTCTTAGGAAAGTGGTAACAAAATCTGCAACTGCTAATTTCCAAACCTGTTTACACTCAAAAGTCATTAGCCAAATACTTGAGATGCCAGGCTTGGTACCCTGTTTGATCTAAAAAAACCCCAGAGTCTTAACCATCCTAGAAACGGGGAGTGGTGTGTAGGCTCTTCACACTAGGCACCTGCATTCTTAAAGTATGTCTTTATTCATCTTTCCTTCTCCACGTATGTGCATGTCTCACTCTCTCTTGATTGAATGTATCCATGCTCTGGGATGCCTCCAAAGTGTTAAGATATACAGTGCCCTAAAAAGGCCATATTTGGAATTTGGAGAACCCTCCAGCTGTAGTGGATCTGAGATGGTCACGTTGGGTGGCAGAGCTTGTTAAGAAAGGATGATGAACTGAGAATCTCAGAGCCAGGGCATTTCAGTGCTTTCCACTCAGGCTGGTTCTCTGGGTTCTGTTGCTAAAGTATTTTACAGGGAAGAAACAGAACCCAGAGAGGTAGCCTGAGGTGAAACCACAGAACAGAGATTTCCCAGCAATGGTACAATAGACCTTTCTTCCATTGAAACATGAGATTTCAAATGAGAAGAATCCAGATAGGTTATCCCATCCCTGTCTCCCACTTTGCAGCTGAGAGATGAAGGCCCACAAAGGTCATTCTGTCTCTCTCACTCCTCCCACAGAGGAAGGTGATCCAAGGCCGCATTTCTGAGCATCCACAGGACCAAGAGAACAAGCATGTTAAAAAAACATATTGTCTGGCATTTCTTTTCTAGTCTAGATATAGTCTCAAATAATGAAATCATAGTTGGCGCACAAAAGTCTTGGATGATCGAAAGCTCTGGATATTAGTCTCCAAAAATTTATAAATGCATACCCTGCCCTGTAAGGGTGTTCTCTACATCTAACAAAATGACAGATGATTTTAAGTGCAACAAGAGAGCTTGAGATTAGACACTAAGAAGGGATCTGTAATGACTACAGAGAAAGATTTATGCTGGCCTACAACATCCTCCTTTTATATGCTGGACCATTATTCATACCACGCCACGCTCCATCCGTTGGATTTTATTTTGCTCCTGGAGCCCACCCAGCTCTTTGTGCATTGTGTTCTTTGCACCTGTGGGTTTCTCTGCCTGGAGTGCTTTTCTCACTTCCACCTGTGGGGCTGTCCCTGGTCATTCCATTCTCAGTATTAATGGCACATACTTGGGGAAGCCTGCTTTGACTGCCACAGTGTTAGGAAACTGCTCAAGCACTATCACATTGTTCTCTTTGAATTCTTTACATATGACTTTCCACCAGATGTTTTCATTGCCCTATTACTTGGCATGGGTTTCTTGTCTGCCTTCTGCTGAGATATTCTGCCTCCAGTATCTTAGTGGACTTAGCCACTATACTTTTAAATCAAACAGGGCACCCCCACCTGGCATTTTATAGTTTTGATCAGTGTAAACACGGAGGGTAAACAGGTTTGAGAATTAGCAGTTGCTGATTTAGCTAACACTTTTCTAACGATCTATTCCACATGGCCCTAACTATATTGTTTATTGTTATTTCCCAGTGCCCAGAAAATGCCTTGCACGTATTTGTTCAATTAATACAATATTTTCAATGATGGTCTGACTATACATGATTTTCTGAGAGTAGTCGTGGAATAATCCTTCTTTTGTAGATAGCTATTTAATCATTCTTAACTTGATTTTCAAAACTTTTCTGGGATCCCGGTTGAATGTGAGGAGAACTGACCTAAAACAAGGCTCTATCAAATCCATATACAGTATTTTACAGGGAAGGAACAGAACCCAGAGAGGCAGTCTGAGTAGAAAGCATTGAAATGCCCTGGCTCTGTGATTCTCAGTCCTTCCTCCCTTCTTAACCAGAAGTGGCACCCAAAAGGACCATCTCAAATCTACTACAGCCAGAGGTTTCTCCAATTCCAAAGATGGCCTTTTTAGGGCGCTGTATATCTTTATTTTAAAATTAATATATGTGTTTCTTTATTAGTATAGTAAATACAGTATCTAGTGACAGGTTTAATGGTCACTGTAACATTGAAATGATTTGCATAAATGGTATTCTGAGAATGTGCCACAGTTGCAGTGTAATGTCAAGTGATCTGTGATTCCTACTGGTGACAGAGTCACTGGTTTCTCTAATACAATTCTCCTTTTTTGTCAACATTTATAATTGAAGGAAATGACAGATTTAGTTATAGATGAGTGAAAAATAAAAGTCAATTGTTTTCTGATCCAAGTTCACAGCTGAGGGCACTATATATCTTAACACTTTGCAAGTATCCCAGAGCATAGATACATTCAATCAAGAATGAGAGAGGGAGGAGTAAGATGACTAAATAAAGCCCTCAATTTATCATCCTGCCAAAGGAACACCAAATTGAACAATTATCCACACAAGAAAGCACCTTCTCAAGAAGCACAATTCAGGTGAGCGATCACAGTATGTGGTTTTAACATCATATCAAGGAAAGAGGAATGGAAGAGGGATAGAAAGACAGACTTGAAACACACCTTCCCCATCCTTCCACAACACCTATGTGGAGCATGGAGAGATAATTTGTGTGCTTGCAGGAGGGAAAGTGAGTGATTGTGGGGCTTTGCACTGGAAATCAGTGCTTCCCTGTTAACAGTGGAGAGCAACACCAGGCAGAATCCAGCTTGTGCCCAAGGAGGGAGTATTTAGACCATCCCTAGCCAGAGAAGAATCGCTCATGTTAGTGGCCTGAACCTAAGTTCCAGCTAACTTCACCACTGCAGGTTAAAGTGCTCTGGGATCTTAAATAAATTTGAAAGACAATCTAGGCCACAGGACTTCAATTCCTGGGCAAGTCTTGGTGCTGTGCTGGGTTCAGAGCCAGTGGACTTGGAGTGCATGTGACCTAGTGAGACACCAGCTGAGATGTCAGGGCCAAAGGATTGCTTTCATCACCCCTCCCCCAACTTCAGGCAGTGCAGGTCACAGCTCTGAGACTTCTTCTACTTGAGGAAAGGAGAGGGAAGAGTAAAGAGGAGGCCGAGGTGGGTGGATCACAAGGTCAGGAGATTGAGACCATCTTGGCTAACACGGTGAAATCCCGTCTCTACTAAAACTACAAAAAAAAAAATTAGCCAAGCATGGTGGCGGGCACCTGTAGTCCCAGCTACTCAGTAGGCTGAGGCAGAAGAATGGCGTGAACCCGGGAGGTGGAGCTTGCAGTGAGTCAAGATCGCGCCACTGCACTCCAGTCTAGGTGACAGAGCGAGACTCCATTTAAAAAATTAAATTAAATTAAATTTAAAAATAAAAAATAAAAAAAGGACTTTGTCTTGTAGCTTGAATACCAACTTAGCCACAGTGAAATAAAGCACCAAACAGAGTCCTGAAGCCCCTGTTCCAGGCCCTAGCTCCCTGGGCCAGAAAGGAATCTGTTGTTCTGAAAGGAAGGACCCAGTCCTGGCAGGATTCACCATGACCTGCTGGCTAAAGAGCCCTTGGGCCTTGCATAAACATCAACAGTAGCTGGGCAGTAGTCACCATGGGCCAGGGCAGTGGTAGACACAGGGAGAGACTCTTGCTTAAGGAAAGGAGAGGGAAGAGTAAAAGGACTTTGTCTTGCAACTTGGGTACCAGTTCAGCCATAGTAAAATAAAGCACCAAGTAGATCCCTTAAATTCCTGATTTCAGGACCTAGTCCCCAGATAACATTTTTAGACTCACCGTGGGCCAGAAGGGAACCTGTTGCTCTGAAGGCCTGGAAGGATACACCACTTTCTGACTAAAGAGCCCATGGGCCTTGAATAAACATCAGTGATAGCTAGGCAAGAGTCACCACAGGCCTTGGGTGAGGCTCACTACTGTGTTGGCTTCAGGTGTGACCCAGCAGTGGAGGCCACAGGAGTGATTCCATCACCCCTTCCCCAACTCCAGGCAGCTCAGCACAGAGAGAGAGACTCCATTTGTTTGGGGGAAAGGTATAGAAAGTGAACCAGAGACTTGGCCTGGGAATTCAGGGAATTCACTCAGATCTTACCCAAGACCACCAAAATGATGTTTTTACAAGTCTGCAAGAGTCACATTGTTACTGGGCTTGGGGTGTTTCCTAATGCAGATGTGGCTGCAGTGGGTGACCAAAGACTTAAATCACAACACTCAATTCCCTTCGAATACTTGGAAAGCCTTCTCAAGAAGGACAGGTACAAACAAGCCCAGAGTGTGAAGATTAGAATAAATACCTAGCTCTTCAATGCCCAGATGTCAGTGAATGTCCACAAGCATCAAAATCATCTAAGTAAATGTGACTTTATGAAACAAGCCAAATAAATTACCAGTGACCGATCCCAGAGTAACCGAAATATGTGACCTTTCAGACAAAGAATTCAAAATAGCTGTTTTGAGGAAGCTCGATGAATTTCAAGATAATACAGAGAAGGAATTCAGAGTCCTATCAGATAACTTTAGTAAAGAGATTGAAATAATTTTTAAAAATCAAGCAGAAATTCTAGAACTAAAAAATCAATTGACAAACTGCAGAATGCATTGCTGTGTGTCAACAGCAGAATTGATCAAGCAGAAGAAGGAATTAGTGTGCTTGAAGACAGGCTATTTGAAAACACACGGATTAAACAAAAGAAAAAAAGAGTGAAGCATGCCTACAAGCCTAGAAAATAGCCTCAAAATGGCATATCTAAGAGTTATTAGCCTTAAGGAGGAAGCAGAGAGAAAGAGATCAGGGTAGAACGTTTATTCAAATGGATAATAATAGAGAACCTTCCCAAAATATACAAATGTATTCATGTTTAAGTACTAGAATAGTATAGGCCACCAAGCATATTTAACTCAAATAAGGATACCTAAAGACGTTTAATAATCAAGTTCCCAAGGGTCAAACATATAGAAAGATTCATAAAATCAGCAAAAGAAAGAAACAAACAACATATAAAGGAGCTCCAATACACCTGGCAGCAGATTTCTCAGTGGAAAGCTTAGAGGCCAGAAGACAGTGGCATGACATATTTAAAGCGCTAAAGGGAAAAAACTTTTAGCCTAGAATAGTATATCCAGCAAAGATAAATGAAGGGGAAATAAAGAGTTTCATAAACAAATGAAAGCTGAGGGATTTCATCAACACCAGACATGTCTCACAAGAAATGCTAAGGGCAGTTCTTTAATGTGAAGGAAAAGGATGTTAACAGGCAATAAGAAATCATCTGACAATACAAAACTCACTGGTAATAGTGAGTACAAAAATACAGAATATTATATCACTGTAACTATGGTGTGTAAATTACTCATCTTGTGTAGGAAGACTAAAAGTTAAACCTATCAAAAATAATAACTACAATGACTTTTTAATATATAGATAGTAAAATAAGATATCAATAGAAAAACAGTAAAAAGTTATAAGGTGATGTGGATGAAGTTAAAGGTAGATTTTTCATTAGTTTTCTCTTTGTTTTTGTAGTCAAAGTTTTATCATCTTAAATAATTATTTATAAGACATTATGTGCAAGCCTCATGGCAACCTCAAATCAAAAAACCCATAACAGATATTAAAAAAAGAAAAGCAAGACATTTGAACAAATCAGAGAAAATCACTTTCAGAAAAGAGAAGACAGAAAGAAAGGAAGGAAGGAAGGAAGGCAGGAAGGAAGGAAAGAAGGAAGGAAGACAATACCAAAAAACAACCAAAAACAAATAGCAAAGTGGCTGTACTAAGTCCTTATTATCAACAGTAACATTGAATTTAAATAGACTAAATTACATAATCAGAAGACATAGAGTGGCTGGATTGAAAAAAAAAAGACCCAACGGTCTATAAGAAAGATATTTTACCTGTAAATAAACACATAGACTGAAAATAAGGGCTACAAAGATACTCTATGAAATAAAAATTTAAAAAGAGCAGAAGTAGCTATACTTAGATAAAATAGATTTCAAGAAAAAACTTATAAAAGTGACAAAGGTTGTTATATAATGATAAAAGGGTCAATTCAGCAAGAGGATATTGGGTAAATATATATGCATCCACTGTTGGAGCACCCAGATATATAAAGCATATATTATTAGACCTATATAAAGAGATAGATCTCAATACAATAATAGCTGGAGACTTCAACACTCTCCACTTTCAGCATTGGACAGATCACTAAGACAGAAAATCAACAAAGAAACATTGGACTTAATCTGCACTATAGAACAAATGGACATAATAGATATTTATAGAACCTTTCATCCAATGGATGCAGAATACACATTCTTCTCCTCAGCATATAGGTTACACTCAAGGATAGACCATATGTTAGGCCACAAAACAAGTCTTCAAATATTAAAAAAACTGAAATCATATCAAGTGTCTTCTCCAAGCACAATGGAATAAAACTACAATCAACAACATGAAGAACTCTGGAATCTATACAAACTCATGGAAATTAAACAATATGCTCCGAATTACCAATGGTTCAATTAATAAATTAAGAAGGAAATTTAGGCCGGGCATGGTGGCTCACACCTGTAATCCCAGCACTTTGGGAGGCTGAGGCAGGTGGATCGCCTGAGGTCAGGAATTCGAGACCAGCCTGAGGAATATGGAGAAACCCTGTCTCTACCAAAAATACAAAATTAGCTGGGCACGGTGGCACATGTCTGTAATCCCAGCTACTTGGGAGGCTAAGGCAGGAGAATCACTTGAACCCAGAAGGCAGAGGATGTGGTGCATCAAGATCGTGCCATTGCACTCCAGCCTAGGCAACAAGAGCAAAATTCCATCTCAAAATAAATAAATAAATAAATAAATAAATAAATAAATAAATAAATAAAAGAAATTTAAAAATTTCAATTAAAATGAAACCACAACATACCAAAACCAATGAGGGTACAGCAAAAGCAAAACTAAAAGAAAAGTTTATAGTAATATGCACCTACATCAGTCAAGTAAAAATTTTTCAAAAAACAGCATAATAATCAATAAACAACCTAATAAACAACCTAATGATGCATTTTAAAGAACTAGAAAAACAAGGGCAAACCAAGCCCAAAATTATAAGAAAAGAAATAGTACAACACAAAAGATCAATGAAATGAAAAGTTGCTTTTTTAAAGATAAGCAAAATCAACAAATCTTTAGCCAGACTAAGAAAAAAAGAGAGAAGACCCAAACAAATAAAATTAGACATTAAAAAGGAGATATTAAAACTGATACCACAGGCCAGGCACGGTGGCTCATGCCTGTAATCCCAGCACTTTGGGAGGCCGAGGCAGGAGGATCATGAGGTCAGGAGATCAAGACCATCCTGGCTAACACAGTGAAACCTTGTTTCTACTGAAAATACAAAAAATTAGGCAGGCATGGTGACAGGCACCTGTAGTCCCAGTTACTTGGGAGGCTGAGGCAGGAGAATAGTATGAACCCGGGAGGTGGAGCTTGCAGTGAGCTGAGATCATGCTACTGCACTCCAGCCTGGGCAACAGAGAGAGACTACATCGCAAAACAAAAACAAAAACAAAAAACCCTGATACCACAGAAATTCAAAAAGTCATTAGAGATTATTCTGAACAACTATATCCCAATAAATTAGAAAAACCAAAAGAAATTGATAAATTTCTAGATACATGCATCTACCAAGATTGGCCAATGAAGAAATCCAAATTCAGAATAGAACACTAACAAGTAATGAGATTAAATCTCCTAGCAAAGAAAACTCTGGGACTTCATGGCTTCCCTGCAGAATTTTACCAAACATTTAAAGAATAACTAACATCAATCCTATTCAAACTCTTCTGAAAAATAGAGGAGGAGGGAATATATCCAAACTCATTCTGTGAAGCCATTATTACTCTAATGCAAAAACCAGACACAAACACATCAAAAAATGAGAGCGAGAGAGAAATACAGGTAAGTATCTGTGATGAAAATTGATGCAAAAATTCTCAACAAAATACTAGCAAACTGAATTCATCTAAACATTAAAAAGATGCATTATAATCAAGTGGGATTTATTCCAGGCATCCAAGGATAGTTTAGTGTATGCAAATCAATCAATGTGATACATCATATCAACAGAATAAAAGACAAAAATCATATGACCATTACAATTGATGCTAAACAAACATTTGATATCATTCGACACCCTTTCATGAGAAAAATCTCTCAAAAAACTGGATAAAGAAGAAACTACCTCAACGAAACAAAAGTCACATGTGACAAACCCATACCTAGTATCATACAGTACGAGGAAAAACTAAGTCTTTCCTCAAGATCTGAAACAAGACAAGGATGCCCACTTTCACCACTGTCATTCAGTAAAGTACTGACAGTCTCAGCTAGAGCAATGATATGAGAGAAAGAAATAAAGTGGATGTAAATTGGGAAGGAAGAAGTCAAATTATCCTTCTTTGCAGATGACATGATATTATATGTGGAGAAAACTAAAGACTCCACCAAAAAAACTATTAGAACTGATAAACAAATTCAGTAACATTTCAGGACACAAAGTCAACACACAAAAATCAGTACCATTTCTATATGCCAATATCAAACAATCTGAAAAAGAAGATAAGAATATAATTCCAGTTACAATAGCTGCAAGTAAAATAAAATACATACGCATAAACTCAACCAAATAAGTTACAGGTCTCTAAAATGAAAGCTATTTTATTATAACTATTACTGATACTCAGTAATTTATAAAGGAAAAACGTTTAACTGACTCACAATTCAGCATGGCTGGAAGAGGCCTCAGGAAACACAATCATGGTAGAAGGAGAAACAAACATGTCCTTCTTCACATGGTGGCAGCAAGGAGAAGTGCCAAGCAAAAAGGGAAAAGCCCCTTATAAAACTATCAGATCTTGTAAGAACTCACTTTCAGGAGTTGGAAGTAACCACTCCCATGATTCAATTACGTCCCATCAGGTCCCTCCCACAACATGTGGTGATTATAGAAACTACAATTCAATATGAGATTTGAGTGGGAACACAGCCAAACCATATCATTCCACTCCTGCCTCCTCCCAAATCTCATGTCTTCAAATTTCAAAACACAATCATGCCTTCCCAACAGTCCCCCAAAGTCAACTCATTCCAGCATTAACTCAAAAGTCCAAGTTCAAAACCTCATCTGAAACAAGGCAAGTCCCTTCTGCCCATGAGCCTGTAAAATCAAAAGCAAGTTGCTTGCCAGATACAATGGAGGTATGGGCACTGGGTAAATATGCCCATTCCAAGTCGAAGAAATTGGCCAAAATGAAGGGGCTACAGGCCCCATGCAAGTCTGAAATCCAAAAGGGCAGTCATTAAACCTTAAAGTTCCAAAATTATCTTGACTCCATGTCTCACATCCAGTTCATCCTGATGCAAGAGGTGGGTTATCATGGTCTTGGGCAGCTTCGTCCCTGTGGCTTTGCAGGATACAGCTAGCACTGCTTTCACAGGCTGTGGCTCTTCAAGTTGCACAGTGCAAGCTTTCAGTGAATCCACCATTTTGGGGTCTAGAGGACAGTGGCACTCTTCTCACAGCTCCACTAGGCAGTGCCCCAGTGAGGACTCTGTGTGGGGGCTCCAACCCTACAATTCCCTTCTGCACTGCCCTAGCAGAGGTTCTTCATGAGGTCTCTGCCCCTGCAGCAGACTTCTGCCTAGATACTTAGGCATTTCCATACATCCTCTGAAATCTAGGTGGAGGTTCCCAAATCTCAATTGACTTCTGTGCACCTGCAGACTCAACACCACGTGGAAGCTGCCAAGGCTTGGGACTTGCACCCTCTGAAGCCATGGCCTGAGCTGTACCATGGCCCCTTTTAGCCATGGCTGGAGTGGCTGGGATGCAGGGCACCAATTCCCTAGGCTGCACACAGCAGGGGAGCCCTGGGCCTAGCCCACAAAACCATTTTTTCCTCCTAGATATCCAGGCCTGTGATGAGAGGGGCTGCCGGAAGGGTCTCTGACATGCCCTGGAGACATTTACCCCATTATCTTAATGATTAACATTTGGCTCCTCATTACTTAAGCACATTTCTGCAGCTGGCTTGAATTTCTTTGCAGACTATTGGTTTTTCTTTTCTATTGCATTGTCAGGCTGCAAATTTTCCAAACTTTTATGCTCTGCTTCCTCTTGAATACTTTTCTGTTCAGAAATTTATTTTGCCAGATATCCTAAATCATCTCTCTCAAGTTCAAAGTTCTACAGATCTCTAGGGGAGGAGCAAAATGCTGCCAGTCTTTTTGCATAGCAAGAGCGACCTTTACTCCAGTTTCCAACAATTTCCTTATCTTCATCTGAAACCACCTCAGCCTGGACTTCATTGTCCATATCACTATCAGCATTTTGGTCAAAGCCATTCAATAAGTCTCTAGGAAGTTCCAACTTTTCCCATGTCTCCCTGTCTTTTGAGCCCTCCAAGTCTCTAGGAAGTTCCAAACTTTCCCACATTTTCCTGACTTCTTCTGAGCCCTCCAAACTGCTCCAATCTCTGCCTATTACCCAGTTCCAAAGTCATTTCCACGTTTTTGATTATTTTTATAGGAGCACCCCACTCTCTGTAGTACCAATTTATTATATTAGTCTGTTCTCATGCTGCTAATAAAGATATACCTGAGACTGGGAATTTATAAACGGAAGAGGTTTCATTGACTCACAGCTTAGCATGGCTGGGGAGGCCTCAGGAAACTTACAATCATAGTGGGAGGGGAAGCAAACACATCTTTCTTCACATGGTGGCAGCAAGGAGAAGTCCCAAGCAAAAGGGGAAAATCCCCTTATAAAACTTTCAGATCTTGTGAGAACTCACTCACTTTCAGGAGAACAGTATGGAGGTAACTGCCTCCATGGTTCAGTTACCTCCCACCAAGTCCCTGTGGGGATTATGTGAACTACAACTCAAGATGATATTTGGTTGGGGACATAGCCAAACCATATCAACTATAAAAAGTTGATGCAAGAAATTAAGGAGGATACAAAAAGATGAAAAAATATTTCATGTTCATGGATTGAAAGAATTAGTATTTGAAAATGTCCATAATATCCAAAGCAATCTACAAATTCGATGCAATCCTTATCAAAATACTGATGACATTGGTCGGGCACAGTGGCTCACGCTTATAATCCAAGCACTTTGGGGGGCCGAGGTGGGCAGATCATGAGGTCAGGAGTTCAAGGCCAGCCTGACCAATATGGTGAAACCCAGTCTTTACTAAAAAATACAAAAATTAACCAGGCATGGTGGCACACACTGTAATCCCAGCTGCTCAGGAGGCTGAGGCAGGAGAATCGCTTGAACCCGGGAGGTGGAGGTTGCAGTGAGCTGAGATCGCACCATTGCACTCCAGCCTGGGTAACAGAAAAGACACTGTCTCAAAAAAAAAAAAAAAAAAAAAAAAAAACTAATGATGTTCTTCACAGAAGCAGAAAAAAAACCCTAAAATTTATATGGAACTATAAAAGACCCCAAATAGCCAAAGCCATCCTGAGCAAAAAGAACAAAACTGAAGGAATCACATACCTGATTTCAAATTATATTACAGAGAAATGGTAACCAAAACAGCATGGTACTAGCATTAAGACAGACACATAGACCAATGGAATAGAATAGAGAATCCATAAATAAACCCGTACATCTACAGTGAACTCATTTTCAACAAAGGTGCCAAGAATATACATTGGGGAAAGGACAGTTTTTTCAATAAATGGTGCTGGGAAAATAGGATACTCATATTCAGAATAATGAAACTAGATCACTATCTCTTGGCACATATAAAAAAAATCAAAATGGATTAAAGACTTAAATCTAAGACCTCAAACTATGAAACTACTAAAGTAAAATATTGGGAAACTCTCCAGGACATTGGTTTGGGCACAGATTTTTTGAGTAATATCCCAAAAGCTTGAGTATCAAATAATGGTCAAGAGGGATCATATCAAGTTAAAAAAAAAAAAAAAAAAAAAAAAAAAAAACAAAACTCTGCACAGCAAAGGAAACAATCAAACAAAGTGAAGAGACAACCCAAAGAATGGGAGAAAATGTTTGCAAACTGTCTGTCTGACAAGAGATTAATAACTAGAATATATAAAGGCACTCAACGAACTCATAAAATCTAATAATCCAGTTAAAAACGGCGTTTATCAGAAGACGACATACAAATGGCAAACAGATATATGAAAAGGTACTCAACATCATTGATTACCAGAGAAAATGCAAATCTAAACTACAATAGGATATCATCTCACCCCACTTAAAATGGCTTTTATCCAAAAGACAATCAATAATGAATGCTGGTGAGGTGGTAGAGTAATGTGGACCCTGATACATTGTTGGTGAGAATGTGAATTATTATAGCCACCCAGGAGAACAGTATGGAGGTTGCTTAAAAAAACTAAAAATAAAACTAACATAAGATCCAGCAATCCCACAGCTAAGCATATACCCAAACTAAAGAAAATCAGTATGTCAAAGAGATATCTGCATCCCCATGTTTATTGTGGTACTATTCACAATATCCAAAATTTGGAATCAATCTAAGTGTTCATTAACAAAATTTTTTTCCTATTGAGTTCCTTGAGCTCTTTTATACATTATAGTTATTAATCACTTGTCAGACAGACCATTTGCAAATATTTTTTCCCATTCTTGGGTTGTCTCTTCCCTTTGTTAATTGTTTCCTTTGCTGTGCATTTTTTTAACTTGATGTGATCCCTGTTGTTTATTATTGTTTTGATACTTGTGCTTCTGGGATACAACTCAAAGAAATCTGGGATAAAGAAAATGTGGTACATACACACAATGGAGTACTATTCAGCCATAAAAAAGAATGAGATCTTGTTATTTTCATCAATATGGATGTAACTGGAGATCATTATGTTAAGTGAAATAAACCAGGCAAATAAAGACAAATTTTACATGTCCTCATTTGTAGGAGCTAAAATTTAAAACAATTGAACTAATGAAGATAGAGAGTAGAATGATGGTTACCAGAGGCTGGCAAGGGTAGTGGGGAAGTGGCAGGGGGAAGAGTAGGGATAGCTAATTGTTAATGGGTGAAAAATATAGTTAGATAGATGGAATAAGAGCTAGTACACACATACAGTCTGCAGTAATTTATTGTACATTTAAAAATTACTAAAAGAGCATAATTGGAATGTTTACAACACAAAGAAAGGGTAAATGCTTGAGGTGATGAATACCCCAATTACTTTGATGTGATTATTACACATTGTATGCCTGTATCAGAATATCTTATGTACCTCAAAAATATGCACCAATATACCCATAAAAATTCAAAATTAAAAAGTAAATAAAAGGAATGAAAAAACATTTTGTCCAATGTAGACTTTTTCTCTGATCTTCTTTTTAGTCTTAGATCCTTAAATGTTTTGTGCAAATCTTCACTCATGCCATAGGGTACCAGTCTGATTTTAGTATAGAAGAAGCAAGTGACCTCTTCAGTGGTTACTGTACAATGAGGTTTAATTCTTTTTCATCTTCTTTATTCTACGTCGTTATGAAAGAAAGATACTATTTATTTCCTCAGAGCACAGGAAGGGAGCTGGCGTTTTTTCTAACAAATGATATACACTGGACTAAAGAATGACATGTAGCTCACATCAGTAGATTAAACTCAACTGTTTGCAGACACAATTATCTTAGAATTTTGACATCCAGAGGAATGTCAATCAAGATATAATCAACAATATATCTGATAAATGTGACAAGGAGGACTTTGTAAGAATTCACAGAAAGCACTTTCTTCAAGGCATAATAATATCCAGAAGCTGTACACATGTCTACCACTCTAGTGGTTTAAAAATTAAACTTCTAAAGCAGTATTTCTCAAATATTATTGTGCTTACGAATCATCTGGTGATCTTGCTAAGATGCAGATTCTGAGTCTGTAGATCCAGGGAGGAGCTTGAGAGTAGGCGTTTCTAACCAGCACCCAGGTGATGCAGAAGCCACTGGGCCATGGACCACATTTTATGTGACAAGACTCTACAAAATACTGTCCAATATGACAGTCATTTGCCACATGTGGCTTTTTCAATTAATTTAAATTAAATTACATTTAGCAATTTACTTCTTCAATCACGTTGGCCACATTTCAAGTGCTCAATCAGAGAGAGTTCTATTGAATAGATTTACTAAAGAAAACACAATTTATCAAACAACTCCTAATCCCTGTGATCTCACCTCATCTCTCTTTCAGCTATGGGCTGACAGCTTACATTTGAAGAAGAGCAAAAATTGACTGGATAAGCACTTGGATTTGGAACTGGGGGCAATGGGACTGAAGAGAACCAGGGAGAATAATTGTTAAGGAATCAAAAGAACAAGGGGATTTTAAAAAAGGCATGGTCAACAGGGTCAAATGCTGCTGGGAGGAAAAAGAAGCTAAGGCTTAAAAACTGTTCACTGACCTTGAAGAGGGCAGAGTAAGAGGGCAGGAGTTTGTAGAATATAGCATCAGACAAGGGTTTCTGAAGATGGAAGATTTTTGCTTGTTTACATGATAACTCTCAGAATGGCCATAAGGATATATTGGTTTTGAATGCTCAAGTCAAAATGGGTCCTGTGGTGACCTAGTTTATGCTCTGACAGTTCAAAGAACTCAAATAAATACCATTAGCTATTAAAGATTTCAGTCTCCCATTATAAGAAGCAGATCACAAGCCTTCAAAGAAACTTCCCATTTCCTTCTGGCTAAGTAGAAAAATAATTACTTTGTCATGAATACACCGGTGACTACAGAACTCTTCGCTCTTTTGCAGACTCTAGTTAGGATGAGGAGCAATTTCACTAATCACTTTTCACTCAAAATCTCACCAGACCCTTAAAAACAAACCCTCTAGGCCAAGCCCTGTGGGATTTTGCCAATCGAAATCTGATGCCTTGTTCAGAGCGTGAAAAAGCAGTTTTAATTAGGAGCACAGGCCAGCCTCTTTTTAAAGGAAAGAAAACTTCTTAAAATTACATTAATTGCCCTATTATTAGTAAATAAAAAAACACACACAAAAAAAAGCCTGTAGAACTCTGTGATGGGTGAAACTGATTGCATTTTCCCGCTGCAGCAGCAGCAAAGCCCACTGAAGGAGGATGGCATCATGTGCTGGGGTAGACAAGGTTTAATTTCCCCCAAACAGTGCCGCACCTTGAACACTGAGAATATTGCTTCCTGGATTGTTCCAAATTGCTACCAGAGCATTGCATCACTGCACTACATGCTGGCAAATGACAGTTGACAAAGTTACTTGAAAGGACTCTTGGACAAGTTGGACAATGGGAGTTTGGCTCAAATGAGTACTGTGTGACTTCAGGCAAACCACAGAATATTTTAATTCTTTTATTTTTAAAATAGGCAAAATAGATTTTTTTCTTCTCTTAAGAGATTTTTTTTTTAGAGGAACAAAAAGCAAAATAAACAAGAACATAAAAGGCATCTTGATTTCTTCAGGTAGTTGAGCAGTGCTGACCCAGCTCATGCACCGAACATTAGTTGATGGCTTAGACTTTCATTTTAAGCAATTGAAAAAAATCTGAGTTTCCTTTGATTAACTAATAGAGGTCATTCATGGGGACACGGTATCAGTGGACATCTGGGAGATGACATAATTGAGTTGAGCTTAATTACAGGCACTGGAGAGAAGGATTAAGACAGAAAGGTGGGACTGAGGAAATGGACACTACTAAGGAGCTTGCCCCACTGGGGCAGTGGGGCCTTGCAAGGGTAGGCTCAGATGAAATGACAGCCTCAGCCAAGTTCGACCTGGTGAGGGCAAAGCAGCAAGAAGAGATCCAGGTGGCGGATGTAATCTAAACCCAGACAGGTAGAGGCAATGAACCTGGTATTGGGTTCATTCATGCATGGGCCCGGTGAGAGAAGAGTCAGATGGTAGGCAGAGCTTTCAGCTTTAACCCACTTCAGAGTCATCTGGGAGGCTTGCTGACAGGACCCTTCCTGATGGACTGTGGGGAACTGGGAGGGGACCAGGCATCCACACTTTTGAAAGCCGCGAGGTTATCCTAATGTGATTGATCAGACGACCCTTCTAAAGCAATGGAAAACAGGCCTTGTCACTCCAGGTGTCAAGGCAGCACACAACAGGGCCAGATTTTACCTGAGGGTCTCCTAAAAAGGAAGCCAGTGTTCTAGAGAAGAAATGGAAGCAGAGTCATAGTTGCATGGACCAGGCAACAGGCTGATGAGCAGAAAACGTTTAACTCGGGCTGGCCAGATGTTTTCACCTCATACATATTGGCCAAAGCCCTAACACACTTCCTGCATGACTACGGTCTGTGAGATATAACTCTAGAGGCAGAGTTTAGAGGCAGATCCAACCACAGAGAAGCCTAGAAGGTAGGGATACATCACATCTAGAGTAGCCTCAGTAGTATTCATTACCAAGTGATGCCTTCAAGTTGAAGAATCCCAGTACAAGAGTCTTGGATAAAATGAGAAATTTTGTATCCCACATTACAAGAGATTCAGGGTGGATGGCTCCAGTCTAGGTCATTCTTGAGCACTCACTGATGGCAGAACTCTCGCTTGGTTTCCCTGTGGTCTCACGGCCTTCTTTTCATGACTATAAAAAGATGAATGTTGCTTCAGTTTTCAGGCCATCACACAACCTTCTGGAGAGGAAGACAAAGAAACTGTATCTTCCTGGTGCCTCTTTTTGTCAGGGAGAAAAACATTTCCTGAAGCCCTCATGCACACCTGCCTTTACACCTCACATGACAGAATGAATATTTGTTGATTCCTCAATCCATCTTAGAAGCATCATGGTTCACACTCTGTGGCTAGAGAAGAGCCTCTTTTCCCTGAGCCTACTCCTCCCAGTACAGAAAAGTATTGTGGTGCAGGGAGCAAGGAAAGAGTTGGCATATCTCTTCAAAGACAACACATAGTGCCTTTACCCTTTGACTCAGGAACTTAATCAAGAGATTCTAAATGCCAAGAACATATCTGTGCAGAGTTTACTGCATGAATTCCTCATGGTCTGCCCATTATCAAATTATGGCAGTAAAGTTATGGTCAAAGAACTAAGCTCCAAATACAACTGAGAAGCCTGTAAGTCCTCCTTCCATTCATCCTCCTCTGAAAAACAGTAAAACAGTGTACATTCCCAGCACACAGCCTCCTGTGCAGGACACTGTGGATCTTCTTTGTGTCATTGCAACCCTTGTTGTGATGCACTTAGCAATATTTCATAACTTAGATGTTTCCTCACTTTTTAAAAAAACTATAAATTCCTTCTTCTAACTTCTTTTCATTTTATTTTTCTCAAGGCTCATCTAAAGATACTGCACCTCTAACATATTTCCTTCTTCAGGGGAAAGTGTCTTAGGAAATGCTGTACAAAAGTAGTCTGGGTTCTGTTTTTGAAATGACATGAAACCATGTTTTTCTATATGCCCACAAGGACATTCATGCCTAATGATTTCTGTGAATAATGTGACTTAGAAACATATAGGCCAGGTGCAGTGGCTCATGCCTATAATCCTGACACTTTGGGAGGCCGAGGAGGGAGGATCACTTGAGGCCAGGAGTTCGAGACCAGCCTGGCCAGCATGTCAAAACCCCATCTCTACTAAAAACACAAACAAACAAATAGACTTCCTGCTTGGTTCCATTAATGTTTCATAATTTCATTATCGGGTTTGCACTTTTAAAGCTATGTCAAGAGAATACATACTAGCAATAAGAGTATCTTAGTTGGCTTCTGTATTCCTTCATTCCCTTTTATTTGGCAAAGGTCCATTTAAAAAATCTCAGTATCAAACAACTCACATTTGAATATTCAAAACAAGCTTTTTTTTAGGAACAATAAAAAATATTATTGCAGGACAATTAGCCATTGTATCTAGAATTTAGGTAAAAGTCCTGATGGCTGGATAATAAGTGAAAAAAATCCAGAAGACTACTTGCTGAGAGAAAGCATAGGATCATAAAATCATCAGTGTTCAAATGAAACATCAATAATCTGTCGCAACCACCAATCTTACTATAAGGCATCAGAGCTGGAGAGGTTTCAAGCCTTGCCACATCTCACATGAAGAAGGATGCGGAGACAACCCTCGTCTTGCTTGGGCTTATAGCTTGGGCCTGCACTGCTGAAGGCAGTAGCCCCAAGTCAAGTGGGCCTGAACCCTTTAAATATGGTCATCCCAGTTGAAATTCAATACACGCTGAATTTTGAAGTCTGTTAAAGAAAAGAAATGTAAGCTATATTGTTAATATCCTTATATTGATTACAAGTTGAAGCAATATTTTTAATATATTAGGTTAAACAAAATGATATATGAATTTTGCCTTTTGCTTTTTACTTTTTAAAAAACGTGGTTACTAGGGAATTTACATTTTCTCACATGGCTGGCATTATATTTCTATTGTATTGAAACAGATGGTTAGCTCTTTTGGTTCTGAATACTAACCCTATTGAATGAGAAGGGTATAGTCTGGCCTCATGAAAGGTTTGTCTCACTATTTTTTAAGGAGGTTTTTTTTGGGGGGTGGGGAGGGCATAAATTGTGATTTTTTTATTGGAAAAATAAAAAAAATCAACTCACAATGGGAGTGGATTTGAGGCAAATTGTGCCATAAGCAGATTTTCTTTAAGTGGCTAAGCAAAGTTTAAAAAGCAAGTAACAATAAAAGAAAATGTTTCTGGTACAGGACCAGCAGTACAAAAATAGTGTACAAGTGCCTGGATAACATACCCATTTTGCAAAGTGCAACTTTTAAGTACACTATTTTAATGACTTTATTTGTTGCTTAATCCTTTGGATCATTATAAAATAGTTTTATGAATCAATCAACAGCCAGGAAATTTGAGGTATATTTCCTACCTGTATTGTTTATCGTAAGAGTGTTGGTCTCTAGTCCCACTTAAACTCTACAGCCCATGCCTGGCAATTAGGGACTAATTAACACTATGGATAGAGGTATATGGTTTTACCAGAATTCCTGACTGAAAAAACAATCAGCTTTAACTGGTTAGAAGTCATCAGTGCTGGCTTACATATTAAATAAATCTTTTCCATAAGTCTGACAGTGCCTTAGAAAGAAGCACTTTTCCCTGGAGACCTTCACCCATGCAGAGCACAGAAGAATGAATTCCAGAGCCAGCCATTGCTGGGAGATGGAACAACAGTAAGGAAAGCTGAGAGAAGCACAGTGTCAGTCCAGGGCTATTCCCTGCAAGCAGCAGAAACTTTGCCTTGGCTGACATTACACAGAAAAGGAGGTTTTGCAAGGTTATTAGTTTGTTCACAGAATGATTGGGAATATGCAGAACTAGTGTCTGGAAATAGGCATGAACAGAGGGCAGCCAGAACTACAGCCAAAGTCAAGACTCAGAACTTGATCTTAGGGTGGTCAACGCCTCACTGCAGATGCTGCAGCTTCCCCTACAGCCACGGTTGACCCTGGACACTGAGGCTGAAACTGCCACCCCCATACTCCAGCAGCAGGTGACCCACTGGTGCTGGTTTGCTCAAAACTCTTTGCCGGTTTTAAAACTGATAGTCTGGGCTTCTGAGTACCCCGTCTGCCTCAGCAAAGCAGGACAGTTGGTCATGCTAGTCGCAAGAAATTCTCCACCATCCCTGGCTCCCATGTCCAAGTGCTGGGCGCGTATGTCTGATTAGACCCTGCTGGGTCACCTGTCTAAGTTCTAGCTGCCAGAGAGATGAAGAGAGAGGGTCTGGCCATCTATCTTCCCTAGTGGGCGGCTGGCTAAGCTTTCCATCAGAGGCTTATGACTAAAACATAAGGAGACTACTTCTCAGTAATTTAAGTTAAACAGAGGATACGGAACACAAAGAAAAGCAGCCAGGAGCAACGGGAACTGATGGCTCTCCTTCTGAGGCAGCACCCTGTGGTCGAAGGGGGAGGTGCTTTGCTGGGACTCATTTTGTTCATTCATAAGTTGGAGAAAGGACTCTAAAGGAGCTCATGTAAGGAAAGTGCCTAGCCCACATCACATGCTCAAATATTTCTTTCCCCTTTCTTCTGTTTTTCACTTTTTTTCCCTCACCCCTTCATTGGAATGTGATGTCACTAAAGTATAGAAACTTTACTATGGAAACTAAACTGATTTACATTCTCTACCAACTAGCCATTATTAAAAATTCAAGTAATAATGTGTAGAACTCATCACTTACTAGAACTCATCACTTACTATGTTTTATTTATTTATGCTTTTGAAGTTACTTATGTCTTAGTTGCAAGTTGCGAGTTCTACATAATGCTATGTCACTGCACATCTCTTCCCAAATCTGTGTTTGATGACATCAGTCGGATAGCTTGAAATTGGCCTGGTGGGAGTATACACATTTCAAAAATTGGCAAATGCTACAAATTAGGGCTCAATTTATCTTTTCTTGACTGTCTAGACTTATGGAAGTGGTAGAGAAAATGTTGATAAAGCAGATTAAACTTACAAGTGTGTTGTGTGTCTGTAGTTATGAAAACTATAGTTTTCTAGTATTCAACCACTATTATACAATTCAACAGGGAAGTTGCTCACACCATGGACAAAACAGTGAAGCTCCGAGACGTGAGTCTTCATTGTTTCACTTTTGTCTTACATGAGATAAACAAATGTGTCAATTAACTTGTTCATCAGTTGCAAACAAAGGTTGGCTATAGATAAGAGTTTGGAAGAAATTAATGAAGCGTTCTGTGGGAACTAACTGACTGTATGAAATTTATAATAACGAATATTGTGTATATATATAAAATACACATACATACACACACACATACGCACACACACATACATACGCACACACACATACATACACACACACATATACACATACACTTACAGAGATTTTTTTAGGGAGAAGGGAACCAGTTCAAAAATTAACAGTATACTGCAGCGACCTGCCGTCTTTACATATGATCTGTTATTATAATCATATTATTGTTGTTTTTAATTTTTATTTTACTTTAAGTTCCTGGATACATGTGCAGAACGTGCAGGTTTGTTACATGGGTATACATGTGCCATGGTGGTTTGCTGCAACTATCAACCCATCATCTAGGCTTTAAGCCCCACATGCCTTAGCTATTTGTCCTGATGCTCTTCCTCCCCTCCTCCCCCTACAGGCCCCGATGTGTGATGTTCCCCTCCCTGTGTCTATGTGTTCTCATTGTTCAACTCCCACTTACAATTGAGAACATGTAGTGTTTGATTTTCTGTTCCTGTGTTGGTTTGCTGAGGAAGATGGCTTCTGGCTTCATCTGTGTCCCTGCAAAGGACATGATCTCATTTGTTTTTATGGCTGCATAGTATTCCATGGTGTATATGTACCACATTTTCTTAATCCAGTCTATCATTGATGGGCATTTGGGTTGGTTCCATGTCTTTGCTATTGTGAATAGCGCTGCAATAAACATACGTGTGCTTGTGTCTTTATAGTAGACTGATTTATAAGTCTTTGGGTATATACCCAGTAATGGGATTGCTGGGTCAAATGGAATTTCTGGTTCTAGTTTCCTGAAGAATTGCCACACTGTCTTCCACAATGGTTGAACTAATTTACACTCCCACCAACAGTGTAAAAGCATTCCTATTTCTCCACAGCCTCGCCAGCATCTATTGTTTCTTCTGTCATCCATGTCATCCTCTGTTCAGTTCTGTGCCTTTGCTGGAGAGGTGTTGTGATCATTTGGAGGAGAAGAGGCACTCTGGCCTTTTGGGTTTTCAGTGGTTTTTTTGTTGATTTTTTTCTCATCTTCATGAGTTTGTCTAGTTTTGATCTTTGAAGCTGTTGATCCTTGGATGAGGATTTGTGGGGACTTTTTTTGTTGATGCTATTGCTGTTGCTTTCTGTTTGTTTGTTTTTCAATAGTCAGCTGCCTCTTCTGTAGGACTGCTGTGGTTTGCTGGGGGTTCACTTCAGGCCCTATTCATCTGGTTCACTCCTGTGCCTGGAGATATCACTCAAGGAGGCTGGAGAACAGCAAAGATGGATGGCTGCTCCTTCTTCTAGGATCTCTGACCTCAAGGGGCACCAATCTGATGCCAGTAGAAATGCTCCCATATAAAGTGTCTGACAACCTCTGTTGGAGGATCTCACTCAGTTGGGTAGCATGGGATGCAGGACCCACTGAACGAAGCACTTTGGCTGTCCCTTGGTGGAGGGGGTGTGCCTTGCTGTGGGGAAACTTACTCTTTGGGCTGCTCCGATTCCTCAGAACTAGAAGAAGGAAAGACTGAATCTGCGGGTCCACGGAGACTATGGCCACCCCTTCTATGGGCTCAGGCCCAGGGAAATTAGAGTTCTGTCCCTGAGCCCCTGGCTGGAATTGTTGGAGTTCCTGCAGGGAGGCCCCACCCAGTGAGGAGGGATAGGTCAAGGTCAGGTCTGAAGAGGCACTTTTTCAGTACTCTGCCACAGCTGGTTTATTAGGCCGTGGGGAATACCTCTTGGGACCAAACCGTCCAGCCTCCTTGGCTCCAGCAGGGGAAAAGCGTGGCCTGGAGCTGTAGAGATGGCTGCCACGCTTCCCCTGCCCTGGCAGCTTAGTGCGTCAGGCAGCTAGCATTCCGTGTTGCCTGCCGCCCCTCGTCCAAGGAGCCCAGACAGCTTAGACAGCAGGCAGCTACAGCTGTGATGATGGCCTCCCCTCCTCTCAAGAACCGGGCAAGCTTAGGCAGATTCTAGCTGACTGGCTGTTGAGAATCTGCATGGCTCCATGGTTGGGATGCTAGGCCATGGTGGCTTGGGCTCACAAATGGGATCTTCTGATCTGTGGGTTGCTCAGTTCCATGGAAAAAGCACAGTTTACCAGACTGGGTAGCACACTCACTCACCACCTCCCTTGGCTGGCGGTTGGGGTCTCCTCTGTCCTGTGTGGCTCTCAGGTGGGCCGCCCATCACACTGCTCTTCCTTCCTCTCCATGGGTCATGCCAGCCTCCTACACAGTCCTGATGACAGAACCTGGATACCTGGGTTGCCGGTGGAGGATTCGCACACTGTTTTGGTTCTTTTCTATGAGAGCCTCCAATCGACACTGATTCTAGTTGGCCATCTTGGCCCTGCCCCCCAGTCATACTATTTTCTAAATCAAATAAAAATACATGATTGGACAGATTTATTTTCTGAGTTGTAGAACTTTTTACATGAAAATGCTTACATACAATTAAATCACATTTAGTTTTATGTTTACTAAGCTGTCTTCACTGAAAAAAATTTGTCACATAAAACTAATACACCATTCTATATAAATTATAACACTTAATGCATTACCTGACTATTTGAATAATGATAATGTACTATATTATGAAAATATAATCAGAAAGACTTAGTGTTCAGCTTTTCCTGTGTAATATTGGGCAAATTATTCTGAGTATCAGTTATCTCATCTATACATGCAATTAATGATATCTCTCATCCTTTTATTCAACTCTTTTTTTTTTTTGAGACGGAGTCTCGCTCTGTCGCCCAGGCTGGAGTGCAGTGGCCAGATCTCAGCTCACTGCAAGCTCCGCCTCCCAGGTTTAGGCCATTCTCCTGCCTCAGCCTCCCGAGTAGCTGGGACTACAGGCGACTGCCACCTCGCCCGGCTAGTTTTTTGTATTTTTTAGTAGAGACAGGGTTTCACTGTGTTAGCCAGGATGGTCTCGATCTCCTGACCTCGTGATCCGCCCGTCTCGGCCTCCCAAAGTGCTGGGATTACAGGCTTGAGCCACTGCGCCCAGCTCAACTCTTTTAAAATAATTTCAACTTTTATTTTAGATTCGGGGTAGGTAGGCAGGTTTGTTACATGGGTATACAGGATGATGCCAAGCTTAGGAGTATGAATTATCTCATCACCCAGAGAGTGAGTATAGTACCCAATAGGCAGCTTTGCAGTCCTTCCCTCCCTTTCCCCCTCTAGTAATCCCCATTGTCTGCTGTTCCCATCTTTATGCCCATGAGTTCTCAGTGTTTAGCTCCCACTTATAAGTGAGAACATGCAGTATTTGGTTTTCTGTTTCTGTGTTAATTCACTTAGGGTGATGGCTTCCAGCTACATTCATATTCCTGCAAAGGACATAATTTTATTCTTTTTAAAGAATGTGTAGTATTCCATGGTATATGTACCATATTTTCTTGATCCAGTTTACTGTTGATAGGTACCTAGGTTGATTCCATGTCTTTGTTACTGTGAATAGTGCTGCAGTGAACATGAATGTATGTGTCTTATTTGTTGAATGATTTATTTCCCTCGGGTATATACCCAGTAATGGGATTGCTGGGTAGAATGGTAGTTTGTTTCTTATTTCTTTGAGAAATCTCTAAACTGCCTTCCACAGTGGCTAAACTAATTTACATTCTCACCAAGAGTGTATAAACTCAACAAATATTTATTGAGTACCTACCATGTACTTCACACAGCACAGAGTGCATTGAACAAGACGTGGTCACTGTTCTCAAGGAGCAGATGACTTCATGTCATATGAATTTTTTTTTAAATAACATGTAGGCTGTCAAACATGGCAGGCTCTCAGTAACAGCTGGTTTCTTATTTCCTTCTCATTTTTCCAGTTATCCAGGTTATATGGTCTTCAAAGCTATGTACATTTTGCCCTCCCTGTGCTCTTAAAGAACCTATAACTTTCTTCCCTTTGACAATCTTAATCATAAGATCTCACACACACACACACACACAGAAACTGGAGAACAAAAGTGTTTCTTCTGCAAGTGGTCCTCTGATGTAATAAACCCTAAGTATCAGAGGCAGAGAAGAGAAATTCAAAAATCAACTAAATTAAGAGCTGAAATAATATAGAAGACACTGTTTCCCTAGAAGCTGAAAGTGATATTTTTCTTGTTCCTCTGTGAGTGAACTTAGCTGGCCCCTGAAGTCTTTCCTGGCCAGGAATTAATTGGCTGTGTAAGTTCCCTTTCTTATTCTCAATTTCTACCTCAACATAGAAGTATTCCGAGCTTGAAGTTTTATGTGAGTCTGGTTTTGCCACATAGCAAATGCAATTAGCACCTGGTAGAGATATCTGCACTCTCATGTTCATTGCAGCATCATTCACAATACCCAAGTTATAGAAACAACCTAAGTATCCATTGATGGATGAATAGATAAAGACATTATAGTATATATCTACAGCGGAATATTCATCAGCCTTATAAAAAAGAGGAGAACTGCTACTTGCTACCACGTGGATGAACCTGAATGACACTGTACTAAGTGAAATAAATGAAATCACAGAAAGAAAAATACTACGTGATCTCACTTATATGTAGAATCCAAATAAAAGTCAAAAACATAGAAACAGAGTTAGAATGGTGGTTATCAGGGGCTGGAAGGGAAAAGAAATGGGGAGATGTAGGTCAAAGAGTCCAAATGCTATCATGTATGCTGAACAAGTCTAGAGATCTGATGTATGGCAGGGAGACTACAGTTAATAATATTGTATTGTATATTGAAAATTTGATAAGGTGGTGAATTTTATATCAAGCATTTAAAATGAAAATGTTTACATATAATTAAATCACATTTAGTTTTATGTTTACTAGATACATCTTAACTGAAAAAAATTGTAACATGAAAGTAACACACAATTCTACATAAATTATAACATTTAATGCATTACCTATTTGAATGAGGCATGTCTCTAGATAATGTACCATAGTACAAAAATACAATCAGAAAGACAGTGTTTTGCTTATGCTGTGTGATACTGGACAAATTATTCTAAGTATCAGTTATCTCATCTATACATGCAATTAATGATAGCTCTCTCTCATCCTTTTATTCAACATTTTTAAAAATAACTTCAGTTTTTATTTTAGATTCAGGGGTACATGTGCAGGTTTGTTATATGGGTATATAGCATGATGCCAAGGTTAGGAGTACGAATGATCCCATCAGCTGGATAGCAAGTATAGTATCCAATGGGTGGCTTTTCAGTCCTTCTTGCCCTCTCTTCCCGTTTCTAGTAGTCCCCAGTGTCTATTGTTCCCGTCTTTATTTCCATAAGTGCCCAATGTTTAGATTCGACTTATAAGTGGGAACATGCAGCATTTGGTTTTTTGTTTCTACTTGAATTAGCTTGGGATGATGGCCTCCAGTTACATCCATGTTCCTGCAAAGGACATGATTTTATTCTTTTTAAAGAATGTATAGTATTCCATGCTATAAAAGTAAAGGTACTCCAAAGTGAGTAATAATTTCACTTCATGTATGAACACATCATGTTGTGCACTGTAAATATGTACAATAAAAAATAAATCAACTGATTAGTTCATTAATGAAAACACAGTCATATTTCCTCCAGTATTCAAACTGTGACGACAGTGTCCCCAAGCACATGGTTGGAAAGTGAGATTTTATTCTGGGCTTCTATCCAGGTCATGCTAAGACTCTCTAGTGTAGTTTACACTCCTGAATAATTAGCTCTCCTTGGTGTTTCCCTGCTGCTGCCATCTGTCTGGAGAGCATAGAACCAGCTGTGCCCACGACAGCTGATCTCTAATCTGTTCACTTCTGGGTAGGTGGTGCAGGCCCCATGTTCTGCTGGGACCTAGCGAGCAGTAAGCCAGTGTGATCCCACAGCTCTGGAGCTGGGCTCTGCTTGTCCGAGGAATCACCATGGTAACCAAGGCCCAGCCACCCTTGCACAGTTGGCACTCCAGCAACCCTGTGTAATATGCTGTCTACAGTCTTTGATCCTTCAATGTTTCTCTGTAATGGATGAAAGTGTTTGACTCCTAATAGTACACTCAACCAGGGGTGCCCCAAAGCAACAGGCACAGGATGCAACACCCAACTGTCTGGGCTCTGAGATACCAGCTCTTTGAGTTTGCATACATGCGCCTCTTCCCAGTAGAAGATAGGAGGAAAGAGTAAAATAATGGGAACTGCATCAGGAAAGGGTACAGTACAGCCACAAATTGTGTCTCAATCCAGCCTTTTTCGAAGAATATCTAGGCTCTGGGGTTACATCCAAATCACTCATTTAGATCCCTCCCTGATGGTGAGTTTCCTCCTGGGCTACCCTGTTGACCTTTCTTGGTAGCTGGTTTTATTTGCCACCCTTCTAATCCATCACACATGTTCTAGTTAATTATTGTAAACTTCAGAGATGATATTTGTATTCTGTTTCTCTTTCTTCCAGAAAGGTCCTTGGCTTCTAGGAAAAAACATAAAGCAGAATCAAATCAATACGTAAGGGATACATTTTGCCTAACTATACACAGCAAGGTTTCTGTGTTCCAGGTTCCTGCTGAGCTTTACATGGATGACACATTCTTTCAGAACAGTGAGTGGGGTACTTGATCTCCAGCAACATCACTAAGAGGGACCATTGAGAGCAAAAGGGTCTATTTCAGTAGGCACAAAACTTCAGGTACAAAAATACAAAGTCTGGTTATCTCCAGCCCTAGGGATAAAACTGCTTTCAAAGGAAATGGGAGCTTTTCAGCCAGCATCTAAGTTCCATCTGTTATGACATATTTTCCATATGTTCCAACATATTTCCTTGAAGAGGAGAGGACAATGCAGAATTACGGCTACTCCACAGGGAATATCCACCAGCCTCCAGCCTCTGTGAGTTTTACTGGGAGATATAGTGTTCCGTGTGTGAGTACTATCCATCACAGGATAGGGAAGAATAGTTGAGAACGACTGTGCAGAACTACATGCACCTGCCTGCTCACTCACTTGATGCTGCATGTGTCACCGTTGCCTACATGAACACAGAAAATATTTCTAACAGGTAGTTTGTCAAATATTTTGTTGTCCCCAAGTCTGGTCAAATTCAGAGAATGTAACTGGGCTCCTGTCTGAAATGCCTGTCCAAATGTTCTTGGACATCGCTAGACTGCAGTTGAACTAGGAAAGCAGGCCCATCTCAACCTTTGCCCTCCTGATCCTGACACTTGCCTCTCTCCACTGTTTCTTCCTTAGTAACTAGCCCTCATGGACTCCTACTCAGAACCCACATTCCAGGCACTTGCAGTGATTTTCTGTCAAAGTCAGCCTCCAGCGAGGACTAGTTTCTTCACACTGAAAGAAAAATGACTGGTCTGGCTAAGTGCTACTCTTCCCAAAAGCCCAAAAGAATGCAAAAGGAAAAGAATGAGAATCTGAAAGCTCCCCACTCTCCAGGTTATACTTGCAAATACATAATAAGAATCTCGTTACCTTGGAGAAAAGCAAGTCATCAGGACTGAGAGTTACACAAATTCTATTTCTTCCAAAACTCTGTAGCTTTAATCAAGGCATGCTGACACCAGATGATGTCTGGTTTATGGTACCACTACATTAAATTAAATTAAATGATTAATTTACACTAGATTAAATATTTAACTGCTATGACCACATGGCAGACTTTGAGATAAAGATTGTTTCAGCAACAGGCCCTGCCTTCAAGGAGCTCACGATCCAGGAGACATATAAGCAAATACTTAAGAGCAGATTATATCAAGTACCTGCCAACAAGTGCACATAAGGGATTGATGACTAGAACCACAGAGCCTAGGGAGGGTGCAGCCAGGTTTGTGTCCTACTAACACTCTGTGGAAGTACTACTGTCCCTACCAATTGTCTTTTGCTTTTGACAAAAGTGATGACATCACTGTGGTGTGAGAGCTAATCAGCCACATCTGAGAGCACTGGTTAAAAATCAGGTCAAGGCCAGGCACGGTGGCTCACACCTGTAATCCCAGCACTTTGGGAGGCCAAGGCGGGATCACCTGAGGTCAGGAGTTTGAGACCACCCTGACCAACATGGAGAAACCCTGTATCTACTAAAATCACAAAATCAGCTGGGCGTGGTGTTGCATGCCTATAATCCCAGCTACTTAGAAGGCTGAGGCAAGAGAGTCACTTGAACCTAGGAAGTGGAGGTTGCGGTGAGCCAAGATCATGCCATTGCACTCCAGCCTGGGCAACAAGAGCAAAACTCCATTTCAAAAAAGAAAAAGAAAAAAAAAACTCAGGTCAAATGCTGCACTAGCGCATGGCCAGAGAAGACGAGGCCCTGGCTGTGGGGCTTCCCCCTGAAGTGCTCCCATCATGTGTGGCAATGCCAGGGGACTCTTCCACAAGGGGCCCAGATGATATTCTGTTACCTCACTTTGATCGGAATATCCTAATTTTAAAACTTCATTATTTGTTCTTTTTCTGAAAATACTCACTTAAGCACCTAGGAAATATTTTATTGAAAAGAAAAAACACAAAAATGAAGAAATTGTATTGAATCTAGTTGCACTTCGAAACTCACCCTTCTCTGTGAGGCTGAGTTCTCTCTCCTCATTCCAACAGAGAGTAGTCATGTGATACCACCTCCTTCCAACTGAAAACCATCCTCTCTCCTTATCTGTGACTACAGTTTACTGTCATTAGACACCCAGCCCTCACAGCAAAAATCTCCTTTGGCAGATCAAATGAGATTACCTCATGATCAACATTCTTTCAATGCTGCTTTTAATTGTTCACCAAAGGTGGCCACTGCAACACTAAATTCACCTTTTCCAAGAGTGAATAGATTGCTTTCTTAAACCTTAAAATATTCTGTAAGTCATACACATTTACTACTTTAAAGTGCACAGGAGTAAAGACATTCAGAAAAAAGAAAAAGCCAATCAGAATCAACTATAAGTACAGCCAAAATCTCAATTTATATTCTTCTCAAAAACTCTACATGAAAAGAGAAACACACACACTGGATTTATCACATGCTTAGTTTCCTTAATAATACATAAAGAACATTTTCTCATAGAAAGAAAAGTTCAGCAGCACCATTTTTAGGAGTACATAATAATATAAAACACCTGTGGATAATAGGCAGGGTTGTACAGATGAAGGAATGATCAGCTCTTCCTGAAGGAATGAATTCTGTTCTGGGTTTTAAAGCACAGTCAGCAATTTGCTGGGCAAACAATAGAGACCACTGTTGGCAGTAGAGAAACAAGACAATGGCGTGTGCAAAGTCACTGAGGCAAGAAAACATGTGAAGTGCTTTGGGAGTTTTAAAGACACTTCATAATGCTCACACATAAGAAAGTTATAAGTGATGACTTTCTAGAAAAGTAAAGTTTTCTAGTTTGATGTAGTCCTACTTGTCTATTTTTGCTTTTGTTGCCTGAACTTTTGTTGTCATAACCCAAAAATCACTGCCGAAGCCCATGTAAAGGAGCTTATCCCCTATCTTTTGTCCAGGAATTTTACAGCAAGTCTTACACTGAAGTCTTTAATCCATTTTGACTTGATATTTGTGTGTGGTATAAGATAAGAGTTCATTTTCCTTTTTTCACATGTGGATATCCAGTTCTCACAATAGCATTTATTAAAGAGACTATCCTTTCTCTGTTGAGTAACATTGGTTTCCTTATTGAAAGTGAGTAGTCCTTATATGTTTGGACTTCTTTCTGGACTCACTGTTTTCTGCCATTGGTCTAGGTGTTTGTTTTTATGCCAGCATCATACTCTTTTGATCACTATAACTTTGCAGTATAATTTGAAATCAAGAAGTGTGATGCCTCCAGCTTTGTTCTTCATGCTCAAGAGTGCCTTGGCTATTTTGGGTCTTTTGTGTTCTATTTGAATTTAGAATTGTTAAAAATGTCATTGCAATTTTGAATAGGAATGCATTGAATCTGCATACTGCCTTGGGTAGGATGAACATTTTAATCATATTAATTCTTCTAAACTATGGACAAAGGATATATTTCCATTATTTCTATATAAGGATTGGGGGAATATATTTCTAAACCATATATCTGATTAAGGATTAATATCACAAATATATAATAAATGCACACAACTCACTAACCAAAGAAAAAAATAAAAAAACTCAAGTGGTTTAAAAATGGGCAAAGGACCTGAATAGACATTTTCTTAAAGAAGACATACAAATGACCAACAAGTATATAAAAAGAAACTCAACATCACTAATCACTAGGAAAATGCAATTCCAAATCATATTACCTCACACTCCTTAGGATGGCTGTTATCAAAAAGACAAAAGATAGCAAGTGTTGATGAGGGTGTGGAAAAAAAAAGGGAACCCTTGTACACTATTGGTGGGGCAGTCATTACGGAAAACAGAATGGAGATTCCACAAAAAATTAAAAATAGAATTGCCACATGACCCAGTAATCCTTCTGTTGGATATATAGCCAAAGGAAATGAAACCAGCTCCTGGTAGAGATACCTGCACTCCCATGTTCATGGCAGCCTTACTCATAATAGCCAAGCTATGGGAACAACCTAAGTGCCATTTGGTGGATTTATGGATTAAAATGTTGGATTTATGGATTAATATTAAAATTAATATTATATATACACACACACACATGCATGTACAGAATAGAATGTCATGTGACCTTTAAAAAGGAGACACTGCCATTTATGACAACATGGATGAACCTGGGAGACATTATGTTAAGTAAATAAGCCAGACACAGAAAGAAAAATACTGTATAATCTCATTTATATGTAGAATTTTTAAAAGTTAAGTACATAGAAATAGGGATGGGGAGGTAGTTGAAATGGGGAGATACTGGTCAAAGGGTACAAAGTTGCCATTCTGTAGGATGACTGTTTAGAGACCTAATGACTAGCAGGAGGACTCCAGGTGATAATACTTTACTGTATATGGAAGATTTGCTGAGAGAGTAGATTTTAGGTTCTCTCACCATAAGAAAAATAAAGTCAACTCTGTGAGGAGATGGCTATGTCAATTTGCTCAACTATAGCAATCATTTCACTATGTATGTGTATAAGCAAACGTCATGCTGTACACTTTAAATACATGCAATTTTAAAAAAAAGATAAAACACAGGCAAGAGCCAGATCATCAAGTTATAGAGGTCATAATGAGTAATGTGGGCTGTATCCTGTATGTTGTTACTTTCAAAACTTCTTTTGAGTTGCATACTGACTTTGAAAATCTAGTGAGAACTATGGATTCTATATCTGGAAAATGCATGCATGTAAGGTACACACAAACATTTACAAATAATTTAGGAGAATCAGAGACCTCTCAAGTTAAAACCAGTGAAGATTTTAGGCAGTGAGGTGACAAAGTTACATTTGTCCCTGATTGATTTCTGGTAATAATGCTTAACTGGGTTATATTCAGTCCCACACACATCCTTTTCCCCTTCAAATAGCTTTGTCACCTAAAAGAGAGATGTAAATATATTGTGCAATCTCTAATGGCCATGTGTAACAGTGATTTGTCATTTGGGATATGTAAATTCACAAAATAAAAACTTATACACTAAGCGATATCTTTCTCTTAAACACTAACAGACACACAAAATATGACCCTGTTCTTTAATTCTGCTGTGCATATCTTGAAACTTTTGTCCTTAATTATTATTATCCTCTATAAATATTCATAGACCTCCTAGCAGAGCACTCTTCTAAATCATGTAGATAAAAGGGGAAAAGGGAGTTGGTTCCTGCTCCTGAAAGAAGTAAAACTTTAGAAAGTCTGTAATGCTTTAAATCAGAATCTTTACCCAATATTAGCTCATAATTATCTCAATTCCTTGACAAAGTTCAGCTGTCATTAAAAAGGAGACATGACTTCTTTTCTAGATGGTTTCTGTTTTCCTGTCACTTTGTTGTGATTTTTTTTAAATTTTGTAACCAGAGGTTTTCCTCTGCCTGTCTTTCATACAGACAGAGCACCAGCTTTCAGCCACAGATACCTGGGCATATCCACATCCATGTCTCTGCCAAGTTTTAGCCCTGTGTCCTCAGACTAGTCACTTAACTTCCCTGACTCCTATTCTTGGCCCTGGAATAAGTGGATGATAAGACCTATGCTTGTTGTTATGTTACTGTGAACATGTGTAAAAGTAGTATATATAGTTTTTAATAAAAGAAGACTCCTGATTCATCAATGAAACAGGAAACAGCAATAACAGCAGCAAAAACAACAATGTACCAATAAATGTGCTATGAGTAAGCCATCATCCACCTTTCCTATGGCCATACCACAGCTCTTTTTCCCACTTGAACTCAGAGAATCATTACAGTTCTCAACAGAGGGGTCCAGGCAGACAGCACTCTGATGTAACTGGTCCTCAGGTTGAAGATTCTTTGATAGCCTGAGCAGCTGATTCAATCACAAAACCTCACAACAGAGGACAAGCATCAACTGCTTCCCTAAAGTGCACACCTGCTCGGGGATAGGCTCTCCCCTCTTTCTTATTACATTTAGGTTATTGAAAAAGTAATTGTGGTAAGTAATTACTTTTAATGGCAAAAATTGCAATTACTTTTGCACCACCCTAATACCTTTTGTTTATGTAGAGATGTTATCAATTTTTTAAAATTAATCAAATTCACTGAGAGAGATACTCTAATTATAATTCCCACAACAATTTTGTCAAAACTATTAAAACAAGAACATAGTCTATTAAGGCCTAAGGCACTCCTGAAGTTTATGCTCTACTGGACCAATTCACAAAGTCAAAAAGAGTCATTACAAACCCATCAGAATTACAGAATTTCCCCAAGCACATAATTTATTATCTCTGAAAGAATCATTTTTAAATCATCCAAAAAAGACCAAAAAAACCATTTTATTAATGAAAAGAACTTTTCAAAGAGGCCCAACCATGACACTTTTATCTGAATACAGGCTGTACATATGCTAAGCTGCTCAGTGAAGGACAATTCACTTAGACATCTACTCGGGTTTATGGCATTGTGCATATGGGCTGGCATTGTTTCCATACCTCACAAATACCACCTCACTTGAGATCTGGGACCAAAATACCTCTGTCCCATATAAACAATGCCATAGAACATACTCTTCTGCCCCAGTGCTAACCAAATCTGAGACAATATATTCTCCCTGTTTCTTTATTAACCAATACTGAGAACAAGCAAAACACACTTAGCTACTTGCTCCTTGAAACACTTGCTCCTGGAATATAAGACCATGAGCCAACCCAATCACTAATTCATTAGGACTAACAGCTTGCTAACTTAATATTCACTTTACCACCCTCACCCTACTGTGTCCATCAAAGCACAGTTATTTCATAAACTCTGTCCAATCCAAACCTTAAAAGATACCTTTAAAATCTCCCAGGCTGGCCTGTGGCCCTATAAATATCCTGCCCTAATTGCTCTTTTTAAGAAACTCCTGGCCGGGCGCGGTGGCTCAAGCCTGTAATCCCAGCACTTTGGGAGGCCGAGACGGGCGGATCACGAGGTCAGGAGATCGAGACCATCCTGGCTAACACAATGAAACCCCGTCTCCACTAAAAATACAAAAAAATTAGCCGGGCGTGGTGGCGGCGCCTGTAGTCCCAGCTACTCAGGAGGCTGAGGCAGGAGAATGGCGGGAACCCGGGAGGCGGAGCTTGCAGTGAGCTGAGGTCCGGCCACTGCACTCCAGCCTGGGCTACAGAGCGAGACTCCGTCTCAAAAAAAAAAAAAAAAAAAAAAAAAGAAACTCCTTGGGCTCCATCAAGAGATGGCTCTGCTTGATCAAGAAGTCTTTCTGTTGGTTTTCTGAGGAGTTATCATCCAACCTGGTGAATTTTCACATTAACTTCAGAGAGTTAAATGTTTTAAACTATCATCTTAGAGAAGAAAAATTTGAGGTTCTTAGATATTGAGAAACTGACTCGAATTTTATATGCTAAAAAATGGCAGATCGTGGGTTCAAATCAGTCTGATGAAAAGCAGGAATTCATTCCTTTACCCATTTTTTTATTCTTTCAACATATATTTATTGAATGCCATTAAACCTTAGCTCACAATAGCCAGGCAAAAATAATGTCCTTCTTTATGACACTTAAATTCTAGTGGACAAAAATTTAATTAATTCTTGTTAATTAAGAATACATAACAATTTGTGGTAATAATAAATGCCATAAAGAATGTAAAGTAACCAGGTGTGGTGGCTCATGCCTATAATCCCAGCACTTTGGGAGACCAAGGCGGGGAGGATCACTTGAGGTCAGGAGTTGAAGACTAGCCTGGCCAACATGGTGAAACCCCATCTCCACTAAAAATACAAAAATTAGCTGCGTGTGGTGGTGCACCCTTGTAATCCCAGCTACTCGGGAGGCTGAGGCAGAAGAATCTCTTGAACCCAGGAGGTGGAGGTTGCAGTGAGCCGAGATGGCGCCACTATACTCAGCCTGGACGAGAACATGAGACTCCATCTCAAAAAAAAAAAAAAAAAAAAAATATATATATATATATACACACACACACACACACACACACACACACACACATATGTATATATAAAATAGTATAAAAAGTAGGGAACGAAGAGCTACAATTTTAGATAGAGAAATAGAGAAATCAGGACCGTCTTTGCGGAGATGACACTGGAGCAGATGTGAATGATACGGAGGAACCAGCCATTTGAGGAAACGTTCCCATCAGAGATAACAGAAAATTGAAAGCTTATGAGGCAAAAACAAAGGAACAGAAAGAAGTTAAGTGAGAGGCAGGCAAGGGTCTGATCATGGTGTTTATATTTTCATCTGAGTGGGATCGAAAGCCACAGGAAAATTTTCAGTGGAGACTATCATGGTTTAACATCAGTACTATAAATTAGTATAACATTGAATTTATAATTCCACGTGATGTATGGCTAATGTGCAGAGAATTGACCACAGTGCAACAAAAGTGAAAACAGAAAGAGGCAGAATGTTGTGCTAGCCCGAGAAGGTAGTAGCAGCAGAAATGGTGAGAAGTGGTCAGATGAGAGACATGCTTTAAAGCAGGGCCATCCATATTAGAAGATACAACGTATGTGGTGTGGGTGTGAACAAAAGAGAGGCTATCCATCCATATATTGTCTTCGGCTCCAAATCCACCCTCTATTACCCTGCCATGAAACTAGCATGTTTCTCCCTTACCAGTGGGCAGGATGCTAAACTAATCTTCATCATTACAAGGCGCTGAAGCAGTACTTGGGGAGGAATAGGCTTTTCTCCCTGGCTTTGGTACCTGCTGTCTTGTAGCAGGCTGCTGCCTAATGCACACAATGCATGTGGCCTCCTCGTGGACAGTCACCCCTGCCCTTCAGAGGGCAGCTTCCAAAGGCATTCAGTTCCTGGACAGATGCCCAGCATGGCCTGAGATGCAGTTTCTCCCCTTGGAGAGCTTTTCCTAATACCCCTATGAATGACTTTTCAGCGAGTTCCATCAGCACAGCACCTTTGTGAACTTCTCCATCATCCAGGGGACCTCCCCCACCCCCCCACCACCACTGCCCGCCACCATTTCCTGCAAGGTCTGCATTTCAGTGCTGGTTGTGTGTGTATGTGAGGTGGGCTGGTGGGGGCAAGGGGGAGGATTCCTTACCTAGGTTCTTTTTTCTTTGCATGCTTTGCCTCTGGTCTGAAGATAGTGGCTGCTGGCTATATCTCCTACTCTGTATTCTTTAGACATCTCTTTACCTCTTAGTAGCTAATCTCTCAATGCTTCAAGAGATTCAATCTTTCCCTGTTTAAATCACCAAGCAATTTCTGTCTCATAACTGGAACCTGATGGACACAAAGGGCGTTGAGAATAACTTCTTGGTATTTGGTTCGAGCTAATGGGTAAAAAGTGATGCCATTTTCTGAGATGGGGAAGGCTGCTGAGGCAGGAAATCCAGTGTTCTGATCTGGTGAAATTAAATTGAAGTTGCTTATTATTATAAGTAGAAGTTTCAAGTGTAGCTAGAATCTAGGAGGGAAGACAGAGAGATATAAATTGGTGAAGATCAGCATACAGATCACATTCAAAGCCACAAAACTGGCTAAGATATTTTTAGGGAAGTGTGCTGAGAAAGGCAGGAAGGTTGCTGAGGATGAAGACCTGTGCACTCCAACCTTTAGAAACTGGGAAGAAGAGGATGAATAGCAAAGAAATGGAAATGGAGGCAGGGTGTGGTGGCTCATGCCTGTAATCCCAGCACTTTGGGAGGCCGAGGCGGGTGGATCACGAGGTCAGGAGATCAAGACCATCCTGGCTAACACGGTGAAACCCCATCTCTACTAAAAATTAAAAAAAAAAAAAAATTAGCCAGGCATGGTGGTAGGCGCCTGTAGTCCCAGCTACTGGGGAGGCTGAGGCAGGAGAATGGCATGAACCTGGGAGGTGGAGCTTGCAGTGAGCCGAGATACGCCACTGCACTCCAGCCTGGGCGACAGAGTGAGACTCCACCTCAAAAAAAAAGCAACAACAACAACAACAACAACAAACAAACAAAGAAATGGAAATGGAATACTCAATGAGGTAGGAGAAAATCCAATAGCAGGAGACATTTTAGTAATTAAATGAGGAAAATATTTCCATAAAAAGAGATATCTCAACTGCATCCTACCTTACTTTGAGATTGAATAAGGTGAAGACTCAAACTTAACCATTGAATTTTATAATTGATACCATTAATGACCTTGACAAAATTGGTATGGAGTGGGGCATAAAGGAAACTATGGAACTGGGCCAAGGGAATAATGGAAGGTGAGGAACTGGAAACAGAATGCAGTTTTGGGAGGCCAAGGGTTGGGGGGTGGTGAATCGCCTGACATCAGGAGTTCGAGACCAGCCTGGCCAACATAGTGAAATCTCATCTCTGCTAAAAATACAGAAATTAGCCCGGTGTGGTGGCTGACACCTGTAATTCCAGCTACTCAGGAGGCTGAGGCAGGAGAATAACTTGAACCCAGGAGACAGAGGTTGCAGTGAGTCAAGATCACGCCATTGCACTCCAACCTGGGCAACAAAAGCAAAACTTCTTCTCAAAAATAAAATAAAATAAAATAAAATAAAATAAAATAAAATAAAATAATGCAGGTGTTACTTTCAAGGAGTTTTCTTGTAGAAAACTTATAAAGGGAGGCAGAACAATAGCATGGCATTTACTGGAGATGATGGGAGTGGTTTTGTTTCATTAATACTATATTATTTATGCAGATGTGGATGACTAAGCAGAAAGAGAGAAAATGATGGTGCGGGAGTCTGAGGCCACAGTAGCAGAGGCAAAGTCCTGAGTTGACAAGAGAGGATGAGGTCTGTGGAATAAGTACATATTTATATACCAACACTCAAGATTTGGTAGTTTCATAATTTTGGAGCATTTTTATTTCAAAAAATTATCTGCATTGATCTTTTAGGGTAGTATCCTATATTTAAATATCTTTAAAGGTTTTGTGGTTTTAAAGCATCACAGCAGACAAAACTTATTATATCATGCACTAGAGTTGCTTTGATCATTTGCATTTAGTTCAATAAATCTGAAATGAATATGTGAACACTCATATTTTCAAGAAATTCTGCATGACTCTCCTTGGCAGGCTGGATGTTTATTTTCATCATGCCCTTCTGTGAATTTACGCACAACGCAATTCGTGGCATACACATTTTTACTCTGTCAGGTTTTTTAAAAAACATTCAAGGCCAGATGCAGTGGCTCACACCTGTAATTCCAGCATTTTGGGAGACTGAGGCAGGTGGATCACCTGAGATAAGGAGTTTGAGACCAGCCTGGCCAACATGGTGAAACCCCATCTCTACTAAAAATACAACAATTACCCAGGTGTGGTGGCAGGCGCCTGTAATCCCAGCTACTCAGGAGTCTGAGGCAGAAGAATCACTTGAACCTGGGAGGTGGAGGTTGCAGTGAGCCAAGATCGCGCCTTTGCACTCCAACCTGGGCAACAGAGCAAGACTCCATCTCAAACAACAACAAAAAAGAACATTCAAACAGATAAACTGGATCAAACTTCACTTTGACATGTTTAACATGCTTGATCTTTTAATATCCATAAAAGGCAGAATTAATTTTAATCATCAAATATATCAAAAGTCAGGACTTTGAGAGAAATTCAATGTGTTCACTTATTGATTGTTTACAACGGTGAAACCCCGTCTCTACTAAAAAATTCAAAAATGTGTTGCACTTATTGATTGTTTACAACTAAGCTTTTCAATCCGGCCACTCACTCCATAAAAACTCTGTCTTTATTTTTTTAAAAACTTTGCCAGATATTTTTGGGGCAATGTGTCATCTGGGGTGACTTTACTGATAACAATAGCAGATACAGGATTCATTTTGTGTCCATGATATACCAAGACTGGCCAAAGGGCACCTAAGACCAAAGACTGGAAACTGACCAGTATTTTCAAGAAAGTTGTCTATATGTGGTTCTTAGCACAACCACCATCTTGCAGATTACTTAATTATAATATTATAAATGGTGTTTATAATATTTCTAGTACATTATGATATAATACAAATAAAGTGATTATAAAAATATGTCTCTGAATATATCATTAAATATGTTTCACTTTAAGAGAAACACAGTGCATCATTGCTGCTTTTCTTATTTCCCTGGAAAAACAAAATTTTACTATGAAGCAGCACCTGTCATTTGTGGATTGAAGGCTACTTGGAGGTTCACTGACATTGCGGGGAGAGGGTTTGTACACACACAAAAAAGGCAGTTTCTTCACTCCAGAATCATTCTGGGTACACAGGGCTGACCACTTTACACAAGAGAATTAATAACTATACAAAAGACACTGCAGCATTAATAGAGTTTTCCATAATCCCTACAGCCTCTTTCCTGCCCTTCGGCACTTAACACCAGGAACTGGTAATCAATCTCCTATGTTTACATTTAAGTGGATGCCTCTAATAGCGCCTGATAATAAGGACTTGATGAGAAGAAGCCACTGACACAGTTGGTAAGAAAAACTAAGGCCTAGGGATCGCTTATTTAGGAATACAGGAATAAGAGGGGAAAACTACACGTGGCCAATAACCAGAACTGCTCAAATGGTAGAAAGAGTACGTTTGAATAGAATTTTCTGAATGAGACAGAAAGACATTGTAGACAGTACTGGTCAATTTTAAACCACTGACAAAATTCAAAATATATGTTTTCTGTAGAACAAGAGGTTAAATGTGAAATATGTTAACAGGTTGTGATAAAAATGGAGATGAGGCAGAAATTTAATTTTAGGAAAGTTTAGGAAATAAGGTTGTGAAACTAAATATGCAATAAAAATTTAAATGCAAAGCAAAATTTTGAAGATGATTGTGATAGGAGGAGAGAGACAATTATTTCAGAACAGTTATCTGGCTCTTTCTAGTCTAACTAAGGAAATAGTGACATGGAAGTGGCTCTAAGAGTGGATGGAACATGAGAACAAGAGGCCAAGGAAACCTGCCTTCCTATTGTCAGAATCATGGAAGAAACATTTTTCTAGACCGAGTGCTGAATGGATCTTATTCTAAAAGGAATGTTAGGATTCACCAGCAACTTGCCTCCTGGAAAGATAATTTGGCCTCAAGATAATCAAGTAGAGTTGCTCTCCTACCTGGGGAAGACCCTGGAGTTGGAGAAGCAATGGCTTTGAGATGATAAGCCACGAGATGGAGAGGAAAATCCGTCTCAAGTCCCTTTGTCTACCTAGGGGCATGCACAGTAGTTGCCTGCTTAGAGAGTTCTTAGCCATGACGTTTTAAACCAAAATCCAATAGGCATTGACTCCCATTTTCTGGCACTTAGGCTGTGAAGGAAAATAATACCTTTCTAATTGTTTTTCTTTCTTTTAGAGGTAAACATTTCTCTTGCCTGGCTCTTTTTGTACTAATTCTTTGTTCTTAATATTAAAAGCATCTCCAAGGATATGTCCAGATGTGAAGTGTTTTCCATTTGCTTTCCCTATAGGTAGTCCCTTGATAGGAGGACTGAACTCTTTTTATGTCTCAGACTAGCTTTTTTCTTTCTAATATTTTAACTTTCTCCATCAGCTCAGTTCTTGCCTATTAAAGTTTCTAAATATATACATATATATATTTAGAAATGTTATATATATAACTAAATATATATATGATATATATATCTTCTAATTTAAAAAATTGTTTATTGTGGTAAATATGCATGACATGAAATCAACTATCTTAGGCATTCTTAAGTGTACAGGTCAGTAGTGTGCGCCATTGTTAAGCACAATGCTATGAAAATAATGGAATTCTGAGAGGCAAAGGACAACTCAGAGAATGGGGTACCCAACTGGGCTGTGGTAAGAGGTGTGCTGTGTTATACAGAATTGAACATCACTGGAGAGGGGGCCTAGATGTCTTTCCAGACCCTCCTGAGGGTGCCAGAAGGCAGGTGTAGACTTTGGCAAGTGTCTACTCCTGACATGTAAGATGATGCTTTCCTGAAAACAGAAGGGAAACTCTTCTGACTCTTCTAAATCCAAGGGATTCTTTTCTTACTTGACTTAGGGATGAGCTGGAGATCTTTATCCAAAATCTCTGATCAGGTTGCCAGTGGTTACATTTTTGTAACCACACCCTGTCCTCCATGAGCTCTGTGGCCCAGATCAACAACAAAGGGCAGGAATCATTCATTGCTAATGACATAAACGATTAGGACAAACTGCAAATAAAACAAACCTCACTCTCCAGCACCTTCTTACCTCCTGTTCAAAACTGTCTTCTTTGTTTGCTGCCTCCATTGCTCTGTTTTTCAAGAACAGTCCTGTTTGCTCAGAACTCCTGAGCAAGACTCCCACAAGCCCCTCCTGCTCTCAGCTAGCGGTTCTCAGTCCTGGGTCTCATTTCCCCAGCAGCTCCTGCTGGGTCTTCAGATTCCCCTGGTTTCCAATCCCCATGGGTGTCCCTTGGCATGTTGCAATCTCTGAGCATTATCCCCGCAGTTCTGCCATCCCTGTGCCCCTTTACCATGGAGCTCTCAGTACCAAGTATTTACAAAATGCTGTAGTTGGCCCCTATAACAAGAAGAGCTTCCTTGTTCCTGCCCCAATAGGTGTGAGAGTCTTTGGCCTCTGTCTGTCTCATAGAGGAAAGTGGGCAAAATCTATCCAATCAAAGCTATGACAGCGTCCCAAATTCTAACTTCACACCAAAAACCAGTGACTGAGAATGGATTGGCCCAATACCCTCCTTCAGAAAAACTGAATCTTAACCCAACAATCGTGTTTTCATGGCAGCTTCATTGAGGAGGATTTGGGGAGGCAGGAGGGATTCATTAGCACCTCTTGAATCACTTTACAAAAAGTTCATTTCACCTACAAGTGAAACAATCTTTTTATCCCGAATTTAAATGAAGCTGGGGAGGAAGGCAGCGGACTCAATGATCCTGTCACAGGAAAATTAAGGAATAAATAAGAGCATGTACTGTCCCTTTTAATGGGTGCCTGAAGAGATCTTTCTGCCTGGACCTCAAAAATTATTATGCCTGGGTTAAAAATCTGGTAGATGTTGATCAAGAGCCAATCTGAGAGTGGTGAGGCTCAGAAAAAAATGTATTTTTCTCATTAAAAAAGAAAATACACATGTATATTTTCTTCACATTTTTCTAAAAGTTGCATTTAATTGCTTTAGAAACAAAAGAAGTAATTTAGAATTGAAAGAAGATGAGGTAAGTATCTCAGAAACAGAAATATTTTTCCTGTTTATAATGTTAAAATTTATAAATTTCCCTCTTATTTTGTCCCTTTGTGGTAATTTAGTGGTTCTCAGCTTTCTCAGACCCAATACTTTGCTTTTTATCACAAATATTTGATAATACTTTTACCATTCTAAAATAAAACTTACAGATAATTTTACCATTTTGGAATGAAATGTATATACTTTCTACACTAATAATGTAAACATACACATTATTTTTACATATAATGTTCTCACTGTAATATAAATGAGTAATGAAAAGTTATCAATACTAGTATATAATTCAGTGTGTAAATGCTTAGGCATCACCACATAAAGAGACAAAATGAGTGAGTCTGATGCTGACACCTGTATGTAATATTCCCTGAATACAACAGCTACAAATACTGCCTACAGGCATGTTGTGTCATATTTTAATGTCATAAATGGCATTGCTACTTATGTCATTTCCAAAGGACTGAACAACTCTTGGTAAAGTTCAGAGGAAACCAAAGTAAAATCTTTCTTCAATCCATGATAATTGCATTTCCAGAAAATTCAGAGAATTAAAGCTATACAAAAAAATACTATGTGTTTGTGAAAACTGGGTAAAACCTGGTAACTGCTCTGATGGTTTTTTTTCACTTCATTAATATCTAATAGGGCATTCAAATAGAGAGCAAGGCCTGATAGTTCTTTATTGTACGGACAATTATGTGCAAGGCAGGATGTCTATTCCTTGGCTCCCACCACCAAATGCTAATACTAGTGCTCTCTTATAATGGTGATATCCAAAAATGGCCCTAGAGGCCAATGTCACCCCCAATCCCACATGAGGTTCATTTCTGTATTGACTAAAGACAAAGAACAGGAAAACTAAAATTTTTCTATTTACTCTGTAAATACTGATGAAAAAGATATTTTATATTATGAAATATTGCATTTCTATATTTTGAGTAACATTTGTAATAAGCCCTTTATTATAATGTATGAAAATAACATAGTGTTATGTTAACATTATAACAGATTAATACAGAGATTAATTCTTTTGAATTGCCTGACCTCAACATATATAAAATGTGGAAGAGAGTATGATATAATCTACAAGGTAATGAAATTCTAATGAATACTTTTAATTTAAATATTTTCTAAATTTATTTTTTTTACATATTTACAGGTATTATAAATTTTCTTAAAACTATCAGGGGTCTTAGTAATTGTCTTATAAATGTTATGGTCCAAAATGAGAGAGAAAAAATGTAAAAAATAAATGGGAAAAAAGGCAAGAAAGAAAATAAATATTACTTTTTTAAAAGGACATTTAAAAGAATATATAAAACAGAAAATATATAGAAACAAGTCGTGTTTGAACTATGTTGCTACTTCTGCTTCCTCAAATTAATTTCTGTGGCTCACTAATTTTAGTTGTCACAGAAATTCACAGAGGTATTTCTTATTCATCTGAGGAATCTGTGGATCCACAGAGTGATAATAAATTAAGAAAAACTTTTAAATCCTGAAGATATATCTTGATGAAAAAAAAGTTCCCTTAATTCATTATGTTATTCTATTCATGTTACTAATTACTCTAGGTTTTCTGAAGCATTAAATATGAAACTGGATCAGATCCTGGGAAATTTTTAAGGAGATAAAACATTGAAGATAGTAGAGTATGGGCAGGAGGTAAAAAAAAACCCAAAAAGCAAAAATCCACAAGCCAATGTATCAACCTAGCCAGTAATGGAAGTTTTTGAAATAAAGTCAGTTTAACATGCCACATGTCACAAGTCATTAATACAATTTTACAGAAAGTAACTCAGAATTTGGAAAGAAAATCCAAATTATTTTATTATTATTACTTTAAACTTTTATTTTAAGTTCAGGGGTACATGCGCGGGTTTGTTACATATGTAAACATGTGTCATGGGAGTTTGTTGTACAGATTATTTCATCCTAAAGTATTAAGCCTAGTACCCATTAGTTATTTTTCCTATATTTTAAAGGATTATACTTTTATTACTTTCGAATACATTTATTTATCCATTCTTCAAATATTCAGAAAACCTTCTTCATGCAACCTAATCTCACAGAGTCTAAATTAATGGTTTTGCTATATACTTCTCAAAAGTTCTCTTTTAAAAACATAGTTTTCATTTATTTAAAAATATATAATTTTAACCTGGAAACCATCATTCTCAACAAACTAACACAAGAACAGAAAACCAAACACCGCATGTCCTCACTCATAAGTGGGAGTCGAACAATGAGAACATATGGACACAGGGAGGGGAACATCACACACTGGGGCCTGTCCAGGGGTAGGGGGCTAGAGGAGGGGGAGCATTAGGAGAAATACCTAATGTAGATGGGTTGATAGGTGCAGCAAACCACCATGGCACATGTAAACCTATGTAACAAATCTGCACATTCTGCACATGTACCCCAGAACTTAAGGTATAATTTAAAATATATATATATCTATAATTTTAACGGTGGAAGGGAGCTCTAAAGATTTCAGTATAACTTTCTGTCCCCCGTAAAAATCTTAATTTACTGTGGCCCAGGACATCTAGAAATTCTCTCAAAAAACAGAAGAGAAAAAAATTTTAATCACTTCCCTTGGGAACTCATTTTAATGCCTACCAGCACATTAGTCAAGAATATTTTCTAAATTACAGTTTCACCATTATGTAGATATGTCCAGTAAGCTTTTAAATGATTTTTGGAGCAACAGTGCAATTGGTGATATTGAGGAAATTGATCCCCATGTCGTGAAATGACCTTTCACAGGACAAATCTAGAAAACCTTGTTAAAACAGAAGGCCACACGTTCTTTGTCTCTTGATTTCTAGACAGATGACTTCCCACCAGAGTTATGATACCCTAGAAAAATTTTTAACTATTCTCTCCCCTTATCAGTTTTCATCAGGGTGTGAGATGAATGGGACATCTAACCTGGTTAGCCAAGGAGAGTTTGTGTCTTTGGAGCTGGGTGGTGGTCAGGATTTACTTACCTAAGATGAAGTGGGATGAAAAGAACTAAAGGGCTGAGTTCAGTCCAAAACCTAAGAAAAGATCATGCTTCAGAGGAAATTAGAATGAGCTAATGAAACTCCAAAATTCTTAAGACCTATGTTGCTTTAATGGGCCACGCAGACATTCTGTATTGGAAAATAATGTAATATTGCAACTCCAGGTGGAATCAACATCACTGGTCTTTGTATGGGCATCACTCAGAGATGGCAGGGATCCCACAAGGACTACAATGAAGGCTCTGACATTTTATAGTTCTTTCATTTTGTGTAGATCAAGGCATGGTTTTGATTAAGTAATGAAATACCATTCTTACCTCCCCATACCGATTTTTATTCCCAATATAAAGGAAGCAAATATGAATACTGTAGTTTGTGGCTAACGGCACAAAACACAATTCCATAAGTCAATTATCTTTTGCTTAAACCAATGGCTTCCCCCAAAGACAAAGAGAAGCAAATCATAGCAGCTAATCGCTGTTACACTCAAGAAGATTTCGTTATAAAATGCAATCTTGCTGTTACAGGTATTGGAGTGCGTCACAACATTCAGGTAATAGATCCTAAAGAACTGGTAGGGAAGGAAACAAACAAGGATGACTCCTATAAAAAATAGGTTTTTCAGCTGAGCCCAGAACTCCTGGTGGGATAGTAAGGAGTGGCGTAGCTTCTGCACCATCAACATAATGATGAAGACCTGGAAGACCAAAAGAATCACAGCAATGGCTATGACAAAAATGACTATCATATAGTTGATGACTTTCACATACGTGTAAGCAAGCTCTTTGTGAAATTTAAAACAGTGCTTTTCATTGTATTCCTCGTGAATTCCATACCGGGAGACAACCAGGGGTACCACAATGACAATCACCAACGTCCACAGGCCAGCACTGGCAGCCACAGCATGCAGTTTTCTGTAGAATTCCACTTTGTCTTTGTGCTTGAAGAAGATGAGGTACCTGGTGACCAGGATCACCACATAGAACAGGAATGTGAGATACATGTGGATGTGCAGCATGGCACTCACGAATCTGCAGAAGGGCAGCCCAAATATCCAAGTCTTCTTGATGAGGTAGGTCAAGCGAAATGGCACTGTCAGCAGAAAAACGCTGTGGACCACCACCAAGTTAATGACCGCCATGGTGGTCACTGACCGGGTGTTCATTTTCACCAGCAGGAACAGAATGGAAATGACACCCACCAGCCCTCCAATGAGCACTATGAAGTAGAGGCTGATTAAGTGGGATGTCACTAAAGGATCGCAAGAGGAATTCCTGGAGGTATTGTGGCCAGGCATACTTGGGAAGTCACCTGGAGGAGACAAAGCACCAGAGTAACTGACAAGCTTTCAGAACTTTGTTCCTATCTCTTTTCTAGCACTGACAATGTGACTTTGTCATTTATCTGCTTACATGATATAAACTTTACATGCTTTAAGAATGAAGATTATGTCCTATGAATGTTTGCATACCCTAAACCTAAAGCACAGGAAGCCATTGATTCTTACTCTTTAATAGGAATAAAAATCGAATTTTAATCTTCAAGTTGCCCCCCAGAGATGTGTATGTAGATAAGACAATTTACATAAAACTTCAGGAGGATTGCAGACCATCTGGAGCTGATACTTGGATACTAGTACTACAGTAACCCTTTAAAAAGTTGTAAGATGGATAGAAAGATCGACGGATTCATGAAGTATACAATTTTTTTTTCTTATGGACATGATTATAATTCTCTAATTCTTTCTTACTTATTAGCAAATAACCCAAGAATATTCATACTTAATTCATTTAGAATACTGATTAATTTGACCAAAAATATCATCTAAGTCAAGGCAGCAGCAGGCAATAGGAAGGTTTACCTGAATTTCTCATTATAATTATGTGATCATCCAGCAATGAGGCCTTGCTAAGCCTTCCCATGGGCCCCACTGAAAATACAGCATGTCTCCCAATCTCTCATCTACTCTCAAAGGACTTGAAAATTCATGACAGAGCCATCGTCATTTATCCCCTGGACTCCTGAAAGATCCGCTCCATAAATACTCTCAGTCCTTTCTAATTCATTCTCCATATTCTTATTCATTGCTTGCTATAAAAGATTTAGTAATCTTTTAATTTCACGAGAAAGTCATGTCAGTTTCCTATCTAAATCCCTTCAATGGCTTCCCATCTCTTCTAAGATAAAGATTGATAGCCTTACATGTCTGGAATGTTCTGGGTTACAGTGGCAAAATCTGATCCCTTGAGACAAGATTCAAGCAATAATCAAGAGATGAAATTGGCAGGCTTTAATGGTTTTGATATGGGGAAATGAGGCAAAATGAAGTGTCTTGATACTCTCAGATTTTTGACTTGAACAATTGTGTTATTAGAGGTATGTCTACTAACACCAGGGAGACTAAGATTTGAGAAAGAACAGTAATTGCATTATGCACTCACTCCCTGACCTTCGTAACACATATTCAATTATTCTTATTCATTTATTGAATGTCTCTTTGTATAATGGAATATTACCCAGCAATAAAACGAACCAACTTCTGATATACACAATACTGATGAATCTCAAAAACATTACACTAAATCATGTATTCTCAATGGGGTGACAGCACCTTGTAAGGGGCAAAACATTTTGAGCTGTGAAAAAAAAAATCTTACTCTGTATAAAGCACAGGTGTATACACAGTACATAGACATATAAATTATCTGTGGTAGCAAAATTTCATTAAGTGGGGAGAGACAATTAGGGAAAAATACTCATTAGAGGGACCATAACAAACACAAAATGTTGAGAAACATTACTAAATAAAAGGTACCAGCCACCAAGATTATATATTGTATGATATCTTTTTCTAGAAAAAGCAAAACTAACATGACAAGAAGCAAATCAGTTAGCCCAAGGTCCAGGTTGTTGGGGAAAGGATTAGTTTCTGTTTTATATTATGTTGGTTACCATTGCAGTTATTCGCCAAAGCTCATTGAATTGTATACTTAAAATTGATTATTTTTATTGCATATAACGTATACCTCAATGAAACTTAAAAAAAAAAGATAATAATAACCCAACTTCAGGGAGCCTTCTGCATTTGTGGGCATGGAATACAATTTCAAGGAACTGTGACTCACTTAACTGAATATTATTTTTTTGTTGGCTCTGCAACAGCTGTCTCATGTTACACTGTGTATTTCATCCGTAGGCTGAAATCTCTCTACCTGCCTTTTATTTTCCCCTGTAGAAAAGTAGTTTTATCAAGGAGACATGAAATTATATTGTGTTCACATGTGAGTCAAGAATGAATGTGCCACCATAAGTTCTGCTCACCATTTCCTTTGGCTATTGGCCTAGTAGGATTGACTCCTAATTGAAGAAAGTAAAGTAAGTAAGCACATCACTTGTCCCAAGTCCTCTTTCTTATTATAAACTCTCATGATCGTTGCCAGATAACAGAAACACATGTTAAATATCTTCCATGTTTCAGGACTACACTACATCCTTGCCTGTACTTTGTCTTATTTAATTTAACCCTTACAACAGTTCTATGAATTGTGTAATGTATTATTATACTGAATTTTAGATGACAAAACTGAGCCCTAGCAGGATAAGTCATTTGACCAAGGTGCCCAAAGCACACACACACTCCCCAAAACTTTATTATACATTACAGAGAAGCATTGTGAATCTCCTAAGTCCAAGTTTCTAAATTGTAATACAAGAAGGAAAGGAGGCCACGGAAATTTGGTTCTACTCACATGGCTGTATGCCAATATATCTTGAAAGGTGCTTTTCTCTCTTTTTTGATATCTTACTTTCCCATTCCCTTTACTTGGCTTATAGTCAATCCCATATGTTAATTCACTCAATATCCACCTGAACCTTTTCTGGACTGCTTTTCTGTACAGACTTTTTGCATCTACAGTGCTTGTATGTGCCTTAGTTTCTGCTAGTCTGTTGCACTATTGCAAAACTTGGAGGCAAAAGTGAAGCAAATGAGGGATGTCAATGTGCAGAGAGATGAGACCAGAGGTGTCTAATCTTTTGGCTTCCTTGGGCCACATTGGGGAAGAAGAAGAATTTTCTTGGGCCATATAAAAAATACACCAACAATAACTAATGAGCTAAAAAAAAAAAAAAAAGTTAATAAAAAAATCTCATAATGTTCTAAGACAGTTTACAAATTTGTGTTGGGCTACATTCAAAGCGGTCCTGGACTGCATGTGGCCCATGGGCCGCAAGTTGGATAACCTTGGATTAGACCATTTGACAAGACAGTGGTAGATTTATCTGGTTTCTCTAGGACTGTTATAATAGAATCCTGGATTTCAAATACTAATATGATATATTACACATAATTTCAATCACATTTTACATTAAATGTAAATAGATTAAACAGTCCAATTAAAAAATAAAGGTTGTTACACTGAATTAAAGAAACAGGATCCAGCTACATGGGTTTTAAGAAAGACATTATAAATACAGGAATTATAATAAAAGTGATATATTCATTATGAAATGTCCTCTTTGTTTCAAATAATGATTCTTCTTTGAGATCAACTTTTGACACACTCAAGCTTTTTTGTTTATTGTGTGTACTTTATATGTTTTCCCTTTTTTTCTTGCAATCTTTATGATTACTACCTTTAAAATGTGTGTTTTGTAAATAGAAATTTTGACTCTTCCTTAAAATGTTATAAATTCAGAGCATTTTAATTCCATTTACACACTCCCTTCTTCTCTTATAGTTTTCATACTTTTTATTTCTATATATCTAATTAAACCCCACACAATATTATTGTATTGTATCATTAACATTCAATCCCTAGTCATTTATTTTTGTCCATTTAGTTTTCTTAACCATTGATTTTTATGTCTTCTTGAATTTCTGTGTTTCCATTGGATATAACTTTCCTTCTGCTGAAGAACTCCATTTTAAATTTCTTTCAGTACAGATTTCTTACGGATAAATTCTCTCAGCTTTTGTACGTGTGTGTCTGAAAATGTTTTCATTTCATCTTTATTTTTAGGATATATTTGCAAGCCATAAAAGCCAAGGTTGGCATTTCCTTTCAGTACTTTAAAGATGTTATTACATTGTCTCCTGCCTTTCATCATTGAAACTTCAGTTGTCAATATTGCCATTGCTTCTATTAAGGTTGCATGTCTTTTTCTTTCCTTCTTTCTTTTTAAGAAAGATATTTTTGCACTTTTGCCTGTGTCGGTTTTTTTTTTCTTCTTTGTTTATACTGTTTGGGGTTCTTAAATTTATAGGTTAATGTCTTTGTCCCTTTTGGAAAATAATCAGTTTTACCCCTCCAAATATTGCTTTGTCCCAATCTGTTATCTCCTCTTAAAGTTCAATTATAGTTATGTTAGACATTTTAACTGCTTCCCTTCTGTCTCTACTTTTTTTCTGAATTTTATATACATTTCATCCATCTCTTCTTCCCTTTCTCCATTTGGATATATTTTTTTTTTTTTTTTTTTTTTTTTTTTTTTTTAAAGAACCTTGCTCTGTCACCCAGGCTGGAGTGCAGTGGCACGATCTCGGCTCACTGCAACCTCTGCCTCCCAGGTTCAAGCAATTATCCTGTCTCAGCCTCCTGAGTAACTGGGATTACAGGTCTCCATCACCACGCCTGGCTAATGTTTGTATTTTCAGTAGAGACAGTTTTCACCATGTTGGTCAGGCTGGTCTCGAACTTCTGACCTCAAGTGATCCACCCGCCTCAGCCTCCCAAAGTGCTGAGATTATAGGCATGAGCCATCATGCCCAGTCTGGATATATTCTTGTTCAGTGCTTTTATCTTTGGTTGTTTCCATCCACCCACCTCAGCCTCCCAAAGTGCTGAGATTATAGGCATGAGCCATCATGCCCAGTCTGGATACATTCTTGTTCAGTGCTTTTATCTTTGGTTGTTTCCATTCTGCTGTTAAACCAACTATAGTTCTTCATATCAGATATGTAATACTTTCAGTTCTATGCTGTGTCAGTCTTATACATTCTACATTCTACTTTGTGACATTTTCTCATCTATTTCATTTTCTTCACCTTTTCCTTTAATTTTAATTTCTTAAATACTTTAACCATAGTTATTTCAAAAGGCTCGTCAAGAACATTTGTAGATATATTTCTATTATCTCTTTTTTCCTCTTGGTTTTCCATTATGTAATCTTATCCTTTGATATGTCTAGTAATTTACTAATAAGTTCTGTATATTTTTCTTAAAAAAGGTAGTGGTTCCAAGTAATGTTCTTTTTCTTGAGAGGGGTCATCCTTTCCACCACTATACTAACATTATTTTCAGTCAAGCCTTGTTTGCAGTTCTAGTAAGGCTTAGTGTACTTCTGGGTCTCCTTAGCCCCTTTTGTAATTTCAGCTATAGTCAACAGTCTTATCTCTGACCTCTTTTTCTGATGAATCTGGCCTGACTTCAAATCCTGGTCTTACAAAACTACTGACATTGTTGCTATATTTTTCAGATGTTTTAAGGCTTAGGATTTTAGTCTCCCATCTCCCCAAAGTCCCAGAATTCATCAAAATGTCTTCATGCATTGGTGAAGAATTTGAATTCTCAGCTCTGAAAAAGCTACTGTGGTGAACGAAGTTGCTTTGAGCTTTTTCTCTCCTTGGGAGTCACGACCTCTTCACTAATTGCCTCAACTGCGCTCCACTGTCTTCAAGCAAATAACTTCGGTATTTTACTTTATTTGATTTCTTGGATTATTCCTGGCGGGAGCACTAACCAGTTGATCAACCTTCCATCCTATGAAGATGCAGAAGCTAATGCAATTTTTAATGTTTCAGTGGTGCAATAAATTCTTATAGTCTTGAAATTAATGGAATTAACAAGAGAAAGGTAACTTCCTCCCCAACATATAAAGATTAGTTCCCTTTTATAAATTTATATTCTGATGTAAATACGTTATAGTACTGTTATTTGTACATTTTAAAGTGCATCATCTAATCCCTGCTTTCAGCACCCACACTCCATAACACCTTACCTTCACTGAATGCCTCAAGCTCTTTCTTGCCTTAGCACCAACACTTCTTCTCTCCCCTCCCCACCCATCTACTAATCCTTCAGGTCTTAACTCCATTATCAATTCTTTAGGAAAGTTTTCTCTGACTCCCATACTAGATAAGATCTACTTGGCCACTTTCAGAAGATAAGTCAGAGAACTCCTACACTACATGAGATCTACCTGACTTTCTCTTTTCTCCTCTTCTGAAAAGAACCACCTCTACAAGGGTGATTAAATAATCACTTGGGTAAATAGGTGCTGGTTGCTGGTATCTTCCCTCTTCCCCCTAGATTATAAGCTCCTAAGCTCCACAAGGACAAGGACTGTGCATGTTTTTATTATTTTCCACTCTTAGATCCATAGCAATAGCCAACACATAGAATATAGTCTCTAAATATGAAGTAGAAGAATAATTAAATATTCATAACATGTAGCTAACAGAACAGTGCATTACTTCAATTCTTGCTTCTGCTACTGTTTGCAGTGTTACTGTGAACAAACTACTTAACCTCTCTGAGGCTTATTTCTCTCACCTAAAATGTGGATAAGCCCTACCTACCTCATATAGCCATTATGAGACAAACTAGATAATTTATGCCAAATTAAAACAATATACAACATAATTAATATTGATTAATTGAGTAATTAATTAGTTGGGACAGTCTCGCTCTGTTGCCCAGGCTGGAGTGCAGTGGCATCATCATGGTTCACTGCAGCCTCGATCTCCTGTTCGCAAGTGATCCTCCCACCTCAGCCTTCCCAGTAGCTAGGACTATAGATGTGGACCACCACACCTGGCCTAATTTTTGTATTTTTTGTAGAGACAAGGTTTCACCACGTTGCCCAGGCTGGTCTCAAACTCGTAGGCTCAAGAAATCCACTTGCCTTGACCTCCCAAAATGTTGGGATTACAGGCATGAGCCACCATACTTGACCAATATTGATTAATGTATGAGATAAATATCCAACGTGTGAAGTGGAAAACATCTTCTAGGAATATTTTAAACATCATCTTGTGGCTGCAAAATTCCTGCAAACTTCTGTTTTTCTGAGGGGTCTATCAAGTTGGCAATAACTGGAATGGTAACTATCAGGGATGCTAATCCTAGCAATACTTTTCTTTTTTTCTTTCTTTTTTTTTTTTTTTTTTTTTTTTTTTTTGAGACGGAGTCTCACTCTGTCACCAGACTGGAGTGCAGTGGTGGGATCTCGTCTCACTGCAACCTCCGCCTCCCAGGTTCAAGTGATTCTCCTGCCTCATCCTCCCGAGTAGCTGGGATTATAGGTGCCTGCCACCATGCCTGGCTAATTTTTTGTATTTTTAGTAGAGACAGAGTTTCACCATTTTGGCCAGGCTCGTCTTGAACTCCTGACAGGTCATCCACCCTCCTTGGCCTCCCAAAGTGCTGGGGTTACAAGTGTGAGCCACTGCGCCTGGCCACAATACTTTTCTGTGGCTTTCCTCATCCATGTCCCTTCTCCATTTGCTGGGACAAGTCACCATGTGTTATGGTAACATCACAGTTATTCCCAGGAGCAGAGGCTTCTTCCCGTCCCAAAACCTAGGACCCAAGCTGTTTATAATAAAATTCCTTGCCAGGTGCATGATAATAAAAGCACCTGTAGATATAGCTGCAAAACATTCAGCTAGCCAAGCACATAGAGCCAAGTGTATGTCTTCCCAGCCCTGCCCAGATCCATCCACGTACTCTACGTTACTTGTTCTTGACTTGCCACCTGATATCTGGTTTTGGTTCTCTGCCTTACCTGACACACTTTGGCTCACTCCCCACCAGCTCCCTGCCTCAGACTCAGCTCTCTTGATTGTTTCCCAGGCAAACTCATCTGCCTGACTTTAAAGCCTGATTTTCCCTTCTAGGAAATGCCTCTTCATGTCGCAGCTCCCCCATATACTCTTGCTACTTTCCTGTGACTACATCTCTACCTCAAGTTTTGGATTAACCTTCTCCCAATCAGAAAAGGTTTATCTGCATCTCAGGAGATTCTGCATGAACCACTGCTGTGCTAACCCTCTCCTTATGACCATCTAGCTCTCATAAAGAGTTCTGCTCTGCTCCTTTGTTACAAATCTATTACTGAGATTCCTTGGTGGTGCTGTTTACCTGCTCACTATCTTCATAACCTATTTATTGTTCCTATATTGTAACCTTGAGGTCAAGTTCCATGATCCCACTTACCTATGATCACTTGTCCTGAAATTGAGTCCTGATAGGTTTTCCAGATGCTGCCTTTTATGTCTGCCTGAACCCAGCATGTTTCCAACTTCCAAATTCCTTTTTTATTGTGCTCTGTCCACACTTAATCAGGATATTGCACAAGACTTTCAGATGATCTGCATCAGATTGCAACATCTCCATTCTGTCCCATGGACTATAGCTAAAATAATCATTCCGCTAAACCATGCGCTCTCTCAATCTGCCTGCTGGGGGCAGACTCTCGCAACTCATCACTCTCAAGGTGCGGGGCTCTGACTCTAGCCTAGGTAATAGGTTGTTGCAAAAGTAATTGCTGTTTTTGCCATTGCTTTGAATGCTTTTGCAACAACCTAATAACAAAAAGAGAAAGAAGTTGCAGTAAGCCGAGATCACGCCACTGCCCTCCGACCTGGGTGACAGAGTGAGACACCATCTTAAAAAAAAAAAAAGAGAGAGAGAGACAGAGAGAGAGAAAGAAAAGAAGTTAGAAAGTTCTTCCTGCACGTTGTGCACATGTACCCTAGAACTTAAAGTATAATAAAAATAAAAAATAAAAATAAAATAAATAAATAAATAAATAATAAAAAGCAAACAAACAATAAACCTCTCTTCCTCTTTACTTTGCTTCTTTCTACAAGGCACTTACTCCCTTATTGTCCCCCCGAAGACCACTTCATCTCATGTAATGAGCACCCCACTCCCAAGATGGCTCCCCAGCATCTAAAAACCGAGCAAGAACTAGGATGGGGCCAAATGGAGGAAGACCATGAAGCAATAAACTCTTTCAAGATTCACAGATAGTAAGAAAGGCCAGAAAGGGATTGGGGCACAAGTTTTTCCTAGTGGGACAAAAAGATTATATATTTGTGTAAGAAGTATTCCTCTGCACCTGTAATCTCTGCACTTTGGGAGACCGAGGCGGGTGGATCCCGAGGTCAGGAGATCGAGACCATCCTGGCTAATTTGGTGAAACCCTGTCTCTACTAAAAATACAAAAAAAAAAAAAAAAAAAAAAAAAAAAAATTAGCCCATGTGGTGGCGGGCGCCTGTAGTCCCAGTTACTCGGGAGGCTGAGGCATGAGAATGGCGTGAACCCGGGAGGCAGAGCTTGCAGTGAGCCGAGATCTGGTCATTGCACTCCAGCCTGGGCAACAGAGTATTCCTTTGCATATGGGATACTATTCTAGGGATTGATGGGAATTTGTAATTAGTTGACCTAAAATTTTCTCTTTACATTTCTTTCAGAGAGACACCTTGTTCTCCATGTGCATAACTTGCTTGCAGCCATGACTATATCCAGTTCCCAACCAGCAGAGCTGGACAATCACCTCCCCACCTATGCAGGTGCATGGGGGATTGCTACATATTCATAACAGCCTGTTCTCTAATCCCTGAGAAGAGATGGGTATGCAGGATCAATAACATGATTTTATCAGTATTACATTAAAGAACTGTATTCTCCAAATCGAATTTCAAACATTAAAATCTGCAGATTATTCTCATTTGAGTTTTAATTTTAGCAGTGTCACATTTGTCCTCCAGGGCATATTTCTTTTTACAGTGGTTTCCTTCAATGGCAATTAATAGCAACATCAATTCAATCAAAGTAAATATATTTGTTTGAACTTAGACTGTTAAATATTCCCTAGTCTATTAATTTACGTGTCTGTTAGAGTTGGATGCCCACAAAGAATGAAGGCAATTTTGAGCCTTTTCACAAAATGGAAAGTTCAAAGCTTAATAACCTTGAAAGGAAATGTCTTCATTGCTAAAAAATTGAACGCATACAAAAAGAATAAATGCTGCTCAGAAATGCTTCCAATGCCTCACTTCAGAATATTAGCTTGTTATTTAGAACAGTCCCCGAGACTGTGGGAAGCCAAGAGAAGGTCTGAGAGACACAGTGAGCTGTGAAGCAGTGAGCCTGCCAGGCATGAGACAGACAAGCCTGAGAGACAAACACCATGGCCATGGCCGGGCCCTGGGACCCTGGAACAAGCAAGCCAGCACCCACAGTCACAACAAGTGCAACTGATGACTTTGATGTGTGTTATATACAGAACCTGCCAAGTGTGGTTAAAACAAACACTTGTAGGTAAGAAATATGCAGTCTCTGATCAAATGAAAAGCTCTGTTTTCCTGGGTGCCAGCTTTAGATGATACATGTTTAGATTTCTTGATATTCAGGTTCAGGTTTTGAAATTTGTCCTGAGCTTTGGGACACAGGCACTTTGAAGAGAAAACAATGGAAGCTTACAAAGTGTCCAGGATAGACTGTTTGAGACACACTTGTTGTTATTATTTAAAGATCCACCTCACACTTAATTTTGAAGAAAAATGTAGCACGTACCCTAGCTCAGAATTTGGGACGTGGTATGTGTCAAGTACTTCTGTCATGATGCAATGAATTCATGAAAGAAAGAGGGTGAGAGATCAAGAAAGTGAGGGAGGAACAGAGAAAAGAGAAAGAAGTGGGGAAAACAAAGAAAAGGAATAAGAAAAATAAAGAAGAGAAGAAGATGAAGGGAAAATAGGAGAGTAGGCTCTGAGGGTCCCAGCCAGTGATGCTGGTGTTATACTTAAGGCATTGAACTGACCGTAATATTTTCCTGGGCTTTGGTCTTTCTTTACACCTAGAAATGATTCAAATGTCTCAGTTACTCTCTCAGTTGATTGTCCAATATAGTTTTGCTAAGGAGTGCAGCTGATCCAGGAAAACCTGAAAGAAGGTAAGAAAGAGGTAGTTTCTGCTTCCACGGAGACAATCCATTCCAAATACAAGAAACCAGGGAATTTTTTTTCAAATAACATTAACAACAGTTATTTGTTGATGCTACTTAGATATTTCACCTATATGTCTTCACTGTGCTTTCTCTTCCCAAAATATTACCCCCACTCACACAGTCTTGCACATCTTTGAGGTGTAAACACGGACTTTCAAGCCCTTCAGGCCCCCAGGACATTCTCAGCTGCTTTCTCAAAATGCTTTACAGGTGCCTCTCAGTCCTTCCTTTGTTGTCTTATTAATTTCTCTATTTTAATTATTTTATTCATTTGTGCACTTGCTTTTAACTTTGAATTTCTTTCAAAACTAGCATATAGTTTTTTAATAGCGGTCATGAGTTATTAACTGAATGGGTGAAATAATGGTGAACAAGTGCCTTGACTGGATTAAATATTTTTTGGATATGGCCACATTTGGATCTAGACCAACAACTGACATCAGGATCCCAGAAATAAACTGCAAACCCAGAGCCAGCTCTCTCAGGGGGCAGGACTGCCTCTCTGGCTGACTGTGAACTTCCTTGTCCCACATGGGGATCCCCTCTTTACCTCTGCAATTGATCTTGGAAGGTCATCATGAAGTCTGGCCTCAAACTCTGATTTTCCCCTGCCCTCTATCATGTCTCTGCTTAAAATCCTCTTTGTTTCCTGTTAGAGAAAAGAATAAATTCTCAGTTCCTACGATGACATGTAAGCCCTTTGCAAACTGGCCTCAGCTTCTATTTCAAGGGACACCTCCTCTCTAACCCCCTTCCTTCAGCCTCGTCCTGTGACTCAGACTTACCTATCGTTCTTGGAATGTTCTCTTTCATACCCCCAGCTTGTTTCTTTTTTCTCTATGCCCCAAATGTACAGCGAAACAACTAGACTAAAGTCCAAATTGCGTCATCAATGATTTCATTTCTCTTTTTAAAAACTTTCCCTGGCATCCCATTGTCTATGGGAGCTGTGGAAACTGACATATTAGCTGACCTGACATACCGGGCCAGGTCTTGCTGGTATTTGTAGCTCTAAACAAGCCTCTCCCCTATTCTGGTGCACCAGGATTCTCCCATCGTGCCTGCATGATTCTCTTATGATTCTGATCTGATCTCATCCCACACACAAGAGAGCTCCTCAGGTCTGCCTGAGGCCTGGCTGGTGGCTATTCCCTTGTATCTTACCAACCCCCTTCCCAAAGCCTTGCCCACAACCTTGCTTGGGTCTCAGCAGTCATTGTCCATGGCCTGAAGACTACATCAATGTCAGAAGTGAGATACGGAAGTGGTTTTAGTGGCTGTTTCATAAGAAACCTATGGTAGAGCCAACATCAGAGACCAGCCTACAAAATGAGAGTCCTACACAATTTGTAGAACCCTGCAAAATGACATTAAATAATCCAAATGCTCATTAGTGTGTAGACCTTAGTCACCAGAACCCCTCCCTGTACCGTTTTAAAACAGGCAAACAAGTATAACCTACTTTGGGATTTCTCACTTCATTTATTAAACAAATGATATCACTCTAAGTGTCTATTGTACAGTAGGTAGCAAATATTCTGAAATGAATAAAACACATCCCCGCATTTAAATCTCCTTCTGTTTGGTAGGAGAGAAAGAGACACATCAATTATTTACAGAAACACCTACAGATACATGAAAAATGCTGCAAGAATTCAGAAAGAGCAGTAGTTATTTAAGAGGTACTGGAGGATGAAGGCATCAAAATAAAGTAAAAGATGCTTGGGTACAGATATGTAGCAGTTACTGGATCTTAAAGGATGCATTGAAGTTCTAGATGTAGACAGGAGGAAATAAAGCACTCCAGGGAAAGAGAAGATTCTGGGCAAAGGCTTGGATGCACATTCTGGGAATTACCAATAGTTTGATGTGCCTGGAACATCTGACACATGAGGAGAACATGAGTGAGAATCTGTAGATGAGGGTTTCCATATATACGGCATGTTGCCACTCTAAGGATTTTGCATTTTATTCTGAAAATTGTGAGGGATGCAGGGAATTGTAGAATACTGAATGACATCTTAATATTTCAGTTTTGAAAGTTTGTTTTGGCAACAGAACGGAGGGTTGGAGAAGGGTTATTCAAGTTAAAATATTATAAGGATTGGAGCAAGATGACACCCACCTAGGAGAGCTTGCCCCCAAATTAAACAAAAATTGAAGAGTCTGGGCTTGGAAGAGAAAAGTACGTACTTCAGGTACCTTCATCCACATTCAACAATAAGAAAGCAAGGATGAGTCACTGGACATTTTAGGAGAGCTAATGCCACATTAGATGGATACCAAATTTCCCAGACAAAAGAACTAACAGATGGGTTGGTTTGCTAAGAAGGCAAAGTGGAAAAAAGTAACTTTAAATGTGCCCAGAGAGGAGAGAATGGTGTGAAGTAAGACTCAGAGTTGTTATTTTAATTAAAATGCACCAAACCACACAATCAATGAGATTGTAAGAAGGTTGAGAAGACTCCCGCAGATAGAACCAAAAAAGGTCAAGAGATGGAAGATTTAAAAGAAAAGCTAAAAAACACCTAGAACGAAACTATTAATAGAAGTTCCAACATCATCTGTTATTTTCCTGATCTTGACCATTGTATGTGGTTGTATAAGAGAATATCCTGTTCTTATACAATATCACTGCATACCATATGGATAAACGCAGCATGCTTTCAATTTATTCTCAAATAGATTCAAAAAAATTACAACATGTATATACAAAAAGGGAAAAGCCAATGTGGAAAAGATTACAATTGGGGAATCTGGGTGAAGGTTATATTGGAGCTCTTTATATCATTCTTACAACACTGTAAATGTTGTGTGTAAAATTATTTCTAAATTTAAAAATTATGAAAAATTACATAAAATAAACATACAGTTGGTCACCTCTTCATTGCCTACATTGCAACAACTGGGATTCAGCCACATTAACTCTTAAAGGGATTATTACAGCAAATCATTTTTTACTCCTATCTCCCCTATTCCCAACTCAGCAACCTAAGTAATCTTTCAGAATGTAAGTTAGAAGATGTCATTCTTCTTATCTCAATCCTCCAATGGCTTCTCACCTTTCTCAGAGTCAAATCAAGATTTGGAAATGGTGTGGAAGACTTTATAGAATGCGATCCCTCCTCCCCGTTCTCTGTCTTTGGTCTCACTTTCTACAGCCAAAATGCAGTGAAATACATTTTAAACCTACAATGCTCATGATCATACCAAATTAAAACACCCATTGGTTTCCACAAGGTGGAAGTGAGGGAAATAAAAGAGAGAAATTGTATGTGAATATCTTAATATTTTTTGGTGGGGAAGAGGTTAAAGGTACTGTTTAAGTGTAGAGAAACAAACAAAAAAAATGAATGTAACTTCTTTTTTTTTTTTTTGAGACGGAGTCTCACTCTGTCGCCCAGGCTGGAGTGCAGTGGCCGGATCTCAGCTCACTGCAAGCTCCGCCTCCCGGGTTTACGCCATTCTCCTGCCTCAGCCTCCCCAGTAGCTGGGACTACAGGCGCCCGCCGCCTCGCCCGGCTAGTTTTTTGTATTTTTCTTTTTTAGTAGAGACGGGGTTTCACCGTATTAGCCAGGATGGTCTCCATCTCCTGACCTCGTGATCTGCCCGCCTCGGCCTCCCAAAGTGCTGGGATTAGAGGCTTGAGCCACCGCACCCGGCCGAATGTAACTTCTTGACGAAAACTTAAGAGCAATCAATTAGTGTACCAAAGTTACATGTATGGCTTGCAAATTATGAGAAGGAAAAACAGAGCACAGCAATAGCAGTAACAGAGGCAGGAAGGAAAAAAAAAAAGCAAACATGGTAAATAAACATATTTTAAGATAAAAGAATGAAAAGTCCAGACATCCGAATTCACACAATTTATAATTTGTTCCTTCTTCCACCTACAAAAACGAGAAATTTTGTCTATCACTCTGTGACTGTACTAAAAACCACTGAATTGTGGTTCACCAGCCATAAAGTTGTCCTTTGAAAGAAATGACTTTTATAGTTGGTGAATTATATTTCAGTAAAGCCATTGTGCAAAAAAAGAGAGAAAGAAATTGCATCTGAGCTGAGCCTTGGTGATGAGGGAGGAGCGGGAGAAATATTGACAGAGAATCAATGCTGCCGGTGACTTCCTTCATTTATTCATATCGAGGGCAGAGTAGGAAGCTCCCCTGGTTAGAGGGCTAGGTGGATGCCGTGCCAGGAACCAGGAGCTCTGGGTGCCTCACCCTGCTCAAGATTGCAGGCCTAGTCCCTCTGATGTGGCTGCTCATTCCTCCTGGCTCTCCACTCCATCCCTGGCTTCACTTCTTTCCGCTGCACATTGGACAGATGGGACTGCAGATTCAGCTTCTTGATTCTTGACCACTCATTACAAGGAACCAGCCCTACCCAAGCCATGTGCTTCATAGCACTGATCACTGTCATCTCACTTTTTCTTTGTTATTCTCTATATTCATCCCTGCTTCCAAGAAGAAAAGATCCATGAGAGTGGCCATGATGTCTCCATCTCCAGGACAGAAGGAACCCTTGGACCAGGAATCAGAAGACAAAATCACGAATTCTTAGTGTCAGAGTGAAACCTAGAGATTATAGCATCCAGTGCACTCATTAAACTGAGGAAGACATCGAGGCCCACACAGGGACCTTCAAAAGCTAGCAAGGCTTGTCACTGGCTAAGTTCCAGGTTCTGTGTCTCAGTCTGGGACTATTCCCGTGACACAGCACTACTACAGGCAGACTCCAGAGGCCCAGTGAGACAGACGGCAGCTTCTAATCAACAGAACTATGCTTTAAGTCCAGCCCCATAGGCCCCACCTCAAGGACACCAGTTGGGAGCCAGGATGGATGTCCGGCCCCAGCTAGAAGAGGCATCACAGGTTGTTCTGAGAAAAAGTTGTCAGCAGACAAATGGCTTCCCTGCCTTTGAGATCTCCTTAGAACGAATTATAGTTTGTTGTGCTTGCAGAAAACAAATGGGAGCCGTCACTTTAATCACTCACTCAGGGAAACTCAAGCAGCAGTTCATCCAAAATATATTGAGAAAAGATTCTGGGATGGCAGCTCCCACATTAAGGACCAGCTCAGTATAGCTAAAAAACCAAAACCAAAAAATCTGTCTGAAAATATCTGAAGCAGTGTGGGAAACAACAAAAGAGAAATATCCACTCTAAAGAAATCCACTGGAGAAGATTATAGGCCTAAGTAAAATATGAAAATTGCCCCCTGTTTTGTCCATATTCAAACTCTTCTCACAGTCCTCCTCCTCTGTACGTCCTATTTCTGAAGTTTGAAAGGACTCTCTCGGGTTTTCTATGGTTTGTTTAATAGCAAAAAAAATAATAATAATAATACATTTTTTAGGCAGTTTCAAGTAAAATTAGATGTGCAGCCTCACTCATCAAAGACATCATTTTCCACCAAAGAACAGGCTTCTGGATTTGAGCTATCCATTCTCTCCTCACTTGAGGAATTCACCATTGCTGCTGACTCTCTAACAGGTGAGGATGCAAGTTCTGGTTACCTACAAGGGAAGCGGGAACTGAAACTCAGAGGCTTTGTGTCTGTGTAGAGTGAACCACACTGCTCCGCAAGGCACTCAGGCTGCCCCTGCTGCCACCCGTGTTCTCCAAAATAAGGAACTGTCAGTGAGTTCGTGAGTTCTTTCCATTCCCAGTGAGAGCCTTGCATAGATCCGTAGGTCTGCAGATATTAAAATGAGCTATGAATTCTGATCTTCTTGAATGTCCATCTCCTTACCAGAAATTTTGCTTCAAAGTAATCTTTCATTGTCCAGGGACTGTGCTTTATTCTCTGAAATTGTTAAATCTGGGGGACTGTGTTCCTGGAATTCCTGAGTGTCCAGTGCTACCACGGCCTTCTTGTCACCTTCGACACACCATCTGGCCTACTTAATCCACCCAGCCTCAAAAGACAGAGAAACATGTCTATACGGACATGTAAGGGACGAGGCCTTCAGATAGGCAAAACGTGGTATTCAACAATGCTGGTAACTTCCTTGCCTCCAAGCCTCCTTATGGCCCATGAAGCACTAAAACGTGATAGAGCAAGAACAGGACATCACTAAAGGAGGCTGCTTTTCACATCATCATTTCACAGGATTCACTCTGTGCTTCACCCAGTATCATAGTTTCTTCCCTCCCTCACCATGTGCACTTCAGGCATTTCACTATCTGACTTGCTCATCTTCCATGCCATTCACTTTTTTTTTTTTCTTCCTAGTAACTTCTAGGGTTTTATTTCTTTTTATCTTCTCAGTGTTTCTGGGATTGTTTTATATCAATAAAAAAAGAGGCAACTAAAAGTCACTAAAGGAAAATTAGGCATTTCTGGACTCAGGCTGGGCACAGTGGCTCACGCCTCTAATCCAGGCACTTTGGGAGGCCGAGGTGGGTGGATCTGCCACCACACCCGGCTAATTTTTGTATTTTTAGTAGAGACAGGGTTTCACCATGTTGGCCAGGCCAGTCTTGAACTCCTGACCTCAAGTGATCTGCCCTTGGCCTCCCAGAGTGCTGGGATTACAGGCGTGAGCCACTGCACCCGGCTTTTTTTTTTTTTTTTTTTTTTTTTTTTTTTTTTTTTTTTTTTTTAGAGAGGGAACCTCACTATAGTGCTCAGGCTGGTCTCAAGCTCCTGGCCTCAAGTCATCTTCCTGCCTCAACCTCCCAAGTAGCTGGAACTGCATATACAAGCCACCATGCCTGACCTGTTTCTGTGCACTTTTATATGACAGCATAACATCTCATCAAGTGGATGTCTCCAAAGTGATTTAACCAAATTTTCAATGATGTTATGTTTCTAACTCATTAATGTTATAAATAACTCTGGGATAATCATTTTTGTGAATTTAATGTTTTATGTATTTTAGATTTTTCCAAAAGGTGGTGTCCAGTAAAAAAGTGGTCATAGGACATGAAAGTATTTGTGGATACAGATTGATACTGCCACATTGCTTTATGTTGACAGACATGAAATATTTCCTTAAAGTCAAAAGTTTATTTCTGTTTTCTAACTTAAACTATTCCTGTCAAGAAGTTTTCCAATATGTTATCCAGATGGCTTCAATCAACCATCAATCTTTATTCACTGTAGGTGAAGTACACTTGTAGGCAAAATTCCGAAATGAACAAGACAAAAAACGCTGTGGAAAAAATACATCCTTCAAGCAACGCATTGGCCCCTGAGACAGACACCATACTTTCAGGCCTCAACAGTCTAGGCCGACAGTGAGAGAAGACTCTCCCAGAAGATCTAAAAATTGTGTCTCCACTTCACACCCAGAGACATGGAGATATTGTCGACCTTTGTCTTGGAGCCCAATATAATCTGCCAACAAGTTCAGCTGCCATGCCAACAGAAAATCTAGGGAGAACCAGGAATGGAAAATAGTTTTAGGACATGTTGGGCATGTTTATAAAGGGGATTTCATCTATAGAAGCAATCAACATCTATGGATGGAAAACACCACACCACCAAAGTGAAATCCATTCAGAGAAGACCTTTCTTAAATCAAAGCTACTGAGACATTAACCAGGCCAATCTGTCCAATTTCACCCTTATTCTGTCTTTAGTCCCAGGTACCTCTAGGTTTATGCCTTTTCACTAATAATGGGCACATCTATTATAGTATAATGTATTGATAACTTTTGCCACCAGGTCCTGAGTGCCTCCTCAGTTCCTGGCACTAAGATGCAAATTTCTTATATGCTACTTATAATCCTCCCAAGAAATCTAGGACATGGGTACTTTTATTCCAAATATTAATTGAAGAAATGAAACTCAGAAAAATTAAGCAGCTTTCTGGGTTCACTCAACTAACAAATGATAGCCCTGAAATTGGAGCCCCAGGCTGTTTGACTCTGAAGCCCAAAAGTTCTGCAGCACATCACAGGGTCACAGCAACATAGAAGTCCCTTTCCTACGAAAAAAGAGAAAAAGTGACATTTCTTCGCTGCTCCATCCCTGCTCTCCTTTGGAGCTGTGGATTCCCCTAGACAATCGGTCCTTGTTTTTCAAATGTATTGTTTGTATCTCTATGACCAATTATCAGGGTATTGAAAAGTAATTAATTAGAATACTGGAAGAGGACTTGGAGAAGTAATTAAAACAGGCCTACTCGAGTTCTCTAAAGCCAATAAATGTTTGAAAAGCAGTTCATCAGATTGCAATGTAAGAGCAAAACAAAATTGCACTAAAATTTAATTCCCCAAATTTAATTTATCCCAGAGAGGGTTCTGAACCCTTTTCTTAATTTCTTTTCCTTTTTGAACTCTAAGTCCTTAACTCTCTGCTTTTGTTGAGATTGGAAACTACACTCAGAGACTGTTATGATGCACTCAACTCACATGCTCAGCTCCAAGAAGGCCTAGCCCAAGATGGGCCAGGTAAAGCCATCAGTGGGCATCAGGGTCTGGTATCTCTAAGTGTCTGCTGCCCTGTGCCCTGTGAACACGGGATGAGTGCCGGGGACAGTCCCTCTTTTGGAAGTGCCAGGCTTGAGTCACGGCACACCTTTTCTCTGCCTGCCTTCTGCCCAACTCCTAATTCACCTCCCAGGCCCTGTTGAGTCCCAAGCCTTCCTGAACCCCAACAATCTCCCCACACTCTAGAACCTTTTTCGTTCATGTTGCGGCCCTGGCAGTAGTTTAGATGTTCCTCTTTGACCAGTGACCCTCCAAGACTAGTCACCCCTTCAGAGGCTGGTTCCAGCCTGACTCTGACACTCTCTGGGGGCTGCGTTCCCCATTATTCCTGCTGCTCCCTGTTTCCAAGGGCTGTCCTAGCTCCCCAATCCTTGCCTTATTTCCAATGGGATCTCTGAAAGGATTCAAGCTCCACCTCACACTCTCATTCCCTAATCTCTTCCAATAAGCTCATTCCCTGCTGTATGTCATAGGAGTTGAAGGAATGTTTTTCCAAAAACAATTCCTGACCAGGTGGAGAATCACTAATTTCACTCATTTCCTCAGTTTCTCGTCTAATTCTCAGCCCCCTTTTTGTGGTTTTCTACTCAGCTGCCTATGAACTGTACATTCTAAATATGGCCAAGGCTAACTCTAAGGTTAGACAGTTTAGTCCCTTATGACAATGACTCATAATTCGCAGACATGTGTGGCAAAGGTGAGTGTCAATATTTTTGAGGAAAGCAACTAAGTTGCTAGAATCATTTTGATCCTCTATATAAGATGGGAGAGGACCCATCTGTTAATTAGAAGAAGTTAAGAAGTTTATAACTAGTAAGGGTGATTAGAAGCCCTAAATTCAGCAAATGTTCAGCAAAGTATTTAGTGTTTACTAGATATCTAGTATCATGCTAGTGATGAACTAAATAGTCACTCTCACCACCCTCATGGAGACTATAGTCTAGTGAGGAAAATGGTCAATTCATATGCAAATTAACAAATAGATTTACAGTTAGACATTGTATAAGTGCTATAAAGAAGTTACTAACCATCAATGCTGGATGAAGGAAGAAGAGATGCAGATATCCAAGCATTATCAGGAAACTTCTTGCCGAACTGAAAACTTGCAAGATACAAAAACTCATCACTGAATCTGATGGTCAGACAAGATGATTTATCTCGAGAGTGTATGATTTGACAAAGTCCTGGCTTTTGCAGTCATATCTTTTTTTTTTTTTTTTTTTTTTTGAGATGGAGTCTCGCTTTGTCGCCCAGGCTGGCGCGATCTCGGCTCACTGCAAGCTCTACCTCCCGGATTCACGCCATTCTCGTTGCAGTCATATCTTACCACCTCTCATAGCTCACACAAACTTCTACCTTAGACTCAATCAACACAACTGTCTTGTGATCGTGCCGGTTACCAAGCAGCCAAAGGCATTTCTTTCTTGGCCCAACCTTTGATTCTGGCATGGCAGAACCAACCAGAACTGTGTGGACATTTTGAAGTATAAATTGGCCATCCTCCACATCACAGCTTTCCCAGGTCACATGAGAAAGTTGAAATCGTCTGGTGAAACTCTTCACACACAGGCAAGACAGCTTGTTCTTCTTGCCTTCATAATGCCCTCCAACCCCATCCCCCACCCTGCAACACACACACACACACACACACACACACACACACACACACACACCCCTTATCAGAGAAGCCTAAAATACAAATGTATTACAAATGTGAGCCCTGCTTAAGATACTGCATCTTCAGTTCTATGTCGCTGGTGTGCATTCAAAGCTTAACAGAAGCCCTTGGTTAAGGTTCAGTGAGCCAGGGAGATCTACATAGGCTCTATCACCCTTGTGATCTCAGAAGAGCAATTGTTAAGTGGATGTAGACAGGGTTCTAGTACCAATTTATCTCTCATTTATGCTCAGGGCAAATGTTGTTTCCTTTGCCAACCAGTGGCTTTTTCATACATCTCCATGAATGAGGATAGCTCAATTTATCTTAAATCAAGCTCATCAGCAGAAATGACTTTCTAACCCACATTTTCTCTAAACCTTTTTTTCTTGAATCAATCCTTCCTTCCTTCCTTCCTTTTTTAGAGACAGAGTCTCACTTTGTTTCCCAGACTGGAGTGCAGTGGTTTAATCATAGCTCACTGTAGCCTCGAACTCCTAGGATCAAGCAATCTTCCTGTCACAGCCTCTCAAGTAGCTTGAGTAGCTAGGACTACAGGCACACGCCACCATGCCTGCTAATTTTTGTAGTTTTTGTACACATAGAGTCCTGCTCTGTTGCCCAGGTGGCCTTGAATGCCTGGCCTCAAGTGATCCTCTCCCATCAGCCTCCTAAAGCACTGGAACTGCTTAATTTCTTTATAGCACTTATACGATGTCTAACTGTAAATCTGTGTGGTAATTTGCATATGAATTGACCATTTTCCTCACTATAGTCTCCATGAGGGTGGTAAGAGTGACTATTTAGTTCATCACTAGCATGATACTAGATACCTAGTAAACACTAAATACTTTGCTGAACATTTGCTGAATTTAGGGCTTCTAATCACCCTTACTAGTTATAAACTTTTTAACAATTCTAACTTTCAATATAATTGACTTATTTCAGCCCAGAGAGAAGGAATACTTTGCAAGGCTATTAGACCAGGGGATCCACTTCCTGGTACATTTATCACACAATTATATTTAACAATTATATTTATGAGCAATGTAAACAATCATATTTAAGATATATGTGTTTGCCCAAGAGATGTATAAGGATTGCTCAGTAATGAAGGAGGGACACAAAGTAAAAGAAGAGCAGTCCTGCCCTCAAGGAGCTTATAATTTAGTGAAGGAGACAGATGCATGTTGTAGAAATTCATGAAAGTAAAATAAGATAGTGCATCAGGGCATTGTTGTGGGAGAACAAGCCAATCTTGGAGAAGGGGGAATCTGTGAAGGCTTCATTCAGGAAGCTGGTTTTGGAGTGACACTTGAAGATAGAAAGGATTCAGCACACAACAAGGAGGTGAGGGAAAGAAAGAGGGGGCAGAAAATATCAGGGATGGATAGCATAAGCCAAAAAGGCAGGCACTGATGTTGAAACATTTGTTAATGAACAAAGTGGTCTTCTCCATTATGGTCTGAAATGTATCAATCAGCAAATACACAACCTCCACCTAGACTTTGACTATCTACTCCTCCTTTTTCAGAGATGTCCTCAATCCTCTTAACCTTTGAGGGGAAGGGAGATTTCAGTAAGAAATATACTTGCAATTCTCTTTTATTGGTTCAGTTTTAGGTCACAGGCCACCTACTTTAAATGTAGAAGCTTAGCTTTCCCTTTTGTAGATTTGAAAACAGCTTTTCATTCTTCTTCTCGCAAGCCTTCATGCATATTTTCTGAACCACATTCCCTCCTAGTGTCTATTATGTATTTAGAAAATGAAGCAAATTTTCACCTTAGTAGAAGACACACATAATTAGCAAGGCCTATCTGTCCTCAGAGGCACCCGTGATTTGGACATGGCTTGATTCTCTTTTGATCCTCTCCATCATCAAAATTTGAGGCTCTTAGATGGAGGACCTCTCACCTATCTTCCTGAGAACCTTACATAGAGCTGAGCCCTTTTAAATGCTCACAATACCCTCAGCCCTTGGCAGGCACTTTATCCATCTCCAGTGTGTAAAGGAAAACCTTCCCTTTAATATTTAGAAACAGAATTTGAGTTGAAAACTTAGCTGAAAGCTCAGGTACTTTGAGTCTTCTTTTAGAGCAAAAGAGATATAAGTAAACAAATATAGTTGCAATTTTATTCAGAAATAGAAATTCTTAAGAAGGAATCATATAAGCTGACAGAAAATATACTTTGCAATACTCTGGTTTCCTGAGCAAAGAGCTAACTCACCAAAGAATATAGAACTTACCATTTTTCAGCCAACAAGAAATTATACTTTTGTCCACACACTTCTGATTTTTTGACCACACTTATTGGAAAAATTGATCCGAAGTAAAACAGCGAAATTGAGTAATTTTTGTTCTTTGGAGCCTTATATTTTCTACTAAAGCCCTGGGCATTACCTCTCCTCATCTTTCTGTCCATCCTGTTCCCTAACAAGTCTTACTCTCCCTATGTCCCAGTTTCTCTCAGCATCATATCACATGCAGCTAAAATAATTCCTATTCCTAAGTACCCCTTCGAGCTCTAAGAAATCTCTCACCCGCCTTGAAAATTTTCCATTATTTGTGCCAAAAAGTAATTCTCCTTCTCACTCTAATAGGTAGTTGCCACTTTTATGTCACAGCATTTCAGGTTTTGATTATAGTTATTAATTTAGCTCCTCCCTCTTCATAACAAATTATAGGCAGCCTGGACAGGAACTATGTCTAATTCATGTCAGTTTCTCCCACTGTTCTTAGCCTGATTGCTCTCTAGATGCAGCTTTGAAAGAATAAATGATGTTGTGGACACCTGGGTTTGCCTGGCTCCCAGACTTCCATGTCTGTCTGCCTTCCTCAAAGCCTACCACTTCCATTTCAAGATCCAAGTCATTCTGAAAAGTTGACTCTGTCTTAGCTCCAAGGATGGGATTCTTGACTTGGGCTATGTTAAATGGAGCAATGCATTTCACCCCCGCCTCACCCCTAATCACAATTACCAGTTCGGGCTGCACATAAGGCTTATGGTGGTTTAATCAGAATGAATTTCAGGACTCGTTTCAGGAAGCGTGGACAAAGGCAAATTCTCTTGTTTTAGGTAGTGGGATGTGTGCATCGGCGACCTACAAATGCTGCCACCATTTTGTTAACATAACAGAGGTCAATATTTCAACTAATACTCACCTTCTGATGCTAATACCTGCTGGCCACAGACTTTTAGGGATCTGGTAGAAGAACTATGTTTTCATATGCAAGGAAACAAACAAAATTTCCTATCAAATTTTGAACCCATCAAAGCCTGATAACCAAAAAAGCTAAATTAGAGATCTATGCAGTTTGCATTATCAAATGCCATTGTTTCTTCAGCTGTAATATGGAACTAACATTGCAATAAACTATGTAAAGCACCCAGCATAAGATTGGATGCTGAACAACCACTCCATAAATATCATTTGTTTCCTTTTATTTTCCTCCTCATCTAACGAGGTTTTCTTTTTAAGGAGGAAAAAAACCCCACTATTTAAAGGAGAAAATAGACTGGGCACAGTGGTTCACATCTGTAATCCCTGCACTTTGGGAGACCAAGGTGGGAGGACTGCCTAAGGCCAGGAGTTCCAGACTGGCCTGGGCAACATAGTGAGATCCTGTCTCTACAGAAATAAATTTTAAACAAGAATTAGACACATGTGGTGGCTCACATCTATAGTCCCAGATACTCAGGAGGCTGAGGCAGGAGAAGTGCTTGAGCCTAAGGAGTTCAAGGCTGCAGTGCGCTATGATCATGCCACTGCACTCCAGCCTGGGCAAGAGAGGAGAGTGAGACTCTGTCTCTAAAAAACAATAAAATAAGATAAATAATAAATAAAAACTTTAAAACCACTAACATATATCAATAGCCAACAATTCTTGTTAATAATAAATAAAACACTTTAAAACCACTAACATATGTTAATAGCCAACAATTCTTGCTATAACATGTTTTGCAGAATTCAATATAAAGACAAATAATACCCAGAAAAGAAATGCCATTTTCTAACTTTCATGAAGATAAAACTAACCCAAATCAGAACTCATAGGGTTTTTTGAAATTCCTAATGCTTGAGACACAGATGAATGGGAAGCCATTGCAAAAAACATAACAGCTTGCATCCTGTTTCCACACATCAAAGTAACTGCCATGGCGTAACAGTGCTTGCTACACAAATGGCATATGAAAACAACATGAAGAAAAATAAACATGATTTTTTTTTGGACCATATCTTTACAGTAAAACATGTTCATTGGAAAGTGAGGACAATGGAAGGGAAGAAATTTCAATTTGCTTTCTTCAAGGTTATTTAGATAAATTGAAATTAGTTTGACTTCTTTTTGGGTTATCCTTTAACTTAAATTGTCTAAGAAGTTAGGTAAACAACCAATAGTAACAAGAGTCCCAAGTTATTCAAAAATCCTTTTATAAACCCAACACTCTAGAACTTAGTGGGCTGTATGGCTGAATAGTAACTATCCTCTGCCATCTTATTTCTATGTTATTGCAATGTGAAGAACACCCATGCTATTTTTATTCCCAACCTCTTCCAGAACTGTATAAATATAGTCCTTTAGGTCCAAGTTCACTGGTTAGTTCCAGCAGCAAAATTGTAGACTCTCACACCTTCGATTACCATGATTAAACATAGTAATTTAAATAAGAGAGGAGGAAAATATACTGAGTCTGCATCCCAGTCCCTGTAAATCTCTTCACTTCAAAGTACTAGTCCCTGCAGCTTTATAGAAGATAACAGTAACACGTGCCTTGCCACACTCACAGGCTCTCAAGAGAATAAAAAGAGATGGCACTAACACTTGCTACCCAAACATTCTTTACTACATCTCAGAGAAAAATTTAAAAACTCAAGTATATGGGTAAGAGGAGGGGAGATGATAAAAAAAAAAAAAAAAAGATACGTGGAAAATAGTAGAAAAACCATTGGCTTCGTAGCCAAACCAAACTGTATGAATTCTGATCTTATTACCATTTCGTCCTTAAGCAATGTATTCAATCTTCCTGAGTTCAGTTTTGTTTACATAATGGGGATTACTCAATGAATACTGCAGTGTTGTTGTAAGGTTTAAAGGAGATGACAAAGAGATACATAGGAGTTAGTGTAGATTCTTCCATTAGAAGGTTCTCAATATGCGGCAACTAAAATTACACAGAATATTCGAGGAGAGAAATAACATCTCGGTCACGTAAATATATAACTGATGCGTATTCTGCAGAATGAACTGGAGGCTCTTTCACAGCAACTTTAAAGACAGGGTATCTTTAAAGTGGCAGAAAAATTGCAGTTATAGAGTCTGAGAATTTTAATTGAGTAACAACATTCAAGGCAGACAAGTATAGCTTTGGAAGCATGAGGAACACAGGAAAGAATTAGAAGAATCTATACAGCAGAGGAGCAAAAGAACTCTGAACAACACCAGTCAGATTTGGATACATTGACTAAAGTGTTTTAACAGTTTATTCACAGGAAAGCATTATAAATTAACATCAGGCCAGGCACAGTGGCTCACATCTGTAATTGCAGGACTTTGAGAGGCCAAGGTAGAAGGATTGCTTGAGCCCAGGAGTTTGAGACCAGCCTGGGTAACATAATGAGATCTCTAAGAAAATAAAAAATAGCAATAAAAAAATTAGCATCAGAACCTAATGGTATTTTATCTAAATTATCTTACATGTATTTAACTTAATTGATAACACATGGTGTATATTTGTGTTAGGGACACTATTTGCCCAATTCTTCATGCACTGCCTAAGCCTATATGCACATTTCCTGACTTATAACTTTGCAGTTTCTCAAAGTTATGCTGTAGGAGCATAATGTATTTCTGGCCCTCTTGACCCTGTGTTTGGCCAGGTGACTTGCTTTAGCCCATAGACCAAAGTGGAAGTCACAATGTGCTAGTTTCCGGCTCTGGCATTAAGAGACGGTTTTTCTGTACATTCCCCTGTGCCTCTATCACTACCATGAGAAAAACATGCTTGGCTAGCCCCTGGTTTTAAGAGGAAGATGAAGACACATGGAGCAGAGTGAAATCATCCAGGACAGCCCCGCTAGAGTCAGCAGACACCAGACATAGAAGCAGGACCAACCGAGTTCTGCAGAGCCACCGAACTCAGCCTTGACCATCTGGCTGACCCTTGGCCAATACACAGGTCCATAAGGATAAATGATTGCTCTTTTGTGCTATTGAGTCTTGGGATAAACTTATTGGGTGGCATTTTGTTGGCAGTAGCTAACTAAACACAATGTTCTTCAGAGGCATCTTATTTATCTTGTTTTAAAAATTACTGTCCCTATTTGCTCATGCATTGCCACCAGAAGGGCAGCCACTGTTTTCCATCTTTCAGGTATCAGGTGTGCTTAAAAACAAAAGGCCTTTGATTCATGACCTGGTGTTCTTGACCTGAGGTATTACCTGGAGAAACAGAGGGGCAGGTGGTGTGAGGAGTAAATGGCAGTCTAGCATCAATGGCCCAAACAAAAGCAGTATTAAGTAGACAACATTGATCACTTTATTAACCTCCTTGTCTTTGTTTCTTTTATACTCTTTATTACTTGACCCGCCCTGCCCTCAGACATACACACCCTGAGTCCCTTAATGCTTGGGTCCTCCTCCCTACACCATATACCACCGATTCAGGCGAGCCCAGGAGATATGGAGGTGAAAACATAACTGTTATCAAGGCGATCACAGGTGGGAATTTGATTGCTGCTCTCTTGCTGTGTACCAAAGGTCAGCCAGCTTCTCAGTATCCCAGGGATGCCCCCACCCACTCTCTCCACTTAGAACTTCTCTGTAGGGCAGATTCTGTCTCCTTGGGATCTGCCTTTGAGATTTTCATATTTTTGGTTAATCAAGTAACAGGAGATGAGAAACTCAAATACCCAGGGAGAGTTACAAAGCTTCTAGCAACTTTAAAATCCTAAAGGTGCTTCTTGGACTTAGATTCCTGAATTGTTATGAAATGAAGGTATCTCCCCTGACTTTGAGGGCATCTGATCTATTTTTACCATACAGACAGGACTGAGTTTTCTAAACCTCCGGCACTCTGGCTGTGACAAATTGAACTTGGAAGCCGTTATTCGAGCGAATCAGCGTACTCTTTTGACTGGAGTTTAAAATTTGCATCTCTGGCATCACCCAGGTATCCAGATTACTGCCTGTTCAAGAACATCTAAACAGATCCAGTAAGGAAGTAATCACAGACAAGAGATGCATACAGGCAGAGGCTGTGGGATTTCAGAGAAAGGTTGCCTCCAGTTAGGAGACTCACATAAAGATATCTGGCAGTGTTTGCAACAGGCTTACATTGCAATCAGTGGTTTAAATTTGTCTGGAGAGGGAGAATCTTTCTTAAGGACTTGATTTTTAAAAGGAGGAGTTATGTCAAAGGAATGAACCTATGATGAAAAATTGACAACCCCCAGTAAATTCAGTGAGGCAGCTGAGCCTTCTCTATCTGTCACATCAGGTAGGAAACAACCTGGTCAACCCACAATTCACCTGCTCCTGCCCCATGACTTGATTTTTCCAGCATTTACTCCCATGTAGTGCAAAGTGAGTTCCTCTGTACTTTAGCAGGGCTGTAGCCAAGAAGATGCTCCCGTTGGCTGTTAATTAGGCAACATGTAGATGGATTAGTGTCACTAAATCAGTCAGTGCATTGGCAGCATCGGCATCACCAGGGCCCCACCCAGACCTATTGAATCAGAGTCTCTGGGGTGAGGCTCAGCAACTGGGTTTTAAGAAGGCCTCCAGATGATTCTTGGTCATGTTAAATTCTGAGAACCATTGATTTAGATCACCTTGAGCAAGTCACCTTTCCAGCCTTAGTGTATCTCTCTACAAAATGAAGAAATCAACTAGAATGTTTTCAGTAAACCCCGGTAGCTCTATTACGCTGTGATTTTACTTTAAGTAATGTCAGTCTCTCCACTTGCTTTGTTTTCTTTTTTTTTTGATTCATTGATGTTGCAGAATATAAAGGAAGATTTTGAAAATTCTCACCCAGAAGAACCCAAAACACTGTTAGTTACAATAATCACACTGAGTATTTAAGAAGATACAGAACTCTGATACTCAGGAGAGAAAAAATGACCTACTGTTATATAAATAAGTAAATAGCAATTAAAATTCTGTATGTAAAATAAAAATACCCTCCTATTACTTTCTAGCTCTGTCCAGAAATAATAACCATCAGAGTCGCAATAAGTGTCCCTGGCACTCAGACTGTGGGCATTTATTTAAATATCATTTTCCACCAGAAGTACCATTTACTTATACTTATTAAAGTGAGTACAACAACAAAACAACAAATGCAAGGTACAGATCTTGTGTGGAACCCAATTCAAGAAATCAACTGAAAAAAATATGAGGCAATCAGGAAAATTTGAACAGTTATTGACTATTTGGCAATTTTAAAGAATTATTTTGGGCAAGATGATAGGTTTTTCAAAAACCATCTTGTAGAGATATATACCAAAATATTTATGGATAAATGGTATTACATCTGGGATTTCTGGGATTTTCTTCAAAATGATCTAGCTGAGGGGTTGGTGGGGAGACAGAATAAATCACTCAGGGCAGCCTTGCATGGAGTCTATGGAGTTGCACGTAGCTGAGTAATGGGTACATGCAACTCTGTATGGGGTTTATTGCTCTCTACTGTGCTACAGATTTCAAATTTTCCATAATAACATTTTAAATTAGTAATCTAAGAACAAAAGAGTAAGGGCAGAAAAAAATACCCAAAAGAAAAAAATCCAAATAGTAACAAAAGTTATACTTCCATTTTCTATTATGAAGAGTAAGATGACTAAACTCAATGCCTCAAAAGGAAATGTTGCCTGTGGGGCATCCTCCAGGTCATCACGTACTCTCAGTTTCTGTACTTGGAACCCATTCTTGTTTTATTCTTTGCAGAGAGAGCTTCGTGAACAGAGAATCCACGCTGTGAGAGAATGCTTACTGTGGGCGTGCATGGAACCCGGCAGGCATTGGACAACTGTTCATGCAGTGAAAAATACTCAGAATGGAAGAAAGAGAGGCAAGCTGACAAACAACAGACATCCTTTAGTCCCTGCTGCTGTGCTCCCAGTTCTTGTATGCAATACCCAAGCCTCCCTTACCCTTGAGTTCTTATCTTGGCCCTCACCCTTGAGTTCTTATCTTTTCCCTTGGAGGGAAACATCCAGTTAAGCTGCCTTTTACAAGGATTTCTTTTATCCATGTCTTTAATAAGTTGTGTGGACAACGGAAAGTGACCATGCCAAGTGAAAATTAAAACAACAATATCTTTTAATCTATAAAATTAGTGAATTAAAATATTGTGACAATCTTCAACGCTGGCAAAGGCAAGCTGATGTTGCTCATTAGAGCTGAAATTGGTACCACATTTCTAACAGTCAGTTTGGCCATATGTGGCAAGATCACTAATAGCAATCATGCTCTTTGGGGTAGTAATCCTTCTAGGAATTACGAAGAGCAATATCAGCAACAGGTACAAAATACATATACTATATGAAAGAGATTTGTTAACAGTAAGTTAAGTAAATTATGCTCCACTCATATGATCTACTATGTCATTAAAATGATGCTTATTAAGAATATTAAATAAAATAGAAAATTTCTGTGATAAAGAAGACAACCCTGTACACACACTATAATCCTGACCATATAATCCAAATATATTTATTTATTGAAAGTAACTGCACCAAATATTTAAACATTGTTGCTTTGGGCAGGTGGATCACGAATAATTTTTATTTTCTTTCTGTACAGTATACAACGATTTCCCATTTTTCTGCAATAATAAGAACCCTGTTTCATATGTTCTTCTAATATATCTTCACCATGCAAAATTGGCCAAATTTCTTAGTTACCTAATGACAGAAACAAAACAACAGTCTTAGATGCACTCAAAATAGGTGCTATAGCTTGTGGATATATATATATATAATTTTACTTGGCTTAATTAAAAATATAGTTTAATAATACCTCCATCTCAGGGTCATTTAAAACATAAATGAGATATTAACCTTCATATGCCTTTACATTCATAGTTTCCTTTGAATGTAAAATGTTGAGAAGTCTTGAGTGAGATGTCAAACCTGAACATGCATTGTAATCTATGAAATGTTGTAAAAATGGTAGCCTCTATGATGACTTATTTAAATGGGTACTTCAAAGAAAGCATTTGAGCTTTGATACCTTATTGCTCTTCTACACTCTAGGTGGCTCTTACATAATGAAACTAATAGTTATGCACGAAAGGACCCTGTCTGTATGAGGTCAGTATCCTACGAAAGCCACCCTGATTTCCCTCTTGAGTTTCTTGGAGTTATCTGCCTCTTCCCAGAGGGAACCCCTGACTTTGCTGTAGGCACAGCATGATATTATTGCTCTCAGACAGGATGAGTACTCATTTTTCCCAGGTCTTATAAGGTCAGCTTTAGCTTTCACCACCCTCTGAACATGGCACCTTATTTGGTCACCACCATTCCAGTAGTTCTACTACAGCATAGAGGAAGAAATGTGTCTTCCTAGCACAAAAAATAAATTCCAGAACAACTCTCTGCTTAATTAAAATGCAGGCTGCTTTTGGCCAGCTTTTTTTTTTTTTCTTTTTTTCTTTTTTTTTGGCCAGCAATTTGTCAAGAGGCAGTTTGAAAGAAATGCTGGCAAAGACTAGAAATGCTGGCAGAGACTAGATTCTGAGCTGAGTTCAATGACTAGATTAGTCATTTACATGGGTTCAACCACTTGTCCTTATCATGCTTCAGTATGACCACTTATAAAATGTTATCATTACATCTGTCGGGCTGCTGTGACAGTTTCAACGAGCTAACTTGTATATCCAAAGCATCTAAGAAGTCACATATTAGCTTAGAGGTCATATACACTCCAATGTTCTCTTCAATTTAGGAAATTTCTTTAGCATCTGAAAATTTCCAAGGTCAAAATCTTCACACTCTGTTTTGAGAGGCAGTCTGTGGTGTTGTTAAAAATAGTTGCTGGAAAGTCCTTTATCATATTGTGCAGAAATCTGCCTTCCTAGAAAAACCCTGTCGTAGCATTGCGATGTAATTGTTTTTCCTCTCTAGTTGGTATTTCCTTGTCAACTGAATATTCCTATTTTCTCTCTTTGCTCCCAACTTCCATCTTCCTCTGTGTCCTGTCATCCTTTCTTTTTCAGGCAAGTAACTAAAGTTTCCAGTGTAGTATATGATCATAAGCGTTGGCTCTAAAATCTGCCAGCATTTCTAGTCTAAAATCTTGCCTTTATTATTTACTAGCTGGGCCATCTTGGGCAATTTACTTAATATCTCCATAATTTATTTTCCATATCTGTAAATTGGGATGATTATAGTGTTACCTGTTTCATAAAGTTTTTGTACTGTTTCACAAGCATGTGAATAATCTATATAAAACACATCATAAGACTTGGCATAGAGAGTACATTTGATAAATGCTTATTGTTGATGAGAGTGATAAAGATAGTATGGTTTCAATACCTTCCTCAGAGGGCCAGGATATTTGGACACTGTAGTTCATCAATGACCTTCATAAATTATAATGCCACAACTAGAGTCATAAAAATGTTATAATCAGGGAAGCTCAAAGTACAGTGGGATATATACCACTTGATTTGAATATTAGCTATCTGAAATTGAGCAAGGTATTTGACCTCTCTAAGCCTACATTGATAAAATGGGGATAATGGTAATAACGTTAACTACTTGTAAGGTACAAACTACATTCAAATCACCATTCTCAGCACTAAATTTTAAAATACTTAGAATTGTCTTGTCAAGAAGTAAACACTCTATTATCATGTAGAAGTTCTGGGAGGTTCAGGATAGAGATGGCTGCCTCTAGGGTGACTTTTTTCTCATGGGCACAGTACCTGAGGTTACCCTGCCCGTGAGGAATCCCAAAGGCTCTGACCACAGCTCTGTTTGGCTCCACCACCACACACTTTTTAACAGGAAGGAGGTAAAGGGAAGGAGAAGAGGGTCAGGGAAGCACTGGAGGGAAAGGGAAAGAGGAAGGGGCAGTGGGAGTGGAACAGAAGAAAACATACCAGGTGGGTGGGTGGTTGCTCTCAGGAGGGAGAAGAGGGAAAACCACCGACTTAAGAAGGGGCAGCTCTTCTTTTCCTTTCTCCATGACCAGGCTATTTGTAAGGGTCTCTAGTCAATTATTACGATTTATATGAAAAGAAAATGTATGTGAAAAAGCGTCCTACAAAATTCACACTGTCACTTGCATATAGAGAGGCAATGGTATGGAGAACAAAGGATGTGAACTTTGGTATCAACACATTTTCCTTTTGTATAGTCACATTTTCATGACACCCATCAGGAAACCTCTCCATTTGAGTACCAGGTTCAGCTGAGCCTCTGCCAAGTGTGGCCTTTAATTTGTTTGGCTAGAATCCTCTTAAAAATTATTTTTGCCGCTGATTTGTGAATTCTTTAATGCTGCCAGAAGAGTGGAAGGAACTCTGGTAGGGTGTCGGGGGATATAGTTCCACTTCCTCCTGGTACTTACAGAAATCTGGAGGGTTGAAAAAAGTTCTCTTCACTGGGAATGTTAAACCTCAAGCCTTCTTCTTGAATCTAGATAAATGCTTTTACAAATATTTTGCTGTTTAAAATTTACTAATACAACAGAGTACATAAGTGCTCTGAATTTTGGAAGTTCATCTATCCCAAACCAATGGTTCTTAATCTGGTTTTTAAATGCTCTCCAAGTATTTCTCAATCTATTGACAGACTTGCACCATCTTGTCCCTTCTATGCATCCGTAGAGTCCCTGGCCATAAAGGTTAGCGTTAGACGCCATGAATAATAAGAGCTGATACTGTGACAGCTGCAGGGAGAACTAAAGAGAAGCCATTATTTGTGTATGTGTGTAAACACTATGCAGGCCCGAGAGCTTCTGGAGAAAGGAGACCTGTAGTTCACCAGTGGGTCTCAGGCTTTTTCTAAATCACCCACATTGGAGCAAAGCAGCTGCCCTCTTTAGTGGTAGTTTCTAGAGATTCTTGCATTTCCTGATTTCTGGAACAGGAGCAGCAGCTTTTTCTGGTCTCTTTTCTCTCTCAGCCCTTTCAATGCTGTTGCAGCCTCTGATTCCCTACACTAGACCTCTTTCCTGTTTGAAATACCTGGAGTGGTTTCAGTTTTCTCATGACATCCAGATTGATGCACCAACTCTGGCTGCACTATAGAATTGCCTGGGAAGCTTTTGCAAAATAGTGACACGTGGTTCTCACTTCTGGGAATACCATATAGGTGTCTATATTTTTTATTGCTCTCCAGATATTTTCAATGGGCATCCCAGGATGAAAACCATTTTCTCAATTGCAAATTTGAATTTTCAACCTCAGGCTTTGGTATCTTTTCTCTCAGACCCCTATCTCATTGTCACTTCAAATCAGGTTTACCAAGTCACAGAACTCACTTTATTTCTTGCCCTCAATATGTTTTCTCAACATATTGAGAAGAGGCCAGCAAGCAATTTCCAATGTAAAAACCCTAGATTTGCAGACATACTTTCCTTCAGACAACTAGCCTAAGCCAGAATCCAACTGATATATCGCAGTCCCCAGCATTTCCTTTCTCTACTGTGGTCATAGAAATAATATTATAAATGGAGAATACATTCTTTAGATGGATTTATGCTGTGATGTAAATAATTTATCAGCGATATAGGTTTTACCATTTAGTCTGGTGATCAAACCAACATTTAGAGTATTATTTTCTATGGAAAAATATTCTTCAAAAGAGCAAACACCTGAATTGTGGACTGCCCATCTGAAGTCAATAAAAATTCCTAAAGTTGCAGATTGAGGCCTGTATTCTCTTCAGAGTTTTAATAGAATGTTTTAAATTTAACATATTTTAATTGTCTTCAATGTCAAAATAAGCTTTCCTTGGGTTTTTAGAGAAATATCTAAATAATACCAGGGTTACATTCAACTATACATATAATTATTCATTTAATAAGTATTATTAGAGTGGCTATTGCATACCAAGTATTGGGCTTGTCACTGAGAATACAGCAATAACTCTGATGTGGAATTTGAGGCAGAGTCAGTAAGTATTGACCTCAGTTCACAGTGGAAAGTACCCTAAAATGCCAAAAATAATTTTTAAACATCTTTTAAAAATTCATGGATGAGTTAAAATAAGTATAAAGTCTTAGTAGAAAAGAATAATTTAGTAATACATAAATCAAGAACGGTAAGCTAGTAAGTGAGTACTAAAAGCAGAGGCAGCTCTGAGGTTATTCATCAATGCTGGAGACTTAGATCTTTCCTGTTAACAGACCCATATACACAGGACAACAGGGACAAAGCCTGGGCCCCATATAAAGTGTAAAGTCAGATTGGACTCAACCACACTAATATGGTTTAGCTGTGTCCCCATTCAACACTCATCTTGAACTGTAATCCCCACAATCCCCATGTGTCATGGGAGGAACTCAGTGGGAGGTAATTGAATCATGGGGGCGATTTCCCCCATGCTGTTCCCATGATAGTGAGTGAGTTCTCACAAGATCTGATGGTTTTATAAGCAACTGGCATTTCCCCTACTGGGTCCTCATTCTCTCTCCTGCCACCCTGTGAAGAGATGCCTTCCGCCACGATTGTAAGTCTCCTGAGGCCTCCCCAGCCATGCGGAACTGTGAGTCAAACTTCTTTCCTTTATAAATTAACCAGTCTTGGGTATTTCTTCATAGCAGTATGAGAACAGACTAATACACACACAAAGCTACAACCTAAGACAAGGAAAACACTCGGGAAAAAAATCCACTCCAGCGAAAGACACAGTCTACTTACTTGTCCTAGTTTTAGCTTTGGGTGGAAAAGAAAAAATATATTCTCCCCACAAAAATTCATAATCATAAGACCACCTTGTCAGAGTTTGGACAAAGGAATCTATACTATCACTGGGTCTCATAAAATCCCATGTTGAAAATTTAGTTTGAAATGGCCCAGAGTTTCTGGGTATCTGGCAGAAGGTAACTGGCAAAAGCAAATGTCAATGTAAATATACATATATAAAATAATGTAATATATTAAAAGGAAATGATCTTCAAAAATGAATAGGCATTTTGAAAAATAACCAAAAAGTTACTTTTGGAAAATTGTATTTTTGAAAGTGAAAAATATACTAATAGAACTAGAAAGAGAAAATAAAAATTGGTGAACCATATAATAGACATGAAAACAATTGCTCAGAGTGCAACACAAAAACTAAATAAGAGCACACTGTTCAAGCTTCTTAGCACTTTACACATATTTCATCTTGCAATCCTTACAACAATCCTATGAAGTAGATACTATTGCTTCCTCCACTTTAGAACTGAGTGAACCGAGGCACAGAAAGCTTAAGAAACTTGCTCAAATTTATATGCCTACTAAGAGTTAAAGGCATCATTTCAGCCTAGAGAGTTTGGACTCAGTTCTGTTTCTTAGCAACTATGCTATGTTCCTGTAAGAAAATTGAAAATTACAAAAAGGAAGTCACATGGAGGTTACATTTGTTCCAGAGTAGAAGATAAAGAAAGCAAAGTAAAGGCAATTTTTTCGAGAGATAATAGCTGAGAAATTTCCAGAGTTGATGAAAAACATCAATCATCAGATTCAGTAAGGTCAAAAGTTTTTAAGCAGGGTGAATAAAAAGAAATCATACTTAGACACAGCATAGTGAAACCACATAATACTAAGGAAAAAGAAGCTGATATTAAAGGCAGCCAGTTAGAGAAGACAGACCACTGAAAAAAATCCTCTACACAGTCAAGTGGCTTCTTAAAAGTGGCAGTGGAAGCAGGAAGACAGTTGACTATTATCTTTAAAAAATGAGTGAAAATAATAATCAACCTACAATGTGAACCCAGTAAAATTGTTTCAAGAATGTGAGCAAAATAAAGACCTTTTATACAAATGAAAATTGAAAGATAATACTACCAGTTTACCCTTACTAAAGGTACACATGGAGGACACATTTGAAAAAGAATGAAAGTTATACAAGAAGGAAAATCAAATAACAAACGAAGAAATGTTATACTCCAAAACACTGTAAATATATGGGTAAACATATTTTGTATGAATCAATAATATCTAACTTATCAGTTTAAAATATAAGAAAATACTAAAATACCAGGCAACAATATTATATGACTTCGGGGGTATTTTCTGTCTATGTGTTCTGAGACGTGTATTGTTTGAGAAGAAAGTGAGATTATTTAACTTCAGTTTTCTTAAGTTAATGTGAAAATTTGTATTTGACAGCAATAAAAGAGTAAAAATAGAGTGTATATCTTCTGAACTAGTAAAGGTAAAAAATGAAGTAAAGAAGAAAAAAGCTTACTTAAGAAGAAAGAAATGAAGGAAGGAGAGGAAGGAATAAAAAAAGAAGGGAAGGAGGGAGGAAAGGAGGGAAAAGAGAGGAAGAAAGGAGAAAATATAAAACCTACAAAAATATAGACAAATAGTAAACAAAAAATTAAAAGGCAGAAATAGATGTACATATTATCAATAGATAACTTGTGTACCAAACTCTACAGTTAAAAATAAGATTTTTAAAATCAGACTTTGTGTCTAAAAATTGCTTTAGAAGGCCATTATTTAGACATGTTTTAAATAAGATGACTTGGAAAGTTTTGAAAGAAAAAAAATCTTATAAAGTTATGTCTGACAAACACAAACCAAACAAGAAAGAAATTGATATGTCTATGTCATTATTACGAAACAAGCCTTAAACCATGTAGGTTGCTGCAACAGAAATAAGTACAGCCTGTTAAAAGGGAAAAGGGAAGAGCTCCTTATTCTTCTCAGAAAGATTAGGAAAGCACTGAAGTAAGTTTGAGAGGCAAAAAGAAAATAAACATTTACCTAATGTTTTTTGAGCAGCTGCTGAATCCTAACCTGAACCTAGGAGATTTATTTGCATTCTCTCCATTTAATCCTCATGACAACTCCACAATATGAATTATTAGCTCCAGGATAAGCAACTTTTCTAAAGGCTTATGTGTGGTTGTGCAGAAAATTAAATCCAATTCTGTTGAACGAGAAAACTCTCCACATGAAAACTCAGAGCCTTAAGTATTTGTGTGTAGGGTTGACAGATAAAATGCAGGATACTCAGTTAAATTTGAAATTCGGGCAAACAACGAATGATTATTTTATATAAGTACCCCATGCAATATTTGGAACAAAGTTGTACTAAAAAAATATTTACCATTTATCTGAAATTCAAATTTTACTGGGAGTCCTATGTTTTCATTTTCTAAATCTGGCAAGTCTGCATAGGAAGTGAAATAGAACGGAGGACAGAATTGAGCTGAGATCTAGTGGTGCTTCTCAAAGGCCTTTCCTTGGGTCATGAAGCAAGTCTCCCTCCATTCCTCTCCCAACAACCCACTCGAACATTGAAGTGAGAAATATATGGATGACCATTTATCTATTATGATTTATATTTCCTTTTATTAATAGTTATTACTATTTTCATAAATGAATATACAGTGAGGTACTGGAGAAAGAAAGAGACTTAGGAAAAATAATCATACATTTTCTTCTACATTCCATTTGAAGCATTTGGAAGAATTTTCTTTGCCAAATCACGATGAATCGTAAGATGTATTGTCTCAAGGTTTGCAAATGGAACGACTAGGAGTATGTTCACTATAACAATGTCCTACCACAATGACATAGTTCCATGCACAAGGGGTATATGCTCACTTTTCAGCATAAGCTAAGGATGCAAATCCTGTCTAGACTGGAAGAATAAAGCATCCACACTCAGGTGAATCAGACACCATTTCCTGGGGCAGGTGAGTTTACCAGGCTGGTGGTAGGAGAAAAATATAGGTTGGACTCTTCTAAAAGAGAATATTGTTTAGTGGCAATATTAAAGTTTTGAAGATTTGAAGATCTGGCTTCAAATTTCATCTTACATATATAATATACTTGTGATATTTTTGGGATATCTTTCATATTTATCCACAGAAATATGTAGAAGCTGGGTATATGGTATAAATGAATGTAAACATTATATGACTAGGAGATTGTTTTAATTAATTTGCATGAAAAATATAATTGTGTGTTTTTTGACTATAAACATAAAATCATAAGAAGGTACCTGTACCGTTACATGTTACCTATACATGTTTGTATTTGTTTTCTATATTCAGAGAATAGGAGATTTTAGTTGAAAATTCCTTTTGACTGAGATCAGTGGCCTAGCATGTGGTAGGAGAGGTTTAGAGTAAATCTCTCTCATGATATGCCTTACCTCATCTTTCTACCGTCAAGCTACAGTGGAGACAATCTGACACGGTGGTGGTAGATGATCTTGGTTTTCAGGTGGCGTTATTATGCTACACTTTGCTGAAAGAGGAATATATAAAAAGGAAATTAGCATGCTGAGGCTCAATATGCAATGCCCTCCAACACTATGGTACTGAATTCTAATTTCCACATTTAGCCTTTAATTCTAAGTTTTCAAAAAATTTAAATGTAACAAAATACACTCTGCACTAAATTCAATCTGATCACATCATTTTAGTTTGATGATTCAGAAGATGATCCAAAGATCTTATGCCCCAGAGCACCAATTGAATAATTTATTAAAATTGAGGGATAGGGTATAGTGGGAAAAGTGTGAGTTTCAGCACTAGTTCTACCACAATATCTGGATGACCGAGGACAAATTGTTCAGCATCTCTGAGCCTCAGTTTAGCAAACAAGAGTTATCCTTTAAGGAATAATGAAAGGAAGGGCCAAGCATGGTGCCTGATAGACTGAAGGACAGAAAAACTATTCAATAAACACTTTGGCCTCACAAGATCTGGTTGTCACTATACAGATGGAAAAAGCAAATGGCATGAGGCACCATGCTGATTCTCTATTGTGTTTGGAAATAAGCATTTTTAAAAATTATAAATAAATTAATAAATCCCTGAAAAACCAAAACCTCACAAAGCGTCTATTTGTTCATATTTATTTTATATTTATTACACATATTTACTTATTCAAAGCAACTTTAAATGTGTTAAACACATTTTTAAAAACCCAAGTTCATTTGGGATCTTTGTTTACTTATCATCTAGATAAAAAGTTTGCAAACTAAAGCCAAAGGGCCCAATTCCACCTGCCACCTGATTTTATAAATAAAGTTTTATTGGAGCATAACTACACCTATTTGTTTACATATGATCTATGGCCACTCTTTCACTACATTGCCAGTTGGGTAGTCCTACTAGAAACTTTATGGCCCACAGAACCAAAAATATTTACTATCTGATTCTTCATAGGAAAAAAATTGCCAATCCCTGATTCTAGATCAAAGTATGTTTTCTATTGTAAGTAAAGTCAAAGGCAGGCCATTTCAACAGACAGGCAGGAATTCATTCGCATGCTCTAATGGTGCCCAAAGCACAGCTCAATAAGGTGACAGCACACCAGACTGGGAGTTTTGGTGGTTAAAAGTCAGATAGATCTGGCTTCAAATCCCACCTTATGTAGATAATATACATGTGAGATTCTCAGAAGGATCGAAGTTTATCTTGACGTAGGATACAGAAACTGCTCAACAAATGTTCAGCGTCTCAACACTTCTCCACCTTCCACAATTCAAATATATATCAGCTTTGCTCCTACATTCTCTTTTATTTCAGATGTGAGAAAGAAAAAAAGAGAGCAGCTCAAGTAAGATCACTCTAAGGCCATGACAAAGTGGTACAAAACAAGTCTACTGCACACTTTTGTCTAAGCACAGACAAAAACAAGGTCATTGGGCCACTCATAAAATACCAAACACCCCCTTTTCTGGTTAAAATTAGTGACTGACATTTCTTTACGTAACCATAAATTTGTCCCTGCCTTCTGACAGCAAACAGCATCCAATACATAGCAAATCCCCACATTCCCTAATCACCCAACCAAAACCCAAATCCTTCCATAGATTGTTTCTAACACTCTCTTGCTGAGTTGCCCCAAGATTCCCCATGGGGTGTGTTTCCCCTCCCTACAATGAGTCATAGGCCCTACACACACGTTCTCGTGGCCTTTGGCTGAAAGTCGTTGATTGATGGAATAGTGAGATAGGATAGTTTGGTTTCATTTATAGATGTTATAAAAACTAAAAACTGTACAATGGTGGTAGTGGGGAAGAAGGGTAATAATTTTGAATAATACTCTGTCCTAGGCATTTTTCACACATTATTACTTTTGATCCTCACAATTTTCATTTGAGTTAGATATCACTGTCTTCCTTTTACTTACACAAGAATCTGAGGCTTGTTGAAGCTGACCAAGGCCATGCATCTGGAATATGGCAGATTAGCTTGTTTCTTTAAAGTACACAATAGCAGACAGAATCATCACTGTTTTTATAAAGAAAACCTAGGAAATAAGGAATAAAATTACTAGCCTGTATATCCCCCTGTGGCATAAACCTCCTGTATGTATCCCATGCTGCCAGGCATGGTGGCCAGGATGCACAGGTTGTCTCTGAATATTCCTCCCTCTCTTAAACGTAAGCCCTCAGAGCAGCTGTTAGTTATGTCCTTGGTATTGGCACTTACTATACAAGATTAGGATACAAGATGAGAGATAACCGGGCTCCTAACCTCTAGCCTTCATAATCACCTAAAGAGATGAATCAAATCCCTGGTGCCCAGAGCCTCTTCTCAGACCACTGGATTAGAATTTGTGGAGAGACCTTGAAACTGGTGCTGATAAGTGGTTCAGGTGATTCTGAAACAAACTGCCTTTGAGAATCACTGCCTTAATGTGCCTGAGTGTCAATTTCTTTGTTGTTTATCCAAATGCCATCTGTACACTGAGACTCAGTGAAGAGTCAACCTTCTGATCTCTCCACCTTCACTGACCTCCCTCCTTCCTAAACCACCTCAGCGTTCAGGGTCCACATCCATAACTCATGCCTGAGCATGGAGGCTGCTGAGACACACTTAGACCTTGAAGTCAAAATTCACTCTCCTGACTGGCTAGGTGACCTTGAGCCTTGACTTTTCCATTTGCATTATAAGGCTTTAAAGTTTTTAAAATAAACTTTAATGGCATTAGGACATATTCTAGAAAACTAGCTACAAAACTAACTACCCACTCAGTCATTTGGTTAGTGATATGTACTCAATGTTCTTTTTCCATTTATGCTAACAAAGATTATCTAATCACTCTGTTTTTCTGCAAATGTCTCCAAATTGGCCTGTTTTAGATCTGTTCCCGTGAAGAAAATTTGACACTTAACTTGTAATTTCTCCTAATTAAATATCTGGGGAAAAAACAGTAAAATAAGAATTATTACTTCTACCTCCTCTTTATAAATCATAAAGCATTTTACAAGTATAGAATTTCAGAAAGTCTTCTGATCTTGGCATTAGTTTTACATATATAAATTGTGTCCTTCTAACTAATTATAGCCTCCTGGAATGCATGGGTTATAAAAATATCTTTGAATTTCCCTCTTTGAATTTCTCTCTCTCTCACTCTCTATCTATCTATGGTATTATAAAGAGTAAATTAGGTAAAATAATTTCTATTTTACTATTAAAATTTTTTCCAGAAAACTCAATTAAGGAAGCCTATATATGTTTGTGTCAAATTTACTGCATCTGAAATGAGTATGAAGGGTGACTGGGAGAGGAGAGAGAGAGTAGGCATCAAATTAATGTGACAATTGTTTAACTTCTTAAAAAATTATTGCATCTCATATCTAAATCTCTAAGCAAGGCCATCACATAGCATAAAGACTGGATCCTGTTCTACAAGGAGATTACAACCAAATAATAAGATTAAACCTAAACTAAAATTATCTTTGTAAGGCAGCATATGATGTGTTATATGAGTGCCATTATACTAAATGACATAGAGAAATGAGAATTATTCCATATGTGCACATCAGTGGTCCTTGTACTGGGTCGAATGACAAGTTGCACTTAGGAAAATGAGGTGGTTGAATGCCAGGCATAGATCATAACATTCCAAAGAAGGGAACAGACAATATATGTTTTCAGGAGCAACAGGTGGAGGATAGTGGGAAGTAATGCATGAAAAGCACATAGCAGAGTACTCTTAGACAAGATTCCAATATGGATGCTCCTCAATTTTCAACGGGGTTTTGTCTTTATAAACTCACTGTAAGTTGAAAATACCATTAAGTTGAAAGTGTATTTAACATATGTAACCTACCAAACATCATAGCTTAACCTCAACTACTTTAAACATGCTTAGAACACTTACATTAGCCTACAGTTGGGCAAAACCATCTAACACAAAGCTATTTTATAATAACATTATTATAAATGATTTTTAAGCAAAAGTCAAGATTCAGAGTCTGTTTTCTACTGAGTGAGTATTGCTTTCACACTATTATAAATTGCAAACTTATAAGTCAATCATTGTTTAAATGGGGGATTGTCTGTACTTTCAAACCAGAGGTGGCTGGAGGCCAAGGTATATGGGTAACTTATTTTTTCCTGTGACTCCAAGAACAGATGCAAGAATTTATGTTTAAGCAAAAGAACAAATACTATATGCTTTCACTTATACAAGGGACCTAAAATTGTCAAATTTATAGAGACTGAAAGTAGAATAGAGATAACCAGGGGATAACCGCCACACAGTGACAACATGACATGTTGGCTTGTCAATATACATTTTTTAATTCAAACACTATGGAAGTGTTTAAAGAGAAAGGATAGCTGAGTGACAGAAAGATGGCTAACTAGAAGCCCCTAGCACATGTCCTCACCACAAAGACAGACAAAACAATGAATACATAACTACATTTTAATAAAAATAGCTAGAGCAGAGTGGCAGAGTTCCTTAAAGAAGTAACAGAAACCTGAATGAACACAGAAACTTAGGATACCCACATAGAGAACAGAAGGAAACACAGGGACTCCTACATTCCATCCGCCAGCCAGAATCAGCTGGGAGCGAGGAGGAATTTCTCCCATTGTCAGAAAGGTGAGCAAGAGAACCCTAGCCTACCTCATCCACACTTTGAACATCTACAGACCTTGCCAGTGGGTCTCTACTGTCCTCACAGGCATTAAGTCGAGCTGAGGGAGCTGCCTGGAGTCCACACAGCTGTGCTCCTAGCAAAGGAGTGGACACAGTGTCCCACCCCCAGTGGCCTGCATGGCTACTGTTATGCCATTTCGGAACTGGAACTATGTTAGAGTGTGTCTTGCTCCAGGGGCATGGAGCTATTGGGGCCCCTTCATCCCTGAAGTTAAGCTGCCATGGAACCACCCCCATTCTGTGGCCTGATATCCACAAGCTGAGCTGTGAGCAACTGTTACACCCTTCCCTGGAGGCCAAGTGACTGTAAACCACTCTACCTGCTCCTCCTTCTGCCCCCTCGTCTGGAGCTAAAGCTGAAGCTGTGCAATCCCCGCTGGGGAAACCTTGCTTTGGCAGAACAGCTCCATATACATCTCGCAGTACTGGCTGTGCCCTGCCTTCAGGGCCCTAAGCTGACGCTGCACACTGCCTGCTGGGAAAATGGTGCCTTAGCGGAATTCCTTTATCTACCCTTCCCAGTCACTGAGCTCTACCCTTAGGGTAGAGCTGTAGTTTGGATACTTGACCCTCTAAGCCTAATGTTGAAATTTGATCCCCAATGTTGGAATCCAGGCCAAACAGGAAGTGCTAAGGTTATGGGGGTGGATCCCTCATGAATGGCTTGGTGCTGTCCTCATGGTAATAAGTGAATTCTTGCTCTATTAATTCCCATGAGAATTTCCCTGAGAGTTGGTTGTTAAAAAGAGCCTGGCACCTTCCCCATCTCTCTTGCTTCCTCTCTTGCCATGTGATCTGCACATCTGCCATGTTTCTTGTACAGGCTGCAGAACCATGAGCTAAATAAACCAATCTTCTTTATAAACTACCCAGCCTCAATATTCCTTCACTGCAACACAAATGGACTAAGACAGGGCCTGAGCTGGAGCTGCATGCTCCCTGATAGGAAAACAGTTCTTCAGCAGAACAGCTCCATCTACCTCTCCAGTTGTTGCTGCACCCTGCCCCCCGGGGCCTGAGCTCAAGTTGCACAATCTTTCCTGAGGAAATGGCGCCTTGGTGGAGTTGCTTAATCTACTTCTCCCGGTTGCTGCTGCACCCTGCCCTGAGGGGCCTAAGCCAAGGCTGTGCACTGCCTCCCAAGGAAAAAGTGCCCTGGCAGAGCTGCTCCAAAACCCCTCCCAGTCGCTGCTGCACCTGTCCCACAGAACCAATACTGAAGTTGCACACTGCCTCTCATCCCTTCTGATTACTACTGGGCCCTGACACAGGTTTCAGAGCTGAAACAATGCCAGACATCCCAGGAAAATAGTGCCTTGGCTGCCCAGGATAGTCATACCTCACCAAAGTCTAAATCGAAGCAACAACCTGCCTCCCAGGAAATGGTGCCTTGACTGTCTGAAGTGGTCATACACTGCAGTACCTAAGCCGAAACAGTGTCCTATATCCCAAGGAAATGGTGCCTGGGTCATCTAGACCAGTCTTGCCCTCCAGGACTGGCTGAAGTGGCACATTGCCCTTGGGAACTCTGTGTCTTTACAGACTTCAAGCTAAGAAGCTGCACATCTAAGGCTGAATTGACAAGATACCCTATATCCAAGAAAAACAGCTGAGACACCCCATCCTACAGGCAAAATAACTCTAGTATTCTGCTTCCCTGGAGTTGGACTAGCCCGCTAGAGTTTGAACTACTGAGATACCTCTCTTCTGAGGAAGTAGAGTCATTGGTGTGCTGCTTCATGTTCCCACAGGGCCCTAACAGCTGTGCCCCACCATTCTGGGATACTTGCTGCCACTGTACCTGCTCTCACAGAGTCTGGGATGCTGCTAAGCCCCACCATCCCAGGGTCTAGACTCACCACTAGGAGGTGCTTCATCCCCTTTGTCCCAAGTTGCCACTGAGGCCTATTGGCTCAGTTTACAGAAATACAGCCATACCTGACTCCTCTAGACCATATAGCTAAGACAATCATAAGCAAAAAGAACAAAGGTGGCGGCATCAAGCTACCTGACTTCAAACTATACTACAAGGCTACAGTAACCAAAACAGCATGGTACTGGTACCAAAACAGATATATAGACCAATGGAACAGAACAGAGGCCTCAGAAATAATGCCACACATGTACAACCATCTGATCTTTGACAAACCTAACAAAAACAAGCAATGAGGAAAGGATTCCCTATTTAATAAATGGTGTAGGGAAAACTGGCTAGCCATATGCAGAAAACTGAAACTGGACCCCTTCCTTACACCTTATACAAAAATTAACTTTTGTATAAGACAGATTGAAGACATAAATGTAAAACCTAAAACCATAAAAACCCTAGAAGAAAACCTAGGCAATACCATTCAGGACATAGGCGTGGGCAAAGGCTTCATGACTAAACACCAAAAGCAATGGCAACAAAAGCCAGAATTGACAAATGGGATCTAATTAAACTAAAGAGCTTCTGCACAGCAAAAAATGAATAAATAAAAAATAAAAAAATAATAATAATTTTGCAATCTATCCATCTGACAAAGGGCTTATATCCAGAATCTACAAGGAACTCAAACAAATTTACAAGAAAAAGACAACCCCATCAAAAAGTGGGCAAAGGATACGAACAGACACTTCTCAAAAGAAGACATTTATGTGGCCAACAAACATATGAAAAAAAGCTCATCATCATGGGTCATTAGAGAAATGCAAATCAAAACCATAATGAGATACCATCCCACGCCAGTTAGAATAGTGATCATTAGAAAGCCAGGAAACAACAGATGCTGGAGAGGATGGTGAGAAATAGGTACGCTTTTACACTGTTGGTAGGAGTGTAAATTATTTCAACCATTGTAGAAGACAGTATGGTGATTCCTCAAGGATCTAGAACCAGAAATACCATTTGACTCAGCAATCTTATTACTGGGTATACACCCAAAGGATTATAAGTCATTCTACTATAAAGACACATGCACACGCATATTTATTGCAGCACTATTCACAATAGCAAAGACTTAGATCCAACCCAAATGCCCATAAATGGTAGAATGGATAAAGAAAATGTGGCACATATACACCATGGAATACTATGCAGCCATAAAAAAGGAGGAGTTCATGTTTTTTGCAGGGACATGGATGAAGCTGGAAGCCATCATTCTCAGCAAACTAACACAGGAACACAAAACCAAACACTGCACGTTCTCACTCATAAGTGGGAGTTGAACAACGAGAACACATGGACACAGGGAGGGGAACATCACACACTGGGGGCTGTTGGGGGATGGGGAGCTGGGGGAGGGATAGCATTAGGAGAAATACCTAATGTACATAACGGGTTGATGGGTGCAGCAAACCACCATGGCACGTGTATACCTATGTAACAAACCTGCATGTTCTGCACATGTATCCCAGAACTTAAGATGTAATTAAAAAAAGAAAAGAAAGAAAAACAGCATACAATTCAGCCCACCAAAAAAACAAAACAAAACAAAAAAAATCAAAGACAGTGAGAATTCTTAAAACAGCAATAAAAAACATAAAGTCACTCTAAAGGAATCCCCATTAGATTAACAGCACATTTCTTAAGAGAAAGCTAACAGGCCAAGAGAGAATGGGATGATATATTCAAAATGTTAAAGGGGGAAAAAAATACTCCACTCGAGACTACACCCAGAAAAGGTATCTTTCAGAAATGAGAGATAAAAACATCTTTCCCAGACAAACAAAAACTAAGGGAATTTATTACCACTCACCAGCCTTACCAAAACATGCTCAAGGGAGTCCTACATCTAGAAGCAAAATGACAATCATCATGAAAACATGCAAAAGTATAAAACTAACTGGTAGAGCAGATACACAAAGGAGAAACAGAAAATAATCAAACTTTATATTACAGAAAATCATTAAACCACAATAATAAACAATAAGAGAGGAAGAAAAGAACAAAGAATATACAAAACTACAAGAAAACAATTAACGAAATAACAGGAGTAAGTCTTCACCTATAAATAATAACCTTGAATGTAAATGGATTAAATTCTCCACTTAAAAGATATAGACTGACTTGAACCAGGGAGGCAGAGGTTGCAGTGAGCCAAGATGGCGCCACGGCACTCCAGCCTGGGTGACAGAGTGAGACTCCATCTCAAAAAAACAAAGCAAAACAACAACAAAAAAAAACACAACAGCAACAACAACAACAACAACAACAACAACAAACAAAAAAAAGATACAGACTGGATAACTAGGTGAAAAAAAAGACCCAACTATATTCTGTTCACAATAAACTTACTTCACCTATAATAGTACAGATAGACTAGAAGTAAAGAGATGGAAAAAGACATTCCATGTAAAGAGAAACCAAAATTGAGCAGGAGTAACTATACTTAGGAAGATAAAAGAGATTTTAATCAAACCTCTAAAAAGATACAAACAAGGTCATCCTATAATGATAAAAAGGATCAATTCATAAAGAGAACATACCAGTTGTAAATATGTATGCCCCAACACCAGAGCACATAGATACATAAAACAAACGTTATCGAATCTAAAGGGAGAGATAGACTACAATACAGTAATCACAGGAGACTTCAACACTTTGTTCTCAGCATGGGCAGATGATATAGAGAGAAAATAAACAAAGAAATTTGGATTTAAGCTGCACTTTGGATGAAATAGACCTAACTGATATTTACAGAACATTTCATCTAGCAGCTACAGAATACGTTTTGTTTTTTTTTTTTTCATCAACACATGAAACATTCTTCAGGACAGGTTACATGTTAGGCCACAAAACAATCCTCAACACATTTAAAAGAACTGAAATAATATCAAATATATTTTCTTACCACGATGAAATAATCTAGAAATAAATAACAAGAGTGTATTAGGCTGTTCTTGTATTGCTATAAAAAATACCTGAGACTTGGTAATTTATAAGAAAAGAGGTTTCTTTGGCTCATGGCTCTGCAGGCTATACAGGAAGCACAGTGCCAGTATCTGCTTCTGGGGAGCCATCAGGAAGATTTTACTCATTGTGGAAGGTGAAGTGGGAGCAGGCACATCACACTGTAAAAACAGGAGAAAGGATGGGTGAAGTGCTACACACTTAAATGGGTGGATCTTGTGAAAACTCTCTCACTACCAGGTGGACAGCACCAAGCCGTGAGAGATCTGCTCCCATGACTCAAACACCTCCCACCAGGTCTCACGTCTAACACTAGGATTTACATCTCAACATGAGATTCAGAGGGGACATCCAAAGTATATTACAAGAGAAACGGTCAAAACTGTAAAAATGCATGGAAATTTAAAAAAAAAATGCTCCTGAATGACCAATTGGTCATGAAGAAATTAAGAAGGATATTTTAAAATGTCTTGAAATAAATGAAAATAGAAACCTAAATTCCAAAATGTATGGAGTACAGCAGAAGCAGTATTAAGAGAGAAGTTTATAACAATAATGGCTACATCAGAAAAGTAGAAAGATTTCAAATAAACAATGTAAACTGTATCACTAGGGACTAGAAAAACAAAAACAAAACAAACCCCAAATTAGTAGAAGGAAATAAATAATAACGATTAGAGCAGAAATAAATGAAATTGAAACTGAAAACAAAATACAAAAGAGAAATGAAATAAAAACTTATCTGAAAATATAAATGAAACTGACAAATGATTACCTAAACTAACCAAGAATAAAAGAGAAAATACCCAAATAAATAAAATCAGAAAGGAGAAGAGACTGTACAATTAATAGCACAGAAATTTAAAATAAAAAAAGAATCACTGAAGACTACCATGAACAACTGTACACCAACAAGATGGAAAACCTAGCAAAAATGGATAAATTCATGGATACGTATACCCTACCAAGACTGACTCAAGAAGAAACAGAAACTCTGAATAGACCAATTATTAATAATAAAACTAAATCCATAATTTTTAAAAAGTCTTCCATCAAAGAAAAGCCCAAGACCTCAAGACTTTGCTGCTGAATCCTACCAAACATTTAGAAAATAACTAATACTATTTCTTTTCAAACTCTTCCAGAAAATTTAAGGGGAGAAAATTCTTTTAAACTCATTCCTCAAGGCCAGCATTAACCTGATTCCAAAACCAGACAAGGATACAACCAAAAAAGAAAACTATAGGCCTATATCCCTGATGAGCACAGATGCAAAAATCCTCAACAAAATACTAGTAAATGGAATCTGGCAGCACATTAAAAAGATTATTCACCATGACCAAAAGGGATTTATCCTAAGGATAGAAGGATAGTTTGACATATGCAAATAGACAAATGTGATATATCAGATCAACAGAATGAAGGACAAAAACCATGTGATCATCTCAATAGATGCAGAAAAAGCATTTGATAAATTTCAACATACCTTCATAAGATTACCAGGGGCCTGAGAGAAGGAAAGAATGAGGATTAACTGTTTAATGAGTAAAGAGTTTTAGTCTGGGATGATGAAAAACTTCTGGAAATGAATTATAGTCCTGGTTGCACAACAAACTGAATGTATTTAAGCCACTAAGCTATATGGTAAAATATTTAAAATGGTAAATTTTATATACTTTACCACAAAAGAAAGGGAAAAGGAATTGTCTTTACAGCAGACTCTCCCTTTAGTCAAGAAAGGAAAATTCTGATAAGCCGTTTAGTGGCATGAATGGGAGATAAGCGCTACTGGTAGTTTCAGAGATGCTTCCGACCTCCATGGACCACATTTCTGTTCAATGGGCCTTCCTCTTGTCAGATGATTATGGCATGAACTTGTTTTTCACATCCCTAGCTGGGGCTTAACATACGGGGAGAAGAACCTGAACTTGTGGAAGTGAAGGCAAGGAGGAGAGAGGACTTCTGGCCAGGAAGGATGAGTGGGTCTCAGTAGCACGGCCTCAGGCCAGGGCTAAAATGAGTGATGGTCACCTCCAGGAAGGGAAGTGCTAATACTTCTGGAAGGCATTCTCTAACTGTGAATTTTGTATATCTTTTTACTACATTGTAATTTTTTTTTTTTCTGAGTCGGAGTTTCACTCTTGTTGCCCAGGCTGGAGTGCAGTGGTGCAATCTTGGCTCACCACAACCTCTGCCTCCTGGGTTCAAGTGATTCTCCTACCTCAGCCTCCTGAGTAGCTGGGATTACAGGTGTGTACCACCATGCTCGGCTAATTTTTATATTTTTAGTAGAGACGAGGTTTCACCATGTTGGCAAGGCTGATCTCGAACTCCTGACCTCAGGTGTACCACCATGCCCGGCTAATTTTTGTATTTTTAGTAGAGACAGGATTTCACCATGTTGGCCAGGCTGTTCTCGAACTCCTGACCTCAGATAATTCAACCACCTCCTAAAATACTGGGATTACAGGCATAAGCCACTGCGTCTGGCCTACTACATTGTAATTTTTTAAAGTTGACACCAAGCATTCAATATAGTTCATGGGCCAGCAAACTACATCCCGTGAGCTGGCCACTCATTTTTGTAAATACAGTTTTTATCTGATCACAGCCACACTTATTTATTTATGTCTGTGGCTGCATTCACACTACAACTATAAGTTGTATCGTTGCAACCTAGGTTGTTTGGCTCACAAAATCTAAAATATTTACTATCTGGTCCTTTAAGAAAAACCTATTTTGCCCCCAAAATAGGTTTGCCACAGATGTAAGTTTACTTGTCTTTGAGAGGAAATGAAAGGGGTCTTGACCACTTTTTGGAGTAAAGCCTTCCAGAGAAGTGCAGAGGTCATCTGAAAATAGAGCTCGGGGCAGCAGTTGAAGTGAGAGGAGTGGGTGCTACCAGTCTTGGATTTGTAGAACATGCAAGCACTGCCCAGGGAGTCTCAGAAATCCTCAGAGAGGGGACTAAGCTTCCTGCCACACCCAAGTGAGACCTTGGATCATAAGACATATTCGAGCTCCCATTCATGAAGGTTCTGGTCTTTGGATTACATCTGGGACTAATCTCAATCCTTAAGGAAATCCGGAAATATGTCCTCGGTAAAACTGCTAAATGTGTGAAGAAAATGGTGCTATTTAATATAGAGTGATTCTGCACAGGTTCACTGTATAATTGTATCCCAAAGCAAAGACTACATTGCTATTTCCTAACAGCTTCTGAGATGAGGGGATGACAAGAGCAGAGGTGAGAGGCACTTTTTTGAATAAGGATGTCTCAGGCATGATACCAACTATATACAAAGCTACTCAGGTTTTTCATTACCATTTCTTAAAATTTTAAATCTTATATTTCCCTGAGAAGTGAGTGAATCATATACTAGTTATTATAGATTGGATTTCTTTTAGTGGAATTGTTCCTGGAGTGTGAACAGAGCTATGATTTGATTGATCACAAGTTATTCCCCTGCCCCAGGTAGCTGTAGAAAATTCTCAGGAAACAGTGCACTGACTGACATCATCAATTGGGCAGGCAGTGGAGCGCAGTCTGAACTTTTTTATCAGGGAGCAGAGTAGTGCCCTAAGTTCTACCAGACTTGACTTTTGGATTTCCCAGAAGAGCTACCATTTATGCATGATGCTCCAGCTGATAATATCTTCTACCCAGTCTCAGGACACAAAGGGCTCAGATGCTGATGGCAATGCTTTTCATTAACAAAATTTCACTCTCCACTCATGCCATCCCAGAGAGTAGGTTACTAGCAACCTTGTAAGAAGTATTTCTCTCTCCTATGTTAATTAAATTTCACAAATTTCACTCTTTTTAAAAAGTGACTTAATCATCAGGAACTGCAATATTGAGTTGGCCAGTTATTTCGAAATCACAGTTACCTCCAAATTTGAAAAGAGAAGCCATCTTTGGACTGAGCAACTACCGCTTTTAGACCATCTGGAGTTCCAAGCCTTCAGTATCTATGGTACATAATCTCCATGATAATACCTTCATCATTTCATTCACTTATTCACTCATATAACCATTCCAAAGATGCTGAGTACTTACTAGGGGTCAAACACTGTTCTAAAATATAAAGGTAGCAAAGGCATAGTTCCTGACCTTAAGCAAATTATGTTTTTAAGAAACAGACTATGCTTAGATTAAGTTTGATTATGATTGTCATGAATAATAACATTGTCATTCAAAATAAGATGGGACAATAACAATTTTTGGAAAATACTTTGGTATAACGCATGAAGTAGCTTTGAAAACACTTTGCTGGGGGCGTGCCCAAGATGGCCAAATAGGAACAGCCCCAGCCTCCAGCTCCCAGGGTGAGTGACACAGAAGACAGGTGATTTCTGCATTTTCAACTTAAGTACCGGGTTCATCTCACTGGGGTGTGTTGGACAGTTGGTGCTGGTCCGCACATGCAGCCCGACCAGCGAGAGCTGAAGCAGGGCGAGGCATCGCCTCCCCTGGGAAGCACAAGGGGGAAGGGAATTCCTTTTCCCAGCCAAAGGAAATTGAGACACACAACACCTGGAAAATAGGGTAACTCTCACCCTCATACTGTGCTTTACCAAGGGTCTTAGCAAATGGCACACCAGGAGATTATATCCCACACCTGGCCCAGAGGGTCCCACACCCACAGAGCCTCCCTCATTGCTAGCATAGCAGTCTGAGATCTAACAGCAAGGCAGCAGTGAGGCTGGGGGAGGGGCGCCCACCATTGCTGAGGCTTAAGTAGGTAAACAAAGCCCCTGGGAAGCTCGAATTGGGTGGAGCCCACCACAGTTCAAGGAGGCCAGCCTGCCTCTGTAGACTCCTACTCTGGGGACAGGGCATAGCTAAACAAAAAGCAGCAGAAACCTCGGCAGAGGTAAATGCCCCTGTCTGACAGCTTTGAAGAGAGCAGTGAATCTCCCAGCACAAAGGTTGAGATCTAAGAATGGACATACTGCCTGCTCAAGTGGGTCCCTGACCCCTGAGTAGCCTAACTGGGAGACATCCCCCACTAGGTGCAGACCGACACCTCACACCTCACACCTCACATGGTGGGGTACACCCCTGAGACGAAGCTTCCAGAGCAAGAATCAGACAGCAACACTCGCTGTTCAGCAATATTCTATCTTCTGCAGACTCTGCTGCTGATACCCAGGCAAACAGGGTCTGGAGTGGACCTCAAGCAAACTCCAACAGACCTACAGCTGAGGATCCTGACTGTTAGAAGGAAAACTAACAAACAGAAAGGACACCCACACCAAAACCCCATCAGTACATCACCATCATCAAAGACCAAAGGCAGATAAAACCACAAAGATGGGGAAAAAGCAGTGCAGAAAAGCTGGAAATTCAAAAAATCAGAGCGCATCCCCTCCTCCAAAGGAATGCAGCTCATCACCAGCAATGGAACAAAGCTGGACGGAAAATGACTTTGAAGAGTCGAGAGAAGAAGGCTTCAGTCGATCAAACTTCTCAGAGCTAAAGGAGGAACTACGTAACCAGTGCAAACAAACTAAAACCCTTGAAAACAGATTTGACGAATGGCTAACTAGAATAACCAATGTAGAGAAGTCCTTAAAAGAACTGACAGAGATGAAAAACATAACACAAGAACTACGTGACAAATGCACAAGCTTCAGTAACCGACTCGATCAACTGGAAGAAAGACTATCAGCGATTGAAGATCAAATGAATGAAATGAAGTGAGAGAGAAGTATAGAGAAAAAAGAGTAAAAAGAAATGAAGAAAGCGTCCAAGAAATATGGGATTATGTGAAAAGACCAAATCTACATCTGATTGGTGTGCCTGAAAGTGACAGGGAAAATGGAACCAAGTTGGAAAACACTCTGCAGGGTATCATCCAGGAGAACTTCCCCAACCTAGTAAGGCAGGTCAACATTCAAATTCAGGAAATACAGAGAATGCCACAAAGATACTCCTCGAGAAGAGCAACTCCAAGACACATAATTGTCAGATTCACCAAAGTTGAAATGAAGGAAAAAATGTTAATAGCAGCCAGAGAGAAAGGTCGGATTACACACAAAGGGAAGTCCATCAGACTAACAGCAGATCTCTCGGGAGAAATTCTACAAGGCAGAAGAGAGTGGGGGCCAATATTCAACATTCTTAAAGAAAAGAATTTTCAACCCAGAATTTCATATCTAGCCAAACTAAGTTTCATAAGTGAAGGAGAAATAAAATCCTTTACAGACAAGCAAATGCTTAGAGATTTTGTCACCACCAGGCCTGCCCTACAAGAGATCCTGAAGGAAGCACTAAACATGGAAAGGAACAACAGGTACCAGCCATTGCAAAAAATGTCAAAATGTAAAGTTCATCGATGCTAGGAAGAAACTGCATCAACTAGCCAGCAAAATAACCAGCTAACATCATAATGACAGGATCAAGTTCACAAATAACAATATTAACCTTAAATGTAAATGGACTAAATGCTCCAATTAAAAGACACACACTGGCAAATTGGATAAAGAGTCAAGACCCATCAGTCTGCTGTATTCAGGAGACCCATCTCACATGCAAAGACACACATAGGCTCAAAATAAAGGGATGGAGGAAGATCTACCAAGCAAATGGAAAACAAAAAAAAGCAGGAGTTGCAATCCTAGTCTCTGATAAAACAGACTTTAAACCATCAAAGATCAAAAGAGACAAAGAAGGCCATTACATAATGGTAAAGGGATCAATTCATTAGGAAGAGCTCACTATCCTAAATATATATGCACCCAATACAGGAGCACCCAGATTCATAAAGCAAGTCCTTAGAGACTTACAAAGACACTTAGACTCCCATACAATAATAATGGGAGATTTTAACACCCCACTGTCAACATTAGACAGATCAATGAGACAGAAAGTTAATAAGGATATCCAGAAATTGAACTCAACTCTGCACCAAGCAGACCTAATAGACAATGACAGAACTCTCCACCCCAAATCAACAGAATATACATTCTTCTCAGCACCACATCACACTTATTCCAAAATTGACCACATAGTTGGAAGTAAAGCACTCCTCAGCAAATGCAAAAGAACAGAAATTATAACAAACTGTCTCTCAGACCACAGTGCAATCAAACTAGAACTCAGGACTAAGAAACTCAATCAAAACTGCTCAACTACATGGAAACTGAACAACCTGCTCCTGAATGACTACTGGGTACATAATGAAATGAAGGCAGAAATAAAGATGTTCTTTGAAATCAATGAGAACAAAGATACAACATACCAGAATCTCTGAGACACATTTAAAGCAGTGTGTAGAGGGAAATTTATAGCACTAAATGCCCACAGGAGAAAGCAGGAAAGATCTAAAATTGACACCCTAACATCACAATTAAAAGAACTAGAGAAGTAAGAGCAAACACATTCAAAAGCTAGGAGAAGGCAAGAAATAACCAAGATCAGACCAGAACAGAAGGAGATAGAGACACAAAAAACCCTCCAAAAAACCAGTGAATCCAGGAGCTGGTTTTTTGAAAAGATCAACAAAATTGATAGACTGCTAGCAAGACTGATAAAGAAGAAAAGAGAGAAGAATCAAAGAGATGAAATAAAAAATGATAAAGGGGATATCACCACCCACCCCACAGAAATACAAACTACCATCAGAGAATACTATAAACACCTCTATGCAAATAAACTAGAAAACCTAGAAGAAATGGATAATTTCCTGGACACTTACACTCTCCCAAGACTAAACCAGGAAGACATTGAATCCCTGAATAGACCAATAGCAGGCTCTGAAATTGAGGCAATAATTAATAACCTACCAACCAAAAAAAGTCCAGGACCAGAAGGATTCACAGCCAAATTCTACCGGAGGTACAAGGAGGAGTTGGTACCATTCCCTCTGAAACTATTCCAATCAATGGAAACAGAGGGATTCCTCCATAACTCATTTTACAAGGACAACATCATCCTGATACCAAAGCCTGACAGAGATACAACAAAAAAAGAGAATTTTAGACCAATATCCCTGATGAACATCGATGCAAAAATCCTCAATAAAATACTGGCAAACCAAATCCAGCAGCACATCAAAAAGCTTATCCACCATGATCAAGTGGGCTTCATCCCTGGGATGCAAGGCTGGTTCAACATATGCAAATCAATAAATGTAATCCAGCATATAAACAGAACCAAAGACAAAAACCACATGACTATCTCAATAGATGCAGAAAAGGCCTTTGACAAAATTCAACAGCCCTTCATGCTAAAAACTCTCAATAAATTCAGTATTGTTGGAACGTATCTCAAAATAATAAGAGCTATTTATGACAAACCCACAGCCAATATCATACTGAATGGGCAAAAACTGGAAGCATTCCCTTTGAAAACTGGCACAAGACAAGGATACCCTCTCTCACCACTCCTATTCAACATAGTGTTGGAAGTTCTGGCTAGGGCAATCATGCAAGAGAAAGAAATCAAGGTATTCAGTTAGGAAAAGAAGAAGTCAAATTGTCCCTGGTTGCAGATGACATGATTGCATATTTAGAAAACCCCATTGTCTCAGCCCAAAATCTCCTTAAGCTGGTAAGCAACTTCAACAAAGTCTCAGGATACAAAATCAACGTGCAAAAATCACAAGCATTCTTATACAGCAGTAACAGACAAACAGAGAGCCAAATCATGAATGAACTCCCATTCACAATAGCTTCAAAGAGAATAAAATACCTAGGAATCCAACTTACAAGGGATGTAAAGGACCGACCTCTTCAAGGAGAACTACAAACTACTGCTCAATGAAATAAAACAGGACACAAACAAATGGAAGAACATAACATACCATGCTCATGGATAGGAAGAATCAATATTGTGAAAATGGCCATACTGCCCAAGGTAATTTATAGATTCAATGCCATCCCCATTAAGTTACCAATGACTTTCTTCACAGAATTGGAGAAAACTGCTTTAAAGTTCATATGGAACCAAAAAAGAGCCCAACTAAAAATACCTAGAACTAAAAATGCCAAGACAATCCTAAGCCAAAAGAACAAAGCTGGAGGCATCATGCTACCTGACTTCAAACTATACTACAAGGCTACAGTAACCAAAACAGCATGGTACTGGTACCAAAACAGAGATATAGACCAATGGAACAGAACAGAGCCCTCAGAAATAATACCACACATCTACAGCCATCTGATCTTTGACAAACCTGAGAAAAACAAGAAATGGGGAAAGGATTCCCTATTTAATAAATGGTGCTGGGAAAACTAGCTAGCCATATGTAGAAAGTTGAAACTGGATCCTTTCCTTACTCCTTATACGAAAATTAATTCAAGATGGATTAGAGACTTAAACGTAAAACCTAAAACCATAAAAACCCTAGAAGAAAACCTAGGTAGGTAATACCATTCAGGACAGAGGCATGGGCAAGGACTTCATGTCTAAAACACCAAAAGTAACAGCAACAAAAGCCAAAATTGACAAATGGGATCTAATTAAACTAAAGAGCTTCTGCACAGCAAAAGAAACTACCATCAGAGTGAACAGGCAACCTATAGAATGGGAGAAAATTTTTGCAATCTACTCATCTGACAAAGGGCTAATATCCAGAACCTATAAAGAACTCAATCAAATTTACAAGAAAAAAACAAACAACCCCATCCAAAAGTGGGCAAAGGATATGAACAAACACTTCTCAAAAGAAGACATTCATACAGTCAACAGACACATGAAAAAATGCTCATCATCACTTGCCATCAGAGAAATGCAAATCAAAACCACAATGAGATACCATCTCACACCAGTTAGAATGCGGATCATTAAAAAATCAGGAAACAACAGGTGCTGGAGAGGATGTGGAGAAATAAGAACACTTTTACACTGTTGGTGGAACTGTAAACAAGTTCAACCGTTGTGGAAGACAGTGTGGCCATTCCTCAAGGACCTAGAACTAAAAATACCATTTGACCCAGCCATCCCATTACTGGGGATATACCCAAAGGATTATAAGTCATGCTGCTATAAAGACACATGCACACTTATGTTTATTGTGGCACTATTCACAATAGCAAAGACTTGGAATCAACCCAAATGTCCATCAGTGACAGACTGGATTAAGAAAATGTGGCACATATACACCATGGAATACTATGCAGCCATAAAAAAGGATGAGTTCGTGTCCTTTGTAGGGACATGGATGCAGCTGGAAACCATCATTCTCAGCAAACTATCGCAAGAACAGAAAACCAAATACCGCATGTTCTCCCTCATAGGTGGGAATTGAACAATGAGATCACTTGGACACAGGAAGGGGAACATCACACACTGGGTCCTATTGTGGGGAGGGGGGAGGGGGGAGGGATAGCATTAGGAGAGATACCTAATGTAAATGACGAGTTATTGGGTGCAGCACACCAACATGGCACATGTATACATATGTAACAAACCTGCACCTTGTGCACATGTACCCTACAACTTAAACAATAAAAAAAAACTCTTCTTCAGTTCAAAAAAAGGAAAAGAAAACACTTTGCAAAGCAATGTCTCAGAAATCTTTGACCAATTGAAAATTGTTTTCAATGTTACTACTTTGAAGGATAGTACTGACTTGCACATACTCTAATCTTCTTTAAAATATTTTTTGTCTGAGTCTGAGTCAGGAAGACTGCTTGAGCCCAGGGATTTGAGACCAGCCTTGGCAACACAGTGAGACCCCCCTCTCTAAAGAAAAAAAAAAGGCAGGCAGGGTGGCTCACGCCTGCAGTCCCAGCTATTCGTGAGGCTGAAGTGAGAGGATCACCTGATTCCAGGAGATGAAGGCTTCAGTGAGCTGTGATTGCGTGACTGCACTCCTGCCTTGGAGACAGAGCGAGGCCCTGTCCCAAAAATATATTTTTAACGTATTATTTAACAATATATTTAACATATTTTAGTCACAACATGCTATGTCTCTTATAGTGCTAGCACAATGGCTTATACATAGTAGACACCAGTAAACATTTCACGGGTTCATTGATTTTAAATTTGGAAAGCACTTTTAGAAATTAGCTAGATCTATGGTCCTTAACTTTAATTGGATTTTGGACCACTTTGAAAATCTGATGAAATCCGTGTTTTTCTTATTTGAAAAAGAAAAAAAAAAAAAAAAAAAGCGCTGCCAAGCACAATGGCTCATGCCTGTAATCCCAACACGGCCAAGACAGGAGGATCACTTGAGACCAGGAGTTTGAGACCAACCTGGGCAACATGAGCAAGACCCTGTCTCTATTTAAAAAAATTAATTAATTAGCCAGGTGTGGTGGCAAGTACCTGTAGTCTCAGCTACTGAGGAGGCTGAGATGAAAGGATCACTTGACCCCTGGAGATTGAGGCTGCAGTCAGTGAGCCATGATTGGGTCACTGAACTCCAGCCTGGGCAACAGAGAGAAAGGCCCTGAAGAAAGAAAGAGAGATAGAGAGAGAGAGAGAGAGAGAGAAAGAAACAGAGGGAGGGAGGAGTGAGGAAGGAAGGAAGGAAGGCAGGCAGGAAGGAAGGAAGGAAGGAAGGAAAGAAGTAAGGAGGGAGAGAAAAACAAACACACACAAAAAAAAGAAAAGAAAAACACACATTACACTTTTGCATGCAACTTCAGAGGATTGGTGTATCACTCTAAAGACCATGCAGGATCTCCCTTAGCTGAGCATCTCTTATCTAGTCTACAACTTCCATTTTATAATTGTTGAAAATCATTGCTAGAAGAAGAGTTGGAAAACTGTGTCCCCTAAGTCAAATCTGGCTCACTTCTTGTTTTTGTACAGCCTATGAGCTACAAATGATTTTTATAGTTTTAAATGGTTATGTAAGTACCAATATATTAGCCTCAGTTCTACCTCTCGGCTTGCAAAGTCTAAAATATTTACTATCTAGGCTTTCGTAGAAAAAGTTTGCCAACCCGTGGTCTGGAATCCTTAGATAATATTCCCCCAAATTATGCAGCCAGTTACTAGAAAACAGAGGACTAGAGTTCACACCACCTGATTCCTCATTCATTGGTCTTCCTATTACTCCTATTGACTGATTAAAATCCTGACTAATTAATTGATTTAAACCCAATAAAACAGAAAACAAAGACATGTAATTCTGGAGTACTTACTAAGTAATTTCTCAGATAAGTAATTGTGCAATTATGTAGAACGTTGAAGTCCAGAGAATTAGGTGACCTATCAAAAGTCATATAACAAATTTGTGAAACAAAATTAAATGCCTATATTCAGGTTAGGCATTACTTATTTTTTTAAAAACTTTGCCTTATATTTCATTCGACATATTTGAAAAATGCTACTTCTTGGAAGTAGAACATATCGGTACAGACGGTATTTTACTTAAAGTAAAATTATTTGAACAGATGTTGTTCCTTTTATTTGTCTTATTTAAGAAGTTATTTTTGGATCCTTCCTGTTATGTAGTACTTTAAAAGTGGTATGGAAAGAATTATAATTACCATTATTTCACATGTTATTTTGAATATGCTTCTTTTAGAAATGTCTAAGTACCTGATTGCTTACAGATTGTTTCCTTCTATTGACTAGGGCTGCCTGAATAGTTTCAAACTCTATCTGAAAATAATGCAGTAATAGAGTTAAAGGATTTTTCGTAACAAAAGAAAATTAAGACATCACTTAAAAGATAAGCATTTAAATAATTATACATAAATTCAATAGTGCCAGGTGCCCTAAAAAATTCTATGATACGTTTAGCCGGTATTTTGACAGAGAGATTCTGAAATCATTTTGGTTCATAGTTACCAATAAAAATTAGGTTTTACTTTCAGAGCAGCATATCCTAAGCAGTAAGAATAGAACAATTCTTTCTATGAAGAAGGAGTTGTGGTTAGAGAGAATAAGCTTGCTTTTTATAGCAGAACCGTTGGAAGATTCCGAATTAGAACTATGCCAACCAATTCAGTATGCTTTATTTCTACGGCATTTTCATTCATGTCTCCCCAAACCTAAGTCTTCTGCACTTACCTTGAAAATCCAGATTTCTCAGTGATGGCTACAGAGATGGGCCTCATGTCTGCCTTCCAAATAGGATTCTGTTTCAACAGCAGGGCAGCTGGGGCATTTCCATGCTCTGCATGCATTTGCAAGGGCTCTGGACAGCTCACCAAGCAAAAGGAAGTGAATGTGTTCTAAGTTCCTCAGAATGTCAACAGACCATAAAACCTCAAAACCGTTTGAAACACAATAGTCTTGAAAAACTAAGCTGTTAAACATGAATAGTCCAAGTTGCAAAACTACAGAGAGGCCAATTATGTCAAGAAATATTTATGAAGGATTGATGACTATGATGAATCAAGTTTTTAAAATGTTATTCAAACGAAATTTTGTAGAGAATGGGGAACAAAGTGATATTATCAAAAACAAAAAGGGAAGATAAACTGTGTATTGTTCTTCTGGTGAAGGAATATATGTAATATTTCCTTTCAGTAAGGAGAAAATTTCCAGAGTTGCTCTATACCTCACTGGGCTCCCACTTAGGGATCCCACTTTTATAATTGTGTTAATTAGCTGTTACTGATAAATGACATTGACTGTGATATGGTACTATAATTATGTCATTTAATTAGAATTAAGATAAAAAGCATTTAAAATCAGAGTGTGCTATAGGGGCAGGGGAGGGGAGTAAATTTGTCACAGCTTAACTTCTTAGACTGTCAACATTATCTCCAAAAGAAGCTGTCCACAGTCATAGAGATGCAATGCAAGTATTAAAAAAAAAAAAATTGTCAGTTCCTCAAACTGTTTTAACTTTCCTACCATTTTATGACCACTCTATAAATTAGGATTTTATAAATGTTCTAATTATCATGTAAATCAGCGGTCCCCATCGTTTTGGCATCAGGGAAAGGTTTCATGGAAGACAATTTTTCCACAGACAGGGCTGGGGGATGTTTTCCAGATGACTCAAGCACATTACATTTATTGTGCACTTTATTTCAATTGTTATTACATGATAATATATAATGAAATAATTATACAACTCATCATAATGTAGAATCAGTGGGAGCCCTGAGCTGGTTTTCCTGCAACTAGATGGTCCCATTTGGGGGTGAGGGGAGACAGTGGCAGATCATCAGGCATTAGATTCTCATAAGGAACACTGCAACCTAGATCCCTAGCATGGACAGTTCAACAATAAGGTTCACACTCCCATGAGAATCTAATGCTGCTGCTGATCTAACAGGAGGTGGAGCTCAGGCAGTAATGCAAGTGATGGGGAGCAGCTGTAAATACAGACAAAGCTTTGCTGGCTCATTTGTGCACTGCTCCCGCTCCTTCTCTACAGCCCAGTTCCTAACAGGCCATGAACCACTACTGGTCTGTGGCCCCGGGGTTGAGAATTCCTGATGTAATGAGCATGATAATATTTTATGGAAATTATCAGTTAAAAAGTACTAATTTATTAAATATCAACATTTTAAACATTCCCCTATTTTAAAAATCCACTGTGACATTTCACCATTTCAAAAAGAAATTTTAAAAGGCATCAAAATGATACTGGTCCTGGGTTATTTCTACTTTAAGGTCCCTAAGTAGAATAATTTTGGTCATTTTGGGTGATTCCTGGTCTTCTTTACAATGCTAAAACACTCATATTTTAGGCAAAATTTTTGCAGTTTTGCTTTCATCAGTGTTCACATTTCTTACTCCGAACAAAATGTTATAAGTGCTTCCAACTTTGTTTCTTAGTTTGAAGGAAAGGCCTCTACATCAGGAAACTCTTCAATTTCAGCAGATGTACGTTCTTTCCATTATATGCGTTAAAATGTTATCTGCTTCAAAATAACTCATGCTAGAGATATTTCAGGCTTTATTAATCGTAGAGAAGATTGTTGCTGACAAACCCTCCTGCTGAGAGCAGCTTAAAAGAATGAACAGAATGCAAAACCTGTAAGTTCAAAGGCTTTAGAAAGCTGCCCAGGCGATGAGAACTTAAAGAAATAAAATCCACAGAAGAAAGGAAGTACCAAAAAGTGAATCTGATTTTCAACTCTTGAGTGCGTTTTACTCAAGGCACTGCTGATTTGAAATTGGACACTGAGGGGTAAAGAAACAGGAGAAATGGAGTGTCTAAGATGCTCAGAAGTAAAGGAAATCTAGTTTAAGAAGCAAAATTAGAGTCTAGAGACCACCAAGGACGTGGTGCCCTTATAATTACCTCAAAATTTTCAGTTAGGACCCCTGAAGGGCTACACTCTAGGAGAGAGCATGCACTAGAAATATTGTACCATCATGAAGTGGGAGCCCAATTTCAAATCACCTAAATGACTTAATTAGGTAGACAATCACTGAATAGATTAGGAGATTTGCCACCATCATAACAACCTCCTCGCGCACACACCAAGCAAAAGTAAAGAGTCTCTGGAGGACAATAACACCAACCAGATCAACAAATTGGTTCTCAAACTTTTTTGACACAATGTCCAAATTTCAATAACTATTAACAGCCATGTCTGAAGACAAGTCTAGAAAAACAGACCATGAAAATAAACAGAAAATAGAAACAAATGCACAAGGGCACTCAGAATTCATTGGCTTTAAAATAGCTGTAATTAATTGAAGAACGTACACAAAATATAGAAAATTTACACTAGAGAATTTTTTAATCAAATAGAAATTCTGAAACTGAAAAATAAAATAACTGAAATTACTCAACTGATGAAGACTCATAGAAGATTAGACACAGAGGATGACAGAATTGAAATATAGGTCAGTAGAAAATACTAGATTGGGCTGGATGTGGTGGCTCACACCTGGAATCCCAGCACTTTGGGAGGTCAAGGTGGGTGGATCACCTGAGTTCAGGAGTTTGAGACCAGCCTGGTCAACATGGTGAAATCCCGTCTTTACCAAAAATACAAAAATTAGCTGGACATGGTGGTGGGCACCTGTAATCCCAGCTACTAGGGAGGCTGAGGCAGGAGAATTACTTGATCCCAGGAGGTAAAGGTTGCAATGAGCTGAGATGGCGCCATTGCCCTCCAGCCTGGGTGACAAGGGCGAAACTCGGTCTCAAAAAACAAAACAAAACAAAACAAAACAAAAAACAAAAAAAGAAATACCAGATTGAGGAATGGCAACAAAAAAAGATAAAAATCATATAAAATCACACAAAAGACATGAAAGACACAGGGCACAGTTTTAATATGCCTATAATGTTGCTCTGGAAAGAAACAAGAGGAAGAATTTGGAAGAAACAGTATTTTAAAGGGCAATACATTTTTAAAAAATCATAATTAAAAAAAGGCATAGACTCAAGAAGCACTATGAATCCTAAAGAGGATAGAAACAACAACAAAAACTCCACCAAGGTCCAGTATATAAAACTTTTCAACAATTGCAATGGAACCCAAAGGAAATGGAACAACATCTTCAAAATTATGAAAGAAAATAACTAATTTAGAGTTCTTTATGCAATAAAAATACCCATCATCTGAATGACAAAATAATAATTTCAGACAAACTGAACCTATGATTTGTAACCTGCCAACATGAACTAAGGGAAATGCTAAAAGGACTGATTCCAAAAGTGCAAAGGCAATCGCAGGTGAGAGCCAGAACTGCACAAAGAAACCAAGAGCACTAGAAAGAGCAAATGTGTGGGTAAACCTAAGTACATATCGAAGATTTACAATAACAATAGTAATCACCTAACAGGATTTAAAATATAGGTAGAGTCAAAGTTCGTGACAATAATAGGATAAAACATAGAAGAGTGTTCTAAAATCTTTGCATATTCTTGAAGGTGGTAAAAGTACTAATTAATATTGAACTTTAATCAGTCAAGAATGCTCACCATAATCTTTGGAATAGTCACTAAAAAATAACAACAAAAATAGCAAGATAAAACAGGAAAAAATGGAATGAAGAAATAATAATCCAAAAAATGCCAAAAAGTAGAGAAAAGACATATAGAATGGATAGATAAGTAGAAAACAAAGAGTAAGAGAGCAAACTTAAAACCCCAAATTTGATGACAATAATATGTAAATGCACTGAGCACTTATCAGATTACACTTTAAGGCAAGAAACATTATTGGCAACAAAGAGAGTTAATTTCATAATAAAAGTGTCAATCTTTCTAAAACATTACAATTCTGAATTTGTTGCAGTTTTAGTCTCAAATATGTGAAGCAAAATAATGACATGACACGAGGGAAAATGGACAAATTCATTATCATAGTAGAAGATTTTAACAAACTTCTCTGTGATACAAGAAGCAGACAAAAATTCAATGTGGATATAGTACATTTGAACAATGCAATCAATAAACGTGACCTAATTCATGTACCTTATACTCAGCAAATGCAGAATTCATATCACATGAACAATCTCAATTAACTCAATGGTAGATATAAAACAAATATAACAAATATAATAAGACTGAAATTATACAGAGTATATTTTCTGACAAAAAGCACAATTAGGCTAGAAATCAATAACAAAAAGATAATGTTAAAACCTGTATATGTTTGAAAAGTACTCAGTATACTTCTAAATAAATCACAAGCTAAAATGTGAGTACAAATGAAAATTAGGAAATACTGTCATTTGAATGATAATGAAAATTCAACTTGTAAAAACTTTAATATTACAATTAAGGCCCTATTTAAATGCATATAGTAGAGGTGGAAAGATGAAATGAATGAAACTCGAGGTAAGCAGCAAGAAAGAAGTAAGAAAAGTCAAGCAGAAGTCAATGAAAGATAAAACAAATGTATAAAAGAGAAAATAAATCTACAAGTTCATTCTTTTAAAGACTAATAAATTTAATGAATCTATAGAAAAATAGAGAAAAAAAGAAAGAGGGCACAAAATCCAAATATCAAGATTTTTTTAAAGAAGGGACTTAACTACACATCCCTCAGGTAATAAAATGCTAACAAAAATATATCATCACAATTTTAGAGCAATGATTTCAATAAAATGCTGAAATAATTTAAAAAGCCATTATTTATATACTAAACTGCCACATGAAGAAATACATAACACAAATAGTTAATATCTCGTAAAAGAAATGAAATCTGTAACTACAACCCTTTGAAAACAAATTTCCAGGCCTAATGATTTTGTGTGAATTCTTCTAAACATTTAGAAATAACATCAATTTTATATACATTATATATTATATATATACACATTATATACAATTTTATATACAGCACAGAAAAAAGGAAAGATTTTCTAACTCATTTTCGGAGGTTATCATAACTTTGATAGCAAAATTCAGTGAGGAAATTATAATAAAGGGCCTAAGCAAAGTCTACTCTGATTTATATAGACACAAAACTCCTACACAAAATATTAGCAAATAAAATCTAGTGATACATATATATAAATTATAGCTGGGCATGGTGGCTCAAGTCTGTAATGCCAGCACTTTGGGAGGCCAAAGCAAGAGGATTTCTTGAGCCCAGGAGTTCAACACTGCAGTGAGCTATGATCAAGTCACTGCACTACAGCCTGAGCAACAGAATGAGACCTGCCTCAAAACAAACAAACAGAAAAATTACACACACACACACACACACACACACGCAATGGCATGGCATTATGGTCAGGCAAGAATTATTTTGACAAGACAAGACATGTAAAAATTACTGAGTGCAATTCACCACATAGGCAAAATAAAGGAGAAAAATCATAGGATCATTTCAAATAGAGGCAGAAAAATCGCGATAAAATTCAACACCTATCCATGATTTTTTAAAAGGTACCTACAAATGAAGAATAGACATATACATATAAAATCCTACAGCAAACGACCTGCTTTAATGGGAAAATATTGAATGCTTTCCTCCTGATAGCAAGTATAAGTCAAGGATGCCATCTGTTGCCACTCTTACTAAAAATGTTTTATTGGATCCTAACAGAATGTAGTGAGGCAAAAGAATTAATAAAAGGTATAAATATTGGAAAGAAAGAAGTAACAGAATCTTTATTTGCAAGAGACATTATTTTATATATATAAAATACAAAGACTCCACAGATAGACTTATAGAATAAATTTGTTAACTATTGCAAAGCCAAAAGTTACATATTCATTCTCAAAAATCAATTGCATTTCACACTTGCAGCAAAGAAGCAAAGAATACAATTTTTAAAATAATACCATTTAAATTAGCATCAAAATGAAAAACTTAAATACCTAGGAATAAATTTAACAGTAGATAAGCAAGTCTTCAATGTAGAATAATATAAAATATTGAGAGAAATTAACAAAGATCTCAATGGGTAGAAGACTATGCAACTATGCATTACTTTCAGGTAAAAAGATTCAATATTGTGAAGATAGCAGTGCTTCCCCAAAACTACCTATATTCAATATATTCCTAATAAAAATCCAAATAAGCGACTTTGTGAAAATTAACAAGTTAATCCAAAAATTTATATGGCAATGTAAAGAGCCTTAAATGTCCTAGACAATGGAAGAAAATACAAATATTTGAAAGACTGAATTACCAGATACCAAGATCTATTTTAAAGCTAAAATTATTAAAACAGCATAGTATTAGCACAATCATAAACAAGTATAGTACAGAGTCCAGCAAATGAGCCACATGCATATATGAACACTTATTTACAAAAACAGTGGCAATATAAAGCAGTGGGGAAAAAGAAAAGAAAGAGGGAAAGAGAGAGAGAGGCAGGGAGGCAGGGAAGGAGAGAAGGAAGAAAGGAAGGAAGGAAGGAAGGAAGGAAGGAAGGCAGGAAGGAAGGAAGGAAGGAAGGAAGGAAGGAAGGAAGGAAGGAAGGAAGGAAGGAAGGAAGGAAGGAAGGAAGTCTTTTTAATAAATGGTGTTGAGTTGACTAGACATTCAAATCAGGGGGAAAAAATGAATCTTGAGTTTCTACTTCACATTATTTGCAAAAAATCAGTTCCAGATAGATTGTTGATCTAAATGTGAAAAGTAAGACAATAAGGCTTCTAGAAGATTACAAAGATTATCTTCTTGACCTTCGAGTATAGGAAAATTTTTTTAAGAATACAAATTTCACTAATCACTAAAAAGGAGACTGAGTCAAATTGCTTTAAAATAAGATTTTATGCTCATCAAAGATACCATCAAGACAGTAAAAAGACAAACCATGGAATGAAAGCAGATATATGCAGTTCATATAACTGACCAAAGATTCATATCAAATATGTATAAATGAGAAAAAAGATAGATAATATAATAAAATTAGTACATATAAAACACATGGATAAGCAATTTGCAAAAGAAGGTTTTCTCATAAGTACAGGCGATGTTACTCATCTAAATTTGTCATTTGGTAAATGGTAATTAAAAGCAGCTGTGGAATAACACTAAATATATCCCAAATGGCTAAAATTAAAAAGATTCACAATACCAAGTATTGAGGAGGATGTGGAGCAAATAGAATTTGCATACACTGCTAGTGGTACAGCTAAAACTTTACTTCTCAAGCTCAACATACATTTGTCTCATGATCCAGCAATTTCATTATTAGATACGTACCCAACAGAAAATGCATATGTATATGTGCCAAAAATATTACAAGAATGTTTGCAACAGAAATATGCACATCAGTCAAAATCTGGAAATATCCTTGATGTGGCTCAAAAATAAAATGTATTCTTTTTAAAAAAAATATGGACATGTAGTTGCTCTTTAACAATGAAAATGAATGAAATAATTTTACATGCAAAAACATAGATGCATTTCACAAACATAGTATTGAGAACAGAAACCAAAAACAATTCACTGTGTGGTTACATTTATACGAAGTTTAAATACAGAGAAAACTGATCTATGATTTTGCAAGTCCTGCTAGTGGTTACCACTGGAGGCGTGGGAGGAGTGGGAGCAATTAGGGGAAGAAGGGGTACTTCTGTGCTACCTCTTGATCTGGGTGGTAAGCAGTCAAATGTGCTGACACTGATAATTCATCTGGTTGCACTCTTGTGACTTGTGCATTTTTCTGTCTAAACAATATACTTCAATAATGAAAGTTCATTTTTAAATGTTCCACACTAAAAATTTAGTGGTATAGGTGATTTAACACTAATTATTTTCACAGTTTTATTATTATTATCATTATTATTTTATGATGGAGTTTTCACACTTGTTGCCCAGGCTGGAGTGCAATGGCGTGATCTGGCCTCATTGCAACCTCCACCTCCCGGGTTCAAGTAATTCTCCTGCCTCAGCCTCCCTAGCAGCTAGGATTATAGGCGCATGCCAATACACCCGGCTAATTTTTGTATTTTTAGTGAAGACGGGGTTTCACCATCTTGGCCAGGCTGGTCTCGAACTCCTGACCTCGTGATCTACCCACCTCACCCACAGTTCTATTATTTCTAAATAATGATCCAGCCAACATTCTGTTTTCTCACATGAAGCTTCACATTAAATGTCCTCCTTTTCTGAATTACCTGCATGCTACAGCTCGTTTTCCTGGGAACGATGCTAAAACATACTCTTCCTCACTTTAAAATATATTTGTCCAATGCTTTATCTCATTGAAATAAATGCCAGAACAATTAGTTCCAAATCCATATTTAGAGCTCATTTAGAACAAATTTGCATCTGGCATTTGTGAGCTTCCAGCTCTCACCTATTACATCAACGTTATTACATGCAAAGTAAACTCTGGTTGAACTCTGCTGCATATCTTCAAAATTATCCGAATCACAAAAAAAGGATGATTTCCAATATTGGGACTTCACAGAAGAAACAGGGTGGTGATAACATGCCAAATATGTAAAGAGCAAAGGAGGGATCTGTGAAGCACAGAAATTCAGTGTTTAGATCTACTCGCTGATACTGGAGACAACCCTCCAAGTACCATCCAGTATCTAGTTGTTCATCTTCTGACAGCTCTGGCATTTAAAGTTATTTATTACTTACAAACTGAAATGTTTCCTTACACTAATGACCCACATTTTTAATGCCCATCTTAAAGCCAAGGAGAAAAGAAGTTTAATCCCTTTTCTCCGTGACAGCCCTGCAAGTACTGAATGACGATTGTCTTGTTCGGTCTGAGTCTTCCCTTCTCCATGTGTGGAGCTGTGATCTTTTAAAGCAATACTCACGTGATGTGGTTTTGAGTTCCTCCATTCTCCCAGCCACTCTGTTTACAACATCCTTTAGTTTCCGTAAGTTCCTCCTTCTTAAAGTGTTCATCCAGAACTACACCAAATGCCTTTCAGTGTGCTCCGACCTGTGAAATAAAATTTCTCTCCTCTTATGTGGTGCTTTAAGAACTGCCTTCAAGCACAACTTCCACCATCCTGTGATTTTGGACCCAGGAGAAGGACCTTTTATTGATCATTATTAAACTTGAGTTTCCTCCTGCCTTCTTCAGGACTTATTAGATCCTAAATCTGACCACTCACCTCATTCAAGATGTGAAAAATTGTCCAAAACAACAGACCTGAGGTACAAGTCCTCCACCAGCTACCCGATAGCCTCCAGTTGGGCACCAGTTCATTCATGAGTGTCCTTTGCCTGGAGGTATTCTCCAAATATCATACAGCCTGTGTTTCCGTAAGGTCAACATAGTCAGCAGTAGCCTCGCCAAATGCCTCACTGAATACCACATACCTGTGACTAATGAATATTGTCCATCTTCATTCTGATAACCTGTCCAAAATATTCCTGTTGCAACTGAGCTTTCCAGCCATATGAATTAGGATGTAGATGCTGCATTCACATAGTACAAAGAGATCTGGAAGTTCATCTGCACTCAATTCCTCCCCTTCATCTGGTAAACTGGGTGTCTGTAGAAAGACCATATAGACTTTCTGAGCATCATTTTGCTAATTGCGACAGTGGGGTAATTACCTATAACTCTATTGTAGATTTTTTGAAAATGTGTTTGTTTTACAATTTGTGTGACCTTTGTTTAAAGCAGTATTTTCTCTTTAAAGTGTTCAACAAATTTCAAACTTCACACTTCAGAATGATCTGAAACAGAGGCTATCAAACATCCCCCCCAGTGCAGAGGCAAAGGTTCTTACCATTTGATGCATTCAGACACTATATTTAGTTATAAAAACCTTTGTCACCTGTAAAGAAATGTTGTGACAAGAAATAGTGATGTGACAAAGATGATGATGATGATGCTGCTGCTGCTGCTGATGATGATGATGATATCCTCGCTTCCACCCTGAGGTCTACACCGGGAAGACTTCTGCTGTTGGAATAACTTATGTCACTCGCTTGGCTTCTCAGAGTACGAGAAATTGTATTTATACTCATGTCAGGATATTACAAGGTATTTTAGGGCAGTTGCTAGGGTGACAAACATATTTTATGGGGAGCATGAATGCACCTCAAATCTGTACTTCATCTCAGCAAAGGACTAGATTCAAGTCCTGTGTAATTCTCAGGAAACAGAGTTACAGAGTCATTTTTAAAGCAGAATGTGTTTTTCCAGAAACAGAGCAGCAGGCCCTGCTCTGTGGGAGACAATACTCCTATAAATAGAGAAGAAATCTAATGGTATTTTGTCTTAGGCAGGAAGGCTTAGAATATCAGGGCAGAATTTCAATTTTTAATGTATTTATTCATCAATAAGATTCAAACACACACATGTACACATATCAAATAAATCTAGTAACTGAATCACCAAATGAGAGCTTTTATTCCAGGCTAAGCCGGTCAGCCACCAGTTATGAGCTTCAGGCATCCTAGCCATGTTTGCTGGAATAGTCTCTGACCTTTTCTTTTGACAGTAACCTTAACTTCTTGTCTCATTGCCTACATTAGTCAGGGTTCTCTAGAGAGACAGAACTAATAAGACAGATGTATACATGAAGGGGAGTTTATTAAGGTGTATTGACTCACACGGTCACAAGGTGAGGTCCCACAATAGGCCGTCTGCAAGCTGAGGAGCAAGGAAGCCAGTCCAAGGCCCAAAACCTCAAAAGCAGAGAACCTCACAATGCAGCCTTCAGTCTGTGGTCAAAGGTCCAAGAGTCCCAAAGCTGAAGAATTTGGAGTCCGATGTTTGAGGGCAGGAAGCATCTAGCATGGGAGAAAGATGGAGGCCAGAAGACTCAACCAATCTAGTCTTTCCATGTTCTTCTGCCTCCTTTTATTCTGGCCGTGCTGGCAGCTGATTAGATGGTGCCCACCCAGATTGAGGGTGGGTCTGCCTCTCCCAGTCCACTGACTCAAATGTTAATCTCCTTTGACAACACCCTCACAGTCCCACCAAGGAACAATACTCTGCATCCTTCAGTCCAATCAAGTCGACACTCAATATTAATCATCACACTGCCAAGTCTACATTCACTCAGCTCTTGACAGTTTAGCCTTAACTCCTTTTAGTGGCCCGGGGCTGCACCTTGGACTTGAAGATAGATTTAGCTTCTTCAGTTCCAGGCAATCTCTCTACCTGATGGAGTCCCAGCTTGGAACTCATCATCAATGATAGTTTTAACACTCATTCTGTGAGAGGTTCAAAGAGAATGGCCAGCTCTTGCTTGAGAAAGATAAGAAACAGTTACACTGTGTCTTTACCTTAGTGGCTTTAAAAGAGTTTTACTCTCTTTAAAAAACAAAAAAATCTGTGGCTTACTGTTTACTTAACATCCTTCTCTTAATCCTTTATTGTGGTCCCTGAATCTCTAGAGTGGATTTTCTCCAAGGATGACTTTATCAATTCATTCAAAAATGCTGATTAGACCAGGCATTGTACTTAACAGCGTAGGTCCAGAAGTTGCCTGTTAGTTTGATTCTGCCTTTGCTAAGGAACGTGTCATCTGCTTGTGCAATGTCACTCAACAATCTCCTTGCATTTGCCAGCACTCCACTAGACAGTCTCTTTGCCTTTGAATTCTTCATCTTTATGCACCAGTCTCCTTCTCACACACTCTCACTTTCACTACTATTTCAACTTGCACTTTAAAACCTTAAATTATCTACCATAATAAACTCAATTGTTTAGATTTGATATCCATATTTTGTATACAGTTCAACAGAAAGGCGGGTCTATGAAATTAGGAACTATAATTTATCTATTATCCTAATTTCATAGGCAATATCTATATTATCCTATATTTTCCTAATTTCATAGGAAATTCCCTATGAAATTAGGATAATTTGATTTATCTCTTACTGCTTCACCAACACTTAGCACAGTAGCACCAAAAACACTGTAGGTGCTCAAATGTTTGCTTATGGGTGGATGGATAGATGCTTACTTTGTGCCAGGCAGACAGTAAGAATTTCATAATTTTTTAGTATTACCCCCACAATGATTTTATAAGGGTAGGAATCATCAGTGTCGCTTTATGGATAGGGAAGCAAACTAGAAATATTGTGGTAAGTTGCTCAAGACCATTATTAACAAATACTATTATTACTTGGTATTACGTTAGTCAGATTTGCATTTATATTTATAATCCTATTGCTGGCGTTTATTGGATACTTATGCCTTCAACAAATATTTTCTTCCTATTATCTTACAGAGTCCTCAGGCAACCCTGTAAGATAGTACAATTATTACATTCATTGTATGTATTCTCTACGTGCAGGACAATCTAAATGAGAGCTATTAAATGGAATCTTTTCACTTACTCACACTTCTCTGTCCATGGCCAACCCAGGAAATGGAGCATACAAAAAAACTTCTGCTTTCCTAGAAACAGCACTACCTAAAGAAAATAAAATCAGTTTAATCTACAGTTGCTCCTGTAGTTCCCCATTACAGAAAGTCATTGTCATCACTAAATTGTCATCACTAAATCAATTTGAAACTTCATCTTCCATTATTGATAAGGACCAGGATAGAACCACAGGTTTTGACATGCTTTGATATTATTAAATATATGTATTTGCTTTTTCTTACACATCAGTTAAATAGGAAATAAAACTGTGGTGTGTTTTATGATAGGAAAACTCAGCTGTGAATCGGGGTTATCTAATTTCCTCATTCTTCATTTAAATGTACTCTACCACCAAGTCAATATACCTATCAATTGTTTTCAGGTATTGAATCTTTCCTTGTCTTCTGTTTCCTTCTATTCATCTACAGAAACTAAAGTAAGTACCAAACGCCATGAAACAAAAGTTGACACAAGGATGAAATTTCCTGCAGATTGACATTTTTGGAAAACACAGCTATTGCTCACCCAGGGATTTTCCTACTTCCTTTCAAATGGGATGTCAATTTTGTTTGGTTGGCAAAGTACCCAGCTTGGGTGGATCTATTCTCAGCCAATAAATTTTTAGCCAGGCTTGGTGATGCACATCCTCCTTGCTGTTAATGGGTCTAAAGGTGGGAATATGATGCAGGTGCAGCCACTGGAGGTTCCTGAGAAAGACTTTGCTCTCTCATTTTTTAGGGGGTTAGCAGGGAGATAACAAAGAGACCTGTCCTTTCTTTTTGAAACGAGTTGAATGAGAACAAGCTTCCATAGCTGTACCCATGCAAGGGGTACACCTAAGAACAAGTATCCAACATGCTGAGGTTGGCATATTGGATTATTAAGAGCTGGGTCTTTGACATCAGTCCAGGCACTGCACAAAACGCCTGTTCTTCCATGCATTCTCAAAAATTCTTCTAATATGAGATAATTTAATGTCTATAACTTTTGTCATATTTAGTTAAGCTTTCTGTTTAAGTGCAAAAAAACCCTAACTTAATTAATATGTGTTACTAGTTGCAACTGAAAAGAAAAAGAGAGCGTTTGCATCCTTAAGAGACAATTTAACAGTGCTGCCAGCAGCCAGAGCTAACATGTGTCATGTCCCTCTGTCAACTTGGCCAAGTTGACAAGCCACAATTTCTTCATGACAAACACACACACACACACACACACACACACACACAGAGGAATATAATACTTATCTCACCTGATTACTGTGAAAAGAAAATGTACATGACACATACCTGATATATAACTAGTGTCAGGTAACTGATAAGTACAAGTTTTGTGATTTCCTTACAATTATCTCAGTGGGTGATGAAGTATTGCTGAGTAATTGATTGTTCTTTTTGCATTTAACTGATATTTTTTGTATGACAAAGGCTATAGGAAAGGCAGGAAAATCCTCTCTCCATATTTCCAGAAACCCCTCTGAAGAGCTTTTTTCATGAATAGCCACTGTGCCCTTTTCATTGATGCCACTTGATATTTCAACCTTTCCCATCCTAATTCATAGACAGTGTCCTACCACTGCAAAAACAAGCAAACAAACAAAAAACAAAACATACACACACACACACACACTTTTCAGAGCTTCCACCATCCAGCTAATTCCACTGAAAATCTGTAAAATAAACCAGCAGGCAAGTAAAAGTTGGTGTTAGTGAAATTTCCCTGTTTTTTTGTTTGTTGGTTGATTTGTTTGGAACAGGGTCTTGCTCTGGCACCCAGGCTGGAGTGCAGTATTGTGATCATGGCTCACTGCAGCCTTGACCTTCCAGGCTCAAACAATCCTCCCTCCTCAGCCTCCTGAGTAGCTGGGACTACAGGTGTGTGCCATCACACCCGGCTAATTTTTTGTAGAGATAAGGTGTTCCTATGTTGACCAGGCAGGTCTTGAACTCTTGAGCTCAAGTGATCCTCCTGCCTTAGCCTCCCAAAGTGCTGGGATTATAGGCCATGGCATCTGACTTCCTGTTTTTATCTTTCTTTCAGAATTTTTTCTAGAAAATAAATATTGCAAGAACTCATCTGGGGAACACTGAAGCAAGTTCACAAACTCATCCCCATAGTATCTCTCTGAAGGGAAACCAGTAAACTTGTCCAATACCCAAAATAGGTGAGCACCAGACACAACCATACTGTGCCTGCACATGCCCTGAAACCTTGCATACCAAATCTTCCCATTCTTCTCCAGTTTTGGTCTGATTTTAGACAAGAAATATTTTCCTATCTAGCTTTCTCACCTGAAAAAGGAGCAATTAATATCTTCTACCTTGTAGCCATTGAAGGGATTCACAGATTGCAGGAAAAACAAAGTACTTGTCACAAAAAAAACACCAGTGACTCAAATACCACTCTGAGATGAGAAGACCAGATACATATGCGGATTCCTTCTTCCCCAGATATGATAAAATGTGTAATGCCAATGTGAACTTCTTGGCAGGGGGATTCTCCCTGTTGAGTGTATCTTTACCAGTCTTGGACTCATGACTGTGAGTCTTGACTGACGGACATCCTGGTGAGCCTAAAATCAAGAATATTTTCATGGTCTGTCTCCTTAACTTGCACTCCCATTGTGTTTCTGCTATGGCTTTTGACAGCAATAAGTACACTTTCTAAAAACATATTTTGCCTGGGATAAATTTTAGAAGCTAGGACTACTGTGATAAACTTTAAAAATAAGAGGCACTCAATGACTTAGCATTGAATTAACTTCAGAGGAACTATATTCTCCCAACTCCAAGACTGCAGGAAAAAACATCAACTCCACCTTGTATCAAAAACCCATCAGGTTGACAGAATAGATTAAGAATTGAGTAAACTAAATCTGGAAGCTTGGTTTGTTTCAATTTTAACTTTCAGAGCCATGTAAATTGGGTGTCAGACCTTACTTCTTTTGGTCTTTAATGTGTTCAGATTTTAACTTGCAAGAAAATTTATTCTTTGAACTAAATTCTTTCCCTTGGGATACCATGATGGAAGTCACTTACATTCCAAATCGGGGTGTCTCTTTTTTTTTTTTTTGAAACGGTGTCTTGCTCTGTCACCCAGGCTAGAGTGCAGTGGTGCGATCTTGGCTCACCTCCCAGGTTCAAGTGATTCTCCTGCCTCAGCCTCCCAAGTAGCTGGGATTACAGGCACGCACCACCATGCCCAGCTAATTTTTGTACTTTTAGTAGAGATGGGGTTTTGCCATGTTGGCCAGGCTGGTGTTGAACCCACCTCAGCCTCCCAAAGTCTGAGATTACAGGCATGAGCCATCATGCTTGTCCTTGGAGTTTCTCTTCTAACTCAGCATCTTCATGTTATTATCTGATCTCAACGCAGAAGCCTATATTGAATTATGTAGCTGGATATATTATGGGATGAAAAATAATATAGTCAATAAAAATTTTAGCTTTGGGAACAGAGGGGCTACAGGGTTAATTTTATTTAACATTTTGTCCTGACCCTTTTCAGAGTCTTCACTGAAAAAAAACAGTGAAAGTCCTAGGAGGACCCTAAAAGGAACAGTGATTGATTAAAATTAGAGGAGGAGATCTGTGCTAATAGAATCATAATCTTCCCTCCCAAAGGGGTAAACACAAACTCCTTGATTAGCATGAGCTTAATGGTTAACCCCACTGAATTAAGAGAAGCAGTAGCTGAGAAAATGTTAGATGGTTTCCAGAAGAGGAGGTTTTTCCTTATGTTCTCTTGCCTGCCTCTTAATTCTCTCCACAGAGGTGAGAACAATTATTGTACTGATGAACAATAACAGTTGGTCTCCATACTTCCATACTGGGTGGAGCCAATTTATCAAAAGCCCTTGACATGGAAGAGATGATCTTTTTCTTCTTTCTCCTCTTCTACCTGGGACCTGTGGAAGTCAGCCCCTCCAAGTTTCCTCCCTGAAGGCCATTCCCTGTGGTCATGAAGTTGGCAAGCCCATTTAGCTCTCATACCAAAACCAAGGCATTCAATATCACTTTATATGCATGATAATCTTTATTTGGTCTCTCTGGATCCTTCGTCTTATATCTCCAGTCACGTGGGCCTCATACAAAGAAATGGGCACTCTTAGCCTCCCTTCCCCCTCCCACAGCCTGCACACTGGCCAGTTTCTGTCTTCTCTTAGCTTTTATTTCATACTCTTATCCTGTTTTGTCACCTTTCATCTCATTTCAGTGTCCATGTTTTCTTGTTTGTTCTTGAGAACACAGAGTAAATGTTCTCAAAGGCGTTGTTTTTTCTTGTGAATAATCATCAGAAGAAGTTAATTGTTAGGATTCTTACGTTTCTCCTCCATATGCTTTCATGAGTCTTGAGTTTGTGCTGTTGCCTCTTTCTCTAAGTGAATGAGAGTAGAGACTTAGTGATGAGGCGGCAGGAGAGAAGGAGGGTGAGGAGAGAAGAGGAAGGAGAGGGAGGAGGTGAGGAGAGGAAGAGGGGAGAGAATCCTCAATGCCTCAGAAAGGAGGTCTGCACAGTAAGTTAGGAGTTTCCTGATCTTTTTGCTTGAATATGCTAAGGATGCCTTTGTCCTGTCTGGCTCTGTAGTTTAGTCTCAAAATTATAATAAGTGTTGGGCAACAGTGATGGCTCAAGACAGGACCAGTCATGCTGTACAAACAGGTAATGCCTCATAGGGTTGACAAATCACCAAACAATATGTGAGGTTCTTTGAGAAGCAATTGTTAAGAAAGAAGATTCATGCTGGGCAAGGTGTCAGAGCCTCAGCAACAGAAAGTGATTGTCTCACAAGTAGTAAGAAGAATTTACCAACAACAGTATAGGTTTGAAGAGGAAAGTTTTATTAGATGAAAGAATACTGCAGGAGAGTGCGGCGGGGTGCCTCAGCAAGAGAGAACTGAGCACACAGCGGTGGATTTTTCCTTGCGGGTATTTATGGGCCTTAAAGTGGGAGCTTAAGAGTAAATTGGACCACATTAGCCACATAAATCATGATAAATGATTACATTTGTAGGAATTTTGGTGCTTTGATGTAAAGGTTAACACAATGAGCTTCAACATGCAAGCATTTCGGAGATGTATAGAAATTCTAGTTATAAATTGTGGGGAAAGAAACCTGAAACCAGGTGCTGGCTTTAGATAATAGGGACGTCTAATTATTTCTGAATTCTCCGGATACGGAGTTTGCCTCTGGATGGTCTGCCTGATAGCCACCGGGTGATCTTTGCTCTCCCCAACGCAGGAAAGAATAAAGTCAAACTAATGGGTATGACTCTCAGTCCATAAACTAGGGCACAAGAAATGTCCTGTTTATATTCTATTCACATGATTTTCTGACTTAAAGCCCCCATTCCCACAGGCTATTGAGAAAAACTTAACACAGTTCTTTCTGGAGATTCCTTATCTGCCCTGAGCAGTGCTTCACGTCCAGAGTCTCCAATGCTGCCAAGGCCCAGCAGGGCAGGGAAAAAAAGGCATCCCATCCTTCATTGCTTATCTGCCATTGCCCTACCAGCTGGCTTTAAGAAGACATTAAGCTCTCTGTCACTGCAGCTGAAGAAAAACACAGGGAACATCTGCAAGGTATCCATAGCCCCATCTTCCCAGAAACACCAGGCAGACTTTCTCTTGTATTCGGCTGCCCCTGTGGCGGTATACCCCCAGGACAGCACAGGATCCCTCTTTTCTCACAATCAATAAACCCAGCTCCTGCACTGCCTCTAGCCTGGGCAGACTGAGTCCTTCTCTAATTCCCGTCAAGCCACTTCTCTATCCACAGATAATCTCCCTGAGGACCTGAGAATGTACAAACAAAAAACCACATCTATTTTTTTTTTTAATCTGGTGACAAATTTCTGTGCTTGTTTCAACGTGGGAAAGAAAAAGGGGAATAGATCAGTAGAAAAAAATATATGAAACAGTAACCAGCCATCCACCATCCTAACCACAAAAACCGCTCCTCGTATCTTTCCCCGCCCCATCTCACAGCTTTGTGTTAACCGTGTATTTGCCATAACAAAGGATTCAATTAAATGTAGAATTTTAAAATAATAATTGTGTTTTTCAAAAACCAGTATATAACAAAGTACTCCCATTTTTCTAAGAGAGAGGTTTTTTTTTCTCTTCTTTTCTCCTTTCCCCTTACCCCTACTTCTCACTTAGCCCTTTCTGAAATGCAAAATAACCTCTCACCTCTCTCTCACCAGACATTCCCTAGAGGGCAAGTTCATCTCTGTGCTCTGGATCTCTCCTGTAGAATTGACAGTCTATTTGCAGATCAAAGCACGTCCCCATGGAGCTCCCATCTCCAGGTACATGTTTTAGGCATGCCCACTAGGCCACTTCAATAACTGACTCCTGCTCAGAAAGATGCCAAGTCAACTGCCTAGTTGATAACTTCTGGGTATCAGGACACCCCCAGGCCTTGCTCACTTCATTCCTTACCTAATAAAAGTGCCCACTTTTTGTTCCAAAAGCAAAGTGACACATTCCAAGCAGGGTGAACTTCCCCCAAGCTAGCTTCAGAAATAAATTCCTTTTCTTGTACCAATGAGGCAGCAATGAGAACAGGGTCTGGAGACAGGGAACTTAAGGCCAATTTGTGCTAACTTCCTAAAAGAGAAAACACCAAGGTCTGGGGGCAGGAAATCTAAGGCCAATTCATGCTGACTTCCCAAGACCTCACTCTTGTTAGTGGGACTCTTCATACAGAGAGCAACTAACCTACTTTGTGGCTACAAGTACATATTTCCTTTGGATACTTTGGAAAATTCATAATAGTATAGTGAAGAAAATAATAATATACAATGCCATCACCCTGAAATAAACACAGATGAGGTATTGATATGCACACATATGGGTAGTTTTCAAGAATTTTATGTGGCAGGTTAGCTGAGTCGGAAATTAAGGGTTTGATTTTTCTCAGTTATAAGAAAGATTGTAGCCAATATTTCTATTTAACTAGGCATTATATATTTCAATACTCAAAAATCAGGAGCCCAATATTTTATGAGATTATTTTCACTATGGAATGTTCCTTTTGCTAATATAGAGTAATACTAAATTGCTCTGCTTAATTTTTAAATTTTTGCCTTAAACATGGTTTTAATATTTCTATTGTCTTCCTTGAGTCTGTTCGTGGCTTCCTAATATCTACATTTTACTTTTAAGTTATTCTGAGTTCCCTGTTTTAACATTTGTTTTAGTTTGAGAATCTTTGTGTTTAGTAGATAACTTTACTCGTGACAGATACTATCACAATTTGTTTAGTGTTGCTCCTTGTAAGGCTTAACAGGAAGCACGGCTAGGAGGACTCAGGAAACTTACAATCATGACGGAATGCAAAGGAGAAGTACGTCTGACATGGTGGCAAGTGACAGAGAGAGAGAGAGAGAGGGAGGCAGGGAGGAGAGAGGATGGGGGCAGAGAGAGAAAGAGAGAGAGAGAGAGAGAGAGAGATTGCCATTTATAAAACCATCAGATCTTGTGAGAACTTACTATTCTGAGAACAGCATTGGGGAAATGGCCCTTATGATCCAATCGCTTCCCACCAGGTCCCTCCCTCAACACCTGAGGATTGTGATTTGGATAACAATTCAAGATGAGATTTGGGTGAGGACACAAAGCCAAAGCATATTAGTCCTATAACTGACCAAAGGTTTCACCTTGTCCAATGTGTAGGTGGGGTCAATTTATCAAGAAAGGGGAATTACGATGGAGAAAAAGTAATTCACACAGAACTGGCTGTGTGGGAGATGGGAGTTTTATTATTACTCAAATCAGTCTCCCCAAGCATTCAGGGATAGGAGTTTTTAATGATAATTTGGCAGGCAGGGGCTCAGAAGTGGGGGGTGCTGATTGGTCGGGTTGGAGACGGAATCAGGGCGTCAAAATGAGTTTTTCTTGCGTCTTCTTTTCCTGGGTGGGACTGTAGAACTGGATGAGCCAGATTACTGGTTTGGTAGTGTCAGCTGGCACATCGAGTGCAGGGACTGCAAACTATCTCAAACACTGATTTTAGGTTTTACAATAGTGATGTTATCCCCAGGAGCAATTTGGGGAGGCTCACCAGTGTATGTGAGGTGGACCTATTTACACACTGGTGAAGTCTTTGACAATAAATGTACTGATCACATTTCACTAATAAGAACAAATAGAATTGGTATAGGGAGCAATCACACTGTGAAACAATTTAAGATTGCTCCATCTTGTCAGAACCAGCTGTTGTCTCTTTGCCCAAATGTTAGCTGTCACTCTCTTTACGCTTTTTCAGTTGAGACAAACGAGGCTCTCATTCCTACTGATTACTAATTCCAATCATCGGGTTAGCACAATCACTTTAGGGTAACTATATTTAAAAGAGCTGAATAGATTTAGCAACAACACAAAAAGGTTTCCCTCACATTAACTATAAGATCTGACAGAATCTGTTATACATAATTTTGTGTACATTCTCCTCTTTTGCCTGCAGAATTCCAGTGCCTCTCAGATGAAAACGAAGACCCCGGCTCTCTGTGTATGTACTAAATTTAACTGTTTGTCTCCAATCACTCCACAGTTCTGACCACAACTTTTCTACTTGCCAGACCTGATTATTTACTATTTTCCAATTTAACTACAAACGTTTATATCTTGATGACTTTACTCAAGTTTCCAAAATGTGTGCTCCCCTGCCTGTCCGAAGAGAAGACATTTGTTTCTCATGACTTAGTTCAAATATCTCATTCTTTGTAACCTCACCTTCCTTTTGAGTAAAATTATTTGTTTCTTCAAGCTTATTCCTATAGCAATTACCAAACTGCACCACATTAGTAGGTAACACTGATATCTTTGAGAGAAGGAACTGTGTGTTATTTATATTTGAATCCCCACACCTAGCACAAATGGAACCAACATCTATTCCTTCACTCATTTACTAAAAAAAAAAACTCACTACTGTTAAATCAAGTTTCGCCTAAAGCTGCCTCCTTACATATTTAAGTTCGGCCTAAAGGTTTTTCTGTACATTGTGAACTATAACAAGTGAAGATATAAACCAGCCATAGCTCACACCTGTGCCAATCACTGAGTTTTTGGCCAATCAAATGTAGCCAACTGTTCAAATCATGTTCAAATAAGGCAAACAGAGCTGTAAACAATCCAGTTGTTTCTGTACTTCACTTCCATTTTCTGTACATCACTTTCTTTTGGCTCTCTGTAAATCTTCCACCACGTGGCTGCACTGGAGTCTCTCTGAATCTGCTGTGATTCTGGGGGCTGCTCAATTTGAGAATCATTCATTGCTCAATTAAACTCCTTTAAATGTAATTCGGCTAAAGATTTTCTTTTAACATGACTTACCGTATTCCAGACACTATTCTAGGCTCTTGCAATACAGTAATGAAAGAACAAAGTGTCTACTTTTTTAGAACATCCTCAATAAAAAATAGTTTAGTGGAATTGAAACTTTTGAAAATATTATATAGTTTAGATTGTATCCTTATGAAATTGGATGGGCTGGCTTTAAAAGAAATTTAGTCTAATTCATTATCCAACTGACTTGTGTGAGAAATCATTCCTTTGTGATGCTATTTAGCTGATTTTTTGGAACTTGTTGAAATAATCCAGTACTTTTTCTTTATTAAAACACACTTAGCATATAGTTATGAGCTTCTTTCAGAAATTATAAAATAAATAAGGTAGGCGTGAAGGTTTTACTGAAACCTGAAACTGGTCTCAAAAGGTGCCCTTCGCACAAAGTAAGGGCTAAGTATTTTTAGAGTGAATGAGTGAACAAATGTGTTCACAAAGCAATGCTTCTGTTGTAAGATAGTCATTGAGAACGCTAAAATGATAACTACATACTGGTTGCTTAAAATACATATGATTTCTATATACAGTATATTATTTCTATACACAGTATATTATTTCTATGCCTATGAGTCCATTTTTTTTTTCTCAGAAATTCAAATTTTATATTCACCACAAGGTAGGATAGATTCTACTTGATTATTTGAAAAGATTTTACTTCTACAGCAGAAAAGAAATGAATCCATCTGTCAGAGGTGTTTGAACCAGAGCAATTCCATCTTGAATAGGGGCTGAGTAAAACAAGACTGAAACCTACTGGGCTGCATTCCCAGGAGGTTAGACATTCTATGTCATAGGATGAGATAGGAGGTCGACACAAGATACAGATCATAAAGACCTTGCTGATAAAACAGGGTGTGCAAAGAAGTCGGCCCAAACCCACCAAAACCAAGAGGGCCACAAGAGCGACCTCTGGTCATCCTCACGACTCATTATATGCTAATTATACAACATTAGCATGCTAAGAAACACTCACACCAGCGCCAGGAAAGTTTACAAATGTGATGGTAATGTCAGGAAGTTACCCTGTATGGCCTGTAAGCCAGTTCTGCGGAATTGCCCACTCCTTTCCTCAGTTCTGCAGAATTGCCCACTCCTTTCTGAAAGCTCATGACTAATCCACCTCTTGTTGCCCATACAAATGGACAATCAGCAGCCCTCAGGGCTGCTTTGCCTACAAACTAGCCGTTCTTTCATTCCTTTACTTTCTTAAACTTGCTTTCACTTTACTCTATCCACTCCCCTCGAATTCTTTCTTGAGTAAGATCCAAGAAGCCTCTTGGGATCTGGATCCGGAGCGCTTTCCAGTAACAGATTCATACCCTTAGTTGTATCCAACTACATGTAAGTTTCTGAACATTGAAAACTAAAAAAAAAAAAAAAACATTGAATGTATTTGAAATAGAATGTAAAAGGTGAAAGAATACAGTAAGAAGTTTTAATACTGATGTCATACAAAAGAAGCATGTCAAAAGAAATCATTTTTAAGTACAGAGGTGGTGTACTCTGAAATGAAGTGGACAATATGCTTGGCATAGTTGAGGTTTTGCATCTCAGTCCATCTTGCTGTGCACCAGCCTGTCAAATTGAAGTGATTCTCAAAAATGGTGTGAAAAATATTGTCTGGGTTTAGACAGAGTCTTTTGTTTTGATTTTGCAATGTTGTTATATTTTTGACACATCTAATATTTTTCCTTCTTGAAGTGTTAAAGAAGACATTTTTAAAGGTTAAATATCATATGACTATCTTATTTTAAGAACCCCTGTATTTCCAAATTTCCAGTTGTCACTTTCATAGGTGGGTAATTTGAGACAAAATAAATGCACACATACATACACACACAAATATACAAAACTGTATACTTTTTACAAATATAGAAAACTATATAGTTTTAATGTGAATTTAATAGATAATGTAGTTACATGATTCAAAATTCAAAACATACAGTAGAGTGACAATCTCTCACCCCTCTCTTCTTCCTCAGGGGCCAATAATATTATCAGTTTCTTGTTTCCCATTCAAGAAGTATTCTTTTCTATTTCTCTACTCCCTCCACTTCCTTTCCATACATGGAAGCACAGAAACATACTACATACAATGTCATGCATGTTACTTTATACTTAATAATCTATCTTGGAAATTGTTCGATATTAGGACACAAAGTAGTTCTGCCATCTTTTCCTATAGCTGCGTTGTTTTCCATTGTATGAATGGGCTACAAATTATTGAAGTAGGCTATTAAGAGAAAGCTATGCCCCCAACCTTAGGTTACTGCAAATTCTTATTAAAATTCTTCAATAGATAACATTTTTCTTTTATCATTTTGCATATGTGTGGATATATATATGAGATAAATTCCTACAAATAGATAAGTGGTTATTTGGGGTTTTTTAACGTTTATTTTAGGTTCAGGGGTACATGTGAAGGTTACGTATGTAAACCCGTGTCACAGGGATTCGTTGTGCACATTCTTTCATCACCCAGGTATTCAGCCCAGTACCCAACAGTTGTCTTTTCTGCTTCTCTCCCTCTTCCCACCCAAGAGTGGTTATTTTGAAAAATTATTTCCATCTCATACTCCAAAGAATTCATTCTTGTTTGTCTCCCTTAAACCCATAACAGCGGGATGTATCCCCACACCTGTCAACAATGTGTGCTGCCAAACTCTTTTGGTTTTGCAAGTATGATAGGAGAAAAAGACAATTTCAATGAAGTGTTAGTTTATATTTTATTACCACGAATGATGCTGAATATCTTTAATGTGTTTAAAAGCCTTTCATGTTTGCCCACCTGTAAACTCTCAGTTCAATTCTTCACCCTCTCTTGAATTACTGGCAGCTTTTTTTCTTACTCATTTAGTATATATTTTCTATTTTAAGAAAATTTGACCTTTGTTTTTTTCAATAAGTTGCAAATAATTTTCCCAGTTTGCTGTATGACTTTTGACTTTGCTTATGATATTTTTGCTATGGAGAAATTATTTTTAGGCACTACATTTATGGATCTTTTATTTCATTGTTTCTGGGTTTTATGTCCTAATAGAAAGGACCATTTCTACTTCTCACATAGTTTCTTCTAGAACTTAAATGTCTGTTTAATTTTAAATATTTGATACATCTGTATTTTGGTTTACAATGGAAGTATGGATCCAATCATATTATTTACAGCAGGCTATCCATTTATCTTTACATTACTTCTGAATAATTTACCTTTTGTCTATGGATTTGTTAGTCCACTTCACATGTGTGTGTGTGTGTGTGTGTGTGTGTGTGTGTGTGTGTGTGTATTTACATATGCTTGGTACCATTTCTAGACATTTATTTGGTTCTATTCATGTTGACATTACCAGGCTATTTTAGTTAGTTAGTTAGTTAGTTAGTTAGTTATAGTGTTAGTATATGTTTTAGTGTTTGGTAAGGATAAATCAACTTCAGTACCTGCTTTTTACTCAAAAATTTTATTTCTATTATTGCTTATTTTTTTCCATTTGAAATTCAGGATCATCTTCCCTAGCTATAACAGTTTTTAAAGTATTTGCTGTGATCACATCACATGTATAATTTAAAGATAATTTACATCTCTATGATAGTGACTATTCCTATCCGAGTTCACAGTATATCTTTTTCTATGTTTGCATCTCCTTTTAGTTCACTGCTGAGCATTTGCATTTTCTTCATATAGGTATTTATAATAAAGGCACATATTTCTTGGTGTGGCAGTTACTGCAATTTGACACCTACTTCCACCATTTCTCACACATCCTCCTCCACCACAGAGGGGGTAAAGCTGGAGGTCCTTCCACCAAGCAGAAATGTTCATACAAGTCTTAGAAGGCAGGAGTGAGCAGTGTGAGATGACATCTAGACTCAGGGAGATGGAATTTCCATGAGCATCTGCAGCAGAGGTGCCACTATCACAAGTAGTGAGGAGGAGGTGGCAGCTTTGAGGTTTCCACTAAACAAAGTGGATTAATCTGCATCAATCCTGCCTGTGAAGTAACCAAAAGAGTTTCCCTGATTCTTGCTGAAATTCTGTAAAAAAATTCTTTATGATTAATCTACCTGATATCCTGTTTCCTGCAATAGTTAGAACCCCCCCAAAAAAGTTTGCAGGCAACAGACCATCAAGGCAATTGGAATTTAGAATCAGCTCTCTGACTCAGTTTGGGTTAAAGGGTTAGCGTTAATGGGTGGGACATCATATTCCATAACTCAAAGTGATAAAAGAGTTATGTAAGGGGTCATCTTTGGGAGAGAGTAAGTGGCATCTGTGATAGACTACTTTGATGTGGTACTAGGTATACAAGGATCATGGAGTAGGCTGGCTGCGTCTAACTGCACTGGAAGGTTAAATAATAGGACTCCATTATTGTATTTTGGGGTTAAGACATGCTTGGTAGCCCTGGTAGATTCAGCTTCTGACCGTGGACAGCAAATGACTAATTTATTTAGATTCACACAGCATTAAGCTGGGTGTGCCCAGCAGCATCCTACCCTCAAGAGGAAGTGGTCTATATGAGACCGAGTTTGAGGAGATACTGAAAGCACAAGTACATTGCTTAAGCAGCTGGTGAGCACTCCCAGTGTGCCTACTCCTGCCACATGGCCTCTTCACCCTTCTCCCATATCTACAGCCCAATAGGGATCATCCTGCAACCCCCTTACTAGGGCCAAAAAACAGTTAAGCACTGCACTATGTGCTGGCCCCAGTGGACTACCAAAGAATTACTCTCCTCTGAGGGCTATCCCTAATGACTCAGGAATCCTCACAGTACTCAGACCTCCAAGCAGTCTATCTCTTTAAGCCCTTTCCCTGAAAGGACAGGTGGCCAGATATTTATGCTCCTGTGTTGATGCTGGTGATTTGGTAAACAATCAAAGGTTAAGAAGGAACAAGATTTGAAGATTAATAACAATAAGGTTTGGAGAAGAGGTTTCTGCAGGTGCCTCTCAGAATGCTAGAAGAGTATGAGTATATCTGCATCCTAGAGAACACTCCTCAGGATGTGTCTATAAAACAGATTCTAGATAAGAAAGTGGGCAAGACAACATGCTCTGTGAATGTCAGTCAGCCTCTTTCTCCAGATACACCATTGATCACAATGGGCCAATGAAGAGGTGACCAAAGGAAGCAGGGAAGGAGATTGCATGTGAGTTTCACAACATGTACTTCCCCTCACCAAGTCTGACCTAACTTCAAGTCAACCAGCAATGGAGACCAACACTAATTCCCAAATATAGCCCCATAGCCCAGGGGGACCAGACTGCACCTGGTGGCAGATCAACAGAATTGGATCCCTTTCATTATGTAATGGGCGGTGATATATCACATTCAAATAGAAACCTATTTTTGCTATACTCTGTTGCCTGCAATTCCTCTAGCAATACCATCCACGGACTTAACAAAATCCGTATTCATCATAATGACACATGGCTTCTAACCAAGGATCACATTTTAGGCAAAAGAAGTAAATGCAATAGGCTGATGCTTATGGGATTCACTGATCTCACTGTGTAATCCATCATCCAAAAATCGACATTATAGAAGGGTAGAAAGACCTATGGGAGTCTCAGAGGTAGCATCAACTAAGTTTTAGAAAAGCCTGTGAGTTTGGCATACTAGCCAATAGGTACAGAATATATTCTGAACCAGCAGCCAATATGTGATGCTGCTTCTTTTATCACTGAACTATAGGAGTTTGAAAGTCTAGGGATAGAAGTTGAAGTGTCTTTTTCTAATATGGCACAAAATATGACACAATATAAAAAATTTTGCTTCCTATTATCACAAATTTGAGCTGTGTTGGTTCAGCAGTCTTAGTACCCAAGAGACTAACGCTTCCACCAGGCAATACAACAATGGTTCCATCAAACGGAAGTTAAGAATGCAACTGGCCAGTTCTCCCATGACATTAGAAAATCCAGCAAAATACATGCTTGCTGTGGCATTTAGCTGACGTGATTGATCCCAAATATGAAGAAGTGGTTTCCAACTACATAATGGGAACTTAGGTGAATATTCTAGAACATGGAGATTCTCTAGGGTGCCTCCTGATACTGTCATGTGTAGTGGTTAAAACCTAAAACTCCAGTAATTCCATACATTGCAGGACTCCAAAGGCTCAAATGAACAAGAATAGAGGTTTGGTTTATTCAACTATATAAAGACTTGTATGGTATAAAGGGAATGTGGAAAGGGCAGGCAGGAAGTTATACAAACTTTTCCCTTATGACCATTTGCAGAAAGAAGACTCAATTAGCTACTCATATTCTTCCTGGTTTTCGTACGTGGATGTGATCTTGGATTTTGTATGTGGATATGTTATGTGCTCAGTGGCCACAGTGGGGTTTCCACTGGCACCAGGTCTCTTGCTGTGTTTGTGCAATTTCCCTTGCTGTATTACTTCATGATGTGTTGCTTCCAATACCAGTTCCCTTTCCCTTGTGGACATTCTGTAAGCTACTTAATAGCAATCGACTGAATGTGTCCCCTCCAAATCCTGATGTTGAAACCTAATCCCAATGTGATGGTACTTGGAGGTGGTAGCTTTGGGAGGGGATTAGGTCAAGAAAGTAGAGCCCTCAAGAATGGGATTAGTGCCTGTGTAAAGCCCCAGAGAGCTTGACTGCCCATTTTGCCATGTGAGTACACTACAAGAAGGCAGCAGTCTATGAACCAAGAAGTGGGCCCTCAGCACACAGTGAATCAGCCAGCACCTTGATTTTGGACTTGCAAGCCTCCAGAACTGTGGGGAATAAATTTCTGCTGTTTACAAGCCACTCAGTCTATGGTATATTGTTAAGGCAGCTGAACACACTAAGATATCATGTAAGTATTTTCTCTTTAAACTATCACAATTGGGTTATGTTGTCTGCAATTCAGACAGACCAAAAAAAAAAAAAAAAAAAAAAAAAACCATACACACACAAATTTTTATTTTGTTTATTTTTGCTTCAGAAAACTGCGTCTTTTCTTTTACTATGTCTTCTAAAGTGCTATTTGTCCCTTTTTGTGGTGAATGCTTGGGTATACAATTATGTCATCTGTACATAATAAAGTTTACCTATTCTTTTCCAATATTTATACATCTATCTATTAGTTCACTAAGACTGCCATAACAAAGTACTAAAGACTGGGTGGCTTAAGCAATGGAAATTTATTGTCTTACAATTCTGGAAGTTAGAAGTTTAAGGTCAAGTTGTCGGCAGGGTTGGTTTCTTCTGAGGCCTCTTTCCTTGGCTTGTAGAGAGCTGTCTTCAACTGGTCTTAACTCTGTGATTCTCTGTGTCCTAATCTCTTTTTATAAGGAAAAAAGTTATATTAGATTAGGACTCATCCTGATGACTTCATTTTAAAAGTGAATTAGCCCATTTACTAAACCTGTCTCCAAAGGCAGTCACATTCTGACACAGAGGGAGTTAGGAATTCAACAAGAATTTCTGGAGGACACAGTTCAGCCTATAACAATCTACCTCTTGTTTCATTTTTTGGCTATATACTTATTTGACAAAATAATAGAAGTGATTATTGATTATTCACAGTATTTACTGTCAATAATCAGGAAGCTGATTTTAAAGGAAGGATTCCATTGTTTCTCCATTAAGTGGGATTCAGGATTTGGAGTTAAGATATAAGTAGATTTTATCATGTTAAGAAAGAATCCACCAGATCCAGCAATTCCACTTCTGGATATATATCAAAAGGTATTAAAATTGGAATTTTGAAGAGATGTCTTCACTCCCATGTTCACTGCAGCATTATTCACAATAGCCAAGACACGAAAGCAACCTAAATGTCCACAAACAGAGAAAGAAATAAAGATTACGTGGTATATACACACAGTGGAATGTTAGTCAACCTTATAAAGAAGGCAACTCTGCCATTTGTAAGAACACAGATGAATCTGAAAGACACCATGTTAAATAAACTAAGCCAGAGGCATAAAAAACAAACACTTCATGATACCCCTTACAGTCATACACTGCATGATGATAATTTGGTCAACAATGGATCACATACATGATGGTGGTCTCATAAGATTATAACATCACATGTTTACTATACTCTATGTTTAGCTATGTTTAGATACACAAATACTTGCCATTGTGTTGCAATTGCCTACAAGATTCAGTACAGTAGCATGCGGTATAGGTTTGTAGACTAGGAGCAACAGGCCATACCACGTAGCCTATGTAGTGTATTAGGCTCTACTATCTAGGTTTATGTAAGTACTGTACACTCTATGACGTTTACACAATGATAAAATTGCCTAATGATAGCATTTCCCAGAATGCATTTCCATTGTTAAGCAACACATGATGAGTCGAAAATAGAAGCAGGGTATAGAACAGTGGTTGTCAGGGGCTGGGGAAAGGGGAAACGAGGTATTAGTCAAAGGGCACAAAGTTTCAGTTAGTCAAGAAGAATAAAACCTAGAGATCTATAGTACAGCACAGGGCCCATATAGTTAATAATATTAATAATATTTTATTATATATTCAAAATTGCTAAGAGGGTATTTTGTTCAGGATTCTTATTATACACATGTAATAATAACAGAGGGGGGAGGAGGAAACATTTGGAGGTTATGGATATATTCATGGCATAGATTATATTGATTCTTTCATAGGTGTATGATTATCTCCAGACTTGTCAAGCTGTCTACATTAAATATGTATAACTTTTTGTAAGTCAAAACACAAATAAAAACACTGCTGATGACAGAAGGAAAGAAGGAAGGAAGGAAGGAAGGAAGAAGGAAGGAAGGAAGGAAGGAAGGAAGGAAGGTTGGCTCCACTCTTCCTTGTTTATTAAAAGTTATTTTTCAGAAAGCAATGTAAAAATTTTATTAGTTATTTGAATAGCACTGATACAAATGGTCACTTCTCAATTTTTTTTCCTTTGAGCTGGGAGTGGTGGCTCACACCTGTAATCCTAGCACTTGAGAGGCCAAGGTGGGCAGATCCCCTGAGTCCAGGAGTTCAAGAGGAGCCTGGGTAACATGGAGAAACTCGCATCTCTACAAAAACAGAAAAACAAAAATAAAAAAATTAGCACAGCATGGTGATGCACACCTGTAATCCCAGCTACTATAGAGGCTGAGGTGAGGTGGAAGGATCCCCTGAGCCCAGGAGGTCAAGCTGCGGTGAACTATGATTGCACCACTGCACTCCACCCTGGAAGACAGAGTGAGACCCTGTCTAAAAACATTAAATTAAATTAAGAAATAATTTTTTTTTGCTTTGAATTGTAGGTCATCAGAAACTTATACAAATAGTACAGAGGATTATATCATCTTTACCAGTTAGTATTACTGATATAATAAATTTTGGTGATAGATTTCCTAATGTTGAACTATTCCTGTATTCTTGGAAAAAAGTCTACTTGCTCATCGTCTGCTTTTCTTTATGATATGCCACTGGATCCTACTTGCTAAATAGTTTGCGTAGTACTTTGGCATCAATATTCTCAAGTAAGGTTCATCTTTTTAAAGCAACTATGCTTTATATCAACTATGCTCACATCTTCAAAAGAATTTGAAAACTTACCTTCCTTTTCTATGTTTGAAGCATTGAAATTACTTAATTTTTCAAGATTTGGTAGAAGTGTCTCAACTTGCTTTGTTTGCTTTTATCGTTGCTTGTTTGTTTCTGCGGGGAGTCAGTAGCTTTTAGACAAATTTCTCTATTTCTTCTAAGATAAATGATCTATTTAGATTTCTTTACATCTGTTTAGAGTTACTTTTGATAAATTATATTTTCCTGGAAAATTATTCATTTCATCTAGCTTTTCCAAACTTATTAACATGTGCTGGAGGAAATTAGTTCTTCACGATCCTTTTAATTTTCTCTGATTCTATACTTTCTCATCATTGCTTACTTTTGCCTACTTGTGCTTTTTATCTTCTTAATTAGGATAGCTAATGATTCATTTTCTTTTCAACAAGCAGTACTGAAAACTTTAAAAATTGTCACTTTTCTCTTTTATATTTTAAATTTTTCTCTCTATTAATCCCAATCTAATTTCTTGAGTTGTATGACGAATTTATTGACTTTCATTATTTACCAGTAGAATGCCTAATGCTGGCCGGGGGCAGTGGCTCACGCCTGTAATCCCAACACTTTGGGATGCTGAGGCAGGCGGATCACAAGGTCAGGAGATCGAGACCATCCTGACTAACATGGTGAAACCCAGTCTCTACTAAAAATACAAAACTAAAATTAGCCGGGCATGGTGGCGGGCGCCTGTAGTTCCCAGCTACCCGGGAGGCTGAGGGAGGAGAATGGTGTGAACCTGGGAGGCAGAGTTTGCAGTGAACCGAGATCGCGCCACTGCACTCCAGCCTGGGCGAGAGAGCAAGACTCCCCATCAAAAAAAAAAGAAGAATGCCTAATGCTATGCATGTTTCTCTGCGTGCTGCCTTCATGTCTAGATTGTTCTGCCATAACATGAGTTAGTTAAGAACTTTTTTTTTATTTCCAAGCAGTAAGGAATTTCTGATTTTATACTTAGTTTGCATTTCACCAGTATATCATTTTTCATACTTTATTTTCAACTTATAATCACTTTGTGTTAAAATGTCTCAAATATACCATAGAGTTGATTTTTGCTTGGTGATCCTATACAACTCTTTCTTTTAAAGCATGTATATGTAAATATAATTTGCATTTATCAGTATGATAGTTATGTTAGGATTTAGCTCTCCTTTGTGACATACTTTCTGCTTTTATAATTCGGTTTTTAAAACTGAGACTATTGGGCTGTTTGTTTTGTTCGGGTGTATGGGCTTCTTCTGATAATTGGAAAGTCTGTATTTTTCTTCTAATGGTTACTTTGTGGTTTTTTATAATATCAATAATCATCTGAATCTTCTATTTCAAAATAATATAGTATCAGGAAACTTTTGTGGGTCTGATTTTGGTAATTCCCCACTCTCATCAATGACTAATTGACAAAGTGCCCCCTTTCTCCTTACCTTTCTCCTCTGTCACAACAGTTTGGTTTTTGCCTTCTCATTATGTGTTTTGTGTTGTTAAATATACATATTCCTCCACTACTTGGCTTATTTATTTAAAATGATGTCTTTTGGCTCCTGGGAATGAAAAGATAGATAAGACCGTCATGAAATTTAGAGCACCTACCAATTCTTTTTTTTTTTTTTCCTAAGACTGAGTCTTGTTCTCTTACCCAGGCTGGAGTGCAGTGGCACAATCTCGGCTCACTGCAAGCTCCGCCTCCCGGGTTCAGGCCATTCTCCTGCCTCAGCCTCCTGAGTAGCTGGGACTATAGGTGCCCGTCACCACGCCCGGCTAATTTTTTGTACTTTTAGTAGAGACGGAGTTTCACCGTGTTAGTCAGGATGGTCTCGGTCTCCTGACCTCGTGATCCGCCCGCCTCGGCCTTCCAAAGTGCTGGGATTACAGGCGTGAGCCACCGCCCGGCCTAGAGCACCTACCAATTCTTATTAGTAACATCATATTTTCAGAGTTTATAACATTTACATGTCTTTAACCATACTGTTTCCATTTATCTCTTAATTTGTTGACAATCTCAAGTAGTGTCTTTAAGAAGACACAGGGGTGGTATTTATAGTAACAACATTCCCTGAACACTTGCATGTTTAACCACATCTTTCTCCACTTCACATTGGCATGGCAGTTTGATTTGGCTTTAAAAAAATCTTTTCTCACTTTCTTTCCATAAGGACTTTTTCCCTAAGGACATTTTGCCCGATTTAGAAGGTTGTGTTGTATCTGAGACAATCCAACTTGTTTAATTGTAAGTTGTAGATACTTTTAGTCTGGCTCGCCTAAAGATTTTTTTCCTTGGAAACCGAATCAGTTTACTGAAATCATTCTCCATTTTGACACATCTCTATTTTTCCTAGATCATGATATGCCTTATCAAGCATAGATTCAAATTACCTTCTATATTTTGGAATATTACCTTGAATCATATTTCAGAATATCTGTACACCTCCATTCCTTCTTCTAAGACTCTAATTTTTAAAAATATTAAATCTCTTTTGCCTATCCTCCATTTCAGGTGTCAGCAAAGTATGGCTCATTGGCCAAATTCAGCATACCACCTGTCTTTGTAAATAAATTTTTACTGGAATACAAGGTATTGTTTATGACTGTTTTCATACTGCAATAATACGATTGAGTTATTATGACAGGGAACATATGGCCTTCAAATCTGAAAATATCACTACTGTCAACCCCTGTTCTATATCAATCCTTTCTCTCTAATCCTTTTTAACTCTTTATTCCTATTTCATTTCGCTGGGCTTTCTTGTTCCTGTCTTTTATGTTCTGTGTTCTTTCATTCAACAGTGTATTTTCTCCCCAGAGTTGTTTTCAAATGCCTTTATTTATGGTATTTTAATTTTAGTCTTCTACATTTTTCTGAGTTCCTCCGGAAAACATCACTTCATATCCTTTTCTCTCAACATCTCTGATCACTGACTTCAGCATATATATATATCTATGTGTGTGTGTGTATATATAGAGAGAATTTCTTTCTAAATATCTTTAAATTTGTAGCTATATAATAGGTCATAACGTTAGACCTTCTCTGTGGCAAAACTTTTCAGGTAACCATTCTTTATTTACGATTTGTTTTTCCTTTCTCTTTCTCTTTACTTCTTTTCCTATAGTATTATTATACAGGCATTATTCTGATTCCTGTTTTGTTTCAGACATCTATTTGGTTGATCTGACTTGGCATCTTTTGAGAATCAGCTATTTTCAGGCAACGGGGAATATGGGAAGCACCCGGTCTTGTTTTAGAAAACATTTCTCATGACTTGAGGACTTCTGTATTCAATATTTGGCCTTTGCTTCTTCCCAGAAAATGAAGCTATAGGCAACCGTGCAGTTGTCCCTCAAGGCACGGTTTCTGCATAACTCCTCCACATGGATGACTGTTTCCAGTAACCACAGCTTCTCCACGTGGTGTTGGCTTCATCTCTGCCTCTCTGGCTTCTGAAACCCAAGCTTCCACCATCAGCCTGAGAGCCCATGCACACCTTTGGCTTTACATGCTCTAGAATCCATCTGTCCCTGTGTGGCTCCTGGGAGGATTCTGCTGTTCCCATTCCCTCCCAATTTCCACTTTGCTGGGTCCTTTTGCCACCTATTTTGTGGTTTGGCATTTCACGTCTCCTTTTATTTTTTTTTAAGAGTTTGCATGTGTTTTTTATATCTCCATGTTGCTTTTTGTTGGTTTTCTAGAAAAGGTGGTTGAAATGCTGACTTCATACTGCATCATCACACCGATATCTGTCCTAATAGCTTTAAGTTTCACTTTCTCAATCTGTTTAATGAGGTATTAGCTGCCCCATGGAGTTACTACAAAATGTATTAAGCAATCAATGTAGATTTCCTAGCACATCTTTCTCTATTATCCTTCGTATCTACTCAGGAAAGGGTAAGAGGCTAATTCTATTGCTTCTCAGTCTTTCTTGCCAAGGTTTAATTTCAGAACCATACTGCAAATGTAAAGTTGCACTCATGTTTTCTGGTTATCGTGTAAACTTCATGTATATAAAAATTAAATTAGATATTTCTCTTCTCAGAGTCTTTAAGATGTTATTTAGATAATTATAATAAAATACTTGGACTAAAATTTGAGGGCAAAAGTTTGTTTTCCAGATAAAAAGTATATGGAAGAAAGCATTACAGGCAAGGCAACAGAATGTATACAGCAAGAGAACTATCAAAGATGGTGGAATGTTTGAGACCTTAAAGAAATTCAGCATTGATGGCTGGAAAGCATGAGATCACAAAAGCCATTTAAGGACCTAACTCTTCTGATCAAAACACTGCATCAATTATTTAGTCTCTTGTGAATTTAGCCATGCTGATACACTATGGCTAATGGATTAAACTTACAACTTGAACATTTTTAGCACCCTCTTGAGCAATCCAGCATATGAATTATAAATTATGATACCCTCATTGGAAGAATGAAGTTGCTTCCCCTAATCGTTTATTAATATAAATGTCTTCATTTTCTGAGTAAAAATACTCGTAAAAATTATGTATATGTACACTGAGAAGAAACAAAATTGGCCTCTTACCCTTTCCTGGGTAGGTAACTCAGAATAGTAAAGCTGTTCTAATAAACAAATGTGTATATGTATATTGTTTTAAAATTATGCATTCTGTGTGTGTGCACACATGTATTCAGAAATGACACATATCAAATTAATTGTGGTTGACTCTGGAGGGAAAAGAAAAGAACTGGAAAAAATAAATAAGACTTCAACTCCATCTAAGGTATTTTATGTTTTCTTCCTTTATTTAAAAAATTCTTTAAAAATGTTAACTGTTAACTCTGTAGAGCAATCAGGTGTCAAGGTGGAAAACTGAGTCAACAAGACAAACTGAAAGCAACAATCAAGCTTCCTATTCACTTACAATGCAAGCAAGAAGTGCAAAGGGGCTCCAGCTTCCCAGTGTTTCATTTTCCTCTACAGAATGGAACTGGGTGAGGTTCAGGAATGAGGGGGAGTCATCTCACTGCTGAAAAGCCCCAAACAAAAGGCCTTTGTCTCTTCATGGACCCATAGACCTGGGAGAAGAGGAGAAGGGCTTTAAGGAGGAAAGTACTGAGTCAAAATGAGGAAAAGTGCTTCAGTCAAGGCTGCTAAGCAAAAGAAGCCTCCGGATGGCGGCAGCAGGGTGAGGAATTACATATGCAGGTGAGCATGGCTGGTGGTGGTGCAGAAAGGGGATGAATTCTTGACCGCAACTCCCTGCAGAGAACTGCAATGCACTGGCTGTGCACCAAGTCTGTAGGAAAAGCCGTTTCCTCCCATAAAGCTGCAGGATAAGCCATGAATTTGCTCATGGTTAGGCCTAAAATATATGTAAGATTTTAACCTGGAGACAGACTGCTCAAATTCTAGTTATAAATAAAGTCATTTGTTCTCTATACTTTTCTGTATTTTATACTCTTTCAAAAATTAAAGTTATACATATACATTGAAAAAACAATTCAAATAGATACATAAATGAATAAAGTAAATAGTGAAAGTCTCACTGTAATCACATTACCCAGAGATATCCACTGGTAGCAGGCTGGTGTCTTTTCTTCTGAATATTTTCTGTGCTTCTATATACAAATATATAGAGAGAGACATATTTATAAAACTTGAGCAATTTTTAAATGTATTATTCTGCATTTAATAATACAGTACAGCATCTTTCCAAGACAAGATGTATCGATCTAGCTCATCTTTTAAAATGGCTGCATAATTACAATGTACACAGCAATGCAATATTGCAGTGATGTGGCATAATTTTGTTACCCCATGTCTTACAATTTTCTAAATTGAAAAATGTAATTTATTAGCACATTTGCTACAATTATAAATAAAACTGCAATGTATATTCTTATACTTATGATGTGCACATCTTTGTGTGTTTAGGTATTTTCTGAGTAAACCCTTAAGGTAGAAATGCTGGGTCAATGGATATATTAATGTTGACACATTGCCAAATAGCTTTCCAGAAACTTTGTGCCACCAATGCATCTTCCAGGGCTACATGAAAGAATGTCTTTTAACACACTGTTGCCAAAACTGGGTGTTTTAATAATTTTAATTCTTAACAACTGATAAGCAAGAGATAATTTTACCTTCAATTTGAATTTATTTTACTAATAAGGTTCAGCATTCTTTAATGTTCACTGATCAGAACTAGCAATTTTGTGAGCTCCCTATTCATTTTCTTTGACAAATTTTTCACGAAGTTTCCTATTTTTCATATTAATTTTCAGGTTGATATGTCTTAGTACTACCTAGCTAGACAGATGCACACATATTTATATATATAAAATGCTGTCCTAAGTATGACAAATATATTTTTATATTGTCGTATTTTATATGTGTTCTTTGCTTTTCATATGTGTTCTTTGCTTTTCAATTCTGTGATACTTCTTGACAAAAGAAACTTAATTCTTAGAAAACCAAATTTGGAGGAGGGACAAAGATGGCTCATTAGAAGCAGTTGCAGTCTCAGCTCTCACAAAATGGCCAGTGAATTCTGCACCTTCAACCTGAGGATCCAGGTTCTCACATTGGGACTGACTAGGCAGATGGCTTGACCCACAGAGAGTGAGGAAAAGCAGGGTAGGGCGACAGCACACCCAGGAGTCCCATGGAACCAGGGAAGTCCATGCCCCTAGCCAAGGGAGGCAGTGACTGATTATGCAATCCTGCCCAGGAAACCACTCTTTCCCTATGGATCTTTGCAACTCATGGATCAAGAGATCCCCTCTTGAGCCCACATCACAAGGGCCTTGGATCCAAAGCACAGAGCTGTGCACAGTCTCAGCTGAGCAGCTGCTCACTTACTTGCTTGCTCAGGCACCCAGGAGTTTTGCATACTCCGGCCACAAGAATGCAGGCAAGGTGAGAGATTCCGTGCATTCCTCTAAGAAGGAGGCTGAATCCAGGAAGCCAAGCAGTGTTGTTCTGTGGGCCCCACTCCCACGGCACCGCACAAATTAAGACCCACTGGCTTAGAATTCCAGCCGGCCAGTGGCAGCAGGCTGGACAGACTGAGACAGCAACCTGAGACAGACTGAGTTTCCAGTGGGAGGGGTAGCCACCATACCTGCAGCTGGAGTAGGCCATTCTAACAGGCCAGCACTGGGGACTGGGAGGAATTCCCCAAAACCCAGCACAACTGCTGTGCCTGATCATGGCCAGTCTGCTTCTTTAAGTGGGATCCCAATTCATCCCCCCTCACTGGTGGGGCCTCCCTGTGGGGATTTCAGCAACTCCAGCCAGATTTATACAGACAGAACTCTGATTTCTCCCTGGGATAGAGTCTGCCAGGATGCCTGTTCTGGAGAGGCCGGGTAGTCAGTGCAGTGCAGTGCACCTGCTCTGCCAAGGGGCAGCCATACTGCTTCTTTAAGCACATCCCTGATCCTGTTCCTCCTGACTGGGTGAGACTTCTCAACAGGGGTCACCAAACACCTCCCACAAGTGTTCTGGCCAGCATCAGGTCAGTGCATCACTGGGATGGAGCTCCCAGAGAAGGAGAAGGCTGACATCTTTGCCGTTTCACAGCCTTCACTGGTGATACCTCCATGTTTCAGGAGGGACCACGATGACTAGGGTCTGGAGTAGACCCCCAGCAAACCACAGCAGCCCTACAGAAGAGTGAAGAGTGGTCTGTTAAAATAAATAAACAGAAAACAACAACAGCATCAGCAAAAAGGCCCCACAAAAACCCCAATCAATGGTCAGCAATCTCAAAGATTAAAGGTAGATAAGACCATAAAAACTAGAAAGAATCAATGCAAAAATTCTGAAAATTCAAAAACCCATAGTGCTCTTCTCCTTCAAATGACCACAGCACTTCTCCAGCAATGGCACAGAACTGGGCTGAGGCTGATATGGCTGAATTGACAGAATTAAGCTTCAGAAAATGGGTAATAATGAACTTTGCTGAGCTAAAGAAGTATGTTTTAACCCAATGCAAAGAAGCTAACAATCATGATAGAACAAAACAGGAGCTGATAACCAGAACAGCCAGTTTAGAGAGGAACATAAATGACCTGATGAAGCTGAAAAACACATGAGAAACTCACAATGCAATCACAAGTATCAATAGCAGAATAGACCAAGCAGAGGAAAGAATCTCAAAGCTTGAAGACTATCTTTCTGAAATAAGACAGGCAGACAAGAATAAATAAAAAGGGGCCAGGTGTGGTGGCCCACACCTGTAATCCCAGCACTTTGGGAGGCTGAGGCGGGCAGATCACGAGGTCAGGAGATTGAGACCATCCTGGCTAACACAGTGAAACCCCGTCTCTACTAAAAATACAAAAAAAATTAGCCAGGCGTGGTGGTGGGCATCTGTAGTCCCAGCTACTCAGGAGGCTGAGGCAGGAGAATGGCGTGAACCCAGGAGGCGGAACTTGCAGTGAGCCGAGATCATGCCACTGCACTCCAGCCTGGGCTACAGAGTGAGACTCTGCCTCAAAAAAAATAAATAAATAAATAAAAAGGAATGAACAAAACCTCTGAAAAATGGGATTATGTAAAAAGAGTGAACCTAAAACTGATTGAGGTATCTGAAAGAGACAGGGAGAATGGAACCAAGTTGGAAAACATACTTCAGGATATCATCCTGGAGAACTTCCCCAAACTACCAAGACAGGCCAACATTGAAATTCAGGAAATCCAGAGAACCCCAGTAAGATACTCCACAAGAAGATCAATCCCAAGACACATAATCAGTTTCTCCAAGGACAAAATGAAAGAAAAGAATGTTAAGGGCAGCCAGACTGAAAGGCTGAGTAACCTACAAAGGTCAGCCCAACAAAATAACAATGGGCCTCTCAGTGGAAGCTCTACAAGCCAGAAGAGATTGGAGGCCAATATTCAACATTCTTAAAGAAAAGAATTTTTAATCCACAATTTAATATCTGGCCAAACTAAGCTTCATAAGCAAAGGAGAAATAAAATCAGTTTCAGACAAGCAAATGCTGAGGGAATATGTCACCACCAGGCCTGCCTTGCAAGAGCTCCTGAAGGAAGCACTAAGTATGGAAAGGAAAAACTGTTACCAGCTACTACAAAAGCACACTGAAGCACACAGACCAGTGACACTACGGAGCAACCACATAAACAAATCTGCAAAATAACCAGCTAGCATCATGACAGGATCAAATTCACACATAACAATATCAACCTTAAATGTAAATGCAATAAATGCCCCAATTAAAAGACACAGAATGACAAACTGGATAAAGAGTCAAGACCCAGCAGTATGCTGTCTTCAAGGGATCCATCTCACATGCAAAGAAACACATAGACTCAAAATAAAGGGATAGAAAAAGATTTACCAAGTAAATGGAAAACAGAAAAAAGCAGGAGTCACAATCCTAGTCTCTGACAAAACATTTCAAACCAACAAAGATCAAAAAAGACAAAGAAGGGCATTACATAATGGTAAAGGGTTCAATTCATCAAGAAAAGCTAACTATCCTAAACACACATACACCCAATACAGGAGCACTGAGATTCATAAATCAAGTTCCTAGATACCATCAGAGAGACTCAGAGTCCCATAGAATAATAGTGGGAGACTTTAACACCCCATTGACAATATTAGACAAATAACATTGAGATAGAAAATTAACAAAGATATTCAGGACCTGAATTCAGCTCTGAAACATGTGGACCTGATAAATATCAACAGAATTCTCCACCTCAAAACAACAGAATATACATTCTTCTCATTGCCACATGATACTTACTCTAAAATTGATCACATAATTCGAAGTAAAACACTCCTCAGCAAATGCAAAGAACTGAAATAATAACAGACAGTCTCAGAACACAGCACAATCAAATTTGAATTCAAGATTAAGAAACTCACTCAAAAACCACACAACTACATGGAAATAGAACAACCCGCTCCTGAATGACTGCTGGGTAAATAATGCCATTAAGGCAAATATCAAGAAGTTCTTTGAAATTAATGAGAACAAAGAGACAACATACCAGAATCACTGGGACACAGTTACAGCAGTGTTAAGAGGGAAATTTATAGCACTAAATGTCCACATAAAAAAGCCAGAAAGATCTCAAGTTAACAACCTAATATCACAACTAAAAGAACTAGAGGACCATGAGCAAACCCCAAAGCTAGCAGAAGACAAGAAATAACCAAGATCAGAGCAGAATTGAAGGAGATGAAAACACAAAAAAACCCTTCAAAAAAATCAATGAATCCAAGGGCGAATTTTCTGAAAACATTAATAAAATAAACTACTAGCTAGACTAATAAAGAGGAAAAGAGAGAACCAAATAGACACAATCAGAAGTGACAAGGGGCATATCACCACTGACCCACATAAATACAAACAACCATCAGCAAGTACTATAAACACCTCCATGCACATTAACTTGAAAATCTAGAAGAAATTGATAAATTCCTGTACACATACACCCTCCCAAGACTGAACCAGGAAGAAATAAAATGCCAGAATAGACCAACGACAAGTTCTGAAATTGAGGCAGTAATAAATAGCCAAAAAAAAAAAAACCAAACTCTAAATTAAGACCAGATTTATAGACATAAAAGAAAGAGATTTATAGCTGAATTATTCAAGATGTACAAAGAAGAGCTAGAACCATGTTTACTGAAACTATTCCAAACAATTGAAAAGGAGGGACTCCTCCCTAACTCATTTTATGAGGCTAGCATCATTCTGATACCAAAACCTGGCTGAGATACAACAACAAAAAAAGAAAACTTCAGGTCAGTATCCCTAATGAACATTATACAAAAATCCTCAATGAGATACTGGCAAACTGAATCCAGCAGCGTATCAAAAAGCTTAATCACCATGATCAAGTTGGCTTTATTCCCAGGATGCAAAGTTGGTTCAACATACACCAATCAGTAAATATAATCTATCACATAAACAGAACTAAAGATAAAACCCACATGACTATCTAAATAGATATAGAAAAGGCCTTTGATAAAATTCAACATCTTTTTGTTAAAAACTCTCAATAATCTAGATATTGAAGGAACATACATCAAAATAATAAGAGCCATGTATGACAGACCCACAGCCAGTATCATACTGAATGGGCAAAACCTAGAAACATTCCCCTGGAAAACCAACACAAGACAAGGATGCCTCTCTCTTATTCACCATAGTGTTGAAAGTTCTGGCCAGGGCAATCAGGCAAGAGAAAAAAATAAAGGGTGTTCAAATTGGAAGAAAGGAAGTCAAATTGTCTTTTTTGCAGATGACATGATCCTATATCTAGAAAGCCCCATGGACTCAGCCCAAAAGCTTTTTAAGCAACTTCAGCAGTCTCAAGATACAAAATCAAGGTGCAAAAATCACTAGCCTTCCTATGCACCAACAACAGGCAAGCAGAGAATCAAATTATGAATGAACTCCCATTCACAATTGCTACAAAGAGAATAAGATACCTAGGAACAATGCAGCTAACAAAAGAAGTGAAGGAATTCTTCAAGGAGAACTTCTAACTACTGCTCAAAAAATCAGAGAAGACACAAACAAATGGAAAAACATTCCATGCTGATGCACAAGTAGAATCAATATTATGAAAATAGCTATACTGGCCAAGGAATATATACATTCAAATGCAATTCCCATTCAACTACCATTGGCATTCTTCACATAATTAGAAAAACCTATTTTAAAATTTATATGGAACCAAAAAAATCCCAAACAGCCAAAACAGTCCTAAGCAAAAAACCAAGGTGGAAGCATCACACTACCTGACTTCAAACTATACTACAAGACCACAGTAACCAAAACAGCATGGTACTAGTACAAGAACAGACACACAGACCAATAGAACAGAATAGGGAACCCAGAAGTACTCCACACACCTACAACCATCTGATCTTTAACAAACCTGACAAAAACAAGCAATGGGGAAAGGATTCTCTATTTAATGAATGATGCTGGGAGAATTGGCTAGTCATATGCAGAAAATTTAAACTAGACCCCTTCCTTACACCTCATACAAAAATTAACTCAAGATAAAGACTTAAATGTAAAACCCAAAACTATAAAAACTCCAGAAGAAAATTTAGACAGTATCATTTAGGACATAAGCATGTGAAAAGATTTCATGACAAAAACACCAAAAGCAATAGCAATAAAAGCAAAGATTGAAAAATGGGACCTAACTAAACTAAAGAGTTTCTGCACAGCACAAAAAAAAAACAAAAAAAAAGTTTAGCAATCTATCAATCTGTCAATGGTCTAATATCCAGGATCTATAAGGTACTTGAACAAATATAGAAGAAAAAAAAACATTAAAAAGTGGGCAAAAGGCATGAACAGACACTTCTCAAAAGAAGTCATACATGCAGCCAACAAATATGAAAAATAGCTCAACATCCTGATCATTACAGAAATGCAAATCAAAACCACAACGAGATACCATCTCACACCAGTCAGAATTTAAAAAGTCAAGAAAGAACAGATACTGGTAAGGTTGCAGAGAAAAGGGAATGTTTTTACACTGTTGATGACAGGTAAATTAGTTCAGTAATTGTGGAAGACAGTGGGCAATTCCTCGAAGATCTAGAGGCAGAAATGCCATTTGATCCAGCAATCCCATTACTGGGTATATACCCAAAGGAATATAAGTCATTGTATTCTAAACATACGTGCATGTGTACATTCATTACAGCACTATTCACAATAGCAAAGACAAGGAATCAACCTAAATGCCTATCAATGATAGACTGGATAAAGAAAATGTGGTACATATACACCATGGAATACCATGCAGCCATAAAAAGGAATCCTATTATCCTCAGCAAACTAACGCAGGAACAGAAAACCAAACACTGCAAGTTCTCACTTCTAAGTGGAAGCTGAATGGTGAGAACACACAGACACATAAAGGTGAACAACACACACTGGGGCCTGTTGGGTGGACAGTGGGGACAGAGAGCATCAGGAAGAATAGCTAATGGATGCTGGACTTAATACCTGGGTGATGGGTTGATATTTGCAGCAAACCACCATGGCACACATTTGCCTATGTAAAAATCCTGCACATCCTGCACATGTACCCCAGAACTTAAAATAAACGTTGAAGAAAATAAAAGAAAACCAAATCTGTCTGTCTTTATGGATCTGCCTTCATATCTTCAAGGTCATGTTTCTTTCTGATTTGAATTACCGTATCTGAAAATGTGAAAATCTGAAAATGACTAATTAATGGCTAATGTAAAAATAAGTACAGGGGGAGGGAGGGAATTTTTGCTTCTGGGATGATGGTACAGACATATTTTTCCCTGTTCTTTCCACTAAATATAACTAAAAACCTTGTCATTTTACATTAAAGCAGACATAAGTAGATACTGAAAGGTGGAAAGACTAAGGCAGAGTGGCTGGGGTTCTCTGGACTCAAACAATGACACAGGAGTGAGTTCCCTGGGCTTGCTTTTAACCTCATGTATCCCAGACAGGGTTCTGGAGAAGCTGGAAACTCAGTGAGCCCAGACAGTAACTTACTCTGTCTAGCATATAGATAAAGAAGTGGCTCTTTAGCAAGACAGAAAATTTTTAGAAAAGTACTGCTTTATGGAAGCCATAAAACCACAGGACCAAAAAAAAAAAAAACAAAAACAAACAAACAAATAAAAAACTGGCTCCATCCCCAGCCACACCAGCGAGAGCTGAGCAGGAGCCTAGGCTCCCACCATTGCCAGGCCATAAAGAAACACCACCCACTGCTGATATAGTGTCAGAGGAGAGTAGAGAGCGGCAATGGCATCAGCGGAGAGCACATAGGCAGCTTGGACTTCCACTCCAGCCTGGCATAAATGAGGCTCGCTCCTCCAACTGAAGTGTGTCAAAGGAGGACTAGGGAAGCATCAGGACCTTCCACACCACCCAGTGGTAATGATACCACCCACTTCTTGGTGCCAGCGGTGCCATGTGAGCATCAGGAATGAGGCATGCCTGCCACTCTCAGTGGAGGCCTACTCAGGTACTGAGCTTCCACTTCCACCCAGTAGTAATGCGAAGCCCCAGTTTTGGATGTCAATGGAGGCTGAGTGAGGAACCTGGATTTTCCCCTATCTGGCTGTAATGAGGACATGCCCCTTCCTTGTCCTTCCAGAATGGTGTCACAAAGAGCCTGCTAAAGCGAAAAGCTAACTGAGATGCAGTCTCGTAACATACTACCCCAAATGCCCAGGTTTTGGTCAAAAATCACTCCTCATACCACGACCAAGAAGATCTCAAACTGAATGAAAATGTACGACATATTCCAACACAGAAATTACAGAAATATTACAATTATTTGGCAAAGATTTTAAAGCCACCATCATACAAATGCTTTTAATAAGCAACTATGAACACACTTGAAACAAATGAAAAAATAGAAAGCCTCAGCAAGGAAATAAATGACATAAAAAATAAGCAAGGGGAAATTCTAGAGCTGAAAAATACAATAAGCAAAATAAACAACTCAACGGATGGACTCAAGAGCAAAATGGTGAGAACAGAATTTTTAAAAATCCATGAACTTGAACATAAAGTAACAGAAATTACCCAATCTGAACAATGGAAAGGGAACAGGCTAAAATAAATACATACATACAAATAACAGAACCTCAGGAACTTTGAAACAATAACAAAAATCTGAAGTTCAGACTACTGGGGTTCCAAAAGGAGAGGAGGAGAACAGGGCTAGGCAAGTACTCAAAAAAAAAAAAAAAAAGGAAGAAAACTTCTCAAATTTCACAAAGACATAAATCTACAGATTCATGAAGCTGAATGATTCCCAATCAAGATAAATGAAAGAAATACATACCAAGACACCTCACAGTTAATTTTTCAAAACTTAAAATGAAGAAAACGTTTTGAAAGAATCAAAAGAGAAACAACTACTTCTTATAAAGTAAAAACAATTTGAATAGCAGCATACGACTCATCAGAAACTATGGAGGCCAGAAAGAACAGCCATATTGTTTTCAAAGGGCTAAAAGAAAAGAACTGCCAATCCAGAATCCTATACACAGTGATAGTATCCTTCAGGAATGAAGGGGCAATAAAGACTTTTTTTAATAAGATGAAGAGGAAACAAAAAATTTTTTTGATTTTTTTAAAATAAAAAGAGTAAAAGAGTAGCTAACGGAAGTTTCCTAAATAGAAAATAATAATAATAATAATAAAAGAAGTAGCCTTGGGACATCAGGAACGGGGAAATAATATGATAAACAATAAGATGGGCAAATACCATTTTTCTCCTCTTGAGTTTTCTAAATTATGTTTGACAGAAGAAAGAAAAATCTTAACATCATCTGATGTTGTTCTAAATATATGTAGAGAAAATATTTTTAAAATAATGTTATAAATTGGGAAAAGTAAAGTAGCATAAAGTAAGCATATTTCATTCAAACTGGAAAAATGATGACAGTAGATTATAAAGAGTTACATATGTGTAGTGTAATACATAGAACAACCACTGAACAAAAGCTATACAAAGTGATACACTCAAAAACACTATTGATAAATCAAAAGAGAACTCTAAAAAGGTATAAGCAACCTGTAAGAAGGTAAGAAAAAGCAAATGAGAAATGAAAAACAGAAAGAACAAGTAGAAAATAAAAAATACAAACCTCTTCCGATTAAAGACAGAGGTCAGCAGAGTGGATTAAAAAACATGATTCAACAATATGAACTCTATTAGAAACTCACTTCAAATATGACAATATAGGCAGGCTGAAAGTAAAAGATATGGCATGCAAACATTAATCAAACAAAAGCAAGAGTGGCTACATAATATCAGATAAAGTAGACTTCAGAGCATAAAAAAAAATCTTTAGAGACAGAGAGTAACATCATATAGTGATGATTTGATAATCCATCCAAAAGACATAGCAATCCTAAATGTTTACATGCCCAACAACGGAGATGCAAAATACGTGAAGCAATTTCTCAATTCAATTGATTGAACTGAAAAAAAGAAATAGACAAATCCACAATAATAGTCAGATCCCTCAAAACTCCTCTATTAATAACTGACTGAACAATTAGACAGAATATCAGCAAGGATACAAATCACTCAATAACACCATCAACCAGCAAAATCTAATTAACACTTTTGGAATACTCCACCCAAAGATAGCAGAATACACACTTTTTTTAAGTGCCAATAAAACAAATACCAAGAAAGACCACATCCTGCGCCATAAAACAAACCCCAACAAATTTACAAGAATTGAAATCACTAAAAATATAATCTCCAAACACAATAAAATGAAACTAGGAACCAATAATGATAAGATAACAGGAGAATCTACAGACACTTGAAAAATAACAATTCGTGTCCAAATAATTCATGGGTCAAAGAGAAAATCTCAAGGGAAATTTTTTATAATTTAAAAGAAAATAAAAATGCAACATATTAAAATGTGTTAGACAAAGCTAAGGCAGTTTTTTTAATTAGTTTTCTCTTTGCTTATTACTTTGCTTTTGCAATCAGTATTAAGTTGTCATCAGTTTAAAATATTAGGTTATAAGATGTTATTTGCAAGCCTCATGGTAACTTCAAATTTAAAAACCTACAACATACACACAAAAAATAAAAAGCAAGAAACATACCACCAAAGAAAATAGCCTTCACAAAAATGAAGGAAGGAAAGATGGAAGGAAGAAAAAAACCCACAAAACAACCAGAAAACAAATAACAACAACAAAGAAAGAAAACAAATAACAAAATGGTAGAGGTAAGTCCTTACTTATTAACAACATTGAATGTAAATGTACTAAGCTCTCCAATCAAAAGACATAGAGTGTCTGAAAGAATAAAATAATAAGATCCAACAATCTGTTGCCTACAACAAACTTCACCTATAAATACACACATAGACTGAAAATAAAGGGATGAAAAAAGTTATTCCATGCAAATGGAAACCAAAAAAAAAAAAAAAAGTAGGAGTTTCAAAAGAACTATAAAAAAAAGACAAAGAAAGTCATTATATAATGATAAAGGGGTCAATGCAGCAAAAGGATATAACAATTGTAAATGTATAAGCACCCAACATTGGAGAACCCAAATATATAAAGCAAATATTATTAGAGCTAGAGAGAGACCCCAATAAAATAATAGCTGGAGACTTAGGATGCCAATCTCAGCATTAGAGATATCTTCCAGGCAAAAATATCAGCACTATACACCAAAGAGATCTTTACAGAACATCTCTTGCAACAGCTACAGGATACACATTCTTCTTAGCATATGGATCATACTCAAGGACAGACCATATGTTAGGATGCAAAACAAGTCTTAAAACATTTAAAAAAAAAATGAAATCACATCCAGTATCATCTCTCACCACAATAGAATAAAACTAGAAATCAATAACCAGAGGGACTTTGGAAATTATACAATATGATCCTGAATGACCAGTGGGTCAATGAAGAAATTAAGAAAAAAAACTGAAAAATTTCCTGAAGCAAATGAAAATAGAACCAAAACATACCAAAACCTATGGGATACAGCAAAAGCAGTACTAAGAGGAAAGTTTTCAGTGCCTACATCAAGAAGGTAGGAACATACCTTAACACAATAAAAACCAAATATACAACACACCCATAGCTATTATTACACTGAATAGGGAGAAACTGAAAGCCTTTCCTCTAAGATCGACCAAAAAACTGGAGAACTGATAAACAAATTCAGTAAAGTGGCAGGATACAAAATCAACATATAAAAACCAGTAGCATTTCTATACACCAACAGTGAACTATCTGAAAAATAAATTAAGAATGTAATCCCGTTTACAATTGCTAGAAATAAAATACAATGCCTAGGAGTAAATTTAACCAAAGAAGTGATAGATCTCTACAATAAAAATTATAAAATATTGATGCAAGAAATTAGAGAAGACACAATAAAATGGAAAAATATTCCACATTTATGGATTGCAAGACTCAATATTGTTAAAATGTTCGTGCTACCCCAAGAAATCTATAGAGTCAATGCAATCTCTATCAAAATGCCAATGGCATTCTTCACAGAAGTAGAAAAAAATTCTAAAATTTATATGGAACCACAAAAGACCCAGAATAGCCACAGCTATACTAAGCAAAAAGAACAAAACTGGAGGAATTATATTACCTGACTTCAAATTATACTACAGAGTTATAGTAACCAAAACAGCAAGGTACTGGCATGAAAACAGACACATAGACCAATAGAACAGAATAGAAAACACAGAAAGAAACCCTTACATCTACAGTGAACTCATTTTTGACAAAGGTGCCAAGAACATGCATTAGGAAAAAATGTCTCTTCAATAAATGGTGCTGGGAAGACTGGATATCCATATGCAGAAGAATGAAATGAGACCCCTGTCTCTCACCATGTTATAAAACATCAAATCAAAATGTATTAAAGACTAATTCTAAGACCTCAAACTATGAAACCACTACAAGAAAACATCAGGGAAACTCTCCAGGACATTAGGCTAGGCAAAAAATTCTTGAATATTACTCCACAAGCACAAGCAACTAAAGCAAAAATGGACAAATGAGATCACATCAAGATAAAAAAACTTCTGCACAGCAAAGGAAACAATCAACAGAGTGAAGAGACAACCCAAAGAATGGGAGAAACTATTTGCAAACTACCCATCTGAGAAGGGATTAGTAACCAGAATATACAGGGAGCTCAAACAACTCTATAGGGAAAAAAATCTAATCATCTGACTTAAAAATGGACAAAAGATCTGAATAGACATTTCTCAAAAGAAGACATACAAAAATGACAATCAGGCATACGAAAAGGTGCTCAATATCACTGATCACTAGAGAAATGCAAATCAAAACTACAATGAGATATCATCTCACCCCAGTTAAAATGGCTTATATCCAAAAGACAGGCAATAACAAATGCTGGCAAGGATGTGGAGGAAAGGGAACCCTCGTACATTGTTGGTGGGAATGTAATTTCATATAACCACTATGGAGATCAGCTTGGAGGTTCCCCAAAAACCTAAAAATAGAGCTATCATAAAATGTCACAATCTTACTGATGGATATATACCCAAAAGAAAGAAAATTGGTGTATCAAAGAGATACCCGCACTCCCGTGTTTGCTGCAGCACAATTCACAATAACAAAAATTTGGAAGTAGCCTAAATGTCCATGAACAAATGAATGGATAAAGAAAATGTGATACACAAACACAATGGAGTACTATTCAGTCATAAAAGAAGAATGAGAGTCTGTTGTTTGTAACAACATCGATCGAACCGGAGGTCATGGTGCTAAGTGAAATAAGACAGGCACAGAAATACAAACATTGCATGTTCTCATTTATTTGTGGGATCTAAAAGTCAAAATAATTGAACTCTTAAAGACAAAGAATAGGATGGTTACCAGAAGCTGGGAAGGGGTTGGAAGGTAGGGGAGAGGTGAGGATAGTTAATGGGTACAAAAAAATTAGAAAGAATGAATAAGACCTAGTAATTGATAGCACAACAGGGTGACTATAGTAAATAATAATTGTACATTTTAAAATAACTAAAAGTGTACTATTGGATTGCTTATAACATAAAGGATAAATGTTTGAGGACATGAATATCCCATGTTATATAATGTGATTATTGCTTACTGCATGCCCATATCAAAACAACTCATGTAATACTCCATAAATATATACACCTACTGTGTATACACAAATATTAAAAACTTTAAAAAATGGCAAACAGGTATATGAAAAGGTGCTCCACATCATTGATCACTATAGAAATGCAAATCAAAACTACAATGAGATATCATCTCACCCCAGTTAAAATGGCTTTTATCCAAAAGACAAGCAATAACAAATGCTGGCAAGGATGTAGAGAAAAGAGAATCCTATTACACTGTTGGTGGCAATGTATATTAGTACAGTCACCATGAGAACAGTTTGGTAGTTCCTAAAAAACTAAAAATAGAATTACCACATGATCCAGCAATCTCACTGCTAGGTACATACCCCAAAGAAAGGAAATCAGTGTATCAAAGGGATATCTGCACTCCCATGTTTATTGCAGCACAATTCACAATAGCCAAGATTTGGAATCAACCTAAATGTCCATCAACAGATGGAGAAGGAGAGAAGTGAGAATGTTTAGTGGCTATAAAAGTATAGTTAGAACCAATAAGATCTAGTATTTGATAACACAACATAGTGACTACAGTCAACAATAATTTATTGTACATTATTAAATAACTAAAACAGCACAATTGGAATGTCTGTAAGAGAAATGATTAAGTGCTTGAGGTGATGACTATCCCATTTATCCTGATGTGATTATCACACATTGTATGCCTGTATCAAAATATCTCATGTACCCCATAAATATATACCCCTATTATGTACCAATGAAAAATTTTTAAAATTTTAAATTAAATACAATTTCTAATTGTTCAAATTAAAATAAAATATCTACTTGTATATCTAACAAAATATGTACAGATCTTATATGCTGGAAACTGCAAATATTAATGAAGGAAATCAAAGAATACTGAAATAATGGAGAGACCTTATGTGTTCATAGATCAGAAGATCCTACATAGCAAAGCTGTCAGTTCTTCCTAAATTAACATACAGGTGAAATTTGTGGACAAATGTTTACAGCATCTTTATGCATAATAACCCAAAATGAGAAACAACTCAATATCCTTCAACAAATGTGCAGTTAAGCAAATTGTGGTACTTTGTACAATGGAATATTACTCAACAATAAAAAGGAACAAACTATTGATCCACACAATGATATGAATAAATCTCCAGATAATTGTGCTGAGTGAAAAAATGCCAATGCCAAAAGATTATATACTGTATGAATTCATTTATATAATATCCTTGAAATGACAAAGTGTAGAAATGGAGAACAGATTCATTGTTGTCAGTGGCTAAGGAGGGAGTGAGGGTAGGAAAGAATTGGATATGTCTATCAAACAAATCTCAGTTGTATTCACTTTCCCCGTAATGAGGGCATGTTTCTCTTTCATTCTAGTGAACTTACACAGAGTCATTTTCATACAAAGTATACACATTTTTTCAAAGTGCACTTATGCACAGCTAAACTGTGGAAAACAAACTGCACAGGAAAGTCTTTTATTGACAGACTTTCTTTCCAAGGCCCCACAGAATCACAGAATCCTTTTTCTGATGATTTCAGTGCATTTAATATGATAAAGCACATTTTGCAATGAGATAACATGTTGCTAACGGGCTGACAATTTTATAAGTGACATAAAAATTTAAGGAACAATTATGATTATCCTTGCAGTCATCACTATTTTGACACTGTAGACACTTATGCACTATTTTGACATTGTACTTACTGAAGAAACATAACTATTATCTCTTCTCAAGACTCAGGAACAACTTAAGATTTTACCATATTGTTATGTGCAAAGTGATTCAGGAAATTTTATTCCCATGTTGTTTTATTTTTCTTAATAAATATTTAATGTTTAGCCATTATTTTGAGACACCATTATTTTGACGAAACAAGCCATATTATATTATTAAAATATTGTGTTCTTAAGCTCTATTTAATTAGAATAAACCCATTCATTTTCTGACTAATTCAAGATAAAAAACGTGATGAAATTTGTTTCTAGAGCATTATCATTATGCTAAGAATTGTATTATAATACTGTTAAGAATAGTGATATAATGCCATCTACTTGTTACTTTGGAAAATAACTTACTGAAAAAAGTAACTGCTAAAAAAATTGCAACCCACAAAATTTTTCAAATATATTTTAAATTATTATATGTCAGAGATAAAGTAACAACCACCAGGTATTTTTCTGCAATTTCTCAAATATTTTAAACGTCAAATCTTCAAAAGTCACAATTGCATTCATTTGTGTATTTAGAACACGTTATTTTTTCAGTTGAAATTGTATTAGCACTGTCCCCAAATGCCCTAGCTGCTCTCACCTACTTAAAAAGTACACTCCATGAATGTTTACACTTTATGAAAGTATTAGTAGTTTTGATAGTGTAAATTATTTTAATGATGTACATTTTTGTGGTTTGTATAAGAAATGTAGTTAGGCTTAAACCCTAAAACTTTATAATAAACACAAAAGTATTTCTTTGCTTTTCTTTTAATAAGTAACCATGAACTTTTCATTTAATCCTTCATTAAGCTACATTACCTAAGAGCATTTTACCTGGGCTACATGTTGGATTTGTAAAAACAAATGAGACATGATCTCTCCCTAATGAAGTTCCAAATTTAATGTTTATTTCTAAATTTATAGCATAAAATGAATATATCATTTATAAGTACCATGTGCTAATCTATTGTGCAACTGGAGATAATACACCATTTAAATTAAATGCATAGCATTTCTATATGTATTTTACTTCAGTTAGTCTAATGACATTTTAATAATAAGTAATAGTAAGCTAACTTACATAGTAAATGTGCCAAGCATTTGCATATAATTCATTTTGAAGTTTTAACATTTTCTTTTTCAATATAGAATGATGAAATTCAAATATTACCTAAAGTTGCATCATAAAATATCAGAAAGAATAAAAAATTTTAAATACATTTACAATGTATTTAATTATGTGATAACTTATACCAACAAAATATGGTATATATTTGAAATTGATGGATTATTTTAACAAATTAATTCAAGATTAAGAAGAAAACATAAATAACATGAATACACCGGTAATCATAAAAAAATGTAGAAGTTAGGCAAGATACACTCTCAAAATGACAAAACACCCAGATATGTTTACAGCATGTTTTATTAAACCTAAAGAAAGACATATTTGTTGTTACCTAACCCGTTTCAAAACCATAAGGAAAACATAGAAAGTTAACACCTTACTTACAGGAGGAGAGAAAAGCTATTGTATCTAATTCTGATGCCAAAATCAGCCAAGAAGAGCACAGTTATCACACCATCCCTATTCAGCACACACACACCTAGAAAGCAAGCTTATTAAAGAGTTTTAATGTCATATTTTTAGGTTAAATATCATAGTTTATTAAGAGAACAATACATTATGACCAGTAATGTTTTATTAAGGAATATAAGGATGGTTCAACATTTAGAATTCTATTTCTGTAGTCACTACATTCATAAATTACTAGAGTAAGAAAAATATTATTGTCCTGATAGAGTCTTAAAAAAATTTGACATATTCCTAATTTAAAACTCTCAGTAAACAAGGAATAAAAGGAAACTTCCTCAACTTAGAGGCACAAAGATGAAATGTTGGAGGCATTCACATCAAAGACGGGAAATACAAGGAAGCCAGTTATTATTGTTATTGTTACTAGCCAATGAAATGGGAAAATAGATTTTAGAAAAAGAAATATGATATATAAAAATTAAAAAGAAACTTTTAAAAGTTATTATTTTCACATGATATAAATGTGTTTCAAGAAAATTACCCAGAAAACTATTAGAATCAATAATTCTAATAAGGGAGTTACCCCCAAATGATACCTTTTTAATGTACATGCAACTGTCCAATTTTAAAGTAGAATCAAAACTGTGCCCATTCAAAATGGAGATAAAACTAAGACATCCAAAAAAATACCCAGAAATATTAAGACTTGAAAAGAATTGTACAAATATGCTGAAAAGTGATTTTCAGGTAAGAAAAACCTGACATATCAGGATCCTGTATGTAAAGACATCAATTCTCATCAAATAATTTAATAAATTCAAAGCAATTCAAATTGAGCCCACAATACTTTTCCCTTGGGACTTGACAAGCAGATAAGAAATCCCATTTGAAAGAAAAGTGCAAAAATAGTCAAGACAACTTTTTTTAAACATACAGGAGCTTGCCCTACCAGGTATCAAACATTCTATAGAGTCACATGAACCACTGTAGGTGGTATTGGTGCGTAAACAAAGAGATCATTGACTTCAAATAGACTGAAATCATGTACCCAAATATATATGCCAATTTAGTGTGTACTATAGGTAACCCTCTAGTCATATCTACCTACACTTTCTCCTTAGTTTTCACCTAGACACCAATGATTCCCATATTTGTATCTTCAACACCGTTTTCTTCAGTTGTTTTATATGTTTAATAGCAACTCAAATTTAAAATATCAAATGGAACTTTCAATTACCAGCCCCAGCAAATTAGTTCCTGACTCCACCTTCCTCACCTTAAGAAATGGCAATACTTTCTACCCAACTGCTTAAGACGGACATATAGGTATCATCTATGATTATCACTTTCCTGTCAACCTCTTTAAGCAAGGCTGGTTGACTCTACCTCCCAAATAAACCCTAAATCCAACTATCTTCATTGCTAGCAGCCTAACCTGAGCCACTGTTCCTCTGACCTGGACTCCTGTTAATAATTTTTCTCCTGCTTCCACTACAGCCCTCTACAATCTATTCTCCCATATCCAAGTGGTCTTCTCTGAGGAAAAAACAGAATCCATTCATTCGATATCACTATCCATTGTGCTTCTACTATGGGTCAGGCACTCTTCTAGGCAAAGATTTTTCTATTTTATTCTTTGCTGTAGTCTTTCTGCCTAAAAGAGTGCCTGGCCCCACCAACCAAAGTCTAGTGGTTGGTGCAGCTAAAAAAAAAAAAAAAAATTAAAAAATGAAATATATGATATGTTAGTGATAAATGTTATAAAGAAAATAAATAAAGCAGGGAAAGGAAATAAGGTCTTTGGTTGGGTGAAAATTTAAATAAAGTAACCAGAGAAGTCCTTTCTAAGAAGACTTTTGAGGAGGAGAAGAAAAAGGGAGGAGGATGAAAAAGAGAATGTGTGAGCCATATTGATTCCTTGGGGGCAGGGAGGAGGCAATCCAAGCAACAGAAATAGGAAGTCCAAAGGCCCTGATATAGAACCATGCCTATTATATTCAAGGACAGTGAGGATACCAGAGAAGCTTAAACAGAATGAGGAAGATAAAACATGTATAGATTATGTCAGAGAGATAAGAGGGAAGGTGTGATGTTGGGCAGTGCTATGGACTAAATGATTGCATCCCCCAAAATTTACCTGTTGAAGCTCTAAACACCAATGTAATGATATTTGAAGGTGGGACCCCATGATGGAACTAGTGTCCTTATAAGAGAGAAAATGAGACCAGAACTCACTCTCCTCCATGTGAGGACTCAGCAAGAAGCTAGGAAGGAAGCCCTCACCAAGAATCAAATCTGTTGGCAATTTGATCTTGTTCTTGGACTTCCCAACCTCCAGAACTATGAGAAATAAATGCTGTTGTTTAAGCTACCCAGTCTATGGTATTCTGTTATAGTAACCTGAGAAGACTTAGACCAGCAGAGAGCAGATCATGTAGGGAGTATGTCATAATAAGAACTTTTCTTTTATTTTGAGTAAGATGGGAAGCATGGAGGGTTTTGAGCAGAAAAATTACATGATCTGACCATGGAAACTGTGATGATAGGATCACTGTGGCTGCTTTGCTGACTGAAGACAGGAAGAGTGGGAAATAGTAAGGAGATAATGGAAACAATACTGGTAGGAAATGATGATTGCTAAGCCCAGGTGGTGGCAGTGGAGATAAATAAGAAGTAATAGGTTCAGGAGAGAGATTTAAATATGAAGCAGAATTATGTCCTATTGGATCAGATGTAGAATGTGAGAGAAAGGGAAACATTAAGGACAGAGCCATGGTTTTTGGGTTAAATGATTAGAAGGACAGAAATTATTTATTTTATTTTATTTTATTTATTTATTTATTAGACGGAATCTCACTCTGTCACCAGGCTGGACCTCAGTGGTTCAATCTTGGCTCATTGCAACCTCCGCCTCCTGGGTTCAAGCAATTCTCCTACCTCACCCCCCACCAAGTAGCTGGGACTACAGGCTCACGCCACCACACTGGCTATTTTTTATGTATTTTTAGTAGAGGCGGGTTTTTGCCACGTTGGCCAGGATGGCCTTGATCTCTTGACCTGACCTCATGATTCACCCACCTCAGCCTTCCAAATTGCTGGGATTACAGGCGTGAGCCACCACGTCCAGCCCAGAAACGGTTCTAACTGAGATGAGAAAGACTGCAGGATGATCAGGTTTGAGGAAGAATCTTAGGAAATTTATTTCAAACATGTTTAAATATCCAGGTGGAGATGTTGGTTAGACAAATGGATATGTAAGTTTTGAGTTCAGGCTAGAGATAGAAATGTGGGAGCCACAAGTACAGAGATGATATTTAAAGTCATGACACTAGATGAGAGGAAGTTAATGAGAAAAATAAGATATCTAAGAACTGTGCTCCATGGAACTACAATATGTAAACGTCAGGAAATGATATGGATGATTCAGAAAATAGATTGAGAAGGTACAGCCAGAAAGATAGAGAAAAACAAAATAAAATGTCGTATCCTGAAAGCCAGGTGAAGGAAATGTTTCAAGACAGCTTGATCAAATAGGCCAACTTCTGCTAATTGCTCTGATATTATGAGGATTAGTAAATGAATATTAGAGTTAACAATGGAAAGTTGTCATTGACTTTGATGAGAGCAGTTTTGGGTAAAATAATAAAGATAAAATCCTTCCTTGAGTGGAATCAGGAGAAAATGAGGATCAAAATGAAGCAACTAAATCTCACCCTCCACCCCCAGCACACACACACATATGGAGAGAGAAAACAACAACCACCACCACCAGAGCAAAAAAGACAAAATATATAAAACAATGACATTCAAGACACTTAGCATTAGACAACGAAGGATACTAATCTCTGAAAGATAGGAAATAAATGAGGTCAACTCTGTGATTGCCCCAAAGTCCTGGCTTGGGAGAGCTTCTAAGCTATAGCCAAGGCAGTGGGAGCCCAGGAGGAGCCCAGCAGATCCCTTGATTTGAGAGGGAGATAAGAATCCAATGAGAACAAGGTGGCTACAACACAGAGAATTGAGTACTGCAGAAGAGAGGGCTGAAGAGGGACCTTGTTGAATTTTCATCTGAGTAGCAATCAGTCCATGAATGTGAGGAAACTATCAGAGGAAAATTACCAGAAAAGATTAAAGGAAACCCAGTAGTAACACAGGGCCATAATAGTGACTGTACCTACCAGCCAAAGACTGGAAATCCACAGACTGGAAAAAGGACAATGTATAGAGTACTCAGAAGGATCTTGCCTCAGTAGTGGTGGAAAAATAAATTCATGAAATACCATTAAATGCTTACAATAGAAAAGAAGAAAGGTTTCAAATCAATGACCTTAGTGTCTATCTTAAGAAACCAGGGAAAGAAGAGCAAATTAAATCTAAAGCAAGCAGATGAAAGAAAACAGTAAATATCAAAGTGGAAATCAATAAAATAGAAAGCAAAACAAAAACAACAACAAAAAAAAACCTGAGAATATTAAGGAAACCAAAAGCTAATTCTTTGAAAAGATAAAATTGAAAAACGTATAGCCAGACTGACCAGGAAAAAAAGAGAGAAGGTAGAAATTTACCAACATCACAAACAAGAGGCGACATCACTACAGATTTTATATATATTTAAAGGATGATAAAAACTTTGTAGCAATAAATTTGGAAACTTAGATGACATGGACGAACTCTTTGAAAGATACGAACTGCCAAATTCATTCAAAATGAAATAGATGGGCTGAGTAGCCATATACTTATTCAGGAAATTTAATTTCTAGTTTTAAAATTTTAACTTGTAGTTTTTAATAAGTTAAATTTATTTTATAATGTGAAAGTTGAATTTCTTCCGGTAAACTACAGTTGCTTAACTAATGAGTTCTACCAAATATTAAGGAGGAAATAATAACAATTCTACACAAACTATTCCAGAAAACCAAAGAGGAGGCAATACTTCCTTCTCATTCTCTGAGGATTAAGACATTTAAGCAGGTGCTGCACTGATTTAAAATATTAAAAATTGAAAAAGACAAAGGTATTAAAAGAAAAAAACTATACAGACACAGATATAGGTAGATATATATCTTATGACCATAGATGCAAAAACACTTGAAATCAGAAAATATAACAAGAATAATATATCACAGATCATAATAGTAATATGTGAAATATATTACATAGTATGATTATGTATTTTGGCACAATATATTGTTACATATAAAGTGAGAGACGTGTGACTCTTCCTTTCTCTTAAACCTTTAGATGCCTTTGTAGGGTTTCCTAACTGTCCTCATTTCAACATTACTGTATCTCAGAAAATAGGAAGGCCTGAGGAGAGAGAGACATGAGGGAACCACTGGTTGGTGGAGCAGTCAGAACACACACATCATTTATCAACTCCAGCCTGGGGTACGGGAGTGAAATCCTGTCTCAAAAAACAACAAAATCTATTCTTTTTAAAGACATGTTGATAGGTAAAGATACCAAAGACTTATTACTGAAGATCAAAAGAGAAATTATTGAAGAGCAAAATCACAATGATATTTACATAGGACTTGGATCATATTTATGTAAAATGTTAAAACCTCTGTGTATATACATGTTTGTGTACAAACTGTATGTTGATCTGCAGATAATTGTTTGCAGTCATATACAGTTCAATATTGGAGGTTGCAGGAGAAGAAATGGAGATTTGGGAGCTCAAAAGAGACTTTTCAGGTTTTCTCTTGTACTTTTTTGCCTTACCTTCTTTTCAGTATTGTATCAGCAAAAGTAAATCAGTAAACAGTTGACCCAGACAATGTAGGCATTCTAGGCACTGACTCCCTGCACCATGGAAAATCCACATGTAACTTTGACTCCCTCAACATTTTACTAATAGCTTACTATTGACCAGAAGCCTAATCAGTACATGAACAGCCAATTAACATATATTTTGTAAGTTATATGCATTACATAATATATTCTTGTAATAAAGTAACCTAAGGAAAAGAAAATCTTATTAAGAAAATCATTGGGAAGAGAAAATACATTTACAGTAGTGCATTATGTGTATCGGTCCTGTAAGTTTCCATCTTCTGCTTCCAACATGAATCATCTGTCTGAAATAGCAAAATACCTGCAGCTGCAGACCTCAATCTCTGGTGCACACCAAGCGGTTCAAGTCATGACTTTTCTCTGCTTCTTGGGAGCACTTCCAGCATCACTAGTGGTACTTAGTATGGATGCCATGGTGTCATTCAAGGTTTACAGGATCGCACTAAACATGATGTAAATAAAATATGCAAGAACCTCAAGGGATCACGTTTTGCTGTGATACACAATTTACTTGAGAGATAAACCACTCATTAGGAGATGATTATCATCACACAGCGAGTGGATACTCACAACCCTGGAGCTCACCACAACAGCAACAGGAGGCAGCTAAAAAATTACTATAGAAGTACAATATGCCGTACAGTTAATTTTATGCAGTTATAATTTAACACTGCATCTTTACATTTCTCTCAACTTCTATGCGCCATGCATCGTTTGTGTTTGTATGTGTTTGTTTTGATAAATTTAAACTTCTTATAACAGATTTCTGTATATTTTATGGTAGTAAATGATAAAAGAGTGTCTACATATATTTTATACATTCGTGACATACCTACCATTTTCTTAATTTTTGGATATTTCTAGACTACAATGTTTATATGAAAGTCTTTTTCAAATTGTTGCAAATCTCCAAAAAGTTTTCCAATATATTGATTGAAAAACATCTGCATATAAGTGGACCTGTACAGTTCAAACCCGTTTTGTTAAAGGGCCAGTCATATATACTATATAAGTAGAGTTTAAAGAAAAAACAATAATAGCCTGTACCCACCAACCAACTTTATCATTATAACCTGACTTCTCTGCGGGTTCTTTGTGCTCTACTAAATCCATGTGTGGAAATTACCCTAGAGGCAAAGGGATACATGCACACTGCCAGGCAAGTGTGATGGCTGTTTTATATCACATTATATTATTTTCATTATCGTTACCTTTTTTTCAAGGATGGGTTTGAACTATATGGAAAGTATGTGTATATGGTTTAATGTGAGTGCTCTATGATTCAACTTATTATTGAAATAAACAGCAGCAACAATATTATTCCTTTATATTCACATAGCCTCATTCACAATGTTATGGTCTCAGTTGTCTATTGTGTGAATATGGGAAAAGCTACAATGAAAAAGCAGCACCAGGACCAGCCACCACTACAAGAAGGTTTAAAAAAAAGTGCTAATGTCATAAAAATGTGTGTTACTGCTATTTACATTTTGCTAAATTTAATATCTAGATATAAAAATATTACATTGCAAACTAAGTGGTGATATCAAAAACCAGAAAAGAAAAAAAATAGGGTAGCACTGCAGATTTCTCTAGACTTTAAAGAAAATACTTGCAGACTTACAGACTCAAAATTGGAAATGAGAATATGATATTAGTCAGGATATAGTAAGCCATATTAATGAAAAAGTGTTAGCACAGATTGAGAGGTCAGCATATCAAGCCTTCTCCAAGATGTGGTCGGTCTCATACAACATTGGATGTGCGGCGCCTGTGGGGTTGAAGAGCTTTGGCCACCTCTTCACCACCTCCAAACCCTGAAGCCCCATAACAGGGTTGGGAGAGCCTGTGGTTGCAAGTAAATTCCAGAGCCATGATGCAGCCTGGCATCCCTTGGACTCACTCCACATAATCCCAACACACGGTCCCTCAGAATCCTCAGAAAATAGAAAAGGAGGTTCTGAAGTTACTAAAAGAAGAAAAGGGTGATTAAAGTGACAACAGATACTAGGAAGGTGGGCCTTGAAAGAATATCAAATTATGGTAGACATTTCCAAAATTTTGAATATTACAATCAATAACGAGTTTTTAAATAAACTTGTCCAAGATACCATCATTTCTAGAAGCCATGGAAGTGATTAACTGGAACTTGCAGATCATGTATGAGTTTCATAGGAAATATTTCAGAAAGTTATGTAATTAAGGTTTTAAACAATCCTCCTCTTCTACAGACCAAGGACTGGCGAGCTAAATGGTTTGGAATTTCTAACTAATTTTGCTAATGTGGTACAGAATAATACAGAGTTTATTTGTGCTGAGTTGTTTATATTAACAGTAACAACAGTAAGAACTTTGCAGGGAGTGAGGGCAGAAAGTTTCATCTGTAGAACCAGTGCCATGTTGACAATTGGAATTACCTGGGATTCAGTAGTTCACTTTATCGGGATCACTAATATCCAGTATTGATTATCTGGAATTCAGTGGTTTCACAGCAGCCCTTTTCAAGGGTAGACTGCAGTCAAAGTTGATGTCCCAAACAGAAAGGCTTCAAAACACATTGAGATTTTTCATTTAGAAAATTATCCACCTGAGTGCAGTCTGTGTGTAAGGGTTACCTAGCCTTTACTATTATCATATTCTATAACAGGCACAGGCGAGAGCAACCATGTTGTGACCCGCAGTCCCCAGCTTATAGTGATGCAAACAGTTTTTGTGCTAGACACAAGGATGATTTTATGCTGGTGCATGTAGGATCTTTAGGTGATAACTCCATCTGCGATCAGTGTCACAGTGCTCTTGGACACAAACCCAAGGATTGTGATAAATCAGTACTGTGGAGAAGGGCGGAGAACCCATATGGATACCCCCAGTCTGAGGCCATCTGCTGCTCCAAACTTTGCTTAAAATGGCAGAAAGTGAAGGCTGCTGGTGGGGAAATGAGACATAAAGAAAATATATTGTTTGGAGGGTGCTTCAGGGATTTCTCTCCCCAGGAAAATGAAAGTGAAGCCTTTTATTATGGTGTCCCTAAAAAGTCTGCTTTAAAATTGATAAACATCTATTTTCTGGGGCTATGGGTTTGGAAACTCGAAATTCTCCAAGGATTAGAGTGTATGTGATTTTGACTGTAAGTAAGAAACTGAGATAAATACCCAAATTCTATGTATACTACACACCTGTTTAAGAGAAAGTGAGAATGGGAATTTTAGATTACATGTTATGCTTAGTTGTTTATAAAGAAATCTATGACTGCTGATTTTCTGGGGCATATATATTTATCACTTATTATTTAGTGACAGGCGCTGGATAATTTGATTAAATGTTCCTAAATCTTATGACACAGATGAGAAGTTACATTCAGAGATATCAAAAAATTAAATACCACTCTTTATATTTCATACAACTATTTGTATTTCTACCCTTGAAGCTAAGTAAGCTTTCACAAGACGTGAAATTTCTAGGAAGTAAGGACACTTTCCCCATTTTGTAAACATGGTTCAGTCAAAATTATGTGACTCCTATGTTGATTCTAACATAACTCTCAACATATTATGCCATGAAGAGAGAAGGGCTTCTGAAGTGCTACCAAAAATAAGCAGTGGAAAGAGTAGTAGCATTTACTCTATAGTGGATGATGAGATTGGAAGAAGGCCTTGAAGAGATGACCCTAATGGCCTTATGCAAAGTTTCAAACATGCACATCGGGGCATTGCTGCTTAAATTGATATGTTTAATCAGTAACAAAGGACACGTGGACATTCTCAGTATGTGAGGCCAGCATCCATTCTACAACAGCTATGTACAGGCAGATCGCCAGATGCCTTGGTGCTTTTCATTTCTGAAAGTTACCATCAGCACCAAAGGCAATATTGACCCACAGCATCTATATGAAGCATTGGGATATCCACATGCCATGCTTCCAGGTGGGCACAGTCCATCAGGTCATATTTTGATAACGATTATGGTGTTCTTTAAGTTTTATGGATATAATGTTAAAGGTTGTCATCCTACCCACTTCAAAAACACTATTCTCAGAGCTTCCAGTTCTATGTGGAAAGACTCATTTTGGCTTCGAGAGTTCACTTTTGGAGTCTCTTTAGGGGTCACACAAACAATATCTATCTACACCATGTTTTAAAATGTGCACACTTGTGACATTATTATGATGTCACAAACCTGTATCTTTTTGTAGATTTAAGTCCAAGAAATATTTGCAAGGCACACACAAACAAATCCCGATAATTTCAAAAATCTTCAGAAATCCCACTCGGGGCTGCTGAAGGTGAAATTTCACCCAGGCTATAATTTTCCCATACTGCACTCCAGGGCCAGTGGAGAGCCTTCTACTTTACCAAACCTGTTCTGAAATTCCCCAGCATATCAAGGGCAACCTCAGGAATAAATAGCACTGCTCAGCAAGAACCTGAAGCACAGTGGAAGTGAATGTGGTACTGAGATTTATGAAGTTTGGCATTTAAAAGAAACTTCCATGGACCTCTTTAGTGATCTTCGTGACCACACCTAAGCCGTAAGCAAGAGGCTTCCAGCTTTCCCAGATGTATGAGACTCTACGCCAGAAAACACAAATGTCCTGAGGATTATCACCCTGCAGGGGATTTGCTTGAATCCCCAGCAGATGTAATAGAAGCCCACAGGAGACAGACTGCCAAGCCATTTTTTATTTCACGGGGTTATAAGGTTGCCCAACAGTTAAATCTTTCCAACATCGCCTTAGTGAAGATACATGTAGAGCTTGACCACTTCCTGTTGTCTCTTTCTTATGCTATGTCCTGGTGCCAATTCATAAATGACTATACCTCTATGATTTGTTGGAAGGGTGATTTTTTTGGAATCACTTGCCTAATAGAGAAGAGGGCTAAAACTGTCATTGCCTACTTTAATTCAACATTCATTCACCATGAAGTATAATTTACTTGATTGCTTAAATTAATATGTTTAATCAGTAACAAGGAATTCCTTTATTTTAGCAACACAGAACAGAGACTGGAACCATTCTGGAGCTGATAAGCTGGCTGAATTGAGTAGGGGATTTGTTCCTCAGGTGTATATTGCAGAGACTACCTCTGGGGACCTCGATCCATCAGGGCTAATGTTCTTCCCGGTCTCAGAAGCATTACACAGAAAGCTAGAACAGTACCAAAATCAATGTTGATGTCTTAAGGAACTCATGCTTGTTTACTTCCTCAAAAAGGCAGGTAAATATAAAGACATTTTTAAAAGAGCAGTCTGTGGTTTGAACAATTGAGACAGACCATGTGAAAAAACATCAGTGAGCTGTCTACAACAAACATAGTTTGATGGCTTTAAGACACTTTCTTCCTGCTGAGATTACAGTAGTCTGTGACAACACCCCTTTTCGAAAAACTGAATAAGCCCTCTAAGCTGGGAAGGATGGAGCTGCCTGTGTGAGTGTGTGCAGTGTAATTGTGAATGTTCAGAGCAAGAGCCCATGACAACAATAAATTAAAAATAAAATCCCACAAAGTATGACATCTCTGAATCTCAGCCTCTTTAATATGGTTCAAAATGTATTTTGCAGGCTAAGGGAAACCGTGCCATCATAAGAAAAAGTCATGGTTCTTTTTCAAAATGCTTGGGACTAATTACAGGTAACACTGGCCCCACAGATGTCCACGAACCAAGCACTATTTTTTTCTGTAACCTTGTGTGATGCTGCCGTAGTCTACAAGGGTACCTGTGCTGATTGTATTCATTTGCTGGGGCTGCCATAGTAAATTACCATGAAGTGGATGGCTCAAAAGAGCAGAAATTGATTCTCTTGCATTTCTGGAGGCCCTGAGTCTGAAATCAAGGTGCCAAGAGGAATTCCATAGCCCCTAAGAGAGAACCCTTCCTTGACTCTTCCGACTTTTGGTTGCTCCAGGCATTCCTTGGTTCCTGGCAGCGTAATCTAATCCTAACCTTCATAACAATAGAATAATCCATAATTCTAATCTTCATTTTTTTAAAGACCTTCTCTATGTGTCTTCTCCTTCTGTCTCTCATAAGGACACCATCACTGAATTGAAGAGCCAACTCAAACTAGGATGATCTCATCTCAAGATCTTTACCTTAATTACATCTGCAAAAGACTCATTTCAAATAAGATCACATTCTGAGATTCTGTGTGAGCGTATCTTTTGGTGGCCACAATTCAACCCACTGCAGTAGACCTAAACACAGCTGCATGAACACAAGCTGCACAACTGCTTATGCCTCCCTGGAGGCTCATGACTGTCGTTCCTTTGAGACGATGTTATAAGTACATTCCCACAGGGAACTGCTACTGTATATTCCTGAATCCATGTGGCAGAGTCATGTCTTGCTATGTGGTGGGAAGCCCAAAACTTTTGGAATTACTTCTGCAAATATCCTGACAGGGAAAAAGCATGTTTTCGGGTGTATTTGATGATCTAGTTTTTGCAGTCCTTGAGATTGCCCTCAATGTTCTAAAGGGAAACATCCCCCAGATAGTACACTGATTTCAGATTTTGGAAATAATGCAGGAATGACCAAAGATTTGGGTAGTACTACAGCCCCCTTAAAACCACAAAATGTCCATGGGGCAAGAGGAAGGTTTTTTGCATCCCAAAGCTTAGCCCACCTTTGCTTTCAACCCCTGACTGTCAGTGATGAAGGGTCCAGAGAAGTTGTGTTTAGCGAAAAACTAAAGAATATACCTGCTGATGAAAATATGGTCACCACCATTACCCATATCATACGGATAGGAGCATTTAAAAAGCCTTAAATACTCTGAGTGTCTGAAAAAAACTTTTAAGAAAAGATACGAGTCTGTACTTCAACAAAGCTCTATGTTTCACACCAGAGTAAACAAGAAAAGGAGACTACACCTTTTTTTGAACTGAGAGATCCATCAACCAACTTTTACCTAACCCAGCATAAATCAACCATATAAAAAAATACTGCTTCTGAACAAGAGGAAGAAAAAGAGAGCTGCTTCTGAACAAGATGAAGCAGGTATAGAGGTTAATGTATGGCCAGAAGGACCATTAGAATGCAATAGAAAGCACAAAGCTGCTACCCCTGACAGCAGGGACTTGGTCTGTTTGCCAAACAGTTGAGCACAGCTAAGCAACACCCTTAAGGGTGGGAGATATTTATGAGACTCTTATCAGAACTAAACTTTCTATTTGATATCTTGAGGAAACATGCTCAGAGATATCAGCTGGAGCAGATGAAAGAAATCACCAGGCAACATTCTTCTCAGCAAAAATGCCCAGTACATTGGCTCCAAGAAAGTGAAAGATTATCCTGATATAGGTATATCAGAACTAAATATTTTGAAGAAAAAGAAAACATGACTTGCTTTGTAAAAAAAAAAAAAAAAAAAAAAATAGAGTTTTCTTAAAAATAAGGGTTTTATAAGCATTCTGCTTGCCCTCCTTAAAAGGGAAAAATAAGAGGTGACAAAGGGCAGGGGAGAGAAAAAGGAGAATCTAAGCCTCAGGGCGGGGTGGTAAAGTGGGTGATATTGGGCTGATCACAGCAAGTGCTGTGGGGCTGGGCTCATGATGGACATATAGCAGAGGTCATAAACTTTTTCTGTTAAAAACAAGATAGTAAACAGTTCAGGTTTTGCAAGGCCAGATAGTCTCTGTTGCACTACTCAATTCTGACATTGCAGAATGAAAGCAGTCATCAATCACACATAAACACATAGCTGTGGCCGTGTCCCAGTAAAACTTTATTTACAAAAACCAGATACGGCCCATCCATATTCACGTAGAGAAGGGATAATAAATATCATTCATGGAGTAAAAAAAAAATCAGAAACAGATTCTATATTATCAATTACAGCAATTTTTAATGTGCATATTCACAGATGGCCAAACACTTCACGGTCCATCTGTTGGTAAGCAGTGAATGGAGACAACATTTAAAATGTTGCCCCATATCTGGATGTTTCAGTTATATGGCAGTAAAATGTAACTCTCCATGTTTATATGCAGTGAAATAATGTATTCCATCTCTGAGTGACATCTATGACACCATCCAAAATACTACAGGTGACCATGTTAACACTGTCGGCAAAACTCTGGTGAACCAGTATCTGCTCGCAGTTCCTCATACTAGACAGAGAGCAGTGTTCTGGGAAGAGGAGACTGGACTACTCAGCGGCTGGTCTAATGGCAAAATGTGTGATCTTGGCTTTACTCGTCATGGTTCTCAGAGAGCACTTGTTCCTTTCTGTGTTATTCCCTAGCCTACAAGGGAGTCACCTCCTGATTAAGTTCCTGGGTTCCCCACCCACATCCAGAGGCCCTAAGTCAATACCATAATCTTTAAAGTCAGGAGAATTTTTATAATAATCCCCACCAATGGTGCCATTATCCATGGATGACAGAACCCAGCACGAGTTATGTTAGCAACTGCCTTTGGAATGGATTTTCCTGTTACATTCTTGCCTTCCCTGAGACACGCTGAACACTTTCCTACCTTCCCAGTCCACCAGGTACACAGCATTGGCTGGGAACAGAACTCCAGCAAGACCTCAACGTACAGCAAGCACCACCAGGGTCTCTCAGCAAACAGGGAAGCTGAAACGATGTACAGTTTATAGAGTTTATGGGTAACATCTATACTACTTAGCAGTACTATGTAGTCAGTGTGAAGGTTCAAAAAGTGGAAATACCTACCTCTAGCAGTGAAATATGAATGTTTCTTAATGTCCTCATTTCCTCCTTGCTTTGCTATGTATTTCTGGTTACCAGCAGCATCTTTGTAAAATTTACCTTCTTGTCTATCAGTAGGCTTTTACTGCATAACAAGCTTCCTAAAACTTAGTGGCTTTTAAACAACATTGATTATTGTCATGATTGGGTTAGTCCTTTGAATGGTTCAACTGGCTTGGGCTAGCTTGGCTCATTATTGCAGTCAGCCAGTGGCTCAGTGAGGACTGGATGGTCAAGGATGATCTCATACGCTGATGGCTGGCAGGCTGGTTGCTCCAGGGGACCTCACTGGAACAACGGCTGGGACCACTGGAGTCTTTCTCCACATGGCCTTTCATCCACTAGAGGCCCAGGCATGGCTGTTCACACAGTGGTCAGAGATGGCAAATCTAATGTGCAAGCATTTTCTTCAAAGCTTACTTGATTTCCTGTGCTAATGTCCTATTGGCCAAAACAAGTCCCATGTCAAAGGCCAGAGTCAGTGAGGGTGAGGATGTAGGAGACATTACAAAATTGGGAACCACTTCTGCAACAATTTACTCACCCTGGAAGATGTGAGAGGGTGAATGCTCACTGCAGTTGATTTGAGTGCAAGTTTCATGAAGACCCTCATGATTTGGCTGGTCTTACTGATGGTAGTGACATGAGTGTAGGTCAGGATTACACAACTTCCCTGTACATGTCAGCTTGTCACCCTTTTCTGTGAACGGAAAACAAGAGCAGTTTTTAGCCTCAGGTCATCATGATTTTGGAGAGCATAAAATTCAAATGTTTTCCAATCATAACTATATGAGTTGTATCTTTTAAAGGTCCAAATCCAACTTGGTATTTTTGAACTTCAATGTACAAATGTCATTTGCACAAATCATATTAAAATTTACTTTTTTAAAAAAATTAAATAGGCCGGGCGCGGTGGCTCAAGCCTGTAATCCCAGCACTTTGGGAGGCCGAGACGGGCGGATCACAAGGTCAGGAGATCAAGACCATCCTGGCTAACACGGCGAAACCCCGTCTCTACTAAAAAAAAAACACAAAAAATTAGCCGGGCGAGGTGGCGGCACCTGTGGTCCCAGCTACTCGGGAGGCTGAGGCAGGAGAATGGCGGGAACCCGGGAGGCGGAGCTTGCAGTGAGCTGAGATCTGGCCATTGCACTCCAGCCTGGGCGACAGAGCGAGACTCCGTCTCAAAAAAAAAAAAAAAAAAAATTAAATAAAACCTGTTGCTATGGACTGAATTGTGCCATCCTAAAATTCCTAAGTTGAATCCCTAATCTGCAATGTGATGGTATTTGGAGAAAACTAGATGGTAATTGGAGTCTTTGGGATCTAATTAGGTTTAGGTGAGGTCATGAGGGTGGGGCTCTTATCATGGGATTAGTGGCCTTATAACAAGAGACACCAGAGAGACTCCATCTATGCTATTTTGTTATGACAGCCTGAGCTGAGTGGAATAATTTGCTCATCTTGAGGTCTCCTCTCTTCCTCTTTTGGTGTCCACTATGAAGTCTGAAAAAGTTAACTTGTTCACTTTTGGATTTTTGCTCTTCTGAGGCATAAATATCCTAAGTTTCATCGGGATTCTTGAAACTCACCCCTTTATTTTCTATTTCTTTCTTTTCTATATTTTTAATGTGTGACTTTTTAAGTATGCACCAACACATCTTCCCAGGATTATTTTTAATGCTTTTAGTGACCTCAAAACCTTTTCTTTAAAAAGGCATTACCTTCTACAGGCAACAATAATTTACTGTACATTGCAAAAAACTAAAATGGTATAATTGGATTGTCTGTAACACAAAGGTAAATGCTCGAGGTGATGGATACTCTGTTTTTTACCCTGATGTGATTATTATGTTTTGCATGTCTGTGTCAAAGTACCCCATGCACCCCATAAATATATACAAAATATATACACCTACCATGTACCCACAAAAATTTAAAATTTAAAAAAATAAACCAAATAAGTAAAAAATAAAAAGAAATGACCTTAAGGTAACCAATTTGTCTTGGTTTGCCTAGAACTTTTCTAATATTAGCACAGAAATCCCTACACATGAGGACACCCCTAGGTAGCCAACAAGCACGGATGGCTGGTCACCCTGCATGCCCTTCAAAACAAGCCTCCAAATGAGCCCCACACATATTTACTGTTCCATGAATATCTGTGAATCCAAAATTCTATTTAGAAAGCGACATCTTTTTTCTATTAAATAGCTCATCTTTCTCAAAATACAACTCTCAATAATACATGTTGGTCCTGCTCAGCCTTTATTGTGATGCTGCTGCTGCTGCTGCTGAAAGGATGGTTGCTTACCAGCTATGGTGAGAAGTGTGAAAAGTGAGGCTCTCACCATGTCATAGCTCCTGGCTCATGTGTTGTTGGTGATGAGACGTGCCTCAGCCAGGACATACCTCATCGGTGGCACAGCATGATTTCCAGCCATCTGATGCTGCATCATAAATATGTGGATATGCAGAGGATTAAATCTCATACAGCTAGGATGCTGGTAGACTCCACATCTGTAGTTACACTCTGTAACAGGACCAGAGTGTCCCTGATGATTATATAACAGTGACCCCAGCAGGCTTTAGAGGCACCACAGGGTGGGCTCAGAACAAAGTTTAGCATGAGTTCAGTTTATAGTTTAGCTTAATTTTATCTACTCATTCACATTTTGTACCAAATTTTTGTTCCCCATTCTTGTGCCCTTGTTTGAACTAACATGTTCAGAGAGTATGTATCATGTTCTGGGATGCTCTAGGCAGGAGTCAGCACACTTTTTCTATAAATAGCAAAATAGTGAGTATTTTAGGCTTTCTGGGCCACATGAGCTCTGTTACAACTATTGAACTCTGCCATTGTAAAGCCAAAGCAGACACAGGCAATACATAATGAATGGGTACGATTGTGTTCCAATAAAACTTTATTTATAAAAACAGGCAGTAGGCAAAATTGTGCCTGTGGGCTGTAGCTTGCCAACTCGTAGTCTAGTGAAACAATTGTAGTCAGATGCAGAGTTCTGAAGCAAACAAATGTTAAAGTATTTTTGGGGATTGTAATAGAGAATCCAGTTTTATCCACTGGACTGCTAAAGGTTTCAAATCATTGTGATCTTGATCTAATTGTTCAACTTTGGGGGCCACTCCAGAAACTTCACTAACACATTGCCACACTTCTTGACCAGGGGCTTTTGGGAGCGTTGAGTGCAGATCTTCTGAAGCTCATCTGGGTTAAAAAACAAAAGCCTCTCTGTACCTCTTTGAGTGTATAAACTGAGCAGAACCCACATTAAAATCTTTTGCCAGGCTGGTGCAGTGGCTCATGCCTGTAATCCCAGTGCTTTGGAAGACCATGATGGAAGGTCAGGAATTCAAGACTCCATCTCTACAAAAAACTTTTTTAGTTAGCTAGGTGTGTTAGTCCACTTCGTGTTACTATAAGGGAATAACTGAGGCTAGGTAATTTATAAAGAAAAGAGGTGTCTCTGATTCTGCCGGCTGGACAAGAAGCATGATGCTGGCATCGGTTCAGCTTCTGGTGAGGACTTGGAGAGCTTTTACTCATGGCGAAAGGCAAGGGAAGCTGGCGTGTCACATGGTGGCAGAGGGAGCAGAGAGAGAGGAGAAGGTTGTGGGCTCTTTTAAACAACCAGCTCTCATGTGAACTAACAGAGTGAGAACTCACTTATTACCATGAGGACAGCACAATGCCACTGGTAAGGGATCTGCTCCCATGACCCAAACACTGCCCACTAGGCCCACTTCCAACACTGGGGATCACATTTTAACGTAAGATTTGAAGGGGACAAGCATTCAGACTGTATCACCGGGAGTAGTGGTGTGAGCCTATAGTCCTAGCTACTTGGGAGGCTGAGGTAGGAGGATTCCTTGAGCCCTGGAATTTGAGGTTGAAGTGAGTCATGATCACACCACCACACATTCCAGCCTAGGCAACAGAGTGAGACCCTGTCTCTTAAAAATATATATATTTAGCCAGAATAAACATCTCATCTGAATGTTGCTCTAACACTTTTCAAATTTTGCCTTTAACTTAAAGCTTCTCATTTCTTCAACTGGTGCATAGTGGGCCTTGCCAATTGTTCTCGTGTCTGGTGCCATGCGTAAAAATGTCCCAAGCCTCTTGGGAATTTGCCTCAATAACATCTAGGGACCTGGGAGGGTTGACTAGCAGGCTGAGTGTTTGTAGTCAATCATAAAATCTTGAAGGCCACTTGATATGGTTTGACTGTGTCCCCACCCAAATCTCATCTTAAATGGTAGCTCCCAAAATTCCCACATGTTGTAGGAGGAACCCAGTGGAAAATAATTGAACCATGGGGGTGCTTTTCCCCATACTGTTCTCATGGTAGTGAACAAGTCTCATAAGATCTGTTGATTTTACAAGAGGTTTCCCCTTTTGATTGGCTCTGATTCTCTCTTGCCTGTCGCCATGTAGACATGCCTTTTGCTTTGCTTTCCACCATGATTGTAAGGCTTCCCTGGCCACTTGGAACTGTGAGTCCATTAAATCTATTTTTCTTTATAAATTACCCAGCCTCAGGTATGTCTTTATCACCAGCATGAAAACAGACTAATATACCACTTAAACTCACCCATTTTAAGTGTCAGGGTCTTGGTAAATCATTCGACAATCTCTACCTTAACTGAATCATTGTGAACAAAATGGACTCATTATATAAAGGCTTTTTACAACTCACACTTTTAGAAATGTTGAAACCTAGCCTCTGTTCAATTTCTCATCCCTTTCCTCAAAATGTTACAAAATAAAAGAAACCTCCATTTTGGCTGCCAGTGGCTCCCGCAAAATAATAAATTTCTTTTAATAGTAACTTCCTTTTAACATGTGCCACAGTTGTGTTAGGAAACTTTGTAATAAAAATAAGCATCTTTAGTCACATAAGTTAACTTTAGGGGAAAAGCACCTATTTATCACATGAGGGAAGGTTTTTTTCAGAGAAGACCCATCTTGGGGACATGTCCAGACAAGCTCCAGTGCAGTTGCTTTGGGCAGGTGGCTCCCCAGGGAAGTATACTCTACCACAGCTCTGCTGTAATGATCTTGCAGAATGCTCCCATAACATCTGCCAAAACATCAAACTGAGCTGTGAAATTGTTGCAAACTCCTGTACGAGTTTGTCTATAAACAGTCCAGATTTGCTATCATTAAATTAACAGCTTCCCTAGTAAAACACAACATCTGTATCAGCCCCAGCAGAGCAGGTATTTTGAGTTTGTCTTCTCCTCCTCACTAGGTGCCAGGTAAAGCAGTTCTGAGCCCCAGATTATATGGCCATCCACCAGAAGGTAGAAATGACCTGCTCAACCATGGTGAGCAGGGGATGGTGGAGGCTGATGGTCCATTCACACTGTCAAACATACTTAGTTTCTTACTTTCTTGGTCAGCCATAAAACCTTAGCATAGAAAAGGAAATGACATGAAATAAAATGAATTCCTACAAAAAGTTAAGCCAATCCTATTAATACATAAAACCCACCTCAACTGGAGTTTCCTGCACACCAGCTTTACTGATGACAACAAAGTCCCAGATAATAATTTGTTGCACAGTCAGGAGCCAACCTCTTGAAACCATATCAGCCTACTTTTCCATCTGCAGTGAATTCTGGGAGACTTTTCCTTTCTATCTCTTAGACCACTAACTCATCTTTACCCAAGCCAACTTCCCTATCTAATATACCTGTTGTTTGCTTTTAATTGACCAGAATTCTGTCTCATTCTTGATGAGTTATGAGCCCTCTTTTGTTAATATTTTCTGTTGCATCCCCCATTAACTCCGCTTCCTCACATAGTTCTTGTGTTTTCATAATATTGGTGACTGTTTACATTAGTAGTTTTCTGAAAATTTTTGGAGATTTTGGACTGTATGCTGCTATTTTAAGTTGACAGTTTAGTTGACCACAAGTGTACTTTTATTATCCAAAGAGAATTCCTATTCACCTGTGTGTGACAAGAAATCCTGACTATGGACTGTGGTGTTTGCTGAGAGGAGGGGCCAGGCAGAGATGAGGCTGGGTGAAGTACAGGTGGCCACATGAAGAGGGAAGGGTTCTATCTCCAATCTTCCTGTCCACCAAATATTTTTCTAGGAGTCTCTATCAGAACTTTCTCTGCAGGAATTTATGCCCTGGCTTTAAGCTAGAGGCCAAAGTGCCACTTCCTCCAACTTAAAACAGAAGTTTCAAGAGGTTATTTAATCTTGTTATTGTAAAAGGAAATTAAATCTTGGGACCCCAAATGCATTAAGCCAAAGGGAAAAGTCAGGCTGGGAACTGGGTCAAGCAAACCTGCCTCCCCCTTTTTTTGTTCCTAAACAAATGGCTACAAGATGAAAAGCTACACATCTCCCCCCTATTTTGCCCACAAGGAAATTCTTGGTGAGCTGCAAGATCTTTTAAGATGTTTCTGTTTTCTGTTAAATTTCACCATGGCAATGCAAATTGATAGCTTATCTTTATAGGCAAAGTAACCCCAGCCCATCACACACAAATGCTTATCTGATTGCTCCCCTGCCCAATTTTGTCTATGTTATCTTATGTAAAATGCAGATTTCCTTCCTCTGCCACATTTGTCTATGCCATTTTATGTAAAAGAAAAAAATGCAGATTCACTGAGCCAGATAAAGGCATGAATAACGCCCTCTTACATGAAAATTGTGTACTTCTTAATATCCCTCCCTTACCCCTTTGAATTTGGAGCCGTCAAAATCATCTTTGGAGAAAAGCATAGACCTGTCTCCTGGGTGTGTCCTTAATTTTGGCAAATAAACCTCCTAAAATGATTTGGGACTTGGCTTATTTTTCTTTACTGACATTATTAAAAGACAACTCTTGGTAAAGACATATGGGTTTGCTTTATCATTCTTTCTCTCTCTCCTCTGTGTCTCTTCCTCAATCTCTCTTTACCTCTCTCTCTCTACACATTTATAACACACATATATACATTTTGATATTTATTCAATCCTTAAAGTATTTTAAAGTATTATGATCAATTTTATAGATGAAGAGCATTAATTGAAGGTTAAGAACTTAACTTGATCTAATATGAAATAAGTAGGAAACTTTGTACTACACCTTATCTACTGTCATAGAAATAGACTTTAAAATGTATTTGTATCTATTTTTAAATGATTTGCCCCAACTAGACTTTGAATTCTATTGGTCAGGATAATGGTTTATTCATTTCTGTCACTGGTGCCCAACAGGTGCCTACCAGGCTTCTAGAAGGTAGGTAAAGTTTAACACAGAGTGCGTGCCATGAGCATTGTCCTCATTTCTGCTCAGAACCAATTAATCATCATGGCTGTAGCCCTGTGGATTAGTGCCTTCATGATAGGGCCACACAACAAGACACCCATGGAGACCTTGATGTCCAGCAAGAGAGGGTGGAAGCCCAGTGGATAATTGTGCAGGAGAGCAGTAGTACCTGGCCCAGACTGATAATGATTGTGAAAACAAATGGAATACCTCGGGGAGCTCCCTCAGGATTATTGTAGGGGGCTGCAGAAAGTGAACTTTACATAAGGCAATCAGCCCCCTAAAACTTGAGAATTTACTTATTTCTAACTTTTAAGTTCAGGGGTACATGTGCAGGATGTGCAGGTTTGTGACACAGGTAGATGAGTGCCATGGTGGCTTGCTGCACTGATCATCCCATCACCTAGGCATTAAGCCCAACATCCATTAGCTATTCTTCCTGATGCTCTCCTTCCTCCCAACCCCCACCCTCCTACAGGCCCCAGTGTGTGTTGTTCCCTATCATGTACCCGTGTGTTCTCATCATTCAGTTCCCACTTATACGTAAGAACATGTAGTATTTTATTTTCTATGCCTGTATTAGTTTGCTGAGGATACTGGCTTCCAGCTCCATCCATGTCTCGGAAAAGGACATGATTTTATTCCTTCTTAGGGCTGCATAGCATTCCATCATGTAAATGTACCACATTTTCTTTATCCAGTCTATCACGGATGAGCATTTAGGTTGATTCCATGTCTTTGCTATTGTGAAGTGCTATGATAAACATATATGTGCATGTTATCTTTATAACAGAATGATATATATTCCTTTGGGTGTATACCCAGTAAGGAGATTGCTGGGTCAAATGGTATTTCTGCCTCTAGGTCTTTAAGGAATTGCCACACTGTCTTCCACAATGGTTGAACTAATTTACACTCCCACATACAAAAAAGCATTCCTTCTTTTCCACAACCTGGCTAGCATCTGTTGTTTTTTGACTTTTTAATAACTGCCATTCTGACTGGTGTGAGATGGTATCTCACTGTGGATTTGATTTACATTTGTCTAATAATTAGTGATGTTGAGCTTTTTTCATATGTTTGTTGGCCATATATATGTCTTCTTTTAAGAAGTGTTTGTTCATGTCTTTTGCCCACTTTTTTTTATTATACTTTATGTTCTAGGGTACACGTGCACAACATGCAAGTTTGTTACATATATACATGTGCCATATAGGTGTGCTGCACCTGTTAACTCGTCATTTACATTAGGTATATCTCCTAATGCTATTCCTCCCCCCGTCACCCCACAACAGGCCCCGGTGTGTGATGTTCCCCTTCCTGTGTCCAAGTGATCTCATTGTTCAATTCCCACCTATGAGTGAGAACATGCGGTGTTTGGTTTTCTGTTCTTGCGATAGTTTGCTGAGAATGATGGTTTCCAGCTGCATCCATGTCCATACAAAGAACATGAACTCATCCTTTTTTATGGCTGCATAGTATTCCATGGTGCATATGTGCCACATTTTCTTAATCCAGTCTGTCATTGATGGACATTTGGGTTGGTTCCAAGTCTTTGCTATTGTGAATAGTGCCGCAATAAACACACGTGTGCATGTGTCTTTATAGCAGCATGATTTATAATCCTTTGGGTATATACCCAGTAATGGGATGGCTGTGGCATTTCTAGTTCTAGATCCTTGAGGAATCACCACACTGACTTCCACAATGCTTAAACTAGTTTACAGTCCCACCAACAGTGTAAAAGTGTTCCTATTTCTCCACATCCTCTCCAGCACCTGTTGTTTCCTGATTTTTTAATGATCCCCATTCTAACTGGTGTGAGATGGTATCTCATTGTGGTTTTGATTTGCATTTCTCTGATGGCTAGTGATGATGAGCATTTTTTCATGTGTCTGTTGGCTGCATGAATGTCTTCTTTTGAGAAGTGTTTGTTCATATCCTTTGCCCACTTTTTGATGGAGTTGTTTTTTTTCTTGTAAATTTGTTTGAGTTAGTTGTAGGTCTTGGATATTAGCCCTTTGTCAGATGAGTAGATTGCAACAATTTTCTCCCATTCTGTAGGTTGCCTGTTCACTCTGATGGTAGTTTCTTTTGCTGTGCAGAAGCTCTTTAGTTTAATTAGATCTCACTTGTCAAGTCTGGCTTTTGTTGCCATTGCTTTTGGTGTTTTATACATGAAGTCCTTGCCCATGCCTGTGTCCTGAATGATATTGCCTAGGTTTTCTACTAGGGTTTTTATGGTTTTAGGTCTAACATTTAAGTCTCTAATCCATCTTGAATTAATTTTTGTATAAGGTGTAAGGAAAGGATCCAGTTGCAGCTTTCTACTTATGGCTAGCCAGTTTTCCCAGCACCATTTATTAAATAGGGAATCCTTTCCCCATTTCTAGTTTTTGTCAGGTTTGTCAAAGATCAGATGGTAGATGTGTGGTATTATTTCTGAGGTCTCTGTTCTGTTCCATTGGTCTACATCTCTGTTTTGGTATCAGTATCATGCTGTTTTGGTTACTATAGCCTTGTAGTATAGTTTCAAGTCAGGTAGTGTGATGCCTCCAGCTTTGTTCTTTTGGCTTAGGATTGTCTTGGCAATGTGGGCTCTTTTTTGGTTCCATATGAACTTTAAAGTAGTTTTTTCCAATTCTGTGAAGAAAGTCATTGGGAGCTTGATGGGGATGACATTGAATCTATAAATTACCTTGGGCAGTATGGCCATTTTCACGATATTGGTTCTTCCTATCCATGGAAGGAAGGAATGTTCTTCCGTTTATTTGTGTTCTCTTTTATTTCACTGAGCATGATTTGGCTCTCTGCTTGTCTGTTATTGGTGTATAAGAATGCTTGTGGTTTTTGCACATTGATTTTGTATCCTGAGACTTTGCTGAAGTTGCTTAGCAGCTTAAGGAGATTTTGGGCTAAGGTGATGGGGTTTTCTAAATATACAATCATGTCATCTGCAAACAAGGACAACTTCACTTCCTTTTTTCCTAACTGAATACCCTTTATTTCTTTCTCTTGCCTGATTGCCCTAGCCAGAACTTCCAACACTATGTTGAATAGGAGTGGTGAGAGAGTTTTGCCCACTTTTTAATGGGTTGTTTTTCTCTTGTAAATTTAAGTTCCTTATAGTTGCTGTATACTAGACCTTTGTCAGATGAATAGATTGCTAAAATTTTCTCCCATTTGGTAGGTTCCCTGTTCACTCCGATGATAGTTTCTTTTGCTGTGCAGAAGCTCTTTTGTTTAATTAGATCCCACTTTGTCAACTTTTGCTTTTGTTGCTATTGCTTTTGTCTTTTTTGCCATGAAATATTTGCCTATGTCTATGTCCTAAATGATACTATCTAGATTTTCTTCTAGGTTTTCTATAGTTTTGGGATTTACATTTAAGTCTTTAATCCCTCTTGAGTTAATTTTTGTATAAGATGTAAGGAAGGGGTCTAGTTTCAACTTTCTGCATATGGCTAATTCTCCCAACACCGTTTATTAAATAGGGAATCCTTTCCCCATTGCTTGGTGATGTCAGGTTTGTTGAAGATGAGATGGTTGCGGGTGTGTGGTCTTATTTCTAGGTTCTCTGTTCTTTTCCATTGATCTGTGTGTGTCTGTCCACATATTGGTCTATATGTCCATGGTATTGTGCCAGTACCATGTTGTTTAGGTTACTGCTGCCTTGTAGTATAGTTTGAAGTTGGGTAGTGTGATGCCTCCAGCTTTGTTCTTTTTGTTTAGGATTGTCTTGGCTATTTGGGCTCTATTTTGGTTCCATATCAATTTTACATAGGTTTTTTAAAATTCTGTGAAGAACTTCAGTGATAGTTTAATGGGAGTAGCACTGAATCTATAATTTGCTTGCAGTAGTATGGCCATTTTCATGATATTGATTCTTCCTGTTAGCATGGAATGTTTTTCCATTTGATTATGTCATCTCTGACTTCTTTGAGCAGCGGTTTGTAGTTCTCCTTGAAAAGGGCCTTTACTTCCCTCGTTAGCTGTATTCCTAGGCATTTTATTCCCTTTTATGGCCTTTTATGGCAATTGTGAATGAGAGTTCATTCATGATTTGCCTCTCAGCTTGCCAGAAGAGAGTACCTAGAAATAAAACCACACACCTACAACTACCTGATCTTCGACAAACCTGACAAAAATATAGAGAACCAGGGAAAAAGGTAGCCAAGAAGAGTTCTCCTTGCATAAAGCAAGGTGTAAAGACTACTCTTGCAAAGGAATCCAACTTTAATTGGATAAGACTGGAGCAATGTATGGCCCAAGGTGTTGTCAAAAACAATATAGTAATCAGCCAGCAATTAGAGGAGCCTACCAGTTAGGTGTGAAATCAGCCTGTAGCTTAATTGGGTGTTCAGGGAAAGAGATAGTCCAAGAGAACTGGACCATGTATAGTCATCTCTGGGAAGGAAGGTCAGAGAAACTGTGTACATGCCCAAGGCTGTGCCCTCTGAGAAGTGACATCTCCTGACCCTTGTGTGCCTCTTTGTGAAGCCCCATTTAGCAATTCCAGGGAAGTCAAAAACCTTGCAACTTCCTTCTCCACTAACCCAGGACTAAAAATGGACAGGTTGACCTCAGTGTTTACAAATTCAGAATTTTGATAGCGGTAGATATGGAGAAAGACCTATTTCCTGGGTCTCTGCTGTATAGCCTTCTTCAGGCTTATCGTACTCAGTGAACATTCAGTGCTGGGTGCAGCTCCATCACCCTTTTGTGTGTTTACACGTCTCTTTCTATGAAAAAAAGGGTTGCATTGGTGGCACATCCACTATTCTTTTCAGTTTGTTGAATTTGAATTGTGAAACATCTTTGACCAATGGGTGTCTCTGTGATGAAGGAGGTTCAAGAGGCTGTGCTTTCCAAATGATATTCTATAGTAGTGTTTAATTTCTTGCAGCTCCATCTAGTTACTGCATTTGAAGCATGGCATTAATTGGTATTTGCCCTGTTATTTGACCTAAAGTTGAAGGGTATAGAGTTTTTAACCTGATCTGTAGAGCAGAGAGATTGAAAGCACTTAACTCTTGTTCAGTACCCATACTGCCTTGCTGTCTGGGTATCTGGCCCCTTTCCATAAACATTTCTTTTGAGTTCATGTAGTTCTTTAATAGAAAGCTGCTATTGTTTATATTGTCATTTGTGAAAGAAGTTGGAGAATCACAGCTTTGCCGTGACAGGTTTTGCCCGAGGCTTTGATACCTGTCACCCAGGGTATCTTAAAAGCAAGTTGTTCTCCCGTCACTCTCTTTTCCCTCTTCCCTGCCATTCCTTTTACAATGCTGTGAAAAAAGTTCTGCTTCTTAGATGAATGGATACTTTCTATTTTGTTTCTAAATGAGCAATTTTGAGGATTAAATGGGAAGATACACTTGCTTCCCTTTTGCACCTATCTGGAATGTACATTCTGGCAGAAGGGAGTCCTTACGTTTAGTTTCAAAATATATTACTTTCCTGGATTTCCTTCTTAACTTTTTCTGACTTTGGGTCCATTTTCTTTTCATTGCCTCATTTTCCAGGAAGCTCTATTCTTGAAGAGCCATGGCAAGACATATTAAAATTCCAATAGAAAACACTAAAAGGAAAGTCTGTAGAATCATTAGTGACTAAATACTGGCAACCTATTTTCTCAATCTTCCTCCATGTTGTGTTCTTTGTATTCTCAAGATGATAATATATAATGTATCTGAATTCCTGAAAAATGGGAAATCTTTAAGACATATGTATATAAAACATATACTGTGTTGGTGCAATAATGGCAATTAAAAATATGAAGAAAAAATTCCATTTATAATAGCATCAAAAAGAATAAAATACTTAACAATAACTTCAACAAAAGAAATGCAAACCTTGCACTGCAAGGTTTTGCAGTATAAAACATCACTGCAAATTACAAAATTAGAAAACTATAAAGCATCATTGAAATAAAGCAGAAAAACCTAAATAAATGGAAAAACATTTAATTTGCTCGTTGATCAGAGACTTAATATTTTTAAGATGCCAATACTCCCAAACTGACTCACCAATTCAACAAAACCTTTATCAAAATTCCAACTGTCTTTATTATGGAAATTGAAGAGCTCATTCTAAAATTTATATGGAAATGCAAGTGACCTAGAATAGTCAAAACTACCTTGAAAAGGAGAAAGCTGTAGGACTCAATTTTTCTAATTTCAAAACTCACTATAAAGCTAGACAATATGGTACTGGCATAAGGATAGATATATAGACCAATGAATTCAGAATTGAGAATCTAGAATTAAACTCTTACTCTTATTGTCAATTGATTTTTGAAAAGTGTGTGAAGACCATGCAGTGGGAATACAACAGTCTTTGCAAAACATGTTATCGAGACAATTAGATATACACATGCAACAGAAGGAATGTGGACCCCTACCTCATACCATATGCAAAAAAATCAACTCAGAATGAAACAAAGACCAAAATGTAGGAGCTAAAACTATTAAACTTGTAGAAGGAAGCATAAGGACCTTGGATTAGGCAACAGTTTCTTAAATATGACACCAAAAGACACACACAAAGATAAACTGGACTTTATCAAAGTCAAAAACGTGTGTGTGTCAAAAGACACTATCAAGAAAGTGAAAAGACAACCCACAGAATTGGATCTGATAAGGACTTGCTATCCAAAATATATAAAGAGTTGTATGACTCAATAATAAATAGACAACCCAATTAAAAATAGGCAGAGTTTGAATATAATTTCTCCAAAGAAAATGGCCAGTAACACATGAAAAGATGTTCAATATCATTAATTAAAGAAATATACGTTAAAACCACAATGAGATATCTCACACCCACTAGATTGGCCATAATCAAAAAAGGAAAGAAGATAAAAAGAAGGAAGGATATAAGTACTAGCAAGGATGTGGAGAAATTGGAACCTTCATACATTGCTGATGGGAATGTAAAATGTTGCAGCCACTATGGAAACCCCTTAGCAGCTCCTCAAAATTTAAACGTCAAGTGTCCATACAATCCAGAAATGCCTCTCCTAGGTATATATCCAAGAGAACTAAAAACCATGTTTTCACACAAACATGTGTCCCCATGAATGTATATAGCAGCCTTATTCCTAATAGCAAAAAACTGGATATAACCCACATATCCATCAACTGATAAATGGATTAAACAAAATCTGAACTATCCATACAATAGCCATAAAAAGGAGTGAAGTACTGATAACACTCTACAACATGGATGAGACTTCTAAACATTGTGGTAAATGAAAAGAACTAGACACAAAAGGTCACATATATGATTCCACTTATATGAAATGTCCAGTATAAGTAAAACCCTGGTGGATTAGTGATTGCCAGTGGTTGAAAGAAGAGGTAATTAGGACTGACTGTGAATCAATATGAGGCTTCTTTTTGGAGTGATGGAAATATTCTGGAATTAGATAAGGATAATAGCAGCACAATATTGTGAATATGCTAAAATCCACTTGTAAAAATCTAAAATCATGAGTATCACATTATGTGAAAAAAAATTTTTTTTAATTCTTCAGAAGCTTAGGTTAGGGAAAACCTTTTTAGATATAACACCAAAGGCACGAGAGACAAAGAAAATAGATACATTTGAGTTCATCAAAAATTTCTTTTGGGGTATAATAAAAATGTTTTAAAATTAGCTTGTGGTGATGGCTGCATTCCTCTGTAAATATACTAAAAACTATTGAATTTTATGGTATATGAATTGTATCTCAGTAAAGCTGTTAAAACCAAAAGCACTATGGGAACTGTGCTGCAGAGAACGGATGCAGGCAGCCAGAGTGGAGGTGCTGAGCCCAGTTTCCAGGCAATCCCACTCATGTGAGTGAAAGATGCTAAGTGGCCGGACTGGGCTTGCATTGGAGGTGGACAGATGTGACTAGATTCAAGAGATAGGTGGTGGGAGAAATCTGCAAAATGTGAAAAGAAACATGAGGATAAATAAGAGTCAGAAATTAACATGGTATTGGAATAATGTACTCTAATGAGCTCTTCAGAGAATAACTGCCAAATAAATCTAAATCAATAATGAGAATCTGCGCCTTGACAAAGATGTAAAATTATTCTTCAGTGAGTGTTCTGCATAAAAGGCAACATCTTTCTTGATTGCACTTGGCGACTTCCCAGAAATTCTCATTTAATTGTTTTATTGTAAAGCTGGAAGTCTTGCTATATCTACTAACACCTCCTTCCCTGAATTAAAGTTTTTGGCATGACTTAGCGGGGAAGAACAGCACAAGTACTCAGGATTCTTAATAAAAAATCAGAAAGCCATTTATTTCAGAATAGATATTTAAGCCTATTATGTTGTTAACTTAAAGGATTCAATAAATGGAGGTCTAAATTTTTAAGCAATTTTTTTACCTCACATCTTCAGGGTCTACAATAGTTAACAAGAAAGAAACAGATTGGATAAGTCTTCATTGTCTTGTAAATATGAGTTATTTCTCAAGATGCTAAAGCAAAGGGACTAAATCTGCTGATGCTCATCCAATCATTTAAATAAATAAATAAGTAATGATATATTTGACTTTTAGCCTCACATCTTATACTTCAGGTGTGAGCTTTAGTTGTATCGCAAAATTCATCTTTTTAAATTTATTACCTTCCTTTTAATTATTGATTTCTTTACACAACGTATTAACTTCATTTCTGATCCTGAAATTATCTAATTTGAAACTCATTTTATCAAATACCATTTTAACATCTGATTTAGTGTGTGTGTGCAGAATTAGACAGCCCAGAGGGAAAATGCTGTGCTGAGCCGACAACAAAAACATTATTTAAAAAAACATGCTATACTTTCAGATGCAGTTGATACGAATTATTAAAAAACTTAGTTGACTGTGGTTGTCCCTGGGTTTCATATTCACTGGAGTCAAAGCCCGTGTTCTAATTGTCTTGCTATTGTTGGGCAGTGCTTTGTTTTCTCTTCACAGCTCTGCTAAATAGGAGATGAATTCCATCTTAATATCAAAATTAATGTATTATTATATTTATCACTCATGCCACAGCATTAGGATGTAAGAATTTTTTCACGTGATAAGCTCTGCAAAGTGTTTATGGAAATTTCAGGATGCAAAAATCAGGTATCTTTAGGAAAGATAGCTTTTTTGTTCCAACTAGAATTTAATATAGCTTACAAAATATAAAATAACATAGAAATTAAATTCTAGCTAAGGAAAATCAGGAAAAAGGGTTGATTAATGAAGTTAAGGAAAGAAAATGAGTAGGTCCATACAGAAAGCCTGCTATGGAAATGTTTTTAAATCAAGCACATGATGCAGTACAGCAATATGTATCCATTTAAGTAGACTTCAAATATAACCAAGCAACTGTGACAGGCTGTTACACTGACTGGAGTAAGACTCCTCCTATATTCCGATAATAACCCATAGGCTTAAATCACACTACATATCTTTCCTTAACAACCAAATTATGTTAGAGGGGAAAGAGAACAGTAACAGTTATTTTGTGCTTATGACAGGGCTTGGTCCTAGCTTTATAAATTGATTTCAGGCAGTTAGGACACCAAAAACCCAAGTGTTTTTTCTCAATGGTAGTATCAGTAATAGTAATAGCAACGCAATTAACTCCAAAGATGCCAAGCCAAATTATTACAAGCAAAAAATAAAACAGTTATATAGCAAAGAGCTAAGATAGTAGTGCAAACAGGCAAATATGAAAATGTTAATAATTACCCACAAATATTACTAACAGCAAGCACTCTACCAAAGTTACTTTGGAAAAAGGTAATAGCAAAATTTCTTTGGAAAAGAAACATCGGATGAAGCTCCATGAACTCAGTGGGTCAATATTTTCAGTTATTTGGTCTTAGAGCAGCAAGTATTACAAAACATGTAAGCTACAATGTAAGCTATAAACACAGGACCCATAGGTGAATGGGTATTTATTTAGGTAGATAGAAGCCACTATTTCTTGAGTACTTACTTTGCATCGGCCATTGCATCTGGTGCTGTGCCTAATTTACTCAATAGAACTATTTTCCTTATTTTTAAAATGTTTAAATAGTGAGGTTTATTATTGTTCCAAGGTCAAATATGGGCAGCATTTCAACCCAGGTTTGTCTGTCTCTAAATCATGTGTTGTTAACAAATTATTACATCATGCTCTGTCTTATTAACGGTTATAAAGGAAATGTTTACTGAGTGTCAATGTGTTTACTCTTTGATTACATGTTATGTATTTCAAATACATGATCTCATTTGAGCTAGGTATTATTTTATATGTAAGATTCAGAAAGGACAAATACTGAACAGTTTTATGACCACCAAATCCTTGGGATCTTTCATTGATCTTCCAAATGCAATCATTTGAAAAATAATGTCTCCATTCGTAGAAGTATAATAATGCATAGGAAAAACGAGAAATATCTTTTTCTGTTTTAAAACTTTTAGATGAGACAACTGAATTACAAATAATTCAGTGGCCTGCAAGGTCTGTAGACAGTCAGGGGTAAAGCCAAAATTATAGCTCCTGGGTCTGAGTTATGCTGTTTCTCTGGAATGCTCCTTACCTGAAAAGGCTATAGCCTTTGTTATTCCACTGCCCATCAAGCTTTTGTGACTTAACCCTGGCTTTTCTCCTCTGCTGGTCTTTAGGGAGACCAGGAAGCCGATGCTTGGTGGAAATAGTGCCTCTGTTGTAATATATCAAGCGACCATGATGGGTCTGTTGGCAGTTAGTTTTTTCTCTAGGGGTGTGTGTGGGGGGTGTGGGGGGGGGGTGGGTGGTGTTTTCATAAAAGACACTTTGGTGGAGATAATGGGCAGTTTAACTTCGGTTTTAAAATAAGCTTGTTTTTCAGCTTCTAACGTCAAAAATTCTCCAAAGATGTGGAAATCTAATAAAAATCCATGATAAAAGACTTACATAAGCAGAATTTGTGCTACACATCCATGTGAGACCCCAAGGAGAAAAGAGAAGTGCTTTGCAAAGCAGAATCTAGAGAAAATTCAGCTTCCTTCTGAACCTATATATGCTGTGAGAACACAAAGACCTGCTCCCTGACTGGCCTTGGCAGAGGAGAACCATGATTCATTCTTATTACCATGACAGTGGGTAACATGGGCTGTCACGGGGGACAAAGCAAGGCCGGTCTCCTATACTGAACTCTAATGGCCAATATGAATGAGGAAGACAAAACAGCTGAGGACGTTTACATCACCCCTGTTCCTATGTGCTTTAGTAAAAATAGCACAGACTTCACTAGGTGATCTGAGCTCCTTACCTTTCTTGATCAATATGATGATTTAAAAAATTAATAGCGGCCGGGGGCGGTGGCTCAAGCCTGTAATCCCAGCACTTTGGGAGGCCGAGACGGGCGGATCACGAGATCAAGAGATCGAGACCATCCTGGCTAACACAGTGAAACCCCGTCTCTACTAAAAAAATACAAAAAACTAGCCGGGCGAGGTGGTGGGCACCTGTAGTCCCAGCTACTCGGGAGGCTGAGGCAGGAGAATGGCGTAAACCCGGGAGGCGGAGCTTGCAGCGAGCTGAGATCCGGCCACTGCACTCCAGCCTGGGCGACAGAGCGAGACTCCGCCTCAAAAAAAAAAATAAATAAATAAATAATAGCAATGATAATGACCTCACAGGACTGTCGGAAAGATTTTTTTTAAACCTTGTGTCTGTGTTATATGTAAATATAATATATATACTACAGCATATATACTGTACATATAGATGTAATATATATACATATATAAAGCACTTAGCACAGTATTCATGCATTCAGGCATGCATTCATTCAAACGCACAATATAAATACTGGTTTCCTAGAGATTTTTTTGTTCTGCCCTCCTTATCTCAACCTGATTTAAATATATTTGATATGTTTTAATTCATTATAGTTGTTATTGGTGGTTCAGTTATCCCATTTTTTGAGACAAATGGGAGCCAATTTAAGTTGGTTCTTGAGTCCTTTTGATATGACTTCAATGTGATTTTCAATTCTTTCCTTACTTTCAGGATTGAGGTTTCAGGCTTCTTTTGTACATTTGCTGCCACAGACCTGGAATCAGCCATTTCTCCAAAGATCCCTGCTTTCATTAAAGTTGGGATTTAGAGACTACAGTCCAGACACTTGGGATGGTCATCTGTTCTGAGTCAGTAGTTTTTCTAGAACTTTTCAGTGGAAAAACTTAGAAAATATGTAAGGTTTTGTTTTGTTTTTGTTACTGTTCTATGAGACAGAGTTTTGCTCTTGTTGCCCAGGCTGGAGTGCAACGGCACAATCTCGGCTCACTGCAACCTTCCCCCTCGGGTTCACGCGATTCTCCACCTCGGCCTCCCAAGTAGCTGGGATTACAGGCATGCACCACTACGCCCAGCTAATTTTGTAATTTTAGTAGAGATGGGGTTTCTCCATGTTGGTCAGGCCGGTCTTGAACTCCCAACCTCAGCTGATCCACCTGCCTTGGCCTCCCAAAGTGCTGGGATTACAGGCATGAGCCACTGCACCCAGCCAAAAACATTTAAGTTTTTAAAGAGAAAATGCATTTGATATTTATAAAATTTACACTATCATTCAAATTTAAGACAGGTTTTGATGTAGAATCTTTGATTTTATATTTGTATCTCTTCCCTCTTACACTGAAAATACTGAACCCTAACAGCATTAATACAATTAACATCATTACTGGTTTTCTATGTTCTAATATGTGTATGTAGGCATACACACACCTACTTACCCACGTTGGTTTAGAATAACAATTTTAATAATATTATAAACACTATGATTACTGAAAACTGTTTAAGATTACTTTGTTCTTTTTGTCTTTAGGATATATTCTAGAAGGAGTATACTATCAAATAATTGTGTTTTAAAATCACTTGAAATAATTATTCTCTTTGTTAAAACAACCAACTCAATACAGAGGCAGGTTCTTTCATGTCATTTTGACTTTTATTATTTAGATTTAATTTTGTTTATAATTATGTAAAGAATGTACATTTTTCCAGTGCCAAATCTACTACATAAGATGTATGCTAAGAAGTCTACCTTTCGCATTTATCATTTCCACTCTGTGTTCTCCTTCTCCCTAAAGATAATCATTCATGTTAGCTTTATCATTTTATTGTTGTTGTTGTTTCTTATTTTGAGACAGGGTCTCACGCTGTCACCCAGACTGGAGTGCAGTGGCGCAATCACAGCTCACTGCAGCCTTAACCCCTCGGGCTCAGGTGATCCTCCCACCTCAGCCTCCCTGGTAGCTGGGAATACAGGCATTCGCCGCCATACCTGGCTAATTTTTGTATTTTTTGTAGAGACAGGGCTTCTCCATGTTGCCCAGGCTGGTCTCTAACTCCTGGACTCAACTGAACCACCCGCTGCGGCCTCCCAGAGTGCTGGAATTAAAGGTGTGAGCCACCACACCTGGTCTTTTCCATTGGTTTTTGAATATAAACAAATGTGGATGGATGTATTTTGCAGCTTCCCCTGTCTCAGATAGAAGGCAGCATAGTTTACACACTTCTCTCTGGTATGCCTTTTCCATCTATGAAACTACCCTAGCCACGTTTTCGAGTGCCGATGGTGATCTCTGGTATCTTCTTCATGCCGCACAGTCCTCCGTCGTGCAGATCTTCTACGGCTTATTCTATTATTACACATTTGGCTGGTTTAATCTTTTGCTATTACAAATAGTGTTGCAATAAATATTCTAAGGCGTACATATTTTCATATTTTTGCTAGTTTTTTAAAATAATTACCAAAAGTGGGACAGCTGAGTTAAAAGTAAATGCATGTGTCATTTTGCTAGCTACAACCAATAGGGAATGAGAATGTTGGTTTATCTCAGTCTGGCCAACAATATTACTTTCAAATTTTGCATTTTTGCCAATCTAATATGTGGAAAATATCTTGATGAAATTTTAACTTGTATGTCTCTTACTCTAAGTGAAGTTATCTTTTCTCACACTTATGGGCTATTTGCAGTTTTTCCTTTTTCTTCTAAAAGTTTATTGAAAATTTTTATTTATATTTCTAGAAGCTCTTTATATATGAAGTGATATAAGTGGCACTATTTTTTCCCATTGGTCATTTTTCTTTTTAGTTTACTTGCCATGTAAAAGTTGCTTTTGGATTTTGAGTAATAAGCAGGAAACTATTCCACGCTCCTGGTGTATAAAGAAATTCATTCACGTTTTTGTCTAGTATTTATATATTTTATTTTTCCAATTTAAATTACTAATTTATTTGGAACTTAATGCTAGTACACAGTTGGCAGAGATAACAATTTTTTTTCTCTTTCTAAACAGCTATCTAGTTATCCTTACATCATTTTTTTAAAAGTCCATCTCCCACAAAAATTAAAAAATAAAAATGTATTTGCTTAAAAACAGTAAGAAAAAACAGAATAAAATTTCAGTAATACTAAAAGATTCTTGTTTTGTTTTTTGTTTTTGTTTTTTTTTTTTGAGATGGGGGTCTCACTTTCTTGCCCAGGCTAGAGTACAGTGGTGTGATCTCAGCTTACTCAGCTTACTGCAACCTCCACCTGCTGGGCTCCAGGGATCCTCCCACCTCAGCCTCCCAGTAGCTGGGAACACAGGTTCAAGCCACCACACCTGGCTAATTTTTTGTATTTTTGGTAGAGACACCATTTTGTCATGTCGCCCAGGCTGGTCTCAAACTCCTGAGTTCAAGCAATCTGCTTGCCTCAGCCTCCTAAATTGCTGGGATTACAGGTGTGAGCCACCATGCCCAGGCCTAAAAAAATTAAAAGTCCATCTTGCTCATCCTTTTCATCATCTTCCACATACTTTCCCTTCCATTTCCAAAACAATTCCCTCTTAAACACATTCAGTGGAGTGTCCTCAGAGTCCAGGTAGGATCTAGCATTCGTGTGTGTGTTGACTGAAGACTACCCAGTGTTAGGAGTCAGAACCCAACACAGGGAGGTAGACATTCACATGTTTGCAAACCCAGGCATGAAATGTAAGAGCCAAAGCAGAGTGAGAGGCATCTATGCAGAAGGTAGGCCTGGAGTGCAGAGTCAAAGCCCAAGCAAGGAAAAGAGGATATTCATCTGGGGGAAAACCCTAGCATGCCTGTCACAGCCCAAATAGCATAATGAAGTTATCTATGTGGGGGAGCAGGCATGGCAAGAGTGCTGGGAGATTGGTTATATTCAGAGGAATTGATCAAAAAGGTAAATATATGAAGGATTTTTTTGAAGAAGAAAGTACAATACAGAACAAAAGAACAACAAAAAAAGGACCCTCTACGCTAAAAACAGTAAAATGTTGCAGACATAAATTAAAGAAGACAAATTATTTCAAAAACAGACAATGTTAATACATTGAAAAACTCAATATTGTTAAGATGTGAATCCTTCCCAAAATGATTAATGGAACCAATGTTATCCTGTTCAAAAACAGCATTTTGGTAGAAATTAACAAATTGATTTTAATATTTAAAGGAAATATAAAAAGCTGGAATAGCCAAAACAATCTTTAAAAAGAAGAAGAAAGTTAGAGGACTTCAGTTATCTGATTTTAAATTTTATTGTAAAATTATAAAATTATTAATAGACTGTGCTATGGCATAAGGACAGAAAGACTCATGGATCAGGTCTTCTTTAGTTTCTCTCCACAGTATTTTGTTTTCAGTATGGAGTTTTACATGTTATTTGTAAGTATATTAAATTGTTTATTGTATTATAAATGGTACTGGTTTTTACATTTGATTTTCCAACTGTTGGTTGCTAGTATACAGAAATAAATTAATTCTGTAGATTGACTTTTTATCCTGTGAGCTTCCAGAGTTCTTGTAGATTCATTTAGAATTGCCAACATAGACAATCATGCCATCTAAGAATAAAACTAGTTTAACTATTTCTTTCTTCTATATGACTTTTGTTTTATTTGTATGCCTTACTATACTAGCTAGGACTTCCAGTACCATATTAAATAGAAGTAGTGAGAGTGGATAACTTTGCCTTGTTTCTGAATTTAGGGAAAAAACATTCAATCCTGAACCATTAATTATGTTACCTGTAGTTTTTGTAGATTCCAATAATCGGACTGAAAAAGCTTCCTTCTAGGTCTAATTAGTTGAGAGATATTGTCATAAATAGAAAAATATTTAATGCTTTCTCTTTATGTATCGACATGGTCATATGGTTTCTCTCCTTTATTCTGTTAAGATGATGAATCATATTGATTGATTTTCAAACGTTAAACCAACTTCACATTCCTGGGATAAAAATCACTTGGTTATGATGAACTATCCTTTTTCTATATTTCTGCATTTGATTTTGTAATATTTTTGTTAGGAATTTTTCCATCTATGTTCATGACAGTTACTAGTCTGTAATTTTCCTGTCTTTTACTTTTTTTATTTTTTTCTTTTGAGACGGAGTCTCACTCTGTTGCCTGAGCTGGAGTGCAGTGGCATGATTTTGGCTTACTGCAACCTCTGCCTCCCGGGTTCAAGTGATTCTCCTGCCTCAGCCTCCCAAGTAGCTGGGATTACAGGCATATGCCACCACATCCAGCTAATTTTTTTTATGTTTAGTAGAGATGAGGTTTCACCGTGTTGGCCAGGCTGGTCTTAAACTTCTGGCCTCATGTGATCAGCCCACCTCGGCCTTCCAAATTGCTGGGATTTCATTATGTTTTCTTATCACCTTTTTGATCCCTGTGGATTCTGTGTTAATGTTCCTCTTTCCTTCCCAATGTCAGTAAACTGTGCCTTCTCTATTGTCTTTATCAGTCTTGCCAAAAATTTATAATTAGTAGTTTTCAAAAACTACCTTTTGGAATTATGACTTTTTTTTTTTTTTTTTTTTTTGAGACAGGGTCTCACTCTGTTGTCCAGGCTGGAGTGCAGAGGTGCTATCTCAGCTCACTGCAGCCTCAACCCCCCGGGCTCATGCAGTCCTCCCACGTCAGCCTTTCTAGTAGATGGTCAGTTCCTGCTTTTATCTTTATTTTGGTCATCGCTGGGTATTTCCAAATTTAGCAGACACATTTCAGTGCCCCCAAGTGTTAGAGTGAGCTAATCATGCATGGAGGTGAATCACTTAGGAAATGAACTTAGATTTGTCGAGAGTGACTGCTTTGCAATAGAAACTATTTAGCTAACCATTAGAGATCTTTCACTTTAGCAAAGAAAGCAAAAGAAACCTTTTTTTTTTTTTTTTTTTTTTTTTTTTTTTTTTTTTTTTTTGAGACGGAGTCTCGCTCTGTCGCCCAGGCTGGAGTGCAGTGGCGCAATCTCGGCTCACTGCAAACTCCGCCTCCCAGGTTCACGCCATTTCCGGCCTCAGCTTCCCGAGTAGCTGGGACTACAGGCGCCCGCCACGGCTAATTTTTTTCTATTTTTAGTAGAGACGGGGTTTCACCATGGTCTCGATCTGCTGACCTTGTGATCCGCCCGCCTCGGCCTTCCAAAGTGCTGGGATTACAGGCGTGAGCCACCGCGCCCGGCCAGAAACCTTTTAATCAAAGAAAAAATACAGACAGTAACCTAATATTATTTGATACAACTTACGTTATACTGGTAAGCCTAAATGTACTAAATTTTTGAGTTCAACAACCTGGATTGTAAAAAACTTATTATCTTTATGGTTTACTACATAATTACTTGCTATGGCCAAAATTTTTCCAAAGAAACTTTGCGCTATTAACGAAAATTTAAAAATCATAGACTTAAACCTTGATTGAGAAACAAAAGTGGTTTATAACTATACATTTGTGTCACTGTTAATTAGTTCATTAGTTATTCAGCTAATGTAATAGAATTTTTCCCTAAGAAGCTGAAATAAAGCTGGTGATGCATTTCACAATTGATGATATCTCTGAATTCAAAAAGTGGTAAGTATTTTTCAGAGAAATGGTACTCTGTGTTTGTGTTCATGAGTATGGTGGTTTTTAAATATTTCCTGATTTGTTTTTCCTAGCTGTGAATCATTTTGATTCCTCATATCTTGGCCAATACAAAAGGCTTGGTTTGAGAAGGGAGGGTGCCTGATGTAAGCAGATCTCAGTAAAATGAAAAAAAAAAAGTATGTACTCTGGTCTCTGGAATAGAAGGAAGAAGAAAGTGAAGGAAAGAAAGGAAAGCAGTGAAACACGCAGATCCTGACCTCCTCTCTCTTGTCTAAAGTCCTAGAGTGGGTTAGTACAGTGGAAAGCCTCACTTCCTGCCGGGGGCTCTGGAGAAGTCCACCTCACAGGATGCCCTGCCCTGAACGGTGGTGGCTTCATCCGAGTAAGGGGGCAACCCTGCCAGTTTGCAGGAGGGAGGGACGACTGTTTCCAGTACCCCTGTCCCTCCAGTAGTTTATCCAGAACTGTTTCCAGTACCCCTGTCCCTCCAGTAGTTTATTCTGTTAGTAGGTGCCAAAGCCAAGACGTCAGTCTGGGCAGTCTAAATCCAGAAACTGAACATGGAGCTACCAAACCGTGCACAGGTAGAATCCAGGTTGGAGAGAATGACTGCTATTTCCAAAGTGTAGCAAGCCTTCTTCCAACCACTAATGCTATTGTCTCCCCATATGAGCGTAAAGGGCCTCCAAGCAGAGTCAGACTTTTGGAGAGGCTTTCGTTTTGCCATCCAGCAATGTGCAGGTAATCCTGTATCAAGAGAAAGATGCATAGCCTTAGATGAATTCATTATGTTACAGTAGGTAAGCTGACATGAGCAGGGCAGAAGACCGCCCTCCTCCCCGCCCCCCACCAGGAACGTCAGGAGACCATGAGGTGATGGTCAGGCGATTATTAAGCTGTCTCTCCAAAACAATAATTGGTTGCAGCCAGCACAGGGAACAGCACTGTCCCAACAGACAGAAAAGACCTGAAACTGGTGATCAGCAACTTCCTAATAAGATCTCAGGAGTTGGGTGAGTGGGCTCAAGCATGAGCACTAACAGACAAAACGCTGGCATTTTTTTAAAAAACGCCTCAAGGGAGCACGCATACAACTCCAGCAAACACACTACACATGCAGCCCCTCTCAAGCACTGGCAGGCCACTGTGCATGCAGACAGCCCACCCCAATAGAAGAACCAGGGGAGAAGCAACACAAGACCCCAGAAGTATGCCAACATATAAAACCCTAAGTCAAAGCTCAAACTGTGCCCTTGATCTTTCACGTTGCCCACTGGGCCCTCTTCTAAGTGTACTTTACCTTTGTTCCTGCTCTAGAACTTTTTAATAAACTTTCAGTCCTTCTCTAAAACTTGCCTTGGTCTCTCACTCTGCCTTATGCCTCTCAGTGGAATTCTTTCTTTTGAGGAGGCAAGAATTGAATGAGGTTGGTGCAGACCCATACAGATTCACCACCACTCACATACTTTGGTGCTGCCTGACTCAGATACATTCCCTAAGTGCTAACAATTATGTGAGAGGGAAATCAAATCACAGGACCCCAAACTCACTATGCTAAAGGGAAAGTTAAGCTTGGGAGCTGAGTCACGCAAAAAATGCCTGCCTTTTGTTCCCAGACCTTCACATGCTTTCTTTATCTCATATAAAATGTAGATCTACTGAGTAGGATGTGAATGCAGAATTGGCTATTTCCCCGTTCCTTTCTTTTCACATATAAAATGTAGATTCACTGAGTACTAATCCGAGCCTCAAAAGAATATGACCACTTGCCTCCTTGCCTACTCGCTCTCATTTTTTTTTCTTTCTTCTTTCTTTTTCTGCTCACCATTTGCTATTTAAATATTGAAGTTCTCAAAACCCTCTTTGGAAGAAGCACAGGACACAGATTCTACCGTGACTTGTGTTTCTTTTTCCTGGGTGTGTCCTCAACCTTGGCAAAATAAACCTCTTATCAACTGAGACCTGACTTGGTCACTTTTGGTGTACAGTTACAAAGTAAGGATGAAAATATATAGCTTAAAATTCTAAGGAAGAAGTTTGAAAATCAAGAAAACAAACAAGAAAAGCAGGAGAGAACTAATAAAGATAAAAGTAGAACATTTTAATTAATTAGAAAAGAAAAAATTGCAAGCAATGAATACATACCGGTTCTTTCAAAATGTCAGTCATCAAAGCAAATCTCTAAAATTCAGATCAACATCAAAATAAAGAAAACATGAATAGGAAACATCTGGAATGAGAAAGAGAATATAACTACAAATATCAGAGGGTTTTTTGTTTGCTTGTTTTAAGCTCTGGGGAATGTTATGTATAATTATAAGCCAAAGTTCTGAAAATTTCATTGATAGTGATGACCTTTTAGGAAAAATGAGTAACCAAATTAAAACAAGAAGAGCAAAAAAAGTCTGAATTGAGCAATGATCATGGAAGAAAAAGATAAAGCTGTCAAGCACAAGAGCTGCTGGCCCCAAGTAAGCCATTCCCCAAGTCTGTTTGTTCAGATATTAAAGAAAAGACAATAAAATCACCTTTGCAAAAATTTTAACAGTGGGAAAATTATGGTAGTAAAAGAGATTTGATCTAAGGCCACCTCCATTTGCCTTTAGCCTTCAAACTTACCTGACGTATTCGCAGGCTTGGGCCAAGCTAACTTTGGGAGACATTTAGTTGATAGTTTAAATCATAGTAGCCCTTCCTCAAAGCTCAATCGCCTTTTTAAATCTAAGCAAAGGCCACCAGGCTAGAAGGATGAGAGGAGCCCAAATTCTGCTAAGGTGTAGACATAAGCAATTACAAGCCATTATTCTGAAAGTCACAAGATAGGCAACTTTCCCAATTACTCCTGCAGATAACATCACTATTACAGAACCTAAGATTGGCCTTTTGAGGGATCTTTTCAGGTGTTTTCTATGTCTGATGACCAGTGGCTCCACCTGGACCCACCCATGGTTCCTGTGGCACCACCCAGCATTGACCCAGCACACAGGAGGGCCATTTCCCATACCCCTGTGATTATACAACCAACCAATCAGCAGCAAGCACCCATTGCCTGTCCAGCTCCTCTCTTTCCCCAAACTATCCTTGAAAATCCTAGCTTCCAAATTTTCAGGGAGGCTGATTTGAACAATAATAAAACTCTGGTCTCTCATTTAGCTGGCTCTTGGTGTGGGCAACTTTATTACAATTCCCCTGGCTTGATAAATCGGCTCTACCTGTACAGTGGGCAAGAAAAACCCATTGGATGGTTACAATTATTGCTTAGCTATTTAGATTCTTTTTGAGCTTATAAACAAATATAAAGCTTCCTTATTTATATTAGAAAGCTAGCATAATCCCCATACCACTTCTAACAGAATAACACACAGACGACAAAAAAATTGCAGGTTGATTTATAAACAGTAATACACAAATCCTAATTAAAATAGAAAATCTAATTCAAAATCATAAATTTCAGAAATTCAATTATTGTTAGAATTTCTAGTAATATTATTAGATGAACATTTCTCAAATATCCAATGGAATCTACAGTTATAGAATAAGTAAAAGGGAAAGAGCTGAGTTGAACAAAGTCAAGGAAATGTCTTGACTCTAAGCCTCCTCAGTACCTATAATTTGTCCAATGTTCCTTTTGCTAAAACATTTTGGAAGGCCAGAGACGAGCTAACTAAGAGCCAATATAAAATTTCACAATGATGGACCAGACATTCTTGCTAAAGTCAAAAAAGGAGAAAAATAAGTCAGCATGCTTATTTAAGAATGGTCATAAATTCTCAGTGGGGTACTGACATGAGAAAAGAAATAACACACTACTATGGGAAGGAAAAAAGACAATATAAGTTTATAATGACAAGTTATCAGGAAAATAACTCAAAAAAAGTCAATCGGTAAATGTTAAAATAATAAGAAAGTTCAATAAGCTAATCAGCAAAGAATCAAAAGTATAGCAACAAAAAATCAACTAATAGAAAGACGGGCATGGTGGCACATAACTACAGTCCCAGGTACTTGGGAGGCTGAGGCAGGAGGATCACTTGAGGCCAGGAGTTTGAGGATACAATGAGCTATGATCATGCCACTGCATTCCAGCCTGGGTAACATTAGTGAGATCTAGTCTCAAATAAATAAATAAATAAATAAATAAATAAATGTTAGGAAATATTTGGAAGAAGTTATCCCTATTTAATAAGCACAAAATATAGGCATTGCATAGGAAAAAGGTAAAAGAAGTATCCTGGACCTATGTGAACAAAGTAATACAACTTCATTGAAGGACATAAGTGATGATTTGGACAACTGAGCAACAATACAAATCTGACAAAATGAATACCAAGTTATCTAAAGACAGGCAATTAAAAAAAAGCAAGTAACTTTTTGGAAAAAAAACAATCGGGGACATGGCATGGCGGAGACTTGGTATGTAAGCTACGTGAGATTAAAAGCTAGAGTGTGGTGTCTGAATCATGCAGGACACAGAGATTAACGACACATATTGGAAGGCTCTGTAACATCCTCTGGCATCCAAGAAAATTCATTCATTATAAAAGTGATTTATCTGATGCAAATTAAAACTACAATGAGATATCATCTCACTCCAGTTAAAATGGCTTAGATTAAAAAAAAAAAAAGAGCCAGACAATAACAAATGCTGGTAAGCATATGGAGAAAAGGAAACACTTGAACACTATTGGTGAGAATGTAAATTAGTACAATCACTATGTAGAATAGTTTTGGAGGTTCCTCAAAACACTAAATATAGAGCTACCACATGATCCAGCAATCCCACAGCTGGGTATACCCAAAAGAAAAGAAATCAGTGTATCAAGAGCTATCTATACTTCCATGTTTATTGCAGCCCTGTTTACAACAGACAAAATTTGGAATCAACGTAAGTGTCCATCAACAGATGAATAGATAAAGAAAATATGGTACATATACACAACGGAATACTATTTAGCCATAAAAAATGAATGAGATCCTGTCATTTGCAACAACATGAATGGAACTGGAGCTCATGAGGTTAAGCGAAGTAAGCCAGATACAGAAAGACAAACATCACATGTTTTCACTTATTTGTGGGATCTAAAAATCATGGAGATAGAACAATGGTTACCAGAGGCTGGAAAGGGCAGTGAAAGGGTATGGGGAGGTGCAGATCATTAATAGGTATACAAAAAAAATAGTTCCAAAGAATGAATGAGACCTAGTATTGGACAGCACAATAGGGTGACTGTAGTCAATAATAATTTAACTGTACATTTTTAAACAACTAAAAGAGTATAATTGGATTGTAACACAAAGGATAAGTGCTTGAGGGGATGGATATGCCATTTTACATGATGGATTTTTATGCATTGCATGCCTGTATCAAAATATCTCATGTACCCCATAAATATATACACCTACTGTATACCCACAAAAATTAAAATAAAAAAATTTTGAGAGAGAGAAAAGAGTGATTTATCTCTTAAAATAAATTTGGCAGCATGAAACAGAAAATCCATTGATAAGAAATGTACCAAATAGGAGTTTATGTTTCTCACAAATAAGGGTCGGTACCTGCAGTGGCTACTCCAGAAAGCCATGTAAGGTCGGACCTCTCTAGCCTCCTGCCCCGCCATTTTTATCAGGTGGGTTTGCCCTTATGGTGGAAAGATGGTTACCTAACCTACAAGATTCACCTCATATTCCAGGAACAAAGACGAAAAAAGAGTCAGTAATACTTAACAGTGCATCCACCAGCTCAGGAAATATTAGCTTGACAGTCCTGCTTTCTGGGTCATGCAGCCAGCTGCAAAGAAATACGGGCTCATTGCTCCCAACAATTGGGTTCCATGAGTAAAAAGGAATGGGAAATGGTTATTGGATAATATTACAGAACCAGCCATGAAAGTATTTCAAATAAAAGATGAAAGGCTGCATTCTTTAACACGAAGGATTGGGACACTTGGCTAGCCATTTGGGGGAGAGGAGACTATTAGAACTCTATTTCATGTATTACATGAACTAAATTTCATGTGGATCAAAAAATGTAACAACTGAAAACAGAAATGGTACAATTACCAGGATCAATCACAGGTTAGTATCCACATGATCACACAGTGGGTGATGCCTTTCTATGACAAATGCTATGAGCAGAATTCATGAAGGGAAGGTTCAATAGATCCCATTATGAAAATGTTGAAAACTTTTTAGCAATAACTTTTATAATTTAATTTTATTTACAGTAAAATGCCATGAATGAATACAATCCAACAACGAACTATTTACTAACAAAAATACATTCATTATATATGAAAAGGAAAATATCCTCAATGTAAGATTTGGTAAGAAAAGAATTCATAAAAAATGGCAAAGATCATCAATACAGTTTGCAAGAGAAAAGACAATTAACCAACAGATACATGAAAATGTGTTTAATTTCATATTTAGTAAAGGAATGCAAATTGGCAACAATGAACTACCATGTTGTACCTATAAAACCCTGATAATACTCAGTGGTTAAGGTGGTCAGGACACAGACCAGAAGAAATGGTGAAACTGCCTGTCGGTGGGCAATATAACAGCAGACGTATCAAAATCTTTACATATCTTAAATGCCACTGCTAATGTTTTATTCTATGAAAATCTTTAGAGATTGTGAAAAGTTTAGCTATGAAACTTTTATGACCATATTGTATTTGGAATGAAAATTTGGAGAAGCATAAATGTTCACCATAGGAGGTTGGATAAATGAATTTTGTTATACAATGTAACTTTATTTGGTCATTATTAATTAGACTATGCTGAAATTTTATTGTTAGGGAAATACTCTCCTGGTATATTTAATGGAACATATAGGTTTAAAAAAAACATTAAAAAGCGATTGACAAACAGAGATTGAGAATTAGACAGACAGAGACACACGGAGAAGACTGAGAAGGATATATATTCAGAAGGATATATAAGCATTTATAAATGTGGCTATGTTATGGACACAGGGAGAGGAACAGCACACACTTGGGCCTGTTGGGTGGTGGGGGACAAGGGGAGGGAGAGCATTAAGACAAATAGCTAATGCATGTGGGGCTTAAAACCTAGATGACAGGTTGATAGGGTGCAGCAAACCACCATGGCACACATATATCTATGTAACAAATCTGCACGTTCGGCACTTGTATCCCGGAACTTAAAGTAAAACAAACAAACAAAAAAATGTAGCCATGTAAAGAAAATTTTGGCGTGTTTCATTTTGTGTCTTAAATTATCTGTATTTTCTTTACCTTTATACAATGAATCTACAATGTTTGTAATAACAAAAGGGACCAAAATGTATGATCCTAATCATGAATTACACCACAATAACAATACTTACCTCTGGGCAAAAGCACTATGGGGTTTTCATTTTTTTTTTTTTTTTTTTTAGGCTTTTCTGTATTTGCCTTCATGAACAGGTAAAAGTTTTGTAATCGGAATTTTAAAATACTATTTTTTAAAAACAGCACCAAGATGCTCTCTGTGGCCCTCATAATAGGGCCTAAAGTTTATTCAAATGTATGTAAGTTCATTCATTATCTGGCCTTGGCTCACCACACCTTCTCTACTACAGTCCAAGACTGGAATGAACTACTCTCAGGTCTCCAAAAACACCAAAGCCTACTCTCCCCCGGGTACCAGCTCCTGACGACATGCCCTTCATTGATTTCTCACAACCCCTTCTGCTGGAAAACCCCCTCATCCTGCACCACAGAGCTAGGTGGGCCAGGTGCCCCAGGAATACCTACACCTTTGTGTGAATCCTAGCCTATTCTATTTTCTGCTTGCTTGCCTTTCTCATTCCCTCAACTCGAAGCTTCTGCAGGGCAGCACCTACTGGGTGGTCAACAGGTTTTTCTGTCAATGGAGGTAATAAATGAGAAACAGCAAGAATGGGACCAGTCTTCCCTGTGCCTTGGATCTCATTTACTTTATCTCATTGAATCCCAACCAAGATCTCATGAAGTAGGTATTATTACCCCTCTTTCCCAGATAAGGAGACCAAAAGCCAAAGAGTTAAGAATCTGGATCACCCTCAAACAGCCCCTAACGCATAGTCAGGGCTAATAATTATACAACTAACGACCATGTGTAGCCTGTGGCCATTTCTCTAAAGGCAAAATTAAATGAAGAACCAAGCTAATTACCTATAAGATTAAAACATAAAGCACCTTGCTAGGAAAATGAGATGGGAAGTGGAAATAGGAACAGGATGTTTATTTTACTTTTTCTTTTTTTGTCCTGATTCTTTTTGGATAGTTACACAGAGTGACTGAATTCATCTGCATTAAAACCCCTTGAGAATTTTTATAGGTTGAACCAAAGCAGAATAATGAAGTGAACCCTTCTAGGCAGGAAGGCAAAAGCAGACTTAAAAGATGATTCCTCTGTGTTACTTGGCCTTTATAGAATAAGCCGTGATGAGCTCCTCAAAAATGCATTATTGATGTGATGTAATAAGGCAGCCTTTCTTTTTCCTTTTCAAATAATGACTTATTTTATATTAACCATGCCATGAAACATTGCCACTAAAGGTTGTTTTTCAGCACAAGTGAATTGTATTTGATTTCATGCCTTGCCTTTTCCATCTATTGCAATAGCTCTCATGTTTTGTCAGTGAGGTTTTATTCATATCATTATTCGATTTCTCATTCAGCATGGATTCAATAGATTCAAGATATTTTTCTTTCCTCAATTACGCCTTTGTTCCCCTATTTTCAGTTTTCTTTTATTTCCAAGTGATTTCTGGTTAATTCATGCTTACCTTCATATTCCATTTATTTTATCTTCTTCTATAACAAAATTCCTTAATTGTGCTACATTGAAAAAAAATAGATGTTTGCAAATAATTAGATACTTAGTTTTTTTAAAGGGCTGCCTGTTCCTAATGTCTTGAAAAATATTAAAATCCACAGCCCTGTTCTCTCATTATACATGCAAATTCCAACTGCATGCAAGGTTGTTATTGGAGTACCAGGACAAACAAACTCAAAATCCAAATAAAGGGACTTTATTTAGAATACCAATTAGATGGGGAATGTTAATTAGGATTTGATACAAAAATTATGAATCCAAATTACACATAATTAATGTTCTTCCCCAGCTACATTTGGTAATGATTTATTTCTATTTAGTATTCAGTTGGCATAACTTGTAAATGTATACTCATAAATGCATGTCCATTTTCTGTCTTTCTACAATGGAAAGCCTTCTGCGTGCCAGGCACCGTGCTAGATGCAGTCTCAATTTACATGGAGCTTGTGGCTTGTGATCTAGGAGACAGACAATGAAATCGCACTAACGAATATATAATTTCTTTAGGGTACTGAGATGAGTGCCCTAAATAAATGGAGCACAGTCCCAGAAGCTTCTCCAGGCTGGGCCAGCCAGTTGAGACCTCAGGATGAAACAGAGGTAACAAAGGCTTGCCCTCTGCACCTCTACCCGGAGGTTCACTCCCTGCAATTAGGCACATGCTCCTTTAAACCTTTAAACTGCAGTATCTGAAAATTCTGTTGGATTCCTGCCTTATCATACGGAGACATTTTCCCTACTAAATGCTTGAGCTGAAAAACTTGCTAGACCTGACCTGGCCTGAATTTTGAAATTCAGTGGCCTGTCCAGTTAGCAAGTCTTCTGCTTCTACTGTTGGCCGTAGCTGCCCACTTACTAAGTTTCATTTAAAATGTGTAGTTCAAAGTTTTCGGCTACCCACAGCCAGCGGAGACTGTGGGATAATGGCTGGGCAAGGTGGAGTGTGGGCTCCTGCGGAGCCAGGGGCTTCAGCAGCAAGGAACAGGCGCTCCCTGGACACCCCTGTCCTGTTTCATCATTGTTCACAAATAAATTGCCTTTGGACCCGCAACACATACATACACATACACATGCACGCACACACACACACACACACATACACACACACAGAGAGAGAGAGAGAGAGAGATTGAGACTTCACATAAGATGTGTATCCTTGGTTAGAAACATTAGGAAACAAGTGACAAAGCAAAGTCTTTGAGTCCATCTAGAAAACCTTAAAGCCAGAAAAGGAACTGAATGGGTAAAGGGAAGAACTGGCCTTTTGGCAAATGCACATGGTAAAGGCAAACCTTACACTTGGGAATGGTGGACTGGACCCAAGGTTCGGTGAGTTTGTATTTGCTGCTTGGTGACTTCACATGGTTCACATGAGGTAAATATCATCTTACGGAATTACAGAAAAACACAATTCAGAACTTGTCCAAGGTCACCTGGCTTCTAAGTGGTAAAGCCTAAATTCAAACTCACTCACTCAGAGTTCATTTCATATCCTTATTTGGGAAGAAAGTGCTGAAATTAAAAAAATAAAAAAATCCAGAGTTCATCTTGGGATGGCTAGAAAGCTCATGGAGAAGACCCTGGGTGGAGAAGGAAAGGTTCTATGTTCTGCTCATAGCAGAAACACCAAGACCAATCAGGACAAGTTATCCTCCTTTGGAGAGAAGCAATTATTTCCAGGGTAAAACAAAGGCCTATATAATATTTTAATGTATTCAGTTCTTCAGCTGATAATCTTCTAGAATCCAGATGGAAGGGTGAACACTTTTATGTTTTTTTTCCTCAGTCTGCTCCTTTGTTCTCCCATCCCTTGTCTAGTTTTTACCCTAATTTCTATAATAATATGAACTGTGTATTTAACAAATATTAGCTTATCATCTTGATTCTTGTTTCCTAGATGTTTATTGTGATCAATAAAAGTATAACATCAACTCTGTATTTGTGAAGCGAAATTCACGGGAATGTGTGGGAAAGAAGCATCTAAATAGTCACTAGTTTCCAAGATACTTGCATAAGAAGAAAAAAAAAAAAGCATTCATTCTTACCACAACACTGCAAGTCTGTATTATTCACACCATTTTACATAGAGATGAACAGAGACTTAAAATCAAGGTCATAAGCTCATGTGACCCACAGGGTACTTGCCATGAAGTTACCGGACTGTAATATCTAAGTCTGCTACAACGGGGGAAAGGTGGTATTTAATGACGTTCCTCAGCAGTGTCACAAAATGACACAATTAGGGAATAAATTCTAGATTTGAAGTGAATCTTCTCACTGCTATCACCAGAGGGTGCAGAACACTGATCCTGCAGGCAAACGCAGCCACCTGAACCACCACAAATGGCAGACAGTGGGAGGTGGTGCCGGGGACTGTGGCATGACAAGCCATTCTTGAGGTTACCCAGCAGCAGCTAAGGACTGTGAGGAGGATGAAAAGGCAGGTTGGAGACATTGCTTCACAGTGTAAGGGACAAGAACAGAGAGCTGCAGAAAGATGTTGAGTCAGACCCCACCAGGACTAGATCTTTGACACCAGTCACAGAGTGAGGAGAGTCGGGACATTAATAGGGAAAGCCTCTTGCATATTATTTAGAACTCATCAAATATGACCAGAGTTATTTCATCAAGGGTGTACATGGTTCTTCTTCTACTGACAACAGAAGAGTAAGGGCTGACTATATGGGTTATTGCAAAAGGAATTGCGGTTTTTGCCATTAAAGTGGTGGCAAAAACTGCGATTACTTTTGCACCAACCTAATACAAACCTATCATCTTCCTAAGGTCCTAAAGCACCCATGCAGGTGTTGTTTTGTACCTCTTGCTGGGTGCTGAAGTAACAAAGATGCCAACAGATGACCACCAAGACAGGTACACCAACTGGGTACACAGACTGCAGCTAGTTGCTGGGGCAAGATTGGAGTGCTCTGCCTAATAGAAGAGGAATTTATTTTAATGCAAAGTGAAAGGAGGAGAAAGGAGCCAGTGGATTCTGTGGGGAAAGAAAAACAAAGCTCATGTCTGGGGACCACACTGCCAGAAAGTGACTTTAAAGAATGGAAATGCCCAATTGAAGATTTTAAAGTTATTTTCTGTGGAATGTCTGATGAAAACATCCCGCTCTGCCCCCAAAGGACTCTTCAGTAAAGTCTGCATTGTTCCCCAGTGTTTTCCATTAATGGATTCTTAGCAGAGAATCAACCAAGTGCTGAGCTGGGCACCTGGGTTGGTGCTGGGCAAAGACGGCTGCAGGAGCCTGGGGAGATGGGACAGCTGGCACAGGCAAGGCCTCCCAGTTGGGCACACCATTCACTGTGCTTAGAGCGGAGATTCTGACAGAAGTGGTGGGAAGAGAAGAAAAAGAAACAAAAAGAGAGGACAAAGGGGGAAAAAAGAGAAGGAGGAGGGGAGGAAGGAAGCAAGCAGCCCAAGGTTGTTTTTGGATGTGCAGAATTCTCTTTGGATGTGCAGAGCTCCAGAATTGAAACCAAGTGTCAAAGCCCTGCATTTTCTGCTAAAGTGTAAGCGTACAACAAAATCCCCGTTTCTAAAAGTGAGCCCACTGTATGAACTCAGTCCATGCTGAATTCAGAAAGCAGAGGAAGCTTGAATGGTTCCCATGACACAGTGAAAACAGCCAAACTGTCAGAAGGGCTTTCCAAGCCTTCCACCAAACAGCTCCAGGCTATTGGTCTAGCCTTATGTTCCTCTTCCAGGAGCAGCTCTAGTCTGCAATATTTCATGCTGCAGGCTGTCTCCCTCTGGACATTCCTGCTGTCTCCCTTCTTCACCTACCTAAGTCTTTTGCATTCCTCAAGTTCCTGCTTGCATTATGCCATCCCTCCCCACCTATCAGGAGAGGTTCTCAATTTCCTTCCCAATCTCCTCACTCCGTATGTCTGTTGTCTAGGTCATCTTAAGCCACTTATGCATCCATTTACAGACTCAGCACAGTGAGGGGACCTAATTGGTTCCCAATAAATATAGATTGCCTTGAAGTTAAAGATGTTGTGTGTCTAACAGCATTTGCAGTGAAGCTAAATAATTTGGCTTAACAAAGTGTTCCCTCTAGAGGTTTCTCCAGGAAGATAGGGAAAATCAGATGGTAGTGATCTAACTCAGAATTCAGATGCAGCAAAACCAGCATGGCTGTCTTACAGGTTGCTCCTGTGACAGCTGGTGTCTGATTTAGAAGTTGCCTGCCCAAGCAGGTATGTGTTTCTGTTAGATCCAATTAGGAGGATGAAATGGTACCCAACAGACAAAAAGTCCCACTGACCACGTTCCATTCACCTACACTCTGTATCTGTGCCTATGTACCAGCCAGATCTAGTGTAACAGTAACCAGAGCAGCGAATTCTTGAGGCGAGTCATGGGCTTGGGTGGGCACATTACAGGGGGCTTATTGGGTGCTCTGGGAGATGTGCATGCCAAGATGCCATTGGGGTTTCTAATTTCTTGGCCCAGGTCCTCATTGCATCAGCAGGAACCACAACTCCAGCGGACACCAGGGGACTGTCTGTGAGGCCCTTGTGTCAAGGCAGCAGATCTGATCTTCTGAACTCCAGGAATGCAGTGCCTGCCTCTTCTTTGATGCTGTAATTAATTTAATGCCCTAATTATTAAATTAGGAGATTTAATGATTTAATAAATTAGGAGAGATTCCATCCTCTCGAGAAGGCCACATGGAGACAAAAAAGCAATGTGGTGAACAAAGTGTCCTGAAATTGGAATGTTGCCCATTTATTCCATGAGAACTTACGTCCAAATGGAAATAAACATAACATTACAAAATGGTTTATGTCCTTTTTCTGATTTGCCTTTGCCAACATTATCCTTCAGAAACACATACTGCCCTTTTAAAAGGCCCCTCTCAGATGGTGTCTGGACACAAACATCACTAACAGAAGAGCAGATGCTGCTGAGCAGCAGATCCTACCCCTGCTTCAGCTGGCTTCTTCAAGTGGGCACCATTTGAACATGAAGGAGGAAAAAATGGTAAAGAGAGGAGCTGTATTAGACAGACAGGGAGAGGTAAAGGGAGACAGTGAGCCAGAAAGAAAGAGAAAGATAGAGGCAGGAAGGGAAGGAAATAAAGTCTGAGGCATAAACAGAGACAGAATTATGTCCAGACAGACACACAGAGCCTGGCAGAACAGGCTGATGGACAGACAAACCGACCACCAGAGGTGGTCCAAGACAGCCTTCACCCAAGCCATTTCCAGGGCTACTCTGCGCTAAAGGGCATCCAAAACCATTTTCCCCAAAATACCACTCCCTCTGCTCCCCTGACACACTTCCTCCACTCTGTCCTCCCCTAAAACACATCAGTCCTCTACGACTCCAGGTACTCAGAAAGACCCAGTCTGGGATGACAGCAACAAGGAGATACTTCGCAGACAGACAAGAGTAGGAAACAGACTCAAGAAAAGAGACAAGGGGGAAATGTCCTGGGGAGAAGAAAAGAGAGTGAGAAAGAGAAGACAAGATGATGCTGTGACAAGGTGGACTGATATAATATGGCTCTGTGTCTCCACCCAAATCTCATGTTGAATTGTAATTCTCAATGTTGGGGGAGGGACCTGGTGGGAGGTGATTGGATCTTGGGGGTGGATTTCCCCCATGCTGTTCTCATGATAGTGAGTTCTCACAAGATCTGATGGTTTAAAAGTGTGTGACATGTCCCCCTCCCTTGCTTGCTCGCTCTCTCCTGCTGTCATGTGAAGAAGATCCTTGCTTCCCCTTTGCCTTCTGCCATGATTGAAAGTTTCCTGAGGCCTTCCAGTCATGCTACCTGTTAAGCCTATGGAACTGTGAGTCAATTAAACCTCCTTCTTCATAAATTACCCAGTCTCAGATAATTCTTTATAGCAATGTGAGGATGAACTGATACAGAAAACTGGTACCAGAATTGGTACCCAGAGTACCAAGAGGGCACTGCTATAAAGACAACTGAAAATGTGGAAGCAACTTTGGAACTGGGTAATGGGCAAAAGTTGGAACAGTTTGAAGGGTTCAGAAAAAGATAAGAAGAAATGGGAAAGTTTGGAACTTTCTAGAGACTTATTGAATGGTTTTGACCAAAGCCAACCTGAGGGAGTGGGGATGCGTACAGGGCTTCACTTGCACGGGGGTCCAGACTTCCCAGGAGGAGGAGTGGGAGCCTTTCTCTGTGCACCTTTGTAATTCTGGTGCCAGTTATCTGGAGATCTTTGAGTCCCCCAGGCTTTAGAGCTGACCCTTATTAATATTTAAATGATGGTGGCTTATATATACTTAAGTCTATAGTACTCAAGTGTCATGATATTCCGCAACTCATATGTAAATGCCTCAATAAATAAGTAAATATACAAATAAAAAGTTAAAACACATATAAAGAAAAATAAAGTAAATATGGCAAATGTTAATTCTTGACTCTCTGTTGTGGGTATACAGGATGTCAGAAGGCTCTTCTTTTAACATTTCAGGATGTTCAAACTTTTCATTTATTAGAGAGGCTGGAATTATTTTAAAAATAAAGTAAGACAAAAAAGTGGCTCCCGCTTTGATATGGTTTGGCTCTGTGTCCCCACCTAAATCTCATCCTGCAGCTTCCATAATTCCCACGTGTTGTGGGAAGGACTTGGTAAGAGATGACTGAATCACGGGGACGGGTCTTTCCCATACTGTTCTCCTGATAGTGAATGGGTCTCACGAGATCTCATGGTTTTAAAAACGGGAGTTTCTCTGCACAAGTTTGCTCTTTGACGGCTGCCATCCACGTAAGATGTGACCTGCTCCTCCTTGCCCTCTGCCGTGATTGTGAGGCTTCCCCATCCATGTGGAACTGTAAGTCCCATTAAGCCTCTTTCTTTTGTAAATTGCCCAGTCTCGGGTATGTTTATCAGCAGAAAACAGACTAATACAAGCTTCTTTCCCAGACATGATGGAAAATATAGGGCCCACTCCTATTTCTCCCAGGCACTGCTTATGTAGAATCCACTGCATCACTTTCATCCTCCTGTTGAGTCTGCCACATTTTTCTCCTCATACTTGCTGGTGTTCCCTTCTCTCCACTCCACATTGATCCAAAGATGGAATATGGTCCCTTCTTCCTTGATTCTCACAAACCCCACCTTTACTACGGATTTGGAGGCAAGGACTTGGGGCAGGGCTTCTAGTACAGAATATCATCAGACAGACAAAATGGAATATTTTGAAATCAAAATTTAACTCAGTTTGCCTTTACAGTTTAAAATGATAGATATACTTTACTATCTTATACTTGTAGTATTATTTCTAATGAAGTGAGAAAACTGAAGGGCAGCCTTGCCCGTTTTAGAGGTCCCCTGACCAGCCCTACCACCAGGAGGGGCAGATTCAGATATTTTTATGGGTCATCTCTTCTCAGGACCCAGCTCTGTCATGTTGCTCATCTGGTCCCCTTTCGTCCTTCAGCCCCTCACTCCTCTGACCACAAACACTCTGAATTCAGCTTGATTTCTTATGCAGAGCCATTCGGTTTTCTCTATATTTTGCCCTCTGCTTCCAAATGGTGTGGCTGCTTGTACAGTAGGAGGGGAGCTGCCCCCAACAGAGCCACATATCTATTAATTCATTTGGTTAAGCAGAAAACAATTTGGCCCTAAGAGCAATTATGCTAGCAGAGGGAAGAAGCATTGATGAAGTGTTTGTTTTAAACAGCAATTTTTAAAATTCTTGCTACTCTGAAACTGTGGCTTCACCAAAGAACCCTATTTAAAATGTGGCAACACTCAGTGGAAATTTGCATGGGAACTTTGGCTGCAAAGCCTGCCTCAGGAAAGCAGCCCTATTTAAAAAGAGCTATATGAATGCTACTGTCTTTGTGTTTTCCGGGGTCACTAGCCTAGGAGACCACAATTGAGAAAATGTAAAGAAGTCTACCCCCAGCTCATTTTCCCAACCTGGTTATCTACCCAACTATCATTTGTATTCTTGACTCAGCCCTCCCGCTGACAGCTCTATTCAGCCTCCTTGGCTTCTATTCAGTGTCTTTGGACCCAGATCTCAAATCCCCTTTGGGGCCTTTCTTTGCTCATTCCCACTTCAGGGTCCAGGACCTGTTCTGGATCTACTCTGTTCCTGGAATCTCTGCTTTCCAAGCATTGTCTCCAGTGTTTGGCCTCCTGTGAACAGGACTCAATGACCTCTGTCCCTCATACCATTTTGCCACCCCAAATTTACACAGCCGGTGTGAAAACCTTCAGGAAAAGAAGCTTTCCCTGTCACTTCCTCCACAGTCCCAACTCTCCCAGAAGTTTCTTATCAGAGAGGCGAGTTCCAATTCTTCACTTTGGGGGAAGCCAGTGCTCTCTCTGCCTTGTTTCTGTAAGGTCCTGTGAACAGGCTACACCACGGTCGAGCCATTGTGACCCTTGTGACCCACAGGTACAGGCTTCCTGGAGTCACAAAGTCTGGAGCAACAAGAGAACCACTAAAGAAGAAGAAACAGCTAAGTCCTGCCTTAACTGATTAACCGACCTTGCAACATTCCACCATTGTGATATGTTCCTGCCCTACCCTAACTCATCAATCGACCTTGTGACCTCCCCCTACCTTGTGACTATGCACCTTGTGACATTCTTCCCCTGCCCGAAAACACTGCCCCAACTGTAACTTTCCACTACCTACCCCAAACCTGTAAAACCAGTTTCACTCCCACCACCCTTCACTGACTCCTTTCTCGAACTCAGCCCACTTGCACCCAAGTGAATAAACAGCCTTGTTGCTCACACTTACCCTGTTCAGGCTGTCTCTTCAATTAGACACGTGCATAACAATTTCTAGAACTTTGGATCATCAGAAAGAACCATGGAAACATCACTGGTCTAAGACCAACCAGAGCCCTCCTGGTTCTGAGCAAGACAACCTTGGAGTCTTTTGTTTGCAATAAAATGGAAACTTCAGAACTATAATAAGAAATAGAGACTTATTCAAGGTTATCTCTCCTATGCTCTATTAAAGGAAGTACCAGGAAATAGTTAAATAGCACCTGCAATCTTGGATTGAGGCTTCTTCAGCTACAGAGCCATCCAACTCCAGAGCTGCTAGAGCACTGATCAGAGCCACCAAAACTCCGTGAGTCACCAGAACAACTCACTCATACCAGGGCAGGGTACCCGTCTCTGCACTCTTACTATTTCATTCAGACCAAAAGTTATAGTCATAATCTTGTCTTATCAGATTTGGGACACTCTGGAACAAATGTCATCCTAATTTTGGTAGCAACATAAAAGCAAGTGAGCATGATTTATAAACAAAGGGCTTTTAGCCTAGGATTTGCAAAAGTTCTCCTTCACTTTTATAATTTAGTCTATCTGCAGAGGGACATTTAGATCTTATTGTACCTTTCCAAAAATTCTGCAACTAAGAGTCACACCCTGTTAATCCTATCTGCTTCCTTGGAGTCAGGGGGTCTCCTGTAACCACTACATGCCAGCAGGTGCTGTTCTAAGAAAATCTGCCTTCTTTGAGGAGCTTCTTCCCCCACACCGTGCTCTCACATGTACACCCCTGTAGTCTATCTCAGTGACTGGTGACCTCTTCCTCCTGGGCCAGAGTCCTTCCCCCGGAGTGGTATAATAAGCTCAGAAGAGACAGCCCTTCCCTCTCTTAAGATTTGAAAACTTCAGAGTTCAGAACCACCAGCTTCCCCTGCGTCACAGGGCAAACCCCAAATTTAGGGTCAGCCCAGGAAGCCAAGTGGGTCCTTAGCTAAGTGCAGGAAAGAATTCAAGAGCAAGCCAATGAGTAAAGTGAATACACATTTATTAAGAAAGTAATGCCATAAAAACGTGGCTACTCCATAGGCAGGGCAGCTTTGAGGGCTGCTGGTTGGCTATTTTTGTGATTTATTTCTTGATCATATGCTAAACGAAGTGTGCATTATTCATGAGTTTTCCAGGTGATTTCTTAGGGGTGAGGAGTGGGCCGCCAGGTTGCCATGGCATTTGTAAACCCTCCTGGCACTGGTGGGAGTGTCTTTTGGCATGCTAGTGTGTTATCATTAGCACATTAGGAGCAGCAAGGGTAACCAGAGGCCACTTCTGTTGCCTTTTTGGCTTTGGTGGGTTTTGCTCAGCTTCTCTACTGCATCCTGTTTTATTGGAGGAGTCTTGTATCCTGTGTCTTAGGAAACCAGTGCCGCCAAACTCCTATCTCTCACCTGTGCCCACTGCATATCCGCAGCTTACCAGCAGGAGGAGAGAATGAACATAACACAAACAACAGCAGGGGAGGTGAGTGACCCTGCGGGTGCCCGGGATTTCAGCATGAGAAGTTCTCAGAAGAGCCCTGGGCACAGCCTTCCCCAGGTTCTGCTTTTAGGTTTTGTTTTTCTGTTCTGATGGTGGTGTTGACTTTCTAAACCACCCCGATCTTTCCAATAAATCTTTTCATGTTTAGATGGACTCAAGGTGGTTTTCTATTACCTGGAACTCAAAGAATCCTAACAAACAAATGGCCCATAATTTATCATCATCATTCAAATAATTACTATGTGCCAGGTATTACATGAGACCTTGAGGAAATGTGTATAAATAGGATGGCCTCTGCCCTTAAGGCATTCAGAATCCAAAGGAAAGAGGCACAGGGTAGCACTCCTTTCCCTGAGTTCCCAGTTCCTGGACTTCCTACCTTGCATGCCAATGAGTTGTACACGGGACACTCCACCCCACTCTGTACTCTGGGGTGAGTGGCTGCCCTTTTTGCCCCTTAAATTCCCATTACCTATGGCAATCATAAAGACTCTATGAAGCCTTGTTATGGGAATAAGTGAAACGCAGTAATAACAGTAATGCTGCTTTATGGTTTTCAAAGCCCTTTCAGATAAATCATCTCAAATGTCAAGAATATGCAGTTTCAGGAATGTTTATAGCAGAAAGCTGAGGTTTTCTGGGCCTCAGAGCCAAATAAAAACAATGTTCAACTTCCTTCCTTTTCTTATCTAATCTTAATTTAGCTTTCTAAATAGGCTTTCTGCCTGTGAAAAGAATGGGCTGATGGTGGGGAGCTGGGGAGCAGGAAGGGTGATAAAAGTACCCGGGTAACTTGGTCACATTTTCTGAAAATCAAATGAATTGATTCCTGCTGAAGAGAAATGTCAGGGCCTCAGGTACCCAAAGGCCTGATCTTCTGTGAAAGAAAATACCATCCCATGATCCCAGACTCACTACACCAAAGGGAAAGTTAAGCTTGGACAATAGAAGGCCACATATCTCCCCGATGGCCTCCTGCAGAAATTGCTCACAAGGAAATTCCCTGTGAGTCCCTAAATCTTTTAGGATGGCAGTCCCCAACCTTTTTGGCACCAGGGACCGGTTTCCTGGAAGACAATTTTTCTACGGATTGGGGCAAGGGAGAGGTATGGTTTTGGCATGAAACTGTTGCACCTCAGATCATCAATCATTAGTTAGATTCTCATAAGGAGTGCATAACCTAGACCCCTCACATGTGCAGTTCACAACAGGGTCCGTGCTCCTGTGAGAATCTAATGCCACCACCCATCTGCCAGGAGGTGAAGCTGAGGCAGTAATGCTCCCTGGCCCACCGCGCACCTCCCGCTATGTGGCCCGGTTCCTAACAGGCCACCGAATGGTACCCATCCACGGACTTGAGGTTGGGCGCCCCTGCTTTAGTATATATATCGCCCCATAAACTAACCCTAAGACCAAATTCTGTTGAATTACTTTCTGATAATGTCAATTGCCGGTTTAATTCCACAGGACAAGGACAAGACCAGAAATCATCCCTCTGTCTACCCTGAGATGAATGTATAACTGGTTTTTCCCTCTATTCCCTCTTTTCATATGTTTGCTTTAGTTTTTGTTTTTGTTTTTGTTTTTTTGAGACAGTGTCTCGCTCTGTCACCCAGGCTGGAGTGCAGTGGTACAATCATAGTTCACCGCAGCCTTGATCTCCTGAGTTCAAGGGATCCTCCTGCCTCAGCCTAGTCAGCTGAGACTACAGCCTATACCACTGTGCCTAATTTTTTTTTTATTTTTTGACACTCAGGGTCTTGCCTTGTTGCCCAGACTGCTCTCAAACTCCTGGGCTTCAGTGATTCTCCCACCCGGGCCTCAAGGGCCTCAAGTGCTGGGATCACAGGTGTGAGCCACTGCACTGGACATTCACTTTATGTTGTGTGAAGTGTACAATTTACTGAGTGGAAGACGATGTATAATTGACTCTTACTCCAGCCCCTCTTTTCACATGCAAACTGTAGATATTGCTGAGCCTAATCAGAGCCTCCCAAAAATATAACCACCTGCCTCCTCTTCCTTTTTTCCTTTCCTGCTTATTCTTTCCCCTTTACTGACGTTCCCAAAACCCCCTTTGGAAAAAGCACAGGTCAGAGATGCTCCTGTGACTTGTATTTTTTTCCAGGCACATCCTTAACCTTGGCTAAATAAACCTCTATCTATTGAGATCTGCATTAGTCACTTTTTGGTTAATACTTCCAAGAGTGTGAGCTGGCAACCAAAGTTCAGGAACTGCAAAGCCAAAGCCTCGTTCACTCAACTCATTCAATCCACAAGCTCTATTGCATGCCAATTTATACCAAGCACTATGGTAATGCTCATGGCTGTACCCACTCTCATCAGGATTTTACCACTGAGTACAGTGGTTCTTGAATGGACCTGTGCCCTGGAATCACCTAGACAGCTTTTAAAAATACTGATCCCTGGATCCCACACCCAGAGACTGATTTATTTAGTCTGAGATGTGATCTGGATAGCAGGAGTTTTTAAATGTACCCAGGCGACTCTAACGTGTGGCCCAGGTTGAGGCCAGTGGTCTAGGAGAGGAAGATGAAAAAGCAGAGAATCACCAGAAAGGGTCTAAGCACCTGAGGCAATGAAATCATGTGGGGCTCTCAGAGCCCAGGATCTGGGTCCTCTGAAAGGCTCAGGAGCCCAGAGAAGGAATACCTCAGATGAGACCTGCCAGGTCCTGCCAAATGGCCAGGTGAAGATGTTGGGAAGATGGGAGAAGAAGAGTGTTCTGGGCAAATAGAATAGCCAGAAAATGCCAGAAGAAAGTGCCCTGAAGGGAGAGAGAGGCTGGTGTGTTAGCAAACAGAAAATGTCCCTACAGCAAAGGAGAGGCAGGAAGTGATCAACTGAGCTTGGAGAGGTGAAGAAAGATCAAAACACAAAAATTGAAGTTTTGAGATGCAATTCTGAAGACAGTGAGAAGGCATTAGAAGGTCTGCAGCAGGAGAATGAAAATGACCAGATGTGGGTAAACAGAGCACTCGCTGTCTTTCTCTCACACTCTTAGAGAATGACTAAGAAGGACTCTTAGGCTCAAGCCTATAAGTAGAAAACAGCATGGAAACAGCATGGTTAATGCGGATAGGTGATTGTGTTAATGACGTATCATTTTACTTTTTAAAATCTCGTCTGTATCTAGTCATTGGGTTTGATATATTTATAACCCTCTTTTTCTCCCCAGGAGATCAAAGCAGCTGCATCATCTCATTAACCTTCACTCAGCATTGCTGGAGGAGATTGCCAGGTAAACAGTATTAGGGAAAATTTAAAACACTTAAGGTTTGAAAAACATTTGCCAAAAACTCAGTGTGATAAGCTGAGAAAAAGCCAAGTTCTGGGGCTCCTTTTTTCCCTGATTCTTAGGGTCCGATTTATCTGCAAGATGACATTGTTAAGAAGAAGAGGTCAGTTTGGAACATGTCTGCAGAGCAGGGCAGTGCCGAGTTTCAGGCTAAGCTGCACTTAGAAAAAAAATCAGAGAGAAATGAAATTGCTTTTTGCTCAAGGAAACTAACAATTTCAGTTCCAGGGAAAATAGTCAGTTCATGAACTGTGAGAGAAATGACTGCATTGGCTCCCAGAGGAAACAGGATCTTGACAATTCTCCCACTGCTAATAAAAATTTTAGACTATTTTACATTGGCTCTCATGAGGGAGAGACTAGATATTGCTTATCTAAAGCTAAAACACTTTGAATTTGATTTGACCTGGTAGATTTTTGCTAACTCAGCAACTACACATTGAGACTGGCCCATTTATTGTTCTGAATCAGTCAACTGTGTTTCCCAACATACTGCCAACTCTTGTATGCCCAGAACTGATTTTCTGCTGCTCTTTCCTTAAGTTACCTCTTACCTGCTCACTTGAAAAAGGAGGTTTAAGTTTACCTTTCAGTTCCAGGGCTGAGCTCAGCCCACTGCCAGAGCTCAGACAAAAAAGTCAGAGCATGGATTACACCAGTGCTTCTCAAACTGTAATGTACTCCCAAATTACCTGGGGATCCTGTTAAAATGCACACTGGTAGGCCTGGGGATGGCCCCGGACTCTGTATTTCTACAGAACCCCCAGGTAATGCCAATGCTGCTGGTTCCAGGGCCATATGGTGTCTACCGGTTCTGAAGCCCTGACACAACCCCTCCTCTTAAAACTCTCTCCCCCTCACCCCGCTTCAATTTTCATTATCACGGAATCATCTGAGTCTTAAAAGACCTTTTGCCCTTCCAGTGTCTCCTTTAAAAAACACGCTCCCTGGAGGATTAATATTTGATGCTCTCTCTCAGCTAACAGTATCAGAGATTAAGTTTCAGCTAGTTGAAATCCAGACCAAAACAGAGCAAGTCATGACTGTGGATGCTGAAGAGAAAAAGGAAGCAAAGAACACAGAAAAGACCTGGTGGTGACTTTATCCTCCCCAATGAAAGAGAAACAAAAAATGAAGCCACTCAGAGGAGTTTCAAACCACAGGACATCACCTAGAAATGTCCTGTGCAGAGCTACAGCCTTGGCAATAAATCCCACTTCGGCCCCAGGACTGGAGGCAAATTAGGTCGCATTTTGCATGTTTCCTAATCTGTAAAATGGAGATGACAATACACATCCCATTGCACCCCAAGTTATGGTGAGAATTAAAAATGAGACATTTAATCTCAGATATTGCCAAGCACTTGGTATGGTAGTTCTAATCATTACTCAAAATATAGTCAAAATGTAATTAACAATGCCTGTACGACTTACAAAATCAGATTAGCTGGAGTGTGGGGGTGAAGGGAAGAGTTTATCACACAGTTCTCCAACCTCTTCTCTGTTATTTGCCTTTTTGTATCTTGCGCCCCATGATAGTTTTCCTCTGCTCCTTTCCTCCACATTTGATCCTAATTTACTTGTAGCATTTTCCCCTAGGGAAATATCCTATTCAAGAATAAGAAAAGCATCAGGAGCTACCATGAATTCCTACTGGGATACCTTACTTAATTAAAAGACACGACTGTAAATCCATTACTTTACTTGCCCTTTACTAGCTGACCTTGGACAAATAATTTTCTCACACTTTTTTTTTTCCTCTGTAAAATGGAAACAACAGCAGCTATCTCACAGGGTCATTGTAGATGCTTTGACAGAGTATTGTATATGGCCCTTTGAATATTGTAAATTGGAGTCCTCTTCTGCCTCAGAATCCCCCCATCAATGTCCCTTTGCTCAACTGCATCAAATAGGCATTATCCTTAGGAGTAAATGGACCAAGCTAACAATGAATTCTAGCCTTATTTCTTCTTTTTCTTTTTCAAACTTGAAATGCTCACTCCTATTTTCTCAACTTTTCTCCAAACTGTAGCGGCCCAAAGAACTGTTATTGGAAAAGCTGTATCGAATATAATGTTTTTGAGCTGTTCTATTTTAACAAGAGGTCTAAATGGGACAATTTCAAATTTCTAAGGAAGTCAGCATTTTAGCCACTCAGAGTTGGATGGGAACTGCTCTCAAGAAATTGAGGTATATAAAAAAGAATGAGATCCTGTCATTTACAACAGCTTAGATGGAACTGGAGAACATGATCTTAAGTGAAATAAGCTAAGCACAGAAAGACATATGTCACATGTCCTCACTCATGGGCAGGAGCTGAGAGAAAAACATAAGTTGAATTCATAAAGAGTAGAATGATGGTTACCAGAGGCTGAAAAAGATAGCAGAGAGAAGATAAGGTGGAGGATATTAATGGGTACAAAAATACAGTTAGAATCAATAAGGTGTAGTATTCAGTAGCACAACAGAGTAACTAGAGTTAACAATAACTTATATATTGTAGAATAACTAAAAAAGTGGATAATATGGTTTGGCTGTGTCCCCACCCAAATCTCATCTTGAATTACAGTTCTCATAATCCCTATGTCTCATGGGAGGGACCGGTGGGATATAACTGAATCACGAGGGCAGGTTTTTCCTGTAGTCTTGTCATGATAGTGCATAATTCTCACAAGTTCTGATGGTTTTATAAAAGGACAGTTCCCCTGCACACATTCTCTTGCCTGCCGCCATGTAAGACATGACTTTGTTCTTCCTTCACCTTCCACCACGACTGTTGAGGCCTTGCCAGCCATGTGGAACTGTAAATCAATTAAACCTCTTTCCTTTATAAATTACCCAGTATCGGGTACATCTTTATTAGCAGCATGAGAACAGACTAATAGAGTGAAACACAAAGAAATGGTAAAGACTTGAAGTGATGGACATTTCAATTACCCTGATTTGATCATTACACACTGTATGCCTGTATTAAAACACCACATGTACCCCGTAAATATATACAACTATTATTGCCCATAATTTAAAAATGTAAATGATTAAAAGAATTTATTAAAATATATATATTACTTTTATATTGTATAAAAGTAGTAATTACAATAGTTGTTAAAAAAATAAATGGAGGTGTTAGGAACAATACTCTGACAGGATCACAGTAAGGTCTGGAGAGGAGTTCTTTCTTTCCCCTTTGGAACTCAAATCACCCAATCCAATAATCAAAAGCAAAATTGCCAACATATGTTTTGTTTTCCGTCATATGATGTTCAATTTGGGCCATGAGGATATTTCTAAAATCCCATTTAATATAAACTTTGTTTTATATGAGCTAACAGATGGATACTGAAAGCTATGAAACAGAATGGCTGTACAGCATGTCATAAGTCACACTGGTAGGGTGACAGGCTCCAGGTGTTTATGTGGCTTGGGAAGCTATCAAAAAATATGAAGAAAATCAGTTCAATATTAGGTGTTTTTAAAGTCAAAAAAATAATAATTTGAAAATCTATGGGCTGTTCATCTGATTTTTTTTTTTTTTGACATGGGAAATGCAATGATAAAATACCACTTGAATAGGCAACCACCTTTCAATTATCTCATCTTCCCTGGGCCCCAGTTTCCTTATCTATGAAATGAGGCTCGTTTTGGGTCAGAAGTGGCAGAGATTTCATTTTGGGTGCTATCTCTAACCCATAACAGTGGCTGCTAAGGCCTGGCCTGAGAGGTCTGAAGCTCTGTATCAGTCAGGGTTCTCCAGTGAAACAGAACCAATAGAACGTGTGTGTGTGTGTGTGATTTCTTATAAGGTGTTGATTACAGTCTGAGAAGTCCCAGGATCTGCCATTTGCACTCTGGAGACCCAGGAAGTGCAGCACTGTGTTTTGATGGCCTGAGAGCTGGAGAGCCAATAGTGTAGATTTCAGCATGAGTCCAAAGGCTTGAGAACTAGGAGCAGGCAGTAGACTGATGTACAGCTCAAGCAGTCAGACAGAGAGAGGGTGAATCCAACCTTCCTTCACCCTCTTGTTCTATCCATGCCCTCAATGAACTGGATGAGGCCCACCCACACTGGGAAGTCTGCTTTCCCCGGCATACCAATTCCAATGCTCATCAGACATCCGGGCATCCTGTGGCCCCATCAAGTTGACATAAAATTAACCATCATAGATAGGTTCTGTCTGAACTGGTGTCACAGTAGATAATTAATATCTGTTATGAGTCTAGGGCAGAGTCGGTTAGTGTTGTGCCAATCATTTGTAACACATGTGAATGAGACGGTCACTGATGTCCTTTGCTTTCTCCGTAGGTATTGAGTCTGATTTGCCTACCACAAGATGAAGGGCACATGTGGCGGAGGAGAAGCAGAAGATCGGATTGGGAAGCCCAAGAGTCATCTGGAGGTGCCCTAAGAGTGCAGCTTTGGATAACAGACATCCTGAAAGCTGGCTTGCCTGCCACTGAACACCACATGCAAATTCAAGCCCAGTGAATATGTGTGGTCTCAACTGAAACAAAAAAAAAAAGTTTTTTTAAGAAACAATACGGATTTAGGCCCTCACAATTCTCTCAGCAACTGTAATGGGTTGAATGGTGGTCCCCAACATTATGTCCATTTCCTAACCCCTGGAACCTGTGACTGTGACCTTCTTTCAAAAAAGGGTCTTTGCAGAAGTAATGAAGAGATCAGATCATTCTGGGTTACCCAGGTAGGAACTGAATTTAATGACGAGTACCCTTGTGAGAGACAGAAGAGAAGACACATGCGGAGGAGGGGCTGTGGCCACTGAGGCATGCTGGAGCCATGCAGGCCAGGGAAGTCGAGGCACGCTGACATTCACCAGAAGCTGTCAGAGGCAAGGGAGGGTTCTCCCCTAGAGCATTAGGAGGGAGTGCCACCCTGCCAATAATCTTATCTTTCAACTCTGGCCTTCAGAACTGTTTTAAGCCACCAAGATGGAGGTAACTTTTATGGCTGCTGGAGGAAACTCACAAAGCAGCCTACAAAGGCAGTAGAGCAGCTCAAGCTTGGCCACAGGAGGAGTCAGGCCTCGTGCACAGGACATGGGTTCAGATCCCCACCACCCTTCCCAGCTCCCCTGCTCTGCAGATCCCCTCCTTACACAGGATCCCCCAAGTAATCAGCCTCTGCCTGCCTTCCTTTGGGCTTTGCCCCTCATCTGTGCCATCTCCCGCCTCAGACAGCCTCACCCAGGCTGCTCCTTGAGCCTACCTTGACCTCGGCCAAGTTCTCTAGTCCAATTCAGCTGCCACGCTAGTCACTAATCATAATTCTATTTGCACAGGATGCACATGGCCATGTTGGAGAGTCTGCCAAGCTATGCTCCCTCTCCTTTATTACCCAAGTGACAACTTGCAACTGCACACACAACCCTGCCAGCACTTGGCAGCTGAGGAATGGAGCAGGAGAGGCAGGGAGCATGCCAGCAAGTGAGTGCCCTGGAATAACGTCTGACAAAGAACCTTTCCTCTTCACACCACAGGGTGAATTTGGAATTGGTTAACAATCATTTATTGTGTGTGGTCCAATGCTAGAAGAATTTTGAATGTTCCCAACACAAAGAAACGATCGGTGTTTGAGCTGATGGATATGCTAATTACCAGTTTGATCACTGCACATCACATGCATGTATGGAAATACTCTGTACCCCATAAGTATGTATAATTATTAGGTGTCAACTAAACACATAAAAAAGAAACTTTCCTCTCCCAACCGGCAACAAATAATGCACACAAAAGGGGTCATTTCTGAAATGTTATCTTTATAGCCTCAGAATTTCAACCCACAGAAGAGCATTCACAGGAACAAGTGGTCCAAACCACTCACATCTTCGGACGCTGCTGCCCAGCTCTATCTTGTTCTAATAATGGATATTGCTTGCACACACCAAGGACATCTAAAATTCATCATATGGCAAACCATACCCCCCACCTTGAAACTGGTACATTTCCACCTTCACTGCTCATTTCATCCACAGCCATTTCTTTTACATTGAGACCTCACTTGGAAAAAGAGAATAAGCTGTCTTGTAAGTTGGGTCTTCCCTACTGTCACAGAACACGGCAAGGGACTAAGGTGTCATCTGGCTCCTGTGTTATGATGAGAAATGTGAGGAAAAAAAAACTAGGCCAAAAATTCTGCTTGCTAGATATTATGATATAATACTGTACATCACTAGAGTCTACTCTTAGCCATGTGTGTCAAGAGTAGTAATGTAGACCAATACTAAACATCTGGGAGACACCAGTTTTTTGTTATAGGAAAGGATTAATTAGAGCTTCCTTGCATACTTAGAGTGGGAATCAACATATCAAGTCTAGGGCTCGCACATAGCAAGTCCTCAGTGAGTATCAGCCACTGGCAATCCTGTTGCTGTTATTGGGATTGCTGTTAAAACCACCCTCCCCAAAGATATGTAACGGTTTGTTTCCCTACATCTCCTACCCGCCTTCCACCATTCCCACTTGCCTCCATGTTTGCTCATCTAATGACGAAGGGAGGGATCAAGAGGATAGAAGAAATGAAAGCAAAAACTTGGTTCCTGCCGGATCAGAGAAAGGGCCTTAGCCATTCAAAAGACTAAAATGTGCATTTGTCTATCAACCACTTCGCTTAACTCTGTTCCGTATTCTGCACACAAAGTCATTATAAGACACTTCTGCATCAGAAAGCACAGCAGCCTAACTGGCACTTATTTTGTCTCCAAAACCACCAGCCTACGTGTAAAATATGCATCACCCCAAGAAACCATCTTGCTTTGTGAATAATTGAACACATGACTACAGAATGACCCTGTCCAGACAGCCCATGCTGCCCTAATCCCTCCCCTGTAACTGGGAAGGTGCTGCCAGTTTTCTTCGGCCAAGCACAGAGGAGCCTTTCCGTTTCTGTTTCCTCCAGCCTTGATGTTTGTCCACCGAAAGCCAAGCCTTGTCCCACCTAGGGTCCTGGCTCCATGCAGTGCATTAAGCAAACCATGGTGCCTCCCACTGTTTCCCTTCAACCCTCAGCTCTGTCCCCTTATCTCAGCACCTGGATCCTCCCTTCAGCTCCCCGACTCCTTTCCTGACCTCTCCATGCAGCCATACCCTTCTGTTACCTGCACAGACCTAGCCCATAGTGGGAAAAAAAAAAAAAAAAAAAAAAAAAAAAACAAAAAAAAAAACAGGTTGCAAACCTTGTGACCTTGTGTATGACATCCTTAGACAAACTTCAACCCTCTTGACTGGTCCATCAATTTCCCTTCATGCTATTGTAGTGGTAACCAGATCCTGGGTAGTATGCCTGGTCAGCTGGGCAATGCTTCCACTTTCCCTGCAATTTTATCACTCCAGTCAAAGTCGTCACTCATCACCTTGACATGAGCCAATCTCTTAGAAATGCATCTGATGAACTAATCACACATGCACATAAATGGCTGAGAAAGCAAGGCTTTCCCCTGGACTGGTAGCAACTGGGGTGGGCATTCCCTCCTTCTAAGGGCCATTCCTTGGGTTCTGCTGTTGGCCAAAACATTGGGACCACAACATTTGTACCCTCCTAAAAATACATTATTTTAACTCAGGTCAGCCACTTAGTGTATTTGTTGGCTAGGGCTCCCATAACGAAGTATCACAAACTGGGTGGCTCAAACAGGAATGTATTTTCTCCCAGGTCCTGGAAGCTAGAAGTCTGCAATCAGGGTCTCAACAGAGTGGATTCTTTCTGAGGGCTCTGAGGGACAATCTGTTCCATGCCCCCTCTCGGAGATTCTGGTAGCCTCAAGCATTCCTTGACTTGTAGATGATGCTCTCCCTGTCTTCACATTGTCTCCCTCTGTGCATGTCTGTTTCTGTGTCCAAATTTTCCTTTTAGGTAAGGACATCAGTTATATTGGATGAGGGTCAGTGTAATGGCCTCATTCTAATTTAATCATCAGCAAAGGCCTTATTTCCAAAAAGGTCCCATTCACAGGTCCCAGGGGTGAGGACTCCAACATCGTTTAGGGAGCCACAATTCACCCGTAACATTTGGGTATACCATATTCTTATTTGGGTCAAGGATGCATTCCTCAAGACCCCCATAGAACTTAAAATTTTCATAATACAAAATTAATTTTTCTAAAGGTAAAACAATTGTGGAGGGACTACAATCTCAAAATGTATTTAATCAATTACTTTATTTATTTATTTATTATTTTTGAGATGGAGTCTCGCTCTGTCGCCTAAGCAGGAGTGCAATGGCATGATCTTGGCTCACTGCAACCTCCGCCTCCCAGGTTCAAATGATTCTCCTACCTCAGCCTCCTGAGAAGCTGGGATTACAGGCACCCACCACCACACCCAGCTAATTTTTGTATTTTTAGTAGACATGGGGTTTCATCATGTTGCGCAGGCTGGTCTGGAACTCCTGACCTCAAGTGATCGGCCCACCTCAGCCTCCCAAAGTGCTGAGATTACAGGCATAAGCCACCACGCCGGGCCTCAAAATGTATTTAATCCACAAACACGTAACATGTTTGCTTTTTAATATTTCTTTTTTCTTTTCTCAATGTTTTCTCTAAGTTTCCCTTTGGGCACTCAAATTTACATAACCTCCTCCACAAAGTGACTGATTTTTCAGCACAAGCCCAGGCAATATGGCTTAATGACAACTTAGAGGATACGTGATTCAAAAGTTTTAATTTTTAAGTAGCAATGAATATTAAAATAACAGTACAAAAATAACCAAAATCCCTTGCAGAAATTCTGGTGCATGTCAACATGAGAGTGATCCACAGCCACCAACAATGGAAGCCGCATGTTTCCATTCACCAGCTGAAGCGGCACTGTCATCTGGCAACTGCATGAACACAGCAGACAATTCCAATGGGGGCCCTACTTTGAAACTGTAAATTATTTACACTTTTTTTAATTTGGAGAATTATTGAGTTTGTTTCACATTTACAGTGTGAACACAGCAGACAATTCTGATGGGTCCCCTGCTCTGAAATTGTGTAAATTATTTACACTTTTTTTAATGTGGAGAGTTACTGAGTTTTTTCCAAATGTGCATAGCCTATTGAGACTTTGCTAATATTTTTAGGTCCCACTCTTTCAAATTCACATCGTTCAAAATTGCATTCAGTGCCACTGCGCTGTGTAACTTGCACTTTTCCTTCAGGAGGAAGAATCGCAGGGCAGAACTACCCAGAGGAAGCAAGGCGGCGCAGATGGCGGCTACATGTGTAGTCACAGAGGCCAGTCTTGTGTAGATGAGGATAGAAATGAGTTTTAGATATTTCTCTTATCCTTGGTCTTTATGTTGTTTATTATCTGGCCCTCTCTACCTAGCTCTGAAGGCTAATACAAGAAATATTACTTTTGTTGCATGTTCTTTTGTCCTCCCCTTCCCCCGGCTACCAAAATAGGCCTGTCATCTCTTGGTATAAAAACTCAGCTCCTAAAGCAAAATGACCTCAAGGCAACAAGAGGCAGGCAGTAAATACTCAGCAATGTGGTGTCGTGGTCAACCGGGAACCAAAAGCCCTGAGACTTGGCTTTCAGTCTTGGCTCTGCCACCAACCGGTTATAATTCCTGGAATAATTTGTTTAACTTCTCTGGGTTCCTACTCCTCCATAGTAAATGACTTGTACATTTTTGCTAAATTGATGGAATGCCAAAGGCAACACACCATTGAGAACTGCTCGGCAGTTCTCTCACAGAAAGAAGCATGGGTGATGTGATGAGGATCTCTGTCACAAGGCTTCTCATCTCCTCCCCACTAAACCCATGGTTTTCCTGAGTTTCCCCAGTAGTGCTGAGGCCTCCCACGCCCGGGAGAGCAAATAGGGCTGTTCTCACCAGTTTTGCCAGCTGTCTCATCCTCAAAGGCCTCAACACACCTCAGCTACCCCCGGTTTTACAGTGTATGTTCACTCCAACCCCTGCAGGGAAGCAAAGGCTACCTTGGATGCATTGCACTGATCCCTGACCTTGACAGTACAGCAGGTGTTGGACAGTCCCATCCTTGGGCTTCTGGATAGAAGGGCCCTACATAGATACAGTATCTTCTGAACTAAAACAGGTGATTTGCTTCACAAGAGACTGGTGAGTTTTGAAAGTAAAATAATCTAAAAAATATAAAAATCAAATCACATTTAGCGAAGCCTCTAATTGCTCTAATCAAAAAAGAACAAAATTGCATTAGATTCATCTACCTAAGAAAATCCGTAATGGGACATATGGTTACACATTTCCCCCTTATTAGTGAGCAACAGGAATGCTCTCCTCCCTGACCTAAACCATCTCTACTGCTATTTCCACAGATGAGCCCCATTTCTTTTTTCCAAAATCCTTCTCTCTCTCTATAAAGGAAGACATCCCTCTTCAGCCTCATGAAAAAATAAACAAAAGAGAGGACACAGCTTGTCCTAGTCTTTGGAATGTCAATGTAAAAACATGTTCCACTCTTGGAGCAAAGGCTTGTTATTTTCAACCTATCTTCAGCAAGGGTGCTCCACAAAAGAGTCTAGAGTTTTACCTTTTGGTTCCATGCTCAACATCTGAATGGGTTTGTTTATATGTTTGATTGCTGTTTGGGTTTTTTTTGTTTGTTTTTGTTTGTTTGTTTTATCTTGTGAGTGTGATAGTAGAGTATTAAATAGTTAACTCTTGCCTGCTCCCAACAATACTGACAGCAACTGGTGTCAATAGAAGACAGTGAAAAATGAGCTGGGATTTTAACATCTGTGAACCAGGTCTCCCTTAAATCTGACGTGAAAGTTGATGACAGGAAGCTGAAGTCAGTAAAACAGGGCCTTGCCTTTGCAAAGTATAGTGAGAGCAAATAATTTGGAGAAATAAAAAGGTCTCCTAGGCATGAGCACCATTCTTCCCGTTTTCTTATGGAAATATTGCCCAGGAGAGAACTGATGAAGAGGTCAGAATACATAGTTATTTTAGAGCCATTTGGCAATTTTGTCTGTACTCAACCAAAAGGTCATTAGAATTGCAAACAGCTAATGTTGCATGCCAACTTGCTTGCAGGAGAAACCAATTATCACAAACGAAAGCCTCTTGTCTCAGATTGGTTTACTCCGACTGCTTTTAGAAAAAACAAAAAAGCAGATGATCCTCCTGCTCTGATTTTAACCGGCCTCCGCCCGACCCTTCTGGCAACAGAGACCTTAGGATCTTAAGCCAAATGGGCACCTACAAAGCAAAGCGCTGCCACCTCCCTGGGATCTGGCCTCCTGCACTCCCAGCCTCTTGAACCCCATCAGTGCTTATGCGGAACCAAGTCTCTTCTAAATTGTTTTCTTTACTTAAAACAAATGACAGTGTTTGAAAATAACCAAGAGCTGCAGCACTAACTCTCAAGGTGAACTTGGCTGACGGAAGTGCATTTGTAGACTCTGACCTGCTTGCTAGAGTGACTGTTTACAGTCATTAGGAGACTCTGAAGAATTGAAGGTCTTTCTGTGGATTTCTTGATATTTTTGAATACTTAAAAATAGAGTGGTTTTTTTTTAACGGTATCATTTATAAACCATTTGGCTATCTTATGCTTCTTAATTTGCATATTTAAACTTCCATATAGTCGATCAGTATAGTAGAGGCATTAATGATTAATAATTTTAAGGAACCATAAAGTTTAGAATGTGCACTCATTTAGAGAGGCAGCACAGCACAGTGGTTAACGCACAGACGCTGGAGCCACAATGCATTTGAACACTGGCTGTGTGACCTTGAACAAGTGACTTAACCTCTCTGAGCCTGTTTCCTCATCTGTAACATGGGCATGGTAATCATTCATAAATGATTTCCTTTAAATGATTTATAGATAATGCCCTTTAAAAAACACCTTTTTATTTCCTCACATGAGCTATGAAGACTATAACAGTGCTATATAGCTAATAGCTCATAGTATTTATAATTTTTCCAAGGCATAAATTTGAATCATGTGTTCTGTGAGAATGGCATGAAATAGCCTATCACCTGATTTGAGAAACTGGCTGTTGCAGGTTAGGAAGGAAAGGATGAATAAATTAATAATGCTGCTGGAATAGTTGGTGGTCCTTACGAGAAAAAAAAAATAGATTTCTATCTCAAGACATACAAAAAAATCTATTGTAGATAGAAATAAAGACTTAAATGCAAAGAACAAAACTTTAAATCTTTTGGAAGAAAACAAAAGAACACCATTATGGCCTCAGGATAGGAAAGAATGTATTTAAAAAGACAAAATAAGGCTGGGCATAGTGGCTCACACCTGTAATCCCAACACTTTGGGAGGCCACGTCTGGCAGATGGCTTAATCCCAGGAGTTTCACAACATGGCAAAATCCTGTCTCTACAAAAAATTTGCCAGGTGTGGTGACATGCACCTGTAATCCTTGCTACCCAGGAGGCTAAAGCAGGAGAATCCTCCAAGCCCAGGAAGTCAAGACTGCAGTGAGCCATAATTGTACCACTGCACTGCAGCCTGGGTGACAGAGTGAGACCCTGCCTTCAAAAAAAAAAAGAAAGAAAGAAAGAAAGAAAACTGTGGTGGGGGGGAACTATTTTTAAAAGCTATAATATATTTAAAAACATTAAAATTAAGAACTGCTCACCAAGACATCATAAAAAGTTGAAAAGATAGGCACAACCTAGGAGAATATATTTGTAAAACATTTAACTGACAAAAGATTAATATCCAGAATAAAAGAACGTCAATGAATTGATAAGAAAAAAGCAAACAACCTAATTAAAAAAAAAAATGAGCAAAACACTTGAATAGGTATTTCACAGGAGAGGAGACAGGAAAGCCATCAAATATATGAAAATATCCTGAATGTCATTACTAGACAAGGCAATGCAAGTTAAAATCACAACGAGATACCATCTCATAACCACCAACGTGATGAAATACCAAGCACAGCAGAAGGATAGAAAGCAATGATCAGGAACTCATGTGCTACAGGTACATAGGTGCAACCACTTTGTAGAACAATTGGGTGTTGCAGAGAATTCAAAATGTTCTAACTTACAATCCAAAAAGTCCACTTCTAAGAGTGGATCTCAAACTTTGCTGTATATCACAGTTACCTGACATGTTTTTTAGAAATCCTGATCCTCAGGCTGTACCCAATTAAAAAAGAATCTCATAAGACCCATACATCATAAGACCCATACATCAGTATTGTTTAAAACATCCAGACAATTCCAAGGTGAGCCAAGCTTTCTAGCCAGCAGCACCCTCTGGGCTGTGGCTTTTGACTGCTCTTCAGTACTGGCTGAAGTGGAGGAGACCCAGAATCAGCAGGACACCCAGTAGGCTGGGAGCCCACTGAACAAAATCCCATTCATGCTTCCCATCCACAACAGCCTAGGTGTAAGAAAGAGATCCTCTCCAACTCGGATATTTACGTCTTGTGCCACACAAACAAGGAAGTCCTCCAGCAGTCCTTTGGTCCAAGACACGGCCAGGTTTTCCTCCCCAAATACCAGTGGGGTACCTCTTCTCAAAGGGTACAAACTGAGAAGTCTCATTTTTGGGTTCTAGGGCTGGGGGCTGGGAGGTCAGACAGGACTACTGGAAGATGTACCATTAGTCAGAGGTCTAAACTGAATGGTTCCAGCCATTTGTAGCAGAAGGTCTCTTTTGCGACATCCATTTAGTAGCAGGGTAACTACTCCAGCCATGCAAGCCTACTCAGCAAATCCGAGCTTCCTCATTATTTTGTAACAGTTGACATAAAAATTTTTGATTGAATTTAAAATTGAGTTGCGTTAGCAAGGTATTTTCAATGTAACACTTGTCAGTGGAAAAAAGGAGCAATTTGATTCATTATAATTTTTGAATTCTTATTAGATGATTTTAAAATTTTTATTACTTACCTTAAGAGCAATGGTTTTCATCAGTGGTGACTATCAAGAATTTAAAGAGATCATCATTTTAAATCTTGACCAGAAATTGCATGTAACCATTTCATGCATAAAGCCTGACTTAAAAAAATCTATATATGTTCAAGGAGGAAAGCTTAAGTTTCTCTTTTTAAAAATATTGGAAGATTCCATGTGGAAATTTCATACGAACTCATTTTTAATACAATTACGTAATATAAAAAAATTCTTTTTGCACCAAGACCCATGGAGATGCCTCCAAACACCCTCCAGTTTACCTCTGTGTGTTGAACAAATGCTGTCATTTTCTATGTCTCTCATGATGGGTCAGGAAGTATGGCCGTAAAAAGAAACTTGTCATGAAACACGTGCAAAAACATTTATGGAAGCCTTGTTTGTAACAGCAAAATACACTAGAAACCACCCCCAAATTCATCACAATGGAATGGATAAATGGTGGTGTGCTTATTCAATGGAGTAGAATGCAGCAGGGGAAACAGTGAACTACAGGGACAGGTTAAACATGGAGGAATCTCAAAAGCTCTTATTAGGCAAAGGAAAAAAGCAAGTCACTGAAGAAAACTACAAAAAGTTCAAAAAATAGGCAAAACAAATGACACATTTTTAAAAGAGGGGATTGATGATATTTTTAGGAGAAAATAAAGTCCCGAAATGTAGCCACTCTAGCAATGCCCCTCACACAATCCCATGTCCACTGTACCTCACCCACTTTGGCCCATGGATCCGCTACCTCTTCAGGCTACATCCAGAAAAATAGATGCTCTGAAGTGTCTCCAACTCACCTGGAGTTCCCTTCCCCAGGTCTAGGGCTCAGCTGAGGGATAAAGAAGATCCCTTCACTGCTCAGGTATCCACTGGGGTCTGAGGTTTTGCGTCCTTGAATATCCTTCTTACCAACAAATCAGATTTGATTTCGTGTACTAGAGGCAAATCAAGCTCTCTCATCATCTTGAATTTTTCCTCACTCTTTAAAAACTCAAAAAAACCTCTTTTTCTGTCAAAAATCTTGGCTCTGGCTCTATTACCAGAAGTGTTCACAACAGTGGCGTCTATTCAGATACTGGACTAATTCTGAGCCCACCATCTCCCACAGCAATGGGCAACTCAATGAGAGGAAGGCTAAGGCAACAATATGTTAGGAAACATCTGCTGTTTCCTTGAAATTTTATCTCACCACAGAATTCATGGCACCACAGGAGCTTAGAGAATGGCTTTACAAATTTAGATAATGCTTTATTTACCTAATCCTTTGGGAAATCTGCAGAGGTATTTTTTTTTTCTCTGTAACAGATGTTCACTACCTGCAACTCCCACGCTGTTTAATTTAACAATGCTTGATGGAAATATTTTTACCACATATTGTATACTTTCCTAATTTATTCAATATATCATCCAGAAGACAATGACTGTATTTGCAAAAGAAGGTCACCTCATTAAGAATATTAATTATTGGCCAGGCAGGGTAGTTCACACCTGTAACGCCAGCACTTTGGGAGGCCGAGGTGGGTGGATCACGAGGTTGAGAGTTCCAGACCATACTGACCAACACAGTGAAACCCTGTGTCTACTAAAAATACAAAAAATTAGCTGATTAGCCGGATGTGCTGGCGCATGCCTGTAGTCCCAGCTACTCAGGAGGCTGAGGCTGGAGAATTGCTTGAACCCAGAATGTGGAGGTTGCAGTGAGTTGAGATCATACCACTGCACCCCAGCATGTCAACAGAGTGAGATTCTGTCTCAAAAAAAAAAAAAGAAAAGAAAAAAAAAGAATATCAATTATTATCTTATGCTACCCGGTAGCTCTGCAGACTATCATGGGTTAGGGAAATGGGCAGGACACCTTAGCTGTCACTCACCCTGGCTGGTCTGTCCTTCTGTGTCCTTCCTTACATCAGCTATAGCTCATGGCTGCTAGCTTGTGGTCAGCAGTAGGTCTTCTGTTTACAACAAAGTGTCCATGCTTCTCCAGGTGTGATCCTTAGGCCAGCAGCACCAGCATCGCCTAGGAACTTTTAGAAATGTAGACTCTTTGACCATCCCCAGACCCACTGCATGTGGATTAACATTCTTGGGCACAGAGTAATTCCTAGTGTAAGGTGAGCTAGGACACTTGTCCCTTGACGTAACTCTGAACTGATGTTGAGGCAAGAACTCAGTGAGGAAAAAAGAAAGTGGTCGGACAAAAAACAGTCTGAGACACAGGTTTTTTTTTTCTTTTTTTATAGATGGGGTCTCACTGTGCTACCCAGGTTAGCGTACAATGGTGAGATCATACCTCACTACAGCCCCCAACTCCTGGGCTCAACTGCTCCTCCCACCTCAGCCTTTCAAGTAGCTACAACTACAGGTATACACCATCGCACCCAGCTAATTTTTTAATTTTTTGTAGAGTTGGAGGTCTCACTATGTTGCCAAGGCTAGTCCCGAACTTCTGGTCTCAAGTAATCTGCCTGCCCCAGCCTCCCAGATTGCTGGGATTACAGGCGTGAACCACCATGCCTGGCCCTGAGACACTTTTATATCTATGAATCTCATCAGCCCTGTTGCTACAGGAAGTCATTACAATCACAATTACAATAATGCACACACACTTTGTCCAGCACAACCCCCAGATTATAGTTTTGTTACTTACTTTTATCCTCTAACCATCCCCTGGTATTTATTCTGAATTAATTTCACTTGAATTACAACTTTCCCTGTGTAAGTAAAATGAGCATTGACTAGAGTGAGAAGGGCAAACAATGATATCTGCTTTGGGCTCCCCTGACCCCTGCACAGAATGTATCACATGTTATGAAGCTAGACTGCCTGGGTTCAAGTCCTGGCTCTGCCTGTGTCACTGAATGACACTGTCCAAGTTATTTCAACTCTCTGTTCCTCAGTTTCCTCATTTGTAATATATAATTGCACCTGCGTCTCAAGGTGAGCTTAAGAATTATATAAATTTATGTATATATGTACATATATATATACACACACACACACACACACACATATATGTAGTGCCTAGAACCAAGGCTGGTAGCATTGCTATGGCAAATGCTCAACAGATCATCACTATATCACTATTACTATATTTTATTAGAAATCATTATTATACTTTTGTTATTATGCTGATTATCTAAACCCAGATAGGAGGCCTTGAACCACTCATATTTCTTTCTTAACTCATTTGTTTTTAGCTGTGAGACCTTGAGTAAATGTATTCACCATCTCTGAGCCTCAGTTTCCTAATCAGTAAAAAGAGGATAAGAATAGTACTTACCTCACAGTTGGCTAAAAGTACAATGAGAAAAGTTTTTGTAAAAGTACCTAGACCTGGTACATATGGGCCCTAAGCAAATGTTAGCTGCCTTCTCTCCTTTACCATGAAAGCAAACAGTCATTTCAACTAAATAAGATGTGTTATTTTACATGTAATTCACATTCAAGATGCCAGTCACATGTATCTTCTATTCACGCTGCAGGGCCCAGCTGAAATGCCCCCGGAAGTGATGTCTCCCCATTCTCCCTGGGGGCCCCACAACTCTATCCTGACTTCTCCTAAAGTACTTGGCTTACTGGGTCATAATGTGTCTTGCATGTGTATCTCCCAACTATGCTGTGCACTCCCTGGGGGCAGGTATCAGATTTTATTTCTATCTATGTCTTTAGTACCCCAGGCAGGGCCTGACAAAGAGCCAATAGTAAATACTTGTTGCATGGGTGGGTGGATGAATTGGTAGGTGTCGGGAACAAGGATGGATGAATGAACACCTAGGGAAGCTCCCTGGCCCTTTTTGCCATGGAAAGATTGAGACCTGGGACAGCTATTTTCTAAAACACAGTTGTGTTGGATGACTTGAACTGCATCTTACTGGGTAAATAGTGCATTACTCCATTACACTGTGAATAACAAACCCTTTCCTCCTAGGTATACATACAGTCAGAAAACACAAACAAGTTCTGAGAATTTAGGTAGCCTCAACTCCGTATCTGAGGAGTGTGTATATATTAGGGTTGTTTGAAGCTTTTGCAAACTCTTTAGGATGGCATCCAAAGACCTCTCTGATCCGGCACCAGCCTTTCTCCCCTGTCTTGCTTCTCCTGTTCCTTCACTACCTCCTGAGAACAGAGCAGTCCATGAACACTTTCCAGATGCCCCCTCATAGTCAATTACCCCTTCTCTGCGTTTCCTCAGAACACTGCACTACTTTTGTCTTTGCAGTATTATTTATCCATTTTATAGCTAAGGAAACTGAGGATTAGAAAGATTAATTTGCCCAAACTCACACAGCTAGCAAGTAGAAGAACCAGGATTTGAACCTAGACTAACTCCAGAGCAAATGCTCTTGAACATTGTGCAAATAAAAGGAATGCTAACTTACTTTTGCAGTTATCTCAACATTACTCTGAAAATAAGTACTGATATGCTAAAGTAGTAAAAAGCATTAAGAAAAGTGATGAGTAATTGCCACAAATCATAACTAATGGTTATTCCATGATTATTACAATCTCTTTTTGAGGTTACTCTCATAGGAGCATGATCTATACAAATACATATATGCACAGACAGATATATAGATATATAGATATGGATAGATATAGATGATATACATATCTACAGATATACATATAGAGATACAGAGAGTGTCAGTTTCAAATTTATATATAATCTATGTTACACCAGGCAGAGAGTAAAGGGTAAAGTTCAAACCAGGGTCAAATGAACAGAAATAATTATGCTTGCATTGGCTCTTCTTCCCACTTACTATTGCAGGACTTACAACTCCCTGCCAAGCCTCCCCGAGTCTGTTAATTTTATGGAATCCCTTGAGATGTCATGGATATAAGACTGTGCTGGCAACAAACGTGTGGCATTGAGCTTCTCTTCACCTGTGTTGTGGGCACCTTGGATAAGGCTTGCTAAGGCCACCTCAGCTGTCACTGATGTGGCAGTGCTATATTTTCCCCAATTTACCATCTGATAGTCCAACTATAAAGCAAGAGAATGCTTGTCTTCTTTTACAGTTCCCTTAGGATGCTAAACTCCAAAGTCATTTTAGATTGCCCCCGTGTCCTTAAGGCGTAGCAAAACCAGTTCCTTTTGTTTCTACCTAGAGATCTAACAACTGGGCAGCTGACCAGTGCCCAGTATGGACCTTGAACCCCATCCTCCAGGGCCCCACCTTCTCCAGCATACACTGTCCTTCCAGTGCTTCAAGAAACAGACTCAAGGTTTGAATTTGACTTTGAAGCCTCCTGGATTTTGGTGTGCCCTGTAAATTGCTTAAGGTAATAACACCACCTTGCACTTCTATAGTTCTCTTCCAAATAAATAGCGCTTCCTTGTACTTTATCTTATTATTATTAGTCACCAGCTATGGAGATAGGCAAGGCTGATATCATTAACTGCCCCCAGTTTGTAGATGAAGAAACACGGACAGGCATTAGGAAATACACGGGGAAAAAAAGAAAAAAAAAAAACATGATACCTAAAGAAAGGCCAGATTCTGTCTTTGTTTAGTATAGGCAGAGAAACCTAAGTAGCCACTCAAATCATGGTTCTCAATTTCAGTTACACAAAAGTCTCTTATCCAGTAGCTTGATTTAGACCAGATGTTCCTTTTCTAAGTTTAGGACAAAATGTGAAGAAATGCTTTCAAACACTGTACTCCTGAGGCCTTTAGAGTGGATACGTGGAAGAAGGCTATGATGACACAAGAGAATGAGATTACTGAGGGAAGTTTCAGGCAATGTTTAAAATGAGGATAGATTTTAACCTCTCCGGAATTGCTTAAGGACTTCCATAGACGGAAATAAATTATATGACTACAGGTGCTCCCCCAGAATCTTGTGATTTGGGGTTTTTGTGTGTCATCTACAATTCTCAGTGTGACCAAAAGGAATCTGGAGAAACATTTTCCCAAGAAGGTTCTGTTCTTAAATGAGGAGTATATAGCTTATTTGATGACTTAACTTTAGGAAATTATCAGTTAAGCAAAATTAAACAGGTTTCGTTTTTTTGTGTGTTTTGTTTCTGCAATATTCCTTTTTTGCCTTCAAGCAATTTGAATTTCTATGAAAAAGAAATAGCATTCTCTATTTCCTTAACTATTTTCCACAACGTTATTTTTCCAAGAGCATTTTATAGGATGGAATTTCACAAAATACATTTGAAAAACTTTGGCCTCAACTCAATGTATAGGTTTTATTGTAGGGGGAAAAAAAAAAAGTATTTGCTTTCAAAAGAAGCAGAAATAGAATACTTGAACAAGAGTTGAGAATCATTCTATCAGGTATTTGAGGTGTTTCAACAATTTTCTTGAAAATTTTATTGTGTAACAAAATGCAAAATCTCTTCTTCACCCCATAAGGAAAGGAAAGAAAGAGATGAGTATAAGTGAGCCAATGGATTCCCAGAAGGCCACCTGGAGTTCATGAAAAAGATTAGAGACCCAGAACAGAAAGCAAAGGATGTGAAGAGAGCTGCACTGAACCGTAAAGGTGATGGGTTTCATCCAGGGTGGCCTCAGTTTCCAAAATCCCTAATTTCTCTAGTCTGGCCTTTTTACCCATGGTCTTCCAAGACACACCTCTGTCCTCAGTCATGCTTCCTTTTGGCTCTGTCAAGGACTAAAGCATATCCTCTCCTAGACAAAACCTTGTGAAGAAGTGGCAGAGAATCTGCCCTTGGGTTTGCTGCAGCAGACCACGCAGGAGTTCAATTAGTCCTGATGTTCAAGCTCAAATTCCAACTCTTAGCCTTCATGGCTGCCTGTTAGGACAGCCTGAATTGACTAAAGCCATAAAGATCCAAGCAAGTTCACTAAACAATTAGAAGAAAACTTAAAGCAGTAAAACTCCCCATAAGCTTCCTTACAGAAATATATTTCTGGGACACCGTTTGCCCCATCAGTTGTTCCTCACTCCACTGGCTTCTACGTTTCCAGAAGCTTCTCTTCCAGCTGCCTTTCAGCATCCCGTAGAATGATGACTATCAACAGGAGAGACACTGCCTAACATCAACCACAGAAAGGCTCCCCAAGGGGCTAAGGAACACAGGCAGAGAACTGTATTTTCTTGATGTCTCTGCTCCTATGCAAAGAGAGGCTGTTGGAGAGAGGATTCACCCCTCCTAACAAAATTGCCATAACATCATTGTAAATGACTTCCCAATGGCTACTGCTCAATGCACAGCACCCGCCGCCACCTGACACAGCCCAAATCCTAACACTTGGCAGCAGTCGTTTGTCTTACATGTATTATCTTATTTTCACAAGAAACTGGAGCTGCCAAAAGGCCCTGTGAAGAAACACAGCCTGGCAGATGCCACGACAGTCCCAGAGTACAAGGCCCTGGAAAGGGGACTGGCAAGCTGACACGCCTCCCCACATCCCAGCAGGCAGGAAGAAGGCGACAGACACAAACTGAGCTGCATGTTAATGTCTCCAAAGTTCAGAGAACAGAACATAGGAGACACAGAAGGAGAAATTAATATGAAAGAGTTTCAAAGTGAAGCAAAACATTTGTCATTACTTCAGCCACTGAGTAGATTTTCAGATTATTTAAAAGCAAAGGCAGCCTTATAAACAAAGTACAATTAAATAAAATACATTTTTAACTGGAAAGAACAATCCAGGGATATTTTAAATGCTTCATATAATGGAAATATTTATTTTTAAATAGGAGGAAGGAAAATGGTTCGCTGGAGTCTTTTGAATGAAGGACCAGGAAAACATATTTTCACAGTAAGTGGTAGCATCTTGCCCATGGACCCACCAGTCTCCACGGGTCCTTCAGGGAGCAGGTGAAATCACCCCAGGCCCAGTGCCACTCTTTGGTTATGTCCTCTAAGCTGCCACCTTGCCAAAAGGAGTTGTTCAAAATGCAGGACTCTTCACGTCCTCCCCTTACTTAAATGTAACAGTGGCTCCTTTCTTGCCCTCGAAGTACAATCTAAAATCATCAGCATGGCCTTCCAGTCCCTCCATGACTGCCTGCTGCCTGTCCCTCTGTCCTCAGACATCACTCACATGCTCCCTATTCCACTACTCACTCTGAGGCTTTCTTCATCCCCCAACCTTACGCATGCTGGTTTTACTTCTCCTCTACTGAGTCAATTATGAGCCATTCTTTAAGATCCCGGCCACATTTATTCTTCTCAGTGCTTCCCTCTATCTCTAGGCAGCATTCCTTTCTCCCTTGCCTACACCCCAGAAAAGTCTGCATCCCTCTGTCACCAGGTTGTTATTTGGTATTGTGATGAGTTGTTAGAATGTTGGGGTCATGTTGAGATGGTAGGCTCAGGAGGCAGGTACTTTTCTTATTTCTCTTTGAATCTCTTTGATACCCTCTAAGCCAACATACCATCTGTTGGTCTAGAAAGATCTTTTTCTATTAAAATATGGAGAAACAAACAAATTAAAAACATGAGGTGATTCATAAAATATCTTGATGCTTATGGAAAAGGTAATGCTTTCTGAAAACTTAGATCATATTTCTAAAAATGGCTTTCAACAACAAAAGAAGGAAGGAAGGAAGGAGAAGGAAGAGAAGTAAGGAGGAAGAATGGAAGGAGAGGGAAGGAAGGAGAGGGAAGATAAGGAAGGAGGGAAGGAGAATGAAAAGCGGGGGAAGGAGGAAGAAAGGAAAAGAAAAAGGAAGAAAGAAAAAATTTAGCATATATTGACTTGATGTCTTCAAAATGACATGGAGGGTATGACCTTAAAAAAACAGGACCAGAGAACCATAAAGACAGAAGAGGTCAAGATGAAAGAAGAGATGTAATAGGAACTTCTGGAACTGAAAAAAAAGGTAAAGAATTACAAAAGCGAAGAGCAAAATCACGACTGAATTAGGGCAACAAAATGTGATTTCTCATCATTCAGCCATACTTTCCATCCAGCACATCAGGTCCTGGCTTCTTCTTCCTACCCCATCTCTGCTACAGGAGTCCCACCAGGTCTCCTTAGTGCTCCCGAGTACGACACCTACGATTTCCAATCCCTACAGTCTAGAAGAATCTCAGCTGAGGGACTGGGCAACAAGAAGGGCACATAATCATCTTTCTTAGGCAGGTAACCTGTTGGATCTTGGTGACTGGATGCCAAAAAGCTGAAGAAAGTAAGCCGTCAAAGAGAAAAGAAAACTAGAAAATAACAAAAACAGTAAAAATAAAAATAAAGGCAAGAATTTATTTTCCTCATAAAATATACATTTTTCTTGTTTAAAGATTAAAAAAATACATGCTACGACAAACATTAGAAAATTTGGAAAATATTCTATAACCAATATGAAAATGATGTAGAAAAGTATCCCCAACTTATCACTGCTGAAATTATCACCTATATATTTGAAATAACTTTCCATGCTAATACATTAAAAATTACGTATCTACCATACACTCATACACATACCCTACATCAATTTAAGTCCCTGTTGCACGCGTTCTTTGAGAAATAAATCTAGATTCTCTAAGAGAGCATCCTGAAATGATAAAGATGTATTACTTTCTCAGACTACAGACCATTGTTATCACCAGTGAGAGTCTGCCTGTCACTCCAGGGCCCCTTCCAGCTTGTGATACTAGGCATTTGGAGGCAGTATCTTCAACATATCTTCCAAGTTATCATGGAAAAGGGAAGAAGAACAGAGGTCAACATGTGCTTCTGTAAGCCAGGCCTCCAAGAGACTGTATCACTTTTGCTCATATTCCATTGACTCTATGTCAGAGGGTCCTACATAATTGAAAAGGGGTTAGGATATAAAACTTAGTTTTGTACCCAAAATAACAGGAAACATACAGGTATTAGTAAGCACTAACAATCTTTGAGATGTGTGGTAGTTTTAAAATATGTCCACAAAATCTCTGGTGGAATCTAATTCCCCTTCCCCTGAGTGTGGGCTCGAGGTTCTAACATGACTCAGTATGAAAGAAGAGAGTACGCTGAAAGTGACACTGTGTAACTTCTGAGAATTGGTCAGGAAAGGTATTGCAGTTTCCGCTTTGCTCACTCTCCTTCTTTCTTGAAACACTAAAGGAATGCCAGCAGCTGTGCCATGAAGATACTCAAACAGCCCTATAGAGAAGTTGAGTGTGATGTGGAATTTAAGACCTCTACAGGCCGGGCATGGTGGGGCTCACACCTGTAATCCCAGCATTTGGGAGGCTGAGGTGGGTGGATCACGAAGTCAGGAGTTCAAGACCATCCTGACCACATGGTGAAACCTCATCTCTACTAAAAGAAAATACAAAAATTAGCTGCGTGTGGCGGCACACACCTATAATCCCAGCTACTTGGGAGGCTGAGGCAGGGGATTTGCTTGAACTCAGAAGGCAGAAGTTGCAGTGAGCGGAGATAGTGCCACTGCACTTCAGCCTGGGTGACAGAGTGAAACTCCATCTCAAAAAGAAAAAAAAAAACCCTCTGCCAAGTCAGTAACAGTGAGACAAACTGCCAACAGCCATGTAAAAGGGCTAGCTTGAAAATGTATCTTCCAGCCCCAGTTGAACCTTCAGATGACCACAGCCCCATCAGATGACCATAGCCCCAGTCAACATCATGACTGCAACCTCATGAGTGATCCAAGCCAGAAACATCCAGCCAAGCTACTCTTGGATTCTGATGTACGAAACTGTGTAAAATAATATATATGTATTGTTTTAAGCCATTAGGTTTTGGGATAATTTGTTATGCAGTAATAGATAATTAATGCAACAGAACACAAACAGCATAAGACTAGGTAAATATCACCTTATTGCTAACTGGGGCTTTGGGACCAGATCCCAATGTGAAAACCATAATGGAGTCTCTGTAACTGTCTTGCTTAAACTCAGTAGCCATGGGATTTAGAGACAAAGTCAGCAGAGGCACTTACTTACACATTTCCTTTACACCCAGACCCATATCCTAGCCTTCTATTACTGGTTTTCAAATGGCCAGGCAAGACCAGGCTAAAGAAAAGCAGACCTAGGAAAAGCAGGGAAGAAAAGGGGAATCTGACTCTGACCAACAAGCCACTGGAGGTAGCAGGAGGGCAAAAAGGAAAGCTTGCAGGGGAGGCAGCTTCTCACTCCTTTTAAGAAAGAAGTTCTAGGAGAAAGGAAAGAAAATTTGCAGAGAGAGAAAAGCAAAAAGAAAAACTTTCCATTCTGACCTAGAATCCAAGCCTCCTCCCCTTGTTTCTCAAAATTCTCCACCTGCAAGTGACTGGACTCATTAAATATCTGTGTACTCAGATCCATTCCCATTAGACTTCCTCTGACCTGGATGGGGTAGGTTAATGCAAAGCAGCATTATTCTCCCTGTGCTTCTTCCCTGGAGGCTAAATGGTGTTATTTCCTGGTGTCCTATGGCTATCTTTCTCTACTTTCTGATAAAAAAAGGCTCTAGCAGCCTGCTTTAATTCTCATTTCTAATAATAGCCTATATTCTCAAGTTCATTTTCACTTAATATCATACTCTACTCAAGCATGATACAGAATTACTCAAACAACCAACAGTGTTTCCAAATTGAGACCCTGCTAAGCTGGCTTTAACGGACAGGATATTTAGTACATTAATTGTTTATACACAGAGACTAACATTAATTGTGTGAGTTCATCAAAGTCTGAAGTTCTTAAATGATTTGTTTTCTTAATAAATTAAAACTCTCTTTTTATTGAATTCTTACTAATTATTTTCATCTCAACAGATAGCAAATATTATGCTCTGGGTGAATTATCAACAAATCCTGAATTCATGTAGCTGAAATTAAAGAAATATTTCACCAGTAATAGCTATTTGGCTATTGTCCAGTAGTCATTTACATTTATTCCTTGATTAAAAGACTAACTTGCCTGGTGGGCCATTCCTACATGGATGAATAGATAGATAGATAGATAGATAGATAGATAGATAGATAGATAGATAGATAGATAGATAGACAGACAGACAGACAGACAGACAGACAGACAGACAGATAGATAGATAGATAGATAGATAGACAGATTAAGTTAGGGAGGGTGAGAGAGAGAGAGAGGAGGAGAGCAATTTGGGTGTGTAGAAACAAAAAGGCCTGAAACACATAAGACAAAAAGTCATTACTGCTTGGCAGAAAACACAACACATTAGGATTTGAGACCTGGTTCTATGCCCTGCTGACATTTATAACTTTTTTGCCCCAAGGAAGTAGCTGGAATCATTTTCCATGTCTGTTTCCAAGTCTGTAGTAGGGAACACCACCACCCCTGCTCTGCCAGTAGTGTTGAAATACTTAAATGTAGGTGTCTTAGTCATTTCAGGTAGCTAAAATAGAATATTATAGACTGGGTGACTTCAATGACAAACATTCATTTCTCACAGTTCTGAAGACTGGGAAATCTAAGCTCAAGGTGCCAGCAAATCCAGGTCTGGTGAGGGTCTTCTTCCTGGTTTGCAGATGACTACCTTCTTACTGTATCTTCATATGGCAAAGACAGAGAGAGAGATAGAGAGGAGAGAAAGGAAGCAAGCTTTCTCATGCCTTTTCTTATAGATAGATAGATAGATAGATAGATCCCATCACAAGAGCTCCACCTTTATAACCCAATTGCCTCTCAAAGCATCCTATTTCCAAATACTGTCACACTGGGGATTAGAGTTTCAATATATGAATTGTGAGGAGAGGATACAATAGCATTAAATCTGTATTAGTTAAGGAACGAATAGGAGGAGGGAGGGAGGGAGGGAGAGAGGGGGAGGGAGGGAGGGAGAGAGGGAGAGGGGGAGAGAGAGAGAGAGAGAAGAAAGAATTGGCTCACACAATTGTGGAGACTGAAAATTCCCACCATCTGCAAGCTGGAGACCCAAGAAAGCCAGTAATGTAGTTGACTATGAGTGTAAAGGCTGAGAACCAAGAGAGCTGATGGTGTAAGTCTAAGTCTCAGAGGAGTAGGAGACTGATGTCCCAGCTCAAGTGGTCAGACAGCAGGGGCAAAATCTCTCTTCCTTGGCCCTTAGTTCTATTCAGGCCCTCAACAGATTGGATGATGCCCACCACATGGGCCATCTGCTTTACTTAGTCCAGCAATTCAAATGCTGATCTCAGCCAGAAACACACTCACAGACACACCCAGAAATCACATTTAGCCAAACATCTGGTCACCCCAATGATCCATTCAATTTGACCCCCTGGATCCAGTCAAGTTGACACAATAAAATTAACCATCATGGTAGGTGACAGAGTTCTGAGAGAACAATGAAGAGTGTAAGAAATCATGAAGATGGAGAGAAAGTGCTTCACGTGGCTATCACCTTCCATTCCTACCCCTTTACTTCCAAAATTACCTATGTTGCTCTGATGACAGTAGAGAAGGCTTCTCATGGCAATTCCAGGGTGTTTCATTCCCTTGAAGCCTCTCTGTCAGACACTGTGGGGAAACTGTGTGGAAGATGAGCCAGGGGAATATTTGCATCAACTATTTTTTTATATCTATTATATGCCAGACATTTCATCCTTGCCTACTTCAAACCTATACTTCCAGAATGAACCCAAGCTCCCACTGAAATAAAGATAAACTATAAAAGTGACTTTCTTATCTCTGAGGACACAACAGCCAAGACCCAAACTGTGATTGGATATCCTACCATGCTTGGCCCCAGACTAAAAGCACCAGTGGAATAAAACCATTCACTCCTCTTTCCCCCTCTCTCCTAGGATGTTGGCCTGATCTTTGCCCTCACTTTACAACTAAGAATTTTAATCATGGCACCCCAAGGCCTTACTCAAAGCCACTGAATTCTCATCATTTTACAAAGCCCACCCTGAACTGCTGAGACTAACACACAGTTATATTTTCACCTAGGATGCCCCTACTCCTACCTCCCCTAACACATGACCGTCAAACAGAGCATGTTTCCTGCCCATATTTCCCATCACATATTCTGCTCACCTATGACATGGCATTTTGGTCAAAGCATCATTGAATGAATCAGAAGCTATGAGAGAGTTTCCACTTCACAAATAGTTTTCAGTGTGGGTGGCACTTTACCTTAGTGGATTTGTCAACTGCTTTTTCAGGCTCAGGAATCATGGCAACCTGTGCAGCACAGAACTCAAGAAAAAGTAGCCAAGAAACCCATTAATGTGACCAAAAAAAAAAAAACTTCAAATGTGTTTGTGCAGACAGAGGGTAAGGCAGATAGATATCTAACACTAATAAAGTGATTTATAGGCACCTGGGCATCCTTAGAGTCTAAGGCCCCAGAAATACTTGTATTGTCGTTGCAACTGTTTGTATTGACAAAATTAGTTTTTCATTTGCCAACAAAAAATGTTCAAAGATGAGCTATAACTTATATTAATTCGGTCTGGATTTATGGGGAGCTGGGGAAGAATTTCAGGAACATGTGGGTTTCTGTAACCTCTACATAGCTGATGAACATGCTAGTCACTTTAAGATCCTTTCCCACAGGGCCAGAAAGACCTATGCTCTCCAGCTTAGGTCTTCAGTCTCATCAGGAGAACCTTCTAGCCAGTTATGGCCACTGTATACTGTATGTCTTCACTCAATGCCTTCCCTAGCAGTCACCAGAGATATGTTTATTAGAAGCTTCCCCAAAACTAGGCAGCTTGTAATAGATTCAGGGAGCCTGGCTTCTGCCAATGTCTGTCATGAGTTTATAAATCTTTATTGCCATTATCACTACTGTCACCATCGACAATAGATTAGGAAAAACCAGATCTGTTATCACACCAAATGGTGGACCCAAATAGTTTTGAGAGCCCTAGGAGGGTGAGTATGTCATATTTTAAGGTCAGAAGGAGAGTGAGGCTTTGGTCATTTTCTCATCCTAAGTAAGAACAAGTGCTGGGCTGTGGCCCAGATTAATAACGCTTACCTATAGTCAAAGACATGGCTTTGTGTCCTTGCAACTTTCTCCACCTCTATCCCTCTCTTCAAAACTGTGTGATGCGAATGTTGTTGATGTCTGTAGCAGACACCATGATGTACAAGGGGTCTTCAAAAGTTCGTTGGAAAAACATCTTATGAAAAAACTATGCATGGATTTCAAAATGTTTTGCACCAAAATAAATTCATACTAACTTGTTATAAGATGTCTAAACAGGATATAGTTTGAGGCACTAAGAGCAAGACATCAGTTTGAAAAGAGTCCCATTGGAACGCCATGCATTCTGCTAAAATTGAAGTAAGAAAAAACATCAAGTTTATGATGAACATTGGGTGGAAGAATAGTGAAATCACTGACAACTTCTGAAAAGTTTATGAAGGCAATGTCCCAAGGAAATCATAAGTTTACAAATGAGTAACTTATTTTAAGAAGGGACAAGACAATGTCAAAGGTGAAGCTTGCAAAAGCAGATCATCCACATCAATTTCAAGGAAAAAATTAATCTTGTTCGTGCCATGATTGAAGAGATCCAATGATTAATAGAAGAAACAATAGCCAACACCATAAACATCTCTGTTGGTTCAGCTTACACAATTCTGACTGGAATATTAAAGCTTAGCAAACTTTCCACTCAATGTGCCCAGATCAGCTACAGATGAGAATAGGACTTTTAATAGAAATTTTAGGCAAGTGAGATCAAGATCCTGAAGCATTTCTTCAAAGAATTGTAACAGGTGATGAAACATGGCATTACCAGTACAATTCTAAAGACAAAGCACAATCAAAGCAATGGCTACCAAGAAGGGGAAGTGGACCAGTCAAAGCAGAAGCAGACTGGTCAAGAGCAGAGGTTATGGCAATAAATTTTTTAAGACACTCAAGGCATTTTGCTTGTTGACTTTCTGGAAGGCCAAAGAATGACAACATCTGCTTATCATGAGAGTGTTTTGAGAAAGTTGGCCAAAGCTGTAGCAGAAAAACACCTGGGAAAGCTCTACCAGGAAGTCCTTCTCTACCACATCAATGCTCCTGGTTCATTCCTTTCGTCATCTAAGGAAAATTTTGCCAAGGTTTTGATGGAAAATCATTAAGCATCCATCTTACACTCCTGATTTTGCTCCTTCTGACTTCTTTTTGTCTCCTAATCTTAAGTAATCTTTACAGGGCACCCACTTTTCTTCAGTTAATGATGTAACAAAGCCTACACTGACATGGCTAAACTCCCAGAACCCTCAGTTCTTTAGGGGTGGCTTCTGCCCATTGCTGCCATGACTGGTATCATCACTTACAAAAGTGTATTGAGCTGGATAAAGCTTATGTTGAGAAATAAAGTTTATATTTTGATTTTTATCTTCTAATTTTATTTTTTTACACGCATTTTGAAGTCCCCTTCTACTCCCCAGATCTCCGTTCAGGAATGAAGGACTCACTTACCTGATTGTCCAGTGGGCTACTGATCAGTGGCCCTCAGCTCTCAGTCCTCTTAGTGAATTGCCTTGGCTGAAGGTATTGTCTCGCCTAGGGCAACCTTTATCCAGTGACTGGCTCACATGGAGAAATAAGGACCTTTTTCCTCCATTTCAACTGAGGACCCCTCTGAAGAGCCATCTCTGCTTCAAATATCCCTGTGGGGTAAGCTAGGGCCCTCCTTGAGGCTGCATTGCTGCCAAATAAACTTCTCCCTCTGCCCACTCCTGCCTCTTTCCCTTCCCCCAACAGGTGTAGATCCCAAGAACACGCCTAAAATACTTCCTGCCTACAAATCTCCTTCCTAGAGTCTGCTTCCATCCTGCAGCAATGTCCCACCCCACAGCCCCTAAGCCCTGCTCTGAGTTCCCTTACAGCTGCAATGGACAGTCTGTAGCATGCTGACGACTTCCAATCTCAAGTACCTGCTGCTCAAGGCTTCTCTCCCTGGGATTTTCTCAGTAGTTCAGGTTGTGGGTAGGTATGACCCAGGGAGGATGGGAGTTTGTGGATAAGCGCCCCAGCCTCTCTGTGCTTGGGTGGGGCAGTTCTGAGGCATATTCCACACAGCTTCCCAGGGAGCTCCTAGAGGGACAGTTCACAGGTACCCTCACAACCATGCACCTTTTGTTGGCTTCTCTCCTCTGTCTCATTTCTCCACTCCCTGCTTGTGCTGCCTGAATCACCTCCCACTAAGCCACCAGCACCCAAGTTCATGCCTCAGGTACTGCCTCTGGGTGACCTGAAAGAAACTAAGACATCCTTATTTCTCTTTGTCTTTATAATTGTGCTGGAAACTCACCTTCCTGGGGTGGGATCCCAGAGCGCATTTGCTGGAAGGAAGCCATGAATCAGGTGAGTAACAGCGTCCAAGAGATCAACCTTGTAAGAACGCCAAGGAAACATACAGGTTCAGCCCCAGTGACGCTTGGCCAACTACTATGTATGTTATGATAAAACATTAAAAGTGGATAGACCTAAAATGCCACTCCGGCTCCATTTTCGTGCACAGGAAATCCCCAGGGGCCATGAGGTGTGGGCATTCCAGGGGCTGAATGACAACAATGACTGCCTCCTACTGAGCAGCACCTTGGCCACATGTTGGGAGAAACAAGGGGCTGATCTCACTCCTCCTTCCAGGCTAGTGAAACCATCTCCATTCTCACAAGATTGGAAACTGAGGCTCCAAAGGGTAAGATGCTTTCCTAGTCTGGCAGCCAACCAGCCCAAAGCCAGAATTCAAATCCAGACCAGATCACTTCCAAACCCCAAACCCTTGACCAGGCAGCAGGAGGCCTCGGAAGCACGTACATGCCCACAGATGCTAACTCTGGGTGGTGTGGGGTCTGTGGTGTGAGGATGAACAACAAAGTGGGCTTTGTGCACTGCAAGGGACAGGAATAAGAGGCGACGCGAGGGAAAGGTTAGCAGATACCCAAAGGCTCTAACAGCAGAAAATAGGTTGAGGAGGATAGAGAATGAGAGAAGAGATAAAAGAACCACATCATCATCAAGGTTAGCAGCAGCCCTTGAGGAATGTGCTTGATGCCGCTGTATACAGGCTGGACCTGAGCTGTCCTGAGGGGGGGTGTGGATTCAGTACTGTGCCATCTGCCTGTCACTGCTCAGTATTTATTGAGTGATCTTGCGCTAGAGACAAGGAAGTAAACACAAAAGGCAAAGGCCCTGCCCCCAGAAAGCACGTGTACAAGTCGGGGGAAACTGGCAATAAATGCACTTACGTAGTATAAATGTCTGAGAGTAATGACAGCTATAAAAATATGACAACAGGGCTGCATTGGTAGAGAGCAGGGTGAGGGCCACCTTAGGTTCAGCAGTGGGGAAGGCTTCTCAGGAAGGTCACATTCCAAGAGCGAAAGGAGTGAGAGTCAAAGCATTTCAGCAGAGGGAATAGCCAGGACAAAGGTTTCTTGTGCAAGGCTCTCGGGAGCAGCAAACAGGCTGGCATCTAGGCACAGGGTAAGTTGGGGGAGAGCTGTGACAAATGATGTCCATCTCTGTCCCTTGAATGAAGACTTTTTTTTTTTTAACCCAAAAGTATCCAAGTCTGGAAAAACTTAAAGCTCTCCCCAAGTTTTGCAAATTCTTGTGGATCTAGCATTCCCTGTGTCCTGTGGCTTTCAGCCTCTTTGTCCTCCTTTGCTGTACTGGTACCACCTGGTGACAACCAAGAATCCACTTACCATAGCTTTCTACAAGGAACTAACCACAACTAGCAGTGTACAGTTATCATATTATCGTATTTATCACAATTGGGAGGTATGTGTGGAAAGAGGAATGGTGTCCAGCCCACAGCACTCTGCCTTCTCCCTCACCCTTTCTCCTCCTCTCTCCTTCTCTTCCTCTCTTCCTCAACCTCTTTCCCACACCCCTACCATGACAGTTCTCCTTCCATTACATATTCCTATGTCCTTCCTTTCTCTGACCCTGGAAACTACTTTTGACTTAAGTAGAAGTCTTCAAAGGCAGAGCTCCCTAAGAAGGATTCTAGAACAACTACTAAGTTAATAAAATGTTCTCTATCTCATGACTCCTGCCTGGGCAGGTACATGGGTAACAGCCCTGAGGCCACAGGACTTGGACAGGAAGAACGTCAACTCCCAACCTTCAGGATCAGCTTGCACACAAACCCGCACAAATATGTGCACATGTCTTCTAAAGAAAAAATTACATGGCCAAGTGCAGTAGCTCATACCTGTAATCCCAGCACTTTGGGAGGCCAAGGCGGGCAGATCACCTGAGGTCAGGAGTTTGAGACCAACCTAGCCAACATGGCAAAAACCCGTCTCCACCAAAAATACAAAAATTAGACAGGCGTGCTGGTGGGGGCCTGTAATCCCAGCTACTCGGGAGGCTGAATCGCTTGAACTGGGGAGGCAAAGATTGCAGTGAGCCAAGATGATGCCACTGCACTCTAGCCTTGGCAACAGAGTGAGACTGTCTTAAAAAGAAAGAAAAGAAAGAAAGAGAAAGAGAGAAAGAGAGAAAGAGAGAAAGAAAAGAAAGAAAGAAAGAAAGAAAGAAAGAAAGAAAGAAAGAAAGAAAGAAAGAAAGAAAGAAAGAAAGAAAGAAAGAAAGAGAAAGAAAGGAAGAAAAGTAAAGAAAAAATTACGTCAGCCACAAATGGAGAGGACCCAAGCACTGTGAAGCCTGTAGATTTCTGTCAGGTTTCCTAGGGAATGGTCTATGTTGCAGAGGTGTGGTGGTGTCCTTGGAACACCGACAGGCATTTAACAGAGCAGGTTCAGCCTGTCTGACCAATAAATACACACATTACTTTAATGCTGGACCTGAGGAGGGTATGTGTTTGGTGGGATGTTTCATTTTTATTTTATTTCTATTGTGTAACCTAGATTTAGTTGTAAGATAGGCCCCAGATAATCATAAACATTCAGTAGCCTATGATATTTTTGCAACAACGTTTGTTTTCCTTTTCTCTATCCCATCACCCTTTTACTTTGGAGGTGCAGTCATAATTATAATAACTACAATCTGTTGCATCCCTGATATACGCCAAGACATTTTCCCTAATCTTTATAAGAACAAAACAGTTAATACTATCATCAATTAACAGATGAGGAAACCGAGACTGAGAGAAGTTGCTTAAGGCCATGTAACTAAAACAGGAACACGCCTGAATCCCTCTGAATTGAATTCCCATGGCCTGTCAAAGAGGAAGTCTTTGTCCTTTCTTGAGTCCCAGACTCTCTGCAGCTTTTGCAAAAACAACCATAGGACAGTTCTTCCATTGAACTTGTTCCTTGGTAAAACCAGGGTGATTAGGTCACCAGTGTGTGCTGAGTGCCTGCCGTGTGAGCCTCAATCCCAGGGTGAGCAGGTCACTAGTATGTGCTGAGGGTCTGTCATGTGAGTTTCAGTCCCTAGAAGGAGCGGGCTGCAGCAGAACGGTGGGGGCCAAGAACTAACAGATTGGGTTCCACTCCTCCAAAGCTTCATGTCTAATGAGCTTTTAATGATGACTCCTTGTGACTTTTTTAAGCTGGGAGAAGAATCCAGGAGCAGGAAAGACAATTTTCACCCCTCACACTTCCTTACACCCTCCTCACCCCATCCTCTGGAGCTTACACAGAGGGCTAGTTGAATATTGCTCTGTCCCAAATCTTCCTCATTGGAAGATCTTCCTCCTAAATTTCTCCATCCCCCACCCCCCGCTGTCTCTCACCACAAGTCAATCCAATATTGGAACTTTGTATTAAGAAAAGACATCAACAATAACAGTAGCATTCAATTACTGAGCCTTTGTGAGGCTCCAATAAGATAAAGTGTGTGAAAGAGCTTTGTAAACTCTAAATCACTAGAAAAGCACCATGAGCAATTGTTGTGTGAAGCCCCAGTCAAGGACATCTGTGTTGCTGTTTCAGAATCCTCGCTGGGTGTGGGCCTCACTTATAACTATTATCATTCCCAGCAGCAGCAGCAGCAGCATGAAATATTTGCTGAACTCTTTATGTAGTGCCAATCTCTATGCCTAGCACTCTCAAATCTAATGCTACCTCATTTAAGCAACCCCATGGAGCAGGTATTATCATCTCCATTTTACAGAAGAGGATGTTAGGGATTTTGTCTTTAAATAAGTGGCTTTAGACGAAGGTCAGGTATATTGCTTGCTAGAGTTGGGTATTTGGAATGCTGTGTCAAGTAACTCTTTCTTGGTTTAACGATGCCCTTCAATGAGTTAGAAGAATAAGTAAGGAGAGGTGTCCTTTGGGAAGCCACCAAATGTTTAATAGGGGCCCTTTGACTAAGTTCCCAAACCCTGGAGTCATTGATACAATCCCTAAATTCCCCTCATCATCAGGGGCAAGAGAAGTTCCTAAACAGGTTACTCTGAAAGGTCACTGACAGCCAATTCAGGTTCTGGAGGGAAAAAGAACCAGGCTGTGATTTCTGAGGGTATCAGGCCCAGGCTGGGGGCTCCAAGGCAAAAGCATCTTAAGTCACCCCTGGTGCATCAGGCTCTGTTTGGTCCCTCCCCAGGGCCTAACACACTTCTACTCTCTCCCTGTTCTCTGCCCTCACTCCTTTCTCCATCCCCCCGTCTCTAACCACAAGTCAATCCAATATTGGAACTCTGTATTAAGAAAAGACATTAACAATAACAGCAGCATTCAATTACTGATTTTCATGGATTTGGTTGTCAAATCCCCACACGTACCCATGAAGCACTGTTATTATATCCACCTTCCAGATGAGAAAACTACAACATTTGGAGGAGACTTTGATAAGCAGATGGTGAAAGACAAGAGCTGGGGTGGGAACCCAACCAGTGGAATACTGCTGCTTTACAGACTATTTCAGTGAATTTTAAAAAGATCATTGTATTCTGGAAAAGCCTAAGCATCTAGGAAATTCACAGCTGAAAATGTGGCCATCGACGTGGCCAGAAAGTCAAGTCATTGTTCAACCTAGATTGGATTACGAAGGGAACCAGTGGCAAGTCCTCACCCAAATAAAAATAAAAGTAAAAAAAAAAAATAAGTAAAAACAAGAATTAGGGATGGAACCGAAAGCCAGAGCCCCAACATGTAAGTCCAGACCCGCTTTGACACTGTAACGAGAGCCACTGTGTATGATGTGAGCATCTACTGCAGGGAACTGAGCTAGGTCTTTAGACCATCTCCTCCATGGAGGCTTCCAACACCCCTGAGAGGGAGGAGCTTGCTAGAGGCCAGTGAGAGGGCAAACTGGGTTCTAAGAGTTTTTCTGCAGGAAGCCAGATCTTGAGTTCTGAGCCACTTGCTGTGTGATTAAGAAGTCTGAGATAGAAAGTAGTTTGCAGCTGTTTAGGGGCCATGCTGATGGAGCTAAGGTTGGGAGCTCAGAATCAGGCTAAGCAAGCTAAGGATATAGGCTCCAGTCCGGAGGTGGGCCACTCACTTGCAGAGCATAAAAAAGAGAGCATCACTTTGCCAGCTTTATAAGGACCCATGCAAACAGACCTCCATCCTCAGGAAGACCAGTCCAGGTGGACATCTGACCAAAACCAACTAAAGACACCTCTTGACTTATATAACAAGGTAGTTCACACTATAATTATATAAATTACCTAGTCTTAGTAAACCAGAGTGGAAATATAAGAGTTATGCTTATAAATCTAATTTTAAATAAAAATGTTCTCTATAACTTGACTTTGATTCCTGTGAGCCAGTTTATTGTCATCTAAATGGATAAGAGTTGACTGCATTCTGAGAAATAAAACCTTGAATATTTTAACACAAGTTTTTTGCTCTAATGGTTTATTCAGCCACTAAGCATTTATTAAGTCACTACAACTCAATCGTAAATGTCATAAGAAAGCATAATATTAAGTGGGTATAAAACTGTTAAATAAACAGCAAAATAAAATCTTGTAGAAGCAGCAGATGGACTCTCTTAAGCCTAGCTGTTGTGTGGGAGGGGTATCTTGACAGTCTAGTGTGGTAAGCAACCCCAGTCAGGGTCCTTCAGAGACCAAGGCAGGGAAGTGACTCTTCCAAACAAGAACTTTTTCTCTTCCCACCAAAGTCTGTTAAAACTACCGAACTCCCCCAGTACTGCCAGAACCGATAGTGAGAAGGTCACTATGTTTGCTGTTTATTTAAACAGCTGGTAGATTTACAGAATGAGAAGGTCTCTCCAGCAATTGCACAGACTTGCCAAGAGCAAACAGGAACATTGGCAGCTAGAGCGTTAGAAATGCAGCAGATGATGACTCTGTGACTTTAAATGTGAACTCATAGCCCCCTCAGGGAAGGCAACTAAAGTAATCAGTCCAGATGCCAGGAGACCCCCATGAAGGGTTCTGTTGTGAGTGGGACCTAGAGATGAACCAGGTGGCGGCGGTAGATTCCATGAGCATTTCCCAGTACTCCACTAGGCTGGCGAGAAGGTAGCTGCTCAACGGTCCTGGCAGTACACCAACATTAACTGGCTTTCTTTTTGTTGCTTGGTTGTTGGCTATACCTGTGCTTAGTAGAAGGAATACAGTGTGGTTTCCGTTTGTCTCAACTAATCCTTTTGCTGGTTCTACCAATCACAGTTTAGAAGACCCTTAGGCACCTTTCAAGAAGCTTTACCTAAATGGAGTAGACCTAAGGGACAATTATTGTCCTAATCCCAGGGTCGCAAGGGGTAAACAGCTACCTTTACGTTGTAAGATTTCAGGCAAAGGGTGGGATAATGGCAGATACCTGGGGCTCAAGATCTTGGAGGTCAGGCATACTAAAGTTAACTGATAGGTGATCACTTCATGCATGAGATGAACAGTAAGCAAGGGCCATATTCCTAATCCCTGGAAAATGTCTTAATGTTTTAAAAGACGAGAAACTGCACTGGAAGAAATTGGTTCGTAAGGACATAGGTCCAATGAACCTCTGGAGCCCAAAAGGATAGAGTCAAACCAGGCTCCACCACATGCTAGTTGCAGGTCCTTGTGCAATTTACTTCTTCTGTGCTTACTTGGACACAGCAAGTTTGTTTTTGGTTTGTTTTTTGTTTTTGTTTTTTTGATAGTCACACTCTGCCTCCCAGGCTGGAGTGCAGCAGCTCAATCTCAGGGCTTACTGCAATCTCCGCCTCCTGGGTTCAAGCAACTCTCCTGCTTCAGCCTCCCAAGTAGCTGGGATTACAGGCATGCACCACCACGCTTGGCTAATTTTTTGTATTTTTTGTAGAGATGGGTTTTCACCATGTTGGCTAAGCTGTTCTCGAACTCCTGGCCTCAAGTGATCCACCCACCTCGGCCTCCCATAGTGCTGGGATTACAGGCGTGAGCCACCGCATCCCGCCAAGTCACAGCATTTTAACAAGGAAGCACATTGCCAGGATTTGCTACACTGCTGCTCTCTCATTTTGTCACTTTGTTCTTGCTAACTCCCTCTCTCCTCCTTCATATGCTTGTCCCAAAACTCTTCCATACTCCTTCGTTCATCTCCTCTCATTGCTACCTATATATTTTTATAGTATTTCATTTTGAGTTTTAAAAATAAACATTTGATCACAAAATGACAAATACTGTATGATTCCTCTTACATGAGGTACTTGGAGCATTCAAATACGTACAGACAGAAAGCAAACCGGCTAGGGGAGGGGTGGGAAGCAGGAGTTCGTGTTCAATGGATAGAGTTTCACTTTTGCAAGATGAAAAAACATTCTGAAGATGGTTGGTGGTGATGGTTTCCCAATAAGGTGAGTATACTTAATGTCACTGAACTGTATAGTTCAAAATGGCTAAAATGAAGACTTTTATGTCTTATTTTGTCCCAATTTTAAAAAATAGAAAACTTACAAAGCACCACTTGACTCACCTGCATCATATTTACCTACAAGATTCACCAGAATAGAAGTATTTGTCATACCCAGATCACCTCAACACTGTCCTATAGAAAGAACTGAGGTGGACTAAAAGGACTACAATACCCAGCAGAGGGCAGAAGGGAGTCGAGGTGGCATTTTCCTCTAAATTTTGTATTTGTGATCATTCTTTCTTCCTCTCATTTGCTGTCTTAGTTTAATGTTCTCTTTCAAAGTGTACGTCTTTCCAAGACAGCCATGTTAGAGAACAGAGGATAAATGATTCCCTCGCAGAGCAAGTTGGTTAAATTATTGCATAATTTAAATCACCACATAAAAATAATTGCTCCGTGGAGCTGGGTTTGTTGGTGGTAATAGAGTTCCAAACTAGGCTTTTTCGCTTTATTCTGGCTGTATATTATAGACCCAGATCATTTTGCAAAGTACTCCACAAATAATTGTATTGATGTTCCCGCAAAAGGATATTAAAAACCCTGCTAAGTCTCAGTGGAAACCCTATGGAAATACTATTGTAAAATTAATGGGATTCAGGTTTTAGGTGTTCTTCCTTCCAGCTGAGCCATGTTGCCATGACCAAATGCTATGAAAGTGCTGCCGTTCGCATGGGCCTTAGCTGATGAAACATCTATTTTTTCCTTTAATTTTCCCTTTGTCTTGATTTCTTAGCGCATATTTGCAAGTTATCCTTGATGTACTATAATTATTTTGAGGAGACTGCTTTTTGGCTTAAAAGGATATTGCCGTTTTATTATTTTAGAACACCAAGGGAGTCATACTCAAGGAAGAGACGAGTATTTTAATGCTGGGCTTCCTCTCGAAGGAAACCAAACTCTTCACCGATTGTTTTTTGACTTCTGGTTCAAATAGCCTAGGAGGTACAAGGGTAACATGTGGATTCGCGTGGAAGGTTTTCTTTAAGGCAATGAGCATTAGCTCTCTCTCTGTCTTCTCCCAGGGCTGCCACTCAGAATCGAGTTAAAACGGCGACAGCAGCAGCAGCAACAGCAATATCTGCCCAGGCAGTTCTGGTTCTTCCATTTACTCAAATAATTTAGATGCAGATGGCCTTTCTCCTTCACGCATTGAATATGATTTCAAGCCCCAACCATCCATCATTACTTCACCTGCCTTGAAACGGGAATTGTAAGCACTCTGATAAATGATTTGAAAGACTGTCTAATTTCCTCAAATATCCCTGTCTGCTGTTAACTTGCAATTTTATAACATATAAAATGTTCTGAAATTCCTGTGTGCTGCATAGTCCCGAGTTGACAGCACGTGCCCCCTTCATCAATGCTACAAAAATAACAGGGAAGGGGACACTATTTTTCTCTTTCCTGGGCAGTGGAAGAATACTGCTCTCTGAGCCCTGCATGCGTGAACAATGAGTCTTTCCTATACGAATGATGGCGGAGCTCCTAGGAATACACATTAGGATAGGCTTGATTCATTTAATTTCTGTCTCCAAAAACACAGCCTCTTCCTTCCTAAGAATCCAGGTGAGGACAGTGGGGGTAGAGATAGAAAGATAGGAGGTCAAAAAAGAACAACTAAACAACGGAACAGCCTTATGTTGTTTCGGTGTCTGAAAAGCCTGAGTTGCTGAACCCTGTGTTGTGCCTTATGTGACTATCTGTTGCAAGATAGGTGGACGCCCGCTCTAAGCTCCATTACCCTCTGTGCATGGTGATCCATTGATAATAAGCTTCAAGAAAACCAGTTTTCATGTGGAGCTCACCACATTTAGGAGCTCTGTAAGAGTTACTTTCACAACCCTAAAACCACAATTTCCATGAGGAAAATCTAAACAAACTGTACAGACTAAATAAACATCATTTGGAGGAAAGGAAGTCTTCAATATGGAAATCACAGTGACACATACGTTGGCAGGGCTTGCATGCTGCAGTGGATTAAGACATAAACAACCTTCCTTGATAGAAAATTCCATACAGAAAATCGAATCCGGCTGTTGATTTTAGATCTCATAACAACAACGTGTCTCTGGACTGAGCAATAGAGCTGAGTAAGGCAGAGCAGGGATGCTGTGTTTATTCCATCTACATGGAGGAGAGGAAGAAAGAACTTGCCCGTGTGGAGCTCCATTGTGAAAGGCAGGGGCAGCTCCCCAGAGGCAAATTCCACTTGGCTCAGGCTCTCCGCAGGATTTGTTTCCGTGGGTCCTGCCTAAATTCATCTTAACGGAGACTATGCTCTTCAGCTTCTGATGAGGGCTGTGGAAAAGAATCTATATCTGTGTGGAGTGTTCCCTATGTGCCTTGCACTATCTCTGTTAATTAAAAACATAAACAAAGTATGGAAAATCATGTAACAAGCACTGTCTCCAGATCCACACGTCAACGTATTTTTATGCTTGCTTCAGATCTCTTTGAATTTGAGTAAAAGACGCTAACTATCTCAGTTAAAATTAAAGCTCCTTTTGTTACCTGTCTCTGTCCCATTCTCCTTCCTTCCTCCTGCAGAGAAGCTACCATCCTGAATTTGGTGTGTATCATCTGTTGTGGATACTTTACCATGTCATCTCATTTAGTCCTTCTGACAACTACTTTGAAATGGATATTATGCCCATGTTATAGATTAGGAAATTGAGATGCAGGGAGATCAGTATTTGCCCAAGATCACATAGACAGTAGGTAAAAGAGTCGAGGTCCACAGTCAGCTTTCTCTTATTCAAAACCTGGGACCTTTTCACTGCATCTTACATACAGAAGAGCTGGTCCTCTTCCTCACGGCACTGAAGACTTCAAATACTTTTCCCAGCCAAATCATTTCATCTCATTGTATCCTGACTTACGAGCTTTACTTTCTGATTATTTAATGGCAGCTCTCTTCTGAACCATTTTCAAATTTTTGCCCAGACATGGAAAGCTCAGCACGATACTGACTGGAGAGGGATAAAATGGGAGAACTGCATGCCTTGCTGCATGCATTTGGGCATCCTATCAGTCTTTAAATATGCAAAGGTGCATGGTTGCCTCCCTGAGTACCAACAGTGCATTCCATGCTCCGCTGCTCCTATGCCATTAGGGAGCTATCTGTAAAGTGGTTTCTTAAACTTCCCCATAAATATTTACACTTTGTTTTATAGCCATAACTCTCTGAAAAGGCTTTAGGAGAAAGGCAGAATGTAAGCAAAGTATAACTTAGATTCAACAGTGGCTGCAGTACAAATTGAAAAGCCACTTTTGCAAAGTAATTTAGAAATATATATCAAGGACAGTAAAACTATCCATAATAATTGACTTTAAGAACTACATTCTGAGAATCTATCCTAAGGAAGTAACCTAAATAGTGGGAGACACTGCCTTCAAAACCCTTCTCAGTTCTGATATTTATTATAGCAAAAACCTGGAATTAAACTAATGGTCTAACAAATGTGTTAGCTATACTTTAGAAGGGCCCCTTGATTGAATCCCATATTGTCATTACGCTGGTAATTTGGATAAAAAGCAAAGCTCACATCCTCTCTTTGCTAATTCACTATTAAATTTGGCAAGCTAGCGAACCATTCTGAATTTCACGTTTTTCATTTACAAAATGGAAAATGCTGATGTCTACTTTAAAGAGTCGAGAAAATTGAGTGAAGAAAATACGAGCGTAGAAAATTGAGTGAGAAAATATGAAACAACTTATCCCAGTTACTGAAACCAGATAGTGATCAATAAATTATAGCAAATAGAATAAATATCTATGAAAAAGATACAGACATATTACAGTCGCCAGGGAATATGTCAACAAAAGAGTCTAGATTCAGACATACAAAAATGAAAAGAATCTAATTTATGTTATGTATTTCTACCCACAATAAAAAAAAAAGTAAGAATCTGATTGGGGTAATAGCACTAAAACATTTTTCCCTACATAGTAAACAATCTTGCTGTAATTTTGTTAGGCAGATTTTATAAAGTTTTTAAGTAAAGCGATTTTTCTAAGCTGTTACTGTGTAAACTAGGACAAAGGAAAGACATTTTCAATCCAAGAGAAAAATATTCTAGCGTTGTCTAGATTCAGAGACTGTTGTAATGGTGGAAACAGCCCTGGACTCATAGCCCCAAGACCTCTGGTCATGTCACAGGAGCAGCTTTCGGCTGCTGTGTTCCGCCACCCAAGGGACTGGGACCTAGTGGTCCTCAGTTTTCTCACCTGTAAAATGAGGATGGTAATAATGCCTAGCTCACAGATTTCTTACAAAGAACTAGATAAGATCCATGTAGGCTGAAAATTCATTTGGTTTATAAAGGCTCATTTATGTTAGATTAAGTCATTTTAAAAGTGTGATCTTATGGTGACTTTGTATTCACTTAAATCAATGGAAAGCATTGGTGATTAAACTTGAAAACTTGAAAAATATATATATGTACTCATCTCCAGGGCCAAGCTGACATTCACCCTTGGTCACTCTTGTAGCTACAGCTTACGTCAATGCTGTTGTTTTAGAGACAAACCTGTTTTCAAAAACTGGAGTCAAGTAGGAGCCAGAGTCCTTTCTGAAATAAAACAATAGCTACTTAAGGATGTCCTTGAGGATGGTGACCTTGCAAAATGCAATTATTATTACAGAACATTATGCTCTCAATACTTTGGCCTTCCTATTTTCACAGCTGAAACCAGAAATGTCAATTTATCCTAGAGTTTTTGGCATATTTGTGGACAGAAATTAGCTGACGGTTCATTTTTGGTCAGGTAATCTTCAGTTAGACATGGCATTTATCTGCTAACTTAGCCAACATTTCCTCAGAAAGTTCCCTTCCCCCCTTGTTGCACATGCACACACATAAAAAGCTATCTTTTATAAAGAGTTTTCCCCAAACTTATAGCCTTACCGGGGGAAAAAGGTAAGCAATCAATCAATGCAGCTACTAACTTCAAAACTGTTGTAATAAGGTCCAAGTGAATATAAACAGCAGAATAAAGTATTCTATGCACAGAGATTCTTTCATAATGTGCTTCTAAAAATTAAGCTTTTCATGTAGAAATTGTCAAATAACTAGCTGTGCTCATTTCTGAAGAGATAAATAGCGACAGGATTTCATTATGTTACAAATTTACAAATGAATTGGTTAAAAATCCCATCTGGCTAGCAGCCCCTGACACATCCTCCTATTTCCCACAAAAATACACATACAGTTGTTTTTTTTTTTTAAATGAGGCACAATACAATTTGTTTAAAAAGAAAAAAAAAGAATGCTTGCCAGAATCTGGGAGAAATTTTTCTATAACACTAACTCCAAAGTCAACCCATTGACAAAAACAATAGATGACTAATTGGTGCTTTCCTCCCAAAATAATAGAGGTTTCCATTCTAAAATATGAACAGATGTGCTTCCTCCTTTCCCAGCTTCAACCTCCTGATTCAGACTCTTCTATTCAGCCATTTTTCTAATGCTTGGATAGAGGTTTTTAAGACAAGCCGGGTACTGTTAGTCTTTTCCCAGGGTGCCTCTCCTTTCTCCATCTAGTCAGAAACTGCAACATCCAGAACAATGGCAGCTTATTGCATTCTGGGAGCCACCATCCACCAAAGAGCTAAAGACAAGAACAGAGGACCCACATAGGTAACAGGACAGCCTAGGGATTGCAAGTTTTTAATTTTCTCCATTCGCTCAGAGTATCAGGAATCTCAAGCCAGCAGAAATGCCCTGGATGAAAGTCCACTGAAGCTGAAGAAGTCTGCCGTAAAACTGCATGAAATGTGAGGAAGAACTCATATAGATACAAAATAGGGCCATGGGCTTTGCACATACAGTGTTAACAGCCACCCCACCACGCCACTTTTTTTTTTTTTTTTTTTTTTTTTTTTTTTGAGACAGGGTAATCTTACTGTCGCCCGGGAGGTTGGAGTACAGTGGTACGATCTCAGCTCACTGCCTTCCTGGGCTCAAGCAATCCTCCCATCTCATCCTCCCAAGTAGCTGGGACTACTGGCGCCTGCCACTGCAAGCAACTAATATTTCTATTTTTTGTACAGACGAGGCCTTACTACATTGCCCAGGCTGGTCTCCAACTCCTGAGCTCAAGCAATCCTCCCGCGTTGGCCTCCCAAAGTGCTGGGATTACGGGTACAAGCCACCACGCCCAGACCACTTTTTATTTGAAGATTAAGTAGAACAAAAGGGTTAGGGTAGCTTATGAAAAAAATAATCCACATAAGGGAAAGGAACTATCTTGAATACTTGAAGAAGTAAAAAATTTCTGAAATGATTTACTGCAGAAACTGATAAACATCATTTCGACTACTCTGCCATCATCACTAGAATGCTAGAATACTTCGGTTCAAATCTTGGTTGCTGGATGACCTTAGGCAAATTACTTAATCATACAGATCGTCTTTCTTCTACAAGTGAAAAATGCAGATAAAAATATATTCTCTTAAGGTCGTATTAAGAATTATATGGTATCAGACAGGCGCGGTGGCTCACGCCTATAATCCCAGCACTTTGGGAGACCGAAGTGGGTGGATCACCTAAGGTCAGGAGTTTGAGACCAGCCTGACCAGCATAGAGAAACCCCATCTCTACTAAAAATGCAAAATTAGCCGGTCGTGGTGGTGCACTCCTATAATCCCAGCTACTCAGGAGGCTGAGGCAGAAGAATCACTTGAACCCGGGAGGCGGAGGTTGCAGTGAGCCAAGATTGTGCCATTGCACTCCAGCCTGGGCAACAAGAGTGAAACTCCATCTCAAAAAGGAAAAAAAGAAAAGGGGGAAGAAGGTAGTAATGGTAGTAACAGGAGTGGTGGGGTGGTGATGGTGGCAATGTTTGCAGTGGCATGGGTGGATAACTAGACACCCAGTTTTATATACATTCCTATGGCTAAAGAATACACCTGGGTTAACAGATAATGAATGGATTACTAAACTGCTCTCCAGTTTAATGACAAAAATTGAAACAGTAATTTCAATTTCTATTGCCACCAAAAATGAGTGAGCCTGCTTTTCAACAACCCAACACCCTCACAAATGGAGTAATTATGTTACTTAATGTAATGTACTTAAACGATGGGATTCTACTTTTATCTATAAAACTTAAATACATATAAAACTTAAAAACTTTAATGTGTTTAAGTTTAAAGACAAAAGTAGGATACCATTGTTGTTTAAATCCACATCATCTCTTTTATCAGTACATGCTTACTGACTGTACTTTCTCCTCCATGAAACGCCTTTTCATATCCTTACCCCATGTTCTCATTGGGTTTTTGTTCTTTTTCATTAATAACCATTCTAATATATTAAATCCAGCATCACTTTTTAATAGAGACTGAAAATATTTTCCTGAGTTTATCATTTGTCTTTTACTTTTTTGTTTATAGTTCTTTAAAAGCACAGAAGTTTTAACATTTTTGACATCTAATGTCCTTTACCTTTTATATTTCATCTGGAATTTGTTTTTAAATAAGTACCTGCCACTTTGTGACAAATATCCATCAAATTTTCAACTCTAACCAATGCATTCTCTTCATCCCATCCCAATTTGAAAGGCTTAATGTATCATATATATGTATAAGCACACACACATCACATAAATATACATACACACACACACAAATATACATACATGCATTTGTTTTCACTCTTCTACTTACTCATTTTTCTGTGGTTTAAAAGTAAATAAAGGTACTTATTGTGAGTGGATTACATAAATTACATTATTTCTAAACTAGCAAATCTTAGGAAACTCTGCAACGTGGCAAATACGCGTGAAAAAAATGTGTATTCAGGGAAGTGTGTGCCATAGACAGCAATGGGTAACAACCTCTTCATCCATCAAGCTGGAATTCAACACGTATGATGGTTTAGCCACACAATGGAGTTTTACACAACCATTAAGACTCATAAAGGTCCAGGGGCAGGAACTCAATGTAAAAAATAAATAAATAATAAAAATATTTAGTTTAAAATAGCAAAAAATAATTATGAAGCTGTGTTTGGCATTAATAAACGTCCATGAGCTAGTTAACCTTAGAAGCAATTAAACATACTGTACTGCATTTTTCTTTAATGTGGTTTCAAGTTTAAGAATACAAAGACAACGTATATGAAATGATATGCACCAAATATATTCATAGTACATAGAATATGTTAGTGGAATATTTAGTAGAATAATGAGCTGTAAGTGGAAGAATAACTCCCCTCAAAATACTCCACAAGGGGACACAACAGCTTGACCAGAGGGAGCTCCAGGGTCAGAATGGGAGACAGTATTACTGTGGGAGAGGAATGGATGTGGCTGGGGGAGACTAAACCTTGTCACCAAGATAGAATCTCCTTAAGGGACAGTGCAAAGTCACAGAACAAAGGCTCAGAGAAGAAGGTATTCTCAGGCAAGAGCAGAGCCCTGTGGATGAGGAAGTCAGGAACTCAGGGTTCCTGTAAGATGCCTACAAGAGTGTTCATGTCATGGGCTCAGGGGATATTCACACTAAAGGCAAAGTTTTCAATTCTTTCCCTCATATGTTGTAATTCCCTTTAATCCTTCTGACCCTTTAACCAACTTTGTGTCAGGTCCCCACCTCCAACTCCCAACATAGCCCATCAGTCTGCCATCAGGGACCTGTGAAGTGAGGGTCACAGCACCAGTGGATTCCAGGCCAGAATGGGAATGCGATGAAATGTCACCCACTGTGGCATGGAATAGATGCCACAGAGGAGCAGGGCTCAAGTGGAGGACTCAGGGGTGCATGGAAGACCATCTCCTCCCCTCCCCAAATATGAACAGGAAAGGACGTCTCATGTCATGAGAGAAGGTGACACTTGATATTAGCAATGCTGAGACAAGCTGTGTATGGTTTGTATTTCTGGCTCTGCCACTTACGAGCTATGTGATATTAGTCAAGTTACCTAACCTTTCTGGGCCTCTGTTGTATCATCTATAAGTCAGGGACGGGAACAACACATTCCATAGAGCTGTTAAGAGGATAAAACATATTAATATTCATAGAACCTTAGCAGTGTCTAGAACTTGTAAACAATGAATGAGGCTGGATATGGTGGCTCACACCTGTAATCTCAACATTTTGGGAGGCCAAAGCAGGTGGATTGCTTGAGCCCAAGAGTTTTGAAACCAGCCTGAGCAACATAGTAAGACTCCGTCTCTACCAAAAAGTAGCTGACTGTCATGGCATATGTTTGTAGTCCCAGCTACTTGGGAGCCCTGGAGTTAGAGGCTGCACTCAGCCGAGATTGTGCCACTGCTCTCCAGCCTGGGCAACACAGTGAGACCCTGTCTCAAAATAAAAATAAGAAATAAATTTAAAACAATGAATGTGTTAGCTATTGTATTTATATAATTATAACTAAAACTTTTTGTATTACCTGAATCTTTTTAAAGAGCACATACTTGTATTAAAAACAAATTTATAAAAGTACATATTTACCTTTATTAAGCACCTACTATGTTCTAGCCTTTGATTATACAATATTATGAACATACTAAATGCCACTGAACTCTTTACTTAAAAATAGCGATATTGGTAAAATACACACACATTACATAAAATTCACCACTTAAATCATTTTAAAATACAGAACTCGGTGACATTTAACACATTCACACTGTTGTGCAATCTTCACCACTGTCTAGCTCCAGAACATTTTCAGTGCCCCAAAAGGTAACCCTGTTTTAAGCATCGTTTCTCATTACTGTTTCCCTCAGCTTCTGGTAACTGCTAGTCTGTTTTTTGTCCCTGTTTCCCTATTTTGGACATTGCATGTAAATTGAATTATACAATATGTGGCCTTTCATGTCTGACTTTCAAAATTTACTATCATTTTCTTCAGATTCGTCCATGTTGTAGCGTGTGTCCGTATTTTATTCTTTCTTATAACTGAATAATATTTCATCATACGGACATACACGTTTTGTTAATCCCTTCATCTGTCCATGGATGTCTGTGTTGTTTCTACCTCCTGGCTGTTGTGAATAGAGCTTCCATGACCCTGCATGTGCGTGTTACTTGTTTGAGTAACTGTTTTCAACTCTTTGGGGTATACACATAGGAATGGAATTGCTGGGTCACATGGAAATTCTATGTTTAACCTATTAAGGATGCAAAGTATATTTTAAAGAAAATAATTGCATAATAATATGAGAGGCAATAGAGAGTAATGGAGCCACATAGCAAGGATTCGAATCCTGGATTCATCACTTACTAGTTGTATCACCTTAGAAAACTTAAGTCCTCATTTTCCCATCTGTCAATTGGCAGTAATACTAACCCCTATCCCACCAAGTTGTTACAAAAATTAAGGGAATTAATAAATGTAGTACAACTGGAACAATGCACATGATGTTACTTATTTTGATTTAGTTCTGTTTGCATGCCTGAGTATAGACTATATACATAATTGTTTAAATCAAACAATTAAGACTGGTTGCCTTTGGGAATTGGATTTGAAGGATAAAAGACAGGGCCCTGTCAGCCAGGCGTGGTGGCTCACGCCTGTAATCCCAGTACTTTGGGAGGCTGAGGCAGGCGGATCACTTGAGGACAGGAGTTCAAGACCAGCCTGGCCAACATGGTGAAACCTCCCCCTGTCTCTACTAAAAATACCGAACAATTAGCCTGGCATGGTGGCGGGCACCTGTAATCCCAGCTACTCAGGAGGCTGAGGCAGGAAAATCACTCAAACCCAGGAGGTGGAGGTTGCAGTGAGCCGAGATCACGCCATTGTAATCCAGCCTGGGCAACAAGAGTGGAACTCTGCCTCGAAAAAAAGAAAAAAAAAAAAGACAGGGCCCCGTCCTCTTTTTATTTTGTTTGTGCATTTCTCTCTGTAATGAGCACGTATTAGTCTTCACGGTATTTTGAATTAATGAGGTTTTCTTTTCAAGATGCAAAGTGACTCATTCAATGACTCAAAACCCTTCCGTGATCCTATAGCAGTGGTTCCCAAAGGCCTTCATGCTGGCTGGACACATAAAATCACTTAAATAACTTATCCAAAATACAGATCACCCTACTCATCATTTGGCCTTATTGAATGACAAGTTTTGGTTGATTCTAATGTGTCATGATGTTTGAAAACCAGAGTGTCTGCACTCTTTCCATGACCAGGTCTCTCAGTGTCTTGCAGTTTCATCTTCCCCTCTTCCTTCCTAATAAAGCTTCTTGGCCAGGCGCGGTGGCTCACACATGTAATCCCAGCACTTTGGGAGGCCGAGGCAGGCAGATCACTTGAGGTCGGGAGTTTGAGACCAGCCTGAACAACATGGAAAAACCCCGTTTCTACTAAAAATACAAAAATTAGCCAAGCATGGTGGCACATGCCTGTAATCCCAGCTACTTGAGAGGCTGAGGCAGGAGAATCGCTCGCACCCGGGAGGCGGAGGTTGCAGTGAGCCAAGATCACACCATTGTACTCCAGCCTGGGTAACAAGAGTGAAACTCTGTCTCAAAAAAAAAAAAAAAGAAAAGAAAAACTTCCCACCTATTACTTGACATGCTCTTCTATGCCTCAGGATGTGTCTTGCCTGGAATGCAAGCCCCGTTTAACTTCATTCTTTGAATTACTAATCCCTATTTATTCTTCAGTACTCAGTTCAAGCATTGTCTTCTCCGAGATCCACTATTACCAAATGAAGTATGTCCAACATATGAAATACTTAGTCTGTCCGAAAATGAAGTAAACTTCCTCTCTCGGTCTCCCAGAACATTCTTTAGCAGTAGCTCGAAAGCATCTTCTCCACATACACTGAAACTGTTTTTTCCCATGTCTGTTTTTGCTCCCACCCAACCGAGGTCTTGAAGGCAGAGACCATGTGCTGTTTAGTGATTCTTAACTAAAGATTTCACCATGAAATGAATAGTTCAATTTTATAATAAATACCTAAGTGTATATATGTGTGTATTTATACATATATAATTAGAAATGTATAATTCACAGTAAACTATGTAGTAAATTACAGGGCACAGAGAACACTGGCCCAGTTTTTCCAAATTCATATTTAATATATGCATGCAGATATTTGTGCGTGTGCATGGGAATGCTTCTGAGATAATATAACCTCTTAAGTCAATGTTTCCTAAAGCCGGTTTCTAGAAACACTAGCGTCAGGAGCTCCTCAGGGAAAAGAAAGGATTTCACTGATAATGAAATTAAACACTCTACGATAGCCCACACTAAGAGCATTTCTGGTCGTGTTATTTGACCACAACACTATTTCAAATACATCTATCTATGAGCATTCAGAGAAAGTAACGTTCTATGGACCCACAGTTTTAGAAATGCTGCATAATGTACTTAACCAGTTCTTTTTCTGAAGTGACAGAGTGGTCACACTTATTTGTGGCATGGTGAGGAACGATTTCCATTGGAGTAGGCCACGCTCTTACTATGCTCTTACCACCATCAGAAACAAAAGACACTTTCCAAGTGGCAGTCTATTTCGGGACAATCTATTTTATCTTTTCCACCACTGAGAATTCCACTCTGCTTTCACAGGCAGTTCTTTCAACTGAATGAATCGTGTTTTCTCCTTTGGGGGCGTGTGTAAATGAATTGCTAACCGTTTTGAATAGCACCCATCTGTGACAACAGTCATGCTTATGGGTGGCAGTTAATTAAGACAACTTGGAAGATGATGATGTCTTACAAATAAGAAAGGAAGAGAAGAGGACGGTCTTTTTTACAGAGTCATATTTATAATACATTTATTGTATGTATTTATAGTATCATATTTATTGCTTGTATTCTATTCTCTTAAGGCATAGTTTTGGGAGTGTGTATCAAAATGCACTCCTGATTTATAATGTTGCATGGGACAAGGACAGAACTTGGCTTCTCCTATTTTATTCCTGAAATCTTAGAAAAGGAAACCCTACACTACCCATTTATGTTTGTGGCTTTGCATTCAGCATAAAATTAAATTTTCTCTGGCATCGTTTGTCAAGAATGCTTTTGAAGCAGTGATTTCCCTGAGTTCCTTATGTAAGCAGCCCATCTTTATTTTATTTTTTTGAGACGGAGTTTCACTCCATCACCAGGCTGGAGTGCAGTGGCACGATCTCAGCTCACTGCAGCCTCTGCCTCCCGGGTTCCAGCGATTCTCCTGCCTCAACCTCCCTGGTAGCTAGGATTACAGCCATGCACCACCATGCCCAGCTAATTTTTGTATTAGTAGCAGAGATGGGGTTTCACCATATTGGCCAGGCTGGTCTCGAACTCCTGAGCTTAGGAGATTCACCCACCTTGGTCTCGCAAAGTGCTAGGATTACAGGCGTGAGTCACCACGCCCAGCCTGGTAGCCCACCTTTGAAACCACCATCACCCAACAAGTGTGACATCACCCAGCAAGTTATATCTAAGGATAAGGAAAAACGTGAAAGTTGAGAGTTTGAAAGCTGACCGATTTCAGAACCAACCATCTCTCTAACAAACATCTTATTACAAAAGCAGAGACTCAACTGTAAACTCTGGTAATAATTTAGAAGATTTAACACTCTGCCCTAAATCCCACAAAATAGGCATAACTCAATTATACACAAACCTATAGATGTGGCTGGGCAAGGTAACTGACACTTGTGATCCCACCACTTTGAGAGGCTGAGGCAGACAGATCACTTGAGTCCAGGAGTTCAAGACAAGCCTGGGCTGGTGAAACCCATCTCTACAAAAAAATACAAAAAAAATTAGCCGTGAGTGGTGGTGTGTGCCTGTAGTCCCAGCCACTTGGGAGGCTGAAGCAGGAGGATCATTTGAGGCCGTGAGGTTCAGGCTGCAGGGATCTATGATCGCACCACTGCACTCCAGCCTGAGCAACAGAGCAACACCCTGTCTCAAAACAAACAGGCTGGGCGCGGTCGCGGTTGTTCACACCTGTAATCCTGGCACTTTGGGAGGCTGAGGCGGGTGGATCACTTGAGGTCAGGAGTTCAAGACCGGCCTGAACAACATGGTGAAACCCCATCTCTATTAAAATACAAAAAAAAAAAAAAAAGTTAGCTGGGAATGGTGGCAGGTGCCTGTAATCTCAGCCACTTGAGAGGCTGAGGCAGGAGAATCTCTTGAACCCAGGTGGTGGAGGTTGCAGTTAGCAAAGATCGTGCCACTGTAGTCCAGTCTGGGTAACAGAACAAGACTCCCTCTCAAACAGTAACAGTAATGGAAGAAACAAACTTAACATAGTAACTATACAAAGGTGCCCAATGTACTATAAAATATACGTGTATCATATCAAAAATGAAATGCCAGTCTAAATCTTTCTGAAAGTTTACCCTAAACAAAATGCTTTTTCCAGCAATAATTTTAAGTATGTTATTAAATATATTTTTGCTAAGTGCTTAAGATTTAATGATACCTTGGAGAAATTATAGCTCATTCACATCTCCTGGAAATGTTGGAAAAAAAATCTGATTGCCAATTCTCCCTAGAGTCATGGAAACATTCAAAACATTCTTTGTTTTCAAAAGAACCTGCAATTACCCCTCTTCCCGCTAGGTGGTATACTCAAGGCCAAGAAAGCTATCAAAGGGATGAGTATGTTCTTTTTCAACAAGGTCAAAAAAAAAAGGATAATTTTTTAATGTAGTTTTTTAAAATTTATTTTTCCATTTCAATAGGTTTTAGGGGAACATGTGTTGTTTGGTTATGTAAGTTCTTTAGTGGTGATTTCTGAGATTTTGGTGCACCCATCGCCCAAGCAGTGTTCACTGTACCTAATGTGTAGTTTTTTATTCCTCACCTTCTCTCCCACCCTTTCCCCCGAGTCCCCAAAGTCCACTGTGTCATTCTTACACCTTTGTGTCCTCGTAGTTTAGCTCCCACTCATGTGTGACAATATACGATGTTTGGTTTTTCATTCCTGAGTTACTTCACTTAGAATAATAATTTCCAATCAAGAGGACAAATTTTAAGTTTGAAGAGGTGACTATCTTGTATCTGAATTCCAAAGTGTTTGATGAAAAAAACAGAGACGTTAAGAGAGAGAAGGAAAAGTCTGCTCAAATAGCCAGGGCCCTTGAAAGAGTGAGTCACCTACCACCAGGAATGACAATTAAAATTAGGCAAGGCCACCAGCCTCCAGCATTACTGTATCAGAGTGGTGGGGACAAAGTGGGAACCTCAATTTGCTTTTACAGCATGCACTTGGCTTGACTGTTATGCAAAATTCTGAGAACTAAATTTAGATTGCTCTCAATCTTTCTAGTAGTCAGAAACCACAATTGGTTCATAAGTTTGTGATGTTCTGAAACTTTTTTCTGCTTCCTATATAGCTTGTATCTTGAAGGTCAGGGATTATAGGTTTCACTGTAAAATCTCCAGATGAGATTTTGCTAGGTTACTATCTCTCCAAGAAAATTCAGAGTGGCAGATTCAACTCTATGTAACAGGATATTTGGAAAGTACGTTCAGCTTTGCAGAAGGGGAAAAATGTATTTTATAGAATATAATGAAAATGAATCTCTTCTGGAAAGAATGGGTGATATTTACAATAGATATTCAAACGGTGAATCAAACACATTGATCTTTTAATTACATTGATCTCTGGAGTTGAAAGAAACGTATTGCTTACTCCCTGTGGATATTTTCAAACTTCTTTTTTTTTTAAGCAAAGCAGTTTATTTTGTTTTCCCTAGTTTGAGACACAAACCATCTTCCTGAAGTTCAGCTAATTATTGCATAGGAATGTGTGTATGAATGTGCATGTGTGTATACTGTAGGTATGCATGTGTACGTACGCGTGTGTGGTGTTCGCGCGCATGCTCTCTAGGATCCTCTGAAATGAATTTTTGTTGTTTTAAACCAGTTTTTTGTAGAATCACAACTTTGCTTCTTTAAACTCACTTGTTTTAAAATATTTCAAACCGACAATATTCTAAAATATATTTCCCATTACGCAATTTCAACTGAGAAAATGTAACCGTTTCATTACAACTTAGCACAGTAAGTGTGAAAATGGATTCGTGGGTAGTGTTTGAAAGCGGCAGTGTCTTCAGGGTCCGCCAAGGTCCTAAAGACCTGTTTGTACCTAGAGTACATGAACCCAGGCAACTCTGCTCTGGGAATTGTTGCCTCTCCATGGTACGGTTTTCTTACTTTTCCCCCTTACTTTCAATTGTTATTTTGTGTTGCTACCAACACACCAAGGCAGCAGGGAGGGCCCCTTCTATTTCTAACCTGCAGAGGCCTTGGAAGGATGAGAGTCGTGTTTTGCTAAGAACGTGCATAGCGCAAGTGGGAGAGCGGGGCCGTTACGCAAGGGACTGCTCCATGACGGCAGTGGTGCGTACCGTGCCGTGTCTAGTCCGGCTGTTTTATTTTCTTGCTCTTGGTTTTTCTCACAAAAGGTGAAACTGCATGTGGTTGAATCGTGGGTAGTCGAGCTCTTGTTTCAAATAAATCTTTCTAATCTATTTTTACTTGTGGCTAGAATCATAACATTTATAAAAAAGCTTTGTGTGGGCCCCTCAAGTTATATAAATCTTATGTATTTTATTTTTCGTGTGCTAAGAGCATAGTGTATTTTAACAAAAATGTCTAAATGTGCTTTAGGGCTTTCATTTATCAAAAAGCACACCTGCATTATTGCTTGTGTGTATATACACATACATATATATACATACATACATGTTGAGTATGCTCTTATTATGAGGCACGTTGACCAAGGGGAGCTCATTATTTTCCTTTGGGAAAAGACTTTATTTCAATCTGTTTTCCTTGAGTTATTTTTAACAATTATCTTTATCAAGGTCATTAAATGGAAAAAATGCTAACAAGAAGGCTAGTGATACTTTACAAAGGAACAGTACAGGAGAGCTGTAACTGCTCGTCTGTTCTCTCTTCGGTAAAAGTTGTGGGAGTTGGTGAACAAAAGCAACAGTTTCCAAAAACAATGGCATTCTCTGTGACCTGCAGCACAGCTGGCAACCCTGGGTTCTCAAACATCTACGACCTACGCAGTATTTCCTCCAGCCACGTCTAACCATGCCAACATCTCACACACATCGAAAGCATTGCTTTTTCCTTTCGGTTTTAAAAAACATTCCCTCTAATGAACAAAAACAGCCCTTAATATTTTTCATGGAAAAGTGGCTACAGTAGATTACAAATGTTAAACCCGGGAAGGCCTGAGCTCATTTCTTGAGACTTCAATCTGGAATTACAAAACACTCACCAGCTGTAAACTCTATGCAGGTCTTCCAAGCATGGCGTAGCCCCTGGTACATGGTAGGCCCACAGTAAACATTCCCAATGGACAGATGAACCAGTTACAAACTCACTTGTGGGTAAAGACTGAGTTTACCACACACAAGGACAAGTCAGATTGTGTCTGGAATTCATGGGTTCTTGGTCTCACTGACTTCAAGAATGATGCTACAGACCCTCGCAGTGAGTTTTGCAGTTCTTAAAGATGAGTGTCTTCGGAGTTTTTTCCTTCTGGTCGGTTCGTGGTCTCTGTGGCCTCAGGAGTGAGGCTGCCGACCTTCGCAGTGGTACAGTTAATTAAGACAGCGCGTTCAACATTGTTCATGCCTCCCAGGGAGGGTTCCTAGTCTCGCTGGCTTCAGGAGCGGAGCTACAGACCTTCGCTGTGAGTGTTACAACTCATAAAGGCATCGCAGACACACAGTTGACAGCAAAAAGATTTATTGCAAAGAACAAAACAACAACCCTGACACACCTTGCAAAGAAGACCAAACCAGATTGCCACCTCTGGCTGGCGTGACCTGCCTTTATTCCCTTATTTGGCCCCACCCACATCCAGTTGATTGGTCTGCTTTACAGAGAGCTGATTGGTCAGCTTTACAGAGCGCTGGTTGGCCCGTTTTGACAGAGTGCTGATTGGCACGTTTATATATATTAGCTAGATACAGAGTGCTGATTGCTGCGTTTACAATCCTGTAGCTAGACTCAAAAGTTCTCCAAGTCACCATCCTTCCCAGAAGCCCAAGCAGCTTCACCTGTGGTTGGCGCTGACACGGGATTTTGCGGCACCTAGCCCGGGCACTCCGTGAGCCCAGAGGGGGCTCGTCCCAGACATTCAAGGGGAAAAGAGGAGAAGTGAGAAAGAGATGGAGACCTGCTCTCGTGGCCAACGATCCCGCAAAGAGGGAACGGCAGTCCACGCACTGGATTCAGACTCCCATCAAAACCAGCAGGCGTCTGCCTATCGCGCCCACCCAGAATCCGCGCTGTCCCGCGAGCGCCGCGCGCAGCCCCGGCTCCCGCCCACACCTCTCCCTCCACACCTCCCGGCCAGCGGCGGGAGCCGGCTCCGGCCTCGGCCAGCCCCAGAGAGAGGGCCCCCACAGCTCAGTGGCCAGCTGAAGGGCTCCTCCAGTGGGGCTAGAGTGGACGCGGAGGCGGAGGAGGCACCGAGAGCTAGCGAGGGCTGCTAGAACGTTGTCGCCTCTCAAGATCATGATATAAAGGTGTTTTTATTTGTGTCCCCTACAGATTTCTTTAGTCTTGTTTTTTCTCCTACTTCTTGGAAAACACGTCACATTGTATGAGGAACACTATGCCTTTTCAAATCTTTTCTGAATTCATATTTTATCTTAATTGTAGAAAAAGTAAGATAGGTTCATTGTAGGGAAAAAAAGGCACATGGAAGTATATTTTTTTAAATCCTCATTATCTCACTCCCCAGAAATAACAGCTACTAAAATGTTGTGGTTTCTTTCCATTTTTTTCTATATTTTTGGTGTTAAGTTATACCTGTGTTGACATATATAAATGCTATATGTATAATTTCATATTTGGCTTTTTAAATTTGTTTCTTAAACGTACACGTCAACTAAACCTTCTTTTTAAAAAACATAATTTTAGGCCAAGCATGGTGGATCACGCCTGTAATCCCAGCACTTTGGGAGGTCGAGGCAGGCAGATCACCTTAGGTCAGGAGTTCAAGACCAGCTTGGCCAACATGGGGAAACACCATCTCTACTACTGGGCTGGGCGTGGTGGCGCAGCGCACCTGTAATCCCAGCTACTTGGGAGGCTGAGGCTGAGGCAGGAGAACTGCATGAACCTGAGAAGCGGAGGTTGCAGCATGCCAAGATAGCACCATTGCACTACAGCCTGGGCGACAGGAGTGAAACTCTGTCTCAAAAACAAACATAATTTTAATAGCCATGCTGTGTTCCACTATAGATATGCCCAATAATCAATTACCTACTGTTGAACATTTACATCATTTGAAATGTATCTTTATGACCATCTTTATATATAATATTTAAGCATATAATGTTAGTGACTTTCTTGGAACAGTTTCCTAGAAATAGACTTGAATATTTTTCAGGCGTTTGATTAAGTATTGTCATGTCACCTTCTAGTGTTGCTACAGTTTGTGGATTAAGGTCTACCAGCATTGTTTGATAACTATAAGAATAGCAGACAGCAGCTATCTTTTTTCTTTTCTTTTTCTTTTTTTTTTTTTTTTTTTTTTTTTTTTTGATGTCTTATGGCCAGGCACCATGCTAAATGTTTTATTTGTGTTATCTCATTTAACTTTATTCATAACAATATGAAATAGGCATTCTTTATATTCATTTTACAGATGATAAACTGAGGCAAGGACAGGTTATGTAATTTTCTCCCAAGGTCGTACAATCAAGTTGTAGACACATGATTTAACTCCAGAGCCCTGGTCCCCGCTGTACTGAAAGAATCTTTGTCAGCATTGAAAGGTTCAGTATATATCCAGTATTTTAAATTTTTGCTAATTTGATAGAAAAAAAGACTCTCATTTTTGTTTTTAGGTTATTTTAATATTAGCTCCTTTATGTGCTTTCCTGATATAGTTATCAGCCAGTTGTGTTTCTTCTAATGTGAATCATCTGTTTCCATCATTTGCTGTTTAGTAACTCTTATTATATAAACTTGTCAAACATTAAAAAATTTTATCCTTTGGGCCTATTGGTAGCTAAATATTGTTCTTGTTTGGCATTTAATTGTATTTATGTTTTGAACACACGAAATCTCTTCATTTCTATGCAAATATATTGACATTTCTGTTTGAGTGTTTTCATGCTCTGAAAGTCATCCCATATCTAGAGATCAGATCAATATTAAATTTTCTGCTAAACACTGTCTTTCCCTGTGTTGATCAATCTACTTTACCCAGAAAGTCTTGCTGACAGCCATGGATTTCTTCAGTTTGTCTTAGATGGCAGTGTTATCAAAGTGGAAACAAATATTTTCTAATATTTCTGGTACTCTAAAAACACAATTCATAGAAATTTCAAAGCAGCAACTTTGTCCTTCCCACAGCTAATAACAAAAAGGGAAAACAAAGGAAGCATAGTTATGCATTGCTAATGACAATTGGAACCACAGGACTGGATTTTGGTCCTGGGCATCTGATTTGGTGTCAGGAATACAAGTCCTTTCTTTCCAGCACTGTCATTCACTGGGTTGCTTCTCAGAATAAGAATCCGAAAGAGTTACTCATGAAGTGTTACCTTTGAAATTTCAACTCTAAAAGGAAATGTTGCCAATCAGAGATATCTGCCTTCTGTGATAGATTACAGCAGAATAGTCTATTTACAAAGCTCCACATTATCTTATTATCTGGCAACAAAACTTCCAACTGCCACAATTAGGGCTCTTTTCATTTTATCAAGGCTATTTGCTGATAATTCTCCATATAAAAGCTTTGCAATAAACCATTTTTTAAAAATTCTAATTTGCACCATCATAATTGGAGATGTAATATTCTGCTTTAAAAGAAGAATAAACATGTTTTAGGAAAACCTTCTCCATCCACTCTAAAATCTAAGTGTAAAATTATTTACATGCAATTTTCAGTGATTTATTCATTATTAACTAAAGTAGGGCTGATGCTGGAATTTTTTTTTTTTTTTTTTTTTTTTTTTTTTTTGCTACTCGTTACTAAACTACTCTTCAACTGCTAAAAAAAGAAAACCTACAATTATAAACAAGACATAAGCAACCCTGGTAACAGATCCACCTTTTATAACAAAAATTTTTCAAAAACAATTAATGTTCCTTCACATGTAGTGTATGTTTGACTGATTGTTACAAGCAATTCCATTGGCCTCTGTTTATATTTTTGAGGAAATTAATGTCCAGGTAACTGTGGATCTAGCTGCATTAACTTTAGTCATATGAGCCTAGATTGTATGCATTTTAGACCTTAAAATCTTGTACTTGTTTTTGATCCAATTTTAGACTGTTTTATGATATGGTAACTTATCAGCAGTTAATAATCTGCAAGTTATACAATTTATAATATAGGATATTGAGCAATTGTTATTTAAAAATAATAACTGTAATAACAATAAAAATGGTTCTCAAAATATAATGAGTAGTCACTACCTACTTTTCATACCACAAGGATAGAAGATGTTTTTGAAGTCATCTGTACCAGCATTGAAAATACAACCAAGAAACTGAATGGAATAACAATTACTTGACAGAATACTCTGATCAGAGATGATTATGCATAAAAACAGTGAAAATTTACAAATGCTTACTATATGCATTAAAGTTCCTAATCAATTAACATTTATTTCTGTAGAAAGTAGAAAAGTTCCTCTTCAAAGTTCTGCTTGGTTTAAAATAAAATAATAGACACTGGGAATAATAGCTCCTTACTCTAAAGCCTCCTATCAATTATTAGTTCTTACATTTTAGTCCAGTTAGTTGCTTTGGCTTACTCAGGCATGCCTGGACAGGCCCAGGCAAGTCTTAGCTCATAGCTTATGCCTCTTCCTTATTTGGAAATGTTATTGCTTCCTTAAACCTTTTGTAAGCAACTTCCTCTTCTTCTTTGTTCTCCCTTGCACTTAGCTATTTAGTAAAGTTTTAGGTTATTAGCAAATCATGTATCAGTTTAAAACTGTGAGGTCCAGCTCCAGCCAATGGATGCAGGACACAGCAGTAAGGATGACCAAAATGCATAAGGGATAAATATGTCTGCTTTTCTTTTGTTCAGGTGTGCTCTCACCATTGTTCCATCTGCGAGGGACACCCTTTCTGCAGAAAATAAAGATTGCCTTGCTGAGAGATCCTTTGTCTCTGTGCTGACATTTCTTTGTGGCACCCATTATCTGTTTCTAACAATTTCTCATGTGCTATAGTTGTCCTTATATTATGGATAAGAAAATTGAGACTTAGAGCAGTAAAGTAACTTGTGGTCAACATTCTGGTCAGGGACAAAGCTGGAGGTTAAACCAGACCTGTCTGAATTCAGGATCCAAGCTCTTAACTCTTACATTATAATAAATGTTGACCACGCTTTTTTTTTTTAATAAACCTAGGTACACAACTTTTAATAAAGCTGGCTCTTCCTTCATCCTAAGGTCCATTCAGACAACATAGTATTCAAAATATCTAGAGAACTGTATTTTACAAGAAGATACCAGGAGTGACCAGATGAACCAAGAACACCTATTAATTTTTTTTTTTTTTTTGAGACAGAGTCTCACTCTGTCACCAGGCTGGAGTGCAGTGGTGTGATCTTGGCTCACTGCAACCTCCACCTCCCAGGTTCAAGCGATTCTCCTGCCTCAGCCTCCCGAGTAGCTGGGACTACAGGCACGCGCCAGCACACCTAGGTATTTTTTTTTTTTTTTTTTTTGTATTTTTAGTAGAGATAGGGTTTCACCATGTTGGCCAGAATGGTCTCCATCTCTTGATCTCATGATCTGCCTGCCTCAGTCTCCCAGAGTGCTGGAATTACAGGCGTGCTACTGTGCCCGGCCAGAACACCTATTTTACATTACTAAGATTCTTTGTAGGTCCCTTATTTTTGCAAGCTCCCCTGTCTGAATAATTCACCACATTTTGCATAGTAGGAATGGAATCCAGCATGGTCTGAAATGGCTTTAACTGGGACTGTGTGTGTGTGTGTGTGTGTGTGTGTGTGTGTGTGTAGCCCAAAGAGTCCATGTATGACTCATTTAAAACCATTCTTTAATCAACTAGTGGACCAGAACTCTGACTATTAGGTGTGCATCTGGCTTTCTGGTACTTATTCTTTCTGGCCATAAAAATGTTGCCAATGCCCTGATTGTGTTGATGTACTGCATTATATAAAAATGATGTACCATTGGGGAACACTGAGTGATGGAAACATGGAACCTCTCTGTACTATTTTTGAAATTTCTCATGAGACTATAATGATTTCAAAATAAAAGTTTTAAACTACCACCACATTTCATTTTGCCCAGTAAATGAACTTCTGACTTTTACAGTTAGTATTATTTACAACCAATCAAGGTTCTTCTTGGGGAATTTGCCGTCAATTTGAAAAAGCACATCTGGGCTGGACGTGGTGGGTGGCACATGCCTGTAATGCCAACACTTTGGGAAACTGAGTCAAGAGGATCATTTGAGCCAGGAGTTTAAAACCAGACTGGGCAACGTGGTGAAATCCCGTCTCTACAAAAAAATAAAAAATAAAAATTTTAAATTAGCTGGGCATATTGGCACACAGCTGTTGTTCCAGCTACTTGGAAGGATGAGATGGGAGGATTACTTAAGCCTGAGAGGTTGAGGCTGCAGTGAGCCTGCAGTGAGCCATATTGGCACCACTGCACTCCAACCTCCCCAGCAGAGTGATACCTTGTCTCAAAAAAAAAAAAAAAAAAAAAAAAAAAAAAGAATGGTGATTCCTCAAAGACCTAAAGACAGAAATACCACTCAACCAAGTAAACCCATTACTGGCCATGTATCCAAAGGAACAAAAATCATTCTGTTATAAAGACGCATACATGTGTATGATCATTGCAACACTATTCATAATAGCAAAGACATGGAATCAACATAAATGCCCATCAGTGAAAGATTGGATAAAGAAAATGTGGTACATATACACCATTAAATACTATGCAGCTATAAAAAGAACAAGATCATCTCCTTTGCAGGGATGGAGCTGGAAGCCATTATCCTCAGCAAACTAATGAACTAATGCAGGAACAGAAAACCAAATACTGCATGTTCTCACAAGTGGGAGCCAAATGATGAGGCCACATGGACACACAGAGGGGAATCCCACATGATGGAGCCTATTGGAGGGTGGGGCATGGGAGGAAGGAGAGGATCAGGAGAAATAACTAATGGGTACTAGGCTTAATACCTGGGTGATGAAATGATCTGTACAACAAACCCCTATGACACAAGTTTACCTGTGTAACAAACCTACACATGCACCCCTGAACTTAAAAAAAAAGAAGCACTCATGTATGAGATAGGCACTATCCTGTGTAACAAACCCACACATGTACCCCTGAATTTAAAATAAAAATTTAAAGAAAAATTCATGCATGAGATGGGCACTATTTGTTATTGTACAAGAAACACAGAACAACATCCATACATTTGTGACTTGCATCAGAGGGCCAACCACTTGCCTTCTTCCAGGTGTCTATCTAAAGTCCAGGGTGACTCAGAAATCCTCATTAGAAACCAAAGTTAGACTGTTGAAGAAGAATCCCACATGCATCTGGAGGCGTGACTCCCCCGAACAAGGGGAATTCGCCAGGTGACAGGATGAGACCTTCAGCAAGCGGGAAGGACTTAGCTGTGCTCCCCATCACCCCACTGGCTCTGCATAGTTAGTGATACCGTATGTATCATTGCCAAGTCCGGACAGGAACAGATGATAGCAATGCTGGGTTCCAGGAAGGGAGCAGCAATAGACAGAAAAGCAAAGCAACCTTGTGCAGATGAGCAAGGCCCACCCAGAGCACGGACCCTAGAGCACACAGGTGCCTTGTCTTCAGACACAATGCTCCAGGAAATCTCCACCTTGAGCAACTGGAAAAAGTCCCCGAAATAAGACACTGATTGAAAACACTGGGGAAGGTAAAAAGGAAAAACATTAACGATTTGTTCAGAAGGCACCTATATAAAATGCAATCTTTACTTTTTATTTCCCCCCCAAGGGGATTGGAGGGGAACTCAAAGGACTCCATAGCTTTGCCTAGTTAATGAGGCTGATTGTGGAAGTTCATGGAACTCATTCCAGTTCATACAGACCAGAAATGCTGTGCCAATGTTTGTTCACAGTTAGTACTCAGAGGAACCTGTTAAAGTTCATATTAGGAGAAAGGTTGAAACTTTGAAAAGATAGAGCCATGCGCATAGCATGAATTCCAAGGTGGAAGAAGATCTGCTAACAGAATTTAGGAAGGAAAAAGGACAGGGCAGGGAATGCAAGGAACTCTCACACAAGCCATTTCATAGACTGCCCCAGAAGTGCCCATTCGTCATCTGACATCAACCAACCCAAAACCCTGTTGGCCACTCTGGAAATAGATAGCTAAATAAGTCTACATGTTTTTCGTTTGTAAAATGGTGAGTCAAAAAGGCAGAAGATTTATCTCATGCCTCTAAAGATCGTTTATAATGTGGCTAAGTGGCCCAGGATAAAACCACCACAATCAAGGTGATTCATGCAGGAAACCCATTCTGTTGAGCTATAAATGAAAATCCACATTAAATTACAGTCTATTCTATGCATGGGAGAATTGCAGTGAGCCAGCTCAGTGGATTCCCAGGCCCATTGAAGGCTGAATACAATTGTTCTTCTAAAATGTTGAAATCAGACTCCTTCGAAGTGAGAGTGCAGCCTCTAGTTCTGAGAGCAGGGGTGAGCAGCCAGTGGCCCTGCCAAGCAGGCATCTGGAACTATATTCCCGGATGGCAGCCAGCCTGGGGATCTATTCAATTACTGCAAGTTCCTTGCCAGGAGGTTTTCACCAGTTCCACTATTTATCAAGACAATTGGACCCAGTACAAAAACCACCTTTGTAAATTGCCATTAAAGGGGCTATCTATGTGACTGAACTAGGGATGCTCGCTGCCTGTTGGCATTTTAACTCAGTGGTGCAGTTACCATATTTTCTTCTGGCTTTTAATACCTGAAAAAGGTGTAATCTCCTCTCCTCACCTTCCCTTCTTGCCTCAAAGGTCTCAAGTATTAGGGAATGACGTAAGTACAGGAGCAGGTTCATTGAGCAGTGGCCCATGGTCTATTATTTTGCTCATGACCTGTTTTTTTGTGTGTGACATTAAAGTCCTTTCAGCTTCTCTCCCTTCCTCCAGCTGTCACCACATTTCTTGACTTTTTCTTCTGATATCTGTCAGTCTCCACTCTAGAAAACAAAGGTTGGGCTCCAGGCATTGGCAATGGCCAAGTGAAACGCTTTGTGAGCTCAAATCCTCACATCTTAGTGCTTTTCAGTGAGAAGTTGACTAATGTTGTATCCAAAGACCTCCAATTTTATTGTAAATTAACCAAAACTGTAGAAACCTCTGATTTGTATTTTCTTTTTCTCCAGTGGTTCCTTTCTTTGCCTCAGTCTTCATTCATATATTGATGTTGCAACTTAACATACAGAACAAACATAAAGAACAATATGAAATGCCACATGGAGCAAGCTGGTTGACAACCAGGAAATCTGAAAGGGAGGCAATCCATTAACTACATACACATCAGTTTGGCACTTGCCATAAATCATTGGCCCTCATCTGTTGTCTTTACGATAGCTGACAATGGGCATTGTGAGCCCTTCTAAAGGGTGGTCTAAGCGGCATGTCCAGAACTGCAATAAAGGTAGGAATTCCATCCACAATGGGTTTTGCAAAGGCACAACCTCATCAGAGTAAACCCCTTCCTTAAAAATAAGTAAAATCTGTTAACATATTACACTTTTATCAGAAGTGTTTGTGTCCTTGGAGGCAATGGTAAATTATCTTGTCTATTGACAAAACACTTGAAAACTGCATTTCTGTAAGAATCTTTGCCTTTCTTCAAAAATACCTCATGGCCTATGTTTATGCATAAAAGAGATGCACTGCAAACAGCAATGAAGAAGGCTTATTTTATGGCAAATGCAATCTGGTAGATTATAGAAAGAAGACCAATGTTGTCTAGTAGTACAGATCTTTGGTAAGCATGAACTCTGAATGCATCCTACTGTATTTTTCCTACAAAACTACTTCTTTTCTTAATAGAGTCCATATTTTATTATGTTGCCTTTTTAAAGACTAAGAGAAAAGACATGCTCCTGTTAACTGACTGCTTCTCATCAAACTGTACGGGGAGAATTAATTTAATGGAGAGTTTCTTTTTAGAAAGAAACTGTAAGAGAAGAGGACAACAATTGGAGTTTCCACCAGGCAGGCTGGTGTTTTATGTGCTAGAGAAGCAGCTGGAAATCTGAATGACAGTTTTGAAAGATGGATGATAAAGGAAAGGCCAGCAAAATTGAAATGGTGGGTGGGAGTGTGGAACAGGCCAGGGTAACATAGCAAAACTGAATCATCTCATCTGTATCAAAGCTTTTAAGAAATTTTTTCTTTTTGCATCAAACAGCTTGCTATTCTCTCTGGTGACTAACTGTCCCTTGAAAGCATAGATGATTTGCTTTTTTTTCTTCCATCCCAATCAATTCTAATGACAATTTCAAAATTTTGGTTTCTACAGTAAAGGATGTTCCCATAAGACTTCAATTAAATTCTGAATGTGTGTCTTCTGCATATTATGGTTTTTGTTTTTGTTTTTAGTAAATGTTTGTTCTCCACCTTAAAAACAATGTATTTATGAAACTAACAAAAACACTGTAGCTTGGAAAATTCCTTTGGCACAGACAGACAGGAGTGTTCAGTCACAAATGTTCCTGACTTAAAAGCTGAACCAAATAAAATTTGACAGCAAGGTGAAATATGTTATAGGCAAAGTGACATTTTATAATAATGGAATAATAAATGCAGAAGGGAAAAATGAACTAAGCCTGAAATATCATCTCAAATCCCATGGATACTAAAGGGAGGGGAATCTCAGCTAGACTTTTCCTGTTTTTATTACACTAATAATTATGTCTATGACTGAAGCACTCTTAAACTCAGAGAACTCCAGTATTTCTAATCACGTCGTCACCTATCTCCAATCACTTATCTATATGAGATCCAGACGACGCCTTGGTAGCATGCTAAAGTGGATAGATGCAGAAAGAAAGTAGTGGAAAAATCACAGGACCACTTTATCAAGCACTTCAATTTGGAACCGAATCAAGCAACGTGTTAAATCATTCTGATGAACACAACCCAACCCCAAACAACCTACAACTTGACATTAAATCAGATTACCAATGGAATTAATAAAGACCAAATCAGTTTACTTGCCTACCTTCATCTTCCAACCCCCTCCACTCAGCAACCAAAGTTAATTTAGGCCAGTTTCAGATAATAATCAGCAAGGGCCTGTCAATCACCCTTCTATTCCAGAGGACAACAATTGTAGAGAGGGTAAGAAGCACTGGATGTTTGGCTCCGGAAAAAGAGAAACTGCTAAGGCTTGTCTTAACACAATGGTTTGGATTAGGACGAAATGACAGCCAGGTTTGCAAGGACAGAAGACTTGGTATGTGCATTCTCCTCAGTGCCAGAAGATATGCATTTGCCTCCTGCAAGTCCTAGTAAAATGCTCTTTGGTTCATAGTGGACTCCTGACTGGGAAAAGCTCATCAGTCCTTATTTTTGTCACCCGGAAACAGACATTTGCACAGAAGGATGGTCGTGGTATAATACAGAAGGAATAAACCAAGGCAATGAGGAACTCAAATCAGTAGATTAAAAAATGATTTAGATAGTACATTAATTGTTCATTTGCCAGATATTTATTGATACTTACTTTATTCAAGATAGTAAGTGAGGTTCTGGAGAACAATCAGAAATCTCATTTCTGGACATGCAGTTTCATTTGGTTTGGAGTGGGATGTAGAAACAGGCCTTTTTTTTTTTTTAAAAAAAACTCCTGAGATGAGCCGAAGGATCAACATGTTTGGAGCCCACTGATCTGAAACAGTGAACCTGAATTTCTGTGTTGCCTGGTAGATTCAGAGAGGGAGCAGTAGAGTGGAATTAGAGTTAATGTGTAGAGAATTGATAATAACTCCAGTCTCTGTGACTGCAGGATGGCATCAACAAGGCATATTGCCAGGGCAAAGAACTGTTGAACCAAATACTATGTCACTGCTTAGAAGCTGAGTGACCATGAGCAAGTCACTACACTCCACCAAAGGACAATTAACACACCTTTCAGAATTGTTTAAATACTCAAAGGGTATCATAACAAGGCCTCTGCCCAAGGCTGGTTCCATCGTAACTGCTATGTTAGGCTCACCCTCCATCCTTCCTTCCTCTCACTTGGTGTGCTCTCCTTTTTTTCCCCTTTTACATTTAAAAATTGTTTTCATTCTCCACAGCCCACTTTCTCCATGAAGGCTTCCCAACGCCCTCCACTCCCACCAGCAAGGCTCACTAACCTCCCTTCTCTGTCCCCCTTCGGCCCTCACATTCAGGATCACACAACCTGACACTTAATTGTTCTCCCATGACCACATGAGAATGGCTTTACTTTTCCTGTCTGGATTCTTCCTGAGCACTCGGAGAATGTTTTCTTCCATAGCGGTGCAAAAGAATTAATGTTGGTTAGTCAGATTTCCTGTTGGGCTGCTGCCATAAAAGACGCCTAAAGAGGAGGGGAGCCTCCCTTTTCTGTGGGCATAATACAGAAGAGACCAGCCAACCCAACACTGCCACCGCCTATGGCAGGCATTAGTATTCTGAAAAAATCATCAGAATGCCAGTCTCCTTCCACCCCCACTCACTTATTTTGCTGGAAAAATGCAAAACCTGCAGTTTTCCATGAACCAGATCTCACTCTATGCACGGAGTGAATGCAGTGCCTGTGTTTAGCATCCCAATGTGATAATTATGCATTATGCTTACTCTGTAGCTAAATCTTACATTTTTATCCTAAAATACAAAGAAATGACTAAATACTCCAGGGTGTTATGTTGCCCCTCCTCTCTGTTACGATTTTTTCTTATTTTCCAGATTAATCCCTGCTGAAATGAGCCTGTGAAAATAACTTGAAAGGTGAATGATGAGAAGAGGTGAATTGCAGAGACATCCGTGCCAGCCAACACATGAGCATATGGGGAGAGGCTGCACTGTGTGTGTATGTGTGTGTGAATGCTATGTGCCCGTGGAGAAAGCAGATTTTTTTTAATAGGGAACAAAAGCTGGGTTATGTAAGCAACACTGTTTGAAGCGGCATTTATAGCAAGAATGGAAACAAGATATGAATATTCATAACTAACATGGAAGAAGTGTTCATTGCAAGGAGGAAGTGGAGATAGGATTCTGAATATTGTTTAACCACAATATTATACAGGAGGCATTAGATACGTAGACCACATAATATATTACACAAACACAAAATTAACTAGCTTTACTGCCTACATTTTCCCTTCTTCAACACACCAATAGCCAGTTTATTAATATTTTCACATGTTATTTGGTCAATTTGTTTTAAACAAATTTGACTCTTTCAGTCTCTCAAGACCTAAAAATGAAAGAAGAAATGACAAAAATAAAAACAATATACAAAAATTAACTTCAAATGAATCAAAGACCTAAATGTAAAAGATAAGACTATGAATCTCTTACAAGAAAGCATAAAGGTAAATTTTTGTGACCTTGGATTTCGCAATGGATTCATAATCAATGACACCAAAAGCATAAGGAACATTAGAAAAATATAGATAAGTTGGACTTAATCAAAATTCTTTTGTGCTTCAAAGGACACTACCAAGAAAATGAAAACCCAGAGAACGGGAGAAAATATTTGCAAATAATTTATCTGATAAGGGCCTTGTATCTAGAATATATAAAGAACCCTTAAAACTCAGTAATAAAAAGAGATAAATAACGCAATTTAAAAATTCACAAAGGACCTATATAGGCATTTCCAAGAAAAGATATACAAAGGGTCAGTGAGCACGTGAAAAGATGTTCAATATTATTAGTCATCACAAAAATGCAAATCAAAACAACAATGAGATACCACTTCACACCCACAAAAATAACCATAATAAAAAAGTCCGATAATAACAAGTGTTGGTGAGGATGTAGAGAGATTGAAATCTTCGTGCACTACTGGTGGGAATGTAAAATGGTACAGCCACTTTGGAAAACAGTCCAACAGTTCCTCAAATCGTTAAAATAGAATTAACATTTTACTCAGTCATTCCACTTCTAGGTATATACTCAAGAGAAGCGAAAACGTATGACCACAGCAAAACTTATACACAAGTGTTCATAGCAGCATTATTTATAATAGCTAAAAGGTAGAAACCAAATATTCACCAACTGATGAATGGATAAACAAAACACATTCTATCCATACAATGGAATATTATAATACTTTAAAAAATGAATGAAATACTGACACATGCTAAAACATGGATAAATCTTAAAAACGTTATGCCAAGTGAAAGAAGCCAGTCACCAAAGGTCACACATCATATGATTCCTTTCATGTAAAGTGTCCAGAAGAGGCAAATCTGTAGAGATAGAAAGTAGATTAGTGGTTGCTTATGGCTGTGGAGGTTACAAGACTGTCATAGCTAAAGCATATGAGATTTTCCTTTGAGGTGACGAAAAATGTTCTAAAATTGACTGTGGTGGTTGCATAACTCTGAACATACCAAAAGTTATTGAATTTTATACTTTAAAAGGGCAAATTGTGTTATGTGTACTATATCTCAATCAGCCTGTTGAAAATGAAAAAGGAAACTAGGAGAGAGAGAAAAAAAAAAAAAAGGAAGAAAGCAAACTCCAGGCTCTTGGACTCTTAGAAAACACAGACTATTGGCCGGGAGCGGTGGCTCAAGCCTGTAATCCCAGCACTTTGGGAGGCCGAGACAGGCAGATCACGAGGTCAGGAGATCGAGACCATCCTGGCTAACATGGTGAAACCCCGTCTCTACTAAAAAATACAAAAAACTAGCCGGGCGAGGTGGCGGGCGCCTGTAGTCCCAGTTACTCGGGAGGCTAAGGCAGGAGAATGGCGTGAACCCGGGAGGCGGAGCTTGCTGTGAGCCGAGATCCGGCTACTGCACTCCAGCCTGGGTGACAGAGCGAGACTCCGTCTCAAAAAAAAGAATTTAAAAAAAAAAAAAAAGAAAACACAAACTATTTATCAATTGAAGTTCTATCAATGAAATCATCAATGAAATGAATGCTATGAAAGAATAAATCGAAAATGATCAAGTGAAACTCCTATCTCAACCTCAAATCCAAGCTTATTCAACCCATAGCCTGTTGGTCACACAAATTTGTAAACTTTCTTAAAACATTAGAATTTTTTGCAATGTTTTTTAGCTTATCAGCTATCATTAGTATTAGTATCTCTTATGTGTGGCCCAAGACAATTCTTCCAATGTGGCTCAGGGAAGCCAAAAGATTGAACATCCCTGCTTCCATTCCACAAGTCTCATTCACCATGATGTGACATATTAATGGTGAGTTTTACGTAAGTGAGATTTTCTTTTTCAGACTTTTTTTATTGATACACAAAAAGCTGTATATATTTAATATGTACACCTTAATAAGTCTGAAGATAGGTATAAACCTAAGAAGCCATTGCCACAATTAACGCCATAATCATATCCCTCACTTCCAAAAGTTTCCTCCTACTCATTTATTTATTTTCTGATTGGTTGATTGCGATAAGAACACAACATAAGATCTATCTTCTTAGCCAATTTTTAAATACCACAATATTGTTAACTGTAAGTGATATGTTGCACAGTAGCTCTCTGAAACTTATCTCAGATAGAAATTTGATCCTCTGTACATTTGCTTTGAAAACTAGAAGCCTGCCCAGTAAAGTTGATGGCAAATGGCAAACTAAGGAGTAGCATTTGTCACAGTAATCAATCTCTTCAGAGCTTAAATTGACAGTATTTTCTCTTCCGCACGAAGCCAAGTACACAGGTAGAATGATCTTCCAAAATTTAATTAGGCAATCAGCAGATCTTGAGAATGAGATCAAATGACCACATTTTAACGTTGGAATCAGGCATAGCAAGGACAAAGACTAGATCTATTTTAACATATTCACAATATTTAGAAAATTAGCCCAGAATGAGTCCTAAACCAGTTGTTTTCAGACTGTCCTGCAGGCTCCTGTGGGGAGCTCCAGTGTAAACACATAACAGATTTTCTGGCTCTTGGGGGAAAAAAATCTATTGCCTTAGGTCAGAGATAAAGTTAGATTTTTTTCATCATGTAGCATTAGATTATAGATTTCAACGTGTTCCAGTTCCTCCTCTCTGTTGCAACCAGTGAAGCTCCACTTCTACTTGGTTTAAATGCAAAGTTTCTGCTTACAAAAGGAATTCTGTAGCTTAAAAAAATGTTGAAACCTGTACAACTAGACCACTTTAATTCACAGAGCATTCTAAGTTGTTCCAGTCTCACAAGAATTTCTGCAAAAAAAAAAAAAAAAAAAAAAAAAAAAAAAAAAAAAAAAAAAAAAAAATTTAAAAATGAGTTGCAATAAAGGCCAAATTTTATCCACAGAGGAAACATCACCAATTCACAGGAGACCTGCTTCCTATAAAGAACTCCCCACTCCAATATTTCTGGAAGTTTCCTGGAAGTGTTTTGCATAAGCTCAAGAATAAATCACCATTTATTCATTCAAAAACATAGACTCTAAATGGCACAACACAAGTGTCAGCTGGGCTTTGGGTAAGGATGTCCGGCTGTGTCCTCACCCTTGACCTTCACTGTTTTGTCAGCAAGATCTCCACCTCCAAGCAAGAGGGAGAGGGCATCTTTCTAGTCACTTGTGACCAGTGATTGTTTAGAAAATGCCTTTACCCCTTTGCTAGAGGAAACATGATTCTCCCTAATTTTTCCAATGTTAACACAACAGATTTTCTGCCTCTTGGGGAAAAAAATACTCTGTATTGCCTTAGGTAAGAGATAAAGTTAGATTTTTTTCATCATGTAGCATTAGATTATGGATTTCAAATTAATGACATTTCACCTGTTTGCAGAAGAAACAGGCTTTAAAAATCTGGCTTTCAAAATGAGCCATTGCTGGTTTCATATGGCATCTAAGTAGCAGTTTAGAGGCTAGTGAAAACTGGTCTCTCCCAACTTTCCCCTGAAACACCCATGGAGACTCAGAGAACAATGAACCCTCAGACAGACTGCCCATCTAATGCCAGAGCATGTACAGCAGTTGCATTAACTCATGAGAGAAGTTCAATATTTGTGAATCTGAAACCAGGTTTGGTGGTACCAAGGCAATATTTTGTGATAGAAAAAGCTGCAACCCTCCTACCCTGCCTCATGGACCTAAGCCTCTTCCAGCCATTACTTGAACAGGTATTCCTCTGCCTTGCCCATTCTGGGCAACAAAGTGTTAGAGTAAACCAGCCTTTTCAGAAGGGACCTAGATAGAAAAGACTGAATATTTAGATTTTTAATCCCTATATTTGTATGTTTGGCCCTATGGCTTCTACATGTTTTTGGCCAATATTATGGTGAAAATTATCCTAAGTTTAAATTATAACAGAAGGAACTCCATTTTGCTCACTGGTGCATGCCCAGTACCTAGAATAGTGTCTGACACATAGTAGACAATTAATATTCATTGTTTGGATGTTGTATATAATTAGTTTTTAAAAATCAGTAGGGTTACATTTGACTTCTGGTCACATTTGCACCTTAATATTTGAAGGAAATTTAGGCACGGAATTCTTTAATAATTGTCATACAAATCATTTCATTAAAAATTTCATTATGAAATTCATCAAAAACTTAGGATAATAAAAGCAAGAATTTGTTGGGAGAGGGAATAGTGCATTTAATAAGAAAGAAATAAAAATAGCTTTTGTTGGTTGGTAACCTTCAGGATTCATCCCCTAGTCCTCTCCTGCCTCACCCAAACAAGTGCTAACAAGCTGGCTCATTTGCCAGGGCAGAGCTGCACACTGTCAATGCTGCTGACACTTTGAGGAAGAAGAAATAGTTACTTTTTAGGGCTATGCATTAATTTAAGCATTTGGGAAAATTCAATTTGTAAAAAAATAAAGAACTAAATGGGAACCCTCCAGTGATGGTTAATACTGAGTGTCAACTTGATTGGATTGAAGGATGCAAAGTATTGATCCTGGGTGTGTCTGTGAGAGTGTTGCCAAAGGAAATTAACATTTGAGTCAGTGGGCTGGGAAAGGCAGGCCTACCCTCTATCTGGGTGGGCGTCATCTAATCAGCTGCTAGTGCGGCTAGAATATAAAGCAGGCAGAAAAACGTGAAAAGACTAGACTGGCCTAGCCTCCCAGACTACATTTTTCTCCTGTGCTGGATGCTTCCTGCCCTCGAACATCAGACTTCAAGTTCTTCAGTTTTGGGACTCAGACTGGCTCTCCTTGTTCGTCAGCTTGCGGACACCCTATTGTGGGACCTTGTGATCATGTGAGTTAATACTTTAAATAAACTCCCCTTTATATGTATCCTATTAGTTCTATCCCTCTAGAGAACCCTGACTAATACACCCCCAAAAATAATGTTTAATATCAGGATAGAAAGTATAGAGATTAAGATTTGGTAAACAGAACAGTGTGTGGAAAGATGGAAAGATGGTGAGTTAAAACCTGGAAAAAAGGCCAACTGTACAGTGCTGTGTGGCCAGCATACACTGGGTTCTCTACCTGGGAAAGGGGCTATTGCACTTCATACACCTATTACCACGTGTTTTCCTCTATCCAGAAAAGGTGGAGAATGCTCACTAACCTTCTGGTGCTGATTCTAAAGGAAGTAACTTACTTGTTTTAGGAAGGTGGTTGGAGGCTTAAACGTACATGGAGGCCTGGCATCATGCTTCATGCCTGTAATCCCAGTGCTTTAGGAGGCCAAGGAGGGAGGGGAGCTTGAGGCCAGGAGTTAGAGACCAGCCTGGGCAACAAAGCAAGACCCTGACTCTACAAAAAAAAGTAAAAATTAGCCAAGCGTGGTGGCACACAACCTGTAATCCCAGCTACTCGGGAGGCTGAGATAGGAGGATCGCTTGAGCCCAGGAGGTTGAGGCCTCTGTGAGCTATGATTGTGCCACTGCACTCTAGCCTGGGTGACAGAGCAAGACCCTGTCTCTAGAAAAAAAATAAAAAATAAGTGCACATGGAGTTAGAGGTAGCTCTGGGGACTTAGCTTTCTCTTTTCTCCCTGCACCGACTCCCATTATTCTTATGTCTAAATTGCTTTATTCCTTCACTCTCTCAGCTCTGAAAGACAACCACAAAGAAGTAACCTCAAACAGGTTTAATTCCTCTGCTTAAAAGCACTTGCCTAGGCCCAGCTTGCCAAATTAGTAAACCAATCATTTCATGCAGTGACTTCCGTCCCAGCACATACCTCCAGTTACCAGAAGACCAGGCTACCTACAAATTCCAAATCCAGAAAAAGGGTCTCATGTGAATGTGAGGAAACAGCTGCTATGGCCTGGGAACCATCTGCATCCTGGTCTTGGGGGTTTGCCCTCTCTGAGTGCTAAGAAAATTACTGGTGGAGAAGGAAGCATTCAGCTTTATTGCTGAGCATCAACTTATCATGTGACAGAAAAGGGTGGCCTCAGACTGCTGATGGCAGCAGGGAAGTTATCTATCCTATCGTGAAAATCCAACCCTACCAAATCCACAATCCTACCACGTCTTGATAGAAGCTCTTATACCTCAATACAAGTTCAGAGCTTTGGAAAAATGAATTTTCTGAACATCATTTCATGGAGGAGAAAAAAATGACAGCAGGTTATTGTCCCCCAAAGTGGCTTTTCCTGACTTCCAAAAATAAAATACAAATAAAAATGTGAGAAGAAAGGGGAATATTCAACCACATCAAAAACTAAGTTTTTCTACCACCCTATTACTGGAGTTTGGAAAGAATGTTCTCTAATTCTACAGTCAATGGGTTTGGATTGGAAAATGCAATCTGTGCCTTATCTAGGGGTGCTGGTTTGCCACGAAATGAGAAGAGCTTGCCTTCTTCTTGATCTGTTTACGCCTGATTGCCGAAACCCCAAATTTGGGGCTATATAGCTTTATCTTCCCCTGGGATGAATAGACAAACAAAACAAAAACAGAAACAAAATATGCCCATGAAAAAAACTACTACCAGAGAGTAAAGAATGCCAAACATGATGCTGAAAACAGGAAAAACAAGCCTCCAAAATGGATTTCCTTCAGAAAGCAAAGAAAATTATTACAAACTGTCAACTTCAACAGGAGAGAAGAAGCAGGAAAAATAGAGAATAAAAGATTCTAAGATGAGAGAGAGATGAATGAGATGAGAAAGGCATTTAAGAAAACCGAACATCTAACAGCAGAACTCAAAATAACAACAATTAGGAGAAAAAATGAAAACTTCACAAAATCAAATCCATGATCAGAAAGACAACATTAAAAAAGCTCTCAGGAACACACAGAGAAAGAGAATGAAGGAATGAAAAAATGATAAGAAGTAAGATGATGAATGTTTAGGACAGAGATTAGAGAGTTCACTGAGTAATTATTTGGTGTTCCTAAGGAAGAAAATGGAAGAACCGATCAAGAACAAGAATGAGACATGAATGTAGAATACTTTTCTAGACCAAAAAAATACTGAGGAATCCAACTCAATAAGTTACATCACATTCCTAGAAAAATTAGATTACATTCTGACAGATGCTTAATTTATAAGAACTGCAAAGAAAGAGAAAACCCAAGCCTATGAGTAGAAAAGTGGGTTACGTGCAAAGAAGAAAAAATCAGGCAGATCTCAGTCATTTCTCTGTGACACTAAATAGTAAAAACAAAACATTGGCAGAGTTTTGGGGGAAAATTGTAACATAAGAATTTTATCACGTGTGAGAAGCTCTTCTTGCAGTGTGAAGTCAACATAAGCATAGTTCCAGATTTGTATTGATTCTGAAAATATGTTAATCCTTTACATCTGTTTTAAAAGGTACATTTGCCATCTAAATGAGAGAGAAGGTTAAATGAAAAACTCAACAGTATAAGTTTTATGGTGTCAAAAAGTCAGGCAGTAACAACTGATAACTATTAGTTTAAATAACTGTTTAAAATTTACTTAATGATATGAAAAGCAAATCTCAATTTTATATATAAAAAAAGATACAGACTCTAAATGTGATTTAATGAAAATCTTAGTGGAAAACTTAAAATTATATTATGAAACCCAGGAATGAAATTGGTTATGATAGAGAAAAGGTTTTTAAATTTCCCAGTTCTTTTTTTGTTTTGTTTTGTTTTGTTTTGTTCTGAGACAGTTTCACTCTTGTAGCCCAGGCTGGAGCGCAATGGCGCAATCTCGGCTCACTGCAACCTCCACCTCCCAGGTTCAAGCGATTCTCTTGCCTCAGATTCCCAAGTAGCTGGGACTACAGGCCCACACCACCACACCCAGCTAATTTTTGTATTTTTAGTAGAGACGGGTTTTCACCATGTTGGCCAGGCTGGTCTGGAACTCCTGACCTCAGGTGATTCACCCACCTCAGCCTCCAGAAGTGCTGGGATTACAGGTGTGAGCCACTGCGCCCGGCCCCACAGTTCTTATAATAAGGTGGACTCAAACAATTGCTCTCATTCTTGATTTTGATGTAAGACAATAGCAATTTTTATTAAAAAATTTAAAGATAATAACAAAATAAAATACACTATATATGACTTTCAAATCAGTGAAGATGAATGCAAACACATCATGATATGATCTTACTTTTAGTTTTTAAAATGTCTATTAAAATTCTGTATGTAACATGTGAAACATATTTTTTAAAATTTTCAATGTTTTCTAAAATAAGAGTATATTGGTTTTAAGTACAAAAAAATTTTAAGAGATGTCGCTCAGGCATAAAGGGAAAAATATTGCATTGACATTTTCCAATCAATTGCCAGTGACTGACATTTGTTTTGCTATCTGAAACTCACCATCAGAACTGTCCTGTGCAGGCTCAAACAACCCATGAGAAAATGGCTTTGTGTAAACTTGCAGTTGCAGTCTTTGAAAAATGTAATTCCTGTGGTCTTAAACAACTGTTTACACATTTACTGAGGTTACGTAGAGGGTTCTTTTTTTGAATTCTAGAATGGCAATTGCTCCTGTGCCCATGTTTTTATTAGGTATGGGTTCTTAGAGGCTCGAGATTATTACTTTTTAAATTCCACTACCTAGTCCAGAGCCTAGGTATATGTTTGCTGAATTTAAGTGAAATGAATTGCTGTAAATAAGATTATTTTGCCAGAGGGTTGTTGCCATCAGCATGTTCATTCCCATTATTGGTCAAAAAGCATTAACATCACCGCCTCGTTTTAGTTGCCTCTTGAGCCATTTTAAACAATTCTTCCCTCTATATTTTTTTGACTTTATTCACACCTGCAAAGCCCAGGTGGTGTTTGTTACTATATATTCTTTTAATTACCCATAGCTTAAATAAGCCATACTAGTGAAGCTGCATTTTCTGCTCAAATTTAAAACTCTTTCTCCATCACCTGAGTTTATTTAGGTTCTGACTTTTCCGCTCAAGTTCTATGGATCTGCATTACTTTTAATTTCTTTGGAAAATTTGCTTAAGCAAACAGTTTAAACATGGCATGCTTTTCCCACACTTTCAGGCCTTTGCTCCTGCTGTTCACTTGGCCCAAGCATCCATTCCCCAGCATGTGTGTACTCATCTGAATGCAGCTGCTGCCTCCTCAGTGCAGCTTCTCCTTCATCTATGGCTTTCCATTGCGCATTGCACAGTCATTATGACAATGCTTATCAAGTAGGGCAGGACCTGTGTCTCCTTCATCCCCAGTCCCCTTGCTTAGAACACTACGACCCACACGCATTCAGTAAACCAGTATTTACCGAGAGCTGACTGTGGCCCTCTGCCAGACCTCCAGGATATAGAAATGAACAGGTAAACACGGTACTATCCTCATGGAGTTCCCAAGCTTACCTAATAAATAAGATAACAGTTTGGGTTTTAAAATATAAACTTTGTTATCTCACATGGTATTTTAAAAAAAAAAAATTGAGATGGGTCTCGTTCTGTCATCTAGGTTGGCGTGCAGTTGGCACAATCACAGATCACTGCAGCCTTGAACTCCTAGGCTCAAGCAATCCTCCCAACTCAGCTTTCAGAGTAGCTAGGGCTATTGCAGGCATGCACCACCATGCCAGGTGAACTTTTTTTACTTTTTATAGAGACAGGATCTCGCCTTGTTGCCCAGACTGGTCACAAACTCCTTGTTTCAAGCAATCCTCCTGCCTTGGCCTCCAAGAATGCTAGGATTACAGACATGACCTCTGCACCCAGCATTAAGGTAACAGTTTTGACAGAGCAGTGGCCAAAATAAATGGAGTGGTATCCATGATTTGTGGGAGGGTCTGCTTCAGATAGGGTGGTCAAGGTAGGGCTACTTCAGGAGAAGTTAGGCCAAGGTCTGAAGTACAAGAAGGAACCAGCCATGTGGAAAGCTAGGTAACTTTGCATCCCAGACAGAAAGAAGAGTGTGTGCGAAGGCCCTGAGGATAGCATGGGCTTTCTGTGTTCAAAGACAATAAACATAGTCAGTGTGGCTGGACCAGAGGGTGAGAGTCCTCAACAAGAGAGAAGAGTAGCATGAGCTAGTCAGTTATGCAGGGGACCCAGATAATGCGGCCCGGCAGTCAGTGGGGAGTTTTGTAGTGGTCAGGGAAGCCATTAGCCATAGGTTCCAATTTAAGGTTTTTAAATACGAACGTGACATGACCTCATTTCTCTTTTTAAAAGATCACTGTGGAAGTGGATTGACATGAGATGTATTTTCCTTGGACAGTGGTGCCATTTACTAAAATGGGAAAGAAGGAGGAGCATGGGTGTATTCGTCTGTTTTCACAATGCTAATAAAGACATACCTAAGACTGGGTAATTTACAAAAAATAAGAGGTTTAATGGACTCACAGTTCCACATGGCTTGGGAGACCTCACAATCATGGCAGAAGGTGAAGGAGACGCAAAGGCACGTGTTACATGGCAGCAGGCAAGAAAACATGTGGAGGGGAGCTGTCCTTTATAAACCACCAGATCTCATGAGACTTACTCACTATCAGGAGAATAGCATGGGAAAAACCTGCTCCTATGATTCAACTACCTCTTACCAGGTCCCTCCCATGACACATGGAGATTATGGGAGCTACAATTCAAGATGAGATTTGGGTGGGGACGTAGCCAAACCATATCAATGGGCTTTGGAGATAGCTGAGTTTTGGATACCATATGTTTGAACATGGAAATCTCAAGTAGGCAGGTGGGTAAGCAAGCTTAAGTTTCATGGGAAATATCTAGCTCAGAGATTTAATTTGGGTGATATTTGCAAATATATGTATTTAAGATTATGAGAGAAGAACAGATCATTTAGAAAAGAATGGAATAGGACCCAGGCCACTTCCTGGGGCACTCAAACATTTGTAGGTGTGATGGAGAAAGGAAAACTGGCAAACAAGCCCAAGAAGGAGGGCCCAGTAAGGTGGGGAACTGTGACTTGGAAGAAAACAAAAGTAGAGTATTTCGGAAGGAGTAAACAACTCACTGAGTGGAATTCTGCTGGGAAGGTGAGCAAATCGGGGTGAAAGAGTTCTTCTGAGCTGGTCAATGGGAGGTTGTTGGTGGCCTTGTCAAAGCAGTTTCAATGCCATGGTGGAAGCAAAAGTAAGAGTGAATGGATTGCAGAGGGGGCTGGAGGTGAGGAAGGAAAGAAGAGGGAGTTGGCCCTGGAGAGAAACTTTGCTGCCTAGGAGGGTAGAGAAATAATTTCCTCCCCATATCCACAAGCTTTGCAAAATAGGTTTGTTTTTGCTTTGTTTTGTTTTGTTTTTTAGATGGAGTCTTTCTCTGTCGCCCAGGTTGGAGTTCAGTGGTGCGATCTTGGCTCAGTGCAATCTCCACCTCCCAGATTCAAGTGATTCTCATGCCTCAGCCTCCCAAGTAGCTGGGACGACAGGCATGCGCCACCATGCCTGGCTAATTTTTGTTTTTTAATAGAGATGGCGTTTCACCATGTAGGCCAGCCTGGTCTTGAACTCCGGACCTCAGGTGATTCACCTGCTTCGACCTCCCAAAGTGCTGGGATTACAGGCATGAGCCACCGCACCCAGCCAAAACACAGGTTTTGAACACACTGTAGTATTTCTTTTTCAAGTGCACTTAAAATTTACGAGGAATCAACTGACCAAATAGCAATACTTGTAATAACTGGTTTGAGTGTGGGAGAACCCTTCTGTTAATTACACTATTTTTTGTTAGTTTTTGTACTCTCCTACATAGCTAAATTAATAATGGCTGACATCCTGTGAGTAATTAAAATTTGCCAATTAAAATATACTATTTTAATACCATACTCAAAACTGCCTGTGATGCACGTACTCTGACTATTCGACTTTATATACAAGGATCCAAGTGTCGGAGAGTAGAGACCGTACAAGATAACAGAATAAGTACCACTTGTTACAGGCAGCATTGAGTCCCAAGTTCTGACTTCAGAGTCTGCCATTCCTAACCTCTGAGAAGTAAGAGTTGGAGAAAAGAAAGGAAGTATGAATGACATAAGATAAACACTAGAATGTTTGCCATCCCCATCAAAGAAAAGTGGTCTTTCCCAATTCATTAATAATGTTAGTAACAAGATGAAACTCCTTATTGAATAACCTTCAGCAGTAATTTAAATAATTCTGCTGGTAGTTGAGAAGAAATGAATGGAGGCAGTAGGTGTGATCTTTTTTTTTCTTCATGCGAGTGGGAAAGGAACTTAGGAAATGCCATCCACCTCCCACGAAATCTGGAATATTTAAGATGAAATGTTCTAAATATGAGTGTCTAAATATGCCTAAGACATGCATAAGGGAACTGTCTCAGTGGAAGTAGTCTATTAAGGTTTACTGAATTTATGACTATGTGCTTATGTCAATAGTTTCTAGGCAAATTTTTTTAAAAAGTAGATTTTCTAAACACTAGACTAACCAGAGCCCTGCATTTCATCAGCGTTGAAGGCAAGGTTCTAGGAGAAAAACTGAGTCTCGTCCTTTGACTAAGAGATCATTAAATGCGTACACATCAGGAAAAGACAAAGAAACATGGAACATGAGTCCTCACAGGACAGAGGGACCACAAGACAGAACACTCTTGGCTTTCTGTACCAATAGCTGCTCTGCCCATTCTGAGAGCAAAGAGATACAACTCAACTCTCTGGAGTGTTTCCGGCAGCCAGCCATTTGCTCATCTATGCATTTAGTCATCTTGAAAGTGATTTCAAGTTTTTGCGAAGTGCACAGCATTGCAAAAGAAGCAGTCCTAGCTCTTGGGTTTACAAACTTCAAAAGGAAATGGTTTCCTTTGCTGATTTGCCAAGTCCCATAGGAGTGATAGACACTAAAACAGGAGGGTGAGAGAACCCAAAAGACAGAAGTGACATAATATGCAAGACTTCATATCAACAGCATAGCACAAATGGTTTCTAATCTTTGAAATTTTAAGGCAGGTATGTGCCCACTGTTTAAATTACAAAGAAAATAAATAAATAATTCACTCAGAGAGCACTGGTATTCCTGGGTATACATATATACAGTTGAGATATAATACACAGACAAATTTCTCTTTTTTCATTCAGTATCTTGTGATTTGTACCACATTATGTAATTTCTCACGTTATTAAAAATTCTTCTTATATATAGACCTTTTTTTTTCCTAAATAGTAACTTTTAAAAATAAAAAATCAGCTCATTACAATGACTTTTTCTTTTCTTTTCTTTTTCCGGGAATAACTTTCTTCGATCTTTACCCTCCCTTTTGGCTAGAGCCTTAACAAGAAGTGGCAGATGAACATCAGAGATGCCGAGAGACCCTAGGTTCCCAGCATGTCCAGCCTCTGAGTCACAGAGGTCATATAAAAAAGTAAGAGAGAGAGAACTGTGAGAGATAGGCTGCCCTAAGAGTGGAAGGCTTTGAATGTTACACAGAGTTTGGAGTCATTTGCAGACAATGGGTAACAACCTTTAATTTTAGTCATGAATAAATAGCTTATTGGGAATATTAGCCTGGTAATGTGCAGTAAGGATTAAAAAGAGAAAGAGAACAGAGACAGAAGGCATTTATGAGTTTATTGCTTTGGCGCATTTCCAGAGGACAATTCACTTACATATACCAACATGTGCCACAGATTCATCTTTTGACCCAACTTCTTCACTCTTAGGAATTGTGTTTAAAGATGTATGTGCAAGGGTTTTCATTTTAAATAACAATATTTAAAATATTTATTTAAAATAGAGAAAATGCTTTTAAATCAAATATCCAACAATAATTAATTCACTTCTGTGACTGCAAAGGCATTTCCCCCAAATCCAATTAGTCATCTGATAGTTTTGAATTTTTTTATTTTTTTATTTTTTTATTTTTTGAGACACAGTCTCTCTCGCTTTCACCCAGGCTGGAGTGCAGTGGCGCGATCTCGGCTCACTGCAAACTCCGCCTCCCGGGTTCATGTCATTCTCCTGCCTCAGCCTCCTGAGTAGCTGGGACTACAGGTGCCCACCGCCACACACGGCTAATTTTTTGTATTTTCAAGAGAGATGGGGTTTTACCGGGTTAACCAGAATGGTCTCGATCTCCTGACCTTGTGATCCACCTGCCTTGGCCTCCCAAAGTGCTGGGATTACAGGTGTGAGCCACTGTGCCTGGCCAGTCTTTGAATTTAAGTTCTCAATAGTCCCCATAAAATCAAGTGCAGAGTTGTGGTATGGATTTTTGTCATAGCAGAACAATTGTGAGCTCTGGAGTGAAAAATCTGCTTTCAGTCCTAATCTGCCATTTGATAGGTGTCTGAATTTGGCAAGTCATTTGATATGGTTTGGCTGTGCCACCACACAAATCTCATCTTGAATTTCCACGTGTCATGGGAGGGACCTGGTGGGAGGCAATTGAATCATGGGGGCAGGTCTTTCCCGTGCTGTTCTAGTGATAGTGATAAAGTCTCATGAGATCTAATGGTTTTAAAAACGGGAGTCTCCCTGCACAAACTTCCTCTCTTCTCTCGTCCACCACTATGTGAGACATGCCTTTCACCCTCTGCCATGATTGTGAGGCCTCCCCAGCCATGTAGAACTGTAAGTCCAGTAAATCTCTTTCTTTTATAAATTGCCCAGTCTTGGGTATGTCTTTGTTAGCAGCATGACAACAGACTAATACACCACTTAACCTCTTTAATTTTGTTTCATCTGTAAAATAGGAATAATACGATATTTTTTGTTTGGTTATTGTGAAATTGAACAAAAATAAAAGGCCTTTCTTCACTTAATTTTTGCCTCACCAGATTAGGAATTTCGGATAAGGAATATCAGTACTTCAAATAGATTATTTACCTTAATGAAATAGGAACATACCCACAATCTACTGCCTAAGCTAAGATGCTAAAATTTTTTTTTTTTAATAATTAGTCTCTTTGGAATAAACCATAGAACCGTTTTTCCCAATATTATAAAGCTTTCCAATTTTCATAAGTGCATATGTAAATTAAAGAGGATCTCACTTCAATTATGAGTACTTAAGATAACGTAATTATGTTATTCATGTGACCTACCTTGATCCATGGTGTATTTTCAAATCCATGGTGTATTTTCCAAAAAAGAAGGCCTAACTTCTTTAGTTTCATCTAAAACATTTTGCTATTTAACATTTTTGCCTTCAGGCAAAGAAATAGGGAATCTTATTTGCCCTTTACTGTCCTCATTCATGCCCTAAATATTAGACTCATTAGGGAAACAAATTCACATGCTTGGAAGCAAGTAACTACTGTGCTTGGTCATAAATGCTATTTTATTATCATGAGATTTAATGTTATTCCTCCAAATTTTATCCAAATATGTAGCAAAACTTTTTCTTTTTTTTTTTTTTCTATAAGATTTAAGGACCATTACAAGCCTAAAGACTCTAAATTGGCAATAGTAAAATTACTACACACTCCATCTTTTCCTTTCACATTTAATTCTCTCTCTCACTTATTTTCCAGTGAAGATAAAAAAACAGATAAGGTCATGTTTGGGGACAAACAACATAAGGTGTTGACAATAAATTGCAAAAATTGGGACATGGATCTTAAGATAAAATTGGTGTTATGGTGGATCTTTGAGAGTTGAAAATAACCTTTCATCAATCTGAGACCTACATCTAAAAAATAGTGTACATAGAATTATAGGTGAGCTAAATTTTTCTAGGTGTATATGTCTTCAGAGGGGTCAAGCTGGTGGATAAACTCAGTTGTGCTGACTCCTTGAGTGTGTATGGTGACCCAGGAGGGGCCGTTGGAAAATGTGGCTGTGATTCTTGGAGAGGTAATGAATAAGGGAAAAGCTGGAAGAGCTAAATGGCTCGCAGTGCCTGATGATTGTGCCACATGCCTGGAAGAAAAGGTAACAGTGTTTCAAAAAAATTCTGAGTGGTCTCTGGAGAGTGCAACTGAGTGAGTGTTCTGCAGACTGAAAAAAAGACATTAAAAAAAAAAAGTTTAAGGTGGCATAATTTGCGTACAATACAATGCACCTTTTGAAAAATTAAACTTTTTTTGAGATAATTGTATATTCACATGCAGTTGTAAGAAATAAAACAGAAAGATTCTATGTACCATTTACTCAATTTCTCCCAATGGTAAAATAGTACAATATTGCAATATCACAACCATGATATCGACATTGACACAGTCAAGATAAAGAGCAGCTCTATCACCACAAGGTTCCCTCATGTAGCCTCTATATAGACACACACCCCCTTCCTCTCCCCACTTCCTCACTCTCACTCTCTCTGATGCCTGCCGACCACTAATCTGTTCTCCATTTCCATAATTTTTTTCATTTCAGGAATGCTATTTAAATGGAATCATATAGCATGTGATATTTTAGGGTAGAGCTTTTCATCCAGCATAATTCCCTGAAAATTAAGCAGTTGTAGCAACAGTTCATTCTTTTGTATTGCTGAGTAGTTTTTCATGGTAGGAATGCATCACAGTTTGCTTAAGCAGTCACCCACTGGAAGACAAAATATATGAATTTTAAGGTTACATTTTTGATGAGTTTTGACAAGTTGATACACACATGGAATCATCACCACAATCAATGAAAAGGACATTTACCCTAGGTAAATGAAAATGTATGTCCATGTACAAATGACGCAGGTGCTTGTAGCAGTTTAATTCATAATACCTAAAAATTTGAAACAATCCAAATGTCCAACCACAGGTAAATAAATATATAAACAAATCAATTATGATATGTCTACACGATACAATACTACCAGCAGTAAAAAGCAATGACCTTCTGATACACGCAACATGGATTCATCTCAACAACATCACAGTGAAAAAAAGCAAGACGTAAAAGAGCAATATGCTCTGTGCTTCCATTCATGTGGATTTCTGGAAAAGGTCAGACCTATTGTGTCAGAAAACACGTCAGTGATTGCTTAGGGCTGGGTGAGAGGAGGGGTGGAGGTTTTGGCTACAAAGGGGCACAATATTTTTTTGTAGCTTAAGAAAACGTTTTTGGGCTGGGTGTAGTGGCGTAATCCCAACCCTTTTTGGTAGGCCAAAATCAGGAGTTCAAGACCAGCCTGGCCAACATGGTGAAACCCCGTCTGTACTAACATTACAAAAATTAGCCAGGTGTGGTGATAGGTCCTATAATCCCAGCTACTTGGGAGGCTGAGGCACAAGAATCGCTTGAACCTGGGAGGCAGAGGTTGCAGTAAGCCGAGATCATGCCATTGCACTCCAGCCTGGGTGACAGTGAGACCTTGTATTACAAAAAGAAAGAAGGAAGGAAGGAAGGAACGAACGAAGGAAGGAAGGAAGGAAGGAAGGAAGGAAGGAAGGAAGGAAGGAAGGAAGGAAGGAAGGAAGGAAAATATTTTTGAACTCTAAATTTGGGGAGATTCTGTTGCTTAGAATATAAGGGCCTTACTTTCTCAGAAAACAAGGAACTGGTGGCAAAAAAAATTGTTTATGGAGGATAGAAAACCTCTATAGAGGTTTAAGGAACCAAGGGATGGAAGACTAATGAAGCCCAAAAGTGAAAATAGAGGAAACTTAGAAGAAACCAATCAAAGCTTCAAACAGCAGAAAGCTGATTGGAGCAATATAACACCAGGGTCATGACCTATTTGATGTCAAGTATGTAATATGTGAATCTCTCCTTCCTGGTTTGTGATCTTTACACAGCCACGTGCACCATTACTCTTTGAGCTTGCGGGAGAACTTAGCCCAGGAAACACAGAAGAAAGAGCACTGAGATGGAGGAGAGGTCTTTGACAGGAAAATTCTCAACTATCTGATTCCACAAATTGGCAAGACACAAAATTACTTCTACTAGCAGAAAACAAAAAAGGAACAATTACCTTGTTTTTCTTTGGACACTTCTATGACAAAATACATTGTGACATTTTCCACTGTGTTTTCCACTGCTTGGAGCCCTCTCTATATCTCCAGAAAGTATTAGTGTTGATATAGTAAATGGCATGCTCTGGTAGAAAGAAGTTCTTTTAGCACAGTATGTATGCCCACATCCCTGCCATGCCTAAGGAGACAGTACTAACCTGAGTTATATAGAGAGAGACACTGGAGCAAAAACAATGAAAGACGGTAGGACTGGAAACATTAGTTGAGTCTGAAAGAGAACAAAAGAAGATAAGTTCAAGCCAGCTGACAGTAAGACTGAACACCAATTCCAGGGGACCTGAAGGTAGGTGTGAAGTGAGATATGGTTACTGGAAGTCAGAAGTGGGAGAATATACTAAAGAAACTGGGAAGAAAGTGGGAAGAAAATTGCAGTTGGGGAGAGTTATCAGTAGATGCGAAAATTACTGGGTCAAATGTGGTTCTAGGATAGGATATTGGCACAATGTAAAGTATCCCTCCATAGATGGCTTATTATTTGTAAGTGAAAAATGTACCTTTTCACTGGAAAGCCTCGTTAGTGATGACAACGTTACCAAGTGTTTAAAGTTAGCACCATCATAGTGGACAGATTGACAAGGATGTGATGCATCTGATATTGACGTGATGCAATGTGAAGTCTCCATATCACCCATGAAGTGTTCTTGCCAAAAATGTTCAGCCTAAATCTCATGAAACCTACTTTTTATGGAAACGCAAAGGACAGCAGAATAATACAATGACACCATAGGAAAAACCAGACAAATCTAAAGTGTAAGATACTCTATAAGAGGCTATGCCTGGACCTCACAAATAATTAGTAATAGTGATTGTAATTCATTGATAGATAGAAAGAAAGGTAGTATTTTACCTCTTAATACTGTAAGGCATAGAAAGAGTTAATGAACAAGTTAGAACCTGGATGACTAAAGAAGAAACTCCAGACAGACTCTTACCCAATTGCTTAATGAGAAAAAAATCAGAGATTAAGACCAGTGCCTCAGCCAGGCAGTGGTGTTCATACCTGTAATCCCAGCACTTTGGGAGGCCAAGGTGGGAGGATTGCTTGAACCCAGGAGTTTGAGACTAGCCTGGATTTAGAGACCAACCCTGTCTCTCTCTATATATATAAAAAATACAGAAATTGGTTGGACATGGTGGCATGCGCCTCTAGTCCTAGCAACTCAGGAGGCTGAGATGGGAGGATTGCTAGAGCCTGGGATGTTGAGGCTGCAATGAGCTGTGATCGTGCCACTGCACTCCAGCTTGGGTGACAGAGTGAGACCTTGTCTCAGAAAACAAAACAAAACAAAACAGAAAAACAAAAACAAAAAACAGAAAAAAAACAGAGACACAGTATGTAGCGTTTATGAAATAGAAGTAAGCATAAGTTAACTAAACAAAGACTAAGTTTTTATTAAACATAAGAATTCATTAATTTTCAACTCATCTTTTTGTGGTCCTTAAAAAATCTCACATAAGACAATCCTTCAAATATTCTTGTAGATTACCCCTCCCCTCAAAACACGTGGTAGATCTCAACTCATTCCAGTGAACAAGATTCTGAGGCTCAGAGAGAGCACCTTACAGAAAAATCTGTTAATTCAATTTAATTGGCCCATGTATTCTGCCACTGTGGGCAAACCTCGAGTACCAGGTGTCTTTTGATAAAATAACTCAGGACTGCTCCCTCGAATAAGCACAATTTTGACTTCAATGTTTTATCAACAAAATTTAAAAATATACAGAAAACTTAAAAGAATACTTCAGAGAATGCCTGTGTACCCTCCTCTTAGGTTCAAGAATTGTTAACATTTTGCCAAATTTGATTTATATAGTTGTATTGGAAAATTCCCTTCCATAAGCATACTATAATTTTTATATCTAAGAAAGTAAGGCTAATTCTATAATATCATATAATCTCCAATGAATATTTAAGTTTCTCCAACTGACACAACTAATATATTTATAGACTTCCCCCCGGAGTCAGGTTCTTATCAAGACTTATTCAATGCATTCTTTATGTGCGAATTGATGTCTTTCATCCCTTTACTCTGGATTTGTCTTTTCACTTCTGCTTATTGTCTTTTCCTTTAGAAATCTTCATGAAGTTGACATATTGAAAAATCCAGGTAAGCTGCACTGCCCCTAAGGAGAAGGCTTGGCTGCATGGAGGCACCAAGGCTTTGGTACCCACAGCAAGTGAGGCCCCCATAGCCACCTGTGGCTGAGAGTGAGCAGTGTCTACCCCCAACATGGAGGGTCTATCTTGATGAGGCCCAGAACAAAGAGATTTATTTTGTTGTCACCTATAAACAGCCCAGTTCACTCCTATAATCATAGAGAGGGTGATAACCCCATAAAATTGACAGAGACTGGATCTCCAGTCAACTCAGCCAGTGGATGCCAAGTTAGGTTCAAGTGATTTAGAAAATTAAGGGAGGTTTGCATTGAAGATGGTGGCCTGAGCATCTGTGTTTTCTCACTTACTTCCAGAAATCCCACTGAAGTAACAAAACAGACAGACAGAGGGGATCAATAGGAAACCACAGGGAGAACAGAAAGGGAGGACCACAGTCCAGAGCTCTGAGGAATTTGTGTAGTTTAGAGAGCAAATGGGATCTTAGTGAGTGTCAACCCGAGTGAAGGGAGCTGTTACTTGGAAGAGACACAGAAGGTTGCTATAAAGGTGTAGGAGCAAATCTGTCCAGGATACCCCATGCTGGCTTCAAGTTCAGAGCCTGCATGCATTGGGAATAAGAATGGACTGTGGAGCAATCATCAAGGACTGCGGTGACAGGAACAGGGTATGGAAAAGCTGGGCCAGTGGATTCCATCTATGTTTAGAAAGTGACCGGAAGCTGTTCTGTTTACCACTGATTAACAAATGGAGAGCTGCTGTCTGCAGAGGTGGAAGATTTGCCTAGAAAAGGCTGGGGCTGCAAGTTTGTAATTGACATCCCCAAGACTGGGAGCAGTGAGCTGAGGGGATGAGAGCATGCCTGCCAGTTCTGTGTACGGACACCCTAAAGACAGAACTGCTGGTATCCCCTATCCACAGGCCTCACAGGGGGTCCTCACAGTCTGGGGAGAAGCCTTCTGGGGAAATCAAATTTCATAACAGCTGAAAACAGCCACACATACGCCATCTGTGTTCACAGACATAAATATTAGGAATATAAACTAATGATTACTAAACTATCAGAAAAAAACATCAGTGCCTGAGTTAAGAATCAAGGCCAAGACAATCGTTAAAAAATCAGGAAACAACAGGTGCTGGAGAGGATGTGGAGAAATAGGAACACTTTTACACTGTTGGTGGGACTGTAAACTAGTTTAACCATTGTAGAAAAAAGTGTGGCGATTCCTCAAGGATCTAGAACTAGAAATACCATTAGACCCAGCCATCCCATTACTGGGTATATACCCAAAGGATTATAAATCATGCTGCTATAAAGACACATGCACATGTATGTTTACTGCGGCACTATTCACAATAGCAAAGACTTGGAACCAACCCAAATGTCCATCAATGACAGACTGGATTAAGAAATTGTGGCACATATACACCACGGAATACTATGCAGCCATAAAAAAGGATGAGTTTGTGTCCTTTGTAAGGACATGGATGCAGCTGGAAACCATCATTCTCAGCAAACTATCGCAAGAACAGAAAACCAAACACCATATGTTCTCACTCATAAGTGGGAATTGAACAATGAGAACACTTGGACACAGGAAGGGGAACATCACACACCACGGCATATTGTGGTGAGGGGACAGCGGGGACGGATAGCATTAAGAGATATACCTAATGTAAATGATGAGTTAATGGGTACAGCACACCAACATGGCACATGTATACATATGTAACAAACCTGCACGTTGTGCACATGTACCCTAGAACTTAAAGTATTAAAAAAAAAAAAGAATCAAGGCCAAGAAACAGAAAAAAATGGACCCCAGCTTAACAGACAACTCAGGAAACAAAGAGAATTTTAAAAAGAAAACCCAATAAATTTTAATCAAAATGTCATCAGAGATTTGAGACAATATTATGTCCTTAAAAGAGAAATGGGCTGCCATTAAAAAAAAGGAATAATTAGAAATACTAAAACACATGATGGGCCGGGCGCAGTGGCTCAAGCCTGTAATCCCAGCACTTTGGGAGGCCGAGACGGGCGGATCACGAGGTCAGGAGATCGAGACCATCCTGGCTAACACAATGAAACCCCGTCTCCACTAAAAATACAAAAAAATTAGCCGGGCGTGGTGGCGGCGCCTGTAGTCCCAGCTACTCGGGAGGCTGAGGCAGGAGAATGGCGGGAACCCGGGAGGCGGAGCTTGCAGTGAGCCGAGATCGCGCCACTGCACTCCAGCCTGGGCTACAGAGCGAGACTCCGCCTCAAAAAAAAAAAAAAAAAAAAAAAAAAAACACATGATGGCTGATGCTGAAAGAATTCAATATAAGGGTCAGAGGATAAAGTCAAAGACAACTTCCAGAACAGCACTGAGCAAACAAAGGAAGAAAGGTAGCAGATGGCTGGGCACAGTGGCTCATGCCTATGATCCCAGCACTTTGGGAGGCCGAAGCGGGTGGATCACGAGGTCAGGAGATCTGAGACCATCCTTGCTAACATGGTGAAATCCCGTCGCTACTAAAAATACAAAAAATTAGCTAGGCATGGTGGCATGCGCCTGTAGTCCCAGTTACTTTGGAGGCTGAGGCAGGAGAATTGCTTGAACCTGGGAGGCAGAGGTTGCATTGAACTGAGATCGAGCCACTGCACTCCAGCCTGGGCGACAGAGCGAGACTTCATCTCAAAAAAAAAAAAAAAAAAGAAAGATAGGAGACAAAACGAGTTGATGCAGAAGGTCCAACACTGACTTACATAGAACTTCTAGGAAGGAGATTACAGAAAATAGGGTGAAAATTTTTTTAAAATGGGGAATAATTCCTTAGGCTGAAGAGGGACAAGTCTTTAGATTGAAACTGCCTAAGTAGTGTCAATTGGGAAGAATGATAAAATATTCACACCCATCTCCATCCTGATAACAGTTCAGAATGGCAAGAATAAAGAGAAGATTCTAAATGCTTCTAGAAATGAGAACATATAGGCACATACACACACACACGAGGCATACCACAAAAGAAGATCACCTGGGCCTCAGATTTCTTATCAGCTTGAAGATAGGAACAATGTTTTTAATAATTCTGATGAAAAACATTTTGATATTTATGATCTGATAACTAAATAAACAATCAATCAAATGTAACTGCAAAACAAAGATGTTTACTGACATGCAGCTTCTCAGAAAAGTTTACCTTCCATTTATACTTTCTGGAAAAAAATTACAAGATGCTTATGTACTTCAGAGGAGAAAGAAGTCTTTGAAAGCAGCAGACAAGGTATTCAAGAAACAGTGGAAATGACCAGAGAATAATGAGAAGAAACCCTTGGCAAACAGCAGGAAAGTGGGCCAAACTGGGACAAAATCTGTTTTCCAAAACTTCCGGTGTCTTTTTTCCTTCCTCCCTTTCTTCCTTTTTCCCTTTCCTTTTTTCTTTCTTCCTTTTCCTAGTGTGGCTATGGAGTCTTCTTTTTATATCTTTTCTTTCGTGGGACTTGGTGCTAGAAGGGTAGATATGCATCATGAGGACACTAGATTTCCACACTTAATATTACTTTTACATTGTGGATGTTTACTACATTTACATTCTGCTACCTTCTATCTTGACACTATAATTAAAGCTTATCTATAGATTTATTCTAAAAATTGAAAAACAGAATTTACAGCATTGTAATTATGCAACATTATTCATAGCAGAGCCAAAGAGCAAGACTGGACCTGAAGAGAAGGGGTATAATCCTTAGACGTGGAGGATCATTTCAAGAGGAAAGTGGATTCCATTTCTTTCTTTCTTTCTTTTTTTTTTTGAGATGGAGTTTTGCTCTTGTTGCCCAGGCTGGAAGGCATGATCTCGGCTCACTGCAACCTCTGCCTCCCCGATTCAAGCGATTCTCCTGCATCAGCCTCCTCAGTAGCTAGGATTACAGGCACGTGCCACCATGCCCAGCTAATTTTTTTTGTATTTTTAGTAGAGACAGGGTTTCATCATGTTGGCCAGGCTGGTCTCAGACTCCTGACCTCAGGTGATCCACCCTCCTCGGCCTCCCAAAGTGCTGGGATTACAGGTGTGAGTCACCACGCCTGGCGGAAAGTGGATTTCATTTTTTACAACGTAGAAGACTTCCATGTGTTTCACCAATTTAAAACTCCAATGAGAGCAAAACACAAAGAAATGCATGGTATCTCCGTAAAGTATATTGAATTATATAAAAATTTGGGGCAATCGAGAGAATGTCAAAAGAGAAAATCTGTTTGATCTTGACCATTGATACATTCTTCCTCAAAGGTGACAGGTTTAATGATGTAGTACTAGATCAGAGACTGAGGAGATTAAAATGGAAGGAAACCACAGCCCCAAATCTTTTTCTTTTCTTTCTTTTTTTTTTTTTTTTTGAGATGGATTCTTGCTCTATCACCCAGGCTGGAGTGCAGTGGTACCATCTCGGCTCACTGCAACTTCCGTCTCCCAGGTTCAAGCGATTCTCCTGCCTCAGTCTCCCGAGTAGCTGGGATTAGAGGTGCGTGCCACCACACCTGGCTAATTTTTGTGTTTTTGGTAGAGACGGGGTTTCACCATGTTGGCCTGGCTGGTCTCGAACTCCTAACCTTAGGTGATCCACCTGCCTCGGCCTCCCAAAGTGCTGGGATTACAGGTGTGAGCCACCATGCCCAACACCACAGCCCCAAATCTAAGCTGAAAATTACTACTACAACATTAGAAGTCATTTGGTTCAAGTGTGCTCTGAGTCTGGCATAAACACACCACAGACAGGAGAGTGTCCAAGGGCACTGATTAATTGTGGGACTGCTCTCTCTCTTCTCTGCCCCAACTATCACTTTTTGCGGAGGAGCTCACAGCCTTACCCTTCCTTCCCCACAGGGCAGTGAATGTGAGCAACTGGGTTGAAACGGAGGGGCTCCATGTATCCTCTCATCTCCTGGAGGGGGAGTGCTACCACACACTGGAAATAAACTACCAGCATCTCCACCTGGTAATCCATTTCTTCTCCAGGATCACCAGTTGCAAGCTGCAGAAAATAGAAACAGCTGGCAGGCGAACGGAGAATCATATTAGTAAAGTTCAGCATGCAAACAAGGAGACATCCAACTTAAACTGAGTAACTATAACCTAGGAAAGTAGAGATAATAGAGTAAATTAAAAAAAAAAAAGAATTTGAAAGAAGTACTAATATCTTCACAGCAATAAGAGAGGCTATTATATCCATAAAACAAGAGCAGGTAATGTCTTAGGTCAGGTTGTCCAGGACAAATACTCTGAGACTGAGGTTTGCTTACTGGAGGGTGACTTTGGAGTACCTTTGAGATCCATACTCGAGAAAAACTGAGGTAAGCAGGACTGAGCAGAGGAAGAAGTTGAGATGCAATGTAGTCACAACAGAGGACCCAGCCAACTTCATGGGGAGCTCTGGAGTTGTATTCATGCATCAATCATCAGCTGTGTGATTGGATGATGGAGCACCTTCGTCCTGAGCCGCGGCATGAGGGGGTGTGCCCACAGCGCCCACTAGAGGTAATTATTTAAAAGTGCCAATGAGAAAATTAAGAAATTTAAATTAGGATCATTAAAAATTTAAAAACCATTGAACTATATAAATAGAAAGAATAGACAAAGCTAAAGACTGACTTAATGAATTGGAAGACAGAGCCAGAGGATTGTCCCAGAGGGCAGTACTAAGACTCATAAGGAATAGAAGCAATGAGAGAAAAGTTAAGTGACATGAATGAGAATATCAGAAGGCCCATGAGATAGAAAATTTATCAATAAAAAAACAGAATACTCTTATACAATCAAAGAAATAATAGAAGAATTAGGAAAGAGAGGTAAGTAAACAAAAGTTATAAAAACTTTTCAGAGGAGGGAGTTAATAAATACTGTCTGAAGTTGGTCAAACAAAATAGTACAAACAGTTAGAAGCATGGCATGAATTACCAAAAAATTCAAAAAAGAAAAAACTCAGTGTGTTGACCTCTAGGGACTAACTAGGACTGTGAATGTATATATTCATTATATTATCTATAAATTAGCAAATATTTGCTTACTAATAATATTTATTAATAATAGTAAATGGACATATATTTATTTAAAACATTTTGAAGACAAAGTAAAGAATATTGATACTTTCACCTGACTGTCATGCAATCTATTAATAACCATTACAAGTATATAGTGGTTAGCATTCATGTTGGCTCCATTTATTGAATGTTCAGTATGTGCTAGGCACTGTCTGAAAGAAGTATCATTATCCCAACATCCATGTTTTATAGGCTTAGAGAAAAATAAGTTAAGTGGCTACTAAGAAGTAGAGCTAGGATTTTCACATCTGTAGACTTCAAAGCATGGACATTTAAATACTCTTTAAATTTTGCTCTCATGAGACGGTTGAGTCAATCCTCTTGTCAGTATTTATTGTAATATTGGATGGATTCCTTGAGTTACTGATAAATACTATTTCTTTGGCTATTGTTCATTGGACTCTGGGTGGTAGACAATGGATATAGATCTAAGAAGTCTTGATAAATCTACCCAGAAAAGCTCAAAACAGGAGAAGACATCTGGTTAATAGGTGACTTGGAAGTCCATGGAGATATTTTTTGTTTAAAAGTAGGGTGGAATGGCTGGAGCAGAGGGGCACTGGTGCAGACAATAAATTTTGCATTTTTGGGTGGATGTTCTTCACCAATGGACAGTAATATAGTGATTAAGAAATGGGAGCAGACTGGAGATGAACGCAAGGTAATGGTGTCACAGAAAGTCAAACAAGAGGGGAGTCATCCCTTTTATATCTTGAGTCTGTCCTTGACCTGGGAATAAATGTTGTCGGTGATATTGTTTTGGATACTAGGCTACAAGAAAGCTAAGCAAGTTTAGGTTTGGTTGAGCCAATGAAGGAAGACAAAAGCAAATTGCTAGTTTGAGAGCTTCCCCAACCAGGGTGAACATCAGTTCTATGTGCCCTCTACCGCAAACATAACTAACACTTGAATTTCTCTAGTTCTCAGTTTCTCCATTAATGCATGACTTAGGCTCCCATCTCTGACCTCAATGCAATAATTCCCTATCTGTTGGTTATGAATTGAATGCTTGTTCTCCCCCAAAATTCTTATGTTGAAGCCCTACCACTAATGTGATGGTATGTGGAGACGGGGCTTTGAAAAGTAGTTAGGTTGAAATGAGGCCTTGAGTGTGGTGACCTCCTGCTGGGATTAGTGCCCTTATAAGAAGAGATACCTGAGAGCTTTCTCTTGCTCTTTCTGCCATGTAAGGATATAATAAGAAGGCAGCAGTCTGCGGGCCAGGAAGTGAGCCCTCATCAGAAGCCGACCATGTCAGCACTCTGATCTCAGACTTCCAGCCTTCAGGAGTGTGAGAAAATAAATTTCTGTTGTTTAAGCCACCCAGTCCATGGAATTTTGCTATGGCAGAATGAGCAGACTAAGACACTATTCTTCCCACGTGCATTTTTGTCTCCCCACTAATTCATTCACTATTTAGTAGGATGACCTTTAAAACAACAACTGACCACAACAATCAGTTGCTTAAAACATTTCAGTGGAAAACAAACCAAATCAAAACTTATTAGGCCTTTCCATCATCCTTAATACATCCAAATTCTGTAATATGACTCTCAAGGGCTTCCAAATTTTGGCTTTTGCCCATTGCTTTTAGATTTACTTTTGATACTTTCAGACTTGGGCCAAATAGACTTTTTAAGGTTCCTCCCACACTATGATTTCTCCATGGGTGTCCAATTGTTTGGCTTCCCTCGGACACATTGGAAGAAGAAGAAGAATTGTCTTGGGCCACACATAAAATACACTAGCACTAATGATGAGCTAAAAAAAATCACAAAACTCATCATGTTTTAAGAAAGTTCACAGTTTTGTGTTGGACTGCATTCAAAGTCGTACTGGGCTGCATGCGGCCTGTGGGCCATGGGTGGGACAAGCTTGCTGTGAACCTTCATACAAAGTTAACTGTTTTTGCTTAGAATCCTTCCTCATTACCAACCCACTTCCTTTTGTCTTTTTGTCCTGGATAACACCTCCTCACTCACCCTTCAGGTTTCAAATCAACAGAACTTCCCCAGGAGGCTTTTCCTGACTTACAGGTGATGTTAGCATCCCTGTCTCCATACAGTCCTGCAATGTTCTGTCCTTCTCCTAACATTATACTCCTCACTTGTTTTTAATGGCCATTTAAAATCTGTCTTCTGAGCTAGAATGGAAATGCCAAAAGGGGGCAAGCCATGTTTCTCTCGTTCATGATTGTACTCTCCCTTTCTCCCTTTTAAACTCACACTTAAGGCATTCACTGCACGTTGAATTAATGAATGATCAAGTAAAGGAATGCCCTCTCACAGCAGCCCTCCGTGTCACTCTGCTTGTTCCAGGGCTGACCCTGTTGGCTGTAAATTGCAGGTGTCTGCCTGCTGCCCAGATCTCATTATCCCTGGTGTAGCCGCTTCCTGGAGCTGAGGCAACTCTCTCTGCCCCCAGAGCTGTTTGAAGACTGGAGGCAAACCAGCATGAGCCTGATTCTAACACAAGAAAAGGGAATAGATTTGTCAAACTGTAGATCAAGGAATTTGGTGCTGATTTGGAGCAGAAATTTGAAGCAAATTACTGAATGTATTATTAAATGCACAGGATCCATTTAGAATCCAATAAGTTTAAAAAATAAATTAGAAATTAATATTTATGAGCACTTAGGAAGGAGTTGATCAACGTGAGTCATCATTGATTAAAAATACAACAGGCCATTATTTCAGTTTGGGGTTTCATGGTGACACTTTGCACGGTGACATTTTGATAGGGTCTCAATCCTCCTAGTTTGGAATTTTGTACACACAAGGAAAGATAAAGATATAGGAAACACAAGATCAAAGTATTTAAATCTGAGAAACTGCCCCAAATACCTCTCTGTCCATTAACAATGCAAAGCTTTCTTATAAAAACACGGTGGGGGAATGAAGCTTAGACTTGAGGCTTAAGTGATTTTGATTTTCCAGCCATCTGTCCCTACCCTGCTCTCTTTTCCTCTGCTTATCCTGAAACTAAGATGGATGGTTCTACAGAGGAGATCCTGAATCCGTCTCCCTAACCACTTGAGATGTGGATGAGGCTGGCCTGTCTGCACAAAGGTATAGGCTCTGCCCAAGTGGGCTTACCAGAAGTGCAAGTGAGGGGATGCACTTGGATTCTGTTCCTTGCTATAAAATGGCCCTCCTCTCTGCTAAAGCATGACCTAATGATTGAATGGTTTGAGCTGTGACCAGGAACTGAGAAGGGAAAGTGGTAACAGCTCTTTCTCACCATTATGGGTGGAGACTGACATGTGAAAAGAGGGAATGGATGTTGTTCTTTTATTTTTTGAGTCTGTTAATATGAATTGTCCATTGAAGAACTGTTGTAGATAATAATAGCTGACATTCAGTGAGTGTTTCTATGTGTCAGGTCCTGTTCTAAGAATTTTTCATGAATTAACTCATTTAATCTTCACTCAACCCTATCTGGTAGGCACGGTTTCAATCTCATGAGTTAAGAGTAATGCAGCCAGTAAATGGTAACGGTGGGATTTATACACAACAACCAGGTCCAAAGATGGAGCCCACATACATGACAACACCACATATTCCACTCTATTGTATCCACTGCTGACCACCAGCAGAGCCCAGGGAGAAGGCAGGTTCCTCTAAGACACTTGACAACACTTCTAAGATGTCTTTATGAATAGAATCGAAAATTGAAGTTTGGCAATTGCACTGTTAAGCAGTTTATTAATAACCAGTGAACCAAAGAATGCTATGCTCCCAGCTTAGCGGAGGGAGCTCCTTAGTGGGATGTCATGTGGCATCTTAATATTTTTATGTAATCCGTGAATATGGGGAGACACTGGATGCCTGAATCCAATCCTAAGGGACTTAGAGAAAGTGGATCAGGAACTTTGGTTCCAAAGATCAACTCCATGTTCACGTGCATGGCCTAAGCATAACACCATAAAGAATTTCCAGTCTTCTCCATGTACTATCAACATTGAGATGTATTTGAGAAAAAAAAAGAAAAGAGAGAGAGAGAGAGAGAGAGAGAGAAGATCTCAGGCTGTATTGTGTTTGCTAATGGTTAATTAGGTAATTAATCTATAAGACAATTACTTTTTTATCCTTTTTTTTTTTTAAGGGCAGAGACACATACCCTTCCAGGAGAAGATGGCTCAGATGAGAGAGACTTGAAGCTATATCACATGAAGAAGAGTCAGAGTAATTGAGGATGATTAATCCTCAAAACAGAGTGTTTAGGTAAAATTTGAGGGCTATCTTCAAAGATCTGAAAGACCTCTTCATGGAGGAAAGATGTGAAGACCAAAGGTTACAGGGGAGTGGATTTGCATAATTGCTGTGCAAGGAGGGAACAATTATGACAGCTAATGTTTACTGAGTGCTCACCAGGCATGCACTAAAGTTAAGGTCTTTATATGCCTTAGCTACAAGGTTGTAGATCAAATTCATGCTCATCACTACAAGCATCTCAGAGCATTGTTAGTAAAGGCTCCATTTATTGACTACTTATTAAATTACCTCATTTAATAGTTGTGCTATTGATTTTTGTTATTGTATCATTACTGTTTTATAGATGAGGAAATACAGAAGTTAAGTTGCTTTCCTGCAGTCACCCTAGTTACTGGCTTTATAACCATGTGGACCCAGGCACTCTTGATACTAATACTGCCTCCCAGAGTCATGTGTGTAATAAGGAGTTAGATCAGAGCTGTTCATTAAAAATATAAGGTGAGCCAATAATGAGAGCCTATGTGTAGCCTTACATTTTCTAGTGGCCACATCAGAAAATGTAAAAAGAAACTGGTGAAATTAATTTTATGTATGTTTATATGTTAACCCAATACATGATGAACCCAATGGACTTATTACATCAAACTATTCTCATGTATTGCAATAATGTAATCAACATAAAAATACTTAACAAGTTAGTTTACATTCATTTTAAAAATATTAAATTGTATGTCTGTTTTACAGTTACAGAACATCTCAGGGCTAGCCACATTTCAAGTGCTCAACAGCTGCCTGTGGCTCTTGAGGGGGAGGATCTTAAAAGGGAGCTTAGTTTTCCACCTTGATTCTGATGCCTCCCAGCCCCCAACTTATTTCCTTTGCCAATTAGAAGAAAATGCCTAACTGCCTTTGACTTTTCCGGTAGAGCCAATGTAGGTATTGCTGAATTGGGGGAGGACAGGTGTTTCGCCTGCAACCCTCTTCCCTCCTGCCAGCTAGGCTGAGAGTTAACGTTTTTGATTTCTGTTTTGAAAATGATTTAAGTAGGTTGCATGAATTAAGTAATTTATTCTAAATACCAAATTAGGGGTAGAACGTCTTGCCTTATGCAAAGTTATGCAAAATTAGGAAGTCCCTGGCTTAATTGGTTAGAAATACATCTTGTAGCTTCAATTGCAGGGTTAGTAAATACATAGATGTCGACTGAGAGGGAGGAAATGTTTTGTTATTTTTGCCACTCTGTCCCAGGGTAGAGGCACAGCGTCAAAACAAACACGTCTTAAAGTAGCGTTCAAACAGCCCACCGAAGTTTCCCCTTAATATCCGGAACCGGTTGCCAAAAATGAAAAAAAGATGTGAAAAGATTCTACTCGCTTTTGGCCTCCCGGAGGTGGCGCTATGAGGGTGACGGAGTTAATTAGTGCCTCCAAACGCCGTGTGTGAGCTCATCGAAGTCATGCTCTGCACACATATTATTTATAGCAGATTTGAGGCATGCATGGTGTTTGACATTTCTGTCTTTATAAGTAGGGGGACTTTAAAAAGTCGTGGGCATTCCCCTAGGCAAAGTGCAGTGGGCAGGGACCAGGGTGCGGGCGCAAGGCGAACGCGCAGACCACGAGTGTCCTGGCGCAGGTGCCAGGGGCGGCGGCTGCAACTCCGCAGCGTCCGCTCGGGAGGAGAGTTCGCGGCTGATCTCCGGATGCCTTGCAGATGCAAAATGTGTCTCTGGCCAGCAGGAGGAAGGAAGAGGAAGTGAGAGCAGCGGCAGCCGGCGGTGCAGCAGCCGGCCGACCCAGAGTGTAAGTGCGTGTGCTGGGGCGAGCGGGAGCGGGCGAGGATGGGCACAGGATAGAGGTAGAGCCACCCACGCCGCCGCGGCCCCACGCTGGGCGACAGAGCCTCCAGTTCCCCTTCAATGGTGGCAGGTCGCCGCAGCTCTGATCGCCGGGAACCCTTGCCGCTGCTGTCCTGCGACCCCAAGCAGGTTCGTAAAGTTTCCTGGGCTGGCGCCGCGCCCCGACTTCCTGACCTCGGCGCGGCAGGGGAGGGGGCCGGGACTGGGGCCGGGAGGAGCCGTACTGCTCCGGGGGACTCCGGGAGCCGCGGAGACACTTTTGTATCCTCCCTGGGGGCGCCGCGGCTCCGGCGGGGGTGGCCGCCGCGCTCGGCAGGGTGAAAGCTGTGGGCGCGTCGGGGCGCTCTGCAATTGGGGAAGTCTGAGCTCGGGGGATGGCGGGAGTGGGAGTGGGAGCGGAGGGAGGGGGCGCTGGAGGTGCAGCGCCCGGGGATGAAGCGCAGGGCCCGGGGCCCGGGAGCCCGCCGAGACGTTTCGACCAGGGTCTGCGGGAGGGGGGCGCCGGAGGGTTGCGACGCTGGCGCGAGGTTGTTGGGGAAGGGGGATGTGGGGCTGGGACCTTGGAGTCAAGATTCCTATAGAGCCAGAGAAGCGGCTGGCGGCTTGGACTCTGCGTCTTCTCCTGCACTCAGGGATGGGAGGGAATCCCCCGGCGAGTGCGCTCGTGGGAGGAGGCGGTGATGGGCCAGAGGGATGGGGGCCAGGAGGGCCGGAGAGGGCGGTCTGGGCAGCCGGGAGCCCCGGAGGCTCTGGTTGTAAATACTCTCCTCCCAGGGACACACCGGGGTCTCCGCCGAGACCGGGAGAGGCGGCGGGGGGTTTTGTGGAGCTTCGTGGAAATCTCAGCTTCGGAGAGGGGATGCACCGGGCGCGCCTTCAGAGAAGGGGGCGGCGGCATGCCGGGGGCCCGGGAATCGGAGCGGAGAGTGGCAACCGCGATCGCCGGAGTCTCTTTGAGGAAGAGGAAATACAGAACTCAGCTGTCCCGGGGGTGCGCGCGTGTGTTTGGGATTGGGAAGTCGGTGCTGTGCCGCGAGCGCGCGCGAGGTGGCGTGTGTGTGTGTGTGTGTGTGTGTGTATGTATGTGTGTGCGCGCGCGCGTGTGTGTGCGCGCGTATGTATGTGTGTGTGGTGTGTCATCGGTGTGTGTGGGGGGGGGGGTGGGTGTTGTCGGTGTGGGGGGGTGTTGTCGGTGTGTGTGTGTAAGTGTTACCGCACAGCCAGGAACTACCCGCCCAGTGACCCTCTCCAGCCTAGGGGGCGATTTGAAGTTGGAGGCGGGACGAGACCTGCCTTGACCCAAAGGACCAGACTCAGGCTTGGTCCCAGGTAGTGACCCAGCTCTGAGAGCCCCTGGACGGCCCCCGAGACCCAGTGAACGTATTTGGGATGCCCCTCGCGCTGGATCATGGGCTTCCCAGCTGCGTTGGCCGTGAATGATTCGGGCCTAATTCGTTATGGTTAAGATTTTAGATAACCTAAGGCAGGGGATGGGGCCTCCAGAGGCGGAGGCTCCCTGTTGGGCGCGGCCGGTGCCTTGGGGATGAGGCTATGGAAGAATATCTGAGTGTTTCTTTTTTGCTTCTATAAAGATAATTAATGACCTGTATTTACATACCAAAACCCTGCGACCAATTTTGGGACATAGAGGGATATAATCCTTCTCAGAATCACTTTGAGATTGCAAAGACTGGCAGCAGCTGTTATTGTTGTCTCCTCTGGCCCCATATTATCTCTGGGTTCTCAGGTTCTCCTCTGGGTTCTCACATTATCTCACCTCCATGCCTACTTTCCAAGGTTGTTTCAAGGATTATTGTCCCCCGATTTATAGATCTGGGGGAAAATAATGGCAAGTTAGGAGGCCAGATCCCCTGCAGACACATCGCATACTTTTAATTTTTCTTATAGCTGACCTTTTGAAGCTTTACTCTTTACTGTTGTACATTTCCTATCTCTGGAAGGCTGTGGTTAAATGTGGATGCTGCCTTTTTTCTACTCTGTTTTGTTTGTTTGTTTTTATTAGGTTGGTAAATTGTGAGGAAATGACCTGGACTGCTGTGACTCTTGGGGAGGGGTTGTGTCAGGAGGGTACTGAACTGGAGAACAAGAAGTATGGTAGGTATCAGGGAGGGGCAGGCTGGGAGGCAGGGCAGGCTGGGAGGCAGACCCGGCTGGGAGGCAGACCCGGATGGGAGTCTGGGGAAACTCAGGGCCTGGAGCAGTCATTGGGCAAGAAGATGGACAGTTCTAGTGATGGCCATGCTTACTGTCCTTGGTAACTGCAGGCACCCTCACCGTCTCACATTCTTCTTTTTCACTGAGTTCTCTCCCTAGGGCCTTTGCCCATGAAATTACAGGAGGAGCTTTTCTCCCACATGTCCAGATGACTGACTTCCCCTGCTTCCTTCAGGTGTCTGCCCAGCTGTCAGCTTATAGGGGGCCTTCCCTGGCTACCCCATATAAAATAGCAGCCAGACATTCCCTGGGCCTCTTATGTTACTCAGTTTTTTGTCTTAGTACCTTTTACTCCCTGGCATTATACAGTCATTTGTGTATTTGAGTATTGTCTCTCTCCCTGTTAGAGCAGAAGTTCAATGAGGGTAGTGATTACCTTGTCTTGTTTACAGCTCCAGAACTTAGATGGATTCTTAGCATGACTTCAGTGCTCAATAAGTGTTTGTAGACTGACTAAAGGAGAGGTGGCTATATTGGGAGAGATCCACCAGGGAAATATACCAGGAAAATGTTGCAGCATTAGTGCAAGTGAGAAGCCCAGGTAATGGGCTTTTGTTTTTTCCCCCGTCCTTTCCCCCATGCCAAGCCACTCTTCTTTTAGACCCTGTTCTGCCTCGAGTAGACTCCTCCCCTTTTCAGCCTGAAGAAAGGAACAGAGGGGTGATTCCTTGAGAGATTACACAACCAGTACACTTAATAACACATAACCAGCTGGGCGTGGTGGCTCACGCCTGTAATCCCAGCACTTTGGGAGGCCGAGGCGGGTGGATTGAGATTAAGACCATCCTGGCTAACACGGTGAAACCCCGTCTCTACTAAGCAAAATACAAAAAATTAGCCGGGCCTGGTGTCGGGTGCCTGTAGTCCCAGCTACTCGGGAGGCTGAGGCAGGAGAATGGTGTGAACCCTGGAGGCGGAGCTTGCAGTGAGCCCAGATCTTGCCACTGCACTCCAGCCTGGGCGACAGAGCAAGACTCTGTCTCAAAAAAAAAAAACAAAAAAAAACAAAAAAAAAAAAAACACAAAAACAAAAACAAACAAAACAAAAAAACCCCACATAACCATTCCAGATCTGGTGTTTCATCACTCTCCTTGGAGAAGGTCTTTTAAAGAAGTCTGTGTTGCTTTCGCCTAGGAAGAAGGGCATTATTGTAAGGGGATTGAAGTCAGAGGCATCTACTGTATCCCATTCTGCTCTCCTAGGATATGGAAGTGAAGACAGGAGGCTGTAAGGGAGACTGTGTGGCAGATGCAGGGGAGATGAGAAATGCCTAGGAGAAGAAAAATGAAAGTGAGAAAACATGAAGGTCTTCTGCAGGTGCAGCTAAGTCTTGAACATTTACTAAATTACTGTATTGAAAAGAAGGTAATACTTGAGTGTTTCAAAGTAATTTACCCCCTTTGGGTGTTTGGTGTGAGTGGGTGGGGAGGGTGGGGAAAGGGCTTTGAAGTCTTTGCCAGAGGATGTGGCTGGGGGTGAGGCAAGGAGCTCACCTGATCACACACTTTGCTTACTTCATCATCTTGCCTAATGCTCAAGGGTTAAAGGTGATCGTTCCTATGGAGGTAACATTTCCCTTCTAGATCTAAGACAGTGGATACCATTAAGGTTTGTAGCTCAAGCTGGTAAACGCTTTTTGGTGCCTGAAACCATCCAAGTAGATAATTTGGTTTATAAGACATTCTACTGAATTTGGAAAATGTGGTGGATTAATAAACCTTCTCTGCATCACAAAGCCTGGAGTGTTTGCTACTAATTGTGCAACTCTAGTTCTGGTTCCTTCTAATCAAACAGAGAAGTATTTTTTAAGCTTAGGGTTGTAACCCATGAGTGGATCATGGTATCACTTTAGTAGGCCAAGACCAGCAGTTTAAAACATGAAAGAGAAAAGTGGTGTGGAAAACAGAATTTCATAAAACAGACACCCAGTCTTCATGTCGAAGTATTGCTCAATGTGGGTAACGATTTTTAAAGTCTGTTTCAATAATTCTGGGGAAAACTACATCTTTAACTAACTTGCCAGGGATTCTGATGAAGATGTTCTAGAGGGCTATCCTTTTAAGAAATACTTAGCGATCTCCTATTAACAAAATACTGTTGGTTTAATCCCCCTGCAAGAGATGCTATTTCCAAATGTTGAACCAGATGCAGTTCTGTCAGCTGTTGACTTAACTTTTAAAAATGCTACTATTTGTAGAACTTGCCAGTGTGCTAGGCCCTGATGCTGCCATCTTGGAGGAACTAGAAACTCAAGTGACATGCTTTTCACTTTTGTGATGCAGAGAGGCAGTAGCTCCCTTTGCAATAACTCTTTAACCTTGCTTAGAATAAAATCGACAGGATATCCCCTTTTCTCACCAAGTTTTAGGTTAGAACTTTTGAGGTCTTTGGAAATTTACTCTGCTCAACTTCTTTCACATTTTACATTTAGTGTTCCCCATATGAATGATTCTAATTACGAAGACAGTTGTAATCTCTTCTGGTGGCAGCCACACTGCTGGGATGCATGATTAGATGAAGCATTTTAGCTGACCTGGGCTTGGATTGGCTGTTGAAAGAAGAAAGTCAAAGGCTGACAACTCAGCCTGGGCAACATAGCAAGACCACATCTCTCAGAAAGTTAAAAAATTAGCTGAGTACGATGGCATGCACCTGTAGTCCCAGCTACTTGATAGGCTGAGGCAAGAGAGTGGCTTGAGTCCAGGAGTCTGAGGCTGCAGTGAGCTGTGATCGCACCACAGTGCTCCAGGTTGGGTGACAAAGAGTTAAGAGGTGGGTAACCCCATGTCTTAAAAATAAAAAAAGTCTGAGAACTTCTTCACTGCCCACAATAAAAGGATCATGAAGGACAGTCATTCCACAGGGTGTGGCTCTCAGGACCATGTGTGTGGCCACGAAAGCCTTCCAGTATGCCAGCACAGCGTTTTTAGGTTCAGGAAAGCCAGCCTGTATGTACAGTGCACACACTGGTTGCAATGCTCAGTTCCCTGGATAATTTGGGTTTTCTGAGTGTTAACAATTGGAACTTATCCATATTAGCCAGAACTAAAGTCTGCAAAGCCATATCGGGATTCCTGATTACATTAACTACTTGTGTATTAGTGCTATGTTTTCTAACCTGTTGCAATATAAGTGCAGGTATGGTATGAGCAGAATTTGGTCACTGGCCTGAGGTGGGATGAACAGTTAAGTATCAGATAGGACTATGTGTGGGAGAAGAAATGCTAGCTCATCAAACAGAATTAACTACAGTAACAAACTGGCATAGTGCTGAGTCGAGAAATTAGTCACATGTATAAATAGAAGGAGATGATTCTCAGTGTTCCAGGCCCCCACAAACACTGATTTCCAGAATCTGAACAGATTTATTATTGGAACTTCAATTTTAGGAATTGAGGCTACAGTTTTGACTGCTTTAGTTCTAACAGTTAAGGTAGGAAACAAAACTTTCATCAGTAGAAAACACTGGAAAGGCACAACTTGCTAGACTATAGGACTGCGATGTGTTCAGTGGGTTGTACTCTGCATAAGGAACGGTGGTTTAAGGGAATGATAATCAGGTAAGCCCTATAAAGCATTCTCTTGGTGGAGTTGGAGTCACAGGATCAATGCGACATGTTTCTCTGTGCCCTGACATACCTTCCTCTGGGGATGCTGTTTTGGAAATGATGGGGAACAATCAGAATAGTATTGTTATCCCATTTTACAGATGTGGCTTGGAAGAATGAAATGTCACAAGGATACTTAGAGAGTGCATCTGAGCCTTAAACCCATTTTTTCTGACTCATTTTACTGTGTCGTTTCTTTCTGCTGCACCGTGATGTCTGCGCTGGTTAGTTCCTTCTTTTGTTGGTTCCCTGGACTTGCCAGCCTCTGAGGCCGGGATCCCATGTGGAGCTATGCTTCAGTGGCATCCTGAGAGGCTCTTCACTCCTGTATATCCTGCACACGGATGTGCCCTGGGTTGCCATGGTATCCAGGGATGTCTCTGCTGCCACTGAGTCCTAGTTCTTCAGAGTCAATCCCTCTCTTTGGGTATCTCATTCTAAAGTTGACCTTAATTTTGAGAGTCAATGGATTCTTCTCTCAGGGACAGTATGCCCATCAACCGACTTCATGATATTGAAGCGTATGAGCCAGAAGGCAATTTATTAATAAAAAATGAGAACAGTATTTGCCAAGAAGAATGGGCATCTGTTCTTCAGCCAACATTATTCCTCTCTGGATGAGTCATGGTGAAGGCAAAAGCATGGAACCACCTGGGAAGGAACCAATTGGAAGAGAAATATACTTGACAGTGTTTTCTAGCTTATCATAACTTTTGCTAATTCTCTTGTTGATGGATTCATACTAACTAAGGAAACCAGAGACTGGAGTCCTTTGACTGGGATGGTTTCTCCTTTGGGCGAGGCTGAGGCTACTTGTACAGTTATTTTTCTACTTGTAGGCTGTTGGCCATTTTACTAACCCATTATTTCAGGCAGTGTCAGCCTCAGTGCTGTTGACATTGCGGGCTGGATGATCCCTTGTTGTAAGGGCTGTCCTGTGTACTGTCGAATGTTTACTGTCTTCCCTGGTTGCTGTTCACTAATGCTAGTAGCATTACTCATTTGTGACAACCCCAGATGTCTCCAGGTATTGCAGATTGTCCTATCAACTCTCCTGTCCCCAGGCTGAGAACCGCTGGTTTGTCTTCCTGAGTTAGTGAGACCAGTTGTGTGTTATCAGATAGTCCAGACTTTCAACAGCAGTTATAAGTGCCCTGCTTTTCTACTTACTGGCTATTCCTTAGAGTCTAAGGTGGTGTATTAACAAATGAGAGGGCTCACTCTTTATGTTCATTTCTTTCCTCCAGCTCTCCAAGTTTCCTTTCTAGCTCTCTTCCCTCCTATATTGCAATTGTTTCTCTAATCCAAATGTTTTTCAAGTTTCGTTTGCATGTATGTTTCTTCCTAGTACCTGTGACTGAAAAACACTGTAACTAGTGAGTTTTTGTCTCAGTTTCTTAACAAGGTTTTGAATTCTGACCACTGGTTACTGTCTTGACTTTACATAATGGCAGTAAGATAAATGAAATGAGGAAGGTAGGTAGCAAAGCTCAGCTTGGCTTGTTCAGAGGCCTTTGTCACAAGACAAAGGAAATGTCTGTGTGGGAATGAGTTAAGTGAGTTCAGTGCCTCCTCCTTTGCTTGTCAAATCCACCTTGACTAGTTGGATAGTAACAGATATTGATATTCCATTAGTGTGACCAGGACATTGCAGCAGGTCAGGGAGAAGCCTTCAAGGTACTGCTTTATGCGAAGTCCTTTCCCACTTTGTCCATTAGATTTCTGTCCTAATCTTGCCACGTTAATTTTCTTATGTAATTATCTGTCAGCCTTTTATTTACCTTCTCTGCTTGGCTGCTATCGTAGTCCAGAATACCATCGAGTGGCTTAAGTGCCATAGAAATATTGCTGGGTTATAGACTAGCTATGACTAGCTAGCCCTATAGCAACCCTCCACCCTTCCTTCCGCTCTTTGTGCCTTTTTTTTTTTTTTTTTCCAGTTCAGAATTGCACTTAGAGCACAAGAGTTTTGTGCTGTGGGGTTCAGTGGCAGAGCTAGATGAGCTGTATTTTCCAGGCTGCTACACACAATTACCCTTAATTTTGAAGAGTAATCCATTTCAAAATAATTTTTTTTCTGTTTTTGGCCTCTTTATCCCAAATGCATAACCACAGCTGACTTTACCCTTGGCCCTCAGAAAGCATGTGGCTTGGGAGGTAGAGCTAGTGGAGGAGTTTGGTCAGATTGCTCATTTTTGGTCAAGTGAGGAGTGAATTCCAATAACACTCAGTCAGGCTGGTTTTTACTTGACTCCTGTCCACCCTCCAACTCGCCCCACCGCACAGATTCCTAGATTTTTTTTGAGATAGAGTCTCGCTCTGTCGCCTAGGCTGGAGTGCAGTGGCGCGATCTTAGCTTTCTGCAACCTCTGCCTCCTGAGTTCAAGCGATTTTCCTGCCTCAGCCTCCTGAGTAGCTGGGATTGCAGGTGCCCACCACCATGCCTGGCTAATTTTTGTATTTTTAATAGAGACAGGGTTTCACCATGTTGGTCAGTCTGGTCTCGATCTCCTGACCTCGTGATCCGCCCGCCTCTCCCTCCCAAAGTGCTGGGATTACAGGCGTGAGCTGCTGCGCCCAGCCTCTTTTTTTTTTTTTTTAAGATAGAGTCTCCCTCTGTTGTCCAGGCTGGAGTGCAGTGGCATGGTCTCGGCTCACTGTAACCTCCACCTCCTGGGTTCAAGTGATTCTCCTGCCTCAGCCTCCTGAGTAGCTAGGACTACAGGTGCCTGCCACCACGCCCGGCTAATTTCTGTATTTTTAGTAGAGACGGCGTTTCACTATATTGGCCAGGCTGGTCTCAAACTCCTGACCTTGTGATTGGCCTGCCTTGGCCTCCCAAAGTGTTGTGATTACAGACGTGAGCCACTGTGCCTGCCCCCTAGATTTCTTTATAGTGGACCTGTGCCTCACTTATTCCCATTGTGGACCACTCTGGGAAGTGACCACTACTCAAAAATTTTGGTTTGGGGGAATGGGACTGATTATTTGATATATTAAATAATAAATGTGCTGTACATATGTGTGAGAGAGAAAGACACACACACACGCCACACATACACCCATGCAGCTCTCCTAATAATGAAAGGCCTTTAGAAGCAAAGAAACGATTATATCAGCTGCTAAATCCTGTTTTCTCCAGTGCTATCACTTTTATAGTAAGTCAGCACAAATCACATGAAATTAAGCATTTTGTCAAGGAATGAATATGTTTCCATCATCTCTAGGCTTACTGCACTGCCAGGAAGCGACTTTGACTCATTAGAACTACTTTCTCAATTACTGTCCATTCTCCAGCTGAAGGTTTTTGAGAAACATTTGCTTGGGTTTTTATGAGAGAAGCACAGTAAAGCTTTATTTTTTAATTGTAATATATTTTAAAAACAGATGTTGGGCTTATCCTTGAAACGTATATAAATATTTTCAAGCCAAACTATTGCTGGGCTTATAGCCCTGATCATAATGCTTCATTCAGTCATTCAGTCAGTCTACAGCCATTTTGCTTGCTACAGCCAATTTGTATGCTGTAGCCTGGGCACTCCATATGTGGAGAAGGGGTAGGGAGGGCTGTAACAGAGGCAGATCTGTTAAGAGACGGTCATAACAGTATGCTAAAGGTATGTTTACCGTGATTGCAGATCACAGAGGTAGGTGTTCACAAATGAAGTGACTTTTGAGAAAGATCTGGAAAGCTGAGTATTAAAAGAAAGAATATGATACGTCCAGTGAATATAGCAATCAGGGTGGTGGAGGACAGTCTGGAAGGGGCTTTACATCAGCAATCCCAGGAGCTGGGCATTTGGATTGAGCAGAAATGAAAGCCGAAGGGTTTTAGGCAAGGAAAAGATGCAGTGGGATTCCAGTGACAGCAACCTGGAGGATAGATTAGATGATACAGCTGGAGGGAGGGGCAGAGAAAAGATGGGAGCTCCTGCTAGGCCTGCCTAAGTAAATACATGGTCTTGGTCAGATGAATAAATAAACAAAGCAGTGTGCTTGCTGTGCCAATGAAACTTGGAGACAGGTTGCCCAGCCCCCACCTTCCAGCCTGAGCCCCTCAGCGGGTGCCAGCCAGAGTCTGAGCAGAGGGAAAGGAGGGCAGGCCTGCACACACCGTGTTTGCCTGTAGATACTGATGACAAAATTAAATGATTTGCTAACTGATTGGATTTGGGAAAAAGGAAAAGGAGTCTTTGTGGTTTAAAGCGACATAAGCACACACTTATTAATGGAGGGTTCAGATCTCCTGTTGAGTACACAGCTGGGTGACTTCAGGTAAGTTAGTGACCTTTCTTGGCCTCGTTTTCACATCTTTCAAATATAGGTAATGTAAGTCCCTACCTCTTCGAGTAGCTGAGATGATTAAATGCAATCATGATTGTAAAGTAGCGTACCCTAAAGGCATTGGGTTGGGTTTGCTATTATTATTGAGGTTATTATTACTGATTCAGTAGTTTCTAGTCAGGTTCTTTATTAAACTATCTTGCTAAAATCATATAAAAACATGCATTTTGTGTTTAATTTTCTTCAAGTGACCTAGGTAACTCCTCCTAAAGTCTTGACTAGAATTAGTTTGCTTAATATGTCTTTTCTTCAAGAAAACAAGAAGAAAGTTGGGGTTGGCAGGGAAAGAAGAGATGTTGGTCAAAGCCAGATAGACAGTTTCAGTTAGACAGGAGGAATAAGTTCTGGTGATTTTATTACACAACATGGTGGCAATAGTTAATAATTATATATTATATATTTCAAAACAGCTAAAAGAGGGGATTTTAAATGTTCCCACCACAAAGGAATGCTAAATATTTGAAGTGATAGATATGTTAATTTGCCTGATTTTATCATTCCTTAGGTATGCATGTATCAATACATCCAATCGTACCTCATACATATGAATGATTACTATTTGTTAAATAAAAATGAAACTTAAACCAGTACAGGAGAAGTACCAACTGTTAAAATACAGACTGGGATGAGTTATGATTGACTGTGAATTAAAATAACTGATGTAATGACTCAAGTTAGCAATTTAGGGTTCTCAAGCGAAAGCTCTTCTAAATAGATATATGTCCAGTTCAATTTGAGCTAACCTGAGATTTTACTGTTTTATTGTATTATTAATTTTTTTTTTTACTTTGAGGGGAGAGAATGGAGATGGCTCCACTGGAGCTCTTTCCCTTTTCTTGATTCCAGCTTTTGGGGCTGTTTGCATTTGTCCAAGTGTGCACAGGGGCCCTGGGAGAAACCCCATGTCACTGGAGTAACAGTGAAGGAGCAATTGGCAGGACTTTCATTCAGTTGAACTGGGTTTCATATGATTATGTTACGTGTAAAAGAGGGTCAATGGGTCCAATAGTGTTTTGGAAATGTCCCTTTTTGAATCATTAGGAACCTTCCACCAAGTAGGGGACTGCTGAAATGTTCATTGGCAGATGGGTGGTTGTAAAGTGTTACATTTTCTTCTTTAATCTGAGCCAGATGATCAAGCTGCCAACCAGATTAAAAATTATCCTGGGGATAAAAGTGGAAAAATAAAAGAAGAATGTCTGTAGTCCCAAGTGTATAGACCCAGTGTGGCCCCATTGTCCCAGCACATTCAATTACACCAGCTTTCACTTTCAAAGTGCCCTGGATCGGACAATTCATTTTATGGCCACCTAAGTAGAAGCCACCTGCTTCCATTTCCAATCATTCTCTCTGGCTATGGTCGGTTTGTTTGGGTGCTTTTTCCACTTACTGCTTCTTCAGGAAGGCAGCAACTAGCTTACAGGCACACCAGCTCATTAAGCAGTAGCTCATGTACCCATTAAACAGTCACTTAGTAACAGCTTTTAAGGAGTGGGTTGAAAAAGAGAGAAACCTTAATCTAGACACTAAAATGCCCTGGATAGAAGTAGGGGTGTCAGACAGCCATGTGCCAAACAGAAACTGCTTCTCCAAATTAGTGCTTTGAAAATGATGTCTTTTGGTCTCCACCTTGACTTCCATTACTATAGTCATGAAAATCACTTGTCTAATGACTGTATGTAAATCTTTATTGGACCTGACAAATACACAGTCTTCAGTGTGAAAAAATTCTGGTCACTTTCTTTTACCTAGGAGAGTGGTAAACATGGGTTATTCAGCAGCTAGAGTGTCCACTGTGTAGCAACGCCTCTTTTCTATATATCAGGATTGGTGTGTACCTTGAAATAGAATCCAGTGGTAAATACATGTTTAAAGACCCATAAGAAGACTTAGGTAATGAAATACGATCTACAGTAACTCACTGGAGAGTTATGTTCATACCAAAATATCTAGCAGCTTAAAAGTGATTTCAAACATGTACCCATTTTACAGATGAGGGAATTCAGGTGTCTGGGAAGCTGGCTGCCCAACTTCACATAGACTCAAAACCATACCCTCTTTTCTGCAGCATACCATATGGTACATACCCCTGCTGCCAAGTTTTCGTCACTTTTGCCTCGGTTGAACCTGTTACGCTGGATCATTATGTTGAGTTGAGCTACTTGGTGAAGGATGGTGAACAATTTGCTGCCTCAGGAGCACGTAAAAGAGCGCGATCGGGGCAGCAAAGCATTACCCCAGCTGTGGCTGACTGCCTGAGGGTGGTAGAGAGAAGAGCGCATAATAGAGATTCCTTTATATACCCAGTGAGACAACCTCCCACAGTCACAAGCGTTGTCATCTAATTATTGTCAACTGGTTTAGGGCCATGTTGAATCTTTTCAAATGTGTTGCTAACAATTCTAGCATGTGCAAGTGTGTAATGAAACAGTCTGAGACTCGGCGTCTGGACCTGGGAATGATAAGACGGGCAGATGAGGGTGTCTGAAAATACAAGAAGTTGTGAAAATTCTCGGATTTGTTTTTATCTCAACATATATCTTTAAGACAATTTTTCATGACTAGATCAAAGCAAGGCCCAGAGAAATGGCATAACAGTAGTTTTAATGTTGAGTTTCACCTTTTCGAAACCCAGAAGTTGTATTAGGAATAGTTTGGTCCATCCATTAGAAGTGATAAGTGCTTTGAAGAGTATTGGATCATATGCAGGGGGAGGGAAACCACCATAGGACTTTAATCCTTGGCTAGGGAGAGACTGCTGCCTTTACCTTTCAGGAAAGGGATCAGAGTATTTTAAATTCTTAATTGCTACTGTGTGCCTGAATTTGTTCCAGCATTTGATTCAGAAATAGTCTTTATTTTTCTCCTTTTGCTTTTTCAAGGCTAGTCAAGTGAAGCAGTGGTAGTGGAGAAGGAACAAAGAAATCCGTAACTGGTTATGATCAATTAGTTGTAAACACCTCGGCACTTGGACCAAACGGAAATATTCATTTGTTAATTCACAGGTATTTATTGAGCACCTGCTGTGTACCGTGTGGTGTACTAGGTGATACGTAAACAATGGTGAGCCTCCTTCCGAGAGAAAAGTAGGCCTGTTGTTGATTTCAACAACAGCTGGGCTGCTTACACACTAGAGGAGGAAGTATGCATTGATCAAAGGATCACACGAATAAGTGTGATGTTTGAACTCTGCTAAGGGCTGTTGAAGGGGGAAGTTACTGATGCCGGGGGAGCCTACAACAGGGAGATTAATGTAGTCAGGGAGGTCAGGGAGGAGGGTGAAAGAATGTTACTGGGTACAGACAACTAGCACGTGAAGGCTGTGTAAAAGGCTGACCTTGGATGTTGCAGGAACTGGGGAGCAGAGTGCCTGAGGCAGGGAGCACTCCAGCCGTGGATTAGACTGGAGAGGAGGGCTGATCGGGATCATGGGGCTGAGCTTTTATCAAAAGGGCAAAGGGAAGTCACTGAAGACTTTTACCCAAGGGAGTGACGTGATCAGATTTATGCTTTGAAAAGATCCTTCTGGCTTCAATGTGTAAATTTTACATCATTTAAAATTGGTCACAATGTGACTGTACAATCACTCCTGTTAGAATCTAACCATTTCTAAAAGAATCAATTTAGCCACTAGTGTCTTCTTTAAATTTTAAACAGCAATTTAAAAGAGTGATTTAGCATGGGTAATGCAACCACTTAGGAATGATGAAGTACCTAGTTCTGTGGTTCTCAGACTTCAGAATGCTTAAGAATCACTGGGGACCCAGGAAACCACATTTTTAGCAGCCTCTCAGGTGATGCAAGTGCACGTGGTCCCAGACTTCACTTTTCTCTTCTTTCAAGAAGCGTCATCCTAGAAAGTGGTGAGTAAAAAGAAATTATAAACCTCAAGGTACCACCTAATCAGGCAGCTAGAAGAGGATGGAACCTCCTTAGAACCTCCTATTGCCCAGGTTTGAACGTGGATCTGTTCTCCCAATCCCGGGGGGATTTTCTTCCAGTGCACCTGAAATGGATTCTAAATCCTTTGAGTTACTTTTTTCATTTATTTTCTAATCCTTTCATATGCAGCTGTTTTCTCAGATCTGTGGCTCACTCTCTGTGTGTCTCTGATATTTTACTTTTCATCTTTGTCACCGTTTAATAAAAATCTTGTTCCATAAGTCCCAGATGAGATTTGGGGGCAGGCAGGGGTTCTGAGGGGGTGGGTTAGCCTGGCCTGATGAGGAGGGGAGAGGAAAAGCCCCTCTGTAGGTGTTACTTATTTTGCCCCCTGCAGCAGGAGACAGGGCATGTATAGGGGAGAGACTAGTTCATGACTGCCAAAATAGGGAATTATTTTCAGAGACATAAAGACTCAGGGACACCAGAAGAATTCGCTTTTGGGGGGCTTTCCTTGAGGCACCCTGCTCTCTGGGTCTTCAAATACTGCCCGTCTTCAAATACTGCTCAGAAGCCATCAGTGAGGGATAAGGTGGGCTCATGATTCTTCCCTTGCAAGTGAGCATAAGACCCCAGAATTCCGAATCAGGTGAAATCAGGTTGAAATGAATATTAAGGGGAAACACCAAGCAAAAGAGAAGTCATGCCAGAGGTGTCCGGCAGTTTGGTGGGCTGGGAGAGAGAGGCCCCTGGCTTCCTTTGTGAGTGAAGTGCCTGGATCACATGATATGAGTGGATGGTCACCTCCTCTGGGAACCTTCCGTGACTTCTGGCATTTGCTCCTTGGACACATGAAGTGCTTCCCTGTGCTGGCATTGATTGTGCTGTTTCACACTCTGTTTCATGTCCTTCTCCCTGAGTAGCCTGGAGGGCTCATGGCAGGTGTTCCCAGGCTGAGCCCATAAGAAGTACTCAGTAAATGTCTGTAGACAGAAGCACTATTTTTCATGCATGTGAGCGCTGCGTCCTTTTCACAGTCCTTTAAAATGGTTTCTTCGTCTTTGAGTAAGGGCCCTGGGGATACTCTATTTAGGGATGTCTGGCATGTAACTCTCGCTGTCCCCAATTTTGCTGAAGACCCAAGGTCACTGATAGAGGAGCCTCTGGGTGTTGGAGAGGCACACGGCCGTGCAATGCCCTAACCCTAGGAGGCAACAGTTACTGCCTTAGTGTCATTCCACTGTGCCCAAATCCACTCTAGATAAAATGAACATTACAGAAGAAGAAACCAACATTTTGTCATTGCATTACTCTCTGCAGAAGTATTCTTACTTGCTTGTCTACTTATAATTCTCTCCTAGTCACCCAAGAGCCTACAGGGCATAGACATTTGAAGACCATAACTGGAAAGAACATAGCAAAGATTTCTTGGCTTTTCATCGTTTCATCCACGGTTCGGCCAGTGTTGAATTTGAAGCGTCTGTTTCTTCCTTCCTCCCTCCCCAGTGCTTGTGGGTGACTAGGCATCTGTGATACACATTGGGGGCTGGGATTTTTACCACATGTGTGGTTACCCACATTTCATTTATTACATTCTGAGAGCACCGTGGCCTTGATAATTTACGTTTCTAGGCTATAATTGCATATTATTTTTCTAGCAGCTATCAGGGGTTTCAGCTAGCAATGGAAACTTGATAGTGTCTTGGCTCTTCATTGCTGGAACAATTTATCCTGATGTTCAAGTGCAGAGCTGAGCCCATTTCTTATAAGCCAAGTAGCACACACATGGTAAACCCCCAACTTAAGTGTTCTCAGTTCACTCTGGAAATGGAGCATATTCAGGCCTTTGGAGCCGCATTCTCAGACCTTTTACTTCCCCTTTCTCCTTCAGTACAATAACCAAACAACTCCTTGCTTCCCCAGTGTGGAGAACCTGGCAGTTGCTAAGCATGCCTATTCCAATTATGCATTCCAGAACTTAAGAAATGACCATAGGATGAGGTGTGGGACCCACTGGGTCCACTGTGAGGTGGACCTGAACTAAAACTTCATAGATCAAGCCAGATGCGGTGGCTCACACCTGTAATCCCAACACTTTGGGAGGCCGAGGTGGGCAAATCACCTGAAGTCATGAGTTCGAGACCAGCCTGACCAACGTGGAGAAATCCCATCTCTACGAAAAATACAAAACTATCCAGGCGTGGTGGCGTATGCCTGTAATCCCAGATACTCGGGAGGCTGAGGCAGGAGAATCGCTTGAACCTGGGAGGCGGAGGCTGTGGTAAGCCGAGATTGCACCATTGCACCCCAGCCTGGGCAACAAGAGTGAAACTCCGTGTCAAAAACACCAAAAAACAAAAAACAAACAAAAAAACAAACAAAGAAACTTCGTAGATCACCTGGCCCCCATAAGTTCCTACTAACTGAGGCCACAGTGATGTTTTGAGTGTTCTGGAATCAGTGTTCATTCAGAGCCATTGTCCATTAGTTCCCAAAACGTCTGATTTTTCCTTTTTCCCCAATGCGCAGTTACCCTGGTAAAAGGTTGTACGTAGGTCTTCTTGGGGAAGGCTGGGAGAAAGATTAACGAATACACTTTTGGCAGTGTACCAGGGCCCTATTTCAAAGGGACCCAGCCTTCCTTTCATTCTAGTTGAGCCCGTGGAAACTCACTGTAAACTGACTCTCACGTCTGAGGATTGGTTGAGGAACCATGACTGTTTTCATGATTCAGATTAGACTTTTGTTCACTTGACCTAGGACTAGGACTTTTCCACTTATACACATCAAGTAGAAATTTAGTAGGCTTCTCATCTATTCCCACTTTTTGAAATACTATGATCATCCAGCCAACAGTATAGCCCTGTGCAAGTTAGATTATTCTTTTTTTAATTAATTATCATTATTATTTTTTAGGGACATGGTCTTGCTCTGTCACCCAGGCTGGAGTACAGTGGCATAGTCATAACTCACTGCAGCCTTGAACTCCTGGGCTCAGGCCATCCTCTCACCTCAGCCTCCTGAGTAACTAGGATTATAGACGCGCACCACCATGCCCGGCTAATCTTTTTATTTTCTGAAGAGGTGAGGTCTTGCTGTGTTGCCCATGCTGGTCTTAAACTCCTGGCCTCAAGTTAGCCTCCTGCTTTGGCCCTCCCAAAGCACTGGAATTACTGGAATGAGCCACTGCACCTGGCCAAGGTACACTATTCTGATGGCCATGTTGACCTTGCTGTCCATTAAGATAACTATGCCACACTAGAAAGTGCTCAGTTAGGCTCTGCGCCTGTTCCGAGGCTTGCTCCCATTTGTTCCCTTAGAGACTTCCCTGAGCTGCCTTGTGGGATCCAGACCCACACAGATCCAGGTTGAGATTAATCACCACTCACTTGCTCTGTGACTTGGGGGAAATTTATTAAGTTCTTGTAGCTTCTGTTTCCTCTTGTATAGATGGAAATGATGCCAGTGTGTGGTTGTCAAGATAAAGTGAAAAAATATAATCAACGAACAGCAGAGTTCTTTGGCCTCGGCCGGCACACAGTAGATGTGAGAGGATGTAGGAGTTTTGAACCTCTGCTCCAAAATTCTGTGGCCAGAGGCTGTCGCTGGTTGAAAGGGATGGAATTAGGAGTCAGCGGTGAGCTCACAGAGCACACTGTTCCTGTCTGGCTTCTTGTGCCCTTCAAGTTTGCTGACAATCTGAAACAGATGCTTGATTTCAGCTTTTGTAGAAAAAAAATGTCATTTCATTTAAACAGGTTGTGTCTGAAAAAAAATGTCACAGCCTTTTCTGTCCTTTGCATTAAGACTTAAATTTCAAGTTTGCTGTGTTTTTCAGTACCGCAGTTTGATTTCTGGATTTTGGTTTTTTTGTCTGTTCAGAGAAAATAAAGTCTGTCTGGGAGAGGCGACCTTTCTTATACTTCCCATCGCCTCTGAGGAGTGCCTTTTCTGAGTCCTATTTGTGGACTTCATTCATTAACTCATTCTTTGAGCACTTGAGGCCAGGAAATGATGATACATGTGGAGTGCCTTTGCCCTCTGCAGGGGAAGATGAGGTTGCAGTGGGCACAGCTGTAATGCGTGGCTGATGCTCTCATGCAGGCAGAAACCAGGTGGGGATGGCAGAAGAGGCCTGTGTCCTGTTGGCCAAAGACGTGCTTCATGGAAGATGATGTTCCTGGTGGAGCTCTTCGGGGACTGGTGGTCCAGACATTGAATTTGGAATCAAGAGGCCAGGGCCCTATTCTTGGGACTGACCCTGACTATCATCTGTGCTCTCCTTCAATGCCAAATTTTTCTCAGCTATTTATAAATGTGGAGGGAGGATGCTAGATGTGATTGATGGATCCCAAACACAAATCTGTAGGTCAGTCAGCTGCATTCAGAATCATCTCAGCAGCTTGCAAAAACTAGAATCTAGGATCTCATCACCAGAAATTCTGATTCTGGAGTAATTTCCTAAAATCTCTATTTATACAAAGACTCTCTGCACCAGGTAATTGTAGTCTGAAGCCCCCTTAGGGATGCCCTGAATGTCTTCTATGTGCCTCTTCCCTCTAGTTCATTCCTCATCCTTCACATCCTAATGCCATCTTAAATGTCTCTCTCAGAAAACCTTCTTGGCTTCTAACTGAGCAGCCCTCCATAGGGGATTATTAGTTCATGCCTCTGTGCAAGAAAGAAAAACAAAAACAAAACGCATCAGTTCCTTCACTTCTCCCATCTCCCCTGCTGGCCTGAGAGCACCTGAACATAGTGATGGTACCGTAGCCAGTCATCTGTGCATTGTCTGTGCTCTGCCCACTGCCTGGCATGTAGAATATGCCCAGGAGGGGATTTTCAGAGCTGACCAGATGGGAGAATGGTAAAACTGAAGATCAGCCCTTTTTCCCTGCCTGTTAGCACCTCTAGGAAAGATTTAAGAGATGTTTCAAACAAATCACTCCAACGTATTTGGGATTGCTCATTGTGATGCCTGATCTGTGCCAGCCTCTTCCTACCACATCTATGACTGTTACAGAGGTAACTATTCCATCTCTTAATTTGCAGCACCCAGAATGGATGTGGAATCACTGAAGGAGGTAAGCAGGGAAGAAGACAAGTTGGATCCTGACAGTTTAAACCCAGGTGTTTTGCAAATCCTTCCAAAATATCACTTGGCTTTTCCTCTCTATACCTCCTCCCTTGCCCAGTTGGAAAAAAACAAACAAAAAAAAACCCCAAAACAACAAAACCAACCTGCAGTACGTGTGCCCACATCCTCCTCTGGATGAAATAGAGTTGCACAGAGAAAAGGAAAGTTGATTTCCTAGTTATTCTCCCACACACAGAGTTCTGGGTGGCACCATCCCACACTATTTGCATCACTGAGCTACACACTCTGCCAAGACTGCATCTTAAATTTAAACACATTTTGATGAAAATAGAGAAAGGCTGAGGAAGAAAGGTTAACACTTCCCCATAAGAGGTGCGTAAGCACTATACATCGTATGTTTTTCTTCTGGCTCTTGGATTAAGGACAGAATGTTAATTAAAAAGTGAAAAGCTGATCTTCTGAGCAGCAATTAATTTCAGGATTGCTCTTTCATCTGTTGGGTCTTTGCATTTCTGAAGGTGTGGTGGAAAATATTTCCTAGGGGTCTTTCTAATACACATTTTCGTTTGATTGTTCTGATCTTTAGGCTACATGTTGACTTAAAAAAAAGCCAATATTACAAAAAGAAATGTCATCTCAAGGTTCTGGATTCTGATTGTCGCTCTGGTGACACAGATGAGATTGGCTCCAGGCATGTACACATTGGTTAGCTGGTTCTGCTCAATCCCTGTCAGGAGTCAAATGTTCCATTTCGTCAAGACTGCTAAGCAGCAACATAAACTGGATTCATTAGCTCGAGTTCTGAAAGCTCCTCTTAAAAGCTATTTTTGTATTCGTATTACTTTAATATTTAGGGACAGGCTGCATCATTTTCTAGGTGCCAAAAGTGATCACTCAGTTTTTTTTTTTATTAGGTACTATTTTAGATTCAAAAATATTTTATTTTTTATGGACTGTCTTGTGCCTTTGACCTAGCTCTCTTTTCCCTGGGATGTGTGTCCTGAGAGGATAAGGTTTATGATATTAATAATACCTGCATTATTAATTCCTTTCAAATGAAACCAACTGTCTCTGTTCCCCTCCAACATGTGTGCATGCACGCACACACACACACACACACACACACACACACCCCAAGCATACATCCTTCATGTAGATAAAAAGATAAAATGCCTTTGGGGTATCTATGGGGATAACTTATTTTTCTCCCCTATTGATCAGAATGCATGGAGGCCTGGGAAACTCTGCTGGAGTACCTAAAGCCTCCAAGCTGGGAGACTTGAGCACTATTGTCTTTATTGCTTCTTTTAGCAGGATTTTCCTGGGGATGGTGAATGTGCCATAAAGCGGGGCCCACAGGCCTTGCAGAAATGGAGGAGCATGCCATTCACAGAAGAAATGAGCTGTCAGCTCCCTTCTCCTCTTACTATAATTTGCTACAGCCTAGAAATGAATAAGTGACAGCTATTAAAAGGGCTTAGGAATAATTGCAGTTAAAAGCAAAAATCACGATATTATCCATTGCCACTTATGCTCACTTTTACTTTTGAAAAGGCTTAATGTTTGGGAATCCATAAAATGTTTGCAGAATATCATCCTGAGTCATTTTGTTTATGACTAATCTAAAATATTTTTATAGGTTTTCAGCCATCCAATAGTGGTGTTGGTTTTGGTGGCCTCCGAAGGATGGTGATATTCCCATTGGAGTGATCTGTGACACGTTTCGGTGTTGGTCACTGCTGACCCAGACTGAGGTGACAGGATTCTTCCATGCAGAACTGCAAGAGTTCTACAGCAGGTGTTTTTCCTGGAGGGAGAGCAATGACTTTTTGTGAATTTTAGTTTTAGAATTTGAAAAAGTCTTCGCCTGAAACATATCTTTAAAAACGTCTCCTCATATCTCAGCTAATGTAGCACATCACAGAGATGTCATTGTATTCTGGAAGTTGATGTCATTCTTTGGAAAGCCATCGAGTCATCTCCACACCTTCTGTGATCTCTGATGTTCAGATGTTTAGTTTAGCAACTAAATTTGAATCTAGTTTCTAAAGAAGACCCCCTTGTGCTCTGAACTACTGGATTGCCTTAGGAGGCTCAGGTTAGTGTTTGCGAAGGTTAGTTTGTGATTTTTTTTTTTTTTCAGGAAAAAAAGATGTAGAATCTTTTTAGCAGAAGGATCTTGGATAAAAATCCTGAGTAAATGTTTCTCGGTGTATGGCAATGAAAATGAGTTAGGTATAATGCTGGCTTTTAAGAAGTATTTAAATATGTTTTTTATTCATCTTCATATGTCTTGGAAAAAGAATAACAAGTACATCAAACCTGTGATTTCCTAGATTTCCTTGTTTAGGATGAGACTAACATGCAATAATTGTAAGAGAAATACTGAGTAAAATAGGGCTGGGAAATGGTCTTTGAAGAACTAGAGTTTGGGAAACACTGATGTAAACCAAAACCTGGATTTCGTCTGTGCCACTTCTGAGGCAAGACAAGGACTGACTTGCCAAAGTTTACCTGTTGGTGACCTTGAAACTGGAATCCAGATGAAATGCTGGTATGTTTGTGAATAATAACAAGGAGAGCTGACCTTTCAGAGCGTCTCCTGTGAATAGTACCAAGTGATTTATATATGCTATCTCATTTAGTTCTCACTACAGGCCTTTTTTGAATTAATTGCTACTAGTATTTTATTTTATAGCCAACAAGATGGGTGTGGTGGCTCACGCCTGTAACCCAGCACTTTGAGAGGCCAAGGAGGGCGGATTGCCTGAGGTCAGGAGTTTGAGACCAGCCTGGCCAACATGATGAAACCCTGTCTCGTCTAAAACTAAAAAAATTAGCTGGGCTTGGTGGCGGACACCAGTAATCCCAGCTACTTCAGAGGCTGAGATAGGAGAATCACTTGAGCCCCGGAAGCAGAGGTTGCAGTGACCCAAGATTGTGCCACTGTACTCCAACCTGGGTGACAGAATAAGACTCCATCTCAGCAAAAAAAAAAAAAAAAAAAAAGAGAGAGAGAGAGAGAAGACAACTCTAAGTTCAGAGAGGTTGAGTAACTTGCCCAGGGCCATAGAGCCAGAAAGAGCTGAGGTGAAGGAGGGACCACACCTCTGTCCATCTCAGCTCCCTGAGAATAGTTCACATCAAAGAAAATGTTGAAGAATGGATCCTTTTGTTGGTGCTAAACTGCTAGACATGAGGGTCCAGAGCCTTGTTCTGGAGACTTGCAAATGATGATTTTTATAGCCTCATTGGAGAGGGGGACTCTGCCTAGAACATCCCCTGAGAAGTTCTCAGTATATCAGCATATTACAGATGGAGAAGACTCAGTTAGAAATCAGCTTTCTTCTGTAATATTGATGATTTTCAAAATCACTTAGCCACAGGTTCCCTTTTTCTCCAATAAAACCTATTACATTTTGCAGAACCAGTACTCTGTGGAGCACCTATTTGGGGAAGCTAACGTTTTAAACTCATTTTACACATGGGAAATCTGAGGTTTGGGATTACTTGGCCAAAGCCAAAACTAGCTGTTGGCAGAGCTTATGTCATTAATTAATTTATTCATTCAACAGATAGACATGCAGTGCCTCCCATGTGCCAAGCATGCTGGGAATTGGTGGTATAGCATTGAACCAGTAGACAAGACACAGATAATAGGAGCCACATGTAAATCGTTTTGGATAACAATCATGATGGACTGAATGTTTGTGCCCACACCCCCACCCCTCCAATTTCTTATGTTGAAATCCTCATACCCAATATGATGGTGTTAGAAAGTGGGGTCTTTGGGAGGGCCTTAGGTTCTGAGGGTGGAGCCCTCTGGCATTAGTGCCCTTATAAAAAGGACCCAAGAGAGCTCTCTGCTACTCTTTCTGCCATGTGAGACATAATGGGAAGTTGGCAGTTCACAGCCCAGAAGAGTGCCCTCACCAGAACCCAACCCTGCCGGCACCCTGATCTCACATTTTCAGCCTCTAGAACTATGAGGAATAAATTTCTGTTGTTGATAAGCCACCTAGTCTATGGTACTTTGTTAGAGCATCCTGAATTGACTAAGAAAACCATAAATCTATGAAGACTGGAAACCCTAGCATTTCCTGGGTCTTCTCAAGGCAGAGAGGGCTTGCCTTTTTCATCTTTCATCTTTGTTTTCCCAGTTTCTAGTATGAGGCAGCATAACACAGGCTCAATAAATATTCGTTGAATAAGCTGTTGATGGATTGGAATCTTTCCCATTCTATAACAAAATGGCTTATTATTCTTATTATTAAAAATAATAATAGGATAATTATTAGTTCTGGTGTGTATTACTCTTTGGGACGTTTAAAACAAAATGTTCCAAGAGGTCCCCAGATTGAAATAGGTCTCTTGGTCAGCCTTGCTAAGAAACCCGGTTCTGAACAGCATTGACCTCGAATGCTCATTACAGGACAGATTATTTGTGACATGAGTAATGTTTGAAAATCATCTCTGTAGGTTTTTCGGCATTCCTAAATTGTGTCACTGGCTGGAATTTTCAGATCACAGCCATATTTTGATTACCAGGCTTTTGACCATTTTGCTAATGTGCCAGAATCTCTAAGGCCTAGCCCAATTGCTAATATTGATGAATTCTTGAGGCGTATATAGTTTGTTCAGATGCAAAACGGATGGGACTCAGAATCTTATCAGCTCATACCTGTGGGTATGGGGCAATCCATCCATCTAGCAATTTTCTAAACTATGTAGCCTACTGTGAGATACTGAATCCCTGCCCATGAGTACTGAGAAGGACTCACAGAAGGATGATAGCTTTCTCGGCATTATTTGATTCTAGCATAAGAAAACTGGCTAATATTAGTATAGTATGAGAAGTTTTTAGTCCACTGGACTGGAGGTTTGGAGCTGCCCAGGTGGTCAGTGCTGGCAGGAAAGGTAAAGAAGATCAAAGCATATGGCTTTTCTACTTGCCTATCTTTTTCTTGAAAGAATTTGCGGCTGACGAAGACTATTTTGCTCTGGCGGAAATGATGATCTGTTGGTGGCATGTCCTGGCCTCTTAGTTCTCTTTGTTGTCCTGGGAAGAGGGCAAGTGCCCCACTGGACCTTGATCTCTATTCCACAGGGGACTCCCTGCTTTAGAAAGACCCCTACCCATGAGGCCCAAGGATGACCACCCAGCGTAGCCCCCAGCAAGTACTGACACACACTTCATCCAGAGAGATCATTTAGTTTAAGGGAAGGGCATCATCACTTTCAGAGATGGGTATTTTAGTGATTAGAAATGTGGCTTCTCTGGTAGAGGGCATTCATTTTTTTAAAAAGAGAAAGGATAATGAATCGGACACTATCTGTCAAATTATTTGCTAGGTTTCTTGTGGAAACCTAAGTTTTCCCAAGGCAGTATTTCCCTGAGAAGAAATTGATTTTGGTATGATCCATAAAGCCATGCAGAGTGAAATAAACTACTGGCAGAAAAGGGACAAATACATATATAAAAAAAATGGGAATCAGTGTTTCAAAAATGAAATACAGTAGAACACTGTGAGGGTTTTGTTTGTGTGTTTGTTTGTTTGTTTTTTTCTTTGAGACGGGGTCTGGCTCTGTCACCCAGGCTGGAGTGCAGTGGCACAATCTCAGCTCACTGCAACCTCTGCCTCCCAGGTTCAAGCAATTCTCCTGCCTCAGCCTCCCGGGTAGCTGGTATTACAGGCACCCGCCACTGCACCTGCCTAATTTTTGTATTTTTAGTAGAGACGGGCTTTCGCCATGTTGACCAGGCTGGTCTCAAACTCCTGACCTCAGGTGATCCTGCCAGCTTGGCCTCCCAGAGTGCTCGGGTTACAGGCGTGAGCCACCGTGCCTGGCCAGCTGTGAGTTTTATTTAGCCTCAGAAGTATCTTTAGACATTAGGTAAAGAGACACAGGCTTAATCATATCTGTAGTTTACTGTAGGTTATAAGAGGAATATTTGATGAAATTATGACATATGTTACTGAAGGGAAATGGTGCCATGTTTTCCCCTATATATTTTAGAGTGACAACCTATAACATGGAAGACATTAGTGCCTCACTAAGAGCATGGCACCAGGAGCCTGAAGGAATGGGACCTGAATCCCATTTTCTTCGTTTACCAGATATGAAAATTTAAACAAGTTAGTAATGCTTTTGAATCTGTATTCCCATCTGTAAAATGGGGGTAACAATACAGATCTCTAGAGTTTGCTGTGCAGACTTAACAGGCTTGACTCATGGGATGTGGCCAATAAATGGTAGCTTTTGTTATGAACTATAGGTAGAAAAGTATCTAAATGGTTTCCCCCAAGCCCAGAGAGTCTGAAATGGCCTTTGGAGGTATCTTCAGACATCATGACTTCATTTGGTGTGGCATCATGCTTGTCTGATTTTTAGATTTCCAAAGAAGTCTTGCAGTGCGTCACTACTGGAAAACGTTTTGGAGTTTACACAATCAGTAAATGAATTTTAAAACTGTTTTTTTCTAAATAGGAAGGTAAGTGTTGCCTGCTTCATCTATCTACTCGTAGACCTGTTTCAGTGTTTTAAAATCCATCACAACATTTAAAATTATGAAAGCCATTTGCTTCATGACTAAACAAAATTCCCTGAAAGTCTTGTATATTCCTGCGACCAGCTGAATCCTCTAAGAGAAGCAGAAAAGCCACACGAGCTTCTCTATTAATGTTGCTGATGTGTTGTGACTTGTACCAGGTCCCTTAGGCCAAAGTGAAGCACAGATTTTTTTGGGGAAAAGAAAAGCTGATGAATTAAGCCAATAACTCCAACCTTTTGGCCAGAGAAATGTAAATTCTTTTTCTAAACTCACAGAAATAAGACTCTTCCAGGGCTGGAAAAGACTTTGATGAATAATGCAGGCTCATTTCCCCCATTGAATTTATTCCTCGATGCTATGCATATAATGGATAATCAATAAATATTGTTTGCCTGCTTTGTGTAGCTGTTTCAAATTGGGATGAGGATGAGTATGTGGTGTTGAAATAGAGGAAAGCTAATTTTCTTATCCTGGGATAAGCTTTAATCTTGTTAGCCAGATGTTCTAAGCATGAGAGCTAACCAGTCAGACGAGACCACAAATATCTCAGTTGCACAATGCAATTGGCTTGGGAACTGCATTCTTTAAAGGTCATCCTTTGTATGGGGACAGAGGCACCCCTTGTCTACATTTTGGGAAGATAGGTTGGCTTCCTGGTCCCATTCAGGTCAGAAACACCACTGCCCGTCACTTTTGGCCCCAGCTCCTTGTGGTTAAGTCCCACTGCATTGTAAACTCCAAGCAGAGGGGCCAGTTTTGACCAATGAGAATGGTTAACGCTTCTGGCCAGCCCTCTTCTGCTGAAGTCTATAATGCGTGGCTGTTTTTATCCCTGTCTGTTGGAAGAATATTCAGAAATCCATTGCAATCTCATTTTATCATTTTGATAAAGCCTTTAATTTTCCACCCCTTCCTTTGCAACTTCATCCATTTGCTGCATATTCAGCCCCTAAGAATCCAGGAATGAATTGATGTGCTGGCTTCAAAACAGCCTGGTGTTTAGAAGTTTTGATTATATTCGAGAATCTCCAGGCTTGACTGTTCTTAGCTTTGATATCATGAGGACTATCCTCACAGGGAAAGATTTATAGCATCTGGGGTGAGAACATTAATTGTGGCCCAAAGGAACATGTGATATTTTGATAAGGTGCTTGAGGAAGTTGTTGGATATAGAGCAGAATGTATTTCAGAAGGGTGCAAGCAATTTTGAGGCCTTCTGGCTGATCATTGCAAAATGGGTGAGCACTGGGAGATCACAAAATATGTGGTGGGCAAGGTAAAAAGAACGTCAAACTGGATGAAATAAGAAAACAGGGGGAAAAGCTATTTGAGAGGAAACTTGGCATATACTTAGTATTTGTGTCTGTTTTTCTCTTGAAATGGGCTGATGTCCTGGCAGAGGCTTCTGGCTGTTGTCAGAGATACGAACATCTGTGCTCCTTTGCAGAAAACTCAGGATTCTAAAGTGTTTGCTGGAAATTGTTTAACTCTGCCACTTGCTCCATCTCCTCATTAGGAAGAGCTTAGTCTGTACTGCTCAGAGTGTACTTTAAGAGGAAGATGTGGCTTAGGGTTCTGGGCTTCACTTTTACATACTGCGTGGCAGAAGCAGGTTTCCAGCAATGAAATCTGAGGCCATCAGATACAAGTGTGCACACTTGTGTAGATCAGTATGCTTGCTTGAGTTGGAAGTAAGAATGAAAGATGCCAAATTAGTAAGGCAGTTGTGATACAGACATCCAAAGAGAGCCAGCAGGATGGACAGGTCTTTTGTGGCTAAGTTTTGGAAGGCTTTGCTTTAGTCACTGTAGTTAATTCTAAAAGCTGTTATAAATGACCCCAAAATATCAGTGACAATACAATAAGAGTGTAGTTTTTGATCACTTTAAAGTACATTCTCCTATTCCCCTAATTAACTCTGCTGTTCACCAAGTACTCTAACAAAGTGGTCAGTGGAGTTACACAGGGCATCAATGTCTAGCCAGCATATCACCTTCCTTTAGCCAGAACCTAATCCCAGCTGTGGCACATGCAGGAAAGGCCGGGCAATGTAATTTAGCTCTGTGCTTGTGGAAAGTGTCACTGGTTTATTGAACACAGCCTCGAATGTTCTTCCTAGACAGTGATGGATCCATCCACATTTTGTGGAGCCCACTTTATGAAAATAACACAAAATTGGGTACTAAAGTGAATGGTTTATTTAGAATGAGAATGGGCAGGGCTCAGTCAAGTGAAAGGCTCTGAAGATTACGGTTTCTTAGCTTCATGGTGATATATCTCTGCTCCTAATGGCCAAATATAAAATAAAATGTGTTTTTCCCCTTCTTACAACCTAATAAAACCATCTTTGCTAGGTGCCCCCATGGAGCACTTTGTGCCGTTAAAGTGTGCCAGGGCAGCTATTCTCACATTGCCCTTGGAGTGAACAGTGCTGCAACCTTGCTGGGAGGCAGTTTGGCTATCGGTACTGAGAGCACAAGACTCGTCCTGTGCTTTGACTCAGGGGCCTTACCTCTCAGCCTCTGAAAGCCCCCAGTGATTTATATTCGGTATGTGTAAATCATGAAAACATCCTCATTCTCCAAAGACAGGTAAATGGTTGAATTATATCACCATGCAATGGAATATTGCAGCAATTACAAATGATGATAAGATGTTTTGTGCAAGGGAAAATGCATATAAGTGAAAACAGCATGATGTGAAATAGTGTGAACTCAATCGTGTAAAAATAAGTAAACTAAAAAATACTGAAATAAATGATATGAAAATGTTACCACTGGTCATCTCTGGATGATCCACATATGACCAAACTTTATTCATCTTTATAGTACTTACAGACGAGGCACACACAGGACCTGGCCTGAGGTACAATTATTTAAATAATGATAGTTCTGATCCTTCCACGTAAATGGCAATATTGCAGCCTTAATTTGCCCTAACATTTTACTGTTTCCAAACTGTTATCACATATTATCATATCAAATTTTACAACAACTCTGAGAGGACAACAAAGAAAAAAAAAAACCCATACATTTCTAATAGAAAACAGATTAAACAAAACAAACCTATCCAACCACAAACAACCCATGAATATGTTGACATTTCCTGATAGCATCTCCGCCTTCTTCCTCCTGTTCCCCTAATTTATTCTACTGTTCACCAAGGACTCTAACAAAGGTAAAAAATACTACTCTCTTCTCAATTAGCATAGTTTTCTATGTAGATTTTTAATTACAAATATTTTAAGAGTATTATTTTGGGTTTTCCCTGAGCTTGGAAACCTAGCCTTATTCTACCAGAAAATGCTTTCTGCATTTCAGCTAAGGCATTTAGAAGTCCACATTGGGTCAGAGCCTGCCTGCACCCTGAGCGGCTGTTTCTGTTCTCCCTGCTACATCCTCCTCTGCGGGCTCAGCCCTGGGGGGTAGGGGTGGGGTTGTTGGGTGAGTCTCTAGGACCCTGGGACCCAACCCTGGAGAGACCCCAATCACGCTGGGTGCTCTTCTTCCCTCGACTCATGTTCCGTAGCTGCTTAGTCTTGTTACAAGTGCCTGAATCCTAGCCTCTGCAGCACCCTGAGAGCTGGGCACTCGACTCTTACCATCCTCATCTTGCCTCACTGCCCCCTTCACTGCAGAAGCTACAGTTTGCTCCCACGCTTAACCTAGTGACTGACACCTCCTTATAATACCTGCAAGATGACTTCTCTGATTCTGCCTGCCTGCACCTGTGTGTTTCTGGATTTTCCATCTCCACGCTTGGCCCTGCCTGAGACTTCTGCAGGTCAGCATCTGACTGGCAGATGCTGGCCAGGTTATCCGAGCTGACTCTGATGCATCCATGGTGTTGCCGTTCACCAGATACAGAGTTCCACTGACACAGCACACTCTCTTCCCGCTCCTGAAGCTCTCTCTCCTTGCCAGAGGTCTTGCTTACCCCTGGGGCCTGGGCAGATCCAGTTCCAGATTCTGGAATCTCCCTACGGGCCCTACCTTATTGCAATGTACTGGGCCAGGCCACCAGGTACTGCCTTAGAAAATGTGTTTTGAAGTTGCTAACTGCTTGGAGTACTGTGGTGCTGCAGGCAGCTGTCAGGGGTAGAGGTATGGGGAGCAGAGATGCCTGAGCTGATCTAGAAAATACTTAGGGGTAGAATGCTCTAATGTGAAAATTAATTTTAAAAAACACACTGCTAAAGACAGTTCAAAATGTGCTGCACTTTCTGTCTGTAGCAATCTTGAATCCAAAAAAAGAATGTGGAGGCCGGGCGCGGTGGCTCAAGCCTGTAATGCCAGCACTTTGGGAGGCCGAGACGGGCGGATCACGAGGTCAGGAGATCGAGACTATCCTGGTTAACACGGTGAAACCCCGTCTCTACTAAAAAATGCAAAAAAACTAGCTGGGCGAGGTGGCGGGCGCCTGTTGTCCCAGCTACTCGGGAGGCTGAGGCAGGAGAATGGCGTAAACCCGGGAGGCGGAGCTTGCAGTGAGCTGAGATCCGGCCACTGCACTCCAGCCTGGGCGACAGAGCGAGACTCCGTCTCAAAAACAAACAAACAAACAAAAAGAATGTGGAATGAAGGTTTTGGTTTCTGTCTCTTGGCAGATAGGTCAGGTCAAGTGGACAGAAAATGGCGGCAGGAAAGAGTAGCTGGGGAGAGCCTGCAATGCCGATTTTGTTTCCTGGGGCTCCCTTAACATCTTTTGATGAACTGCATGGCTTAAAACCATACAGATTTGTTCTCTCACAGCTCTAGAAACTAGCAGTCCAAAATTAAGGAGTTGGCCTGAAGGTTCCAGGGGAGGCTCTTTCCTTGCCTCTTCCAGCTTCTGGTGGCCCCAGGTGGTCCTTGACTTGGGCAATATCACTCCAGGCTGTGCCTCCGTCTTCATATGGCTGCCTCCTTGTGTGTCTGTCTTTGCATGACATTTTCCTCTTTTTTTTGAGACAGAGTCTTGCTTTGTCATCCAGACTGGAGTGCAATGGCGCCGTCTCCACTCACTGCAACGGCGCCGTCTCCACTCACTGCAACCTCTGCCTCACAGGTTCAAGCGATTCTCCTGCCTCAGCCTCCCGAGTAACTGGGACTATGGGTGTGTGCCACCACACCCGGCTAATTTTTGCATTTTTTTTGGTAGACATCTTCCTCTTTTTATAAAGATACCGGTCCTAGTGGGTTAGCACCTGCCCAGATGACCTCATTTTAATTTGATTATATCTGCAGAGACCTATTTCCAAATAAGGTCACATTCACAGATAGCAGGAAAAGACTTCAACGTGTCTTTCTCAGGGGACACCTTTCCATGCATAACAGCTGCCTCTGGTCCAATCTTTCTATCCCCTCTTCAGTGGTGTGTCCACCAGCAAAACTTCTGTGCCTCAGTTTCCTTGACTGTAAAACGGTGCCCTCTTCTAGGATCTTTGAGAGAATTAAATGAAATCATGCTTGGCAGAGTATCCCGCTCACAGAAAGTGCTCAGTAGGGGTTTAGCGTTTATGGCTAGGCTTGCAGTCATTTGATTTCATAAGCTAGGTTTGTGGAGAAATTGAGGAAGTGAATGAGCCAAACACAAAAGTAAACACTGTTGATAGGACTGGTGGTTAACTCTTTCAGTGCCACAAAACACATTCTGACTCACCTGCACACAAATTTTGCTTACTAGGTTGTTGTTGGCACTCATTTTGCTCCAAGTATTTGCATTAAAATTTTGTTACTCTTTTTTTTTTTTTTTTGAGACGGAGTTCGTTGCTCACTGCAAGCACCTCCTGGGTTTAAGCCATTCTCCTGCCTTGCCTCCCGAGTAGCTGGGACTATAGGCGCCTGCCACCTCGCCCGGCTATTTTTTTTTTTTTTTTTTTTGTATTTTTTAGTAGAGACGGGGTTTCATCGTGTTAGCCAGGATGGTCTCGATCTCCTGACCTCGTGATCCTCCCGTCTCGGCCTCCCAAAGTGCTGGGATTACAGGCTTGAGCCACCGTGCCCGGCCTCTTGTAGGCTACTCTTTGCAGCTGACCTATAACAGAAATACATTAACTAACTAGAGATACTTTCTTCGTTGGGCTTCCATCTAGAGCTAAGCTTTACTTAGGCTTTCAAATTGTAAGCAAATGCAAAGTAACTGTCTTGGGAAAGTTCCAGAGAATCTAGGCCTTGAACTGTTCTAAGCAAATGTGGCCCTCCTTTTAGGGTGGAAATCTAAGAAATGGAGATTATGCATTGCCCAGTTCCAGGGGCACCATTCATACCGTGGTCTGTGCGTGTGCGTGGACAAGCCTGCTCTTCTGGGTGAGGTGGCCATGGGTCCTTTACGGGGTTCAGTAAGTCCTGACAGTGGCATTGTCACTGTGTGACACTTCTTATTGTCCTAATTTAGTTATTCAATGAGAATGGGATTCCTGAGATTCTAAACCATATTCCATAACTTTGGAAAATATATGTGTATATAAAATTTTTCGTAAATGAAAAACTGAGAGAGGACTGCAAGTCAAATTGCTATTTTCTTCCCTGCTTCATCTTTGTGAACTTCGTTTTGTCAGTTTTCCTGACAGTTGACAAAAGTGGATGGTTTTGGTGGCATATCTGATTTAGGAAGTAAGTGCCACAATTTGAAAGCCTAAGTAAAGCTTAGCTTTAGATGGAAGCCCAGTAAAGGAATTATCTCTAGTTAGTTCATTTATTTCTGTTATAGGTCAGCTGCAAATCTGCACAGTTTTGAATTTGTGTGCTCATTTAATGATACCGATCATCTGAAATCCTGGTTTTTAAGATTGTAGATTTCATTATGGAATAAGTTTTTAACTTAATTTGTATATGGGTCAATCAATGTTTTGGGAATTCTGTTCTAAGACATGTTGAAGCTGTGCTGTAGTTATTGGGTTTATGAGTTGTTGGGGTATTATTTATTTTTAATGTACTCTGTTCTTTCCTCTTCCCAAAGCAAATAATCAAGAATTAATGTTTAACTTTAAGTTGGATCCACTCACTTTATATTGAGAGTTATTATTACTTTAATTCACATTTCTTTTCCCTGAAGCCCTGATATATCTTTGGGAAGATACATTTTTTTCATGCATTAATTATTTTCCTTTTCAGTATCAATTGCAGGTATTACAATCACAGCAAGAAACATCTGTTGTACATTTATTATGTGTCAGGCACTGTGCTGCCTGCTTTAGATGAATTATTATTACAATCATTTGGTTTTTATATCCACGCTAGACTTTACATACTGTCTATCATAACTCACATTTTATAATAAGGACCTGAGACTGGGGAAATAAACTTGCCAAGTCGACACATTTAAAAGTGGAGGAGCCAAGAGTTGAACACACATAGTCTCTGACTCTGGAACTATGCTCTTAAACCCTACTACACTCTTGATATTGAAGATATTGGGACATCTTTGCATTTGAGGACAGAAATGCACATGTAGCCCAGAACTTTTCAGTGATTCCAAAGACCTCTGTATTTTCATGTAACATAACTTTGGGGGCCACAGATTCGCTTTGCTCAATCTATTTTGTTCAGGATTACATGCATGCTAATTTGCTCAGGCAGCAGCTGAAAGCAGTGGGAGATATTCCAACAAGGCTCCAGATTGCAAGAGAAATTAGTGTGGATTTAAAAATTAACAGGCTTTGTATGCATATAACTAAGAATCAACTTAATTGCCATGAAGATGAATACTATGGCCCCAAAGTATGTATGTCAGAAGGTAGGATATTACTTGGTTTTGTGTAATTAGTAATACCAAGATCAAATCAACTTAGATAACCGGTTTAAACCGTAAATAGCTTTTCTGGCTTTAGATATTTCTCAAGATTTTTAATGTATGCTATGTGCATTGCAGTCTACAGGAAAAAAAAAAAAAAAAAGGATTATTAGTGTTTTTGCATGTTCCTGCCCAGTGTTTACTTGTTTATTTGATCTTGTCTTATTCCCACAGGGAAAGGTTCATTGTAATGCACCCAGGGATGTGCGGTAGATTTTTCCAATGCAGCAGGTGGGATGACTTTGATGGTAAGGAACAGAAAATTGAATGCTGACTGGCTTAAACAATAAAAGCTTATATAATTGAAGAGATTAGAGGTATGGTGAGCTACAGAATTAGACTGATTCAGCCACTCTCTGGGTCATTTAGGGTTTCTTTTTTTTTCTGTCTCTGTCAAACAGGATTGGACTTTGGAGCTGGCCACAGGGCAGATTCCCCCAACACACCCGCAGGGTGGAGATCAGAGAATGCCAGAACAAACATTAGGTAATTTTTAAGAAGAGTGACTTGGGGTATGTGTGCCCCAACAAGTATCCGCCATAGCCAGTGACCTGGATATGCTTAATTTAGATTAATGAACTTATCCATCCTCTCTCTTCTTCACCTTGTAGGTGTTAATATTCTACATGTAATGGATAGGGGTTTTCCCCCTCAGATAGTTTTGGTGAATATTTCTGTAGTTGTCCCTCAGCATAGAAAGATTTTCCAGCAGGATACTAAGAGGTACTGTTTAGCGTATTTCAGTTTCCCATTACCAATCCCATAGACCTGATAAGATATGGATGTTGGCTGCTAACATCAAAGAAAGTTTTCTAATTTTCTTAGTGGAAAATGAATGGAATGAATCATTCAAATGAATTCCATGATTCATTATGGAATCATTCACTTAATATTATTTTGATATTAAATTAATTATATTAAAATATCATTATTTTGTTATTAAAGTGCAGGTAAATGGACTGTCATATACCTTTTCACTTTGCTACTTCACAGTTTCCCTGTGTTTTTGGTGTGCTGAAGTGGCCTGGTGCAGTGGCTCACATCTCTAATCCCAACACTCTGGGAGGCCGAGGCGGGCAGATCACTTGAGACCAGAAGTTCCGGACCAGACTAGGCAACATGACAAAACCCGGTCTCTACTAAAAAAACACAAATTAACCAGACATGGCAGTGCACGCCTGTAATCACTGTTATTCGTGAGGTGGAGGCACAAGAATCGCTTGAACCCAGGAGGCAGAGGTTGCAATAAGCTGAGATCACGCCACTGCACTCTAGCTTTGGCTACAGAGTGAGACTCTTTCTCCCACCCACCGCCCCCAAAAAAGGAAAGTGCTAAAGGGTGTTTTCTTGAGTGACAGGCTGGAACTTTAGACGGCAAGAAAAAGAGAGCTAAGGGCATACTTTGCGTGTTACATGGACGCTCATTTTTGACCAAGGGGATTTCTTCTGAGAAGTGAAAAAATATCTTCAGACAGTTTGGTTAATTTGGTGATTGTCCTGCTTGTCAGGTTGCACCAACTGATATTCTCTTCTTTTGTTCAGTAAATCAACCAAAGGCCGCTATGTGTAAGGTATTTTCTGTGGATTCAAAGTTGAACAAGACTTCCTTAGCCTTCCTGGTCTTTCAGTCTGATCAGGGAGATGAGACAGGCACACAAATAACCATAATACAAAGGACCAAGAGGAAAGCTAGGCTTGGAAAAAGGGCTGTTGGGTTTGGAGGAGGGAAGGAAAGATTCCTGGAGAGATGAAGAAAGTCCTTGTGTGCAAGGGGAAGGGAGAAGAGGGGGGATTGCAGACAGAGCAAGTATTAAGAAATTCGAGCCTAAATGTTGTGAAGCAGTTAAAATACAAAAAATAAATAAATAAATAAATAAATTGGTCCAGTTATGTCTCATATTAGTGACTTATTATTGTTTAACAAATCACCACAAAACTTAGTGGCTTGACTCAACAAGAATCATTTATTCTCTTTCATAATTTTCGTGGTTGAGGAACCCAGGAGCAGCTCAGCCAGGTGGTTCTGGCTAAGGGTCCCTTGTGAAGTGGCGGTCAGATGTCAGCTGGGGCTGCAGTCATCTGAAGGCTGGACTGGGGCTGGAGGACTTGTTCCAAGATGGTGTGCTCCTGTGACTGACAAGGTGCTGCTGGCTGTGGATGTCTCTTAGGGCTGCTTGAGTGTCCTTATGACATGGCATCTGGCCTCCCCCAGCATGAAAGTTTCAGGCAGAGACAATCATGTGGCATCTTTTTTCTCTGACCTAGCCTTTGAAATCACATAGCATAGCTTCCCACATACTCTGCATGTTAGAGAAGAGTCACTAAGGTGGGTCTAGGGGCAGAGGATTCACCTTTTAAAGGGAGGAGCATCCGAGGATATGCACCCATGTTTTAAAACCAATACCATTCTTGAAAAAAAAATGACAAGCAAAAATGATAGTTGCATTAGTTTTTCTTTAGTTGTTGTGTCTGCACAGTGTTTAACTATATTAGTTGGCACATTGTAGTTTTTTGATTGGTAAACTATGGTATATATAATGTCTTCATCTGTTAAACTAGTCATTTAAAGTAGAAACTGGCAATTTATCCAAGAGACATCTTACCACAGAAGCCTCTTATAGAAGACAGATAAAGTAGAAGTCAGGGGCTCAGGCTGAGGTGGTGGTGAAGGGGGCTGGCACAGCCTTTCCTCAGTGTCCAGGAGGATACCACTAACACCCTGGGTCCTGAGAATAGAACTCTCTAGAAGCCATTTCATGGACCCATCCACTCCTTCCTGTGATTTTTTCTTTTGGAGTTCAGTTGTTCCTTTGAAGAAAGAACAAAAGGATTTCATGTTGTTTTGCAAAATATAGTTATAAGAATTATTTTCTGTATTATAAACACATAGTTTGAAAGATGATGTGTAGCACTGAATGATGGTTAGTACCATTTCTTCCAAAAACATTGTGTGTGTGTGTGTGTGTGTCTGTGCGCGCGCGCACGCGTGCTTGTGGGCAGAGATAGGAAGCAGTTGAGAGTGAGGAAGGGACTTGAATTTGAACAGAATTTTCTCCTCTGTGGAGCATATTAGTTAAATATGTACTTGGACTGAACCATAACACTGTGTTTAAAGCAGTGAAAGGCATAAGCCACCATTCTCAGCAATATCAAAGCTGAAGCCCTCCGTGATCATGTGATCTCACACCATCATGCCGTTCCTGCTGGAGTGGGAGGCAGAGTTCTGAGAAGTGGAGAATGTGAGTGCTTTTAAATTAAGTGTCTTTGATAATTACCAGAATAACGGAAAAAGTTTATGAACCAGATCAGGAAAAATATGCTCATTAGTCATATGAATATTAGTTTTCTGAACATAACAATACACTTCTGAGGTTCCCCCTTCTTCCTTGGCCCTGCACACACACAAAAAATGCCATTTGTGTAGACTGTATGGCCATTTCTGTAGAGTGTATGAAAAGAGACCCTCTAATACAATAGAGAAGTTGGAAAAGCTGAATACATTTTCTCTCTCTAACTTAGCACACATAAAGGGCAAGAGCCAGAAAATTAAATTTTATTTAAAGAATTTTGAGGATGAAAAGCACAACGATATTAATTTTTCTCCACTGTCACTTTCCACTTTCATCACTGCTACAATTTATTGTACCCACTTGTTCCTGGAAAAGAAAGAGCATAATAGCTTGTTACAGGGATTTCTTTTTAAAATAAAGTGTTGTAGGATGTTGAAAAGCTAGAAGAAACCAATGGCTAGTGGTAAATGAAAGAGAGGGAACTTTGTTTGCAAAGATGTGGACAGGGAATAATATTGCTCCTTGAATTTATCCACTAACAATCCAGTATTAATATCTGTGGGACTTCCCATTTAGAATATTGGTAAGGTAGAATTAGTTGCTACATTTCCATAATTATTTCTTAAAATGGTTTTCTGAGAACCAGGAAAATGTCACACTACTTCTTGTTCCTACTTCCTATTCTAGCTGTTCCAGGTTTTATTATGAAAATGTGTAAGTGGGAGTAAAAGCCCAGCTCTTACTTAACAGAGTGCCTGGTGTGCAGTAAACATTAATTCTCTTCCTCCTTCTCTATCCTTATGCCTTCTGCACTGACCCCAGGATCCAGCGAGGAGGGTGACAAAAAGTGTCACAGCAGATAGCTCATGAATTGCATCCTTTTCATTAGTTAGCTAAAAACTCTTTCCACTCCTGTCTTCTTCCCTTTGCAGTTTTTTGTTTTGTTTTGTTTTTTTCTCCAACAGGAAACCCACTGTTTTTTTGTTTCTCTACCAAAATGTGTCAGGTTGCCTTCCTTTAGGGCTAGGACAGCAGACTCTATGATGGGATCTAGTTTTTCTCATTGTATTAGTTTTCCCTTGTTTGAATGAAGAAAGCGATTATAAACCTGGATTACTGTTCATTTCATTTTCATCCATGTATGTCACTTATTCATTCATTTGTTCATTATGACATTTGTAGAAGACCCACTGTGTAGGGCTGTGTATGTGTTAAGGGGTGGGAGGGACTAGAGCAGAAGGTTATTGGAACTGAGGCATCTGACCCTCTGTCCCTGCTTTTTAGTGGCTCACAGTCTGGGGTTGTGGGGAGGGTTGGAGAGAAAGACAGGAAGACAAGTAGATACATTTCAAATAAGCATTTACTGAACCCTTGCTGTGATCAAGGAACTGAGTCAAATTTTATGTGGATACCAGGTTTTACTAAACTTGTTTTTTTCTTTCAAGGAGATTATACTTTAGTAGGGGAGAGAAGACACATCTAATGTAGCAGAACTTTAGGGAGCTTTCTATGTGGCAGTCACCAAACTGCAATAGTACTGGGGAGTTCATTTATTTTCATGTCAATTACATAAAATAATCCTTCCTATGCAAAGAAGGTAGAGACTCTCTGAGCTAGAATAATTATAGCAGGAATTGTAGAGGAAGTTGGGAGCAAAATAGTCATAGTAGTTAAGGGTTCTGACTTGGGAGTCAGATATATCTGGTTTTGGATCCTGGCTTCGTTACTTAATAGCTGCGTGACTTTGGGGGAAGGAGGGAGATAATTACCTTTTCAAGATTCAGTTTTCCTGCTTGTAAATTGGGGATTATATTGATAATATTTACTATGGTAGATTGTGTTTTCCAAAATGGTCATATCAGTATCTTTTATTATACATGATCTTACCATATCCCTGTGAAATTCCTGCCATCTAGCAATAGGGTTTATGTTCCTCCATTTGATCTTGAGTGGAATGCTGTGACAGCTTTGACCAACAGAGCGTAACAGAAGTGATACTATATGGCTTGCAAGGCTACATCATAAAAATGTTATTCACCTCCATCTTGCTCTGCAGTGTATCTCTTGGAACCCAGCCACCACGCTGGGAGGAAGCCCAAGCAGCCCATGGAGAGTCTCAAGTGGGAGGAATTGAGGCCTCTGGCCCACGGGCCTGGCTGAGTTCCCAACCAACAGTTAGCCTCAACTTTCCAGCCATGTGAGTGACCATCTTACAAGTGGATCCCCCAGCAAGCCCCAGTTGAGTTGCCCTGGCTGACTGTGCATGGAGCATAGATGAACCATACCTACCCAACCCTGCCCAAATTGTAGTTTCATGGGAAAAATAAAGTGATTGTTGTTGTGTGAAGCCAATAAGTCTGGAGATGGTTTGTTATACAGCAGTATACAACCAGGACACTTGCCACATAAAGTTGCTAAGAGGAGTCAATGAAATGATACGTATAAATCAGCATAAAACTAGTGACCCATTAATGATAGCTCTCTTCATTATTATCACTAGTTAAGAGAAGTTATTTAATAGACGTCAGCATTAGTTCAAAGCAAGGTCACAACCTAAAAAGCTACCTATGAACTTTTGGCATCCAGTAGGTTTTAGGAAACTAATTGTGTTCACCTTTTTTTTTTTTTCTTCACTTGCAAAACCCTGCTGTGTGTCAGCTTCTGGATCACCTTTCTGCTGCTATTGTGCTGAGTTTGTTCTGAACTCTGTGTTCTCTGTCGTTTCAGAGTTTTACTTAGGCTTTCTGTGCCATGGCCCGATGTGTAAACAATGTTTAAACTTCCAGATTATTCTGTGAAAGTCATGCTCAAGGCTGTTATTTTATTTAAAAAACTTTTGTGTGTGTGTGTGGTAAAAAGCAACACAAAATTTACAACTTTACCATTTTAAGCATACAGTACAATAGCATTAACTATATACATATTCTTACACAACAGATGTCTAGAGCTTTTTCATTGTGAGTGACTGGAACTCTATACCCACTGATAAACAACCTCCCCTTTCCCTTCTCCCCAGCCCCTGGCAACTACCATTGTACTTTATGTTTCTAAGAGGTTGACTACTTTAAATAATCCCTATCAGTGTAATCATGCAGTATGGGTCTTTTTGTGGCTGACTTATCTCACTTAGTATCATGTCCTCAAAGTTCATCTGAGTTGTAGCACATGACAAGATCTCCTTCTGCTTTAGGCTGAATAATATTCCATTGTATGTATATTCCTACGGTTTCTTTATCCCTTCATCTATTAATTAACATTCAGGCTGCTTCTCCTTCCTGGCTATTGTGACTAATGCTGCAGTGTACACAGTAGTGCAAATGTCGCTCTGCTGTTATTTTTTCCACTTCCTACCAATAGCAGAATCTCACTGAAATGCATTGGAAAGACAGATAGTAGAGGCTTATCTGAGTTCTTTGCCATCTTTTTTCCAAGGTATCTTAGAGAGTGATACATAATCAGGTAGCCAGACTGCCCAGATTCTTCCTGGGGGTTTCAACTTCATTATGTGTATCTATTGTGTAACCGGATGTGATTAGAATTAAACCTCTGCCGGGCTTTCTATTACTTTCAGAGCAGTTTCACAAGCATTAGTTTATTGAACCCTTGTTGCATGATAGCTATTTCTTTAGTATGGGGAACACAAGGGTACAAATATGGTGTGGATATAAACTCCAATGTATATATTTGTTGTGGTATTCAATGTTCTTTACCAATGTAAAATTCACTTATAGACTTGACACAATTTTTTGAAATTACTATTTTTAAAATTAATAAATATTTTAAAAATTAATCAATTTTTTTCTAAGATAAATTTTAGGTTTATAGAAAAATTGGGAACAAAGTACAAAGTTTCCATATCCTCTCTTTCCCCAGCAGGGCTTCCCTTTTATTAACATTTGTTACAAGCAATGAGCCAATATCGATACATTATTATTCATTGAAGTTCATAGTTTACCTTAGGGTTTACTTTTTGTTTTTTACAGTTCTGTGAGATTGAACGAACGCATAATGCCATTTATCCACCATTATCCTATCATACAGAAGAATTTTACTATCCTAAAAATCCCCTGCAGTCCACGAATGTATCCCTCTCTTACTGCATGTTGCTGGCAACTACCAATGTTTTTAGTGTCTCAATAGTTTTGCCTTTTCCAGAATGGCATATAGTTGGAATCAAACAATCTGTGGCCTTTTTAGACTGGCTTCCTTCACTTAGAATAGCATTTAAGATTCATCCATGTTCTTTTTTTTTTTTTTGAGATGGAGTTTCCCTCTTTTGCCCAGGCTGGAGTGCAGTGGCCCAGTCTCAGCTCACTGCAACCTCCGCCTTCTGGTTTCAAGTGATTCTCCTGCTTCAGCCTCCTGTGTAGCTGAAGTGGATTACAGGCATCCACCATCATGCCTGGCTAATTTTTGTATTTTTGTATTTTTGGTAGAGACAGGGTTTCAGCATGTTGGCCAGGCTGGTCTCGAACTCCTGACCTCGTGATCTGCCCACCTCAGCTTCCCAAAGTGCTGGCATTACAGGCATGAACCACCGCGCCCACCCCTCATCCATGTTCTTTCATGGCATGATAATTCATTTCTTTTTATCTCCCAATACTGTATCATTGTGTGGATGTACCATTGTTTATTCACTGATCTATTAAAGGACATCTTAGTTGCTTCTGAGTTTTGTCAAGTATAAGTTAGGCTACTGTAAACATGCATGTGCAGAATTTGTATAGACATAAGTTTTTTTAAACTCTAATATAAATTACCAAAGTGTTCTCCACACAGGCTATATTAATTTACACTCCCATTCAGCAGTGTGTGTGATTCTGTTTACTACAAATTCTTACTGACAGTTAATACTGATGAATTCTTTCATCTTTGCCCAATTGAAGAGTGAATGTGGGTATCTATCTTACTGTTATTTTAATTTATATTTCCTGATTATTAGTGAATCATCCCATTTTAATCTTGGAAGGAACTTTGAGATCTTCTAGTTAATGCTATATTTTAAAGATGCAAGAAACAAGACTAAGAGTATTTTCTTGGCTGGGCATGGTGGCTCACGCCTGTAGTTCCAACACTTTGGGAGGCCGAGGCGGGCAGATCACAAGGTCAGGAGTTCGAGACCATCCTGCCTAACATGGTGAAACTCTATCTCTGCTAAAAAAAAAAAAAAAAAAAAAACACACACACACACACAAAATTAGCCGGGCGTGATGGTGGGCGCCTGTAGTCTCAGCTGCTCGGGAGGCTGAGGCAGGTGAATGGTGTGAACCCAGGAGGCGGGGCTTGCTGTGAGCTGAGATTGCGCCACTGCACTCCAGCCTGGGCAACACAGCGAGACTCCCTCTCAAAAAAAGAAAAAAAAAAGAAAAATTTTCTTACTTCTTCACTTTCATTTTTCTTTCCTAAGAATATGTTTTTAGTCTCATTGCCTTATGCCCCTCATTGTTGTGGCTACTGAATTCAGTATCTCATCCAACGGAAATCTTTCACATTTGCCGGGAGGGTGGAATATATACAAAGAGAGGAAAAAAAATGAAAGAGTAATACCGCGTATTTCTCCCTTGCACCAACTGCAGATTTCTCCCTTGCACCATCTTTATTTTCACTAACAAGAAGATTCTGTTTCCCAAACTAATTATATTTGACACAGGGCCTGAACCAGCGTGGGTCCTCAAGCGTTCCCATGAATGACAGAATGAACCCTAAGATGCAAGGAGTGGGAGATGAGGTCTGCTTAACAGCTTGAAAATACCCCTAGATCCCAGTGGTATCTCAGCTCTGCAGCTTGAGCTTGACTTCTGTAGCTGCGGTGGACTGGGAATTACTGATAAGGGAAGCAAGTGTTGACATTTTCCATAGTAGGATGGGTTCTCCAGGGAATTCTGACCCAGGTTTCGTGGTCAGCTCTCTTGAGGCCAGGCTAGCTTTCGGGACCAGCAGAGTTGACCTCTGCGGCAGGGCAGCCTATGCACTGTCCTCTGAGGCTAGCAAGTTCAAGACACTCTGGTTTCCCGTGGAAAGCCTTTGGAGTATTGGAGGAGGATTGGCTGGGCTGTGATCCAGCCAGTCTGTGTTTTAACTGCTGGGGAATGAATAAGCCTATCTTCCTGACTCCCTGTTTCCCATTAAGAAGCCCGACACCTTGAGTCCCAGGAAGCATGGCACACATGACTTTAGTGCCCTGTGCACACACAAGTTTAATTGCTTTGTGATTGCCTAAAATGTGAAATGAAGGAACACATTGCCTATAAGGATACCATTTGCGATTCCGTGCATTTCATTTCATCACACGTATTTGTGTCAGTTAAAGCAACATGGAAGTGTGTTTGCTCCTATCTTGATATTGTGTTTCTCTGTGATTTGGAAGAATAACTGCAGATAAGCAAGCTCTGGGTGTGACAGACATGGGGGCAGAGGTGAGACAAGGTGGAGGCTGGGGCGTGGGGAGGGAGTCGGAAACATTGGGCATTCCAGAAGGAGGGAACAATATGTGCAAGGGCTAGGACCTGCAATAAAGCCTGACATTTTTGCAGGAATTCTTAGTTTTTTTTCCCCCATTGTTGTTGTTTTGGTCTTGAAGTATAAAAAGCACCCATGCCTTATTCTTGGGAAAGATTCATTCAGATAAAATCCCATTGTCACTCAAAGTTATGCTTTCTCACACAACCATTTCAGTCCCCCAGTGCTGGTGGCCCACATTACCACTGCTTCATTGGTCTGGCCACAGTGAATTCTCTCCTGGAAGTGTTTGCTCAGCAAATGCCTTATTCCAGCAAATCTCAGAGCCCATAGTTCCGATGAACACTCCTGATCATGTACTGTTTGCATTTTATTCAGAAAAAAATAAAAAATGGGGGGTAAAAAGAGGGGAAGGGATGTGAGCCAAGCAATAGCTGAATGTTTTTTAAGAACTAGATATTTTGTTTTTCATCAAGTAACAATTACCCAGTTGCAACCACAATCTATTTAGAACTAAAAATTTAAGCCAGCCTTCCAAGCCCCAAAGAAAACTATGGAAAAAAAAGATCCAGGAAACTTTTGGTACTGGGATGTAGTATCTCCTTTTCATGCTAAGTTTGCAAACCTTGCTACATTGCCACAAGGAGGAGGAACATTTCAACACTGATTAGCATCTGGGCCTCACAGATGGGGTGTGTTTGTTTGAACAGTGTCTTGGTTATAGGAGAACCTTTATTAGAACAACCCGAAGGGCTCAGGGAGTTTATTATAAACTAGGTTGTTACTTCCATTAACATGGAGAAGCATCTAAAGGATACATTGTTTGTCAGATATATCAACATCAAAGGTTAAAAATAGTGTGGGACCTAGGGATGCACCAGAAAGCTGTGCCAATGGCGGGCATTGGCTGTGATAGGACCAGATGAGAAAGAGCATAAGATACCCATGGAAATCATGGTGCACAGTCACCTGCATGGGGCAGCATGCAGTGTGCATGGGATAGACCTGCCACATGGAGTGAAGGTGGAAAGGGGAGCCACCTAGACATTCAGAGATGGGTCTTGGTGGGATGGGAGAGGGCGTGGACTAGTGAGGATGGAAAGTGCTGGCCCAAACCTTCCCATGCATGCCTTAAAATGAATTTCTTTCTGGACTGATTGGAGAGAAAAAATGATTACAATGTTAGAGATTCTCTTTCCCACCCCTCATTTTCTCTTGCTTTTTTTCCCCATTAATATATTTTATTTTTTAGAAGTTTTAGATTTACTGAAAAATTGACTAGGTAGCACAATGAGTTCCAATATACACCTGCTATCCACAGTTTTCCCTATTATCAACATCTTTCATTAGTGTGGTACATTTGTTATAATTAAGCTAGTATCCATTATTATGAATGAACAACAACAGTTCATTAAGGTTCACTCTATGTGTTGGATGTTCTATGGGTTTTGATAGTTGCGTAATGGGCTGGGCATGGTGGCTCGTGCCTGTAATCCGAGCACTTTGGGAGGCTGAGGTAAGAGGATCACTTGAGGCCAGGAGTTCGAGACCAGCCTGGGAAACACAGTGAGACCCCCCATCTCTACAAAAAATAAAAGAATAGCTGGGTGTGGTGATGTGTGACTGTAGTCCGAGCTACTCTGGAGGTTGAGGTGTAAGGATTGCTTGAGGCCAGGAGGTCAAGGCTACAGTGAGCTGTGATCGTGTCACTGCACTCCAGCCTGGGTGACAGAGTGAGACCTTGTCTTAAGAAAAATAAAAAATAAAAAAGACAGTTGCACGATGTCATGTGTCTACTGTTACAACGTTATACGGAATAATTTCACTGCCTTAAAAATCCACGATGCTTCACCTATGCACCCCCCTACCATCCTCCTGGCCTCCAAACCCCTGGCAACCAGTGAGGTTTCTTTCAGAGATTGGGGGGGTTTCACTCTGTTGCCCAGGCTTGTCTCAAACCCTTGGCTTAAGTGATCCTCCTACCTCACCCTCCCAAAGTGTTGGGATTACAGGTGTGAGCCACTGTGCCAGGCAAACCACTGAACTTTTGACTGTCCCTATAGTTTTGCCTTTTCTAGAATGTTATATAATTGGAATCATACAGGTATGTAGCCTTTTCAGACTGGCTTCCTTCACTTAGAAATACGCATTTAAAACGTATCCATGTCTTTTTGTGGCCTAATAGCTCATTTAAAAAATTGCTGAGTAATATTCTATTGTGTATCTATACTACAGTTTATTCATTCATCTACGGAAGGACATCAGGGTTGCTTGCAAGTTTTGGCAAATAGGAAGAACAGTGCTGTAAACATTTGAGTGCAGGTTTTTGTGTGGACATAGATTTTCAACTTGTTTGGGTAAATACCTAGAAGCATTATTGCCAGATTGTAACAGACAAGATTATGTTTAACTCTGGAAGAAGGTACCAAACTATCTTCAAAGGTGGTTACACCATTCCCCCTTGCTTTTTGATTTTCCATTGACTTTAGTTTGGGGACAGAAATTAAAGATAATATGTGGAAAAATGCAGGTACTACTTTTAAGGTGTAATACCCTGATTCCGAAATATCCAGAGAAGCGTGTTGTGCTAGGTGAGATAAAGACTAACAGTATTCTTCAGTATAAGGATATTAATTGTTTACTTAACCAGAAGTTAGGGATCAGATGGCTTCAGATTCATTAAATAGCTCAAGACTGTCCTCAAGGATCCAGACTCTCTCCCTCTACTCTTCCATAAGTATGTTGGCTTTCTGTCTTCTGCTCATACTTCATGGTCTTAAGATGGCGGCTATAGCACCAGGCAGCATGTCCCCAAACACTTAGGAAGAAAGAGGAATGCGAAAGAGGAAGAGGAAGCTGTCCTTCCATTTTGTCCCTTTTATCAGAAAAGTGAACACCCCCACCCCAATGAAAAACCCAGCAGATTTTCTCTGATGTTTTACTAACCCCAAATGGGTTCTGTAGTCACTCTAGCTGCATGGAGGCCAGGAAACAGTAATTTGGAGTATCTCTAATTTCTGCTATTGGTTTCTTCCTGTGATGATATTCTCACTCACAGCCTGGCCTCATCCATTTATCAAGCAGAATATTGCTGGAGCCACTTGTAACTTTTTGTCACTGTATGGGAGGGGAAATAGCTTCTTCCCACACATCATCAGGTTCATGACTGAGGCCCCCATAACAAAAAACAGATTGACAATAGAAAAGGATTTGAGGTAAGTTTTATGTGCCACAGGAGCCTTCATAGGAAAGAAAGACCTGAAGAAGCAGGTAAACCTGTGTATTTTTATGCTTAGGTTTGGTGAAGAGTAGACAGTCTTAGAGATGTATGATTGGACAAAGGGGCTATCTATGATCTAATTGTAATGAACTGTGGGAAATTTAGCAAGCCTGTTTGATCAGATTCTTCTTGTCATTTCTATGTCTTCAGCTCCTTTCCTTTGGGTATAGGGAAGGAGTCTCTCTCATATGGTTTGGTTGTATCCCCACCCAAATCTCATCTTGAATTGTAGTTCCTATAATCCCCACAGGTCGTGCGAGGGACCTGGTGGGAGGTAATCGAATCATGTGGGTGGTTACCCTCATGCTGTTCTCGTGATAGTGAGTGTATTCTCACAAGATCTGATGGTTTTATAAGGGATTTTCCCCTGCTTTTACCTGAATTCTTCTCCTTCATGCCGCCTTGTGAAGAAGGACATGTTTGCTTCCCCTTCTGCCATGATGATAAGTTTCCTGAGGCCTCCCTAGCCATGCTGAACTTTAAGTCAATTAAACTTCTTTCCTTTATAAATTACCCAGTCTTGGGTATGTCGTTATAGCAGTGTGAGAACAGACTAATACACTCTCTTATGAGGCTCTTATGAAGTGCTTTAAAGAAAAGTCAGAAAATCCTTCCTCGATTTTATGACCTGCTTTAGGAGAAAAGGGGTGACGGGAAGGTAAGAGTGACCTTCCTGCTTCTGTTGTTTTCTGAAATGCCAAGGTGCCATGTTTTGGGGTAGCAGGTCCTGAACCCATCACTTCAATGTTCTTATTTTATCTGTGCATGAGGGCTGAATTATTCCATCACTTTCAAACTGTGTTTTATGGAGCCCCATATTTCTGACATGAGTGTAGGGGTCTCTGCAGGGAGAGTGAACGGAATTTGAGAGGGCAGGGCTCCGGCTTCCCTCTTCTTCCTAGACAAGCATACCTTCATTTACTTAAGCTTCCTCCCAGGGTAGAGTTCCTAGGGGTTTCCTTTGAATTAAACTTCTGCAGCTAAAATTAAGGGTAAAAGCATTCAGTTAGGTGGATGTCTCTTTCAATTCTAAGAGTCAGACTTTTGGACCAAGATGAGACAAGGCTATTAGTCTTGTCCTAAGTCCTTTGCAAAATCCCTAGGATTTTTTGCCTTGAAAACTTTACCAAATACCCATATTCTGCACAGGTTGGAAGAAAATTGTTTTGTCTTCTGTCCTAAAGAAAAAGGAATTTCTTTGCCATTTAAAAAGTGGCTTAAATCTTAGCTCTTCCTTGTCAAGTTGATGGTCTGGAGGGGGAAGATAAGAAGATGGCCATCAGTCTAAGTGTTATTCCTAAAAAGTAGAAGTTTTGATCTTTCCTGGTACCTCCAAATGGAATTTATCAAAGATTCTGTGGTAACTGAAAGGGGTGATCTGTATTCTCTCCCACTGTTTCCTGAATCTCTCACACGTTTATGTGAAATTTGTGGACTTTTCAGGTGGGCATTTAATATATGATATAGTATTAATCTGGGTTGGAAAATGTTCTGGGCTTTTAAAGTATATCTTAGTTAAAATGCTTTGTAATTTGCATATATGCCCTGAAGTAATTTTATGGAATAGAAAAATACATGAAAACAAAAACAGAAACTAGGTCTATGCTGAATTTGCTGTTGGGTGAAACTGACTTTTTTTTTTTTTGAAATAACTCCAGTGGTTTCATGGTCCACACAGCACATTGTGATCTACGGACAGTGTACTGATGCAGATTCTGTCTGCCTGATCCTGGAAGGTACACTGGCTTTCCAGGCTTGTTGGTGCAGTATTTAAATAAATGAGCCCTGCTGTGTGTGAGACAAAGGGCCTCTGTACTAACTGAGCATATGCTATCTGATGTTCTATATTTACATGTGTCATCTCGTTTACAATGTATAACTCCCTCCAAAATAAGTATTCTCCCATTTTGCTGTGGAAGACAGTGACACATCAAAGTTGTACCATATTAAATAGCTAGGAAGTGTCAAAGTTGTAGCTAAAGTCTCCCAGAAGCCTGTATATTTGTCACTAAATCAGTAACTCTGCTTCACTAAAATTAATTGGCATTCTTCACATAAATGCAGGGGGAAGGGAACTAGTAAATTTTGGAATGCATTTTTGTGCCAGATAATTTGCACATTTCAAATTGTTTAATCCTCACAACAACCCTGGGGGAAGGGGGTTTATGCCGTGTGTGGAGCGGGAACTATAGCATTACTCCCACTTCAGGTCACAGGAAATTGAGGATTGAAATTATAGAGGAAATGGGCCCTTGAAGAGCACATAATCTCCCCTAAAGATGTAGCAGTAATGATGCTGCAGATGTCTTTAGGTGGTGGAACTTCTGGCCTCTTTACGAATTTGTAAAATTCCCACCAAAACAGTCACTCAGCGTATTCTGAATACCGGAGGCTGATGTCATGCATTATCCAAAAGCATGATGAATGTTTATCTACCCAAAGCATAAGATGAAAGGTTCTGATTTTCCTCCTTCTCCACGTACTTGACAGCAGCTAGTGGGCAAATACTTGGCTTCCCTACCCTGTGTGTGCTGGGCTCTTGTTGGGCTGAGGTCGAGGAATAGCATGTGCCTGTGCAAAGTGGCTATGCCCAGGGCTTCCTGAGAGTGGCCCTGGTAGAATGGCCGTGGTAGAATGCCCTGGCCCTGGTAGAATGCAAAATTGGTGGTCCCTTCAGTGAGAACTCACTGGCAGAAAATCCTCACACAAAACCTAAAACTTAGATTGATCTGCAATAAAATTGTCCAGGAACCCACTGCCTCCACTCCTGTCCTGGGAGAGATTTGCTCCCATCTCTGTCTCCATTCTGCAAGAGTTTGTTGGATGTGGTCCCAGCCCTCCTGGGCATTTCCTGGCAGAGGCTGGGCAGGCTATGACATCACGGCAGGGGCAGATCAAGGAGGAGCCAGAACCTGGAACCCCTGTGCCTCTGGATCCAGGTGGCTGCTGGATGGGAAGGCAGAAACTCAGCAGGAGAGTGAGGATCGCCATTCGCCCAAGAGGCAGGATGTAGACTCTGACCAGAGGGCTCAGCGATAGGTACCAGGCAGGCATTGGCTCTTTGGGCTGGTACACGTACATAAGCATACATATGGGATACTGCTCCATGCCCTACTAAGCTGTAATGTTCATGGAGCTGGGTTTGGCCTGCAGGAACAGGGTGCCTTGAAAGAAACCTTCCTGTGCTGCTTGGGGGCGAAGGAGGGCCTCACGTTGTAGATGCAGACCTGGCTCATGAGTCTAGCAGGGGGCTGACTGAGTCTAGCAGAAGGGTCGAAGTGCCGCCCTAGCTGAAGTTATCCTTCTGTCCATTTTCCGAGAGGAATGAATCAGTGTCAGTGCGGCAGAAAACTTAGGATAAGATGATAGCAGCAGTACACACGAGCAGGGGGTGTCCTCCCGTCCCACATTCTTCCTTGTCATTTCCTTAGGGAAGGAAACCTCAGCCCTTTAGTTTCCTTGTATAGAAAGGTTGACTTTTGTTTCAAGTGTCCAGGAATCTAACATCAGGAGGTAAATAGAATCCTGGAAACAAAGCAGAAAGATAAACAAGGTTAGTGAATCCATCCCTTTCTGGTTCCTCCCTGAGTTGCCTTGTCTTTTTTTCTTGAATGGAGCAGTGAAGAGGGCTTCAGAAAAAAGACAATAATGATTAATTGACTGTTTACATTTCCATGAATATATGGATTGGGTTTTTGTTTGAAGGAAACTTTGATGTTTTTGAACATAGGAAGGGAAAATAAAAACCAAAAATAGTAACCTCCTTTCTTTCTAGGTGATGAGAAGAGAGTTCAAAAGCCCTTTACTGCTGTTTCATGTATTTATACAATTAAAAAACAATAACCCCGGGGGGCAGAAAAAGGTAGTACATCTTTACTAGCATCTATTATGTGTCAGGGAGGCTCTGTGCGAGAGCTCTGTGAGCTCATTTAATTCTCACAGCAGTCCTAATGAAATGTGTATTATTGGCCATCTTTTATTAAATTTAAATTTAAATTTTAAGTTCTGGGATACCTGTGCAGGATGTGCAGGTTTGTTACATAGGTAATCGTGTGTCATGGTGGTTTGCTGCACCTATCAACCCATCACCTAGGTATTGAGCCCAGCATGCATTAGCTATTTTTCCTAATGCTCTCATTAGCTGTTTTTGCTAATGCTCTCCCTCCCTGTATCCCACCTGCTGACAGGTATGTTGTTGTGTGTGTTGTTCTCTTCCCTGTGTCCATGTGTTCTCATTGTTCAGCTCCTGCTTATAAGTGAGAATATGCAGTATTTGGTTTTCTGTTCCTGTGTTAGTTTGCTGAAGATAATGGCTTCCAGCTCCATCCATGTTCCTGCAAAGGACATAATCTCATTCCTTTGTATGGCTGCATAGTATGGTGTATACGTACTACATTTTCTTTATCCAGTCTATCGTTGATGGGCATTTGGGTTGTTTCCATGCCTTTGCTATTGTGAATAGTGCTGCAGTAAACATATGCATGCATGTATTTTTGTAATAGAATGATTTATATTCCTTTGGGTATATACCCAGTAATGGGGTTGCTGGGTCAAATGGTATTTCTGGTTCTAGATCTTTGAGGAATCGTATTATCCATCTTGATGAGGAAAGTGAGGTGCACAGAGGTGATACTGCCCAGAAGGAAATCACAGGCAAACAGATCTGAGGGGTCCAGCTGCATCTTCGCAGGCGTGCTGTCCATAACGCCTTTTGTACATGGATGCTGCCCAATGCTGTCTTACAGATGCCTTTTATGACCCATACCTTTACCCTATGTATTCCTCATAGAGTTGATCCAAAGATGGGATTGAGCCTACTATCAATTTTCTGTCAAACCTTTGAGAACTAAATATTTCGCTTTTGAGCATGAGATATTTTAAGTGTTGTTATTCAAAAGAGAAGAAAAGGAAATGACAAATAAAATTAACAAAGTCTAATTTGAGAGATCATGAAAAAAGTCTTAAGTTTTTTTGTGGGTCTTATGTTGTTTCTTGCCTTGATATTTAAGTAAATTAAGTAAGGTTCAGTTGACTATATATTTTGCAGACATTCTAACCTGTTCATTACAGTTTACTACTGTGGTTGTCTATATTCCAGCCAGCTTCTTTCTGTCTGAGAAAAGTTCCTTTCTTCAGTCTACCTCAGTCTCTCTTTGGGTTCAGCTACCAGGTAGACAGGTAGTCTTTTATAATGCAATATAGTCATATTTAATGTTCTTCTTTTTCTTACTCAGTGGAAGCACTTGATGCCACCAATTGTCCTCTTATCACTCCTTTGCCAACGTCCTATGGAATTTCATGTATAGTAATTTCAGAATCGCTAATTTCTGGCTAACACTTATTGAACTCCTGTGATATTGTTGTGTAAAGGAAAAATATATACATCTAACACTTGGAAATAGGCACATAGGCAAAAGTATAACTGCATGTCCCTTCAATGTCATACAGAATTATTGTCCCCACTCAAGATTATCCAATTCTCTAGGAGTAGGTGACTTTCTCTGCTATTGTTTAATTTACTATTTGCTGTTGGTTAGGATATTGTACAATCCGTAAGGGTAAATGAATACTATAGAAAATGGACAGTGATGCAAAGGGTTTCTGTGTGATAGCAGTGTGAATGATTCTTGCCCATTAGAAAAGATAGCCCCAAAGTACCATTTTAACGTCCTATAAAGCATTACTTAGGTTTTTTAATCTACTTCAGCAATCTTATTTTATCATTTTTTTTTTCTTTAAGGGACTATATTAGTGGCTCTGACATGCATTATACATTTTACTTTTTTCCTTTTTTGTTTTGTTTTGTAGAGACAGAGTCTCACTATGTTGCCCAGGGGTCTTGAACTCCTGGACTCAAGCAATCCTCCCATCTTGACCTCCCAGAGTAGTGGGATTACAGGCATGAGCCACTGTGCCAGGCTGCTTTATGCAATTTAATCTTCATGTAAATCCTCTTAGGTGAGCTTATCATTATGTCTACTGTGCTTAGAAAGAAAGGAGGCTCAAAGGTGTTCAAGTGGCCTGATACAGGATGGATGGCTTAGTAATTTGGAGCCACCAAGGAAGCAAAGGTTCATCTGAATAAGGTCCACTGTTGAATACACTTTGTGATGTCACCATGAAAACCCACATTATTCTCACCAAGGACTGCAATGATGAAGTGCATCTGAGGATGACTCAATAAGGTGCACAAAAGAATGTAGATTAATAAAAGGAAGAAATAAGTAAAGGCAAAAAGGCTGAGACTGCCTACAAAAAACTATGATGCTATTGCATTTTCTTCTCACCATTAATCAGAAATAAAGTGTGCAAAATGTCTGTGCACTTGTTTTCATTCATTGTAGCACTACACAGATTTTACTTGGAAAGTCCCTGTCTCCTACCTCAGCCCTGAATATTTGCTTACGGTGTGTGTATAGAGAAGTGGTTTAAAATAAGAAGTAGCAGAGGTGCTTGCTTTACATTAACGAAGCATAACATACAAGATGTTGAGGGAGAAGAAGAGCCATAATTGCTTCTAGACTCTAGCCAAACCCTGGGTTTTCATCTTTCAACATGTAAATGTACAGTTTCTAAATTCAGCTTTTTATCACTCCGGGGTGTTTTCACTTTTTCTTAAGGATCTCATCAAGTTCTGAAAACAAAATTGGTTGTAACTTACTTTCCTTAAAAGGAAATAAATGAAGTGTGTGCTATGAAATTACGTCAACAATGGGCTGCCCTAATTCTAGAATTACTGGAAATGATTAGGGAAGCATACATGGTAGGTGGCAGTGAGAGAGGCAGGATGAGCAACTCTTTTTTTTTTTTTTTTTTTGAGATGGATTTTCACTCTTGTTGCCCAGGCTGGAGTGCAATGGTATGATCTTGGCTCACCGCAACCTCTGCCTCCCAGGTTCAAGCGGTTCTCCTGCCTCAGCCTCCCGAGTAGCTGGGATTACAGGCGTGCGCCACTACACCCGGCTAATTTTGTATTATTTTAGTAGAGACAGGGTTTCTCCATGTTGTTCAGGCTGGTCTCAAACTCCTGACCTCATGATCTGCCCACCTCGGCCTCCCAAAGTGCTGGGATTACAGGCGTCAGCCACCATGCCTGGCCTAGGATGAGCAACTCTTTATTTATTTATTTATTTATTTATTTATTTATTTATTTATTTATTTATTTTTGAGACAGAGTCTCGCTCTGTCGCCAAGGCTGGAGTGCAGTGGCCGGATCTCGGCTCACTGCAAGCTCTGCCTCCCGGGTTCCCGCCATTCTCTTGCCTCAGCCTCCCGAGTAGCTGGGACTACAGGCGCCCGCCACCTCGCCCGGCTAGTTTTTTGTATTTTTTAGTAGAGACGGGGTTTCACCGTGTTAGCCAGGATGGTCTTGATCTCCTGACCTCGTGATCCGCCCGTCTCGGCCTCCCAAAGTGCTGGGATTACAGGCTTGAGCCACCGTGCCCGGCCTAGCAACTCTTAAAACACAGCTCTCTCTCTCTTTCTGGTACTGTCAAACTACTCCCAGCTATGCTCATGATAATTACTGCAGGAGGTAACACTGGGAACTAAAATGTAATTAAAATACTCAGTCTGCCATGATATTCATCCATGACTGCAAAGTTTGGCCTTGAAACATTCTAGTAATCAGACTCAGTGAAAATTTGCTGGAGTCTCAAGTTTAAGATATTGGGAAATTGGTTTTGTGTCTAGAGGTGCTGAGTTAGCAACACCTACTCTTCTCATCTGCATTCTGATCAAAGGCACCCCCATTGCCATGCACTTAATCCAGAAGCCCCCAGGCCCTCCTGATAACTCTCAGCCCTTCACTTCTTACATTCCTGCAAAATTCTGCAGATCTGGTGTTTCTATGGAATCTGGTCTCTATTTCCTCCACACTGTTCCTGCCCTAGATGAACCCTCATCAGCCTCTCTGCTCTGGAAGACACTTCCACTGTCTCCTCATGTATATTCTTATGTACCTTGCTTCCCTTCTGTTCCCCAATGATTCTCCTTCTGCAGATGGGTTCCTTAGGTCGTTGTAAGAATGTGCATGATCTTGGCACTTGGCTTCCAAACCTTCAGAGATTCATGTTTCTTATCAGCCCAGGTATAGGCTCTTGCTGAGTGTCTGAGGCCTGTCTGATCCAGCTCCTGTCTCCTTGTTCTCTAGTCTCCCCTCACCTGTCACTCAGCTTAGCTCACAGTCTGACTGAGGCCCTATTTACATCTTCTTTCAGGTTTTTGAACATGCCAGACCATGTTGAGCTGCTCCTTGGTGCTGGACTGCTTCCCCCTCCACCTGGTCAAGCATCTCCTTCTCACTAATGTCCTGTAGCTTTCTAGTAATAGTATTCTGTAAGAGACCATTCTCTCCTTTGGGGCAGGGCATTGTCCAACATATATTAGTGTCCCTGGGCCTAATAGGGAGAGGCTCCCCGTAAATATAAGTGGCATGAATGAATGAATGAGTAAAAAGAGGTATTTCTTGTGTCAAAAAGTTAAGGCAGCTTACCTCTACTTAGCCATGGAAAAATTGTGTGAGTAGGACTTCAGGTATTCTTCTATTTTCCATAAAGCATATCATCTCTCCTTTCCACCACTTTGTCCTATCTAGGGGGCAGAGCAGGGAGCACTTATACCATAAAAGGCAGAAAAGTTATAGATCAAGATATGCCCAAGGCCCTTCTAGTTCAGCCTCTCCTTGGAGTATGGACTTGAGCATAAAAAAGGGGATCTGAGCATAAAAAGCAAACTGAGGAACAAATGAACAGTGATATTGGTTTTTGGATAAACCAAACCCAGGCACCACTTGACAGCAGGCAAGGGAAGGGCTGCAGCTTCACCTTTCTGTGATATTCCCACCAAAAATGCATAACCTGAATCTAATCAGTAGCAGCACCAGATAAATCCAAATTGAGGCACAAAATAACCAGTCCATAGTCTTCAAAAGGGTCAAGGTCAGAAAAATCAAGGGAAAACTGAGGGAAGCCCTTTAGAATGAAGAGACTGAAGAGGCACAACAGCTTAAAGCAGTGTGGGATTCTGAACTGGATTTTCTTTTTTTATGTAATATACTATAAAGTACTATTATTGGGACATTTGGTGAAATAATGTACTATAAAGTACATTATTGGGACATTTGGTGAAATTTGAACGAGGTCACAGGAGCAAATATTATTAAATGTTAATTTCTGATTTGAAAGGTTGTGTGGTGGTTATATAGGAGAATGTCATTGTTTGCTGGAAATCTACACTAAGGTATTAGTGGATGGTGAGCCATTGGGTTGGCAAGTTACTCTCAAGTGGTTCAGGAAGAAATAAATTTATTTATATTATAGCTTCAAATTTTGTGAGTTAGAGATTGCTTCAAAATAAAAAGTTTTTAAAAAGAAAAAAAATCAATGAGCAAGCTTAGACTTTTCCCCGTGGACAAGTTGCCCAGGAAAGACGTTTCGTATTATCTCCTGATGGAAATGTGCGCAGAAGTGACCTTGGTAGACCTTGGAATGAGTTGGGGGTGGGGAGGTGGTGAAGCCAAGGGGCACAGCCAAGAGAACACCTGCATCCTTTCTCAGCAACCCTCAGGAGGTGGCCTTAAGTGCAGACAGGCTCAGAAGACAGCAGACTTCAGGGGAGCACAGTTACCTCCCAGGGCAGGTGCAACTAGCAGGTTTTTAGTGACTGGGAAGCAAGAGGTTTTTAGTGACTGGGAAAGCAGGTTTTTAGTGACTGGGAAGCAAGAGGCCAATTTGATGATAGGAAATGTCATCAAGACTGTAGGAAATGTCATCAAGACCACTGGTACTCAGACTAGCAGATTTCCTCCCTGTAAGCAGATGTCAAGGGAAGGAGTTGTAATCAGGAGAGTGTTTGGTAAATGTAGAATCACAGTGAGAAGAGCTAGCCAGTGTGATCAGAAAGTCCAGAGGCCTCCAGAGTCAGGACAGCTCCATCCCCCCATTCTGTAGGGAGGCTTCACACCTGGCAGCAGATGTGGAACAGAGAGGCTAGAGTGGCGCCACCCTCCCTTGTATAGAGCTGGGGTAGCCTGGCAGTGCCAATTTGCTCAGATTTCATGGTTGGCCACCTCTGCTTCTGACTGATGTGCTCTTGCTTTAGATACGCGAATGGCCTCAGCTAGGTTGTTACCAAGTTCTGCCAACTGCAAAGCCCCATGGACTCTTGAATGACTTTGCAGATCTGAGATCTTGTGTTAATTCTTTCTGGATTGGTTTTATACGTTAACTGTCAGAGGCATATGCCACTTTATTCAGGTTCCTTAGAGCTTCTCCTTGCCACCCTGTACTTCCTCAGAGACCACTGGCCATGTGGGAACTTGAGTTACAGAGATGCTGACCTCTAGAGTAGCAACTTCCCTCTTTCTGTTTTGTTTTGCTTTGTTTTGAAGTCTGGAGCCACATCAGAGGAAAGAAAGATTATTTAAAAAAAAAAAAAATGTTTACCATCCTGGAATATTTTATTATCTCTAGAGTTCTTTAACTTCCCTGGGTTGCAGACTTCCTTTCGAAATTTAGCCAGAATATCTATATTTCTCATTTGAGAACAGTGTGTCTCCCTGCTGGAAACTCAAGTTCTTCCATTTCTGGGTGCAAAGTCCATGCAGGGCCATTGCATGTGTGTGGAGATTACAGTTCTCTTTCTACAACTGAATCCTGTCTTAGGGTGGGACACACACTTCCCCCACAGGCTTTGCTGCTCTTTCTTGCACAGGTGGCCACTTCTCCTCCTGCAGGCCTTCTGGGTACTTAGCCCTGGAACCTGTGGTCCCAAATGGTTCCTTGTATAAAAGCCATCTCTTCCCTGGTGAGCGTGACATGGGGGCTTGCCCAAATCTTGACGCTCTTGAGTAGCAGAGGCTGTTTCTGAAGAGGTTCCTGAAATCAGAAACGTGGCATGCAAGTCGGCCCCCAGCTGGGGGTTCTGGACGGCTCGGTGGTTAGAGGCCGGTTAGAGGAGGTGTGGGTCCTTCTATGAGTAACGAAGGCCCTGTGCACCTCCTGGAATAAACTCTGTTTTCTTCAAAGAAACTTTAGAGAGGAAGTACATATATAGCCTGGCTCACACTGGTCCAACCTAAGGGTCCTCAACTTACTATAATTTTATATTTTGTTTTATCTTTTGTCATAATATTATAAGGCCTTGCACACAAATGCCTTTATAAATAACTTCTTCTGGGCTGGGTGTGGTGGCTCGTGCCTGTAATCCCAGCACTTTGGGGTGCTGGGCTGGCAGATCACTTGAGGTCAGGAGTTCAAGACCGGCCTGGGCAACATGGTGAAACCCCATCTCTACTAAAAATACAAAAATTAGCCAGGCATGTTGGCGGGCACCTGTAATTCCAGCTACTCAGGAGGCTGAGGCAGGAGAATCACTTGAATCCAGGAGGTGGAGGTTGCAGTGAGCTGAGATCAAGCCACTATGCTCCAGCCTGGACAATAGAGCAAGACTCCATCTTAAAAATAAAAAAGAAAGAAAGAAGTAAAGAAAGAGCTGTGGGGGAGGAAGGGAGGGAGTGAGGAAGGAAGGAAGGGACTACTTTCTCAGAATATGCCTGATTTGGGCTTGATATGAACATTGAACCACTTCCCTCTATCACATATTCAGTTGGGGATGGGAAACAGTGTCTACAGGGTCACCAGGTCAATTTGGTGTCCTGCCCTGGCCACCTGTGTGCCCTGGCAGTTGTCTATAACCAGATTGTCCTCTCATCTAAAAGTGCAAACTCCTGATAAGCTCATGGCCCTCAACACCTGGTAGATAGAAGCAATAGCATGAGGGCCGGGGGATGGTGGTGGTGGTGGGTCCTAAGCTCCTATAAGTCTCAAAGAGCAGAGACTTGGTTTCCATTTGCAAACAAACCAAAACAAACCCATAAGCCCCATATGAACTCTGCCATTAGTCTTTGACATCTGTTTGATTTTTTTACTGGGTCAGGGATGGTGATGAGTCCTAAACTATGGGGACCATGAAAAGGATTAGGAATAGAATCACTGGAAACACATGTTATTCAAAACAGGTGGGGCCTGAGGTCTGCTTAGGAACCTGTAGCTTTTGCTTTTTATCTGTCCCTGGGCCACTGTGCTTCTGGGAATCAGAAAAAAAAAAAAAAGGCAGAGTGTAATAAGAAATTTGCGGCCGGGCGCGGTGGCTCAAGCCTGTAATGCCAGCACTTTGGGAGGCCGAGACGGGCGGATCACAAGGTCAGCAGATCGAGACCATCCTGGCTAACCCGGTGAAACCCCATCTCTACTAAAAAATACAAAAAACTAGCTGGGGGAGGTGGCGGGCGCCTGTAATCCCAGCTACTGGGGAGGCTGAGGCAGGAGAATGGCGTAAACCCAGGAGGCGGAGCTTGCAGTGAGCTGAGATCCGGCCACTGCACTCCAGCCTGGGTGACAGAGCGAGACTCCGTCTCAAAAAAAAAAAAAAAAAAAAAAAAAGAAATTTGCTCCTTGGGGCACCCTACTGACCTGTGTCTTTGTCAGTCAGATTCCCTGTTTGATGGGGGGAGTTCTGCCACCCTGCACTCTGCGAGACCTTCCCTTGCACAGTGAGTGCAGGCTTCATGTGAAACCGTTCATACTCCATGCAAGTGGCGCAAGCCTGACAGCTGTGAAGGAATGCTTCTTGGGTTCCTGCTCAGTTAAGGGGCTGACTTTATGTTCATAGTGACAGCTGCAAAGTACAGATTTAGGGTGGGGGCACTAGCTCTAAATTCCTGTTACCATTTGTGTTTTTAAAAAGTCTGCATTTTTATGTCTATGGTGCAGCTTTACAACTTGCTGCTGTGATAGCCTATACACAGCCATTTCTTGTTCTTTTGATTTTTTAACCAAGTGGTTTCTGGAACCAGAAGGTGACTTCTTGGGGGATGAAAGCACTAGGGAATCTGAATTTCAAGAGGTGGGATAGGGAAGGCTATGAGATTTTGGAAGTTGGGCAACATGGGAGAGACTGTGGGAAGCATGCCTTTCTGCTTACGGTGATTAATTTTTGTTTCAAAGAGCAGCTCTCGGTAATGAGGGTTGCATGTGCTGGAGAATTAGTAAGAATCTTGGGGGATGCCTGTGCTTCATTCTTTACGCATACCCCTAGGTGGAGGTGGAAGTATTTGGTTCCCCTACACTCTTGATAGACTCTTTCCTATGGTTAAAGGACAACTGAATTTCCCAGCAAAAGCTGGATATCAGGGTCTGGAGACTCCTATGTCTCCGTACTACCTGTGTCCAGGCTATTATTCCTGCCTCTTCATGCTCCACGAGGTGGCAGGATGCAAGGTTTGTCTTCCACCTGGACGGTTCCTGTCTCTTGGAGACTCTCGCATGCCTGAGATGTTTTAGCAGTGGACTGAAGTGTGCAGATTTCAGGTGACAACTTCATTGCTTCCGCTAGAGGAAATAGACATGTTGGTCTACATGCGCATCAGCACGATGGAGGGAAAAATGCTCAACGTTTTAAAATAGACTTTTAAAACATTACCGAGACTGTTTAGTGCCTTCAAAAAAAATTCTTTTGAACGTTGACAGTCCTTTCCTCCATATATAAAGGAAACGTTTTATGTGGCTGTTTTGCTTAATGTGGGCTGGTTTTATTTTGGACTCTTTGAAACCCAGCGTGAAGGCTAAAATTCTGCTCTGTGGAAAAGTAAAAATGAAAGGAACTGCCTGGTTTGGGTTGTGCCAAATTAAAGTGACAAGGTACAGATAACAGGGCACAGCCATGCCCACAAATTAGTCCTCTCTAATTTGCTGCTGTGGAAAGTAGTGCTTTGGTGTTGCATTGCTATTTCTTTCCTTGAATTAAAGTTTAAAAAAGAAAGCCTAGTTTGCTCAAAAGAGAAAACTGGAAAAATGTAAGCCCATCAATATTGAAACAGCCCATGGTTCCCTGTGTTCAGGGAATTGTTTGAGGAAGTTCTGCTTCAAAAACATGTAAATTACGTGTTTCTAAAACATGTAAATTACGCACTTCTAAAATATGTATTGGATTATTTTGTGTGCTACTTAAAGGTAACCCTTTCAAAGCTCTTGTTGACATGCAGAACGTCTTTTGTGTGGGTCAGGTGATGGTGGTATTTTTATTTTAAAAACTTTTTTAGAGACATGGTCTCCCTCTATTGCCCAGGCTGGAGGGAAATGACACAATCATAGCTCACTGTAACCTCTATCTCCTGGGCTCAAGAGAACCTCCTGCTCAGCCTCCCAAAGCACTGGGACTATAGGCATGAGCCATGCCCAGCTGGCGGCAGTCTTTTGTGTGGTTTTTTTTGCACGTGATGTGCCTTGGCATCATGGAGTGACTGCAGCATCTTTCTCCATGATGTTATTGGGATCCAGGAGGACATGTGGTTTTCCCAGTCAGTGTGCCCTGCTCCAAATTATAATACTCCTCTTCCCCGATTACAACTTCTCAGAAAGCTGAAATGTCATTCTTTGAAATGTGGTGGCACGTGATTATAATATTACCAAAAAAAAAAATCAGATACATACGTTGTGTAATAAAAGTCAGGATTACTTATTACAACACCGTACCAAAAAAAAAATGCAGTATTTTGGTCCTGGTAAGTCTTGTTTTGTTCTTAGTATCTGTGTATGTTAAGGGGAGACCTGTTGTCTCTGTATCGAGTTGTCTGCTCCTCTGGTGGTGAGCACTTTCACACTCATAGGAGGCTTTCATTTATCTGTCTGGATAATAATGGCTCATTTCACACTCTGACTTTTAAGGCAGTGTTTCTCAAAGTGTGTTCCACAGATTGTTACTAGATGGTGATGTTTAAAGGGTTCCTTGCACTTTGGAAGGCTAAGGCTGGAGGATTGCTTGGGGAGACCAGTTTGGGCAACATAGTGAGATCCCATCTCTACAACAAAATGTAAAAAATTAGCCAGGCGTGGTGGCCATGTACCTGTAGTCCCAGCTACTCGGGAGGCTGAGGCGGGAGGAACTCTTGAGCCCAGGAGGTCAAGGCTGCAGTGAGCTGTGATTGTACCACTGCACTTCAGCCTGGGTGACAGAGTCAGGGCCTGTCTCAAGATAAAATAAAGGGTCCCATGGTTGAATAAATTTTAGAGACACTAGGATAAATCAAGCCAAACAGATTGGTTTCCTGAAGGAGTTTTCTGAGCCTTTTCTATACAAAAGTACACCATGACTTTTCAGGACAGCAAGTGGAATAGACATCCGGTTTCCCACAGGAATAAGTTCCTAAGCGCCTGCTTGGGAAACACTGCCTCAAAGTTTGGCTCTATATGCCTGTCTGGTGTGAATCGTGTCCCCTACAAAAACGGTATATTCGAGTCCTAACCCCCCAGGCCCTTAGAATGTTTCCTTGTTTGGAAATAGGGTGGTTTTAGATGCAATTAGCTAAGATGAGATCATACTGGAGTAGGGTGGGCCCCTAATCCAATATAACTGGTCCTTATAAAAAGGGGACATTTAGAGATAGAAGCACATACAAGAAGAACACGGCGTGAAGATTGGAGTGTTGCTGCCATAAGCCAAGGAACTACCGGGAGCTAGGAGGGAGGCCTGGAACAGATGCTTCCCTAGAGCTTTCAGAGGGGGCAGGGCCCTGTTGACATCTTGGCCTTGTAACTTCTGGCCTCCACGACTGTGAGACAGTTGGTGGTGCTTTGTTAAGGCAGCACTCGGAACTAATCCATTGGCACTCTTGGGTCGAGTTTAGTACCTCAGACTTCTTTTCAGGAGGGGCCAGAGCCATATCCCTTGTGCTAGAAGCTGCATACTCAAGTGCCTCTCTGGTTCTTTCTTTTCTATGGGTTTATTCTTTATGCTATTTGTGATGTTTTCACTGGGGCCCACCCTTACTTCCCATTGACCTGGAACAGAGGTTTCTTACTCTTGCTATATATTAAAGTCATTTGGGGAACAGGAACAAAACAAAACAACAACAAAAAAAAACTGTCTGGGCCTCGCCCCAGGGCAATTAATTGAACTCTCTGGGAGTGAAGATCAAGTATTTTATTAAAAACTCTCAGTCAATTACAATGTGCATGCGAGGCTAATAACCACTGAAGGAAGGAAGCAGACACTAGGCCGTGTGCAGGGACGGGCTGGGGGAGGAGGCTCCAACCAAAATTCGGCAGGGAATGGGAGGCTCTTTGTTGAAACCAAGAACACTCGGGCTGCGTGCCTGACTGACCTGAGTGTGGACCCTACCTGACTTGAGTGTGGACCGTGCATCTCTACTAACCTGACCTGAGTGTGGACCCTGCATCTCTACTTACCTGCTGGGACCAGGTGCAAGTAGTTTAGCTGCTCTCTCCTGTGGCATCCTGATTTAACACTTAGGGATAATAATGACTCCCTAGGAAGGCTGTGGTGAGGGTCTGTGGGAGGCTGTGTATAAGGGCAGTGAGTCCAGGGCTGTAAGTACTATGGGGAGATGAACTGGGCTACCCCTCTCCAGCCCCCGCCCCCTTTTCTCAGTGGTCTCCCTAGGTAGGAACCATCTACCTCTGTCACCTTCTGCCCATTTTCCAAACCTAGTCCTTGATTCCTGCCTCCAGCCCTCCCTCCCCAGCTACCTGCTCAAAACAATTGCAACATCCGATAGGCTTCCAAATCCAAGGCGACTTTCTGTCTGCACACCGTTTCTTCACAAAGAAAACACATTTGTTGAGGAAGTATGCTGATTCCTCAAGGAACCAGCCCCAGGGCCAGGCATGAAATCACTGTGGCTTGCACCACTGTGGGTTGCAGGCACTTCCTTAAAGGTGAAGCCATTCTGGGTAAAAGGCAGGCCACTAACACACAGCATCTGAAAGACTGGCCTGGAGCTCTCCAGTTGAGGAGGGGTCTAGATCTTGGTGAAGTTTCTGGCTCCTGCCTGGATCACAGTCAGCTGTGGAGCACATAATACTAGGGACTTCCTGGGGAATTGGGCATCTCCGGAAGCTGGGCCTGGCACTGGTAGTTTTCAAAGTTCTCCAGGCGGTTCCTCAAAAGCTCTAGGGGTGGTTCTGCTTCTGTGAAGGCAGATTGGCCATCCCTTCGTATTTTGTGCATGTGCATGCATTTTGCTATGTGGGAAGCTAGGCGCTCGCTCAGCTGTTCACTCAACAAATGCTTATTAGGTGACAATATCTACCAGACCCTCTTCTAGACACGGGATACAGTGGAAAACCAAACACTTGTGCTTGCATGAAGCTTCTTTTCTATTCAGGGATCCAGAAAATAAACAAGTAAACAAATGTCTGAGGTGATTTCAGACCCTGAGAAGTGCCATCAAGAAAATAAAACAAGGGAATGGAGTGGGAAGGACAGGGAGCACCATTTTAGTTAGAAGCCAAGTCACGCTTCTCTAAGGACACTTGAATGGAAACCGGAGTGAAGAAAGGGAGTGAGCCACAGGGCAGTTTGGGAAATGTTATGGGCAGCTGAATAGCCCTGTGCTTGGCCTGCTGGAGAACAGCAGGGCCAATGTGGCTGGAGGGGAAGGGAAGATGGAATGAGGAACAGAAAAGGGGCCAGAGGCCAGACCACAGAGGCAGATGGGCCATAGCTAGGGCTTTGAATGTTTTTCTAAATGTGATAGGGTGCCTCCGAAGGTTTTGAGTAGGGCAGCCACATGACCTGACTTAGGTCTCAAATGGATCATTCTAGAACATCAACTACTGTGGGCAAGAGTAGAGTTGGAGAGATCAGCTAGAGGTAGACTTTTTAGCACTGTCCAGGGAGCAGCTAGGAGAGGTTTATGCATATGCGGCAGGTAAAATATTATAGCAAGGCTTCAAAGTAATTGCTAGGCAGTGTTTACTATTCTTAGAACTTCAGAGCAAAGTATGGAATATATACTTTTTGCATATTGTCAGATAATTCTGCATATTTTCAAATGTGATACTTACAGTGTTATCTGAACATGGTCACAGGCTCAAACGAATTTGTGTGCATTTTTATTCATGTCTTTTGTGTGTGCAACCATTGCTAGTTTTATTACTGATTAGAGTGAAAGAAGTAATTTTTTGAGGTCAGATTTCTGAGGCAGCCTCTCAAGTAGATCTAGAACTTACTGGTTTCTTGACAAATAAACAAATTGGAAACTTCTAATTTTTCTTCTATCTAATTATTTTGCTCACTCTTGTTTATAAATGTTGTGCCTTTTCTAATGGCTTGTACTTTTTATTGATATGTATAACACCTCATTAATCTTGTTTGGGTCCAGGTAATTACATGTGCGTATTATCATCTTAATTGTGTCATTTGTTTTCAGTCTGTGTTACTAAGAGAGGTAATAATCTGTATTATCAATGTAGATATGACTAAAATAGAATTCAGTAGACTGTCTAAGCAACATATTTTATACCATAAGTAAAATATAGAAGCCATCAAAACCTGTATGTTTCGGCTGGGCACAGTGGCTAACGCCTGTAATCCCAGCACTCTGAGAGGCTGAGGTGGCCGGATCACGAGGTCAGGAGATCAAGACCGTCCTGGCTAACACGGTGAAACCCCATCTCTACTAAAAATACAAAAAATTAGCCAGGCGTGGTGTTGGACTCCTGTAGTCCCAGCTACTTGGGAGGCTGAGGCAGGAGAATGGCGTGAACCCAGGAGGTGGAGCTTGCAGTGAACCGAGATCACGCCACTGCACTCCAGCCTGAGCAACAGAGTGAGACTCTATCTCAAAAAACAATAACAACAAAAAACCTGTATGTTTTGAAATTTACCTAAAACATGTATCCTTTTAAATGTTGCCTAAAATAATCTATGATTAGATTCTTTTCCCATAACACAGTTGCAACATTAAAAGGAAATGTGCTAGAAATATTATACCCAATAATAAAAGGAATAATTAAATAGGCAGAAATTAAAGATGAATCCCCAAATAAAATTTCCAAAAATGTAACAAAATATGTAAGCAGTAGATACTTATATAAGTGTGCTCATTTATGAAATGTTTTGAAATTTTTTTGTCTCAAATGCCATGTAACATAAACAACAAGTAAAATTTCATTACCTCACCAGGAAGAACAATTTTAACCAAGTGGTCAAAGTTACCGTCTCTATTAATGGGACAAACCAACTACATATGCCCTCTGACAAAACATCACTCCTGTGATAGGTCTGCCAAAAATGCATAACCTGACTCTCATTGTGAGGAGAGATGTTAGATAAACTTCTGTAGATTTTTTTCCGTACTCTTAAAAAATGTCAGGGTCATGAAAGGCAAAGAGTGAAGAACTATCCCAGACTAAAGGAGATTAAAGACAGAAAAACTCAGTGCCCTAAGTAATCTTGGATTGGCTTTTAGACCATGAAGCAAATTCATTTTTCTTTTATAATAAAGAACATTACTGGGATAATTAGTGAAATTTCAAGAGGGCCTGTAGATTATATAATAGTGTGTGTCAGGCCTCTGAGCCAAAGCTAAGCCATAGTATCCCCTGTGACCTGCACGTACACATCCAGATGGCCAGTTCCTGCCTTAACTGATGACATTACCTTGTGAAATTCCTTTTGCTGGCTCATCCTGGCTCAAAAGCTCCCCCACTGAGCACCTTGTGACCCCCCCACCCCTGCCCTCCAGAGAACAACCCTCTTTGACTGTAATTTTCCTTTAACTTCCCAAATCCTATAAAACGGCCCCACCCCTATCTCCCTTTGATGACTCTCTTTTCGGACTCAGCCCACCTGCACCCAGGTGATTAAAAAGCTTTATTGCTCATACAAAGCCTGTTTGGTGGTCTCTTCACAGGGATATGCATGATAGTGTGTATCAATGTTAATTTCCTGATTTTGATAATTGTGCTGTGATTATCTACAAGGATGTTCTTGTTCTTTAGAAATATACATTGAAGTATGGAGGGGAAAAGTGGTATCACATCTGCAACTTACTCATAATACAATTGAAGGGGAAGGAGAACTCTTCTGTTGTCTTTACCCTCCTAGATTCTGGGTCTGGGGCCCTGCAAATTAGACTGACAAAAGACAGATTAACAAGAGATAGCAAACAGAAGTTTATTAGTACATGCAGCATGCATACATCTGGGAGAAACTCAGTGATGAGTATCTCTACAGAGTGGTTAGAACTTGGGCTTATCTAGTATCTTAACAAATAGCAATAAATTTGCAGAGAAGTGATAAGACAAAGGAAAAGGGTTTTAGGCTTCCCGGGGTGGCAGACTATGGGAAGGTAAATACATGGGGAATACTAATGGCAGATAAGGGTTAATTTAGTAAGGTTTGTTTGTGCAGGTCCATCCCGATGCAGTCTCATCTCAGGTGATAAGGTTGTTATCCCCTTCCTGGTATGGGATGGTGGGGACACCTTTACAAGAATTTATCTTCTGCTTTCAGGCAGATAGTGAGAGGGCCAAGAGCATGTCCTGTTTCTGCTTTTAAAAAAAATTACCTTCAGCTCAAGATAATTCTTATGCCAAAGTGGTGTATTTTTGAATGGCACACTCTGAACTCCTTCACGATTCAGAAAAAAATAATAATACAAGAAAAAGTGAGATAAAGTTACCGTGATAAAATGGTATTATTTGGGAAATATGGGTGAAGGGTATACTTTACATTCATCTTGGAACTTTTATGTATGTCTGAAATTATTTTGAATGATCAACTCTAAATTGGGCTTAGGAGAGAACATTTTATTTTCTCCAAAACTGCAGAACACCCTTTATCCTAGTGGTTTCCAAGTAGTAGGAGGGAAACTTTTCTTTTTTAAAGGTAAGGCAAGTATTTCTGAGATTGCCTTAAATGTATATAAAATAGCTAAAATATTTCAAAATTATCTTTTATCCAGAGAGTCTTGACATACCAGAGGAGCCAGTTAGAATGAAATGGACCAATAGGAAGTATTTTTCTAATGTATAGATTGCTGAATTCTTAAAGAAAGCTCATATATAATTTTTTTTTCTTCTTCTTTTTGGCTCCTTAAGAGTCAACTTGAAAATATATAATTTAAAATATTTTATTCCCACTGTTCATAAACTTGCAGAAGGATCCCAACCCTTGTTATTGAATGTGTTTTAAAAGAGGAAATGAACTTTTACTAAGAAATGAGAAATTCACCATAGAAGGGATTTTTGGAATGATGAGAGTGATCGATCCTGGAACCCTGTTGAAGACTCTCCATCCCTATGGACTGGGAAGAGGTGTGGACACTGGATTTCTCATGTTCTAGACATAAATTTCCCTCAACATTGGTTTGTGGATGGTTCAAGCTTGAACTCTGAAAAATTTTATTTTTCCATAAGTTTACATTTATGTAACTTATCTTATGGTCTACATTCCATCATGAAACCACCCATTGTTATTGTAAGTACTCTGGGATTGCCTTGTGAATTGTCACTTGAGAGATAGTAGCCAGTTCCCAGTGGTTTTACTCTTCATTAATGCAGGGTTGTAGATTACTGATTACTTTGGTACAGAATTAAGTTCACTTCATGAAGTTCTGCTTCTCGAAGTTCTGCTTCTCAAACTCTGCCTTTGGTATTGGAACTTTGGTAAACCAGTAATCTAGGGGGTTTAAATAATTATGGTCACCCAGATTAGAGAAATGGTACTCTGAGAAAGGTTGGTTCTTTTTTTAGTAATAGTTGTCTTATGAATGACACAGACCGTGAAGTTGGACATTATCTGGGATCTGTTCTCACTCTACAGCAGTTGGGTAATCTTAGACAAGCTATCTGTGCTATTGGCGGATTCTGTATTTGAGAATCCAGTTACTTGCTAGTATCTATTTGTAACCCCCAAATCAGTGCTTATGGCACTTTTGTGGTCATTTGTGGATGAGCAGAGCAATGAAAACTTTGAGTCACCTGATGGGCATGTGTCTAGGCCTGTCTTCTTGTTTCATTTCTCATACTGTAAGCAAGTACTCTTTCTGTGGTCTATTTAATGCCACATTTTTCACATTTTTGTGCTTTCTGTTGGTGATTTAGCTGTTTAAAATGGCCCTAAGTGTGGTACTGGTGTGCTGTCTAATGTTCCTAAGCACAAGAAGGCTGTATGTGCCTTATGGAGGAAATACGAGTGTTAGATGAGCTTCATTCAGGCATGAGTCACTGTGCTGTTGTCCATGGGTTCGAAGTTAATAAATCTATAATATGTATCAAAGAAAGTGTCTTTAAATAGAAACACACATAAAATAAAGTTGCACATTGATTTGTTGACAACGATGCTGTGACATTACTCTCAGAGGGACCTAACTCCGTATTTTCCTTCAGGAGCAATCATTTAATGTTGGTAAATTCAGTGTTTGTGGTGACTTTATAGAACACAACTACTTCTAATGGTGAGAATGGATTGTATTCAGTCTTTCTGACTCTCAGCTTCGAAAAGTAACATTGAGACATTATCAGTCATTATGCCAGGGCAACACATTTAAACAAGGGCTATGTCAAGCAAACTGGGTCATACGGTCATCCTATCCTGGGTAAAATGGATATTAAAATACCTCCTTTCAGTAGCATTCAGCAAATAATTGTCCATCCCCTATGGAGCCAGGTACTATATTGGGAAATGGGTATCAGTGATAAACAAAACCAACATGTCCTCTTTCTGCATGGTGTTTATAGTGTATTGGAATAGGAAGACACAAAATGAATAAGCATACAAATAATCATATTGTCTGTCATTCAGAAAGTCACCAGGATAGCTAAATAGTAGAATGGAGAGCTTTATTAGTAATACGGGCTTGCAAGCCAGGAAGAGGAAGTCTGTACATAGACTGAAGGTGCTCTATCTTGGAAGAGGGGAAGGACAACTTGGATTTTATGCCTTACAGGATTCATATTACACAAGAGTCATGCATATTCAGCAGGTTTGGGGGAAAAGCTGTACATATTTATGAGATGATCCAAGTACATGCACAATGGGTAAACATATATGCAACATACATCCCACGTTCACTTTGGGGCATAGTTTTAAAATTAAAATGAGTTGGAAAAGGCTCTTTACATCCAAAGGTGAACTCTAGGACACAAAGGCAGTTTGTATGCATCCTCTATAAGCTGCTGAAACTGGCCTAAGGTCTGCAGTACCTTATCCAAAAAGAATGTTTGTGAGGGCCATCCTCTGTCCAATTAGAGTTGCAGTGGCCTGGGTTGTAAATCAGATTTAAGAGGAGTCTGATATCTCCATTTGTTACGAAGTTTAGAGCCATAGGAATTTGGAAATTTGCTATGCCAACTGGGTCCTGACACCTCAACACATAAAAAACTTTCTTTTCTTAACCTTAGAGTCCATCTTAGTTGATAAAGGGGTATCTGTTTTGATCTCTCAGATCACAAGTTATAGATTATGACCAGTTCTATGAAGGATAACAGTAAGCTGTTATTGACAAGAATAAGTATCGAATTGGGAAGTTGGAATGGTGAGGCATGGAAGGCCCCTTTGAAAAGATGAAATTTAAAGCAAGATGGGTAGATGAGCTTCATTTTACCAGAAGAAGAGCTTCCCAGGTGGAGAATGAGGCAGTCTAGAGCCCGACCCCTTCAAGGAAGACCTTAGTAGCTGAAAAGTAATGAACAAGAAGAATGTGATGCAAGATAAAGTCCTGTTAAGATTTCTAAGAGCAATGGGGATCCACTGAAGGATTCCGAGCAGGGAAGTAATAAGATATTTTACAGTTCTCTGGAGTGTATGGAATTGGAAGTGGAAGGAAGAGCAAGTGAATGCAAAGGACCAGTTAGGAGGCTACTGCAGGAGTCCAAGCAAAAGTGACGGTGGCAGTAGAGGTGAAAGGAGAAGATAGGTTTGGAAGAGATACTCACAAGGTCAGATCTATTGGTTTTGAATATGAATGTTTAAAATAAAAAAAAAGATCAGGAATGATTTTCAGATTGTTTGAACAGAGGTACCATTTTCTGAAAGGGGAAATGTTGAAGGAGAAGTAGATCATGGGGCACGGAGTCAAGAATATAGCAAATTAAAGTGCATTTACATAGAAGACCATCTGTAAATATTAGTTTTTTTTTTCATTTATACCCTGGCGGTAGGAATTTTTAAAATGACATTTGTTCCTTTCATCTCCCTCTTTTTCTGGAGGGAGATTTGTAGATTTGTGTTTATCAGAGTCCAAATTTGGTAACCCCTCTTTCTATTTTCGTATCAGTTTTCTGGACATTCTTTTGCATGCATTAGGTGGAAAGTCGGTTAATACTCATCTCCTCAGTTCTGCCTCTCTCCACAAACTTCTGTGGTTTCCCTGGTGCAGGTTTCAGATCTGCTTCAGGATACCAGGAAGAGAGAGAACGGGGAGCTTTATCTGCTCTAGATTATTGTACAGGCCACACAGTGCCCCAGCATTGGCCTTCTGAGGCTATAGCTTTTCAGTTCACTCCCAAGCTCAGCTGCTGTCCCAGGGCAGAGTCTCCATCCCAGCATGCTGGGACTGTAGAAACTTCAGTGGCAGCCATGCCATCAGCTGGACCAACCTATCCATAGGGACTTCTGGATTTTGTTTCTGAACTTGGGTTGGACTTCTGACTCCTCCTCCCATCTTTGGGAATTGCCTTGGGAAGAAAACTTTTCCTCTTAGGGTTGCACGGTCTGAGGGATGGGGGCTGTGCATTAACTGTCAATAGACTAAAAGGAGAAAAGACAAGGTTGATTTCCATATACTGAAGTACTCTTTGATAAGTGCTGCACAGACAGGTACATTTATATACCAATTTAACAAATAAGAGTAGTGCTGAGCTTCACTGGGGAAGTATAGCAGGCCCTGTTGTGCTTTTTGATGCTTATGGCAACTGATTTTGTACTTCCTGGTGCCAAGGGGCCGGCTTCTCCCACGTAGCAAACACCCTTGGAGGGGGTTCAATGGTGGCTGGATTTCCCGGAGGTTCTGCTTAAATTCAGAATACTACTTTGATGGGCTGTTCGTCCCTTCAGACCCTAAATTTCCTTTCCTCTCGGAAGAATCCTGGCCCATCAGAGAGTCTAAATTGAATGCTGGGAGAAAAGGGCTCCTGGAAGTGTCTCCCATCCACATGCAAGTATATCTACCTTCTCCCCAGTGACCTGCTCTGTCTACCAAAGAGCATTGAGAGGGGTGACCCTCCTCTAGTCACAAAAAGGTGGTATTCCCCATTCTACCATCGTTGGTGGTACTGGCGCATTCCATTTACATAACTGTGTGAGGCCACTGTGTTGACTCATCCCTGAACCCGGAAGATCTGCCTCAAGTGACTTTTCACTTTGGCTACCCCGAGACACATGGCCTGGCAGCTTCACTTTCCTGAAACTAGGTAAGATATGCCACATCCTATGGATATAGATATTTTTAACTACAGATGGTCCCTGACTTCAACTTAAGATTTTTGGGGGTTCAGTGGTGCAAAAGCAATAAGCATTCAGTAGAAACCGTACTTCAAATTTTGAATTTTGATATTTTGCTAAGCTAGCAATATGAGGTATAATACTCTCCAAAACTTGCAGTCAGCCATGAGATCACACAATTTTGCCCAACTGTAGGCTAATGTAAGTGTTCTGAGCTCCTTTAAAGTAGACTAGGCTAAGCTATAATGAATGTCCTGGAGGTTAGGTATATTAAATGCATTTTTCACTTACGATCTTTTCAACTTCACAGGATATAACTCCATTGAAAGTCAAGGAGCATTGGTAATGGATAATTAAGGGATGCCGTGAGTAACCAGTTCACAGATTTCTTGCAATTTTTTAATCTCTGATAAATGAAAATGTTACACCCCAGTGGGTTCTTCTTGCCTGCTACACAGATAAAGCCAATACACTAAGATGGCAGTGTTGACATAGAGAATGAGTTTAATTATCACAAGGCAGCCGAGCAGAAGGACAGGAGACATTTCTCAAATCTGCCTCTCTGAGAGCTTGGAGGCAAGCGTTTTTAAAGGACAATTCGGTGGTCAAGAGGCTAGGGAATGAGTGCTGCTGATTGGTTGTAGATGAACTCATAGGAGTGTGGAAAACTGTCTTCATGTGCTGAGTCAGTTTCTGGGTGGGGGTTACAGTACTAATTGAATCAGCTCCTGGAGATGAGTCAGGTCCCTGAGGTGGCAGTCAGTTCACCAGAATGCAAAAAATCTGAAACATATGTCAAAGACCAATCTTAGGTTTTACAATCGTGATGTTATCTATAAAAACAATTAGAGAAGTTACAAATCTTTTAACTTCTGGCAACATGACTCCTGAGCAGTAAGCAAGCTAGGGAACAATAACTGGTTATCACTTACCTATGCAGGTCTTAGCAGAATTCAGGCCCCTCCCATAGTTAGCCTTGTCTATGCCTAGGAATGAGGAAGAAGGGCTGTTTGAAGCAAGATGGAGTCAGGTATGTCAGATTTCTTTCACTGTCATAGTTTTTTGCAAAGGTGGTTTAGCACAATGTTTAAAAACAGTGGGCACTAGATCAGGTCTGTGATCAAAGGTATAATTCTAAACGTTGCTAACTGAATTGGTTCATCGCTTCCTTCAAGGGCTGTAAGAATCAGTGTTTTTTTGTTTGTTTGTTTGTTCGTTTCTTTAAAGTTTTTTTTGGCTGTAAGTTTATTCAATGCAAAATAACCCTCTCCAGTTTTACTGAGGTGGCTGACCATGTTCACAACCAAATCCTCCTCTAAACTGGAATTCAGTTGCTGATCCAGCCCCAGCCTCCGCTTTCTTGTTGACACCAGGAGGCACAGCACTATATCTGCAGGTATCTCTGTTGGCTTCCCCTCTTGTGAGTCTTGCAGGTTCCTCAGTCTCCAGACCTTTAGGCCGAGGCCTGCCAGTCTCTGGACGGCTGTGGCATACAGTGGCAGGCACAGTCTCCAGGGGCAGATGAAGGTAATCACGGAGATACTGGATACCCTCATTGGTAAGGTGCCAGTAGAAATGCCTCCAGGCAAAACTGTTCCTTCACGCAGCCTCGGGACTTGAGAGACTGCACGGCCTTCATGACCTGAAGATTGGGCACATTCTTGTCTGCCAGCTCCCGGTGCTTACACATGTGGACATCCTTCTTGGCCATCATGACTCCCTCCTTAAAAAGGAGTTCATAAATGGCAATCTGGTTCTTCTTAGGCATCAACATCTTGGTGGCTGTAGGGTCCAGGACCGGGGCTCGAATCATACCTGACTCCATCTTGCTTTGAACCTCATGAGCTAACTGCCCTTGCTATTCCTGGGCATAGACAAGGCTAACTATGGGAGGGGCCCGAATTCTGCTAAGACCCGCATAGGTGAGTGATGACCAGCTATTGTTCCCTAGCTTGTTTACTGCTCAGGAGTCATGTTGCCAGAATCAGGTTTTTGGTTAGGAACCATTTAATATTTGTTTACTAGATTATAAAAACAGAAATATTTTCTTTTTCATTTTTCAGTTACCAAGTGTTTAGCAAGGGAAATGTAACCTGCTACAATATGATTATGCCTTCTCTTGAGCGCTGCATTGCTTCTAGGGAGAAGAAATATTAGAATAATCAGAAAGATGGAAACAAAGAGCAAAAAAATTACTTTGTAAAGTTAAGAGATTTTTTTCTTTCTTTCTTTCTTTTTTTCTTTTTTTCTTTTTTTCTTTTTTTTGACAGAGTCTTCCTCTGTCACCCAGGCTGGAGTGGACTGGTATGATCTAAGCTCACTGTAACCTCCACCTCCCGGGTTCAAGCAGTTCTCCACCTCAGCTTCCCAAGTAGCCGGGATTACAGTCATGCACCAGCACGTCTGGCTAATTTTTGTATTTTTAGTAGAGATGAGGTTTCACCACCTTGGCTACACCGGTCTTGAATTCCTGACCTCATGATCCACCCACCTCGGCCTCCCAAAGTACTGAGATTACAGGCGTGAGCCACTGCACCCAGCCAAGATTTTTATTTATTTATTTATTTATTTATTTATTTATTTATTTTGAGACGGAGTCTTGCTCTGTCGCCCAGGCTGGAGTGCAGTGGTGCAATCTTGGCTCACTGCAATCTCCGCCTCCCGGGTTCAAGCGATTCTCCTGCCTCAGCTTCCCGAGTAGCTGGGACTACAGGTGCGTGCCACCATACCTGGCTAATTTTTTGTATTTTTAGTTCAGATGGAATTTCGCCGTATTAGCCAGGATGGTCTTGATCTCCTGACCTCGTGATCCACCCGCCTCGGCCTCCCAAAGTGCTGGGATTACAGGCATGAGCTACCGCGCCCGGTGCCAAGGGATTTTTTTAAACAACCAACTAATGTTCTTTTTTATCTGGCAAGCAGTAATGATGCATTGGATATAGCATATATAGGTTTTAGCAAGATTTCAAAAAAATTATTAGTTCTCAGACAACATGGAGAAATGAGAGCTGGATGCTAATATAGTTAGACATGATGGTTGCATAACAACAGCAAAGCCTCAGCCTCCCCTCTCCTTCTTTCCCTGTGGGTACTTAGGTGACCCTGAGCTAAGACTCATTGGCATACTGGTGTTAGGACCCGCATTCATTCCGATGGATCATTGTGCATCCTGTATTGTTGTTAAATATTTTAAATATGCTCTCAGGGTGTAATAAACTAGAGCTCTTGGGAAAAGCAGACGGAAGCTGGGTCACGGCCACGTTAGCTCTTTGGGAACTTTATGCATCGTGCCCACACCTTACCTCTAGTTAAAATGAGAAACAACAATAAAACAAGTAAGAAAATCCAACACTGTCCTTTTCCCCCATAATGATGACTTCAGTACATCTTTAGAAATATGAAGTAACAAATTATGTTTTATTTTCTCAATGATTGGGTGCTCCTGCTTTGCTGGTGCCTTCAACATGAGCCTTTGTTGAGTTCCGAGTAGGCCTCCCTGAGGCAGCAGGGGAAGGAGAGAACTGAGAATTAAGGATTGGTTCTGTTTAGATTTTGAGCTTCCATTGGTAGTTGTGTTGACTTAAAGTGAGTGCAAATTGTTTGCACAGCCATTAAGCATTTATGATAACGTATTGAGTTGTTTAAAATAAAAGCACTGCTAAAATTAAAAAATTAAAATAGGGCCATAAACAAATAAGTTTTGGATTTTTTTTTTTTTTTGAGATGGAGTCTCGCTCTGTCATCCAGGCTGGAGTGCAGTGGGATGATCTCGGCTCACTGCAACCCCCACCTCCTGGGTTCAAGCTATTCTCCTGCCTCAGCCTCCAGAGTAGCTGGGATTACAGGCATGTGCCACCACACCCAGCTAATTTTTTTAAAATTATTTTTAGTAGAGACGGGGTTTCAACATGTTGGCCAGGCTGCTCTTAGACTCCCGACCTCAGGTGATCCACCCCCCTCAAGCTCCCGAAGTGCTGGGATTACAGGCGTGAGCCACCGCGCCCGGCCACCTTGTAATTCTTTTAATGGAAAAATAAAGCAAAATACTTAACAGAGAGGGATTTACTACAAAAGTGTAAATTGATTAAACTACCACTTTTGCATGTTGGATTGGTGAAATGATTTGCTTTTCACTTTAGGGTAAGTGTGCCTTTCCCAGAACCGACCTCTGCTAGCGCCGTCTGCAGTGTTACACCTGATTCCATCTCCTGCTGCATCATGAAATGCTGACTCTCAAGGCAGACAATGGACAGGATTTCAGACAGAACCATTTACCTGCCTGTGTGATGTTTCCCTGTAGGTGACACAGCATGGGTGCCACTTCTGTACTAGCTGTGGAAGTCTGGCTCTTCCCTTTAGTAGCCTTAGGATTCAGGGCTGGTTCTGGCTTCATTTACCATCATTAAGAGCCTGTTTGACTGGAAGAGATGTTATCTCATGATAATTGTTCCCTTCTGCTCCTTGCCAGGTTGGAAAAATAGATAATGATGAAAAAGTGTGCTGAGAAGCACCAATTGCCAGATCCCCTAATGTGTGAGGGATTAATCTAGAAATATAGTGGAAAATTTCCTTTAAATACGTAAACTAGACTGAAGGGACTGGCAGAAAGTAGGGTGACAGTTGTTTATGAAATTATTGCATTTTTATTAGTTTGAAATACACTTGCATATGTTTCTGTTAGCCCTGGGGAAGAGAGAAAATTTTATTAATGTAATTCAAAGTTATAAACATCACTCATTGTTAAATTGCTATAACTTAAAAATGAGATGTGTAAGTTAGGAGGGATAACAATATAAATTCCTGGAAAATTTTATTTTGACCTGCTTGACTTTGTGAACTTAGAAAATAATAATGATCATTTATTGAACATGTATTATGTACCAGGGACTCATTGCAATCATTTAATCATTACAACAACCCTGTGAGTTATAGCATTATCATTCCCATTTTACAAATGGGGAAACTGAGGCCTGTCAAGCTTAACCGACTTACCCAGAATCACCCCCCGGCTGGTTAGTGATAGATCCAGGGTTCCCTCCCAGGCCCTCTGACCTCAGAGGTTATGGTCTTCATTCTTCATATTTTAAATGCTGCAGTCACTTAACTTTTTTGGGTTAGTTTCCTTATTTTTAAAATGTGGGGGCAAGACTAGATTCTTTATAACAAATTAGAGTTTTGGAACTGTGCTATCTTTTTTTTTTAACTGAAACTGAGCAGAGGCGATGTTCATCACATACTCACTGCAAAAGGTCAAGAGAATGACTAAAGGGTAATTACCAGCAGTATTTGTAGCAATTTAAGTCATTTCAGGATTTTATCTTTGACAGTTATTAGTTATTAGTTTTAGTAACAGGGCACTGAGAGAAGGTATTTCTTAGTCTGCATCTCAGTTGCTTCCTGATTTCTCTCTGAACCAACCTCCTCCAACGCCATCATCTCCCAGGAGCTGCTAAATAATCACACTGCAAGCAAGGGCAATCGGCTGCTCTTCGCAACTCATCAAGAGAGTGACTACTAAATGCAGGGGATGAGTAAGAAGAGGGAATTCAGGCAACGAATAAGAAACAGTTCACTAATTAGGAGAACCAGGAGAGACTGCTGTTATTCTGTGCTATTCAATCTGGAAGTTACTAAACTCTACCTTAATAGAAAATGTGCACCTGACTTCTCTAGGAAAGAAAAGAAGCGTTCGTTAGCAGATTGGAGATTCCTCTACATTGCTTGGAGTTTCCAAAGACATAGCCAATTGAAATATCTATCTGTAATTTCATATTTATTACTGAAGGAACCCCCCCCCATTTTGTTACCGTGCTTAAGTTTGGTGTTTCACATAAGTAAGTTTTCCAAATAAGTGAAAGCTAAAACTAAATGTTTCATAATAGATTATAATGAAATGTTAAACCTTTATTAAGTATACGATATAAGCAAATGATGCATTAGAGCATCTATGTATTGTTTAGTGAAGAATTATAAGATGAATATCCATGTACCCATCATGCAGCCTAAGAAATATAATGCTAGCAGTACTTTTCAATCCTGGATCCCATTCTCTTCCCTAACTCAAGTAAAGATTGTCCTGAATATTTTTTTAGTAATTTCTTTGTTTTATTTTGGGGTTACATAAATATTAATAATTTTTTTTTGCAACTTTATAAAAGTGGAATGATTCTCTCTGAGTTTTTCAGTGGCTTGTTCAATATTAACGTTATGTTTCTGAGATTCAACTATGAGAATGTAGTTCACCCATGTAGATGTAGTTCATTTTTATTCTTCAGAGTATATTCCATTTTATGAATATGGGACAGTTAATTTTTCTCAGGAGAGATAGACATTTATTTGAGTTGTTTCCATTTTCTTGCTATTAGGAGGATATTGTGAATATTTTTGTCCATCTGTCTTAGTGTAGATGAGCAAGAGTTTTTCCAGGAGGTATACCCAGGAGAGGAGAGGAGAGGAGATGCTGTGTTGAAGGCTACACACACCTAAAATTTTACTGGGCAATGCCAACTTGTTTCCGAAGTAGTTGTGCCACCTTTAATTCTCACCAGGAGTACATGAAAGTTCCTGTTGCTCCACATACTTGCCAAAACCTGGGGGCTGTCAGATTGTATACATTTTCTAGCCTTTTGGGTGTAAAATGGTGTCAGCATGGGGGTCTCTGCATTCCTCTGATTACTAATGAGGTTGACCATCTTTTTATAGGTTTATTGACCTTCTTGTTTTTTCATGAAATGCCTGAATATGTCTTTTGGGTTGCTTGTCCTTTTCATATTGATTCATTGGAGTTCTTTATATATTTTGTGTACTAAATCTTTGTTCATTATAGATGTTACTGTAGAGGCAGGAAGGGGGTGATCCCTTTTCTCCCCATCACAAGAGTCACAGCCCACACCTTTATAACAAAATATAGATCAACATGAGAAAAACATAACAAACTCATTAATGTACTTAAACACTGGAGCCATACAAAACATATGACAACTCAAGAAAGGACCAGATGGTTGATGCTTAAATATCCTTTTCACTGGGGAAAAGGAGGTGGAGAGCTGTAAATGAATGGGCCCAAAAAACTACACCAGTGGTTTGTAAATGATTCTCTCTGGACTCTGAATGGGACCTAAGGACAAATAGTAGCTGCAGACAAGTTACAGGAAGGTAAGGGCAGAGCTGCATTGTGAACAAAGGTCTTATTATGCAGATAACAGTCTTCCAGGTCTTCCCTTGGAATTGCCCTCAGGAGAGCCGAGGCGGAGGCTGACTGGGCATGGTGTCCTGAGCACAGAGACTTCTAGTCTCTTCTCTGGTGGTTAACGTTTCCTGGTTATTTAATGAGATTCCTAGGGAAGGGGTTTTGAGGCAATTGCATTTCTTTTAGAAGTTTTCTCAATCAGATAAGGGAACTTATTGAGAGAGCCAGTCCTGGTGCTTTGAATAGTAAGGAGGATCAGAGGGAGTAGGGGGAGGTCAGATGGAGATCTTGAGGCTGCTTCATTAGTTCAGCATGTCAAGGCACCATATTTCAGGGCATTTTCTGAGCCCCAATATTGAAGATATCTTCTTTCAATGTGTGGTTTCTATTTTTTCTTATTAAAATTTTTTGGATATTTTTTTTCTTATCAAACATTTTAATAAGCAGAAATTCTTAATTATATTGTAGATGAATTGGTCAGTCTCTTTTTTTTATGTTTTGGGCTATATATAGCTTGCTTAAGAAATCCTTCTTACCCGTTAGTTATTAGGTTATTCTTGTATCCTAAGATTTTCTGAGATGTCTGTTTTTCTTTTTCATTCAAATAGTTAATCTCTGGAATTGTTTTGTTTAATGTACATTGTAAAGTAGAGGCTGATTTCATTTTGCCCCCTACATTGTCCCAATGCCACTTATTAAATACAGGTTGAGTATCCCTAATCTGAAAATCTAAAATCTGAAATGCTTCAAGATGCAAAGCTTTTTGAGTGCTGACATGACACTCAAAGGAAATATTCATGGAAGCATTTTAAATTTCAGATTTTTGGATTAGGGATGTTCAGCCAGCAGGTATAATGCAAATACTACAACACCTGAAAGAATCTGGAATCTGAAACACTTCTGGTCCCAAGTGTTTCAGATAAGGGATTTTCATCCCTCCTGTCTCCCCCAGTCAGTGGTCTGCGCTGTCACTTTTGGCACGTATCAAGCTTCCATATGGGTGAAAGTCCTTCTCGAGACTATAAATGTTACATAACCTTGTTGACAGTTTTATAATATTGGGCTCTCTTAGTCTTAAACTTTGTATGTTTATCCATTTATTTTGGTGTTCTTTAATATTTTTCAATACCTTTTATTGCTTTATACAGAAATATCTTGTAAAATTTTGTTTCATATATTCCTAAGTGTTGCTGCAGCGGCCAAGAGGGAAAGCTTCTCCCCTTCATCTCCTGAAGGTTTGCTGAAAATATACTGACAAAAGGCCAATGAAAAGGAGAGAAAGGCATACAATGTATTTAATGTGCACAATGCAGGAAATCACATGAGAATGATTTACCAATAGCCCAGTATAGTCCAGATGCTTATATACCCTTCCATTTATGGGAGAGAGGAGATAGAGAATGGGCAAGTAAGTAATAAGTTCCCCTGAGCTCTGAGGGAGGTGTCAGGAAGGTGAGGGATGGAACTTCACTGTGAGCAAAGGTCATCTTATGCAGATAAAGCCTCCCAGGTAATCTATGAGAGCTGCCCTTAGGAGAATAGATGAAAAGCCTGTCCGGATGTGGTGATGACTTACAGTCTCTTCTCTTCTTTTCCTGGGTGGTTGATCTTTTTGGGCTATTTGATGAGATTCCTAAGGAGTGGGGTCTTAAGAAATTCCAAAGAGAGTCCCTCCCGGTGCTTTGGGAAAGAAGATCAGAGACAGGGAGGTGGAAGCAGGTCAGAGAGAAACCTTGGTTCTGAGGCTTATTTCTGAGGCTTTTCACTTTTCAAAGCACTTAGCATGCCAACGCTCTGTATTGTGAAGCATCATTTTCTGCACTCCAACACTATCTTCTTGTTTTATTATTATCATGAAATGTATATTTAAGAAATAGTTCTTTCTGATGTTTTGTTCCTGGTGTATAGAATTGCTAGTCACTTTAATATATTGATTTATACTCAGAAACCTTGATAAAGCCTTATTCATCCTAATAGTTTCTGATAGACAATAATATTATCTGAATAATGAAAAATTTGCCACTCCCATTCTTAAAATGTTTAGAATGAGATCTCCAGTACAATATCGAGTAGAGGTAGTGATATTTGACTTCCTCGCCTTGTTTTTGATTTTAAAGGAAAAGCTTGATGGCTCACAGTTGAGCATGATGATTGCTATAGAGTTTCTGTAGACGTACTTTAGGAAGGAAGCTTTCTGCCATTCCTAATTTGCCTACTTTCCTAAGATGCTTTAAAAAATTATGATTGACTAGTGTATTGGTCATGTTTGACGGTAGCAGAAAGGAGTTACATTTATTATCCATGATTTTTTTTTTTTTTTTTTTTTTTTTGAGACAGAGTCTCGCTCTGTCGCCCAGGCTGGAGTGCAGTGGCCAGATCTCAGCTCACTGCAAGCTCCGCCTCCTGGGTTTATGCTATTCTCCTGCCTCAGCCTCCCAAGTAGTTGGGACTACAGGCGCCCGCCACCTCGCCTGGCTAGTTTTTTGTGTTTTTTAGTAGAGACGGGGTTTCACTGTGTTAGCCAGGATGGTCTCGATCTCCTGACCTCGTGATCCGCCCGTCTCGGCCTCCCAAAGTGCTGGGATTACAGGCTTGAGCCACCGCGCCCGGCCCATGATTGTTTTTGATGTCTGCAGTGGAAATTAGTGAGGAGGGAAAGATAGGCGGAGGTAATATATGCTTACTATATACTTATTTTCTGATTGCTTTATATGCTATAAAATAATTTCATACAAATTACCTCATTTGGGTTATTGTTTCCAGTGTCTTTTGTTTGTTTGTTTGTTTCTCATAGGGACTTAGAGCATTCTGATTCCATAACTGTGGCTGGTCTTAGGCCCACCAGTTTTTCCTGCTACACATTGGTGATATTCAATTTGCACTATGCTTAACTAACCTATTCTTTCTTCCTTAGTCTTCTGTAGTCTTCCATGTCACACACGTAGCGAGTTGCACCTGTAGCCTGTTATTTTTCACTGTACTCCCGAAGAATTTTCTTAAAGTGTCTAAGAAATCAGTGGTATCCTTCCAATCTGATCCTTTTCTTCCTTCATTCACTTATTCACTCGCCAGATATTCATTGATAGCATACTATGTGACCACAGGTAAAATGATGAAGAAAATATCCCTGCCCTCATAGAGTTGACTCTCCAGAGTGGAATCAGGACAATAAACACATAGGCCAGTGTGTAGCATTGCAAGGTAGTGATGCGGTGAGTGAAGGAGTGAGTGGGAGAGAGAAAGAGAGGGAGGGATGACTGGGAATGTGTGTGTGCCCATTTTACTGGCATTAGGTTACCTAGGAAAGGCTTCCCTGAGGAGATGACCTTTGGTCTGAGCCCCAAATACAGTGAGCAAGTCAGCTGCGGGAAGTTCAGGAACAGCAGATGAATGACAGTGTGGTGAGTCTGGGGAACTTGAAGGAGTCAGGTGTGGTCACAAGAGAACAAGTCAGGAGAAACTGGTAGGGGACAGAGAAAGAGACAGAGGCCAGGAAATGCTGGACTTGCAAGATCCTCATTAGAGAGATTTTGCTTTTATTGATATGATGAAACTATGTAAGTATATTTTAGAGGCACGTAATATTTTTGTTTACTTTCTCAAAGAATTCATCAGTCTGTTATCTGATTTCTGGGAATAACAATGCATCCTGGTCTTCACTCTTGTCTCAGAATCTCCAAACTCAGTGATTGATGGGAAGAAGCTTCTTGTTAATGTTCTTGAAATGAATACAGAATCTCTCTTTCTCCCTTAGAGGAGTTTGGAGAATGCTATTGCTGAAGTTGGCCTGGCTCACTGCACCACGTGGGGAGGTGATGCTACCAGGGGGAGATTACAGAGGAATAAGCCAGCATTGAGTTTCCTCTGTGGTAGAGCCTCATTGTGTGAGGACGGGAGATTCTCAGTCTGACTTCCTTCTCCAGGTAGAAACATCTAACTTAACCAAGTGTAAATGATTCATGTGTGACTCTAGAACTTTGTCTTGCTTGTGCTCCTGTTCTAAACTCTAGGTGTTGGGAGATTGGAATGGATCTCATTTTGAACTGGATCTTAACTTCTTTGCTTCAATCCCCTGTTGATAAAATGAGATTATAGAGCAGTATTTGCTGACCTTCCTCACAAAGACCCTATGTGTGATCAAGTGATTTAGATGTTGAAAGGGTGGTTTGTTTTCTTAATATATGAGAAATAGTTAATGCTACAGTCTGATATAAAATGATTATTAATAATAATTTTTATTTTTATTGTATGTAATGTAATTTAACTCTGAAGAAAACAAAATGCTGGATATTCTTTTGAGACCACCGAAAGGATATGGCAATAGTTTCTTCCTTTGTCTTGTAGAAGAATACATGCTATAGAAATCAAGGAGTAAAAATCAGGGCATTCTTTCTGAATTTTCTTTCTCATCTTTTAGCCCCTTTGAATATGATGTGATTTTAGAAACAACTTAGAATTTAGAAATAACTTCTAGGTCATTTTAATAAACTTGGGAACCTCGTTGGTGAAAAGGTCCCTGTAAGTGGTGAATGTCAGTGAAATCTTATCTTGGGCATTCATCTATCAGATATTTTCTTATCAATGTAGTGGCTGTACTCTCTAGTAGGTTCTACAATTCATATTAGCCATTTTACATTTTCATACCTGTGAAGCTTAAAAACACTGCACACATTTGATACTACAACAATACAGGAGGGAGAATGCCGCTTATGGTAATATTTTACTATGTCTCTGCCTTGAAAAAGTAAGTAGTGAGTTGGAAAAATTGTTTAAGTGACTGAGAGAAAGGAACCTACTATTCAGGAAAGAAGAATTTTCAGATTGTCTGCATTGATTAATGCATTGGTTAGTTCTTCAACTCCCCACTTTACCTCAGAAGCCACATTTTTTCCTGTGTTGTTTTCACCCTGGGTTTGAGCTTCTATGATGGCTGAAATCAAAGTTTTGGTCATAAGAAAGAATGACTGAGATGAGTAGTTGGTATTTGAGAGCTGGTGCTTCGCCCATGCTGGGTAGAAGAAGACTTCTTTTCTGCTTTTTCCAGCTGGAGAGCTTCCTCAGGTCCACTGTTGAGCAGGTGTTCTGCTGCCCGTTCTGTCCTGCAGTGACTTTGGTGTTGGTCCACACCAACCAGAGGGAGCTTGGGTACAGAGTTGACTCTGTGGAGCTCGGAAGCTCCTGGGTCCACTCTTATCTTGGCCATCCTTCAGTAGGATCCCCTGCAGCCGGCTGGGGAATTGATCAGTGCTCAGCAAAACAACCTCTTTTATTTTCCGGTGTCCTTTTGAAAGACCCTTCACTCTGAAGTTTCACAGCCTTTGATTACTGCAAGAATTTAGGATCACATCATAGAATTTAAAACACAAAGTGGAAAGGTGGCCTGGTGTTAGAAGTTATTTCCGTAAGAGGGGACGGCTGTGTTTTCCATTTGGTGGGAACGGACAGGAAAACTGCCGTTGTGTTCCCATTCTCGGCAGGCTCGGATGGAAATGTGTCGGGATGAGGAAGTTTCTGTTTGATAAAAGCTAAAAAGCCCACTCACATTTCTAACCTTTCAAGTTATGACAGTCATTCACGACTGTCAAATATAATGGCATTTTGGACATCATCCAGGAATCGTTAACAGCTTCCAAGTGCCTTGACACAAAGAGTTTATGACAACATTCTGAGCTTTGTTAAGAAGATGCTTCTGACCCACCTTCAATAGGATTCGCTTTTTGTGTTATCTTTCTATCAATGGTGATAGAAAAGCCAATATCCTTAGCTGTCTGGCGCCTGAAAAACAGGATGTGTCCACAAAAGCACTCGAGTTCGCTCTCCTTCTCAAGCAAAATTTGCCAAATTTTAAGATGGTGAAATGAGAAGAAGAAATTTGGTTTTGAGTTGAATTTTTCCCTATCTTAATTACAGAAGGTAAATATTCTGAAAAAAAAAATTAAGCCAGAATTAAAGCATTAAAGTATGCCTTCTAGAACCTACAACTCATTTTCCCATGTGTTAAAGGTTTTGAAAACAAGTGAAGAAGTCTCTTTCTCCCATTGGATAAACATTTAGGTATTTAGGTGAAAGCAAAAATGATCAAGTGTGAATCTCTCTTTAGGAGATCTCTAGTTTAAGAATAAATATGTTTCAATATTGTTGCTTGTTGTCTGAAACTGGGAACAATTTTAGTCGTAGATTTAACATCATATTTGGCAGAATACATATTTGGCAGAATACACTCAACCATGAGAGGGTCCCCTGTGTCTCTCTGGAGTCTCATTTTATATTAATAAAGGCATAGATGAAAACTGCTTGTAGTCTTTGGTTCTGACGGAAACCCTGATGGAGGATTGAAGTTTGGCCTGCTGAGAGCATGTCAGCCTTTGCCCCTATATTGACCCAGGGATGGGGTATGGTGGGGGGGTATTGTCTGACTTCTGTGGGGAGAGGACTCCTTTATATCAGAGAGGCCTAAGGACCTGGTAGAGTGTTAGTTAGAATTGAATGGAGAGAGGGATTCCAGAGGGATTTGCATTAGTCAAATGAAGAAGCATGGGTGAGAGTGGGTGGTGGTGGCTGTGGGGGGTTAGAGTCCTTCTAGGCCTAGGGTGTGATTTTCTACTGAACCCTTCCCTGACTTCTTCGGTTTTTCTGGTTACTTGGTTTAATTTCTGTCCCCTGATTCTGAAGCCCTGGAGGTGTCTTCCTTCTCTTTCAACTCCTACCAATGTTTAGATCTTATGGTCACGTGATTTCTGAGAATTTAACTTCATAGCTCATCCTCTTGTCTTCTGACTCAAAGACAAGCACATTCAAGATTTATTTTCCCCCTTCTAGCAAAAAATGAAAGGGGAGAAGTGAAAGAAGGTAGGTGTGCTTTAGAGTGATTTCAAGTAGCTGGGGGTAGAAAGGAAAAATGGAGAGGAAGAGAGACTACCTTTCATGGTAGGAGCTTGGCATGTTTGGGCAACTGAGAGAGGGCTGGAGCCACTGACGTGGGATGGGGATAGGAGAGAGGAATGGGGTGAGGGAGAGAGAGATGGATGGATGCCCAGGATGAGGTCAGGACAGATGGGCCCTGGTTAGATCACACAGGCCTTTGTGGGCCATGTTAAAGACTTTGGATTTGAGCTTGAGAGCAGTGGGGAGCCATTGAAGGGATTTAAACAGAGGAGGTGTTTGAAAGTCTTTGTGATTTCGACTTTGGAGGCTATGTGGAGAATAGATCTAAGGGCTCTTGCAAGAGCCCAGGTGGGAAATGTTAGTTTGGCCTAGGGAATGTTTGTGAGGGTTGAGTTGGTGGTAGACTGGACATGGAGGGGAGGGAGAAGGAGTGTGAAGAAGGACTCCTTGGTCTGGCACAAGCACCTGAAGTTGTCAGAGGGCCCTGAAGTCCTCAGAGGAGGCTAGTTCATGCTGTGGCAACAGCGGCTTCAACATTTCAGGCCACGGCAACAGAGTTTGCAGTCTTGCAAAATCTGCTATTTAAGTCCAAGTGACCCTCCAGAGCAGCTGTCCTCAAACTCAGTGGTCTAGTCTGCCTCCATATCAGTTCAGGTTCTACCAAATTCACTGTGGCAAGGGAAGAGAGAACCTGGCTCTCCAGTGCCTCTGTCACTTCCACTCACATGTCTTTAGCCACAAGAGTCATGTATATGGCTGTGACCTTATCCTGCCAGAGGGCTAGAAGTGCAGTTCCCTAGAGTGCTCAGAAGTGGGGAAGCAGGAAATCTGGTGTAAAGGTGTACCACAAAGCCATTTTCTAATGTGAGGAATCTGAAGGAAAAATAGCTTCTGGAGGAAAGAGTTCAGTTTTTGATATGTTAAATTTGAGATGCTCGTGAGATACCCAAGTAGCTATGTCAAGTAGGCAGTTGGCTATTTGCGGGAGGGAGAGAGGGAGGAGGAAGGCAGGCAGGCAGGCAGGCAGGCAGGCAGGCAGGCAGGCAGGCAGGAAGGAAGGAAGGAAGGAAGGAAGGAAGGATGGAAGGAAGGTAGGTAGGTTGGTTGGCTTGGGTTCAGGATATACGTTTAAAATGTATCTGTGGTATTGGATGAGACTACCTAGAGACAATGTCTGAAGAAAGACAAGGACTCAAAAATGAGCCCTGTATTAGTTAGTCTAGGCTAAACTCTGCCGTGGATCCAAGCAATCTTAAAAGTCCTAGTGGCTTATCACAGGCTTTACCCATGCCAGATGTCCACTGGGGCACAGTGGGAGGCCCCATCATATTATAACTGTACCATCTGAGCAGAAACTTTGTGTTTTGTTTTCAATGTCTTATGCCCAATACCTGGAAGCATACCTGGCAGGAGGTAGTACCTGGCAATACCTGGCACAAGGATGTCATGGAGAAATTATATATATATATATCGTATACATTTTTATTGAGGTACAATAAAATCAATTTTCATTTAGTGATTTTGACCAATGTATGTAGTCATGTAACCATCACAACACAGTCAAAAAACAGACCATTTTAAAGCTTTATTTTATTTTTTATTTTCTTCATGCTACCTTGTGTAAGAGAAATAGACCAGTTTCATCACCCTAAAAAGTTCCCTTGTGCCCCCTTGCAGACTCTGCTCCCACCTCACCCCTGGCAACCACTGATAGGCTTTCTTTTTGTGTGTGTGACTGGATCTCTGTCTCCCAGGCTGGAGTGTGGTGGTGCAACCTCTGCTCACTGCAACCTCCAACTCCTGGGCTCAAGAGGTCCTCCCACCTCAGCCTCCCAAGTAGGTGGGACTTACAGGTGTGTGCTACCATGCCTGGCTAATTTTTTTTGTATTTTTTATAAAGACAGGGTTTCTCCATGTTGCCCAGGCTGGTTTTGAACTCCTGAGTTCAAGCCATCCGCCGGCCTTGGCCTCCCAAAGTGCTGGAATTACAGGCATGAACCACTGTGCCCAGATGATATGCTTTCTATCAATATAATTTTGCCTTTTCTAGAATTTTCTAGAAATGGAATCATACAGTATGTGGTCTTTTATAACTGACTTCTTTTATTTAGCATAGAGATTGGTAAACATTTTCTATAAAGATTCAGATAGTAAATATTTTAGGCTTACAGGTGGTATGGTCTTTGTAGGATCTACCTACTCAGCTCTGCTGTTGGTAGTATGAAATGTGTACTGAATGGGTGTAGCTTTGTTCCAATAAAACTTTGAGAGGGCTGGATTTGGCCCATAAACTAGAGTGTGCCAGTATCTGACTCAGCATAATTCACTCCGGATTTACTTCTATTGTTATGTGTATCAGGAATTTATTCTTTTTTATTGCTGAGTAGTCTTCCATTATATGGATGACGTTTTGTTTTTTCATCGATTGATGGACATTTGAGTTGTTTTGAGCTTTTGGCTTTTATGAATAAAGTTGTTATGAACATTCATACACCTATCTTTGTTTTCATTTCTCTTAGGTAAATCCCTAAGAGTAGAATTGCTGTGTCATATGATAAATGTGTATTTAATATTATTAAAAATGGACCAAACCGTTTTTCAAAGTCTTACTATTTATCAGCAATGTATAAGAATTCTAGTCGTTCTAAGTTTTTATCATCATCATGAGTGTGTGCTGAAGTAAATACTTATTAATATTCAAATGTCAATGGATGTAAATGAGTCATTGAAAATATGTTGTGAATATTGTCCAGTGTCACTTGTATTTTAATGTCATTTTAAAAAAATGACTCTTATTCTATCTCATAGTTTTGCCATAAATTATTAAACTATTTTCTATTCTTTAATCTTAACGTTTTTATAACATTTTCCTGAGAACGATGTAGACGCCACCTTTGTGGATGGCAGTTAATTCAGTGTTAGACTTACTGATAAGGGGGCAGAGCACAATTTCTCTTTACACATTGCAGTTACTGAAAACCACACAGACCTTACTACTCAGTTGGGCTGAGTACTGGGTTGAAATCTTTGAAATGTGAGGAGCCTAATTTAATCCCACCTCTGAATAGGCAGCCACTTCATCTCCTCCTGGGTGTACCAAGGCCAACCCACAGGCAGATTCTAGATCTTTCTCCAAAAAGTTATGTATCTGTTGGACCCCTAGAGTTTTGTCTTTTAAGTGTGTGACTGAACTAATTTTTACCTAGAAAAACTTTATGTAGATGTTTGAAATGTCAACCTTTTTTTTTTTTTTTTAAATCTCAGTTAAGTTTCATAAACTTTCACTTTAAGCCGTGTAACTTCCCACTGAACTCTCTTGTACCTGAGTGAATTGATTTGCTATGTAGGTTCTTTGCCACAATAAGCTCATTAAATGCTGGGGTCTGTTACCAAAAAGTGATTCTTTCAGTTTTGAGTACTTGTTCTGAGGCTGTACTCTGACAGAGCAAGATGTCAATTAAGATTATTCCTTGTTAGTGGAAATAAAATCACGTTATCTGCTTATAAAAGAATCTCTCTGTTCTTTCTCTAAGGGGAGGGGGAGTGTATTCAACTCACACAAAGTTTATCCATTCATGAAGTGAAAAGGTAAAAGCTTGTAGGTCACGAAGAGATCCCCGTTTTACCAGACCGGAAATTATGATCCGAGCCAGGGGGTATTTTTCCTGCAGAGCTGACTCTCAGAGGTAGTGTCAAATTGCAGCTTCTATCACAGCATCAAGAATGGAGTCTTTGTGGAGCCTGAAAATCTCAGGCCATAACTGATTCCTGTCCACAGAGTCAAAGTCAGAAGCAAGTTCACTGTGTCGCAGTCAGTATTACACAAGTACAAGGTGGAAAGGTGTGACCATGATCACTAACGGAAAAGTGCATAAAGCCTTTGTCTTCCTTGTGAACCAGCCGGGATGTGACTTTCAGAGTCAGGGATAATGTTGGCTGGCTCTTACTCGGTGCCAGGCCCTGCTCTAAGCATTGTGCCTGTTAAGGTCCAAGGACGTTTAGGGTAACGGTTCAGAACACTGCGGATGGGCTAGATTGCTGACTAGCCAAATGAGTGACCGGTTTCCTCAGTGACTCCATCTACCCATGTTTAGGGTGGGGATTATGAGAGCGTCTTTGTGACAGGGCTGTTGTGAGGGCTGAATGTGTTAATTTATATTAACTGTTTAATAGGGTACCTGGCACAGGGTAAGTTACCTAGGTGTGTTGGCTATTACAGTTATTTTAGTACTCATTCTAAGAAACTATTGACATAGGTGCTATGATTTTCTCCATTTTACAGTTGAGTAAACTGAGGCACAGAGAAGAATTTTCCCAAAGCCACAAGGCTAGGAGGTAGTGAAACTAGGAGTAGAATACAGACAGTCAGAGTCCAATCAGTGGCTGTTAACTGCTGTACTCTGCTGCCTTCCTGCTTATTAGGAGAAAATGACTGTGCATTTTTATATGTGATCTGCAGTAAAGCAGATAGTCCTGCAAGGAAGAAGTGAGTAGGAAGGTTGTATTTGGCACTGACGGCTTGGACTTTACCACTGGTTCCTCCAGATGAGTCTCTACACCCATTGCCTTGTTACTGGTCAACAAATTGGCCAAGAGTCCATCTTCTCTTTGGAGTAGTCCTATCTCAGAAATGACATCACCACCTATTCTGTTACAGAAGTCATAATCCTGGGTCATCAATGACTCCAGCTTCTCCCTGTTTGTCTATTATCAATTGTTTTGATTTTTTAAATAGCTTATAAATCCATCACCTTTTCTGTCTCCACGACCACCCCAGCCCAAGTCACTGCCATCAGTCACTTTCTTACCAACCTACCCCTGTCATCCTTGCCCCATGCCAGTGTGTTCTTCATGCAGGCAAAGGTAAAATGCAAATCCGGTCAGCTTGTGGCCGGGCTTAACACATTACCTGCTTTTACATTCCAATCCAGGTCTGTCTGCCTCCATAGCCTGTTCTCTTTTTTTCCCCCATCTTTCCTCTATAAAGTTTGTATGAGTTGACCTTGATTTGAAAGGTCGAGAAAAGTAAGATTCTTAGGTGTCCAGTGGAATCTGGTTTTCTTTAAACTTACTCATCAAATTCACACCTCAGATAATTGGGCCCCAGACTCTATACCCATTACCAGACTTGTCAGCAGAACTCAAGTGTTCCACATGGGTTTATAATATCTGGTATTTTTCTGGGCAAGGCAAAGTATATTGTAATAGTAAAATGATAAGATGCAAGATGGCCTTCTCTAATTTTTTTCACAATTGCCTTCATCAGTCTAGCTAGGGGTTTGTGTGTTGGTGTTTGTGTACTTGTTTTTATTGTCATTAGTTTGGTTATGGAACAATAGAGTCCTTGTCAAAGTGGATATTAGCAAGTTGAGTTCCAAGTTTGCTAGAACTGAATGCAGATACAAAGCATTTGAAATTATCAGCATCCTGTTAATAGAGGCTAGAGGAGAAATCAAAGTAAATTTTCAGAACTATGAAATTAGCAAACTACCAACACAGGGTTGGAAGTTTCTCTATTTTCCTCTTACCAGCTTTTAATCTGATCATTTCCCAGGGAGTGCAGACAGGCTGTGGGGAAGCTCTCTGCCCAGGCTAACTTGAAGGGAAAATGAGCATGAAAAAAACAATTCATTCAGAATGTTATCCTTGGGATACCAGTGAGCAGATCAGCAACACTAGGATGTAATCAATAATACTGGCTTTCAGAATAGAACCACATACCACTTTCCCCCCAAATATGCACCATGGACTGCCATTTACCACCTCAGAGCTTACTTCTCTATGCATTTGAGCAGGAACAAGCCTTCTTGTTCTTAAGCATGGCCCACTGGCTCCACTGTCATCTTGATGTTTGTGTGAAAAGCTCTCACAGTGTGGCCGTATGGCCATGCTGACAGCATGTGCCCTGACTGTTTTATCTTAAATCGAACTGCAACAAACTTGTGAGGGAGCTCAGATAAAAACTAGAAGGAAGAGATTTGTATCATAAAATCCAGGGAGTTTTGGCAGAGCCTCCTAAGGTGAAAGAGATGAGAAGGAAAAAAATCTATAGGTTTGTTTGTCTTACTAGTGAGGGTAGCGTTGTGGCTAATAACTAGAGAGGTAAAATATCTACCACCCTGAAAATGGGGGAAATTTGTTTTTTAACTGCATCTTTCCTGAGAAACATTTGAGGTTCTGCTGTTTAGAGCCATGATAAGACAACCTTTGGAATGAAGCTGAGTAATCACTGTGTCTTAGTCTCCACTAAAACCACAGCTTCTGGGGAGCAGCTGGGCTGAGGTCTCGCCAGCAAAGCTCATTAGGCCCCAGGTGAATCATGCCTACTATCAGTGTGTGATAGTGTGATGCCTGTGTTCAACCATCATATGGGCCACTGTTGACACTCCTGAAACCAAAGACAGGTTAGCAAGTGAAAAGCATAACACATTTATTTAATCAAAGTTTTATATGACATGAGAGCCTTCAGAAACGAAGACCAAAAGCCCCAGAAATGAAGACCCAAAGCCCCAGAAACAGAGACCCAAAGCCTCATAACTATTCTTATGCTTAGGCTTGATATAGAATGGACAGCCATGTAGAACTATGATTGGACAAAGGGTGTGACGTAATGGCAATATGACTGAGGAGGAACCTCAGCAAGGGCTGTTGGTTCAGATTCTTATTGGCCTCTCTGTGTAGCATTTCTTCCTCCTGGATATAGGGCAGGATCCCTCTGGAAAAAGGGTCTTGGGGGAGAAGGAAGAGAGTGACCTTCATAGGTTTCATGGTTTACTTTGGGGGAGAGAGGTTCTAGTTTCTATGACCTACCTTGTGGAAGAGGAATTTTTTCTTTGTATTTATTATTCTTTCATTAACATAAGTTAATGCTTAAAGGAATTTTGTGAATTTGTCTTCCTATCCCTTGATCATTTTTCTTTTCTTTTCTTCTTTTTTTTTTTTAATTGTACCTTAAGTTCTGGGATACATGTGCAGAATGTGCAGGTTTGTTACATAGGTATACACATGCCATGGTGGTATGCTGTTCCCATCAACCCTTCATCTATGTTAGGTATTTATCCTAATGCCATCACTCCCCTATCACACAGGCCCTGGTGTGTGATATTCCCCTCCCTGTGTCCATGTGTTCTCATTGTTCAACTCCGACTTATGAGTGAGAACATGCGGTGTTTGGTTTTCTGTTCCTGCGTTAGTTTGCTGAGAATAATGGTTTCCAGCTTCATCCATGTCCCTGCAAACAACATGAACTCATCCTTTGGAGAAATAGGAACACTTTTACACTGTTGGTGGGAGTGTAAATTAGTTCAACCACTGTGGAAGACAGTGTGGTGATTCATCAAGGATCTGGAGCCAGAAATACCATTTGACCCAGCGATCCCATTACTGGGTATATACCCAAAGGATTATAAATCAATCTACTATAAAGACACATGCACGTGTATGTTTATTGCAGCACTGTTCACAATAAAAAAGACTTGGAACCAACCCAAATGCCTATCAATGATAGACTGGATTAAGAAAATGTGGCACATAGACACCACGGAATTTTGTTTTTTATGAGTTGCTTCAGCGGTGAAAGAGAGATGGGAGAAAGGAGAGCAGTAGAGGTCAGAGAGACCTTGGTTCTAGCACCTTCCAGTCTTCTTTAGTTCAGAGTACTCAGCATGTCAAAGCTCCATACTTTGGGGTATTGATTGTTTTCTAAGCCCCAACACTACCCTCTGAATATTTGCTGGGAGGATTAGACAGAAAAGGATAGATGTCACTCTGCAAGGCTGGAAGAACATACAGTTGGGGAAGTTGTGCGGTAATAGTGGAGCAGATCCCCCTCTGTACAGAGGCTCGCCTGTAGGCCCTCTTAAAGCACTCAGCTGCCTCATAACTCAAGATGACATCCGGTTCTCCTTGGGGAGAAAGGATTTAGGACAAGTTGACTCCCGGTCACCTTCGTGTACTCAGAGAACTTTCCTAGAGGACTAGACCTGTGGTCAGGAGAGAAAATAGTTCTCTTATTTTCCATCAGGGCATCTGCTCAGGCAATTCTCTGTGACTTCCTGCCTTTGCAATGTAGGTCAATCCTTCCAGAATCTTACCCTAACTTTCCCCTCTCCGATTTCTGTCAACACAATCATTCACCTGGAATCTTCTGTATGCCCTCAAAACTTCAAATCTAAAAAACTCCCTGAACTTAAGGTGAAGTTATTATTTCCTTTCTAGTACCGTAGCTGTTTGTCCAATTCGGTTATGATGTTTACAGCAAAAGGAATTCTCATGCAGTGTGGCTTGTGTGTGTTTCACGAGACTGGACTACAGATGTGTTTCCTCAGTTTTATGTATCCAGCTACCCCATGTCTGGCAAATAATAATACCAGGTCAGGCACTACTCTAATTGCTTTATAGATAATTTATCTTCATAATAATCCCATGAGAAAAGTACCACTGTCATTCCAGTTTCACAGATGAGGATACTGAGAGGCTCAGCATGTTGTGTAACTTGTCCAGAGTCACAGCGTTTTCTATTTTGTTTTTTTTTGAGACAGAGTTTAGCTCTTGTTGCCCAGGCTGGAGTGCAATGGCATGATCTCAGCTTACCGCAAGCTCTGCCTCCCAGGTTCAAGCGATTCTCCTGCCTCATCCTCCCGAGTAGCTGGGATTACAGGCATGTGCCACTACGCCCGGCTAATTTTGTATTTTTAGTAGAGACGGGGTTTCTCCATGTTGGTCAGGCTGGTCTCAAACTCCCGACCTCAGGTCATCTGCCCACCTCAGCCTCCCAAAGTGCTGGGATTATAGGTGTGAGCCACCGTGCCCGGCCCGAGTCACAGCGTTTTCAATGTGAGTGAACCAGGATTAACATCCAGGCCAACAACTGACCCCAGAGACCTCATACAAGTCTGTGCTCTTCTGGGAATAAGGACCCCAGGCCGGGAGAAAAAGGCCGAGCCTAATGGTATTCCGTGTGAGGCAGCCATGTGGTATTGCATTATGCATCAGAATGACTAATTCTGTGTATGAGGGTTGTCAGGTGAAACCCAGTGGAGGCACAGCCCAGAGTTCTGCAGGGGCCTTCACTGATAATGTGATGCAATCAAATTTCTTAGGGGTAGCAGTTAGAGCTCTGCTGTTGCTGGAGAGAGTGCTGGAGAAAGAAGTTTCACATATTGTTTTTTGATCAGCAGGTTTGGAAACTTTGAATGTTTGGCTCACAGGATGGTGGAAATGCTCCAGCACTTCCTGTGGCCTCTAGTCTGGGTTCTGCGATAGGGAACTGAGCTCGAGCCTTGCCTCCTCACTGGGGACTGTCTGCACACATCACCGAGTGACAGGGCTTGCTGGGAGGAAGGGAGCAGCCACTGGCATTACAACAGCTGAAAAGGAATTTGAAAAGCAAATATCCAGAAAACCAGAACAAGGGAGGAAGTGTGTGCATTAGTTTGCAAAATGATGAACTTTCCAGTTGAAATGCTGATTCCCAAAGTGCAAGAGAGCTTGGAGTGAAGGAAAGAGAGCTAGTGGCTCAGCTCAGGTCTCATCCTGTTTTTGAAAGATTTTTTCCAGGAGGAAAAGGAATCTGGAATAGACCCTGCTCTCACTTCTCAGCAGCTCCCTTTCTATTTCTGTCCAGTGGGAACAAATGAATAGCTGCTGCTTGAAGAAATGCCGGAAGGTTTTCTGTGCAAGGAATTCTGGATTTTAAAAATGCATCACTGGCTTGAGTAATCCTTCACATTTGTAATTTTAATCTCTGAATTTGGTTTTAAGGAAAGAGTGGTTCATTTATTAATTCACTTGTCTGAAAAATATCGAGCTGCTCTTTACCATGCTGTCTGATCAGGTCTGGAGCAACAAAGATGAATAAGATATGAGGCCTACCCTCAGGGAACTCATATAAACAAATAAGATAAGGTGTGGAAAAGTGCTCTGGTAGGTCATTGTAAGCACCTAAGAAGACAGATTCAGGGCAGTTACTTCCAGCACAGGAGGCTGTGAGGTAAGGGAAATCTTTAATAGGAGCTGGCGCGTGAGATAGGCATTGAAATCTAGGTGGGAATTTTTGAAGCAGACCCAAGGGAAGGAAAGGACATTGGAGGTAGAGAGAACATTATGAACAAAGACAGGGTGAAAACGAGAGGTGAAGCTGGCTGGGCTTCTGGGTCGAGTGGGGACTTGGAGAACTTTTCTGTCTAGCTAAAGGATTGTAAATGCACCAATCAGCACTGTCAAAACGGACCAGTCAGCTCTCTGTAAAACGGACCAATCAGTTCTCTGTAAAATGGACCAATCAGCTCTCTGTAAAATGGACCAATCAGCAGGATGTGGGTGGGGCCAGATAAGGGAATAAAAGCAGGCCACGCTGCATTAGCAGCTGCAACTGGGGTCGCATTTGGCTGTGTAGAGGTGTGGGTCTTTTGCTCATCACAGTAAATCTTGCCGCTGCTGGCTGTTTGGGTTCGCACTGCTTTTATAGGCTGTGATACTCACGGTGAAGGTCTGCAGCTTCACTCCTGAAGCCACCGATACCACGGGAGGAAAGAGGGACTCCAGACGTGCCACCTTTAAGAGCTGTAACAGTCACGGCAAAGGTCTGCAGCTTCACTCCCGAAGCCAGCGAGACCGCGAACCCACCAGTAGGAAGAAACTCCAGACACATCTGAACAGCTGAAGGAACAAACTCTGGAAATACCATCTTTAAGAACTATAACACTAACCGCGAGGGTGTGCGGCTTCATTTTTGAAGTCAGCGAGACCAAGAACCCACCAATTCTGGACACAGAGGACCTTGGCAGGCTCAGGAAATGGCAAGCCATTTATGAATTGAGAAGAGATACTGCAAACATTTGTCTCAAGTTCTCTAGTCCTTCACCCAGACCATAGCTAGCTGGAGGATTATCCTGATTTAGGCTGGGGGTTCCTTCTTCACGCAGGGCCACCAGCAGCCTCCGCAAATTGATCATTGACAGTCTTAAGGTAGAACCAGTTTTCCATGTCTGACTTACAAAGCCATTGCAAGTGCGTGGGGTTTGGGGAGCAGGGACTCGTTGGGTGGGGGAAGATGCACCGGTGGTACCTGGATGCAGGCTGTGAAAGGTTTATATCCTAGAGGTCCCAAGTCACCATCTACAGATTTAAAGCAGGAAATGAGATGTTCAAACGATTACAAATGCAAGTATTCTGTTTCTTTTACTATTTATCATTCTGTTGCTTTGCACGGTAGAAGCTGCAGTTAATAGAATTTTTACTGTTCTCTGTGAGTTGGAAAGAGTTACTCAAAAGAATTGGGCTACTTTCCTGGAGACAAGCCCATAGATGCAGGTGATGATAATTCAATACGGGACTAACGGAAAGTTTTCTCTGCCACTTTCCATTACATTCCTGGCTAAGTCTATTCAGCGATTCTCTTTTTTTCTGCGCAGCCGAGGAGGCAAATGGTCTCCAAGTATGGCCTATGAGAAACCTGTGCCACAAGATATTTTATTAAAAAAAAAGTTTCCTGGACAGATACATTTGGGAAATATTGTAGATTGCATATGGACATTTCACAGAACACGTGTTACATTAAAGTCCCTGAGAAGTCCTGCAGTAAAGGAAACTATTTCAAAAGAATGGCATAGAGCCCAGCTTATGCCTGCAATCCCAGTACTTTGGGAGGCTGCAGCAAGAAGTATCGCTTAAGTTCAGGAGTTCAAGACCCGGTAACATAGTGAGACTTCATCTGTATTAAAAGAAAATGGCATAGTTGTTACAAACATGAGCTTATGAAATCAGACATGTAGATTACATTCTGGCTGGGTTCCATATGTGGATGTGCGACTTTGGGCAAGATACCTAATGTCTTTACATCTTGGTTTGCTTGTCTGTGAAACAGGCTGGTAATGGTACCTAATTCATAAAATTGTCTTGAAAAGTATATAGTACATGAACTAGTTATTAGATATTATTCCATTCAGTGTTTTCCAAGAATCCTCTTTTTGCATTGCATTTATAAATAACTCAGAGAAGCGGTGCTGTGTGGGAAATGCCAGAGTAAAACTAGTGCAGTCCATGTGTGACTTCTGGTAGCAGTGCCCCAGAGGAAAGGCAGAGCCTAGGTGCTGAGCGCTAGGTCACAGATGTGGACTTACAGCTATATGAAGCTTTAGAATTGGGGAGCAAAAGATCATTTCCTCTTGATTGCAAGGTTAGAGTGTGTAACTTCAGTCTCTTTTGCCTTCCAGTCATTTAATGACAAGTTCGGCACTCAGGGCAGTAAAGAGATATGGTTAGGTTGATGTATTAGGAGTTTTTCAATTGTAAGTGACAGAAACTGAACTCAAGCTTACTGAGTATAATGAGGAATTCATTAGTTTGTCTATCTAGGAAGGTTATTAGGGTAGTTCAGAGAACTGAAGGAAAAGTGAAGGAAAACTCGACAGAAACTGAACATAGCTAGGCATCCTGTCCTTGTTCCCTTTTGAATGTTTTCCTCTTGACTTGTCTTAGCTTCTCCTTGCCTCATTCTTTCCTGTTGCGGATGACTTTCCCCATAGAGCATGGCTGCAGCTTCAGCTTCATCCCCAGCAGAGCAAGAACTCCTGGCCTCGAGTGATCCCCCCGCCTCGTCCCCACAAGTGCTAGGATTACAGGCGCGAGCGACTGTGCCCAGCTAACAAATAAATTTATGAGATCCTTATTAAGGGTATTTATAAAAATTGTAAATTTTTTTTCAGATTGTTATTCGTCTTTAAATTTTTAAAATACATACTTCAATATATAAAAATTACACAGGGGTCACACTAATCCTCTCTGTTGTTCCAGTTTTAGTATATATGCTGCTGAAGCGAGCACTGTCTCAATTTTTATGAAGGTTTTTGGAATTCAGAAGTTTTTAAGCTTCTTTGTATCAAATCATCAGGCTCTTCTTTGACGCATTCTGTCTTTGGTGGTTTATTAGATTGCTAGGGCTGCCATTAAAAAGTACCACAGTCGGGGGCGCTTAACTAACAGAAAAGGGTTTTCTCACTGTTGTGGAAGCTGGAAGTCAGAGATCAAGGTGTTATCAGTGTTGGTTCCTTCTGAGGGCTTTCTCCTTGGCTTACAGATGGCTGTCTTCTCCCTGTGTCCTCAGATGGTCTTCCCTCTGTACCTTCTGTGTTCAAATTTCCTCCTCTTATAAGGATAACAGACAAACACACTGTGTTAGGGCCTGACCTGAAGACCTAATTTTACCTTACTACTTTCAGGGTCCTGTCTCCAAATACAGCCACATTCTGAGGTACTGGGGGTTAGGATTTGAACATACAAATTTTGAGGGGGGACACAATTCACCTTTAACCGTTCTCATACTAAAGAGGTGTCTATCGCCCTGAGAGGGTTTAAGGATTTGAAGGAAGTCCTTTAAACTAGCTAATATTTAGTATCTTCATTAATTTACTGCAAATAACACCTGTCAGTCAGGGCTGTGAAGAAGAGTGAGTAAAGTGTGTGTCTACAGTGCCCAGCCACATGCCTGCTCTGGGCTTCTGCCCGCCACTCTTTCTGGCAGCTGTCCCCTAGCCTTCATGATGTCAATGCCAGACACTGGGAAAGCATAGATTTTTCTCTGCAAGTTTCCATTATATTGCAAGCCAACCGTAGCTAATAGCACATTTCCCCACCTGTCAAGTGAATGGGCTGAATTGTTGCTAAGATTAGCATACATGGCTTTTGTCAACAGCGTATACAGAAAATGAAATATTGAGCCTCCACACGCGATTCCATTTTCTGTTTATTCTCTCTCTGCTGAGTGCTTGTATGTTCTGTTCTGAACACACCGTGTTCCCTCATTTCTGAAGCTGCAAACTTCCTCTTTGGCCCTGGGCTGTTTTCAGAATGGCCATCAGGTCCCTGATACAGGAACCTGAAATGACACCCGCACCATGTACCCATCCATCCAGATCCTCCAGTGTAGGGCAGGTTGGGGGACACGTGCCTACCACTGCTGCTCCCATGGGAAACAAAGACTGGCTTCAGCAAACCTGGACACTCGTAACATCCTGAATGTCAGCTGACAGCACCATTGGCTTCATGTATTCTTTGACCTAGACACCAAAGGTATTGAGAATTTCAGTCTGTCTGGCATAAGAAGGATGGTAGCACAAAGAAGAGAAGAGCAAAACTTTTACCCAAAGCCTGTTTCAGTGGCCCCTGCTGAGGTTCAGTGTACCATGCAGGGCAGTGTTGTCAAAAGTGAAGACTAGGCTGGGTGCGGTGGCTCATGCCTGTGATCCCAGTACTTTGGAAGGCCAAGGCAGGCAGATCACCTGAGGTCAGGAGTTCGAGACCAGCCTGGCCAACACGGTGAAACCCCATCTCTACTAAAAATACAAAAATTAGCCAGGCAGGGTGGTGCCTGCTTGTAATCTCAACTACTCGGGAGGCTGAGGCAGGAGAATTGCTTGAACCCGGGGGGTGGAGGTTGCAGTGAGCTGAGATTGCGCCACTGCACTCCAGCCTGGGCGATAGAGTGAGACTTTGTCTCAAAAAAAAAAAAAAAAAAAAAGTGAAGACTAGAGGGCTCTAGGAAGACAGCAGGGCCAAGAGGGAAGGCTGCTTTCAGTGGATGCGCCTCCTGAAGCCCTTTCCCTTTCTGACTAACGTAATGCAAGAGGAAAATGTGGTTTATGTCTTTTTCTATCAGAGACAACTCAACATTAAAAATATGAGATGAACAGCTCCCTTCCCACTATCCCCATCATCATTATAAACCCATTATCCATCATCAGTGGATAATGACTGTTAGCGGGCAGAGGACAGCTTTCCTGGGGAGGAAGGAAGGGGCTGAGGAGTGGAAGCAGATCGTTTCTCCAGCTGTTTGGTGTTTATCACCCATTGATCTGCCCTGGCCTCCACTGGCCCATCTGTTGGGCTTGTGAGTGCAGTGGGGGAGGGGACACACAGTTCACCAGGGCAAGTGTGTTCGTTTCCCCAACACACAGCTTCTGCAGGAATGGCCTTACAGGCTTAATTTTTTTCTCAGTAGGGTTCACTGTGCAACAGAAAGACTAGAAAGAGCATTAAAGGGTTCACAGCCATTGCAGGCACCCAAAACTAAAACCAAATGGGAAACTCAGAAAAAACAAAAGTGATCAGATATTTGGGAGCTTTGTGGAACCCAAAGAATTAATTATGCTGTATGGAAAAACCTGTAGACATGTAACATCTTTAAGAGACTACAGCAAGAGGTGCGTTGAACTTCGGGCATAGAACAATGTGTAGAGAGATGAGCTTCTAGGTGGGAATCAACGCGATTTCTCTCCGTTGTCTTCAAAATGCAACCCAAAGCTAGGGAGACATTTAGTAGAAGAGTGGGCTTGTTCATGGGTGATAGAGTCAGATGTTAACTGCTATGCAGACTTCAGTACCTAACTCTAGAAGAAGAAGTGATTCCTCTTTCTTATTTAATTCACTCAACTATAAACATGCCATTTAAAGTGCATATCGAGGTGATAGAATCTTAGTATTAAACATGAAACAATTCCCATATATTTGGAATGGAATAAAGTCAAGCCAGCAGGCAAGCAGGAACAGTATAGCATTCTCCGCCCATTCTTTACCCACCTCCTGGGATTTGATAGTGACTTTGGAAGGCATAATGATTAGAATGTCTAGCCACCTGCCTAGACTTCCCTTTTGTTTCTCCCTTTAATGGTTCTTAAATTTTAGTTTGTATAAGCATTATTATACCTGGCTGTCTATACAACTTCTTGTAACTTGTATTTTACTGGGCAATTTAAGTAATACTAGGTTATCTACTTTGGTAATTTTGACAACACTAGGCTCAGTTGTACTGCTGGTAGCTCTAATGAGATGTTCATTGAGGAGGGGATGCATTCATACAACACCCATGTATTAAAATGCCTGCCTACTGCGGCCCTGAATCTGTAACTGTGAATGCGATGTGGACCTTGCCCTTAGAGTACTCCAGATGTAGTGGGCAGAAGTTGACAAAGGGAGTCCGGTAACCCCAGAGTTGTGCTGGGGGAACCATAGGACACCAGGATGCTCACTTTGTTGGCTGAAGATTTTCGAATGGATTTCCTTCTCAGTTATGTCTCATGAAGAGTTGGGCTTGTGTGTTGATCTTTCCTGGAGAGCCCAATGAGACCGTGTGCCTTGTGTCCATTTCAAGGATGGGGTGTGTTGCCCTGATTGTCGGTAATCCGCCTAGAGGATTTGCTAGCTTGCCACCTGTATTAGTCTGTTTGCATCCTGCTAATAAAGACATACCAGAGACTGGGTAATTATAAAGAAAGGGGTTTAATGGACTCACAGTTTCATGTGGATGAAGGGGCGTCACAACCATGGCAGAAGGCTCTTACATGGTAGCAGACAAGAGAGAATGAGAACCAAGCGAGAGGGTGTTCGCCTTATAAAACCATTAGATCTCGTGAGACTTATTCACTACCATAAGAACAGTATGGGGGAAACTTCCCCTGTAATTTAGTTACCTCCCACTGGGTCCCTTCTACAACACGTGAACATTTGTTGAGACTGAGGGGAAGGGCCTGTTGACCTCTAGAGGGCAGAGGCCAGGGATGCTGCCAGCCATCTTGCAATGCTCAGGGCAGCTCCTACAGCAAGGAAGTATGGCCCCAGCTGCTAATTGTGCCAGGAATGAGAAAGCCCAGGCTAGAAGCTTTCTTCCCTAAATTTCATCAGAAGTAACACTGATTATATATAGAAGCCTTAGGTGCTGTTTCCTAGTGAAGATATAAATTTAAGAGGATAAGGTCTGCACTTCTGATGATAAAATGTGAACTAGATCATCCATTTTGCAATTGTGCACCTGGCTGTACCCCAGAGTAGCCTTGCTGTGTCCCCCTTCCTTTCCCTTGTGGTTTGTTAATGTTGGGGAAAACTGGTGAGGTCTAATTGGGCTTGGTTAAGTGAATTCCCAAGGGGAAGCCTCCTTGCTCCTTTGCTTTCTCAATGGTTGCTTTGTGTACAGCTCCCCTCTGACTCTCCACTGCAGCCAATGTTATTGTATTCTCACCTGTTCAACAGGTTTTTCCTGAACGGTCTTTGAGAAATAAATACTAGTTAAAAGGGTAGAAATACAAGCGTGGCCTTTGATTCCTAAAAGGTTAGCTGACCTCTTTTGCTGTAATTCTAGATGATTTTATGTACAGGTGGGGGCAAGGTGCTTAAAATGCATTCTTATTTTTATTATTTACTGTCTTAACCCCCAAGATGGTGTATGCTTTCTTTTGAATAGTGTTACCTAAAATTCACAGAGTCTCTCTGCACATTAGAGCCTGCTTTCTTAATTCTTATTCTAGGGTATGTAATTGAACTTGGATCTCGAATTGAAGTAATGTAGCACAGATATAATGCATTGTTTTTAGAGCTCTCAAGTATTCAAAGAGCATACAGACTATGGAGAGGAAGTTGGGAGTACAGATTGTTTGCTTGCATTTGCACATAGCAGACACTATAATTACTTAACAAGTCCCTATTGTTGAATATTCAATTGTTTTCAAGTTTCGAGAATTACAGACAAAACAGAAATTGGCATTGCTGTGGTTAATAATTATTTCTTGAGGATAACATTCTAGAAAATTGAAATTACTCAAAGGGGATGCAAAATTTTAAGGCTTTTCGTATAGTTTGCCAAAGGCCCTCTAGAAAGCTGTGCTGATTTACACTCTGAATAGGCGTGCAGGGACACACAGCTTCCTTCTTTAGAAGTCACAAACCAAGAGGTGTGGTGGAAGTTGTCCAGGGGGTCAGGAGTATGGAAAACTGAACCTACCAAGGATAACCCCACCGTTCTCTGAACACATTCTCTTCCTATTCTTGCCCTTCACTTCAGCAAGTACCCTGTTTCAGGAACATAACAGGGCATGCTCCTCCCTTGGGGCCTTTGCTCTTGCTGTTGTTTTGGCCTAGAAACTGATTTCTCCAGATGTCCACAGGTCTCCCATCCTCACCTCTCTGATGTCCTTTTTTTTTTTGAGACAGAGTCTCGGTCTGTTGCCCGAGCTCGTGTGCAGTGGTGCGATCTCGCCCCCCTGCAACCTCTGCCTTCCGGGTTCAAATGATTCTCTTGCCACAGTCTCCTGAGTAGCTGGGATTACAAGCACCACCACGCCTGGATAATTTTTGTATTTTTTAGTAGAGATGAGGTTTCACCATGTTGGCCAGGCTGGTCTTGAACTCCTGACCACAAGTGATCCACCCGCCTCAGTCTCTCAAAGTGCTGAGATTACAGGCGTGAATCACCACATCTGGCCTCAGATGTCTTTATTCAGATGCTGCCTTCTCGGTGAAACTTTCCCTGATTTTCCTGTTTAAAATTGTATTCCTGCCCCTCCCACACTGGTAGAGGCACAGGCTTCAGTTTCCTTCCCTGCTTGATCTTCTTCATATCCTTTGTTGCTAACTCCCAGATTTGCTGCTCTGTATCCCCAGCACGGGGAATAGACCTGGCACTGAGCAGAGGCTCAATAATTAGTTGTTGAATGAGTGACTAAACCAGTGCTTTGTAGATTTGCTCTTGCTGGTTACCACTGATTAGCTTCTCAGCAGGCTTCCCTAATCGTCTTTGGTCAAAGGAGTAGCGGTTTTGTTTTGGTTCATTTCCTTTACTTGTCAGCTGCACTGAAGTTAGTTATTTATATAACTGCTGGTGGTGGTGAGAATTCCATTAACTCTGCTATCTCTGTTGTCTCAGTAACGTGCAGCTACTGCTGAGATCTGGGATAGTAACTGACAAGGCTTACTCTGGTCTGATAAAGGACCAAATGCACATGTTTAAGATCTTCATTACAGATACCAATTTCTCAAAAAAGACAAGAGAACCTGATAGAAAAGGGGCAAAGGTTTGGACTGTTCACAAAAAGGGAGGGTGTGTCTTTTCCTCTTTATGTTCAACCTCACAATAAGAGAAGTAGAATTTAAAAATAGATTAAGATTTTATTTTTCAACCTGTCAGGTTTGCAAAAATTCATTCTGTTAGTGAGGCTGGGTATAAATAGGCCACATCATACAAGTCCAGTGGAGAGAAATTTGGAAATAGCTATCAATATTAACTGCATCTGTGCTTTGACCCAGCAGTTTTACTTCTGTGAATCTATTGTAAGGATGTACCTGCATATGTGCAAAATTAGTTAGACATAAGTTTATGGATCATAGTTTGGTTTATGATAAGTAAACTTAAGAAATCACCCAGTGGTCCACAGCAGGGGACTGGTTCATCAAATAGGACACATCCGCACAATGAACTACTATGTAACTGTAAAAAGAATCAGGATGCTCTCTTTGTACTAACATAGAAGGATTTAGAAAATATACTGAAAGAAACAAAAAGAATGCTCCCTTTTGGCCAGGCACGATGGCTCACACCTGCAATCTCAGCACTTTGGGAGGCTGAGGAGGGCGGATCACCTGAGGTCAGTAGTTTGAGATCAGCCTGACCAACATGGTGAAATGCTGTCTCTACTAAAAATACAAAAATCAGCCATGTGTGGTGGTGTGCGCCTATAATCCCAGCTACTTGGGAGACTGAGACGGGAGAATCACTTGAATCTGGGAGCTGGAGGTTGTCTTGAGTCAAGATCATGTCCCTGTACTCCAGCCTGGGCAACAGAGGGAGACTGTCTCAAAAAAAAAAAAAAAAAAAAAAAAAGCTGCCTTTTATATAAAGAAAGTGGAAATGCAATAATGTATTTTTGTATTTGCCTTCTATACTTGAAGAAATTCTGGAGGGATACCTAATCACTTGGATAACTGGAAGGATAAGGAGTGAAAGCAGATATTGGGCCGGCGGGTGACATTGGGAGAAGAGACTCTACAATGTACATCTTTGTACACACAAACACACAAGTTTGTATCACATGATTGTTAACAAACTAATTTTAAAAAGAAATGGGGCCAGGCCAGGTGGCTCACACCTGTAATCCCAGCACTTTGGGAGGCCGAGGTGGGCAGATCACCTAGAGTTCAAGACCAACCTGGCCAACATGGCGAAACCCTGTCTCTACTAAACATACAAAAATTAGCCAGGCATGGTGGTGGGCCCCTGTTATCTTAGCTACTCGGGAGGCTGAGGCAGGAGAATTGCTTGAATTTTGCAGTGGGCCAAAATTGTGCCACTGGGCAACAGAATCAGACTCTGTTTCAAAAAAAAAAAAAAAAAAAAAAGAAATGGGCTAGCCTGGGAAGAGGCCGCAGAGGATAATGGTTGCCTCCTTTGTGTAAGAAGCACGATTCATTCAAGTGAGAATTCAGAGTCTGTTCTGAATGCCATCCAATCCACAGCTGTACATTTTTCTGCCCCGCCCCCCCCACCGAAGGTGCATTGTGGGAACTGACCTTGGGTGGGGAGTATGAGTGTGCATGTGTGTGAGCTCTCAGGGTGTTTCTCCTTCATGATATCCTGGTTGCTATAGTGCGGAGATCTATTTGTGACACGCAGAAAACACTTTAAAGAAACACTGCTTCCTGACCATGACTTCCTGGGCAATCTGTCCTTCCGGAGACTGTTGAGCGCCAGACATTTACATGCACGTCTGGACAGAGAGTGAGCCTGGCTCATTCAGACCCTGGGCACCATTTGGAACAGAACTCAGTGGTAAGGAATAGCTTTCTTTCCACTGAAGATTCACACAAGCCGTGCCCCACAGGGCAGCGTCTCCTGGCGGCTTTGACTCAAGGGCGTTGGCACGGGTACCCCCATCTTTCTTCTTTCCTCAGGAGCCCGTCTTACCGTTGGCTGTGCCCCTCACCTCCAGCACCCAGACACCAAGGGGAGCCGTTTTTCATACCAAACCACCATGAAAACAGGAAGTGATGAAGCAAAATTCACCCTGCATCGGCACTGAGTGACTTCTCTTTCTTTTTCTGTCATTCCTCATTAGGTATAGACACGTGTGGCCGTTTACACTGTAGGATCCCCAGTCCCACTGGCTTTGAACATTTTGGGGGCTTACAATGCCGCCACCCGCGGACATCGTCAAGGTGGCCATAGAATGGCCGGGCGCCTACCCCAAACTCATGGAAATTGATCAGGTTAGTAACGTGACAGCCTTGGGTGTTTATTTTCAGTTTCCTTTCTATATGGGAATTTTCATAGACTTTGGATAGTTCGCTCTTCTCCCTTTCTTCCTCTAGCTGTGTTGAAAAATCTGTGCAGTAATAGTTGCAATGTAGCTTGATCTCTGTGGCACATATAATAGTGATGGATGGAGTTTTTATACTCTTCCAGCATCCACTTGGATTGTGTCAATGCAGGATTTGTGTCTGAAGCTGGGAAGGAGGTGGGAGGGACAAGTGGATCGGGCCCTGGGCAGTTGACACAGTGGAGGCTGCCCCATCCCTGCCTTGCCATGACACATGAATATGTGCAGATTGTTGGAACACAGGCAAGACAAAACTTAATTTTTAAAATCACTTTTTTCTTCATTTTTTGCAGAAGCAGCGAAATGCACTGATACTTTGTTACATTAATAGTTTTATAATGAAATTAGTATAGAGGGGTTCAGTCTTGGATTTCAGCCAATTGTAATTTTTATTTTTAGTGTAAAATTCACTATGTGTCTAGCATATTGTCTGCCATGAAGTAAATACTCAACAAGTGTTTATTGAATTAAAAAATATCAAGAAGACTTATAAAAGTGGTTTGACCCATAAAGACATCCTTTAACTTGAGTCTTGAGAATTGTATGGTGTGATTCTCATGCACTGTTTGATTATAGGTTATCTCGGAATGGTTCATTTTGTCCTCACTTTACTGTAGTCATTCAAGAGCAAATGATTTAAGAAATAAAAGGTTGAGACCTAATATATACTTACGGGTTTTATAATGTATATAATATAGGGTTCTAAATGGCTTTCTACATTTTAAAAATTATAATACCATGGCAACTCCAATCTTTATGTTCTCTATGCTATTTTACGATTATGATTTACAATTTTTTTCCTGATCAGATTTTATTATCTGGCGGCAGATCAATGCAAGAGTTATATGGAATTGTGTGAATCCAAAGGAATCATTAAAATGAATTATATGGGTCAGATCAGAATTAATTGAACTTAAACTTAAATGTAAGAAAGGGTAAATTTTTGGGATTTTTGTCAAAAAAGCTGTCATCAGACCACACATCATTGTCATTTTAACTGCTGTCTAAGGTAGTTTTCTAGTGACTCAAGAAGCAACCTATACAAATAGAGAAGAGTAGAGATGCCTAATAGTTTCGGATACTTTTGAGTCAGGCAACAGATGCTTATCTGCTTTCATGTGTGGTTTGAGATGCTAGTTAAAATTTACCTTAAGAAAATGTTTGGAGATACTTGGTGCAGACTAAATGTAGTTTGGATTAGGTTTGGCCACAGCCTGAGAGACCGATGGCTTCAATGAGATAGAAGTTGGTCTCACACATGTGTAGAGGTCCTGAATGCCCTGCAGTGGCATGCACTCGGGCCCTCTGTCTTGTTGCATTGTCCTTCTCAGTCTGTGGGGCTTTGGATCACATGCTTGGGCATCACCTGAAAGCACATTAGAAATGCAGAATCTCTGGTCTTATTCCAGACCTCCTGACCGAGTCTGCATTTTAACAAGATCCCCAGGGTATCCCTGTGCAGTTCAATCTGAGACTTGCTGAGCTAGATACCTGGTGCCCAAGCCCGGTACTCATCAGAACTACCCAGGCACTTACTCGAAATAACTGTTTTCAGTGGTCCCATCCCAAGAGACTCTAATTTAGTGGTTCTGGTAAACTATTTAATTTTGATTCTGCCATGGTCAGTGCAGTTTGAAAACCTCTGCTTTAAGACAGCAGCTCTTAATAGACAGTCCTCCTTACCTGTGAGGTGAGTGTAGTGTTCTCTGCCTTTGGAGGTGTCCTTTGCTATGTGTGTGTTTTAATGTATATATTTTAAATTATCTGTTTATTTTGGAATAATTTTAGATTGACAGAAAGCTACAAAGATTGTGTATGCTTACATTTATACCCTTTTTCCAGTTTCCCCTCAGGTTAAAATCTTAATCTTGTTACGTTAGTCAAAACTAAGAAATTGACGTTGGTACATTACATTAACATAACTACCAACTTTATTTGGATTTCATCAGATTTTCCACTAATGTCCTTATTCTGTTTGAGGATCCAATCCAGGGATACCAATTGTCATGTTTCCTCAGTCTCCTTCCATTTTGGACAATTTCTCAGTCTTTCCTTGTTTTTCATGGCCTGATAACTTTGACAAGTACTTGTATGTTGATACAATTTTAAACACACAAAAATTGCAAGGATAGTACAAAGAACTCTGTACCTACTTTTCCAGAATCATTTGATGGAGCCTTGGAAGCACCATCCCCCTTCACCCCTGAACACTCAGTGTGTATGTCCTAATATCGTAACCATTCTCTTACATAATAATCACAGTACATTTCTAAAACCAGAAATAAATTGAATAGTGGTATAATGCTATCGTCAAATTCACAGTTTGTAATTCATATTCAAATTCCATCAGTTGTCCCAATAAGGTCCTCTATAGGGCCTTATTTTCTCTATGGTGTAATATCCCATCCAGGATCATGTAGTATGTTTATTGTCAGATCTCTTTGATCTCCATTGATCTCTAGAAATTTCTCAGTCTTTACCTTTTGTGACCTTGACGTTTTTGTAGAGTACAGGACAGCTGTTTTAGAAAAAGTCTTCAGTTTGAGGTTCTCTTACATATCCTACTGATCAGATTCGAGTTTTGTATTTTTGGCAGAAATGTAGAGAAATGATGTGTCCTTTTTGGCTCATCATATCAAGAGGTACATGATGTTGCATTATCTGATTCTTGGTGATTATTCTGATTTTACAGATGACAAGTGTAAACAATTGCTTAAATTGTAGGCCTCCTGTTAATCACATATGGAAACCTAGACAGACAGGTAGGAACCCAGACTCTTGCCCTGCAGTTGCCGGAATTACAGTGAGACTTATGGAAGTGTTGCTGTCAGATGTTTCTTGATTGAGTCAGAAGTTGGCATGAGAATTAGAAGTATGTTTTCACATGCAATGAAGAGTAGAAGAAATGACCATTACTTGGGTTTTCTCCTTACCTTCTACCTTGTTCAGTAAAGAGCACATAACCTGCCTCTCTCTCTCTCATAGCATGTTAGCTTCATTTAGAAAGCTCTTTGCTTCTTTTTAGCCTGGATAGCTGCTATTTCACTAAAAACCATTTCCAAAAGTTGGGTTAAGCACTGCTGCTCTATTGTCTCCCAAAAGTTTGGGTGCCCCTCCACTTACCACATTGTCTTGTGCTTGTCTATCAACTGAACCCAGTGGTCCTCAACCTTGAGTGTGTACAAGAAGCATCCAGTGAACTTATACAATATGCATATACCACCTTGTGCAAAATGCAGCCCCAGCCGCAGAGATCGTGATTCTGTTGGCCAGGGACAGGGCCTTTCTTCTGCATCTGTGATAAGCACCAGATGAATCTAATCCAAGGGCTTCCACAGTTTGAGAAGCAGTCATTAGACTGGGAACTGCCTGTCTTTGACTGTGGTTTCTCCTTGCCTGGTGAACAGTCCTTAAAATGAAAAGATACTTCATGAATGAATCACTGGGAGGAGGCGCTTCCTGAGTAGTGATTATCTTATCAGGTACTCAGTTCTGCTCAGCCACCCTCCATCAGTGCCTGGAGTTGTCAGAGGGACGTCTGCCCATGATGGACTTGTTTCTCTTCTTTCTAAATATTTAGGAGAAAATTCTGTGTTTCCACTCAGCAGGAAAACCCCCCAGGAGCTTCTTACACATGGACTTCGCTGTATCACGGGAAGGTCTCAAAAGAATTACCAGCTCACTGGTTCCTGACTCCTGCTCTTGCCTTCACAATGTATTGTTGAATTTCAAGCTTGGGGGGCCACTTGAGGCTGAGGATGTTTGTTGTCTGGATACATCAAGGCTCCCGCATCCACTGTTCTTGTTAACTTATTATGTCCTGAATAATGTATGTGTTTCTCGGTCAAGAGTCTGGAATCCCAAACACTTCGATAAGCAGCATGTAGTAAGAGGCAGTGTGGCAAAAGGGGCAAGTATAGGCGCCAAGGACATTTAAACCTGGATGCTTGTTTTAGTTCCTTCAGCTGTTATAACAAAGTACCTTAAACTGGGCAATTTACGAACAACAGAAATTTATTGCTCACAGTTCTGGAGGCTGGGAAGTCAAGATCAAGGCACAGTGGATGTGGTGTGTGATGAGGGCTTGTTCCTCATAGATGGTGCCTTTGTATGTTTCCCCATAGGCAGAAGGGGCGAACAGGCTCTGTCAAGCATGTTTTTATACCACTACCATAGGGGCCAGGTTTCAAACAGGTGAATTTTGGGGAGACACAAACATTCAGACCATAGCAGTCCTGGAGCCCTGCTTTCTGTGAAAGTCTCAGCCTTGTTGAGCCTTAGTCTTTTTGGGATATTAATTTGCTACTTTGATGGTCCTTGTGAAGATTAAAGAAAACATGTGAAAAGAATGTAGCATGTTGCATAGTTTAGAGTGATTCCTTAATAAAGGCAGCCATTATTGGTGTTAGTTTAAGCAAATTCTCATTAGATTGGAAAATTAGGTACTCTGGTTTTCCTTTTCACCCTCAGTTCCATTTAAACAGTTGCCCTTTTTTCTCATTCTTTCTCTGACTAACTTTTTACATGTTTAGGAAGGAGACAAAATTAAAAGATAAGTGGGAGGCATCCTCTGGTAATAAAGAGGTGTCCTGACTGGACACATAGCCAGTTTGTGCTATGGAATACTCACTGGCTCCCTAGTACTTTGTGATTTTTTTTTCCATCTTGGCCACTCACCATTTCTGAGCAGCAGCTTTTCTGTTCCCTGCATAAAGTCTTCAAGCCTCCAGTATTTCCTGTCCCTGCCCTGCCCTCTCAGGCCTTGCTTTTCAAGGAAGACACAGACCAGAAAGCTACCACTTCTGTCTTTGCCTTAGAACTTGTCTGCCTGCATATTTGCATGGCACCACAGACTACCTGATGCCTTTGTCTCATGCCTTCCTGTTTTGTTTTGCTGCTTCTACTGCCAGCAGAGGAGGGAAGAGGTGGTCCCAATTTGTTTCCAGTGCTTTCAGCTTATCCCAGTCCCCAATGCTCCACATAGATTTTAGCCCATCCTTTCCACCTTACCTGGGCTTTGTCCCATCCATTTTCTCTTCTCTTGTTCTTTTCTTCTTCTCTGTCTTCAGCAGTGAACTCTTCTGTTCTTACCTTGGAAAATCCTCCCCTTGACCTAGTAACTCTCTTTTGGTAGCATTTTATTCTATGTTTTTCCATTCCAAGCTTATTTAAATGTTTCTAGTATATGCCATCGATGTTGTTCCATGCTTATTTTAATCTTTGCACGAACAACAGTTTACCTCTTTACAGGGCTCCCCTTTTTGGTGGCACCTCTGCCTTGGTTGTCCTCACCCTCTCGGTTACACTCAGCAACGTTGCTCATTCTCATCTTCTTGAAACTCTCCCTCCCATCCTCTAGCTTCAGTGCCTGAGATTCTTCCTCCTTGTTTGATTCATCTGGGATTGTTTCCTTCCTGGTTCCTCTTCTTTCTAGATCAGTTCCAGCCTCCGTGCGAAGCCCTCTGGTCTGTGTGTTCACTGTCGACACTTTTTGTCTTAGAGTCCATGTTCACTCATGATGTTAAAGTTTCACCTCTGCCTACATACATAACAGCAGTTCCCGTCACCAACGTGGCCTGCCAGCTAATCACTAGTTTCATTTCTTTGTTGGGTGGATATATGATTCCCCTCTCTAACTTCTAACTTTAGTTGTCTACAGAAGAGACAAATGGTTAGTGAAACTGCCCATATGTTAACCTGAAGAAAGGGGTCTCACACGTGTTACCAACTTTTGGAGATTATATCATGTAGAGAAGGGACCGTTAGATATGTTTTTTTTTTTTTTTTCCTTGACGCAGGTTCTCACTGTGTCACCCAGGCTGGAGTACAATAGTTCAATCAGAGCTCACTGCAACCTCTAATTCTGGGCTCAAGAGATCCTCCTGCCTCAGGCTCTTGAGTAGCTGGGATTACAGGTGTGCACCACCATGACTGGCTAATCTTTGTATTTTTAGTAGTGATGCGGTTTTGCCATATTGCCCAGGCTAGTCTCGAACTCCTGGACTTAAGCGATCCTCCCACCTCAGCCTCCCAAAGTGCTGGGATTACAGTCCATTAGCCACCACACCCTGCCTAGATGTGTTCTTCATGGCCCAAGTGTAGGAACTCCATCCTATTTGTACTAGGAGAGAGATTCCACTTTTGCTCAAGAAAAGCCAGCACGGGCCATCTCAGCAGGTGAGGGGATTGATCCATCATCTCTACTAAGTGTGCATCAGAAAAATGCTTGGAGAAGAGGTTGTGAGCATATTCAGGCCCAAAAAGGGCGATGGGAAGAGATACATAGTTTTCAACCTTAGTTCTGCTTCTCAAATGGCTTGGGGCAGAGGGGTGGCTGCCGAGGGCTTCTGGGCACTCCTCACTCATTCCTGCTGCAGTACCTTTGTATTGTCCCATTTTCATTTGTGGATGATTTGGGGGAAGATTTTGTTTGAAAAAAGTTTATCAGTTTTAAAAAATAGACATGGATGATTCTTGAGCTTTCTGGTGTTCTGAGACTTTAGTCAGATTCTTTAGGGTGACTTTGTATCCTTCCATATATTTCATGAGAATTACCCCTGGGCCAAGGTAGTGTCTGCAGGCACTGTATGTGATTCCCAGGTACCCTTCCATTTTGTAGAAGCTGCTCCTTTAGATGCTTGTTCCCGCACATCCACGGTCTTTTTTCATTTCTTGCCGTTTCCTTCTAAAAGTATGCCACCTTTAATGCCCCCTGCCTTCTCCCAGCTCTCCACTGCTTTAAATCCTGGCTTTGCTAAGCACTGCAGAGAGCCTCCTTTGTACTCAAACGTTTTCTGATCACATTATAATGCAGTCTTTTCTCCAGCTTTCTAATTTCTTATACCATTTTCTTTGCCTGTAGCTTTTATTTGCAGTTAATACATTTCACACATAACGTAATTCACATTTTTCTTTTTTCGTGCTCACTTCTCTTGAAATAGATTATAAGCTCTTGGAGGTCATCCTGTGGCTTACATACATTTGTATCCTTTGGTTCATCACATTGATCTCCATTACTGTGTATCTACAATAGGTTTTAATTCTGAACAGTGAAGATAAGAATAAAACACTGGTGGTCCTCATTCTCCAAACAGAAAAATTATAACATCTCCCCTACCCCAGTATATTGGGAGGGGGTTAGTTCCCTAAAAGAAACACAGATGCATGTATTTTAGGTAAGTGCGATTGCCTGCAGTTTTTCAACTACCATATTTCTATTGCATATTTAAGATATAATTCCATATGCATAAATTTGATTTACACGAGACTTTGAAAATCTCATTGAGTAAAACCCATTTGAGTTTTTGTACTTTACATGGAGTTTTGCTCATTAGTAGTAGTAGTAATAATAGCGCCACACATTATGTGGCAGGCAGCAGAAGGCCTTGCATGTGGTATTTCATCACCTTACTACAGCCTTCAAGATCGACTTAGGCTCCCTACTTCATAATTATTCAAAGGTTCATTAACTTGCCCAAGATTACTCAGTTAGGAAGGTACTGATTTGAATCTAGCACTGTATGACACTAAAACCCAGGCAGTTTTTTGGTTTTATTCTTGTTGTTAAGGCAGAGTTTTGCTCTTACTGCCCCGGCTGGAGTTCTATGGTGCAATTCTGGCTCACTGCAACTTCCGTCTCCTGGGTCCAAGCAATTCTCCTGCCTCAGCCTCCTAAGTAGCTGGGATTACAGGTGCCCGCCACCATGCCTGGCTAATTTTTGTATTTTTAGTAGAGTCACAGTTTCATCATGTTGGCCAGGCTTAGACATTGCCAAATGTCTTTTGGGCGGTGGACTGAGTCTCCTCCTGTTAAGAATGGACTAGGTCAGGGCCTCCTGAGCTTGCTTCTGTATCAGAATCACTTATGAAACATGTTGAAAATACACAGAGGATCATTGTGTAGTGATCCAAGGTTCAGGGATCCTTGTTTTTGTGAAGCTCCCCTGGTGATGTTCATGCTGTTGGAACTACATTTGAAAACATTGCTGTGAAGCCCTTGAAATTTCTCTCTCTCCCTACAGAAGCTACCTTTGGCTCCCGCAGTAACTTTTAGTGAGTCATTTAAAGGTAGTGCCTCAATTTCTCCATGAGGGAAATGGTGCTAAAAATTTTTAGTCTCTCCTTACTTTACAGAGAGTACAAACATAGCTTTAAGAGCTCATTTTGCTCCAGTTAAGAAAGGTGTAAGAAAGACTGTGTGGTACTGCACCACTGCTTTCATACTGTCATAATAGGTGAAGAGATATTGGTAGAGGAATAGTCATCCTTTGTCTGATTTTTGCAACTTTTGGATTTGGTAATGTAACAGTTATTTCTTAAACTTCCTTTAAAATAAGGTGACTGGGTACTTCCTTTTCTGGTTTTAGTGAGAGAGTCTATATAATAACCTCATAAAATCTTAAAAATTTGCCATGTTTTTGAAGAAAAACACAGCAAACATACCTCTCCCTTTAACTGAGCTGAGTTTAATTGAGCAAGAATGAACTCTTCCTTTCTCCTTTTCCTTCTGCAGATGAAATGCAGATTTTTAGTTTGCTCTGTAGGTGGTTGCTGGTGGGGTTCTCTTCTGTCCTACTTCCTTCCACAACACTGTCACTCAGAAGTTTGGGCAACTCAGAACACACTTATTAACTATGTTTTCTTAAGACTTCGTGACTAAGACCGCTGACATTTCTAGAACCTTTTGTGAATGTTACACTTTGTGCTTATTTTCCTGTTAGGTCAGCAGGTTAATTGTGGCAGAGTATCTAAATATGTGAATTTCAGTGTTGAGAAGGAACTCTGGGTACCCAGGAACACAACAGCTTGTACTTCAGGAGTACGTTGACCAATATGCAGTGTGTCAAGAACTCCAAGGAAACGAGAGCAGCCTCCGGCAAATAAAATATGTGCTTTTCTAGTTTCTTGTTCCTAGCTTTCCATCAAATGCATTCATGGGTCAGTGGCATCACCATCATGCTTGACTCCCACCCCCACATACTCCACAGCCCCTCAAATAGCAAGTCCTGTAGAATCAGCCTCCTAAGTGGGCTTGAGTCCATCCATCCTTTTTCCGTCCTAGCTGCCACTGCTCTAGCTTATTTCCCCTAGGTGGCTTCAGTAGCATCACAGCTGGCTGCCAGGCCATGCTTCTTCCTTCCCCTTCAATCCGTTCCCCTAGGCCTAACATTCTGTACTGGCTTCCATTGCACCTAGAATAGAATCCAGACGTCCTTGCTGTGGTTGGCAGGGCCCCGGGCTGCCTCCAGCTCTTGCCAGTGCACTGCCTTGCTTAGTGCCACTGTGGAGTTCCCCAACACCACCATCTGAGTTCTCATCATATGGAAACATTTTCTCCTTTCACAAACACAAATTTATTACCACTTCAAGTCTTCAAAAATGTGATTTTTCTCTTAACTAGAAATTACCTTCCTCAGTTCTCTGCATGTCTAACACCTGTTTATTCTTCCATCCCAGATGAAGTGTAAGTTCCTTAGACCTTTCTCTAAGGCCTTTTCTGACTCTTCAGACTGGATGAGGGCGCTTGCTGTGTAGAACTTGCAACATCCCACAGGGCTTCACTTGTCAGCATTGTAATCACTGTGTGATGCTCTGCATGGGCCAAGTGTGTCCCCAGCGCCAGCAGAGGGCCTGCACGTGGTAAACTCATAAAGGAGTGTTTGTTGAGTAAAGGAAATAAGTGATATTGATACTTTTTCTGTCTATTGATACAGACAATAATATGTGAACAGGAATGGCTGTGGTGAAGACATTCCTTGCTTCGTTTGCACCACGTATTCTAAATACATTATTACATTTTATAAATACCGACTTTAGGAAAATCTTTGTGTGTCTTTCCATCAAAGCCATCTGTAGTTAAAAGACAATCAGTGACTTTGAGACAAACCATCTCAAAATGATGATGGATGAATCCTTACTCTGGGAGAAGTTGGTGGTGATCTGTTTGGATTGATCAGCCTCATAATCATGAGATGCTCATAATTTCCAGCTGTCATTTCTTCCTTGACCACCCTGACCTATATAAACAACCATCCATCTGCCTGTCTGCCTTGCTTATCTGCATGGCTCTTGTATCTCAAACTCAGCATATTCAAAACAGTCCTTGTTCCTCCCACCTCAAACCCATACAGTTTTGCTTTTCTTCATGTTTTCCTTTTCTTGGTGACAGATGTGAACTACACCCAGTTTGCTCAAGCTGACACCATGTGTCTTTTAGACTCTTTTTTTCTCCCTCATCTTTGTTATCCAATCAGTCATCACAGAAAACTTGTCTGCATTTTCTGGTCTTGGTCACATCTGCTGCTGCCACCCTATCTGGACCTCTTCCTTCTGGTCAGTGTGGAGGAGTACAGAGAGCAGGAGAGAGCTTAACATCAGTGTGTGTTGAGTATCCTCAAAGACATCTCTTCAAAAGAGAGAGCATAATATTTACACAAACAGGAGATTATGAGGACAAAGCAAATGGGTATAAATTGTGAACAGGTGTACATGAGAAAGAGCCAACTAGATACCTTATAAGTGAAAAATGCAGTAGTCGCTGGTGGCACGGTGGCTCATGCCTATAATCCCAGCACTTTGGGAGGCTGAGGCGGGCAGATCACGAGGTCAGGAGATTGAGACCATCCTGGCTAACACGGTGAAACCAATCTCTACTAAAAATACAAAAAAAAAAAAAAAAAAAAATTAGCCGGGCATGGTGGTGGGTGCCTGTAGTCCCAGCTACTCGGGAGGCTGAGGCAGGAGAATGGCATGAACCCAGGAGGCGGAGCTTGCAGTGAGCCGAGATCATGCCCCTGCACTCCAGCCTGGGCAACAGAGCAAGACTCTGTCTCAAAAAAAAAAAAAAAAAAAAAAAAACAACCAGAAAAATGCAGTAGTCTTTCCCTTATCTGTGGGTTTGCTTTCCCCAACCAACTACAGTCTGAAATGTTAAATGGAAAATTCCAGAAGTAAACAACTCATAAGTTTTAAATTGTGCACTGTTCACAGTACTGTGATAAAATTTTGCACTATCCTGCTTTGTCCCTCTGGGACTTGCAGCACCCCTTTGTCCAGCGTATGCATGCTGTAGACACTTCCCATTTGTTAGTCACTTAGTAGCCATTTCAGTTATCAGATCAACTGTCATGGTATGGCAGCACTTGTGTCCAGGTGGCCCTTATTTTACTTAATAATGGCTTCAAAATGTAAGACTAGTGATTCTGGCATTTCAGATATACCCAAGAGAAGCTTCCTTTAAGTGAAAAGGTGAAAGGTCTAGATTTACTAGGGAAGGGAAAAAAAAATCAGTTGCTAAGACATATGGTAAGAATGAATCTTCTATCTGTGAAATTGTGAGAAAGAAAAATAATTCATGCTAGTTTTGCTCTCAAACCTCAAACTGCAAAAGTTATGGCCACAGTGTATGATGAATGCTTAGTTAAGATCAAGAGGCATAAAATTTGGGGGTGGAAGGTATGGAGAGAAACATGTTCTGATTGATGGCAGTCAGGTTCAGTACTATCTGAGGTTTCAGGCATACACTGGAAGTCTTGGAACATATGCCCCTCAAATAAAAGAGGGACTACTGTATATGTTAATAAAATGTAAAAAGAAAAAAAAAAAAACCAACAGCAGAAAGATAAAACAATAAAACACAGAGTAAGTCTAGAGTGGATTTGGCTAAAGAGAGAGTTGGTAAATTGAAGGTTGAAAATGAGGAATTCATTCAGAACATGGCTCAAAAGAGAAAGGAATGAAAAATATTAATACGAATGCTAAGCTGTATTGAAAAGGATAAATTAAGAAGCTATAATCTATGTCTAATTGGCAGTTCCACTAATAAGGAAATGAATGTTGGAGACAAAATATTTAAAGAGCTTCTGGCTAATATCATGCTTCTCTGGAATTAAAGGGAAATCTGACAGTGAGAAAGAACAGGGGCTCTGCATTTGGCCACTTGGGTCTGTGAGGCTCTCCCATCAGAAGCCATGTGGACTTAATACCCTGTCCAAGGGAGTAGAAAATGGAAGTTGTATAAACAGGGGAGTGACATAGTTAGTTGTACTTTTAGAAGGTGCCAATTGGAGAATTGGTTTTTGGGGGCAAAATGGAAAATGAGAGGCTAGTTAGATTGCTCTTGCAGTAGCCCAATCAAGAAGCAACTATGCCATGAACTGGGATGGAGATAGGGAGATAGAAAGAAGTTAGGTATGTGTCCCGTTGTGACATACGGAAAGACTAATTTGACAGAAAATTGATGATTGATTATGGGTGTGGGGTAAGGCAAAGTAAAGTGCTAAGGGCAGTTCTGAGATTTCTGGTATGAACAACTGGAAGGATCCTGGTGACATCTGCCAAGATAGAAAACATCTGTAGAGGACTGTGTAGGTGGACTAACGTTCCTCATGGACAACTTACAAAGGGGTACAGGAAATTGTTCAGGTGTCAGCATATCTCCTTTCATATTTCCTTTGGGTTTGATACATCGGCCAGTTTTCCTGTTTAACTTCTCTCAACCCCAGTGCAATCCCTTATCATTTGAGAATGCACACCTGATTATGCTACTTCGCTGTCTAAAAACCCACATGGGTCCAAACCTTTAAGAGTTGTCATATTTCGGAATCAGTAAAAGAATTGTAAATATTCTCACCACAAAGAAAAGATAAATATTTGAGATGATGGGTATGCTAATTACTCTGATTTGATCATTCCACAATGTACACATGTATCACAATATCACTTTATACCCCATAAATATGCAGTTATTATTTGTCAATTATAACTAAAAACTAAAAGAGTTGTCTACGGGAATTAGGCATTTTTTTCCTCTATCTTGCCTTTTGAGCCTCTGTCTCATCTTTCATTTGTGCGACATTGTCAGCTCCTCCGTATGCGAAGAGGTCATCCATTTCGCTCTGCCATTGCATTTGCCCAAATGCAAATTCAACCCAGAATGCCTTAGGCAGTCCAAATAGCACTGACTTGTACTTGCTTCCCTGTACCCACAGGCAGAATAAAGAGGACAGCTTTGAGAGTCACCCTGGATTGCATTGGCAGGAAAGAAAACAAACAACAATATGAAGGAGAGAGGGAAGATGTAGTGTTGATTCTGAATTTGTATTCTGACAAACTAGAAGAAGATGAATAAAAGTTGAAAACTGGGAAAGACAGTTTTGGGGTAAGATTTGAGTTTGAGGTTATGAAAGGATGTGCATTCAAGTTGAATTGGTCTGAGACGGAAAGGACTACAAAGAAGTAGGGGTTGGAGATGGTGATTTGGGCATCCAGAGTGAGCTTGAGCAGAGAGGCTCTTCTGGTTGGTATCAAATGTTCCAGCATTAATTTAGGATTTTATAATTTATGCGTGAGGAAGGATCATCTACTATTCATATGGTGATGCTAAAACATTGCACTTCAAATAACATTTGTCCTGAACTTCCTATGTGTCAGGAACCAAGGCACCCAGCTCCAGCACCCACTCCACAGGTGTTAGCTCTGAGCACTTGGGCTTGTTGTTCATGGTTTTGATGACTTGGTAGATGATTTGGGATGGAGTTAAATGGTAAGGATTCTGGAATTGTACAGGTCTGGGTTCAAATTCTGACTCTGTCCCATGTGTTATGAGGCTTTCAGCAAGTTACATAGCATCTCTCTCTCTTTTTTTTTTTTTTTTTTTTTTTTTTGGAGTCAGAGCCTTCCTCTGTTGCCTAGAGCTGGAGTGCAGTGGCATAATCCTGGCTCACTGCAACCTTGACCTTCTGGGTTCAAGTGATCCTCCCACTTCAGCCTGCCAAGTAGCTGGGACAGTGGGCATGCACCACTATGCTTGGCTAATTTTTGTACTTTTTGTAGAGATGGGGTTTCGCCATGTGGCCCAGGCTGGTCTCGAACTCTTGAGCTCAAGTGATCTGTGCACCTAGGCCTCCCGAAGTGTTGGGATTACAGACATGAACCACTGGCCAAATTACTTAATATTTTAAGATCCCTCGTATGGTTTTCTCATTAGTGAAATACACTTAGTAATATTATCTGGTAGGGAGTGTATAGTAGTCACTCAAAAAACAGTAGCTGTTGCTACACTGTATCATAATTAGAAGGGCTGGCCAAGTGATCATAGTAAAAGAAGATAGTAAAGTCTGGGTTGATGTTATATTGAAGGTAGGGGTGGCGAAAGAGTGTGAAATTGTCATAATTGTTTGCATAGTTTAGACCCTTCCTGAAAAGCCTGTGTTACTATTCTTCAGTGCTGTAGGTTCTGCCTCAGATTGCCACCATTAGCTTAATGGAACGTTTTTTGAGACTCAGAAGCCACATCCCTCCACTACCTGCTGGCGGATGTCTCATGTCCATTGCCACTCAAGAAAGGAGGATGAATTGCCATTAGTGCATCCACTCACAAACACACAGACCAACTAGTAGCATAGAGAGACAAAAAATACAAGAAAAAAAAAAAACCTAAATGAGAAACATGAACTAATTTCATACTTTTTTGGTCACTTGTTCCTTTCAGTGTTCTTTTGACCGCTGTCTTACTTTCAATCTCAGGTTCTTTGCCATTGATAAACCTTCATAATCCTGTGTGGAGATGGAGCCTGAACCCTACTTTGCCTTCAGGGCTTATTGGCTTTCTCATATCTACTCTCCTAGCCTGATAACATCCTATCCATTAGCGCTGACAGTTATTTCTGTTTATCCTACTGAATCTCTGTGAATTTTTATTTTTAAGCTATGCACATAAATACAGTTAACTTTCCAAAGGTGAACTTGACACACATAAATAAATTATTTCACATGGGTGAAGGTAAGCAGACCATAAGGCCTGATTTGATTCTCCGTGTGAATCATTCATTTCCACATGAAAGGGAACACTTGATTGCAAAGGCATGGTGGAGTGCAGTGGCCTTCTATGGGTCTAGAGTCATCTAGAAGTACTTGGAAAAGACTGATATTAAGGAAATTTGAAGACAATATAGGAATTAGGACAGTGGTTGTTGTTGCTGTCAGAGATAAGGAAATTTGGGAAAAAATTGTTCTTGATATCTATGGCAACATTGATATGTAACAATATTCACTAAATTAATCAGGAACTAGGAGGAGAATCACAAAAGATTATGATTGATCTAAGTAGTCCTTTATGTTTGCATTGTTCATCTCTATAGTTCTGTCATTTTCTAAAGTTGCAGTTTCCCTTCTAATTGAAGGGAAATACAGTGTCTGCTGAGCAGAAGCATGTTAGAATATCTAAAGGAGAATGTAGGTCTGCTTGTCTTTAACCCATTAATACATTCGACATAATTGTTTCTGTCTTCATTTATCTTCATAGTTTAGTGATTTTTATGACACAAAGACTGTACTTTATCTTGGTAAAATCTAATACCTAATTTGTTTCATGAAGCTTGAAACAAGTCACTTTTGGTAAACCATTTAACCATTTTTTTGAAATGAATCATCATTTGTCAAGAAAAAGTTGGCAGAGCCTATCATCTTTCAATTTTTTTGTTTTTGTTTTTGTTTTGAGATGGAGTCTTGCTCCAGGCTGGAGTGCAGTGGCGTGATCTCGGCTCACTGCAGCCTCCGCCTCCCAGGTTCCAGTGATTTTCCTGCCTCAGCTCTCTGGGTAGCTGGGATTGCAGGCACACACCACCACGCCCAGCTAATTTTTGTATTTTTGGTAAAGATGTAGTTTCGCCATGTTGGCCAGGCTGGTCTCGAACTCCTCACCTCAGGTAATCCACCTGCCTCGGCCTTCCAAAGTGCTAGGATTATAGGCGTGAGCCACTGTGCCCCGCCCATCTTTCAGTTTTTAAAATTAATGTGATCCATGATTTTACGACTGTGAAGAGGTTGCTGTAAGCCCCCTGTGTCATTTTTGATAATTGCTTGAATCTTGTGCCTGTTATTCACACTGCAACTGTTGTCAGAATACTTGCTTTCCAAGAGCCAGGTGAATTTGCCTAAGGAAAGTGTGGCTTTGTCATTATTTTTCAGATTCATCAGGCTGTTATTAGGAAGATAGGGTATGGACACAGCCTTTTCAGAACACATCCGATTCCTCCATGAAAAAGTAGATGGCTCAGAAGCATGGAAAGTGGTCATAGGATCATTGGAAGAAGAGTAAAACTGTTGTAAAGTGATTGGTGTCATTGACACAATGTCACGAGGTGCCTCTGGGAGCTGGATGGCTTATTGTACATTAAAGTTCCTTCAAGTCACATTGTATGCTTCATAGTCAACATGCTATCCTCTCTCAGTGGCGTCCTGACATTTGGAAACTGGATTTCTTTTCTTCCTGAGCCAACATTACTAATAACTGCTGAGCAGAATGTGTTCAATGAATTTCTACCTATAAAAGCAAAGTAAAATCCCAAGTGCTGTGCTATACCACCTCAAACTGTTAGAATAAAGCATCTGTCAGGTTTTTTTTTCTTTTTTTTTTTGTGCACTGGAGAAATGCTTTTTAATAGTCTAGGACCAAAAACTTTAAGTCTTTGTGGAAAAGCATTTTGCAGTTAGAGGGCCATGAGGCTATCGCTGAATGGAAGGGTGGAGGAGCGGTGGGGACTGGGGACCGCTTCTGTCTTCCGCTTGCTGTGATCCATCTTTAGCTGCTCCCCTGAGCCTCCATGGCACAAAAAAAGAGAAAGAAGCTAAAAGTCTGGAAACAGAAGATGGGTTTTTAATCAATGTTCATTAACTGCATGCCTTTCCAGGCCCAGCAGCCACGCACCTGGAAGGGGACAGTGTCCCGGAGGCAGTCTCTGCCGCCAAAGTAAGTGCCATGCAGGTGGCAAAACACAAGAAGATGAATTTAAGAATAACCAGCAGGATGCGGCAAGTGCCAAAGGCAGCGTCGGGCTGGAGTCACTTTAAGGAAGAAGGAGGAATTGGATTTTCATTTGTTTTTTCACTCAATTTCTTTAACCAGCATTTTTTTAAAGTATGTGTGAAGCATCCAAACAAGGGATATAAGTAAATAAAAGAAGCTATCTATAGATAACATTATGTAATGCCCTACTATGTACCAGGTGCTGTTTCAAGGATTTTACACCATTATCTCAATTTATCTTCATAACAGGAAGAGAAAACAGAAGTGTTGAGAGAAGTAACAAGCCCAAGTTGCAAAGCCAGGGACTGCAGAAGCCGGGATTCAATTTCAATCCCAGGAAGTCCTCTAAAGTCTTTGATGGCCAGGTGTGGTGCTCACGCCTGTAATCCCAGCACTTTGGAAGGCCAAGGTTGCAGAATTGCTTGAGGCTAGGAGTTCAAGAACAGCCTGGGTAATATAGCGAGACCCTGTCTCTACAAAAAGTAAACCAGCCAGGTGTGGTGGTGCACAGCTCTAGTCCCAGCTACTCAGGAGGCTAAGACAAGAGAATCCCTTAAGCCCAGGAGGTTGAGGCTGCAGTGAGCCAAGATCATACCACTGCACTCCAGCCTTGGTGACAGAGTGAGACCATGTCTCAAATAAATAAATAATAAAGTCATCCAAGAGCTCATAGTTGAGGGGAAGAGAGAGAAAAACACGTAGTCAATAAAAATTCATCATTCTAAAAGCTTTTCTGGTGTCTATTCACTTGATACTACCTCATGAACATTTTCCCCATATCATTAGAAACGTTTGAAATGAATAAACTTGATGGAAGCAGCCTTTTTTTTTTCCTGGGTGATGCCCATTTTGAGGCAGGCAGAGGCCTGAGAAGTGGATGTCAGAGCTGAGAACGGCAGCCCACACTCCATAGTGGCTAAAAGAGGTGTGTGGGCACATTGGCTGGGGGTGCTGCCAGCCTCAGCAGGCTGGTGTCAAGGCAGAAATGTGGGCAGTAACAGACTTTTGAGCTCTCCAAGGTGAGCTTTTGGGCTTAGTAAAGTCCCTAAGCCAGGTGCCTTGGCCAACAGACAGGAACAGGTGGCTGCACAGCCAGGGCCTGCCAGTGCTCATCAGAGGCGGGGCAGGGAGGGGCTCTGATGAGGGCTGACAGCTGGGAGGGTCTCCCGGGAAAGTGCCTCCAGGAAGGCTGGACTGGCCACCTCCTAAATAAACAGCCAGGGACTCCCCAGGTGGCTGGGTCTCCAGTGCCTTAAAGGAACATGTACTCTGAGTGAGAGAGTGATCATATTTTTTTAAGAGATCAAAAAGAGGCAAAAGGAGAATTGTTTAGTAAGAAAGAAAGAAGTGTTAAATTTAAAAGGGTGGCAGGGCATCCTTGTGATCCATGGATCCGCATAACGGGTTATGGCAGATCTAAACCTAGAAGATGGCTCAGAGGGGAGACATGGATTTAGGAATTAGTGGTACTAGCATTATGTTACAGGCAAAGGAAAACGAATGTAGAAAGGAAAGCAAAAGCCCAATACCCACTTTAAGGAATAGAGAGAGATATAGATTGAAAATCAGCTGGTAGAGAATTTGGCCATTTTCAATAATCTAGCTTTTTTTTTTTTCCTCCGCCTCCTGGGTCCAAGCAATTCTACCTCAGCCTCCCTAGTAGCTGGGATTACAGGTGCCTGCCACACCCAGCTAATTTTTGTAATTTAGTAGAGACAGTTTCACCGTGTTGCTCAGCCTGGTCTCAAAAGTCTTGATCTCAAGTGATCCACCTGGCTCCGTCTCCCAAAGTGCTAGGATTACAGGCATGAGCCATCGCGTCAAGCCTTAAATCTAACTTATTTTACAAAAATTGGCAATAAATCTTCTTGTGTAGGAAATTTGCTTTGTGGACTTACTCTCTTTAGTAAATTAAGTTAACGAAAGAACTCTTTTAGAGAAAGAATTAAGATAAAAAGAGAGGAATACACCCTTAATAAGAAAAACTACTCCTTGAGTGTAGCTATTGACACTTGGTACTTTACCAGTCAAATTCATATGGAAATGCATACTTCATCTAACAAATAACAATATTTTTGCAAACTTTAAAATTTCGCCAGAATATACTATAAAGTGAAGAAAGACTTTCATATGCTGCAAGATGACCTCACTGTTGGGAAGGGGAATGGGGAAAAGAATGTGGGGTCAGGGCCTCTGTGCTTATGGGCCTTAATCCCCGCACATAGAAATGTGGTAACTGCCTAATATTCCAGGTTATTCTGAAAAAAAATCCTGCTCTTGTTTTTCAGCTCTCTGTTGAGTCTGAGAAGGCAGTTTTGATCATCCAAACAAAAAGCTTAAGAAATTTAGTGATGATTTGTATAAATTAGGGAAACATACTGAAGCAGTTAAAATAATTTGGCCTCAATATTCTAAAACCAATTTTTTTCCGAGACAGAGTCTGGCTCTGTCACCCAGGCTGGAGTGCAGTGGTACTATCTCGGCTCAGTGGTACTATCTCGGCTCACTGCAACCTCTGCCTCCTGGGCTCAAGCAGTCCTCCCACCTCAGCCTCCCAAGTAGCTGTTACTATAGGCACATGCCACCATGCCTGGCTAATTTTTGTATTTTTGTAGTTTTGTACCTTTTTTTTTTTGGACAGAGTGTGTTACTCTTATCACCCAGGCTGGAGTGCATTGGCGCTGTCTTAGCTCACTGCAACCTCTGCCTCCCAGATTCAAGCGATTCTCCTGCCTCAGCTTCCTGAATAGATGGGATTACAGGCTCCTGCCACCATGTCCGGCTAATTTTTGTATTTTTAGTAGAGATGGGGTTTCACCATATTGGCCAGGCTGGTCTCGAACTCCTGACCTCAGGTGATTCATCTGCCTCAGCCTCCAAAGTGTTGGTATTACAGGCATGAGCCCCTGCATCCAGCCTTTAGTTTTTATATTTTTTGTAGAGATGAGGTTTTGCCATGTTGCCTAGGCTGGTCTCAAACTTCTGAGCTCAAGCTATCCACCTGCCTTGGCCTCCCAAAGTGCTGGGATAACAGGCATGAGCCACCATGCCCAGCCCAAATATTTTCCAATAGGGTACAGAAGTTAATTTTTAGGGCCAAGTGTCATGGCTCACGCCTGTAATCCCAGCACTTTGGAAGGCCAAGGCTGGCGGATCGCGAGGTCAGGAGTTCGAGACCAACATGGCCAACATAGTAAAACCCCGTCTCTACTAAAAATAGAAAAATTAGCCAGGCATGGTTGTATGTGCCTGTAGTCCCAGCTACTGGGGAGGCTGAGGCAGGAGAATCGCTTGAACTTGGGAGGTGAGGAGGTTACAGCGAGCCGAGATCATGCCACTACACACCAACCCAGGTGAGAATGTGAGACTCCATCTACAAAAAAAAAAAGGAGTTACTTTTTAGTTCCTTTAGGGTATATGGAGTTATAGGGAGAAGAATCAAGCAGTTTCATCATTTTGAACTGAATTAATTTTTCTCCTGGGGCTTTTCTTTCAATGAAATGGAAAGCAGATTATTCAGTGGGTCTACAGAAAGCTATTAATGTATTATTCATATCACTCTACTCCCAGGTCTTAGAGAATTGGACAGATAGACAGACATACCTTACGTAACTTTTTGGGCAAAAGTTAACTAAAAAGTCCATAAGGCAGGGCTGGCATTTGGCTTGGAATTTACTGGTCAGGCAATGAGTTCACATCAAACAGGGCTTTCTATAGGAAATGAGAAAAGCGGTGATACCAGGCTAGTGTTTTCAAGGTAGTTGGGGTGTCTTGGTCAGTCTTGTCTGCTTATGAGAGTATAAGGCTCACCTCTTCGGTCATGCTTATGGAGGGTGACACTTGTTTGATTGGTATCTGATTTATCTGTTGAATTACATTCTTTGTCAGCTGGTGCTCAGTGCTCTTCCAAGCCATGAATTGCCTAATTCCTACATGAATGACTGCACAGGGAGTAGTGACAGCTTTCAGTGTCTAACAGCTTATGGCCAGCAGCTGCTCAGTCACCCAGCAGTGGTAGGAAATGGGAAATATCCTGGTTAATCCAGGCTATCATTAAAAATAGTTGGCTTTTTGTTGTTGTTTTTTAAAGGAAAGTTCGTGAATGTATAGATTTTTTTCATTTAGCAGAGGTGTATTGAGTCTCCTATTAGATCCTGTTAATACCTACATACTGTGGTAACTAGTACTGAGGGGTGGGGAAGGCTACAGAGATGAATTAAGATGCCTTGTTCTCAAGGGATGGGGAGATAAGATAGATATACAGTCCTCAGAAGTGAATCATTTAATCTGCTAAATCCACAGAGGGAGTAATTACATCTATTTAGGGAGATAAGGGGGCATCTGGTTAGAGGGGGTGGCTTTGACATAGACGTTAAATGGTAGGTAAGAGTTCCTTGTTAGAGTTGGAACAGAAAGAAGGAGAGGGCCGTTTCAACAAAGCTAATGGCATGAGCGAAAGTGTGGAGATGGGATTTTTGTTTGTTTGTTTGTTTTTGGTGATTCACCATCAAGATCCAGAAGCATGGGGAACGTGTACAGAATAGTAGACTTACGGAGACCAGATTGTGGATGGCTTTGGGTGACAAGCTAAGGGACTGACTTTCTTTTTTTTTGAGACAGAGTCTTGCTCTGTTGCCAGGCTGGAGTGCAGTGGCCTGATCTCGGCTCACTGCAACCTCCACCTCCTGGATTCAAGTAATTCTCCTGCCTCAGGCTCCTGAGTAGCTGGTACTACAGGCATGCGACACCACGTCCAGCTAATTTTTTTTTTTTTTTTTTTTTTTTTTGTATTTTGGTAGAGACAGTTTCAGCATTTTTGGCCAGAATGGTCTCAATCTCCTGCCCTCATGATCTGCCCACCTCCGCCTCCCAAAGTGCTGGGATTACAGGCGTGAGCCACCGCTTCTAGCTGGGACTGACACTTTTATTGGAGCAAATGAGTGATATAAGCAAAGTTTGTAGGGCAAGTCTAATTTTGTGTATTTATAGTTGACATGGGGATTGGAGAAAAAGAAATTGGAGATGTGGAGACTTATCTGCAGGGACCTGGTGATGGGATCTTTAGAACAAAGGTGGTAGGAAAGGTCTGGAAAGATTAAAGGGAGAGAGGTTGTGGAAGTAATGATGAGACTTAGTGTCTTGCAAATGTGTATGTCACAGAATGTATTAAGGAAGAAAGAGAAGACAAGGACAAGTTGGCTAGAAATGTGCCTCAAAGAACTGCTGAAAGTAGGCAAGTTGAGTGTAGGAACTGATGGAAGATACGATTTGGGGTTGATTTTCTAGGGAAGCAGTTGATTGGAAATTCATGGCAAATAGTTATTAATGATGGGCTGGTACTCAGGAAAGGTGCTGGGTCAGAAGCAGCAGAATTAAGGGTGATGAGATTGGGGCGTACACTCAAAGATCTATTTGATGGCAGGAGTTGGAATGAGGAGAGTCAGGAGTTCAGAAGAACAGTTAGGCCGTGAGAAGCAATGCTGTGGACATCACAGAGGAAACATGTACATAACCTGTTAGCACCTTATATCTGAAGAGTGAAGACATAAAGGTTAACGAGACTCCTGGGCAGTAGTGGTGCCATAATGAGGGCAGAGAAGTCATGGCAGCATCGGGTGTGGGATCTGAGGGGCGTGTGCTACCATTGGGTAGATTGAGGGGTAGGGAATGTGAAAGTGGTGATTTTTGTTTCCACTTTTAATAAGATCCCTGCAGGACAGTTAAAATGTTCCGTCTAAGAGACTGTCAAAGATTTGCAAGAAAGTGTTTGGGGCTACAACTGTAGACTTAGGACAGTTGAATAGAATGAGATCCATGAGGAACTGACTGACTAAATAAAAGCAGAAAAGATGAGAAAAAAAATCTGGAGTTAGAGAGCTACAGGTAAAAGAGCAACTATGAAGGATTTCTTGGACTTCACTGAAGGATTAGTTGTATGTGTAGGAGAATGAAGAAAATATGGTGCTATATCATAGCTCTGGAAAGGGGGTTTCAAAAAGAAGAAAGTAGTAACAGTGTCAAATAAGGCAGACAGGAAAAGGAAGGCAAGAACGGTGAAAAGGTTATTGGAATTAATTTTTGGGTGGTGAGGGCTAACGTTTGATTGAGGTAGATGGAAGAATGGAGGGGCCCATCATTATGTAACACTCATTTTAATTGGCTAGGCTACCCTATGGGTGTTCACTCAACTATAATTCCTTTTCCTCTGTGGTTTACAGTTTTTCTTTCATCTTTCTCTATTAAGTCTCTAAGCTTTGTGCATCTGTGGTCTTTATTCCTTTCATATATCCAACTTCATTATGTTCTAGGTATAATAGTACCCTAGAGACCTCTGTCTTTTAAAACTCGATTCTCTATGAATCAGACCTGAATTGAAATCCAAGTAATTCCTCTAAGAGACTTCAGTCTCTAAGTCTAAATCCGGGAACAGTTGCTTTTGATGCCTTCCGCTACCTCAACAATACCTTCTTGACCTGACTTTTTGTTTCAGTGTTATGTAAGACTAAAACCTGGCTCTGTTATTTGTGTTTCAGTTTTGAGGGTGCATGAAGTGAGATTTGGGGAGATTCTCTGATAAGTCATCACAAATTGATAGCGTAGAGGGATCTCTGGCAGCTGGAAGGGCAAAATTCTTGTCTAATGGAAAAAAGTTTTGTTTCTGAAGTTCCTTAGTCATTTGGTTGAGAGAACACATTTGTTCATCAGTTCACAGCAAGAGCCATCAACAGTGGACAGCTTCTTGCAAAGGCCTAGGACTTGCGTAACATGTAACTACAGTAGAACCCAATTGCCATTGTCATCTTATTCTAGAGGACAGATGCAGGATATAAGGAATACCCCCACCATCTTTCTACTCCTCAGTAATTCTAGGTTTCCCTTTCTTTCCAACTGTGTTTATTCATTTTTTAACTTTTGTGGATACATAGTAGGTATATGTATTTGTGGGGTACATGAAATGTTTTGACACAGGCATGCAATATATAATAATTATATTGTGGAAAATGGGGTATCTATCCCATCAAGCATTTATCCTTTGTGTTACAAACAATCCAGTTATACTCTTTTATTTTAAAATGTACAATTTAATTATTGGCTATAGTCACCCTGTTGTGCTATCAAATACTAGGTCTTGTCATTCTTTATTTTTTTTGGAACTCATTAACCATCCCCACCTCTCCCACAAACCCTACCACTACCCTCCCCAGCTTCTGGTAACCAGTCTTCTACTCTCTCTCTCCATGAGTTCAATTGTTTTGATTTTTAGATCCCACAAATAAATGGAAACATGTGATGTTTGTCTTTCTGTGCCTGGCTTATTTCACTTAATATAATGGCTTCCAGTTCCATCCATGTTATTGCAAATGACAGGATCGCATTCTTTTTATGGCTGAATACTTCACTGTATAAATGTACCACATTTTCTTTATCCATTCATCTGTTGATAGACTCTTAGATTGCTTTCAAATCTTGGCTATTGTGAATAGTGCTGCAACGAACACCTCCAACTGTGTTTATAGTTGTAGGCAAAGACACATTCTTTTGCACACATGGTAGTGAATGTGCTCATAGAGGATGGAGCTCCAGTGGGAGAGAGTTCATTGGAGGGACACTGCACACTGAACTGGGCCTTTAGTAGGGTTTAGGGAGGCCCTTGGAGAGGACTATGCAAATGGTGTTCAGAATTCACCAATAGGGCAGGCATAGTATCATGTCCAAGGGTGAGGATGCAAGGAGGAAATGGAGCCCTTTCAGGAGTCCTAATCCTTTTTTGAAGTCTTTTGCCCTTTGTATTAATTTAAAAATATAATTAATATAATTTAATTTTTGTAACAACTTGAGGGGTTGGTAGAATCTATTTCCATTTTACAGATAAACTAATTGGTGTTCAGCAAATGAAGAAAATTGCAGGTTACTTAAACAGCAAACAGGGTGATAGAGCGTGGATTTGAACTGATCTCTTGGATTCAGAATCTCTTTGCAGATACCACATTTCCCTTCATATAGACAGGAGTAAAACTTGCTTATATGTAGACAGATTTTTTATGGTTGTATCTGAAAACCCAGACCATGTATTGTACTTCTCTGATTTCTCATCTTCTCTTCCTCTCTTCCCCATTCATTTCTTGTCTGTGATTGTTCTTTGGGTTGACATGATACTCGCCATCCTAGAGACAGGGTCTTGTTTGCATCCAAAACAGGAAGAGTTTCCACATCTCTAGGAGAGCTGGTGTGTCTCTCTGCTGCATTCCTTCTATCTTGGAGGCAGGCAGAGCACAAGTGTGGCTGTTAGGCGCAAGAGCACAGCTGTAGTCACCCGCCAGTTGACACCAGGGCACATGGTGTCATGGTCGCATTACTGGAGTGTATCTGGCTCAAGCTGCTGCATGATTGGCATTTATCGGGGCCATCGTCAGGGGAAGAATTCTATGTACTTTGTAAGAACCATTTCGTAACACTTCATAGTCCATTTGCCACATGTTCTCATAAAAATATCATCAATCCACGATTTTTGCATAAAGCCAAACTGCAGCTTGCCTGATTCATGTACTATTCCTGAGGGATTCTGGTTTTGACTTGGCCTCATGGGCTTCTGTTGTCTGTGAGATCTTTGAACAAAGCTATATTTTCACCCTAATTTCAGTGTGGCTAGATTAAATATGATGCATGTTTTGTTCAACTAATAATGCTAAGTATAGAAAAAAGGACCACAGCGGTAATAAATCAATACATTTGGTGGTAACAGCTGGTAGATTGTTACCTTGAGAAAAATAAGAGGCTTATTGACAACTAAGAATAGCGAATGTAAATTCTCTTTGCTTAGGTATCCTTTTATGAAGCTTCTTCTTTTTTTAAATTTAAAATGATGAAATGAAACTAACAAAGTATTTCCTTTTTTGTTATTTTGCAGAAAAAACCACTGTCTGCAATAATAAAGGAAGTCTGTGATGGGTAAGTGTTACTCAGGATTTATCTAAGGCATTCTAGTTGATAAATTGACAAGCAAATAATATATTTCCAGTAGAATAGTAAAATATTATTCATAAGTCACCCACTGACTTGCTCAAAGTCACTAAGAATTACTCTGTAGGAGTATCACACCCTTTTCCACCAGAATTTACCATTAGTCCTCATAGAGCAGAAAGTGTGAAATGACTGTTATGTGCACAGTGGGGTTGGCTTTATTTATTTTAGGAAGTTGTGTTCCTTTTGTCCTACCCAGCAGGGAGTACTCTAAGGGTTTTTGAGGGCGCAGTACACACTTGATCTGGTATAAACTGAGAGGACCACTCAGGTCCTCATAGAGGATGAAAGAACTGAACAGACAAGGCAGTGGGTAATTGTACTGCCCCATGGGATCTCACAATGATATGACTTTCCTACTTTTTGTGGCTGCTCTAAACAATACAAAGGAAATGTATATATGGTAGCTGCATGAGTTTTTTTTTTTTTTCTTTTAAACCAGAACTGTGAAAATAGTTGTGTTCACTGAAATTTGTGTAAGGCCTAGAGTACTTAATTGGAGTGTTTCAGTCTGTAACAACTATACTGATAGGGGATTGTAGAATACAGAGACAATTAAAATGTGCCGAATATCCAAAACTTAAATTGCATTTATTTTCTTTCTTTGCTTCAATCCCTTAAAATCAGTAGAATTGTAAAGATTTGTATTTAAATCTGCCACAGCAAGCCTTGAAGATGAAATGCTTAAAGGTGAGCAGCAGGCCTAGCATAAGGTCTAGGCAGTCCACACATGAAATGTTTGGTCTCAGGGTGTGGAAGGTAGGCTAAAGTCATTTTGCTTTAGGAACTGCATTGTGGTATATGTTGGGATTGGTCCAGTTCCAATCACAGGGTGCTTAGTTAATCCAACACTAAAAAATTACACAAATGAAAATGGCCACTTTCATTTTTCTAATCAGTATATGCTTGTATTTTTAAGGTGGTCTCTTCCCAACCATGAATATTATGCACTGCAGCATGCCGATAGTTCAAACTTCTATATCACAGAAAAGGTAGGTCAACCACATTATTTAATATGGGACACATGTTGAAGGAAAGTAAATCATGATGATGTTTCCTCTGTTCAGGACTAGACATGCTGGTCTAAATTTTACGTCTCTACTCTCCATGAAAATAGGGTCTGTAAAGCAAATAACTGCTACTTTAGCATCCACAAGATGATATTTAGCAGCTCAAGAGTAAAGACCAAATATGTTTCATGTCTTGTTCAGCAACTGCAGTTGCCTTCGAAGAGTGAATATGTTACCTCTTTCTTACTGCTTGGTTAAAGGATTTATTTCATACTTAATGACTTAGTTGGGTTTTTCTTTCTCAGATTTTGTTTTTCCAAAATACCCTCTAACCCTTGCTTAATGTACATGAAATAATGATAAGAAACCTTTTCAAATGTGGCATTATGTATGTAGGCACTAAGAGTGTTCTATGAATCTTGGGAACCCAGCTCTCTTCTTGGGTGATTTGAACTCTTTTTAGCAAGAGTAAAGGAGAAGGAGGGATTTGTGAAGACAGCAATGGCCCTGGGAGCAAGTAAAATTAATATGTACAAGATCCCTGATAGAGGAAGGGCACACTGGAATTTACTGAGTGCATACTGTGTGCCAGGACCTGAGCCACGCACATTACATCTGTTCACAGATTTCTTCCTTAAGACTAACCTGGGCTATAAAAATACTGGCTTTGGGTAACAGGTACGAAACTGAATCATTGAGGACAAATGGTTAGACTAATGCTTCATACTTGATTCTACAAGAAGCAAGTTTAGATTTTTGTGCTTCTTTGATTTTTGTCTTTTGGAATTTCCACAATAGTTTTGCATTCAACACTTTAGGCCGAGCTCACTGAAATGCATATGAAACAGTTTTGTCTTCATGAAACTGATCTTGTGGGGTCAGCAGGGAGGGAAGGAACACCCCTGTGAACAGCTGTCATTATAACAAGGTGGCCAGTGCTGAAACAGAAGTGAGTACAAAGTGCTCTTGAAGGAGGGAGAATCGGGTGGCCTCAGGCTTCAGTATATTGCAGGCTTTGTTCGTCCCAGTTAGTAGTCCCTAGAGTGACTGTAATTTTACCCATGAATCAGGTGGTGGTAGAAGGTGGAGGCAGTAACAAGGGTCCTACTTCCACTGATGAGTCCCTTGCTCTACCCCAAAGACGGAGGGAGGGATTCAGTTCAGCAGCAGAGAGGCCGCCAAGGCCTGAATGCGTCTCAGAAATTGTGTCGTTCTTCCCAGATGGACACTGGGAATTTTGTAACTGATGCTGTTTTCTTCTTCATGTTGATTGCCAGAAAGCTGAGAAAGGGGCCAGGTACAGTGGCTCACGTCTGTAATCCCAGAACTGTGGGAGGCCAAGGAGGGTAGATCACTTGAGGTCAGGAGTTCCAGATCAGCCTGGCCAACACGGTGAAACCCCGTCTCTGCTAAAAATACAAAAATGAGCTGGGTATGGTGGTAGGTGCCTGTAATCCCAGCTATTCGGGAAGCTGAGGTGGGAGGATTGCTTGGACCTGGGAGGCGGAGGTTGCAGTGAGCTGAGATCATGCCACTGCACTCCAGCCTGAGCGACAGAGCGAGGCTCCATCTTGAGAGAAAAAGAAAAAACAAAGCTGGGAGTTAACAAGTGAACTCAGTTTCCTGCCATGCCTTGTATTTATTAAGTTTACCTTTGATTCCTTTGACTTCTTCCGTATAAACATTTAGTTTCCTATCTTTATTTTCCCTTTGCTTCAGTTTCTTAATATTTTTCCTTTATTTTATACTGCATGTATATAATTTGCATGCTATTCTTTGTGAGATTAAAGAAGTTATGTAGATATCCAAGTTAAATGACAGCAGTTAAAGGTATCACCATGGTTTCATTCATAGCAGTTACTGGGTAGTGAAATCAATTCAGTTAGTTGCCAGAGCATTAAACACTGGAACGTAGTAGAGTAGATTAGGTCAGAGTATATCTCCTGTGTTGCTTGTGAAATACTTGTTTCTCCTACCCACATACATAATACATGCAGATTACACCGGTGATTTACCCTCGGTTGTGGTAAAAAAGCTGTTGAGTCATGAATAGTTCTGGCTCTGAGTAATCTGTGCTGGCAGATGGCCCCCAGTGACATCCTGTCTTCTGTCACCATTGTCTGGAGACCTCAGTGTAGTGAAGATCACTAAAGATGGGGTTCTTAGACTTCAGAGAGAACATAAGCATGGCACAGAGAACCTTAAAAAAAAAAAGTGGGGCTTTAGATCCCAACCCCAGAGACTCAGAGTGAGTGGGACTTGGATATGGCTTGGGAGTTTTCATTTTTAAAGCACCTTCTGGGCGGTCTGATGCTGGATACCTGGAACCACTGGGAGAAACAGCCCTGGGGCCTATTTTCTAGAGAACTGGGACCCATGTGTACAGGACATTATGCCTTCTGTCCAGCGGTTGAGCACAAAGTTCAATTTAGGAATGTAGGCTGGGCGCGTGGTTCACACCTGTAATCCCAGCACTTTGGGAGGCAAATGCGGGTGGGTCGCCTGAGGTCAGGAGTTCGAGACCAGCCTGACCAACATGGCAAAACCGTATCTCTACTAAAAATATAAAAGTTGACGAGTGTGGTGGCTCACACCTGTAGTCCCAGCACTTTGGGAGGCCAAGGTGGGTAGATCATGAGGTCAAGAGATAGAGACCATCCTGGCTAACACTGTGAAACCCTGTCTCTACTAAAAATACAAAAAAATTACCTGGGTGTGATGGCACGCGCCTGTTGTCTCAGCTAATCAGGAGGCTGAGGCAGGAGAATTGCTTGAACCCAGGAGGCAGAGGTTGCAGTCAGCTGAGATCGTGCCACTGCACTCCATCCTCAGTGACAGAGCGAGACTCCATCACAAAAAAAAAAAAAAAAAACTGGGTGTGGTGGCACATGCCTGTAGTCCCACTCAGGAGGCTGAGGCAGGAGAATCACTTGAACCTGGGAGGTGGAGGTTGTGGTGAGCCAAGATTGCACCACTGCACTACAGCCTAGGTGACAGAGCAAGACTCCATCTTGAAAACAAAAACAACAACAACAAAAAAACAAAGTATGTAGGAATGTGTTTGTGTGCTGCCATTTCTTGGCATAATTTGAAAATTATTAACATCATATGATGGTTATACTTTTTTCCTAATTAAAATTCATGTATATGCAGAACATTCAAACTGTAGAGAAAGGGGGAAATTATTATTTTATGGTGCATCTTAGTTATTTTCTGGGAATCTTGTTTTGCCTGAGGACATTCTTGAAACTGAGTTTATAAAGGACTGGCCACCAAGTCTGTCATGTGGAGTTTTTCATCTTCAGTGGGCTGTAGCAGAGATTATTCTTTTATGAAGAGTTTAGGGATTGAGAAGACTCATCTTCCCTATCATAGTTCTTTGTTTGTAAATACAATGTCATCGCTCTTCCTCATGCAGCTGTCACTGGGCACAGCTGTGGGTTTGCATGTGTCACGGAGCTCCGCACGGACAGAGCAGGAGATGATGGTGACTCCTGGCTCCACAGGGTTGATCCTGGGCTGCCTTCAGTCTGCTGCTTAGGTCCATCTACTTCCTTGCAAGTATTCCTAAAAATACAGACATTTTTTCCCATTTAAAAAATAATATACGTAGCATCATCTTGGTTACTTACAGCCCAGTGAGTTGTTAGGTAATATTTGCATCACTATGGTAACCGGTGACTCATTATTGAAACTTGTGCATGCTGTTAGTTACTGATTTTCCCTTATATATGAGATGGTCTCTGTCTTTTCGCTGAAGATGAAAATCACCTGTAGTTTCAGAAAAAAAGTTCTCTAGCTGGCCAATCAATCCAATAGAAATAGAGGTTGATGGATGCTTGTGATTCTCTTCTAAGATCCTCCAGAAGGCACTTTCCCTGCTTTTCTCATGTTCTCCAAGCCCATTTTTTGAAATAGTCTTCCCTTGCTTATTAGGCCATTAACTGAGGTTTTTCTGGTGCAGTGGGGGAAAATGTCATGTTAAGTAGCATTCAGCAGAAGCATCACTTGGAAATGCCTCAGAGAAAGTTAAGATTCAGTGATTCACAAGTTAAAATTCTGCTCCAGAAACTTAACTATTTCATGGTGATGTCCAGGAGAGAGAGAGAGAATAAAAAATGTTAAGTGAAGGGTATGTTTAAGTGGAATTTGTCTTTTGAATAAGAATTCTATTGAGACAGCACTAAGCATTGTTTGTTTATGACTGTCATCACAGTGCAATGATGCAGGTATTGGTATCTTCATTTTACGAGAAAAGTGAGACTGAGAGAGATTACTCAACAACTTGTGTGGGTCGTACAGATCAGAAATGGCCAAGCTGAGGCTTGGACCCCGGTGGGTCTGATCCCAGAGCTCTCTATGTCGTCTCTGAGAAACCCTCTGTACCATTGCCTCAGCCCCAATTTGTTTATGATGCCCTTTCTTTGGGCATCACTGTCATCAAGCCAGTGATCCTAATGGTGACTGTCCCCAAAACAATAAATACAGGAAGTTACAGACTATGAACGTTGGTTACCAGCTTCAGTCTGTGGCTTCCTTATTCCCTCTGAGGGTAACTTGGAGGAAGTTGTAACAGGTAGTCTTCCACATACTAGAGCTTCACGAAGTGCATTTATATTTGCCTTTGGTATGGATCGTATGACTGCCTAAGGCAGTGCGATTGTATGAATACCATTCTTTTTAGACAAACAGGAAAATTGCCTTGTCATCCCTAATCGTAAGCATGTATGGAGGTGAGTCCCCAGAAAGCATAGGGCACAGTGGAGGAAGCCATGAGGAGGTTGGATTGTGTGCTTGTGGATAATTGAGGTTTTATTTTGATTGCAGGATGATACTTACTTCCTCCCTATTGAGACCTACTCTAGCATGTATGAAGTGTAGTGATGTATCACTCAATGTCTTATTTAGATAAATTCCTTATCTTGTAATCACAGAAATAAGCTAAGCCTCATTCAGGCCCTCTCTGCAAAGCTGGCCCCAGGCACCTTTGGTGAGGAAGTAGGGTTGTTTGGGGGACACCCCCTTTTTTGTCTTTCCCACTTCCTAAGTGCCCTGGGTTCTCAGACAGCTCCCGAGCCTCCCAGAATCCCTGGCAGCCAGAATTGTGCATTCCTTTGGATTTGTGCATTTCATTCTGGTCAGGAGATTACTCTACTATTTTGCAGAATTCAGTTCAACTATCATGCTTCGGTAGATCCAACTGTAAGTAAGCAGAGTAATCCCAGTCTCCAGAAATGATTGAGACTTAGAGGTAAGCCAGGATGAAGGCCTGGGAGGAAATCAAAGGAGATGGACAGGGAGAAGCCTGCAGTCCTGATTTCCAGCTCTGGTTTCTGTGCTTCCTGTCTTTGCATCCTTGTGAGAGACCTGCTGTGGCTTTTCAGTTCCCGCCCCTTTGCTTAAATCACTTTATGCTTGTCTTTGTTACTCTCAATCAAAGAACTTTCTCTAGGGCAGGCATTTTAATTTGAGCAAACTCATGCCCAGGAAAGCTGTAAATTTCCTAAACCAGCCAAATACCCTATGCAACATTCCCTTTCTTGCTGCCTTTGGTGAAGGATTCTGTTTCATCAACAGAAGTCACTGTGGCTGCCTCAGCAAGACACACCAGCAGCCCTGGGCTAGCTCCTCTTGGGCCAGTCCATAGGCAGTAATGGGTGGAGAAAAACGTTTCTGCCTGATATGGTTTGGCTGTGTCCCCACCCAAATCTCATCTTGAATTGCAGCTCTCATAATCCCACATATTGTGGGTGGGACCTGGTGGGAGATAATTGAATCATGGGGGAGTTTTCCTCCATACTGTTCTCGTGATAGTGAATAAGTCTTTCAAGAGCTGATGGCTTTATAAGGGGAAACCCCTTTCTCTTGATTTTTCATTCTTTCTCTTGCCTGCTGCCATGTAAAATGTGCCTTTCGCCTTCCACCATGATTGTGAGGCCTCCCCAGCCACATGGAACTGTGAGTCCATTAAACCTCTTTTCCTTTATAAATTACCCAGTCGGACTATTACACTGCTTTTCCCTTTGGCCTGTCCCTTTATCTCCTCAGGGTTTCCTGACTCCAAGCAATTCTCCTGTGCTGTCTCTTCTTCCTGTTCTGAGACCCTGCTGCCTACTGTCTCCTCTGTTAAACCCGTGTGTTGCTACCCAATTCTTTCCTTTTTGCCTGATGACCAAACTGATTTCTGCTATGGATGCTGTGTGGATGCCCAAAGGCTGCTTGTATTCTTGTCCCCAGCCTTTGGCAACACTGGACTCTCCTGGACAGGCTGCTTATCTGGACTCTCACTCATCATTTGGGCAGCCAGAGAGAAATGGCCATGGTGGGAGGAAAAAAGCCACATGTGAACACACCCAATAGAGAAAACTAGAAGTGACTCCCCAGTGTGTGCCAGGTACCGTGCTAAACCCTGGGGATATCTCTAACCTTCCAGATTCTCACAGACAGAATAAATCTTTACCTGAAATTAACCAGTTACAGTGACAGTGAGTGCCACAAAGGAGAAATGTGAGTGTCTGGGCCTAATTAATCCTTGAGGAAGTGACATTTAGACAGAGATCTAGGAAGAAAGGAGGGAGGATAAATGGGAGCCTCTTAAAGTGGGCCAGATTTATGGTGTGCAGAGAAATAGTGATAAAGCCAGCATAGGACCATCCAGATGTGTCTAGAAAGTTTTGCATATGCCCTGATTTTCAAGACTTTTTAAGGTCATCTTAAAGATCTTGAACTTCATCCTAAAATCATTGGGAAGCCTTGAGATGGTTTTCAGCTGGACTTGATGACAAATGATTGAATTGCAGACTCCCTTGTGATTACACTGAGTACACTCTGTTGGAAGAATCATTAACCTATGCCAGAAACAATGAGAAAACTGTTGACTTGGAGAGGAAAAGAATGCATGGGTGTTTTTTTATTATTTATTTATTTATTTATTTGAGACAGAGTTTTGCTCTGTCTGGCAGGCTGGAGTGCAGTAGTGCAATCTTGGCTCACTGTAACCTCCATCTCCCGGGCTCAAGCAATTATCCTGCCTCATCTTCCCGAGTAGCTGGGATTACAGGCATGTGCCACCATGCCCGGCTAATTTTTATATTTTCAGTAGAGACAGGGTTTCACCATGTTGGCCAAGCTGGTCTTGAACTCCAGGTAATCCACCTGCTCGGCCTCCCAAAGTGCTGGGATTACAGGCGTGAGCCACCATGCCTGGCTGCATGGGTGTTTTAAAATACGCATAGAGATTGACAACAAATGTTGGGTAGCACTTTGATTCCAAGGAAAACATAGAGCAAGACGATAGTCTTAAATGTCTGCCTTTAAAGAGTTTACTATCTATTATCTCCTTGACAGCTTGGCTGAGGGTAGTAATGATACACTGCAGTTGAATAAAACTGCTCATTTTATTTATTTCCAAAGTGATATATTCTTGATAAATTTGTCTATTTACACAGCCTGATAAAATGTTAATATTCAGTTACCTGATGTATTTGTTCATGTCCTTTCTCATGCTGCTATAAGGACATACCTGAGACAGGGTAATTTATAAAGGAAAGCGGTTTAATTGACTCACAGTTCCACAGGGCTGGGTAGGCCTCAGGAAATTGACAATCACGGTGGAAGGGGAAGCTAACATGTCCTTCTTCACATGGCGGCAGCAAGGAGAAGTGCAGAGTGAAGCGGGGAAAGCCCCTTATAAAGCCATCAGATCTGTGAGAACAGAATGGAGGTAACCACCCCCATGATTCAGTTACCTCCCATTGGCATGTGGGGATTATGGGAACTACAGTTCAAGATGAGATTTGGGTGGAGACACAGCCAAAACATGTCACCTGACTAATCTATATCAAATTTTAACTTCTCCTTTGGACACCTAATTTAGGATTCAGACACTCCCAGCGTAGGACTATAAGAAGGAGAAATGAATTTGCCCAGATTTGACAGTTAATGTGCTACGATGAGAAAGATAATTAAGGTACAGTCCTTGTCTCCACAGAGTTTTCAATCTAGAGGAAGATTGGGCTGATAACAATTCCAGTCATTGGGGTGATTAAAAGGGGTCCTACTTGAAAAGATTATTAGGAATATGATTTTCGAGTCACTTAGGTTTATAATTTGACCATATGATTCTGTGTACCTTAAAAAATATTTTGACTAGGATATGAACTCCTCTACTATTTTTTTACATCATAATTGAGGTAAGATTTATACACCCTGGAATTTGCCCATGTAAAGTGTATGATACAATGGTTTTTAGTATATTCATAGAGTTCTGCAGTGCTTTATTTTTTCGATAGCAAAGCTGTGATATTTCCACCTCCAGTATTTTCATCTTCCAAAGCAGTAACTCTCAGCCTTAAATGTAGATTTTGGCTCCAAATTTAGAGATTCGGATTCTGTAGCTCAAGGCTAAGGTTCAGGCATCTTTAACAAATACAGCTGGTCCTAGTGCTAAGCTCACTTTCCAGTGGAAGTGTGAGCAGCCTCTGGATCTTTCCGCTATTCCTGCATGGGATGAAAAACCGTATTTTGAATGCATATTGGCTTGTAGGCACGGACTCCCCATGCACTCCCTGAGCTGGGGGTGTCATTCTGATTGGTTTCCACTGTTGCCAACAGAGAATGAAGTCCAACCTCCTTTCTTAAGCCAGAGTTAAAGGGTGCATCACAAGTCAACATTTTCAATTTTATTCTTTCTCTTATTCACTCAATTTTAGCCAAACTGCTGTAGTGTTCTCTAAATATATCTTGATTTGTCTCCTTTGTGTAGCTTTACTAACCTGGAATTCAGTTCTCTTTATCTCTCTCCCATTATTTCAGGTACTAGATTAGCTGCTGAGGGTAAAGAGATGAAATGACATACTGCTTGCTTCGAGAGCTGAATCTTAGAAACACACACATACCTAGGAGCAATGCCATTTAAATGACTGCCATTTCAGGACAACAGTTCATCCTCTTCCTACCAATCCTAAATTGTTTGAGCTGGAAGAAACCCTGGCTTCTTGCCTAACGTAACTGTAGCCCCACTTTTGGAGATTCGTCTCTTAATTCAGTCCTCTTATAAATCTCTACCCTTCCTCTCTGCTGCTGTAGGTGTTGTTGTCTACTAGTTCTTTTTCTCTCAGGTGTCTGTATTAGCTGATCAGGACCTACATTGCTTTATCGTTGCCTTGAGCTGTTTAACTATTTCCGTGCTGATTTATGTTTTCCTCTCAGCAAGATTCCAAGTACTTTACATAAAAAACTGTATGTTCCAGCTGTGCGTCTCACATGGTTCTGTGAATATAATATGTAGGTGTTGTAAGGTTGTGGGTTTTATGTTACATAGTTTTCTTTGTAGATAAAAGTACAATTAGTGCTTGATAAATTATGTATGATGTTGGTTAATTCAATTACCAGAAGATGCACATACACGTTAAGATTATTCACAGTGGAGAAATTGTAGGTGAATAAATGAATCTTAATGTTCCTCTTAGAGTCTTAAAATGGTGTTGAAAGTTTAGTTTGGCTTTCAGTCTGCAACAAATGATTAATTACCTTTTTCAAAGAAATACGTACATTCAGACACACACACACACACACACACACACACACACACACACACAAAATCTGTACCGTGCTGGATATTGACCACAAATTCTTAAAAGATTCATGAGATTTCACAAAATGATATTCAGCAGGACATAAATTTACAAAAATCTCTTGTTCCCTCTCTACCAGGAATGACAAGGTAGAGAACCTATAGATAAATTGACTTGTATTCCCCCCCTCCAAAAAACAACCAATTTGAAAAACCCATGGATTTAGAATATATGAGCTATTTATTTAGAATCCCCAATTTAGAATGAATGATCTATTTCAGAGAACTTGGTCAGCTCTCGGAATTTATCTCCAGTTTACAGCAATAGTGAGAGGGAGGGAAATAAGGAACAGAGACTCTCTGGTATCTTATAATATACAAATAAACTATCACTATGCAGATCACCAAACAGTAATACAATTTCAAAGTATTATCAGTTTTGTTCTCATTATAGCAAATAACATCCTCTAAGAACCAAATGGTGTTTGTGAGAGATAATGTACTCAAAATTACGTTATTGTTCTATTTTGAGAAATGAATTTTACTTGATTTCACCCCAGGCTAGCATCCATTAATATTCAGGTGGCTCACCCATCTTCAGTTCTTCAGTTCAGGCAGTTAACTCTGTGGGAGCAGTGTCACAGAAGATAGAATTGTTGGCTTACATACATACAAAACTTTAGAGTTTCTGTGAAGGAAAACATGGGCACTGACTTAGAAACCTTGCTGATACTCTCTCCCCTACCCCCCACACACTTTTTCATTAAATAAAGGAAAAGTTTTGCACAGTCACACTCTACTGTGGTGACATATTTTTCAATAACCAAGGAACAATTGAATGCAACTGTTTGCAGTCAGAATTCTCTATACATATGTGAAAACAAGCTGCTTAAAACAAAAGTTGGAGCAACAATTTTGGCAAACAGGAAAAACACTGAAATATGCCATCTTCTAGTTTGCTTTTTTTTTTTTTTTTGAGATGGAATCTCGCTCTGTCGCCCAGGCTGGAGTACAGTGGCTCGATCTCAGCTCACTGCAACCTACGCCTCCTGGGTGCGAGCGATTCTTCTGCCTTAGCCTCCTGAGTAGCTGGGATTACAGGTGCATGCCACCACGCCCAGCTAATGTTTTTATTTTTAGTAGAGACAGTGTTTCACCATGTTGGTCAGGCTGGTCTTGAACTCCTGACCTCAGGTGATCCACCCTCCTCGGCCTCCCAAAGTCCTGGGATTACAGGTGTGAGCCACTGAGCCTGGCCTCCTCCACCCTTTCTCAATCACAACCTGTGAAAATTGAAGTGCATGTTTATACACACACACACACACACACACACACACACACACACACACACACACCCACACCCTCCTCAGATTGTCCTGACTTCCCCTAGGAGCTATCCAGCGCTGGCATTGGGCTTCAGCCAGCCATTCCTCTTTCCATCAACATCACCCCTCTTTTGCCCTGGTGTCTTTGCTTATAGTGACTCAAACTAAATTGGCAGTAGACTTTCTGAAGTTGTCTCTAAAAACATTTTTGGGTGGTTTTAGACTTTTCTAATTAGAGTTTGGGAACTGGATGGGAGCTATCATTTTAAATCATTTGGTATGTTTCCTCTAGAGAGGACTTGGAAGCATATATACTTATTTCAGGATGAAGAAAAAAGAAACCAGCCTAAGTTGAGTCACCTAAATGAGAGGGAGCTTGGAAGAGCAGGGCAGTGACTGCCACCAGCATTACTCAGATGTCGGTGGGTTTTATGACATGTTATTTAATGTTTACCACTGACTGTTGGATAGAGGCTATAACAAGATGATTACACAGGCAGCTAACTTTGTAGCTTAGGCTCCCTAGCTTATGCTTGGTAAGATGTGACTGCCTCTAGAATTGCAGGCAAAGACAAATGCCAGAGGTCATGATAATTCCATGTTCTCCAGTTCAGCTATTAAACTAATGAATAGATTGACTCAAGTACTGAAACATTTAACTGTGTAATGCTCAGCTGGAGAATGAGTGACACATGGGTTTCCTCCAAACAGACACTTCTTTACCAAAAATGATCCTAAAAACACCAGAGCACTTTTTCCAAACAAAACTAACTATAGTGAAAAGCAAAAACCATTATTAGTAGAGAACGTTAGCTCCAAGAATGGCTCTGTGATTCTTATAATTTGTTTCCAGGCCAGAAACTTAATCACAAATCTTCTAAGCACACTCCTGTTCATATTGTTTATACTTCTAAAATGTGATTTATTTTTGAACAGCAGTCAGATTATGTTTCTCAAAGTTTGGAAATACACATTGTATATATTTTTTTGTGTTTGTGTGTCATGGGTAAATAAAATATCCATGAAAAAGTGGTGACCTTACTACTTGGAATACCTTTTTGTTGTTGTTTTTAGTCTGTTTTCTGTTTTTAAAATATTTGTTAGAAGTCATCAGGATGATTTTATGACTACTGATGGTTGTGCTCCACAGATGGAAAAACATTTCATTACACTCTTTGCTCTACGAGGTCGGACACAAAGCTAGATTTCCTCACTTTGGTTATCCCAGTGTGTAGCGCAGTACTCTATAAATATTTGTTTAATGGAATAATGAACACCTACTATGAAAATGAACTGGTGACCCAAGGGCAGGCATAGGGGTCAGGCATGAAAAAGACCAAAAAGAAAAGCAGAAATAGAAGAAAGGTAGAAAGTTAGGCAGAAAGTCTGGGGAGAGATAAGAGGAAGGTGAACTTATCTCCACCCAGGAAAGGTAGTGTGCCTGCAGCTCTTTTCTGGAGATGACACTCAGTGACATTAGGGTCCTGGGTTGCCCATGCTTTGCACTGTGGTTAGAATTAAGTTACAATAATTTATTGTCTGATTGTTTCTTTCTGATCCCCATGGTTCTGGTTATCTATTGACGCATTAAAAAACAACCCAAATTTAGTAACAAAGCAAAAATTCATTCTCAGTAGAAATGATTAGTTACACTCACTGATTCTCCAGGCCAGGATTTGGACATGACATCTTTCCATCCTTATGATGGCTTGTCTCTTCTTGATGCCTGGAATCACAACTGGGAAGACATGAATAGCTGGGGACTAGAAGCATTTGGAAGCCTCTTCTTCACTCATGTCTGGCTTCTGGGCTTGGATGCCTCAAAGACTGGGCTCATTTGGGATAGTAAACTGGAGTGTCCTACATATGTCCTTTCCATGCGGCTTGGGCTTCCCCACAGCATGGTGGCAGTGTTCTGAAAAGGAGTTCCAACAAGAGGGCACTTCCAGAGAGCAAGTGTTTTAAGAGAGCCAAGCAGAAGCTGCATGGCTCATGATGACCTAGCCTTAGAGGTTTACAGGATCACTTCTGCTGTACTCTATTGCTCCAAGTAGTCACAAGCCTGCCCTGATCAGAGGGGATGAGACATAGCCCTGGTGCATGGTGCACACCTGTTGTCCCAGCTGTGGGGACTGAGGTGTCTGTAGGCTGTGGTGAACTATGATTGTACCTGTGAATAGCCACTGCACTTCAGCCTGGGCAATATAGCTAGACTCTGTCTTTAAAAAAAAAAGGGGGAGTGGAGGTGGGACGTAGACCCCTCCTTTCCATGAAAGGAGTGGCAAAGAACCTGGGGGCTTTTTAATTAAACCATCCATCATGTCTTTACATTTCTTTTTCAGGGAAAGTTGTCAGATAGGTATACTATTTTCCAGAAGTTATCCAAAGATGAAACTGTGTCTTTTGCTTTTGTAATTATTTAACTTTTTAAACCAAGAGGAAGAAGCTAAAAGATAAAGTAAGAAAAACAGAAGAAAGTGTGCATCATACAAACACAGAGCAGCCAGAATGCGGCAATTTTCTCTGTTGATAAATGGTACAGATCTATTGCTTCTTTTAAGCGTGGGGAGGGGGAACAATAATCATGTAAACCAAGAAATTTAGAGGAAATTTATTTGGCACTTTGATATTTACACCTTCTTTTGAGCACAATTTTAGGAGAAATTGGATTCACTGCCTTTACCATATCTGAAGATTAAAGTCAAAAAATAAAAGTGCTTTGTTGCCATCAACTGCACTTGTAAAGCAGTAACGATTCTTTATTTTTCCAAGGCAGTCTTATACTTGGTGCGTTGACTGAGAGAAAGGGCTGGAGAGGGGTGGGTGGGTGGATGAACTGCAGCTCTTTTCTGTTCTGGGAATGGTGTAAGTTAAGGCAACCTTGGTCATCAAGCACAATTCATTTGCTTTGAACTCCTATGGGGGAGAAATACTACAAAACACAAACTTTAAAAGTGATTCATTGTGATCTTAACTGAGATTTTTCATTTCATTAGGAGATAAATAGGAGAGGATAACTTCCTCTTCCAGTCGTGTTTTTTTCCCGATATATTTGTTCTCACTTCTCATTTTTTTCTACTCCCTAGTGCTTATTTTTCTTTCTCCTCTGGCCCTTTTCCTTGTGATTGTTTTTCCTTCCTTTCCTTCTCTCCATGCTTCATTCTTATTTTGCTCCCTCTCTTTCTCACTACCGTCTCCTTTATTGGGTTATTAGCCATCTTTTTAAAAACTTCCTAGTCTCTGTCCACCTACTTTTATTCCACCTTTTTGATGTTCAAATCCCCCCTCTTGCAGCTTTAGACTTGTCAACACTGTAGTTAGGTTCAGATTTTTAGATGTTAAAAAATGAGCTGCCACTTTACTGATTTAATACAACTAGTATAAAACATTCTTTTTTCAGTGCCTGCTGCTCTGAAGCAAGCAGATACAAAATCTCAAGTGTCTTTAAAAAACATTTATACAGATTAGGCATATTGAGACATATTAGAAGAAAAAAAGGTAAATTAAAAAAAAAAGATCAGAATCCTATTAGAGAAAACCAGTGGCATTCTACTATATCTGCTTCAAACATATTTAAGTCTAGAAGTATATTTGTATTTTACAAGTGTGAAAAATACACATTGTTTCACAGCTCTAGACTTAATATATAGCAGCCATCATAACACAGTAGTTAATATACTCTGCCTACTTTATTATATAATGAGGATTAAACAAGGTAATGCCAGCAACACAGTTTGCAAGGCGCTTAGCCCATAGTCATTCCTCAGTGAGTCATATTTCCTATTTATTTGTCAAACTTTCCTAATGGCTGAAAAGAATTCAACTCAATTCTTGAAGTCAGTTCTTTGTTTTTGGACTTTTAAATTGTTTATCTTCCTCTCTCTCTCTGTCTCTTTTTTTTTCAAACAGTGCTAAAGGGGTTGCTTTTTAAAGTAAGTCTATATGTAATTCCTTAACTATTTCCTTATAAAATATTGATAAAAGTTGAATGATGAGTCAAATAAATTGTGTCATCTAGGTATATGTGGCCATCATTTATGAAGGACCCCCTAGGTGCTAGGCACTTTCATGCGTTATTTCATTCAAACTTTTAGGATTCACAGTAGTCTTAGACATTTGAGAGTTTTAGGTCACATAGCTTCTGAATGCCAGAATTGGAACTGAAATAAGATCTTTTATATTATTGTGAAGAAAGTTCCATTTCAGCGACTTTTCAGAGGTGCTTCAGGAATTGCAGAAGGAGTTGACTTATACAACCTTAAACATACTGTTTTGTATGATTTAAACATGAAAAAAACAATCAACATAAACGCTGATAATGGATAGGAGCACAGTGAAAGCAAGCTTCATTATTATTATAGCTTAAGCTGCCACGCTAAGTTGATTTTGAGAGGGCCTCAATATAAAGCATTTCATTTCCTCCTCTCCCTGTGCATACATTTACACTTCTTATAAAGTGTGTCATTGACTGGGAAGATTGCTTTTATCTTAAATCAGGCATGAATCCACCCACTCAAGAAAAATCATCTCAGCAAGTTCGCTGCTGCTGCACCTGTGTCCTCGGCTCATGGAAGGTCAGGGATAGTTCAGGCCTATTGGCTTGGGAGCATGTCAGGTGTCTAATAAAAGTGAAAACCTAATTTTCCTCTTTTCTGTAAGTTTTGAGTACTTTTCCCCTGATTTCCAGTATTTATTCTAAGAACCAAAAGTTGAGATTAGATGTTATTTATACAAATATCCAAGTATCTGGAAAGATTCCTGAGATTTCAAGGTAAGCTCTTAAAAGCAGTTTCCAGCTAATGCTCTATGTTGACAGATAATGCCTTGTGTATGGTAAGTGGAATTCTGAGATGGCCCCAAAATTCCCACACCCTTAGTGGTACACACCCATCTAATCCCTGCCTCTTGAGTGTGATCTGGGCCTGTGAATAAGGGGGGCTATCACTTCTGTGATTGTGTCACAGTGTATGGCAACAAGGATTTTGTAGGTGTCATTAAGGTCTTTAAACCGGTGATTTGGGAGTAATCAAAAGGGAGAATATCTTGGTGGGCCTAACCTAATCAGATAGACTTTTAAAAGACGAAAGAAGATGAAGCATTAACGAGATGTCTTCCTGTTGGCCCCGAGAAATAGCGAACTGCCTTGTTGTGGAGAGGGGTACAGAGAAAGGCCCTAAGACCAACCTCTCCGAGCTGAGAGTGGTCCCCGGCCAACAGCTAGCGGGAAATAGAGGGAAGAGGGATCTCGGTTGTGTAATCACAGGAAATGAATTCTGCAACAACCTGAGTGAATGTGGAAGAGGGCTCTGAATTTCAAATGAGGACCCAGCTGACTGACACCTTGATTTCACCCCTCACAGACACCCGACTAAAAGCTGCTGGACTCCTGATCCATAGAAATTGTGGAGATAAATATATCTGTGCTGTTTTAAACTCCTAGGTTTATGGTAATTTGTTATACAGCAATGGAAAACTGGCAAATACACGGGGGGAATGTATTCACATTTCCTCCACATTAAGTAAGACAACAACACACAAAAGCACATTGAATGTGGAAACTTGCTATATTATTATAATGATCACTTATAAATCAGAGATTGAGTTTTTATGTTAATAAAAAAGCCTCATTATTCCTGCCTATTACCTTAATAAAATATACATTGACAAACCTAAGCTCAAAAAACATATTAATGTTGGTACAATACCTCTTTCTCTATTTGGGCTCTGAGGCATTATCTGAACTTTTTTTCCTCCTTCTAGAACAAAAGGGTTCCATTATTTGAAAACCACTGTCTTGACTAATAGGCGCTTTTTAAAAAGACTGCATTTTGGTTGTTGTAAGAATGTAACTGTTGGCAGGGAAAGGAAAAGCAAGATTGTGCAAGGCTAATTTATATTCAGTACATTGTTTCAAAGTGTATGTTTATCTTTAATTGTTCTCTCATTATAAAGTAATGCATAGATGTAAGAAATCCAGCCATCCTTTCGGACAGATGAGTTTTGTGCTAGTGATACTGTTTTTTGAAATCAGAATTCATTTAAGTAGTAATTTTAAAACTTTTAAATCATACAATATTTCAAACATATCAAAAAACTACAAAAAATGATATAACTGACACTTGTACAGCTCACCGTCTGGATGTTGATAGATGTTAACATTTTGCCTACTGTTTTGCATCACCTTTAAAAACACTTCCAAGCATAGCTAAAACCTTACCCTATCATTTTTTCTGCCTCTCCTTCTATTCCTTTCTTCCCAGAGGTAAGTACTAGCCTGAAATTGATGTATATCATTCTCATGAATGTTTTGTAGGTTTTCTACATATGTATGTGTTTATGAATAATATAAAGAATTGTTTTATGTTTTAAAATTTAAAGCATTGATATCCTACTGTAGGTAACTTTTGCATTTAAATTTTTCACTCAGAGTAGTATTTTTTGAGACGAATTATGTATGTAATATATTTGAGATGAATTTGTGATATCCCATGACATAAAACACAGTCGATTTATCCATTTTTTTAAACCAATAATCAGTTGTTTCCTCAATTTTGGCATCACAAAGAATACTGTACTATGCATGTATTTGTGTGGGACTGTTTAAAAGTTTCTGTAGAATAGAATGTAGAAAGCTTTTGGATTAGAGGAAACATCATTCTCACCTTTACTGCTTTTCAAAGTGGTTCTACTAGCTTGCAGTCCCACCCACAAGTTACCAGCTTTTCTGTTCCCCTCACTCCAACCAGTGCTTGTTTGCATAGCCTGGCTAATGTTAGCCAACTGACTGGGGCACCATGGGGACTTCTCCTGTCTTTTTTTTTTTTTTTTTTTTTTAAACAGAGTCTCGCTCTGTCACCCAGGCTGGAGTGCAGTGGCAGGATCTTGGCTCACTGAAACCTCCGCCTCCTGGGTTCAAGGGATTCTCCTGTCTGAGCCTCTCGAGTAGCTGGGATTATAGGTGCAAAGAAAGAGAAAACCCAAGCCCATGAATAGAAAAGTGGGTTATGTGCAAAGTAAACATCAGGCACACCTCAAGATCTTGCAGTGTGAAGTCAGCATAAACATACTTCCAGATTTGTATTGATTCTGAAAATATATTAATCTTTTATCTCTATTTTAAAAAGTATACGCCATCTGAATGAGAGAAAACATCAGATATCAAATTCAAGAGTGTAAGTTGTATGGTGTCAAAAAGTCAGGCAGTAGCAACTGATAACTCTTAGTTCAAATAACTATAAAATTTACTTAACGACACCAAAAGCAAATCTCATCTTTATATATAAAAAAGAAGATATAGACTGCAGAAGTTATTTAATTAAAATCTTAGTGGAAAACTTAAAATTATACTATGAAACCCAGGAATAAAATTTGTTATGATAGAGAAAATGGTTTTTAAATTTAACAATTTTTTTTTTTTTTTTTTTTTTTTTTGAGATGGAGTCTCACTCTGTCGCCCAGGCTGGAGTGCAGTGGCCCGATCTCAGCTCACTGCAAGCTCTGCCTCCCGGGTTCACGCCATTCTCCTGTCTCAGCCTCCCGAGTAGCTGGGACTACAGGCGCTCGCCACCTCGCCCGGCTAGTTTTTTGTATTTTTTAGTAGAAACGGGGTTTCACCATGTTAGCCAGGATGGTCTCCATCTCCTGACCTCGTGATCCGCCTGCCTCAGCCTCCCAAAGTGCTGGGCTTACAGGTGTGAGCCACCGTGCCCAGCCCTAACAATTTTTTTTTAATTTTTTGATACCGAGTTTCACTCTTGTAGCCCAGGCTGGAGTGCAGTGGCACGATCTCAGCTCACTGCAACCTCTGGCTCCCAGATTCAAGCTATTCTTCTGGCTCAGCCTCCCGAGTAGCTGGGACTACAGGCGCCCACCACCACGCCTTGCTTATTTTTGTATTTTTGGTAGAGATGGGGTTTCACCATGTTGGACAGGCTGGTCTCGAACTCCTGACCTCAGGTGACCCCCTTGGCCTTCCAAAGTGCTGGGATTACAGGCATGAGCCACTACACCCTACCTACATGTCTTTAATTTGCATTTCTCAACTGCTGAGGCTGAGCTTATTTTTCTGTGTTTACTATGTAGTCAGTTTTCCCTTCTATAAACTGCCTATACATTCTTTGTCCAATAGTGGGTTTGGAGTGTTTCATTGTCATGGATTTACAGGAGTTATTTATATGTTGTGGAAACAAATTCTTTTTCCTAAATTTCCACCCAGTCCATAGGTGTTTTAACTTTTCTATTGTGTCTTTTGTCAAACAGAGGTTTGTAAGACCATTTTAATCTATCAGATTTGTCCTTTTTTTCCCCTTTGTTACCTGGAGTTTTTGCATTTTATTTAAAAGCACTTTCTCTGTATATTTTAAAGAGATACTCTTGTGTTTTCTCTCAAAAGTTACAAAGTTTTGATTTTCATATAGGTCATCAATCTATTTTGAAAGTGTGTGTAGGGCGGTACTATATGGAGATCTAATTTTATCTTTTTATGGAGACAGCCAGTTGTCTTACCACTGTTTATTGCATTATTCATTGTCTATCTCCCACTTCCATGATTTGCATTGTCACTTCTGTCATTTGTCAAGGTTTTGTGAATATAGGGGTCTCTGTGGCTCTCTATTTTGTTCCATTACCATACAGCTTTGATAGCTTCCAACTGAGTAACAAGACTAGATTTCTAGTAGAATGAATCTCTGTGCCTTTTTCTTCCTCTTTCTCTTCTTCAGTGTCGTCATCTTCTTGTTCTTCTTTTTCTTTTCCTCTCTTCTTCCTCTTCTCCATCATCATCATCATCATCATCAAAATCACCCTGCTTCTACCTTTTATTCTTCCATATGAATTTTAGTATATGCTTGTCAAATCCCATTAAAATTTTGATTAAAATTGAATTGAATTTATGGACTAATTTTGGGGGAAATTTGCTTTCTTTAAGATATTGACTCTCCCATCTATGAAAACAATATATCGTTTTATTTATTAGAATATTCTTTAACATTTTCAATAAAGCTTAACCCTTTTTCCCCTTAAAATTTTTGTATGTATATTTAGTAAGATATATGCCTATGTACCTCAGAATTTTGTATCCATCATAAATTATACCTGTTTTAAGCACTTCCATTGTTTATAGCTATTTATGTACCTCTTGTTGAATAGTTTCTGTGTATAGCAAATTCTGCTGAACTTAATTAATTTCTGCAAATATACTGAGGTGTATTTATCATGTTTTAAAGATTAACAAAATTAAGTATCAGAGATTACATAATTTTAATATGATTGTATATGACTAGTGTACGGCCTGGATTTGAACTTAGTTTTATCTAAATCTTTACCTTTTTCTAAAAGCGTTTCCTTTTAAATGAGCTAATGTTTCTCTGACGTATGTTATCTTGTTTAGCAGGATTTTTTTAATACTAAAAAACCAAAATCTCATTACAGAGCCTGTATGTGAAAGAGGCACTTAATTCACCCAGTGTGTCTCTTAATATCAATTAATTAATTCATCTGGATAGCCACATTCATGGCAGAGAGTAAGTCTATAAAATAAATGCCTTTTCTGGTCATTATCTTTGGATCAGCTCTTAAGGAAAACACCCATCCTAATTGAATTAGCGTGGCTTTCCTAATTGCTTACTGCCCTACTTGTGCTTAGGCCTGTGTTGTATTAGTCCCTCCCAACAGCTCTGGAGGCAAGGCCTAGAGCATAGTGTGGGTGGTCCAGGGCCAAAGGAGAAAAGCTAATGTGCTAAGGTAAGATGAAGACAAGTTTTTAATGCTTTTAATATTTGAAGTGTTTAACTCTCTCTTCTGACACCTAGTATCCCTACTAACACCTCCAAAAAAGCCTTAGATTTTAACTTCACCCCTGCCAAAAAAAAAAAAAAAAAAGAGAGAGAGAAAATAGGATAGAGGGAAAAAAATCTCAAATACAATGCAAGGGCAGTTTCTCAGATGTATGCTGCTGGCTTGTTTGCTTCCAGCTCTCAGTCTAGATCCCATTTGTCTGGAGTTTCTTTCTGGCATCCTCTCTCCATCTCTTGCTAGGCCCTTCCTCTTAGGGCTGGAGCAGGTACATTTCTGGGAATGGTCCTGGACAGCTTTTTGAGCCCCAGAGCACAGTAGTTATAGATGCCTGGGCTGTTTATAATTTTGCTTCAGTGTTGAGGCTGCCTAGTGCTGTGGCGTCAGTGAACAGCTGATGGCAGATGGTTCATTTCTGTGCAGGACGTGTTGCAGACATGTGGATTGGTAGTGGAACCTGAGCAAATATATCTCAACTCTCTGTTTTAAAAAATGCTTAATAATAAGTGTGCTCATAGTAGGTACGAAATAAGCATTCACTGGTTGACTGAAGGTTATAGAATAGGGAAGGAAAGGAAGGATGGTTTGAAATTTATTTGCATTGTGAGAGGGGGGAGGGGATTGTTACCAGTGAGCTTTAGTTTATAGATATTTTCACTATTGTTCCAGACTCTGTTATAATATTCATTCCATTCATTCAAAAAGCATTTGTTGAACACATTTGATATACCAGGTACCATTCTAGGCACTGGTGATGAACAAAACATGGAGATGCCCATTCTTCTTGGGCATTTGTTCTTTTGGGTGTGCAAACTGACAGGAAAGGTTTAGAAAAAGAACAAGGCAATTAATTTTAGATTGAGGTAAGCGCTATGAGGAAAATAGAGTAGGAGAGCCCCCAAAAAAGACATGGGGGCAGAGTGTGGTAGGTATTGCTCCTTTGGTTTAGTCTGCTGGCTTGGCCATAGAATATAGGTTCAAGAATGACCCAGAAATGTGACTTGCTTGGTTTCATGTTTATAAACAACCAGATTTCAAAAAAATAAGACTACATATGGGTGCACATGGTTTCCAGAATTGAGGGCTTAAGGCCCTTCATCCTCCAACCATATGAGTGTCGAGAAACAAACTTATACACTAAGGCAGTCATTCTGCCATGAAGATTTGTGCTAACCAAGGTTAATGTCTGGGTTCTCCATCTTTGCATTGTGGTTGTGCCAGCTTGGCGCAATCTGCCTCACTCTTCAAGGCCCTGGTTGTCCATCTGTAGGCCTTGGCCAAGATTGCTTTAAGGCATCAGGGTCTCTTTAAAGAGGTGGCACAAGGCGGGGTGTGGTGACTCATGCCTGTAATCCCAGCACTTTGGGAGGATGAGGTGGGCAGATCACCTGAGGTGGAGAGTTCAAGACCAGCCTGACCAACATGGAGAAACCCCGTCTCTATTAATAATACAAAAATTAGCTGGGCATGGTGGTGCATGCCTGTAATTCCAGCTACTTGGGAGGCTGAGGCAGGAGAATCGCTTGAACTCAGGAGGCGGAGTTTGCAGTGAGCTGAGATCATGCCATTGCACTCCAGCCTGGGGAACAAGAGCGCAACTCTGTCTCAAAAAAAAAAGAGGTGACACACTTTGGGAAGCCAAGGCTGGCAGATCACCTGAGGTCAGGAGTTTGAGACCCACCTGGCCAAAATGGTGAAACCCTGTCTCTACTAAAAATACAAAAATTAGCCGTGTGTGGTGGTGTGCGCCTGTAATCCGAGCTACTCAGGAGGCTGAAGCAGAAGAATTGCTTGGCCCCAGGAGGCAGAGATTTCCGTGAGCTGAGATCGCACCACTGCATTCCAGCCTGGGCAACAGAGCGAGACTCTGTCTCAAACAAACAAACAAACAGATGACATTTGAGCCAAGACTGGAGGATAACAGGGAGCCAGACCTCAGCATTCCAGGAAAAGGAACAGCTAGCACAAAAGTCCTGCAGCATGAAAGAGCTTGGTGTGTTAGAGAACAAAAGAACAGGATAGTGAGCTGGGAGTGAGAGGAGGTACCAGATAAATTGTAGATGTTGACTAGGGCTGCATCACAGTGTCTTCTAAACTATAGTAGGAATTTGGATCTCCTTCCAAGTACAATGAAAAGCTACTATTTTATCCTGGGGTTCATGAACTTGTGTAGGAGAAACATTACAATCGTATAAAAATGTAAACTTTTCATAGCTTGAATCACAAATGTCAGCAACAAGCCATGATAGGATAAGCAGTATCTGCACCTTTATTACCAACAGAAATTAAAGATACATCCATTTATTACTGTTATCACAGTTATCTCTAAATATCATTTATCATCTTATGCCTAATTAGAAATTATGGTAGTTATTAGACCTTACAATAGATCTTGTTATTTAATGCTTTAATACAGGGGTCAGCAACTATAGCCTGTGGACCACGTCCAAGCTGCCACCTGTTTTTGTACATAAAACTTACTGGAACACAGCCATACCCATTTATTTACATTTAACAGTTGTAACAGAGATGTTCTAGCCTGCAATGCTTAAAATGCTTACTGTCTGGCTGGAAAAAGGTTGCTGATACATGCATTGATAAAGCAGTATATATATTACTATGATACAATTTTTTTTTTTTTTTTTTTTTTTTTTTTTTTTTTTTTTTTTTTTTTTTTTTTAGAAGGAGTCTCACTCTGTCGCTCACACTGGAGTGCAGTGGTGTGATCTTGGCTTACTGCAACCTCCGCCTCCCGAGTTCAAGCCATCCTTCTGTCTCAGCCTCTCAAATAGCTGGGACTATAGGCACATGCCACCACGCCTGGCTAATTTTTGTATTTTTAGTACAGACGGGATTTCACCATATTGGCCAGGCTGCTGTCAAACTCCTGACCTCGTGATCCACCCGCCTCCACCTCCCAAAGTGCTGGGATTACAGGCATGAGCCACCGCGCCCGGCCTATGATACAATTTTAAAAATATTTGGATAACTGTTTGGTTTCTTTGCAAGCTTATTTATTTTATTTTATGCATTTAAAAACGTTATTCTGAAAAGAAGATCCATAGGCTTCACCAGAGTTCTCTAAGACATCCAAGACTAGGAAAAAAAGAGAAAGAAAAAGAATTCCTGTATTTCACTGTCTTAGGCTGGGGATCCAAATGGGTGGACTTGTATTTATTTCCTCTGCCTGAGATTCTCTCCCTTCTCTCCCTCCCCCTTTGGCAGATTTTCCATTTCTTTTGGAGTGTGGTACCAAAGCTGTCTCCTTTTTATGAATAACATATTGGATCCTACACATTTACTGAATGAGCCAAGCGAGGCTTTATTAGCACTGTTCAAAGCAATGCCCATAATAACACTGTGTAGTATGGATCTGACTGTCTTCATGTAGCACTGCGGAAAAGGAGGCCCCAAGACGTTGTCTTGCTCGTCATTCATTCACCCTGTATTCACTGAGCACCTATTGTGTGCCAGGGGCTGTGCCAAATTCCCAGGTGACAGAGCTGTTACTGGTGAAGCCAAGTTTTGGATCGGGCCCATCTGACACTAGTGTCTGGGTGGCTCATGCCACAGCAGGTTATGTTCAGGATGTCACGTGAGACCCTGATGCCTCAAGCTTGGCCACTCCTCCATCCCTAGTGTTTCCAACCACATTGTTCCTTGGCTGTGAGCTGTGAAGGGTTTTATCTCATCCTCTCTCCACAGACCACTATTTGTGTTGTTTTGCCTAGAACAGGCCATGGAGTCAGTATTTTCCCAGCTGTAGTAGCATCTTCGGTGATCCCTGTTCATGCCACTGGAATGGCCCTTTAGAAATGTATTATTTATTTATTTATTTATTTATTTTTTTGCAAGCACGAGTTTCTTAAGTGCAGCTCTTTTTTCTTGTCTCTGTAGCACTTTGTGGCTTTCTGAGACCACAGGCTCTAACTTGCCCATTGCAACCCATGTTTAAGCATTTGCACATGGCATTTGATTGAGGGGTAAGTTAAAACTGCTGGCAGTGGAAAGGGCTGGCAGTCAGGTCTCTTATCTCAAGTGGGTGGAAAAATAAGACTGTTCAACGTGGTTCGCTCAACTCATACAGGTCCCTTCTGTCCAAAACCAGGGAGATTGCTTCTCCCTTGGAAACACGGGCACTCCTCATTGGCTGGGTCGGGCTAATACCCACACTATTAGGCATTTTCGCTGCTTTTTTCCCCTTCTTTTCCATGTTGCAAGTGATGTTAATGTACATGGGATTATCCAACTGGTCACCAGTACTTTCTCAGTGCATGAACACAGATTATATTCTATATGTTTGGTGCAATTTTACTATTTTGCATCCTGCTTTTGTCACCACAATACAGTGTCCCAGGGTCCCATATTACTGAACATTCTTTCATAGCAGCACTTCGATGGCTACATGGTATATCTTTGGCCTGCCTTACCATAATTTACTTCAGGTTTTCTTTGTGTTAGGGGACATTTGCAAGACTTTGGATTTCAGCCAGCATCTAATCAGGATACAGAAACCATACTGTTATTTAAACAGGGGATATTCCAGTGTAAATCATTGACAGCTAGTAGAAGCTGGTTAGTTGTGAGTAAAAGAGAATTCCTATGGGTCCAGAAGCAGCAGTTGCAGAAAAGAAGCTATGGCCTCCAGTTTGAGGAAGAGTGGGTAACTGAGGAACTAAAGACCAAGAGCAGGCATTGCTCATCCCCCAGGGTTCTTCAAAGAGGGCATGGCCACCACAGGGACGTCACGACCCATGGGTGGTACAGAGACTTGTCAGAGGAAAGCAGCTGGCCAGCTGGCTGTGCGGCACTATAGATGCGTCTCTGTTGTCAGAAGCTTGGGTAGGCAGAGCTGCTTTGAAGCAGTCCCTGGTAGGGAGAGCAGAGCCCGGGTGCAGGAGGCTTGAGGACTTGCCCATGAAATGGTAATGGTGGATCCCAAAGGGAATGTGCTTTCCCCAGGCAGAGTCACTCCAGTGCCCTCTATTGGTGAAGCGTCACATTGCCGCAGCTGGCAACCTGTCAGAAAGCAGGGCCAAGAATGGTTTTGAGTTGAGAGACAATAAATGAATAACTGGAATATTTGGCCTTGCTTTTAGCCTTTTTTTCTGTAAACAGTGTTGTAGCAAACGTCTTTCATAAAATGTTTATTGCATCTCTGATGTGTTGGTAGGATAAATTCATAGAATTTGAACATTTCAAAGGCCTTAGTCATATGTTACAAAATCATCCTGTTGACTCTACTGGGTGCTGTGTATGGGAGCAAAGACATACAGCCTTGTTTTAGAACTTGTTCCTCCTTTACCTTTCGAATGTTGGCTTTGTCTGCTGGGTTGTTAACTCTTAGGCTGAGAGATGCTCAGAGCTGGCGATGCCAAGGTTGGAGCCTGCAGTCTGATGTAATAAGGGCCAAGCTCTGCCATGGAGGGAGGGAGTAGTGTGTTGCTGAAGTCCTCCCTCATCTTGCTCAGTCTACTGAACGCATTCCCCTCCCATTTCATTAGCTGCTTCAACAAATTCATTTCCCTAAAACATCCCCTTCATCCTATCAGTAGTCTCTCTCAAAAGCTGTAAACGTTTCCTCTTTGTTTATGGCAGTGCAAATGAAAGAGAAGAGGAGAGAACTGACCAATGGCCCTGGGTCCCTTGCCTCCATTCTGTTGATGAGGGACTGAAGCAAAATGACATGCCCAAGGTCACGTGGGAAGTGAGCTGGTCAGGCCCAACCAGGGCTTCCTTCCTCCCAGTCCTCTGCTTCTTGCAGTTGCCAGACCACTGTGGCTCCATCACCCTAACTCCTCATTGTTCTCCCAGCACAGCACCTGTCCTGCAACAGGTATCACACTCCTCTAGTGCTCACACTATGCCCTTGCTGGGGCTGCCCCACTGTCTGAAATGCCAAGATGGCCCCCCTCAGCTGCTGTGCTCAAGGGGACTGCCTACACCTAACTTCAAGGCCAAGTCCAAGATTCACATCGACATAATTGTATTCCATTACTGTTTAACAGATTCGAGTCAGTAATTCTTATCCTACAGTATTAGAGATGTGGACATGAACTGGGTTCTACCCTGAGCTTTTAGTCCCAGCCTGGACACCAGGCAAAAGTAGGTATGTGCTGGCTTCTATCATGTGAAATTGACTAAGGAAGCAAGCAACTTCATGTCTTTCAACAGGGGTCTGCTTTTTTGTTTGTTTTTTGTTTGTTTTTTTAATCGTGGACATCTGGTAGTGCATGTTCCTTTAAAGCGAGTTTGTCATCTCCAGAAAAGCATGTTGTTCTTTCTATCTTCCACAAGTCCTTGGTTAAAACACTGAAGGGGACAGGCAGTCTCCTTCTGTCCTTTCCCTCAGGCTTGCCGTGTCCTGACAGATTCCCTTGGCTCCTGGGAGCTGTCTACCCACCTCTGTCTGCTCCTTCTGACCCAGATCTTATTACAGATATAGAGAGAGCAAACCATTTATTGCAGAACAGGCCCTTCACCTTCATGTTCTGTGTTTACAGACCACAAATAGGTAGTTAATAGATATCTCTTAATACTTGTCTTGTTCTTTCTTTTTTCGGCTTTGGGAATTGGGTACAGTATATCTGGGTCCTGTGGAAAGCGAAATGATTGGAGAAAAAGACAACAGCTGAAAATGGAATTCTCACTTAGGAGCATGAAAAAAGAGTAGAAAAGAAGTCAAACCACAAATTCTTCAAATTAATGGGTGGGAACGAAGTGCTACCACTCTAATGGGGTGGCGGGGTTGCCGTTTCTGATGGTGAGCAGCCCCTGGAAGGCTGGAGCCTCTGTTATGTGGAATGGGCATTTACAACAGCTGACCACTTTTTCTTCCTTATCCTTCTTCCTCATCCCCAACTCTTTGCCTTCCCCCCGCCTTTTTTTTTGGCGGGGGTTGGGTGGTGTCTGGATTTTATTTTAGGGTATTTCTAACATGCCTCCTTAACGTTCTAACATGCCTCCTTAACGGTCAGATCCGTAGTCCTGTCTGGAGACATTGCTCTGTAACTTAGCAACCAGCATATCATATATTGCCCTCAGTTGTTTCATTAGCCTGAAGATGTGAACATCAAAAAAATGGACACACAGTGGACAAAAGCGATCAGGCATGCATGCAAAAACAGTCTCTGTGATGATTAAGAAATAGACCTGAACAACTGCATTATTTTACAGTAACATATCCAAAGTAAGGGCCTCCTCACATCTGGAGAAAGAGACAGACACAGACAAGGATGGAGAGGGAGTGAGAAGAGATGGAGCCAGGGAAGATGTTGGAGCTTCCTGCCCTCCACAGGGCCTGAATGCAGGGGATCGGAAGCCTTCCTCCCTGTGGACCTCCTGTTGTCCTTGCTAAAAGACAGGAAGGAGAATAGAATTGGGATTTTTGAGTAGGCAAAATTCTTAATTTATCTGACTCAGTAGAAAGTTGGCATACTGAGAAAAACAGATTTCAGAGGGAAACATATGACAACAATGACATTTTTCTGTGCCATCTTATTACTCAATCTGCATGGAGGCTGAGTCGATGAACTAGTAAAGACACAAAGACATCCTATCGAGATGTCTGTGAATGGCAGGGGCTGGTACAGTCTGGAACTGCTGGGTATTGGTAAATATGACAGCAGGGCTTTGGCTGGCTTTCACTGGGCCATTTGTCATTCTCCTCATACATTGTGTTCAGTCAGGACATTTCCCTGCAGAAATGTTCTTTCTGCTGGTTTTCTCATTTTTGAGAAGCTGGCATGAGTTTTGTTTGCTTCAAACTTTATTATTTATTACCTCAAAATTCAGAATATTTATTCCAAATGTCATGTGTAGTCTTAACAAAAGTTTAGACTGTGGTGATTCTAAACTTCATTTTGTATCAGAGTTACTTGGGATCATAGTGAAAATGCAGCAAACCAGGTCCCTGATTCATGGGCTGTGGAGGGGAATCCCCAGAAATCTGCATCCTAATACTCACCCATGGTGATTCTAAAACAGATGGTCTGAAGATCATAGGAGAAATGAAAGATTAAAGACTCATTTTCCAGAGAGGGCATGTGGCAATTTCTTGGCACTGTGAGTTGATAGATACATTCTTTGCTTTCATGGAATCCCTTTCCCTGTTTGTGGGGAGTATTGCCGCATTGTTTTTTTCTTCTTTACACACTTTATTTATTTCCCATAAGTTATTGGGGTACAGGTGGTATTTGGTTACATAAGTTCTTTAGTGGTGATTTGTGAGATTTCGGTACACTTATCACCCGAGCAGTATACACTGCACCATATTTGTAATCTTTTATCCCTTGCCCCCCCTCCTGCTCTTCCCCCCAAGTCCCCACAGTCCATTGTATCATTCTTATGCCTTTGTGTCCTCATAGCTTTGCTCCCATATATCAGTGAGGACATGTGACATTTGGTTTTCCATTCCTAATTTACTTCACTTAGAATAATAGTCTCCAGTCTCATCTAGGTTGCTGAAAATGCTGTTAACTCACTCCTTTTTATGGCTGCATAGTATTCCATCTCATATATAGATGTGTATGTGTGTGTGTATATGTGTGTGTGTATATATGTGTGTATATATGTATGTATATATATGTGTGTGTGTATATATGTGTGTGTATGCATGTATATACACCACAGTTTCTTTATCTACTCATTGATTGATGGGCATTTGGGTTGGTTCCACGATTTTGCTATTGTGAATTGTGCTGCTATAAACGTGCGTGTGCAAGTATCTGTTTTTGAATAATGGCTTGTTTTCCTCAGGGTAGATACCCAGTAGTGGGATTGCTGGATCAAATGGTAGTTCTACTTCTAGTTCTTTAAGGAATCTCCACACTGTTTTCCACAGTGGTTATACTAGTTTACATTCCCACCAGAAATGTAGAAGTGTTCCCTGTTTACCACATCCATGCCAATGTCTACTATTTTTTTTATTTTTTTGATTATGGCCATTCTTACAGGAGTAAGGTGGTATAGCATTGTGGTTTTGATTTGCATTTCCCTGATCATTAGGGATGTTGAACATTTTTTTATATGTTTCTTGGCCATTTGTATATCCTTTTTTGAGAATTGTCTGTTCATGTCCTTAGCTCACTTTTTGATGGGATTTTTTTTTTTTTTTCTTACTGATCTGTTTGAGTTCCTTGTAGATTTTGGATATCAGTCCTTTTTCAAATGTATAGATTGTGAAGATTTTCTCCCACTCTATGGGTTGTCTATTTACTCTGCTGACTGTTCCTTTTGCCATGCAAAAAGCTCTTTAGTTTATGTCCCAGGTATTTATCTTTGTTTTAATTGCATTTGCTTTTGGCTTCTTGGTCATGAAATCCTTGTCTAAGCCAATGTCTAAAAGGGTTCTTCCAATGTTATCTTCTAGAATTTTTATAGTTTCAGGTCTTATGTTTAAGTCCTTAATTCATCTTGAGTTGATTTTTGTAAAAGGTGAGAGATGAGGATCCAGTTTCATTCTCCTATATATGGCTTGCCAATTATTCCAGCATCATTTGTTGAAAAGGGTGTCCTTTCCCCACTTTATGTTTTTGTTTGCTTTGTTGAAGATCAGTTGGTTATAAGCATTTTGGTTTATTTCTGTGTTCTCTATTCTGTTCCATTGGTCTATGTGCCTATTTTTATACCACTACCATGCTGTTTTGGTGACTATGGCCTTATAGTGTAGTTTGAAATCAGGTAGTGTGATGTCTCCAGGATTATGGCTGCCTCTGTTGAGTCATGCAGGTTGTCAGGGAAGTGGGGGAAGGCCGGCAGTGACAGGCTTCACCCAGCTCCCACGCTAACTGAAGGGCCAGTCTCACTCCCACCATACAAAGTTCGGCTACAGATTTCCTTCTCTCTGTGGAGTTATACCTGCTGCTCCAGTGTCTACCCTCCCATTGGATCCCTGTGGTGCCAGGCCGTAATGGCCTGCTAGGCGACGCAGGGAGCTCCCAGGACCTTTCTGCTGCTTCCTCTACTTTGTATTTCTCTCTGCTCTCTAAATTGGCTCAGCTCCAGGTAAGGTTGGAAACTTCTCCTGCAAACAGACCTTCAGCTTCTCTAGTGGGAGTGTTTTCGGAGAGGAGGGTCTCCCTTTCCTACTTCCACAGTTGGGGCACTCACAGTATTTGGGGTGTCTCCTGGGTATTGCGGGAGCCAGTCTGTTTCCTTCAGAGGGTCTGTGGGTCCTCTCGGGATTACTGGTTTGTCCTTGCAATCTATCTGGAGCTAAAATCCACAATGCGAACTTCGGCACGCTGCACTATCTGGAGCTGCAATCTAGTCCTGCCTCCCGTCCGCCATGATGATCCCCTTCCCATTTGCCACTTTAAAGCCTTAGAGCCAAGTCTCTCCATTCAGTTGCAATGCCCCAGTGAGGTACTTTTTTTTTTTTTCTTGAGACAGAGTTTCGCTCTTGCTGCCCAGGCTGGAGTGCAGTGGCGCGATCTCGCTCACTGCAACCTCTACCTTCCAATTTCAAGCGATTCTCCTGCTCAGCCTCCTGAGTAGCTGGGATTACAGGCACCCGTCACCACGCCCGGCTAATTTTTTTGTATTTTCATTAGAGACCGGGTTTCACCATGTTGCCCAGGCTGCTTTCGAACTCCTGACCTCGTGACCCACCCACCTCAGCCTCCCAAAGTGCTGGGATTGCAGGCTTGAGCCACAGCGCCTGGCCCTCCACACACTTTCATATGCCATTTGATGCGGTTTCTTTGGCCTGAGAAAAGTGACCTTGCCTCAGATGAATGTTGCTTGGATTGACCCTGTCAAAAGATGGCTCCCAAGTGTCACCCATACCACTTGTTGATAAGACAGAGATGACCTTGTTGCTCACCTTGTTGAGGGAGAACATCAGCATGCAACACTTTGTCAGTATCTCAGGCAGAGGTGAATTCGTCAGGACTGCACTAGAGATGCAGCACCAGTAGGAGATGTATTTGAACTGATTGCAAGGAATTACCTCGTGGGATTATGGGAGCTGGTTAGGAAAACGCGAAATCCACAGGGAAGGCTGGAATTCTGAGACACAGACTAAATCTGCTATCTACTGTCCACAGATAGAATTTGTTCCTTCAAGGAACCCTCAGCTCTATTTTATTGTTAGTGTTTTGTTTTTTGTTTTGTTTTGTCTTGTTTTGAAGAGACAGGGTCTTGCTCTGTTGCCTACGTTGGAGTGCAGTAGTGGGATCATAGATCACTGCAGCCTTGACCTTCTGGGCTCAAGCAATCATCCCACCTCAGCCTCCCAATTAGCTGGGACCACAGGCATGAGCCACTATGCCCGGCTAAACAACTCTGTTTTTAAGGCCTTTCAATTTATTGAAGCAGGCCCATTGAGATTATCTAGGATAATCTCTCTTACTTAAAGTCAAATGATTATAGACTTTCATCACATCTACAAAATACCTTACAGCAACATGTAGATTAGTATTCACATAACTGGGAACTGTATTCTAGTCAAGTTGACACATCAAAAAGGCCACCCAGTACCACACCACCCCCAGCTGTACCAAAAAAAAAAAAAAAAAAAAAAAAAAAAAAAAAAAAAAAAAAAAAAAGGCTATCACAGAAAGTAAAGTCAGAATTTATTGAGAATTGGAAGTTTGGTTTAGTTGGGTCTTTCAAAGCATGTATGGGTCATGATACAACAGTTCGGATTGGTGGAAACTGCAGGTTTCGAGGCAAGGGATTCAAAGAACCTTAGAGGATAAACAGTTGATGTTTTTCATTTGAGTTTCTGGGTCTTTCAGAAAGTTCTGTAATGAGCAGTCATGCCATCTGCCTAAGCAGGAGACTTCTGGAAGAATAAAGTTATGCCAGTGAAGACAGAGGAAGCATACAAAGTGCTGTTACTGCAGACATTGGAAGGTGTGCATTCTTAGTGACCAGCTGAGTATGGGGGTGAGGTAGACGGTTTCTGTTCTCAGTCCAGAGGCTCTGGATTCCTTTCTCATGAAGCGGCCACATGACCCTTGTTCCCAAAGCCTGAGCTTTGCAATTCTCCTTCTCAGGAGAATATTTGTGGACAGATACGACTGCCATATTGCCCAGCTGGCTCCTTGAGAGAGATGACACGTTTGCTAACAGCAAATCAGAGCTGGAGCGCCACCCCTTTCTTACCCCTGCTCCTCCCTCTTCTTAAATGGTAGAAGATCAGTCTGCCTTTCAAGTGTCCCGTCTTCCTTTTCTTCTTCCTGCATCTCCAGCTCTAAGCGACCACACAGGACTTTTTTCTGTTCCATGAGGAGGTCTTGTCCTTTCGTGCCTCAGAGCTTTGAGATGTGCTGTTTCCACCTCTTTCCTGGGAAATCCTGCCTATGTGCAGAGGGCCATCTTGAATGTCATCTCCTCTAAAAACCTTTGCTGCACACCCTGTTCTTCCCCTCTCCTCGCATCACACCTATGTGCTGATGCAGCGCTGGTCACCCCCAGGTCTCTGCCATGGTACAGATACAGTTATTACATGTCAGTTTCTCTCACTGACCAATTCCCAGCAGACAGGAATTAGTCCTATTTAACTTTGTATCTGCCTTGGTGCCTCATCTGTGCCTGGCATAGAGTAATTTAGCCATTTATTCAACAGATAGTGTTTGAGTGCCAGCATGTGCCGGGTCATAGGTGTCCACTATTCTGGATGGGAGTCATATACACATACTAAACTATCTGCTCTCTTGGAGGTGACATCTTAGGGGTGAGGGAGACAGCCAATGAACAAAAAAAGATGAACAAGTAAAAGCACATAGACAGCACTTATTGATGCTTAGAGGGCTGCTCCCTCTGAAACAGACTGAGGGTTGAATAGGATAAAAAAAAGTGGGTGAGAGATTCCCTGCCTCCAATACGAAGCATGCCTGTGAGACAGAATTCCTCCTTAGACATGTTGGTCAACTTACAGAAGAGGTATGCATTTGCTAATATTTGTTATCCTGCTGGGTAGATGTTTCTGTCCTTGGTGTAATATAGATTGTATTATTATTTTTATTTATTATTTACGTATAGGGTCTAGCTAAAAACAAATAAGAATATAGCAATGTGCTTTTTACGTATTATTTTTGTGCTTAATAATAAACAGTGAACTCTCTCCCTTTCTCTCTCTGTCTCTCTCATTTCTTTCTAGCATTTGCAATGTGCCAGGCACCGTTTTAAGGACTTTAAATGGGTTATCGCACTTGGTCCTCAGAATAACCTTAGGAAATAGGCAATATCCTCGTTTTCCATATGAGAAAGCCGGGGACATGAGAAAGCTGGGAGCATAAGGACAGCCATGCCACTTGCACCAGGTTTTCCCGCTTGGAAGTGAATTGTGTGTCCAGTCTGGGTGGCCCCATCACTTTTAAGCTGTGGACTATGCCTCCTGTGTGGGATTTATGAAATCAGAACAATGACAAGCCTCTTCCTTTGTTAATGAAGTTTACATCTTAAGTTAGGCCTTTCTTACAAAGCCAAAGGTGTCATCAGCACATGGTGAAAAAGCTGTAATCCAGTTGACTTTCTGGATAGAATATGCAGTGGTCTACCATTGCCTTTGTTTCTGAGTTTGCTCTGCCTTTCTGCCAGGACCTTAAATTTTTAATGCATATTTTATTAGTTCTTCTACATATCTCCTTTTCATTTGAAGTACAAGACACTGATTTAAAAGCATGGGGGAAGGAAAGGAGAGAAGATAAATGTAATTGTTGACTGAGAAGGCACAGGCAGAAGGTGCTGCTGTCTCTGGGACAGCAGGAATTGCTCCCATTCTTCAGCCAGTTCGAGTCTAGATGCAGTGCCTATGTCCGTTTCCTCTTGTTCTTATTCACCTCTAACAGTGCATTGTTCTTCCCACTTTTGGGAAGAGAACTTAGGTCTGAGGAATTAAGTAGCTTGTACTGAGTCCACTCAGCTGGTGGGAAGCAGAGCAGGAATTGAGCCCAGCTTTATCAGAGGATTTAATCATGCTTTGCTTTGAAACAAACAATCATCAAGACCCTTTCTGGAAAGCAGTCTTGCTTGGGTTCCAAAAAGGAAGCAGTGAACCTTGAAGGAGTGCCTGAGGGAGCCTAGAGGCCAATGAGGAACTTCTCCCAGCCCTCCTCCCACCCAGCACCCAGTATGTCGCCTTGGGTGTGGTGGGGAAGCCCTGGGACTCTGGGGAGCATTCCTTAGCACTTAGGAATCCAGTCTTGATTATTTGCTGTCATGTATGTTGAGCGACTGATGAACTCTCCCCTCTGAGGGTAAATGCAAGGTCTGGGTCTTGCCTTTGTCAGGCACACAGAGCACAGCCTTTGTTGCCAGATTACCTGGGTTTGAGTCCTCTCATCCCCTCCATGATGTTGGGCAAATAACTCATCCTCTCAGCAGCTTTGCTTTCTTATCTTTAACGTGGGCATAGAGGTGTAATGTTGGTTACATAAGCATGAGAAACAAAAACTCCCAGCCCAGTTCCTTTCAATAAATGTTAGTTTATTGCTTTTGTTAGGAATGCCTCATCACAACTCCAAACTTCCATGATTATTAGAAAGATTATTTCTGGGCCAGGTGTGGTGGCTTCCGTCTATAATCCCAACACTTTGGGAGGCCGAGGTGGGCGGATCACAAGGTCAGGAGTTCGAGATCAGCTTGCCCAATATGGTGAAACCTCGTCTCTACTGAAAATACAAAAATTAGCCGGGCATGGTGGTGGGCACCTATAGTCACAGCTACTCGAGAGGCTGAGGCAGGAGAGTCGCTTGAACATGGGAGGCGGAGGTTACAGTGAGCCGAGATTGTGCCACTACACTCTAGCCTGGGTGACAGAGCAAGACTCCTTCTGGGGAAAAAAAAAAAAAAAAAAAGATTGTTTCTAAACCCTCCTGACATTTTTATACCCCTAGAGCCTTCTTCCCTTCCTGTTTGGAAAATTTGGTAAGAATAAATTAGACCTCTTTCCTCTTAGGAAGAGAACTGCCTTAAGCCTTATATGAACAGGTGTGCCTGACCCAAGGGTTCAATCAGCACGTCTGCTGGCTCACTCTGAGACTTGTTCTTCATAGTCACTAATACAAAGGATTTTTCATTCTCCATCTTATTTTCTCAAGTTGTTTAGAGCTTGAGCAAAGAAAGGGTGTGTTATGTATTCGGCTTCCTTAGAACTCTGTTGTTAGTATTTGCCATCTTCCTTTTCATTTCTCACAGAGTCAGAATTTTAGAGTTGAAAAGAGATTTTAAAAATGACTTGAATTCATTTCCCCATCTCCTATCTCAGCCTGCCTGCCAAGAGACATTCAGTACCATGCTTACCTGCTTCCGGTAATGACGAGCTGGCTCTCTCCAGAGGTGACCCAGTGCATCAGGGGATGCTCTACACTGGGCTAAATTGCACATGTAGGGCCCAGATCTGGTGGTATTGGGTTTTCGGGCCTGCCTGCACTTGGTGTGAAATGTTCAGATCTGCTTTTCTTTTGGAGGGAATTCTGGCCTGAAGGCTGCCCCCTTCTGGGTGGTTCTTTTAGAAAATTCATTGTCCAAAAAGTCATCAGAATTGGCTGAGGAAGCAAGCAATTTTATGTGTCTTTGGCATCTCATCAAGAAATTTCCTACCACCTCAGTGTGTCTACTGAGTCCTGAGCAAACTCCAGCTTGTGGCTTGATCTTATATTATGCAAGGTAGTGATCCTGAAGGCAGATTTATTAACCCCCAACTTCAGCATACCAGGTAGGGCATGCAACCATGGTGAGTCCTGGAAGGCCTCCTCCTGGAAATTATGTGTGGTATATACTCTACTGGAAGAAAATAAAACCACCAATGAAATTCTATCTTCAATGTCAAAGATGCTGTATTAATCTGTTCTTACACTGCTATAAACAACTACCCGAGACTAGGTAATTTATAAAGAAAAGAGGGTTTAATTGACTCACAGTTCTGCATGGCTGGGGAGGCCTCAAAAAACTTACAAATATGGTAGAAAGGTAAGCAGGCACGTCTTACATGGCAGCGAGTGAGTGAGTGTGTGAAAGAAGCAAAGGGGAAAGAGCCCCTTATAAAACCATCAGATCTCGTGAGAACTCACTCACTCTCATGAGAACGGCATGAGGGAAACTGCCCCTGTGATCCGATTGCCTTCGCCCAGGTCCCTCTCTCAACACATGGGGATTATGATTGAAGATGAGACTTTGGTGGGGACACAAAGCCAAACCACATCAGATGCTAAGTGGTAGCTTCATAACACTCACTTCAAATATACTTGCCACATGGAGGCAGGCTGATTGGAGAGCTGCTTATTTATGCTATTTATTCTTAACTTCAAGGCAACATGCAAAAGGAACCAGCAAATGTTAAGAAACGAAGCTCTTTAATAACCCTTTTAAAGAAACAGCTTTACTGAGACAGATGTCACAGTGATCCACCTTTTAAAGGGGGTGTTTAGTGCATTCACAGTGTTGTGCAGCCATCACCAATCTAGTTCCAAAACATTTGCATCACCCCAGAAGAAAATACTGAACCCACCAAGCAGTCATTCCCATTGCTTCCCTCCCCCAGCCTTAGGCAACCATTTATCCTAATGCCTGATTCTATTGATTGGCCCATCCTGGACATTTCATGCAAACGCAGTCATGTAACATGAAGCCTTTGTGTCTGGCATCTTTCACTTAGTGTAATGTTTTCAAGGTTTATCCATGTTGTAGCATGTATTGGTACTTTATTCCTTTTATTAATTTTAAGACAAAGTTTCACTCTTGTTTTCTAGGCTGGAGTGTAGTGGTGCGATCTCAGCTCACTGCAACCTCTGTCTCCTGGGTTCAAGCAATTCTCCTGTCTCAGCCTCCTGAGTAGCTGGGATTACAGGCACCCGCCACCATGCCTGGCTAATTTTTTTTTGTTTGTTTGTATTTTTAGTAGAGACGGGGTTTCATCGTGTTGGTCAAGCTGGTCTTGAACTCCTGACCTCAGGTGATCCGCCTGCCTTGGCCTTCCAAAGTGCTGGGATTACAGGTGTGAGCCACCACGCCTTTCATTCCTTTTTTATGACTTATTAATTTTCTGCGGAATGGAAAGAACACATTTTGCTTATCCATTTATCAAGTAGTGGACTTATGTATTGTTTCTACTTTTTGGCTATTACAGATAATGTTTCTGTAAACATTAGTGCACAAATTCTTGTGTGGACACATGCTTTCAGTTCTATTGGGTAAATATGTAAGAGTGTAATTGTAGGAGTCAGGAATTGTAGAAATGTAGGAGTCAGGTCATATGACCTTAATAACCTTTTAAAATTACTTTTTTTGTTTGCTATACTTGGGACTCATATTCCTTTTCTTTGGGTTTATATTCACTTCCTTGGTACTGAATATTTTCAGATAGAAAGTTAACAGCCTTTCTAGAAATAATTAAAAATTATTCAAGTGAGAATAAACTGAATGCCTGTTTTATCTGCTAGATTATATTTGCCTTTGTTCTCTTCTTTACCAAGCTTCTACTTGAAGATTTACAAAGATTTTTTATTTCTTTTCCAGAACCGCAATGAGATAAAAAATGGCACTATCCTTCGATTAACCAAATCTCCAGTAAGTTGATCTCAGCTTCTAACTTCCCAGTAAATTCTTTGCTCTGCGTTTCTGCTATATGTGAGATATTAATTTTTGAGGATGACTTTAGTGCAAAGCAAAAGGCTTCCAGAATGTCCTGACATGCAGATTCTGGATTAGCAGGAATGCTCCTCCATAGATTTCCCACTGCAGAGGAGGAAGACCTTACTCCAAGCGAAGGGCAAGCTTGTCTGACCTGTGGCCCAGGATAGCTTTGAATTCACAAATTCGTAAACTGTCTTAAAACATCATGAGTTTTTTTGTATTTTATTTAGTTATTCAACTATCGTTAGTGTATTTTATGTGTGGCCCAAGACATTCTTCTTCTTATTGTGGACCAAGGAAGCCAAAAGATTGGACACCTCTGCTTTAAGGTTTGAGTTTGGAGGTCGTCTTGACAACTTCTGTGTTACAACTGGGATCACTCACCTGTACCAACTGGTTTTACCCACCTGCTCACACATCCACCTAATGCCATCTGAGCAAATTCAGACAACAAACAAACAAAACCAAAGTCGGTTATTTCCCTTTAAAGTCAGTGTGCGTGTGTGTGTTTGTGTGAAAGAGAGAGTTTAAGTACTTTGTAGCTTTAATGGGTTATTACAACAATTCATAAAAATAATTTACAAATGTTGGCCACTTCACTGTTCCATTGACAGCTGATTCTACATAAAGAACTTTAGAGTCTTCTGAATTAAAGCTGCTAAACAAGATGCTACAGTATATTTAGACTATTGTAGTCGCTGATGTCTCTTTTCTTGATCTTTCCTACTTGCTTGGCGATACTTTAGGTAGTAACATTAGTGTATTTAACTATGTTATTTTACAGTGCATTTCATTGCTTTCTTAAAAAAATAATCTGCCCCAAATACACCACGTGTTACTATTTTCACTCTGCATATGTGATGAAAACTGTATCTAACTATCATTTTCAGTTTCCACTGAAGCCATGTGGTAGGCTAAAAATAAATTTAAAAATTGGGAAAAGCATCTGGCTAAAATTAAGCTGCGGGTACTATAACTACCATAAATTCTTATTGTTGAAAATTACGTTAGAGTGGCTTAGAAACTCCTAAACATTTTACCCAATAACATCCTGAACCTAAAAACAGTGATGAGCTCAGTGGAGTGAGTTGCTACAGTTCGCAGAACTGTCTTTGATGCCTGCTTTGCTACTTAATGGAAATTATAATCTTTACTCATTTTTCAGTGGCTACATGATGAGCTGAGGCATTTTTGTCTGACTTTGCATTGGTCTTCTTACTCAAGTCAGCATGAATGAATGTTAATTTGACCTTTAGACCATTGTTTTGTTTGGTTTTTGTAGTTTCTATTTATCCTGCTAAATGTAATCATCTGCTTGCTGGACAGAAAAAGTAGACCTTGCCTTTTATTTCCTTTTAGAGTCTAAAAGACAGGTTTTTAATCAAAGCCTTCTCTAAGGCAAAGAAGGAGTTAGTTTCATTTTTTTATTGCTATGGATTCATGAACAAAATTTCCACAATCTAAGTCACTCCTTGAAAGAAGGCTGGATATGAGAGAGGGTGAAGTTTTTCAGCATCCCAAAGGAAACTTAGGATGACTTGTCATCAGGGAGAATGGAATTTGTGTTCTTGAGAGAATGATCCTCACATTCCCAGCTCAGTGAATGGAAAGATGTGAAAGCCCGTGTAAGAGGCACTATTAAAGATGGGAGCCCACCTACAAGAGACTGGCTTACGGTTTCCAAAAAGCAGTGGTTCCCAAACTTGGATCAGCTGTGAAACTTTGAAAATGCTGATATCTGGTGCCTTAATAGAGAGGGTGGATTATAGTATTTGGGAATTGGCCCCAGGAATCTGCATTTTTAAGCAACCACGTTGTGTTGTGGCTGTGGCCACAGGGTCTAGAATTGGGAAGTTACTCTATAAGCAAGACATTTTCGACCTGTGAACTTTAAATAGGTTGTTTTTTATAATTTTGCATTTAGCTGAAAAATACAGGTTGCATGTACTCGTTCATTTTTATATACACAATAAAAATATGTTTAAAGAAAAAAACACCTATGAAGCTACCATAAAGAAGCCAGCAGATGGTGTATACTAGCTTTTGAAGTTCCTTCTGCCTCAGCTGAACTCTCCCTGAAGCCAGATAAGGACATCTCAGCACCCACATGGATATACATACACGCGCGCACAACACACACACACACACACACACACACACACACACACACACACACACACACACACTCCTGTTTTTATGTAATGTGTAGCTATGCTGAGTTTTACCTCCACTCTGTCAAAGGTGGTCTTTTTGTTGATTGATGAATTTGTTTTCTGTTTCCATTTATCACAGAACAGTCCCTCTAGATTGTTCCTAGAGAATTAGGTCATTGATACTAGAGGATCTAAACAAACAACCTGCACTGTTTAATTTGTAATAGGCCTTGTACATGGCTGCTGCTTCTCCACTGCATGGTACATCTTTAGACAGTCTCTCTAGTGGCCGTGTTAAACAAGTGTATCTTTCTAGTGTGGTATGTTTATCCATCTCCTGTTACCATAAAAATATAAGCTGGGTGCGGTGGCACACACCTGTAATCCCAGTACTTTAGGAGGCCAAGGCGGGTGGATCACGAGGTCAAGAGTTCAAGACCAGCCTGGCCAAGATGGCGAAACCCCGTCACTACTAAAAATACAAAAATTAGCCAGGCATGGTGGTGGGTGCCTGTAATCCCAGCTACTCAGATGGCTGAGGCAGAGAATTGCTTGAACCCGGGAGGCGAGGGTTACAGTGAGCTGAGATCATGCCACTGCACTCCAGCCTGGGCGACAGAGTTTTATATATATATATATATATAGAGAGAGAGAGAGAGAGAGAGAGAGCGCAAGAGAGAGAGACAGCGAGTGTGTGTGCGCGCCAGGAACACACCCAGAGAATGTGTGCAAATGTCTGTGACGTTTGGAGCAGTCAGGGTTTGGGGAACTTCTGAGTGCAGAGCTGAATAGTGTGTCCTACCTGCCATGATCATAATAGCTGTGGGCATGGAGTCTGAGGTCCTCTGTTGCATGCAGCATATTTTAAAATCAGCTTTGGCTATTGTTCGTAGCAGAAGAAGCTTGGCTTGCCAGACCATTGTTGTTACTCTTCTGAAATTTTTGTTTTAAGGGGTGCTTACGGTGACTATATTTGTAGTCTTGAAGTGGAGAGAAACTTCTAAATAGAATACAAAACACAGAAGCCATAAAGAAAAAGATCAGTAAATTTGACTACCAAAAACTTAAAACAACCCCACAAAAACTTTGTGTTTGGAAAGAATTCCAGAAGCATGTATGTATGTATCTGACTATCTATCTATCTATCTATCTATCTATCTATCTATCTATCTATCTATCTAGGAGGAACTTCAGCCTCTCTTACAGATGAAAATCTACAGTCCTAGATAATCAAAGTGTGAGGAAAAGATGCTGTGGGGTCAGGATTTTGAAAATTTGAAGTAGAGTCTATTTGTGTGCCCTCTTTGGAGGGCAATTTAGTTGTATTCACCCAAGTTTAAAATACATATACCTTTGTCTTAACAGTACTGCTGCTGGGAATTTATATAATAAATAGACTCACAAAAGCACTGCAGGATGAACACACACACACACACACACACACACACACACACACACACGCCCAAGCATGGCTATATGCATCATTGTTTTTAGTGATCAAAAACTGGGAACCTGTTATATGTCTATCAGTTGGACTAGGTAAGTGCTGTAGGTAATTTTTATGTTGTAGAATACTGTGCAGTTGTTAGTAAGAATGTGATACGTGCTGCCGAGGAGGTATCTCTAAAGCCTGTTATTAACACAAAAGCAGGTTGCAGAACATCCTGTATAGAAGGATGCATGGGGGGGTAATCCCAGCACTTTGGGAGGCCGAGACGGGCGGATCACGAGGTCAGGAGATCGAGACCATCCTGGCTAACACGGTGAAACTCCGTCTCTACTTAAAAATACAAAAAAAAAAAAAAAACTAGCCGGGCGAGGTGGCGGGCGCCTGTAGTCCCAGCTGCTCGGGAGGCTGAGGCAGGAGAGTGGCGTGAACCCGGGAGGCGGAGCTTGCAGTGAGCTGAGATCCAGCCACTGCACTCCAGCCTGGGTGACAGAGCGAGACTCCGCCTCAAAAAAAAAAAAAAAAAAAAAAAAGAAGGATGCCTGTTATGTATGTGGAAAGGAAGTGTGTGTATATTCAGATAAAGGGATACAATGTTTCTCAAGGGATACCTACAAGAAACTTAACTTTGGGCTAACTTTATTTTTTTATTTGATAACTTCCAGTAGCACTCTGTGTGTGTGTGTGTGTGTGTGTGTGTGTATTATTATTTTTTTGAGATGGAGTCTTGCTCTGTGGCCCAGGCTGGAGTAGAGTGGCACGATTGTGGCTCACTGAAACCTCCATCTCCTGGGTTCAAGTGATTCTCCTGCCTCAGCCTCCCAAGTAGCTGGGACTACAGGTGTGCGCCACCATGCCTGACTAATTTTTGTATTTTTAGTAGAGACAGGGTTTCCCCATGTTGGCAAGGCTGGTCTTGAACTCCTGACCTCAAGTTATCTGCCTGCCTCAGCCTCCCAAAGTGCTGGGATTACAGGCGTGAGCCACCGCACCCGGCTGTACTCATATATTTCTACCTCTCTCATTTGCTGGTATTATTTTTAATTAAAGAAAACACAAATATATATTTAAGTCCGTTATAGTACAAAAGAGGCGAATCATAATGTCCCATGCTAAAAACATGTCAGGATTGCAAACTATGAGTTTTTTTGTGAACCCTATTATATGCGAACTGAATTATTGCCCATTACGCCTTCTTTTGGCCTGTGTGGACGTATTACAGAAAGCAGAACTGCTCATCAAGTCCCTAGTGTTGCCTTGTCAGCTGTAAGCATAATCTTCGCTTTCTGCTCTTTCTGGTTTAGGGAGCTGGTATCAGCGTTATCTAGGTCAGAGGGCCTGTCATAATGATTTTTGGGTTTTATTCCTTCTGGCAATAAGAAAAATGGTATTATCTCAGTCACTGTGTGGATTCAGGTTATCGGAGATTCTTAATAAGCCCATTAATGCCTTTTTTTTGAAATTCCATTTTTCAATTCAGGTTTTCCATTTTTCTCTCCTGGTTTGAGAAACTAATAAAGGGTTGTAAAATGCCTTAAATTCTATTTCTTGCCATCGCTTTCAGCAGCCTGGCTCATGGGAGAAGAAGCCATTGGAGGCTGGCGGGCAGAGGAGTCACAGGATGCCCAGGCTGCTGCCCGAGGACAGATTGCAACGGCGGCCAGGGCACAGGGTCAGAGTTTCTTGCAGGTTCAGGAGATGCAGGGGGCTTGGGCTACCTGTCTTGTAACAGGGAATTGGAGAGTTGGAAGGAGTGTTATGGAGGGCAAGCCCCAGAGCTTCAGGATGTGGTGCTCTTTGAGCTAGGATGTCCTGTTCTTCCCGGTGCTCTGGCAAAATTAACTGCGTGCTGTTTACTGGAATAGAAAGGGGGAGAGGATGAAAAGTTTGAGATGTTCATTATGTGTCCATGAGGATATGTCATCAACTAGGAAGCCTGGAGAGATGCAGATGTGCCAGCCACCCCCGTAGAAATGTCATTTAAAGCTGTGGGCTGGAAGAAGTCACCATGGGGAAAGTAGAGGAGAAGGGCTCAGCACAGACCCCTGGGGACACTCTAAAGTTTAGAGGAGGAGCCGAACAAGAAGCCAGGTGAGCCAAGTGTTTCAAGGAGGAGGGCGTATTTACGTGTGTTGGAGGTTGCCCAGGTAATAAGGAAGATGAGATGAGGGTGGTTCCTGGGCTACCACCTACAGGTATTAATAGCATCGTAGAGACACTCTCCATGCAGGGTTGGACAGGGGCGCCTCATAAGAGCGGGGAGAATAGGAGGTAGAATGGAGGCAACACTTTAGAGCTACTCCCTCTTCCAAAACTGTTGCTGAAAATGCAAGCAGAGAAATGAGGAAGTAGCTATAGGGAAATTGGGTCAATGGCTGTTTTTACCTTTCTGTTTATTTTTTTTAAAGATGGGAGATTTTGGAGACTTTTGCAGTTGGAAATGATCCACTGCAGAGAGAGAACTGATGATACAGAAGAAAGGGAGATAAATTTGAAGTAGAATACTTGAGAAGGTCAGGGGAGAGGAGATCCAGAGCTGAGGGGAAGAGTTGACTTTTGGTAGGAAACAGGGTCCCTGCCACACAGCATCTATTAGGAGGAAGCAGAGCTTGAGGGTAGAGATGCCAGCAGCTGGTGCTGTTAGAAGTAGGAAGATGAAGGAACTCCTGGCTGATTGCTTTGATTTCCTCAATGAAATGATCACCAATGGAGGTGAGGCAGCAGAAAGGCGTAGAGGGGGTTTAAGGAGAGAAGAAAAGATGTGGAGGAGTTATTCTGAAAGGGCATAGCAAACATTCCAGGAAAATATTGGATTGCTGGGCAACATTGACCGTACATTTGAAGATATCTATTAAACTGTTGAACCTAAGGATGTTTTTAGACTACTCTTTAATTGGCATCATGGATCCAGAGTTATGCTAGCAGTTTCTTGGGGATGATTTTAACTTGTATCTTTGAGAGAGAGATGTTAAATGCTTGACACACACACACTACCGGTACCCTTTCCTGTGCCCACGGCTAATCCTTTATGAGCTGTTTCCTCCCTTGGAGTCTGGAGTCTGAGTTCCAGAACCCTTTCCTATCTGGGACATGAGGTAGCCACATCTAGCTGTTTCAATGGCCCAAAGTAAAACGTTTTTTCTATCCTTAGAACAATACCAGAAAATATAACTTGCTGTCTGATACAGAGATCTATGTGACTATTAGATTCTTTTCATGTGTGCTGGTTGCTTGAAAAATCAGAACTAAGGCTATCTTATTTTTTAAATAATGTTGACTCTTTCCTCCCAAATATAAAAATGGTGCAGATTAATGCAAAAACTAAGGCTTCCTGCAAAGAAAACTGTTTAGAATATTACAATTCATAAATAAGCACAGGTCACATCTACTTGCTTTCTTTGATCATTTGTATGCAAATGCGTGAATACATATGTGTGCATACATGAATGTATATTCATTTATAGGTTCATATATAGATTCATTTAGACATTCATATATATATGTATTCATTTGTACATTCATTTAGTGAAATGTGTTTTGAACTCATGGTAAATGCCACACTTCTATATGTTGGGTGACATGACATTCTAGCAGATACACATGCTCCACAGCACATATTCCCACCTCCCGCAAACAATAAAATATGTTTGCATCCTGGCTATTTCTCTTAATATTGCCTCGTGAGGATGTTCTCACTATTTTACATTCTCTAAAAGTTCCACATGTAGTTCCATATAATATTTCATCCTATGACCATATCATGACTATTTCACCATTGTCCTATTGGTAAACACGATGGCTGCTCAATGTTTGGCTATGAATGCTGTTTTAAGGGCTCCAACTGTACCACACATTCATCTCAGATACTTACATGCATCCATTCAGGGAAGCACATCACCACCAGGGATTCCTTCAGCTCTGCATGCTCATGAACATCCTAGGCTACCTTGCCTGCCGCTTCCACATCCTCACTTCCCTCCACACCCCCTGGCCTGCAGACCCCAGACACATCAGTCCTCTCCTTTCTCTCCCTCCAGACAGACCAGGCTTGTTCCACCTGAATCAGGGTTTTGACACTAACCATTGATGCTGCCCAGAATATTCCACTCCCCAATGTGGTGGGGTCTTTCTTGTCAGTCAGATCTTTCCTTGGATGTCACTACCTTAGGTTGCTTGTCCCTGAAAACCACTCCATCTAAAGAAGCCATCAGTCATGCTCTAACGCAAACCTTCCACTTTAGGTTTTGCTATAAAACATCAATATTTGATTTTTTATTGTTAATTTTAAAAGTTATCCACCTGCCACACCAAGCTTGGGTGAGCCCCGGGAGGGTGAGAACCTTGGCTGTCTTATTTGTTGCTGTATCCCAAATGTGCAGAACAATGTCAAGCTTTTCAGAAGTGTATATTGAACCAGTGAATGAGGATCCTGAGGATTTTGAAGGGACATTCCTTTCCACTGGATAACTGGAAAGACTTGTCTGAGAAGAGGCTAAGCAAAATTATATACAGAGTGATCTGCAATAACTAATATCCAAAAACAAAATTTCCTTACAAAACTCCAATATTTTAAGAACAAAACCTTTGATTCCCACTTTTTTTGTATAATAAAAGCTGTATTTCCAGATTATTTAGAAATTAGAGAAGATAAAAAGAAGGTATATCCCTGCCTGTTCTGGATTCAGTTGAAAAAAATATTGCATTAAAAGGGTCCCACCAGTTTGACATAACGTTTTGATTGGCTGTCACTTGTGGGACTCACCTCTGTGGATCACCCTTTCCTGGCAGACTCTGTGATGAGGGTTACTGCCCAGGTGAGATGCAATTTGTCACACTGTGGGTGGAAGGGAACCTTAAACATGATCTCATCACAGATCCTTGGTGTACCTACCAATGGGGAAAATGAGGCCAAGAGAAGTGAAGAGAGAAGTTCACTGTGGCTGCAGAGATAGCCAGTGAAAGAGATGTAAGTGGCCCTGCCTCTGACTCCTGGCTCATGGAGCTTTCCATCATGGTCCTCTCACCTCCTGGCTTGCCACACTCCTCCCCTCCTCTTTAGTGACCGTATCTCCTCCGGTTGTTCACCTATGTCCTAGGATGAAGAGGGAAATTTACCCCAAAGCAAACACTGTGGGAACTGCACTTTTTGAAGAACGGCTGTCTCCTTAGATATGGGTACCAAGGGAAGGAGCAAGGCCTGCAGGGAGTTAAGAAGAGCCCCATGCCAATAGAACACATCATTCTCAGGCGCTGGGCTGAGTGCAGGAGAGGGGTGAATAGTTCTATAGGAACTTTCCAGGCCATTGAGTCTATGAGCTTTGCTGTAGTGTGGCAGTTTGGAGAAGGCTTTACTGCTATTATGGGAGTGACTCCTTGGCTAAGATCCCAGCAAGTTAGGATATTGCTTTGCTATTCTTACATGTGACCATCTTGGTAAAATATTTTCAATTTCTGTAGCAGCAACCCATGAGCGGTTGTGGAGGACTCCGCAGTCTTGACTCCTCTGCCTGGGACACTAGTCCTTCTCAGGTTTCCGTTCTCTCCTCACTTCTTTTATTTTAAAATTTATTTATTTATTTACTTTTAAGTAGGTAAGTATGAAGGCATGTAAATGAAGTAGGAAGAGTAGGTATAATAAATTATATATTAATAAGAGTAGGTATAGTAAATTCCATCTACTTAGCTTCCACATTGTTGACTTTTTCTTTGTTTTCTTAGCAAAGGTTCTTCCTTAAAAGTGCACAGCTTTTAGAAGGGCAAGCACACTTTCTTTAGGTACCGTAAACCAGGAGGGCCTCCTTGTGTTACAGCTGGGGAAGATCAAGGTGGTAGTTGAAAAACACAATCAGCTGGGTGTGGTGGCTCACACTTGTAATCCCAGCACTTTGGGAGGCCGAGGCAGGTGGATCACCTGAGGTCAGGAGTTCAAGACCAGCCTGGCCAACATGGTGAAACCCTGTGTCTACTAAAAATACAAAAATTAGCCAGGCATGGTGCAGGAACTTGTAATCCCAGCTACTCAGGAGGCTGAGACAGGAGAACCACTTGAACCGGGAGGCAGAGGTTGCAGTGAGCCGAGATTGTGCCAGTGCACTGCAGCCTGGGTGACAGCAAGACTCCATCTCAAAAAAAAAAAAAAAAAAAAAAGAAAGAAAAACACCACAGTGCTGCTTATTCTATAATCACAGAGAGATGCAGCATCCTGAGTGATGTAGAGCAGTGGTCCTCAGTGTGTAATTCCCAGACCAGCAGCAGCACCACCTAGGGTCTGGTTAAACACACAATTTTTGGGACCCCACCCCAGGCCTTTAGAACCAGAAACTCTAGGGGTGGCCATGGCCTGTGTTTTAAGAAGTCATCCAGGTGATTCTTACACAGGCAACAATTTGAGATCCACTGTTTACAGTGTGTTTTCTGGAGTCTAGCTGCCCAGGTTCTATTTTAACTTTAGCCCTGATAAGCTGTGTGGCCTTGGGCAAGTTACCTAACTTCCCTGAACTTCAATTTCCTTTGTCAAAGACTATGATAGGACCTACCTGGTGGGACTATTGTGCAGATTAAATGAAGGTATTTAGAATAGTGGCTCATAAAAAGTGCTAGGTAACTGTTGGCTGTTTTTCATATTGGTATCAACTGCATCAAACACTATTAGTTAGCATTAATAATGACAATGAAATAATTTTTGGGTACTCATTATTGTCATAACCTAGATAGTAAATGCAAACATCCTTCTTGGAGAAAAAATACACTTTTCAAGGAATTTGAAATGATTTGCTTGGGTTAACTATTATATGTTCATGTGAATGCTGTATATGCATTTGAAAATTTTGGAAAATACTATATTCCTTAACAATTTTAAGAAATAAATAATTCTCACCCAGCTCTCCACTCTCCCTTCTAGTATTTGAGTGATGTGTGGGTTATCTGTAGATCAGTGAATAGATAAGTAGGGAGGGCTCTTGTTTTCCTCCCTGCTCTTTTCCTTTTATAATTTCTGATGCAAAGCATCTGTTTTTGGTTTTAATTAAATGGGAGACCTGAGCACATCTGTGACCAAGTGATGGGGGCATGGGTTCTATCCCTGTCTTGGGTCCTAAAGAATTGGATCAGTTCCCCTGTTGAATTCTTTTCTCTTCTTGAGGGCTGCTTCCAGGTGACAGTGGAGGGGGCGCTGGGCAAGGAGGGAGGGCTCTGTGGCTGTGGACCTGCTGGGGTGGAGTCCTTCTGCTCTTAGGACCTGCGTGGATTCCCTCCCCCATTCCAGGCAGGGTCTGTGGCCAGCATTGGTTTTGCCTTCAATACCTATGTGGTTCTCCTGCCTCCACTCTGCAACCTTAACCTGTGATAGTTCACAGGGGGTTCCTGAGAGAGTTGTAACCAGTGTCTGTTGAGGAGAGATACCTCATTAATGTGGTCAACACCCTATCTTCTCCCTCTCTAAAATATAACACGATTTCAAAAGAGAAAGCAAGTACCTGAGAAGGAGAATATGATGATGGCATAGTGCTTCACCACAGTGATTTTGAGTTAAATAAAACCATGACAGATACTCAGTTATCTGTATTAAGCAAAAACACAGGCAGAACATTTTATTCCTTTGTGTTTCTTACTGCTTGCCTCAACTGAAAGGTAGATATGAAAACCTCGACTGGATGAATAAGACATCTGGACTATAAGTTATTACCCAGAAGTTCAGCTTCTTTAATATATTTCGATTCCTCTATGTCCTGCATGTAGAAGCCAAGTGTAAATGCCTTGAAAGTAATTCTAGGCATAGCTGTTAATTTGGTTTCCTAATTATTTAGTTTTAAATTCACACAAGTAGCCAATGCATGTGAAACACATGTTGTTGAAAATTCAAATTTACAAGCATGGTTGTGGAGTGCTGGAAGATTTGCAGTAACCTAGAAAGATCATTTGGGTGGCTAATGAAGCTTCCGAACACGTGTAGGCAGTTATTACTCACAGTATTGACTGAACAGGTGAGCATGCTGTATAAATTTGTGTAATTGCTTAACTGAGCAAATAGCTTTCAGTTGCTTTTACATAATTTTACTTAAAGGGTAAATACTTCCCCTTTCCTCCCTCCTTTCTGCCACATCCTGTTCAGTTTCTAGGGCTTTAATATTCTTGTACTCTTGCTCTTGGTCTTTTCCTCGAAATGGAAATCCCAACTCCTTTGAGAAGAACGCAACTGTTTCCTGTTGTGAGATAAGCGGACCTCGCTCTGAAGGTGGAATGTTTGGGTTGGAAGCCTTGAAGCCTGTCCTTGAGATGCCCACTCTGTAATATGCAGATAGTCTTGTGCTTTTGGCCTTTGTAGCTCTGTTTCTCATTGAAACATAAATCTGTTTTGCTGTTGTGGTTTCCTTTGTCAACACTCTTCCCTTTGCTTTCGCCCCGGAAGGCTCAGAATGCCCAGCAGCTCCATGAACGAATCCAGTCCTCGAGTATGGATGCCAAACTGGAAGCCCTGAAGGACTTGGCCAGCCTCTCCCGGGATGTCACATTTGCCCAGGAGTTTATAAACCTGGATGGCATCTCTCTCCTCACGCAGATGGTGGAGAGCGGCACTGAGTAAGCGTCTTTTTTCCTAACTTCCACAGCTGTCCTATGTGTCTCAGCGTTTTGAATATTATTACATTCCTTACACTTGCAAACTGTTTTAAAGACCAGAGCCTTGGTTAGACTCAGGAACAAAATAGTTTTTAAGATAGTGGCAAGGCAGTGGGTTTGTAATTTCAGGAGTTCTCCATCCTTTGCCCACCAACATCTAGTGTCTGAGACAAAATAGAAATCCATCAAGTGCTAGAAATTTCAGATTCATGTGGAAAAATATCATGTCATTATCTCAGAGGGCCTTGCCAACAATGAAATTATAACTCGACAAAACATTAATCCCTCGTATTCCTTGCCTATCCCTAAGAAAAATTTTCCCTCCCTTAATCCATTAAAAAAATTAGATTACCTAATTATATTTCTTTATTGACAGCTCAAGCTAGTTCAAGTTATGTTTCAAAGTATAAAACCAGGTCAAGATATCATCCCTGAAGTAATTTTAAAACATAATACTTGAATGATTAAATACTTGTCATTAATTACTTGAAATTAAATGCAGTCAGCATGTATTAATGACCTACTGTGTGCATGCAAAAGAGTTGAACATGGGAACATTTTTTCATATGAGCCTTGCCTTCCAGAAATTGGTGGAGACTATTATATGGGCAGAATTCTATTGTGTATAATTCCTCCTGAGAGCCAGGAGTCTAGATGGTGGACCCATTATCTCTCTCTCTCTCTCTCTTTTTTTTTTTTTTTTATTTGAGATGGAGTCTTTGTCGCCCAGGCCGGAGTGCAGTGGTGCAATCTCTGTTCACTGCAACCTCCACCTCCTGGGTTCAAGTGATCCTTCTGCCTCAGCCTCCTGAGTAGCTGGGATATCAGGCATGTGCCACCACACCCAGCTAAGGTTTTTTTTTGGTTTCTCTTTTTTTGGGGGGGGTGGGGGGAGACGGAGTCTCACTCTGTAACCAAGCTGGAATGTAGTGGCACGATCTCAGTTCATTGCAAGCTCTGCCTCCTGGGTTCAAGCGATTCTCCTTCCTCAGACTCCCGAGTAGCTGGGACTACACGTGTGTGCCACCACACCCAGCTGATTTTTGTATTTTTAGTAGAGATGGGATTTCACCATGTCCGCCAGTATGGTCTCGATCTCTTGACTTGGTGATCCATCCGCCTCGGCCTCCCCAGGTGTTGGGATTACAGGCGTGAGCCACTGCACCTGGCCTAATTTTTGTATTTTTAGTAGAGATGGAGTTTCCTTCACCACATTGACCAGGCTGGTCTCAAACTCCTGACCTCAAATGATCCACCTGTGTCTGCCTCCCAAAGTGCTGGGACTACAGGCATGTGACACCACACTCAGCTAGTTTTTATGTTTTTAGTAGAGACGAGGTTTCACCATATCAGCCAGGATGGTCTCGATCTCTTGACGTCGTGATCCACCTGCCTTGGCCTCCCAAGGTGTTGGGATTACAGGTGTGAACCACTGCGCCCAGCCTAATTTTTATATTTTTAGTAGAAATGGGGTTTCACCATGTTGGCCAGGCTGGTCTCGAACTCCTGACCTCAAGTGGTCCGCTTGCCTCTGCCTCCCAGAGTGCTGGGACTACAGGCGTGTGACACCACACCCAGCTAATTTTTGTGTTTTTAGTAGAGACAGGGTTTCACCGTGTCAGCCAGGATGGTCTCAATCTCTTGACCTCACGATCTGCCCGCCTCGGCCTCCCAAAGTATTGGGATTACAGGTGGGAGCCCCCATGCCCAGCCTAATTTTTGTATTTTTAGTAGAGACGGGGTTTCACCACGTTGGCCAGGCTGGTCTCAAACTCCTGACCTCAAATGATCTGCCTACCTCTGCCTCCCAAAGTGCTGGGATTCCAGGCGTGAGCCACCGTTCCTGGCTGGAACCCATTATATCTCAAAGAGCCCCACAGAGGAGATGAGTGTGAACTGTCCTTGAGGGAGCTGGAGTTCCACCAGGAGGGAGGAAGGAATGTGCCTTCCTACTGGGGAGCTCCCCTTCTCAGCGAAGGCTTGGGTTCTCTGGTGTGAGTGTGGAGCATCAGGAACTAGGCAGAACTGATGCTATGTGTGTGCCTTGTCAACATTCTTTTTCTCAGTGCTGTGGCCTTACTTTATGACACATCTTCACCTGCAGAACAGCCCAAAAGATTCACCATTCCTCAGACCTAGGATGGGGGACAGCAGTTCTGAATTCTCTCTCCATGCTGCACACGTATTATACAATGTGAGAGAATGTCAATATTGAACGTACTTTATGTGAACTAAAGCCACTGAATGCCTTTCTTAAAAAAAGGAGTATTATGCTCATTAATATCTTAACTACAGTCGCGCACTGCTTAAGAACATTTCGATCAGTGGTGGACCACAAATATAATGGTGGTCTCATGAGATTATAATGGAGCTGCGCTATACAGCTGTACCATTTTTTATCTTTTATGCCATGGTTTTACTATACCTTTTCTCTGTTTGGATACACGAATATTTGCTGTTGTGTTACCATTGCCTACACTACTCAGCATAGTAACATGCTGTACAGGTTTGTAGCCTAGAAGCAATAAGCTGTGCCACATAGCCTAGGTGTGTCGTAGGCTATACCATGTGTGTTTATGTAAGTACACTCTATGATGTTCACACAACAAAATCACCTAATGATGCATTTCTTAGCATGTATCCCATTGTTAAGCAACACATGACTGTATTTATAATAATCAGTAAGCTGTCCCAACTTGATACATACAGCCCGGTTTCAGACAGATAAACAGAGCTTAAGGCCAGGTGTTAGGTGTATTCTCTTTTGCATTGGTCTCTTACACTTTCCCATCACACTATGTTTGTGGGAAGGAGTGATCTCTCTCTGGGTCACCTTTGTGACCCCCTTCCTGTTTTATGTAAGTTCAAAGTTACGCTACTTTCGGGGATGGAGGAAGGGGAGGGACTGGAGTTGCAAGGTCTACTGCCATCCTTCTGCTGGTCCTGCATCTCACGCTCAGAGGTGGCTTATTTAATCCACAGCAAATTTTTCAGATCTTTTGCTAAGATTAAAAAGAAAAGAGTCATTTTTCTTGTAAGAAATCCTGGCTTCTCTGTTAAACTTAGAGCAAGACTTCAATTAATTAACAGGAAATCTTTGGGATAGAAACCACACAAATTAAATAGGTTCCTGCAATTTGAAAGGCATTTAGTCATGACTCCTAGGCAAGGTTCCAGCTGGAGAAGGTGGTGGTTTCCTAAGCAGGACCCGTGGAAATTTTCGTAGACATTGAAGAAATGTTGCTAGAATTTTTCGCCTTACTTTTAGGAATAGTGAGATTCAGAGATGACTTACCTCCTCCTCATTATCCAAGGCTGGGCTTTTTTTTTTTTTTTTTTGTACACTTGATAAGTTCTTGGATACATGTGCAGAACGTGCAGGTTTGCTACATAGGTATACACATGCCGTGGTGGTTTGCTGTACCCATCAACCCGTCATCTGCATTAGGTATTTCTCCTAATGTTATCCCTCCCCTAGCCTCTCACCCCTGACAGGCCCCAGTGGCCCCAGTGTGTGATGTTCCCCTCCCTGTGTCTATGTGTTCTCGTTGTTCAACTTCCACTTATGAGTGAGAACATATGGTGTTTGGTTTTCTGCTCTTGTGTTAGTTTGCTGATAATGATGTTTTCCAGCTTCATCCATGTCCCTGCAAAGTACATGATCTCATCCTTTTTTATGGCTGTATAGTATTCCGTGGTGTATATGTGCCACATTTTCTTTATCCAGTCTATCATTAATGGACATTTGGGTTGATTCCAAGTCTTTGCTGATGTGAACAGTGCTGCGGTAAACATACGTGTGCATGTGTCTTTATAGTAGAATGATTTATAATCCTTTGTGTATATACCCAGTAATGGGATTGCTGGATCAAATGCTGTTTCTGGTTCTAGATCCTCGAGGAATCGCCAGACTGTCTTCCACAATGGTTGAACTAATTTATACTTCCACCAACAGTGTAAAAGCATTCCTATTTCTCCACATCCTCTCCAGCATCTGTTGTTTCCTGACTTTTTAATGATCGCCATTCTAACTGGCATGAGATGGCATCTCATTGTGGTTTTGATTTGCATTTCTCTAATGACCAGTGATGATGAACTTTTTTTCATATGTTTTTTGGCACATAAATGTCTTCTTTTGAGAATTGTCTGTTCATATCCTTGACCCACTTTTTGGTAGGGTTGTTTTTTTTTTCTTGTAAATTTGTTTAAGTTCCTTGTAGATTCTGGATATTAGCGCTTTGTCAGATGGATATATTGCAAAATTTTTCTCCCATTCTGTAAGTTGCCTTTTCACTGTGATGATAGTTTCTTTTGCTGTGCAGAAGCTCTTTAGTTTAATTAGATCCCATTTGTCTATTTTGGCTTTTGTTGCCACTGCTTTTGGTGTTTTAGTCATGAAGTCTTTGCCCATGCCTATGTCCTGAATGGTATTCCTAGGTTTTCTTCTAGGGTTTTTATGGTTTTAGGTCTTACGTTTAAGTCTTTAATCCATCTTGAGTTAATTTGGGTATAAGATGTAAGGAAGGGGCCCAGTTTTAGTTTTCTGCATATGGCTAGCCAGTTTTCCCAGGACCATTTATTAAATAGGGAATCCTTTCCCCATTGCTTGTTTTTGTCAGGTTTGTTAAAGATCAGATGGTTGTAGATGTGTGTGGCATTATTTCTGAGGCCTCTGTTCTGTTCCATTGGTCTATATATCTGTTTTGGTACCAGTACTATGGTGTTCTGGTCACTGTAGCCTTGTAGTATAGTTTGAAGTCAGAGAGCGTAACGCCTCCAGTTTTGTTCTTTTTGCTTAGGAATGTCTTGATTACATGGGCTCTTTTTTTGGTTCCATGTAAAATTCGAAGTATTTTTTTCTAATTCTATGAAGAAAGTCAATGGTAGCTTGATGGGGATAGAATAGAATCTATAAATTACTTTGGGCAGTATGGACATTTTCATTTGTTTGTGTCCTCTTTCCTTGAGCAGTGGTTTGTAGTTCTCCTTGAAGAGGTCTTTCACATCCCTTGTAAGTTGGATTCCTAGGTATTTTATTCTCTTTGTAGCAATTGTGAATGGGAGTTCACTCATGATTTGGCTCTCTGTTTGTCTGTTATTGGTGTATAAGAATGCTTGAGATTTTTGCACATTGATTTTGTATTCTGAGACTTTGCTGAAGTTGCTTATCAGCTTAAGGAGATTTTGCGCTGAGATGATGGGGTTTTCTAATTTCGCAATCATATCATCTGCAAACAGACAATTTGACTTCTTCTCTTCCTATTTGAATACCCTTTATTTCTTTCTCTTGCCTGATTGCCCTGGCCAGAACTTCCAACACTATGTTGAAATAGGAGTGGTGAGAGAGGGCATCCTTGTCTTGTGCCGGTTTTCAAAGGGAATGCTTCCGGGTTTTGCTCATTCAGTATGATATTGGCTGTGGGTTTGTCAGAAATAGCCCTTATTATTTTGAGATGTTCATAAGTGAAGGAGAAATAAAATCCTTTGCAGGCAAGCAAATGGTGAGAGATTTTGCCACTGCAGGGCTGGGCTTTTAAAAGGTCTCTCTCCAGCTGGTACTGGGTGGGGCCCTGGAGCAAAGTCAGTAACAGAGAAACAATGAGGAAGTATCATATTGACAGAGCACAAGCACAGTGTTTAAAACCCGAGTTTAATTGTTCTATCCATCATGGGTTTTTGAAATTTCATTCCTAATTTCTGCTTGAAACATAGATGTGAACGCGAATACAGCTGTGGGGAAACATATTTTCCCAGCCTGAGCAACATAAGGGATATTGAGGAATGGACAGTGTTTCCAGAGACAAATATCAAAAAGATGGATATCAAAGCGTTTCTCAGAAATGTTTATTTTATTTTATTTGAAAGGAGAAAAATTGTATCCACAACTCTAAGTCCAATGTCGTAAAAAATAATCTTTTTTGGGTTTTAATAAAACACCACCGTCTTTGTCCATGCCTCTGTGCGCACACACAATGAGACAGCCTACTTCTGTGTCCTTCCACTGTTAGTCAGTCATCACTAGGGGCAGAAAAACAGGGGAAACATTTCCAAGAATGAAAGGGCAGGGTACTTACAGTTTCCTTCCCACTTGGCAATGTGATGGGAAAATTACGCCGCTGGAATATGAGTAAGCTGTAACACCACCCTGGGCAGGACAGTCAACTGCGAGCAAAAGTTAAATTCATGTATTTATGATGAACTTGGAAAGTTTCTTTGTTTTTTTTTTTTTTGAGACGGAGTCTCGCTTTGTCGCTCAGGCTGGAGCGCAGTGGCGCGATCTCGGCTCACTGCAAGCTCCACCTCCCGGGTTCACGCCATTCTCCTGCCTCAGCCTCCCCAGTAACTGGGACTACAGGAGCCTGCCACCACACCCGGCTAATTTTTTGTATTTTTAGTAGAGATGGGGTTTCACCGTGTTAACCAGGATGGTCTCTATCTCCTTACCTCGTGATCTGCCCACCTTGACCTCTCAAAGTGCTGGGATGGAAAGTTTTTTTAAATTAACTTTCTTTCCTTATGAAAAATTATTATCTGTCGTTTGAAAAGTATATAAATAAGCAGAAGGAAAAAATAAGAATCATTTGTAGTGTGCCTTTCTACAGACAACAATTTTTAATATCTTGATGAATATCCTTTTTTATATATTTTAGATACACACATATGCACAGGCTTTATACAAGTAGAATTATAATACTCATGTTTTTATAACCTGTTTTTTGTAGCTAACAATATTTCCATGTGACAAATATTATTCTCCCGTCAATTTTGTTGCCTGCATACTGTTTCGTTTTTGCAGCTTTATAGCTTATTATATATAATTAATATACAATAATTTGAGGAATGTGCATAGTATGGTGAACTGTTTCCGTATTGTAGGACATTTATATTGTCTTCAGGGTTTTTCTCTGAAATTTTATTTTATTTTATCTTACTTTTTTTTGAGTCAGAGTCTTGCTCTGTTGCCCAGGCTGGAGTGCAGTGGCAGAGTCATAGCTCACTGCAGCCTTGACCTCCAGGGCTTAAGCAGTCCTCCTGCCTCAGCCTCCTGAGTAGGTAGGGACTACAGGTGCCACCACACCTGGCTAATTTTTAAATATTTTTTTATAGAGACAAGGTCTCTCTGTGTTGCCCAGGCTGGTGTTGAATTCCTGGTCTCAAGTAATCCTCCTGCCTTGGCCTCCCAAAGTGCTGGGATTATAGGTGTGAGCTACCGGGCCTGGCTTTCTAAATATTTTAAAATCAGCTTTTCTTTTAGCAAAATCTTTGTGGATATTTAATTTATTTTGTTGGAATAAAATTCCTGACTCAGAGAATATATACATTTTAAAGCTGTTTTAAAATAAGAATAGCCCAATAGCTTGCAGAAATGTTCTAATTTATACTTTACCATTCTTGTGGGAGTATGTCTATTTCCAATACCTTGGTCAATACTGGGCTGGCTTTCTGGTTTTCCTCAGAAAGATAGCAGTGGTGTTTGTGGAGTTCTAACTAATCTGGGGAATTTATAAGTGCTGTTTTATTTGTTTCGTTGAGGTCATTTCTCCAAAATCTGGCTGTAGTATTAGAAACATTGGAAGGAGTCCCATAGTTATTTTAGTGATATGTAAAGTTCTTACGTAATTGTCTTAAAAAGAAACATTAATTGTATAAATTATTAGTCCCCTCCGTACTGTGTCATACATATGACACAGATGGAAAAGTCTATTGCTGTGTGTATGGATGACATGTATATAAAAATTGTCATTGTTGCATTAATACAAGAACAGTCTTAAAACAGGTTCCCTCTGTCTCATATTAACCTTTCGCTATTCAAATTCTTTTCATCTTGCCTGAACCAGAGCTGTTTTCATTTTCTGGGTGTTGTGAAAACTGAGGTATGACTTGAATTATACACTTTGCTTTGATGTTCCCTAGCACCCACACTTGAGATGGATTTGTATGTTTTATTCCTTTAGCAAAATGCGTATTACTGAATGCTGAACCATACTCCTGACACTGGGTTAGGCATGTGAGGGGTAAGAGGAGGTGCATAGAGGATAACACAAAGATGTGTATGACAGTTTTCCATTATGTGTGACCTTTTCTGGAATTTTGCCTTCACACAAAAGATAAATGTCTTTTTTGAAACTTTGTTAACCTCCAAGGACACAGATGATCAGCTCTAACTTACGCCATTGACTCTGAGAACTTGGTGTCTCTTAGAAGCCTTGGCTGTTCTGGAAGTTCCAGTGCAGGCCAAAGTGATTCATCTACTGACTGCCTTGCAGCCAAGGCCAGCTGACACCATGCACGTTTTGCACTTTACCTCCTCGGAGACGACAGACCCAGCCAGAAAGAAGCTGCTCCTGTGGTCTCTGCAGTCAACCCCAGCTGTGAAGGCTGCCACATCTTCCCAGCGCTGTCTGCTGTTTTCCTGGAGCCTGCAGTGCACTCTGCATTGCTCAGGGAGCTCCAACTGAACAGCTCTTGAGGGCTCTGCCAGAAATTTGCATCACAAAGGCCAAAGAGGCCAACCTTCTTGGGCTTTGTCAGAGATTGTGTGGCAGAAAATTCCCTAAACAGGATCTGCCCCCTCCTCACTCCTTTTGCTTTCTCTGTGCCTCTTTGTCCTTCACTCTGGTAATGGAAATGCGAAGGGGTCACACAGCCCATTTGAAGAACAGATTATCTTCTGCTGGCGAAAAAAAAAAAGAAAAGTTGCTATTCCTTGGGCTGAGGTGAGAGGTTTCTGGCCACTGTGAAACATCAACCTTTCCAGAGTAATTTCTCTTCTAGTCACGTTTCTCTAAAAAAAATGGGTATACTGAGAGAAAGCGAGAGAGACAGACAGACAGACACAGACACACAAAATCCCACTTAAGGCAGTAGACAGACGTTGCAACAACAGTTTCTCTTCTCCTTATGCGTAATCTGAAGCCAAAGTGAGGGTGCAAATTTGAGGAGTATGAAGCACTGTGACTCAGCACTGAGTTATGTCTGTGCTCTGGTCAGGGAGAGCTCTCCAAGGTCATGGATACTGGAGGAGGCGGAACTCGTATAAAAACCATAAGCATGCTCAGGCCCCAGGCCAGAAAGTTATTTTAAAACTTTACAGCGACCGCTTTATATATTACACACCACACACACACACACACACACACACAAAATTTTTTTTCAAAACCTTTTTAAACTTAAAACTTGCGAGAACAAAGCAGAAAATCACCACTTGCTCTTTTCCTGGAGACCCCATTTAAGTTTCACCCATTGTCCCAGCTCCATCCTTTAATGGAAAGAATCTAGCTCCAGGTGGCACCTTGCACACAGGTGGCCCGTCTCCTCCTAGTCCCCTCTGATCTGGAATTGTTCTTCACTCACTCCTTTTCTTTCATGACTTTGGTGTTTTCAAATTATAGGTTAGCCATTTTATAGAATACCCTCTAATTTGGGTTTGTTAAAGGGTAATTTGTTAAAGGTAATTTTCATGGGAAAGTAAAATCATAACTCTCATACAGATGTGAACATTGATTGTACAAATTGGGTAATTCTTGTCACACCCAACTAAGTCACAGTTGAGGAACGGAGGCAAAAAGCACATGGGCACATGGTGCACCTACTCCAAGAATTGAATTATCTGCAAGCCCAGCTGCTAAGGTGGCCTGATGTAACCCTAAGACCAGTTTAATCTAGTAGCTGCTGGAATGACCTGCTGTGACTCTAGGACTGGTTTTACCTACCACTGCAATCAGAGCTTAGCAGCTCTCAAAAATTCTTGTGCCTATAAACTTTCTTTCAAAACCATAGGTAACATTCCTATTTCTAATAAAAATCCCAACGTTTTCTTTGTTCCTCAGACATACCAAAGTCTACTGGTCTATGTGTATGCTTCAAATTGCAATTCTGTAATTCCCCAGCAAAATGTTTAATTTAGAGGTTTCCCTCTATATTACATTTTGATTTCAGATATACAAATAAACGTGTGTTAAAATAATTTATTTTACTCATATGGTAGGGTGAAACCAGGCAGATATTGTAACTTTAAAGGAAAGGTCAAAAGAGCACAAATATATATGAAGGAGAGGAATGTTGAGATGAATTGCAAATGGAGACAAAACTGGTTTTCCACCAGTGGAAAGGAAGTCAATTAAATCACTGCAAGACAGGATATATATATGTATATACACACACATCAGTTACCTACACCTTACAAAGAGTTGTAAAATAACTCAAAGCCAACAGGCCTAGAATCTCATAGCCCAAAGGATATGTTGTAGGCACTGCTTAGTTTTTTACTGAAACACAGAATTTTGTTTTCTACACATTTTTCCAGTGTTCTCTCATCACAACAAACATTACAACAAAAATTTCCCTTCTCCTTATGGAGACCCATATTGTACGTCTTTGGCTGGAATACAACAGATGGTTGTGATTTTTTTTTTCCCATTTTGTCCTGTTGATGGCACATGGTATCTCTTTGTTTTATTACTGGTGGTAACTTTGACTGCTTCATTAAGATAGCATCTTCCAGATGTCTCCACTGTAATACTTTCTCCCTCCCTTAGCAGCTAATTCATGAAAAGTTTGTAGGGAGACACAGTGAAACTATGTAAAGCCTCATTGCTCACCCCAATTTCACCCATCAGTTTTGGCATTGACATTTCTTATCTGAATTAATTATTGCTCTGATGATTTCCAAAGGGGAATTTTCGAATATTATTATTTCTTCTACATGTATTAGTTGGTTTTCTTTGGTAGTAAGAGCTCTGTTTTTTCCCTATGTATTTATTCACCTACATGTTTATCTCCTGTGGGGAGCTCATACTAGTTCCTGAGAGCCACTTTTGTACAATTCTGTTCCGCTCTGCGTTCGTTGATCTCATGTTGGTTCTTTAAGTTGGCCGTAGTGAGAGTTGTTACACCGTGGAAATTGGAAAACAATATCAAGCAGATTTGTGTGTTTTTCCCCAGAGATCTGGTGTTTCAACATCAGCACATCACTCTGTAACAATGTGGACTCATTCATTCCTGTTTTATTCAGTGGGCTTAATCTATCACTATTATTATTGATTTTGATGCTCAACGTGTCCCTGATTTGGCCTGTGGGAGCTTTTCTAAGGTGACTTCTGTGTCCTTTTGACCTGTATTTCATTATGTTTTGAGCATTTCTTTACTTTCTGGCTTAACAAGATGTTCCAGAATTATCTAGATCTCCTTGCCCCACCCCCTAACATGAGCCACTTCCCCAAGGAGCCCCAGTTCCTTTTAGTGGAGAGTAGCCTCTGGCCCTTGCTTGCTGCCAACTTCTGCTTGGGCCTGCTTCCCCTTCTCCCCCTTTCACCCTTTCACCCTGCCCAGTTCCCTTTTGATGAAGGAAGGTAGGAAATTAAAATTTTTTAAAAGAAAAGACAGGTAGAGGAGGGGGAGCAGAAAAGGAAGAAAAAGATCTCTTTATATACATTTTCAATCCTCTTCCCGCAAATTTTACCAGAGACTAAATTTAGTCTTCACCTGGTGACTTGAGTTTCTGAAGTGGGTACATTTTATATGGTTGAGAATGTGTAAAAACATTTGTCAGCCATGTCAGTCCCTACTCGGGATGTGCCTCACATTACACTATTGCCACAGTGCAGAGCCCCAGCCCTTAAACAGCTAGAAGGACAGTGAGATGTCCTGAGGCTTATAGCTGATGTGTCCTCAGGGCTTGTGGCCTGTAGATGCAGGCACTACCTATGCTGTCTGAGGAAGAGAAATCAGAAATCAGAGAGACTTCCCAGAGGAGCCTAGAATGAGATGATTTTGGGGGTGGGACTTAGTGAGTTGGGCAAAGAGGGGATGGATGTTTCGTATAGAGGGAAGATCATACTTAAAGCCAGAGAGATTTGGCAGACTTGAGGAATGGGAGATGGTTTGGGCAGTTTAGAAACACTTATTTCTTCATATTCTTGACCCTAGTTTTTTTTAAAAAAAATAATAATAATTACCCTTTCTTGTAGCCAGATTTGCCTATTCTAAGCCACCAGCCCAGAGTTCCAGTTTTGGAGTTCAATACTAGTGCAATGTCTTATTGCAAAGAGATTGATTGCAACGTCTTCCCGCAGAAGAAGCCACCTGAGGGAGAACAGAGCAAGTAAAATTAGTGGACATTCTACCAAAGAAAGATAATAAATTATTTCTTTATAGTCTAGTGCTTTTTGGCTCAATGTTTTTTCATTGAAAATTTATCAATTCCTATCCCTTTGTGTACCCCCCGCTCCATTGAACACAGACCCATTCTGATCTAAATGGACGGTTCTGGATGCCTTTACTCATAAGCAAATGCAACTGGTTGATGACAGTAGTTTAATGCTGATCTTTTGATTGACTGTTTCTGATCATTAAAGAACACTAGTTTGTTACTTTGAATGATGTCTTGAAATGGATAAAGTTCTTTTACTTCATGGTAGTTAAATCTGTCCTAAATCTAATCCTGAGTTTTCTTCAAGATATGTTCTTTATGTAAAAATCATTGCTTTTAAGTACGCCCCTCACATGGTTGTTTTTAAATTTTGCAGGCGATACCAGAAATTGCAGAAGATCATGAAGCCTTGGTAAGAATATATGATCCATGGATATTGATGATTTAACCCTTCCTACTTTCCTGCATAATTGAACCCTGTCCTGTGACTGATTGTAGAACTATGCATCTAGTATTTTGAATAAGTGATTTCTTACTGTTTTTGTTTTCTGTTTGATGTTCTTTTATAAACAGCTTCTTCAAAAATGTATTTTCCCCCCTTTTTTGCTTTGGAGTAGAAGGAGTATTTTATGTATATAACCACTAAATGATGCTATAACCACAGAAAGATTGCTACCCTCCTTCTGGAGCAATGCTAAGCATAATTTTATGTATTACTTTAAACAAAACTTTCTTTTTTGTGGGCTGTGTGATGTTCAAAGTCAAAAGTCTTTGATTTTCTTCAATGGCTCAGAAAGAAAAAGGATTCACATTTTAAAAAGTATCCAAGATTGAAGGATGCAATGAAAATTATTTACTTTGAGTCTGAGACAGTGCTCAATCATCTACCTATGAAGTGAATTGGGTAATTGTGTCTGAAGATAGGAAACTCCTTTCTTAGAGTTTTCCATTCTAAGTTTCTCTCTTAACCATTAAACAGGGTGAGTCCAAATATGGTCTAACAAACTCTTTGAAGTAAGCTGGACAGATTTTCATGGTGCCAAGCCATTAAGCAGATAATGTCAGTTTGAGAAGGAACACTGACCAGCATCTCAAAGGTGAACCTTATTTTGTAAGCTCTCAGAGAAAATCCTCATCACCTTCAATGTACTATAGTATTATGCTGGTCTCAAATCTTTCATCTTCTTCTACCCCTCACACACAGAAAAGTATGAGTTGCAGGAACTCTTCTGTTTATTAAATTCTAATAAAATAGAAAGCAATATTGAGCTTCTAGGGTAAAGCTTCTTAAATTTCATTTTGATATATTTAATACAGTAGAAGCACTTAATGGTAATGGCAGCAGAAGCCACTTTTTATGAGACTTTATCCTGGGCATTGTCTCAGTGTTTACACTCATTACTCCAAATCCACACTTATATTTAACATACAAGCTTGGTATTTCCTTGGTGCAGAAGTTAAAATCAGGTGGAGGAGCTGGGATTCAAACTTACTTTCTCCCCATCTACTTAATAGAATTTGCAAATATGGAGGAATTTGGGGCCCTGAAGCCAAAATAATTTCTTTGAAATTTATTAGCCAGTAGTTTTAATCTTTTGGTGTGTAGATATGCTGGACAGTTTGTAGTTCATGATTTTTATTGATTAATCATAGACAGAAATCAATAGTCAAGGCTCTGGTTCTGATAATGGCAGAGTGGCACAATCAGACTAACACAGATAGCAATTATGAAATCTGGACAAAATATGATAAACAAAACATCTAAAACCAGCTATATGAAGGCACTGGATAGCAACCCAAAACAGGCAGAAGGTAGAGGGAAGTTAACCCTTGAGAGACCAGATGGGTCTTTGATGGGATTTCTGTGTTTGAAGCTTTTTCCCTGAGAACACCTACTTATCCAGGCAGCATGGGGTGGCAGAAAGCCTCAGTCTTAGTAAGTTACTAAGAAGATATACTTTGGGACTGCAGAGCAGCTAATTAGAGGGAATCTATGAAAGAAGAGAAGCTCAGAGAGTGGGAGACTCCACATCCACATATAAACCCTGTCCCAGTCCACTGCTGATCATTGAAGCATGAACGCACACTTTAATGGTAAAAACAGCAACTGGAAACTAAAAGATTTGAGCAAAGATGTCAGCTGTCACTCACTGCAGAGTTTACACTTTTACTTCCTGCTAGAACAAAAATCATCGCTCTTCAGAGGAACAAAACTGAATTCTGAATATTGACAGTGTTTTGTTCACAATGTCCAGTATATGATAAAAATTTACTAGGTATGTATGGAAACAGGAAAAGATGACCTACAGTTAAGAAAAAATGTAGGTAGTAAAAACTGACCCTGAGATGACCCAGATGTTGGAATTAGCAGATGAAGGTTTTTACAAAACTTTCATAAATATGTTAAAAACTAAAGAAAAGTGTGAGTGTAATGAATGCACAGATGGGGAGTCTTAATAGAGAAATTGAAACCATAAAAATAACCAGATGTCAGTTATAAAATTGAAAAGCACAGTAAAGTGAAAATTTTACTGTATGAGGTTGAAGATATCAGAAGAAGAGACAGTAGCCTTGGAGATGTATCAGTGTAAGTTACCCAATCTGAAAAGTAGGTAAGATGAATAATGAGTACTTGACCTGTGAGATAATAAGTGATCTGAAATACATTTAATTGGAGTCCCAAAAGGAGAGGAAAAAGAATGGGGAAGACAAATATTTGAGGAAATAATTACAGAAGAAAATAACGATGGAGATATATGAAGCAAGTTCTTCAGAGTGTTGAGACATGATACTAGATAGGTATTCAGATCTGTAGGAAAATATGAAGAACAACAGAAACAGTAAATATGTGGGTAATATAAAAAGACAAAATATAATTTTACTTGCCTTTAATTTCTTTAAAAGGCTATAACTATATAAAGCAAAAATTATAATACTGTTTGGTAGGGTTTATGACGTATGTAGATGCAATATGTATGACAATGAGAGCACAAAGGATGGAGGTATAAGAGAAACTACACTACAGCAAGCTTCCTAGTGTGTAATCTTCCCTTTAAGTAGACATTAGTATATTAATGGTACACATTGTAATCCACAGAGTCACAACTAAAAACAGTGAAGGAAGCATAAGGCAAAATACAAAGGAGGAATTAAATCAGACTCCTAAAAATTTTTTTGATTAATTCAAAAGAAGGTAAGAAAAGAGAAGTAGAATAAAATATAGTTGAGACAAATAGAAAACGAATAAGTTGGTTGATTTCAATCTAATCATATCAATACATTACATGTAAATAGACTAAGCAGCCCAATGAAAAGGTTGATTGTCATATGAAATTTTTTAAAAAGCATGGCCCAGCTCTATGCTGTTTATAAGAGATGTACTATAAAGACAAAGGCACATGTACGTTGAAAATAAAAGGATGGAAAAACATATGCCATGCAAATGCTAATAATAACAAAACAATGGTTTTATTAATATCAGGAAAGATAAGACTTGGAAGCAATATATTATCAGAGTTAAAGAAAGGTGACTAGTAATAAAAATGGTCACCTCATTAAGATTTAATCCTCCTTTGTATTTTAAATGTGTATGCTCATTTAAAATTATTATACATGGGTATAATAAGGTTTTAAAATACATGAAGCAAAAACGGACTACTAAAGAGAAAAAGAGGCAAACCCATTAGCATAGCTGAAGGTTTTAAAACCAGTCTTTCCTAACTGGTATGAAAACAGCCTAGGCAAAATAATAAGGATATAGATGATTTGATCAACACTATCAAAGGTCTTGCCTTAATTGTCATTTATAAAGCATCAGACTCAACAACAGCAGAATATGCATTATTTTCAAATGCACATAGAATGTTCACAAGATAGTCCATAGTAAGGCTGAAGAATTTTCAAATGATTAAAATTACACAGATTATGTTCTTTGATCACAAGGAAATTAAATTAGAAGTCAGTAACAATAAAATAGCCGAAAAGCCTCAGATGTTTGGAAATTAGAAAACACTCTTTCATACTATCCAAGAGTCAAGGAATAACCCAGTTGAAATTATGAAATATTCAGTAATGAATTTCATTACTACTCAGTAATGAAAATACAGTATACCCAAATTTGTGAATGCAGCTCAAGCTGTGTTTAGAGGGAAATTTTTAGCTTTAAATATCTATGTTGAAAAGGAAGGATGGTTTTTAAAAAAAATCAGTGGTCTAAGTTTCTACTTAAGAACTTTAAAAATGTGAAGTAAGTAGAAAAAAAAATAATAATACCAATCAATGAAATAGAAAAGAGACAAATAATAGAGAAAATTAAAGCCAAATATTTATTAGGAAAAAAAGAGAAATCCCATATCAACACCAGGGATAAAAGAGGGAATATCACTACAAATCATACTGACATTAAAAATAAAATAAAGGAATATTGCAAATAATTTTACGTTAATACATTTAACATTTTAGCACTTGGGGAGGCCAAGGCAGGTGGATCACTTGAGCCCAGCAGTTCAAGACCAGCTTGGGTAATGTGGCAAAAACCTATCTCTACAACAAAATTCAAAAATCAACTGGGTGTGATGGCTTGTGCCTGTAGTCCCAGCTAATCGGTAGGCTGAGGGGGGATTGCTTGAGCTAGGGAGACGGAGGTTGCAGTGAGCCAAGATGATGCCACTGCACTTCAGCCTGGGCAACAGAGTGAGATTCTATCTTTAAAAAAAAAAAAGAAAGAAAGAAAATTTAGGATGAAATAGACAAATGCCATGGAAAACAGATTTACCAAATGTGTTAACCATGGAAATGCATGGCTTTGATTTCCTTTCAGGAAAGAACTTGCCAAGAAGGGTGCAATTGGCTGATAGTTTTCAGTTATCACACATTCCAGATTCATGGCATTCCAGATTCATGGCAGCTTTCAGTACTCTCCCAAGGCAGTCTTTAGTTATTGAACATGGTGGTGATACCAGAGCCTGGTCATTTCTACCCATTATGGGATTTCTCTAAGAGGCAGTGTTTGTTCTGCAGCATCCCACTGAGTTGGCTAAGACATTTTCAGATCTGCATTTGCTTCCTCTCCCCCTTCCTTTCCCAGGCGTCAGATCTGTTTCATGGTCCCAAGGCTTTCTATACCCAATCCTGCTCTCTGCCTGCTTTGTCTTCCACGGACATTGCCCAAACTCCCACTCAATCTCTGTTCTCATAGCTCAATCTCAGCATCTGCTTCCCAGAGGACTAAAACTGACACATCAAAACTGACTCATGATGAAATAGAAAATTTGGACGCCCATAGTTATTAAAAAATTGAAATTGGCCAGGCGCGGTGGCTCATGCCTGTAATTCCAGCACTTTGGGAGGCCAAGGCAGGTGGGTCACGAGGTCAGGGGTTCAAGACCAGCCTGGCCAAGATGGTGAAACCCTGTCTCTACTAAAAATACAAACAAATTACCCATGCATGGTGGCAGGCATCTGTAATCCCAGCTACTTGAGAGGCTGAGGCAGAGAATTGCTTGAACCCGGGAGACAGAGGTTGCAGTGAGCGAATATTGTGCCACTGCACTCCAGCCTGGGCGACAGAGCGAGACTATCTCGGAAAAAAAATTGAAATCATTTCTCGAAAACTTTCATACAACAATAACTGGTTACACTGGCGAATTCTATATTATATAGTGTAGAAGAAATGCCAAATCTAAACACATGCTTTCAGAAAATAGAGGAGAGGGACCAGTACTCATTATTTTATGATACCAGTATCACTCTGATACCAAAACCTGGCAAAGGCAATACAGGAAATAAAAATTATAGACCAGATGCAAAAATCCCCAGAGGCATATTAATAAATATAATCAAGCAATATATTAAAGGGATAATACCTTGTGACCAATAAGGGCTTATCTCAGAAATAGTTTAACATTTGAAAATCAATCAAGCAGCTCAGTGTTTTATGAAATAAAGGAGAAAACCTAAAGAGAAAAATCATCTTAATGGAGAGAGAGCATTTCATAAAATCTAATGTCTATTAATAATAATTCTCAGCAAGTTAAGAATAGAGGGAACTTCCTCATCTTGATAAAGTCATCTACAAGAACCCCATCATACTTAATGTTGAAAGACTGAATGTTTTCTACCCTACATAAGGCAAATATGTTTGTTTTCTGCAGTTCTGTTCAACCTTGTGTAGGAGTTCTTAGCTATTGCAATAAGTCAATAAAGAAACTTAAAAGCGTAATATAAGAAAGGAAGATGTAAAACCATCTCTATTCATGGAAAACATGATTATTTAGAAAATTCTTAGGAATCTACAAAGAAACTGCTAGATATAATTGAATTTAGCAAGGTTTCAGGATACAATATCAATATATAAAAATGAATGTATTTTTATATGTTAACAGAAACCATTGGAAAATGACATTTTAAAATTTTCACTTATAAAGTATCAAAATCATAATTTATTTGTGGAAATAGATCTTAAGTTATATTTAGGGATAAATATATCGATAGTCATGCAATATCTATTTATTTGCTAAAAATAAATGAGAGAAAATAAAGAAGGTCTAAACAAGTGGAGGGATAGATTTCATGGGTTGGAAGACATAATATTATTAGATGGCAGTTCTTTTCTGACATCCTTTGGCAGGGACACAGAGCCAAAGCATATCATCTTCAAACTATAGCTTCAGTGCTATATCAATTATTTTTTAAAAGAATTACAAATCAATCCTAAAAACCAATGGTAATGCATGGGACCTAGAATAGCCAAAATGATCAACAATAAAGTTGAAGAGTGTCGTTGACTGATTTCAATACTTACTATAAGGTTAGCTGTCAAGATGGTCTGATACTGGTATAAGGGGGTAAACAGATCAATGTAGTAGAATAGAGTCCAGAATCAACCTGCACTGAAATTTTTAACAAAGGAGCTAGAAGAATGTTTGCTGACATAAGTCGTGTTTTCTGAAGGTAAGTCATGCTTTCTAAAGGATGACTTATAAATCCATACCTTTAAATGTGTATACATTTTACTTCCTCAAGGAGGAAAACAGATGGAAAACCTCAGAGGGCAGGGCAGAACTATGGCCATTAACCTCGACAATTAATGATCTATTGAGTACAATTTGTTATAGCTTTAAAAGTGACCCTTATTTTCATCTTTTTTCAAATTCTGTATTGGGGCTGGGCTTGGTGGCCCACACCTGTAATCCCAGAACTTTGGGAGGCTGAGGCAGGTAGATCACCTGAGGTTAGGAGTTTGAGACTAGCCTGGACAACATGGCGAAACTCCATCTCTACTAAAAATACAAAAATTAGCTGGGCGTGGTGGTGTGCACCTGTAATCCCAGCTACTTGGGAGGCTGAGGCAGGAGAATCGCTTCAATCTGGGAGGTGGAGGTTGCAAAGAACTGAGATCGCACTATTGCACTCCAGCCTGGGCAAAAGAGTAAGACTGTGTCTCAAAAAAACTAAATAAATAAAAATAAAAAATTCTATTGGGCTTACCACTCTATGGAAACATTTGGAAGCACTATTCTTTTATAAAATTAGTAGCAGAAATTTACATGCTTGTTCTGAGATTGGCTGAATTTTGTTGGAATGAAGATGGTGTCTACTAAGTTGATGAGAAACATTTATTTGAATCATTCCAGCACACATGGTGTGTTGGCTGTGACAGTGGCTTTCCACCAGCATGTAAAATTTGCAGTTGACTTAATTTGTGGCTGTCAGTACTGCACAATCTTTAGCCTAACACTTACAAAATACAAATAATCCAAACAAATAAAAATGTTCCCGGATATGCCATGTGATTGCTTTTTATCTGTAATTCTTTTAGCCTTGACTCTCTGTACCCAGCACTGATTTCAGAGGCAGAACTTGCCCTCTGCTTTCCCTGTTTGGAGCCTGAATTACTCCTCTAGGAGTGGAAATAAACACCTATGTCAAGGTTCAGTAAGAGCTTTTATAGCCACCTCACTTGAAAGAGGTGATTGAATCCCTTGATTTGGAATGTAATAAAATTTTAGCATGGCCATCATTTCTTTGCGACTGAGAGTTTGAAGTTGAATTTGGAAAAAGTTATTTCGTATGGGAACTTACTATGTCACCCAGCAACCAGTCCTAATGAATTATATATGTTATATACAGAATATGTATGTAATACAGAATATTATGTAATGTGTATATATTATATACCTATGTGTATTTTACATAAATATTAGATACTAGTAATATGTAAAATAGGTCCTATTATATATTCCTATCTGTCTCTCCCTATCTGTCATGTCATTAGATAGACCAGGAGAATTATCCTTCCTCTGAGTACCTTGACTGGTGTATGCTGTGAAAAAGCTTTACTCTCACTTACCAATCATTCCCACTAATGGATACTTGAGAAGCACAGATAGCTCTATTTGCAGTCTCAGAAATGGTGCTCCACCTTCTTAACAGCCATAGAGATTGAAATCTTGACTCCCAAACAAGCGTGCGGATGTGGAAACCAAATGATACCCTTTTTCCTTCTCTTCAGCCTTTTTTCCCCAAAGTCCTTGCAGTCTGTTCTGTCTGAGGAGTCTGTAGACAGAGCTCTGGAGTGTATTTTTGGAACAATTGACTGTACCAGATGTTACTAAGATCAATTGGATTAGGGTTCTGTTGAGCAGGTAGCTAGGGAGCAGAGTCATGTTGCGTTCATATATTAGAGGACATAAATATACTTTATCTTTTGCTTTTAAAGGATCTGCTAAAGACTAATGTCATCTAGTTTCCTCATCTTATCTGAGTGCTATCTAGCTAATGGGGGTGCAGAGAAGAGGTTTTTTGTTGTTGTTGTTAGTTTTCTTTTTTCTTCGAGACAGAGTCACTCTGTCGCCCAGGCTGGAGTGCAATGGCATGATCTTGGCTCACTGCAGCCTCCGCCTCCTGGGTTCAGCCTTCCAAGAAGAGTAGCTGGGACTACAGGTGCCTGCCACCATGACCGGCTAATTTTTGTATTTTTAGCGGAGACAGGGTTTCACCACGTTGGCCAGGCTGCTTTCGAACTTCTGACCTCAGGTGATCTGCCCGCCTCAGCCTCCCAGAGTGCTGGGATTACAGGCATGAGCCACGGCACCAGGCCAAGAGTTTGATTCAATAGTGTGTGTGTTTCTCTGCCACTGCCTGTTCCATTGCCTGTGCTGCTGTTGATGTCACTGAGGCAGGTTTTTTTGCCTTGTAGAGATGCTGTGAATGCTGTCCTCCCGTGGCGTGTATAGGGGATTTTTTTTTTTTTTAACATTTGAGGTCTTTTAGTATGCTGGGTATGACCAGATGTCCACTATTAGTTATCATTTGGTTCTTGTTTTTCCTCTTTTTAAGTAAATAAAATAAATGAGCTAACATTGCTTACTGCTAATGCTATATGTTACTATGTAATAATGTTTTCACAGTAATACTAATGCCTACCCAGTCTGTTAATAAATCTTACTAATTGCTTTTATTTCCTGGCTCTTATTTTCCTGAGGCAATCTTTTTACTTTCTTTTCTGTTTTTTTTTTTTTTTCCTTTTGCAGTCGGATATTTGGATTTTCATGTGACCCATTGTCTGTAGAAAGAGTCATTCTAGAATTTTTATTTAACCTTTCTCACTACTCTCTTCAGCTCAGTATTCCACCTGTCTTTGTAATATTCTGTTCTGTTCTTCAAATAAGTTTGTGTTGTCTGGTTTGGAATTTCTTTTTGAGGCATGATCCTTTGATGCCACCTAGGGGGCACCTGTAAGATCGAGGTTGCCCCGTGCAGCTCTGAAAAGCCAGAGGTATTAGCTGCTTTTCCATCTGGTCTGAATGGTTTGGCTTTCCTTGCATTGCTGTTTTTGCTTTCATTTTCTAGTTCTAAGAACAGAGAATCCTTAACACAAGGTGAAATATTTGAAAATCTTGTGCTTCATTCACCTTTTAAAAATTTCACTTTTGCATAGTGAGAATGTAGTAACACTCACACGCTACTTACTATTCACTGCACAGCATTTGGAGGCCTTTAAGCATGTTTGCTTGTTTTCATTTCTCCAAAAATCTGTGAGCTAGGTGTGATGACCACTGCCATCATCATCCCCATTTTTAATAAATGAGGAAACAGAAGCATGGGATGTTGCATAACTTGCCTACTTAGGGCTGGAGGGAGAACCCCTGTTGTCTGACTCCAGAAACTACCTGCTTAGCCGTTTTCGTTTAGCTGGTTGCATCCCCTCTGTTTTCCCTGGTCTCCGGCAGCTTTGGATCTTTGTCTTTCCCTGAGAACCACTTCCCCTTTTATAGGTTCCGTTTAGCATGACGTCTTCTGTGGTGGTGCAGAATTTCAAAGGTTGTTTTTGAGGCTGGGCCGAATAGAACAGTAGGAAGAAGGGAAATTGAGAAGCTGTTTCGAAAGAAATGTTACCTGTTTTCTATTCTACTAGTTGGAAATAAGTGGGAAGGTTCACTCTAAATATGTTAGGAGACTTTGTAGGGTATCGATAATGGTATGCATGAGCTTACAAATGAAAAATCTATATAACCAACTTTATTTTTTAAAAAATTGAGCCTAGGAATCAGTGCTGTTGTGTAATACATTGTGCAGATCTTGATTGGCATAATTCATTGTACTCAAAGAAAGAGTATTTATCATAAAGGTGTTAATATTTATGAAGATGATAATTTACAATAAAGGTGAATATCTGTAAAAGATTCTGTGCATCTAAGTCTCTACTAAAGTGTTGTTTTGAAAGCTCTAGAAACCAGGATATTGTCTAATAAGGGTCCTAGGTGGAACTGCATTTGTCTGAGCCTAATCTCTGTTTGGATTTTCAAACCACATATTAGGCCCACCTTATGGCCTGCTGAATCTCAGCAAGTCTTTGTCAGCAAACCCATTATGTGGAGTGATTATCTCCATCGATATGCCAGAAAAGTTATTAACTAAAGACGAAATGCTGGCCAACATCAAAATGAGTATGTTTACTTGCATATATGTTTGTGTCTGTGTGTCCACACAGGGATGTATAGACCACTTAAAAAAAAAAGTACTAATTCTCTTAATAGAAGTATTTTTAATTTTCTCTTTTGATGTGTATGGGTAATAAAGGAAGCACATTGCCCTCCCTAAGCGACTCCAAATTTCATTAGCCAAGAAGCTTTTCTTTAAGTCATCATTTACTAAGTATCTATATGCTACATGCTTTATTAAGTAAGTAGCTCTGTGGCTAAATAGATAATCACCACCCAGTTTTTCAGCTGAAGAAATAGAGGCTCAGACAGGGTCAGTGAATTGCCCAGAACAACATAGCTCACCAGAGCAAGAGTTGGTGTGAGCCCAGGTCTGTTGGATGCTGAAGCCCTGGTTGACCTCAGCAAGGCCATCCTGCCCCTTCTTGTCACTCATGTTAGTGAGAAAGTCACCTGTGGTCCTGCTGTTTATCTCTTAATCTTTTAAAATTCTGCTTGTATTCACTTCCCCAGAACTTTCTTGCTTCAGTGTCTTTGCTCACCTTTGGGGTTCTTGACTCTTGTGCCTCCATGTCTTTTTCAGCTTTGGAGACATGCTGTCCTTCACCCTGACGGCCTTCGTGGAGCTGATGGACCATGGCATAGTGTCCTGGGATACATTTTCGGTGGCATTCATTAAGAAGGTAAGGCGGACTCTGCCTCTTTAGGCTTTCCTTGCTGTCTTCTTTCATAGCTATTTTTCTCTGCTGTGAGGATATTTCATAATTGTCTTTCATTTAGTTCTTTTATATATGAAAATGGGTATGATTTTTTTATAATATTATATATGTGGGTGTCAGGAAACCCAAATTCTATATAAAAACGATTGTAAGAGATTATAAGGGATTGCATGTACACAGCAATAGCTCAGGCCAAATCAGTGTGTCACACTGTTAATAACTGCACAAGTGTCTGTTGAATCCCTGTGTGTGACTCTGTTGGTTTCAAGTCCTAAACAGAGTTCCTACTATTGTCCTTCTTGAGCCTTTTATCCCCAGCCTGCTGTCCAGGGAAAAGGAAAGGGGCAAAGTATACCAATGATCTGCATACCTAGGTTTGAAGCAAGGATGTATGAAAAGGAGGGCTACCTGAATCCATGTGTCTTAAGCAGAATGAGTATGTTTACTTGTAATCATGGTGCAATGAATATCTCAGACATCACCCAGTTCTACCAATTCTTCCTTTTGGAGGAAGCAAATGAAGATGGACCTGGTGCAGGGAGAGGGTGCAGAAGAGCCCCACCATTCCTTGCAATTGAAGTATAGCACATTTGCAACTCTGTTTCCATTCTTCTGACTAAAAATAAACAGTCTTGATCTTGTTACTCTCAAACGTAGATTAAATCATGGACAATTATCATTTATTGATTTATTTTTTCCTTTCTTTGTATTTGCAAAATGGTTTATAAATTCATTGGCATATCTCCTCCCTACTGTTGTATTAGTAATAAAGAGATGTTTGGAATTCATAACTTTATTTCATAAGTATCAGTTACTAGAAAGAGAATTTCAGTGAATCTGTGCAAGCCAGAAAATCAGAGCAAAATCCGGTAAGAGTCACTTGAAGCTTTTAAGCCTTTTATTTTAAACTAATGGTAGACTTAAAGAAAAGTTGCAATAAATTGGACTTTGGGAGGCCAACACAGGTGGATCATTTGAGGTCAGGAGTTCAAGACCAGCCTGGCCAACACGGTGAAACCTCGTTTCTATGAAAACTACAAAAATTAGCCAGGCATGGTGGCACTGTAATCCCAGCTACTTGGGAGGCTGAGGTAGGAGAATCACTTGAGCCTGGGAGGCAGAGGTTGCAGTGAGCCAACATTGTACCACTGCACTCCAGTCTGGGTGACAAAGTGAGACCCTGTCTCAAAAAGAAAAAAAAAATTAGTACAGAATGTTCCTATAAGCCCTTCATCCAGCCTCCCCTAAAGTTAACATTTTGCATAATGACAGTACGGTTGTCAAAATTAATAAATAAGCTGTGTGCAATGCTGGCATTTGATTTCACCTGTTTTTCTATGAATGCCTTTCTCTGGTTAAGGATCTGATCCAAGATCCCACATTGAATTGGGTTGTCATGCCTCTTTAGTTTCCCCGAGTCTGTGACGGTCCCTCAGCTTTTTTGTTTGTCATTTGTGGCTTTGACATTTTTGAAAGGTACCAGTCAGTTATTTTGTAGAAAGTTCCTCAATTTGGGTTTGTCTGATATTTCCCTCATGGTTCAATTAAAGAGGGTTATGCATTTTTGGCAAGAATGCTACAGAAGTTATGGTGCATCCTCAGTGCGTCCTTTCATGGGCACATGATGTCACTGTCCTCTGACTGGTGATGTTACCCTGGATTACATGGTTAGGTGACATCTGTTGGATCTCCCCACTGTAAATGTGCTGCTTTTTTTTTTGGAAATTAATCATTATCTTAGGGGAGATGCTGCCTTGAATCAAAGGGCATGGGATGGCCCTAATCTGTTGAATGAGGGGGGTAGGATCAGAGGGCCCACAGATGTCATGCCTACACTATGTTTTATGTTCATTTAAGACCAGAGCTGATGGAAACCCAGGGCCTTGTTGACACATCTCGAAATCAACTCTCTTTCGTTATGTAAATCCATAAAGCCAAAGGGGATGAGCAAAAGGAACCCTGTAGAAAATGCACAGAAAAGGAAGAGGCCCCTTTTTGCCTGTATTTGTCAGTGGTATGAATTGCTATAAAGGAAAGGAACTGTTAGAATTGCCATTAAGAGTAATGCAAAAGCCGCAATTACCTTTGCACTAACCTAATAGCTAAAGAAGCCAAAAAAATCCCGATGTGTTATGAAGTACCTTCCTGCCACCTTTGGTGGTGGCAGGGAACGTAAGCATTAGATTATGAGAGGAGAAAATAAATTGCACTATTTTGCCTCTCTAAGATCAGTTCTAGAGAAGCAGTTCCAAATCTGAAGATGTGGAAGTATCATTGATTTTTTAATAATTAACAAACATTTTAACATTTTGAATTTACAGCAGGCTTTCTTTTCTACCTCCAGAGTGCCTGGCTTGTCTGTTATGAGAGCCTCTTTTGCTATAGAATGTAACAACAATGTTTTACTGAATGTGAATTCCTTGAAATTATGTTGTGCTTTCACCAACATTAGCTCTTTTGATTCCACACAGCAATCCTTTCCAGAACAGAACAGATAGTCTTGTTATTTCTGGTTAGGAGGCAGGGATGCAGTGGCTTGCCGAGGTTGAATGAGGTCACATAGTGAGTGGGCGTCCTTGGTCACATGGTCAGAGCGCTTCTCCTCATCATCATGCACCTGTGCTTTCCAAGTGGTAGAAGGCATAGTTCCCGGAGCCTCGCTTAACCAGCCTGTCTCTTACATATTCCTCCATGACCTTACTGCTAGAGTTAAGTGATTTCTTCTGCTGTCTATTCCCCTGGGATCTCCTGAATGCCCCTGTTCCAGCACTTGTCACATTTCGGTGCATTTTTTGTTCGTTTGACAGTCTTTCCCAATAGAGTATTACCTCGGGAAGGCAGAAACACGGCTTTCTTCATGACTTTATCCTCGGGGCCTGGCACAGAGTAAGGTCTTAATACATTTCTGTGAAATGAATGAATAAAATTTGCTTGGAAGCATTAAAAATACCCACAGAATTTGAAGAAGGGAAAAAAGTGGTACCATATTTAAATATATTTTAAGTAAAATTTCGGTTATGAGTGGAAAGGAATTAGAAAACTGTGTTTCTTGTGAGCAGTGGCCAGAGAGAATGACAGTCATTTAGTTTTCTCACAACTTAAGAAAATATTTTTCATTCATTGAAATTAATTCAAAAATCATATTAAATGTAAGAAAGTAAAGACTGACAGTCTCGGTGGTTTAAATAAAAAAGTAAGTATTTTTAAAAAGCAACACATTTAATCTATTTCGTGTCCTCATTCCCAGTCATATTTTCTTTGCATTGCTACTTAGAGATGTGTTACATGAATCTGAAAAATAGTCATCAAAAAATTACTTACTTTTCTGTAAGGTTAACTTTTTTATTCATTAGTTGGACCAAATTCAGCACTTTGACAACCCACGAATTGTATGTAGGCAACTGTCTTTTAAATGGAGCTTTATCTCAACAAAAATCGACTAGGAAATGGGCTGACAAAAGATGCCTATCTCTGTGGTCTAGAGTTGGCTTCCTATTAATGCCAAATTCATACCACTTTGGAGAAATATTTTTTTCCCTGCCAGCTTCTGTCTCCTTCTCTATTACTTTATCTGTTTTGTTATATGTGAATCTAGATTCTGGTTTACAAATTTTGGCTGCAATAAATAGCATCATTTCATAAACAACTCTGAAACTTGGAATTCCTTGATACCAATATATAATGTTGTTGCTTTTTAAAGACTCGGCTACTTAGGGACAAAGTAAGAAAACACGGAGTAGAAAGAAAAGAAAAAAAAACTTTATATGTTATGAGTTGGTTTTTCCCTAGCCAATTATAATATCAGTGCCTTCTTTTGGAAGGAAGGTTTCACATAAATGCTCCAGAAAACCTTAGCTGTGCAGGAGAACCTGGCTCACCCCACAAATGTTTTCAGCACCTGGACAAACATCCCACCATATTGGTTTAAAGACCTGGTAATTTTTGCCTCTTAAAAATTTGAGAGATTTACAGGCCTCTACTTAGATAATTTTAAATACAGGAGTGGAGCTTCATGTTCCCCATGGTTGTTTTTTTTTGTTTTGCTTTTGAGACAGAGTCTCACTCTGTCACCCAGGCTGGAGTGCAGTGACGCGATCTCGGCTCACTGCAACCTCTACCTCCTGGGTTCACGCCATTCTCCTGCCTCAGCCTCCCGAGTAGCTGGGACTACAGGCGCCCGCCACCACGCTTGGCTATTTTTTTGTATTTTTAGTAGAAACGGGGTTTCACCATGTTAGCCAGGATGGTCTCGATCCTCTGACCTCGTGATCTACCCGCCTCAGCCTCCCAAAGTGCTGGGATTACAGGCGTGAGCCACTGTGTCGGCCTTCTATGGTTCTTTTAGTTTTTGATAACAGGAGAATTTTAAGATCTCATTCTAAGTGATTCTAAGAAGTATTTATTGGATTGTTGATTCATGCACTGTAATACCCCTTAGCTTCTTAAAAGTTACATAAATATTTCTCTTTTATTTAGCTAAGGTTTTCAAATGAATGAGCAGTACAAGGAGCTAGTGTATATAAAATTACTGCTGACTCCTCTTACTTACTACTTCCTTATGATACGGGCCTACTTTTGAGAAGCTGGACTGTGGCTGGCTTGGGTTGGCTCACTTGTGTCACCCAGAAGTGCAGTGATGGAGTTGGGATAAATTGAAAGGCAGAGGGAATCATTATTACTCTTCTGTGGGATAAAGGAAATGAAAATTTAAATAGACATGAATAACCTCTAGCTATACGAAGATCTGTAGTTTTCAAACTGGACATACAGACATTTGTCCATTAACTGATTTATACATTCAGTTATAAGGAGTTGGTCTCAAGTTCCCTGGAGGACGATAGTTATTACTTTCACTTGGATCAGCTCTGATGCCTTGGTTATTAATACTCATTCAGTTAGAATATTAGGTCATTTGAATACCTAGCTAAAACCAGTGACAAATAAGACAAAAGAAAGAAGTTAAGTTTCAGAAAACTATTAGCATGTACTTCAGACTTGTACATAGGACTCTAATGCATTGAGTGCTCCAGGTGTGTTACACAAAATGCTCATTACATAACATGCTTTAGGATTGCTGAAATGGTTAGGTTCTTTATGTCAAGGAAGAAATGAATTACTAGAAAAATGAATTTTAAAGAATACTTTCATGAAAGTAAGGGATTCATTTCTTAGGAGAAAAATATGTAGAAATAACTAATGGAAATGGAATATGTATGTGGGATATAAATATGCCTAAATTAAAGCAAAGACAGCAGATTATTTTTGCCACCATTGAGCAAGCCCACTGGGAGCAGGGAAGAGTTAATGATTCATAGAGAACTTTAAAACCCATTATGAGAAGGTGTACTTCCTATCAGAAAACACTTGAGAGTAGGCTGGGTGCCATGGCTCACACCTGTAATCCCAGCACTTTGGGAGGCCGAGGCAGGTGGATCACTTGAGGTCAGGAGTTCGAGATCAGCCTGGCCAATCTGGTGAAACGCCGTCTCTACTAAAAATACAAAAATTAACTTGGTGTGGTGGTGCACACCTGTAATCCCAGCTACTCAAGAGGCTGAGGTGGGAGAATTGCTTGAACTGGAGAGGTGGAGGTTGCAGTGAACTGAGATCACACCACTGCACTCCAGCCTAGGCAACAGAGCAAGATTCTATCTCAGAAAAAAAAAAAAATGAGTAAATAAATAAAAAGAAGAAAACACGGAGAGTTCCGATTGAATATTTCAAGAAAGGAAATACTGTAAAAAGGATATTTATGGAAGTAGGGGAATAATTCAGGGGGTAAATTTCCATTTGATGGAAAACTTGAACATAAAAGAACATGCAGAAGACTGTGTTTTAGTAACCCAGCAATGAGTTAGACCACTGGGCCAGTGTTATGTATATACTATGTATCAAAACGGAGACATGTCAGATGTATCCCAGAGATGTAAAATAGGGAGCTGGAAATATGAATCACTAATGATTATGGATTCTTAGAAAAGAGTGATAATTGGGAAGAGAGGAGTACGAAGACAATGAGATTGATATTCCCTCCATTTAATTTTTTGCTTTTTTGAAATATCCAAATGGTGGCATCCTTTTGGATGCCAAGAATAGGCCCTCAGTGTACTTCATGGTAAATGCCTTTTTATCTGTCCATAGAAGACTGTAAGGTCCTTGAAATTTGTTTGTTCTTTTCATCTTTGTATTTCCAGCTCTGTGGGACAGGGCAAGCCTATTGTATAGCACACAAGCAATGCATGTTACTGAAATGGATCAATTATTGATGAGTAAATATTGGCTGAATGAAAAGAGTGCATGAAGATGGAGGTGGAGGGTGCTTGACGATATCAGCAACAGCTTCTCAGGCAGAAGCCTCCATGCAGCCTTAAGGCACATCCAAATTTAATAAATAGAGACAAGCAGGGGAGCCGGGAATGAGGAGAAAATTAGTTGCAAGAAAATCTGAAGTATTGTCAATGAATTTCTTTATGAGTTCTTCAGTTTCCTAATACCAGTGCCAAGAATTATGCCGAGAGCATGAAAAATGGTTTGGTGGGGTAAGGGAGGAGTCAGAGAATTTATTCTCTGTTTAGAAGATGTCTAAATTAAGCATTAAACCCTAAACACAGTGTAATAGTAATTGGATTTTTGTCAGAGAAAGATGGCCCTAGGGAAAGAAGGGTGGCCTTAGTATGGTAGATTTGGTGGATTGGAGCAGACTGTGAGGAGTAAGTCAAGGGCTTGCCAAGGATAGTAAACATGTTGGAGAAGTTTATTAGCCATGAAAAGAGCTGAAGCAGTCTTTTGAGAACCTTAAAATTTCCATACTCTTCCTGAAGTTTGTATTTTAAAATAATAGCTTTTCAGAATGTAAAATCATAATGTCACCGCACTTCTTCACATTATTCATTTCCCACCTCTGAGATCCAGATGTAGCTGGGGTAGGCAGAGTGTTGCGATCTGCATATCCCACCCCTCCTTTCACCTGGACATCAGCGGACTAGGGACAATTCCGATGGTACCTGGGAATTGCCATGGTGCACTGTGCATTTATCATGTGCAAGGATGGAGAGGAGATGAGGCGAGTGGTCTCTGGGGCAGCAGAAAGGGAGAAATTAGTGTTGACGGGGAAACAGCAAGTGTTTACTTCTTGTGGAACCAAGTTATTTAGCTTTTAAGAAAGCAGTCATTATACTGATATAATAATGGCTTTTTATTGTGAGTTGTCAACAGACAATAATAACTTTTAATGAGGCCTCTAAAATAAGACCTTTATGGTACCCATGTGTTTGGATTACTGTGATCCATTATTCTAACCTCTGTTTTTTATTTTCCTCTTACAATGTGATTTATTATGTTTGGGGATTTAGTGATTAATTCCTTAGAGAATCTAATTTGGAGCTTAAACTAGTATTTTAACTTTTAGTACTGCTCATTTAAATGATTTCCTGTTTGCTAAATTTAGGAGAGATGAAAAGAACTTATTTTAACCATCAGAAATTGGAAGAAAGGGGTAACGAGTTTTTCATTTAAGAGAGTGGCCAGTGACTGAGAAGTTGCCAGTTGAATTGTGTTGACAAGTGAGATTTGTGCGAGTCCCCTAAGAATGCAACAAGAACATAATAAGCATATAAAAGCCATGGATTGTGTGGATGAGGGAGGAGCCTGGGAATGCAAGAGGAATGGCAATTATCATATGTTGAAATTACCGTCCCAGAGAAACACAGGCATCCTTACAATATATGTGTTGAAATTGTCTGCTCCCAAAAGATGAAACTCAGGAGAATAGTCCTGGGAAATACAGAAAGAATAATCTTTGGAAGTATGTCTTTTTGAAAAAATTTGCTTATCAGTGAATTATAGAGATGTGATAAATCATGCTTTGTGATGATATCATGAATCATCCCTGGATTGATGGGTTTCTTGCTATTTGCTGTAATTCCAGGTCATCCTCAGTGCCTGGTGTTTCTTAAATGAGTTCCCGATTTGCTTCATTTGTTCCCTTCTCCACGTCTCTGCTCTACTTACCACGAGCAGTCAATTGTGTCCCACTTGGATTTTCAGATAGCAAGTTTTGTGAACAAGTCAGCCATAGACATCTCGATCCTGCAGCGGTCCTTGGCCATTTTGGAGTCGATGGTGCTCAATAGCCATGACCTCTACCAGAAAGTGGCACAGGAGATCACCATCGGCCAGCTCATTCCACACCTGCAAGGGTAAGCATGCTGAGATGCTCTGGGGAGGAGAAATGCTTCAGGAAGATGGCCACAGTGATGCACTGGGAAACATTTTGTGTTTTTATCGTTTGGTTAAATGTATAGAAAAAAATCTCAATTTGGCATATAACCAAACCATGTGTCACACTGGAATGGCATGGTTACTTTCCCTTGGCCCCTGTCCCTCACTGAACTCCAGACTGGTTCTTGGCACTGCCTGTCCCCACACCTGGCCCTTGGTAAGCTCTCAATTTTAATGCATATTGGTAGATATTGGCAGAGTTTTACTTTTAAGAAGGTAAAACAGGATGATTTGTTCTCTTAAGTTCTCTTTCCTAAACCATCTAAGTTAATGTTTTCTGTGATATAATGAGTATTTTCATAGTTAATTAGAAATGTAATGTTATGCCTTTTTGCTAGGAATTTTTAAAGGCAGGCTTCTTTCTTAGTTATGCCCAAGGTGATTCTAGTGAGTTGCTTCTTTTGTATTTTATAATAAAATAAAGGTTTTTTTTTTTTCTAGTGGCTTGAGCTATAAAATGGAAGTAAGATAGCTGCCTCTGCAGCCTGCAGTCTTTGAGGCATTTTTCCCCTTCTTTCCTCCCTTAGGTAACTAGGAAGGTTGTCTCTGATGATACCAATCTGAGGAGGACTCTATTGTACAGTGCTACTTTAGAAATTAAAGTATTTTGGGTTGCAGTGATAATAAACATTGTGAGCTCGCTCACACAGGAAAGGAGGTTATTGGAACAATACTGGGGTACCTTGTAGAATCCAGAAATGACATAAGTAGCTAAGCCTTGAGGAGGAGAGAAACCATAGCTTCCCTGGAGTCCTCAGCAGATGGCCTTTTCTCTAGAATTGTGATTGGCACTACAATGACCCAACTCCCACTAACTCTTGTCCCTGGTCCAGTAGGTCGCAGTTCTCAAGAGGAAACCCGACTGGCCCATTTGGGTTGGTGGTGCAGGGTGGGAATGGTTCTCTGAAATGTTAACTGTTGTGTTTATAATATAAACTACCAAAGTAGATTATATTAGATATTTTTTTCATTTGGAGGTGGGAAGATGATCAGCATTTAAAATTTAAGTCACAGAAGCTGAGGATTGTGGTGGCCTCAGTGATTGTGACCTCAGAATCATAATTCTTCAAAATGATGAGAATGTAGGTAGCTTCTCTAGAAATAAGACCAGTTTCACATTTCCTTTGAGTGTGAACTGCATTAATTTATATACTGTGTCTTTTCTGGGAATCTCAAAGGCACACATCTTCATCCCAAAGCACATTACCAAAGTGAAGAGTTTATTATTCTCCAAGTACTGTGCTAAGGATTTTATATGCATAATCTCATTTTATCTTCACAGCAATCCCATGAAGTAAGTGTGTCTAACCCCACGTTGTAGATGAGGTAACTGTGCCTTGGGGGATACCCATGAACTTGTCCAAGGTCTCAGCCAGCCTGTGATGAACTGGGCTTTGCACCCTATCCTGGCCTGGTTCTAAGCTCCACTTCTGTCTCGCTGGCCTGATAAGTTATTCCTAAATGTAGCTCATAAGTCACTCTTTGTTTATGCCTTGAGTCCTCCTTATTTACTGTTTACCACATGCCTTACATTAGAGCTTTGTTTCATTTATTATTTCTGGTTGCTTTCCAGTGAAAATGAGATTTATAAACAAACACCCGTTCTTTTTGTTATTTAAATGTTTATATTTGGAAATAGAATTTTAGAATATGTAATAGAGCCACCCAATTAGCCCAAGAATGTAGAGACATCTGAAACTACTCCCTGATATATTTCTTGTATCAGACAGAAAATTACACATATGTACACACACATATACATACATACATACATACATACATACAAACAACTATTACTAGTAGTACATCAATTACAACATCCCCTAGGTTTATGCTTTCAATCTGAATAAGAGAGAAGGCTGCCTGTATTTCTGGGCATTCTGCACTGACCAGTGTACTGTGAGCTGGTAATACTAGTTGTGTATTTACCGCCTTGTGATGTTTGAAATGCATTCTCAGTGCTAAATGCATTTGCTAGGCCCTACCTTTGTCTCTCACTTGTTTTTGGGAGAGGAGGCTGATTTTGAGGCTTTTCAGGGTTTGACCCAGGGCTAGTCTCTTCTAACTTTGTGTTCTGATTTTCTGAATTGTTCTGTATCTTTACAGGTCAGATCAAGAAATCCAAACCTATACTATTGCAGTGATTAATGCACTTTTCCTGAAGGCTCCTGATGACAGGAGGCAGGTAAGTTGCATTTGTTTAGTCTAACGGCTATGTCAGGGCTAGGAACTTTGTGTGCAGAGAACGCCCTCTCCTTCCATCCGGGGACTCGTTGGGCCACTCTGCTGTCCTGGCCGCATATGGACTCTCCACAGCAGCTATGTTCTGCTGCACAGCTGGCCCGCTGGGGTCCTTCCCAAATCCAGGGGCAAGTGGGTAGAGACGGTAAACCCTTGACTGATGAGGGATGCTAGGAGTGTTCCAGCAATAGAGCCTTTTCATGAAATAGAATGCAACCTGGAAGACCAGATGTACAAAGGTGAAAACGTTGCTGCTGGGTGGAAGCGGAGTTAGGAGTCCCCGCGACCTTCTGTCGTTTCATGGGATGCTCACTAGGGTGAGGGAAGTGCAGTCCTCGTTTTCTGGATCAGGAAAGGGAGACCCTGAGAGGCGCCACGTTTTTCCCAGGGAGGGAGGCGATGGAAGGTGAGAGGACAGGAGGGATAATATGCAGATGGCTGCTCCTGGTGGAGATAACTGCATTCACATGTCAGAGGGGCTCCTTGCTTGGTGAGATTACTTATTTCTGTGTGTGGATGTGGCAGGGAAAATGGAGCCATCTCTTTCCTCTGTATAAAAAAAAAACCAGGTGCAGTGGCTCACACCTGTAGTCCCGGCCCTTTGGAAAGCCAAGGTAGGCAGATATTTGAGGTCAGGAAGCTGAGACTAGCTTTGTCAATATGGTAAAACCCCATCTCTACTAAATATACAAAAGTTAGCCGGCCTGTTTTACAGCCATGATAGTACACACTGGTAATCCCAGCTACTCGGTAGGCTGAGGCAGGAGAATCACTTGAACCCGGGAGGCAGAGGTTGCAGTGAGCTGACATCACACTACTGCACTCCAGCTTGGGCGACAGAGCGAGACTATCTTTTTAAAAAAAAAAAAAAAAGAGGAAGGAACCCCTTAATGTACATAGATGGAACCTCTCCTTTGATGGTGTCCTTTGTCTGTAGATCCTTTATTTCTTCACGAAGGAAAGGAGCATTACAGAGGGGACGTGAAAAAGTGGAATTTTGCCTTGTCTTAGAATGTAGCTCACACCTCAAAATCCATTCATGTTTTTTCAATCAATGTGTCCTGTAATATGTTACCCTGGTCACAGTTTCCTTCCTTAAAAAAAATAGGTGGAAATATGAGCTCTTTTCACCCACTTAGAAACTATGCTGAGGGTCTTGATGGCAGTTGCCAGTGAGTTCATTTAGAAGAAATTAGAAAGCAAACCTGCTACTGAATGCCATGACAAGAATTTTTGGATTTTATTTTACTTTTTCATTGCCAAGGATTTTTAACCTCAGTGACTAAACATGACGGCTTCTGGTTTGTTTTCCATTTAGAATTTCTTACTCATTCCCGGGGGGCTGTGTCTGCACAAGGAGTGGTGTCGATTAATAGTTTCCCGGACGTTTGATTTGGTGTTCGCTGGAACTAGGTGGAGGTGCCTGCCCTCCACAAGCCTGTGGTGGGGGCGCTCTTACCCTGGCTGGATTTTTAGGAGGGGCTTTGCAGATCTGAGGTGAAGTCATGGATAGGGCTGCCTCTGTGATATTTTAGTCTAAATACTGAACTCATAACTCCCAAGCAGCCCGGAAGTTGTCTGGAAGCTCTCACTGTGTATATCCACAAACTTGACGTGGGCATTGGAGGAACTGGGTCCTTCTGCTGGCCAGACCAGGGACTTCTGGCCCAGCCACATGGTAGCTGAGTGTAGTGTGTGGGGTCAGGAAGGCTGCATTCTGATCTCAACTCTTGGAAGTTTCCTTTCTCCATCTGTGAAAGAAGAAGATGGATTAGAGGAGATGAAAGTTCATGCCCACTCAAAAGGCCGCTTCACTTGGATCTCTGAATCTAGACATGAATAAAATGCATACGGCATCTTATTTTATACCAAGCACTACTGTTCACTTGTTAAATTGGACTCTCATGACCATGGACAAATAGGGAATTTCAGGACATTGCTGATAATGGTAATATAATGGAATGTCGACATAAGTTAGGTTTGGATTTTGTGAACCAAGTCTTTCTTTGAAAACTATGCAACATAAGACTGACAGGAAACAGTTTAGCTATATATTATTCTAATAAACTACCGCAAAGAGTAATAAACCACCTCAAAGTGTAGTCTAATAACCTTAAACCATTTAAGAAAAGATTCCAACTAAGAAAGACTGTATATAATTCAGCAGAAATTTATGAAGTATTATATGACTCAATCAAGCTCTAAAAATAGCTACAACGTATTTAATTGACTTGCCCATGGAAAGGTGATGTGGACTTCATAGACTATAAACTCTTGAAATTAAGAGTGTTATTAATCAAAGTAAAGGGAGTATCATGATTTTTAAATTAAAAAAAAAATCAGTAAGTAGCGAGATAGCTCTAAAAAGGGATTTCAGGTTCATAATGAAGAAAAATTTGTTGGATATTATTTTCTGAAGGTCAGTAGAGGCCTGTGAAGCAGAAGACTGAGCTAACTGGTAATATCACGTAGGTTGCTGTGGATTTATATTAACAGCTGAGCGTGTACACCTTAGTCTGGGCTCTATGTTCTAAGTTTCAGCTGGTCTGAATTTGACGTTGGCATTGCTGGCATATGTTCTGAAAAATTAAAAGTTCTGAATTTTTGGCAAATAGAAAAATTGACCAAAGTCAGCCATCAATGATAATATTATTGAGAGTCTGGCATGTGCCAGGCAGTGCTCAGTATTTTATATTACATTATTTCATTTTATTCTCATATTCAGAGAAAGCCACATTATTTCTGTTTTATAAGTAAGGAAATTGAGACTCAAAGGGAGTAAAGAACTTGACCAGGTTACTGAGCGGGTAAGAATCAGAGTTTGAGTCCCAACCTTATCCCTGCTTTTACCTGCAAAGCATCCCATCCAACACCTGTCAAAGAGATGTCACTCACAGAATTCCCCTGTGTTTGCCAAGTAAACAGCTCCCCGAAGCCTGGATAACACCAAGCCCATTTTCTCACTCCAATTAGATAGAAATGTAATCTAAACATGTATTTACTGGATTTGCAGGAGCACTATTTTTTGTTTTTGTTGGTTTTGTTTTGTTTTACCTGTTTAAAGCCTTAGAACCATTGCTTTTTTTGGGGTGCCTGATTCTACTTCACTCAAATACTTTTTTAAAATTTCATCTTCTTTTTTTGACTTGGGCCAGACACATTCATAGGACTCCATTATCTGGCTTTTCTTGGAATTTGGAATGCTTTTAAACACTTATACCCTATTTCTGCTGTTACTGAAAAAAATGCCCCCATGGTCAGAAGGACCTGTGCTATTTTTTCCTTTGCATCCGTGAAGTAGGCCTTACTGAGAGACGCCTGTGCTGGGACCTAGGGCAAAGCTTCTTCCTCTGGAGAAGGGTTCCAGAGGGTCTAGGGTTCCCCCAGGGGTGGAGGCCTTCCTTTCCCATGCCTCCGGGATGTAGGAGATTCTCTGTTTCCTGGCACAAATGGAGGGAAGGGCTGTGCTAGTTTTGTCGGGGAGGGGGTTGCTGTTAGGTGGCCAAATGCATCCTTTTGTTTACAACTTGCACCATTATTCAGTTCACTATTTCAATGGCAAATACGTTGCTGAGATCCCTTCCAAATTTCTCTACAAATATTTATATACTTTGGATAAGCACTATTTAAAAAACTTGTTAGTTAAAAGATTTGGTAGAAAAATCAGAAAATACTAACTCAAAAGGAAGAAGTTTGAAAGATTCCTGTAATTATATTCCCAGAGGCAAAACCACTGCAATTATTTACAACTCTTGTGACTTTCATGGTGTTACTTCCCTGTTTGTTCTGTGCAAAAATTCTCCTAATACATCATTTTTTTCCCCACCAAATGTGAGCATACTACATGCAGTGTAGTTTTTCTAAACTGCCTTTGAAACTAAACAATATTTTGTGGACATCTTTCCATGTCAGTATATCTGGATTCATATTTGTATCTATCTATATACTTTTACATAATTTTAATGCTATAAAATATTCTCCATGGATTCTCACATTTACTCCAACAATTCCTTACTATTAGACTAAGAAATGGAGGTATGAATATTTCTATTTTCTCTTTGACCAAGCTGCTGTTCCTTAGGAGGATAGTGTAAAATATTTATTTGTTATTTTATCAAGCATTTATTGTCTTCTAGGTGTTAGACATTGTTCTTTGGGCTTGGAATACAAAAAAGAAAAAGTTTCTGCTCATGAGGGACCCACAGCTTATGTAGACAATAAACATTGTAAACAGATAATTACAATGATTTCTTTAGTAGAAATTGGACATGCATTGTCCCTTCTAACTTTAAATTTTATAAACTGATAGGCAAACATAGGAACAGAAATTTTTGTTTCTGTTTTTATTTATGAGCAATAATTTCATGTTTTAAAGGAAAGAAATTAAAACAGCTATAGGATCCTTTGAGGTTTTTACTTGACATCTGGCCTAGAAGAAACAAAAAAACCACCACCAGTGGGCCTTTCTATGAAGACTGGGAAGAAAGCACTGCTTTCTATGCCTAGTGGAAGGGAAGGTTCCTTCTGGGTTACCATTTGACTTGTTTCTCAATGCGTCATTGCTCCTGCTTTCTTGTTTTCAAGAGCGTGGGAAGACCTAGTATTGGATTTTGACTTGAGGGCCATCTAGCTTTTTTGTCACCTTACAGTATTTAAGCACTTTTCAATGCAGTGGGTCAGCAGGGGCATTCAAATAAAGTGGTCAACCTCTAACAGAGTCCTCTGAATTTCCATCCCTTCTTCTCTCCTGCTTGCTTTCCTTTCTGTGGTGGCGATGACGCCGTTAGGTTGATGTAGAGAGCAATGTTGACATCCTTGATTGTCCTCTGACTGTAAGTCACCCACGTTCCCTTTGTCAGCGTAAAGTGGGCCCTGCTCTCCCATGCTGCTCCTGTGTACCCCTGCTTGTATGCCCCCCTCAGAAATCTCCCCCACCCCCATGTTCTTGGTTCTCTTTGCTTTCTGCAAATTTGTTTTCACCTTGGTCGAAATCATGGTTCTGTTTTTAAACCATAGCTTAGTTTCTTCTCTACTCAGTAAGAGTAGCAACACCAAAAACACCCCCTACCACAAAACAACAATCAAGTGTCTTCCTGAATATGAGCAGTATTTTTACTTTAAAATGTGTGCTCCAAGACTGTGCTTAATGTTATTTTCCCTTAGTCTTTACTTGTCAATATTTATAAAAGGAGTCTGTGCATCATTCCCTTTTAATAAAATCACCCTTGAATCCTCCATGCCACTCAGGAGATGCTAAGGCATGAAACACAACCTGTAGAAATCAGGCCTTGCAGAGCTCAGTGAGTGTAGACTCTAGAGCTTTGCATCACCCAGATATTTGCCCTTCACTTAAACTCCACTCAGATCACTTATGTAGCCTGGTATATGTATTACTCACTCTTGGGTTTTGCACAGATTAAGATGAAATGACTTTTAGAAGAGACTGGAATCTCCTTGCTACAGGCATGTGTTGCCTAATGAAAGCTTTCTGCACATACGTAGTCTAATAAAAGATGATGAGGCTTTCTAATAGAGAACGATTGCTTTGTTTGGAGTGCCTGATTTTTATTTAGCACCCACCTTTTTCTGGAAGGAAGAAGTTCCTAAAGAAAAGAATTTTGCAGGTGCCAGATACATTTCCTTTGCTTTTGGACATGGCTTTTACATTCTAAATGGAACAGTCAAAAAAATAATTTGAATACTGCTGCCTGTTTGAGTTCATTATTTCATACGAAATACTGCTGATATACAGTTACGAAGCACATCCCAGGATAAAGTCATTTTTGGCCATGTCGAAATGTAGCTTTCTAACCTAAGCCTTTGTGTGGGCGTGTTTTTCTTTCACAGGAGATGGCGAATATTTTGGCTCAGAAGCAATTGCGTTCCATCATTTTAACAGTGAGTACCTATGTGCTGTGACCTCTTTGTGGGGGAGGAGTGGCCTGGTGCATGTATTAATCTCTTCTTTTGGCTTCAATCTGTGGTTTGTTCTGTGACTTGCTTCTGTGGTGAAGCAGTAGGAACTCTAAAGAAGGAAAAAGTGAGCTTTTGGAGTTGGAATAAATAAAGTCTTTCCCACAGGAATTGCCTCATTGGATCGGAGGGAGGGGTTTCTGGAACTGCCCTGGAGAGAGAGGAAGGGGGAAGGCATTCTGGCAGGAGGGATTGGATAGCTCTCTCAGTGGGGCAGGTTAGGGAAATCAGGCTTAAAAGATTCACCCTGATGAGGTTTTGCTCTTTTAATGAGAAAGCTAGCTGTAAACATATCAGGTACCAAGAGAAGTCCTGAGATGTTGAACATCAGTTTTGGGGGCCCTGGCAAGAGAGAGGAAGGAAAGATGAAGATGGGAGACACTCATTCGCTGCAATGCAAAATGACCTTAAACATTGGTGGAAAAAAAAGCCCTAAGGTGTCACCTTGTAAATGTTTAGAAATAAACCAAGTAACAAGATTTCCTGAGGTCTTACCCGCTATTTGACTTACCAGCTACTTGAAAGAAGCAGGTTGATTGATTGCCCTGCTTACAAAAAAGAAAAAAAAAAAAAAAAAAGGAAAAAGAAAGAAAAAGAAGAATTTCTTTTTGTGTGATTCCAAAGAGCAGTTCAGCAAGCTTACAGTTAAAAACACTTGGTCCTCAAATGCAGGTTTTAGCAGTATTCGGGTATGGTGAGGCCTACAGATCAGGAGGTGGCTGGCATTGAAAAGAAAAGTTTGTTAATTATAGTTCCCCAAAGGAGGGGGCATGCCGTGCCACTGGGGGATTGTGGGGGCAGGGGAAGCTTCTGAGTCGGGAGGCAGGGAAAGCCCAAGGAGATCTGGGTAAGAGCCCTTACTGTGGTTTTTGAGGGAAGGGACAAGTGAGGCCAGGTAAGCTGGCTGAGCAGGTTTGGGATTGGCTAGTTTGAATAATTTCAGTGGGCTGTGGAGTTTATGGGCTGTCTCTGGTTGTCTGGTACCTGGCCCTGGGTGGTTAGGGCAGGGGAATAGTGGTCCTAAGAGTAGGAGCCAGAGCTTGTAGAGGAGTAGGGTGTGGTTGCCAAGGCTCTGGACTGGTTCATTTGCATATGAAAGGAGTCATTTATTAGCTCTAGGAATTGGCTAGATCTGGGAGGGGCAGTCTCTCCAGGGTCAGCAAGGTCCCAGATGTCAAAACACCAAAAACAAGTGGCTTATACACGCACACACACACTATCCCCCCTCCCTCCCCAACCAATGCAAGTAAGCCATCAAAAATTAATGTTGAAAATAAATGTTCTAGATCCCAAAGCCAGTGGTAATGACTGCAATTTGTGACCAAGTTAGTTCGATTTTAAACTTCCTGGCTGTCAAGGATGACACGAAACATATGAGTGTAATTTTCATTGTTTGATAAAAAGAGGTCCCCCAGTTCTTCGGGAAAGATAAAACTTTTCCCTCTGGAACTGAAATCTGAAATGAACCTTGGGAGAGCATCTGAATACATCTAGGTCCAATTGTGGTTTTGGAAGTGCACAAGTATTCATAATTGCTGTCCTTCTTTGTATTGGCTCTCAATAAATGTAGAAGCTACAGCATCAATGTGTAGCTCAGTGTCTTCATATTACCTTGATGTGGCACTCAGGGTTAGAATGCCCTGAGAAATGAGTGGCATTAATGACTGTGGCCACCCTGTCTCAAAAATCAACATCTCTTCTTTTATGAGATGTTGATGGCTGAAGTTCGAGGTTGGTACTCTCCTGTAAGAACTTGGAGGCAGTACTTTCGAGTTGCTAAGAAAAGAGATACCCACACACTTTGGATACTAAGTGTGTGCTATGAGTTAACATGCTATTCTGAAGATTGGAGGATAAGGGGTTTGATTTGCTCCTAACCATCCTGTTGTCTAGCTTCCCTGCTTCCCATAATTTTGGTTCGGTGACTTGGTATTCTCTGATTTCTCCCTGTCCTCTTTCTTCTATTCCTCAATCTTCTCTCACCCCTCCTTCTTTAATTGGCTATTTCAGCATGGCACTAACAGCTAGGGTATGGATTGCAGGTGGATGCCAGGTTGAGAGGCACCCAGGCAGCACTCTAAGGACCTAGACTTCCTCTAGTCCTGGAGGAAGATCATTTTTCTCTACAATGGGGAACTTTGTCATTTACTGAATAGCCACTTAGAAGTTGGTTTGCAGCAGTCTACCCAGGAGCAAGTACAGATTGCCAAGAGAATTGGTCTTCCAGATAGCAAGGCATGACTGGGGCTAACATTTGAAATAACTGATGTGATGGATTGTTTCACCACATTGATCCGTTGTTTGGCATTTTTAATGTACGGCCAGAATCTGTGTTGAAAAGGCTATGTGTTAGTCCCAAATGCTGAATGTTCAGTTGATGGCAGCTGTCCCATTTCTGGGTGGGGGTGAGGGGATTGGGGGTGGACCTATCCAGTCGTCCTGTCCTGCCACTCGTTCTTTGTTCTGTTTTCAGTTCTGTTTCTATGGGGAAGAGTCATTTTATCTTTCATTTAATTGTTAACAGTGAGTAAAGTAATTCACGAGCTTTTGCTGTCTGCTTTTGATGGTAGACATCCTTATGTAGCTCCCACAGTGGATTAAGACTTGATGGGTATTTTGCTTTTGTGTGTTCCTTGTGAAACTTTTCCCTGTTTTGAAGTGGGCTTACCTGTCAGACAGTCCTAGGGTAAGATAATGGCAAGATTGCTTCCTATGGGTATGCACCATGGGTTTTTCTGCTGTATGTGACAGATGCTTCCATTGGAGAAATCCACAGTTGTCTTGGAGACACCCCCATTTCAAGCACATCTTCTCTTGACTTATATGGCTGCCGTCACCAGTCCTTTTCCAGCGCTTTTCCCCTTCCACTCACGCCTGCCTACAGTAGGTTTTTTCCTGGACTCTGACCTGAAGATCAGGAACCTTCCTGGGCTCTGAAATGTAAAGGAAAGCTCTGAAATTCCCTGTGCCCTCGCCTACCTTCTCCATTCCTTGTACCTCCCAATGAAGACTGTGAGAGCCTACTTGAGGGTTAATTCTTGTTGTTTCCTTTTCTTTCTTTTTTAAAAAATTTCATTTGTGAACCATCTCCCTAGCATGTCATCCGAGCCCAGCGGGCCATCAACAATGAGATGGCGCACCAGCTGTATGTTCTGCAAGTGCTCACCTTTAACCTCCTGGAAGACAGGATGATGACCAAAATGGACCCCCAGGACCAGGTGAGTGCTCACTGGACAGCAGTTAAAGCATAGGACGGACAGAAAGTGTCATTAAAAGTCTTTTTTTGAGGTACCCTGCAACTAGGGAGTTTCACAGTTTGAGATGATGTCGTTTTATTATCATCTCAGAACATAGGGGCATGGCTTCAAAATTAGGTGAATCCAGGATCAGAAAATATACCCAAATGCATTCTTCCATTAGGCTCCAAACATGCATGTTCTGCCTTTATTGAATAAGAAAGTTTGATGTCACGTGACCACAGACCTTAGCCCCTGGGCCCAAGTACGTTTAATGGTAGTAGCTTTCGAGTCAAGTTCCCAGACAACGAGGGCCTCTTGGTGACTCTATGTGGCATTGATTCTACAGGGTTGAGGCAGCAATTTTCATCCTCTAGAGATCAGTGCCAAGAGTAGGGTCCCAGATTAAACCTGATTTCTGGGCCAGCATTTCTGTTGGTTGGCTGTTGGCTGTAGCTCTCTGCTAGGTCTCTTGTTGTGCATGAAAGGTTATATCTCCATTCAGAAGCCTTTGGGGACTTTTGCTGTGTGAGGGTAGAGTGAGAGGAAACAGCTGTGAGCCCTGCCGTAGCACATTTTCAGCTTAAACAGTGCTGCAGCTTTGGAAAGGAAAACACTCATTATTGGCACGTGAGGGCCTGATCTGTTGCAGATGTGAACTGCGTATGTGAAGTGTGTAGCCACCGCGGCACTTCATTCATGGAGCAAGGCCATGCAGTTAAGAATGATGGAGAGGCTTTGAGAGGCAGTGAATGTGCCCCACGTTTTTGGCAAGGTGTGGTCATCCCAGGGAGAGGAGACTGTCATCTTACCACTTCTAGTGACAGAGAGCAATGCATCTTAATATTGAGTGACCCTCTTTGCTTGGAAACCCTTTTAAAAATGTATTTATATGTTTATTTTATAGTGGTGGGATATGTATAACATAAAGTTTACTATTTTAACCATTCTTAAGTGTACAGTTTAGTGGCATTAAGTACATTCACATTGTTATGAAACTATCACCACCATCCATCTCCAGAACTCTTTTCATCTTGCAGAACTGAAACTCTGTACCCATTAAACACTATTTCCCCATTCCCCTGTCCTCTTAGCCCCTGGTAACCACCATTCTACCTTCTGTCTATGAATTTGACTACTCCAGAGACCTCATATAATTGGAATCGGACAATATGCATATTCCTGTGTCTGGTTTATTTCACTCAGCCTAGTATCTTCAAAGCTCATCCATATTGTAGCATCTATTGGGAATGCCATCTTTCAAAGGCTGGATAGTATCCCATTGGATGTCCACGCCACATTTTGTTCATCCATTTACCCTTGGATGGACACTTGGGTTGTTTGCACCTTTGACCCTTTCTTTCTTTTTTGTCCTGTGTTTATTTCCATGAAGTAACTTAGTGGGGTGAGGCACTTTGGGTACCTCTTACTTTGTTCCCAACTGTACAGTATCCCCAGTTTCTCTAGCTTAGCTTTCTCCAATCACGACCCTTCCATCATATCTGGGCCTCTCAGTTAAGACTGCACTGGACCATCAATATTCGTGCTCCAGATGACTACTTGGCTAAGAGGACCACTGTGGAATACAGCTAGGCCTGACCAGCAGGGAGACTGACAGGGGAAGACCGGTCTGCAAAGCTGTAACTTAGAACATTGGTTCTCTTTTATCTGTTTTTCTTTTGCCTGAATGCAGTGATTCATTTAGACCCCAGGGAAAGAGTATATGTAATGTCACACAATGAAAGCAGCTTTTTCCCCTCCCTTTTCTTTCTACTCCCTGTTTCCTTCAGGCTCAGAGGGACATCATATTTGAACTTCGAAGAATTGCTTTTGATGCCGAGTCTGAACCTAATAACAGCAGTGGCAGCATGGAGAAACGCAAGTCCATGTACACGCGAGATTATAAGAAACTTGGCTTCATTGTAAGTAAGCTATCTCCAGTATGCGCTCTCCCTCCAGCCTCCCCGGGCCTGACCTCAGCCACATAACTGATGTCTCTTCCGAGCGTGTGGTCCTCTTGCGCTTTACAGAATAGTTTCCACATTTCCAGATGTTTAGCTGGTTTAAGCAGGATCACATGAAAATCTCTTCTGGCTTCAGTGAAATGGAATAACTTGCACAAGTGTGACTAATACTGAGTTTGTTTATTCAGTTCTGATTAAGTGTAACCAAGAGTAGTTCGGCCGGGATGCATCTCGACTTCATTAAATCTACTTCACAAGACGCTTAAGATTTGTGTTTGACTTAAATGAATGATGGCAGCTGTGGGATGGATCTTATTATTGGGTTAGTGAGTGGATTACTTACATACATCAATTTTATATCAAAGTCAAATTGAAAGTCTCCTGAAATTTAATCATGATGACATTAACACAATTTATGTTTGCTTAAAAGGCCTCTCTTGCTATGAATTTTAATAGGTTGTCTCCTAGATTTTTTTTTTCAGTTTGCAAATCAGAACACAGCTTGTCCCGAATATAATCCATTGTTTTTATTTCTATTTGCATTATGTTCTTGATTTTATCCCCATGAAGTCTCTGAGTGACCTTAAGCTAATATCAAATTCTGCAGGTGTAAAATTGGATTTCCATTTTAATCCCCATCATAAATGGCATTACTGAGATTTTGGCTTCGGTGATTAGAAATCACCAGGCCTTATTTTATAGTTTCAAATACTCTTTCCTTGGAAAAAAAATATATGTGCTATATATGTGTGTGTGTGTGTGTGTGTGTATATATAGTGTATATGTTTTATATATATGTATTTGTGCATATACATATCCACAGACACACCCAAATATATGTATATACACACAATGTATATATCTGTATATATCTGTATATATACACACAATGTATATATCTGTATATATACACACCATTAATATTTATATGTAATTTGACAAATGGTATCGTGCTTTATGTGTTATTTGAGAAGCCTTGTCTTTCATGGGAATATTCTTTGAAAATGTTTTCATATTACTTAACATGTACTGTGTTTCATTATTGATTTGTTTTTCATTATTTAGATGTAATGCATTGTATTTAACCAAGGCCTTTTACTAAATGATTCAATGTTTTGAAATTACCATAAGTCTATAATTAATATCTTACAGCCCAGAATGTATGCACACCCATGCTCACATTACTAGGATAAATTTGTGGAACTGTACTTTGTATAAGATGTTTTCAAGGCTCTTGATACTGTCAAATTGCTTTCCAAACACAGAAAGTCATGCCCATTTTAACCAGCAGTGGGTCAGACTGATCATTTCTTTAACTCTCCAGTAGTGTCTCTTAAACTAAAAATGCCTAAAAACCTAAAAAACTAACACTCTTAACAAGTTATTGTTTTTCTAGTGTTAGTTTTAATATGACATTTTAAATAAGAATACTTACTGAATATTCAGCTTTGCAGCTTGCCTTACAGAGGTATTCTGAAATTATTTTTATATCATCATATTTTATATTTCGACCTTGGCATTCCACTTTATCTTTTAGTTGAATAAGTTTTTTAAATTTTTAGCAAAAAGTGTCATGACTGGTGGAGCGGGTGAGTTTCCTGTACTTGTGTGTGTATGACCAAAAGCTCCAGGGTGGCAGTGACCTTGCTGGCAGAGCCACTCTGCCAGAGCGATGGTCCAGGGAAGGTGGATGGGACTCTCTTTCTGCCTTGCCCTCAATTCCTTCCAAGTTTTACTTTTATGTGGTAAGCAAGACGTATCGAGGTCACTTGGGAAGCTTTGTGAAATCGCGCAATCTCTCTTACCCTCAAGTCATATCAAAATTACCAGGGAATAATCAGGGCATGTACGTTTGGAAAATACTCTTAATTGATTCCTCTCCTGAAGGAGAGCCTGGTTCTAAGGTGCTCCTGTGACTGCAATTTTATCGTCTTCCTCCTGCCAGTGCCTGGATTTCTTCTGAGCTATGTAGAAAGTCCAAAACCTGAATTCTTTCCATGTGCTGTCCCGGGGATGCATGTGTTTCCATCCCAGTAGTGGTTTTTCCTCGGGGGTAGTTGGATCCCAGAATGCACAGTATGGAGGGACTGAGGAGAGAGGGAGGTTGTGGGATGACCACATGGAGGAAATAGGATTACTGTAGAATCTGGGTCCCTGTGAGGGGTATCTGGAATGGGAGTGTGTGCTATGAAGCATCTCGTTTTTATTTTCAGGCCCTGTTCTTACGTGAGGTGACCAGGGTATTCCGTGAGCCAAAATCGGAGTAAATTTTCTCAATGTAGCTCCATCTGTCTAAACATTCTTGTTAATTCCTTGTACAGCTTAGTCTTGGTGTGTCTCTTAGTTTTCCCTGTCTGGGGAGTGCTCTGCTTCATGAGTACAGAATAATAGTTTTTAAATTTTTTTTATTTTTTATTTTAACAATGTTAATTGGAGGTGGTGTTAAGACCTTTAGCACTTACGAGGACTTGAAAAGTCATCCTAGAAAAAGCAAAGACCCTGCACAGAGAATAATCATAAGAGAGTGTTGGTTTTCTTTATTTTTCCATGGTTCTTTTTTAGTTTTTGATTTTAGTTCTTCCCCTGCAACTTCTCCCAGGTCACAGTCTTGCATCAGAGAGTTGAGAAGTTGGAACCACTATTTAGTAATGATTTTGAATGCTGGAAATGATCCAACAACTTTTGACAAGCAGATATTTTCACTTTGAGTACCCAGTCAGCCAGAAATAGACGGGCCTCAGTAAACAGAACCGCATGGTCATGGCACCACCTAGAGACGGTCTTGGGAAAACACTGAAAGCTAGCTGATGATACCAGGGTCTAGCTGCAAAATCTCTAGATGCTGTAAGCAGTCCCATGCAGAATGCTCTCTGTACTTCCCAAAGAGGAGTCATCTTGCCTGTTAAACTCCTTACTGAACGTTAAGGATTAATTTGAGGTTGGGATCATCTTTTGGATCCCTCTGAAGAAAAGTTCAGTTCATAAGATGAAGACTGCTATTTCTCATTTTTCTGCTCCCAAGTAGGCAATGCCCAGGAAGCATCCCATGACAAGGTTTTGGAGTTCACTGGGCCTAGATTTAATTTTAGCTTTCCTGCTTTTGAGCCATGGGCCAGTGGTTCAGTCATTTAACCTGTTTGGGCATGGGTTTTCTCAGCTGTGAAACTGGGCAGCATCTTTTCCATTTTGAGGTTATGGGAGGGCCCCACAGGACCGTCTGCGCACGACTAGCACAGCAGCTGGAACCGAGGTGCACTCAGCCAGTGCTACTTCCCTTTCTTCCTTTTGGAGAGAACACATCTTAGAAATCATCTGCAGTCTTTTAAGTTTTCCAAGTTAAAAGGGGCCATTGCTCCAACAAGGCAAGAAGAACAGTTTATTAAAGGATAATAAACCACAACACCTTTGAGGAGGCAGATGGGCATCACATTCCTTCTCAGCACAACATGCCAGTGGAGCAGATTTTTCTGATAAAATAATTCTAAAGTCACAATCTAGGTGGCTGAGTGGCTTGTAAGGTTAGTCATAACACAGAAAAGGTGCTTCGTCTTCTTTCTGAGAGCTCGTTTTGCTTTTTGTTTTTTAGGTAGAGTTTTACTCTTGTCAGGTGCCCACCACCACGCCCAGCTAATTTTTTTTTTCTTTTTAGTAGAGACGGGTTTCACCATGTTGGTCAGGCTGGTCTCAAACTCCTCACCTCAGGTGATCTGCCCATCTCGGCCTCTCAAAGTGCTGGGATTACAAGCATGAGGCACTACCCCAGCCATCTTCTAAGATCTCTGTTACTGATTTCTCTGGTTTCAAAATGGACAAGCCTTTGTAGGTCCCTTGGTGGGAAGAGACAGAGTTGTTTGCGATAATGCTGTTCTTTTTTTCTGAGACAGAGACTCGCTCTGTCACCCAGGCTGGAGTGCAGTGGCACAGTCTCTGCTCTCTGTAACCTCCACCTCCCAGGTTCAAGTGATTCTCCTGCCTCAGCATCCTGAATACCTGGGACTACAGGAGTGTGCCACCATGCCCAGCTAATTTTTGTACTTTTAGTAGAGACGGGGTTTCGCCGTGTTGGCCAGGCTGCACTCAAACTTCTGATCTCAGGTGAACCACCCACTTTGGACTCCCAAAGTGCTGGGATTACAGGTGTGAGCCACTGTGCCCCTCCGGGATAATGCTATTCTTAGTGGAACTTCTAAGAAAGGGCACATGGATTCCTGAGAGTAATGGAAGGCAGACCCTCACCTCTAGGATGACTTTATTTTGAGAGCAGGGGAAATGCTATCTACAAACTTGTCCCTCTTGATTGTAGCCACCAAGACCTGTGCACCATGGCTTTCACACTCTGCAAAGTGTTGTGTTCATGGCTAGAGCCCTTTCAGAGTTTGTCTCTGGTTTGATTTCCAATTTGTAGCCTATTTGTGAATTTTTCCTTGTTCAGTCTAGTGGATGAGCGTGAAAAAGGAGATGTCTGTAGTTCATCTTTCTGATCCCTTCTGAATCAAAGCAGATATTAAAATCAGACAAGGCTTTTTTTTTTTTTTTCCCCTAGCTGCTTTGTTTTCCTTTCCTTTGTATTGACTGGGGAGAAAATAAGCTGTTTTTTTTCTTTTTTTAAAATTGTTTCTAAACGATATAATGTGTTTTAACATGAAACATTTTACAAAACTTTTTCATAATATTTCAGGATCATCCTGGAGGGAAAAATGACTAAAATGTGAAGGTGGAAGAGGTTATGGGTAACGGTAAAAACATTATTTCAGAATTAAGGTTCATGTTCAAATTTTTAAGAGGATTTTCTACCTTCTTGGGTGATAGAAAGTAATTACCTGTAGTTACACAAATATAATTATACAAAATTACATATGCAGGGGTTGGTGTCGTCTTAATACAGTTTTTCACCAAATAGAGATGGCAGGGATTAAATGAACTGCATATTTATATTTTTCTTTCTCTATCTCTGTCTCCATCCTAATACTAAGGAAGGAAGCATCTTTGTCTCAATGCTACTAGGTGTCAATAGTCATTGTGAGAGTAACATTGTGATTAAGCTTGGGCTATAGATTTGGGTTGCTGACATCGATTTCTGACTCTTCCACTCACAGGCTGAGTGACTTGGGCAAGGTACTTGACGTTTTCATGTCTCTTTTTTATTCTTTAAAATGAGGGGTAATAATTTTCTCTATCAATATGTGTGTTGTGTAGATTAAATTAGTAGATACTTGTAAGTTGTTCAGAGCAGTTCCTGCTACATAGTCTGTGAATCTAGATGCTATTATTACGATGTTATGATTGCTATTAATATTGGAACGGCACCCAGTGCTCTGACACCATGATGGATTGTGATGGCAGAATGTGAGAGTTGTAGGTTGTCCCAGGAGGGTAATGTGAAATGCGTGGTAAAAGTAACAGTTAAAGGCAAAAGAACACTGGGTGCTTGGGAAACTGCAGGTCCTTTATCATGGCCAGCATTTATGTTGCAAACAGAGACAGAAGTAGAGTTGGCTTTAGGAGTGAGGGAAGAGTTATAGAAGAATTTTAAATTCAAAGGGCTTTGTTATATACAATCAGTCCACATTATTCATGGATTCCATATTTGCAAATTTGCCTATTTGCTGAAATTTATTTGTAACGCCCAAATCAATATTCAAAGTGCTTTTTTAGATCATTCTGGGACAAATGCATAGTGGCAGAAAAATTTGAGTTGCCCAACTCAGATGTTCCAGCTGAAGTCGAACAAGACAACAAGCCACCGCCCTGCCTTCCTGTTTCAGCTCTCATGCCTCAAACAGGTGTCCCTTTCCCAGTCTGTCTAGGCCACGTTTTTCTCACTTTTGTGCTTCCTGCTTTCTGATGGTAATTTCAGTTTCACATGGCCCTTAAATGTGGTGCTGAAGTGCCGTTTTAGTGTTTCGAAGTGTAAGAAGGCTGTGATGTGCCACGCAGAAAAAATACAAAAATATACGGGTTTGTTAAGCTTTGTTGAGGCAGTCTAGAACTGTTGGCTGAGCATTCAATGTTAATGAATCAACAACGTATACTAAATAGGGTGTCTTTAAACAGAAACACACATAAAACAAGGTTATATATTCACTGGTTGGCAAAAACGTTATGGTCAAAGGCTCGCAGAAACAATTCTATATTGTTCCTAGGAGCAATGGTTCAGTAGTTATAAGTAAGTAGTTATAAGTAAGTTATACTTGCAGCAATATTCTAGGACACAAATACTGCAAATAAGAAGAGTCTACTATACTGGGAAGTCCCCAGGGAGCTTTTGGGCAGAAGTAAACTATGGAGAGGAGAATCCCAGAGGCCCCCCGTCTGTGATAAGTGGGGAGGAGAAAGTCTGCTCTTAAATGGTAATGAGAGGTGAAGCCAGCTGGGCTTCTGGGTCAGGTGAGAACTCTGTGTCTAGCTACAGGATTGTAAACGCACCAATAAGCACTCTGTGTCTAGTTAAAGGTTTGTAAATGCACCAATCAGCGCTCTGTGTCTAGCTAATTGGGTAGGGGACTTGGAGAACTTTTCTGTCTAGCTAAAGGATTCTAAGTGCAGCAGTCAGCACTCTGTCTAGCTAAAGGTTTGTAAATGCACCAATCAGCACTCTGTAAAATGGACCAATCAGCATTCTGTAAAATGGACCAATCTTCTCTCTGTAAAGTGGATCAATCGGCACGATGTGGGTGGGGCCAAATAAAGGAATAAAAGCAGGCCACCTGAGCCAGAAGTGGCAACCAGCTCGGGTCCCCTTCCATGCTATGGAAACTTTGTTCTTTCGCTCTTGGCAATAAATCTTACTGCTGCTCACTCTTTGGGTCCGCGCCGCCTTTGTGAGCTGTAACTCTCACTGTGAAGGTCTGCAGCTTCACTCCTGAAGTCAGCAAGACCAGGAACCCGCTGAGAGAAACGAACAACTCCGGACGTGCCGTCTTTATGAACTGTAACACTCACCGCGAAGGTCTGCAGCTTCACTCCTGAAATAAGCGACCACAAACCCACCAGAAGGAAGAAATTCTGGACACATCCAAACATTAGAAGGAATAAACTCCGGACACGCCATCTTTAAGAACTGTAACACTCACTGTGAGGGTCTGTGGCTTCATTCTTGAAGTCAGTGAGACCAAGATCCCAGCAATTCTGGACACATTTTGCTGACCCAGATGGGACCATCACCTGTCGCCAAGTGGTGAGACTATTGCATATTGCCAAGCGGTGAGTACCATCGGACCCCTTTCGCTTGCTATTCTGTCCTATTTTTCCTTAGAATTCGGGGGCTAAATACCGGGCACCTGTTGTCCAGTTAAAAGTGACTAACATGGCCACTGGACTAAAGACACAGCTGTCAGGCTTTCTGGGAAAGGGTTCTCTAGCAACCCCATGACTCTTCGGAGTTGGGAGTGTTGGTTTGCCTGGAACCAGCTCCCGCTTCCCCTGTACTTCTGGGCTGAGCCAAGGGTCGACAGAGAGGAAAGCCATGCAGCTTCAGGAGCCTGAAAGCAAGTTGGCTGATCCTGCGGCCCTGAGCAGAACTCTCAAAGGCATGTCGCCTAAGCGAGACTCACCCATCTATCCTATCTATCCTGACCCTTGTCCCCTGGGTCCTAACGCCTGCCAGACAAACTTCCTGTCACCTCTCTTCTCCGAGGCTAGTCCTGCATCTGAAAAACCACTGTCTCTGGTGCTTTTCTACTTTCTTGTATAAGAATGATTTCTAGTATAAACTCCAGGACTCTGTTACCTTCTTTAGGCACCCGGGCTCACCAGTCAGAAGGACATAATTTTTGCACAAATACCCGTTGTAGAGGGGGCTATCTGGAATTTTAGGATCCCTCCTCAGACAAGCAGGCCTAACAGAAGCTATTCCTGAAGCTACGATATGGGGAGCCTCAGAAATTGTATCCTGCCTATTCATATAAGTGAGGAGAAAAGGCATCACTCTTCCGACTCTGGAGAGCCCGTGCCTCCCTCAGGGTGTGGCCGTCCACTTCATTTTGGGGGCATAACATCTTTATAGGACATGGGTAAGGTCCCAATACTAACAGAGGAATGCTTAGGACTTTAACAGGTTTTCGAGAATGCGTTGGTAAGGGCCACTAAATCCGATTTTTCTCAGTCCTCTCTATGGTCTAGGAGGACAGGCAAGGGTGCAGGTTTTTGAGAATGTGTTGGTAAGGGCCACTAAATCCGACTTTTGTTGGTCCCCCTTGTGGTCTGGGAGGAAAACTAGTGTTTCTGCTGCTGCGTTGGTGAGCGCAACTGTTCCAGTCAGCAGGGTCCAGGGACCATTGCAGGTTCTTGGGCAGGGGGTGTTTCTGCGGCTGCATCGGTGAGCGCAGCTATTCCCATCAGCAGGGTCCAGGGACTGTTGAGGGTTCTTGGGCAGGGGGAGAAACAAAGCAAACCAAAACGCTGGCGATTTTGTCTTGCAGCTGGGAAACACTCAGGCATCAACAGGCTCACCCTTGAAATGCATCCTAAGCCATTGGGACCAATTTGACCCACAAACCCTGAAAAAGAGGCGACTCATTTTTTTCTGCACTACGGCCTGGCCCCAATATTCTCTCACTGATGGGGAAAAATGGCCACCTGAGGGAAGTGTAAATTATAGTAAGAAGGAAAAGTTAAATAATTTCTGCAAATCATTCAGTACTACTCAGTACCATGTTGGAATTCACAGGGAAAGTATTATAACTTACTATGATTCAATTCATTTATTTTAAAGCCAGAAACTGCCTTAAAATGCCTGCTATACCAAAATACTACATCCCTGAAACCTGGTGAATTCTCAGAAAAATCATTCTAGATGAAGAGAACCCAGTCTACAGTGGACTTGCGTTGTATTTCAGCACTGATCCCAATGTGATTTTACCACAGGCTTTCATCACTAAGAATGTGGTGCAGTCTCTTGGAGTACAAGGACAGTATTAGTAAGAATCTAGAATACATTTGTGGGAATAGAAGAAATTAAATTTTGACATTCTCTTAATTTTTGTGGTATTCTCTTTTTGCAACAGGCCATCTCTGGAAAGCACAAGATAATGCAGGTTTTTGTCAATCGAATCACTTTTCCCTATATCCCATATTAATAACTGGGATAGTATTCTTAAACAAGCACTTTGCTTTCAAATACATTTTAGATATAACCCATAAACCTCAAAGTAAAAGGACAGTATATTTAAAAACACACATTTTCTGAAATCCTGTATGGTTATAGCTATATAGAATGCAAGAGGTCCCAGGGTGCTCTGTAGCGAAGCTCTGCCAATCCTAGCCAGTCCACCAGCCCCAGTCAGCCCCTTTCCCCTGAGGGATCCTTGGGGGACATGGGTAAAGGGATTACCCGGGATGGTTCGGGCTGCATGAACTCACGCAGATGTGCCTGTTCCTCAGGGACCATATCTTATACTCTCTGCCTCCTTGACACTTGGATCAGATCAGAGACTCTCTTTTTCCTATCTGAAATGCTGCAGACCCCAATCGTAATAACTTCTGAGGCATCCCTGACCTCAACAAGCCAGGAAATTCCTTTAGTGAACCAGAGCAGAAATAGCCACCAGGTGGCGCAAATACACAGCCATTGGCTCTCAGCCAGCCCGCTGAACTCTGGCCGGCTAGCTGCTGGGACGTTTCTGTTACATTGCAACCCTGCTTATAAGCCTGAAGGGTTTGAAGTTGCTTAAAGTTTAAAGGCCACGACAGGGGGTTCTCGGGTTCTCGGGGTCTCCTTAGAGGGCTCTAAAGCTTTCATCAGGGCCCAGAAGGAGCTAGAAGCATTCTTGGATGTGCAACTGGCCTCCGTATTAAATGGGATTTGCCTGATGTTCATGGCAGATGGGCTTTTTCCCAGTACCCGAGTCTCCCAACTCTCATTCCCAGTTATTTTTCCTTATTCTACCATGAAAGTATTTTAAGTAGGGCAGGCAACCTGTACAAGTAATGTTTGCTTTCTGCTTTAACATGGAAGTACAGGAAAGAATGCACTGGAAATGGAAAATCTCTATGAATATTGGCTGTAAAAACAATAATAATGTATTTGGGGGTTGAAAGTTCTGTCACATAATTAAAATATGTGACAGTAATAACATGAAGAGGGCAGGATAGTAAAGGGAGTTAAAGTGAACCAGCATTGGTGGGGAGTTATGCAAAGCTGTCTGGGGAAGTTTGATCTGACTCTTGACATGTGGTTCTCAGGTAAATAGAATCTTTTAGAATCATTTTTCAATTTTTTAAACAGTAGCCACCTCTGGAGCTGTATGTTTAGAGGTACTGTTGAGATTTCTGTTTTAATGGTGGGGAGCGTTCGAGCCTCTTGAGCATTCTTTTCATCTCTAACTTTTCCTTCCTCACTCTTACAAATATTAAGGGGAATTTATTTTTATTTGCATTTTTTTTTTAATTGAGACAGGGTCTCACTTTGTCACCCAGGCTGGAGTGCAGTGGTGCAATCTCGGCTCACTTCCACCTCTGCCTCCTCGGCTCCAGCTGTCCTCCCACCTCAGCCTCCTGAGTAGCTGGGACCACAGGCGCTTACCACGAGGCCCAGCTATTTTTTTGTATTTTTGGTAGAGACAGCATTTCACCATGTTGCCCAGGCTGGTCTCAAACTCTTGAGCTCAAGCGACCCACCTGCCTTGGCCTCCCAAGGTGCTGGGATTACAGGTGTGAGCCATGGTGCCTGGCCATAAAAGAGAATTTTAAAAGGGAAGAGAAGCCAAAGTGGGCGGCCGATGGGTCAGGCAAAAACTGTCAGAGAGTTTCGTTGCACACTTCATTGATTGGCAGGTGGGCATCCTTTTCAGTGGCTCATTCGTTACAGGTGAAGAGAGGATTGCCAGCACCCTGCCCGTACATGTTCAGGGTTGCCTCTGTGCTGTGTTTCTTGGATGCTTTTGGTCAAACGACAGAGAGAATGGCATGCACTGTCTTCATGTTTAATTTTATATGCAGAGACCATAGTTGTCTTAAAGTTGTAGCTGCTAGTTGGGTGCAGTGGCTCACTCCTATAATTCCAGCAGTTTGGGAGGCATAGGAGAGAGGATCACTTGAGGCCAGGAGTTCAAGACCAGCCTGGGCAATTAAGTGAGACTCTGTCTCTACAAAACAAAAAAGTTTTTTTAATTAGCTTGGCATGGTGGCACGTGTCTGTAGTCCCAGCTGCTTGGGAGGCTGAGGCGGGAGGATCCGTTGAGCCCAGAAGGTCAAGGCTGCAGCACACTATGATTGCATCACTGAATTCCAGCCTGGGCAACAGAGCGAGACCCTGTCTGTCTCTGGGGGGATGAAAAACAAGTTGTAGCTGCACATGTAGGAAAGAAAAAGTTAGCTTTGGAAAACTCTTGAAAAACCGAAGAAGATGAGATTTATTTCCTGTCATTGAACCAAGCGAACCAAGCACATTAAGTCACGGGGCAGGGCCTCTGCACAATGGGCTCTTCTCAGATAACTCAAGGTCTCATGGGGCCATTTCCACTTCAGTGTAGCATCATCATACCTCCTAGGGGTGCAGAGAGATCGAGAAGTCCCTCTTAGAATACCTGCAGATCTTTCTTCTGTGACCCACCTTTGCCATCCACTGCATTGAGAAAGGACATCCGAACTGGTGCAGTGGGACCCCTGGGGGCAGTCGTAACACAAGCTCTCTGTCACTGTCTCGGGTGAAGAGTCGGCCCATGTTTTGCTCTTGCTGCAGGGCATGTGCTGTTGCCACTATTTCCATCTGTTTGGTGACTTTCGTATGTGATGTGTTATTCCCTTCTTCCTACCCCGGCATTGGGGGGAGCAGGGAGGAGTACTGATTGCTGGGAATAGTCTAATTTCAGAAGCACCCGTGACCTGTGGACTCCATCTGAAAAGGGGATGCATGAATAATTGGACTTTTAAAACTTTGGTTTGGTGTGGGGGGGGTGGGGTGGGGTGGGGTGGGGTGGGGTGGGGTGTGGTGTGGTGTGGTGTGGTTTGGAGACAGGGTCTTGTTCTTTTGCCCAGGCTGGAGTGCAGTGGCGTCATCATGGCTCACTGCAACCTCCACCTTCCAGGGCTCAAGTGATCATCCCACCTCAGCCTCCCAAAATGCTGGGATTACAGTTGTGAGCCACCATGTTCAGCCTGTTTTCATGTTTTTTAAGGAAGTGTTTTAAGGGAAAACTTTTAAAAACAGACGACCTATGATTCATTGCCATGATAATACTTGACCTTCGTTGTTCTTACTTTTTACGGTAATTAACTTTAACTCCAGACACAATTTCTCCAGGATGGTTATTGAACACCAGGTGAAAAGATAGGTTTCTTCCACTCGTGTTTTTCCAACTCCTTTCCTATTTAGCACGCATTGCTATGCCTTAGGAAGGACATTTGTGGGCGGTTAAGGTTGAATCTGTTCTCTGGCCACTAGAGGGCGTGCCTATCAAAGGCATGTGTGTGAGAAACTCTGCAGGCTGATGGCGCTTGGATAAAGAGCAGCTCTGATGTGTTCATGAGGTGGAGGACTTAGTGGGGGCTAAGTTCAGCAGGTGCAGAAGAATGCTTTTCCAGCCAGAATCTTCCTCCTTCCCCCTTGTAGCTCAAAATCTCCAATAACTCTATACCCTGGCTGTGGCAGAAGGAGAGGCAACATATTAAACAGTGTCAGTCCTTCGTCTCTGGTGTATCGTGCAAACTTCCTTGGCATCCTTTCTTTGCACATGGGGCATTAGAGCAAAAGAGCACCATCCAGCAGGTGCAAGGGTGACACACAGGGAACCAAGGGCGAGGAAACATCAGGGTCTCATGATATATAAGCAAGTCAATTCTGTGTGAGGCTAATAAAACATAGCTTTTATGAGTGCAGCCTTTGGTGCCAGACTGCCTGGTTTTGCATCCCAGCTTCATCGCTCATTAGCTCTGTGACGTTGGACAATTTACCTAACCTTCCTTGCCTCATTAGTAAGTTGGATCTAGTAGTATCTCCCACCCAGGCTTGTTATGGACATTAATGAGTTAATTGATGTTAAGTGCTGAGAAGCCTTGGCATGGAGCCAATTTTAGTAAGTTTTTTACAATTGATGATTGTTATTTGGATCTGATGGTGGAAATGAGTCTGCAGAATGCATTTACACCCCAGATGACTGGGGACATTCTTCAACGTGGCTTCAAAAACAGTTAATCCTGAGGAGTGGCATATCCCAAAGTCCACGAATTCTAGAGAATTTTCATAAGAGTGCTTAGCAGTGCAGGAGTTTTATACCCCTCAGAGAGCCTCTTTAGTGAAGGAAGAGGTGGATTTTTTGCTGTGCATTTTTGCTACTCGGGAATTAGCATGTAGGCACATGGCCGAGGATGTCTTTATGGTGCCTACTCTTGTGCAGATTTTCAAAAGCAGGTAAGGCTCAAAACCACAATATACATTGAATCAATGTGACTGTCCATGACAGGAAACACTTTTCTATCCATGATACCCTTTGGAGAGTGCCTTGGACCTAGGCTAGGCACTGCTAGGACAGAGGACCACCAGAATCTGGCGGGGCTGAGTGGTGATGGGGTCCTGGTACCTGGGATGGGTAGTTATAGGCATCCAGCACCTCTTCCTCCAAAGATTTTCTGTAGGTGCCTGTACTCGTGACTTTGCCTCTAGTAGGATCATATCAAAGCACCCCTGAGAATCACGCTGGTTATTCTGGGTTACAGGCAAGAGAGGGAAGGAATGACCAGTTAAGAGTCTCATGATCCAGTTACCTGCTTCCCATTGACCCTGCTTTTGATGGCCATCGAACAGCTCCACGCGAAGCTAGCATGCCTTCTATGTTTATCCTTTCTCCTGAGATAGTGTGCTGTTGCGATACTTTTTATTTTGTTTTGTGTTTTTCCAAGTGGTGACTTTGTCACAGTGTCCTTCCTACCTCTGAATTCAGTGCGATGTGACCTCGGGAGAGGAGATGTGAGCACGATGTCCAGACTCGGACATGTCTGTTTCACGTCTGCCAGGAAGTAATTTTTATGCTGGGAGCCGGCTTCATGGCGTGGGATTCTAATTCTGGGGATGGCATTTTGTATGTGTAGGAAGACTGTCAAAACCTTTCCAATGGGAAGGGACAAGAACCAATTTGAGAATCACATGGTTACATAAGAACTGGCCCTGTGCGGGCATCTCTGCACACTTCCTGTACTTGTTCATTCTGAAGACGAGAGAAAGAGGAGCAGGAAGAATCTTCCATGAACTCTGCAAACCTACAAACTTTCCAATGAGAAGTGGTGCACACTCCCCAGATGGTGCTTGGGACAACATGGTTAAAAGGGTAAGGGGTATTTATTAACCCTTTGCTTTCTTGTTATTCCTGTCCCTCCTCTTTAAATGTTTACATTACCAAACTGGCTAGACTGCTGAGAATCTATCATTTTTAGGTGGCCTGCTAGGGTTTCCACTGGTCTTATCCCAGTAAATAACTGCAGAAAATAGCTGCAGCAGCCACACCCAGTAGCAGTAGCATCTAGGGGACTCTTTGGGACCTGAGCCAGAAAGTTCCCATATGCGGTATCTCATTCTGTCTCCACAAGACACAAGACACGAGGATTATTATGTCTATTTTAGAGATGAAGAAAAAGAGGCTTACAGCTTCAGAAGATTTGAAACCTGCCCACAATAGCTACAGTGTTTGAGCAGGACAAGGAGACATATGCAGACTTAATTTTTGTTTTCAAGTTGTTTAGTCACAGGTGCAGACACTCACGGGAGCAAGGCAGTGACACAGACGAAAGTAGCAGATCTCAGTGAAGCTTTATTTCTAGCCTCCTGTGCCAGGGACACCCTCCACTCCCTTGGAGTCCTTGAGAAGGCCACCAAATGCTTGTCTCACTGTGACCTTTCTAGACTTAGCGTGGTATTCCCACTAATGAAGACCACACACCGGCCATCCACTTGCTGCTTCTTAAGGGAACATGCGCAGAGCATTGTCCTTCCTGGATCTCAAGCTAAACCCAGCAGGAGCAAGACCACGTTTCTATCTGGGGGTTGAAAGCAAAATTATGCTTCCAGTTTTCCAGGGATGCTGTAAATCCTTCCCAAATGCTCACAGCAAGCAAGTGGCAGGGCCAGCGTTTGGCCCCATTCACCCTGATGCCAGTCCTCCCCCACCTCAGCCTCGAGGCTGTGCTGTCTTGCTATTTAAGGAAAAGGGAACGTGTTGGCTACAAGGTCTCAGTCTCTCTTTACATTCAATTCAGGTAAATCCAGGAGGCCTTGTCTCCATTCTTGGCTTATTGAGCCTTTGCCTGCTTTCCTGTTGTTCATTTGTCGATGACCTTGCTGCATAGCCAGCGCAAAGCAGTGAGGGAAAGCAAGCGTTTTCATGGCTGAGGTCCTGAGTGCTCATCTTCCTGTTTCATGATAACGCAGAAATCGGCCTGCATTTTTTGCCTTCTGTTGTTCATGGATGGAGCCTGAAGTTAGCAGTTTTGAATTTGGTTCTCTCCGTCCCCCCAGCCCTTTTATATATTTATCCGCGATGTCATATACTAAAGCTTTTGCTTATGTTTCTCGGAAGGGTTCTCCCACATTTCCACTGCAGCCTTCCGTGTCACTTATGAGCATTAGGGCAAAGGGAAAGGGCCGGAAAATGGGGACCAGGAAGAGGGAGGCCTCTGCCGTATAGCTTTTACAGTTCAGGGGCATCTGCTGGAGATGGTCCGTCTGGGACCATGTCTGTTAGGAGATGAGCCATGCCAGCTTTTGCAGATAGGAAAGCTGTGGGAGGAGGCCCAGTTCTTCCTCACTTTGGGGAAGCATCACAGATTCCTGCAACTGCTGCTCACTGCAGGGAGCCCCGCCTCCAGCCAGCTGGGCGAGGCTGGGCATCCAAACAGGCATCCAAGGCGTGGGACAGGGGCCTGTGGATTTCCTCCGTCTATCTGAGTGGCTCACTGAAGGATGGCATCCCATCGGTCACATGTAGGGCACCTTGATAGTAACGGATCATGCTATGGAACAGGGTCATGTTGGAGTTTAGACTAAAAATAAGAGACTAATGTGTTGATTCATTTGTTGGTACAACCAACACTTATGAGCATTTATGATATTTAAGGCAGTGTGCGGACTGTAGTCACAAAGATGAATCAGGGAGAAGCCAAGGCCTTCATGGAACTGATTGTTGAGTGAACTCCCTGTCACTCTGGACCTCGTGTGCTGTTCTCTCTCCTGGCACTCTCATCCCCTCTCCTCTACAATTCTCAGTTAAGAACTGAGTATGTTGCATTCTTAGACTAGACAGGGGGAGCCTGCTGGGAGCTCTCCCAGTCCAGGTCCTACCCCTGTTTCAGCACGTAGTTTGTACTTCCTTACTAACCTGATGTCCCACCAGAGGGATAGGACCTTGTCTACTTAACACACCTTTGCATCTCTTGCACCCAGCACAGTTCCTCCCACTGGATAAGCATATGGTAAGTGTGTGTTGAATGAATGAATGATCAGTTAAGGATTCTACCATTCAAGAAGGGAGACACACGTTTACTTATAGGTAGAAGTTGATATATACTATGAGAATCATACAAATAGACTATAAAGTGTTTCTGAAATTCCAAAAAGGGATAAGGAGAATTTGTTTGAGGACTCCATGAGATTTTACAGTGGAGAGGACAGTGAAGATGAATCTTAAAGAATAGGGAGCATTTGGATATGAGTGAGCTGTGGAGGAGGAGGAGCGTGGGTGATCAACAAGGAGTGGAAAGTGGAAGAATGTGAAATTTCCTTCAATTTCTACTCCTTTGAGGCTGGGCCATAAAATATTATGTGCTGTGGTGTTTGGATGATATTTGATAATTTGTAAGTTAGGAAATAATGCAGTTAAAGCTGAGGATTTCACTTTGGTGGTAGTAAAAAGATGGCAGGAAGGTGGAAGAGGCTGGAGGTGATATTGGCTGAAACTAGAAATAGAAGGTGAATAGAAAGGGAAAAAACAAATGTGAAAGAAAAGGTGTGGAGTACAGGGCTTGATAACAGATTGGATGTGGGGAGTGTTGCACAGCTTGTGTGGCCAGGAAGCTGGGGTGCTCTTTCTGCTGATAGGAGACGCAGCTTTGGGAAGGGGCTGGCTTGTTCCATTTAGGATAAAGGACATTTGAATTACTGTCAGGACTTTCAGCTGGAGACAGCTAGAAGACCAATGGAAATAAAAATACCTAGCACAAGTTAACATTTGCTGGAGATTTACAGAAACCTGGCAAGTGTTTTGTTAGCCTAATTTAATGAAAGGGGATCTGGGAAACTATAGAACAGAGAATAAAGTGGCCAGGACATACCTCGAGTGTGTGACGCCTAGGACTCCCGCCTTCATGCGTCAAGTACCGTGCTTGTTCTGGAGAATTTCTCCAGGAGAGCCAGGGCTTTCTAGAGCATTCTGGATGAGAAGTGCCAATGAGATGTATTTAGAGGGACAAGTTGCTGAGGCAGCACCAGGTGAGATCATTTGCTGAAGCCTACAGTGGGTTCTTCTAAGTGTGTACTACAGTCGTGTTTATGTGTATGCACATGTATGTACGTGTGTGTGCACAAGTGTGTGTGCATGTGTGTGCTCATCTGCCAGCAGGAGAGAAAATGGTGATAAGAGAAAACTGGAAAGAGGATGGCCTATCACGCAGGGATTCTGATTTGTTTGTAAGAGCTGGAAAACACAATTGATACTCCTCCCATAGCAGGCCATTGGTGCAGTCATATTTTCGCCGTTTCCTAGTGACTAACACTGTATAGATAGTGCTGCCTTATTTTTAGTGCAGAGTATGAGTGTGCTGCGGAAGGCTGCCGGTTACCAAGGAGGCTGCGCCTCTAAGCTCCTTCAGGGAGCCCCCTGAGTAGTGACTCCAGCCTCCGTGTCACTCTCTGATAACCCCTGGCAGAGAACATCCTTAACCCGAGGGGTGACCGCTCTGTGCTGCCTTCCCTCCATCGCTGCTTATATAATGGCTTTTTGTTCTTACTCAGTTTACATGTTAGAAAAAATTACCTCCGTCTTAAAGGAGAGTTCTGTGAAAACATTAGGCAGATCATAGAGAGCCAGGGGGCTCTCGGTTGGATACAATCACTGTGCGGGTTGGGCAGTGTAGCCCGACCCGGTACAGGGGTTTTGAGTCAGCTTGGCCTCTTTGAGCCTCCCCTCTCACCAAGAATCCAGAGGGGAAGTGGTCAAAGCACTCACAAAGTTCTCAGCATTTTTTGCTTTACAAAGTAATACAAACCCAGCGAAGGGGTAAGTAATCAGGTTGAATTCTTCAAATCCCTCACAAAAATTCCATTTTTGGGTCTGGGTACACATCTGCAATGTTTTGTTTTGTATTTTGATTTCATGAACTTTTTCTTTCCACTCTTTAAAAAATGTATCTCCTATATATATAAAATATATATGTATCTATATATATATGTGTGGTTTTTTTTGAGACTGAGTCTCGTTCTGTCACCCAGGCTGGAGAGCGGTGGTGCAATGTCGGCTCACTGCAACCTCTGCCTCCCAGGCTCAAGCTATCCTCCCGCCTTAGCCTCCTGAGTAGCTGGGATTACAGGAGTGCACCACCATGCCTGGCTAATTTTTATAGTTTTTGTAGAGATGAGGCTTCACCATGTTGCCCAGGCTGGTCTCGAACTCCTGACCTTAAGTGAGCTGCCCTCCTTGGCTTCCCAGATTGCTGGATTATGGGTGTGAACCACCGCACCCGGCCCAGTTTTTTTTTTTTAGATGGAGTCTTGCTCTGTCGCCAGGCTGGGTTCAGTGGCACGATCTCGGCACTGCAACCTCCTCCTCCTGGATTCAAGCGATTCTCCTGCCTCAGTCTCCCGAGTAGCTGGGACTACAGGTGCCCGCCACCACATCCAGCTAATTTTTGTATTTTTAGTAGAGATGGGATTTCACCACGTTGGCGAGGGTGGTCTCAATCTCTTGACTTCGTAATCCACCTGCATCAGCCTCCCAAAGTACTGGGATTACAGGCATGAGCCGCTGCACCTGGCCCGGGCCCACTTTTTACCAGTATTTCTTTCTGCTAATCCATGAGAGACATCCCTATGGGGAAAACTTGGGAGAGGAAATTGTGAAAAACACACACAAGAAAACACTCATAGTCTCACCTTCCACAGGCAAACACTGCTACTGTTAGCATCTTTCTTCTTCTTCTGTGAACTCTGTCCTTTACACAGTGGAGACTGACCTCTATGTTTGATTTCCTAACATTTCCATGTGTCCTCAGTATACCTTGATAAACATCACATGCAGAGGCCAGGTAAGTTTTTTTTTTTTTTTTTTTTTTTTTTTTTTTTGAGTTGGAGTCTCCCTCTTTCGCCCAGCCTGTAGTGCATTGGTGTGATCTTGGCTCACTGCAACCTCCAACTCCCTGGTTCAAGCGATTCTCCTGCCTCAGCCTCTCAAGTAGCTGGGATTACAGGCTCGCGCTACCATGCCCAGCTAATTTTTGTATTTTTAGTAGAGATGGGATGTCACCATGTTGGCCGGTATGGTCTTGATCTCCTGACCTTGTGATCCACCTGCCCTGGCCTCTCAAAGTGCTGGGATTACAGGTGTGAGCCACCATGCCCAGCCAAGACCAGATAACATTTTATTAAGTGGTTGAACCAAAATTTATCTAAACATTCTCCTATATATTTACGATTTTTTTTACGTTACAAAAAGGGGTTCCATGAACATATGCGAATAACTGTTCTTCCGCATTGAGGATTATTTCCTTAGAATGGATTGTTAGATTCTTGGGTCAAAATGTAAGAACATTTTTGGCACAATTATTTTTGATATTTATTTGTACCTTCTATCTTTAAGTACTTCTTCTTTCCATGAGGTGGATTTTTGTTTATATGTTTTTTAACTACTTTGATTTAGTTGGTTTTTAAAAAACTATTCTAATTCTGAAAGCACGATGGGCTTACCACAGAAATTCAGAAATGTAGGTAATCAAAATCATTTAGATAAAAATCAGCCGTATTTCTACATATGTAAATGAAACATTGTTATAGTTTTGATATTTATCTTTCCAGATATTTTCTGTGCTTGTATAAGAAAGTATGGTTTCATGAAAATATGATCATATAGGTTTTTGAAATATGTTTTCAAAATGAATTTTTAAAATAAAATTTCTGGCTGGGTGCGGTGGCTCACGCTTGAAATCCCAGCACTTTGGGAGGCCAAGGTGGGCAGATCACCTGAGGTCAGGAGTTTGAGACCAGCCTGGCCAACATGGTGAAACCTCATCTCTATTAAAAATACAAAAGTTAGATGGGCATGATTGGCAGGGCACCTGTAATTGCAGCTACTCGAGAAGCTAAGGCAGGAGAATCACCTGAACCCTGGAGGCGGAGGTTGCAGTGAGCCAAAATCATGCTACTGCACTCCAGCGTGGGTGACAGAGTGAGACTCTGTCTCTAAATAAATAAATGAATAAATAAAATAACATTTGTATGTGAAAACCTAGAATAGGATAGTTTATGATGCCATCTTAGTATATGCTTAGCTTCATCTGATAGACCGTAATGGAAGATTTTCTTCATGTTTTAGGTACAAAACTTTGATTAAAAAACATATCCCTGTGGAAAGCATGTTGAGACTTCTCTCCACATTAGTCTGGGATTATTGAATAATTATTACTATTAATATCCATGGAAATTAATATACATGCAACCTTCAGAACAAGTGAAACTTGCCCTAAAGTAAAGCAATTTTTAGTAATCAGTAGTCTATCAGCGTAATGTTCATTGTATGTCTTCCTAAACATTTTATCACTTGCATTGTGGCTTATAAATATTGACCTTTTGATAAAGAGCCTTTGCTGCTGCTCTTTCATTCAGTATAAGAATTTCTGCTAAATACCATTTCTTCTTCTTTTTTTGTTTTTGCTAGGGATAGAACAATAAAGTGTCTCTAGAAATCTGATGATTTGGCATGGTTTGTAGAGAGATTTGTAGTCCAGGATTGTTTAACCACAGATTCCTCAGGGTTTTCTAGAGGTTTACATTCTGGTGCATCCATAAAAACCAACTGATAATGTCATTTTTTAGATAAAAATGTAGGATGATAATATTTTATTCAGTGTTGTGACTTGGGACTGACATAGGCTTTATAAATTATTGAATGATGTGGTGAATATGTACTTCATTTGTTCCACAAAAATCTGCTGCCATTTATTTTACTTTTTTTGTTTTTCAAGTTTTAGCAACAGTTTATTAAGATTCCCTGAATTCTTCCCTGGAAATGTGTCTCTCATTCTTTTGGGAGATCATTGCTTAAGCTAGGTAACAATCGGATTTCATGGAGAGAGTTAGTGCTTATGTCTTTGAATAATCACAGTTACATTCCCATGTGGCCCCCAGAGAGTGGCCTTCTCTCCTTCCCAGAGGTCTCAGTGCTCATTATCTCTTTCCTTGGGTTCCCATGAACTCCCCTGTGTCTTTCTTCAGTTACATAGCATATGTTATATACACTCATTTTTCATTAGCTTCAGAGTTCAAGCAACTGTCATCTTTGCATAAGTCACTTGGATCTCCTTCGGAATGCCTTGCAGAAACCAGTGTTTCTCAAAAGGATTCTTTTCTTCCCTGTTCATGTTCACATTAGAATCTGCATCTGTTGATGGAGGCTGAAAGTCTGATGCTTCTAAGAATGTATGTTATGCCTGCACTGTGTGTCCATCATACATAGTTTTTGAATTCCTTTTGTCCCATGGCAGTGCAGTTTGAATCTCTTTCATGTACATAAACATTCAAACATCATGATTAAAAGTATGGTGTTCCACACACAACTACCAAAGTCTTTTAAGCAATTTCTTAATTTTGAATGTGTATGTTGTTACCAGTTTAAAAATTATTATATACAGTGCCACAGCAAATAGACCTACAACTTAATCTCTAGTAGTGCAGGTCCTTGGTTAAGGATTGGGCATATTTTATAACGTAAATATAATTCAGCAGGAAAAGGACTAAAATAGTTATTGTCGGAAAGTTCAATGAAAATCTCAGAAACACATGAGCTAAAGCTGCAGCAATGATGAAACTTGTCTCTTCTGCATATTCTCATAGAAGCTTCTCATGGAAGGCTCAGTCATGGGGTTGACTGTGGGGGACACATCCAAGCATTTCATACCCTAATCCCCAGCAAGATTTAGTGGTTTGGGTTGTGTTTTTGAAGATTTCCATGCATATTACAAAATATTCCAGAACTGGTGACAATTTATACCCTTACCATTAGTCGTAGAAAGTGGCTGTTTCTAAGCCTTCCTAGGCTATTTCATAAATCTGAAGATTTTCTTTTTTCTTTACTAATTTTATGGTTTCAAAAAAAAACTCTTAAGATGCCTTTTCTCTAAATCCCCGCAGCCACATTTCCTATCTCCCTATTATAGTCTTCTCTTGCTCTTAGTTATTGTTGTTATTATTATTATTATTATTATTATTATTCTTTCAACCTTCCTCCAGTGGCCTGTGAATGTGTGTGTGTGTGTGTGTGCGCGCGTTTTAACATGAAGCACAGTCTGTATGTTAAGCACTAGCCCCCGCCTTTGAATAAATGACTGTAAGGTACAACTTCATTTAACCAAGGATAATGGAGTAATCCAGTTCTACAAAAACGTCTCATCAGTAAGTGTCATTTGGAACCTAAGGATTGGGGCTCTGTTTTCTGCAGCTCTTCCTGATTAGTTCTGGGCAAATCATTATTTTTTTTAACCTCAGCTAATTGATTTGCAAAGTCGTGATGGTGCTTTTAAACACCTCTCTTTAAAAAGTTATTACAGATCAGGAAGACCTGGTGTGTGAAGTCTGTGATTTCTGAACTGCGGTAAAAGTGAATATGATTGCCATTGAAGACAAGATTTTGATGCCCCCCCTTTTTTTTAAACTCTGTGAATGGAGATTCTTGTCACAAGATAATAGAAATGATTAGACAAAGAAGACCTACTGGCATTGACTAATTGGAGTCCTTCAGATTCCCCAGTTTGGGCTGGGATAGGAATTTCTAGAAATGGAATATTCAGGGAGTTCCCTTGAAGAATGACCTTGTGTTGTTATTTTCTTTTCACTGTGCTCTGTCAGTCACTGTGAATTCAAGTGTTTAACAGTTTTTAGTCTACACACAAATTAGCTAAGGCATTGTTTAATTGAAATAGTCAAATTATCACATTTCAGTGCACCTGTGGCCCCATATTTACAGTAATACAGTTTACTACAGTCTACCTGCACAGTCCTTTTTCTTTACTGTCAGAATTCATTTGGAGTAAATGACTGATAATAAAAAGCTGGTTATAATAATATCTATAGTAAACAAAGTTATTAAATGCAGTACACTAAAAGCATAATATGTTATTAGAAGAATGGGGTGAATTGCAAAGTTTTATTTAAACACTTTTACAAAACTTGTAAAACTGAGAACATAACTCATATTTTAACAGTTTTATTGATGTATAATTTATAGACCATGTGATTCACTCGTTTAAAATGTACAGTTCAGTGCTTTTAGTATATTTACAGGGTTGTACAGCCATCACCAAAGTCCATTTTAGAGCATTTTCATTATCCCAACAAGACCCATTAGCTGTCACCCCAATCTGCTCATCCTCCCCAGCCCCAGGCAACCATTAGTCTCCGCTCTCTATAGATTTGTCTATTCTGGATGCTTCATATAAATGAAATAATACAACACGTAGTCTTTTGTTACTGGCTTCTTTCACTTAGCATGATGTTTTCAAGGTTCATCTATGTTGTCTCATGTATCCGTTCTTTGTTTCTTTTTATTGTCTGATTTTATTCTCTCATACACACACATCCCACATTTTATTTATCTGTTTATCAGTTGATGAGCATTTGGGTTGTTTCTAGTTTTAGTTATGATGTCTAAAGCTGCTATGAACACTTGTGTACAAGTTTTTGTGTAGGTGTATGTTTGGATTTCTCTTTGTTCTGTACTTAAAAGCACAATGATTGTATCACATACTGACTCTATATTTAACCTGGCATTGAGGAAATGCCAGACTTTTCCAAAGTGCTTGCACCAATGTGTATGCTCACCAGTAGCTTATGAAGATTTCCATTTTTTCAGGTCCTCATCAACTCTTGTTATTATCTGACTTTTTGCTGATAGCCATCCTAATGAGAGGGAAGTGGTATCTCATTGTGATTTTGATTTGCATTTACCAGATGGCTAATAATATTTGAGCATCTTTTCTTGTGCTTATTGGTCATTTTTATAACTTCTTTAGGGAAATGTCTGTTCAAATCCTTTGCTTGTTTGTTAATTGGGCTGTTTATCTTTTAATCACTGAGTTGTAATAGTTTTATATGTTCTAGATACAAGTCCTTTATCAGATATGACTTGCAAAAACTTTCTCACATTTTGTGGATTGCCTTGTCACTTTCTTGAGAGTGTCTTTTGAAGCATAAAAGTTTTTAAATTTGATTTTTATTTTGATACATACCTAGTTTGTTTTTTATTTTTATTGCTTATGCCTTCGGTGTCATAACTAAGAAATCATTGTTCCATTCAAGGCCATGAAGATGTATACCTACATTTTCTTCTAATAGTTTTATAATTTTCACCCTTATATTTAGTTCTTTGATCCATTTTGAGTTAATTGTGTATAGCGTAAGGAAGGAGTCTAACTTCATTTTTGCATGTGGATATCTAGTTTTCCTAGCATCATTTGCTGAAAACTGTTCTCTCTTCTTTGAATTTTCTTGGCACCCTTGTCAAAAATCAATTAACTATAAATGTGAAGGCTTATTTCTGGATTCTTAATCCTGTTCCATTGCTATATGTTTATTTTTATGTCAAGTCCACGCTGTCTTGATTACGGAAACTTTGTAGTAAGTTTTGAAATCAGAAAGTGTGTGTTCTCCAAATTTGTTCTTTTTCAAGATTATTTTGGCTAGTGAAGGTCTCTTGAATTTCCACATGAATTTTAGGATTGTCTTGTTAATTTCTATACAGAAGTCAGCTGAGTTATGGTGGGGATTGTATTGAATCTGTAGATCAGTTTGGGAAGAGCATTGCCATCCCAGCTTAATATAAAGCCGCCTAATTCATGAACATGGGGTGCCCATTGATTTTTTCAGGTCATCTTTAATTTCTTTCTACAGTGTTGTGTAGTAGTTTTCAGAGTATAAATTTTGTACTCTTATCTTTTAAATTTATTTGTATTTCATTCTTTTGTATGCTATTATCAATAGACCTATAGAAATGATCCCTAAGAAGTATACTTCAGATTGTCTGGATCAAAAATCTTGTCTGACTTGAGCCACGTAACCACCTTGGCACAATCAGTCACGTCCAGGGTTATGTGGTCCTTCCACATTATATATATGGTATGTATATACATACAGTACTGTTTTTCCAACAAAAGCTTGAATCTAGGGTGATATGAGTGGGTTTACCATGCCCACTACGACCCCCTGCCCAGAAAGTGGACCTTTACTTGGAACTCAGATATCACATAAATACTTATTTATTATTTTTGAGCTCTATTCATTTACTTTAAGAAAATTGAAGTACAGTGTTATTTTAACAACTAGTAAATGGAAAGAATGAGTAATATTAAAGCTTTCATCTCTACAAATGATACTATTTAGACCTCCCTATTAAATATTCTGGGCTCAGTATCAAATTCTATTGTAATATCAGCGTAGAAGTGGTTTCTAATTTAAAACTCTAGCTAGCTGCTGCTCTGCTAAGAATAAAGATTGGCCACAAATTAACATAATCTGTAGATTCTTTGCCTTTAGGCTATCTTATTTGATTCACAATAACTCTGCTCTTTAAGACAGTTTTTAATGACATGATGGGAGAGGAAATGCAAAATGTTTTACATTAGCCTATACTCTATTTGTCCATCTAGTTATAATAGACAGACTCGTTATAAATTATGAGTTCCTATTTAATAGATATGAAGATTAGTCAAATATGTAGAACAAGAGAAAAAAGGATAGCAATGAAGTAATTTGTGATGGATTATTTTTTTTCTTTTGAGACAGCGTCTCACTTTTTTGTCCCGGCTGGCGTGCTGTGGCATGATCATGGCTTACTGTAGACTCACCCTCCTGGGGTCAAGTGATCCTCCCAACTCAGCCTCCTGAGTAACATGCCACTACACCAGGGCTAATTTTTGTCTTTTTTGGGGGGTAGAGATAGGGTTTTGCTGTATTACCCAGGCCAATCTCAAACTCCCAGGCTCAAGCGATCTGCCCACCTCTGCCTTCCAAAGTGCTGGGATTATAGGTGTGAGCCACCATGCCGTGATGGACTTCATAAACATAGTAAAAGGTTTCAGCCAAAGCAGTTTGATTTAAATGGATATTTTAACCCTTGGCTTGCAATAATTTTGTCCTCTGGAAAGTATGGTTTTCCAGGCAACATATTCATTTTTGGCCTTGACTGTGTAGAGCAATTATAGGAGCCCATATCAACAAGTGTCTTCAGTTGTTTCATTAGTGCCTGGAACCAGACCACAAAGGTGGCCAGAGAGGGTACCCCTAAACCATATCTCCCAACATATCTGACTCTGAACCACACATGCATAGAGCCTACTCAAAGCACCCTAGCTATGGACAGAAGATCTCACTAAGACCAGAGTTGTAGCCCTAGAAACAGTTTGCAGTTTGTGCACAGACAAGAGAACTATCTGCTAAAACAAAGGAAGCAACACTCATTGGAAAAAAAACAGAATCCAGAATTTTCACCACCTAACACTTATAATATCTGGAAAAGAATAAAAAATTCCCAGATCATGGAGAATGAGGACAAAAGAAAATCAATCAGCTCCAGCTCCCAGATGAACCAGATGTTGAAACTAACAGACAAAAGGTTTAAAATGACTGTAATAACTATCCCCAGTGAGAAAAACAAACCATGTTTTCAATGAATGAGAATCTTAGCAGAGAACAGGTGTTGGTAGAGAAATGGAAATGGTAGGAAGCAACCAAATGGAAATTCTAGAAACAAAAAATAAAATATCTGAAGTTGTACGTAATAATATATAATAGATCTTTTACAAATGTAAGCTATTATTATATAAGGGTAAAGATAAGGTATTTTGCCTTTATTTTATTATACTTTTACCAGTGAAATAGAAGCAGATAGGACAATTCTGTCTACCTTTTCATCTTCTAAACCTTATTCTCTTTGGCCTTGAGAAAAAAAAAATAAGTCTGGAATGCAGTACTTAGTGAAGTCAGAAAGTTGAGGGAGTTGGGGGACATAGACTATGACCCTTCCCTCTTTCCTGCTGCTTCTGTCCTGCTGTGAGCACCTCTGTGCTATTGTGCTTTATAGAGAAAATTCCAATTTACCTCCTTTTCGCTCCTTTGCTGGGTCCTGAGTAACAGGAGGTCAGCTTCTAGGCCTTTCTTATCTCTTTCCCTGATAAAAGTTGGATTCATGTGTAGTGTATGAACAAATAAAGCTCTGGGGCCCTGGGTCCGTCCTCTTCTCCCCCTGCCTCTTCCTCCTCATTGTCACATCCTTATTGTAAATGCTTTAGGGGCGGTTTATAAAAAATGACATTAATTACTGAGACAATATTATTTACCCAGTACACTGGCAGAATGTTTACTATTTATAGCTGGGTTTTATTTTTGTTTGATGTGTTTAGTTGCTGTGAAAATGAACATGCTGCTCACTCTCGTTGAACCTGTTCTTCCTCCTCCTTCCTCCTTCTCCTTCTTCGTCTGTGCCAGATCGTCCTCCTCTTCAGCAGCTTCCCTTCCTTCATTAGGCCTTCTGGGCAGTTTTTAGGATGTCTGCTCCTAAACTTATATTTCTGTTTAAAATTATTCCATAATAGTGTGTCAACACACCAATCACTTCGACTCCATGCAGGTTGGTCTCTGCATTTCAAACCTGTTTTCCGTGTGTTAGTCCTTTTTGACACTTTTATAGGGTTTCTCCAGAAAAAAAAAAAAAAAAAAAAGAGCATAGCAAAGTTATGAGCCGTCCTTATGGAGTGCCTGCCTAGAGGGAAAGAGGAACTAAACATTGTTTGCATACTTACCACATATGAGGGCCCCTCCACCGTGTTTGACACACTCTTCTCACAGCTAACTGGTGAAAGTGGTTTTATATCTAAAAATACTATACTGAGGTTGAGTAACCTGCCCAGAGTCTCACACAGGGTAAGAAGGGACACCAAAATTCAGTGATAATTGTATCATTCCTAAGCCTCTGGGCTTTTAAAATTTATTTACTCTAAACCATACTGCACCACTCTAAGTAAAAGGTTAAGAGAACTCAGGAATGCAAATGCAAAAGTGCCTGTCAAGGGAGAGAGAGAGAGAGGAGGGGCAGGAAGAAAGAGAGAGAGAGAGGATGGGGAGGAAGAGAGAGAGAGAGAGGAGGGGGAGGAAGAGAGAGAGAGAAGGGAGGAGAGAAAGGGGAGAGAGAGAGAGGGAGAGAAGGGAGGGAAGAAAGGAGAGAGAGCAAGAGCACTCGTGATCTATTTACCTTCCTATGTTATCATTTTTAGCCTTTTCCCACCTTTTATGTGCTGAGAGCTGTTCCGCTGCCATTTTCTCTCCCTGCCTCAAGAGCACATTTAAGTGCAAGTGAATGGGGTGGGATTGTGATTGTTACAGTGATTGCTTAGAATCTGCCCTACCATATCTGCCAGTGTATGAAACTCTGAAACTCTGCCAATGTTACCAAACTCTGAGAGGGTGTGAAGCGCTAGTCTTCACTGTACTGAGCTGATTACCTCATGTCGTCACGAGGGGGCAGCACCTTCCCATGCCTTTGGACTTAGGAGCCTGGGAGGGTGGGAAACTCACACCAAACCCCATCCCTTAGCTGGTCACCTCTTACCTTCCAAGCCTGATCATCCAAGTTTGGGCAAAACGGATGTAAACGTGTTTTTAATTTTTTTTCTTATTTGAGAGGGGGGCAATTGGAGAGGGGAAATACAGCTTATATGTTGGCATACACATTTGAAATATCTGGTACTTTATAAGCAGGTATTTTATGTGTATTCTGTGTTTTCTCTGCAGAGAAAATAACTCTTTCCTTTACTAGGGATGCAGTGCTCAGCAGTGCCTGTTGCAACCGTAAGTTACACCGTATTTTCTCAAAGAAACATGGTAGTAATTGGAGGTCACTGTTCAAAGTACTGACTTTAGTTTGCTGACCTTCAATCAAACCTCAGTTAGGCACTTACTAGCTGTGACCCTGGGCAAAATACTTAACCTCTCTGAGCATCACATACTCATCTGTGATGTGAGGGCTGCAATACATTCCTGCTTTCTTTTTTCGACAAGTATTTATTGAGAATTTCTTTACTTGTGGAACGTGGTATTATGTCCTGTGTATAATGGTCTTTATATGTACCTCCCAGTTCAATTTCATATAAGTTGGCCTCTTGTTTCTGTAACTAGGATTGCATTTCTGTCAAAAGTCTTGGCTCATACGGGGACACTCAGAGGCCATCCAGTCTGAAAATGCAAGACAGAGCTGCTTCAGGAAGTGCCCGATGATTTAATTAAAATGTGAAGAGTAGCCCACAGAGGGGCAGGTGTGGTGAACAGCCACCCTGCAGGGGTGAGGCGGGCATCCTCCTTCTCGGTGACTTAGCCTGGACCTGGGATGAGTAGAGGCTTGGAGTAGGTTCAGAGACGGTTCTCAGGACAAAAAGTTGGCCCCTGTTTTAGGGAGGCTGACTTGTGGCCACTGGGCATGCTAAGGGTTTGCCATCTAACACTTTTTGCCTGTCACTTGTCCCCATTTTGAGTCCAGGCAACTGTGGCCACTGGAATTATGGAGAGTCTCTTGGGACTCTTCGTTATTATTTTTATATACTGAGGTGAAATTCACATAACATAAAATTAAACATGTTCAAGTAGACGGTTCATTTAGTACATTTGTAATACTGCACAATCACCCTCTAGTTCCAAAAATCATTATTTTTTTAAGTTTCTATTTCGATGAGATTTTAAACTAGGAAAAAAATTACAAGAATGGTACAAGGAACTCTGCATAACCTTCAGCCAGATACATTCACTGTTTACCTTTTGCCTCATTTTCTCCCTGGTGTTCACTTTCTCTGTGTGTGTGTGCGCGCATGTGTGTGTGCATGTGTGTGGGTGTGTGCATGTGTGTGTGTATGTGCATGTGTGTGTATACATACATTTTCCCCCCAAAAAACACTTTAGAGCCTGATGGAGACATTGTGCCCCTTTAGCACTAAATACTTTAGTAGGTATGTATTTCCTAATATGGCCCTATGTGCAATTATAAAAACCTGAACATGTAACATTCATACAGTTCTATTATCTAATCCACAGTCATGACTCAAAATTCATCAAATTTTCTGTACACTTTTTCTTTCCTAGACCAGGATGCAGTCCTCCGTCCTGTGTGGATTTAGCTGTCTTCCTTTGTGCTCTCCTTTGATCTGGAATAGCGCTTTGCCTTTCTGTGTGTTCTTTGACCTTGACATTTCTGGGAGAGTACAGACCATGGTTTTGTGCATCATCTCTCTCAATTTGGATTTGGCTAATGCTTTTCATGATTAGATTCAAGTTCTTATATATCATCTCCCTCCTAAGGGAAAACGGGTCCTGATTTCCACATGCTAAACTTAGGAACATTGATTATCCTATTACCCCTACAAAAACCAGTGATGGCAGTTTTTAGCCTTACATTGTAAAGCTGTCCCAATTCTGTGGGCTTTAGTGATATGAGGGCCAGTTTCCTGAAGACCGTGGAAAATCTGACGCTATTCCTTTAGTTTCGGGCATCATCAAATGGGAGGTTTATGGCTTCAAGACTGGAAGATGGTGATGCAGAAGCACATTGTGCAGCCGTTTGGGTTCAAATCATTCTTTCATATCATTGACCAAATGGAATTTGCTATATGTTCATTCACTGTCAGATGCTGAGTGAGAAAATGACAATTTACAACATACGTTCTTAAGAGGATTAAGTCAGTCTTCTATGGCATGGTGAAAAATTCCCCAGGCCGCCTGCTGGGCTCCTGCACACTTTGCCTGGAAGGATGAATCCTTTTCTTTACCTCGCTGTGTAACTTCCTCTGCCAAGCAAAAGCACCTTGCTACCTGGAGAATAAATTGACAATCTCAATTTTGATATGTTGCTGATTTCTTTTGTGTACATTATTACGAATTTACAGCTAATCTTAGCAGTAGATCCAAGGAAGTGATTATCTATCTTTCCACTGTTTTCTTTCATCCGTGTAGCCAGCCTTACCCAAGTCTTTGTTCCTCTTTCCCCATTCACATGTATTTGATAATTCAGCTTTTCCTAAAATATTTTGCCTTTTGTTTTTAAAGTTGAAAGAGCTATATGCAAGGCCAGGCGCGGTGGCTCACGTCTGTAATTCCAGCACTTTAGGAGGCCGAAGCAGGTGGATTACAAGGTCAGGAGGTTGAGAACAGCCTGGCCAACGTAGTGAAACCCCATCTGTACTAAAAATACAAAAAATTAGCCGGTCATAGTGGTGGACGCCTATAATCCCAGATACTCAGGAGGCTGAGGCAGGAGAATCACTTGAACCCTTGAGGCAGAGGTTGCAGTGAGCCAAGATTGCGCCACTGCACTCCAGCCTGGGAGACAGTGTGAAATTCCATCTAAAAAAAAAAAAAAAGCTGTCTGCAAACATTCAGATGAAATTTGGATTACTTTTAAGCCACGTGAACAAAATTCCTCTTGCCAGTCTGTTCCCTCTAAAAAAAACTTATCTATTGCGTTTTTTTCTTAAGCTATCTATTTGGAAATAATTTGGGGTTGACTGAACCATTGGAACCATAGTACAGGGTGTTATCCTGTTCCCTTTACCTAGCTTCCAGCAATGCTAATATCATACACATTATGTCTTACACAAAGTACATTTATCAAAACCAAATATTAACAGTGTATGATCCTGTTAACCAAACAGCAGAGTGTTTCAGGATTTCACCAGGTTTTTCCCTGATGTCCTTTTTCTTTCCTCGGATCCCAGATAGCATTTAGTTGTCATAGCTTCATTCAACCTGCGACAGCTTCTCAGTCTTTCCTTGTTTTTAATGGCCTTGATATTTCCTAGGAAGTCCGGTCATGTGTTTTATAGATTGTTCTTCAATTTGGGTTTGTCGGTTATTTCTCATGGTTAGACTGGTGTTATAGGTTTTTGGAGAGAAGCTTACAGAGGCAAAGTGCCTTTGCCACATCGTATGAGGAGGTACATCTCTCCTGACTTTTACAATTTTTATTCTCTTGTATTGTGTAGTTTCAAATATCTTTCTGTAGTGCTAATACTGTTTTTTTTAAATTAAAAAAAATTTTTGAGACAGAGTCTGGCTCTGTTGCCCAGGCTGGAGTGCAGTGGTGTGATCTCAGCTCACTGCAAGCTCTGCCTCCTGGGCTCAAGCGATCCTCCCACCTCAGCCTCCTGAGTAGCTGGGACTACAGGCGCCACCATGCCTGCCTAATTTTTTCCTTATTTTTTCTTTTTTTGAAGAGATGGAGTTTTGGATTTTTTGTTTGTTTTTTCGTTTTTGTTTTGAGACAGAGAGTTTCATTCTTGTTGCCCAGGCTGAAGTGCAATGGCGTGATCTCGGGTCACTGCAACCTCCGCCTCCTGGGTTTAAGTGATTCTCCTGCCTCTGCCTCTCGAGTAGCTGGGATTACAGGCGTGCACCACCACGCCCAGCTAATTTTTTGTATTTTTAGTAGAGACAGGGTTTCACCATAGCCAGGCTGGTCTTGAACTCCTCACCTCAGGTGATCAGCCCACCTCGGCCTCCCAGAGTGCTGAGATCACAGGTGTGAGCCACCGCACCCAGCCAGAGATGGGGGTTTTTCCGTGTTTTTCCCAGGCTGTTCTCGAACTCCTAGGCTCAAGCAATTATCCTACCTCCCAACGTGCTGGGATTATAGATGTGAGCACCACACCTGGCCTGTACTGCTTTTTAAAGTGGAATGATGTGGATCAGTTACTTGTTTTTTCATGCAAAATCCTTAGAACCTGCTTAAGTTATCTGTATAGTATGGGATATCCCCATCAAAGAATATCAACTCAGAACATTGCTTTCTCTACCCTAAGTACTTTCTTCAACTCCACTTGAAAAGCATGGGTGTATCACTTTGTAAAATGTTATACACTGGAAGAAATAATGCAAGAGGAAAAGTGATTGAGTGAGTGTATTCGTCAAGGTTCTTCAGAGAAACAGAACCAGTAAGATATATACACACACAGAGACACACACACACACACACACACACACACACACACACACACACACACACACACACGAAAGCCAGTGGAGAGCTGGAGATCAGAGAGCTGCTAGTATGGATTCCAGGCTGGTCTGAAGGCCTGAGAACCAGGAGGACCAAAGGCAGAAGATTGGTGTTCCAGCTCAGGCAGTCAGGTAGAGAGTGAATTCCATCTTCCTACACCTTATTTGAGCCCTCAGTGGACAGGATGGTGCCTTTCCACACTGGGGAACCATCTGCATGATTCAGTTCACCAATTCAAATGTTAATTGATACAGTTTGGCTGTGTCCTCACCCAAATCTCCTCCTGAATTGTAGCTCCCATAATCCCCATGTGTTATGGGAACAACCCAATGAAAGATAATTGAATCATGGGGGCAGTTTCCCCCATGCTGTTCTCGTGATAGTGAATAAGTCGTACGAGATCTGATGGTTTTGTAAGATGTTTCCCCTTTTGCTTGGTTCTCATTCTCTCCTTGCCTATTGCCATGTAAGATGTGCCTTTCACCTTCCTCCATGATTGTGAGGCCTCCCCAGCCATGTGGAACTGAGAGTCCATTAAACCTCTTTTTCTTTGTAAGTTACCCAGTCTCGGGTATGTCTTTATCAGCAGCATGAAAATGGACTAATATACTACTAATCTCTCACAGAGACAGTCACAGACACACCGAGATAATGCTTCACCAGCTATCTGGGTGTTCCTTGGCCCAGGCAAGTTGACATGTAAAATTAGCCATCACAGGAAGTTCCCCAGTGCCTAACTCCCTCCTGAATCATGCATTGGCTGTCTTGAGTTTTGGGGAAGGGCATTTATTCGGTTTGATGGATCTGTGGATATTTTAGAAAGCTGATTTCAATCTATAATGTAAGCCTCCCCTTCAAATACAAAGAAAAATATAGATACAGATTTTATCCAATTTCCTTTCACTTATGATCTCTCTAGGTCCCAGTATATACCACATAGTAAACAGTGAGTCAAGGAAAAGAAGGGCCAGAGTAATCCACAAACCTTAATCAATCCATGACCACCCAGCAGCTGGAGCAATCATTCTCTAGCTTTCTCTCATTAGGTACACACTAAATTAGAAATCTTTAAGTAGTGTTCTCTTGAACACAGAGTGACAGGAATGAAATGTGACACATAACAGAGTAAAACAAATACAAATAGTTTAAAAAACAAAGTCAGTCTTTAGAAGGAAGGTCACTTTTGCTTATTTCCTAAGATTTAATTCAAATTCTCAAAATACATTTTAAATTATTGTGCTGTAACTTGAATATCCCTAATTACTATGCTTCCAATTGGGGAAAACAAATAAATTTAATTAGCTCTGAAGTTTGAGAACTATTGAAAGAAGCACTATTCCCATGCCACTTCTTTGTACTTTCTTGTGCTCATGATGTTTTTAATTGCATTTTTTGTTTTGTGTGTGAATGCGTTTGGCAACCATTGCCACAGAGTATTGTGTCTGGAATTGGTGGGTTCTTGGTCTCGGTGACTTAAGAATGAAGCCGCAGACCCTCATGGTGAGTGTTACAGTTCTTAAAGATGGTGTGTCCAGAGTTTGTTCCTTCAGATGTTCAGATGTGTCTGGAGTTTCTTCCTTCTGGTGGGTTTGTGGTCTCGCTGACTTCAGGAGTGAAGCTGCAGACGTTTGCAGTGTTACAGCTCATAAAGGTGGCACAGACCCAAAGAGTGAGCAGCAGTGACCCCTAACGGGTTGCGGCTACTGGCTCAGGTAGTCCGCTTTTATTCCCTAATCTGGCCCCACCCACATCCTGCTGATTAGTCCATTTTACAGATAGCTGATTGGTTTGTTTTGACAGGGTGCTGATTGGCGCATTTACAATCCTCTAGCTAGACATAAAAGTTCTCCAAGTCCCCACCCCACTCAGGAGCCCAGTTGGCTTTGCCAAGTGGCTCACACGCTGGGGCCGCAGACAGAGGTGCCCACCAGTCCTGCACCCTGCAGCCGCACTCCTCAGCCCTTGGGCAGTGGACTGGACCAGGCACCAGGGAGCAGGGGACCGTGCCTGTCTGGGAGGCTCGGGCCATGTGGGAGCCCATGTGGGGAGTGGGGGTGGGGTGGCTTGGGCATTGGGGGCTGCAGGTCCTGAGCCCTGCCCTGCAGGGAGGTGGCTGAGGCCCGACTAGAATTCGAGCACAGCGCCGCGGGCCAGCACTGCTGAGGGATCGGGCGCACCCTCCACAGCCGCTGGCCCAGGTGCTAAGCCTCTCAGGTCTGGGGCCAGTGGCGCTGGCCAGCCACTTGGAGTGCAGGCCCAGCGAGGCTGCGCCCACTGAGAACTCCCGCTGACCCTCGAGCACTGTGCAGCAGCCCCAGTTCTCCCCCACGCCTTTCCCTCCACACCTCCTTGCAAGCAGAGGGAGCCGACTCTGGCCTCAGCCAGCCCCGAGAGGGGCTCCTATAGTGCAGCGGCAGGCTGAAGGGCTCCTCAAGTGTGGCCAGAGTGGACACCGAGGCTTGAGAAGGTGCTGAGAGTGAGGGCTGCTAGCACTTTGTCACCTGTCAGTATCATGAGTTTTATAAGCCACTATGTGCAGAAACTTTTCTTGATAGGGCAGAGAAAGTAAAATCTCAGATTTGCTTTATCTGACAATCTTCTGCTAGAACATACTATGTTTAGCGTTCTCACTCTGCGTATCTATTTGGAAAAGTGGTCTTCTTTAATTCCTTGAAGCTCTTAATTTCAGTTCCACTGGAAACTCTTCCTCCCACCTTTTATCTAGTTTGTAACATACAATGTCCATTTCTGCATGGGTCACTTTTCCCACTGCAAGATACATCTACAGACCTTCCTAAGCATTTTTAATGGCTACACCATATCCATATTTTCTCATTGAGCTGTGTCTTCCATATTGGTCTATGCCAGTATTGTGTGACATTGATTGTATAGTCTTCTAAAAGCTGTAACTGTGTTTTCCTTTTCCCTTCTTTACTTGATCTTCTAACTTTCATTTACTGCAACCAATATCAGAATAAAAGTAATACAGAAATAAAAGAAAATCAGTTCCATGTTTCCATTACAGTGCATCTGTTATTTTTGTTTTCTGTTTCCTTCCAGTTTTTGGTCATTTTGTAAATGGTAAAATAATTGTAATAGGAGGGAAGAGAGTATTCTATGTTTTATTTGAAGCGTTATCTCACAAGCACTTTTTCATATTGTTATACCACAATTACTTTTATGGCTGTTCATTCCATTGAGTTGATGCATTGTATATATTTTGATATTTTTAATTACTGGACATTCAGTGTTCTAGTATTTTTGCAAGGAATATTGTGCATTTTTATTCTTACAGCTTTCTCTTTCTTTTTCAGTTATCTCACTGCAATAGATCAAAGTATTTGGAGACTTTCATAGTGGTTAGGCTATATGTTCCTTTTTTTTGTTTTATTTGTGACTATTTTTAGCACATTGTCATTTATAAGAAAGTGCTTTGTCAATGCATAGGGAGGAGGGGACAATAAGGAAGCTGTCCTTTTTGTGAAAGTATTGTTAGGATTCTGAGGAAGCTCTTCTAGGAAATAACTGAATAGTGAAAGTATAACAGTCGATGAGTCTTTGGGGAGCTTGGGAAATTGTTGGGATGTTAAAGGCCATTCTGAAATTAATTTGTCTAGCCCATTGTAGGCTTTACTGAAATTATATCTAGTAAATGACAATATATTCTCAGTTATATCCAAAGACTATTGTAGAACCAGCCACGATCTCCTGTATATCATTCTAAACATCACTTGAAAGTTCTTTCTTACATCTAATCTGAATCCTATGCTGCTGTGAAAATCATTTTCAAGTATTGCAGTTCAACTTGGAACTAAAAGTAACTATGTTCTTCTATACTGAGAACAGAGACACTGTCCATTCTAAAGTGATCATGAGTCATTTTTTGTTTTTGTTTTTTGTGTTTTTTTGAGACAGAATCTTACTCTGTCGCCCAGGCTGGAGTGCAGTGGTACAATCTCGGCTCACTGCAACCTCTGCCTCCTGGGTTCAAGTGATTCTGGTGCCTCGCCCTCCCGAGTAGCTGGGATAACAGGTGTGCACCATCACACCCAGCTAATTTTTGGTATGTTTAGTAGAGACAAGGTTTCACCATGTTTCCCAGGCTGGTCTTGAACTCCTGAGCTCAGGCAATCTGCCTGCCTTGGCCTCCCCAAGTGCTGGGATTACAGGTGTGAGCCACAGTGCCCGGCCTGTTGAGTTTTGTGTTGGGCATGGGGAAGAGTGAAAGCCAGGTGTCCCCAGAGGGTTAAGAAACCTGTTGGAAGATGACCCTCGGTATAACCCCATGGTGGGCCTCCTGTATCAACTGCTGTTTGGTTTCAGCTGTCCTAAAGGGAGGACTGACTCTGTGACCTGACAGTGCCTTCTGTGATGCGTTACTATTGTCATGCCATTCCAGACAAATGTAAAGAGATTTGGTAGTGACTAATTTGCATTGCACAAGGTGTTGATAGTAGTGAACAGCTTGCTCTGAAGCCTGTATTCAAAATTTGGAAGGAACAAACACTACGGATATGCTCATCTCACCACTACCCAACCTATTTTTCTTTCACTCCTTCGCTTTGTCTCCTTATTATTCTGCTGATCTTTGTCTCTGCAGTGTTTTAAATGCTGTTTCTCTTTACTTTTCCCACCTTCCTTTTTTCCCTCCCACTCCTTTTTTCTATATCACCTTTCTCTCTGCTCCTTCCACTTCATCTTAGATTCCACTTCCCCTTTGATTTTTTACCATTCTTGACCCCTTTCCTCTTTTATTGGGAAAATAGGCTTTAAATTTGGAGTATGCTAAGAAAATGTCGCTTTATGCTAAAAAACTGCAGGATTCAGGGACTGTATTTGTGGTGTGGCTTATTGATAGAAGAGAGGCTATGGAAGCTAGTGCTTACAAGTGATTTAAGGGTGATAGCTCAGTGTCTCAGGTGGACATGATTATGTTGTGGGACAGCTGGGTTCCATTTTAGCCTGATATTGACCTCTCCTTGCCATGTAATTAACAGTGTGCCAGCCACAGATCATAAAGTGAGTGCTGTTCAATGAATAACATCACGTACTGGTGCCTGGAGTTTGTTGTACCCATGGGACCTAGTGGGCACAGGGCATGCCTGGATATCTAGCCAGGAGTGACATTTAAGCTCAATTGCTGGATGCTGGATTACAAGAGCTCTGACATGCATCCTCAGATAGCCGTTCGATACAGATGGCTGATGAGTTCTGAAGCTTCACACTGACGTGTCCAGGAGCCCAGGGGCAAACTGACCCTTTCCTCTTTAGGCGCAGTGCCTGCGTCGACTGTTTAGAAATCATCAGAAAACATTTGAATATATCAGGTGAATCTTAGGGGGCTCAATTTTTGGTGATTAAACTGGACTCCTAAATAGAGTTCTCTAAACCCCAAACACAATGAACAGAGATTCATAGTGAAGTAGGTTTGCCTCCCGGAATGAGAGTTGCAGTGAATCCAGTCCTTTTCTTGGCTTTGGTGTTGTGTAGTGATTAACAAAAATGTGAGATGACTGATGGGCACCTTTATAGGAAAAAGGAAGGGGGAGGGTATTAAGCATAGAATGGATGCTCTCATTTGCTTGAGATGTGTAAAATAAGTTGGGGTAGAATAGGGAGGGGCACAAGACTAAAGATTTAAACCCCCCAATCATGGTTTCATTTACTACGTTATGGAATTTGATGAGGTAATTGGACAGAGTCAGGACAAAGAGAGAGCAAGGCTGAGTATCAATGATCTTCAGATAACCACTAAGGTATTATTCAGGACACAAGCCAGATGACGTTAGCTTCACCAGAAGATGGACTGATGTGGCCATGGATTCAGTTAGTAATTCTTGGAATTGCTGAGGCTTGGGGAAGCCACCACCATGTGGTTTATCTTTGTCTAACCTCACTAAAGCCGGCTGAGCAGGCACTATCTGTTTTGGGCTTTCAGGTTTGGGGTGGTGGTTCTCAGTGGAGCCTGAAGGGGAAAGAGAGGCCTTTTAAAAATAAAATATTTCTTTTCTCTTCTCTACATAAGTTTTGAGCTTAACAGGCTTTGATCAAGAAGGATTTCACGTTGGGTTTGTGTTTTGAGTTATATCTGCTCAAGACGCTGCCGTAGGGCTGGAGGAGAAGGTCAGAGAGAGGGAAAACTTGGACTGTGCTGAAACCGCTTCAGGCTCACTTATTTAATTATTCACTCAGAAACAGCAGCGTGGACTAAGAGCTATCTGTGCTTTTGCAGTGTAGCTTCACTACTTAATTTGAAATAAATTCCCTTATAATAGGTCCAATATATAATCCAAGGCAGATTTGAAATAACATTCAAAGAGTTTTTGGCCATCCACTCTGTTGTTTCCTTCCATCAGTGGGGATCTCTGTGACGTGGCTTGTGCTCCCTCAGTGGTCCTTTTTCTTGAAACCTCACAAGGTAACTTGGGACCAGAAGATGGTGTAGCATGAACAAGAAGAGGTGGCCTGCAGTCCTAGGTGCTGGTCCATGCTGGCCAGGACAGAGAATACTGGATATCACATAGTCTCTAAATGCAATTTCAAAGAGTGCATCTCTAGAGTTAAATGAGTTTGCCTTAAATTCTGTATGGTTGCAGATGATGTAATCCTTTTATAAACATTTTATTAGGCAGGTTAAATTAAGATACAGGAAATGCCATTTCACATTGTGTTGAAGAGGAAAGTCAAGTCTTGTGAACGTTGTTTACTATAACGGAAGGTTCTTACATATCCATCTCAACTTAATTTTCTCATTGTTTCAGCATCCGAGTTCCCTGCTGCCTTCTACTCTTTGCACAGTAGAAAGTCAATCTGTGAGCAGCTTGCTGAGATGAGTAAGAGCTGTCTGCTAGTGAAGGGAAATTTGGACTCAATGAAAATAGTCAATGGAAACCTCTGTTTGCTGTATCAAGCATGCAGTACTTATATGCGTACATGGAACAAATTTCTTTTTCAGCTTCAGTGTTGTAACGAAGATGGCAATTTTCCTTCTCAGTGTAACATATAAATGCTCTACTTGGTAACTGAGTAGTTGTCTTGAGTTCTATTTCTGGTATTGTTGGCAGTGTACTTGCCTAGGACAAGCCTTTTGACCACTAGCTATAGACTCTTAATATCCTAATCAAGGCTATTAGTACTTTCTGATAGCAGCTTAGCTCCTCCATTTACATCAAATCTTACCTTTTCTGCATTCAGCTGATGAAGTCTGTGAAAGAATAGGAATAATATAATAAGCTAGCTTTGGTGTTTTGGCCTTTTGGGTAAGAATGCAGGGAGGAAATGAAATGAGGGATGCCTTGAAATGTTTCACTTAGACTTTCTTATGTTCAGAGAAATACAGAGAGAACATTTCCTAGATACTGAGAGTAAATTTCTTTTCTTGAACCTATCTTAAGTGCCTCAGAAGAGGACTTCAGGTTGAGATGACTTTTTTTTTTTTTTAATGTAAGCATGGACAATTCTCTTTCCACCCTCAACCCTTTACAGAATTTCTGAGAACAGTGAATTTCAACGAAGGGGAGGAACAGAAATGAAGCTGACAAGAGAAGCCATCTAAAATTAAAACTCTCCATATGGAATTGCTTTTTCTTTTCCCCTAGAGCGTGTACTCACTCTAAGTCGTGGAAACTCAGCTCTGTCTTTGAAAATTTTCTTACAGTATACTCATTGGAGGCTCTAATAACGCCTAGCTTCTATTATTGTCCAGCTTATATCTTATAAATGTCAAAACTATGTTCCTCCAAATGACAAGTTTTTATTTTAAAAATATTTTTACTAACTTTACTTATATATTGAGCAGATAATAGTACAAAATTCAAAAACAAAAGACCCAACATGGTGAATATTGTTGATCTTTGTCTTTGGATTGGATCTGATTGTGTTTAGAAGTTGATGGGGGGATAAGTAGCTCTCTAAGCTAGATTCTTTATTGCTTCCCATCAGTCTAAAATGTATTAGAAAAGAAAGTAAGGCCTGGTTGCAAGAATAAACTAATGGATTATTTTTACTTAATGGCAAGTTTACCCAGAAATCAGATATTTAAATATTGCTGCTATATCTATATTTGTATGTCCATATGTTATTGCCCACGATGCCACTGATTGGTGGATACACAGTTTATGTACAACTGAGAAAAAGAAACCTAGCCAGTTAAACTATTTCCCAGCACCTCCCATTATTTAAATGATCTTTTAGGAAGGAATTGAGTGTATCTAATATATTTTAAAAATATATTTATTGAAAGAACTCCTCTGGACTTAATGATATATAGGTATTTATCATTGAACACTCTTATAAACATATAAAAAAATACAAGAAAAATACATCAGGTAACTTTTACTCCTGACACTTCTACACAAGAAAATATAAGTCTTCTGAATCATTTTCAACTCAACTCTTCAGTGTCTAAACTTGCTACACGATTTGTCCTTTGTGCTATAAAGAATATTGGTGAAATAGTTTTAAAAGAATTTTTATTTTGGTTTATTTTGAATTAACACTTTCTTCAAAGTTTCTGGAAAAAAGAAACTTTAAAAATGAAAGTTCAGCCAGGCATGGTGGCTCATACCTGTAATCCCACCACTTTGGGAAGCCAAGGTGGGTAGAACACTTGAGGCCATGAGTTTGAGACTAGCCTATCCAACATGGTGAAACCCCATCTCTACTAAAAATACAAAAATTAGCCCAGCGAGGTGGCACATGCCTGTAATACCAGCTACTTGGGAGGCTGAGGCACAAGAATCGCTTGAACCCAGGAGGCACAGACTGCAGTGAGCTGAGACAGCGCCACTGTACTCCTGCCTGGGTGACAGACTGAGACTCTGTCAAAAAAAAAAAAAGGAAGGAGAAAGAGAAAGAAAAAAGGAAAGAAAGAAAAGAAAGAGAAAGGAAGGAAGGAAGAAAAGAAAGGAAGAAAGGGTAAGTTAGTTCACTGATGCTGAGTTCTTAAGCTGTTTACCACTGCAGTTTTGTCATGTTAACACAATTCTGACTGTTGCTGGGCTGGGAATGTAAAGGAACAGATCCCAGCACTTCCAACAACCATTTGGTGCCTAGGGTTAGTAACTGCTTTGGTATATCTCAGGGTTTTCATTACAGTTGCTGAGACCCATTCTGCTAATTCAATTCAATGCTGAATTTTTAAATATTCACACATGAAAGTTGCTTTGCAACTGCTGTCCATCTGACTGCAATTGAAAGATGCCATTCATTGTGAAATTGTACCCAAATTTAGAGTTGGTAATAGATGAAAAGAAATGTGCATCTGGGCTGGGCCAGGCACGGTGGCTCATGCCTGTAATCCCAGCACTTTGGGAGGCCAAGGTGAGTGGATCACCTGACGTCAGGAGTTCAAGACCAGCCTGGCCAACATGGTGAAAACCTGTCTTTACTAAAAATACGAAAAAATTAGCCAGGCATGATGGCGTGCGCTTGTAATCCCAGCTGCTCGGGAGGCTGAGGCAGGAGAATTGCTTGAACCCGGGAGGTAGAAGTTGTAGTGAGCCGAGATCGTGCCATTGCACTCCAGCCTGGGCGACAAGAGTGAGACTCTGTCTCAAAAAAAAAGGAAAAAGATGTGCATTTTAGAGTTAATGAAAGATAATGATTAAATATAATTTCTAGAATTTTTAATGTTTCAGATGAGAATTGTGGACTTTTACTGAGCTCATAAACCAAAATGCTAAGTCAAAAGTAAAAGCTGTTCCTGTTGGTTCCTAAGCGTGATGATTGGGTTTTCACATTCTTGTGTGACATGTACCTCCCTCAAATCTTGTGATGATGTCATCACATGACCCATCTGACGTGGGAAGAAAAGTGAAAAAGTAAAAAAAAAAAAAAAAAGCAGAAACTTGAGATTTTGAAATGTCTTAATTTCTTAGTGTGATTCTCCCCTTCCTTAGAATGCTCACAAATATTAACAATACATTTTTTTTCAAGACATCTAAAGTGACTCAATTTGAACATTTAAGTGGCAGGTTAAAAAACCTTTTTCCCCTAATAATTCAAATATTTGTTTTACTGTAAGAAATTCAGAAATCTGATTTAAGGATGACCTTCTTATTGAAGAGAGGAAAAGCAATGGAAAGATATCTGTATTGGTAACTGAAACTGGCTCAAATCATAGCTGTATTCTCCTTTCTTTGAAATGTGTAGAATTATAGCCAATGGGTTAAGAAAAACTATTTAAAACTTGGAAATAAGGCAAAAAAGTAGAGGAGCATATCCTTTCAATATCATATTGGAACATTTTTTAAATAAATAAACCTGACCAAGGATTATTTAATTATTCAGGAGAACTTCCTTATGTTTAACTTTTGTTTTTCACTCTTAATTGGAGTCTATAGACACTGGGAAGTTGTGTGTTACTGTATAGATTTTTGGCAATAGCTGTCTAGTGAAAGAAAGAACCCTATGTTTTATGCATTTTAGGACATTAACCAGCTTTGCAGGTAACCTAGCAATTTTCTACTAACATTTTCAAAGGCTAGAAACACATTCTCCATCAGTCCTCTTTAGATCAGCCTTATTATCTTGATGGTTTCTTCATTATTGAGTTGAGTAAATCTTGACATATATTTATTCTGTATTTTTATGAGTCCTGTTTTAAACTTTTAAAAAAAAATTCATTTTGTTGAGCTTTAAACCTCTCAAGTGAAATAGTTACTATTCATCATTATGTTATGTATTTATAGGTTGACAAGTGCTCTTGGTAGTAGTTCATAGTGACCTGCAGAGATGAAAATGCCTGTTTATGAGGTTTAAAACTAGATTGCTGAACCTGTGCATGAGTTAGATTTCATTAAGGGACTCCCCTGTGATTAGCACATGATTCTCCTTGTGTGGATGGAAGTTTCAGGGGCCGAAGCTGGGCTTGTGCAAGGAATCTAGCCAGAACATTTCAGAAGAGCCTGCGGATGCAGGGGTGCCCCACGAGGCAGCTGTTCATCTTTGCTCCTCCAGCACCTGGTGTGGGGTTTTCTAAGCTCTCAACAATGTGTGTGGTGGTTTCTGGAGTTACTATTCTTGTCTTTCAGGGGATTTGAGGAGATTTTTCTGTTTTCAGAGGCTTCAGAAACGCATGGTTGGGTCTTCAGAATGATCTCTTCGGAATCAATTGAGTGTATCAGGCATTAAATTTACTTGGTTCCAGTTTACCCCCACCCTGCACTTTCTCTTACCTCCCTCCCTCTTGCATTAATCCCATTTTTCTCCCTGCTTTCCTTCCCTCCTCCCCTTTTATTCTGTTGACCTATCTATTTACAAACCCTCCCTCACTTGAGATGGTGTAGAAGATGACATCACACTTAACTGAGATATGTATTTATTTGATTACCTGAAGGCTTTCTATAATGTCTTAGTGGAAGCCTTTATGGTAAACACCAATCAATGAAACACACAGACATCAGGGAGTAGAAATTTCCTGTGTATTTGAATGTTGCACTGATCACCTTATCTAGTGTACTTAGCCATTTTCTTAAGGTAGTAATTAAAGTGTTTCAAACTTGAAGTGGTTTAGGGTCATGAATTTTTTTTTTTTTTTAATTTATTTATTATTATTATACTTTAAGTTGTAGGGTACATGTGCATAACGTGCAGGTTTGTTACATATGTATACTTGTGCCATGTTGCTGTGCTGCACCCATCAACTCATCATTTACATCAGGTATAACTCCCAATGCAATCCCTCCCCCCTCCCCCCTCCCCATGATAGGCCCCGGTGTGTGATGTTCCCCTTCCTGAGTCCGAGTGATCTCATTGTTCAGTTCCCACCTATGAGTGAGAACATGCGGTGTTTGGTTTTCTGTTCTTGTGATAGTTTGCTAAGAATGATGGATTCCAGCTGCATCCAAGTCCCTACAAAGGACTCAAACTCATCCTTTTTTATGGCTGCATAGTATTCCATGGTGTATATGTGCCACATTTTCTTAATCCAATCTGTCACTGATGGACATTTGGGTTGATTCCAAGTCTTTGCTATTGTGAATAGTGCTGCAATAAACATACGTGTGCATGTGTCTTTATAGCAGCATAATTTATAATCCTTTGGGTATATACCCAGTAATGGGATGGCTGGGTCATATGGTACATCTAGTTCTAGATCCTTGAGGAATCGCCATACTGTTTTCCATAATGGTTGAACTAGTTTACAATCCCACCAATAGTGTAAAAGTGTTCCTATTTCTCCACATCCTCTCCAGCACCTGTTGTTTCCTGACTTTTTAATGATTGCCATTCTAACTGGTGTGAGATGGTATCTCATTGTGGTTTTGATTTGCATTTCTCTGATGGCCAGTGATGATGAGCATTTTTTCATGTGTCTGTTGGCTGTATGAATGTCTTCTTTTGAGAAATGTCTGTTCATGTCCTTTGCCCACTTTTTGATGGGGTTGTTTGTTTTTTTCTTGTAAATTTGTTTGAGTTCTTTGTAGGTTCTGGATATTAGCCCTTTGTCAGATGAGTAGATTGCAAAAATTTTCTCCCATTCTGTAGGTTGCCTGTTCACTCTGATGGTAGTGTCTTTTGCTGTGCAGAAGCTCTTTAGTTTAATGAGATCCCATTTGTCAATTTTGGCTTTTGCTGCCGTTGCTTTTGGTGTTTTAGACATGAAATCTTTGCCCATGCCTATGTCCTGAATGGTACTACCTAGGTTTTCCTCTAGGATTTTTATGGTATTAGGTCTAACATTTAAGTCTCTAATCCATCTTGAATTAATTTTCGTATAAGGAGTAAGGAAAGGATCCAGTTTCAGCTTTCTACTTATGGCTAGCCAATTTTCCCAGCACCATTTATTAAATAGGGAATCCTTTCCCCATTTCTTGTTTCTCTCAGGTTTGTCAAAGATCAAATGGCTGTAGAAGTGTGGTATTATTTCTGAGGACTCTGTTCTGTTCCATTGGTCTATATCTCTGTTTTGGTACCAGTACCATGCTGTTTTGGTTACTGTAGCCTTGTAGTATAGTTTGAAGTCAGGTAGCGTGATGCCTCCAGCTTTGTTCTTTTGACTTAGGATTGTCTTGGAGATGCGGGCTCTTTTTTGGTTCCATATGAACTTTAAAGCAGTTTTTTCCAATTCTGTGAAGAAACTCATTGGTAGCTTGATGGGGATGGCATTGAATCTATAAATTACCTTGGGCAGTATGGCCATTTTCACAATATTGATTCTTCCTATCCATGAGCATGGTATGTTCTTCCATTTGTTTGTGTCCTCTTTGATTTCACTGAGCAGTGGTTTGTAGTTCTCCTTGAAGAGGTCCTTTACATCCCTTGTAAGTTGGATTCCTAGGTATTTGATTCTCTTTGAAGCAATTGTGAATGGAAGTTCATTCCTGATTTGGCTCTCTGTTTGTCTGTTACTGGTGTATAAGAATGCTTGTGATTTTTGCACATTAATTTTGTATCCTGAGACTTTGCTGAAGTTGCTTATCAGCTTAAGGAGATTTTGGGCTGAGACAATGGGGTTTTCTAAATATACAATCATGTCATCTGCAAACAGGGACAATTTGACTTCTTCTTTTCCTAACTGAATACCCTTGATTTCTTTCTCTTGCCTGATTGCCCTAGCCAGAACTTCCAACACTATGTTGAATAGGAGTGTTGAGAGAGGGCATCCCTGTCTTGTGCCAGTTTTCAAAGGGAATTTTTCCAGTTTTTGCCCATTCAGTATGATATTGGCTGTGGGTTTGTCATAAATACCTGTTATTATTTTGAGGTACGTTCCATCAATACCGAATTTATTGAGCGTTTTTAGCATGAAGGCTGTTGAATTTTGTCAAAAGTTTTCCGCATCTATTGAGATAATCATGTGGTTCTTGTCTTTGGTTCTGTTTATATGCTGGATTATGTTTATTGATTTGCGAATGTTGAACCAGCCTTGCATCCCAGGGATGAAGCCCACTTGATCATGGTGGATAAGCTTTTTGATGTGTTGCTGAATCCGGTTTGCCAGTATTTTATTGAGGATTTTTGCATCGATGTTCATCAGGGATATTGGTCTAAAATTCTCTTTTTTTGTTGTCTCTGCCAGGCTTTGGTATCAGGATGATGTTGGCCTCATAAAATGAGTTAGGGAGGATTCCCTCTTTTTCTATTGATTGGAATAGTTTCAGAAGGAATGGTACCAACTCCTCTTTGTACCTCTGGTAGAATTCAGCTGTGAATCCATCTGGTCCTGGACTTTTTTTGGTTGGTAGGCTATTAATTGTTGCCTCAATTTCAGAGCCTGCTATTGGTCTATTCAGGGATTCAACTTCTTCCTGGTTTAGTCTTGGAAGAGTGTAAGTGTCCAGGAAATTATCCATTTCTTCTAGATTTTCCAGTTTATTTGCGTAGAGGTGTTTATAGTATTCTCTGATGGTAGTTTGTATTTCTGTGGGGTCGGTGGTGATATCCCCTTGATCATTTTTAATTGCGTCGATTTGATTCTTCTCTCTTTTCTTCTTTATTAGTCTGGCTAGTGGTCTGTCAATTTTGTTGATCTTTTCAAAAAACCAACTCCTGGATTCATTGATTTTTTGGAGGGTTTTTTTGTGTCTCTATCTCCTTCAGTTCTGCTCTGATCTTAGTTATTTCTTGCCTTCTGCTAGCTTTCGAATGTGTTTGCTCTTGCTTCTCTAGTTCTTTTAATTGCGATGTTAGAGTGTCAATTTTACATCTTTCCTGCTTTCTCTTGTGGGCATTTAGTGCTATAAATTTCCCTCTACACACTGCTTTAAATGTGTCCCAGAGATTCTGGTATGTTGTATCTTTGTTCTCATTGGTTTCAAAGAACATCTTTATTTCTGCCTTCATTTCGTTATGTACCCAGTAGTCATTCAGGAGCAGGTTGTTCAGTTTCCATGTAGTTGAGCGGTTTTGAGTGAGTTTCTTAGTCCTGAGTTCTAGTTTGATTGCACTGTGGTCTGAGAGACAGTTTGTTATAATTTCTGTTCTTGTACATTTGCTGAGGAGTGCTTTACTTCCAATTACGTGGTCAATTTTGGAGTAAGTACGATGTGGTGCTGAGAAGAATGTATATTCTGTTGATTTGGGGTGGAGAGTTCTATAGATGTCTATTAGGTCTGCTTGCTGCAGAGATGAGTTCAATTCCTGGATATCCTTGTTAACTTTCTGTCTCGTTGATCTGTCTAATGTTGACAGTGGAGTGTTGAAGTCTCCCATTATTATTGTATGGGAGTCTAAGTCTCTTTGTAAGTCTCTAAGGACTTGCTTTATGAATCTGGGTGCTCCTGTATTGGGTGCATATATATTTAGGATAGTTAGCTCTTCCTGTTGAATTGATCCCTTTACCATTATGTAATGGCCTTCTTTGTCTCTTTTGATCTTTGATGGTTTAAAGTCTGTTTTATCAGAGACTAGTATTGCAACCCCCCGCTTTTTTTTGTTCTCCATTTGCTTGGTAAATCTTCCTCCATCCCTTTATTTTGAGCCTATGTATGTCTCTGCATGTGAGATGGGTCTCCTGAATACAGCAGACTGATGGGTCTTGACTCTTTATCCAGTTTGCCAGTCTGTGTCTTTTAATTGGAGCATTTAGTCCATTTACATTTAAGGTTAAGATTGTTATGTGTGAACTTGATCCTGCCATTATGATATTAACTGGTTATTTTGCTCATTAGTTGATGCAGTTTCTTCCTAGCCTCAATGGTCTTTACATTTTGGCATGTTTTTGCAATGGCTGGTACCGGTTGTTTCTTTCCATGTTTAGTGCTTCCTTCAGGATCTCTTGTAAGGCAGGCCTAGTGGTGACAAAATCTCTAAGCATTTGCTTATCTGTAAAGGATTTTATTTCTCCTTCACTTATGAAACTTAGTTTGGCTGGATATGAAATTCTGGGTTTAAAATTCTTTTCTTTAAGAATGTTGAATATTGGCCCCCACTCTCTTCTGGCTTGTAGAGTTTCTGCTGAGAGATCTGCTGTTAGTCTGATGGGCTTCCCTTTGTGGGTAACCCGACCTTTCTCTCTGGCTGCCCTTAAGATTTTTTCCTTCATTTCAACTTTGGTGAATCTGGCAATTATGTGTCTTGGAGTTGCTCTTCTCGAGGAGTATCTTTGTGGCGTTCTCTGTATTTCCTGAATTTGAATGTTGGCCTGCCCTACTAGGTTGGGGAAGTTCTCCTGGATGATATCCTGAAGAGTGTTTTCCAACTTGGTTCCATTTTCCCCCTCACTTTCAGGCACCCCAATCAGACGTAGATTTGGTCTTTTTACATAATCCCATACTTCTTGCAGGCTTTGTTCGTTTCTTTTTCTTCTTTTTTCTTTTGGTTTCTCTTCTCGCTTCATTTCATTCATTTGATCCTCAATCGCTGATACTCTTTCTTCCAGTTGATCGAGTCGGTTACTGAAGCTTGTGCATTTGTCACGTATTTCTCGTGTCATGGTTTTCATCTCTTTCATTTCATTTAGGACCTTCTCTGCATTAATTACTCTAGCCATCAATTCTTCCACTTTTTTTTCAAGATTTTTAGTTTCTTTGCGCTGGGTACGTAATTCCTCCTTTAGCTCTGAGAAATTTGATGGACTGAAGCCTTCTTCTCTCATCTCGTCAAAGTCATTCTCCGTCCAGCTTTGATCCGTTGCTGGCGATGAGCTGCGCTCCTTTGCCGGGGGAGATGCGCTCTTATTTTTTGAATTTCCAGCTTTTCTGCCCTGCTTTTTCCCCATCTTTGTGGTTTTATCTGCCTCTGGTCTTTGATGATGGTGATGTACTGATGGGGTTTTGGTGTAGGTGTCCTTCCTGTTTGATAGTTTTCCTTCTAACAGTCAGGACCCTCAGCTGTAGGTCTGTTGGAGATTGCTTGAGGTCCACTCCAGACCCTGTTTGCCTGGGTATCAGCAGCAGAGGCTGCAGAAGATAGAATATTTCTGAACAGCGAGTGTACCGGTCTGATTCTTGCTTTGGAAGCTTCCTCTCAGGGGTGTACTCCTCCCTGTGAGGTGTGGGGTGTCAGACTGCCCCTAGTGGGGGATGTCTCCCAGTTAGGCTACTCAGGGGTCAGGGACCCGCTTGAGCAGGGAGTCTGTCCCTTCTCAGATCTCAACCTCCGTGTTGGGAGATCCACTGCTCTCTTCAAAGCTGTCAGACAGAGTCGTTTGCGTCTGTGCAGAGGTGTCTGTGTGTCTTAGTTTACTGTGCCCTGTCCCCAGAGGTGGAGTCTACAGAGACAGGCAGGTTTTCTTGAGCTGCTGTGAGCTCCACCCAGTTCGAGCTTCCCAGCAGCTTTGTTTACCTACTTAAGCCTCAGCAATGGCGGGCGCCCCTCCCCCAGCCTCGCTGCTGCCTTGCCGGTAGATCACAGACTGCTGCGCTAGCAACGAGGGAGGCTCCGTGGGTGTGGGACCCTCCCGGCCAGGTGTGGGATACGATCTCCTGGTGTGCCTGTTTCCTAAAGCGCAGTATTGGGGTGGGAGTTACCCGATTTTCCAGGTGTTGTGTGTCTCAGTTCCCCTGGCTAGGAAAAGGGACTCCCTTCCCCCTTGTGCTTCCCAGGTGAGGCAATGCCTCGCCCTGCTTCAGCTCTTGCTGGTCGGGCTGCAGCAGCTGACCAGCTCCGATCGTCCGGCACTCCCCAGTGAGATGAACCCAGTACCTCAGTTGAAAATGCAGAAATCACCGGTCTTCTGTGTCGCTCGCGCTGGGAGTTGGAGACTGGAGCTGCTCCTATTCGGCCATCTTGCTCATAAATGGTCTAGGGTCATGAATTTTGAATTGACAGAATACTCACAGTACAGTGCTGTATTTTCTTATGTAGTCAGTCAGCACTCAAAAGTCAGGTAAGATGTTGCCAAAAGTATAAATGAGTGGAAAACAAGAAAGGCCATTAAATTCTTTGTCAGAGAAATCTTCATAAATAGAACAAGTGACCATACGGGTAGGAGACTGAAAATGTCCATTCCTTAATTCACTGAGATAGAGAAGGTAGAATATCCCCACAATATTTTGGGGGACTTTTGCTTCTTTAATTAGTTGTCTGATTATGTTGATAAAACCCTGGGGATGGAGATATGTACAGTTCAACAGTCTCAGGAAGGAGGCTCCTTTAGTACAATGTTTACGGGATTCAAGATAAGTGTGGGCTCAGAATGGTGTTGGGAATCAGAATCCTGGAGCCAGTGAGAAAGCCAAACTTCACATGAATGACATCTGAAGTCTAGTAAGAGCTCAAGGTCAGTTGATGTCTTGAAGGGAACCAGGCACGGCGTAAGAACCAGGATTTCTTCAAGAGGGAGCTTTAGAAGAATGTAGTGGAGAATGCTGATGCCACTCCAGACTGGAAGCTCATAGTTGACAGCTGCCACCTCGCCAGGGCCCACCTGGTTCTGGGTTCTGTTCAGAGCATTTTCTGGGCATCATGTCGTTTAACCCTCACACCAGGCCAGTGAGAGAGTAGCACCTCTGCAGTGTTATAGGGGAAGAAGTGGCTTTAGAGAGGTGAACTTTCTAAGAGTATCAACTGATACTGAAGATTGCGTTGGAACCCAGGTTGGTCTCTCTCCACCTCTGTGCTGCCAGTCATGACATTGTGCTGCCCCCATGTCTGCTCCTCTCACCTGTTGCAAGTAGCCAGCCTCTTACCTGATGAAGACCATCAGGCCTGAAGGACCAGGCTCTTTTGCTCCTGCAGAAAGCCAGTTTGGGGTGGGACATCTGGACAGGCAGAAGTCACGTGACTGGTGGACACAGGATTCCCAGGCACCTGTTCTCTCAAGGGTGGGCTCTTCTGGGGACATTTGGGGGCTACTCATGATTCCGTTGAACTGTCGTTTGACTTAGTCCTTCCAACCTCCAACATACGGGGCCACTGAGAGAAGCAGTACCTGTGGCAGCTTTAAACCGCCCTGCTCCTCTGCTGTTCTGACAGCGTGTGAAGCCAGCAAAAGCTTCTTTGCATCAGGTGCCAGTGAGGAAATAGGAGGAAAAAGGGGGAATAGGAAGGAAAATCATGCTATTTTGTAGACAGGGGAGGATTTCATAAAAATATGTTCAGAATGGTTTTACAAAGACTGTGCATATATGCTCCAGGTCTGTTCAGGAAAGATTCATTTGTGGAGGATTGAAATGTTCCATTAACATTTCTTATCTAAGAGAAGCAGAGGAATCTACTGAATTTCACAAAATGTAATATGAAAACTGATCTCCAAGGGTCACCTTTAATATTTTACTTCCTTCTTCATTGTTGAAAATATATTTCAGCTCTCTTTTACATACCAGCATACAGCAGAGGGAGAAGATAGCATAATCACTGCAAAAGTATTATCAAATGCAAGCACGCATTTGCATTTTTGGCAAACAACCACTTTTGATTTTACATTGTATTATTCCATAATATTTAAAGCACAAAGTCCTGAAACTATCAAACCTACTTGAGGTTGTGATAGTCAGATACTAGTTTCATTGTGCTTTTAATTAATAAAATGTAGATTTTCTAAATTAAAATTTTCATTATGAAATATTTTGACCATAAGGGAAAAACAGAATTAAATGGTATTCATATATGTACCTACCACTCAGATTATACAGATACTAACTTTCTGCTGTATTTTCTTCAAACGTGACTTTATGTTATGACTATTAATAAAATGGCACATTACAGATACAGTTGTTGTACAGCCCCCTTCACATCCTCTCTTCCTCTTTCTCCTTTCATGAGGCTGATGTATGTTATTCCCCTGAATTTTTCTTTTTTTTTTCCGAGACAGAGTCTCGCTCTGTCACCCTGGCTGGAGTGCAGTGCCATGCATGATCTTGGCTCACAGCAACCTCTGCCTCCCAGTTCAAGTGATTCTCTTGCCTCAGCCTCCCGAGTAGCTGGGACTATAGGTGCATGCCATCACGCCTGGCTAATTTTTGTATTTTAGTAGAGACAGAGTTTTGCCATGTTGGTCAGGCTGGTCTTGAACTCCTGACCTCAGGTGATCCACCCACCTCGGGCTCCCAAAGTGCTGGGATTACAGGCGTGAGCCACTGTGCCAGCCCCCTGAACGTTTTTATGCTTTGACAACATGGTTGTGAAAATACTAAGTGAAAGTTTCTTCAGAGCTGTATTTTGAAGTAATATTCTCAATTTAGAGCCATAAGTCTATTATTTTATTATTATTATTATACTTTAAGTTGTATGGTACATGTGCACAACATGTAGGATTGCTACATAGGTATACATGTATCATGTTGGTTTGCTGCACCCATCAACTCATCATTTACATTAGGCATTTCTCCTAATGCTATCCCTCCCCCAGCACCCCACCCCCTGACAGCCCCAGTGTGTGATGTTCCCCTCCCTCTGTCCATGTGTTCTCATTGCTCAACTCCCACTTACGAGTGAGAACATGCGGTGTTTGGTTTTCTCTCCTTATGATATTTTGCTGAGAATGATGGTTTCCAGCTTCATCCATGTCCCTGCAAAGGACATGAACTCATCCTTTTTTATGACTGCATAGTATTCCATGGTGTATACGTGCCACATTTTCTTTATCCAGTCTATTATTGATGGACATTTGGGTTGGTTCCAAGTCTTTGCTATTGTGAATAGTGCCGTGGTAAACATATGTGTGCATGTGTCTTTAGAGTAGCATGACTTACAATCCTTTGGGTATATACCCAGTAATGGGATCACTGGGTCAAATGGTATTTCTAGTTCTGGATCCCTGAGGAATGGCCACACACTGTCTTCCACAATGGTTGAACTAATTTACATTCCCACCAACAGTGTAAAAGCATTCCTATTTCTCCACGTCCTCTCCAGCATCTGTTGTTTCCTGACTTTTTAATGATGGCCATTCTAACAGGCATGAGATGGCATCTCATTGGGGTTTTGATTTGCATTTCTGTGATGACCAGTGATGACGAGTATTTTTTCGTATGTCTGTTGGCTGTATAAATGGCTTCTTTTGAGAAGTGTCTGTTTATATCCTGTGCCCACTTTTTGATGGGTTTGTTTTTTTCTCATAAATTTGTTTAAGTTCTTTGTTGATTCTGTATATTAGCCCTTTGTCAGAAGGATAGATGGCAAAATTTTTCTCCCGTTCTGTAGATTGCCTGTTCACTCTGATGATAGTTAACTTTTGCTGTGCAGAAGCTCTTTACTTTAATTAGGTTCCATTTGTCTGTTTTGGCTTTTGTTGCCATTGCTTTTGGTGTTTCAGTCATGAAGTCTTTGCCCATGCCTATGTCCTGAATGGTATTGCCTAGGTTTTCTTCTAGGGTTTGTATGGTGCTATGTCTTACATTAAGTCGTTAATCCATCTTGAGTTAATTTTTGTATAAGATGTAAGGAAGGGATCCAGTTCCAGCTTTCTACATATGGCTAGCCAGTTTTCCCAGCACCATTTATTAAATAGGGAATCCTTTCCCTATTTCTTGTTTTTTTCAGGACTGTCAAAGATCAGATGGTTGTAGATGTGTGGTGTTATTTCTGAGGCCTCTGTTCTGTTCCATTGGTCTGTATATCTGTTTTGGTAACAGTACCATGCTGTTTTGATTACTGTAGCCTTGTAGTATAGTTTGAAATCAGGTAGCATGATGCCTCCAGCTTTGTTCTGTTGCTTAGGATTGTCTTGGCTATGCAGGCTCTTTTTTGATTCCGTATCAAATTTAAAGTAGTTTTTTCCAATTCTGTGAAGAAAGTCAGTGGTAGCTTGATGGGGATAGTACTGAATCTATAAAAATCTTTGGACAGTATGGCCATTTTCACAATATTGATTCTTCCTATCCATGAGCATGGAATGTTTTTCCATTTGTTTGTGTCCTCTTTTGTTTGGTTGAGCAGTAGTTTGTAGTTCTCCTTGAAGAGGTCCTTCACATCCCTTTAAGTTGGATTCCTCGGTATTTCATTCTCCTTGCAGTAATTATGAATGGGAGTTCACTCATGATTTGGTTCTCTGTCTGTCCTTGGTACATAGCAATGCTTGTGATTTTTGCACATTGATTTTGTATCCTGAGACTTTGCTGAAGTTGCTCATCAGCTTAAGAAGATTTTGGGCTGAGATGATGGGGTTTTCTAAATACACAATCATGTCATCTGCAAACAGAGACAATTTGACTTCATCTTTTCCTAATTGAATAGACTTTCTTTCTCTTGCCTGATTGCCATGGCCAGAACTTCCAATACTGTGTTGAATAGGAGTGGTGAGAGAGTGCATCCTTGTCTTGTGCTGGTTTTCAAAGGGAATGCTTCCCATTTTTGCCCATTCAGTATGATATTGGCTGTGGGTTTGTCATAAATGGTTATTATTTTGAGATACATTCTGTCAATACCTAGTTTATTGAGAGTTTTTAGCATGAAAGGCTGTTGAATTTTGTCAAAGGCCTTTTCTGCATCTATTGAGATAATCGTGGTTTTTGTTGTTGGTTCTGTTTATGCGATGGATTGTGTTTATTGATTTGTGTATGTTGAACCAGCCTTGCATCCCAGGGATGAAGCAGACTTGCTCGTGGTGGATAAGCTTTTTGATGTGCTGCTGGATTCGTTTTGCCAGTATGTTATTGAGGATTTTCACATCGATATTCATCAGGGATATTGGCCTAAAATTGTCTTTTTTTGTTGTGTCTCTGTGAGGCTTTGGTATCAGGATGATGCTGGCCTCATAAAATGAGTTAGGGAGGATTCCCTCTTTTACTGTTGATTGGAATAGTTTCAGAAGAAATGGTACCAGCTTCTGTTTGTACCTCTCGTAGAATTTGGCTGTGAATCTTTCTGGTCCTGGACTTTTTTTGGTTGGTAGGCTGTTACTGCCTAAATTTCAGACCCTGTAATTGGTCTATTCAGAGATTCAACTTCTTCCTGATTTAGTCTTGGGAGGGTGTATGTGTCCAGGAATTTATCCATTTCTTCTAGATTTTCTAGTTTATTTGCATAGAGGTTTTTATAATATTATCTGATGGTAGTTTGTATTTCTGTGAGATCAGTGGTGATACCCCCTTTATCATTTTTTATTGCATCCACTTGATTTTTCTCTCTTTTCTTCTTTATTATTCTTGCTAGTGGTCTATTTTGTTGATCTTTTCAGAAAACCAGCTCTTGGATTAATTGAATTTTTTGAAGGAATTTTTGTGTCTCTCCTTCAGTTCTGCTCTGATCTTAGTTATTTCTTGTCTTCTGCTAGCTTTTGAATTTGTTTGCTCTTGCTTCTCTAGTTCTTTTAATTGTGATGTTAGGATGTTGATTTTAGATCGTTCCTGCTTTGTCTTGTGGACATTTAGTGCTATACATTTGCCTCTACACACTGCTTTAAATGTGTCCCAGAGATTCTGGTACATTGTGTCTTTGTTATCATTGGTTTCAAAGAACATCTTTATTTCTACTTTAATTTCGTTATTTTTTATTTATTCATTTATTTTTGAGACGGAGTCTTGCTCTGTCACCCAGGCTGGAGTGCAGTGGCATGATCTTGGCTCACTGCAAGTTCCTCCTCCTGGGTTCATGCCATTTTCCTGCCTCAGCCTCCCAAGTAGCTGGGACTACAGGTGCCCACCACCACGCCCGGTTAATTTTTTGTATTTCTTTTTGTAGTAGAGACGGAGTTTCACTGTGTTACCCAGGATGGTCTTGATCTCCTGACCTTGTGATCCACTTGCCTCGGCCTCCCAAAGTGCTGGGATTACTTGTGTGAGCCACTGCTCTCGGCCTCAATTTATTATGTACCTAGTAGTCATTCAGGAGCAGGTTCAGTTTCCATATAGTTGTGCAGTTTTGAGTGAGTTTCTTAATCCTGAGTTCTAATTTGATTGCACTGTGGTGTGAGAGACAGTTTGTTTTGATTTCTGTTCTTTTACATTTGCTGAGGAGTGTTTTACTTCCAATTATGTGGTCAATTTTAGAATAAGTGTGATGTGGTGCTAAGAAGAATGTGTATTCTGCTAATTTGGGGCAGAGAGTTCTGTAGATGTCTATTAGGTTCACTTGGTCCAGAGCTGAGTTCAAGTCCTGGATATCCTTGTTAATTTTCTGTCTCATTAAGCTGTCTAATATTGACAGTGGGGTGTTAAAGTCTCCTATTATTATTGTGTGGGAGTCTAAGTCTCTTTGTAGGTATCTAAGAACTTGCTTTATGAATCTGGGTGCTCCCGTATTGGGTGCATATATATTTAGGATAGTTAGCTCTTCTTGTTGAATTGATCCCTTTACCATTATGTAATGGCCTTCTTTGTCTCTTTTGATCTTTTTTGGTTTAAAGTCTGTTTTTATCAGAGATAAGGATTGCAACCCCTGCTTTCTTTTTGCTTTCCATTTGCTTGGTAGATCTTCCTCCATCCCTTTATTTTGAGCCTATATGCACATGAGATGGGTCTCCTGAATACAGCACACCAATGGGTCTTGACTTTGTATCCAATCTGCCAGTCTGTGTCTTTTAATTGGGGCATTTAGCCCATTTACATTTAAGGTTAATATTGTTATGTGTGAATTTGATCCTGTGATTATGATGCTAGCTGGTTATTTCACCCATTAATTGATGCAGTTTCTTCCTAGCATCAATGGTCTTTATAATTTGACATGTTTTTGCAGTGGCTCATACCGGTTGTTCCTATCCATGTTTAGTGCTTCCTTCAGGAGCTCTTGTAAGGCAGGCCTGGTGGTGACACAATCTCTCAGCATTTGCTTGTCTATAAAGGATTTTATTTCTCCTTCACTTACGAAGCTTAGTTTGGCTGGATATGACATTCTGGGTTGAAAATTCTTTTCTTTAAGAATGGTGAATATTGACCCCTACTCTCTTCTGGCTTGTAAGGTTTCTGCAGAAAGATCCACTGTTAGTCTGATGGGCTTCCCTTTGTGGGTAACCCGACCTTTCTCTCTGACTGCCCTTAACATTTTTTCCTTTATTTCAACCTTGGTAAATCTGACAATTATGTGTCTTGGGGTTGCTCTTCTCAAGGACTATCTTTGTGGTGTTCTCTGTATTTCCTGAATTTGAATATGGGCCTGCGTTGCTAGGTTGGGGAAGCCCTCCTGGATAATATCCTGAAGAGTGTTTTCTAACTTGTTTCCATTCTCCCCATCACTTTCAGGTACACCAATCAAACGTAGATGTGGTCTTTTCACATAGTCCCATATTTCTTGGAGGCTTTGTTCCTTTTCACTCTTTTTTCTCTGATCTTGTCTTCTTGCTTTTTTTCATTAATTTGATCTTCAATCACTGATATCCTTTCTTGCACTTGATTGAATCAGCTATAGAAGCTTGTGTATGCTTCATGCAGTTCTCGTACTGTGGTTTTCAGCTCCATTAGGTCATGTAAGCTCTTCTCTACACTGATTGTTCTAGTTAGCTATTCATCTAACCTTTTTTCAGGGTTTTTGGCTTCCTTGTGATGGGTTAGAACATGCTCCTTTAGCTCAGAGAACTTTGTTATTACCGACCTTCTGAAACCTACTTCTGTCAGCTCGTGAAACTTATTCTCCATCCAGTTTTGTTCCCCTGCTGTTGAGGAGCTGCAGTCCTTCAGAGGAGAAGACATGCTCTGGTTTTTGAATTTTTAGCCTTTCTCTTCTGGTTTCTCCCCATCTTTCTGGTTTTATCTAACTTTGGTCTTTGATGTTGGTGACCTACAGATGGGGTTTTGGTGTGGATGTCCTTTTTGTTGATGTTGATGCTGTTCCTTTCTGTTTGTTAGTTTTCCTTCTAACAGACGGTTCCCTCAGCTGCAGGTCTGTTGCAGTTTGCTGGAGGTCCACTCCGTACCCTGTTTGCCTGGGTAACACCCGGAGGCTGCAGAACAGCAAATATTGCTGCCTTATCCTTCCTCTGGAAGCTTAGTCCCAGAGGGGCACCCGCCTGTATGAGTTGTCTGTCTGCCCCTACTGGGAGGTGTCTCCCAGTCAGGCTACTCGGGGGTCAGGGACCCACTTGAGGAGGCAGTCTGTTCGTTATTGGATCTTGAACGCTGTGCTAGGAGAACCACTGCTCTCTTCAGAGCTGTCTGGCAGAGACGTTTAAGTCTGCAGAAGCTGTCTGCTGCCTTTTGTTCAGATACACCCTGCCTCTAGAGGTGTAATCTAGAGAGGCAGTAGGCCTTGCTGAACTGCGGTGGGCTCTGCCCAGTTTGAGCTTCCCTGCTGCTTTGTTTACACTATGAGCATAGAACCACCTACTCAAGCCTCAGCAGTGGCAGATGCCCATCCCCCTGCCAACCTCCAGCAACCCAGGTTGATCTCAGACTGCTGCACTAGCAGCCCAAGGTTCTGTGGGCATGGGACCCACCAAGCCAGGCACGGGAGGGAATCTCCTGGTCTGCCGATTACGAAGACCATGGGAAAAGCCCAGTATTTTGGCAGGAGTGTACCATTCCTCCAGGTAGAGTCACTCACAGCTTCCCTTGGCTAGGAAAGGGAAATCCCTGGACCCCTTGTGCTTCCTGGATGAGGTGATGCCCCACCCTGCTTTGGCTTGCCCTCCATAGGTTACACCCACTGTCCAATCAGTCCCAATGAGATGAACCAGGTACCTCAGTTGGAAATGTAGAAATCACCTGTATTCTGCGTCAGTATCACTGGGAGCTGTAGACCGGAGCTGTTCCTATTTGGCCATCTTGGAAGTGACCCATACGTCTATTCTTAAAGTCATTTTTCTGTGAAGTATAATTCCTGAAGTGTCCACTTGTTGGAGGAGGTTGAGGTTAGTATAATTACTATCAAAAAATAGACTTTCAGAAATTGGTTCCAGCTTTTCCTGCCCCTCATTAATTCTCTGAGGAGCCTGGTAGATCCTTCCCCACATGTGTCCCTTATAGGTGTCCACTCCGGCAGATACTGCTTGGAGACATATGCAGAGGACTACCATTCGTTTGGGTTTTGCCCCAACACAACCAGCTTATACACATTATACAAAAACTTGCTTTTTTATTTCTCAATTCATCATGGACATGCTCACATCTAAGTAGATGAACAATCTAGTGCTTTCTAATATATTTACATAGAAGTTTGTATCACAAATTCTGTTCCTTTCATTTTCTTCTTTTTTGAACTATAGCCTTTTCTCCTTAACTTCACTAAATGAAGCTCCCTGTCTTGTTTGCAGCCTCCCTTCTTTCCAGTACTGTGTGTTAACCATCTTAGTGTATGCTTCCCACCATTTCTAAATGCTTTTATGATCATGTGTATACATGTGCACATGCACGCACACACTCCTCCACACACATGCACACATAGGTATATTTGGTCATTTCTGTACAAAAACAGGATCACACTTGGTACATTCTATGTACTAAGTGGCTGTTACTGTTGAGATTTGAAAAACATCAAAAAAAAAAAAAAAAAAAAAAAGCCCAAACAGCAAAATGTTTTTACAAAGAGAGAGCCTTGCTCAAGGTGCCAGAACATACCTGGGGGATCCAAACCTCTCACCCAGGTCTTCTCAGACAAAGTCACTTTCTCTGCACCCAACTTCAAATGAAGACCACTCCCACACAGCCCTGGCAGCTCAGGGCAGCGTTTGTGTGCCAGACCTTTCCTACCTCTTCTGCGGGTTTGCAGGAGGATGGCCACCTGCTGCCATCCAGATTTCAGGCACAGCTTCCTCTGATATCCAAGGTCACATTAGTCTGTACCTGGAACCATGACTGTATGAGGTTCACAAGGACACCAAAGCTTTATTTTTTATTTTTTAACATAGTAGTTTTGACTCCATCTAATCTGTTTGCTAAGGTTAGGGGCAATGCGGCATTCACATGCTATTTACTTAACATTTCCAATACTCTCCTCCTCCCTCAAGGTTATTACTTCTCTGGTTGGCGATGGACTCAAATCGTCATTCTCAAAAGCTTGTTCTCAGGGCTGGGAAAGGCACAGTTGCTGTGTTGGCAGGTGGGCAGATTTCCATGGGCTAAAACAAAACTGAAGCAGAAGCCACCGTATATCTGCTGCTCCTGACCCTTGATAGAGAAAGAGAGTGGAAAATTTCTCCTCGGTATTTGCTGGCTTTGTCGTGGGATGTCACACGATGCATTTGAAAAAAGTTAATTTAAAATTTTAATTTCAACATTGATTTTTAAACCAGAACTACGTCCATCTCTCTTGTCTTTTTATCCTCAGCTCCAGTTGATTCCTGCTGGAATTGTTTCCAATATGTTCTCCAGAAAAGCATCTCCTTTCAGAAACTTTCAGGATCACGGGGGCCAATTACGTCTGTTTAGCTATTAGGTTGACTCATATGATTAACATTACATTTTTGTAGTTCAAAAATGGCCAGATATTGTCACTTCAGTGGTTCAACCCAATATGTTTACCCTGAATATTTACAGGTGGGAAGGCTTGGGAGCTAGAAGGCCCCATGGGGATTCTATTACCCAGTTCTCAAGGTTTACAGGGGACCACCTGGGGCCAGCCTAATTGCCCAGTTGATGATGAATTGATTCACCTGTGCTGAAGCTGTCTCATAGAATGCCCCTGATGAAATGTGAAGTGTGGTGTGAACGGTCAGGCTCCAGGAGGTGCAGGCTTCAAGGATCACAATAAAGGATGGGGATCCTTTAAAGCCCAGAGGGCTATTCCCTGGCAGGAAAGGAAAATTAGGCAAACACCTGGAGAGGCCCAAGCCTGAGAGACCTCAGGACCTGAGATTGCCCCTGACTCTGAGGATTCAAATCAGACAGATCCTCTTCCTGGCCTCTTCTATCCACACCCGAGTTTCCCCACACTGTTTGAAATGCTGTGGGCAGAATGCAGGCCACTTGCCCTGACTGCAGAGCACTGACTTGGGCAGGTGGGCATGAGCCTTTCTGCCCAGCGTGAGTTGCTCTGGCACAACTGGATGCTGACCTGCAGGGAGGTGCCTCAGTGAGTACTTGAGCAGGGTCCAGCATGAGAAGCCAAACTGTTTCTCATGTTCTCCTGCAAAATGAATTTATTTCCTTGTTAGAGAAGAGTGGACATACCCCTAGTCAAATATAAGTGAAAATCGATACATCTTTATTAGAAAAAGTTAGAAAGATATGGACAGATAAAAAAAAAATTACCCATCTTCCCACCACTACAAATCAATATTACTGCTACTTTGGCAAATTTCCTTCCAGATTTTAATGCATTCAAAAAATACGTAATTATACTAAGTCTTTGTCTTGATACTGCTGATCCATGTATACTTTATATAATAAGAATTTATAGAAAATATTCTATATAAAATATACATTGACCAGGACTATATGCTACTATAGAGATTGTATACAAAATACAACTGGCTGCATTTTATATCCCTACCCTTTTCATTCATCCTAAGTAAATACTCTATGCACATAAATGTTGCATAGTGTTCCCTAAAGTCGGTTTTCCATCATGTAGTTAACAAATTTTCCTTTTAGTGTAGTAAAGTACATGGACTCTGGACGGTTTGGTTCAAATCCCAACACACTAATTGTGTGAATGTGCGCAAGATGCTTAATCTCTCTTTATCTCTGTCTGTTAAACTTTAAAATTGGTGTAAGAGTTGTATGTAGCCTGTTAAAGAAAAAAAAAAAAAGAATTATGCATAACCTGTTGCAGAAAAGAAACCAAAGTCTTCAGACGTTGCCATTTATAAGAAGTACATTGAAGGGAGGTAAGCTATGTTACCAGCCATGGCTCAGATCCCTAGCATGTCGTCTTTTATGTCTGAATTTATATCAAAGGCCCTATTTGAGGTTTGTCTTTAAACAAAAGAGGAGAAGGGGCCCTAAGACACAAAGGTTGGGCATTGAGTCACTGTGATACTAGCTGGCAGGGGAATGGGGACCTTCTAGCCATGAGCTAAGGTTCCTGAAAATATTCCTTTCAACATAACATTTGCAGGACAGAGAATTTGTTGAGTGAAACATTTGGGAGTCTATAAAATCATTACAGTATTTATCCAGGGGAGCAAAACATTAAACATTTACAAAGGGGCCACTGTGTTGTTCAGGGAGCAAAATATTAGCATTTCTTTGTTAAGATATTGAACTTTTGATTAAGGAGTTTTTAACTCTGGACAAGGACTGATTTTCTGATTAATTCATGGGTCGCTGGGAGGATCAAACACTTAGAACAAGAGTCTGCAAATATTTCCTATAAAGGGCCAGGTAGTAAATATTTTAAGTTTTGTGAGCCATATGCAAGGCTCTGTCACAGCTTCTGGGTGTCTCAGCTCCCTGGTGTGAAAGCAGCCACAGACAATGTGCAAATCAATAAGTATGACTGAGTTCCAATATGACTTTTGTTGTGGATGCTGAAATTAGAATTTCATGTCATTTTCATATCATAGATTTTTTTGTCTTTTGATTTTAAAAAGCTATTTAAAAACATAAAAGAACAAATATTTTAGACTCTCAACTGTACAAAAACCATTTGGCCCCTGGGCTGTAGTTGGCTAACCCCTGGCTTAGAGCAGTACTTGGCACTAGTGATTGCTATGTATGTGTTAGCTCCTACCCCCACGGTTACAGCTGTTGTTATCACCATCGTCACCATCTACATCCTTCTGCTATTGTAAATAAAGCACTGAAGAACATCTTCAGGGAGAAAGATTTTTATCCCTCTCCTGCTTTTGCAGTTACTAACTGTGCTGCAGCCCTATGCTAGGGCCAGACAGTGCTAGGCTCTGGAGAAATCTCTGCATCTCTTTGACTTCCTGGGAGTCCATTTGTAGCAGCTGCAGCTTGATCAGCTCCTTGCTTCACCATGGCAGAGAGGTTTCCCCTCCCATGCTGATGGTGGTTCCTCACCAGAGGCTGCCTGGAGAGCTGTGCTGGGCTCAAGGAGAATGGGCTTCATAACAGATTATCAAGGCCCAGGAGTACTGTTTGCACATGTGCTGTGTTCTTTGTTGGACATCATAGCCTGTGCTCTCCCTGGGGATGAATGAAAAGGGGAGACAGAGATGCCCACTGTATATGACATGTATTTATCCCTTGTTTTAAAGTGATAAGAGGTGGGAGAAAGGGGTTCATAAAAGGAGTGATACAAGGAGGAGCTGGGAGGTAAGGAAAGAAAGAATAGGGCACTGTTGCTAGAATGAGCCATGATATCTGGATTGTTCCAAATCCCCCATGTGCTCAGCTGAGTAGAAAAGTTGCAGATATCTTTATAAACCTTGACAGCACTATTTCATTATTCATAAAGACTTTTTAAAAAATCATAACCAGCTTCATTTTTAAAGGAAATTTATCCCCAAAGCATTTTTTAATTGAGTTTTTATGGTAATTCTTTGTATTGACTGTTGAATCAACATACCAAATAAAATATGCTCCAGTGTTTTCTTTCATTCAGGAAGTCTCAGTTCTGCTTCTTCAAAATAATGAAGTGAGAGTCAATTCAGATTTTCGTGAATTTACATACCTGGCAGTACATGGCCTTTTCTAAGAGTAAATGTAAAAGAGTATTATTTTTTAACTAGGAAAGTTTGCCTTAAATCCAGAATCTTTGGTGTATGATCTTCCATTGTTTGTGCCTGTATAATTTATGAGTGTGTGTGTCTTGCTGTATTATTAAGGCTTTTAATAACTCACTTCTGAAATAGAAGTACCTCGAAGGCAGGTACTATTTTTGTTTTAAACTCATCTTTCGATGAAATGTATAATTTCTGTCTTGCACAGTGCCTTGCATAGTAGTGGACGTCCAAAATTGTGTGATGAGAAGGAGCTCAGGGTTGCAAGCCATCTAGTGGTTATTTGCCTTTCCCTTCCCTAGACAGTGTCCCTGCTGTACATCCCGCCCTGACCACAGTATTGCTCAGGACAAAATCTTTTCTGCTATTCCTGTTTCTATAGTGGCACAGAATACTGTCAATACCCTTTCAGATGCCTGAAGACAGTGTTAGTCCAACCTACAACTTCCATCTCAGTTAATCACCACACCTCACACACCTTTCTAATTTTCCCTGGGCTAACTAACTAGTTTTTTGTTTTTTTTTTTCCAACTTTTCTGACATGCCTCTCTGTTCTGACATTTCTGCTTCTTTCCGGCCACTCTTGTGTGTACAATTTCTTATGTGTCAGGAACTGGGTTACATTGTGACCCCCAGATTGTGCATCATGTCCAGATGTGACCTGGGCAGGGCCCAGTCCAGTGGAACCTCTTCTGTTCTTGTTGTGCTCCTATTAATAAAACCCAACATGGCAGAGCCTTCTGGTTGCCACATGAACTTGACTCCTCTTGGACCTGTTGCCAACTTCAATTCTTAGTTGATAATTTGAACAGTCATGGACTCTGCTTGGTTTCAGAACATTTTCAGGGAGGAGATTCCCTTAGTGACACTTGGAGGTGGTCCTAGAGCTTCTTTGAACCTGGGGTATCACACCAGGGGTACAGTTGTGGAGTTGCCCAGCCCAGAGAAACAGAGCCAAGGTTGGGGCCAGGAGGTAGCAGGTGGGTGAATGAAATGAGACAGATGAGTGGAAGTGTTAAGGAGGTCAGGCAAAGAGAAGACGATGTACATCAGAGACGGAGGTACACTGGGGAATCCAGGGGGCTTAGAGTCTATTGGCCTAGATCCCTAGCATCTTCCTGGGTGTTTCTTTCAGGAGGCAGCTTTGTGCCTCACCTTAAAGAAATGATGAGGAGCTTGGATCTCATGAATTATTCATGAGCCAGATTTCCCTTAATCTGTACACATGTGCTTGAATTTCTAAAAATCTTTTTAAGGGACTTTATATTTCTCTGATTAAATTTCTTGTTGCTAATGGACCCCATATGCCTAGTCACCAAAGATCTTTTGAACCTAAAGGGGAAAAAAGCTACAGAATTGAAGTGGTGACTCTGCCACTTATTAGCCATTGTCTTTCCCAAGTTGCAAGTTCTGACCTCATCCATAGGATGAGAACCATAACAGGTACCTCGTCACTTGTTTTGATGGGTGGTTGGGAAGATAATTGGAATTTTGCATTTGGAGTGCCGGGTGTGAAGCCCATCAGTATCAGTGCCAACACCTTGTCGCAGTTATTTTTCTGCTCTCAGGGTATTCACCATGTCTCCGTCTTCAGTCAGTTTTGATAGACTGTCTTCCCTGTTTTCATCCAATCTATTGATTCTTATTAATAGATTCCTGTTATATATGGGGAGGGATCAACAGCAGAACCTGAAGATTCCTAGAGGCTACTTGTAAGGATCTTTGGGACACTGGTCCATGTTGGCGGTTACAAAGTCAGAGGCCTTCAAAAACCTCATTATACAAATGTGTAAGAACCAGGTGAGGAGAGAGTGGTGGGGCCCGTGTCAACTCAGAGAATGTATGTCCCATCTAAAACAGTCATTTGCTAAGAGTCACTGCCCAATCCAACACCTGGTACAGGGGGAGTCAAGGGCACCAGCTCCATGGGCTGCTATGAATAGCTCCCTAACATGCGCTTGCATTTGGTTAATGTGGCTTTGGAGCAGTGGTTCTTATAGTATGGTCCAGAAGCCATCGGCAGCACCTAGGAACTTGTACGAATGCAAATTCTTGTCTCCACTCCAGACCTACTGGATCTGGAGGTGAGGCCCAGCAACCTGGGATTTCACAGGCCCTCTAGGAGATTCTGATGTTCTTGAGAATGATTTGGAAAGTGGTTCTCAACCTTGGAAGGACACTGGAATCAATGTTCTGGGGAGCTTTAAAAATTCAACCACCTGGCTCCCAACCACAGAGCTTCTCATTGAGCTGATTTGGACTAGAACCTGGACACCAGGAATTTTTTTTAAAGCTCCCCAGGGGATTTCCAGGTGCGTCTAAGACAGAGAACTGCTGTTCTCAGGAGCTTATTGAAACACCCACATACTCATTTCTCCTGGGTGAAGAGGTGAGGAGAGGGAGGCATATATCATTTGACAGAGTTCCTAGATGACCTCTCTTCCCCTTAGAGAATGTGACCTTGAACCACCAGCTCAAGAAATAGCCTCGAATAGAGCTTTTCATAGATTAAATGAATATTCACTCAATGTGACTTGTTTTAAAGTTTGCTTTTAATGCTATATTTGTTCAGCAAATGTAGGCACTCATATAACACAAATATTAACTCCTAAATCCTCAAAGGCTTTCCCCATGATATGCCATCTGGCAAGCATTGTTATCATCAGCTCTTTATTATCCACGCTAATAAAGGACTAGCATGGCACTGGTAATTGAAAAACACGTATCATTTAAAAATCATTCAGGCTAGTACCAGTACTGTTTTCCAAGCCAGGAAGTATTCAAGAGTAGAAATATTGACTGATTACAGTTTGCTACTTCCCTGTGGAGGTGCTAATACATATTATTTTAGTGAGAAATTTGAGCCATTGGAGTGAGAAGCTTCTAAATTATAATTCCTGTTTCTGAATAAGGGGGTTTGTTTTATTGATAAGAGTCCTGAGCACAGAGACAAGGAACAGCAAGTATATTTAAAATGCATGTGCCCCTGGGAACCAGTGGATTAAAGCATGGTATAATATAGAAGCTGCATGGGGATTTGAGGAATGGTGGATCTGGACTCTAGATCTCCTGATATTACCTGTGTCATTTGAGATGAACCATCCTATCTACCAGTGGGTCTCAAAGAGTCCTCAACTAGCAACAGCTGTATCACCTGGCGATTTATTAAAGATGCAATTCTGGGCCTTACCCCAGGCCTACTGGATCAGACTCAGGGTGGGGCCAGCAATTAGTGCTTTAACAAGCCCTTCAAGAAATTTAGATGCCTGCTCAAGTTTAAGCACTGCTACTCTCCACCAGGGGCTCAGTTTTTTTGTCTATAAAATAAGAGGACCAGCCTAGATTATATTTAAGGTTTACTCTAGCTCTCCAATGGCCATGGTGTGTGGGCACAGAATAGGTTTAGAGATTTTCTGTCTTAGAGCTTATACCTTCTCTTGGATGTGTGATTGAAATCATGCGGCTGAAAAACTGACAGGCAGGTAACAGAAAAGAAACTGATTTCCAGGAACTAGATACTCAGACTAGATACCCAAACGGCACCTTGGGCACTCACTACAAAATAACTCATAATATCTTCAGCTGGTTGGTACTACTTTCCCAAAGTAAAAAACTCTGGTGTTTTGGAAAAGGAAGCAGCCATCTCCCTTTTCTCTAGGGGCTGAGAGCTGTCTGCTGTGATTCACAGAGCAGCATTTCAACGGGAACTAACAAATGGCATTTCAGAAGAATGTACCAGAGGTACACAGGCTTTGCAGTAAAACCAGGGAAAATTTCAAGCCGTTTATCAAAGCTCCTGCAGCTTCCATTTCAAGACAGGTGGAAAAAAATAACATGGAACAAGAAAAGAAAATAAATCTGTATCCAGAGCATCTCATAAATAAGAAAGGAGTAGGGGAGTTGCTGGCCTTGCTGGGCTCTCAGAGTATTTTTGTCACAGTACAGAAAGCTTTTAAATGTTTTGGCATGAAATTCTTTTCCTTTTCCTGTTATTAAAATTTGTGGTTGTAAAATTATTTCACTGACTATTGAAACCAAAAAAAAAAAAAAAAAAAAAAAAAGAAAGCTGAGAAAATGATACCTGGAGTGAGAGAGAGAGAATGAGAACATAGTTCACTCTTTACCCCAAAATATTTTTTATTGTTATCTAAAATGTAGTGATGCGGCCGGGCGCGGTGGCTCAAGCCTGTAATCCCAGCACTTTGGGAGGCCGAGAAGGGCGGATCACGAGGTCAGGAGATCGAGACCATCCTGGCTAACACAGTGAAACCCCGTCTCTACTAAAAAGTACAAAAAAACTAGCCGGGCGTGGTGGTGGGCGCCTGTAGTCCCAGCTACTCAGGAGGCTGAGGCAGGAGAATGGTGCAAACCCGGGAGGTGGAGCTTGCAGTGAGCTGAGATCCGGCCACTGCACTCCAGCCTGGGCAACGGCTCGAGACTCCCTCTCAAAAAAAAAAAAAAAAAAAAATGTAGTGATGCTCCATAATTTAGGGTAAGTCATTGAAAATCAAAGGCAATTTTCTAATTGGCTTTTGTTCAGTAAGAGCCTATTTTCTATAGACAATTAGGGATGTGGTTTATTGAACATGAGAGAGACATGGGTCTGTTATAATGTCTGAGGGGGTGGATAAATTATAACTTTTATTAAAAAGATAGGCCAGTGGTGGTAGCTCATGCCTGTAATCCCAGCACTTTGGGAGGCTGAGGCGGGTGGATTACCTGAGGTCAGGAGTTTGAGACCAGCCTGGCCAACATGAGGAAACCCTGTCTCTACTGAAAATACAAAACTTAACCAGGCATGGTGACGCATGCCTGTAATCCCAGCTACTTGGGAGGCTGAGGCAGGACAATTGCTAGAACACGGGGGGCAGAGGCTGCAGTGAGCCAAGATCATGCCGTTGCACTCCAGCCTGGATGATAGAATGAGACTCCATCTCAAAAAAAACAACAACAACAAACAAACAAAAAACCGACCGGCTGCAGTGGCTCACTCCTGTAATCCTAGCACTTTGGGAGGCCAAGACTGGCAGATCACTTGAGGTCAGGAGTTCGAAATCAGCCTGGCCAGCATGGTGAAACCTTATCTCTACCAAAAATACAAAAATCAGCTGGGCGTGGTGGCGGGCGCCTGTAATCCCAGCTACTCAGGGGGCTGAGGCAAGAGAATTGCTTGAACCTGGGAGGCAAAAGTTGCAGTGAGCCAAGATTCCACCACTGCACTCCAGCTTGGGCGACAGAGCAAGATTTGGTCGTGAAAAAAATAAAAATAAAAAATAAATAAAAGATGGATCTCAGGCCCACTCTGCCAGATGGAATAACGTTGATTGAGGAGAACCTGCATTGGACATCTTTGTGAAATTCCCAGCAATGTTAGGTTGTTGATCAACCTGGTAAAAAGCTCATGCTCTGAGTTCACAGTCTGGCTTTGCCACAACTGGCTCTGAAACTTTGGGCAAGCTACCCAATTGTCAGTGCTTTGGTTTCCTTTGGGGGATAATGACAGTATCTACCTGGTGGGAGTTTTGTGAGGATTGAGAACACCGTGTGCAAGACACTTTGCGCATGCCTGGTGCATAGCAGGCATTCTTTTATTGAGACTATTTGCTAATTAGTCATATAGTTCTTTAAAGGAACCCTAAAACTCAATTACATTGTTTTTTAACTGTAAGAATTTTTTGAAAATAGCAAATGAAAGCCTGCGGAGGGGTATGATTGATGAAAGGAGGTTTGAAGGGCATATTGGGTGCAAAATTCAAAGAAGATTGATAACTCTTGAGCCATGGGATCTTCTCCTCCATCAGCTTCATTAACATAGCTTTGGGGAATTGTTAGAATTAGATTCAGAGATACTAATTTTTTTCCACTAGATTTCCTTTTTTATGTATTTATTTTTGAAACTCATATAGCAACACTAGAAATAGGTCTGAACTAAATATCATGTTTCTCTTTTACATTTGGCTCCCCTCCTGTGTTGGCTGGCCTATGCTGCACAATGGCTAATATTGATTAGCCTACCTTTTTCTTAAATACACTTTTCACAGTCTATGTAAAGTCTAAATGCTAGCAGTACCAAAATAAATGGATTCATCTCTAAACTGGTGGTAAGAAAAAAAATAGGAACGAAAGATGGTTGAGACATATTGTCCAGTGAAATCTTTCCCTGTGATGCCACGGCCAGGTGTGAGGTCTGGGGCAAGCTTCCTAACTCATCTGAGCGGCAGTTTCCTCATCAGTAGAATTGGGATAAGAATAGCACCTACCAGGTGTGAGATTTAATACATGTAAAGTGCAAAATAGTGCTAACATCCAGAATGTACTTAGCAAATGTTAACTTCTTAAATGCTACTTGTGTTCATGAGAATTCGATGTATCAGAGTCAAAATAATCAATTTGTGTGTAATGGGTAGGGAGTTTTACTATTCTTTACTAAATAAGTAAAAACATTACAAAATCTTTAATGGTAAGTTACTTTTTAGACTTAATCTCTGGTCATTTATTTCCAATTAAAACTGGACCCCACTGTATATGACATGCAGAATGGTTTTTATTTTTGTTACAATCATATTTATTTTGAGATGTATCATTCTTATCATTAGTAACAGTTCTCTGATATTTTAAAAACTTTCCAACATTGGAATAAATGAATCAGGATAAAATGCTGAAATAAAATACTCAAATCATTGCACTTATACAACCTCTAGTTGTAGACAGCGATGCTATTTAAACTGTGGAACTGTGGCCAGTAGGCAGCACTACTCTCTCATAGTTTCGGATATTGCTTATTAGCTTTTAAACAAAATTTCAGATCAGCATGGGTAAGATAGTTTAGATGTACTCTTGAATAATGTAGAAAAGTGTGAGTTGTTTGATCCTTGAACAAGTGAACAGAAAGGCCTTCCAGCACCAAAGTTAGAAAAAAAATTGCCTTTAACCAAAATTGCCCTGGAAAAACAGAGATTCGTGCTGTTTATCCAAAATGAAAGTATGTCATTTCATACAAATTATCTAGATCGTGAGGCAAAAGCAGTTTTCTTTCACACCTCTTTAACTTTTCTTTTTCATCTGTTTAACCTGGAAAAAAAAAAAAAACTTGTCTTAAATTATTTACCATTTAGATCTGAATTTTTAAACTTTCTTATTTTCAGTTTTTTTTTTTTTTTAATTTCAGTAAGTTTTTGGGGAACAGGTGATGTTTGGTTACATGAATAAGTTCTTTAGTGGTGATTTCTGAGATTTTGGTACACCTGTCACCCAAGCAGTGTACACTGTACCCAATGTATAGTCTTTTATCTCTCACCAACCCCCATTCTTTCCCCCAGGTCCCCAAAGTCCAGTGTGTCATTCTTATGCCTTAGCTCCCACATGAGTGAGAACATACCATGTTTGGTTTTCCATTCCTGAGTTATTTCACTTAGATCAACAGTCTCCAATTCCATCCAGATTGCTGTGAATGCCACTATTTCATTTTATTTTACGGCTGAGTAATATTCCATGGTGTGTATAAATATGCCGCATTTTCTTTATCCACTCATTGATTGATGGGCATTTGGGCTGGTTCCATATTTTCGCAACTGCAAATTGTACTGCTGTATACATGCGTGTGCAAGTATCTTTTTCATATAATGACTTCTTTTCCTCTGGGTAGATACCTATTATTGGGATTGCTGGATCAAACAGTGGACCTACTTTTAGTTCTTTGAGGAACCTCTACACTGTTTTCTATAGTGGTTGTACTAGTTTACCTTCCACCAACAGTGTAAGAGTGTTCCCTTTTCACTGCATCTATGCCAACATCTATTATTTTTTGATTTCTTGATTATAGCCATTCTTATAGGAGTCAGGTCGTATTGCATGGTGGTTTTGATTTGCATTTCCCTGATCATTAGTGATGTTGAGCATTTTTTCCATATGCTTGTTGTCCATTTGTATATCTTCTGTTGAGAATTGTCTATTCATGTCCTTAGCCCACTTTTTGGTGGGATTGTTTGTTCTTTTCTTGCTGATTTGTTTGAGTTCTTTGTAGATTCTGGATGTTAGTCCTTTATCAGATGTATAGATTGTGAAGATTTTCTCCCATTTGGTGGGTTGTCTGTTAACTCTGCTGATTATTTCTTTTTCTGTGCGGAAGCATTTTAGTTTAATTAAGTCCCATCTGTTTATCTTTGTTTTTGTGGCATTTGCTTTTGGATTCTTGGTCATTAAGTCTTTGCCTAAGCCAATGTCTACAGGGGTTTTCCAGTGTCATCTTCTATAATCTTTATGGTTTCAGGTCTTAGATTTAAGTATTTGATCCATCTTGAGTTGATTTTTGTGTAAGTTGAGAGATGAGGATCCAGTTTCATTCTTCTATATGTGGCTTGCCAGTTATCCCAGCACCATTTGTTGAATAGAGTGTCCTTTTCCCACTTTTTTTTTGTTTGCTTTGTCAAAGATCAGTTGGCTGTAAGTATTTGGCTTTATTTCTGGGTTCTCTATTCTGTTCCATTGGTCTATGTGCCTATTTTTATACCAGTTCCATGCTGTTTTGGTGACTATCACCTTATAGTATAGGTGGAAGTCAGGTAATGTGATACCTCCAGATTTGTTCTTTTTGCTTAGTCTTGCATTGGCTATGTGGGCTCTTTTTTGGTTCCATGTGAATTTTAAGATTGCTTTTTTCTAGTTCTGTAAAGAGCAATGGTGCTATTTGGATAGGAATTGCACTGAATTTGTAGACTGCTTTTGACAGTATGGTCATTTTCACAATGTTGATTTTACCCATCCATGAGCATGGGATGCATTTCCATTTGTTAGTGTTGTCTATAATTTCTTTCAGCAGTGTTTCATAGTTTTCCTTGTAGAGGTCTTTCATCTCCCTGGTTAGGTATATTTTTAAGTATTTTAATTTTTTGCAGCTATTGTGAAAGAGGTTGAGTGATTTGATTTTCAGCTTGGTCGCTCTTGGTATGTAGCAGAGCTACTGATTTGTGTACATTAATTTTGTATCCTGAAACTTTACTGAATTTATTTGCCAGTTCTAGGAGTTTATTGGATGAGTCTTTAGGGTTTTCTAGGTATGCAACTGTATTATTGGCAAAAAGTGACAATTTTACTGCCCTTTATGTATTTCTCTTGTCTGACTGCTCTGTCTAGGACTTCCAGTACTATGTTGAATAGTGGTGAAAGTGGGCATTGTTGTCTTGTCCTAGTTCTCAGGGGGAATGCTTTCACCTTTTCCCCATTCAGTATAATGTTGATTGTGAGTTTGTCATAAATGCCTTTTATTACCTTAAGGTATATCCCTTCTATGCAGATTTTGCTGAGGGTTTTAATCATAAAGCGGTGTTGAATTCTGTCAAATGCTTTTTCTGCATCTATTGAGATGATCATCTATTGAGATGATCATATGATTTCGTTTTTGATTCTATTTATGTGGTGTGTCACATTTATTGACTTACATATGTTAAACCATCCCAGCATCCCTGGTATGAAACCCGCTTGATCATGGTGAATGATCTTTTTGATATGCTATTGGATTTGGTTCACTAGTATTTTATTGAGGATTTTCGCATCTGTGTTCATTAGGGATATTGGTCTATAGTTTTCTTTTTTTATGATGTCCTTCCCTGGCTTTTGGTATTAAGGTGATACTGGCTTCATAGAATGATTAAGGGAGGAATCCTTCTTTCTCTATCTTTTGGAATAGTGTCAATAGATTGGTACCAATTCTTACTTGAATATCTGATAGAATTCAGCTGTGAATCCATCTGGTCCTGGACTTTTTTGTGTTGGAAATTTTCTTTATTACCATTTCAATCTCACTGCCTGTTATTGGTCTGCTCGGAAATTCTGTATCTTCCTGGTTTAATCTAGAAAAGGTGCATATTTCCAAGAATTTATCCATCTCTTCTAGGTTTTCTGGTTTATATGCATCAAGGTGTTCATAGAAGCCTTGAATAATCTTTTATATTTCTCTAGAATCAGTTGTAATATCTCCCGTTTTGTTTCCAATTTAGCTTATTTGGATCTTCTCTCTTCTTTTTTGGTTAATCTCACTAATAGTCTTTTTTTTTTTATCTTTTCAAAGAACCAGCATTTTGTTTCAGTTATGTTTTATATTTTTTTGTTGTTGTTGTTTGTTTGTTTCAATTTCATTTAGTTCTGCTCAGATCTTCATTATTTCTTTTCTTCTGCTGGGTTTGGGTTTGGATTGCTCTTGTTTCTCCAGGTCCATGAGGTGTGACCTTAGATTGTCTGTGTGCGCTCTTTCAGACTTTTGATGTAGGCATTTAATCCTATGAGCTTTCCTCTTAGCACCACCATTGCTGTATCCCAGAGGTTTTGATGGTTGTGTCACTATTATCATTCAGTTCAAATAATTTTTTAATTTCCATCTTGATTTCCCTGTTGACCCAGTGATCATTCAGGAGCAGGTTATTTAATTTCCATGTGTTTGCATGGTTTTGTGGATTCCTGTTGGGGTTGATTTCCAATTTTATTCCACTGTGGTCTGAGAGAGTACTTGATATAATTTCAGTTTTCTTAAATTTACTGAGACTTGGGCCGGGCACAGTGGCTCATGCCTGTAATCCCAGTACTTTTGGAGGCCGAGCTGGGCGGATCACCTGAGGTCAGAAGTTCAAAACAGCCTGGTCAACATGGCAAAACCCCGTCTCTACTAAAAATACAAAAAGTAGCTGGGCGTGGTGGCATGCGACTGTAATCCCAGCTACTTGGGAGGCTGAGGCAGGAGAATTGCTTGAACCTGGGAGGTGGAGGTTGCAGTGAGTGACATTGCACCACTGCACTCTAGCCTGGTGATAGAGTGAGACTCTGCCTTAAAAAAAAAAAAAAAAAAAGAAAGAAAGAAAATTTACTGAGACTTGTTTTGTGGCCTATCATATGATCTGTCTTGGAGAGCATTCCGTGTGCTGATGAATAGAATGTGTGTTCCGCAGTTATTGGGTAGAAGGTTCTATAAATATCCATTAAGTCTAGTTGTTGTAGGGTATAGTTTAAGTCCATTGTTTCTTTGTTGACGTTCTGTCTTGATGACCTTTCTAGTGCTGTCAGTGAGTATTAAAGTCCCCCACTATTATTGTGTTGCCGTCTATATCATTTCTTAGGTCTAGTAGTAATGGTTTTATAAATTTGGGAGATCCAGTGTTAGATACACATATATTTAGTATTGTGATATTTCCCTGTTGGACTAGTCCTTTTAACATTATATAATATCCTTCTGTGTCTTTTTTAACTGCTGTTGCTTTAAAGTTTGTTTTGTCTGATACAAGAATAGCTACTCCTGCTTACTTTTGTTGTCCATTTTCATGGAATATCTTTTTCTATCCCTTTAACTTAAATTTATGTGAGTTCTTATGTGTCTCTTTAAGGCGCAGAAACTTGGTTCGTGAATTCTTATCCCTTCTGCCATTCTGTATCTTTTCAGTGAAGCATTGAGGCCATTTACATTCAGTGTTAGTATTGAGATGTGAGGTACTACTCTATTCATTGTGCTATTAGTTGCCTGAATACTTTGTGTTTTTCTTCATTGTGTTATTGTTATATACACAATATATATGTATTGTGAGATTTATGCTTTAAGGTCTTCTGAGATAGATGCTTTAAGGAGGTTCTATTTTGTTTGTTTTTTTGAGGATTTGTTTCAAGATTTAGAGCTCCTTTTAGCAGTTCTTATAGTGCTGGTTTGGTAGTGGCGAATTCTCTTAGCATTTGTTTGTTTGGAAAAGACTGTATCTTTCCTTCACTTATGAAGCTTAGTTTCACTGGATACAAAATTCTTGGCTGATAATTATTTTGTTGAAGGAGGCTAAAATTAGGACCTCAGTCCCTTGTAGTTTGTAAGTTTTCTGCTGAGAAATCTGCTGTTAATTTGATAGGTTTTCCGATATAGGTTACCTGATGCTTTTGCCTTATAGCTCTTCAGATTTTCTTTTGTCTTAACTTTAGATAACCTGTTAACTATGTGCCTAGGTGATAATATTTTTGTGATGAGTTTCCCAGGTGTTCTTTGAGCTTCTTGTATTTGGATGTCTAGATTTCTAGCAAGGCCAGGGAAGTTTTCCTCAATTACTGCCACAAATATGTTTTCCAAACTTAGATTTCTCTTTTTCCTTAGGAACACCAATTATTCTTAGGTTTGGGTGTTTAACATAGTCCCATCCTTCCTGGAGGCTTTGTTCATTTTTTAAAGTATTTTTTCTTTGTCTTTGACGGATTAGGTTAATTCAAAAGCCTTGTCTTTGAGCTTTGATGTTCTTTATTCTGCTCATTCAATTCTATTGCTGTTACTTTCCAGTAAATTTTGCATTTCTCTAACTGTGTTCTTGGTTTCCAGAAGTTCTGATTGTTTTTTATTTATGCTGTCTATTTCACTGAAGAATTTTTCTTTCCTGTATCCTGTATCCTGTTTTTTATTTCTTTAAATTGGACTCCACCTTTCTCTGCTGCCTCCTTGAGTAACTTAATAATACACTTTCTGAATTCTTACTCTGGCAATTCGGATATTTTGTCTTGGTTTGGATCCATTGCCGGTGAGCTGGTATAATCTTTTGCGGTATTAAAGAAGCTTGTTTTGTCATATTACCAGAATTGTTTTTCTGGTTCCCTCTCATTTGGGTAGACTAAGTCACAGGGAAGATCTGGGACTCAAGGACTACTGTTCAAATTCTTTTGTCTTACAGAGTGCTCCCTTGATGTGGTGTTCTCCCCCTTCTCCTAAGAATGTGATTTCCTAAGAGCCAAACTGTAGTGATTGTGTTTGCTCTTCTAGGTCTAGCCACCCAACAGAGCTACCCAGCTCCGTGCTGGTACTGGCACGTGTCTGCAAAGAGTCCTGCGATATGATCGGTCTTCAGGTCTTGCAGCCATGGATAACTGCACCTGCTTCAGTGGAGTTAGTAGGGGAGTGAAGTGGTGTGGGTCCTTGGTTATGTTTTTGTTTAGTGTGCTGGTTGCCTCCCAGGGAGCCTGCAGTGGTGATCCAGTTCCTTCAAAGCGTCTGTGAATTATCTCAGCTTTCCTGGTATGTTCCTGCATTAGTTCTTGGAACAAAAGTTCATGGTGTAAGTCTCCACATGCTGCTCTATCCTTCCGAGTGGAAGCTGCAACTAATCCTGCCTCCTATCCACCCTCTTGGAAAAAATGGCAGATCTGAATTTTCAGAATAGTTCTTGGTCGTTGTTTTCAGTAATTAATGGTGAAGAGTAAATTGCTAATCTTACTAAGAGTCTTGTGGTGTTTTTGCTGAGTGATCTCAAGTATATGGAGAGTTCAGATCAGCCAGGTCTTCTCCTCTTAGGCATATTTGTAACTATTTTTTATTTGGGTAAATTTATGGGGTACAAGTGTACTTTTGTTACATAGATATACTGCATAGTGGGGAGGTCAGGGCTTTTAGTGTACCCATCACCTACATAGTGCATTGTACTCAGTAAGCAATTTCTTGTCATGCCACCAATTCCCAGCCTTCTGAGTTTGCGTTGTCTATCATTCCACACCCTATGCCCACGTGTGCACATCATTTAGCTCCCACTTCTATGTGAGAACATGTGACATTTGACTTTCTGTTTCTGAGTTATTTCACTTAAAATAATGGCTGCCAGTTCCATTCATGTTGCTACAAAAGATATGATTTCATTCTTTTTTTATGACTAAATAGTATCCCATTATGTATATGTACCACATTTTCTTGATCCAGTTATCCATTGGTGGACACATAGGTGCATTCTCTATCTTTGCTATAGTGAATAGTACTGCAATAAACATAAGAGTGCAGGTGATTTTTGGTATAATGATTTCTTTCTTTCTTTTTTTTTTTTTTTTTTTTTTTCGGAGACAGAGTCTTGCCCTGTTGCCCAGGTTGGAGTGCAATGGCGTAATCTGGACTCACTGCAACCTCCGCCTCCCAGATTCAAGCAATTCTCCTGCCTCTACCTCTTGAGTAGCTGGGATTACAGGCCCGTGCCACCACACCTACCTAATTTGTTGTATCTTTAGGGGTTTCACCATGTTGGCCAGGCTGGTCTCAAACTCCTGACCTCATGATCCACCCGCCTCAGCCTCCCAAAGTGGACTACAGGAGTGGCCACCGTGCCCAGCCAATGATTTCTTTTCCTTTGTGTAGATACCCAGTAGTGGAATTGCTGGATTGAATGGTAGTTCTATTTTTAGTTCTTGAGAAATCTCCATAGTGTTTTCCATAGAGGTTGCACTAATTTACATTCCCATCAACAGTATATAAGCATTTTCTTTTTTCCCTTTTCTTGCCATCTGTTATTCTTTGCCTTTTTACTAATAACCATTCTGACTGGTGTGAGATGGTATCTCATTGTTGTTTTTGTTTGCATTTCTCCAATGATTACTGATGTTGAGCATTATATGCTTGTTGGCCATTTGTGTGTCTTCTTTTGAAAAATGTCTAATCATGTCTTTTGCCCACTTTTAAATTGGATTGTTTTTCATTTGCTGAGGTGTTTGAGTTCTGCATATCTGCAACTATTATTTCACCTTTGGGGTTCTGTGTGCTGTGTATGGTGACCCTAAAGACCAGAGAGGAAGGTTCTCAGACTTCCTGAGAGCAGACAGATGTCAGGACGCTGTGGATATCTGAACTTATCCGGTGCCTGTGCTCAGAGGCCTATGGACTGTGTAAACCTGGACAGTTCACAAAGTCCATCAATGCATGCGGCTGTATTTAACCTCCCACATAAGGATGCGGAGTCAAGGTGTGAATAGGCCATAGTTTCCTTGGAGTCAGCTTCCGAATTAAATACCAGAGGTGTGGCTTTATCCCAGCTTTTTCTACCCAAATGCTGTTGGTTTCATTTTAGTGCAGCTACCAGAAATAATTTTCGTATCATTTTCTTTTTCTCACAATGTCACATGTCTAAGAATAATCCTGTATTTGAATCTTTAGCTCGGTTTCCTAATCCCAGGTATAAATCTGGTTTTGCTATCCTGAGGAGCAGTAGAAAGAAGTTGCTGCATCCACCTCAGTAGGTTTACATGGAGATAGAAAATGTCATCATGTTTGATTATTTGTAGCTTGCCTTGTAGTACTTCACTCTCGAGGAGGGAAATTGGATCTCTGGTGGTTGGTGAAATCTGCTGAAGAATTCACCTTATCATGCATTTTGTTTTACTCACAGAATCATGTCAACCCTGCCATGGACTTCACGCAGACTCCACCTGGGATGTTGGCTCTGGACAACATGCTGTACTTTGCCAAGCACCACCAAGATGCCTATATCCGGGTAAGTATGAAGGCCCTTTTCAGATATTGTGTTTCCTACTCAATGTTAATTTCAAACGCACAAATACGGAGGGATTAGCTTTAGATGAATCATCCCATATTTTCTGGCTTTCTTAGTAAACTAAAAAAAAAAAAAAATCAGAATTGAGATCAATCGGGACTGAAATGGGGATTTTAACTTTTAATTATTTTCTTTTGATGGCGTTAAAAAATACATTAGATACTGGAAAACCATTTCATATAGTCCAATATTGAATTATGACAAAAACTCTTAAATAACAAGGAACAAAAGTGAACTACCTACCAAAAACCTGCATGACTCCAAATTCAGTGGCTGTTTAGTCTGATGCTGGAGGAACAATAAGATAAACAGAAACAAAGAAAAATAGGAGAGATGGGGAAGGCAGAGAAATGCCTTCTTACATTTCACGTCAGACTAGTCAAATTTCAGTCAAAAAGGTAGATTAATTTGTGGGTGGAGCAGAAGGAAGTGGGAGACTCTATTTTCTCTGTGAAATGGAAGATGCCACCTGCTGACTGGGCAGTGCTGGCATGGAAGAAACCGAGTATGAATGAATGGGAGCCTAAGGTGACAGTGGCAGAGAACACTCATCTATCAGGGCTACTCGGTTGGAGCCCTGGATTTGTGCTGACACCTCTACCCTGTCCTCAGGGAGAAGAACCCAGACTCAGTCAAGATGAGGTAGATCCAAGATTGAGATCAGGGAAGGATATGAATAAATGGGGCAGGGGAATTGGTGAGTGGTTAAAATGATGACTAGATGTAAGCTTAGAAAGTATTTGATGAACAAGTCGCCTAAAGCAGGAAGAGTAAGGCTGAACTTAAAATATAGTAAGAGCATGTCCATTAATCTCACATTCTCTGTTGGATTCTCTGTGGCACTGGCTCCCTGGAGACCTGGGTTGGAGGCCTGGCACTATCATCATCCAGTGATGTCAGTGTGGGCAGTTCCTTTGGTGTGGGCTCAAGTTTCCTCTGTAAACCAGAGAGACGTGACGGTTCTTAGTTGGGACATTAATTATTCCCCTAGAGAGCATTTGGCAATATGTGGGCATGTTTCTTCGGTTGTCATCATGCCTAGTGGTGTGCTCCTGGCCAAAATCTGTAATCTCTGGGACCGTCTGTACAGTGAAAAACTGTACCACCCAGCAGTGACCTCCTTGAATAAGGCCATGCCAGATCACTGAGTTCTGTGTAGGCAATATATTGTAAATCTATGTGTTGTTCTATATATATGCATTTTGGGAAACTTTGACCTATTCTGAAATATTATTTGCAATCTGATTATACAGATAATTTTATTGTCATTTCTCTAAAAGGTTTGGGATCAGGTGTTTGGTCAGAAATACAGTCCCACATAAGAAAATTGTTTTTCCATAAAACTTTGATTTGACTTACATGCAAATATATTTGTTGCACAGATGGTTTCTAAGAGTGTAATCTGCTTTTGTAGTAAGTAAATTAATATTTTTGAGATACCATGTAGTATAGCCTTGGAGAGTTGAGCGTGAAAAGTAGAAGCTAAGTAGAAATTGAATTTACCATTAACTGATTAATGTTCATGGATGAGTGTTTCTAAAATTGGAGCTTATTGATGCTGAATGTATTGTTAATTGCATAAGAAGCATATGTCTCATGAAAAGTAATTTAATGTTTTAAGTCTGTTTTCCTCAATGTGTTCTTTAAACATTGTAAGTGAAATGAATACCATGACAGCCTGACAAAACTTTATATTTGATAAGGACTTAAAAGAAAAAACCTATTTGTAAAGAAAAGTGTGGCTTTTGGTCCACAGGCACTTTTCTTTATTGGTTAGACTTTCCTGTATCTCAGATGACTTTATTGGTTTCTCAGAAGTGTCCTTTCCCTAATATTTTTCTGTGTCCCATTTGACTTTGGGGCATTTACTAGATAGAAAGCTAAGGCTATTTATGTGAATGCATGGGGTTAGTAGAGCATATATAAAGTCTGAAGATCTCTGCAAGGAAATTTTAGGGTGACTTTGAAAATAGATATCTCCATGATATGGCAGTAGTGCTATAGGTAGTGGAAATAGTGATCTGGACAGCTAATTAAATTTTGATTTATGAGCTCAGTGGTCTTTTCTGAAACGTTAAGATGGGCTCAATCTTTTCAGTTTACATTTTGATAAAAATCTGTTTTGAGGATGTATATCTTCTCTATGAATGCAGTTTTTCATTTGTTATTTATATCTTTCATTTGATAAATGCTTATTCTGTACCTGAATATTGCCTCACTATTCACTCTCTTTGCCAGTCAGTTTTATAGTTGAGATTTTAAATAACTGTAACTCACACACACAAACACACATGTATATATGCACAAATATTCCCTCGTTGCCCTTGTAACTCCCAGGTATCATGGTCCCTCACCCACTTTCTAGCCATGTGTTCCCAAGTTGTTTTTTGCCCTGTGTTAATCTTGCCTGCCACTCACTTTTCAGCCGCCTGCTCCAAGACGTTTCTCCATTGCTTTCTGGAAGCTGTCTTGCCAAATGCAGAGCACTTTCCTCATCCTTTGTCTCACTGACCTTGCCCTTGACACCTGACACTCTCTAGTGACCCTCTGTTGCCCAGCAGCCAGTGATCTGTCTTGGCTCTGTTGCTGACAGTTGCTCTTAATCTCTCTGGAGGGTTTCTTCTCTGCCTGCCCATCAAATGCACAGGACCCCCATGACTCTGTCTCTGGACCTTTGCTTGTCTCAGTCCCTGAGGCTGCACATTTCCTGAGTAACCATCAAATACCCAGCTGTGAGCCAAAGGATGGGGATTCCTCAAGAAGACAAGTTGCTCATGGGTCCTGACATTGAGGAGTTCACTGTCTAGAGATCAAAAGTAGAGGTGGTGGTGGGGTGTGGGGTGAAGAGACAAATACCAGGCAGTTTCCAAGTCACTTGGCGTGTGTCTTGATTGAGTATGCTGGGAACACAGAGGAAAGTCACCAACACAGATGTGGGGGTCAGGTCAGGAAAGCTTCCTGGAGGAAGTGACATCTAGGCTCAGAGCTGTTGAATAGTACTAGTTAACCCGGTGAAGGGAAGAGATGGAGAGTACTACCTCATGTGGAGGGAACCACGAGAGCAAAGGTATAACGGTGCATGCTTTGTTCGGGGAGCCACGCTAGTATAGGATGGCCAAGGCAGGGACTGGCAAATGGAACATGGCTTGTGAGGCGAATGTGCTAGTTCAGTGGGGATGTCTTAAGCCATCTGAAGAGGTCTGTTGGACCTAAAGGCAGTGAAGAATTTCTGAAGTATTTTAAATCAAGATGAGAATGAAGTTTAGACAAATCACTGTCCCACTAGAAAACCAATGTGAGAAATCAAGACCAGAGGCAAAAATAAAATGTGGGCAAAAATAAAAGAGAAATGGAGATAACTTGAACTAGGGGAGTGGGAGTGGCAATGAAATGGAACAGTTTGAATGAGTTACTTTGGAACTAAAATCAACTTGACCTTCTCCAAGGAAGAGGGAGGTTTCTGCCTTGAGTGGGAATAGACAGTGGCGTCATTAAGGAAATAGATAGTGCAGGTCTGTGCAGGGGCAGGCATCTGGACCATCCAGACTCTTACATGCATGTAGGACATCTGTCTAGGAGGACATATGCAGTAGGCAGTGAGATCTGGGTGGCTGAGCTCAGACCCATGTAGACATCACACTCTATATTCTAACTCCTTAAGCATTCTTATTCCCTCCAATTCATTCATCTATATTGTCACAATATTATCTTAGTGGCTTCCTTGCTAATGTCTGGAACCTTCAAACCCATATTCTGTGCCAGTTGCTAGGATGATCTTCCTAACCAGAGTTCTGGGTGCTTCAGGGACCATACCTGGCCTGCAGCCTATCTCCGTGACTTTATCTCTTGCTACCGACTCTCTTTTCCCTCTTTCCATCCCCCATCCCCCCGCTATAGTAGCCTTTGCCTATATAAATGATGGTTGGCCTAACTAGCCAGGCAAATCTCTACCACTATGTCTTTGCTCCCATTCTTGCTTCTGCCTGAGTGCCTGTCCCACACCATGTGTCTGTTGGACAGTCCTCATGGCAAAGGCCATCTTCTGTTTGAAGAAGGCTTCCTGACCCTCTACCCGGATGACTCCATCCACTCTCTTTGCACCGTGGACACACAATTTAAATCCTAGAACATTGTACAACCTTAAATGTATTTACTTTCGGTTTCCCTAATTGATTGTAAACGTCTTGTGAGCAGGCACCAAGGTTCATTTATATTCTAGCCCCTGATAGAGCCTAGCACATAGTGGCTTTTAATCATTTCTTGTAATTCACATGAGTAAAGAGTTTCTTTAGTTCTGGTTTAAATGGTCTCTTGACCATGATCAATTCTTTTTTACCATTGGAGAATCATGGCCTTTGTTCCTCCTAACAGTAATAAAGGTATATTTTTGCTATGTGAATTTTGTGATGGGCAACCCGGTTTCTCATGTTGTATTCGAATAGTTTTGTAACTGTGTACTGACAAAAGCAGTGGATGTAACTGAATTACCCCACACTTGGACAGGCTCAGAACATGAGGAGGAATTGCAAATCTGAGTATCTTACTGTGCACCGAGTAAAATCTGGGGCATAGCATTATTTCAGACTCCCAAGTCTTATTTACTCTGGGTATAATTGCTTTTACTTTTTCTAGAAATGCTTCACTCCCCAGCTCTCCCCACCAAGGGAATGGTATGAGGCTATCTCAGTAAAGAGACAAGTGGAGGGGAGGGTTCTTGGCTCATGCCTGTGATCCTGCTGTCATTATTTTCAGAGACAAGATAATGGTACAGAGTTGAGTGTGTTGTAGATGTTTTGTTTTGCTTTTTTCTTACTCCCTGGAATAACAATTCTCAGTGTTTTGGAAGAAGGAAGTTTAGTGACTCCCTTGGAAACAAAATCTTTAGACTTAGAATTTATGGGGTTTTTTTTTGTTTGTTTGTTTGTTTGTTTGTTTGTTTTAAAGACACAGTCTTACTCTTTCACCCAGGCTGTAGTACAGTGGTGCATTTTCAGCTCACCACAGTCTCTGTGTCCTGGGTTCAAGTGATTCTCATGCTTCAGCCTCTTAAGTAGCTGGGGCTGCAGGCATGCATCACCACGCCCAGCTAATTTTTGTAGTTTTAGTAGAGATGGGGTTTCGTCATGCTGGCCAGGCCTTGAACTCCTGACCTCAGGTGATCTGCCCGCCTTGGCCTCCCAAGTTGTTGGGATTACAGGTGTGAGTCACCAAGCCCAGCCCATGTTCTTGATGCATTTAATTATTCACTGGGAACTACTGAGAAACCCAGATTACCTGGTTTTAGTTTGACTGAAGACCTATGCTGGCCAATGTGGGAGCCAAGATTCAACCACAAAGCAGGAAGCAATGGCAAGGAAACCTAGGGCTCTCTCAAAGGTGGAACTGGAATAATAAGAAAAACTTAAGAAAAAGGCTATGACTAGCAGATGGGGTGGTTTCAGGATGATGTAATTCTGCATGGTAATATTCACCTTCCCATTTGGCCAGAGCAAATGAATACCTAGTGTGGTTTTGGTAACATGCAAGACAGGCTGCATAGATGAGCTCAGTCTTCAAGTAATCCCTAGGAACAAGCATTGTTATCACCATTTTATAAATTCAGGAGCTGGGACTTAAAGAGGTGCAGAGTTCTGGTCTGTCAAATAGCCAGTCGACAAGTAGAATTTGAACTTACATATGCGGTCTGCAAATCTCAGGCTCCTTCCAGTTGTGTAGCCTTCTGTCTCTGGGCTTGGAGTATGATGAGGGCAATAGTGTTATCCTTGGAATGGAGGGAAAGGGGACAGATTCAAAGAGAGAATGATTAGAAAATGTAGAAGGTCCACAGGACTATCAAACAAATCATCATATTCAGTTAAAGATCTTCTGAAATCTAGCATGGTCAGGAAGCCATTTCTAAAGATATTTGATTGACACCCAAAAGTTGCTATTTTAAGGAATAAGTGAGCCCAGGGAAGGTGTCATTGCAAAGCTTTTCACGTTTCAGAGATAGTCTTTAGTTTCAGAGTGATGATAGGAGAAGTAACATGCAGAAGTATTCGGATGTTCAGAAACTATTGTCAGTCATCTGAACCCTCTTGGCATCACAGTCAGACAGAAGCAAACTGCGCATTAATCCCAGGCTCTAAAAAAGTTAGATAAACATTTAACATGCAACAATAAAATCCAAGTGTCCGCAAATGAGATGTTTCTATTATTGCTTACATCTTTTTCAGAGGAAAAAATATACATAGAAAACAAACAGTCCATTTCTTAGATGCTAAAAGTATCCAACTAAAAGAAGAAAAATCCTTTTAACATTCATTTTCATTCATTCATTCATTCATTCATTCATTGACTTTTTCATGAAATATTACCAAACATCCACCATACACCTGCATGGAGCCATGCGCAGTAGCTGTGGTGGTGAAGAAAGGCAGGATCTGATTGTGAAATACCTGAAATAGAAAAGCAAGCAAGTGAAGGGAGTAGTTGTTTATTTGTTTTTTTTACTTGAGAGATTCCTTGTTTCCTTTGGGATTTTTAGATGTGACTTATACTGGGCACAACTCTCAAGTTATAAAAACATTGCTAGATACTTCTTTGCAGTTTTTCACAATGTATTGAGGAGGTAAATATTTCATTCTTTTGTAAGTTATTACACTGCTTATGTCAGAATCACTTAGGGCTTGCCCCCTTTCCCAGCGACCTAATTTTAAACAATGGCACTGCTTCTTAGAGAAGTATTCTGGTGGGCAGTCAGTGTGGAATAGAACAAGCCTGACCCCTTTTCTCTGTTTGATTGGACATGGTGCTATGTCATAAATAAAATATTTTCTTAATTAAACTGATACCCAACCAGTTGATAAAATCCTACCCAACAAAGCTGTTACCCAACTGAATTTGTATAATCTTGAGGTTTCCAGGAACAAATTTAAAAGTAAATCCTGGAAACTGTGTGTTCCTTACATATCCACAATTCTTTTTTCTTTTCTAGTTTTATCGAGATATAATTGCTATACCAAAAAAAAAAAATCACATAATTAATATATACAATCCGGTGACAGTACCTTACAGTTCTTGCTTCAGCATCCCTCATAATTTATGATTAACATTTCATCTAGTTGGAAAATCTTTGCATACTGGCTGACTGTTATAGAAGATGATGAATTTCTTGAGAGGGGGGAAAATAGAAATGCCTTTAAAAATAAGATTAATCACAATGGTTTCATGCAATTGTGAGAGCATATATATGTTTCTAATATTATACCAAATCAGAAGAGAAATATTTATAATGTATCAAGTAAGAAAGACTGTGAGTAAAGATGGCTGTTTCTACTGAGGAATTGTTTTCTCAAGATTGTTTCATTATAGCCACTTTTTTAAACAAATGAAGAATTTAAAGTATGTTTAGTTTATACTATTTTAAAACCTTTAAGTGGGTTTTTCCTCCTCATGATGCGTACATAGTAAATCATACTTATACAAAATAGTTGGGAGAAGTAATGATTTAGATCCTAACTAATGGTTGACACAGGGAGGCCTGGATTTTTTGAGGCAGAAACCTCAAGAAAATGCTCTGAAATTATCTAGCGTGAGAAAAGCTACTATCTTTTGAGCCTTTACTATGTTCTGAGTACTTCACATACATTATTTGAAATTTCCCTTCAATGTTCCCAGACGTGGGAAGATAACGAAACCTTGTGCCCTTTCCTTCCAGTCTATAGATCTCTCTGTTCTTCTCTTCAAGGCCCACCTCAAGTTCAGAGTCGTTTTGGGGAATCTCTTTTCAGCTTTTCCGGTCAGGAAGCATAAACATCAGTGATAACAGCAATCACATGTTTGGAGCTCACTAGAACAACTAAGCTGAGCATTTTCATTTATTTCTTGCAGCACCCCTCTGAGGTTGCCACTGTTACTGTTTCCATTTTACAGATGAGGAAACTGACACACAGAGAGGTTAAGTGGCTTGCCCAAAGTCACACAGCTAAGGTAGTACCAGAGCTGAATTTTAAATCCAGATAATATGTGTCCATTGTCCATACCGTGTGCTTTTGAGGGCTTATAGATTCATATGGAGGTGGTAGCCACAGTTCAAATGAGTCCTACGGATGTGTTTTGCTTCACTGACCCAGTGTTTTTAAAAAGAAGAGAATTTGATTGCCTTTTGTCAGGGCTTACACTCCCTCCCCAATTCACTGAGAGCCCCAGACACCTTCTTGTATTATGGCTGACTGCTTCTTGCTTTCTAGTTATCTACCTGGTACTTGAAGGCACTCGAGTTAGTGCCCGTTGATGCTGATAGTCTGTAAATGACATTTGTGAAGTTCTGAGCACACCGCCAGCACATAGAAGGTGCTTCAACCATTTGAGTTGATTGTTCCCATTCCTACTCCTTAAAGTAGTACTTGACTGATGTACAGTCTTCTGGGAGTTTCATATGTATTTGCTCGGTATTTATCTTTTCATCCTTGTAAACTCCCAGAAAGCAGACATTTCATCTTTGGTTGGGCGTTTATTCCCTGGCTGAGAATAAAGTACTTTAATCCCAACCTCCTGAGACTGAAGAAGAGGAAGAGGCATGTTTCCCAGTTTCTCCCATTGTGAATTCTAAAGAAAAAAAGTCACAAGATTATATTACAAACAGACTGCACTGGACCAGTGCTCTGGGAGCTCTGCGCGTCATCAGCCTTCTGTACCAGGAGTCAGACCACAGAGTGGATCCCTCGCAGGACACACCAGTCTGCATTGAAGGGAACAGGAACCAAGTAGTCCCTGTGCATTAAGGCAGGGTGCTGGTGGAGGCGATGCCCAGACTTTAAAATAAACTGAGAGACTTTTAACATTTCAAGGGGTAAATTGGCAGTTCCCCAAGCGACATAATTACAGGGCAGTGTGTAATGTGTAATTAAACTTAACTATGAAGCAAATGATTGGAATAACGCTTAGTGCACATCATTTTTTTGTTCCCATTGTGCTGACAGAGCCTCCCCTTCTCTCATCCCCGAAATGGCTTCAACAGCAATTGCTCTTCATTTTTTTTTTTAAATAAAATTATATGTTGCCAATTAAACACACAATCCCATGTAAAGGAACATTTTTCATTTGAGTGACATTTTTCTTCTAGGTGATGTGGAGAAAGGATTCAGTTTAGAATAACAAGGACCCCAAAGGCACAGCCTTGCTGGGATGTTTGAAATGATTCTTTGTCTCATAATTCATTTAAGTACTTTTTTCCTGCCTTTAATTTTTGTTCTTTCTTTGACCAAGGTCCACAGCTTGGAGGCTTGTTTGTATATACAGGATTTTTAAATGTTTTAAAAATAGTGGCATTAATTTCGTTGATTGTGAATAACCAAGCTGTTACTGCCAAACAATCGGGACCCCTTGAGAGTGTGAATATGTGATTAGATTTACTAATTGAGCTGGAAGGAAGAATTTCTGACTTCCAAAGCCAGTGATTTGAATGGAATACTTCAAGCATGAGGATGAGATCATTGTTAAATGTGGGCTTGGTTTTATCTCAGAAGATCCCTTGTCCCAGGGAGGGAGGGCAATGTCCACAAACCTCTGTTAGCTGACTGTAGCAGTGCCTATGTGGTGTGCTCACACCACCTGGGGTGCTCACGTGTGTTCTTGGGGTGCTGGATGAGGTGTCTGAAATCTGAAGCAGAGCTGAAAGGTGGTTGTTACCTCCTTGTCTCTCTTGGTACCAAGCTGAGCATTAAGTTCAGAATGCTTGCTTGTTTGTTTGCTGTTGTTCCAGGTTAACTGAAAATGCTACAGCATTACAGAAAGATCCAAACAGCTCCACGTGGTGTTTTGAAATTTATCCCAACTGTAGGCCGAGAGACCCACACGTTGGACAGTCTGTGAAAGCCCCAAAGTCTCAGCGTTTCCTTAGTGTCAGGACCTACTTTAGTGAACTCCAGGTTCAGGGCTGAGACCTCAGGAACATCATTATCTCTCCTTTTTTCTCTCTCTTCCTCCTGCAACTTGATGGAGATGCCTCTCACTGGGCCCCTCCAAATCTGCTCCATCAGACGCAGGATGCAGCCTGCCCCCTTGTTGCGGAGCTTCTTGTCAGAGATAATGGTGATTTCCTTGCCCACACAGTTGTTCCTGTGGAATTCATTGCCCAGGCACGTGTAGTACTTTTCTAGGATGACCCAGGCTGCCTTTTCATGGTTTCTGATGCAAAAGCGACCCATCTTGGAGAGTCCTTAGTGAAGAGGTTTCAGACTTTTTTGGTTAGCTTTCTCCAGAGGGTTTTTGCTGTTATTGTTGTGTTGGTTTTTCTCTCAGAAAATTTTAAAACACAGTGGGACTTTAAAACAGTGATGGATTTGTTGAGAAAAATGAAACTAAGTTACATAGTGAACTGTATGCAGTTGACATACTGTAAACCCAAGTCCAGTGTGAATTGAAAGGTTAAAAACTTCAGAAGGCTCACATGTGCCTGACTCCCTCACTGAGGTACCAGCCAAGACTTAGCTCACAGTAACTATTGTGGTTTCTCTATCTTAGATCCAGTTAGTATCTTTCCATTATTTCTCCAACCCAGTTCTCCAAATTCAGCCCACATTGTTCATTTTTATGTTTTGTTTAGTTAGTTAAATATTTATTGAGTACAGTACCTGCTCTGTGACAAGCCCTCTTTCTTTCTGCTGTAATTGACCAAGCTTCCACCTTTAAATGTGCATTTTCTACCTTAACTGTGCGAACCTCAGCAGCTGCTCTGCTGGGGGTTTGCTATTTCTTCTCCCTTTTCTGCTTTAATTGTTCTAATGCAAGAGTTAAAAGAACTGCAGCTCACTTCTTACTTCTTTGAAGGGGAAAGGTTTCTGGGAATCCTCTCTCTTCTGTTTTTCTCAAGTTAAGAGAATGCAGACCTCTCTGCCTTTTTAATTTTTTAATTAATAGACATTGTGTTTTAGAACAGTTTTAGGTTTATGGAAAAGTTGAGCAAAAGTAAGCTTTCTCTGTTACTAACATCTTGCATTAGAATGGCTCATTTGTTACAATTGATAAGCCAATATCTTGCAGTCTTGCTATAATTGTTTATTAGTTCCAAGAATTTATGTATTAATTCTTTGGAATTTTCTACATAGACGGTCATGTCCCCTGTGAACAAAGACAGTTTTGTTTCCTCCTTCCCAATCTGTATATCCTTTTATTTTTTTCTTGTCTTATTGCACTAGCTGGGATTGACAGTAAGATGTTACCTAGGGGTGATAGGAGCGACCATCTTAGCCTTGATCCTGATCCTAGGGCAGAGTCAAGTTTCTCACCATTAAGTATGATGTCAGCCGTAAGTTTTATGTGGATGTTCTTTATGTAGCTGAGGAACTGCTCTATTCTTAGTTTGCTGAGAGTTTTTATCATGAATGAATGTTAGATTTTGTCAAATGCTTTTTCTGTGTCTATTGATACCATTATACAACTTTTCTTCTTTAGCCTGTTGATACAATGCTTTACATCAACTGATTTTTGAATGTTGAATGAGCCTTGCATACCTGGAACAAATCCTACTTGGTTGTGGTACATGATTCTATTTATAGATTGTTGGATTCTATTTGATAATTTTGTGAAGGATATTTGCATTTATGTTAATGAGAGCTATATAGGTCTGTATTTTTTTTTCTTTATGCCGTTCGTTTTGGTATTAGGGTGATACTGGTTTTATAGAATTAGTTAAGAACTACTCCTTCTGCTTCTACCTTCTGGAACAGATTGTAGAGAATTGGTATCATTTTCTTGTTTAAATATTTTATAGAATTCACCAGTGAAACCTTCCAGGCCTGATACTTTCCATTTTGGAAGGTCATTAATTATTTATTCAATTCCTTTAATAGATATAGGTCTATTCAGATTGTCTATTTCTTCTTGTGTGGGTTCTTGTAGATTGTGCCTTTCAAGGAATTGGTCCATTTCGTCTACGTTATCAGACTTTTGAGCATAGAGTTGTTCATAATATTCCTTTATTATATCCATGGGATCCATAAAGTTGATTCTTCTTTCATTTTTGATGCTAATAATTTGTCATTTTTCTTTTCATCTTGTTGAGCCTGGCTAGAGATTTGTTGTTTTTATTGATCTTTTCAAAAAACTAGCTTTTGATTTTATTGATTTTTCTATATTGCTTTCCAGTTTTCAATTTCACTGATTTCCACTCCATTATTTTTTTTTTAACTTTTCTTCATCTTACTTTGATTTTTAATTTGTTCTTTTTTTTCTAGCTTTCTAAAATGGAAGCTTAGATGCTTGATTTTGTATGTTTTTCTCCGTTGCTTGAATTCCCCATTCAATTGATATTTTGCTACAAATATCCTTCTAGCAATGGCTCTGCCTTCCACAGGGGTTCAGTGTGGCTAAACCTACTCAGGACTTTGCTATTTAAATGTTTCATGGCACTGAATATGGGTTGCCTTGGTAGGCCAACCCAGTGACTAAAGTCTCTGGCTCAGTGAGTTACTCTTTTTTCCATTAAGACCCAGTTACCAACAAACTAATGCCAGCAAATTCTGTTTACTCTACTTTCAATCCTATTGACTCTACTCTCAAAATCCTATTGACTCTGCTTTCCAGAAACCTACCTCCTTTCCCCATTTCTACCACCATTACAGTAATCCAGTACATCAAACCTCTCTCCTGTAATAGTGTAACAACCTCTGATTGGTATTGCCTGCTCCCACCCTTGCTCATCTTTTCTGTCTTCAACACAGTAGCCAGAACGTTAAGATGCCATAGTGTTTCTTCCAGTATTGGTCAGATCACGTCACTCATCTGCCTACAACCTCCAGTGACTCCCATCTAACTCAGAGTAAACATTCAGCACCTTTGCTACAGCTCTCAAGGCTCTGCAGTGTTCTGGCTCTCCATCCTTATGTCTTTCTATCCTACTCCTTCCTCCTTCAACTCCACACACAGAAGACCCCCTTTGGATAAGTCAGCTAGGGCTGCCATAACAAAATATCACAGACTGGTTGGCTTAAACTACAGAACTTTATCTTCTCACAGCTGTGAAGGCTGGAAGTCTAAGATCTAGCTGCTGGCAGGGTTGGTGTCTCTGAGGCCTCCCTTCTTGTCTTGTGAACAGCTGCCTTCTTGCTACCTCTACACATGGCCATCCTTCTGTGCACTCACACCCTGTTGTCACTGCTTCTTATAAGAACACCAGTCATACCAGATTCTGACCCTACCCTGATGGCCTCATTTGATTTTAATTGCCTCTTTAAAGGCCCTACCTTCAAATATAGTCACATGCTATACAGGGGGTTAGGGCTTCAACATGTGAATTTTGGAAGGGCACAATTCCATCCATAGCACCCTTGTTTGCCTTGAACATACCAGATACCTCTGGCCTCTGGGCCTTTTACTTTTTGCTTTCTCTCCTAGGAATCTGTTTCTGGGTAGCCACGTGGCTCATTGCCTCACTTCCTTTAGTCTCTGAGCAGCTTTCTGTCACCTCTGGATATAAAATACTGATTTCCTCCTCTTGCTCCCTGTCTACCTTACCTCCTTTATTTCTCTCAAAATTTAACATTTCTCACATGCTCTGTATTCACTGTTTTCTTTATTTCCTGTTCACCCTTACTAGCCAGCAAACCTCATAAAAGCACAGAGTATCCATGATGTTACTGCGGTACCCTAGTGCCGGAGGCAGTGCCAGGCACACAGAAGACACTCAGCACACATTTGTTAAATGAGTGCCTGGATCGAGTGAGTGGCAGGACTCCGCCCAGAGGGTTCTGGTGTTCCACCTTTTGGCCAGATTCACCCCGTGGATGGAAACCACAGAAGTAGATCTCCATCTGGAACATGCTCTAACCTCTCTGGATGCAGCTGCCCTTCTGGCCTTTGTCCGTCCTGGAATGAAAACCAAATTAGAAACTATATCGGTATGCCCCAAAATGGCCTTGCCCCAGATATGCTGATGCTTGGGCTTGGGTGAGTCACTGCTGACTTCCCTTTTTGAACAGGATTCATGTGACCAGAGCCCAGCCAGTATTAGCAACCTGCCTACCAAATCAGAAGGGCAGTTTGGACTGGTATAATAAAATTTAGGTGGTAATGTTCCCAAATGTCCCTTTGTATTAGTTAAAAATAGCTTCCCCCTTAGAAACTATGCCATACACCTGGTGCACCCAGTAGTGGTTGACATTGTCGGGTAATTTTATTTTTACATTGACCTTAATTTTATCAACTTTTTGCCTGCACTGGTAAAACCCAAGGTTCCAGAATTTGGCATACATCATAAATAATAGACAATATTTTTCTTCTGTTTTATAAAGCAACTGAAACAATTTTAACAACACATATAACAACCCTAACAACTAACTTCTCTTTGGTTGGTTTATCAAATGCTGCTCTGTAACACTGGTCCTGATATCTGGAGACTTTTTGAATCTAAGACCCTGGTTAATGTCATTCACACCTGTGTACAAACTTGCATTTGCCAAGATCAGGAAGGTCACCCTAGCCAATCTTTCAGTACTTGACTGGTGATGCTCCTATGCCACAGGGCCCTTGCACATGCTTTTTCTGCTGACTCAGCTCCTGCTTTCTCCATGCCTTCCCCTCTTGCCCACTTATCCCCAGATTAATCCTGCAGGACCTTACCCTTCAGGCTCCTCTTTCATTAGTTTTGTTTCCATGTTACTCCCTTTATAGCACTTAGTTTGGAATTATATAATCATATGTTTTATTATTTGATTATTATCTCTCTCAAACATGAAAATTTTGAGCAGGAACCATCTTTTTTTGCCCTATGTCCTTACTTTCTGTCACCGGACCATCTAAATTAAATGAATGATGAAAGATAGGATGTGTTGAACCTCTGAACAGGGTTGTGTTCCTCTTTTTACCCCCTCTGAAGTCCTTTATGGCCTTAGGTGATATGTGTCAGAAGATCAAAACTGAAGAATAACTTGGAAGGAATCTCTTTTTCCATGACCTGGTGGAACCATCAAATTGGGCAGTTTGAGCTACATAGGATAAAGCCTTACAACAAGTTTCAGTTATGAAAGCCATGAAGATGTGCATATGTTACATGAGCAGACATGAGTTCTCTATAAGCAAATGACTAAGAAGACCAACATTTAGTTTTCAACAGAAGGGTCAGTTCTGCTGATAGCTTGGCAGCTTAGGGCTCTACTCTGCATATGGTAGGAACAAAAAGAAAGCTAAACTATATTGAGTAATGAATGTTTCCAGCTATGGTTATGAACATTTTATATGCATTACCTTATTGAATTCTCACTATCATTGTGTGCATTTTGCAGATGAGAACACTGAGGCTCAGAGAGGTGAAGTAACTTGCCCATTGTTACAATAGATAGTAAATTGCGAATGGGGCCTTTGGACCCAGACAGCTCTGGTGGTGACTTTTTAATACTTTACATTGGATTTGGTAGTATGCTAATACATAAGTTTTTCTTAAAAAAAAAAAATCTGATTAGTATTTTTGCAGCATTTGCTGGTTTCTGTGGTATCAATACTCCTGCTGTGGCTGATTTCAAGCTCCTAGCAGTCTATGGCCTGCAAGCCTTTTGAAAGTGATGCAGCAGCTGGTTTGCCTGCTCTGACACCAGCCGCTGGATGTTGATGGTGCTTTTGCCTTCTCAGGCATTATCCCATTTGCTCTTCTTAGCAATATGAGGGACTGTGGAATGGGTGAGGTTAACTTATATGTCTTGATCTTTTCAATGGGTGAGTCATATGTCCAGTCCATAGTACCAAGTCATGGCCTGAGGTGAGAAACACTCTCTTACTGACTCTTAGGGCAGGAGCCTGCAGAGAACACAGAGCTGGACCAAAAGCCCCAAGGAACCTACTGTCAGAATGGCTGAAGGACAAACAAAAGAGGATCTGGACAGGAAGAGAGAGGCCTACATGGTCCTGGGGCAGCTGATGCTGGTGGAATGTGGTGGCAAAGGGAGTAGGAGAATGAAGTAACTGACAGTCTTTTCTCAATTCAGAATTTTCTTAATTCTCTGAATTCATAAATATATATTTGATGTAGGAATTCTTCCCCAAAGAGCTTACCAAAAAATCCCCTACGCTTACCACCATACATACCCAGCCATGCAAGGGTGCAGCTGCTTGGAGGAGAGGAAATCCTGGGTTCTTTCATGATTAAGGAGTGGCTGTGCTGGTCCATAGTTGGGGAGAGCCACAGCATGGGGCTGATTGGGAGAGTCTGGGACCTCATAGCCCCTTTCTTCTTCCATCAGAGGAGACTATGGATTTTTCTTTCCCATTTTAAGTCTAGATGAGCTGGTGAAATGATTTTAAAGGGAACTCCTCCATTGCTTTGGGAAGTATGAAATGACAGCATTTTTAGATTATGGTTTATCAATACTTATATATATGTATTTTTTTAAATTATACTTTAAGTTCTGGGATACATGTGTAGAACATGCAGGTTTGTTACATAGGTATACTTTAAGTGGCAAATATGCTGAGACCTTTTGACTTAATGTTTGTTTTTAGAAATGTACTTAAATCATTTTGCAAATCAACATAAAAGTTGCTGTGTAAGGATGTTTGTCATTAGCTCCAGTCAGGTACAGACGTGAGGACCTCTGGGCAGAGGTAGGGGACCTGGAGACGAGGCTGAGAGTGAGGCTGGAGTTCCCCTGGGCACCTGTGCAGATGTAAATACAGCCAGGCAGCTGGGCCTCTTCGCCTTGGCAGGCTTAAGCACATTGGATTTGTGTCCTTTTATTTCTTAAAAAAGGAAAGAATTCTGAAATGAAAAAAAGTAGCCTTTTGGCATGTAACATCTGCAAGATAATTGATCTCCCTGATATTTCAACACTGGGACTGTTTATCACGGAGGCTGCTTTGGAACCAAGAGCAGCCAACCTCTCTGCAGTACCCACTACATACCTCATGTGGCAGGGGAGGACCTGGTTCATCCCAGAGGGCAATCTGGAGGCGGTCAAGGTTGCTTCCTGGCAAAACCACAGGTGTTCACTGCTGTGGCCTGCAACACTGTCTTCCCTTCTCAGTTCATATCATCAGAGGTCTTTGCCCATTGTTGAGGAATTAAGAGAAATGTCCCATGCATCTTGTTCTAAAGAAATATATTTGAGTCTCTTGCTTTCCACTTTTTACTTTTCACCTGAAAGCGTCCAAGAGTTAACTGAGAGGCAAACTAGTCTTCAGGTGTGGGGAAGACCAGGTGGGTGTTGAGGCCATGTTTCCAGCTGGAACGAGGGACTTGGAATCAGAACTGTTAACCAATATGCATGAAGGGGAAGGAAATCCTATTAGGGGGCGTCATCACCTAGGAAACACGAGTCAGTTTCCTTTTCTGCACTCCAACATGGAATGCCGAGCCTCGAGGCCCCTTCGCAGATTGCCCCTTCTCTGTCCCCCACCCTCACATTCCCAGATCCCTGGGGCCTCGTTTGTGCGGGGGTGGGGTGGAGGGTGCAGAGTGGAGGCAGTGCGTGGGGTGTGTGGAAGGGAAGGGGACATTCTTTTGCTGTGGGAGTTGGCTCCCTCTCATCTCATACATTTTCCTGCTGGTTCTCACTCACAACATTTACAGGAAGCATTTATAGCAAATACTTGCCAAGTGTTTTCCATAAACACACAACTAAGGACATTTTTCACACATTCCAATGTTCTGTAAATGTTTATTTTCACAATACACAAAGAAGGTTGAGTGTATGGTTTTCCTAAACAAGCCTTTGAAGTGTGGGCTTTGGCCCAGGGAGATTTGCTTCTGAGTTTTTTATCCACATGACCACATCATCCCTGGGGGCACACCAGGCACATGCTTCAACGCAGAGAGTCTCCAAGTGAGTTTTCTCCCCAGCTTGGATTCTCTGTGGGAATACGTGCCCTGACTGCTGAGTAGCCTCTGGGTTCTGAGCCTCCTCCTGATGAAGAGGAAAGTTAGAGGTTCTCAGTACGTCATGTAAGCCCTTACTTCTGATTGGGAATATGGAGGACAGGGATGACTCACTTAAGATGCATTTGAACATATAGATGTAATAAGTTATGGAATCACTCATGCTAAAGCCAGGCAAGTTGGTATTCATGTAAGGGATGGAGAAGCTGACTGAACCCTCTGTGGGCACTGCCAGCCTCACCAGAGGCCAGAATCATGTCTCGTAGTGTCCATGCACTTGTTGAGTAACTGCTTCATTACTGAGCACCTACTGTATGTGCAACTCTGCTGCAATGTCAGAGATTCACAAATGAGGAAGTGGTTCCCAACCTCAAGGGGTTGACTCTGTCGGGGAAGGTAAGACACCTACACTTTACCATAATTTGGGGGCATAAAATGGGAATTATTGTAAGAAAGATACAGATAAAAGGTTATCTTACTCGGGAGAAAACTCACTTGGAAACTCTCTGCAGTGAAGCATGTGCCTGGTGTGCCCCCAGGGACAATGTGGCTATGTGAATGAAAAACTCTGGAGCAAATCTCCCTGGGACAAAGTCCACACTTCAAAGGCTTGTTTAGGAAAACTGTACATAAGGTTTTATTGCCTAAGGTTTTATGGAGAAAGTGACATCTGGATTGGGTCTGAAGGAGAGGGAAAACTGAGACAGGTGTGGGAGGGGCAGTGTCAGGGAGGGGTGTCGGGGAGGTAGTTTCCCTAGAAGGGAGCCGCGTCTTGGCCTAGCGTGGTAGGAGAGCTGTACCAGAGGGAGATCTTCCTCTAGCAGGAATAGGCAATATTTATGATTCATACACAGAATGAGATGTAATGAGATGAACTCCATTTAAAAAGCTAGATGTAATAGGAAGAAAAGATTTCCTTTTCACATGCTTTTTTAACCTCAAGTAAAACAACTTATGGCCCAATTTCTTAATTAGATTTCAGTCAATAATTTTTTCATTGTAGCTAACTTGTCATGTGCATAATCAGAAAATTAACATTTTCTGTTTGATAATATGTTCCCGAAATGGCCAATTTATTATCTGTCCAGAAGAGGATAATAAGAAATAGTTCTTTCTCCTCACCTTTCCATCTTCTCAAGTCTGTTCTCCCAAACCAGAGTGAATTTCTAAATCAATGTACTAAGTGAGAAAGTGAGGTGGGAGCTGACTTAGAGAAATTCATTTTGCCACTAGCTTTCCTGGAATGTGTTTGTTTTGTAAAGTGAATTATATTCAAATATGTTTCAGACAATATATGTGGAGGGTAACTGTGCTTTAAGACAGCAGTAATTGTTCAGACAGTGGTGACAATTTCTCAGTAAGAAGTCAGGGTTGAGAAATGTCAGACTTAATTTTTCATCCACCAGTGACTGACAGACAAAAGCCAAACATCTTGGTATCTTTGCACTCCGGTGAAGGAGATGCGAGGCATTTGTATTCAGTAATGTAATGTTGAGAGAGTCAAAACTCTGCCCCGTGATCTTGATTTATTGCTCATACTGCCCAAGATGCATAGGGGCTTCTCTGCCTTTATTCAGCATCCATTTTCCCATTGTAATTAGTCTTTCTTGCATTCCACAGCTCACTTCTGGTGTGGAATGTTAAAAAGATGCCTTAGGAGAGAGTTTGACATCAGTTTCTTCTTCAAGGTTGAACTCAAGGCTCACCCTCTCCATGAAGCCCCCTGTCTGCCCATTGCATCTCATATGCACCTTCACTGCACAAAGTGATAGTTCTTTGTGAAAAATGCAAACAATATAGAGGCACATAAAAGGAAGTGAAAGTTGGCTCATCCTACCAATCCCATGTCCTTGTATCTTCCAAGTAGATTGCAAGACCCTCAAAATGGACTTTTGTTCATACATGTATTTTTAGTATCTAGCAAGTTGCTCAGCAATAATCAATGCTTAAAAATATTCATGGAATGAAGGAATTGGTCAAAGGGTAATACATTGTAAGGATGTTGGGAAAGACTAGGGCTAGAATTGAGCTGGTAGCTTGGGGAAGCAGTGCCTTGATTTTCAAATTATGGACTTTGAACTTGCAACATCAGCATCATCTGGGAGCTTAGAAATGTGGGACCTCAGGTCCCAACCCACACCTCCTGAATCAGAATCCACATTTTAACAAGATCTCCAGGTGATCTGTGAGTACTTTAAAGTTTGAGAAGTACTGGGATTGTATATGTCTGCAAAATAATTTAAAATGTGAACTTTAAAAAAAATTACAGTGAAGTGTGTGTGGTTTGCATTAAAGAGTATGCACTAGGGAGTTCTACCTCAACGATACCACAGGACTTTGTACGAATGCCACACTTTACTCCCCTCTGTATTACAGGGCACACCCAATGTCCTGTCCTTGGATGTCCTGTGGGACTGTTGTCCTGGGCCATTTCTGAGCCAACACCTATAGTGTCTTAGTCTGTTTTTGCTGTTATAACAAAATACCATAGACTGGGTAAGTTATAAACAATAGAAATTTATTTCTTATGGGTCTGGGGACTGGGAAGTTCAAGATTAAGGGATCAGCAGGCTTGGTGTCTGGTAAGGGCTGTGCTCTGTACTTCCAAGATGGTGCCTTGGTGCCATATCCTCTGGAGGAGAGGAGCGTGATGTCCTTTCATGGTAGAAGGGAGAGAGGGCAAGTGAGAGCCTCCTTTCAATCACAAGCCCTTTTATAAGGGTTGTTATCCCAGTCATGAGAGAGAAGCCCTCATGACTTAATCACCTCCCAAAGGCCACACCCTTATTACTTTTGCACTGGGGATTTTCAACATGAACTTTGGAAGGGGCACCATCATTCAAACCATAGCAGTGTTCCTCCTAAACAGCATGCAACTTACTTAAGCTCTAAAATGTAGTCCCGCTTCAATGGCTTGTGAGGACCAAATGAGCTAAACACTTGAGAGTTTGCACATGGTAATCATCTAATATGTCTTAACTCTTTTTTGTTAATTGAAATAAAATGCTCATGCCGTAAAATTAACCATTTTAAAGTAAATTATTCAATGGCATTTAGTACATTCACAGTGTTGTGCAATCACTACCTCTGTGTAGATCCAAAGATGACATCATCATCCCAGATCAATGTCTTGTGAGGACCAAATGAGCTAAACACTTGAGAGTTTGCACATGGTAATCGTCTAATATATATTAACTCTTTTTTGTTAATTGAGATGAAATGCATATGCCATAACATTAACCATTTTAAAGTAAGCTATTCAATGGCATTTAATACATTCACAGTGTTGTGCAATCACTACCTCTGTGTAGATCCAAAGACATCATCATCATCCCAAAAATCAACCCCATACCTGCTAAGCAGTGGCTCCCCATTCTCACTTCTCAGCCCCTGGCAACCACCATTCTGCCTTCTCTCTCTATGGATTTTGATTCTTATTAATGATTTTTTTATTAGTCACAGGAAAAACAAAACAAACCAGAACCAATCAGATTTATTTCTTTTTCTACTTTCATTGCTTTACATGTCTTTAAAAACAAAAGGTTTGCTAATGATGGAAATTGGGAGTGTAGATGTGACAGACCTTTAAGTCAGTGGTTCCCACAGTGTGGTCCCAAAATAGCAGATCTGTGTTACTTGGGAACTTGTTAGAAAGGCAGATTCGTGAGTACACCCCAGAATGTCTGATCAAAATTGTGGATGGTGAAATCCAGCAATCTGCATTTTAATAAACTTTTAGAGGATTCTAATAGAAGTTCAAGTTAGAGAACTATTGCTTTAAATAAACCTGGAGTGAAGCCTACAGGTGCCCACTACACCTGCACCCATCCTTGGGCCCAGGAACACATGTACTGGCATAAAAGGGGAGATCTTCTTAGCCTAGCTTCTTTGGTGGGGGAGTCAGCTGGAGGATTGCCCCTGATACCTCCTGGCCTTTGAATAGTCAACAGAGCTCGGCTTCCCTCAGTAATGTTGTGCAGGCACAAACACAAGTCATTCTGCTATTATTTAATCCTTTGGCCTCTTTGTGCTACCCAATGTGATGCTCAAAGGGAGGACCTTTCAGCAAAACGTGGCTGTGATTGCTCTGTGTGTTTCACACATCCTGCTTTTGTTGTACAGGGAGCATTTCTTTTTTGGTTGATTAATGTTCAATTTGAGGTCTATTATGAACCTCCAGGCTTTAATTACTATACCATTACCCAGTCAATTCCTTGCCATTTTATATTTATGGCCTTTATTATGCCTCTGTATGTGCAATTGCCTAATTTTATTCTGGAAGCATTTCACCTCATTAGCTGGGTTTTATACCATTCCTCTCATTTGTCCAGATTATTATTTATCTTGATTCCCTGTGTGCCTTTCTTTTTTCTTTTTTTTTTTTTTTTTTTTTTTTTTAACAGTCTGACCCATTATATTAATACATTCTTTTTCTCCTTTTCCTGGGATGCATTGTTATTTGGCTCTTAGAAATATCGCTTTAAGTTTTTTGTCCTTTTCCCTGGTGGTCAGTTATACTCACATTCTTAACTTGGTCATTCCCAATCTTCTGAAAGCCCGTCTCAGCTGCCTGGCAGCACTGGCCCTGTCCAAAGGCCTGAGGCCTCCGCAGCCTGGACAAACCATGGATGGCTGCCTCTCTCTAGATGACCAGTTAAGGCTCAGGGAAGGTGAGGGGATGGAGTTTTTAGTTAAGAGCATGCTGCTGAAAATAACTTTTAAATATTCTCTTAAATCCTTTTCTAACTCTCTCTCCCTCAGTCCCCTCATTGTCTCAGAAAACTTTAGGACTTGGTTTACTGACTTACTTATTTTTGTGGGTTCCACCTCAGACCTTCTCAATCAAACCCTAGGGGAGCCTCCCAGCAGCCTGCGTTCAGTAAATTCTCCAGGTGATTCTGACACACATTAAAGACACACTTTTCTAAAGAGATGCTAAAAGAACTTGAGGAAACCCATCTAAGAAAGAAATATTATTTATTTCACCCAAGTCCTTACTTTATCACAAAAAGCAAGATTAATAACGGCTACAGCAACCATGTTTTATTTTCTGTTGTCTTTTTTTCGACAGCTTTTCCCAAGAGCTATACGAATATTTCAGAAATGCAAAGAGTAATACCTTGGAACAAGAGCTTATGTAATTATTATCGTGATAGTAGTATCAGTTGTCTCCATCAAGTGTTCAAGGTGTTTCAGGCACTAAGGAAACCTTTATTTCCATTTTGTTCTCCCATTTAATCTTTACAACCCTTTATGGATACGTATTCCTGCCCTCATTTTTATGGAGAAAACTGAGGTTAAGGGATATGTACAAAGTCACCAAGAAGTTGATTTTGTCTGTTAGAAACAGATCCAGGAAGTTTGCTTCTGTCCAGAGCCACAGTGCTGATCACTCCTTTGTGACTATGTGAAGGTCTTTCCTGCTCAAAGCTTTATTACTGTAATATTTCACCCTTTCTGTATTCAATAGGAATTGGTAACCAAGAATATATGCTTTGGGGTTAGGCCACCTAAGCTTCCATGCTGGGTCTGTTTATTTCTGTGCTGTGTGACCTTGGACCAATGACACATCTCTTTGTCTCTGTTTCCTCATCTGTAAAGTGAGATGGCTTAGTATTTTGTCATGTGCTGGTACATGTGTGTGGAATGAGACAATCTGTACAAAGCCCTTCGAAGAAGGCCTGGGAGAGAAATGCTTTCTATAAATGTTAGCTGTTAGCTGTTTGTTGCCTTTTGCTGCCATCTTGACAGCATCCCTAAAGCCTTTTTTCTTTTGGGTTTATTTACTTCCACGCCTCACTACCTTTCTAGGCAGATCTGGTGAACTAGCAGCCTGTGGTTCTGCTCTGTTCCATTTTGTTTGTCTACTTGGCACACTTTCTATAATTTTAGTGTTCTCCCTCTGCTCGTTTAAAACCATCCTATTGGAGCTTGGACATGTTTGTTTAATTCTCTGGACTTGATTGAAATTCATGATCACAAGTAACCTCTTGTGCAGCCCCCTTGAGGCAACTCAGGGTTCTTTCTCATGCTGGTCTTCAGTTTTCTTGGCACCAATCATCATTAGCATTAGAACCAAGGGAGAATGTAGGAGAAGTGACTCCCCTGTGGCGCCCAAGTCTCCGTAAGGGGAATCAAAACTGGGCTTACTCTTTGACCCTGGAATAGATCTGTGTCTTGGGATATGATCTAAGGACTAACACTTTATTCTGGGGAGTTGCCTGATACTATTCCTAAGGGGACACTGACCCTGTGTTGGAGTGTGGGGAGATCTCATTGATACTGATAAGGCTTCTTATTTATTTGTTGATTTAGCATAGGAGAAGATCTGCAGTGGGTCAGGAAACTGATTTGTGACATTGACAAGGATTCTCAGGACAATTGCCCTATGGTGGCTGGAACAGTTTAGTTTGAGGACTTTATTGCCAGAAACACCATGTCATGCATTGACTTGTTCTGTGGGATCCTTGTTCATTCTTCACACTATTACCCCGCATTCCTGTGGGAGAGCCCTGCCTAAACACCAGCACATGGGACTTTTTATCATGCATTCTTCTTGTAAGCAGGTGAGGACCTACTTTTATCTCTCTCTCTGCCTCTCATGCTAAAACAACCAGAAGGCCTCTGGCTTACTTTCATGAGTCCCTAGAAGCCTGTCATCAGAGAGCCAGTCTCACTGCAGTCATGATTTTGTTTTAGCTGCTGGTAAAAGTGTTGCATGAAATGTTGGCCATGGGCCATGCAGAAACAGGAAGAGGGAGCGCAATAAAGAGATAAAAGCACGAACTCTCTGAAGGCAGTTTTAGGGACTTTGCATTTGTTGCGTGACTTGATAGCACAACAGTCCCATGAAGTGGGTTTTATATAAGGTCTTCGTATCTCACAAAGAGATGCAGCGCCTCATGCAAGTTCATCCTAGTTGGCGGCACCTTTGTCCAAGGTCTCTACATTATCGGTGCTTCTCATAGCTGCTTTATGTCCCCTGTCTTTGCAGACAGTACCACCTCACACACACTGTCCTTGGTGTGGCCTATGGGGAGGCCACTGTGCCTCACCTGACCCTAAGTTAGCATCAAAGTGACATGGAAAGGTTCACAGTGGAAGAGAAGCCTCCACAGGTGACAGGGTGTGAAGGAAGCCCTCAAGCCCTCCAGGGCTGGCTGCAGGAGACACAGAATGAATTGGGCTCTCCCAATTCAAAAAGAGAGAACTTCAATAGAAAGTGGAAGAGAGATTGTGTCAGAGACGAGCAGGTGAATATCAATCAGCCATGTATGCTGAGGCAAGGAGGGCAAGAGAGCCAGAGAAGGGATTCATACTTGGGTGAGGCTGGCCTTGGACTCAACACTTCATGGTCATGCCCAAGCCAAAGAGGTTCCTGATCTACACAATTGGAGAAGAGTGCCAAGAAACACAGAGCATTCAGAGGAAAGCCTGGAATTTATGGAAATAAAGTCTGTGGGGACACTGCAGCAGCTTTGGTCACTCACCATGAGGAATTGTCATCTTCAGGGGATAAATGAGATGACACAGAACCTTATAGCGTTGTCTAGAAGGAGTAGGGCTTTATAGACCACTTCAAGTAGATAGAAAAAATTGATCAAATTCCCCTTAGCCTCTTTAGACATGAAATCTACTGAGTTTCTTGGTATATATGTGAAGCCAATTTGTAAACTATAAGGAGACAGGAAGAGATTTGGTCATTGGAAACCTTAAAAATTGAACTCCAAGGCTGGGCACAGTGGCTCATGCCTGTAATCCCAGCGCTTCAGGAGGCCAAAGAGGGTGGATCACCTGAGGTCTGGAGTTCGAGACCAGCACGGCCAACATGGTGAAACCCTGTCTCTACTAAAAATGCAGAAATTAATTGGGTGTGATGGCAGGCGCCTGTAATTCCAGCTACTTGGGAGGCTGAGGCAGGAGAATCGCTTGAAACTGGGAGGGGGAGTGGGGGGGACGGAGGTGGCAGTGAGCCAAGATTGTGCACTCCACCCTGGGCATCAAGAGTGACACTACATCTTCAAAAAAAAAAAAAAAAAAAAAAAAAAGGACTCCAGGGTTAAAAAGTCACCTCTACCTTTTGTTTCAGCATTCTTAAGAGACTGATAATACCTACCTTATCAATGGATGTACTTGTTGGAAGTCAATTGATAGAGAATATATAAATATACTCTGTAAACTATGAAGCATTTTATAAAACATAACTTCATATTGCACAGATATCCAGCTTTTTTTAATAAAACATGCAGAAAGAACTTATTTTGGTGTGTGATGAGTGGTAATAGCAGCTCTTAGTACTTCACTGTGATTTCTGTTCTAGCATATTTGCTCTTAAAACTGAAGAGTAAGGGGGAAAATAAAGATGAAAAATAAGCTTTGATATTTCCAAATGGAGCTTTTCAAAATGTCTCTGATGGACATGGTTAATATCAGAATGTCGAAATTGAATGTAGATGTATCAATGTGTTAAATAAAAGCCATTGTCCAGCTTAAGAATTATCTCTCACTAAAGTAGTGTCTAACTAGTAGCATTCATAATTACAATCTTTTTTACAGTATTTTTGTAAGAAAGTTGATCTCAAGAGTTACACACATAGCTTTAAGTATTTGTGTCTGCCTTGACAACAGAAATCAGTCAAGAAGGTGGCAGGTTTATTTTTCTATACGTGGGTAAATGTGATAAGATGGATGGTGCATTAAAAAATAAAGAGCAGGGCTTCTCCAAGCTGATTTACATATTGATTACTTAAATTACTACTTAATTTAGCGCCTGGTAATAAACTGTGCCTTGGAAATGTTTCCCAAGCATTTATTGGCTGCAGTAATTCTACCTACAGTGTATGCAGATCACAGCCTCATTAAATATTAATGTGCTCATGAAATGTTAATAGAATGTTAATGTGAAATACAAGGGAATGTGCTCTCTGGGAGCCGATGAAAACTACCTGTCTTCTGTCTTTTCTTTATATACTGTCTTCTGGCTCTGTTTCTTTTTTTCAGTTCATTTCTCCCATCATCAGGAGCTTCAGATTAGCTCTCTAATCTGGCTGTCTCAGAAAACATTTAGAAGGGAAATAAAATTCACTGATTAATGGAACTTAGTTGTTCTCCCCTCCTGCTTTCCAGAATGGGTTCTCTGAAAAGGAAAAGGGTGATTCAGGCTGAGTGAAGTGAAATTCTCTGTGCTTGGGCAGACTAAGTGCATATGTTTTGGGGAGGCCAGCCCACTGCCAAACTCACCTCAATGGGCTCTGACCTTCATGTCTATCTGGAATGTTCCTTCTCATATACCTTGACATAGCAAGATCTTTCCCATTGCTTGATTCTCAATAGTCCGAGAACCTTCCTTGATCACCTGGTTATCTAAACTCCCCTCCCCAAGTATTCCCTGTTACTCTCTGTCACTCAACAAGTTATTATTTTATTTTCATAGCACTTGCGATAAACTGTGTAACTACGTCTTTTGTTTTTGTGTCCTTCAATTAGAATGAATGCTCAATGAGGTCAGGCCCTTGTCTATTTTATGGAGCTCAGCCATCTTCCTGGTAAATAATAGGTGCTCAATTAATACTGTTGACTACATGAATAAAACACCTGTCCCTGCCACTGAAGAGTTCATAGTCTGTGGAGGTGACAGAATGAGTCACTGCACAGCAGCATTGTAGATGCTACTGAGAGATGGTCATTCAAAGTGCTGTAGCTATTAAGGAAGTCCCAGAAAACTCTTACTGGGGATGAGTTTTGGAGAGGCAGCTTTAGACATGGATAACATTTTATAACTTGAGAGTTTTGTTATTTTGTTTTGCTTTTGTTCCATCTGTGTGTAGAGTAATTTCCTTAGTTGACAGTGATAGGAACATCTCAAATTAGCTTAAGAAAAGAGGATAATTTATTAGATGGACAAAAGGATTTTCAGAGGAGGGATTGAGCAACCAAAGGAGAAAGACAGGGAAGTAGCTGTGCTATAGGAACAGGGGACCAGTAGGAACAGGTGGAACCAGTCTCAAACACTTCTAGGTCTCTCGCTGCCTCTCCTCTCTGTTTTACTTTGCATTTTAGTTTTATTTTCTTTTTTTTCTAAGGGCCAACATCCGGGTAACTCCTAAACTCCTAAGTCCACACCCCAGGGGCACCGTCAGCATAGTTGAGCCAGTTTTCTTCTCTTTTCTTTTCTTTTTTCTTTCCTTATCTTTTCTTTTCTTTCTTTCCTTCCTTCCTTCCTTTCTTTTCTTTCTTTCTTTCTTTTCTTTCTTTCTTTTTCTTCCTTTCTTCCTTTCTTTTCTTCCCTTCTTCCCTTCCCTTCTTTTTTTTTTTTTTTGTTGTTTTTTGTTTTGAGGTGGAGTCTCGCTCCGTCATTCAGGCTGTAGTGCAGTGGCACTACCTCAGCTCACTGCAACCTCCACTTCCTGGGTTCAGGTGATTCTCCTGCCTCAGCCTGCCCTCTACCTGCGATTAAAGGCACCTGCTACTACACCCAGATGCTTTTGTTATTTTTAGTAGAGACGGAGTTTCGCCATGTTGGTCAGGCTCGTCTCCAACTCCTGACCTCCAATGATCCACCCGCCTTGGCCTCCCACAGGGCTGGGATTACAGGCATGAATCACCATACCCGGCCCCAGTTTTTCTTAGTATGAAGTCTCAGGAAAGGACTCTGATTGGTCCATCATGTCACATTTTCCAGGCATGATTTATTCAACTGATGCCAGAGGGTGAAGAGCTTGTAAGAATATGGACTTCCTTGGAAAATACCCTATTGAGGTTTGAGATTGAAGTCACAGAAGGAGTTACTATTCCCAAGAAAAGAGGATAGAAATGGGAGGACGAGAGAGTTGTTTGGTCACTGAAATAAAAAAGTCTTTATTGTACTATTCCAAAACGCTCTCCACAGGCTCCTCTGTGTAAATGGGGAACCAACAAGCAAAATATCCTCTTACAGGGTTGAAGAGGGTTGTCAAAGATTTAGTGGGGGAAAATGAGACTTTTAGGTCCTATATACTTGGAGTACTATTTTGTCCTGGCCCCGGGAGTCTTCATTTGGGGATCTGAAGTGGATCTGTGTATTCACCTATTGGAATGAAGTTGATATTCTTAATGTTTTCTGCAATTGAATTGCCTTTCTAATCTGTTCCCTTTCCCATTACAGATTGTGCTTGAGAACAGTAGCCGAGAAGATAAGCATGAATGTCCCTTTGGCCGCAGTAGTATAGAGCTGACCAAGATGCTGTGTGAGATCTTGAAAGTGGGCGAGTTGCGTAAGTATACTTATTTCCCACATGGGTGTGAAGCCTGGCAGAGTCCCAGCTTCCAGGGTTGTGCCCCTACCTGTATGAAGAAATCCCAAGACGCCGACAGCTTCTTATGGTCATCACTGTGCATAGGTTGATTATTATTTGGCTCAGGTTTACAATACATACTTTTGCATGTCTGCTCTGGAAGTAAATGTGATTAAAACCTATGGGAATGGAGAAATTTACAGATATTGTGGCTGAGTTTCAAATATCATGTAAATGAGTACATATTAAAACAGGCTTGCTTCTGTTGAGGAAAAAAAAAACTATGGATTTCTTTTTTAAAATTCCAGTTTATAACCTACCAGTAGATCCTTTTCTTTCTTTCAAAGCAATTTTTCTCTATAAAGAAAAATTGAATACCTTAATGAAATTCTCTTGCTCCCAGTGTTTCTGTTGTTTGGAATACTTTCTCTAAGAAAGAAGAAATTATTAAAGAAAATAGGTAGCTGAAAATGAAAAATGTGGTCAGCAATATTTTTATTGCTCTTTTTCTTATATCACAAAATTTATGAGAGTACATACAGAAAAAGAAAGGATGAGAATTTTCTTGCCTTTCATTCATTGGCATAATTTGGCTTTAACCTATGAAGGTGGATATGATTTAACCTGTCCTCGTTATCATTGTTGACATTGAGTCTTCTTAAAGTGGTTTACTTCCATTCCATCCAACATTTAGAAGCCAACACACATATAAATCTTTCCTCACAGGCTTAATCACATGAGCACCAGAAAAGACTGTTTACAACAGAAAAATGTTGGGGTGTTTGGTATTACTGTGAAAATATAAATATTCAGTTGCTTGCTTGAGAGCTTAAAATAATGGCCTGAAATGATTAATGGGAGGAATCCGATGATTACATTGGACAAAGAGTTATGTTTTATTTACAGTGTAGAACTGATTACAGGTGCTGCTGAAATAAACTAGAAAATTTAATACTTAGTAAGGAAAAATACTAAGAAATTGAGCCTGCTTGGCCAAGTGGGAACCTTTATCATCTTCCAGTGAGGGCTCATGGGAGGAAGCAGCCGATGTTGACATGGACCATGAGCATTTTTGCATTGGACAGTAGCAATGTAACCTGAGAGATCTCTGCATTCATCTACTCTGGTTTATAGCTCACCCAATGTGAACATTTCTGTTTACGTGGATCCTTGACTTGAGTTATCCTTCTCCCTAATTATACTTAACTCGCTGAGATTTCAGTCTGCAGTATCACTTACTGTTTACTCAGCTTGAGGATGTAAGTCCTAAATCAAACAAATACTGCTGAATTTCTCCATCTGATAACTGTGACTGTTTCATGTTTATCTCAATTTCATGGGAGAAATTGGTGAAGGCTGCTGGCTGGAAAGCATGTCTGGACCATCTAGTTAATTTTCAGGAACTGGAGTGAGTAGTGGTGTTCTACCAGATGGGTATTTCTGTGTCCAAGGTACTGCTCTGCACTGCCCTTCATTGTCCCCTCCTTTCTGATGACACCCTTTAGCTGTTTATGCTCATCTTGATGGCAGCAGAAGGCACACTGTCTATGTGCCTTCACTCATGTTCTATGACATGCCATGCCCAGCTATCTGCTCTTCTCCTTTGCCCAAGGGACATATGTCTGTCCTGCTAAAAGTAAACAAAGAAGAGTGATCTGGTGTAGGAGGTGGAGACTGCTGGTAATAGAGGGGGACTGAGTTCAACTCTGCTACTTTAGGGCCTTGTGTCCCTGAGTGAATTACTCAGAAACCGCACTGTGCTCCTACACCTCCAGGTTCTCTCCAGAGCAGAATGTCTAGAAATGGATTGGTAGTATTTGGGGTGATGATTTGAGTAGTTGTGTTCATTTTCTGGCTGAAATTGCAGTGATCTCAGTGAGAGAAGCTCTTTGGGAACAGCTTGTATTCAGCCTGGGGGAAATAGCTTGGAAGAGATGGCTGAATTCCAGAGCAGGTGCAGGCAGGGTAAACATGACCCTGACGTGGGCTGGCCTTTGGGTCACTGGGTCCCCATCCAGTGGGCAGAGGGGACCTCAGCTGGCAAGAATCTGGGCAGGTAGTCCTCCTCAGGTGAGTGTTCATTTTGTACTTGGGGATGGGGTGGGGACAGAATAGGGGATAGGGCTTGACCTCTGGCAGGTGCAGAGTGGCACCCTGGCCTTTTGAGTATCTGGTGGTCAATCCAGGAATCAGGACAGAACTCTGTGGGCTGAAATAACAGAGTGGAGATGAAGGCTAACACCTCGCGGGTCCCTGGAAGTACCACAGATGCTCTTCCTGCACTGAAGACTGTTCCATCTCCCACCTTCTGGTGGAGAGAAGACTCCCGACATTCTGCCACGACTCACTCAGGCCTGGTTTCTGCATCGAGACTGGGCTTGGACACCTGAGGCCTGGCATTGTCAAAGCAGTCTCTCTTCACCTAAGATGACAAACACATTTATTAATTTGTTCAATGAAATCTATCCAGTACTTAAAACATGCCACAGACTATGAGGGACACTGCAGGTACAAAGGAACCAGATGTGGTCCTTGTCCCTGAGGGAGTTCAGAAAACTTCCTACACACTTCAGAAAGTGGGAGAATGAGGTGGGACTGATATTTTTTCCTATGAGTTTTTGTCATTATGTTTTTTAACACATGCCCATCATCTGTCCTGAAGCATAATTTCCCCAATGTTGTAATAGTTGTAAGTTTAAGTTTTTAGTTTGACTTGTTGCTTGCCATCATCTGCAAAGCCCATTCTGGAAATTTGTCAAGGCTTACAAAAAACACTCATGTTTCTGAAGCCTACATGCCAAAATGAGTTGTTTTCTGCTCATAAAATATTAAAAGAATGTTACATTCTGATTGAATGCTAGACATCAAATGATAAAACACCCTGTGGTAAGAGCAAAATTGCTTTTTAATTGATTGCTTTTTGCCCATTGCCATATTAAATAAGTTACTAATATGCAGAGCTAATCTGAATACACCCTTATGTTGAAAGAAATGCCTATTTTGCTTCTGAGGAAAATTAGATTTACACACAAATCTGTCTTCACTTGGCTTATATATGTCTGTTTTTCTCCATTCCTAAGTTCATGGTTCTGAGCACTTCTCAGGTTTGTGTTAATAATTAATCTTGAAGACTATGGTCACTTTTGTTCTATAAAGAAGTGCTAAGACCACAGAAATACTCAATTAAAACTCTAACTGGTGGAGAGAAAGGATGTTTACAAAAGCAGAAAGATCCAATTTTCTAGAAAGCGTTTCTCTTTTGATTTTAATTTTTGTTCTCTTGAGGAAACCCACTTCTGAAATAACAATTATATTTTGGTGTCTAAAGCAAACATATTAATGTTCAATTAATTACTAATACCAAATATTTATGTACCATTTTCTAAGGTTGCTTTAAAAAAAAAACAGCACTATTTCCTGCTTCCTAATTATTGACATTGCAAGAAGCAAATGTTACCTCTAATAGCATGGTCCAAAATAATGGCTATTTACATTCTCAGAGCACTTTGTCAAGGTTATTCAGTTGAAGTCTGTAACACTCTCAGGAGTTAATCAAGAGCAATGGCATCTATGTTTATTAGTGAAGGGAAGACCTACTTACTTGCATAATGTCTGAGTTTACTGAGCTCAAACTGGAATTTAGGAAGCCAAAAAAAAAAAAAAAAGAGAGAGAGAGACAGTGTAGAAAGCGACAAGAAAGTAGAGTGATTGCCTTTGGGCATCTGAATGACCTATCTTGGTCACTGGCTTTATGCCTAGGGCATGTTTCTTCTCTGTTCTGAGCCTCTGGTTCCTTGTTTATGAGATAAAGATAGTACATGCTGTGCACAGTTGGTTGGAGCCTTAAGTGAGATAATGGATGTTGTCCTTGTTAGAAGATGGGTAATTTTGGGGCCGGATGTGGTGGCTCAGACCTGTAATCTCAGCACTTTGGGAGGCCGAGGTGGGTGGATCATGAGGTCAGGAGATCAAGACCGTCCTGGCTAACATGGTGAAACCCGTCTCTACTAAAAATACAAAATTAGCCAGGTGTGGTGGCGAGTGACTGTAGTCCCAGCTACTTGGGAGGCTGAGGCAGGAGAATGGCGTGAACCCAGGAGGCGGAGCTTGCAGTGAGCTGAGATTGCGCCACCGCACTCCAGCCTGGGTGACAGAGTGAGACTCCATCTCCAAAAAAAAAAAGAAGAAGAAGAGAGCAAACTGAAAGTTCGGTGAGGCGAGGAGGGTGCTCTGGCATAAGCGACAGCTGGATCTAGGGCCTGGAACAGTGTCCCTTGTTTCTTTATCTTCTATATATTGGTTAAATTTTTCTTTTTAACCTGCTTTTTTCATGAGGCTCTTTTGTGAGCAAGACATATTTTCTCTTAGTTTCAATTTCAGAAATTACAAAGAAGAATACTTAGGGACCTGGACGTGGTCACATATCCCCATAGCCTGGCTTGGATAATTGGCAGCCCCAGTCAGAAGAACAGGATTGAAGATTGCGAGATGATATGGTTTGGCTGTGTCCCCACCCAAATCTCATCTTGAATTGCAGCTCCCGTAATTCCCACATTTTATGGGAGGGACCCAGTGGGAGATAATTGAATCATAGGGATGGTTTCCCCTGTACTGTTCTCATGGTAGTGAATAAGTCTCATGAGATCTGATGGTTTTATAAGGGGAAACCCCTTTTGCTCCATTCTCATTCTCTCTTGCCTGCTGCCATGTAAGACTTGACTTTTGCCTTCCACCATGATTGTGATGCCTCCCCAGCCACGGGGCATTGTGAGTCCATTAAACCTCTTTTTCTTTATAAATTACCCAGTCTTGGGTATGTCTTTAGCAGCAGCATGAAAACAGACTATTTCAAGAAAGGAGCAAGTCTTCAAAAGAAGAGGTATATTTGTGTGTGCAGGGTCAGTGAGAGTGGAGGGGGCAGGGAGTGGTACCCTTACAGAAGACAGGAGGCACGGCACAGATAAATACACATGTGCTTATTATCAATGTGAAGTCATTAAGAAGATGCCCAGCTTCTAGCTGTGGAAAAAGAAATGGTAGCTATTTTTTGTTGTTGTTATTAAAGCACTTGTCCTGAAAGAAATAATTGTTGGTTGGGCATGGTGGCTCGCGCCTGTAATCCCAGCACTTTCAGAGGCTGGGGTGGGTGGATCACCTGAGGTCAGGAGTTCAAGACCAGCCTGGCCAACACGGTGAAACCCTGTCTCTACTAAAAATACAAAATTAGCCAGGCATGGTGGCACATGCCTGTATTCCCAGCTGCTCAGGAAGCTGAGGCAGGAGAATCATTGGAACCCGGGAGGCGGAGGGTGCAGTGAGCCGAGATTGCCCTATTTTACTCCAGCCTGCGTGAAAAGAATGAAACTCTGCCTCAAAAAAGTAAAAATATAAATAAATGAATAAATTGTTGATGAGTGGCTGGAATACTTGATTTCTGGTACAAATGGGCCAGTTATTCTCTTTTGAATAGGTAGAACCTTACCCAATTATATTCTGATGTCAGATAGAGCTAAGATATTTTATTTTCCTCACTCATTCATTTATTTACTTAATAACTAGGGTTCCTCTATGAGTCAGGATCAGGTTCACTGCGGACATGGATTTAGAACCCATTCTCCATCCTCAGGCAGCTCACGCTAACTGGGGGGTCCTTTACATAAATAAATGATTATAAAACATTTTTCCATTTGTAACATTACATTTGAGTCACGTTCACGTCTCTGGGAGGCAATATTTGGTTCCTTCGGTTTGTGAAGAACTGGGTAGGGCTGTGGAAAGGAGAGTCTTGGAAGACGTGATAGAGAAGAAGCGATACCAGCGTGTGGGGTTAACAAAGACAAAGAGGTATCAGGCAGGCATGACTGTGTGGATGGTGGGAGGCGGCTGTTGAAAATTCTAGGTAGCGAGAATTGGTGAGCTAGAAGATCTGGAGCTTCGAGGAATTCTAGTTCTGTGTAGTTAATGCAGAGGGTTTGAGGGAGGAAGCAAAGGGCAGAGGTGCTAGCAGAAGAAGCAGCTGTCCGATCACAAGTTATTTGCCATGCAGAGAGTTTTGACTTTACCTTACAGGTAGTGGAAACCAATAGAAGGATTTTAATAATGAAAAGAAATGTCCCAGTTATGGACATAACACACTAGAATTAGATTATATTTTCTGGGTGTGACATAACTTGTGAGCATGATGGTGTACAGGCTCACCCCAGCCCTGGTCTAATAATGCAGCAGTTAGGACAATTTCAGCTACAGATAGTAGAAATCCCAACTCAAAATGTCCTGCTAGGAACATGTATTGCATAAGTCCAGAGTTGTATAGATCCTAGAGCTGGTTAGCATACCTGTTTGGCGGTGTCATTAGGGACCCAAGTTATTTTCATCTTTCTCTCCTGTGTCTGGTAGCAAGATGATGGCTACCTTCACATATTCAGAGGAACAAGAGGCCATCTCTTCCGGTGGATCTCTTCTAGATGTGTAGAAGTGTTTTTGAAAGACTTTCAGCACACTTTCTCTCATATTTTCTTGGCTGACACTGTGGCCTCTGACTGTGCCTCACCCAGCCATGGACAGGGAATGAGACTGTCCAGAGGTTGGATTAGTCATTACCCATTACCCATTAGTATAAGATACTTCTCCTGAGAATGTTATGTGACCACAGGATGTTAGATATCTAAAGAAAACTGGAGTTCTGTTAAGATGGGAGAAATAATTACCTGAAACCCTTAGTTCTGTCTCTTTACAGTCTTTTCTGCAGTGTCCTTACTGGTGCAGAAAACTATAACAAATTGAAGCCAGATTATAGCCCTCTGTCATTTTGTCTGTACTGAGAACTGGGGAAATGCACTAGTGTCTTTTGTAATGTAGCAGTATCAAAGGTTGCAGAAAAATGGAAATTGAGGTTTGATTATAATGCCTTTCTTCTTTCATCACTAAGATGCTAGGGCTCCACTACATTACTGTTGTTTTAGCAAATGGGTATTTCCACTTCCTCAGTTACACTTTTGTGTAGGAGCTATTCTCAGGTGTATTTTGAAGGGCAGAATAGACATACATTTGTGATTGAAGCCTTGAAACAGTTTTGCCAAATTCACCTGTTTAACCATTTATAATTAGATTACAATTTAATAACTACTTCTCTGGTTTTTTTTTTTTTTTTAAAAAAACAAAACAAAACAAAACAGAAAGAAACCTACATCACACACTATGAAAACATTCACCATTTCCTTACTTTGTCTTTCCATGGCAATATTTATTATAACACACCAGTGGTGCCGAGCAGAGCACCTTGTATAATTCATCACCCAGACACCTCTGCTTTAGCAAGTAAAAATAACACAGATGAGCAACCTGAAGGACTGTTTGGAGTGCAGCAGCAATTAGAATAGACACTTGACTCTGGGACATTGGTGTTTTCGTACCTTGAGAAGTACCATCCATCACTTTCATTCTTGGGCAAAACATTCTAGCTAAAGAAAACTCAAGAAAATTAGCTTTTAACAATTAAATCTCTTAAGGACCTTTTTTTTCCTTCCCAATACGAGCTTGTACTCTTGCTCTATGCAAAGTGGAATGCTCTCAGATCTTGATTCTGCCCTGAATTTTCACATTGTACTGTTATATTCTATTTCAACCTTAAGTTGAAAGTAAAACAAAACAATTGTTCTAAAGCCTAACTGTGATGTTAGGAAGTTGCAGATACTTTTGGTCCAAATTAAAATAATCATAGGAGAGAGCATAAAAGTCATTTGTAGGTGATTGTTTTAAATAATTATAAAACTAATAGTGGGATTTATAATAGCATTCTCGAAGGCAGGAGAACCTCATATTAGATTGTTGCATTCAGAATCAGAAACCCTTGTGATAGGGATAGTTGATATGAGGGCTTTTGCCATGATGGTTAATCTTCATCTTGCCCCTTAAGTATCCCCATCTGTAACTTGGGGATATCATCGTCATCAATCATCATCAATCATCATTGTCATCATCATCAGTCATCGTCATCATTCTCTTCTGAGAATCAGGTGAGGCAATGTAAATTACAGTGCTTTGTTAACTGCAAAATGCCCTATTTATGGAAGAAATAAATTATCTTGAATATGCACAAGCTTAGAGATACCAAGATGCATCTTGCAGCAAAGCCAACTGTTTCTGTGCGTGATCTGAAATTCTGTGGTGCTTTGTTTTTGTTTCAGAAGGCAGTACTTGAAGATACTTTTGAAATTGCAGTAAAATGTTCATCCCCATAGGAAATGGTTGCAGAGAGCAACTAAACTTGGCAGTTTAAAAGGAGACTATACCAAGCACATCTCAATTATAAATGGATGAAAACAATATTTATCCTAGGCTTTTTAAGGACTTCCTCCTTTTTACATTATTTCTGAAAAGATACATAGCTGGCCCCAGTCAGCATCCATTCCTGTTGTCTCTTAGAGGTCATGCCTAAGAGGTGAGCTTGGTAGATTTGCCCACGCTGGTAATGAGAGATGCAGATCTGTTGAAAGGCACAGGCTCCCATTGTCTTCTTACGCCTTAGAGAAACACTTCTGGTTCATCTCAAGTGTCAGGTTTGGGTGACCATTCTGATTCCTCACCTCACCCTCACTGTGGGAGGCCATTACAGCATCCTCAGAACTCCTGTAGCACTTTCTCTGTGTCTCTTTGTTATGCTTTCTACTGTTTATTAATACATACTCTTTTCTTTTTCTTTCATTCCTGGCCTCACTTCCCCTAAAAATTGGGGCAGTTTATAGGAAACCTTGAAGATAATAAAAAATAATGATACGTGGTAAAAACCAGGGCAAATAAAAAGTAAAATGGAAAAATGGATGATGAATGTTAGCAAAGTACGTGTTACAAAAGCCTTTGCATTTGCTGGCAGTGGACACTGAATTTAGTTCAAATATTCATTTGTCTCAGGGAAGCAAGAGGAGCTTGAAAATATGAAACAGGTCAGTGCTCCATATCACATGAATAAGCTCAATGTAAAAACCCAGATGCTAATTTCAATTTAAACCCAATAATGTTAAAATAGTATTTCATAATATTTAATACATTCATTAAAGATGATGGACTAGGACACATTCTTATCATTAAAGAAAAATCTGCCAGAAAGTGACAAGCTAGCATCATTCTTAAAATGAAGATACCAAAACAGCTTTCCCATAAAAAACTGAGACTAAACTGGGATGCTATATGATGCTCATATTATTCACCATTACTATTTTTCCTTGATCTGGAAAACTTACAAACACATTAGAGGTAGAGTTCATCAATAGAAACAAATATTTTAAACTATAGGTAGTAAGATTTTCTATCCCTGAAGAAGCAAAGGATAAGCTAATGTGGTTTAGCTAGATAGTGAATAAACAAAACTTAGTAGATGTTCCATATGTCAGCAATAATTAATTACAAAATGGAAAAAAAAAAGATTATTTAACAGTAGCAATGAAAATGTAAACTACTCTGGAATAATCCCAATGGAAAACATCTTAGAAACTTAGGTGAAGAAAACTATATAAGACTTTACCAAAATATACAATAGACATTTCAAATAAATAGAGAAGCAAAATGTTTTCTTCCTGGTAAGAAAACAATGTGAAAAAGATGCAAGTTCCTCTACATTAGTGGACAGGCTCATATCGCATTCCACAGTACCACTGGGAATTAGGGTGAAACCTTCACAGAATGACTCTAGACTTCATTTGAAAGAATACGGATATGAGAATTGGTAAGGGAGAATTGATAAAGAATAGCAATAGAAAAATAATGTAAATAAAAATATATTTTTTAAACTTTTTTTTTTTTTTGCAAGAAAGTTCAAAGAATTCCTTTTTTTTTTTTTTTTTTTTTTTTTTTTTTTTTGAGACAGGGTCTCACTCTGTTGCCCAGGCTAGAGTGCAGTGGTGTGATCTTGGCTCACTGCAACCTCCACCTCCTGGGTTCAAGTGATTCTCTTGCCTCAGCCTCCCGAGTACCTGGGATTACAGGAATGCACCACCACACTGGGCTAATTTTTGAATTTTTGGTAGAGATGGGTTTTCGCCATGCTGGTGAGGCTGGTCTCAAACTCCTGACCTCAAGTGAGCCGCCTGCCTCAGCTTCCCAAAGTGCTGGGATTACAGGCATGAGCCACTGCACCTGGCCCAAATAACTCATTCTTTTTTCACCCAGGTTCATCTATGGTTATGTTAACATTTTGCCACATACGTTTTATCATTCATCCTCTTTCTCTCTCCCTCTCGTCACACACACACACACACAGTCATGAATTGTTACAAAAATGTTTCTTTTAGCCAAAAAAAAAATTGTTTTAAAAAATATAACCTGAAGAAAATTTCAAAATAGAACTATTTTAAATCAGTTCTAACTCCAGCCTCTTGTCTCTGAAAGAGCAAAAGGTGCTGGAGCCCTGCCGGGCAGGAGGCTTGCCCGGGAAGGCTGTGGAGGATGAAGGGACTCCGCTGCCACAGAGTGAGGCTCCATCTGGAAGTGGTGTCCGGAGTCTGGCTGAGCACCTCTGCTTGCCCTTAGAGATCTGAGAGAGACTCACTGCTGCCGAGTTCTCCCCAAAGCAGATCAACGGTGTTGCTGTCAGGGACCTTTCTTGAATGAAACTTACGTCCACCTTCCCTTCTAGTCTTTTCCAATGCTGGTAGATGTCGTTTTCCTAAAATGCCAGTGCTTATATACATGAGGAAGTTTAAATTCAGGATGCAAGCATCTTATAGCAGGAGAAACATCATAAAACAAAATCACAAATGTAACAGGATTCCAATCAATGGCGGAGGCAGTTTGCAGGATGACACCATCAAGTCTCATCAGTAAAATGAGTATCACAGTAACTAGTCTCATTCCAAAGGTGTAAAGTGCAAAAACCATCTTTCCCTGGTTCCAGAGATGCCAATCTCTTCTAAATTTCAAGCTTGGACCCATGGGTTATGTTTTTTTCCAGAGTAGTAATCACTGTCATCAGCATTTATACCCTCCAAAGTCCTCATAAGTTGTAAAAGTAGAATATTAGTATGGATGGCAGCATGAAATTGGAGGGAAAGTATAAGCAGAATGCTAGAAGTTTCTAATAGATAGTAAAATAAACTAACATCACTAAAAGAAAGTAAAACCACAGAAATCAGGATGTCAAACTGCACTGAAAAGGTAACGAAATGCTAACTGTAAAGTTTTCAAAACCAAAATATACATGAGTGAAACAAACAAATGGAGAAAAAAAAAAAAAAAAAAAAACACAGAAGCATACCCAGAGCTAAAGTCTTTAACACACTTTTCACAGACACTGTGGCTTCCCACAGTGTCAGTTTTTCCCTCAGGGAGTCTGCAGTGGTTAGGGGAGCAGCTGAGGACAGAAAGTTCTAGAATGCTTTTATTTCTCATCCTTCACCTGGGGCCTTTGGTTGTAAAGATTTACCTGGTGGTTGGAGTAGATTAGAAGGTCAGTGCTAATCAGGTCTCCCAACCTTGGGCACTTGAACTTCAATCAAAAACCACTTGCTGATTTTGGCTGGGCACAATAGCTCGTGCCTGTAATCCAACCACTTTGGGAGGCTGAGGCGGGCAGATCACATGAGGTCAGGAGTTTGAAACCAGCCTGGCCAACATACTGAAACCCCCGTCTCTACTAAAATACAAAAATTAACCAGGTATGCTTTTGGGAGCTTGTAACCCCAACTACTTGGGAGGCTGAGGCTGGAGAATCGCCTGAACTTGTGAGGCAGAGGTTGGAGTGAGTCAACATCGTGCCACTGCACCCCAGCCGGGGCAACAGAGTGAGATTCCATCTCAAAAACAGAGAAAACATTTGCTTTTTAAAAAAGAGGGTGACCACTGCCTTTTATTGGACGCTTTCTATGTAACAGAGGATTCCCAGAGTCAATAATAAGCTCATGTTACCTCTGTTAACCCCCTCAGCGTCTCCATTTACAAATAAAGAACCTGAGATGAAGGGAGAGGTTAAGTAGACTGAGGTGATGCAGATATTAGATGGAGTGAATTATTGTGAGATTCTCCTGTGCTGTTTGCCCTTAACTATGGTGCAATACTATCACCCACTGCTTTCACTTTTTTTGTAAATATTGTGTCTTCCTTACAGACTGTAAGCCCTTTGAGGACTAGACTCATAGTGAATTCATCTTCCATCTTAAATTCTAGCCCAGTGTTTTACATGTCGTCTGCATTTAATAAGTGTTTGTTGCATGAATAGAGTAGCTTTCTATTTGCTTCAGGGTCAGTTCCAAAAATATTCTTCAGACATTGCTAAATTTTTAATAAACTTTGCATTTTACCCTGAAACCTCTCAAACAACATTCTTGTTTTCTTCTAAAATAAGTGAGAATGAGTTATACTAAAGGGCTTCTCTTCATTCCTCTCCCTCCCCCTCCTCCACAGGGTAATTTGGTTGAGAAGGCCCACTGAGTCCAAATTTGAATTAGAAAATATCAACACTACAGTATGTTCCCCCAAGAGGAGAAAAAATGATCTATTTTCAATCTTGTGTTTCAGAACACACAGCTGTGTGACTTCCTAATTTATTATATCCCCAACTGCCTCCAGACAGCTCTCAGCTTGCTGCTTTTTTTCTACCCACTCCTGCTCTATGGGAAATGAGTTCGACTTTAACCAGCACAGAGTTCAATCTCTGTTCTAGGCAGGACTCCAGCAAGGACTCCGAGAGGCCAGTAAACAGCACTTCTGCAGAGCTGCCTCCTCCTCAGCAGGTGCACCTATCCACCAGGACTTGATGGGAGCCAGGTCCTCTCGGATGGTGGCTGTCAGAAGCCAGATTATCAGGGGCAGCTCCAGCTGGCAGGTCTTTTGGCTGCCTGTCTTCTCTGGAGTGAGCTCGCTCTCTTCCTCCCAGAGAGGCCTTTCTGACCTGTCTGCAGGGAGCAGGACACAGTTCTAGATCCCAGCAAACAAGCCCAATGTGGCTTCCCTTAATTTTGCTTCCCAAGGGTTTTGGCCACAAGAACAGATTGCAGCTGTGGCCTGAGCATCTTTAGAAGTATGAATCACAGTTTTTTTTCCCTGAAGAAGCTATTTTGAGCTTTATAATTGCATATTTCCATGTTTTTTTTTTTTTTTTTATAGCGTGAGTAAGGAGAATGACTTGCATTTTTTTACATGGAAATCTGCTGGTTTCTTTGCTCTTCTGTCTTGTATAACTTAGTCCGGTGATTCCTGAACTTGGCTGTGTATCAGATTCACTTCGGGGAGCTTCTGTGAAATGCAAATTCCTGCAGGGGAATCCAGAAATCAGCAAGCTTAATAGACTCTGCAGTTGATTCCTAGGCAGCCCGACTGCCCCCTCCCAACTTTGGACTTATCCTTTCCTGGGAATTCAGATCATGGCTAAGTGGATATTACCGTGGGGTGGCAAGAGCTGGTCACAGTGCCTAAGAGAGATTAAGCATTAGAAGACCTGGATTCTAGTTCTGGCTCCACTACCAAGCAGCTCTAGACAAGCATCTCCTGTATGGCCCTCATGTTCCTAGGCGGGGAAGTGCTGGGATTGTCCAGGTGGCCACCAACTCAAAAGCTACTGTGGTACTCCTTGTTATGTAACCAATATGCTGACTGTAACCACCACATTAGTTTTACTTGAACTTCGTTGTCACCTGTTCTTGAGTGACATGTATTGGCTATTCCATTCTGTACAAGAGAATTATGGAAATGCCCACAGGCCTTGTTATAAAGGGCTCCTGGGGAATAGGCAACCTCAAAGCATGGACCAAAGGATTTACCTCTCCCCTGCAGGTATGATGACTCTCAGCTTTTGGACAGACATTTAAGCAAAATGGGCTTTTCCATTTGTTTGTTTGTTTGTTTATTTGAGACAGGGTCACCCAGGCTGGAGTGCAGTAATGCAGTCACAGCTCACTGCAACCTCTGCTTCCCAGGTTCAAGTGATCTTCCCATCTCAGCTTCCCAAGTAGCTGGAACCACAGACACATGCCACCACACCCAGCTAATTTTTATTTTTTTTTTTTTTGGTAGAGGCAGGGTTTCACCATGTTACCCAGGCTGGTCTCGAACTCCTGGACTCAAGCAAGCCCACTGCTTCGACCTCCCAAAGTGCTGGGATTACAGATGTGAACCACCGTGCCTGGCTGTGAAATATGCCTTTCTCATTCTGCATGTTTTTCTACTTCGAAATATCAACCATCAGAATCTTTTTAGAGGAATTAAACATTAATTTTGCCAGAACAGATATAGGAAGTGGTAAAAAAAAAAAATCCCTCTGTTTTCATTATTTTCTGCCCAACTGATTGCTCCCCCTCTATTTTCCCACGTAAGCATCCTCTGGGCTAGGTTTGGTGGCCACTCTATAATGCCAGTGCAGCTTTTGGGGGTTGTGGCAGGTGCCTGGCCCATCTTTACATGGAAACAGCAGTGTTTAAATAAACCTGACACTTGGAGGAACAAATGAACCTAAATGCAAATGCTATTAACATTTCTGCAAGTCATACCTATCCCCAAGAAGCATAGCTCTCATGTTTCTTTGTCTTTTATTGGCAATTTAATTGTTTGAGAAATTGCTTTTTGCCAGAGTCCCTAAGAATTCTACAAAAATGCACTAACTTATTTTCCCATGGACTTGCCTGGGTGAGAACTCATCCTGCCGCTTTTCTGTGTCATTGCCATCATCAGAAGAAACCTCAAATGTAAGGTCTCGCAGGGTTCATTGTTTTCATCATTTTTTTTTTTTTTTTTTTTTTTTGGTTTTAGATCAAGAGTTTGCCTTAATGCATATTGTATTAGTCCATTTTCACGCTGCTGATAAAGACATACCTGAGACTGGGTAGTTTTTAAAGAAAAAGAGGTTTAATGGACTCACAGTTCCACATGTCTGGGGAGACCTCACAATCATGGCAGAAGGCAAAAGGCACGTCTTACATGGCAGCAGGCAAAGAGGGAACGAGAGCCAAGTGAAAGGGGTTTATCTCATAAGACTTATTCACTACCATGAGAACAGTATGGGGGAAATCACTCCCATGATTCAGTTATCTCCCACTGGGTCCCTCCCACAACAAATGGGAATTATGGAAGCTAAAATTCTATATGAGATTTGTGTGGGGACGCAGTCAAACCATATCACATATACTATACGAAATTCTCCTATGTGATTTTACTGTAAAAATGGACTAATATGCATATTAGTTTATATCCTGACTCTTTTCACTTAATGTATTAGAGACATCTTTCCTTTCAGAAAATATGTTCATTTGTAGTTCATTCAAACTTTTAATAATTGCATAGTATTCAATTTTATAGATAGGGTCATTTTGTGGATATGGATATAAATAGTATTTCATTTTATGTAAGTATGTTTCCTATTGATAGGTATTTACATTGTTTGCAAATTTTTATTCTTATAAAGAGCACTGGGATGAACATTTGCTTAGTAAATACACTTAACATGTTAGCACTGGGGCTATAGCAGTGAAATAATCTGACTACTATGCATTCCCTTAAAGAGAGTATATTTTAGTTGGAGAAAGATAATAAACAGATAAAGAAGTATGTCATATGGTAAAAAATACAATGGAGAAAAATCGAGCAGAAAAGGGAGGACTCATGAGATTGCCTCATTGAGAAGGTGACATTGATCCAAATTATGAATGAAGTGAGGAAGTGGGCCAAGATGGTATCTGGACAAGAGTTTTCCAGAAAGAGGGAACAGCCAATATGAAGACCCTGAGGCATGAGTGTTCGCCATGAGAAAGTAAGAACACAGAGGCCAGTGGGGCTGAAGCAGAGAGAACCAGGGGAAGATAGTGTAAGAATGGGGTAGTGGGTGGCCGGGCACAGTGGCTCACACCTGCAACTCCAGCACTTTGAGAGGCTGAGGCAGGTGGATCATGAGATCAGGAGTTCAAGACCAGCCTGGCCAATATAGTGAAACTCCATCTCTACTAAAAATACAAAAAAAAATTTAGCCAGTCGTGTTGGCAGGCGCCTGTAGTCCCAGCTACGTGGGACACTGAGGCAGGAGAATTGCTTGAACTCGGGAGGCAGAGATTGCAGTGAGCCGAGATCACGCCCCTGCACTCCAGCCTGGGTGACACAGCGAGACTCTGTCTCAAAAAACAAAACAAAACAAAAAAAGGGATAGTGGGTGAGAGATTCTTCAGGCACCTGTAGGCCCTTGTAACCAATTTGGCTTTTACTCTACGTGGAAAGAGAAGCCACTGGGCAGATTGAGCATACATGTGACATTATGTAATTTATAATTTCAAAGAACTGTGTGGCTCATCTATTGAGATTAGACTGTGGGAGGTCAAATTAATACACCCCACTACAATAAGCAAGTTGAGAGATGATGGTGTCCTGAACCAGAGTGTTAGCAGTGGCAGTACTGTAAAAAGGTTGGATTCAGGATTTATGTTAAAGGTAGAGCCAACAGGATTTTCCTGGATGACTGGATGTGGAGTGGGGAATAAGAGGAGTGAAGGATGGATGACTAGAAGCAGGGAGTCATCACTGAAATTGATGGAGGGGCATAGAAGATTAGGGGTTCTGTTTTATTTGTGTTAGTGTTGAGATGTTGTTTAGACATCTAATTGGAGATGCTGATTTCAAAGTTGGATATATGTGTCTGGAGTTTAGGGGATGGTTCTGAATTGGAGATTTAACTTTGGGCATCACCAGTATATGGATAATAGTTAAAGCTATGAGACTGAATGAAAGCATCAAAGATGCCCTAGAATTGATCCCTAGAGCACCCAAAGATTTAGAGGCTGGGGAGAAGAGGAGACTGGGGAAGGAATTGAGTGTGGGGCTCCAGGGGCATAGGAAGAAACTCAAGAGAAAGTTCAATTTAAGGTGAAGGAGAGATTGCAGTGTCATATGCTGCAGGTGGTGGGGTTAAATGAGGACTGATAACTGACCATTGATTTTAGTAAGGTGGAGGTCAGGGTGACCTGAACAAGAGTGATTTCATTGGAGCGGGGGAGGAGAGAGCCCAACTAGATGAGTTAAGAGCAAGTAGGGGCAGAGGCAATGGGACGGTTAGTAGAAATGCATGCTGCTCCGTGTTGGCCGATGATGGCTGTGAGGAGATAGTGAAGAGGAGGCTTTTAGAAACTTTTACACAGTTTGACATCACCATAGCCTTCAGTGAAGCCCATGATCATTTTTCTGGTGATTAAATTTTATTATACTTTTTTTCAAGAGTGTCTGTTTCTAAACAACAAGTTAGAAATTGAAAACAAACTGGTTTTCACTGCAGATAGTTTGACAGGTGCTGATATAGATGACCATTTAAAGGGCCTTTGCTTCACAGTGATACAGAAAATAAGGTGGAAGCTGGAAGGGAAGTTATAGTCAAGTGAGATTTCTTTATCGGTGGGGGAATAACAGCATGTTTATATGCTCCTGGGGAAGATTTGGTAGAGAGGGAAAATTTGATGAAGAAGGAGACCTGTATCTCTGTCTTTACACACATCTTAATAATTTCCTTAGCCAAGTGCCTACCAACAGATTCTGAATTAGTGCATACTTTTAGTATTTTTAAATTCACAGGTAATATGTGCTCAATGCTAAAAAATTTAAACATGCAGAGAAGCAGAACCAATAATTATATATTATCCCGCCATCAAGAGGGATTCATATATACCTTTCCACATTTTGGGGCATTAAAACAGGATTAGAGTATGTATTTTTTTAATATTCTATTATTTAATATATTGTAACTATCCACTATAACAAAAATGTAATTGTATCATTATTTAATGTCTGCTTAGTGTTTCATTGTATCTACTGTAATTAATTTGACTAGACTCTTATTGCAGGATATTTAAGGACATTTCTCTTTTTCATGAGAAATAGCAGTGTGATGAACATCCTTGTAATTCCATGTGATTATTTCCTGTAAATTAATTCTTGGAAGAAGTTCTGTGTCAAATGGTCTGAAATATTAAAGGTTTTTATTTATTTACCAAATTAACCCCTAGAAAAGCTGAAGCATTTGCACTTCACTGAGCAGTCATGTAGATGCAGATAAAAGGCAGTTTTTGAACTAATTAAAAAATTGGGGGTGGAGGAAGAAACCTAACTGAGATGGTGGGATTTGAGGTGATCCATATATAGGAAGATATTAAGATAGATGGTAATAGATATAGACACGATAGAGACTTTTGGATTAGGCATGGTAGATTTATGCATATTTATGATAGAGATTTATAGGTAGAGATTTATTGATAGGGATTTATGGATGCTCTTTCTTCATCTCCACTATAGCCATATTATTACTTTCGTGTGCCCTAGGTACTTTTGCCTTTATGGGTCCCTTCCTTCATAAAACAATATTAAAACTTACATTTTATGACTGCATTATTATAAAGATGGATATAATCCTGGCTGGATTCATTATTATTCTATTTATGTTTTCTTTCTGATTTAAATGAAATTAAAATATTTTCAGGGGTGTCTGAAAGCATCGCGGGCCTGCAGCACTGTGCCTGCCAGGCCTCCTGACTAGGTCAGTCCTGATTCTGTTTCTCTGTACTTTTTATATTTTTGATAATGAATAGACATTACTTGTAAAAAATAAAGGAGGAAAATATAAAACTAAATGTATAAATATTCATGCTTCCTAGGTAGGTTTCTTTCCCTCTACTCATGAAGGCAGGAGGTACATTCCCCTTTGCTCGTATGCTCCGGCTCATTTCTCCCTAACAGTGGGCTAGACTGGAAGGCCTGGCTCCAACAATCAAGAAAAAGTGAAAATGCACTAGCTCCTCTCTCCACCTGTGGCTCCTCCTGACCCCTGGGTTACCATTCACCCCCTTGTTGGCGCCTGAAACTTGGTTCCATCTTCAGTCACTGCCTCACATCCGCAGCCAGCCAGTGGCCACATCCTGTTAATTCAGTACCCATATTTCTTAAATCTCCTGATTTTTCTGCATATGCACTCTTATCACTCTAATTCAGATCACCATTGTGTGGCCTGCATCCTTGCCTCCTCTAGTCTACCCCTGCTTCATCCGGCAACTGTGTGTTTTCTCCTACAGCATTGTCAGACCTGTCTAAAACCCCTCATTGGGCCACGATTCCTCTTAGGCTGAAGCCCAGACTTCTTTGCAACACCTCCATGCCACAGAAATCTCAGTGTGATGTGCCTTCTCTTCACCTTGGGCCATGGCCCACACTGGGTCCTCATTCCAGAATGTCCTTTCCATCCCTGTGCTTGTGCAATTCAGACCCACTTCTCAGCCCCTCTCCCTGAGGTCACAGCTCCCTGAGATCTGGGCTTGATCCTGCCCTTCCCCCTGTTGAGGCACATCTCACACTGTATTGAATTGCATATTTTCATATACTTATTTGCAGCTTTTCTCCCTCCAGCTCCATCTGCCCCATAATTAGCATCAGTTCCATCCCAATTCTAGTATAAGATTGTCCTTTAATCCAACATGTATGTAAAGCTTGGAGAGGCTGCACGGTTTGGAGTGGGGCAGCTAGTGGCTACCATGCTGAACTGAACAGAAGACAGTTTTGTTAGAAAGTTAAATTCTTTGTTTCTGGGGGCACAATTGGGACAGTAAATAATCCGTAAAACCTCCCAGTCAGCACAGGCAGTCACATGGGATGGTAGAAGACAATGGGAAGGGTCTTAGCCGCAGTGCCAGACACACAGCCTGTGCTCAGCAGATATTGCCTGTCACCATCATCCCGATGGAGGCAGCATTGGGAACCCGGCTGGCCAGGAGTTTGCCCTCTCGGGGCTGTCTGTGGTGGGGGATGGTGTACCCTGAGGATGATACCATCACTGGCAGGCAGTGGGAAGGAGGTGAGAAACCAGCAGATGGGTCCTGCTGCTACTAGATTCTCACCAATGGAACTCAAGATCTTTGTTCTCTTTATGTGGGATGGAGCCCCAGTTTCTTTGCTGCTCCTAGCCTTGAGGAGAAGTTAAAATCATAGCCAATAACACTTACTGAACTATTTTGGCTGGCTAGAGGTTTGGGTTCTCAGGTGGTAAGGAAACAAATTTAAACAGCCAAACAAGATCAGTCTAACCTTCTGTCTGTTGACTGTGTTGTTTTTCTCTTAAAACACTGGTCATCGTGGCTGGTGAGATGGGCAGAAGAGACCGTTTCCTGAACCTTTATTCTTATTTCATCGGATCCCATGCCACGTGGTTGTCTGTATTTATGCTTAAGATAATAACATAATTTCTTTCATTTTTGACTATTTCTCTTTAGTCATGACCTTGAGTCCTTTGATTTCTAGCTTTGAGTAGTTCATGAGATGTGGTTGTGGAGGCTTTTTATCTCAAGAAATAGGAAAAAAAATAACTGGAAGGAGGCAGTCAAATGGATTACTCTCTTGAAGTAATTGCAAATAGTGACTCATCCGGGGTAACGAAATCACTTTACTGAATTTCGGATAGTGGTTTCAAAATGGAGCAAAATAATTTTTAGAGTGCTTCACAAGTAGCAAAGGGAAGTGTTTCATTAAATCAGTTTTACATTCGTCTGCCTGTGTACTGGGATGCAGTACAAAATGTGTTTCATACTGTAGGTCACAGCTGAAATAGTTTAAAAAGTTCTCCTCACCCCTGCCCCATTATAAGGCAGTTCACCTTGAAATTACTTACTCAATAGAGCATTGTCTGTTTTCACATTAATGTGTGCATTACACTTTTTTATTCAAATTCATTATTTTCTGTCAGGGTTTATCTTAAGGGACGAGTTGCCTGGCACGCGGTGATGCAAGGAAGGCTGATTGTCATCTGTCGCCATCCGATTCCTGCCCACAGCCTCTCTGTTGGTGCCCCTTCTGGCTCTTTGTGATGTCCCCATAGCCCTAGGCTTCTCCCCCTCTTAGAAGGGCTTCTTGATAGATTAGAAAGTAGGAATGTATGACATTTCCTACATGCACATAAGAAGAAGCCACAAGACATATCTTTTTAAAAAAAGGACAGTGTCCATCCTTTTAGCTGCCAAATAGAACCTTGGTCTCATCCTCCTGGAGTTAGGCCTTAAAACAGCTTCTGTGTTTCTCATTTGTCTCAGTGTATTGCCAGTGTTTTATTGGAAAGATAATATTCCATTAAAAATATTTCCAAATGAAAACCATCAACTACTATCTATGTAAAAGCCCTGTATCTAAAACCCAGGCAGAAATGGCTGGCTAAATGTTATACACCTTTCATAGCTCCTGGACATCCTCGCACATAATCCAGGGAATGGGAATAAGTGCGGCATGAGAAAGCAATTTCAGGGTCCCAAATAAGAAGAAAATGATTGAATAGTCATGTATTCCCATTCAAGCCAAGGTCTGTGGAAAAACCCTTACTGCTTTGGGCCTTGAAAGTCTCTGTAATCTGGCTTCTGCCTGCTTTTTTGCCCTAACTTTCTAATGCAACTCAAAAGAAAACTAAACTCACGACCAAAATCAGCTTGCATTTTGCCCATTTGCAACTCCCTAAACAAGCTAAACCACCTCACTTCTGACTCCTCCTTGGTATGTTCTCTGCCTAGCTGCTTCTGGTCTAATATTAACCCCACATTCACAGCCGGGTTATTGCCACCACCACACAACACTCTGGGGGCCCTGGATCCAGGCTAAGTATAATTCAGTGCACTTCTATGGGGCACCTACCGTGTTGCAAGCATGGTGCCCAGATAGGACAGCAAAGACAACAGGATTCTTGTCTTCATCCCCTCACCCTCCCGAGAACCCAGGCCACAGAGTTATTAGGCAAATACTTACTGTACGTCAGCTATGTCCGAGATCTCATTCCAGGCACTGGGAGTTTATTGATCTGGTGAAGATAAGTGAAAAGTGAATCGTGAATTATTTCTTATTTGTTTGTATTCTAACATCATTTTAAGCTACTGAGCAAAGAGTAGTTCTATAGAAACAAAACAGAATATTAATAAAACTGTTTTACCCACAGTAATCCTTTGATTTCTACCACTGTTTAGACAAGTGACATAGCATAGATTTTATTTCCAAATATTTTCTATTATATTTAAATTATGCTATATATTTATACCCTATATATGAATTTATGCATATACAAAACATATGAAAGTATATGAATAAGTATATTTATGTATAAATATGCATAAATATATGGTATATTGATATATAAATATATTTATATAATTATACATATAAATATATTTATATAATTATGTATATTTGCATACTATATATTTATACTGTATATTTAATTATACTGTATTATAACTTTTGAGAGGATCAGTATTTTCATTTTTTAAAACAGTCACATAATTGTTCTTGAATTTTTTTCTGCCATTTCCCTACTCCTAAAATAATCACACAAAATCTGCACTGTATAATATATATAGAAATATATTTTAATATTATAAAATCAATACATTAGGTGCAGAGTGGCTCTTTCCTGTAATCTCAATACTTTGGGAGGCCAAAGCAGGAGGATCTCTTGAGGACAGAAGACAAGTCTGGGCAACACAGCAAAACCCTGTCTCTACAAAAATTAAAATAAAATTACCTGGACATGCTGGTATGTGCCTGTAGTCCTAGCACAGACCCAGGAGTTCAAGGGTCACAGTGAACTATGGTATGTTCGTGAAGGATACAGTGCCACCATACTCTAGTCTGGGTGACACATCAAGACCCTGTCTCTAAGGAAAAAAAAAAAAAAACAAGCACACACATGCACTCACAAACAACAATAAAAACCAGATGCTTGTCTACTGTTGAAAATGTAGAAGTTTTAGAAAATGGGAATGATATTTAAAGGAGAAAATTAAAGCCCCTTACTATTCTGCCACCCTGAGATAACAGCATAGGCATAGTGATGTGTTCCCTTTTAGCCTCTACTGTATCTATAATTGTATCCTCACCTTATCTGCATAAATACATATGTTTGCATATACATGTATATATAAGAAATATGGGGTCATACTGCCTCTGAAGTTCAGAATCCTGGTTTCTTTTTTCCTTCCCTCAAAATGATCATCAATAACTTTTTTCCATATCTTAAAATATCTTTCAAGGGCATATTGTTTAGTGACTAGATAGCATCCCATTGTGTATATATATATATCATAAATTATGTACAAAAGATGTCTATTTCTATATATTTAGGTTGTTTCCAAATTTTTACTGTAAAAAACACCTCTGGCTAATACCAGAATTAATCCAAAGGATTCATTTTTAATCCTTTCCTTAGAACAAATTCCTAGAAGTGAAATTGCTAGTCAGTGGGCATGTGTGGTTACTAGAAAGATATTGCTAAACTGCCCTCTGAAAAGTTTCCTTTGATGTTTCTGGCCCCTTAGCCAGGGGTATGATAAAAAGAATAGCAACAATAAAACAAAACCAAGAAACCTCTTTGTCACCTTGAGAGTTCAGGATATTGTCTTATTCTTAGCTGTTTTATGAGAAAGGTTAAACATTTTTTGACATATGCATTGTCCATGTATATTTTGTGTGTTGAAATGGTTGATTCTGTTGTAATTGCATGTGAGTGGTACCCACCTTATGTTTTATGAAGAAGATAAACCAGTGGCACCCCCTCACTGCAGGCTCCTCATTGTTAATGGTGACACATGTTATTAACAAAGGAACTATGAAGGTTGACTCTTAAAGTAATAGGTGGAATAGACGATTCCTCGTTTGGGATGCGTATGGAGTGGTGGTTTTACTTATGTAGTTTACTGCTTTAAAAATATTAAAATAGAGGTGCTATATTGATTTGCATTCCGAGTTCATAAGAAGTTAAGTATTGAGGGGCCTGTGTTAGTGTGTTTTCACTCTGCTGATAAAGACATCCCGGAGACTGGGCAATTTACAAAAGAAAGAGGTTTTTAATGAACTTACAGTTCCACGTGGCAGTCACATCGTACGTGGATGGCAGCAGGCAAAGAGAGCTTGTGCAGGGAACTCCCATTTTTAAAACCAGATCTCATGAGACTTATTTACTATAATGAGAACAGCACAGGAAAGATGCACCCCCATGATTCAATTGCTTCCCACCAGGCTCCTCCCACGACATGTGGGAATTGTGGGGGTTACAAATCCAAAATGAGATGTTGGTGGGAATACACCCAAACCATATCAGGGCCCAAGCCCTATTTTCAGAGGAGACCCTTTTTTGGTGCGTCATGCACTTTAACACTCTGGTTTTTGAATTGCCAAAAGCCTATAGAATACTTGGGTTAGTGTCTAATTTTTGTTAAGTTTTAGATTCTTTTTGAGTTAATACTTTTAGATTTAAAAGAAAGAATGCTCCTCCTCATTCTCAAGAAGAACTTGTTTACTCTTGAGCCTCAGCTCCCAGCTTAAGGGCTCTCCTGAACCTTTTTGAGTATACTAATATTATATATGTTGTGTGTGTGCGTGTGTGTGTGTGTGTGTGTATTTAAAGGCTGGATAATATTCCAGAGTAATGTCTGATCTAAGATTATGTTTGAAATGGGGGCATTAACAAAGTTAGTTTTGCCTGCAGGGAATTTTTCTTATTTTCATCTTCTAGCAAGATACTGGGGGATGATCTTTTTAGCTAATGTTAGTTGAGAAAATATGGTAGCATGAGTTTTTATTTTTTCAAGTTACACCAAATACAGGAAGGTGTTATTAAATTGTATTGTCTTCCTTACTTGTTGAATGTACTGAAATCTTTTAGCTTAATTAAATATGAGGAGCGGGGAAGGTAGAGAGACTGCATGTGCACCACCACTGAGCTCTCTCTGGAGTTGAATTCTCCTTAGGAGATTTGAATCAAAACATCCAAAATTGATTCTCTTCTTGAACAATAGTCCCACTCAAGACTCTGAAACACAGTTATGAAATCTCTTGCTAGTTTCTTTTTGAGAGCATGAGGCCAGTTTTGGGAAAAATACAATTATTTTTCCCCTAAGATTGTGGGCATGGTGAAGAGTATGAGGTTTGTATGTGTAGGGGTGGAGGTGGAAGGGATGAATAATTGATTTTCTTTCTTTTCTACCTACTATTCATGTAAATGGAATCCCACAATATGTAGCTTTTTGTGTCTCTCTTCTTCCACTCAATATATGGTTTTTGAGTCATTCAGGCTATTACATACTGGTTTAATGCCAGGTGAGATTCAGTTTTCTTTGTTCTCCTTTTAAGTCAGAGTTATTGAAGGATAATTTATACAGTAAAATTTACCCTTTTTTTGATGTACAGTTCTTTAGTTTTGGTAAATGTACACAGTCATGTAACCACCATCAAAATCAGGATACAGGCTATTTTCAGTTCTCCTAAAAGTTTTCTCTGGACAATGAGTTTTGCCTCTTTGACTAGTAGTTCTCAGTTGGTGGAGGATAATCGGTGGGGGAACGTGGTGAAAGTAAATCTAGGCTCATTGACAGAAATCTCCACTAATCTCATTGAGTTAACTGTTAGGATGATGCACTGATTCCTCGATGAGAGTATGCCTCCCCTTTGTGAATTGTGTATAAAGGAATGTCCCAGAAGAGAAAATACATCACAGATGCTCCCCTTAACGGGATTACCCTCGTTTATTAATCCAGGTGTGGTTAGTTCCAAAGGGTGAGCCAGGACCCCTCCCTGACAACAGAGTAAAGCTGGTACCCATCATTCTGAAATCCATCACGCCATGTTTCACTAGAAGCCAGGGATGGCCAGACCAAACAAGAAAGCCTTGCTCAAGAACACGCGGGACCACAGATGAGAACAGGAGGCTGGAAACCCGTGTATTTTCTGATCATCGTTTCCAATTTACAGCTATTATCCCAGGCTGATACTTAAATATGTATTCTAAGTATAACACACACACACTCGGTTCACAAATTCCAATGGAAATCAAGAAAGGGTACGATATTTTTAGTGAACTAAATTGATAAAGAAGTACTTTTTATGGTCTTAGCCCTCTACTATAGATGAAAAGGAAATAAAGAATATAAGAGGATTGCATTTTCATATGAATTTTTCCCAGCCTCTCATATGTATTCTCATATCCTCTTCACGTCTGTTTAATCACACTCCCCAAGATGTGGAAGGCTTGCGAAGAGCCACAAAATGAAGAGACTTAAGCAGCATGGGCTTCTCTGCCATCCAATGGTGCCAGGAACGTAGGGTGATGAGGTTGTAAGAGGATGCAGTGGCAGTTTTCCCTCTTTTGCCTTCTTGGATTGCTATCTCCTTACCCCCTAGAGGAATATTTTCTATGTCTGATTGGATGAGGTGAAGAAAAGAAAATTGCATTTATTTGAAGCCTTAAAGTTTTGGCCAGATGGGAGCCAGCTTAAGTTTCACTTGAATATAATTTTATTTTCTCCCCCTGTCACCCTCCTATGTTGAGTTGCCTCTGACAACTGATAAAATTCACATTTTCAAGCAAATCTAGGATTTAGATAAAAATATGCAGAAGAGAGCACACAAATTAACTCATGTTCTCAAAGTTAAAAAGGGTGAAATTGGAGTAACTTCACATAAGAAAAATTTCAACTTATGCTGGTAAGATGGATCAAAATAGAATATAACAATATTTTAGTTATAAAATTCTTCCAATTCTTAATTTTTAAGTCAGTAGGAACATTTTAGCAAAGTTGATTACTAATTCTGAGACCCATTTTCTCATTAACTTTTAGTATAAAATCGGAGATCAGTTCCATTTGAAACGTTTCTTCCAAAGATTGAGCTAAAAGTGCTTGTTATGAAATAAATTATAAATTTGGGGCATGTTATGAGATGTGAGACTTTAGAAATTTTAGCACCTATTAGTCATTCACTTTCCTTTGCTACAGTGAGGCACAATTTGAGAATTTCTCTTCTAGGGAATTTCTTAATTTTCATGTTTGCAGCTGCTAGAACTTTTCTGCTTTTAGTAACTCTGGTTCTAGATTTTTTCCCCTGCCTCATAGATGAAGGGGTTGGGAAGTGATGGAGTGGAATTTGTTTTGACTTTATCAGACCAAGAATTAATTTACTAATTTGAGTGGTTTTCATCAAGAAACAGATTCTTTTCCTTCTAAATAGATCGCTTAGATCTATTTAGAGAGGTCTTAGGACCAGACTTGCAAGGTGTAGATAAAGCACATTTTTTTAATGTCTCTAGTTAGACTTACTGGGGAAGTGGGGAGGGGCTTACTGGCCAACCCTGGGAGTAAATGGTAACCGTTTATTGCAGCTCTTAGTGATTTAGAATGGAAGTGGAGCTGTTCCCACCACTGACGGGCTCCCAGAGAGCAGCAGCTGCAATCTTAGAGGAATGAAGGAGTGTCCTACTGTCAGGATAGAACCCTGACTCTTACATGGAGAGATGAGGCTTTGGAGACATGTGACCAATCATTTCAAAATGAGGTCATTAACACTTTTATATTTGACTTGTAGAATTGTTACTTAAATTCAAACTGCTATTTTGTAATTAGTTTGTATTAGCGACCTTTATATTTAAGATTTATAGCCTTCAATAATTTGGGGGAGCATCTCATGACCTAGGAGTCAGGCTCATTACTATGTAATGTTTGTTTGTGGGGCCCAGACCTCCTAAAGGGGATTTCTGTAGGAATCCCTCAAGCTATCTGTGCTTTAGTGAGCACCACTATCTCCCCTTTTGTAAACCAGCGTGAACACTCCTTAGTTTCATTATATCATTATATCGGGTAATGAACCAATCATAGTTCTCTCTACTCTCTCAGTTATTTAAGTCTGAGACATTGCATGTTAATTTCTGAGCTACCTGTATCTTAAATGTTTTGTTCTTTTATGAAATTGATTTTCTTATTTGTGTTTTACTGAGGCATATGCTAAAAGTCATCTGCCTTAACAGAGTGGGCCTCACCGGTATACTAGCAACTGCAATAAGAAGAGATGGGAGTATGTCCTGGGAATTAATGTTGACAATAAGTGTCATATACATTGGCCACTCTCAAGTGTAACACTATCACATCTTAGTGGTCACAAATATTCTATTACTAAGCATAGGTAAAGTGCCAAAGGTTACAGGTGATTTCCTAGAGTAAGTTCAAGAATGTCTCTTTAACGTCACTCTCACTTGCTAACATACTGTACTTTCCTGAGATAGGGAGACTGGGATAGAGTTTCGCCCAGACAGCTGGGAACTGCTTTATTGCACAACCCATCTTGTGTCACCACAGCTTTCATTTAGGGCCTGCCTGGGAAAGGGATGAGGCATATGAAATTTCCCATGTGTCAAAGTGGAGCAGGTGACCTACAGTCAGTTCCACTGGAGAGCAGTAGACCTGTGCCCAGGCCATCTGTGCCTGCTATTACCTGTTGGTCTTCTCCATTCTCTTAGCCCAGTATTTGGTCTGTAATGTTCAAATGCAAATGTTCTGAGCACCTCCGTAATACTGAATTTTGGATTCTCATAACCCCAAGCAGAGTTCGAACTGTTTTATTTATGAGTGAGAATAGCCTGCCTAGAGTTTATATTTCAACTCATCTTTCTGAGATTTCTGAGTGACTCCAGTCCAAGAAGAGCCTTCAAGAACACATTTATTAGCCACATGACTTCATTTCCAAGAAGCTTTTTTTTTAACCTTTATGGTGTTAATAACAGAAAAATTCTGTCTTTTCAGAAAAAAAATTATGAGTTTCAAGCTGTTCCAGACGAACAATTTCTATTTCTAGTTTGTTAATTTTGTAGTTCTAAAGTTAATAGAGATAACTTAGAAACAAAGTTGTTGTAATGTTTTAAACATCTGAAGCCATTTCTGAAATTATCTCTCTCGACATCTTTTCCTTAAACAAAGCTCCGCTTCTTTTCCTGATGATGAAGCAGATAGCTTAATAGAATCATTAGAAAAGGAAGTATGGGAAGAAAATAAATATTTGTACATAATACAATAATTAGAATATGAAGTATAGGAAGAAAATACTTTGCATTTCTGTCACTCTTTGTTGCACATATGTTTAGATATTTTGTTCATTGCTGTACCCTACTGACCAACAGACCTGAAAAGTAGTGAGATTCTCAGCAGGTATGTGCGGACTGGATACTTTTTTCATGTTGATTTCTCAGTTTTCTTTTCAGTTGAGATGGTGCCATAGCACCATGTGATCAGAATGTTTACTCTCAAAGCATCACGTCTGTAGATGAATGCTTGGGTTGCCTGCCACTCTCAGTAATCAGTGGCATCTATAAATTTAAGACCTTTACCTAAAAATGAATGGATGAGTTTCTGGAGAATACATGGATCCTGAGTTTTATGAGATCTTCTTTAAATTCTGACAAAGTTTGTCTCATAAATTCAGTGTGGAAAAAAATATTTCCTGCCCCAGAAGTTGCCCAGATAATTCACTCCTAAGTCCTTTTGATGGGTATCACTGTCTAATCAGTCAAAAATCTTCTTGTAGGTTATCGTGACCCACTAGTTTTTCTTAGCTGGGTAATGCAAGTGGATTTCCAAGTATCAGAGCAGATCAAAACATAGTGCCCTCAGTTTCTGGATTTTTAAAATTAATTTTGCTTTACCCTAAAACTGATGTGAGCACTTGAGTTCAATGTTCTCTGTATCAATAGCTCTTTTATTTTATTTTTTAATTGGCAAATAATAATTGTACATATTCATGGGGAACACAGTGATGTTTTGATATATACTAGGTATAGTAGTCAAATCAGGATAATTAGCATATCCATCATCGCAGTCATTTATCATTTCTTTGTATTGGGAACATTCGATATCCTCCTTCCAACTATTTGAAACTATATATTAATACCACTGTCATCCTACAGTGGTATAGAACACTAGAACTCTTTGGGGCTCTTTGAGGCACAGAGGCCTACTGGCCTGTAGCCACAGTGCCTTCTTTGCAGAATGATCCCAGAAGGCCTGGGTACTGGGTACCAAGGGACAACCCAGTGGCCACAGCCAGGAAGGGGCCTGCATCTGTGCTTGGAGAACCACTTCATGCTGAGGAAGATTCAGTTTTGCCTCATTCTTGCCATTGCCCCCAAATGACTAAATACTAGATTCAGAGAAGTAAGGCTATACAACCAGGCATAAGTGCTTGCATTAATGGACATGCCACACTCAGTGCCCTACAGTTTTGATTCTGCCTCTTCCTCACGTGGTTGTGACTTACCACCTGGCTGGCAAGTGTATTAGTCTGTTCTCATGCTGCTAATAAAGACATACCCGAGAGTGGGTAATTTATAAAGGAAAGAGGTTTAATTGACTCACAGTTCCACGTGACTGGGGAGGCCTCACAATCATGGCTGAAGGTGAATGAGGAACAAAGTCACGTCTTTCATGGCAGCAGGCAAGAGAGCTTGTGCAGGGGAACTCCCATTTATAAAACCATCAGATATTGTGAGACTTATTCACCACCATGAGAACAGTGTGAGGGAAGCTGCCCCATGATTCAGCTATCTCCACCTGGCCCTGCCCTTGACATGTGGGGATTATTACAGTTCAGAGTGAGATTTGGGTGGGGACACAGCCCAACCATATCAGTGAGTCACAGATACAACTTTTCAGATTGTTTCTTTTTCCCAGATTGCCTGAATGTTGTTAAGGCAGGCAGTGTCTCTATGGTGGTTTTGTTCCTCCAGTCTGCTAGCACGAGTGTTTTCATTTTCAAAATAGATACGTTCAGACAGAGAACCCAAAAAGAAAACCTATGCAGAGAAAATAAATTGGCACTTTTTTCCATGTGTGTTGGTGGTAAAGTTATGAGATGAGTTAAGATTGTCTCAAGAGAATTTGGAGTGGGAAGAACAGAGGTCCAGCATGCAAACCTATGGAAGACGTTTGTTTAAGGGCTCCTAGAGGAAGAGAAGGATGACCACATGAAGGAATGACTTGAGGGGGAAGGGCAGAACCAGAAGACGCGGAGGCACCAGTGAATGCTGCGAAGAGTCAAGTTAGAAGAGGGCTGAATTCTTTCCTGGAGGACATTGGAGTCTTTAGCTAGCATAGTTCTCATGGAGGGATGGAAATAGATGGAAGGCAGAGTAGATGTCAGGCCTGGGGTGATGGAGACACCTCTTTTCAAGATAGTAGCCACAGGTGGGTGCATGCCTATAATCCCAGCTATTTAGCAGGCTGATGTGGGAGGATCCCTTGAGCCCAGTTCAAGACCAGCCTGGGCAACATAGAAAGACCCCACCTCAGGGGAAAAAAAAAGGTAGCCATGAAGGGTAATGAAGAAATAGGGCAAAAGCTGTTTGGGGTGGGAGGTAGAGGTGTGTGTTAGAATCCTGGCTGGGTTTTCGTTTTGTTTTTGTTCATGGTGGTGTTTGGGAGTTTGTTTAAAGATGAAAGACACTCCAACATATATCACCGATGGACTAGAGCCAATTATTTTCAGCAAATTTGGTAGCCAGTCGTTAAACAGTGGGCAGCTTAGATTCGGCTATGGTGGGAATATTTACACCACAGAAACTGGCAAACACAACTAAGACCCCACCATCCCCACCAAAAGCTAGCTGTTAAACAGGTACCGCATACTGCTGAGCATATCTGAATACAGATAGATGGAATCCACTGTAGGAGAGACGTGCAGAAGAGAGAGGAGACACTGCTGGAGCCTAGTCTCTGCAGATGGGGAAGGAGATAGCATCTGAGTACTTATGGGGAGATTGGCTTTTAAAAGCAGGAAGGATTTTAATAGGAGGGAAAGTAAGAAGGATGAGAGAGGAGAGAGCCAAGATTCATAATAACAGTGATAATTATCAAGACAAACATTTCTGAGTGCGTATTGTGTGCCAAACACTGTTCTGCAGGCTTTGCCTATATTACTTCCTGTAACAGCTACACCACTGAGGCAGGTAGCATCCTTGTGTCTTCGTAGATGAGGAATCCAAGCCACAGAGGGGTGTAGTAGTTAGCCCAAGGCCCACTGACTGTCAAACCATGTAGCCAGGATTGGAACCTGATGATCTGATGCTCCAGCCCTCATACATAGTCCCCTGCAGTTTCTACTGCATCGCAGAGGATATGCAGATCCCAGGGCAGGAGCTCCCTGGGACATGAGCTCCCCACCAGTTGTTCCATTTTCTCTATGAAGGATTCAACATCACCCTCCTAGCATGAGGTCAGTCAGTGAGCAAGGTTTAAAGATAGTAGAAAATGTACGAAATGATGCTGTGGAACATGTGAGAGCAGGCCGACTAGAGGAACACGAGAAAATGCCCAGGCAGTGTCAAGGGCCCAGCTGATGGTTCAGATCCTGACTGCAGTGAGGCCATCTGGTGGGACTGTGTTCTTGCAGACACTTCTGCTGCTCCATGTAGGCCCAGAGGAAGAAGCCCATGGGGCTCCTCTATGGTTAGGACTATGACAAGTGGATGCGGCAGAAGATCCAAGGATGAAAGAATTTAGAAACTTAGGGAATTTGGTAGAAACAGCATGATTATAATAATGGACCATGGAATCTGCATGGGAGAAAGAGGTTGTGGTGGCAGGAGGGGGCTGGTTGAACTTGCAGTTTTGACTAGGTTGAAGAACTACAGCAGTGTGTTTAGTACTTAAGGAGGTAGGAGAGGAGGCTGTCTTCAAAAACTTGAGTGTTGGAATGTGCTGATTCTGGTGATTATGCGTTTTCTCAATACTCTCAGCTCAAGGGTGACTGCAGAGGGAGATAGCGGAGGTGAATCGGAGGAAGGGTCATTGGAGATGAGGCCAAGGGTCATACAAGTGGATTTAAAAGCAGCCCGGGATGATGGTAGAAGCTGTGATGAAGAGAAAGACTGTGATCATGGCTTGAAAACGCTTACTATTAAATAATATGCCATTTGACTTCTGTGTCTATTGCTGATACTATAGAGAATGTTTGCAGTTTAGTTCCAAAACTAATTTGTTGTATTCATTAGGGAAGGAAAGTGTATGCCTGTTTACAATTTTTTAAACTTTGTTTAGTACTGACTGTAGGACCTTTTGTTCGTTTTTATTTTGAATATTTAGATTCCTTACTGAACCTGAAAATAAGTACCAGCATAGTAAAGAAATCTTAATTGGGTGAATTTTCACCAGAATTTAGCTAGTCACCAAAAGCTGCTTATTTATTTAAAATACAACCTACAGCCCTCCTCAGGTAATACAATCAGAGTTGGTCCAGGTGTAAGCACCATTTGAATGACAATCACATAAGATTTGAAGCTTTACCTTTCACTTCAGTTTCAGATTTCGGTCCCCTGTTCTCTGTTGGTCTTTCATTGAATCATAAGAGAACTGGCATTTACAAGTAGTAGTAAGGTACACCATGTGTATGGTGGCTTCTTTTCTTACCGGGAGGATTAAATAAGTTCACATCCTGGGCCTCCATGTGTGGGGAAGCTGTGTCTGTTATTCTCTCTCTGATGCCTCTGGAATGTCTAGTCTCCCACTCACTGGGCTGTCAGCTGGTCAGGTCATACCAGTTGAAGGAAATCCCTCTTTTCCTGAAGAGCAGCCTGCAGTGAGCTGCTCACGCAAGTGTCTTTTCCTCTGGACCTCATCTTGAGGAGAGCTTGCTACTCAGTTAGTACAAAGTTCGACCTAACTGTGGTTTCCCTTGCTTAGAGGCAGTGTTTCCTCATGTTCTAAGTGGGATTAATTTTCATAACTTAATTTACCAGGTCCAGGAGGCAAGCTGCAGTTGCTATGGGAACGGTAACTGAATTTCCTGGCTTTTGTACGTTTAACACATCAACAGTGATGCTAAAGTGACATAAGTATTTATCCCTTTCCCCACTTTCATTTCCTTTTCCCTTTGTAGATGGATTATTGTTGGGGAAAGGAGAAAGAGGATTTAATTTCACAGCCCAGTTTACCTGATTAATGTGTCTTAATATACACTTGGCGAGTTATTTTCATGGTAGTTACATGTCTAAAGGATGCTCGTGTCTGAACTACTTCCCACCTTTGGTGCTGGTTTTGACAGGCTTTCTGACGTCCCAGAGATCCATGTAAGAAATTTAGAGAGAAAAATGTTCATCGTCATAGTGTTTATTGAACTTAACATGGCTTTATGTACTTTGGTAAGAGAATTGCAAATTTAGAATGCTGGGCTCATTCTCATTTCTTCTTAATCACCATGAGTCATTCCTTCACTAACATTGAAGGGCCTATCAGGTTAGGTATCTATATACACACAGAGCGTGATTGTCAGAGAAATACTTGCATTGCATTTCCAGGCCACATAATCTTTAGCCTAACATTTGCATATTAATGGATAATTGTAAAACATTATGTAAATTATACATGGCGGTGAATATATTATCAAATCAAATGGCCGTTAGGGGTAATTACAGGATGCTGCTCTGTCAACTAGGATGCTGCAGGTTGAATGCTGAACACTTCTCATAGAATGAAATATAACCCGGCCAGGGTTTATTTCTGTCCAAAGTCACAAGTTGCCTTTCAGTGTGACCTTCCATTTTTGTTAGATGAAGCACATTTGGGGCCACAGAATATTAGGAATGAAAAGGATAAAATCCTGAATGAAAAATATTAAAATGTGGAAACCTTTTAGGTTGGCGATTAATCTAAATGTCTGAGTCATAGAGAAAACCCCATGAGTACTGATGCTATTCAGTGTATTTAATATAATTTGCTTATCGTTCTTTTTTTGTTTTTAAATAATCCATGCTCATTATAAAAGGCAGCAGACAGCACAGTCTCCTTAAGGTACCCCATTGCTAAATGACTTGATTCTTTTAACGGCTGCTTACGTGTCCCCTTCTTGAAGACCACTGGCTGATTTATCACTGTTCTCCGCTAGTCCATCTCAATGTCTGGTTTGTATATGGTGGCCACAAAAGCACTGTGGAAGGAAAAAAGGACAGGTGGGAGTGAGGGAGGAAAGAGGTTGGGTCAATAAGTGCTACCACCATGAGACTGAATTCTGGGCAACCCCAGTCACTTTGTTCCGCTATTCGTTAGGCCTGCTGTATTCTTTGTTTCAATAAAGCTTCTCTCTAGAACATGTCTTTTTGCATTAAGGAGATCTCTACTTTGTGGCTGTATTCAGTGCTTTGAAGGAAGGCTACCTCTGTGTAGAAACCTTTGGTTTTATACAGTAGGTCTGTGCCTTTCAAATCCCTTGTATCTTCAAAATGAAAGAAAACTACCTATTCTATTTGGCTATAATTCCGTGTAAAATGACCCCCCCACCAATCCCCATTAATCTGTTTCTGGTTCTCTGAGCACTCTGTTCTGTCAGTGACAAATGAAGGTAAAACAGTTTATGCCAAAGCAAACCTAAGGTTGTGACAGGTATCATCTTTGCAAAAGCAAAATATAAATGATAACCAAATTTGGCAAATTGAGAGTAGTCATTGACAGACATAGTTATTCAGATGTGTACTTGGAAATCGGAATCTTAGTCTGGGAGCCTCTGTGGACAGAAACCTTCTGTGTCTCTGTCCTCCTCTCTTCCCTCTGTGCCTCCCTCCTCTCTAGCCCATTACCAAATTGGGCCAGAATCAGGGGTCTTGGGACATTACCCCCAATTTTTGACATATTAATTAATTTACTTAGTTTATAGTGTAAATCAAACTTTTAAAAAGCCAAAGATCTAATATTTCATGGGCAGTAAAACTCCAAGGAATTATTGACTAAAATTTTTATGTTTTCGTCACTTGGGTTTTTTCTTGTTTTTTATTTTATTTATTTTTTGACTTTTAGGTTCAGAGGGTATATGTGCAGATTTGTTACATGGGTAAATAGCATTTCACTGGGACTTGGTGTACCATTGTCACCCAGGTAGTGGGCATAGTACCTGACAGTTAGATTTCAACCCTTGCCACCCTCTCTTCCCTCCTAGTAGTTCTCAGTGTCTGTTATTCTCCTCTTTGTGTCCTTGTGTATCCAGTGTTTAGCTCCCACTTATAAGTGAGAACATGCAGTATTTAGTTTTCTGTTGCTGGGTTAATTCACTGAGAATACTGGCCTCTAGCTGCATCCATGTTGCTGCAAAGGACATGATTTCATTCTTTTATATGACTGTGTAGTATTCCATGGGTGTATATGTTCGGCCCATTGTTTAAAATTCCGTACACCCATTTCCAACCAAAAAGAACTATGCCTCATTAAAAGACAATTTTTCACTTTCTCAGTGCCAACGCTGGAATTACATGATTAAACTTTCACTTTACCTCTTGCTGGTTCTGCGACACCTGACAAGTTACTTAAGTTCTCTTTATGAAAGCATGGGTAATAATTCTTACCTCATGGGACTGTTATGAAGGTCAGTGTGATCACAGATATGAAAGTCCCTAACAAAGGGCCTAATCCATAGTAGGTGCTCAATCCATGTATTTCCTTGCCAGGTATCTTGTTTCCATCCTCTTCCTGTGGTGCTATCACAGAAACCTCTAAAAGTGATATTGTCAGAACTAAATGCCAACAGGTGGCCCATGTGTAGTTCTGCGCCTGCCCTTGGGCAAGTCATTTATTTATCATTCCTTTCCCTTTTCGCATTTCCAGCTCTGAGTGGTAATTTGGAGCCATTGGGATCTAATGAGAAAATGAAAGGCATTGTTACCGTTATTGTTCTGGTGCCATGAGGTCTCTGGTGGGAACATTTGAGAGAGGAAGACAATAATAAAGAAAAAAGAAACCTCCCTAGAATTCAGCTGTGCTGTCTGGGGCCTCCTGCACATGACTTCAAAGCCACGTTTCCTTAAGTGGCCATTAAAGTCTGAATCTCCTTCCCAGCTAAAAATAATTTCAAATGATTAACATAATAGTGAATCATTTTTGGCTCTGTGAGATATTATTGATGGCAGTTCATACTGAAAAGCAGTGAAACACAGAAATGGCTTCTGTCACACAATGAAAGAGGAAAAATATAACAATAGTCCATAAAATAGTTTCTACTACACTATACTAGAAGATTGACGCACATAATATTAGTTTTCAGCAAGGATAAGTTATCTGATTTTTATGATATTCCCATAAAAAGCTGATACATTGGCCCTAAACTTGCATTCCTGCCTTGAAATAATTTTAATCTTCCATTTTTGACAAGCACTGCAAAGGGTTGTGACTTGCTGGAACCCTGTTCCACAGAGCATCTGTCTGTAAAAGCCCCCGCTGGAGTGATATTTTCCCTGGTGGATCAGAATTGGCTCCCCTGGGTTTATTTAAAATATTCACCAATATGGGGAATATATCAGAGTGAATATAAAAGAACCATCTCAGGGTAGTTCACTGAGCACTGGAAAATATTCCAGCATGAAACTCTCATCTGAGACTCTAACCACAGGGAGATCTTTCCTTGCCTCAGGTGGCCCGAGTGGGACATCGTGAGCCAATGGGATGCCTCATGTATGGCGATATTGTGCCTAATGGGTATGCACCCTTCCCCAACATCCCCCTTGATCATTTCTTGGGTGTCCCTATGAAAGGAAGAAGCCCATGATGGGTTCCAGAAATCTCTGAGAAATCCTGTTTGGGGTATGGATGAAATCAGACTGCTAACTGTAGATTTTTGAAACATTTCACAATCTTTGAGGAATCCTTTAACCAAGTACTCTCAGATGAGGATATGGCCCATGTAGAATCAGGGACAGTTGGTTTCCTAGAAGTGTCTTCTAGGCTTCCCTGGTCCTGGGGTATCCCCAGGGCTTCCTGCATTGAGATTCTCTGGAGGAAAGGTCACATCCCACTCTCACAGAAGGAATGGAGCCCTGATGGAACCTTCAGAAGGTATGCATTTACTCTCATGCAGACACAAAATCATTTTGCACCAGTACCTCCAGTCAGTCTGATGAAAGCCTGGACAGATTCCCTTCTTTTCCTCACTCTCTTCTCTGCCCACTTCTGGTTAGCGTGTCCCCCACCCCAGTGCAGCAGGAAGTGAAGGGACAGCGTAGGTGTGCCCTTGAGAGCAGGAGAGAGGTTGGTGCATGACCCCTTGCCTTTTAGGTTTTTTAAGTGAATTTTAAAATTTACAATGAAAATATAAGCTAGCTAAAAAACCTCTCCTATGAGAGTGGGATTTTTTAAATTGTGCACCTCTGTTGCTGTGACCTGAGTGAAACATCCTAGAGAAGATGACTTAACATTTGTATGAAACCAGCCCACAGAATCAAAAACAGTGAGAAGGAGAAGGGACCTTAGCATTGATAGAGTCCAAGGAGCTCTCGACTGAAGACCTTGCTAGCCTGGAGTGGAGTTTTCACTGTTCAGTAGCCAGTCATATAATGTACACTGTGTGTGAGTGTACATGCATGCACTTACCTCTGTGAACACACGTGTGTGCCTGTGTAGAGTTGCCCTTTGTCTTTTCTTTGTGCCACTGAAGAAATAACCTTTTTCTGTAACCAGTTCCTGCCATCTTCTTTAGGGTTGATAACCCCTTGCTCTTTATTAAATGGTAGTAATGGTATAAGAATTTTCAAATGGTGTTAGTTGACACAATAGGAAGTTGGTAATATTATGGCAATGCACAAATATAACAGAAAATGTTTTCTGGTCTGAAAGTAGAGATCATTAACTAACTGAACTGCCAGTACTCACTCCCCTCTAAACTCAATTTTTAGAAGAAGCTTGGAAATGTGAAGAGAAGTGTTCTCACTAATCAACCCAAAGGTCAATTCATGGTGGGCATGTGCTTGTGTGTGTATGCACACATCTGCGTTGAAAAGGACAGACTAGTTTCTTCTCTACCAATGATGCTCTGAATTTGTTGCGCTAAGGTGGTGTTCCTGAGTTGGATAAAGCTTCTGTATCTTGGGGACATCTGAATGAAGGAGTAATGAAGGCCTTGTAAAGAACAAAGCTCATGAAAGAAGCTATTGTGTAGATTATTTCATGAGAACCTGATAGCTTAAGGAAAACTTGATGTCACTTCGAAATCATTTTCCCATTTTCTACCTAGAGCAACAGGTGGCAGGACACATGTACCCCACAAAGGGCAGGCTGTGACTTCTGGAGATCACTAAGGGAGTCAGCCTTCTAATACTTGATTCTCCTTAATCCTATAAAGTTAGACATACTCCTAAATGGTTCTTAATTATTTTCTCAAAACACATGACAACTGTGTACCACGATATCATTGATTTTAGCATGTTATATCAGAGTCAGGGTGTAAAGTCCAGCCCAAATGTATTAAGGGAAAAAATAAGGTAAAACCTGCCATTGGTAATATAATTTCCCACAAAATGATTAGAATTTACATCTGTCTGGTTATATGTTTGTTTTCATTTATTTAACAATGCGTTAAGCACCCTTTTCTTCATCTTTTCTATATTATACCTAACCTAATAAAAATATAATACATATATTTTTGAGTACTTATGTGTAGGACATTTCTTATAAGACTTTTTACAGTAATTATTTAATACTGAAGCCATCCTATGAAAAAGATACTGTCTTCATTTCCATTTGACAGATGAGAGAACATATTCAGAGGTGCAGTAACTGGCACCAGATGCCCCAGCTAAAAGGGGACCAAATAAGAGCCAGAACTCAGGACTCTGACTCCCAAGTCCCCCACTGGACTCCACTGTTCTTGCCCTGAGTATATCATTGTATTTCTCCTCCTGCCCTCTCCACCATCACATGCACACTCACACAAGGATGAAATAGGCTATTTGGATGATAGACGTTGCCATCTGTTGGTGCCAGGGCACCTTTCCTCTTGGTGTTCAAAGGGACCTTGCCCTTGGTGCCTTTCAACCTGCTTTTCAAGTCAAATCTGTTTGCTTGGAAAGAACCAGAGAAGAGTATGCTTCTTTAATTTTCCATGTCATCCTTTTCCTCTTCAAAAATTGATGGACGAAATAAACTCAGTTTGTGGTAGGGATATCCTGTCCAGTTTTCTGACAGTCACTGACACTGCATTCTAATGGAGCATGATCTGGTTTAAGCTTGTTCCTAGGAGCTCTGCTTGGTCTGAGCCAGGAGGTTGCAGTAGGAATTCTAAAGGACGGTGCTCCAAGAATTATCTATCTCATTGTGAACTGACATGTGAAAAGCTGACCCTGCCTGGTGCCCCTGTCAAGAAAGTCACTTAAAAGAAACTGCAACTGTTGTTGCTTTTTAATCACTGCATTTCTTCGCTTTTGGGTACACGACCTTGTAAAGAACTGGCTAGGGATCTATAGTCAATAAAATAGCTTGTGTTTATAAATCGCCTTTCCCCCAAAGTGTGAGAACGACTCAACAAATTTTACTAGAACTGAAATCTTCCTGAAATATTATTGAGGAAAGCCAGACCATTGTAAATTGTAAATTCTTTCTGGGTAGGATTCTGCCTTTACATTTCTTTTGTTCTTCCTAAAGCATCAAATGTTTCTGAATGTTTTGTGATTAATTGGTTCCTAATTAAGGTTAAGTTGAATGCTAAATCTTAATGAATTATATGGAGTAAAACATGAAAATTTAGGGCTGTCCTTTCAGCCGAGACTACAGGTAGGACATCTCCCTTAGAAAGATTGTGACTGCCCACTGTACCTGGATGGCACAACTGCAGGGTGCATGGCTGACATGGACAGTGAGGATGATGGTGCCCCCTAGAATTGGTACCACTCAACTGGATGCAATGGTCCAGTTGTGGGTACTGCAGGACCCAAGACTTAACACAGATGTGGTGAGCACGTGTTGCCTAGAAGGTCTTTACCCTCAGAATTCAGGGAGGCAAAACCAATGAGAAATTTCCGCCCACAGGAGGCTAGAGCTAACATCCTCTTGAACATTGACTCACAAGCTGATTGGGGCAGGTCCTGCAAAAAGTGACCACATTTCGTTGGTTCTTGGGAGGATATTTGGAGTGTGGAAGGGGTTAGGTATCTTGACTACTACAACTTTGATTCTAGATTTACACACATACTTGAAAGTCTGAAGTTTGCATAATTATGGACCCAGGAGTCTTTGTTTGTCTCCTGCTATAGTCTCATTTGCCAAAAGATTAAGAAATTGAGGTTCACAAAGGGAAATCAGCCTGCCCAAATACACAGGACTTCTAAGTTGTAGAGATAGCATTCACCCAAATCTTTAAAGCCTATGTTCTTCACAGTATATTCTGCTGCTTCTAGTTTGGGCAGTATCTTTACTATAAATGTCTCAGCTCTTTGTTTCTTGTTATTTCTGTATCTGCATCCACTGGTCACAGAAGCCATGTGCACACATTCATTTTAATGTCCAGTGTTTATGTTGCAGGACGAGTCACAACTGCTTTTTGACATGGCTGACAGGGAAATGTGGATGTAGTGGCAAAGCTAAATGATAAGCTTCTTAGAAATCTGTTCCCTGGGTGATGGAATATGCTCAGTGCTGTTGTTTTTGAGCAGTAGCATTCCTGCTAGGACAAGAAATGCAATACATATGCTAATATGTGCATGAATGGTTGGAAAGATGTTTGAATCAAAGAAGCTTGTCTGTTTCACATTTACAGCCAATGGAAAATGAAATTTTTGTAGCAGGTTTTCAATGAAGTTGGGAGAGGTGCCAGAAACTGGAGATTGCTACATAGTAGTGCCATCCTCTGAATTACTGTAGGCATGCATGCTATCTACAAGGGGTTGGATAAAATGTCTGCCAACTTTGAAACCCAAAGATTCTCTAAAATACTACATGAATTAGATCTCTCATATACATTGAGTGTAGTATGAATAAACACAAGTTCTTAAATTTACCTTGCATTGTGATTATACAAAATGCTGAAAAACTTCACATTTTTCTCAAGACTTCCTTAAAATATTTAATAAAACATTAGTACATTTCACCTGTTATTACTAACCCCAAAGCAAAATGGCCCCTTGAAACTTTGTGTACTTCTTTATGATAGCATATATCACCTTCTTCTTGCAGTGCCATTTTTATGCTCATAACCAATTTCCCATTCTTCCAAGATCTTTGAAAATACAGGCCATGTCTTACGCATCTTCTCATCTTCCTGGTAGGCCACTGGGGCTGAGAGTGAATCTCATCATCACAGTCTTTAAAAGTAGATTCTGAAACTATTGCCACTGACATTTTTTAATGGATTTTGGAAAAGACTAGGTTTTGATGATTAAAAGAGAAAGTAACAAATACTTGGAGCCATTTTAGGTTTACTAAATTTAATTTCTACCAGAAATAACCTTTTATGTTATAAATATTAAATTACACAGGTATCCTAAATATAGTATCTAGGTTTTAGCTTAAGGACATGTTTATAGGTATCTGAGAATCATTTCCGTGGAGGGAGCATGAGTCTATCCTTAGCTGTGTATTTTTTGAAGATTTGAATCCATAATCTGAATAAAGGAATGCAAATTATACTATCAGACTTTTCAGGATACCCCAAGCCAAGAGGAGTACTTATTTCATAATTAAAGATTTTTTAATGTTCTAGTAGACTGAAACCATGGGACAAATATCAAGATTTGTTTAACTTGATATAATTCTATACTTAAAGAATCAGTTGCACATTGCATACATGTAGAACTGAAGAGACTTTGATCAATAACCCAAGGTGAAAGGACTTGAGCATTTTTGTTGACAACCCTGTCAATCTAAGCTATTAAATGACTGCTAAGTAAAACCAGTGCAGTATCCAGCTATACTCACAAGAATATAGTTTCCAGATCCAAGGGGGGAGTTAATAGTCCTGTGATAAATATGCTTGCCTCAGATCATACCGGGAATATTAGGAATCATTCTGTGGCACAAGAGCACATCCAGAAGAAGGTAATGATGTCTGGAAGCAACAGTCGATGAAATGGGGTATGATTAGCCTTGAGTAGGGAAGTTTAAGAGGAAACACGTGAACTCTCTTCAAGTATTTCAATAATCATCGAGTGAAAAGATATTTGACTTACTGCATATAACTCTAGAAGATAAATCAGGAGCAATGTTTGGAACTGTTAGGAAACCAGACAGTAGTCTTTTGTTGTTGTTGTTGTTGGTGGTGGTGGTGGTGGTGGTGTGTGTGTGTGTGTGTGTGTGTGCTTGTGTTTTAACAAAATGAAAATGTTCTGCAAAGTTGTGGGGCACTTCTCTTGGTGTAACCAAAATTACATGGCAATCTTTCATGGGCGTTGCTATGATTGAAGTTAGAGTTTCCTTTTTGTCTTTTGATTTTTTGGCCATGTGCATATGTACTAACTTCTCACAAAATAAATAACCTAAAGAAAGACTTTTTTTAATGTGTTTTGTCCATGTCTGGAAATGAATGCAGATTCTTAGAGGAATATTCTGACAAAAGTACTTTCAAGGATATAAAATCAGAGAACTAGATTCTTTCTGCCTGACACCCACCCAACCCCAGGACATCTGCTCAACATTCTGTAAATCACAGACGCTGCTATCAGGCTTTCTTTATGGAAGAGACAGATTGCATCATTAGGGAGCCTCAGACAAACAGGACCTGGGGGTTTGGTGCTCTCCTTGGTGCTGAACTGAGGCTGGGCCTTCAGGCTTCCTCCCAGGCTAAGGTTGTCCCTAACCTTATCCCTACCCTGCAGCAATTCAGGTTGCACCTCTTGCCTGTTGATCTGATAATTCTGCTGCCTTTGCTAAATCCAACTGGTACTGTGACTACTTTGATTCCTCATTCACCGACCTCTCTCTCAAGAAAGATGAGTTATGCAAGAGGTTTGAGATTTGGATAAGGAACAGTGTAGCAGGTGAAACATCACATTCATAGATCTATATAGACTTATTAAACAATTGCATCTTCTGTAACTTCCAGAGTCATCCCATGGTATAGATTCATTGAATCTTAGTAGACTTAGATATGAAGGCAAATATTGGATATGGTAGGTTGCAGCCTGAAAAACAGGGCCTTAAGGGTTCAATGAGAGCTCTCATAGAATAGATATAAAAGTTGGAATTTTTTATGTTTTTTATTTCTCTCATACATACAAAGCACTGTTCTTGATGACTGGAGATAGCAGTTCTTTAAACTAACATGACTTTGCATGAAATGAAATAGCTTTGAGTAAATGTTACCAAATGACAACAGGAAGAACTACTTTGATGGAATAACTTGACAACAAAAGCAGAGATTGGATGAACTTGGCCTGTCTAGAGTAGGCAGTCATATTCTCCTGATGAGAGGAGAACACTGCTGGGCTAGCAGGGAAAGGTGCTTCTGCTCTTCTGTGGGGTCTCAACAGACAGAAATTCACTGGTGTGAGCCTTGCTCCCCAAGAACCCAGGCAACTGGGATTGAGCGAAGTGAAAGGATCTTGGAGATCTCAGAATTAAAAGGAAGAAAAAGAGATGCTAAAGGAAAAGAAAAACATGGATCGTAAGGGAATGAAAGGTCTGAGAACCTCTGCTGTTTAATGACAGTTAGTTTTTATAAAAACTTGCACAGAAGACAAACCATTTAAGGTTCATAAATTATATAGCCAGATTTTAATGACAAAATTCCTTGAAGAAAGGATTCATTTAAAGTAGCTCACTAGTTGTAATTTATAGAACAATGTTACACCCATTTATGTAGTTAGTAAATGCGTTCCAAGGTTCATGTGAATTTTGCAGAATGAGAAAAAAAAAAACAAAACTTTAAGTATAAGGGTAAATAAAAACAAGGTTTCAGGAAATATAGCAAGTGAAACATTTAATCCTCAGAATTCAGCAAGTGAGATTCTGTGATTAATATTTCATAGAAAGAACTTGGAAAGTGAAATAATTCATACTGTCTCATAATTTAAGCCAGTCTTTTAACATCTGGTCAAACTCAAGTTCAGATTTATTAGTCTTCCAAAAATTATCCAAATTAGAAAGAGTCACTAAAGAAGCAGCCCATTTATTGAATAGTTTAAAACCTTTATTTCCTGAGTAAAATATTCTTCAGAGCTAAAGTGACCCAGTGTACATTTGCACAGCTCTTATTATCATATCTCACTCAGCATGCATAAGAGGCCAAGTAGACACAGTTCAGTTTTTATCACTTCTCATTTCTTTTAGCACTGCAGTTCTTTCCAAAGTTTTGATGCTACTTATATCGATTCTGAAAGAAAACAATATCCAGTCATTTGTTTCACAGAATGGCTCAGAACAATTACTATGCATTTACCCAAAGAAGAAGGAAGCTGAACATGTCAAAGAAAGAATTTTTATGGGAAATACCACCATTTATGGCAGGGCATCCTACCTGAAACCCTTAGAGTAAACCATGATGCCTTCCATATGTATTACCTTCTGTGGTTAAATTGTCTCCTTGGATGATCATTAACCTTGGTTGGAGCAGACTAAATATTAGCAACAAATGTTTGACATGTCTTTCACTGAAGTGCAGATAAGGTTGTGATTTAAAAAAAAAAAAAAAAAAAAAAAAAAAAAACCTTTGAACTTGGCTTCTACATCTATCAAATAGGGTTTTTTTGTTTGTTTGTTAGGTGCACCACATGATGGTTTGAAATACATATACATAGGGAAATGATTTCTACAGTCAAGCCAGTTTGGCTTATTTCACATAGTTGCCGTGTGTGTGTGTGTGTGTGTGTGTGTGTGTGTGTGTGTGTGTGTGTGTGTGTTTTAAGAGCACCTAAAATCTACCCTCTTAGCAAATTTCCAGCATACAGTACAATATTATTGACAATAGTCCCCATGCTGTTTTTTAGGTCCCCAGACTTGCGTGCACTGCCTTGCAGAGTTGTTGTAAGGCTTGTGCACCATAGCAGAGGAACAGTTAATTCTTGGTTTTCTTTCAAGGCTATGATTTGCACTATTAAGAAATAGAACTGGGGGCCAGGCATGGTGGCCCACGCCTGTAATCCCAGCACTTTGGGAGGCCAAGGAATCCCAACACTTTGGGAGGCCAGGGTGGGCAGATTACCTGAGCTCAGGAGTTCAAGGGCAGCCTGGAAAACATGGCAAAACCCCATCTCTACTAGAAATACAAAAAATTAGCTGGGTGTGGTGACGTGTTGTCTCAGCTACTTGGGAGGCTGGGGCACCAGAATTGCTTGAGCCTGGGAGGCAGAGTTTGCAGTGAGCCAAGATTGCACCACTGCACTCTAACCTGGGTAACAGGGCAAGACTCTGTCTCAAAAAACAAAAAAATAGGCTGGGTGCGGTGGCTCACACCTATAATCCAAGCACTTTCCGAGGCTGAGGCAGGCAGATCTCCTGAGGTCGGGAGTTCGAGACCAGCCTGACCAACAAGGAGAAACCCTGTCTCTACTAAAAATAAAAAAAAAAAAAAAAAAAAATTAGCCAGGCATGATAGCACATGCCTGTAATCCCAGCTACTCGGAAGGTTGAGGCAGAATAATTGCTTGAACCTGGGAGTCGGAGGTTGTGGTGAGCTGAGATCGTGCCATTGCGCTCCAGCCTGGGCAACAAGAGCAATGAGTTTTACAGCTCTCAAACACTTGGATATCATTTGCCTGTGGAAGTCTTCCACCTTCATAGGAAATCTGTGACGGACTCCTCTCCTCCTGAAGAAAGCCTGCAGAGAGCAGCTTTCTTTGAATCCCATGAACGAATATGACACAAAAATGGCTTCTGACCTGAGCCTCTGGTTTATCTAGTTGTCCTAGAGAGACGGATACAGCAGGCTCCCAAGAAGAAGCCACATTTGGGACAGAGCAGCTCTGCACCTTTCACGTTTTTGCCCATGGTTTCCTTTGGAAGGGAAAAGCTGAAATACGAAAGGAGAAGAGAGCTGGGCGCATCACATAGTTTTAATTGGTTTCAAAGGGTCGCCAAGCAGAATCCTTTCTGCAGCAGAATAGCCTTTCCTTGGGAGCTGATGTGATCAGAGAAGAATCCCGGCCCAAGAGCTGAACCAGGGGCCCTTTGGGGGAAAGGGCCTGGGGAGACCCAAAGCGGCACTGTCCCTGCTTAGGCTGCAGGCAGTGACCCTCTCCCCACACCCGACTCAGAGCCAGCTGTGTCCTGAGTCCAAGGTGGTACATTAGGCACTTAATGTTTATCCGTTAACAAGACAAACATAACAGGGTGGTCTCTCTTAAAACACGGTCTTCCCATTCCAGTGGGAAGACAGAAAAAACAACTTAAAAAGAAATTAAATAATTACAAATTCTACCAAATTATGAATCGAAAAGAAAGCAAGGGCTTGCTTTCCCAGTGGGTCTCCCTCACCACGTCACTTCCTCTAAACTCATTGGGAATAGCCATTTCCATTCCGTTTTCATGTCTGTGAAAGAGATAAAAAGCTGCCCATATCAAGAAATGTAATTCAAGCCCTTTCAGCAAATACAGGATATTCTGAGTCAACTGAACTTTAACTATCCAAACAGGTTACTGCAGGTACCTAGGCCCTGTTTTTAAGTCTTTCAAAGGACATTGGCTATGTGATTTTGAGCTGAGGTAATACATAGGAAAACATCTTGAAAATGTTAAAGGAATCACTCTGACGATTGTCTCATGAAACGTGTTTAAATAAGTGTTCAGGCTAAGTCTTTCCATGAGAACGCTCAAATATACATTGTTTACTTATTTGGTTTATTTGCCATGAATAAAATAAACAATGAATTTCTCATCCATGTTTTCGCTTTAGAGTTGCCTGTGGGCTGGATGGGGAACAGATCTCAAAACAGAGGCTTCCATTCTCTAGTACCAAGGAGTCAGAGTCTTGTTCAGCATTTCAAGTCACAGAATAGTCATAATGATTATGCAAATGCACAGGAATCTTCTTTCATTTGCTGTCTTATGAAAGAATTGGAATCAGTTCTATAATGCAACTGGTTGCTTTTTTTTTTATAATTTAAGGAAATTTATTTTATAAGTATGTAATTGATAAAATAGATTTTTATGCTAGATTTTAGTGTGTAAATTAGTGACTCTCAGTGAGTGTTGGTTTTGTGCCCCAGGGCACATTTGGCAGTGTCTGGAAACATTTTTGGTTGTCACAACTTTGGGGGTGCTACTGGCATTCAGTGGGGAGAGGCCAGGGATGCTGCTAAATACCCTTCAATGAACAGGACAGCCTCCCTCTCAACAAAGAATTAACCAGCCCCAGACACTAATAGTACTGATGTTGAGAAACCCTAGCTTAAATCAATACTGTTTTGTTATAAATTTCAAGATGTGAAGATTTAGTTCTACAAGGCAAACCAATGATTTATGATAAGAGTGGAATGATTTTTCAGATAAACCATGATTGTAAATATTTAAGGTACTGACATATTCTAATCAAAGAAAGCAGGGTTTTTTTAATTTTAAAATACCTTTTTTCAAAAATAACTATCACAATTTTTTTTACTAGGAAGATTGGGAAAGAGAAAACTAGTCTGTACTGTATGAATTCTTTCCTGGAGATACTTATCTGATAGGCCCAACTGAATGCACAAATATCTCTTGCTGACAAAAAGATAACTTCATTTATGTACTAAAAATTATATACTTTATTTAGAGAAAAGCCTTTCCAATACATATACAGCCTGTTTAGCCACAATTCAGACACATTTGTAGTGACAAGCCATGGTTACGCTTTATGATATTTAACTAGAATAAGCCCAACAATCCAGTCAGGAAAAGAGGTGGTAACTGTGTTGCAGCCAGAATTTCCTGATTCAGAAAGATCTGGAATGTTAATGTATTGATTCTATGGGGAGCAGGTGACACCGGAGTAGCGTCATTAGTCCACCCTTACATATCTCATGTGCTTGTAAGATCCCAGCCTTAACTGGGGCCAGGGTGTCATGTCTGTCCAGTTTTGAACCTGAACCCACTTTTGTGGTCAGCCCAACTGTCTTGCTTAGGTGTTTTAAAGCAAACACCAGCTATAGAGAGAGAAGGAAAGGCTGAGACAGGAAGGAACACCGATTAATGAACTATTTCTGATTTAACAAGCTATTCGTTAAATTGGCCTATAAAATGAAATGCCAGGTCATTTGTATTCAACAAACATGTATTACGGACAAAGCGCTATAGGGTGGGGACAGAAAGGTAAACCAGCCATAGATAGCTCTGTGCCTCTACACATTCATTTTGGTTCAGCTCTTTCTCTTTCTCCTTTGTAAGTTAAATAAGCAACAACAGTGACTACCTAAGACCAACTATGACATCTTTCTAAAAAGTATAATATTTGGAAAATTATGATCCTAAATCATAAGTTTCTTATTGGTGAATCTGGCTTGTAAACATAGAAGGAAAATTTCTATTTCATTAGCAAGCACATAGTGAGTTGTTCCAGTGTCTTCCAGTGCCTTCCACAAGCTTGAAAAGGATTTGAAAACTCCTTTGTTCTTTGTACTGAAATCACTTAGCATTCCCAGGTTCCCTTAAAAAAAAATCAGAAGGTGAATTTGTGTTAGCTGTTATTTTGCTCCAGAAACTCCCTTGATCTTTCAAAGATGCCCCTTCTTGACCTAAGAAAATCTGATGCAAGATAGACATTGTGGCCTTCCCCTTGATCCCTCCATGAGTTTCAGAGAATTAAGGTTAACAGCAGACATTTGCTTCATTCTTTGATTTGTCTCATACTTTGATTTCTTTTTGTTTTGTTTTGTTTTCATCATTCTCATTCCCCTGTTTGATTCACTAATGATTGCAAAATATCAACATATAAAATGTAAGCCGCTGGTCTAAAGAAAGAAATCATACTAGGGTCCTTTCTTTGGCCAACTCAAAGCCTGAAAAGTAGCCCCACGTGGGTCAGTTCCACACTGTTCTTTTACACGAAGGCCACTGGGCAGAGGCCTGGGCTTTTTTTCTCATTACTGAGGACTAATATCTTGGGATTCCTTATGAGAAAAGTGATACTTGATGTTTCTGGCAGTGTCATCTGAGATGTTCTGACTTGCTTATACGTGTAGAAAAGCAGTTTCTCTCTTTCAGAGGCCAACCCTGAGTTAGTCTATTGAAATTGTATGTAATAATTACTGGATAGTTATACATATTCTATATAATTTTAAAAGGAGTCAAGAAAAATATTTGTTATAGGCAACAGTGAAAGATCAACTGACTCTTTCTTGGCTTATTTATATTCAGGAAGCAGGAAGATTGTGTGTACGTAAAGGTGGACATGGTGATTATAAACTTAGGATTGATTTAGATTTTGGCAAGTTGTTTCTGTGGGCTTAATCCATTCAAGCCTGCCTCCCATGAGACAGTGTGGGCTCCAGGACCAGCTGGGTAGAGGAGCGGTCACGGGATTTGCAGGAAGCAGACAGCTCTGCGTACCTAGGAAGTCTATCCTTCGCCTCTCAGAGCCTATGAGATAGGGTTGATTCTAAACCTCACAGTGGTTGTTATCTAGATATGTGTGGTAAGCTGTGGGGAAATGCTTTGTTAACGCTGAAGTATTGCATGAAAGATACTTTCCATCATAGAAATATAGACTGTTTCATAATCCTAGACTATTTTAGGGAATCTAGGAAAAGGAAGATGTATTTAACTATTTTCCTTTTCTCTTAATTCCTTTGTGGAATGTGGCACTGCATAAATACATATTTTTTTTAAAAAACCTCTTCTTCCTCCCAAGTTCAAATAAGTGGTATTTTTACTTCCTCTCTACTAAAATTTAGTAGAGAAAAGAGGAAAGAGAAGTTGCTGCTGAGTAAAAGAAGTGAGCAAAGGAAAAAAGGCATTTTTAGAAAGTTTTTGAACTATTGTGATTTGGGAGAAAAAGAGAAGTTTTTTAAAATGATAATAACGTGCCATATAAGTTCCAGGCAGCAAGCAGATAATGCAAGTCCTCAGATTCTTATACCACTAAAAGATTTTTAGTGAAAGTTTGTTTTTTAGTCCAGTTCAAGAAAAACACAAAGAGAGCACACTGAGTTCGTATGTCCCCTGCACCATTTCTCCTGTTATTAACATCTTACAGCGGTGTATCATATTTATTACCATTAGTAATAGTAATGGTCGCTAAAGTCCATACATTATTCAGATATTCTTAGTTTTTATCTAATGTCCTTTTCGTATTCCAGGATTCTACCCGCAATATCACCTTGCATTTAGTCATTGATTGCTACTCCAGGTGGTCTGGATTCAGAATTTACTGGTAGTGTGTATCTGTGTATAAAACTAGTTACTCTAACAGTCTCTATTGACCATGCTAGTAAAGCATTCATAGCTTCATACCAGCCTAGTAATATTACCTCCACCCCGGAGCTTAGCTGTATAGCCACTTTAAGCAAAACATGGGCAAAACCTAGCGTGGAAATTAAAAAAAAAAAAAATAGCCCACAACAGCCACAGCAAATGACAGCACATGGCTGCTAACATTACTTCTCTAATTCATACTTTATTAAAGAAGGGAAGACTAGGGAAGGGGAGGACTTGAGGATGGAAGCAAAACAAACACCCGGGCTTGGATGTTACATTTGAGATGTCTGTGAGACATGGGAATGCAGATAGTTGGAACCACGCATCTCGCTGCAGAAAGAGGGAGGAGCCAGGAGACTGGGTAAGAGTTCATCACCCAGAGAGTGAGAACAGGTGTTGGAGCAAAGACCAGCAGATTGAGCTCCAGGTTTGGACATTAAGAACAGGAGGGGGAAACAGTGAATCAGGCACCCATCATAGGGAGAGCTGAGAGAGAGTGCCGTCTACATGGGGAGGGGTGATCACCACCTCAGACACCATGATGGGTGAGTGAGATGGTGATTTACCAGGCACCCCGGATTTGGTGATGTGGAGATGGTGGGAAAGCCACAACTGCCTCATTTTTAACTGAAGGCAATAATAGTGCAGACCTAGAATGTTGTGAGGATTCGTATATAACACATGTGAAGTGCTTAGTGCAGGAAGTGTGCAGTCACACTATTTTAATGGGATACGGTTTACAGATGACTTTCATGTAGGTTGGCTGCTGTGAGTCTTCCAGGTGATCTGAAAGAAAGGAGTGGCCATTACAATCGTTGTGCCCGCTGACTAGTAAGGACCCTCTCACCCTCTGGTTGGGACAGAGTTGTCAATTCATGCCTCATTGAGCATTTTCACACCTGGCCTGAGCATAGCCTTTTTGCTCTATTTTGTTTTGTACAAAAATAACAACAAACCTGTTCGTTGTAATTGTTTTTTAAAATGAGTGGGATGTAGAGCTTTTCCCTTATAAATAAACATCTTCACCCTTCTCGTTGAGAGTGTCTGACGTGTATAAAAAAAGACTACTTCATTATTTCAAGTCTTGGGGAATGGAGATGGCATCGCCATTATAAAGAGAGAGGGGAACTCGGCTCATGAACCTGAGGACCCCAGAGTTCTTGATCTAAAGCAGGCAGCAAAGGATCCCTGAGTTCTTGATCTAAAGCAGGCAGCAAAGCCGGCCTTTGGCCCCAGTTCCTTGTGTGCTGGGCTCCCTGCTCTATGTGACTGTCCTGCTGCCACAAGGCCAAACTCTCGTTGGTCTCCATCCTGCCTGCACATTAGATTCACCAGGGACCTTTCAGATAATGTTCATGTTATGGCTCACACTCTGATTTTCTGATTTAATTCATCTGGGGTAGGCCTAGATATTAGTATATCATTGTAATGAAGTTTATTGAGATACAATTTACACATAGTAGAATTTCCCCTTTTGAGTACAGTTCTCTGTGTTTTGACATGAGCACAGGCATCCAGTCATATGGCCAACTCCACAGTCAAGATCTGAACATTTGCATCACTCCAAAACCTCCTGTGTGCCCGCTTTGTCATCCTTTCCCCCAACGCCTGGCCCTGGCAGCCACTCCTCTGCTTTCTGGGGCACCACTAATTCTTAAATGCAGGTGATTTTAATGTGCAACTGAGTACAGCTACCTGGCAGCCTTTAATAAGATGCTTGGGGCACAGGGATGAGAACTGCTGGGCTCAGTTAACACAGTACAGGATCATCCATCAGATGATCTTTGACTTAGGCTTTCTTACGGATTTTAGCTGAGAGAAGGCAGTTCTGTTGCCCACTCTTGCTGCTGTTGTTTCTTTGTTTAGTGGTAATTGGAAGGGAGAAGGGACTGGAGTGGGAGGAGGCTCCTGGCATTGTCTGGGGAGAGCAGGCCTCCTGAACCTGCCACAGTGAGCACTGTGAGGGCATCAGATATGTATGCAGCCATTTTTAGGTGACTGACACTGTTCCCAGCAATGCGGACACGATAATGAACTACATATACAGCTCAAATGGGGCTTGCTTCAAGTGCATGGAGATAGGCAAGGAACAAATACACCCATATGCAAAGAAGAAAATATGTATCAGAAAATGTGATGCACAGAACTGAATCCAAGTGATACTGTAGAGTGTGGGGGCTACTTTAGATTGAGTGGCCCAGGAGAGCTTCTCTGAAAAGGTTACATTTAAGCTGAGACTTGAATGTTATGAAGAAAGCAGCCATGAGGAGTTAATGAATATTCCAGGCCAAAGGAACAGCCAGTGCAAAGGCTTTACAGTTGGAAATAAGACTCATGGGCATTAGAACTTAAAGAAAGATGTTCTCAGGATGTTGAGGATGTCTCAGATTTTGGAAGTGAACGTCTGGTCACTAGTGACACATCTCTACTGTCTTCTGATACAGCCTGCATCTTTTGCATACATATATTCCCAGTCCCTACCTGGAATTCCAGTTGACCAGGCCCAAAGACATTCAGCTGTAACTGTGACATCACTCACAGGGCAGTTGAGCAGCTCTGCTTTGGGCTGATGGGCTCCTGCCGATTAGCACAGGGAAGGAAGAAATCAGAATTCAACTAAGAGAAATCAGTGCCTACCAGCAGCAATAGGGTTAGTATGGAAATATTTAATTCATTACTACATTGTGCCCCATATGAACTGGGTTTTTTTTTGTGTGTTTTTTTTTTTTGAGACGGAGTCTCACGCTGTTGCCCAGGCTGGAGTGCAGTGGCGTGATCTCGGCTCACTGCAAGCTCCGCCTCCCGGGTTCCCGCCATTCTCCTGCCTCAGCCTCCTGAGTAGCTGGGACTACAGGCGCCCGCCACCGCGCCCGGCTAATTTTTTGTATTTTTAGTAGAGACGGGGTTTCACCGTGGTCTCGATCTCCTGACCTTGTGATCCGCCCGCCTCGGCCTCCCAAAGTGCTGGGATTACAGGCTTGAGCCACTGCGCCCGGCCATGAACTGGGTTTTAAAGCATGGCTCTGAATATTCCTTTACAGCGAAATGTAAAAATATGAAGCTCAAATTCCCAGTGCATATGTAACACTCTTTCTCTCTCTCTATTTTTTTTTTTTTTTTTTTTAAAGACAGCATCTCACTCAAACAGCCAAGGCTGGATGGAGTGCAGTGGTGGGATGGTGTTTGTATTTTTTTATAGAAACGGGGTTTCTCCATGTGCCCAGGCTGGTCTCAAATTCTTGAGCTCAAGCGATTCACCTGTCTCAGCCTCCCAAAGTGCTAGGATTACAGGTGTGAGCCACCATGCCCGACCTTGTAACTCTCTTGAACAAAATAGGCCTGTCAAGAATACACTAAAACAATTACAGATATTGTGAAACGTAAGTGATGAATCTCTTTACTTTTGCAAATATAATTAGCGACAAGTGTTTCATCAACATAGAAAATAAAATAAAATAAAGAAAACCTGTGTCCGCTTTGGTGCAACTCAGTGAACGAGAAACGGTGCCATTGCAGGGCTCACAGCCGGTTTGGGGGGTTGCTTTTCTGCCACGTTAACTTATGTGTTCTTGTTGGCAAGGTCACCACTGAGCACAGCTTGATCCTCTTATCTTCATTCTCCTTTCTTCTGCCAGTATTTCAGGGGCTATGACTTCAATTTAAATTTATGCATTTATTTTACATGTATGTGATAAACTCATCCTTTTTGTCTCTGGTGATACTTTTCAAACAGTGTTTCCCCGCTTCCTTGCTCCCCACTTCCTCACTGTGGCTGAGAATTTCTGGGAGATGTTGGACTAGTGAAAAAAAATACAAAAACACTCACGCCTGATAAACGTGTATCTTTCCTTTGGCACATACAGACCACTGCTGCAATCCCAACTCAGGCCACAGTAGATCAGCGAGGTGGGCCAAGACCTTCCCGTTTGAAATAGACCTTGTATATTTCAGAGTCCTTTAGTCTGTCCATGATGAATAAGGCTTTATGTTGTTCAGGTTATGGCTATAAAATGACAAATGATCACATTAATCTTTGTGTTATTCCTTTCCCCTAAGGACATTGTAGGGACAGCCAAGGTCAGTGCAACAGTGTAAACTGAGAGTCGTTTTTCCCTCTTTCCTTTCCTGTACCAAGTGTTGACATTACCTATCACATATGCCCCTCTTTTTTCTGATCTCAACTTCCTACTCCCACATAGCTTTTACTTATTTTATTTTTTTATTATATATTTTTTGAGACGGAGTCTCTGTTTCCCAGGCTGGAGTGGAGCAGCATGATCTTGGCTCACCGCAACCTCTGCCTCCTGGGTTCAAGCGATCCTTCTGCCTCTGCCTCCTGAGTAACTGGAGTTACAGGAATGTGCCACCATGCCCAGCTAATTTTTTTTGTATTTTTAGTAGGGACGGGGTTTTGCCATGTTGGATAGCCTGGTCTAAACTCCTGACCTCAGGTGATCTGCCCACCTCGGCCTCCCAAAGTGCTGGGATTACAGGAGTGAGCCACCACGCCCAGCCCCATATAACTTTTAGAATGCTAGAACGCTAATGATACAAGAATAAGGCAGGCACATCTGCTGCTTATACCCACCAGGATATAGCTGATGAGGCAGCTACATAATGCCCTGTTACTCCTTCACCGATGGAGAAATACACTAACAGGCAGTAACATTGTGTGTGAAACATACATTACTTTAGGTTTGTGACTAGCTGTTTTTGTTCCACTATAAACAAAGCCGTATGCTGGGGAGGAATGGGGATTTGGCATCCACAGAGTTCTGCGTGTCACATCACGCACATGCTGATAGCAGCTGGGTGCTATTATGTTTATATTTTTGCTGTTCCTGTATCAGTTAATGTTTTTGTCATAATGATGCTAAGTCCTTTACATGGGAGTTCAATTCTGTTGGTCTTGCATTGGAAGACCTGTTTTGCAAGAACTGTTTGTACAGTATCACAGCTACTTTTGTCCTTAACAAAGTCACCATGTAACCATTACCCCTGGGGGTAATAAGGAAAATGATCCCAAACTATTCGTTTGGCTTTATTTAGTTTTGTGCTTTGGGGATGGTTTTTGTCTGGTGGTAGGTGTCTAAGTTGAACATCTGTCTCTCTAAAACTACTGTCCAGTATATTAGCCACTAGCCACAGGTAGCTATTTAAATTTGAATCAAGTAGAAATAAGTAAAATTTTAAAATTCAATTTAATTCCTTAGTCACACTAGCCCCATTTCAAGTGCTCAGTACACACACATGCACACACACACACATACACATACACAAACATAAACATTTACATTATCACAGGAAAGCCTACTGAACAACATTGTAATATACTGTAATATAATGTAATATTACATTACAATACTGTCCAGCAGAACTTTCTGTGATAACATTTTAAAAATCTGAGTAAAATATGAGAGTTTACGTCTTTTGCACTTTTTAATTATTCTGGATCAGCACCTGTAATTTATCTTCAATCAACATGATGTTGCTCATGTAGAGAGAGATTAATTCATGTCAACAAATAAATAAAACCAACAATTTTATTTATCTAAATAAACCGTGTGAATTGTAAGTATTGATTGTTGATAGAAAGAGGAATTAGACACAGGCTGAAATAGAGTCAACTAGCCTCAGACTAAAAAGGAAAATTTTCCCATAAGGACACGGTGCAGACTGCAACAGCTTCTGCTTCCCTGTTTCCATAAGGACAATGTTGATGGGTTTTTGTGCTCATACAGTGCTTCCTTCTGATGGTGTAACTGTGAAAAGTCCAAACTGCCCTCTCAGCATTTCAGTTCCCCTCATTGTTGAGTCAGTATTAAGACAAACTGGAATGATAGATCTGTTCTCCAGTTTTGTGGGGAAAGAAACAAAGACACAGTTTGCTATGTGCCCTGCCCACCAGCAGGAGCCTACTACAAAAGAACCTGCCCTTGTATCTCCCCCTCCCCATGGCCTACAGTCAGTGACCAGGAGGCTTCTAGGAGTCAAAGCAGCTCCTATTATTATGGAAGGAATGTCAGCATTTTGAAACAAACAAAACCAGTTGACCTCAAACCATGGCATGTCATAATCTGTACATTCTGCCCATTGATAAGTATGTAATATAAAGGGCCATTCATTTTGTGAGCCTGTTTGCACCCATGTGGTTGTCCTTGCAAACTAAATCATTTTTTTAAAAAAATGCAGCAGTGACTCATTTTCTAAACCTCATAAAACTTTTTCTAATTCTTTCAAGAAAAAGCCTCAATCTCAGAGTTCCCAAGTGCTACTAACTTAAGTGTGTCCTCCCTCCAAATGTATGTGTTGAAGGTCTAACTACCAATGTGAAGGTATTTGGAGATGGGGCCATTAGGAGGTAATTAGGTTTAGATGAGTTCACAAGGGTGAGACCCTCATAATGGGATTAGTGCCCTTATCAGAAAAGACACCAGGGAGCTTGCCATCTCTCTCTTTCTACCATGTGAGGAAATAGCAAGAACACTTTCATCTGCAAGCAAAAGGAAGATGAAAGATCAAAAGCTGGAGAATTTAATGCCAGCAAAGGATGGTTTGATAATTTTAGAAAGAAGTTTATCTTTAAAAGTGTCTAGCTGATAGAAGAAATAGCTTCTATCAACAAGAGGAAGCAGATGAGTTCCAAACTGCCATTAAGAAAATCATTAAGGGGAAAGGATATCTGCCTGAACAGATTTTTAGTGAAGATGAAAGTTCCCTATCTTGGAGAAATGGAAAATGCCACCAAGGACATTTATTGGTAAGGAAGAGAAGCAAGCACCAGGATTTAAGGCTGCAAGGACTAGGTTAACTCTACTGGTTCTGGACAAATGCAGTTGGGTTTATGATCAGGGCTGCCTTTATCTATAAAGCTGCTCACTTCCAACCCCTGAAGGAAGGAGATAAACACCAGCTTCCAGTCTTCTGGTTGTACAAGAAGGAGCTCTGGACAAAAAGAACCCTTTTTCTGGATTGGTTCCATGGATATTTGTTCCTGAAGTCAGAAAGTACCTTGCCAGTAAGGGACTGCTTTTTAAAGTGCTTTCCATATTGGACAATGCCCCTGTCACCCAGAACCCCATAAGTTCAAAATCAAAGAAACTGAAATGGTCTACTTGCCCCCAAACAACATCCCTAATTCAGCTTCTAGATCAGGGGGTCATAAGGACCAGTAAGGCTTTTATCTGATTGACTTTATTGTGAGAGTGCAATATATAATACATATAACATGTAAAATATGTATTAATCAACTGTTTTTGCTATCTGATAGGCATCTAGCCAACAGTGGGATATTAGTAAAGTTTTGGGGGAGTCAAAAGTTATACATAGATTTTTGACTGTACAAAGTGTTGATTCCCCTAACCTCCATGTTGTTCAAAGGTCAACTGTACCACAGACTGAGTGGTTTAAACAACATAATTTTTTTAAAAATCATGATTATGGAGGCCAGAAGTCTGAGATCAAGGTGTTGGTTTCTTCCTGGGGCCTGTTTCCTTGGCTTGTAGATGACCATATTATCGTGTGTCTTCAAATGGGCCTCCCTCTGTTCATGTCTGTATCCTAATATCCTTCTCTTATAAGGGCACCAGTCCTATTGGATTAGAGCCCACCCTGTTGTCATTTCAGCTTCACTCTTTAGAGACCGTTTCTCCAAATATAGTCGCATTCTTACTGGGGTTAGGACTTCAACATAGGAATTTGGGGGTGGGAGGGCACAATTTAACTCATGTTATATTACATGTTTTTTTCCCTCTGATCTCTCAACTGTGTGAGGTTGTGAGGAATTAGAAATAATTCACCTCCTAAACGTATATCTAATTTGTACATGGGAATACAATTTAAGTCCTCTAATGCTCTATTTTTTTTTTTTTTTTTTTTTTTGCACAGCACTGTCTCTCTTATCTTAAACCTAATGGAGTTACTAGCTAACTGTTCACGTCTTCCCTTTCTCTTCTGTTGTCTTTATTCCGCACCCCTGAAGATTCTGAACCACCCACTCCTTTCTGCCTTGGGCAATGAATAGTCTTTCTCTTAGTGTCCTCTACATGTCCTCTTCACAGTTCTTTAGGGATCAGTTCTGATGATCTTGGTCTGTAGTATTCATGTCCCTCATCTCACATCATGGGACAGATTTGCCTTGCAATTTCTTTTCCAAATTCTGTATTCTTATCAGAAACATCTGTCATCAAAATACTGCATTTGCTTCATTTCATCAGATATTCCGTGTACCGGGACCCTTGTAGCCCTACTCCCTGGGAAGGGACATTCAGGCCTTGACACTGGAATGCCAGCTTGCTAGAAAGTTATAATCTGGTGTCTGTTTGGTTTTTGTTCTGTTTTGTTTTTTGTTTTTTGTTTTTTTACACTAAACACATGGCCTAGACATTGGTTTTGCTTCATTTTCTCTCAACATTTATGATAATAAAGCTTTGTTTTCATAGAGCACTTATCTCCTGAAAAATTCACACTGCTGTGAACACGATCCAGCCTTGCAGTGTGCCTTGGAGGTAAGTAGGTGGCAAGTATTTTTATCCGCTTTTATTAAAGCAGAGGCAGAGCTCACTGCACAAGGATCCCCTGGAAGGGGGAGCAATTTGGACTTAGCCCATTTGCGCTGCTCCTGCTCCATTCATTTGGGCACCATAAACCCACCCCGACAGAACTGCACACAGAAGTGTCTCCTTTGCAGGCAGACGTACATGCATGCATTTCAATGGCTTCCAGGAGACAGCGATTATGGAATGTGGAGTCTGAATGTAAATGGAATTTGAAATGAGCCTGACTAGTAAATTATTCTGAAAGAAAAACACATTCAGAAATATGATTTTATCGCTTCTTGGCGTTTTGGCTAAGATGAAGTGTAGAAGTATGATTTAGATTCCACCCATCCTTAGGTGCAATTCAAATGCCAGTTTCTCTAAAAAATAAAGCCAACTCTTCCCCTGGACTCTGTAGACACTTGACCCGTCCTTATTTTGTGGTGTATAACTCACCACACTTTATCTTGTTGCTCTCCTGGTCAGAGTCTATGCCTGATCCATCTCTGTGGATAAGCACTCAGAAATGTTTTCTGAAGTAGAGTGAAAGGAACTAACCTCTGTTCTTTGTGACTGGCACAGAGCCCAACAGTTTCTTCCAGTGGGAGGTCATGAGCGTCTTGAGGCAACCAGAAGATTGTCATGGTTGGATTGTCCTCTCACTTTGCTTCATGCTCACTGCTTGACCACTGATTATTTTGGAGAATCTCTCTCTCCTTGGCCAAGGCTTTGGGTATTATAACCGAGACAGCATGATCTAACCAGCCATTTTATCAGCAGCGGCTCTGAGAGCCCAGTGTTGGGTGCCACCCCTGCAGAGGGACATTGTGAAGTATCTTCATGTCCTTCGAGCATCGCTCCTTCCCATCAACTGACACGGTGGAGCAATAGCATCCAGTTAGTGACCTTCCAGGAATAATGTGAGTGTTGGATGTATTAGGCCTCTGAAGTATATCTGTGCTGCTCTGATAAAAGGTGCTTTAAGTAGGGTTGCTTGTTAAAAATAAGTAATGCCAATACTCAGGCTGCCCCCTGTGTTTTCCTTTCCCTTGCTCCCTTAGATGTTTTTCAAAGGTGCCAATAAAGCCTGCAAAACATGGGTAATGAAAAGGAAGAGAGAGCAAGTTCTTTTTGTCATAAGCGTGAACTGTGAGTCATCTCTTCTGAGTCACCGTGAACATACAAAGGAAGCCAATCAGTAGGGGTGCACTCTAATAGGATGTTTCTCCAATGACTCACACAGGCCTGGAATGAGGAGCAGCCTGAATCAAGACAAACAAGTATATTTTTAAATCTGGAAGGGCGCGCTTCCTGGTGCAATATGATGATTAGTCCTACACACTTACATGCTTATTTTAGCCCAGGCACTGAAATGTGTGGGCATGGTCTCCACGGAGCCTTCTCCTGTGGTCATGTTTTGTTTTGCCAGTGGGGAAGGATGTTTAATGATTAACTGTCACTATCAAGAATATAATATTTCAGTGCAATATTTCAAATGTGAGGAGAAGAAGAGTTTTTGAGTGTTGTGACTTCAAGAACTTGGCTGCATTGGATAAGGCCTACTTCGCGTGTAAGCATGCATTCCACAAACATTTTTTGAGGCCCTTAGTACTGAATATATAAAGAGAGAGAAGGCATACTCCTAAGCCTCAAGGGTCTTCGAATTTCCACAGGGAGACATAAAAGCAAACGGAGCATTGGAAAATTGGCAGAGGGTGAGATGGAGACACTTAGAAGGTTTGACCTATAGAGAATGGGCGTAAAAGGATCCCTCGGAAGTGGGAACAACTGCTCTGGATTCTGAAAGACCTGCAGGAGTTACCACTGAGGAGTGGACTGAGATGAGGAAGGGTGATTAAGGCAGAGGGAAAAGCATGTATTAAATCTACAAGTCTTCCGAACAGTTTATTTTATGTTTTTGGTTATTCTCTTATTTTCTCAAAATTTTGCAGTTGTTTTCTTCTTTTCTCCTGGCAAATGCATTCTGGAAACCTTTTTTCAAGCTGTCCCAGAAACCATCTCATTCAGGGCGAGTCAGTTGTGAAGAGGCATTACTTTATCTGAAGGATTTTAAGCAGAGGCTATAAACGTGGCTGTAGTTAGGTTTTCACGAGCTCCTCATGGAAGACAGTGAGGGAAATGGTTCTGTCCCGAGGCTGGGAGACCATTGTAGCCTTTTGTCTTAATCCAGAAGAGCAGTGATGAGCACCTGAACCAAGGTCAGTGGCAATGGGAAAGGAAAGGAGTAAATGTAATATATTTGTGAGATGGTGATTGAGAGAGGAGTCAAGGCTACCCTGGCCAACTGAGTGGAAATAGCTGAGATGGAGAACCTAGTAAGTTTGGATAAGCCATAAAGATTAGGAGTTAACGTTTTGTTAATTTTGACTTTGAGGTGGCTAAGAGACGGCTAAGATGGGCGTATCCATTAAGGAGTTGTCTGGAGCTCGGGAAGCTATCTTGGTTCAAAGTAGAGATTTGGCATCTATGAACGTAGAAGCTTCAGGACCAGCTTAGTCCTCCTTCGGCAAGAGTGAAGAGTGAGAAGAAAAGAATGGTGAGAAAAGAACTTTGGGCGTAAGGAAAACAAACAAAAACAAAAAACAAATCTGTGAAGGAGACAAGAAAGAGCAATGAGATTGGGAAGAAGAACAATTATCTAAATATCTCTTCTCCAGTATTAGTGAGCTGATGCTTTTTTCCCCTGTGAGGTCCTAATGACTATCAAATAATTTTGAAGCCATTCATAAAGAACCTGCGTGAATATATACATATACTCGATAGATGTCTTTCTTACTAAGAACCATGTTGTCATATTGGGTATCTTATTGTACATTGTATTAACCATATAAGATGTCCTGGGTCACTTCTATGTGTTGGAGAATAGAATAGTAAAAATGCTCTCTGGTTTTAGAGAATTGGCAGGTGTTTATAAAATGTAAGTTTCAGAATGCATTTGTCAAGGGAGAGAAAAAACCAGTTTCAAATATTAGTAACAAAATTGAATGACTAAGAAATAAAATAAAATATCTGCAAGGAATGGGAACAAAAACGCCTGAGAGTATCAACTCTTATTTCACATAGGAGGAAGTTCTGAACAATTTCATCAGTATTTTTCTTCCTTTAAAAGCATCTTATGTTTAGTCTCATCCTTAGGTTTTCATTAAGTTGTGTTCTTATCTAAAATGGTCTCTACTTAGTGAAGATTTTTAAAAAGAAGAGAGAGAAAGATGGCGGCCAAGAAGTTGGAGAGGAAAGTAGCCCTCACTGAATTTGGTTTAGGGCAAATTCTCCTGGAGGCAATGTCTGTGATTGGATTACAGCCACCTGAAAAGACTTGCAGGGATCTTATAGAACCTTCAGGGATTGATTATCATTATAAGTTAGTAAGATTGAAGAAAAAAAGTAGCAGACATCCAGTATTACAAACAACTTAGGAGGAAACTAAGGTTTTAAAAAAGATCTTCTCCCATTAATTTAAGACTCTAATTCTTCACAAACACAGATTTCTAAGGCAGAATCTATACGTGCCTCCATCCCAGTGGCCCAGGAATAAAAAAATAATGTTTTATTCATAGGAATACCAATTAGCTTACAATGATGTGGAGAATGAAAAAGTAGACTCCTTATACCAATAACAAGAGTTTAAACCTAATTTTATTAGGGCGTTTTTATGGTGCAAATAATTTTTATTAACTGCAAAACCAGATTCCCTTCCAGGATGTCTGTACATTCAAGACAGTGCAATACATTCTGAGAGCACACCCTAGTGAGTATGCTGTGTTATACTCAAACTTATTTCCCAAAATACCACCAAAACACTAACATCTGTTGTGTTTGGTTGTTTTGGTTTGGTTTTGAGGCGCTTTCTGTGAAATAAAGAAATCCAGCTTATGTAATCTTTGTGGTTGTTTTCTTTTCTTTTCTTTTTTTTTTTTAAAGAAATCAGTGTGCATGGAATTGTTTGTAATGAATCAAACTGATATAATTTGGCTACTTACTGATGAGAGATTCTAAAATCTGAGACACCTGGGGTAATCTTTGATATGTATGTGATCAGTCAGGATCAAAGAGGCCTGTGGTCTTTTTATGTGAACTGTGGGCAAATTCACATCTCCTACTGCATAATGGCAGCAATTATGTATTTATTTAGCTTCTGGGCCAAGGAGACCTCTGAGTGCACTGGTTATACACAGATCTGGTTAAGATCACAACCTTTGAAAGCTGCTTGCCTCCTGCACGTACATCTGGCTCTGCCTCTGTCTGGCTGTGTGACTCGGGCAAGTCACTTAGCCTCTCTGTGCCTCATTTTTCTCACCTATGAAATGGAAATAAGACCCAAACCTGTCTTATAGGGGGTCATAGGAGAACTAAATAACTTGATAATTGTAAAATACTGAGAACAGTGGCTGTTATATATTAAGCACTATATAAATGCATGGCAAGAAATAAATTGGTCTGATTAGCTTGAATTTCTTAATCTTTCAGGATATTAGCCTTGTATTAAAGGAGATGCATTTGGTATCTTGTGTACTGAAATCAGAATTTACAGCCTGGGCAACACAGCAAGACTTTTTTCTCTACAAAAAATAAAGAACTGGCTAGGTGTAGTGGCACATGCTTACAGTCCTAGGTACTTGGGAGGCTGAAGCGGGAGGGTCGCTTGAGCCCAGGAGTTCAAGGATGCAGTGAGCTGTGATCATGCCACTGCTCTCCATCCTAGCAAGACCACGAGACTTTCTCTCAAAAAAAGAATTTTTTTTAAAAGAGCAAGATTTATAAAACCAATAAACAAATAAGTAGTCCTTGAAATGAAAAGTCTGTGAATTGTCTACTTTTCCTCCCAGTAATATTAAAACAATAACATTTCTATGGGAATACACGTTTGCCATGGATAAATTGGAAAATTCTGTGCTGTTTTATCAACTGTAAGGATTGCATGTCCAAAAATTAGATAGTTGACAAGATCAAGTCTCCATAAAAATGGAAGATCAGAGAAAAAAAGAAGTGGAATCAACTATTTTTGAAAATCACGGCAAGTAAGCTTTCTAGAAAGTATTAACTTTCTGCTTTTTCCATGAAAGGAAATTCTTCTCCAGTGAGCAGCAAAGTACCAGGAATTCTGTACTAAAACTGTTGTTAAACCCTGGCTCTTCCTCTTGTTAGTTCTGTGAGTCTGGGCAAGCTCCTTCACTCCTCTGCCTCTGTTTTCTCATCTGTACAATGGGGATGATAATAACTGCACTAACTTTGTGATATTGTTATGAAGATTAAATGAGAAAATACTTATTTAAAACAAAAAACAAAACAAAACAAAAAAACAGTTCCCGGTGGATGGTCATTGCAATATTCTAAGATAAACAACTCACCTTTCTAGGCGGCTCTCCTAATTTGCTGAAGCAGATCCCCCAAGTGTCGTGTTATTCAGATTATGTCCTTTTCAAGTTTTCCAGCCAGCCGTTACTGGTTTGATATTTAATGCTTTATCCTTTAGCATTCCCTTTTTTTGTAAATCTCAGTTAAGTGGCTGTGTGAAACTTGACCTTTTCCTAAATAGTTACCACAGTGCTTGAGGATATGCTTCTTGGGGTCTGGGGTTGCGTTCATGTGCTAAGAGCGCCTCTCTGTGTTCCACTCATGACCTTTCCCACACGAGTTTGGGGAGCAAAGAGCTATGGTCCTTGCCACACTCACTTGTTTAAGACACTGAACCAAACAGTATATAGGCAAAAATATTACAAGATTTAACTCTATTTTTGTTTACTAGTATGCGTCTCTATCCTTTCAAATCTCACATTGACCAAAGCATGATTGTCAATGGATCATTCCCTTAATATCCCCTGCATCTCCCTTAATGCCTTTGTCCAGGATTAATACATAGTTGACAATGTTATGCCGTCCTTGAGGCGATATGTTCATCCTGGCAGAGGCTGAGATGAGCACTAAGCCCAGTACTCCTGCTCAAAGTAGGTTCCTGTAAATGGGGCAGGTGGTGCATGGTAAAGAGAATCCCCTTTCTGGGGACTACGTGTTGGCAATTGTACAGAGGAGGGCTATGTCTCTGTATTTTAAAAACATAATCAGATTTGCTTTTGTTTTCTGCTGAATTTGTGCAATGAGTTTGCTTCTTTGTGATGTTATTCATTGTTCTCTTTTAAGAGAACATCTACACTCAGTTTCAGAAAGTTGGAGGAGAGAGGGAGGAAGAATGGGTCATTTTGAAGGATGGACTATTTTAAGGCACTGGGTAAAGCTTGTGGGGAGCCTTCCAGAGCGCTGTGTGTCTCTGCTGGCCCCACTGCAGGAGGGCTGTGATGTATGTTAGGGGATACTCCACGATCTGTGCATGAAGTGGAACATAATGAAAGCCACGTAGAAGAAAAGCATGTAGCTGGAGGCATGAGGAGGCAGGAAACCAAGGAAGGGAGTACAGTCACGTGTTTCTGGAAGGCTGACCATGTGAGGTCATGTGAGCCATGAAGGGTGCAGACATGATTAAGTCAGCCTCCCCACTTTCCCTAGGCTTCTAATCAGGAGTGGGAATCCAAATGGAAGGAGGAAACGAAAGACCTATGAAAGCATCAAGAAGTGGAACAGAGCTTTAGAAGTGAAGTACCATTAGCAGAGGTCTGGGCTTTGGAGGTTGACTCAGTGGGCTCCAAATAGAGGGAAAACCATGAGCTAAGCATGTGGAAATGCAATCAGGGGTGGTTTGTTTGACACAGAGGTACAAATTATGGTTGAATTTAGGGTGCATTCATAGATCAGAGAAAAGCAAGAAGTAGTGGAGTTGGCTCAAGTTTAGATGAGTGTTGAATGCCTTGCTAAAGCATTTGCATTTTTTCCCTAACACTACAGGTGATCACTACAAGGTAATGACTTTTGAAGGGGAGTCAGTTACTGAGCACCAAAGACAAGAAAGAACCTGTGCAATGAGCAATCCTTGGCATTTATCCTTAAATTCACATTTATCCAATACAGAATTTCTTATTTTTAGCCCATTTGCCAGCTCCTTAGACCTGGCTAATGCTCTGAGCCCCAGGTTAAGGTGTAATCTAAAGTCACACCATGGCTCTGCAAGACAGACACAGTTCTTAATGGGTCTTCAGTGAGGGACATCCCAACTGCTCATTAATCTGCCTGTATCCCAACATAATCCTCAGGTGCCCATCTCACATGGTTGGACAGGCAATTACTTATATCCACAGTAAATTTGCCATATGACAGTCTCTTAATGTGCCATTTCTCTGAATAATTTTCCTCATAAAGTTTTAACAAGAGTATGCAGAAATCACTTGAATATATTTTCCTTTGCCCTGCCTTGAACTGTTTACCACACAACTAGAATTTTCCTCTTCATCTTCTGCTCTCCCTTCTTGTATTAGGGTTCTCCAGAGAAACAGAACCAATAGAAAAAATAGATAGCTCATATTTTATTTTTATATATATATATAAAATATACGTATATTTGGAGAGACAGCAAAAGAGAGAATTCCTTATAAATCTCATGTATATATAGAATATATATATTATATATGTATGTAAGTATATATATATGAGATTTATTATGAGGAATAATCTCATGTAATTATGGAGGCTGAGAAGTCCTACAATCTGCCATCTGAAAGCTGCAGACCCAGAAGAGCTGGTGGTGTAATTCAGTCCAAGTCCAACGGCTTGAGAACCAGGGGAACTGATCATGTAACTCCCAGTCCACAGACAGGGGAAAATGAGATGAGATGTCCCAGCTCAAGCAGAGAGGCAAGAAAAAGGGCTAAGTTCCTTTTTCCTCCACCTTTTTGTTCTATTCAGACTCTCAAGGGATTGGGTGTTACCCACCCACCTTGGGGAGAGCTATCTACTTCATTGAGTCCACTTATTCAGATGTTAATCTCTACTGGAAATACCCTCACAAACACACTCAGAAATAATGTTTAATCTGGGCACTCTTTGGCCCAGTCAGATTGATGCATAGAGTTACCCACATCTCCCTATGCTCCATCAACACCACTCCCAGAAGGTAAGTAAAATGTATTTAGCAAGATAAGTGTGTTTCATACTCAGTTTTGTATTGCTAATTCACACCACAAACTTGATACTCCTCTCCAAAAATTTTTTTCGTTGTTTTTTACTGTTATTTTTTTCTCTTTGGGCCAAGAAAGAACATTTCTTAGACCTAAAAGCAGCTCCAGAAATGATTATTTTGCCAACAGATGAAGGGTAAATGATCCAGGTTTTGTTTCTGTGCACGTCTTGATTGTTTTCAACTGGAGGACAAAGGAAAAGAACAAACACAGAACCTATCAGCAAGACCATTTTTCAATTATAAGCAAATTCCCAAGGGCTACTTGGTATGCACTTACCAGAAATCTCAATTTGCTGGAATTTCTGCATATTTCGCCTTTCAGTTCAACACCTCAGAAGATGACCTTGGGAATGCTGCTCTATAACTTTCTAGGAGATTAGGGTACCTTTCTAACGCGAAGCTAAGTAAATAAGATTTCACCACAAGTTAAACCTTAAAGCAAGGACTTTTTTGAAAAAAAAAATCATATTTTTATTCTGCATAACATTTTATGACTAATATTTATGAAGTGCTTACCAAATGTCAGGTGCTGGACTAAGCATTTTATGGGAATCTTTCTACTATATCTTCAGTCAGTTCTACAAGATACGAGTTTTTGTTATTCTCATCATAGTAAAAGAGGCTGAGGGACATGAACAGACTTGGTTGGGATCACACAGTTAAGTGGCAGAGGGAGAATTCTAGCTGCAGTCCTACCTCCAGAATGACACTCCTAACCACTTTGTGCTAAGGTATTTACCTGGTTCATCACTCATCCTTAATATGCTGAAATATCAGTTCACTGGATTCCATAATAACAAGAATCCTCAAATCACCCGAATTTTAATTTCATTAAACAGAGACCAAAATAAGAGTAAAAAAAAGAGGTGGAAAGTTGTCACTTTTTCACACTCCTGTTTAAACCCCTTTAGTCGCTTCCCATTGCAGGTGGAATGAGTTCACCTCCCTAATGCGGTCTACAAAGCGTTGTGCGAACCGATGTCTGCTGGTTTCTTCAGCCTTGGCTTTTACCCATCTCTCCTTGCTCATGAGCTCAAGGTCACACAGATAATAAGTGGCAGAGCCAGGATCCAAACTCAGACAGACTGGCTCCAGGGCCATGCTCGTAACCACCTTGCTAGTTAGATGGATGGATGGACCGACTGATGGACTAATGTGCACATGAATTAATGGACAGAAGGAAGGGAAAAGGAGGGAGGGAGGGAGAAAGGAAGCACCCATAAATGGATGAAGGAAGGGAGGGAAGGAAAAAGAGAGGGAGATGATTTGAAAGAACCCTGCAACACTTCTTTACAGTTCATACACAGCTAGTCAAGTTTATTATAGTTTTTGCATCGACATCTGCAGTACCCTTCAGTAAGACTGGGATCCCCATTCATGAAAGAAAATGCATGCATAGGCCAATGGCTCGTGCCTGTAATCCCAGAACTTTGAGAGGCTGAGGCAGGCAGATCACTCGAGGTCAGGAGTTCAAGACCAGCCTGGCCAACATGGTGAAACCCTGTCTCTATTAAAAAAAAAAAAAAAAGCCAGGCTTGGCGGCATGCACTTGAACCCAGGATGCGGAGGTTGCAGTGAGCCTGATAGTGCCACTGCACTCCAGCCTGGGTGTCAGAGCAAGGCTCCATCTCCAAAACAAGAAAATGCATGCATATACTCATTTAGCCATCCAACAGATGAAATTAAATTAAAGTCCAGGTATGGAGAGGTACCCCCTGCCCAACTTCAGAAGCTGATAGCAGTTAGGTGATTGGTCCAGGATGCCTGCATAAACCAGTTACGTACTTTTTTACCCAGCCAGTAAACCTAGTTATATAAAATGTCAATCCCTATTTCTAGAGGTGATGGGCAGGATATACACAACACTCATTCTGAGAAGCCCACTGAAGTCGTATTATGAAATGTTACAGTTTTATCCTGTCTGCTGGATAGACAGGATATCTGCTGCTAGAGAGCTCATATTCCACCTTTTTAAGTTAACTTTTCATAAAAAGTGTAACTTACATAGAGGTGTTCAAATCCAAAGAGCACACACAGCTCAATGAATTTTCAAACCACCAACTGCCCATGTAACTACTATCTAGATTAAGAAAAGGTATTAAACAACCCTCAGAGGCCCTCTTGGGCCATCCTCTCAGTCTCAGTTTCTTCTCCCTTCCGAAAGAACAATACCCTGTTTCCATTATCATGAATGAATTTCGCCTGTTTTGACCTTTAAATAAATAGGATCATATCCTATGGTCTCTTTAGTGTGGGGCTCTTGTTGCTCCACATTATGTTTGTTTCAGTTCATTCATGTTATTGTGAAAGTTATTTGAATACATTCATATTGTGTGTAGCATTTTTAAAAATAATTTCTTTGTAGTAAGTACGCTGCTGTATGAATAAATCATAATTTATTTATCCAATCTGCTGGATGGACATTTAGATTGTTTCAAGTTTTTGGCTCTAACAAATAGTGCCGCTGTGAACATTCATATACATTTCTCTTGGAATGCATATGTATGCATTTCTGTCGGGTTTATATCTTTGGCTAGACTTGCTGTATTATAAAGTAAGAATATTTTAGCTTTAGTAAATACTGCTAAACTGTTTTACAAAGTGGTTGAACAATTTTACACTCCCATCAACAGTGGATTCCATTTGTTCCACATTCTTATCAACACTTACTGTTTTCCATCTTTTATTTTAGCCCTTATGGTGGACGTATGAAAGTAGCTCATTGTGGTTTAAAGCTACATATTTTTTTCTGTGACTTAAAAAGCTTAGCCCCTTTTCATGTGTTCGTTGGCCACATAGACATCCTATTTTGTGAAGTGCCTATTTACATTTTGCCCATTCTTCTACTGGGTTGTCTGTCTTTTTCTTAGGGACTTACAGCTTATAGAAGTGGTTATGTGTCATAGATACCAGTTCTTTATTAGATAATGTTAAAGTTTTTTCTGTATTCTAAATTTGCCATTTTTATTGTATATTTTGACAAGTTTTTGAGTTTAATATAATAGAATCAAACTGTTTTCTTATGATTAATGATATTTCTGTTTTGTTTAAGAAACTTTTGCCCACTTTAAAATCATGAATATATTCCTATGTTATATGAAAACAACTTTATTGTTTTTCCTTTCACATTGAGATCTATAATTCATGCAGAATTGATCTTTGCAGATAGGGAGTCATAATTCATTTCTTCCAGATGCATATACAACTGGCCCAGTTCAACAAATTGAAATTCCTTTCCACTGCAGTGTCATTTCTGTCATAAATCCAGTAACTGTATATATGGATCTCTGGACTCCCTATTCTGTCCCATTGTTGTTTTTCCATCCATACACCAATATCACACTGTCTTCATTGCTGTCATTTTACAAGTCTTTATATTTGGTCCCAAAAGTTTTCCAAATTTGGCATTTTAGCTAGGTACGATAGTAGTTACTTTGTTATTAAAACTACTAAAATTGACATGTATCGAGTGCTGATTTTATCTCAGTTAATATATGAATCACTCTACATTTAATCTTAACAGCAACCTGATAAGATAGATGCCATTGTTTTTTTTTTTTTTTTAATGGGGATATAGAGGCATGGAGGAATTTTAAGGTGATCAAGGTCACATTGCTATTAAGTAGTGACGTCAAAATTTGCATGCAGGCCAACCTGGCTGCAGAAGCTCTGCTCTTTTATTAACACACACCGTGTGCCTGGGATGTGGCCTCTGATTACTTTTGCTGAATTGGCTGTCTTTTGGTGCTATGAGTCTGATTTTCAGCCTTAACACTAGTTGGTATTTTTTTTTCCTCTCTCCATGTCCTCAAAAAAAGGCCCAAGGGAAGGTGAACAATGAAGCATTGGATAAATTTCATACTATTTTTTAGTATAAATTTTATACTATTTTTAGGATGGCTGAGGATACAAAAGACTATCCAGAGTTCTATTAAACCAGACTTCAGGAGCTGAGAAGAGCTGTGAAAGTTTAAAGCCTCTGATCCCCTGTCCTGAAATAGCAGGGGTGGTAGCTTCTATCTAGGCTGAACTCATAGGCAGTGAAGGAACTTCAAGTTCTTGACCCCACTCTCCTCTTTTCACCTCTCCCACCTACAAAAGGTTCTGAACTTTTAGCATCTCCCCACGCAGTACCACCTTCCAAAATCAAACCGTTAAGGAATACCAGGTTTAAAAATAGAAAACTCAAAGTTTTCTAAGTAGGGTAAGATTATTTTTATACAAAGGTATAATTATACATCTGCATCAAAGAATTCATAAATATATTATCCAGACTGACCATAGAACCACAAATAGTTCTACTGTAAGTTTCTGTGCTGTGGATCACCAGGCAGATTTTAATGACTGCTCTAGCAGTTTTTCTATGTTAAATGCCTTTGTGTGTGTATGATGTATTCCCTTTTTCCTGTAATTCATAATTTTACAACAAAATGTCCATTGTGTTAGACCAGTGCGTGTGTCTTTTTCAAAGTGCACCATTTCCAAAGTCTGTTGCAATAGCTCATGAAGTCATGGTAAAAAATATTCATACTTGCCCAGTGCTTCCCAAATCTCTGTTATTTGTGAATGGGTTCAGAGTCTCTCTTAGCATCACCAAGGTCATAGAAAGGATAAACAGAGCTTTTCAGCATCTGAAAATGTGTATTTGTCTTTAGAAAATTTCTGTGAGAGCAAAAATGGTATGCATTTTCCTGTGATCTTGTCATTCTATCATTAGTCAAGTAATTTCCTTATGAAATGGTCTGCATTAGGTACGATTAACAAGTTGAGAAAGTGTAAAAACAATTGACAATTTTCTTATGAAAGAAAGAATATATCCTTGCTCATCAAACATTTGCTAAACCTATCAAATACCACTCTAATGTCTTTACACTCTAAATTAAATGTGTCGTCATCCTGTCAATAAAGGAAATAGTTTAGGAACTAAAGTTCAGTGCAGGCAGACTCTCTAAATTCTATAATTTTGGATGGACTTTGGGGAGTTGAAGATACATTATCTGGTGTATATGTGTATGGAGACTGCTGTAATTTTGGACTTGGCAAGAGCCTTACAAATCAATTAGCCCAACTCATTTACAGGTAGGAAATCTGGAGCCCAGGGAGCTGCAGTGACCTTTGCAAGGGTATGGTCAGCTCTAGAACCATTCCCTACACTCATTTTTCATTGCTTGTTTGCTACACTGCAGTAATCCTTGTTCTCTGAGAGCCAGTGACAGTACCTGCCTCACCACACATTACCCAGTGCAAAATAGGAATACATCTACTTTGACAGGCAAAGTGGTACATAAGTGTACAGCATTCTTATTTTTATTTTTAAAAACATATATGTTCAGGTTATAGCTGCTTTCAAAGCTGGCTTGCTTATAAGTGAATGAGATATCAGCAAATTAATAGAATCTGTTGTACCCTCAGTCCTGAAAATATCTTAATATTCCAGACTTAAAAAACCATTGTGTTGGATTTTTTAAATAAAGTAAAATCTCATTGTGTTAAAAATAGTGTCATTAAAACAATTTCGTTTTTAAACGTCTTACTATTTTTGTCTCATTGAAAGTGTCTCTCTAAATTTTGTTTATAAAATAATTGTCTGCTAATTTTTTTTCTCAGTAAGTGTTGTTTTCCTTTAAAAACAATAATAAACCTCACCCTTCCTGTTTTTATTTGTTTATTTAAACCTAAGAACTCTATTCTTAGACTTAGGCTGTCTCTGCAAGGTGACAAGCTCACGTGTATAAATGTGTAGCCTGGGAGAGGCTCCACTTGATAAATGGTGAACATGGCCACCCCGTTGGCCCACACTTGAACTGAGCTTGCTGTCTTAGTCACTGTTCCCGTTTGATCCTCACAGCGAACTGATGAAGTTTGTATCCGCATACACAAACATCACTGTTTCTTTTGTTACCAGTCAAGAACCAAGTTGTTCTTACTTTGTTGTTTGCCTGTATCTCCCTGCAAAGGAGGAGTCTTCAAGAATCTTAGAATGATGGCAGGCCAACCCCTTCATGTGGAGGTCAGAAACAGCAGTGCTGGAGATAGAATGCTGGATTTGATTTCTGGCACTGTCGTTGCGAGTTACTCATCTTCACAGCTTCTCAGTTTTCTCATCTGTGAAACAGGGATGATAATAATAGTACCTTTGTCATTATTACACATTCAGAGAGTTCAGACAGGAAAAGTCCTTAAAAGATTACCCTGCACATAGTTACCTCTTCATGTGAAGTTTCAGCTTTGGAGTCTGAATACTTCAGTAGGTTTTTGACATAATCATCAAGAATGATTGGTTGACTCTACCCGCCGTTACCTACGGGACCCTAAAGGCCGTTCACCAGATTCCTCTTTCCTTCCTCATCTCCTAGAATTGTTGGAGTCTTTAAGAAGCTATAGGCCGGGCACGGTGGCTCAAGCCTGTAATCCCAGCACTTTGGGAGGCCGAGATGGGTGGATCACGAGGTCAGGAGATCGAGACCATCCTGGCTAACCCGGTGAAACCCCGTCTCTACTAAAAAATACAAAAAACTAGCTGGGTGAGGTGGCGGGCGCCTGTAGTCCTAGCTACTTGGCAGGCTGAGGCAGGAGAATGGCATGAACCCAGGGAGGCGGAGCTTGCAGTGAGCTGAGATCCGGCCACTGCACTCCAGCCTGGGCGACAAAGCGAGACTCTGTCTCAAAAAAAAAAAAAAAAAAAAAGAAGCTATATAATGTGCTGGGGATGATGATTAAAAATAGTAACTAATAGCCATGATTTACTAAGCCTATGCCATGTACTTGATTAAAAATAGTAACTAGCTGTGCATGGTGGCTTATGCCTGTAATCTCAGCACTTTGCAAGGTCAAGGCAGGCAGATCACCTGAGGTCAGGAGTTTGAGACCAGCCTGGCCAACATGGCGACACCCTGTCTCTACTAAAAACACAAAAATTAGCCGGGCATCTATAGTCCCAGCTCTTCGGGAGGAGACAGGAGAATCACTTGAACCCTGGAGGAAGAGGTTGCAGTGAGCCACAATTGCACCTTTGCACCCCAGCCTGGGCTACAGAGCAAGACTTCATCTCAAAAAGAAAAAAAAAAAATAGTAACTAATAACCACCATTTACTAAACCTATGCCAGGTGCTTGATTAAAAATAGTAACTAGGCCAGGCACAGTGGTTCACGCCTGTAATCCCAGCACTTTGGGAGGCCAAGGCGGGCAGATCACCTGAGGTCAGGAGTTCAAGACCCACCTGACCAATGTGGAGAAACCCCGTCTCTACTAAAAATACAAAATTAGCCAGGTGTGGTGGGACACGCCTGTAATCCCAGCTACTCGGGAGGCTGAGGCATGATAATCGCTTGAACCTGGGAGGCAGAGGTCGCACTGAGCTGAGATCATACCATTGCACTCCAGCCTGGGCAACAGGAGCAAAAGTCTGTCTCAAAAAAAAAAAAAATAGTAACTAATAGCCACCGTTTACTAATCCTGTGCCATGTGCTAGGCACTTTACTGCATACTTTATGTACGTAATCTAACTTAGTGCTTACAAACTTTCTGTGGTTATGTATTTCACAGATGAGGAAACAGGTTCAGGGAGCGTTTATTTGTCTAAGGTTTTATGGCACACTAGGGGGCATCACATTTAATTATTTGAATGCAAGTTTGTCTCGCTCTCACCGCTGTAGTATCCTGCCTCCTCATTCCTGTGTTTTCTCTGACCTCCAGTGATCTTGAGCACGTTTTCTTATGCTATTGTCAATGTACTTGCTTGCATTTCTTTTTAATATTAGTAATTTCACATGGCTTAAACAAATTACATACCAACAAATTGTGTACAAAGAATTATGTACAAAAGAATTCCAATTCCAGTTTGCTGTGGTGATTCCACAGTGTCATCAGGAGCTCCTGCTAACTGTCTAGGGTATAGCCCTCATTTTTATGCTGACAAAATGGCTGCAGGAGCTCTGGTCATCACTCCTGTGTTCCAGACATGAAGAAGTTGAAGTGGGGAGGCAGAGACAAAAGGCCACAAGTCAACCAAGTCTTTCCCCTTTTAAAGGTCTTTCCTGGGAACTGTGCCCAACAGTTTTCACTTACCTGTTATTTGGGATTGGGTCATATGATGACTCTTAATCACAAGGGAGGCTGCAAATTGTACTTTTTTAGCTGGGCACATTGTTGTCATGAACAAAACTCAAGTTCTATTAACATGAAACCCAACTTGTGAGTTTCTTGAAATAAATCAAATGCATTCATCCAGTGTGACCTTTCCCCAGTGACTGAGTACCTGAGGAAACCTTGATATGTTACGGAAGCTGAGAAAGATAAAATACCTTGAGGAAGAAAAAAGAGTTGGTTCAGCAGAAGCTAGGAACCATGTAGACGATTTCTTGGCTGCTCAACACAGTTGTTGAGAGTGCAGCTTTGCCCAGACCCAGGAAAGGAGACGTAAGATCCAGAAGGGGAGCGGAACCCTGGTGATTCCAACCTAACTCCACGTAAGCCACGAGTACTAGGAGGAAAGCAGAGGAATCTCACACAGTAAATATACATAAGCATTCATAGATGAAGCTGCGCCTCTTGTAAGATTTTACTTCATAAATATTTTCTGTGGATAGAAAAACACTTGTTTCAGATTTGTGTTTGTGGAAGTGCATTGGAGGCAGGGTTAATTGAGAAACAGAATGAGGAAAGCGAGTGAAGCAGAACAATGATGGGCTTTGGAGCCAACTCGACCTTGAATCCTAGCACCACTGCTTGCAAACTATGTGACCTTGGACAAGTCTCCAAGCCTTTCTAAATCTCCTATTTATAATCTTAAAAGGAAGTTAGTAATATCTTCCTTTTGTGCCTGACATAATAAGTGACTATGAAGTCCGTCATCCAGTGCCCGGTGCGTGGCTGCTGGCCTTGGTACTGCTATCTCATGGCCGAGTGTTCTCAGTCAGCAGATGCTGGCTACATACTTGCTGTGATCCACATTGGACTGCAGGTCATGATCTGGGTTTATGTTGAAGGAGGAGTATGGGAGACCTAAGAGAGTGGGTGGAGGAATTAATTTTCAAAGCAGCAACCACAAAGAAATGCAGTGAGCTCTTGATGTCAACTAAGGTAGGAAGTCTGCTGCTGGAGCAGCTGACTGTGGGTTTCAGATGCTCATTTGGGGCCGACTAAAAAAAGCTCATGATGGAAGGTGTTATTTATCCAAGTTTTACCTTTCTCATATATAAAATGAGGATGTCCATAAGGCCTACCTTCGAGGGTTGTTGCAAGAATAGTGCTTGTAGAACCGTTGGCATGTCATATGTACCCAACAAATTGTTTAGTTAATTACTAATGATGTCACTTCCCTCCCTCTTTACCCAAGCAAGAGCAGGGCTTGCAAGTCTCAGTTTTGTCTGGCTATCTTAGCTCCACTCATCACATAAAAACTTTTACTAGGGCATAAAGTACACATATAATCACACTAGATCCAAAAATGATACTGTGATAATATGGATTAATAACAAGTTCTTAGATGGCAACAGTGTTTTAAGGTACAGCTGAAGATTTGTAAATTTCATTAGCTTTGGTGCTTATGAAAGTGAGACCGACCACTCATTGCCCAGGGCAGCAAACTGCACAGGCTGCCAGTGTTGATCTTCTGAGTTTCTTAAATAGCTTTGTGTCGCAGGTCAGAACTTCACATTTGCCATCTCTCTGCTAGACTCAGGCTGGGGTGGGATGACTTATATGTTCTTGCTTCTAACTGCTGAAATGTGAACAGGTTGGACTAGGAATTAGTGGGAAAAAAAAATCACAGAAAAACTCACGTTCCTGGAAACCGTAGGCAGGTGCAATATTTATTGTCCTCACCACCACTTCCCTCCATATTGATGTTAACTTTTATCCTGTCCAAAGTACTTTCCTTTCCCATCAGTTGACTTGTTTGATCTGCTTTGAAGCCTAGGGAGAAGGCAGAGGCGATTTCATTTCCTCTGTTTTTTTTTTTTTTTTTTTTTTTTTTTTTTTTTTTTTTTGAGGTGGAGTTTTGCTTTTGTCACCCAGGCTGGAATGCAGTGGTGTGATCTCGGTTCACTGCAACCTTCAGCTCCTGGATTCAAGCGATTCTCCTGTCTCAGCCTCCAGAGTAGCTGGGACTACAGGCCCGTGTCACCATGCCCAGCTAATTTTTGTATTTTTAGTAGAGACAGGATTTCAGCATGTTGGCCACGCTGGTCTCTCAAACTCCTGACCTCAGATAATCCACCCCCCAGGCCTCCCAAAGTGCTGGGATTACAGGTGTGAGCCACTGTGCCCAGCCCTCCATTTTTTAATTAAGAAAATTGAGGCTAAGAAAGGTGAAGTGACTTGCTCCTGATTGGCCTGGACTGCACTTGAACCCAAATCTTCTGTCCCCCAACCCCTGGACTCTTCCTGCAGGACTGTGCATTGCTCCTGGCCCATGCCCTTACTTTATTCGGAAGAAAACAGCATTACCATATCTTCAAATCAGGTTGTGCCCTTTAGAAGTGGTGAGCTGTGCAAATATACACTACGTTGCTGTTGTTTTAAACTGTTGAGAAGTCTGAAATTCACTGTATTCATGAAGGTTGAAGAGAGAAGAGGTTGGTGTGTAATAGCTTGGTGGCTGGGTACCCTTGAGTGTGTGTCCATGAGACTTGATCAGGGTTTGTTCACTGGGGGCCTGCTCTGTAGGATTCTAAGCAGATCCACTGCTCATCTACATGGCAGGCACCAGGGCTCTCCCCGAGAACAGAAGGTCTCTGCTGTAAGTCTGTTCCCACCCCTCCCTCCATCCTATCCTGGACTTCCAGGGCCTGAAACCCCACCATTCTGAGCCTTGAGGATGAATTGACCTTAGAAGATACTCCAACAGCAAATGAAACACCTTATGTTCTCACTCATAAGTGGGAGTTAAACAATGAGAACACATGGACACAGGGAGGGGAACAACACACACCGGGGCTAGTTGGGGGTTGGGGGGCTAAGGGAGAGAGAGCATTAGGACAGATAGTGCATATAGAGCTTAAAACCTACATGATGGGTTGATGCGCTGCTGTGTGAAAGCCTGAAAGTCATCCAGTCCTCATGCAAACCACCATGTTACATGTATATCTGTGTAACAAACCTGCACGTTCTGTACTTGTATTCCAGAACTTAAAGTAAAATTAAAAAAAAAAAAGATTCCAAATAAAATAGACAGACTTTCACTGTATGTAACAGCATATATATTTATTTTTTAAAAACCTTAGGGTATTGGTTTTGGGGGTCACAAACCCTAATTCCATGGGCTCCACAGTATTTTCATCCATAAGACATGAGTGATAAGAAGAACTGTAAAGATCAAATGAGGTTTAATGTACAGAAGGGCTATAAAAATGTAAGCTTGACTGATGGGATGATGGGAGGGGCTGGGGCGCTGGACTGAGGAGGAGGAGGAGGAGGAGGAGGAGGAGGAGGAGGAGGAGAGTAGGGACCAGACCTAAAGTTCAGTGTTCAGAGCACTAGGTCTGACCCAAGGAAGCTCTCCAGTGGGGGCTTGAAGGCAATTTTGGCTGACTTTACGGTTTTGCCCAGGACTGGACCAGTTGCCGCCTTCAAAGCCATTCGGGTTGCTTTGACCTCCAGCCATCTGTGCCTGGAAATGTAAAACAAATGGTTAATGGCATCAGATGGTTAATGATCTCAAATGTCCCCTGCTTACTGCCATAAGAGAGAAAAGAGCCCCCTGGAGAAATAAACATGGATGCTATTTTCAAAGTTGCAATTAATCGTGTATTCAGGAAAACCCATCTTCTGCCAGTTATTCTGATAAGAAAGAGGAAATTGAGGGTGATGGAGGAGCTGTGCCTGAGAGGGCAGTTTGAATAATCTGTATAAGGTCAAGAAGGCAGATATAGGGCTCATAATCAACACAGCAGTTTTAGAGCAAAGCCAAGGGGGTCATGTCCTGGCATGGGTTAGGGACTGACTATTGTCAGTCAAAATATGTCTCTAAGGCTAGGTCTGGCTATCTGCCCTTAAGCTTCCAAGTTGTATGGGGACCATCCTTTGGTTGCTTTTTCAGAAATGCTTTTTCACCATTATTGCCTGAACCAAAGATACCTCCGCTTGTCTCCCTCTGGGGCACCTACCTGTGGTTATGTCCTCGCGTTTCACTGTTTTAAAACTTCTTTCCTTGTTTTCCATGTTTCCTCCAGCTAGTGAGACCTGCAACGACTTCCACCCGATGTTCTTCACCCACGACAGATCCTTTGAGGAGTTTTTCTGCATCTGTATCCAGCTCCTGAACAAGACATGGAAGGAAATGAGGGCAACTTCTGAAGACTTCAACAAGGTAATGTGGATCTCAGTTAGAGGCAGGGGATTCCTGTGACACCAAAGGGGCCTGCTGCATGGTCCCTTGTCTGTGCAGAAGGCATTTGGCAAGGTGGGGAAATGAGGAAGATTGCAATGACAGTTGCTTCAAGAGTGGAGAAAGACAAACATCCCTGTGTAGACATGAATCTGTGTGCTGGGGATGACCTCCTCCCCCTGGGGGTAAGCTTGGAGCAGCTTTGTTCCTTTTGTCTAAGTCGTAGCCACCAGCAGAGAGTTGTTCTTGAGATACATTATCAAGGAGAACGTTTCCTTTCAGAGCATTAGTTTGGGATGCCTTGTCAATATTGCAAGATCTGCCAGGGAAGGGGCCTTCCCTCCACCTGTGTAGGAGATTGGTACACAGCAAATGAGATCAGGAAGACTGCTCCACCTAGTCCAGTGGTTTCTTTGTGGATTATGGATGTGTTGTGATCATCTGCCCCGTGCTGTGTCAAAAGGATTTTTGTTAAAATGAAAGATCTCTTTCAAAGAACTGAGTCATTAAGGTTATATGCAACATTTCTTGGTTTACAGTAAGCATTTGATCCTTTGAACTGAGATGTCCTTTGGTTTTCTATATCATAACATCTCACTAGAGTGTGACTTTCACATTTCCATTTGTGTGTGAATAACGAGCAGAGGGAAGGGCATTGGCCAACTTAAAGAGAGCAGAAGCAGTATCCATGCTTTCATACAGAAGCAAAATCTTTGTCCTTAGATAAAGGCCTAATTAGCAATAATAACTAATGGCATATTGCAGCCTTTAGTACTTTTAATTTGCTGCTATTGATGGCTCTGAATGTGGTCGGGTTTGTCACCCATGCCCACTCACCCAGCACTAAGGGCTGTGACTAAGAGTCGAAGGGTCTAGGCCTCAGTCATACTGTGGGGCTTTCATGGGCATGTGCTTGTTGCATAACGTGATATCTGAATTTCACCTGCACTTAATATGCTTGTTGGTTATTGCTTCCCTGTCACCTTCTCCCTGGATATACATCTCATCCTTGTTTCCCACTATATTTCTGGTTTGTGGCATCTTGAACCAACACCAATTGAAAAGAAAGAAAATCAGGAAAAGGACCCCAAGCTTCAGGCAGGTCCTAATCTGACTTTCTTCCTCAGCACAGTGTTCTCACCTGCCATATCATCTCTGTCATCCCAACGATCTGTCCTTTGCATCTTGGTCATCAATTGAATTCATTGAAATAGACCCCAGTAATGCCCTTCTGTGGAGAGCATTGGTCTAGAAACTGCAATCCAGAGCCGTTGTGTGTCTGAGCAGCTATGCCGGAAGACAGGCACGTTTCAAGAAGGAAAGTGGAGAAGAGAAGCCCATTAATTTCCTTATGATTATAACTGCGGCCTCCTAAGTGTACTTCACTTGATTATGAGAAACTTTGCAATTCAGGTGCAAATCATCCCTGGGAAAGAGGTAAAGGGGAGCAGGGAGGCGTTTGTTCAATCAAACCAAAAAAAGAGAGTTAAATCAGTAGTCTTTGAAACTGGCTAAGGGACTAAGGCCACTTTGCCCTGGATCATTTTAGCTCTTTCATGTGCTGCTGTGTGAAAGCCATCCAGTCCTCAGCTTTGCGAGCTGGGGACACCTGTTCCTCCAGGAGAAGGAGACCTCACCAGCTGTTACGGATTTGGGCATCAGATGTCTGCTTTCTGAGAGATCTCATTTATCCTGCTTCTCCTGAATTATAGATTCTGCATTTTTGCAGAATAATATCTGCAAATAATAATGTTTCAGATATTATTGGTGTTGATCTAGGCACAGATAAGCTGTGTAGGAAATATTATGAAAGTTCTGCAGAGGACTGACTCTGGGGATGAGCATTCAGACACTTAAATCCTATAGAAGTTACAGTTTGTAACATGAAGCACCAAGAGTTCCTTGTTAGCAAAGGAAGCCACAGGCCCCAGGCTGCAGGAGGTGGGCACAGCTGGTAGAGGGAGGTGACCATAGCTCTAGGGTCCCTGTGGCTTCTGGCCATGTGGTCAGATTGGTGGCAGACATCCTGCCTGTTCAGGGCCCTGGCAGGAGACAGCAAATCCCCCAGAGTGTCACTCTGAAACTTTTATCATAATTAGCCTATATAGCTGTGAAATCTCTTCAGTAAGACCTAAGAGCCAGGTTTTGGGTGCAGTTTCTTACTGTAGCTCTAATGCCATCTTTTTGTGTTGTTTACAGATCATAGATTAATGCTGGGGGGTCACACCTCTACTGCCAAGTAGGGATGACAGTTTATGGCTGAGGACAAACAGCTCCAGGCCTGAGAGCCAGAGGGTCCTGCCTCACATCCAGATAGCCATCAGGCAAGAGCAGATATCAGAGGAAAATCAGGGATGGGCAGGACAAGGAATTTTAATTTGCTACGTTAAATACTTTTGTTGTGTTTGCTTTTTTTTTCCCCCCCTTTTCTCAGTACTGTGCATGCCTTACTTAAGTAACCAGAAAAATGTATCAGGTATTTACATTTTTATCATGTGTATATCACTTTTCTGTTGCTGATATAACAAATTACCACAAATTTAGTAGCTTAGACAATGCAAATTTATCTTACAGTTCATAGTTCAGAAGTCAACAATGGATTTCACTGGGCTAAAATCAAGGCGGCAGCAGAGCTGTTTCTTTCCAGAGGCTCTAGGAGAAAATTTGTTTCCTTGCTTTTTTCACCTTCTGGTGGTTACCTGCATTCCTTGGCTTATGTCCTTGTTGTCCATCTTCAAAGCCAGCAAGGACAGCTTGAGTCCTTCTCACATGCCATCCCATCACCCTGATCCCTCTTCTGCCTTGGTCTTCCAAACCTTTAAGGACCTTGTGATTACATTGGTTGACCTGGATAATCCGGCATCGTCTTCGCATCTTAAAGTTGGCTGATAATAACCTTAATTCTATCTGCAGCCCCAATCCCCTGTGCTGCAGAAGGTAACGTATTTGCAGGTTCTGAGGATCGGAACACAGGCACCAATGGGAAGCTGTTGTTCTGCCTACTCCAGTGTGTATTTGATTTGCAGCTATATTCGATTTTTAGATGTGTAGATCAGTTTAAATTAATGAAACATGGACAGACGAGCCTTTCGTTTGTTTTTCTTTTTGCTGGTAGACATAATACCTGTCACAGAGTTCTGCTAGTGGCAACTCAGATACAGATATAATTATATCCCTTTTCTTTTATGGCCCTGTTCTGCCTCCACTAGCCTTTTTAAAAAGGAAGCCCCTGTGTGACAGCCTCTAGTTCATTTTGAAGACTGCCTTTCTGATTTTTTCCTGCTGCCCATCTATCAGCCACTGTTCTGCTTTACCTGATAATAAATTGGAGAAGAGAGAAGAGCTGAAAGTTAAATCAGTTCACTTTTCTTCTTGTTATTAACTTGGTAGCAGAGGAGATTGAATTTAGGAACAAATGTGGGTTGTGAATTACTGGTAGATTTAATGTTTTTTTTCTTATTCCCTGACTGTCCACATTCAAATTCAGAAATAGCTTTTAAAAGCCCAACGTGAAACATAATTTCTTTTCAACTTTCTTGGACACCATCTCAGGCTCTTGCCACTGTAAACAGAGCGTGGAAGGTGGATTTATTTGTCAACACTGGGACCCAGGGCTCTGTGAGCAGGGCTTAGCTATCTGCCTTCTTTAGCTCCTCACTGGAGAAGCAGTGCCCCTCAATTTAAAATTTTGATTTGCCCAACAAACTACACTGGATTCTATCAGAGGCAGGAATAGCTGCTGCAGCCCGCCTTGCTTGGGACACCAGTTTATAGATATCGAGTGCTTGGTAGTTAATGCCACTGCTGGAAGAGGGTGTTTGGAAAAGCAGCTGTCGTCTGCTCTTCCGGGCTTGGGAAGCAGCAGATGGAATGTTTTTTATTTATATAAGAGAAGTAGAATTGGAGAGTGATTAAAATATTTATGCTTTGAAAAGTACTTTCTTTCAGTTTCTCAATATAGCACTCTGCAGAATAATCCATTGATTCAGGCCATTGAGTTTGTGTTCTATGTTTTTGTCTTTTATTACCAATATTTTAGAGCATGCATTATTCATTTTTATGGGCATTAGAGAAGAGCTAAACTGCAGCTGGATACCTCAGCACACAAGTAGCCCCATAATCATTTCATTGAAATCCTCATTTTTGAGCAGGGTAAGAAAGGGGACACAAGTAACTTGGATATTTTAGGTATGGGAATCTCATTTAAAGCATGTGTGGCTAACTACTCCACTGTAAAAAAAAAAAAAAAAAAAAAAAATTCTAATGAGAGTGTACACTTTAAAATATATGTCTGTGTGTAGCACTGTTTCTCACCATTAACTGAACATTAGAATCACCTGGGGGCTTTTGAAAACCCTGTTAATCCCACTGGCCGACCGCACCACAGATTAATTAAATCATTGGAGGGGGAAAGCTATGAATGAGTATTTTCATTAAGGTAGATTTGACCATTAAAGGTGATTTATGTTAATAGACCCCCCATCATTGACATGTGTGACACTTATCACAAGCTACTATAAATTTCGTGCATTGATGGAGTAGGATGCTTGTTGACCTGTGTGACTCAGATTTTCATCCTAAGTCTGCTATTCCAGAGCTCTGTCTGATAATCTAAAAATAATAATAGTTTTTAAAAGGATCTATCACCCTCTCTTTTGGTGGGGTGATAATAAATTGAAGTAATTAGTGTAAAAATGCTTTGAGGTTGCAGTGAGCCAAGATCGTGCCACTGTACTCCAGCCTGGGTGACAGAGAGAGACTCTGTCAGAAAAAAAAAAAAAAAAAAAGCCTCGAGGAAATAAAAATGGCATATGTAGTTGTGGAGTGTACTGAAAAAGGTAAAGCCTTTCTATGAAAAAATGAGTAAATTGCCCTTTTCACAAACAGACATTTTTTGGCTATGTTAAAAAAAAAAAAGTGAAGCTATGAATTTCACACTAAATTCTGAACTGAATTAATAACCCATGTAACTGACAAAAGTAGGCTTTAAGCTGAAATTTTCATGGATTTTGGAAGTGTCTTCCTCCAGACAACTTTATTAGGTACCTTAGTTTCCTTGTGAAACACACGGTAGCAGTCTAAAAATCAGAAGGTCGCATGATTTTCACATATTTAATGGCTGATGACAATTAAGTCTTCCCCAACAATTACTAGTTGCCCAGATCTCTTGGCTGATGATTGAGCCCTTTTAGAAACCATCAAAATATTTGTTCCTAGCATTGGTGTTACTTTAGACGCTATCAAAATTGACATTATAAGCCAAGATCAGATGATTGTGCCACACTTTCAGATTACCAAAATGGAAGAAACTCATTTGAAAAATGAAGTCACTCTAGAGTAAAAAGCACTATTTTGAAACTTTATCCAGCAGCATAATAAACTAAGCGCACACAATAGAGCTTAGAATCTCAGGCTTGCAGATGAAAAACCACCCCTTAAAATAGCAGAGACTGTGCATAGGGAGAACCCAGGCCCACTAAACAAAGCTGCAGCTGCCCCTGGCCAGGCTGTGAGCTTCATCTGAGTCAATGGGAGAAAATCTCAATTAGGAAGAATGGGAGAGCAGGACAGAAGGAAACATCCTGAGAAATCCCCTATGAAGATTATTCATAGGAAATAACCACCAGCTAGTCACATCTAGTGGATTATAGTGTGGGATAGAAAAGGGATTGTGTTTAAAACCTTAAAGGCAGCTAACACATGAATAAAAAAGGGAAATGTGTTTGCTTCTCAAACTGTTTGCAGCTTACTGACTTTCTGTGCCTGCTTTTCAGGGGACAATTATATATTCAGGAGTCCCCTTACTAGGACAGTTCAACTTCATAGTGGTGCAGACGGCGCTCTGTTGGTTAGCTGAGCTGGCCTAGGGAATGAAAGGTGGTCTGTAACTCTCATCATGAATAAACATGAGTCTCCTCATTTGCATGAGGCAGGTGACTGTAAAATATCTTGGAGCAAGCTGTGAAAGGAAGCTTTGTGCATCCATGCCCAGGGGAAGCTGGGAGGACTCAGCGTTGTTTATCTTCATTAGGATTCCATCTAGTGCTGCTGTTACTGATCTGAACTGGGCCTGATGTGGCTAATAAAGTAGGTGTATGTTTTAATTGAAACATGAATATTTGAGTAGAGGAGAAGTCTTAAAGAGCCCTAATGTCGTACAATGAGGGTTTCCATTTTTCAACTGTCTAGGCCATTAACAAGCATTTTTTCAAAAGGCTTCTGATGTTTCACAAAGGTCTTAGGCTTGCCACACAGGCAGTGGAACCTCCTCTAGAAGCAAATGCATTCTATGAATAGATTTAATTATTATTTCTTTGACATTCCCTGTTGGATAGGTAGCAAAGAGTTTCATTTGTGTGTCTGCTTTTAAGCTATTCGCGTAAGATAGTGTTACCTATTTCCATGGAGTTTGTCACTTTCTGTTGGACAGCAATCAAGATATGTCCTCTCCAGTCCTCATCAGTGTCAATTATACTATCCAGAGACAGCAGACAGACTGGGAACGTGACTTTGGTAACTTATGTTTTTCAATAAGTGTATGTTCAAATAGACCCCATTGTCATACATAAACAGATACGGATTAATGACAGGTAACATGACTCTGGCCAAGTCAGGGAAGCGCTGTGGTATAGAGCGATATTTCTCGTTCTCTTTTGCATTATCACCCCGCTAGAGAGTTTTTATAGGTATTTTTCCCCAATCACCCTCCCCCGAAATTGTAATTACAGATATATTGTATATCTCTTTGTGTATGTATAACTGTGCCTTTTATGTAAAAAGAGTAAGATTTACTCCTCCAAGAACCATTTTTGTGCCCTCCCTAAGGATGATGTCCCCACACCCTCATCAAGAATGCATGGTGCAAAGGCAAGAACCGAGGCTGAATTAGCTGGAGGATCTGGTGGCAGTCCCAGCTGGCCCCTCACCAGCAGTGTGACCTTGATCTTGTCCTTTAACCACCAAATCCCTTCTCACCTGTAAACTGGTAGTGGCAGTAGTAATAAATAATACTTCCCAGAGTCACTGGGGATTAAGCTATCATTAGGTTTGCTTTGCAAATTGCCCTATACAAATAGGAGGTGCTAATCTCAACAGGCAAAACCTAAAGTGGCAGTAATTTGCACTTGGTCGTGCAGTGTAATTGAGCTGCCTTGATTTCCCCAGATAGTTTGTTCAAATATCCATAAATACAGATTGTTTTATACCTCTGTATGGGGGTGCGTTGAACTTTAGTTTGGCCATAGAGGGGATTTTGACCACTGTGGTCACTCCTCCCCAGCCCACCCACAAACAAATATACTGCAGGTGAGGGAGGGGACTGGGGACAGTACATAAAAATGCCAAGGGCCTCCCTTCCAGCTGGGTAACCTTGTGCAAGGGACTCGGTTCTGTCGGCTTCAGATTCCTCATGTGTAAGATGGGAATAGGAAATTACCCACAGCTAGGATGGCTGTGCACCCTGATGGCATCAAGCAGATAAACTGGCAGGCTCAGCAGTGGCCTGGAGCCAACACCAGTCCACAGTAATGGAGAGCTGGGAGAAGACCGGGTGACACGGGTTTCCAAATGCATCTGAAAAGGAAAAGGATGCTCATGGCAACACTGACAGCAAACATCTTCAGGAAAGGTGGACAAACTGCTCCCTCAAGTTTAGTGATTAACTTAGTAGTGACTCTTTTTTTGTTTTTGTTTTTTTTGGAGACAGAGTCTTGCTCTTGTCACCCAGGCTGGAGTGCCATGGCACAATCTCGGCTCACTGCATCCTCTGCATCCCGAATTCAAGTGATTGTCCTGCCTCAGCCTCCAGAGTAGCTGAGATTTCAGGCTCCTGCCATGAGACCTGGTTAATTTTTGCAATTTTAGTACAGATGGGGTTTCACAATGTTGGCCAGGCTGGTCTTGAACTCCTGACCTCAGGTGATTCGCCTGCCTTGGCCTTCTGAAGTGCTGGGATTACAGGCGTGAGCCACCGTGCCCAGCCAGTAGTGACTTAACTTCCAAGTGTGCTGCCGTGGTGGTCTTAGCTGCATGGGGTCCATGGCAGCTTTTATGAAGAACATAGAGAAGACCTCAGAGGGTGATCCATTTTCAGGGACTGTCCTGGGGTTGTGCACTGTACCCTGCATCTCCCAACCCTCTACCCCCTGAATTTACAGCCCTGGCAGCATCTCTTTATAAGGAAGGAGAATGCAAGGAATCTTGAGTCATCCAGGAAGAGTTGGATTTTATTGACCCTGTTCATGTAATTTTCTTTCTTTCTTTCTTTCTTTCTTTCTTTCTTTCTTTCTTTCTTTCTTTCTTTCTTTCTTTCTTTCTTTCTTTCTTTCTTTCTTTCTTTCTTTCTTTCTTTCTTTCTTTCTTTCTTTTCTCTCTCTCTCTCTCTCTCTCTCTCTCTCTCTCTCTCTCTCTCTCTCTCTCTTCCTTCCTTCCTTCCTTCCTTCCTTCCTTCCTTCCTTCCTTCCTTCCTTCCTTCCTTCCTTCTTCTTTCTCTCTCTCTCTCTCTCTCTCTCTCTTTCTTTCTTTCTTTCTTTCTTTCTTTCTTTCTTTCTTTCTTTCCTTCTTTCGACAGAGCCTTCCTCTGTCACCAGGCTGGAGTGCAGTGACGCAGTCTCGGCTCACCACAACCCCCAACTCCCTGGTTCAAGTGATTGTCCTGCCTCAGCCTCCCGAGTAGCTGGGATTACAGGCACGCACCACCACGCCCAGCTAATTTTTATATTTTTAGTAGAGACAGGGTTTCACCTTGTTGGCCAGAATGGTCTTGGTATCCTGATCTCACGATCCGCCTGCCTCAGCCTCCCAAGGTGCTGGGATTACAGGCATGAGCCAATGCCCCCAGCCTATGTAATTTTCATAAAAATGGTTAAACTATTTAAAACCTGCTTAAATAAAGGTTGACTGCTGTCTTTAGCTGAAGACATTTTTAATATGTTTTGTTTTCTGGACATTTTCTATAACAGGAGCATTTATAAAAATGGTTTTGACCAAGAGTAAATCTCACAGTTTGAATAAGCCTGACAGTAGTAAATATACTTCGTGGGTGTTCCTTTGTGTTCAAGATTTTGCATAAAGTGCTTTTCATTTCTGAAGTCTTTCCAGAGCCAGTGTATCTTTCTTCGCATGTGCTAACTTGAGATTTGCCAATTAGGAGGAGAAAATAATTGATTGGTTCTTCTGCTGGACAGTAGTGAGATATATCAGTTCCTTGGTTCAATTTCTGACCATCCCTGAGCATGAGAATAATGATGACTTTAAGTTAACTGCTTTCTATAACTCTGTTCAGTGACTTCTGAAACTTCTTTCCTTTTTATTAATATACATTGGAGCTGTGTAGGAGTTGTTAACTGGTTTCTATGACCTGAATTCCAGATTCCATTGTGGCTTATATGAAAGGTTTGATAATGGCGCAGAAACCATTTTATTAGTATATGTCCAATTAAAAGGAAATTACCTACATTTTAAGTAAGGCATGATGAGATTTAGGCATTTTAAATTAAAGGGCAGATAGGAAGCAGAGTTGGATAGCTAAGAAGGGTACCATTAGGTGGGAATCGCTCATGAAATACAGGTCCTCATTGATTTAAAAGAAAATATTTATCTCATAATTGCAATGTAAGTGATGTTACATGGGAGGTTGAGAGCACATTTCTAAAAAGAGATGAGTCTCCTAAGGCAGAACAGAAGAGCACGTAGGTGCTGTCATATAGGTGCCCCCCTGTTGCCAACTGAGGGTACCAGATGTTGTGATTAATGAAGGATTGAGGGCAACAAGGGGCCCTAGACAAGATAAACCAAGCAGTCGGAATGAGAGAGTGGGATTGGAAGCTATTTGCAAAGACTCCAAAACAAGAGCTAGAAAAAGTTAGGAGATCCTAAGTGAGATTTCCAAATGTTTTCTGCAGAATACCAGATCTAGGTGCTTGGTAGTTAAAATATATATTTAATGACTAAATCATTAAACATGCATATTCAACTTCATATGCCTATTCAGCCTCTAATTTACATTGCTTATATTCTGTGCAAATTTTTCAGAATTGTGCTCTTTTATCTGAGCAACAGTGACTTATGGGTCAAGATTATCTGCCTTCATTTTTCAAAGTAGGAGCTAAACACTGATCTGCCTTGTTCAACCCACACACTGACCCTCGTGCTCTGTCACCAGTCATAGAACCAAGTCATTGAGTCAAACAAGGCTGAAGCAAGGACAGAGGTTGAGAGGCCAGAAGAGGGTATCAAAGTAAGTCTACATTTGGCAGTGGTTCCCTCCCCTCCCCTTCCTTCCACATCCTTCCCTACCCTTCCCTTCCCTTCCTTCTTTTCTTTCTTGTTTTTGAGACGTTGTCTCATTATGTTGGCCATGCTCATCTCAAACTCCTCACCTCACACAATCCTCCAACCCTAGCCTCCTGAATACCTGGGATTAAAGGTGTGAGCTACCACTCCCAGCATTCCAGCACCTTTTTGGCAGTCATCACAGGGAGAAAAATTTACATTAAAACTTGAATTTGAGAGATGATAATTCCAAACCAAATTTCTTCTTCTCCCCGCCTCCTTCTTCCCTTTATTTTCTGATTTCTATGTGTTTTCTTCCTATTCTGGTAAAGTTAAAAATAATGGATGCTCAGGCCAACTGTGTAGGAGGCAGTCATTTAGGCAGGTAATCAGCTCAGATATCAGTCAGACCACTGTCTTCCTTAGGAAAGTGCTCAAGCCTGCAGCTATCACTTTTGGCAACAACTCACTCAGATGCCTCTGAGATGTCCCTCTTACTGTGTCCCTAGGAATACCCACATCCTAGAACTCATCTCAGTGAACTGCAGTTGTCTGTCGGGCTTCCTAAGAGCAGAGTCTTGCTCTTTCTCTATTCTGAGTATCTAGCACCATGCCTGGGATCTAGAAGGTACTCAGAGTTGCTGTCTCACCACCATCATACATACAGCACAGCCACATCAGCATTCCACATCTTGGTTAATGGGGTCACTGTCCAACTTACTCTTCAAATGCTATTCATTCTTTCAACAGATATTTATTTGTGTCTACAACACAGTGTTTGTGGTAGACACTGGGAATACAGATGTGAGCAAGACAGGATGGTTCCTGCTGTCGTAGAGCTGGCAGTCTAGTAAGTTTCTACTTAGAAATTTATGGGCTAGTCCCTCTTTGTGAAACTGATTAGTGGCCAAAGTCAGTACAATCACCACATGGTCCTTTATGTTTTCATCATTGCCTCAGTTTCTGTCTTCCTCTTCTCTCACCCCAATGTGATAGATTGAATGGCTGGTCACAGTTCTTCACTGCTTCATGGTAGTAGAATAATTCCACATGCTTGCCATGACCTCATGATGGGTGAAGTATATTTCCTCCACCCTTTGACCTTTGTCTTGGCCAAGTGAACTTGCTTGGGCCAGTGAGATGTGCATGGATGTGAAATGAGCAGGAGCTTGACTGTTGCTCAAGTGATTGAGCTGGGCTTTTGCACTTCTGCCATCATCATGAGAACTACATACCCCTGGCAGCTACTGCTCCTTCATTGTAGGTCCCAGAATGAGATATATGGAGCACAGTTTTTCCAGTCAGCCCACAGAATTAGAGCTTGAAACAGCCACCTCAGCTGACCTGTAGATCTGTGAATGTGAGAATAACTTCTTACCTGTTGGGGTTGTTTGTTACACAGCATTAATGGTGACAATAGCTGACTAAGACAGCAACTGTTACACCAACTTATCTCCCAGCTTGGAAACCTTTCCATCTTCCAAATCTCCTTCAACACAGATCTGACCATACCATTCTTGCTTTTAAAACTTCAGTGGCTGTTCATTCCCTGACTCATTAAATTTTATGGCCTTAGCAAGATGTTCAGATTTATCTTTAATTCACCTAAAATACTTTTTCTGCTTTATCTCCATATCTTCCCCTGCACCTACCCTAGGCTCTACCTGAACTGCCCACCATTTCTTGTATGTGCAATTACATTTTCATATCTCATTCCCTCTACCAGAAACATCTTCCCCCATCTGCCTGTTGAAATTTTACTTATCCTTTAGGATTTTGCACAAGTGCCACCTTAGTGAGATAATTACCATCTCCCTTTTATTCAGAATGAATTTTTTTACATCTGCTCCCACAGCATGGAGTTCAAATTTTTTTGGAGAATGTCTTCTAGCTCTGTAGTAGTTGTTTATTTTTAAATCTGTCTTCCTAAATAAAGTCAATATATAATTGGAAGCAAGAGCTAGATTTTATGTCTTAATATCCTCCAGGTACTTTTAAGTAGTATCTGCTCAAATACTTGGTGTTCAGTGTTGAATTAATTAATGGCCAGAAATGTTTAATTCAATGATCATTAAAAATGGTCCACCTGACCAATAAGCTAAATTCATATACACCATCTTAATATGGGGTGGCCACTGTTGTTCAACTTCTGAAGGCCATGGGTATTTTGGAATTCCACACAATAAAGAATTTTCTTGCCCCAAATGCCAACAGGCCTGATTGAGAAACACTTCTACACCCCTCCATCAGAATCTCTTCGGATGCTAATACTCTGAGGAAGTTATTAAATGATTTTGCCATCTGTTTCTTAATAAAAATGGCAGTTGTCATTTTTCTACGTATGTAGCTTTATACAAGGTGAATAGAAAGTTTCAAAGACATTGAACTTTTGCAAAAGAAACTGAATTGTTATTTTTCCAAGAAGATTGGTTGGAACTCCTTGTTAAAAAACGTGTGTGTGTGTGTGTGTGTGTGTGTGTGTGTGTATACACATATACATACACACACATATATATATATGTATCTCCCTCTGTTTCATTTTCACCTTCACTCATTTATTATATTGCTCTTAGACCTGCTTAACCCATGTACTCTGGCCATTCCAAGAGCACTGTTTTTCCCACTAGCCTTGTTTCCAGGCCAGTGGGAAAAATAACATCAGTAATGGTGCTTATTCTTTCCCAGAATGGCTGCCGAGAGATCTTCCAGTGCAAAGAACAAATGTGACTGTCAACCTTCCATCCCATGTAGGGGACGGGAGCTTACCCAAGCACGCCCAGGAAATGTGTGCTTGTGCAGCAGGAATGTCGAATCACATGTGTGAACACATCATGTCGTTCACAAAAATTATCTTTTGTATTTTACCTTTACCTCCTAAAGTTCTCTTAAATTGGGGGAAAAATGCATCCCCCTTAGAATGTCATAAGAGTGGGAAGACCCAGTTCTTGCCTCAGTGAGTGTTTTAAGTGCTGGAGGCAATCAACTTTCCAGAACTCTTCTGGTCCTATTCTCCTTATTTCTCTTTCACATATTTGTTTGCGTGGCTTGGCTGGATCTGAGGTGTGTGGCATATGGCTTTTTGCCGCTTGAGCTGCCACAGAAGTAAATGTCATTGGCACATAATGCCAGATTTCCATTTTGTGAATCACAGAGCACGGGATTCTGTCCGAAAGCTCCCTGGCCACTATGTGTTCTTAAAGCAGAAGTAGAAAAGGGTAAGACCCACGCGTCACACAGAGATGCTTTTCCTATTAAAATGCATTCATTGCCACAAAAAGTGTATATAAAATGGACATATTTTTGCCCCAATGTGTGTTTGAAAAAGGTTCTTGGCTTGCTTTATTGTGGTTTTGGCACTGGGCAAGCCTGGACATTTGCTTCCAAGCCTCAACTGAGCAGATGCTCGTTGGTCAGGGATTCAGATGGATAAAAATTTGCTTGTGCATGTACCAGGAAGAAAAGGCTGTGAGTAAAAGATATCAATGTTTTTTGGATGCAGCTTACCAGAATATTTTATTCGTTAAATTTTCAAGTTATAAAAGCTTTTAGGCTGATAATGGAGACCTGAAGCTGCCACAGATGCAGCCTCAGCCTTTGCTCCCCTGCATGACTGAGGAATCAAGAAAGGGATTTGCAGATTCACACACACACAAAGGTGACATGGAGCCATATGCAACTGCCAGTATTGGACTGTTTTTGTCTGACAAATACAGCAATTTCAAATGGCTCAACCAAAAATTGTTGTACATTACATGGAATCAGCGGTACTTACCCATAAGTATTCACTGTTGATTCCTGACACAGTCTTCTTCTGTGTTATTCATAGTACCTATTTCTCTTTCGTGTTCTCTTATTCTGTGATCATTTAGCTCACCACAATAAGTTGTAGTAAAGTCTAACAGTCAGGAGCATTGGCCCTGGACCCAAAGAGTGGGGTTCACACCTTAACTCCTTTGTTTACTTGCTGGGTGAGCTTGAGCAAGTTAATTGCCATGCCCTGTATCCCAGTCTCTCTGTCTAGAGACTGATTGTCATAGAGTTGTTCTGAGGGTTAAATGAACCAAGATTAGGTGGAACCTCATGAAATGGCCAATATAGGACCATTTCTGAATTACAAAATGTGTAGTTCTGTTCCACTCTTCTTAATAAATGAAAAGCATTTGGGGCCATCCCCGTGAGGGAAATGACATGAAGATCACACAGCACACACAACGCTCCAGATGAGGCATTGGAGAGGCATGGATTCTAGTCCAGCTCTGCCTGTGACCTCCTGCGTGACCCGGGGCTTTTCTCCTATCCTGCACTCACCACCCTCCCTTCTAGACAAGGCTGTGGCCCCGGGGATGGCCTCCTTCTGTGCTTTGAATTCCATCCCCTCTCACCTCCTCTGGGGCTCTCTGTCTATTATCACTTCTAATCTTTGCATCATTAGTCTCTTCCTCTCACACGCGGTCTTCTCACCAGAATATAAATAAACACAAATCTCTCACATTTTTAATAATAAATCAATGATTTTCTCAACCCCCTATTCACCTGTGCCCCTCCAGCTTGGTTTCTGAAGTCATTGCTTCAGTTTCCCAGCTCACTTTTTCATGTATAATCCACTATAGCCTGCCTTCTGGCCGCACCGAGAATGTAACTGAGCAAAAGAAGAGAAATAGGACTCTAAAAAGCACTGAAATATAGTATCAGTCCTTGAAAACCTCTTTAGCCACAGAAGTCACTGATTTTGACAAATAATGACCTCCGATGGACAGTTTTAAATCTCAATCTTGTTTGCCACCTTTGCAGCCCTTGACCCTGTGGGCCACTCTCTCCTTAAAAAATTTTTTTGCCTGTGACTTTGGAAATGAACGTACATGCAAGATAGATATAGATATACAGAGACAGATACAGATACAGACATATATATATATGTATATACATACAATACACCTAAGATATATATACAAATGGCACATTGAATATATATGGAAGAAATAAAATAACTGTTGTTGTTCCAGTTACTAGCAGTATTTTTAGAAAAAAAATTAAAGGGTAACTAAAAATATAACTGAGCTCAAGAAAAGAAATATGACTCCAAAGTGCATTAATATATATTTTGAATACTTGAAAACTTCTGTAGCCACAAAATACATGATTTGTAAGAGGCAAGTGGGAATTGAGAGGAGTCATTGAGTTTGTTCTAAATTTAAGACTGGAAAGAAGTCACATTGTTATGAATCCCCACTCTGATGAAGAAGATAGACATCAAAAAATTTATAAAAATACATCTTTTATCCCTTACACCTTCATGCTATTCGTATCCTCCCCCACCCCCATCTCTTGTCTTCAACCTAAAAATATACCCAAATCATTCCTGTCCTTAAACAGTATTTTCCAACCCTGTTCCTCTTTCAAGTTCTTACCCAATCTCTGTCCGTCTGTGCACTGCCAAATTTTCCAGGAGAGAATGGCATCTCCACTTTCCCACCTCCTCGCCTCAAGGTGGTCTGATATTCACCCACCCCCACCTGCTGCAATTGCTTCATTTAGCTCAAGGACACCTTCTGATTGTTCTTGTTCATCCTCATCCCTGGCTCTGAGGCACTGGCTTGTGTTTCCTCCTGTGCTTCCTGGGATCCTCTCCATTCCTCATTCCCATGGCACTGACCCCTTTAGCACAGGCATTTCCCGAGGCCCTCGTCTTTTCCTCTCCTACCACCGCCTCCTCCCCACCTTCAACCAGCATCTGAGGCAGACAGAATTCCACGCTTACCGTCTTCTGAGCTCCACCCCTGTGGATGGTCTGCAGACTCCTCAAACTCGGGATGTCCGAAACTAAACTCTCCATTCTCATGGCTTCCTTCCTGCTGCTGCTTCTGTGGGCTCTAACTCCAGGAGTGACATCACAGTCCACCCCGCATCTCGGACTTGAAATCCAGGAGTGATCTCTGGCTTCCCTATGTTTTCTCCCTAATAGGTCCCCAAGTCCTACCGATCCGCCACCGTATGAGAAGGGCCACCTGCCTTTTAATGCTGTAACTCTGCTTTTCTGCACCATTATCTCAGCCCTGGTCTCTGTGCAGGAACACATGCCAGCATGAAAAATCAATCGGCTTTTGTCAGGCCGTAAATACCACCAAAAGAAAATCTAAAGGTGTTGTTAAGAGAGAAAAAAACAAAATCATTTTCCTTCTCTCCTGGAAATAGCTTAATTTTTTTTCTGGTCTTAAAAGAAATCTTATTGCTCTCAAGAATCACTTTCTCCTGTCATAGCTTAGCCACCCTGTGCCTTTCACTTATGGACTCAATTTGTTCTGTATCCTGCCTTCCTGCCACCATCATCTCTTGTGTAGACGATGTGTTTGTCTTTTAATTGGTCTTCCTAAATCTGGACTTGACCCAAGCCTAAGTTCTCTTTCCCCTAGCTGCCAGAAACACCTTTCTAGGACACAGCTCTTCTCATAAGACATCTGTCTTCGAAAACCTTTGGCTCTCTCCTCTTCCAGCAGGATAGCAAAACTCCACATTCTGTCCTAAACCATTCTTCCAAACAACATGCCTATTATGTCTAGCAGCACACCTCCTACTAACCCATCATTACTCATGCTGAGTGCCCAGCATGCCTTGCACTTCCCAGTATCTGTCCCTGACTGTGTTCCCTTAGCAAGGAGGAACATTCACTCTTTCTGGTGAAAATCTGTCTGTCCTTCAAGGTCCAACTCATGGGCCCTGCCAAGCCCCTCCATGGGGACGGGAGTAATTTTCCCTCTTAGGTTCACTTTTCTTCCCCTCTCCTGTAGCACTTAACTTAGCCATACACTAAGTTTGGAAACTTATTTTAGCCAATTATCTTTGATTTAACTGGGTTCCCATTCGTTCTCTGTCCCACCTCATGGCTATCTTGAGGCAATGCTGCAGAATTCCAAAGGCTTGAAAATCATGATCTTAGATTATGGGTATTATCTACTCTCTCTCCTTCTTGTCTCTACCCCTAAGAACTAGGACTGATTCTTACCTTTCTACCCCAGAGTACCTATGAAGAAGAAAGAAAGAAATATATATGGGCTTAACAAATGTTACTTAAATTGAAGTTTTATCCTATTGTTGAAAAAAAAAAGCTAATAATACCTATTTTTAAATCAGCTGATAAGGTCTTAAAAGGAAAAAGCACACCCTAGAACAAACTTTGCAACCTACAGAACAAACTGAGTCTTACGGACTCATTTTGGCATTGAATGGTGTTGTGTGGCTATGTCAGGAAAAAGAGTGATTCTTCGAGTGGCAATTTCTTTTAAGACCAAGACGAAAAAAATTAAGCTATTTCCAAAAGAGAAGGAAAAGGAATACTTTTTACTGTCTTAAAAACATCTTTGGATTTTCTTTTGGTGAGATTTATTGTCTAACAAAAGCCAATTGATTTTTCATGCTGGCATGTGCTCCCGCACAGAGACAGGGCTGAGATGATGGCAAAGACTTCCCTTCCCAGACCACGCTGGGTTGAGGCTGGAGTTCTGGCTTCCAGCTGTTTGTGAGGTCAATTACGCCCCTCTGCATGGGGAGAAGACCTGCACTTCCTTCTGCAAAACAGAAAGGAGGAATTGGCATTCATGACGATGCGAAAGGATGCCCTGCTACCACTTTGCCGGCAGAAACCTTGACATTTCCGTAGAATTTTAAGAAACTGGTTGAGACAGGGTTCCTTTGGCTCATGATCCTTTGACTCAATGTTGGAAATTCACCAACATTGATTATCTCATTTGTAGAGCCATCCTGTGTAATACAGCTATTTAGAATTATAGTCATTCAAGGGGGGAAAAGCAAAGATGCGCATATAGATGTTCATTTCATTGTTACTTATGAGTGAGAAATTGAAAATAGCCCAACTATTCAACAGTGGGGATATGATAAATTAATTTATGGATACATTTATTTCTCTGTTAAAATTTTTTTACTCACTCAGAATGATATTCATGAATAGTATCTAAATATCAGAAATATGTTTTGTACTATATTAAATGGGAGTAGAGCAGCATGCAAAATTATATCTCAACTAATAAAACTACAAACTAAAAAGGGTTGAATGATTTGTTTTTTTGTTTGTTTGTTCGTTTGTTTTTTTTGTTGTTTTTTTTTTGGTGGTGGTTGTTTTTTTGAGACGGAGTCTCACTCTCTCGCCCAGGCTGGAGTGCAGTGGCGCAATCTCGGCTCACTGCAACCTCCGCCTCCTGGGTTCAAGTGCTTCTCCTGCCTCAGCCTCCTGAGTAACTGGGACTACAGGTGCATGCCACCATGCCCAACTAATTTTTGTACTTTTAGTAGAGACGGGGTTTCACAATGTTGGCCAGGATGGTCTTGATCTCTTGACCTCGTGATCTGCCCACTTTGGTCTCCCAAAGTGCTGGGATTGCAGGCGTGAGCCACGGCACCCAGCCGGGTTAAATGATTTTAATGATGGCTTCTATGATGTTGGGTTATGGGTTTGAAAGAAAAATGGTTTCTTTTGCATAGTGTGATTAATTATATTTTTCTTTTACTATGTTTTTAATGTTCCCCATCTTCGCTACCTATCATGTATTACCTTACAATCTTTTTTTTAAAGAAACACTTTAAATTATGTGGGTGTAGAACTGGTACTAAACTTCAGGTGTGGTCTGATCAGTGGTGTCAGTCTACGGGGAATTTCTTTATCTTGACATTCCATGTTATAAATTCAGACTAAGTTTGTTTATTCTTCCTTGAAATAGAGCATGGGTTTGGGCCAGCTTTGCCAGCCCAGCTAGTGCCCAGCATCTTAGCCTGAAGTTGATTGGTACTGAGATCAAAAGCCCTCTCAGGTTTGATTCAAGAAAGATTCATTAACTGGAAGGAAGTTCTAAGCAGATGTGACACCCTTGAAAAAGTAAGCCACATTGCAGACAGAGCTGGACCCAGCTCTGGATTGCTTGTGAAATGAATTTCTGAAAGGGGTAGTGTTCAGCAGTGCTTCTCAGAGCACCCTAGTCCCTCTCAGACTGGGATTGCAGGAGTGGGAGGAGGAAGGAATGGGAGACAACAGGGGATGAGTCATTTTGATGTTTTCAGATATCCTCATCCCATGGCTGTACCTACAATGGTGGGTAGAATGACAGAAGTACTCAGAAGAAGAGAAGAAGGCTTGTATAACCTGTCTACATGTAAGGTTTGCAGTAGGATTTTGTCTTGTTGTCTAAGTTATCAGATATATCTAGAGATGGTATTCCTGGTGTTGTATTAATAAATCCAGCCTTAAAGGTTCCCAGTATTGGGGAGAGCTGTGAAAAGAGATTAATGTGCAATAGCCATAGCACATATATTGTATGGAAAGAATGCAAAGGAAAAATTACATAGAGGAAGAACTTTAAGAGAGCATCATAAGAATAGAGGCTCTCCAGGTGAGCAGAATAGAGTCTGCTTGCAAAAGATATTAAATATAATGAAATTCATGAACACAAAATGTAATAAATGGAACTTTATTATTTTCAAGATATTAAGGCTATATTCTTGGGTTCCCAAGACTTGAAGGAAACACAAGGCAACATGTTAAAGTGCATTATCTCAGGCACTTCCTAAATATTACTTGAATAAATGCACGGACTCCTCACTTCCCAACTGGGATTTTTTGAGTGTGAAATATGTTTTCTCAATGTGTGTTCGAACAGCTGAGAGGTCCAACACAATAGACTCTCACAAAACATAAGCAAGAGCACTTATTCAAGGTTCAATGTATGTGATTATTTGAAAGATTTGCTTCATCATTCTCATGCTTTTCATTGTGTGGAGAGAATTGTAGGTAATGCATTTTGGAAACCATGTTCTATATTTAGCTCAAGATGACTTGTTGGGGGCAGGGATACATTTTTGCATTGTATATACATGGATTGGTTATTATACTTTAGGGCCAATTTTTATTTTTATTATCAAATTAACTCCTTTCCGCAATTAGTAGCTAAAAGTTGCAGGCAAGTACTGGACAATAAAATGGAATTATATTTTTTTCTAAATTTATTTTCTCCACAAATTAGTTTATAGAGTTTATTCTTGGTGAAAATGGAGAATAACCTGTCAAATATCATTTGCTTAGGGGTCATGGTTCACATTTCAAAACTTCCTTTGATTGGAAGTATTCATAGAAAGAGAACAGTTTGAAGCGATCTGGCTCGTACATGCTGTTGCTATCGAAAGATGGATTTAAGAACAGCAGAAAAATAATATAATATTTATCAAATCTCTGGGTGAGAAAGGATTTTAAAACTTAAAAATGATAAATGAATCAAAATCAAAAGATAAAGATCAACTGGTTTGTCCATATAAAACTGTTGTACATTAGAAAATAAAATTAAAAAGCAAAACAAATTGGGGGGAAAATATAAAAAAAAAAAAAAAGAACAGCAATCCTGTTTTTGTGATGGCAGTGCTGGTTCGCTAAGACCAGGTACACCCTTAGTTAGTTTGTTTAGAGAGGTTATGGGTTGTTGCTGATATTCATTGTGTGACTGGCTTCTGATAAAACCAACTTACTACCGAGAACCAAAGTTAAAACAACTGGGTTTAAACAGGACTCACCCTAGAATTTCATATGGTAACTTATTGGGCCTCTGGGTACCCTCCCTTTGTGGTTCCATATCTAGCCCTGTACAGACCTCTTGGATCCCCCTTTAAGCCTCTCTGCTTTGTCCACCCCCTTCAGAACATGATCTCCCTGGAACTGACTGCCTTTATCTCTAGTTTCATCTCCAATTTCTGCTACTACTTCCTTGCTTGCCTGGGTAAGCTGAGTTTGCTTGTGTTCTTGACCTTGTTGGTTTCTGTCTTATTCATCAGACCCTATATTCTTCCCTGCATCCCTGGTGCACCCTTTTCTGTTGTGGCATAATCCCTGTTGTCACAGGAGACCAGAATGCATAGGTTATCTGTGAGCCTTTTCATTTGATAAAATACCTTTGCATCTGTGAGAAGAAAGAGCAGAAAAAGTAAGGACATCAAATGTTTAACCATTTGAGAAAACATGGTGAGCCATGGGTTTAATCTGTACACATTGCAATTAAATGAGTCCTCTAATGAGAATATCAGAAACTAGTTTTTTTCTTGAAAGGTAGAATTATTTGCATGTGAAATGGGTGTGTTGTGGAATTAGAAGAGGTTTACTTATTCATTAGATCTGAAAACCAAGGAGGATGTGATGAAGCTTTCCTTTTCCTATGGCAAAGTAGCTGTTTCTCATTTTGCACCATCTAAAGGATATCCTACCATTGGCCCAGTCGCTTTTTGTCACCATATTGCCAGTGGATGTGCTTGGCAAGACTGAGCTGACAATTTTGGCATTTTCATTTTTCCTTCTGGCTTGATTTTTCATCAGCCTGCAATTCTGGAATTCATTTCCATGGTATATTTGGAAAATTCAAATCGGCAAGTGATAAACTCAGAATTTCACCAACTATCCCTTTGAAGGCTTTCAGAATGATCAGAGATGCATCATTTTGGCCCTTGTTCTTCAGGCCCATGTTCTTCTGGGTCAGCCCATTCACTTATTAGGTCTGTGATGCCCCAGGAACTTCCAGACCTTGACTCTCCAATCCTGTGAATCCAAATCATGGTCACCTCTCTGAGCCTGGTGCTCTGGAAGAGGCAGGAAGAAATGCATGGGTTGGGGATCTGTTTATAGATGGGTATGCATTTTGTGGATCCTGGTGTTATTTCTTACTGTTTGTAGGTACCACTTACATGTTAGGCATTTTGTGGGTAATAAAAAGTAGCAAAGCCCAGGGAAATAAAGTTCATATTAACGACTCATATTTTATAACTCAGCCTTAGGATGCTTGGGAACAATCCCACCTGCTCCAGCTGCTTGCCTGGGGAGCTGTGAGGCCACAATGGGGTGTGCTGCTCAAGGTGCTCCACAGATAGACACTTGAGTTTGAATCCTGAGTGCCCCACTTACTAGATGGCAACTGGAGACATGTTATCTGAATGTCTTGGGCCTTCATTTCTCCATTTGTAAATGGGGCCTTTTATAGCAGAGGCCCATGGTAAGTACTGCATCTGCATTTTCTGTTACTCTCCTAAGCTTCCACAGATGTCCAGGCTTATCACAGAGAGCTCAGCATCCTGGGACCAAAAGATAAAGTGACAGTGTGGCAGGGTTTGCACATTCTGCTCAGGATCATCTCTCCATGAAAGTGAGGAAAAGAGATGCAGGTGCCTATGTATGGGAATGTTTCTATGGAATATTATTGATATCTCCCTTTGAGGATAAAAAGAGTTGTAAAAGGTCTCCTATGTTCAGTTGCAGTTTTGCATATGTTTTGGTTTTAAAAATGCACCATGTAAAATGATCAGAGATAACTATACTGGTCAGCCCAACATCTAGAGAAATATCTCTCCAAAGTCTCTTGAATGAAATAAAGGTGTCTCACTGAGCCAGTAGTGGCTGCACCTCTGACCCATTGAGGAAGAGTCCCCACTTCTTACCTCACACCCTTGGGAGATACAGTCTGATGCAGTCTGCACTGAGCCTGTTGCTGTTATGGAAGCGATGTCAGCGTGTTTTGTGTGTGTGGGCTCATGCATGTGCACGTGTGTGTATGAGGGCGTTCCATAAGAGGGCTGAGATGTAGGTGGAGAAGCGCCTAGTGCATATACACCCTACCTGTTTGGAATTTTCATGAGGCTGTGTTTGACCCTGATGACCTCCCTCATAAGAATGAATTAATCAAACAAAAATGGGTTGCAGCATAGCCATGTCATAAACTGTAGAGACCATTACCATGACCTTCATTGCCAGCAAGGAACATGCATCCTGATGAAATGGATACTCAGTGGAAGCATCCAGTTTGGGAACAGGAGTTGGAAAATGAAAGGAATGGCTGTAAGTGCCACCTCTCATAGGGCCCAGTAAATGGAATCCCTTCATCTGCCTTTTAAAGGCTCAATATAAAAGGTGCTCATTTCAGTTAGGACCTATAAGTGAACTAAGGAGAATTTGGACAGCCAGTTTAGAAATTATTCTATAACAGTCACTATATTTTTTTATTCAAAAATACAGGCATACCACCTAACATTCTTTTTTGATTTGTGGATTTATTTAAAAACTATTACAAATGTATAAGAATTACATCAGATTTAGTAATAATACATTCAATAAATCATGTTTATGGAAAGGAATAAAATTTCATGAGGTTGAATCTGCCCCAAGACAATATGGGATAAATGGCACTGACAGTGCCTGCTCCATGCAGAACAAAGGGTACAGGTTGTAACGTGTAAGCAAAATAAAAAGGGATTTCTTCTGACCTTTATTCAGATGCCCAGGGGTGATTCCCGCCCCACCCCCTGAATTTTCTAAGTATCTGATACTGTGATTCCCTTCTCCTTTCTGTGGATAGCACATAGTCAATCTGAATGTGTTCAGAAGCTGGATGATAGGCTACCTGTCATCCATGTGGAGCCCGTGGAGTACAAGTCCATTAGGTGTATGCAGAATAGCTTCATGCCAGTTCTTAGGAGCTTGACAAGCAGTCATCCAAATATCATGCTAACAAAATCTGGGTTTCCCTCTTTTTGAGGCTCACCAGCAGCTCTGTAAGCTTGTATATACTCTTTTCATCACAATCTAGAGTGGGAAAAAATCGCCAGAAAGGCCAGGTTAACTAAATAGAGCACCCAGCCTGTGATCTCCTTAACAAAACCACTGGACAAGATCCCATGGAAAAATTCTTTGGAAGTTTCCTCAAAGATGCTGCTATAGCTATTTTTTTGTGAAGCAGCCCCTCTAAAAATATTGATGAAGCTGCTTATTTTCTAGAACTAAAACCATGACTAGCTAGGTGAATGAAAGAGCTTTTACTTGCTAACTTTTGAATAGATGAGGGGGAGAAGGATTGAAGGCTAAAATCAAATTATCTGTTTATCTTGCAATTTTGTATTAAAAATGAGTTTTTCAGGATAAAAATTACCTTAAAAAACTTTATGACATTTCACGTAGTGTCAACAATAATAATACATAGTCTTCCTACCTTATTGCTGATGGATCTAATAGCATCTGTATTACCTCATGAATGTGGTCTTTACGAACTTGCACGCTCTCTCTTCATAAACCTCCTTACTAGGATAACTACCAAGCGCCAGACTGTGCTGTCTACCCACCCTCCACTTTAACTTTGGATTATATGATACAACCAAATTTGCAGTCATTCAAAAGAAGGATGATCTTACTCTCATGTAGATGGTCTTTTGTAATGGTTTGAAATAGTGAGACCCTCTGTCCCATTCTCCAAAAAAATGCCTTTTTCCATTTTGTACGTGGAAGATTACTTTTGGGGTAGTCTTCTCCTCCTTTACGAAAACATCTCTTAGCAGTGACTCCTAAACTGTGGTGTGCGTGAGAAGCCCTGGAGTGCTTAGGAAAATATTCGTGACTCTACCCCCCTGAAATTCTGGTTGGGGAGAGATGCACTTCCCCCCAGGAATCTGCATGTAATGAGAATTTCTAATGTAGGTGATCCTTGTGGATCACACTTAAAGAATCCAGAGCTCAAATCCTTTGATTCAAATCCTGGGTCTGCTACTTTTTTTGTTGTTGTCATTTCAGTCGAGTTGCTTAACCTCCTTATGTCTCAATTTCCTCATTTGTATAAATAGTTGAATGACATCTCACAGGTCTTTTGGGAGGATTAAATTGGTTAATCTAGATAAAGTGCTTAGAATGCACTGGATTATTAACTGCTAGGTTAATTCCTGGATTATTAATTGCTGAATTATTAATTGCTGGATTAATTCCTGGATTATTAATTGCTCAGTAAATGTTAGCTAGATCAACCCAACAAATCAGAAATGTCTTGAAATAGATTGTTTCAATCAGGTTGGTATTCTGTTAATCTGTCATTCAGCTCAACTGAGGAATATCTTGGGTTATGTTGGTGCGTTAGGAGGGGCTAGGAGTCATTTAATGGAGCGCTGCAATGGGTTTCATTGCTTGTAGAACAAGAACCAGACTCCTTAACTTGGTCTCTAAGCATCTGCTGGTCTGATCTTACACTGTCCTCCCAGTCATTCTCACTGCGATCCATTCACATTTGGCTTCTTTCAGGTTTCCAAAGATGCCATGTTGCCTCCTAGCTCACATGTGTTATTCCTTCTGTTTGGGTCACTCTTCCCCTCACTCTCAATTTATTAACTTTTACTCTTCCTTTAGATTGTGGCTTGATGTCACTTTCTCTGAAATGCTTTTCCTGATCTCACTAAGTGATTATTTGTGCTAAGAGAACACAGAGTTAGTAGCTCTGTTTTTATACCCCATATCACAGTTATGCTTAATATTTTTGCCTCCTCTACTAGAGTCTGCAGGTTGTAAGGTAGAAACCTTGTCAGTTTGTCGTATCACTAGCACAAGTGCCTGGCATATAGATACTTGCTAAATATTTGTTGAGAAGATAATTAAATTTTGATTGAGGAAGACTTGGATGGAATGATGGTTTTGTCATAAACAGTGAGGATTTGGACACCCTTCAAGAGGATGGGATGGCAAAGGCTGGGTGTTCCCATGGCAGAGGAGACTAGGTAGGATGGGTTAGAGGAGATGTTCCAGAAAGCTGGTAGAGAAAACCTGAGCCATCCACCACCCTGAGAGTGAAAGTTGTCTGGGCAGAGCCGAGAAAGATTGACAGTGTTGGCAGTGGGTGCTGCACCTGGGTGAGACTTTCTTCCTACACTTAGTGGCATAAATCGACAAAATGGAAAACCAGCATTCAGATTCTTGAAGGTGCAAATCCAACATCAAGACCAATGGGCGGCTGGGCATCGTGGCTCTTGCCTGTAATCCCAGCACTTTGGGAGGCCAAGGTGGATCGATCACCTGAGGTCAGGAGTTTGAGACCAGCCTGGCCAACATGGTGAAACCCCATCTCTACTGAAAATACAAAAATTAGCCAGGCATGATGGCACATGCCTGTAATCCCAGCTACTCAGGAGACTGAGGTAGGAGAATCGCTTGAACCCGGGAGAAAGAGGTTGCAGTGAGCCGAGATCGCACCATTGCACTCCAGCAAGACTGTCAAACAACAGCAACAACAATAACACCAGTGGGGTATAGCTGAGCATTTGGAGTTGGATGGATATGGGGTTTATACTGAGCCTCATTTAGGAAGAAAGGAGGCCGAGGGCTACTGTTGCTATTTGGACAGTGGATGTGTGGTAGGTGGACAGTTCAGTTTGGCTTCAAGAATCAGAAACACACGAAGAGCAGGTCCCAGCCTCCTCAGAAGCCTCATCTGGGTCATTATGGGCTGAGGGTCCCAGGCTTGCAGAGACGTTTAAGGAAGAGAAGGTTCTCCTTGAGGTTGTTATGATGCCAAGGCAGATGACGATAGGGCAAAGTAATTCCTTTCTCTCTAACATAAGCCCAGATCAGTGCCTTCTGTGACACTTACCATTTTCCGTCAATCTCTGTGGAACTGAGGGCTTCCGCAGACCCCTGAGTGAGATTGCCACCTTATGATCCCCCTCCTGAGTCTGACCAGGATGTGTAGCCATTCACTGCTCAGTGGCGGCCCCTGCTGTTAAGGAGAGAGATGGCAGCACATTCAGAGTTGGTGACATTAATTCTAGTCATGCAACCCGGGGAATTTGGAGCAAGCAGGGGAGGAGTCTGAGGGTATGAAAATGGGCTGAGAAAATCCAGGGAGATCCCCAGTGTTCAGGGCGCCTTGGTGAGGTGCTAATGCAGAAAAGAGCTGGGCCTGAACACTCCGTACTTACAAAATCTTCCACAAGCCGCCAGTGTAATCACTTCATTCCAGAGGTTTGCTAGGAACCACCGCAGTGCCCTCTGAGGAATACCATTGAAAACTTTAACTTTTATTTGCGGAGCTCTCAGGGCTGTTAGGCAACAAATATTTTTAAAGATGTCCCTCTAATTCTCTAGGTTAAAAGTTGCAGTCATTTTAATTTAGAGATGGAGGCTGTTTATGTTTGTTTACATCCTGGGTAGGAATTAGAGTATGGATCCTCCCAGTAGGACCCCTGCTGGGATGCACGCTGGAATGCTTGCATTCCTGGTTATGTGAGCACCCCTGGCGTGCATGCGTTGTGTGTACATGGCAAGGTATCGCGAGGTGGTTCTATGACATTTCTGGATAAAAACTGTATGTGAAGAGAAGGTAGGAGAAAGCAAACTCACAATCAAATAAAAGTAGAGAGGGGGAAGAGATGAGATTGCAGTTGATTATGGGTCTGGCAGCAGATGTTCTACACGAATCCAACTCGCTGCAGCCAGTCTGTTTCTATGGCAACAGAATCAGTAATTATTGAGCCCAGGCACTCCCCCCTTTCTCCCAACAAGGTGGAGGCTGATGAATATGAACTATCTCCAGCCCATCACCAGCTTTTTCTTTTTCTTCTTGTCCTTATTTGTTTTTTAGTTCTTTATAAGAAAAAACGGGAGATATTGAGAAGTACCAAGAAGGGGAGCTATGTGTTTATTGACAAAAGAGCATAGGACACTAAAATAGAAACGAAGTTATTATTTTTCTCTTGTGATACTCTAAGAGAAAAGCTCTTCCTAGAAAAGCCGATGATCTCTGAAGATGCTAAATAAATGAGCAGGAGTTTCCCTGAAATGGAGGCGCCCTTTGATTGGCTGATCTTTCCTCGACTTCTGCCAATCGGAGCATCCCTGGGCTCCAGCTCCATAAACATAAGCAAAGCTACATGCTTATTCCTCTGGACTTGGAGTGTATACCATTCAAAGGTGTGCGGCAGGTCTCTGTTCACATGGCTCAACTGGAAACCTGTTTCATGAACAAGCTTACTCAGGAACCATCTGGTGGTATTCCAGCACATTGTTCTTCAGGGGGACGACTCTAAGTCGCTTTGTGGTGGCAGCAGCTTAGAATCAGTATTTGTGGTTGGGAAAGATGGACTTACGGGAGCTTGGTGAGTAAACCTCCGTCTGACACATCTGTCCACTGGTATTAGCAGCCTGAGCTAAATGTAGCTTTGTCCTATTGTCTGCCGAGAAAACTGAATTGGAACAAGCACATGGAAGAGCGGGCATTCAAGGGTTCCCATGATGTAGGAGACTCTGAATTCAAAAGACTGCATGCTTTGCTTTGGTCTGATCCGATTTGTAGTTGACTGTACATTATACTTGGACATTGGTTGTCTTATTAGGATTAGTGTAAGGAGCAGAGTTCTGCTTTATTTCCCTGGGTGTCGATGCATTTCAAAAGAAAATGCTTTTAAAGCTACATTAATAATAAGAGTCAACCCTGTGTATTGCTAGGAAGAGAGAAAAAGGTGCAGGCACGGAGCCCGGAGCTCCTTGAATGTATTGCTGGTGTTTGCATTGTGAAGACAGATGTTATTACAATGGTCTGTCAAACACTTCTTCAGATCCCCAGCCACGGAACGAAGCATCTCTTCTCCGTGTGCCACTGTTCTCTGCTTGGGAAATGTGTAACTGAGCTAGGTCATGTCCTTTCCTTCTTTTATGAAACCTGTCTCCAAACTGAAATGTGTTTTTTAATTAATTGCAAAGATAAATTGAAGTGCAGTTGGAAAGATTTTAGCAGTCAAAAAGCATGCTTCAAAATGACTCTATTTTGCATCCTTTCAAACCTCTGAAAAACCAGAGAGGGTTTGCAAAGTTATATTCAAGGATTGGCTCTCTGCCAGGAAAGGGATGCTCTGAGCTATTGCTCTGCTCCCTGGGGTTTAATTTTCTGACACTGGTGATGAAATTTTCAATTTCGTTGGGTAGAAACAGGAAGAACTATAAACAGGCAATGGAGGGGAGCATGGGGAATGAGAAACTCTTCGCCTGTAGGGACCCTTCTAGCTGCAAACTTAAAAATGTATGTGGCAAGATGCAATCCAAGCACAGAGCAGGATTCCAGACCAGCTATAATCATTCTAAACGGGGAGAGGAAAGGTATTGCCATTGGCTTGGGTGCAGAGAGTGGGGGATGAAGTTGGGGCTTCTATCTCTGCCTAAGATCTTTTCCCCTGTTTGTCTCCTGATTTTGAGGATTCATCACTGTTGCTTTTTTTAAAAAATGTGATTTCCTGTCTTATGTGCCTGAAAGTGTTATAGCACACTTGATGTCTTCTATTTACAGTCCACTTGACTTCAAATAATGGAGAGAGGAAAAGAGAATGATGCATTATCATCTGGTTTATGAAGAAATGCACATGAAATAGTCAAACAAGAGAAATCTTATTGGTTTGTCCTTTTTTAAAAATGTCCTTTTGCAGAGGAGAATGTTGTGGGTTTTCACGTGGCTCTAGGATAGAATTTACTTTATCCTAAATGGGACCTGTGAGGAATGGTTAAAGAAACAAAAGAGCTAGGAATCTTGCGCCTGTAGAAGACTCAAGGCAGGGTGAGGGCGACTGGGTGTCTGGGAGAGACCTTCTACTCTGTCTGTTAAAGAAGTAGGGCTGACGTTGCAGGAGAGGGAGAATTTCCTAACTGCAGGTGACAGTGCATCAGGGACACCTGGTCACTTGACAAGGTCAGTGACCTGTTTGTTAGCCGAAGGCCTTTCTAGAGATATAGGCTGCTCTCTGATCCCATGAGGCTCCAGATGGCTGCATACATTGAGAATTCTGCCTGACTGGAAGAGCTTGTGTGCGTGTTAACTCTGCCTGCTGCACCACACTCCTCAGTACACCTCGATGCTCGGTTTTTAGGAAGTCTGGTTTCTAGAGGATGTGCATTAAGTGACAGTCAGCTCCTTAGAGTCAGTGTCCATTTTGCCTTGGCCCCTTCTCTCCCCCAGTAGTGTCACTTTACATGAGTGAAGTGCTGGCACCTGTTGGTAAGAATGAGAGAAGAAACCAGCCTTTTATGGAAGCAGTAAAAAATGTTTATGAAAAAAATTCTAAAACAGTAGTTCTTAAGCTATTATTGGATCATGGAACTCTTTAAGAATGTGAAAGCTATGAACCTCCTCTCTGCCCACACCCCCCAAATGCATTCATGCATAAACACATAACACTTTGATTATCAGGCATTTTAGGGTAAAGCAAGATCCCTGTCCTGGGGGAATAGCCAAGAATGTATCATACCCTGAAGTTCATCATCTCCTTCTTTTCATATGGGTCCGCTAAATGCTGCAGCCCCATCTCAATCTGTCCTGACCATTTAATGTGTGCCAGGCACTGCTCAGTACATTTTATATGTAGATATAATAATACATTGAATCTTCCAGCAGCCCTAATAGGACTAATGTTTTTTGCCTGTTTTAGATGAGGAAATTTAGTTGCCAAAATATTAAGGACCTTGCCTGTGTTTATCCAGCTAGGAACTGACAAGTGCTTGGTGTTTCATGCATGTTGATGTACTTGTTGCTACATTCATATATGGAAGAAGAGTGAGTAGATAGGGGAAGATGGTTTCATCAACCTATCAGTCTGTCAAGTGGAGTCAGACCATAGGTAGTTGAATTAAACAGTCATCACAATAATTAAAGTCAAATTGAAAAGGCATTTTGGGGTGGTTGGGTGAATTATTAATAATACTATTTGGGAAGTTTGAGCTAAGAAAAAGCTCATCACAAAATGCCCCATTGGTTGTCCCTTTATGTTACGTGCGATGCCCCATCTCATTCCTGTAGCATTTTTACCTGGTATGATTTGGGTCAATTAACCTAGGAGACCAGTTCCTCCTGGGCCATCTGGGAGAGGTGACAGGTCACCAGTGTCCCATGGCTGCCCTTTGCTTGCATTTGCCAGGAATGATTTGCAGTGGCCAAAGCAATGGCGAGGGTGACGAACAACCAGGAACCACCAGGCAGCCAGTTTGGGGGTGCCTATGAACTGCAATGGCTGCAGGAATCACCAGGACTACCATGCTTTCTCAAGACCTGTGAGCAGGGGAGGTGGGCCCAGCTCAGAAATAGAAACTGTGTTCCTCAGAGTTCGAGGGAGAATTGATGACTGCTAGGGCAATGTGGAGCTGGATGGGTGTGTGAGTCCTCCACTCCCGGTTCAGCCACTGCATCTCCCCTTGTATCTGTTTTATAAATGGATTCACAATGAAGATGTAACAATAAAAAATGAGAAGGAAGGGGTTAGGCTGCTAGAAGGAAGAAGAAAAGCTGTTCATCTTATCAGGATGTCTTATCTGATATAAAAAAATAAGCAAGATTGCAATGCTAAGTGGAAAGGAATCTGTAGGGGTCATGGTAACAGGTTTTTACAACGTGGGTTCTTGGCTATGCTTGCTAGTATTATGCACTTTCTAGTATTATACTAGGTATGTAAATGTGTAGAAGACATTTTAACAAGTGTACAAAAAATGTACTACAGGGACAATATAGCAGATCTCATTCTACATCGATGCTGTCCAATGGAAATATGATGCAAGTTATGTATGTAATTTTAGTTTTTCTAGTAGTTCACCTGAAAAAAAGTTAAAAGAAACAGGCCAGTTAATTTTAATGATATGTATTATTTTACCCACTATGTCCAAATCATTATTTCAACTTTTCTACAAAACTACACATTTTCTACAAAACTATTTTTCTACAAAACTACAAAATTTCTACAAAACTATTAACAAAATATTTACATTGAATTTTTCATTTTAAGTCCTTGAAATATGACATGTGTTTTACATTTACAACACAACTCAATTTGGATACTGGATTTTCACAGGAAATCTGTATTTAGATCTCATAAAATTCATAGTTAAAAAAGTAGATTCATGTGCACAAGTTGTTCCAAACATACATCAAAGTTTTCCAATAACTGAATTGAGTATTGGTTTTTAAATTTAAATGAGCTAAAATTAAATAAAATTTACAATTCAGCGGCACAGTCACACTCACCACACTTACTCCCCAAGGCTTCCCTAGCCACGTGTTTAGTGGCTACTCTACTGGATAGTGTGGCACTAGGATCTCAGAACATTCCTCGCGCACTAGGCCCGTAAATTCTCTCACTCCATCATCATGCCACGGCACCTCTATCTCTTTTACCTCCACAGGGTACCTGGACCACCTGCTCTGGTAACAGAGAAACAGAATGTTAGTATTCACAAACATACTAACTTTTGCTTTCACCATTGCTCATAGTGAACTCAAGATGGACAGCTGAATCTTAGTTTCTCCATTACACTGTTTGGCAAGGGGGGATTAAAATAGTATGCTGTTTCCTCTTACAGAAAGTCAGTACTCATCCATCTGTGGCATTTCTTTCTTAATCCTTACTTATCTTGGCCCTGCTATTTACTGTGCTCTGTGGCCCCCTCTGTCAACTCAGTATGGAACATGGGTTTAATTTTAATTATAAACAAACCATAACTGAGAAGGTAACTCTGCTACAAGCAGATAATTCTTCATGAAGACAAGTATAAATTCAGGCTAAGGAGTGATTTAATTGCTATCATCTCATTCAATTCTGCAAATTTTGTTGAGCGAGAAAATATTGACTAAATAATTCTTTCAGTTAATTTGGTCTTCAAATCCGTGCCTTCAATACCAGATATTATCCTATATCTTCACTCCCCCAAACATTTATTTTAACGTAAAACTCACCATGAAAGAGTAATCAATCTCTTCAATAACTACATCAAAACCATCCTGCAAAGCCTTCCTACAGGCAACTAGTCTTAGTCTTCTAATGATGTCCCCAATTGATGATTTCACCCAAATCAAATGGACGAAATGAGTGAACTTTGGAAAAGTTTAAGAGGACTGAGCTTAGAGTGAGCTTTGGCCTCTCATTTGGCCTCCATTTGCCAAAGCTCACTCTAAGCTCAGTCCTCTTAAACTTTCCTTTAATAAAGAGCTCTATTAAGAATTCCACAAAACATTAAGAAAAAAAAAATCCATGTGGTTGAATACTATCTTTCCTATCAGGAATGCCTTCTGACCCAATGGTCCCCATTTCCTGCATTTTGGACAGAATTCCAAAGAATGCCTTGTGAATGTTGGTTGGAGTAAATTGTGTGGGTCCTTTACAACTTTTTTCTTTTGATAATATTACTTAACTTTTTGTAGTGAAGCAACACTGGTGGAACAAATAGATTAAACCATAGGCAGGGTTGAATATCAGGGCAAGATGAATTGCTTTGCATGTCTGCTGATTTTCAGCCAAGCCGAGGCTTAATACTCTCAGTCATGAGTGGAAATTAGTGATTTGGGATTTCAGTGAGTGCAGAGATGCTGGGAAGTAGCTGAACATCACATACGTAGAATTATCATTACAATAAGTATCTTTGGATTACCACAGGATTTGGAAGTCTGCTAATTTGCTAGCTCATTTCAAGCAATCTGTGATATTCTAGAAATAATGACTAGAAAAGTATTCATATGATGGCGAGCAGTAATCTAGAATCCAAGGCTTTAGAGTGTGGTTTCTAGTTTAGCAACTAAGTTTTGCAAGTTATTTAACCTTTGTGATTCTCAGCAACTTTACATGGGTAAACTGAAGTTTAGACTTGGTGACTTCCTATGGCATATATGTGTCAAACTTCTGAACTATCTATCCGTCTGTCTTCTGGCGCCCATGTTCCATTGAAAATAACAATCTTTCCCGGTGTATCCAGATCTAGCTTCAGAATCCTTCTTAACACAGCACTTAGTCAACCACTAGTGAGAGATCAGAATTGTCTTACAGCTGAAACTGATTTTTCATCCCTCTCCTATGTCCTTGCTTCAGCTCAGGGCCTTGTGCAAGACTTTGAAAAGAAGCATACAGGGAATTATCATCAGTATGCAGGGTTTTGGTGATAAGGCAGACAGCTCTTTACTCATCCTCTTGCTCAGCTGTTCCGTGGAGGTGTTGCCATCTGACAAGGAGGGCTGCAGCCTTGCACTTTGGGAGCTCACTTCTCTTTTCCTTTAAGCTGTAAGTGATGAGAGACCTGTCAAGGAGAGCTGTTCACTGGCATCATTCCCAGACCTGGAAGTATAATGAAATAAAGTTTCTTTCCAACTTGGATGGAATTCTTGCAGCTGAACATTTAAGATAGCATCTGGGGCAGTTCTGACATCCACTTGCCTGGTTGGAAAGAAGCACCCATCAGCTAATGGAACTCAGGCCTTCACACTGGTAGCCCAAGTCAAGCTGCTCTGGGCAACTCAGTTCTAACTAAAGTCTTCCAGGTCACAGGTCCCAGCAGGTGAGATGGAGCCCCCTCCTTGCCTAATGAGCCAGCAATTTGAAGTCTGCATTTCAGAAACTTTGTCATATACAAAGAGGGATATCAAAGCAGGAGCTGGTTTGAAAACCACCAACATTGGTACTGTCCCTAAACCTAGACTACTTCATGCTAAAGGTTCCAGGGCACTCTTTCTAGTACCATGAGGGTAGTAGCAGGGCCATACCTTTTAGCTTTAGAGAATGATGGTGGGATAAAAGCCACATCCTAGATTCCCTAAGCCAGGGTCAAATATCTGGGCAAAGCAGGCATAAGAAGCTTTGCAAAGACCACCTTATGAGCCATCCTTCTGTTGCCTCTAAAATTTTCTGAGAACTGGGTAGAGGGACTCCTTAATCTCTCTGAACCTTAGCTTCCTCATCTGTAGAAAGAGAAGTAGGTACGTTTCCCATGAGGCTGTTAACAAATGAAAATATGAATGATGTCTGTGTGAGTGATTACTAAATTAGAATATGTATGTGAGGAGAAAATAGTCTGATTCCATCCCTTGGGTAGAAGCCATTTATTTTTCACGTCTCACAGAATGTCTAGTTCTGCTCTTTTGCCATGGAAGGGTCTCTCTACTTTCAGATTATTCTCCTAGATAATCCTGAGACACCACTCCAACCCTGCTAGCACTGGAGGCCACCCAGAGGGAAAGGCACTACACTTAAAACCCAGGGCCTGGGTCAAGTTTCAGCATAGCCACCAAGTAAAATTTAGGTTTCACCATGTTGCCTCTCCAATCTTTAGTATTTTTTCTCCTGGATAAAATATAGATCTTATCAACTCTATCTGGTACATAGAAATGTTTAGAGAGCACATTTATTAATATATCCCATGTACTCTGTGGATTGTAAAATAAGATCTTACTATTATGCTTCAAATCTAGTATCTCCTAACTCAGCCTTGTTTATTAAGGAGGAATAATTGGAAACCTATTTCTAAGGTAGCAGAAGCTCCAGAATGTGGAGCTACAGCGATGTGTAGTTTCCTGGTTTTGGAAGCCAGTCAACATCAAATGATATTGTGCTTCTAGGGAGATGCCTGGCGGCATTCAAGAAGGCTGTGACCTGCCATAAATAATCGGTGGCTTTTACATTTGTAAGTCAAGATGTTTTTGGTCTCGGCAGATGGTCCATAAATCTTTCTGGATAGCTGAGTTTTCGCCATCCTAGCCCAACTCTTTCTTCTTCTTGAAGGCATAATGTTTGAGAAACGTGTACATTTTTGGTTCTTTCACATGCAGATTCCCAGCCACTTCTTGATGACTTTCTTCTCCACCCCTCCTCCACTCCCGCTGGCCACGCACTTCATACCCATGATGTATTCTGTCAAGAGAGGAGAAGGGGTGATTTCTTTCTCTGTCACATCTGGACATCTATTTGATATAAACCTATAGCATCCTAGATCTTGAAGTAACCTGAGTCGTAGGATGTCAAATAGATTTCATCTGGTGACAACTTAGGCCCTCTGGTATGGCTTGTTGGGGCTGTACATCTGGGCTCCATGAGCCAACAGGGAGTGAGGGGAGGGTAGTAGCATGCAGTTACCTTATTACAGGTAAAGAAAGTGAGGTTCAGAGACCGTCATTGACTTGCTAATATCCACTGTTAACAAGAGACAGAGTTCACATTTTCTTGCTCAATTTATTCAACAACCAATGTTTGCTGAATGCCAGTCCTTTATCAGGTACTGTTCTAGGCCTTGGGATTCCCAATTGTGAGTATATATGGATTAACCTGCATGGAGATTTATTTTTCAGGCAATCATTAGCCTCAGCGTTGGAATTCCCTGGAATATGGAAGCTACAATAAGAAAAATTTTCAACAAACCACATTTATTTATGTATTCACTAAGTCATCTGTGCATTCACCTATGCATTCATTTCCATGCCTGTTTACATAAAGAAAATTTATCCACTTTCAAAAACTGGGCCTTTGTAAGAGTTGTTTGAAAACTACTTGAAAGTAATCAGTGAAAACAAATTGTCCGACAGCTATCTTTGCCTTCCGCCTTCCTTCCCCTCTAAACACCCAAGAGAAACTGAACTGTAAAAACAAATTCAAGAGGTGTACACTATCCTAGTCTTACAAAGCAACCTACAAGTAGAAACCTGGGTGGACCAAATTTTTTCAAAAGTTTCTGAACTGTTAGAACTGTTAAAAGAGAAAGAATTTGTACCTATGGTGATCTAGAACTGTTGCAGTTCCATGTGACTTGGGTAGAAGTATAAATGGCAATGGAGATGAAAGTCTCTTATCCCCAAATTTGAATACTGTAGGTAAATATACAATAATCCTACCCACTGTGTATGGTGATCTGTCTCTGTCTACCACTCTGACTCCCCATTACTTGCTTCAAGGCCAGACCAATCTCAGAAACACTTGCACTGATGGTTTTAAGAGCTGCACTCTCTGTGTGCCAGGCATTTTGCATATTCCTTTAGTGGGATTTCTTAAACCTTTTTTAAAATTTTCAGTGTAGTGATTATTTTAAAATTACCACATGGCATGCTCTGTCAAGCAACAAGTTTTATTGAAGAGTACATCCTCCTATGCTCAAAGGATAGAGGGCCAGACTCAGGGAGACTCCAATTCTCAGTCTCTGTCCTTTTCCTAACAGTTTCAGTAGCGTGTTAAAAGCAGTATTAAAAGGCATTGTGTCACAGAGAGAGTTAGCTTATTATCCGGTTAGTAAGTGGCAGAGTGAAGTTCAAATTCAAGTGTGTCTGATTCCCAAGCCCACGTTTTTACTGAGGTCAGGTGCCTCCATTTCAACACCAACTGTACGTAGATCTATAGCTAATACACTGGAAAAGTAATCTCCAACCTGGGTGCTCATTCTTCTGAAGGGTGTGAAGACCTTTCAGGGGAAAGGAAGGCATGGATAATTAGCCTCACAATAATCCATTTTCAGATTCTCAGCTTCCACACATACATTAAAACTGATCATTTTGCAACCGCACCTGTGGCTTTCACACCAACTTCTCCCAACCGCTCTTCTCTCTCTTGATAAAAGAAAGCCCCCCGCTCACCTCCATCAGATCTTACTATGGTGTGTTGCTCAAAGTATATAAACCTTCTCTGAGAGCCAAACAAAAGGACTTGTGACCTATCTTTTAAATAAGGAACCATAAGTGGGTCCCTGTCACGTTAAGAGATGCATTCCCAATGGGATACTTCTCTTGGGTTTGGAAATTATGTATCAAAATTGGTAATAAAGTCATGTTTAAATTAGTTTATATTAATAATAATTATGCTGTTAAGCTCAATCAAGAAGAAAAGTTTTATTAGAGCCTTCTGTTCACAGGAAGTATTTTTTAAGTTAGATTTTAGTGTGTATGTGTTTTTGTTTCAGAGAAGTATGATAGGATGATTAATAAAAGACTTTTAAGCATAAAATTCCATTATGATAAAATTCTGTATGAGTAAGATTGAGGTAGAGTGGGGAAAATGGGAAATAAAATGGGAGTTTGGGTTCTAGGTCAGGCATTAAAGGATGATGGCCTGTGGCCTGCTGCCTGGACTTGTAAATACATTTTATTGGGGCACATCTGTGCCCATTTTTCTGTGTACTGTCTGTGGCTGCCTTCATACTGCAGTGGCACATTAAGTAGCTGTGACAGAGACTGCCTAGAAAGCCTAAAATATTTGGTATTGAGGCTTTTACATAAATCCTATTGACCACTATTCAAGGAGGAAAATAATTATTATGATTTCCAACTATTCAAGTAGAGATTATTCATGTATTTTTAAGTGAGTGATATGGATCTCAAATTACTATTGTATGTATATTCAACTATATATTTAAAAGATGGCATACAGTTTTATCTTTTTATTTTTGAGACAAGTGTCACTCTATTGCCCAGGCTGGAGTGCAGTGGCACGATCTCATCTCACTGCAACCTCCGCCTCCCTGGTTCAAGCGATTCTCCTGCCTTAGCCTCCCAAGTAGCGGGGATTACAGGCATGCGCCACCACCCTTGGCTGATTTTTCTATTTTTAGTAGAGACATGGTTTCACCATGTTGGTCAGGCTGGTTTGGAACTCCTGACCTCAGGTGATCCACCCGCCTCAGCCTCCCAAAGTGCTGGGAGCACTCCCAAGTGCTCACGTCTATAGACGTGAGCCACAGCACCCAGCCAGTTTTATCTTTTAAATGTCAATATTGTAGTACACTGAAAATGATATTCTTTGAAACTATTTCAACTTTGATGAAAATTTTCTGTTGTTTTGTTTTGTTTTTGAGACTCGCTCTCACCCAGGCTGGAGTACAGTGGTATGATCTCAGCTCACTGCAACCTTTGCCTCCTGGGTTCAAGCAGTTCTCCTGCCTCAGCCACCCAAGTAGCTGGGATTACAGGCATGTGCCACCATGCCTGGCTAATTTTTTTTTTTTTTATTAGAGATGGAGTTTCACCATGTTGCTCAGGCTGGCCTCGAACTCCTGACGTCAAGTGATCTGCCTACCTTGGCCTCCCAAAGTGCTGGAATTACAGGTGTGAGCCACCACGCCTGGCCTGATGAAAAACTTCAACTGTTGACTTAAAAATGTCTGAGCCATACATACAGTTTTTAAAATAGGGAGTGGGGAAGTCACTGCCTTAGAAGACAGGATCACTAGTGTGGCTTCCATAGTTCAAGACCATCCTAATGATGGGCCGGAGCTTGTTTCCTTCTCATGGGGCAAATTGAGGCCTATGTGGGCATCTCAGCCCTCACTCAGGCTATTGTTCTGCAACTTAGAGGGTAGCTGATAGAGACATAGGGCCCTAATGGGACAGTGTCAAAGCACAGTCCTCCTAAATGTCAGGCCTCAGTTATGCAGATCAGAAAAATTTTCCCTATACTAGCACTTCTAATTAGCCAGCTAGGGTAGAAAAAGAACAGCAGTCTCCCTCCAGGAAGCGGAGGGCTGGCTTTTTATCAGGATGTACCTGTAGGATGGATGGGAGACTGCACCATGCTCTGGCTTCACCAATTAGGTTGTACCACTCAAGTGGACATTTAAGTCTGCTTAGAAACCTTGATGCGTGTTATAGATTGAAATATGTCCTCCTCAAAAATATATACTGGAGTCCTGGCCAGCCGTGGGTGGCTTACACTCCTAATCCCAGCACTTTAGGAGGCTGAGGTGGGTAGATCACCTGAGGTCAGGAGTTCGAGACCAGCCTGGTCAACATGTCAAAACCCTGTCTCTACTAAAAATACAAAAATTAGCCAGGCATGGTGGTGGGTGCCTGTAATCCCAGCTGCTCAGGCTCAGGAGGCTGAGGCAGGAGAATCGCTTGAACCCAGGAGGTAGAGGTTGCAGTGAGCCGAGTTCGCACTATTGTACTCCATCTAGCCTAGGCAAATATATGTATATATAGACATAGATATATAGATAAAGATTGAAGTCCTAACCTCAGAAAGTTCCATTATTTTGAGATAGGGTCTTTACAGGGGTAATCAAGTTAAGATGAGGACATCTGATGGACCCTAATCCCAGTATGACTAGTGTCCTTATAAAAAGGGAATACTGGATGCAGAGACAGACATGCATAGAAGGAAGATGATGTAAAGAGACACAGGGAGAAGATGGTCATCTACAAGCCAAGGAGAAAGGCCTGGAACAGAGCCCCTTACAGCCTTCAAGAGGAACCGACCCTGCTAAGGCAGACTTCCAGCCTCCAGAACTGTGAGACAATGAATTTCTGTTGTTTAAACCACCCAGTGTGCCATACTTCATCATGGCAGCCCTGGCAAACTGATAGAGTGCACTCAAAAGCACAGTTTCTTTTCATGGACTTTCCAAAGCCCAGGGACTTCTGTTTCTTTTAGCTGTGTTTGGAAATTGCCACATGGCATGGGCCATCAGGATAGGAATTTTTATCTCCTTCCCCTAAGAGCAATTAAGGTCAAAGACTGGAGCCAGAGCTCTTGGGTTTAAATCCCATTAGCTGTGTGACCTCTGGCCCAAATGGTGTCTCTTATAAAATAGAATAATAATACCTGCTTCTTAGATTACTTGGAGGACCAAGTGAATTAATAACATGTAAAACTCTTGGTGCTCGGCACATAATAAGTGCTCGACAATGAAACGTTCATTGCCATTGTTGGGGGGCCAGAAAGCAACCAGTGCCTAAGAGCACCCCAGACTCATGAATCACACAGCAAGAAAGCCCGCATGCTCCCCTGGAATTCTAGAAGTTTTATTTGTGAAATTACCTTACAAATGTTGGAGAGGTTTTAAAAAAATCTCTGCTTGTCTTTTCTCTTGTTTTATCCTGTCTTATTCTTGGAAAAGTTAATATTTGAGAATAGCTAGCATGTCCTATTAATCCTTTTTTTTAAAAAAGGATCCGCTCTGACACCAGTTGGCAGTTAAGTTTCATCAGTCACTCGAGATTATGGATTAACTCTCTGATCTTTTTACCCTTCGAGCTAATTAGCCTCTGGACAAATACGGCTAGTCACAGAGGCCAAGCACAGCTGACCAAACACATTTCAAAGAGTAAATTTAGTGAGTAAATAACACCACGCTTAGATCTCTTGGTAATACTGCTTTTCTGAATCACTGGAATCTGGATGTTTCCTTCCCAGGGAGAGGTGGAAGTGTAATGTTTACAACCCTTCAAAGCAACAGAAAAAAATGTAACAAATTAAGTCAGCTACTTCTTCCCTTAACTCCTCCTGTTCCCCCATTTAAAATTATTTCTTTTCTTATGTCTTCAAATAACAAGCTCAGTTTGACTTTAAATGGCTTAAGTGTATCCTTTGGGACAGTTGTTTAATAGACCTCTCTCAAAGGGAGGCTTCCCTGGATGCCCAGCTGAAATGTAATTTTTCTCAGTTTAATTTAATTATCACCACCTGCCAAAACTTTCTCTCACCTCCACAAAGCACCTTGAACAGTTCATGCCTCACCTTGGTGGTAAGGCCTGTTAAGTACTTGTAGATAATTATCCTCTTAATGTTTGGTGAAACTTAGTATTTCTAGAACTTTCATTTTTTGCTGAAGAAGACTTCTCCAGGTAGTGCTTTCCAATCTCCCTTCAAGTTGAAATGAGTCGTACACACAACTTCACCAGTGAGGCCTCCATACCTAGGTTTCCACAGTTGCAGGGAGAACATGTCCCAGGGGTGGCCCATCTCCTTGGCAATGGCAGTGAAGATGGTGTGTCCATCCTGATGTCCAGCTCTGTCGGGCACCAGGTAGCTGGAATGGCAAGGCTCCTGGCCTCTCCCCTGATATCTCCCTCATGTGAGCAGCCTTACACTCTGCATCCATGTTCTGAATGCCACGTTTCTTCCTAATCCCACAGTTCAGAGTTCTGGAGAAGCGGGAGTTCCAGATTGACTGGCCAGCTCTGACGCTGCACAACCACATACCTAAGTAACTCAGGTTTTGTTTTTTGTTCTTGCATTCAGGAAAAGAGAAGACAGGAAACTATTGTGCTCTTATTTCAGAAGAGTGGTAAAAGTGTGGTCGTTTTGTCACTTGTTACCAGTATTCAGTGATTCAACAAAACCTTTATCAAGTGAATGCTACATGCCTAGTAATATGCCAGAGACATGGAAGGAATTCAAAAAGAATACAATCCAGCTTTTGCTCTCAGGGATCTTAGAAAACAGTGAAAAGCTTATAAGGTTGTAAGCAACATTAGCTAGTTAACCACAGAGGGGGAAGCCTCCAGTGGACTAAGTTACAGGCCACAGTTTTGTGGCTACCACATTTGGAAACAGCACAGTCCACACTGGCATGGTTTTCCCAACCAGTTTATCATGTCTGCTGCCCAGCCGCATCTGGATAAATTGTGTAATATGATTTTATTGTATAGAATGCAGTGCATCTGTGTGTATTTGTCGAAGGAAGATTACCAAGAAATAGTTCATGGAACAAAGAAGGTATTAGGACAGCATACAGCATGATCCCTGGGGTGTATGTGTGCGTGTGTGTGTGTGTGTGTGTGTATGTGTATTAAGTGTATGAATATATTTGTGTGTGTGTGCATGTGTATGTGTGTTTGCATGTATAAGGAAAGCCTGAAAAATGAATACAATGCTATCAAGAGTGGTTAATGCTGGAGAATGAGACTGGGGAATCCAGACGAAGAGGTTTATTTTTAGTATAGTATTCTTCGATACATATTTTTACTATCGGTATGTTTTGACTTTTATAATAATTTTATTGACATCAAAGTGGATTTTTGAACAACATAAATCTTGTTAAAATATTAATAAAAATTAAACCCCTTACAATAATATGAACAGGAAAGCGACTCAAGGGGTTCATAAAGGGAATGTTTTACTCTTGACTTTAATTATTAAAGAAATATGACTTATTTAGAGTTTGTTTTGGAAATATTTAAAGCAGTGATTTTCATCCTTTGCTGGATATAGTCACCGGTTGAGTCTTTTAAAAATTGAGACCCAGCCCCAGGATGATCCCAGACTTTCTAAGCCGGAATTTCAAGGGAGGCTTAAGCAAGTATGTTTTTAAACAGCACACACAGACACACACACACACACCCCCCACATACTGCACACATATATCACCAGCAGCTTCCTCAGTCAATCCTGATGTGCACCAACTTAAGGTATAAAACTAGGGAAGTGATGAAAGTGGGAGGAAGCAGTTGTGGCTGTAAACATACTGAGTTAAACTGCTTGTGAAATGACACAGATCTTAAATTGGGTTGAAAAACAATATACAATATCATGAATATTGAATTTACCATATATCATTATCACCCAAATATGAGAAAAAACTAGAAATGCAAGAAGAAATGAACAAAAATATAGCTGGACTGACATTCATTACACTATTACTCTATTATGTTAAAATATAATATATAGAATACTTCAGTAATATAAATAACATGTCAACTAATATGTACGTATTGTATGGATACCTTTAAATATAGCTGTGATGGCATATCTTTACATTGTAACTGTATTATGTTAAAATATAATATATAGAATACTTTAATAATATAATTAACGTGTCAACTAATAGGTAGGTACACACTGAATTGACACCCTCCCCTGAGAGTAGGCCTTATTTTTCAGTATCCATGCAACTTTTTCAAAAATGCATCACTTACATGGCTAAAGATCCTCAGTAAATTCTCAAAGGCTTTTAAATAATCACTGAACCAAAGAGGAAATCTAAACTGCTACTAAAGATTTAAAAAATGATGACAGTGAGAACATCGCATGCCAAAACTTATGGGATATAGCCAAAGCTGCCCTCATATAGTATATTTGTAGCCCCAAAATTACTATATTTAAATTATGTATATAGAAAGAATAAAAACAAATGAACTCAGGATATAACTCATGTTCGAAAATAACAAAAGCACCCAAAGAATACAAAAGAAAAGATAATAAAAGGCAATAAACTAGAAAATAAAAGAAATAATAGAATCAATAAGTGAATCTAAGAACTATTGCTATTAAGGCAATTACTTAATAGAAATAATTGACAGTCTATCAAACAAAATATAGAGAAAACATGAGAATTAACAAAATTTAATTGAAAATGACAGAGACATGGAGCTGATTAAAATTTAATTAATGAATTTAATCGGTGGCAATATTCGTGTGCTTTACAAAACTCAATTAGTACACACAGACACGCATGCCTGCACAAACAAAATAACCATAGGCTACGTGTGAATAATATATTTGGGATAAAATATATACATTGCTAATAAAGCAAAGTGTCATACTTTGCCAGTTGAAGTATAGATTAGTACAGTCTTTCTGAAAGTGGCAATGTTTATTAAGAACTCAAAATTTTCTGTGATATTTATCCTTCCATTCCAAGTCAAAGAGTTCATCCTAAGAAAATCAGAGGTGCAGAATAAATATTCTTTGATATTTTAAGAGACCTTAGGAAGACTCATGTCATGGGAGTGAGCTGATGATATGAATGGTTGTGGGGAGAAGTAAAACCAATATTTCATCTAGAAAAAATAGCATGGAATTATAAACTTAAAAATAATTCTGGAAGACTCTACACCACAGTGCTAACACTCATTATTGGAGTGTAAGGATTACAAGTGATTTTTAACTTCTTCCTTTCATTTTTATATTTCTTCCTAATATTATTCAATTAGAAGGTAGTATTTCTGTAATTCAATAATAAAATTACTGAAACAAAAATTTAATATAAAAATAATGGAAAGGTTCTAGTAACAGGCAAAGCACATACAAAAATCATGCCTGCATAATTTATCAAGACTGAGGATGCCACCAAATCCTAATGTTCCCCGGTTAGTTTGTTCACTTTCCATTTCCCTGAAAGGGACATGAATGAGAGGTGGAGGGAGAAGATATTAGCTAGGATGTGTTCTCTTTCCAAAACCTGAATTCTTTTTTATTTCGTGTTTCCATCATTGGGTCTTTTATCATTAATCTCTAAGATGTCAGCTGTTCATCGCCAGGTGCCTGAATCCCTACCAGAAACTCCTTTCAGTGTTACCTATCCAGGGACATGAATTTCTCTTGCTCTTTCCTTTCTCTGTGCTCTCTGTCCCTGAATCTGAGCTTTCTGGAAGTGGTCAGCAGCACCCTCCCTTTGCCAGAAGTGCAAAGTTTGGCCAACACTCCCCCTAGTGGCAATTTAACAAACTCCTGAACTGACCAACCAAAAGCCAAGGCCCAGCACTGATGCCACGCTGGGTTAACTGGGGCACTTGTTAATTAAAGACGTATCACTGGACCCTACCTCAGGAGTATGGCCCAGAAATACGTATTCTTTTTTAACAAGCATCTCAACCATGGGCTTTTGTCCCATTTGTACCCTTCCTTTGTCATTTTTGTGGAATACATGGTGATTGGGATTCAGTGTTTTATAGAAAACTTGATTCCAATTTTTAGTACTGAATGTGAGAAAAAACATTCAAACTTCAAATTGATTGGCCTAGAGCATATGGTTCTATATATTTTAGAGAAGAGAGGCAATATAAGAGTGAATCTCTTGTAAACTTAGTATACATTACTAAAGAGAATAGAAACCAGAGACGTTTGTGATTGATGTCCTCCAGTGAACACTTGTGAAAAGACTAGCTGCTACTTTATTCTACCTGCAGCCATATCAGTGTATAAATTACAACCAAGCATGTTATATCTTGGCACTGTTGCTTTCTTCTCCATTTCTATTTCTAAACATCCCCCATACCTGAAATGTGTTCTCCAGTGGCCAGCCAGCCTCTTTGGAGCAGCCTGCTGATTTAATCAACATGCTGCTTATCATGTTTTCCAGATGGTTAATGCATCTCTTAAATAAAACTGGCCCTAATTTGAACTGGTGTTTCTATTCTGGTCCTCTCTGAAGAATAATTTGTCTTATGGTCAAAGTTTCTTTTTCATTATTTCTCTCTGGGCTCTGGTGATGTCTTTTTACCACTTCTTTGTTCAAAACTGTCAAGTGGCACATTAATTCAATTCATTGATGCTAATCATCCATGGAGGAAAAAGAAGACAGTTCATATGAATATCAACACATTCCTCAAATCATTTATCACTCACATGTAAAGTTGTAGAGAACAGATTCGTCAGAATTATTGATTGAGAAAGGAAAGAGCCCTTTGTTGTGGATGGGTGTTTTCTCTTCATTGCTGCTTCTGCTTCGAGAAGGGGTGTCCTTGTCATGTGAAACAGCATTATTTGGGGAGCAGTAGATACAGGCCAAGTTTTTAGGAGTCTCACTTAAAAACCCGCGGTCTTAATATTCATTGTTACACAAAGGATTCCAAATATAAATAACCTTCAAGCTGACCCGTAGATTCAGGTCTGATTCCCATTTCACAAATGGTTTCCAAGGCATACAGTTAGGTCGTATAAAAGTGACATTAAACTCATGTTGGCAGAATGCCATTGTGGCGTGACTTCTGCAATAATGAATGGCTGAAAGTAGGCAAGATAATGTAAGATTTGAATGGGGTTGCGTCCTGAAAGGAAGGCAGCCAGAGGTCCTGGGAATTAAATGGAGGAGCTGCAGTAAAAATATGGCTCTATTACACCAAGCATTTTCCTCTTTTCCTTTCCATTACCTGTCTGAGATGATTTGGCAGAGTTTAAAAATAAATGAAGTGTATTCATTTTTCCTTCCGAGTTTTGCTTTGAAGGCATTTGGTAAGGGGAAAAAATGAAATATGAACACAGGCAGCATGGGGGATCAAGACATCAAAATGTAAGCATTATATCCAACATATATATCCTTATGTGGGGAAGTATGCTTGCTTCCAATTAAGGTCACATCATACGGGCAGATGTGATGCTTCCAAGCAGTGTTAATGATCTGCTAGGTAATGCAGAGGAAATGATGTGTTTGGAATGGGTTTTTTTTTTTTCCCATTTGTACCTTTCCACTGTCATCTTTATGGACTGCAACATGTAATGATTGGGATTAGGTTTTTTATAGAAACTTGATTTCAATTTTCAGTACTGACTAGAGACAGGATTCTTTTGCAGGCATATCAGTTACGTTGATCATTGTTTTTCACATTTTATTGTAGCTGCCAAATCCTTATTATAAGCAGAGTAGAACCCTACATATAAAACCCACGAAAGGGCAACTCTGAGGGAAACCAGGTTGAGCATCTCGGCAATTCCCCTTACTAAGCCATTTTCTCCAGTGCCTCCCTCTCTTCTCCCATAGCCGAGTCCGAAAACAATCTTCTGGGAGAAAGAACAAGGTTTCTTCTGTATAACCTAGGGGAAAAGTGCCTTTAATTATTCATTCATCCTCTGCTGGAACAAATATTTATTCAGTGCCTATGATAAGCCAGGCCCTCCCTCTTCTAGACAATGGGTTGCAGCAGTGAGGAGGAAAGACAAGGAGACTGTCCTCAGGGAGGCAGCTGGGGAGGCAGCCAGGCCACTCCAGCCGTGATGCCATGAATACATTAAGAATGGGGAGAAACGGATCTTAGGGAGGGAACTCATGGGGAAAGGATGGGTGGGTAAGGCCTGTGGAAGAAACCGGGATGCTGAGGAAGAGTGGCCACATCAAGAGCTTGGGAAAAAGTGTTTCAGGCCAGGAAAGTTCCTGGAAGCCCAGAGACAGAGGTATTCAAGGAATGGGAAGATGGCCAGAGCCCATCCTGGATGTGGGATGCTGGGGTGATCGTGGCCAAGAGGTCAGAGGGAAGCAAGGCTGGTTGGAGAACATGTACTAGGCTGTGATGGAAACTCAGAATTTTTCATTTTAAGTTTGCTTTTAACTTTGGTTTGTTTATTATTAAACTTCTTATGACTAAGCTGTTTATGTTTGTATTCCTTCGACTTCCAAAATGGCTTTGTGGTAACTCACGTATGCGTTGTGTATGCACAGGTTCATTTGGTTCATAAAAGCTCAAGACCATGTGGAGGAAGAAGGAAGGAAGTTAACTGTAGGGTACTGTAGATAGTGGGATTGAGAATTTAAAATGTAGTTCTGTGTTCCCCAAAGCCAGAGTAGAAAAAACAAAAAAAGAAAAGAATGGCTTACATAATTCTAATTAGTTAAAAAAGGAAGGCCCTTCATTCTTAAGGAAAGAAACATCTACTACTAAATTCTAAACCTAATGTACAGACTTAAGTTTCCAAATTACGATGGTTCCACTTAAGATTTTCAACTTTATGCTGGTGTGAGAGCGACACACATTCAGTGGAAACCATACTTTGAGGACCCATATAACCATTCTGGTTTTACTTTCAGTATAGTATTTAATAAATTACATGAAATATTTAACCCGTCATTATAAAATATACTGTATGTTAGTTGATTTTGCTTACCTGTAGGCTAATGTGGGTGTTCTGAGCATGTTTAAGGTAGGCTACACTAAGCTATGATGTTCAGCATTACGTGAATTTTCAACTTAAAATATTTTCCACTTATGATGGGTTTTTTGGGACATAATCTCATTATAAGTCAAGGAATATTTGTATTTCACTGAGTCTTATACAGTAATTCATCAATAATTCTCTTTATGAATATTAAATGCCAAATATACAAAAACTATTGGCACTCTAGGGAATGCAAGCTTTAATCAGACATAAATTCTGCCTTCCTGGGGCTTGCAATTTAATAGGATATGTAAAGAACCTACACAAATAACTATACTACAAGACAGCAGGTACAAATACTGGTTTTCATAGGATCTAAAAGTAGGTTCTCTAATTGCTTTCTGTCAATTTCAGATGTCGCATTAAAGCATGACTCTGGGACAGTTCAGGGTGAGGGGAAAGAGTTAAAGTAACCAGTCAGGTTTATAGCTTTTCTGTAATCAAGGACTTAATACACAGTACCCAGGGGCAGGGCAAAAGGGCAGGTTTTTTTGTTTGTTTGTTTGTTTTGAGACTGGGAGTCTCGCTCTGTCGCCCAGGCTGGAGTGCAGTGGCACGATCTCCGCTCACTGCACACTCCGCCTCGCGGGTTCACGCCATTCTCCTGCCTCAGCCTCCTGAGTAGCTGAGACTACAGGTGCCCACCACCACACCCAGCTAATTTTTTTGTATTTTTAGTAGAGACAGGGAAAGGGCAGGTTTTATAAGATGTCCTTCAAAGTTGACTCTCTCGGGAGGCTGGAACACATGTGTTCTGTATAACTAATTGAAGACACATTGGATATAGACATATAGGTGACAAATCAACAGTTACGAAATTTCAGTGGTGCTTTTTGTTCCTATTAAGACATTTGTTTTATATAGAACTAATTCAAGCTTACAGGTGAGAAATTAGAAAAAGTAGGCATCCTGAAAGGAAAAATGCCTCTTATCTATCCACCCAAAGAAAACTGCAAGCATTTTGGTATTTATCTCTTAGACATTTTTCTGCGTATATGTGTATCACACTATCCCAACTGTTCTGTGGTCCCCTTTCTTTACCTCTTTTCACATCAAGACATGCAGTTCAAAGATGCCTTTATTATTTATTTATTTATTTATTTATTTATTTATTTGAGACGGAGTCTCTCACTGTCACCAGGCTGGAGTGCAGTGGTGCGATCTCAGCTCACTGCAACCTCTGCCTCCTCCAACCTCTGAATTCAAAAGATTCTCCTGCCTCAGCCTCCCGAATAGCTAGGAGTACAGGTGCACACCACCACGCCCAGCTAATTTTTGTATTTTTAGTGGAGACAGGGTTTCACTTTGTTGGCCAGGATGGTCTCGATGACCTCGTGATCTGCCCACCTCAGCCTCCCAAAGTGCTGGGATTACAGGCGTGAGCCACCGCACCTGGCTCAAAGATGCCATTATTAATTACTACATGACACTCAAGTGTGTAACTCTATCAGGATTTATTTAACCAGTCTTCTAGAGTTGACACATAGGTTGTTCTCAGTTGTACACTATTAGCAACAATACTGCGTGAACATTCTTTAAATATATCTTTTCTCACTTTTCCAATTTTCCGTAATACTTTTCTAGTAGTGGAGAGAACAGTGATTTGTGATTCTGCGTCTTACTGAGTCACACACATACCCAAAGCTTTTACGTAAGATCTTTGTTTATTGATGCTAACTGCAGACAATGCTAAGCTATCCTTTTTGCGGGAGGAGGACTTCAAAGCTCCTAAGGAGCTCATGAATTTTAGATTCTCCTTTGTTGTGCTTTTCTTCTGACCCCCACCCCACCCCCATTAATTCCCTTAGATGCTTAACTCAAGCCAGAGCATGGAAAGAGCTTTCAGCTCCTTCTGTTTACTCAACACCTACCACATCCAATTAGTCACCAAACTCTACATTCTGCCTCCTAAAAAATGCCCTGAATCTCATGCTTACCTTCTTCCCACATCATTCAGCTTTCCCTCATGTTTTTCTGTAGTGACCCAGGGTCACCACAGAACTTCTTCAGGGCTCTCCACTTCTTGGGTTTGACTCCCACATTAATCCATCTTTCATACTTCATTTTCATGTCCATCTCGTGATGCACTCCCTTGCCTCAAAGTTTTTAATGGCCCCAAATTGTTTTCTAGATGTACTTCAAACTCCTCAGCTGGACATACCGGCCTTCATTTCCTGATCAAGTCACCGAGGCTGAGGCCTGAGAATCAGTATTCTTTAAACTTCCACTGTGATTTCAGTTCAAGCAGCTTGGCTCTTCAGATATCCCCAAAATGGGCACTGTGGAAACTGGTCTGCTTGGAACCGACACTAGGTCATGAGGCCAGTTATAGCTGGAAACTTCCCTAAGCTACAGCCAAAAATTTTCTACCACAGTGTGGTTATTTTAGGAATAATTTAAAAAGCATTTCACCAAAGAGCAGCATGTTTGCAAGTATAGATTAAAAGATCATTTCCATTTAGGAAGTCTAATTTAATTAAGTAACACCATTTTTGAGGTATGAAGTCTTTTCTTGCTGAGTCAGGATTTTTTGCTTCTCTGTTAATGCAAAGCAGGTAGTTGAAATTGAAGATTTGCTCTAGGATAATACTATTTACATGCCTGGCCACATTAAAGGTCCGGGTAGAAAGTACTATTCTGTGGGACAGAGGGGCAAGAGGGGTATTTTGTTTCAATCTTATTAGAGCACTATGTTAAACTACTTTTTTTTTCAAGTAGAATGTTTAAATTTTAGGTTTTTTATGAAAAAATGCTTAAAAGCTATTTAATGATTTGTGTTTCTTGTAGGCAACGTATTCATAAATATCAAACTATTAACAAAAAGAAAAAAAGATTTTTGAGCAGTTATATGTTTCCATTGAATTAACGGTGAAGTTTTTAGAAAAAGTACTTTGTGAAACTGAAAAGGATATTGCAATAATAGCATTTTATTTTCTATTTTCTTTCGCTAATCTTATAGTAGTTTAATGGATTAAAACTCTGTAATTTTCATACCATGTAATGTGAACTCCTAGTTTGGCTACTAATATTGTTAATATCACTTCTGAAAAATAGAGAGATTAGCTTTTAAAACAGCTTTGGTTGCTTTTCTTTCTCTTTTTTCCTCTAGTATGTAATTTCCACAAAGACTGTCTCTGTCTTATTCATACTGTGTCCCCGTGCCTGGGTGATGGCAGGCCCAGGTTATCTTCTGAGCTAAAGCCTGCATGATAAAGAATGGAATTTTGTGTAACAGGCCTCTCTGAGAAGGTATATGGGAAGGAGAAATGTGATCCTTGACCTAGAGAAAGCTTATAATAATGGAAAATACCTTTTCCTAGCTTGTCTGAGTTTTCAAAGCATTGTGCTATTGATACGGCATCAATGACTGGAGGAACACCAGGGTCGTTGGTCTTGTGCCAGTTTAGATAAAACTACAAAGACACACGTGGGGTGGTTTTAAGGAGCAGAGAGTTTGTTAGGCAAGAAAGAAGAAAGGAAAAAGCAAACACTCCCCCGTATAGAGACAGAGGAAGGGGGATTTGAACAAAGGGAAACCCCATGTGTGACAGAAAAGTGGTTGCTTATATTGGGACGCTGGAGGAGGCGGTGTCTGGTTTGCATAGGGCCCAGTGGATTGGTTTGATTTGACCAGGTCTGTCATTTACGTAGCCTGTCATTTACGTAACACTGATCTTCATCGAAGTCTTATCTAGTTCAAGGGATCTCCAAGCTGCCTTTTTACAGTACTATTTTCAGTTTGTTGAATGGTTATTTCTTAAAATAGAAGATGTAAGTATTCACAGTATAGATAGATGGGTGGATAATACTGTCCAGTCATAGCAGTGTCATAGAAAAAGAATAAAGAAGGTTTAAGGGGTGAGAGAGTGGGGGGGATGGGGGCTGCTTTTTCAGTCGTGCTTGCTGAAGGTTGTTTCTCCAAGGAGGTAACCCTTGAGCTGTGAAGAGAGAGCTACAGAACTACAGCTGGGGGAAGAACATTTCAGAAAGAGAGAATAGGCTTTAAAGGGCTTGAGGTGGACAGCAAACTTGGTGTGTTTATTTAGAAAGCAAGGCAAAAAATAAAATAAAATAAAATAAAATTTTAAGAAGCCAGTCAGTCATTGTGCCTGGAGGGCAGTGAACAAGGAGAGGCCTGTGAGTGGACTCAGTCAGAGAGCTAGTGTTAGAGCAAAGGGAATTTCCTCTCCGCCCTCTGAAGTTTCCATAATTGAGTCTGCTGACATCAACTGATAGTAGACCAATTAACTGGAGAAAAGGCAAATAAAGTTATTACCTGTGTGGGGGCATCACAGGAAAGTGAGTACCCAATAGCTCAATGAAATTTAGAAATGCATGTCCCCTTCTCATTTGAAAGAGGGCACTGGGGGCTGTAGGCACATTTAGAGGAAAAGTAAATGGTTTTTAGGGGAGATGAATGGACAGGAGGAACAGACAATAGACTAAGACAAAGTTCCAGTAGGCCGGGTGTGGATGTCAACTCTGGTCTTTCCTGGGAGTTAATCCTCCTTGTTTGATGAGATTATATGCTTTGGGAGGCCAACGTGTACAGATCATTTGAGGTCGGCAGTTCAAGACCAGCCTGGCCAAAATGGTGAAACCCTATCTCTACTAAAAATACAAAAATTAGCCAGGCGTGGTCACACATGCCTGTAATCCCAGCTACTCGAGAGACTTAGGCAGGAGAATCGCTTGAACCCGGGAGGCAGAGGTTGCAGTGAGCCGAGATCATGCCACTGCACTCCAGTCTGGGCGACAGATTGAGTGAGACTCCATCTCAAAAAATAAAAAATTAGAGAAAATTTTTTAAAAGAGATTACAGAGAGGGAGCTCAAGACAACTGCATTACTTCTAGAGGAAATTCCCTCAGTCAGACAAGGGAACTTCCGAGAAAGCCCCTCCCTTCACTTAGGAAGAGGCAGAGGGGTAAGAAATGGAGACAGGAGAGGGCCAAAGAGACCTGGTTTCTGAGGCTGCTTCTTTAGTTCAAAGTATGCAGATGTCAAAGAGCCATACTTTGGGGTATTATTTTATGAGCCTCAACATTAGCCAGGGGCCAGATTTTTCAGGGTCTTGAAAACCGTGGTCAGGACTTTGGCTTTTATTTTGAGTGAGGCAGGGAACCACTGGAGACTTTTGAGCACTGGAGTGACATGATCTGCCAGATTTTAAAAGACCACTGAGACTGCAGGGGAATGAGGGGACATGAGGCAGATGAGGAGGCCCCTGCTGCAGATCAGGCAAAATGCTCTGAATTTATTTGAAAGGTAGAGCTGACAGGATGCTCTGACTGAATATGACAGATGGGCATTGTGGTGGGAGAGACTGGATAAAGACAAGTAAGACTTTAGGTTTTGATGGCACCACTAATAGAGATGGGGAACAGATTTGGGCAAGCAAGTGCAAGAAAGAGTTGAGCTTGGACCTGTTGGCTCTGAGATGCTTGGATAGACACCCAAGTGCAGATATAGAGAAAGCAGTGGAATAGATGCATCTGAGTTCAAGGCAGAAGTTGGGACTACAGATATAATTTGTAGTTGTTCACACATAGATGATACTAGTTCAGATCACCTAGGGAGTGAGTGAAGACAGGGAAGGGGTCCAAGGGCCAAACTCAGGTCATTCCAATAGAGTCAGGAAGATGAGAAAAACCTAGCAAGGGAGACTGAGGAAGCGATACTAGGAAGCAAGAAGTATGCAAACAACAAGTGTGGTGTTTTATAGTGCCAAGATAAGAAAGGCTCTTTAGGAAGAGGCCATTATCAGCTGTTTCAAACTCTGTTGTAAAATGAAGATGGCAAGTGATCAGATTTGACCTCATGGAGGTCACTGGTGCCCCCAGTGAGAGCAGATTCAGCTCTGATTCACTGCCTGATTACAGGAGTTCTCTTATGATTGCTTTTAGTTTCTTAGTCAAATGAGGATCTAAGTTATCTGATGAAAAAGGAGGGAGGGAAGGACTCTGGAGGTTTGTGAATAGAGGAGAAGCTGTACATAGTTGTCTGAAGAGTGAATCAGCTAGAAAAATATAGTCAGATTTCAAACAGAACTAAGAACTCTCTTGTTAGTTCAGGTCATAAATTTAAAATGAGATCAGACAGCACCATTGTATGCTTTTCTGCAGCCTGTTCAGCTGTTCAGGTGGGTGGAGGAGGCAGAGAATAGGATTTAAGCAAGGTTGGTTTTGCTAAGCAAATATGATAGAGAGAAGAGGTGCTGGGGATGTATTCATGAATATAAAAGGAGAGATTATAATTATAATGGAATAGAAGTTAGGTAATGAGGAAAGTGAAGCCATGAATGGGGTGATGGAAAAGGTGGCAATGTTAAAAGTCACAGTAGGATCAAAGAACTTTTGGAATGTGTTGGGAGTTGCAACTGATTGGAGCCAGCATTGTGGGTGGTAAGATAATTTACAAAGACAGTAGTGAGTTAAAGCAGTGGGCAGCACAGCAGAGAAGAAGCTGTCTGCAAAGAGACAGGATCTGGAGGGAAGTTTTATAGTGGTGCTGGAGGGGCTACCTACAGATAAGTTTGTGCTGCTGGGGCTACATTCAAAGCAAGGTATTTGGGAACAGGATGTTGTGTCAGCAGGTTGTTGGTGGTTAGCCTTCTCTCAGAACAGTTGTTCTCTCCACACCTGGGGCATCTTCCTTGCTGTTTACTTATCTAATCAGGACTCCACAGAATGGGCATACTAGAAAGAGTGAATTGGAAAGACAAGAGATGGTGCTTGTAAACTTAAGACTTCAGCAATGATTCCGTATTGTCAATGACAGCGCTTAGGCTACAATCACAGCAAAGCCTGCTTTAGGAGATTATAAAGAACAAGATCTTTGGGTTGAGGAGATTGTGGAACTGAGAAGCTAGATACTGGATAGATCATCTGGGAGGATATTGAAGTTACTAAGAATGATGATAAAGAGAAGGGTAAGAAAATTGTCCATGAATTGTGGCATGACCAGGTGGAGAGTAAGTACCATAAACAGGGATAGTGGGTAGTATAATGTCAGGCACTTCAAAGGAACTGGGCAGGGGGTTAGGGAGTAAAAAGGATGGTGGTCTGGAAGCAGAAAGGAAGAGCAAGAGGTACACCTATCTGGCCTTCAAGACCAGCAGTACCAAGGGTGTGGGACAAAAAACTTAGGAGGCTGCAAGAGAATAGCAGTTGCCTGGAGAGTCAGCTAGGTTTCTATCAGGGCAAGAAAGAGAAGCAAATGCCTGGAGAAGATATATGAGAATTTACTGATGACAGACCCTGAGGTACAAAAGGCACCTTGGAGAGGTTTGGTGATGGTAGAGAAGTAGGGAGATAGGAGCTTAAATTAGGGAGTAAGCAGAGCCTTTGACACAGTGGATCTGTGAAAACCTGGGTGTTATGGGATAAGCTGGATGGAGTCTTGGGCTCCTGCTCCTGACTGAGGTACCCAGGAATAAGAGGTGTGACAGGGCTGCTTCCAGACAGGAGAATGGGATACTCAGCACTAAATGTAGCTACTTGTTAGGACTCTTATTTATGGTGGGCAAGATTGGAGAAGGGAGAGTGAAAATTGCACCAGAAGCTCAGGGCACCATAAGGACTTTGTGGATAGATCATCTGTGAGGATATTGAAGTTACTAAGAATGATGATAAAGAGAAGGGAGAGTAAGAAAATCGTCAATGAATTATGGCATGACCAGGTGGACAGTAAGTTCCATAAAGAAGGATGGTGGGTAGTATAATGTCAGGCACCTCAGAGGAACTGGGCAGAGGGTTAGGGAGTAAAAAGGATGGTGGTCTGGAAGCAGAAAGGAGGAGCAGTGGTCCAGTAGGGGCTGCAGAGCTGCAAGGGCTTTGCCTCAATCCTGTCAAAGGCAACCTCAAGGTTTCCAGGAGCCATACCCCTTCATTTGCTCATTACTTTCTAGATTAGGAAATCACCACTCAGCAACTGGGGTCTTTGCCTGAATGCATTTCGGAATTACTAAGTTGGTTGAATGCTTCCACAAATACTGTTTTCATGGAGAGCACTTCATATTTACATTGGAAAAGAGCTGGTGCCATCCTCTCCACAGAAACAAGGCTGACAGCCCTTAAATAGCTTTGGCTATCTCTTGGGGAGATCACAGTTTGTGGGAAATCGACAACATTACCATGGAACATAACTTGGAAATGATATTTTTCTTTGCTCGCCACTGAGCATTTTGGACTTGGGAAACAGGCTACCAGAAGAGTAGTTATTGGGAAACGGCAATCAACGCGCGCTTACCTTGGCTCATGATTTCTTGCCATTTTTTCCGGCATTGTAATCAAACCTGTAGGCTACTGATTATTTACTCATTAAGTTCCACTTTCTCACTCTTCCCATTTCAAAGTTGTCATTTAAAAAATTGCCCAATTGATGATTTTTATATAGGAACAACATATTTTTGATGAAAGTCTTTTTCACAACTGCTAAAAAGCTTTGTCACTATAAGCTGTCACAAGATGGCATCACTTGGTAGTCTTAAAGTCTAATTAGTTTTCTTGTACGCCTGGGTGCATTTTTGAGCTATAAAATAAAACTTGTTGAATAAAGTGACCTTTTTTTTATATGCAGTCTTGCCTATTTCAGAATTGTCCTTTACAAACATGTAACATGATGATTGATCGGATGGCATTTGGGTCTGAAATTACTTCTTGGATGTAGAAGAGAACAAGGCCTTGTTTTGAAAGTTTCTGACTTAATTATTTTATTTCAAAAAAGAAAAGAAGGCAAATGCAGAATTTGAAGGGAATTATAGATTCTGCCCTGACTAAGAGAAGGATAAGAACATCATCAATGGATTGTGGCATGACCAAAAGGCGAATAAGTAACATAAGGAAGGCTGTAGTCCCATGGCAGGCACCTCAAAGGAACTGGGCAGGAGATTAGCAAGTGGAAAGGATAGTAGTCTGGAAGCAGAAAGCAGAAGCAAGAAGTATACCTATTCAGCCTCCAAGAAGTATGTGTAGCCTTCAGGGCACCCTAGACAAGAAAAGGCTTTCAGAAAGGGAACAGATACTGCAATAAATAAATTTGAGATGTACACCTATTTTGCATCACACAGTGTGCTAAGAGATAGAGATCTAAACATGAAAAAGGGATCTTCTAAAGCATCGAATGGTCTAGCAGAGGAGAGAGACGAGGAATCCAGTAGCCCAGTTGAGTTAGCATTAGACTGAAACAGAGGAGTAAGAACAGTTTATCTTCTTGGGTGAGTAGGGAGCTGGGATCCTACAGAGAACAAGAGTGGAGATATCTGAACTAGACTTTGAAGGATATCAAGAATTTACCACCCATTTTGGATAGGAATGGGCTAGAGGGTGTCAGGGAAGGAATTTAAAGATGAGGCAACAGCCTGAGTAAAGGATTAAGGGCACGAATAGGGTAGACTTTGGGACCCTGGGGATGTAGCAACAGACAGAAAGAAGTGATTTGGATCCTTACATATGGAAAAGATTCTGTGAGTTTCCTGGCACCCAACCTTTGACAGATTTAGGATGAATAAAAAGATGTATATGTGTTTCCAAGATGGTGCAGAGAACACATATTTACTTGATACTTATATACTCCAGGATATAAGAAATCAGGTTACTGTACTGAAATAATGCAGAATTGGACCATTTTTCTGTGACAAGTCTAAATAATTTATCTGGTGGGTGTTTTCATAAAGGAAGGTTTTACACCTGTTCAGTGTGTGGTTTTTCCAAGTACTTTTACTTTGGAATTTCTGCTTGAAAATAGATTCTGTATCTTTTGGCGAATGGGAGCCAAGGGGTATAGTGGTGAGTTTGAAGGGAGAGGAGATAGTGTAGAGAAACTGTAGTGTAGAAACAGATAGTACAGGAAAAGAAGATTTGAGCTGAGAGGAGGGTTTATTTACTAGTGTGACCAGTTAGGAGCTACTCGACCTTAGACTAAAGTCCCTTGACCTCCTGGAGTCTCATGCCTTCGGCCATGTAGAGGGAGGTGATGAGCTATTCTGAGGCTCCTAAGATACTACGTGTGAGGCATTAGAGAACCCCTTTTGTGCCATAAAACGCTGTAGAAATGGGAGCTCGTAGTCCTCCTGATCTCTTGGTATACTTTGAGAATTTAGCTTTGTTACAACTTTAGGGTCACAGGTTAAGAGATGAATGGCTCATTGAATGCTTCTCAAACTTCTGGGATGCAGAAACATGTCTCACCTGGTATGCTTGTAAAAACATCAAATATTGGGAACCATCTCCAGAATTCCTAATTTAATGGGATTGGGACAGGGTTTAAGAATCTGCATTTTGAGCAGACATCTCATGAGTTGCGAGGAAGGAGGACCGAGGAGACCATTTTCTTGTAGAAACTGTCCTAAAAGATCTTAAAAGTTATGTGCATCCAGTAAAATCAGGCCAGAAGTTGCCCAGCCTATTAATAAAACCTTGGACTCACCTTCTGAGAGAAAATGCAAGCACCCCTTGCTAGGCTTCTGAAGGTCTTCTTTGACAGGCACCCCAGCTGAGATTGGCCTTGTTCTCCTGCACCAAATAAAGGAGGTGCTAGCATTTTTGAACTCCTATGGTATGCTTGGGGTGGAGGATTCAAGAACAGATTACCCTGCTTGCTGCTAGCAGAAACTCAAACCCACTGCATTCTCCCATCACATTGACCGTTCATTTGTCAGCAGTGCCCCTGGGTGGGAATCAGGCTAACAACCTTCCAAAACCTCCCATTCTGTCCTTGCTTCCCCCACACCCCTGCCTCAAGGAACATCTGTGATGCATCGGAAGGTGACCCAAACATTTGGCCAGAACCCTAATTCTGATACTTCTGCTTCTGTGACCCCCATTAATTCCCTTACTTTCCAAGCCTCCAATTTCTCACCTGTGAATGAGCAAGATGCACCTGGGTTGCAGCATTGCTGTGAAGATGAAGCGAGTGCTTCAAGCTCTGTGAGATCCTGCTGTGTGGGGTCTGCTGTCCAGATCATGAAGAACTCTTGCCCCTCAGGAACTTGTATGTAGATGCTCTTCTGAGCAACAACAGTGAATTAGGAAATCCTGCCTAGGGATCAGAGCAAGGGTCCAAGTTGGGGGCATGGAGTGGAAAGTAAAAAAACAGCTTTTTAATTTTTACTAAAAGATAATTAGCTTCTGAATAAAGATAGTAATTTTGTATTGAAACATTTAATTCCCCTTCTTCCAAAGTTCCTACTGAAATGACTAATACACACACGCACACGCACGCGCGCACACACACACACTCAAAACATACCCCATATACTGTACCAGAGCTGAAGCAGGGAAGAGTGAAATCTACTCATTCATTCAGCAACATGCAAAACACACACACCTTTAAGTTGCCAGAATCTCAGTGGGTTCATTTTATGTGGCTAAGATTGTTACATGTTCAACAATAGAGGAAATAAATAAAAAACTGTATTGTCCTTAAAGATGATGGTGTATAAGCATCATTTACATATAAAAATATTGTTACCTTAAAAAGATTAAAAAACAATATATACAATATTATATATTGCAACCATGCTTAGAAAGACTTTTAAAAGGATATGCAGCAACATTTTTGACATTTTCTGTAAATGATAGGATTAGATCACCTTTTAAAATACTGCTTATCTATTCTGTCTAGTTTAATTACTTTGAATCTAACATACTTGTATGATAAACATATGTCTGACAGATAGTAATAATTGGGGCTTTTAGACTTCAGCTGCAGACTTAAAAATATTTGCATAGCTCATTAGGGGCTCTTGTGTGATGTCCGTCTAAATGTCAAGAGAGTAGTACCTTCAAGAGTAGTATGTCAAGAGAGGTGCGGGTAGATCACGAGGTCAGGACATTGAGACAATCCTGGCTAACGGTGAAACCCCGTCTCTACTGAAAATACAAAAAATTAGCCAGGCATGGTGGCGGGCGCCTGTAGTCCCAGCTACTCGGGAGGCTGAGGCGGGAGAATGGCGTGAACCTGGGAGCTTGCCGTGAACCGAGATTGCGCCACTGCACTTTAGCCTGGGCGACAAAGCGACACTATCTCAAAAAAAAAAAGAGAGAGAGAGAGTAGTACCTTCCATTATTTGGCATGCTGACCTTATTATATTGAAATGTCTTGAGAGTCGTTCACTCTCCAGTGGGTCACCTAAGAAATGCTTTGGGAGTAACAAAGAGGTCTGTCTCCTCCAAGAGATGATACTGCTCTCTTCCTCCTCTGCTCTCTGCGTATTTTTTTTCCTTCCCAGGTATTCACACACCAGTAGAATTTCTCTTATGTAAGTGGACCTCTCTTGAGACTGTGATGGAAAAGAATGTATTCAGTTTTTTTCCCCTCTTTTGAAAAAGCATCATTACAATTCCCGCTCCCCATCCATTCATTTTCATAACCGAGTCTAGAGTGATTTCTTTTTTCTTTGAACTGTACTTGAATGTATCCTGTCCCTTTCACAAGAGCCACTTTTACCTGGGAGCCTCAGAAGGTTAGAGTGATGATATGGAGGTGCTGCCTTATTAATCAAACGTTTGCTCTGTACTGGGCATTAATCACTTAAACCTGCACAGCTGGATAAGATTCATTAGTGTCATCTTTCACTGTGCTCATCTCCCCGCCCCACTTGCTCTTGGAGGCATTCATTAAAATGCCACCAGTGCTTCCATCACCGGCTCCATCTCTCTCCCACCTCCTGTGGCCATGTGCTGTGTTTGGCCCCTGGGTACAAAGAAAGATCACTAAGAGGTTACCAAGCAGAACATTAAATTACAGGGCCTCTGATGGCTTCTTTGACTGATTTCCTTTCAAATCTGCCTGGATCCTCTGGAAGCTTCTTCTCAGGATGCATGTTCCACACTGAGCCCAGTGGCTGCCCTTGGGAGTGGATGAAGGCCTCAGAGACACTGAGCATCTCTCTGGCGTGGGCTTGTGTGGGATGCACCTGTTCAGCAGTCATGCCCCCTCCATCTGGGGACATCCTGCTGGTGCCAAGACCATCCTCCCTGCTTCCTGCTTCCTCGCCAGATCCTTCTCTAATCTACTTCCTGACTTCCACATAGAGGTCTTTGACTTCAGAGTCCCTAGCTTTGGCCTTTAAACCCCCCTTCATTTAATCATTCTTCAGTAAACATCTATTGAGTGCCTACTGTATGCCAGGCTCTGCAGCAGTCACTGGGGACATAATTCTGAGCCAGAAAAACATGGTTCTGACCTCATGGAAGTTTCTAGCAAAGACGACACGTAAAAGAAAAACAGAAGAGTAAACAAAGCAACGTGGTCTCAAGTGTAAGAAGTGCTATGAAGTCAACAAAAAGAGACAGAGACAGAATCTACTAGGAGTGGGCACCATATTTTGAATAGCATGGCCAGAGAAGACTGTAGTCCTTGGACCAACACCATCAGCATTGCCTGAGAACCTGCTAGAAATGCAGATTCTCAGACCATATTTCAGACCCGCTTCAGTCTGATTCATCAGAGACTCCCCCAGCGGTCTGTATTTAATGGGCCCTCCAGGTGGTTCTAGTGACCACCCTAGATTGAGAACCACTGATTTAGGCTATGCCTGCGTGATGGGAAGGAGGTAGGTATGTGAAGTGTGGAGGAAAGCACCTTCCAGGCTGAGGGTCCAGATGAGCAAAGACAGGAGAGAGCTTGGCTTTTTTGAGGAACTGAAACCAAGACCATTTTGAACAGAGCCAAGTGTTGGTGATGTGGGCTGGGATTAAATCAGATAGGCTCTTGCAGACCAAAGTGAAGGGACAGGATTTTAATCTAGTTCAGAAGCCCTTGAAGCATCTTAAGCAATGCCTTGCACTGATCTGGACTCCCTTTCAAGATGATCTCTATTGTTGAGTCCAGAATAGATTGGAGTGGCTTAAGACTGGAAGTGGGAGACCAGGAAGGAGGCAGATGCACAGGTCCAGGAAGTAGATGGAGGTGGCCTGGACCAAGGTGGCAACAGTAGGAATAAGGTAAGAAGGTACTTGTGAGATATGTTTTAGAAATAAGCTCAAAAAGACTTGTTGACTGATTAGGGGTGTGGGCAGGGGTAGTGGTGGAGAGGGGGAATCATGACTGACTTCCTGGTGTCTGGCTTCAGTAACTGAGTAGATGGATGGGTCGTTTACTGCTCCAGAGAGGCAAGAAGTGGACATGCCCTCTCAACCTTCCTCTCAGACACTCTGTAACATGCTGGGTCTGAAATTCCACTGTAAACAGCTTCATGGAGTCCATCTTCAGCTTGTCTTCGTGGGCCAGTCCTCAGTTCAGCCCAGACCCCTGAGCCCTCATGGAGATCAAGGAGCCATTGCTTTGATCTCCATAAGTGCTCTGTCCCTCTAGCACAATGTCTTGTGTGCAGTGAACATTTGAGAAATACCTAAGTGACTCGGTCTGCAGGAAGAGCAGCATTCCTATCAGAAAAAATATTGAGTCAGTCCCCAGCCTTGATTAAAGATGTATAATTGTTACCTTCACCTTAGGAAGGAGAAAAAAGATAAATTGCCTGGTGCCATGAAACACAGACAGCCCAAGGGGTTGAACCAAAGACAGAAGCAGAAGATAGGAGTGGCCAGGGGCCCAGGAGAAAATAGAAGAAACCTGTGGCTTGGTGGTGAGTGACCCTTTGCCCAGTCACCCACTGTGAAGAGTGAACTACAGGAGGGAATAGGAAGGAAAACAGATCTTTTAACTCTGCTCATCTCCTGCAGAGAAGGTGGGCTGGTTACATAAAAAGCTACTGTGGGTTGCTCAGTTCCTGAGTCTTGCTCACAGGGCTGAAGGAAGCATCACCTCTGTCTCTCACAGATACTAATAATGAGCTTGCCAGTCAGTCCAGCCAGTCAGGAGTCGTTTTCTCCAGCTGTCCCTCGCACCTTGTTGATGGTGGGTCTTGAATAGTACATTGTTTCTTGTTTTCTGTGTCTGTTTAGGATATCCAGGGAGCTGTATCTTTAGATTTAAATGCTAAAAAAAATGGTGAGTTAGATGGGGAGAATGGAAATGAGATGTATAGGAGCGTGGGGCAAACATAGAACGAGGGAACTCCAACCGAAAGAGCCGTAACCTAAATCTGAGAAGCTAATTTTGCAGAACCAGCTTAGCCATGGGACTTTGGGGATTTGCTTTGAAAGATGTTTGCATTGCCTATGTGATTGGCATGAGGCCACACAGTAGTACTCAAATAGGAGGAGGGATTTTGCAATGTCTGGAGATAATTTTGTTTATCACATCTGGGTGGGGTGGGAGGGGGGCCGCTGATATCTAGTGAGTAGAGGCCAGAGATGCTCCTAAACATTCTACAGTGAACAGGAGGGATTTGCCATGGGGATGAGAGGATTTGGCAACATCTGGAGATAGTTTTGTCACATCTGGGTTGGGGGTGGGGGGCCATTGAGACCTAGTAAATAGAGGCCAGAGATGCTGCTAAACATTCTACAATGCACAGGACAGGCTCCCACAACATAGAATTATCTGACCCAAATGTCAGTACTGCCAAGGTTGAAGAACCCTGGCCTAGACCAAGTGAAGAGGACAGAGCAAGAGAACCTGGCCTGATGTCTGCCAAGGAGAGAGAGTGTGACCATGCACACTGAGAAGGGGGCTCTTCAGCTGGTCTGTCATCAGAGGAACCAGATGAGAACATTCCGTGAAGTTCCACCTGTCTTTTCAGCTCTTGTGTGAGTCTCCCTGAAAATCAACAGATACGTATATCCTCCATTTGTGGCCAAGGCACAGGGCAAGGGGATATGAGGGAAACACAGTGGAATAAGAAGTGGTGTCCACCCTGCCGAGTTTCCAGTTCAGTGATAGGGTCTCCTATCACACAAGGCAGATTGAAGTAAGTACCTCTACCATAGGGTGAAAAAGTGTTATGAGAGCTTTGAAGAGCGAGTGAGTAGGCCAGGCATGGTGGCTCAGGGCTTGTAATGCCAACACTTTGGGAGTCCAAGGCGGGTGGATCACCTGAGGTCAGGAGTTCGAGACCAGCCCGACCAACATGGTGAAACCCCTTCTCTACTAAAAATACAAAAATTAGCTGGGCGTAGTGGAGGGTGCCTATAATCCTAGCTACTTGGGAAGCTGAGGCAGTACAATTGCTTGAACCTGGGAGACAGAGGTTGCAGCGAGCCAAGATTGTACCATTGCACTCCAGCCTGAGTGACAGAGTGAGACTCCATTTCAAAAACAAACAAAAAAAAAGGAGTGAGTGAGCAGTACCTTCTATATAGAGCATATCCTAGAGGCTCTGCTATATGGTGGGAACATGTTCGAAGCCCTTTTGCGTCTTGATATATATAGCATGGTGGTTAAGAGCATGGATTTAGGAACAGTGAGAACTGGGTTTGTATCCTAGCCCTCAGTTTCCTTCTTCATAGGAAGGAGATAATTGTAGGGTTATAGTGTAAGAAAAAAAAAATGAGATAATCTAAAATGGTTCAAATAGCACCTGGCACACAGTCAAGAGTTCAATAAATGGTAGAGACTGTTGTGGTATGGAGGAAGTTACTGCTCTGTGGAGGGGTAAGAGCTGTGTGATATTATACAGTTGGTTTAATTTTTCTGAACTTCAGTTTCCTCATCTGTAAAAGAGAGATGAAATGATGTGCTCTGTAGAACCTTTGTAAGGATAAAAGGACAATGTATGCCAAGTGCCTGGTGCATAGATGACATTCTATAACTCGTGAAATCTTCTCCGTACTCTGGACTTTGGTTGAAGGAGTCTGGCGTCTTCTGCACACGATGATGTCAACTTGGGTTCCGCATGTTGCCTTAGTGTCCTTCACCCAACCCACCAGTGCAGGACACAGTGACCCTCCCCACCCACCCCCACCCCACCCACTGTCTACCCCTCTAAATGATTCGAAGAACCAAGTGTTTGTCCTCTCAAGTATTTATAAGCTTCTCTAAGATAAATATTTTATATAAAATCAAGCACCTCTTGATTCTAGTTATGTTTTTCACCACTTATCTATTCAAACTACATTTATTGAGCATCATCTGCATGCTAGGAACCGATATAGGAGTTGGGGATAGTAAGTCAAAGAATACACAATAACTCACTTGACTGTGTCTATGATAGACAAGTGTTTACCTAGCTTATGTCACTGGAACTCGACCTTCATTAATTTTACAATATTATTCAATTAAATAAACCTGGGCTACATCCTGAAGGAGGACAGAGAGTCAGCTAGGAAAAGAATCCCCAGGGCCTACGTGGTTGTGGGGAGATGATGAGACATTCCAGGCAGAGGGAGTGGCCTCTTGGGTGGAGGCCAGAAGAGAGAAGGATGCTTCTAGGTCACTGGTCAGAGTGTGAGGAGGAAAGGGGCAAGAAATGCAGCGGGCGAGGTGAGGTCAGCTTAGGAAGGGCCTCGTATAAATTGCTGTGTAGCTCAGACTTTGACCCAAGGTTACTGAAGACTACAGAAATATTTTAGGCTAAGGAAAGACATGATCAGATCTGTGCTTTGGAAAGAAAACTCTTTGGATTGAAAAGATTAGGAGGCCAACGTCTGATCCAAGCTAGGAGATAAACACCTAATCAACGTCGTGTCCCAGATTGGGAATGTGGTCAATAGATGTTTCAGATGTGGGATCAACAGGTTTGGGTTGTTGATACGATGTGATGGAGACTGAGTTGGAGAATGAGAAACTGGGCATGATTTATTGGTGGCTAATAGTACCTCCAGTTGAGATAGAGAATGTGAGAATAAGAGCACACCAGGATTAGGGGAGAGAATAGCTCAGTGGATGAACTAGCTGTGAAGTGCTTTGGGCACATCCAGATGGAGATACTGTGCTGTTCAAAGCTAGAAAGTGAATTAATACAGAATCAAAATCAAATACTGCATGTTCACACTTATAAGTAGGAGCTAAATGTTGGGTACACAGGGACATAAGAGTGGAAACGGTAGACACTGGGGACTCCCAAAGCAGGGAGGGAGTGGGGCAAGGTTTGAAAAACTACCTATTGGGTACTGTGCTCACTATTTGGGTGACGGGTTCTATAGAAGTCCCAACCTCAGCATTGTGCAGTATTTCCATGTAGCAAACCTGCATGTGTACCCCCAAATCTAAAATAATTTTTAAAAAATAAGATAAAATAAATAAACAGTTAAAAAATAAATTAATGCATTGTGATTGTTTTTAAATTTTGCTGAAGAGCCTAGAGAGACAAGGTGAGTGAGATGGGCTGGAGAAATTGGAGTGACAAGAATTAGATAAAATTGTTAAGTCATTTGAATAGATGATCTCACCGAGGAAGAAGGTGGGGAGTGAGAAGAGAAGAAGACCCCAGGACTGTGCATCTGCATTTAAGGGACAGGCAGGAGAAGATGAACTCCCAAAAGACTGAAGAGGATATTCAGAGAAGTAGAAGAGATTACTATTTTCAGTGAAAAATGGAGGATCTTGATGATTTTAGAAGAAAGTGGGTTTTTAGGGAGAGCCCCCAACCCCTCATACTTACCATAGATAAGTACCTTTGGAAGGCATGGAGCAACACAAACACAGAGATGGTTGCAGTAAATGCCATTCTCATTTTAACCAGGGGTGGCTTTGAAGATTAAATTACAAAGAAGCAGTTGGGAGAATTCCAGTTTTGGGTCCTGACAACTCTTTGTCTTCATAGCATAGCAGGAGGGTCCAGTGGCCACTTGGACGACAGATGCACTTACCCTGTAACCATGAATACCACTCATTCTCTCACTTACTGGGAGGGGACTGTAGTCCTCATAGCTGCCCCCCCAGTCTCCCTTCCTAGTGATGGAACTTTCCATTATTGACAGGGAAACAGCAGGCTAATGGCACAGATGAAATGTAAATTTTGACAGCCCCGACAGGTAAATATTGGCTTTGCACAAACAAGTTTCTATAAATAACCTGTCTGCTGTAGAAACTCCACAGATGGCAGCAGGGCTGCCCAAGTGTTGATTTTTCCCAGGGTGCTTGGTGCAGAAAAGCACAGCTGTCAGCTTTGCTGTTCCTATTCCCAGCTCAGGCTACCTCTGCTGTGCCTGCCGACTGTCCATATCCCATCTTCCTTTGGCAGGGAGAGGCAGGGACAGGTGGAGATCAGTCATTTCAATAATCTACCTCCGATGCCTTTCATTCCAGGATTCCGAAGGGGTTTCTTAAAAATGTCACTTCCTCGGGTTCTATAGTCCAAAGTGGGAATTTGTCTGATCTGGGGATGTGTTCGACCCTTTTAATTAAAGTTGGTCCCGTTGAAAAGAAAATTGGATGGAGTGAGATACAGTCACTCTAGACTGTGTGCCACATGGCCCTGTTGCTAAAAAATAGTACCTTCAAGGACTCTGGGCAGCATGTCAGGCTATTATGTTAGCAGGCGTGGACTCTGACTTAAGGGGAATGTGAGGGGTACGGAGCCACAGCGGGTCATCTCACTGGGGAAATTTGCCCGATTTAACCCCATCCTGGGAGCTAAGGGAAACACAGTGAGCCACCGTTGGAAAAAAGAGGCATTCTTATTTTTCAACTATGTGACTAAGAGCCCATAACTGTAAAAAAGCCGATTGAGGTGATGGCATTCTAAATGATCGTTTTAGGGATGCCCAGAAAGCTTCGTGCTAAGTTAAATGCCCGTCACTGAGGCTGGTCTCTGGTTTGGGGTATGCCTGTACCTCCCTCCTTCCCTCCCTGGGGTTTATATTCTGCTCCAGTTTCTTTCTTTGGGCTCATTGACTTAATGCATTTGTATTGTAAGCCCCTTCAAGACCCTTTGGGAAGAAGAAAAGAAAGAAACCATATAAAAGTGAGTCAGAGGATTCTGGAAGGTACCTAAGATAGCAGTAGTAACTTAAACAATTTTGTATCCTACAAAGGCTTTGAGAAAATGTATGATAATAATGGACCTTGTGCATTTAAAAACAATCATAATTGAAAATTAGGAAGAAAACAATGTTGAGAACTGGAATAGGAAATCACCTGTGAATAACAAAGTAATGATGGTACCACACCCAAAGCAGAGTTATTGTGATATTTTCTTTACCCTTATCCCCGGAGAGTAGAGCAAAGCTGCCGTGAGTCAGCAGGCATTGGAAAGGACAGCAAATACACTTGCCATTGCTCTGGGTTCACAGAGTGAATTCACGACCCTTTATTCCCACTTCAAGGCAACCAGTCACTGCTAGCATAGGCTCCTTTGCTTTTCTGGTGGGGCAGCCCCTTCTAGCTCTAATTCTACATTAAGAAAGTGTACTAGTGTTTTAGGGCTTTGGGCCTTTTCTCCCAAATCTTGTCTCCATGTGTGAGGGCCTATGTTTTCAGTAAGGGCTGGGAACACTTCCCGGGCTGGGCTACATCCAGTCCATTGTGCTTCCCAAGTACTTTCTATACTACCTGGCATCCAGCAGGCAACAAATCAATGTTTGTGAAGCCCCGTTGACTTCAAGGAGCCCTGGTCATCAGAGAATCTGATCTCCACATTGGGGAAGAGACCAGAGATATGCTTCGTGAGTAAAATTACAGCTTGATATTCACCAGTAGAGCTTAGCAAGATGCTGAGCAGAGAAAATAATGAATCATCTTTTGCTCAGCCTGTGAGGATAGAAAATATTATACGGGAGGTCCCAGGAGTAGAGTGAAAATCATGTGGGCTTTGAAATCAAGCAGACTTCAGTTTGAATCGTGCACTCCTTTGAGTGAGCTGGTGGACTTCGGTCAAGTTTGAGTCTCTTTGAATCTCAACTTCCCCATTTTAAAAATACACATGATAATAATTGGATTCTTAGGATTGTCGTGTCCAAGAAGCAGTCTAATGTTAGGTGGCAAGCAGGGATTCTGGAGCCAGATTGCCGAGTTCAGATTCCTGCTCTGACATTTACTAGCTGAGTCATCTGCAGCAAATTACTTAGTCTTTCTATGTTCATGTCTTTATGTTTAAAATAGGGAAAGTTGCCATGAGGAATAGTTAATCTATGTAACGTTCTAAGATCACTGTGAAGCACATAAGAACTGCATGTGTGCTTGTGACAATACCAGGTGGCACTGAGCAGAGATGCCCCTCCTGTGGTACTCCCCACCTTCATCTTGCTCTCTTACTCTCCCTGTTCTTTTCTTGATCATTTTTATGTTTCCTGATCATTTTTTGAATGTGAAACCAGCCCCATTGTTGTGATTTTCCTAAAGGATTGTGCAGACCCTGTCTAGTGTATATCCCCCCTCATAGCAGATGTTGGCACGACTTTCATGGAAAGCCAGGAAGGGAGCTCTCGAGGAAAAAGTTGAATGTTGTTACTCAGAACTGGGGTTAAGGTTTCATTTCTTTTTTGTTATGAAAATATGCTCTGCAATTGAAAACAAAAGTGCAAAGTGTTCTGAAAACTAAAAGTAATATACATGTTTCTTGAGTAAGGAGTGAATAAACTATTCAGAGGCATATAATACACTTCACTTATTCGAGGCATTAAATATTCCAGTTATTCATTCATTCAAACTTTCTTACATAGCAGTTCAGTTATACATGGTTCTATGCCAGGTTCTAGGGATAGAAATAGGAACAGGACAGTCCTTATCCCCCAAAACTCCAATCAAATTGTCTATGAATGAAATTGGTGATACAAGCAATTGAACAAAGAGCCGCTCATGACGGAGGATCTAAAATGCCAACAGAGAGCACAGAGACGAGGGGAGGCCAGTGGCCCTTGTGTTAGGATGAGTGTAGCAGCTTAGCTGAGGCAGAGCTTACAGAAGATGGGGGAAAGGGAAGACTGGATTTATATAAACACCATGTTACTCTGAATTTTTTAAGCATAAAAGAAAAGGTATTGTTAACAGTCACAGAACTGCGTAACCGTAGTAGATAAGTGATACCGAACATACGCAGTGGAAGGACTTTAATGAATGTGTTGCCTGCTCATTTGCATGTTCACCCACCTCAACCCGCTGCAGTGGCCAGTGTTGTCCCCAGTGTACAGATGCGGGAACTAGAGCTCAAAGGGAATGAGGCAGTAGCCCTCACCATGAGCACGTCTGAGGTAGGACCCGGGTTCCGCAGGTAGTCTGTGTCACACTGCACTGTCCCCCATGCCAGCCTGCTGCGACTGTGATCTGAAGGTGGCTGGTCATGGTGATTTTTGATCCATGAGAATTCTGGAAGCTCTCAGTGGTGTGCTGTCAGGACTGCCTTTTTCCTTCCAGATCCTTGGACATCTTTTCTTCTCTTTCCTGGGAGCATCTTATCAGTTACTGCGAAAGGCCTTTCTGTACTATGTATTCATTTTCTTGGGAAGTGTTCATTATAAGTGTAGATTTTTTACAGAGCCTAAAAAATTTCCTGGCTGGGGTACTAAATCTAATTAGCATGCAAAGCCGTATATGATCTCCTGTTATCATTCCTTCAAGCCAAAACACAGTGAACCCACCATCAAAGCAAGTGCTTTCTTCAAAAAAGGTAAACCCTGCCATTTGTCCAGATTTATTCCCTCTCCATACAAATCTATATTTTTTATGTGACTAAAGATAATCTGTCGTCTACACCAAAGAAAACGTCCTCTTCATTTCCCTCCTGAAATCCCCTTCCATGTCATAAGCCGCCTCAGAGGGCGGCAGCACCCACCTGTCTCCTGAGACAGAGAAAACGTTACTTTTAAGCCTCACTACAATTTGAAGGTTGTCACTTGTAATTACTTTATATTTCTATTTTAAGCATTGTTGACATGCTCTGGTAAATCGTTTTGTTTTTCTAGTATAGCTGAGGGGTCTTAGAAGTAAGTAATGTGCAGCTGCACTTCCTGATAGAAGAGGAAAGACGTTCTAGATATGGCAGAGAGGGGGATGCCTCCTTAGTAAGTCAGGGTGGGATGCCTCCCAATGGCCTTTACTATTTTTTGATCCACGTCCACCAGGTTGTGAACCAGCTACCTGGAGGTCTGGACTGACAGGGGAGTGCTTTGGACTATTGTACCTTAAAAAAAAAAAATTTGTCTGTGTATAGCCATTGGTGAAATGATGATTGTATAGTCCATTGGTTTTATGTAAATTACAAATCAATGTTAACCTCTACCTCTAAAACTCTTGCTCCCTGGAAATCATTCAGCACGAAGCTAAGGTGATGCTAGCTTACTAACACGATTTCAAAGCCAAGGCACCTGGGGTGGAGTGAGCAGAAAGGCTTAGGAAACAGAATTCAAGTCCTGCCACTTCCCAGGTGTTTGATCCGAGGCAAGTTGATTTACATCTCTGAGCATAAGTTTGCTCATCTGTGAAACTAGAGAAATGAGGCCCCCTCTCAGGATGTTTTGTAGAGTGAATGCAGTGTCTTCCAAATGGAGATGAGTTCAATCCTTTGAAAGTACATGTTTGGCCATTTACCCAGGACTGGTCACAAGACCGAAGCCATGGAACTTCTTCCTAGAGATCCAAATTATTAGGTTTGACATTCTATTCTAATGACCCTTTAGCAATGCCATGGCAATTGCTCAAAGTGACAATTTCTAAAGGGAACTGAGAAATTAATAGGTGTCATGCTAGGAGATAAAAGGCCTCACATGACCAAATGTTTGTGATATGCTAGGTTTAAGAAATCAAACAGATTTAACATGTAGATGTTAATATGTTTGTAGATAAAAGATGGAGTTTCTCAAAATGTTACATCATAAAGTCTTTTCCTTTATCTCATGCTCCCTTTCTTTCTTTTGCCCCACCCAACATATCATGGAACCTGTGTAACCCAGAGCTTACTCTGGAAAGCGTTGATCTAAGGAATTCCACAGTTAGTGTTCTCAGCTCTTGACACCTGTGCTACCAGAAAGGCACATTGTCATAGACAATGCCAATACCAAACACTATATAAAAAGCAAATATGTGACTTCTGAATATACCTTATAGGAAGTGAAGGTGATTGGTTGAAGTACTAGGCTTTTATTCTACATGTTTTTTATTTAGCTGAAATTTCAGAAATCAATTTATTCTTTTAGAGCCAATCTGGATAAGAAGTGATGGGATATATCCAAAGAGTATATACTACATAATTGGAAACAAACTTGGAATTTCGTTTACATTGTTTAGGCATATTTCATAAAATACAGAGCTCAGGGCCAATGCTACCTCCTTCATGAACCTTCTCTAGATTTCCCAGCTGGAAGTTGTCTTTTCCTTCTCCAAACCACCAATCACACTATCTGTGCCTCTCCTGTGCATTTATAACTTTCCTAACTATATAAATCTTCCTTTGTAACTGTCGCGGTTAATGCAAGAGCTAATTGTGTGCGTGGCTTGTCTCTCCTGCTGATGAAGAAACTCTTGTAGAGTCCCCCAGTGCCTAGCAGAGAGCCTGCACATGCTAGACACTCAGATGTTTGACTTGGTGAGACTTTCTTGTATTTCCCTAAGATTGTTAATTTGTCATTATTATTGTTGCTAATAATTAGTAATTAGTTGTCAATTAACTAATATTTCATGAACATCTATGTGCTAGGCAATTTGCATTGATTACTGTACTCAATATTGTCAACAAAACTCTGCAGTAGATACATGCCCTCTCCAAAAAGAAACCAAGGCTTTAAGAATTCATAAAATATCTTGCCCAGTATCAGAACTAATATTCTAAACTACAATTGTATCTTGCCCAAGCCTGTGCTTTAAATCACTAAATTACCCTCTTAAGGAATAAAGAATATACAAATACCCACAACCCAAAAGGGCAGCCTCAGAGGAGCCTTGGTAGTTCCCCATTCTCCTTAAGTCCCACTGTAGAGATAATCACCCCTAGGGATGAAAGACTTGAATGCTACTACCCAATTGCTTTCTCACATACAGTGTGAGTGTAGAAGGCTCTCCTTGGCCTATTCTATCTAAGGTTGCTTTCACCAGATTTGCCCCAGTGTGACTGTAAGCCCTTGTTAAGCTTGGGTTAATTGCCAATTTCCCCCTTCAGGGAAAGCAGCCTCAGAACTAGGAGATGGTTGTCTATTTACTCTTCACTCACCCAGCTGCTAATGGGGTTAAGGGGATGGCAACAACATATGCCACTCCAGATTCTTCCTGTTTACAAAGTCTTGATCATTTCCACACTCAAAATCCTGTCGATTGCCACCTGTGGAGTCAGGCAATAAAACCAACCAGTATTTATTGAGCACACGCCACATGTAAGGATAGGGTGAGTGTTATGAATTCATTCATATTGGTTTGCTTTTGCTAGGAGCATACAGTGTGGTGAAGAATGAAACAGGAGATTTGTTTTCTCACTGTGGGTCAGTTGCCACTCCATGCCTGCCTCAGACCAGCCACTTGGCCCCTCTGCTTCCCAGATCCCTCAGCAGTAAAAGCAGGAGAGTGGGCTTTCGCAATTCCTACTCTCTCCTTCTCGGCCTGGCTGAGAGTGGGGCATCCCCCCCGACAATCCCAGGGAAAGGGTTGATCTGCACTTCGAACATGGGGACCCTTGTCTACGTGTGGCATGGTCCAGAGCCACAGCAATGCTTCTCATGTGTTCTGTTCACCACTTCATCTCTGAGAATATTTAAAAAATGCAGTTCTTGGTTAAGTGAGCTGGATCAAAACAGATATCCAAGTTGGAATAGGATCTACTCTGTGTAGACTTATTCTTGCAGGAGGTGAAACACACAGAGCCTGCAGGAAGAGTTCTATGAGTACTTGAGCCCCCAGCCTGTCTAGGTTAAGTCTACTATGAGTACTTGAGCCCCCAGCCTGACTAGGTTAAGTCTTCTATGAGTACTTGAGTCCCCAGCCTGACTAGGTTAAGTCTTCTATGAGTACTTGAGTCCCCAGCCTGACTAGGTTAAGTCTTCTATGAGTACTTGAACCCCCAAGCTGACTGGGTTAAGTCTTCCATGAGTACTTGAGCCCCCAGCCTGACTAAGTTAAGTCTTCTATGAGTACTTGAGCCCCCAGCCTGACTAGGTTAAGTCTTCTATGAGTACTTAAGCTCCCAACCTGACTAGGTTAAGTCTTCTATGAGTACTTGAGCCCCCAGCCTGACTGGGTTAAGTCTTCTGTGAGTACTTGAGCCCCCAGCCTGACTAGGTTAAGTCTTGGAGCAGTTCTTAGACTCTGTCTTCAGTAAGTGGCCAAGTCTTTGGCCTTTGTATGCTGTGGCTAGGAGATAAAAAAAACTCATGTCTTAGATGTGTCAGAATACAGTTATGTCCATAGTGCTTTAGGGGTTAGTCTCTATTTTTATTAGCTTAAACAATTATGCAGGTAAATACATGTTCATGTTTTTCTTAAATCAGCAATGTCTATAGCTTTGTTTTTAAGAGAGAGGGTGTTGCTATCACACAGGCTGGAGTGCAGTTGTACGATTATAGCTCACTGCAGCCTGGAACTCCCTGGCTCAAACAATCCTCTCACCTCAGCCTCCCAAGTACTGAGGACTGCAGGCATGCACCACCATGCCCAGCTAATCTTTGATGTTTAAATCAATTGAATTTTTAAAAAATTGACGTCACTGAACAAAATAGACAAAAAATCTCTCTCATGGACCTTACATTGTAGGTAGCCATTGATGACAACTAAAATAGAGAAATAGGATTTTCCCATCTAAGAACACAGTATCCAAAATGAAGAAACTGTAGTAAAGGCCCTCTTAGCTCATGTAGCAGGAGTTAGCAGCTAATTAGTTAATTAAAAAGTTGATGACAATGGTTATGGTTAATCATAATATGACATATGTATACCTTAAATATTTTATTTTAACGTAAAACATACAAATGCATGTTAAATCACCCACTTTTTAATGTGAGACCCAAGCTTTTTCTTAAATTTGCAGATTGGAGTTTCTAATTACCATTCTTAGATAAACCATGCCAAAAAGACATAATCTGTGATTTCCAGTTTCAGTTTTCTTAAAGTGGAATGAGCTCTGAAGACACTTTTGAAGTAATCTAAGTACAATCTCTTCTAGTTTTTTGTGGTTGACCCTCCCACATGTGGTTCGACAGCAGGTTTGGCTTGGTTTCAGCAACTCGTTTTCATCCAGTCTTTCAAAGCATTCAACTTGAAGCTTTTTCTACTCATATTTCATCAGTGTATATAATATGCAATCAAATTACATAATTACAAGGACAAGTATAACTGGAAGAAACACATTTAGGAGACAAAGACCCCTAAATCTCACATCTCAGCTGGTAGGAGCAGAAACCCAGGGGCATTCCAGCATCTTGACTATGAGCTTGGAGTGTCAGCCTGGGCAACAGCCAGTATATTTTACAAAAAGGATGGAGGGTGTTTCTTAAACTGGCAAGTCTGTTATGGTGGCCATCTTTTAAGAGAACTCCTACTGTACTCCTGGATGTGACCATAAGCGGACATTATTTGCAGCTCCTAGAACAGTGTTTCTCAGCCTGAGTTCTGTGGCACCTGGCAGTTCCATGGGTGGCCTCAGGGGCCACCAGAGAGTGTTGCCAGCAAGTCTGAAACCCCCCAGCTTCCTGCAGCTGTGGGAGCTCCACTTTTGTTTCATACCTCTCACTGCTGCATTTAATTTTATTCAAATAGGAAGACAGGGCAAACCATTATTATCTTTAAACAATGGATATTGTGGTGCTTTTAGAGAGGAAATCTTAGACCTTTAGCAGTAGCATACACTATTATCAATAGAGGACATCTGATAACAGTCTGAAATCTTTTCAAGAGACAAGTGATTTTAAATGTCTGGTTTACAGTTGATTTTCTTCCATTACGTGTTTCTGAATAGGCACTGTGTTCATTGCCTAGAGCTGCTGTAACAAAGTACCACCAATGAGGAGCCTTCAGACAACAGGAAGTTATGGTCTCGTAGTTTTGGAGGCTACGAGAAAGTTATGGTCTCCTACTTTTGGAGCATGGCTTACAGGGCTTTGCTCTGTCTGAAACCTGCAGGGGAATCTTTCCTCGCCTCTCACGGGTTTCTGTTGAATTGCTGGCCATCCTTGGCATTCCCTCGCTTGCAGCTGCATCACTTCAGTCTCTGCCTTTGTTGTCACGTGGCCTTCTCCCTGTGTGACTGTCTTCATATTGCCATCTTCTTATAAGGACACCAGTTATACTGGACTAGGGGCCAACTCTGCTCCAGTATGACTGCATCGTAACTAATTACATCTGCAATGGCACTGTTTCCAAATAGTGTCACATTCTGAGGTACTGGTATGAGGACTTCAGCGTATCTTTTGGAGGGAGCAAAATTAAACCCATAACCGGTGCTAAAGATTTGTTTAATATAGTTCTTTTCCCTGCCCCTAGAAACTGCCAGAAATAAAACAAAGCCTCCTAACATTTAAAATGCCAGTGATGTCCCTGTGCCTGAATAAAACTGAAGTAGATCCCTGGGAGAACCCCCTAACTGAGGTGAGGCAGTGGGGCCCAAAAAAGAAACTACAATAAAAGGAAATACCATATTTTCAGTGCTTACTCTATACTTAATCCTGTGTTAAGCACATTCTTTTTTGAATGTATCTTCCCTCAAATCCTAACAGATATCTTTAGCATTTCATATGCTTTCATTTGTAAGCAACAGAAAACCAAACGTTAATGGTCTCTAAGAAGAAAGTGGGCCAGGTTCAGTGGCTCACACCTGTAATCCCAACACTTTCGGAAGCCAAGAAGGGAAAATGACTTGAGGCCAGGAGTTTGAGACCATCCCAGGTAACATAGACCCCATCTCTAAAAAAAAATACAAAAATTAGCCAGGCATGATGGTGCACACCTGTAGTCCCAGCTACTTGGAAGACTGAGGCAGGAGGATCACTTCAGACTGGGAGGTGGAGGCTGCAGTGAGTCATGATTGCACCATGGCACTCCAGTCTGGGCAACAGAGTGAGACCCCCATCTCTAAAAAATAAAAATAAAAAATTGAGAGAAGAAAACGTATTGGCTCTTTAACTGGAAGCCAGACTAAGGTAGAATTCAGGGCCAGCATAATCCAGGGGCAGTAGCCCATTGCCCCATGATTCCCTGGGCTCTTCCCTCCTCCGTGTGGCAGTTTTATTGCTCAGCAGCTAGTAAGGGGGTGGCAGTAATGAGGGACATTTGCACACCACAGCATCCCATGGAAGAGACAGGGCTATCTTCAGAACGTGATCCCAGAAGGATCGAAAATACATAACAGAAACACTGAGTCCACCCTCTACTTGGTCCTTGGCTTGAATTGGTGCCCACTCCCTATTTCTGAACCAAATACTGTCCCAGTAAAAGGGGTTGCACTCAGACCAATCAGAGCTACCTCTGCAGGTGGGTGCGGTGGTCAGCATTCACTCAGATGCTAGGGCTGCCTGGAGGGTGAGTGGACACCTGAATAAAACAGGGTCCTCTCAGGAAGGAGAAGGGGGCAATCTTAGGTAAGCAACCAACAGTATCCACTGCAGGAGGCCCAGGGTACAGATGAAATCACTCAGATTTAGGGAGTTGCTTGCTCACTTCTTTCCAAAATCACACAGCTTGTGTTAGATGAACATTCAAGACCAAATGGCTTTGACTTTGTCTAGCATACCACCACTTATTCTCTTACTGGAGGGGCCAGCCATTTTCCTGGGCTTTTTGGAATAGTAGTGTAGTCATAGCTTATTAGAAATGGCCTTCAAAACCCTCAGCTGTGCGCCTTGTAGTAAGAGCATCAATAGCCTCAAAATGTGTGTGCCCCTTTTAATGAAAATGCTGTTGTGCTGTCATTGAGTGTTTAGAGAGAATTCTGGGGGTGCCTGTGCTGGGAAAATGCCCCACCTGAATAGACAGCCTCAGCAGAACCGCTCATTAAATTGTTTGCCTCCTTTTGTGCCTTAATGCACTTTGATCAAGATATCAGATAGGTTGCATCATCAGATAAGGATGTCAACAAAAAACAGAGCTGCTCTCCTCAACTTTGCCGTTAGGCCAGTAGAGTACTAGTACTTTTTTTTTTTAGAAGGGACAAGGCTATATTATTCCTTTACATGTGGCTGATAAAGATATATGCAAGACTGGGCAATTTACAAAAGAGGTTTAATGGACTCACAGTTCCACGTGGCTGGGGAGGCCTCACCATTATGGCAGAAGGTGAAAGGCACGTCTCACATGGCAGCAGATAAGAAGAGTAAGAGCCAAGCAAAAGGGGTTTCCCCTTATAAAACCATCAGATCTCGTGAGACTTACTCACCGGCACAAGAACAGTATGAGGGGAACCACCCCCATTCAGTTATCTCCCACTGGGTCCTTCCCACAGCACGAAGAAATTATGGGAGCTACAATTCGAGATGGGGTTTGGGTGAGGACACAGCCAAACCATATCAAAGGCAATACCCAAACAGCCTCTCAGGAAAAACTTGCAGTGGTGGAGACCACGGTGGTCCTGATAATATTGTTCACAGTAATAGCAAATCTCCCAGATGGAAGAAAAATTTTCCTGTGTCCCTGGCATCTCACTCAAGTGACGAGAAATGAAGAACAAGCTTCCTCGGCTTAGACCTTGGGGACAACGTGGGTCCTTGGCTCGAACCTGGAGTTGAACTCCTTCTGTGCATTTTTCTTTAGAATTTCTCTGGCCCTTGGCTATTTAAAGCTTTCTCTAGTGTCACCAGAAGAGGATTACAAAATCCAAGAGTTTTTCAAGGACATTTTCTTTAGTGAGCATCTGACTTCTTGTCAAGGAGAAAAAAACTATTTTGCCCATTATTAACCTTCATGCTAATTGTTTCTTTTTTCATCGCCTAATCATCAAAAGCACATGTTTTCACTTCCATTTCAGTCATTTCAATTATTTGCATCCAAAGCAGAAACAATCCCAATGTTATTAACTTTTATAATGCCCAAAAGTACACAGCTGTGAACCCTACCTAGCCATGCCTGAGGGTTCCTGTTTCCCTGGGAAGGCACCCTCAGCAGGTTTGGTCTCTGAGCTGTGTGCAGGGAGAAGGGACTAGAGTGTGGATGGTGCGAAACCTAGCACTCCTCCCTCCGTGCAGAGCTGCCAAAGCAAAGGCACATATTGTCAGCCCTTGCCTCACTTTCCAGAGCCACTACCCAGGCCACTCTCTTCCTGAGCCTTTTAGGAAAGCGTTGCAGCAACCTCTCTCATTTTCTTGGTTGGGTAAGGGCTGAGTTAAATTGGCCAGGCACGTGACTTGTCATCCACATTGCCCTAGTTCGCCAAAGTCCGCTTCTTACCATCATGGCCCAATCTCTACAAAAACTTACTCTCCCTTGCAAATTCCCTCCAAAACTGTGACTTACCCTCAACCCAGCCCTCTTTGCTTCATTCCCAGAGGGGTCTCTCCAACCCCACAAGCCACCCAAAGCTGCCAGGATCCTGCTGGGAGAGCCTACATTTCAGACCTTCCCATACCAAACCCTTTCTTCAAAACAAAACAAAACAAAAAAGGCTTAGAGGAAACTCAGTAAATAATTGCTGTACAGCAGAGCTGTTGTCATTCAGATGGGAGGGGCAACTTGAAGTCCTGCCCCTTGGCACTCCGAGGTGAGCCCTGCCTCTTTTGAACACTGAAGATCAGAGACCTGAAGTCACACGCCTGCAGCCATGAAGCCTCAGGCCTGCTGCCTGTCTGGCAGGTGCCTCAGTGCTACCTGCCTCTGCATTCTCCTCTACAACTTCTGCCTGCTCCGCCAGATTCCCCAGAACTCCCTGAGTTGTCATGTGTCTGGAAGAATCCCACAGGGTTGCCCTTCATCCCACAGAGATGCAGCCTCTTAGCAGGAGAGCGTTGCTGACATCCTATTGCCCTGGTCCTAGACTTCTGTCCTCCCAGCGCCCCACACCTCTCACTCTAGGGCATCCAAGCACACAGAGTATTTCACACAGAGCATTTAAAGTGCTTCTCATGCAATTGTGATTTCACAGCTCACTTCTCACCTTAGAGGCTTAGCAGGAACTACTATTCGTCTTCCCATACCAAGTTCCAAGGTAAGAGTGGAGATGTAAGCCCTTGTGGATCTTCAACTAGAAAATGACCTGGACTTGTTAGAGAAAGCGACTAGTTCTTCCTATCTGGGGCACCTTGGACCAAATGGATTAATATCCTTAAAAATGCCATTGTACACTCTGTTCCTGTATCATTTTAGCTGTAGAAAGTTGGTGACACTGTGAAGAGTCCTATCTAAGCAAACTTGGGGTACAGTGATTCCTCGCCTACAGCCTGGCGTCTCATAGTCTTCTCAAAGCATGGGTGAGTGGCATAAAGGTACTGTCTAGCCCCATGTGCTCTGAGCTGCTTTGAGCAGAAGTTAACTGGGCCAAAAGGACACCTCGTTGTCGCTCTATCATAGCAGTGCGGGATTGTGATTGAGAATGGGACAGAAGTGATAGCTTCACATCTTTTCCAAGTCAGTCTCTACGCTGAGACTCTCTGAGCCCTGGCTGGAGCACCAGCCCTGGGAAGGCTTCCACCCACTGTCTCTGCAGCACCCCAGAGGATCTCAGACATGGACAGCAAGCATTTCCCACTCATCTGTTGCCTGAACAAACATCTAGAGAGCTCTTGCTGTCCGGGCACTGAGCTTGGACACTCAGTGATGAATGGAGCACACACAGGGTATTGCCAGCCTGACAGAGCAGGCTGAAGAGGTACAAGGAGCCCACATCTTGGAAACATCCAAGAGTCTAATGGATATTAGAGACACAGAAGAATGAAATCAGATCTCATCTTTGCTCTGTGTCTGTCTCCTCTCTGATCCTCTCAGCCTGCTTTTTCTTCAGTTACAGAAGCATAAGACTCCGTAGAACCTTCCAGCTTTGTTTCACTTAGTTCACTTAGTTTGTTTCGCTTCCTTTGCACTGTATTCTCCCTGCTGCCCTTGCCCCCACAAGAGTAAACCACAGTCAATCCTTTTCTGAAGTACAAAGACTTCATTTAGCAGGGTTTGAATTCAGGACATTTTTTCATCCATACATTTCAAGATTCTTAATTAGAAGTAGATAGACTCCTAAATCTAACATGCTTTTTTTCTCCATTCATGAAACGGGAAGTGACAGAAGGGTATTTAGCACATTGCTTTCTCTTATCACTTATCACCCAATCCTGAATTGATTTTCATTTGTCTCCTAGTTAATCAGGGAAATCCTTGAGACAGAGAAAAGAGAAAACTAATACTTTTTATGAAGGAGCCTGAGCCAGGTACTGTGTGGGAACCCTTCCCTGTGTGTGGACAGGAGCCTTCAATGGTGTCTAGTAGTTGCCCTTCCCACAGCTATACTCAGTGTTCTGTGAATGAATGAATGAGGTTAACCCTCCAAAGAGCAGATCATCTTACACCTCAGCATGTGTTTTAGTATCTTCAGTCTTTAAAGTCTTGTGTATAGTTTCTGGTTACCTGAAACAATATATTATGCTGAGCTTTCTGATTTTCTTACATATCCTTAAAGAGAGAAAGATATACCCAAAAGATCCCAGCACATAAAATTTGCTCAATTAGTGTTTAATACACACAGATGGTTATTAAGGGAAGTCTGTAGCTAGGGAATACCATTCTCCCTTTCGTGGAGGTAACTCCACGTGTGCCCAAGGTTACACAGCTGAAGCATTGGATTTGTGTTCAGGTTGCATGTATTCAGGACCCACCATGTGCTAGGTGTGCCACTGGGAACTGGCCACGTGCTTATAATTTAATACTACAACAACTCTGCAGAGTATATATTAGTGTGGTGATTAGGGAGATGATGAAACGAGGTCTTTTTTTTGAGACAAAGTCTCACTGTGTCGCCGCCAAACTGGAGTGCAGTGATACAATCTCGGCTCACTGCAACCTCTGCTCCCGGGTTCAAGAGATTCTCCTGCCTCAGCCTCCCCAGTAGCTGAGATTATAGGTGCCTGCCACCATGCCCAACTGATTTTTGTATTTTTAGTAGAGACAGGGCTTCACCACATTGGCCAGGCTGGTCTTGAACTCCTGACCTCAGGTGATCCATCCACCTCGGCTTCCCAAAGTGCTGGGATTACAGGCGTGAGCCACCATGCCTGGCCTGAAACTGAGGTCTTAAGAAGAGTTTTATTTAAGGCCACAAGTTTTTACACCACAGGACCCTATTCCAGTAGCATCCATTACAGCTTAAGCAGCTAGTACTGGTCCTGGGAGACTGACTCTCTGGGATAAATCCCGAAAAGCTGCCTTAAGTGTTCTAAAGGAAGCACATTTTATTCCAAATTTGTATCCATCCTTTTCACTCTAGCATGGTGCCCAATAAGCATGATAGTGACCAAAGCTTTCATTTTATTAAATTCTGCATTATTTTAGAATACATTTCTTAACTATCAAATTGACAAAAATGGATCAAGTGCAATAGGAAAGGAAGAAACTGTTATCCATTCTGACCCCTTTCGAGGACTGATGGAGAAAGAGATAGGAGACTGAAGGTGCTCATGTTCTCACCTCACAGGTGAGTCTGAAAAGATTCACTGAATTTTTCTGCACGCCCCCTTTGTGCAGAAAGAGAGGAAGCATGTCTTTCTTACCCTTGAAAACATGCTTTGACCATTTCTGCACTTGCCTTATTGGAAAACAGTTGCAATTGTGAGCGTGACATGTTTGGAATGATAGACTTTCTCACTAAGGGAGGGAAGCAGAGTCAAGTTTATTTTAAAAAATCAGTGAGGTGGTTCTAAAAACACAGCATTAAAAAATGAGGTGCCTGAGCATGCTCTGTAGAAGATGATTTTATCCTATCTTAGTGGGTATTTCTATCATGACTACTCTTGTGAGGAGCAATGCCCCTGGAATACAGGAGTGAGTAACAGAGCACAGCCTGTGACTTGGGAGGCTTCCCACTAAATGCAACTCAGAAAATTAAAACCATAAGTAATTTTTTTTTGTTTGTTTTTGTTTTTGTTTTTGAGACAGAGTCTCGCTCTGTCGCCCAGGCTGGAGTGCAGTGGCCGGATCTCAGCTCACTGCAAGCTCCACCTCCCGGGTTCACGCCATTCTCCTGCCTCAGCCTACCGAGTAGCTGGGACTACAGGCGTCCACCACCTCGCCCAGCTAGTTTTTTGTATTTTTTAGTAGAGACGGGGTTTCACCAGGTTAGCCAGGGTGGTCTCGATCTCCTGACCTCGTGATCCGCCTGTCTCAGCCTCCCAAAGTGCTGGGATTACAAGCTTGAGCCACTGCGCCCGGCCAAGCATAAGTAATTTTAATGACAGCCTAAGAGAAATGAACCTTCAAAGGTTAGGAAATTGTAGTTTTCATTGGGGGAATTGCATGGAGTTAGACTTTCTACTCTTTTTATCTTAAAAAGGCACATCGAAAAATATTACAGTATATGAACATGGAATAAAATTCACTGAATCTGCCATTTGGAAGCAAGATACAGCTTTTGAATTAGCCCAACATTGGCTTGCTATTGATTTTATTAACATAACTACATTGGGCCCAAAAAGCCACCTAACCATTTCTAGACATGTCCAGAGGGCGTAAACATTCCCTGGAAAATAGTAGCTTGCCCATGGGCTGGAGAGACCCGCACACCAGGGTAGTCAGTTTGGTTGCATTTTATACAGATAACGAGCTCATGACTCCTCAGTCACTGGATGTGTTTCCCAGCTCTCTGTGATTTGGGTCGACCAGTGCTCCTCACAGAAGGGATGCTACCTAATGAACAACGTAATCTCTAAACATAATTTAGGGCCTTGTGGAGATGCATTATTTCATTAGGCCACTTGGATCTCATGGAGCAGCAGACTATTCATTTTCCCAATTGCTCCCGAAGGAGTATGCAAAGCTGATGAACCTCTTTACTTATACTTTGGGAGTAACTCATTGACCGGACAAGCTCTGGCTTGTTTCCAGGGGACTCACTTGGGAGTGATGGTTTTCAAGTGCATTTGAAAGCCAATACAACAGATTTGACCATCATAGACTTGAATATATAATATTTTAGTATACATCGCCAGCTACTTTCACATTGTTCTGTTGCAGTGACTCTAAGACATACTCTATAAAAACCATCAGCTGCTTGACCCATTCATTGTTTATTTTTTCAACAAGTATTTTATGAGTGCTGACCATTCTGAACTGGGCCACAATAAACACTGAGCTGGAGGACCATAAAGCGTGCTTAATAAAGGTTTGGAGAGTGGCATATTGCCCCAGTAAGAAATATTTATATGATCATTTTAATCTCAAATAGAAAAATTTTCAATCTGCTGCCTTGATGTGTATTTACCTGTGCCTTGATGTGCATTCCATCACATCTAATGCCTTGATGTGTATTTACCAATGCTTTGATGTGCACTCCGTCAGAAAACTCAGATTTCGGAGGCAGGAGACGGAACAGGGGAGTGACCCTAGGGAACTAAGAGGAGGTGGCAGCACTTGCACTTTCATGTGGAGCTTGACCCCACTTCTATGTGGATGAAAGAGTCAGTGCAGTGCTGGTGGTGCAGCCAGCCTCTGGACATCAGGAAGTAAGCCCGGCAGAAGTCCATACCCCAATCTGTAGCTGCCTAGACCAAGGTAACCCCATTAGAGGCAGTACTAGAGAGTATGGGCTTTGGTTCTTGCAGAGTCTGCTACTTGCTAACCAGGTGCCCCGAGTAAAACTCTTAACCTCTCTCAACTGCCCTTTCTTAGTAATCCCCGCTATTAGGGCAGATGCAGCCCGTAGCTCAGTGGCTGGCCAGATAAAACTTCCATAGGTGAAGGTTGCCCATGGCTAGTGAGGTCATGCTGCTACCAGTCCCTCCTGTCTTTCTGGTCCCTCGTTGTGGGTGCACGTGCTGTGCAGCTCTTTGTCTGTCACATGCCATACTTTAGTACATTCTCACCATTCAGAAAAGCTCCCTTTCACACTTAATCTAGTGGAAGAAGATCCCTAGCTCCTCAGCAGGACCGTGTGGTTCCCTGAGGCCTCTCCCACAGCCCTGGTGGCTGGGATGACTGACTGCACTTTAGACCATAGGTAATAGTCACAGTCTGGCCTGGGAATGGGGCTGAGAGTTTACTCGGCCTGCTCCTTCAAGATGAGCATTATTAACCAGGCAGTGGGAACCAAACAGGGCTGAAATAGGTGTCACTGCCCCTGATGCATTTCTTGTCAGTGCTTCTTGGAATAGAAGGAAAAAAAACGATGCTGTAATATACTGTTCTTATCAGAGACTTCACTTTTCAAATACAAAATGCCATTTGTGTGTCACTGAGGCTGTTGTAATTGCCCTCTGCACCTGATTTATAGATGGTTCTTTTTGCCTGGTTACGCTAAATGATTTGCTTAAAGTCTTATTGATTGGATGGGGAAGGGTAAGCGTTGCTGTTAAGGCCCTGTTGAGTCAGTGGGAAAGGAGGCAGAAGGAGATTTAGAATGTCTTAAAATAATCCTATTCTTGGATAGAAGTGCAGGTGGCAAGAGACAGCCAGCTTTCTGTTTTCTCATGCAGAGCGAAGATGCACTTACGAATCCTGACGTTAATCCTGAAGCCTCACTTGAATCAAAGGAGTTTATCTTCTTGGTTAACAAGTGACAGATAAATAAATAAATAAAACTTTTGAATCTTCTTTTTCTCTCATTTGCCTTTTAGGATTTTCAGAGATTTACTATCACCCAAAGACAGTACTAAACCACAAAGTGATAAATTTTGGATTTCTGAACAATCAGAGATTGACTGGCATGAATTATTAAGATTATCCCAAGGCTGGCTTCCAGAACTGTTTCAAGATCAATCACCTATTTACTGATATTTGAACTCCCAAATCTCTTCCCCTTGAGCCCATTACTGTAGTTAAAATGACAGTCCTTGGAAGTAACCAATTTATTTAAATATGTAAATAGCCCTTGGGCCCCTGTCAGTCATTCATACTCCAGTATGAACTAGTTCCTTCAAGTTTAATCCCTAGAGTGATGCTAAATGTATAGGGAGGGGTATGTGTTTTACCATAAACAAAATAGTGTGGGACTGTCTCCCAAAAGTAAGGCTGAGTATGGAACCACTGTGTGGTCCCCAGTTCTGGGCTGCCTTGTATTCTGTAAGCTTTCAATTCTGCTACTCTGACTCTTCACAAGGTAAGATTATAGCTTACTTCTTGGTGTTAATGTGAGAATCGGCCTAGGTAAACTCTAGAACTCTACTAGCACTAATTTAAACAAGGATTTCTATATGTGGGCTTGCTGTTGAGCAGCAGATTGTAAATTATATTCCATGGAATAAGTGTTCAAGATACTGTTAACAGGCATAACACGTAAAAGTGTTCTGTCGCCCAACAAGTTTGAGAAGCATTAGGTTAAAGAAACAATCTTGATTTCGCTAGTTGTTTCTAAATCTCCAGTACTATATATCTTTTACATTCTTCCTTGTTCATTAAACTCATTTGTTAAGGAATGTCTCTTGAGGCGGGGATATCATAGTGATTAAGGATTTTGGAGCCAGACAATCTAGGTTCTTGGCGTGGCCCCAGGCAAGTTGTCTCGGTTTTCTCGTCTGTAAAATGGGAATGATAGTATCTACTCCTAGGGTTGTTGAGACAATTCAATGAATGCAACCATATAAAGCATTTTAAAATGTCCCTAATGCATGCTAAGTTCTCTAGAAGTGTTAGTCTTGTTATATTTTTTGAAACCAAAAGGCTGGGTATCTTTTTAAATGGTACTAATCACCAAGAGACAATTCCCATAGGAACTAATCTTATCAGGCTAATTATTGTTTGCTTTAAAAATAAGTTATGGGGATTTTAATTTTTCTCTAACATGTATCGAATTAGGAAAAAAATTAATACAAAAAGCAGAACACATACTAAATTACGGGATTCTGTTGCATTAGAAATATAGAAAAATGTAACTCATGAATATCAAATAGGAATTGAAAGAGGCCTCTGAGCTTCAGCAATGAGTTACTAAATGGAAACACTGGAGTACCAGATCTTATGTTATTTGCAACTCCATATATTAAGAGCACATCTGAATGAATTGTCTCTTAGGGTTAGTGTAAGACACTAAGTAGCTGGATTTTCTTTCTGTCCTCTTCCTCCTCACACTAAGGGAAAAAGGAGGAGAGGGGAAGGTTTAGTCATATGTGTTTAAGTATAATTCTGAGTGGATCCCAAAGCTGGAAAAAGTAAAACCTGAGACTCCACCCTTAGTCGGAGGGGTCACCTCTCCCATGGGACTCTAGGGGGGGGTCACAGGAAGAACTGATTTGCCCTAATGCTGCCATACTGAAGAATGAAGAAAAAAAAATGCCCACCTAGGCTTAAAAATTCAAAGCCAAATTCTTCAGGAGGATGGGAGTTTAGTGAGGTCTGAGTCCTAACCTTGTCACTAACTATATGTGCGATCTTGAGTAAGTCACTCCAGGCCCAAGCATCGTTCTTCACGTGTAAAACAAAGGGACTATCTGTGATTGTCCTGAGACTTATGAAGCAGAGTAGAGATGAGGGTGGACTCTCAGTCTGGAATTTGGAGTTCTTCCCTTCCTCCACCCCTTTGCCTCGGGCAGCTGGGATCTTCCTTATGTAACACGTTCAGGAAAAGGAGGGCAGGAAGGTAAAAATATTACCCCGCAGTTATAGCCAAGCTGGGACCGCACTGGGTTCTGGGGATGGAAGAATGAAGATGAAAGGGACTTGGAGGGAAATGGGAAGGAACAGAGCCCATGTAAAATCGAGATTGATTCCTCTGGACCTGGGCAGTCATCTGTAGTCAGTCCTCGGTGTCGTTGCTGGGTCTGTGGCTGAAAAAGAGGCTGAGGGGGTGGTGCTGGGGGATAGAAACATCCATCACCATTGCTCAGAGTATTTAAACTTCCAGAGATTGTCATTAAACAAATTTCTGCTGCAGCCTGGCAGCCCTCACAGACATTTGTTGGAAGAAAATTACGAGTAGGTGATTTGTCGGAGGTAATAGCCAGGCTGAACTCTGGATCCTTAATGGCATTTGGACCTTTTGCCTTTTTAAAAATTGCTTGTTAAAAAATTCATTTTCCAGCCTGTCTTTGCAATTAGAATTGGAGGGATCAGGGCAAAGTGAAAAGAAAAGGACGAGTTGCTGGGCTTTCAGGCCCTGCATTGGGGCCCAGGAAAATTGAAATGGGTTGGGGGCAATATAGGGACCCAAGGAATAATGGGACAGGAGAGACTCTGCTCATAAGGAAGGGAGGCTTTCCTGGAAGTACCTGGTCATTACCTGCCAGGAATAGCATCCTTTCATAAATTAAGGTCTTATCTTTTGTGCAGCAGCCAACCCAGATAGGCCAAGGCCAGACACGGCACAGGGAAGATCTGAGGGGCTGGGAGCTATGTATAGATTGCAGGGCTGCTCTTCCCAGACTCTGGAAGCATTCAAGCACTCAGAGAGTCACGAAAAAAATGATCGCTCTGTTTGTTCCTTGAAGTATAAAAATGGTTTTATTTTTAGATTATAGTGTTTTTAAAAATCTACTGGCAGTTGTCTTCAGATGCAGCCTTGGGAAGTGGAATGGTGCAGGCAAGGGTGGGTGCAGGCAGAAACTTTACAAGGAGTCAAAGGTTTCTCAGCCGCAGCACAGTGGGCATTCTGGGCTGGATAATTCCTGGCTGGGGGGGCTGTCCTGTGCATTGTATGATGTATAGCAGCATCCCTGGCCTCTGCGCACTAGATGCCCGTGGCACCCCCGCCACCACTGGAGATAATCGGACATTGCCCTGTGTTCCCACAGGGGGTAAAACTGTTCCAAGTTGAAATCACTTCTCTATCCTCAAAGTCATCAGCTTTTTTTCCTCCATAGAATACAAAGCGAGGGCAGAAAACACAACCTTTCCTACAGCTGGTGCATTGTTTTTCTTCAGTTTTCAGTTATTCCCCCAGACCACCAAGCTCTCTTGTGCCCACCTGCCTTCCAGTTGGCCAGTGCCACCCCCCCCATGGGGGTGCTGTTCCCCTGCGTTCTCTGATGGCCTCCATCAGATGAAATGATTCTACATTCCTCCTCCCCCCCATAACATAATAAGTTTAGTGCACACTGTTCTTGTCATGAAATATTTGCATTATATTTACCAAATATATTTCCTTTAAGTAAAAGTTTGCCAAATGTGCTGCTTCAGCAGGAGAAAACACATTTTTACTCTGTGTTTCCATTTGGTTTTGTTTATGTGTGTTTTTTAAAGGCAGCGCCAAGAGGACGTACTCGTCCTGAGGTCTCTGGGGTTCTATTTTTTTGTACAGCATTGGTTTTCTTTTACACTGTTCAGTATTTGGGGTTCCAGAATGAGAACAAGGAGATATGCTCTGCCAGCAGGAGGGCCCTCGCTGGGAAGCACCTACATATCATGTAGGCTGGTGGTGATGCATACTGAGTGGGCACAGCCTCCCTCCCATGGATTTGCAAACCTCCCGCACCCAGTTTCAGCACACCCCCAAAGAAGAATGAGAGGCGTTTCTCCTAGGAAAGGCAAGCTAAACCGTAAAGTCAAGGCCAAAGCTGTTGGGCAACAGTCGAAGATCTAAATGTTTTATAAGATCTAAATTTAGACTTTGGAAGTGGAGTGTGGTTGAAATGAGTGGTATTTAGAAGAGCAGTTGTTCTAATACACAGTTCTCATGACCTCAGCACTCCTTGTTCACAACCCTTTAGTGGCTCCTGCAGAATGAGTTCAGCCTCCTTGGCCTGGAGTGCAAGGCTCCTATAATTGCCCATAATTGCCTCATCACCAGTCTTTCCTCCAGCGAAGCTTCCTCAATGTTTGTGTTCCACACATACAGAACCACTTTCAGTTTTCTCGATATGCCAGGCTATTCCACAGCTTTGCCTGGAATGTCCCTCTCTTCTTCCCTTCTGCCTGGAAATTCCTACTCATCATTCATGACCTACCTCAAACATCTCTTTGGTGCTACTTTTCTGCCTAATATCTATAGTATATTATAGTTCTCATAATCGATTGGAATTATTTATGTTCCTTTCTGAATTTCCAATACGTGATACAAAGTAGAAATTCCCTCAATGTAATTGAATGGATTAAGGCATGATCCTTATCCCACAGAGGTAATTTAGGATGTGCCATTCTTGAGAAGATTTTTTTAAAATCAGTTACTGAAGTTCTAAATTCCAGAAAGTGCCTAGAAAATTCTACAGTCTTCACCCAGCCTCTTCCTCTGGGGAAGGCCTAGATAATCTTAAGCCCACACACCAGGCCCTCTGATCCTGTGGATCCAACCAATACAAGGGTTTTTATCATTATTTTCTTCCTTGTAGGTTTTCAATGGTCATAGCTTCCTTGGAACTGTTTTCTTAAACTGAAATTGAATTTCCTCTTGACCTTTACTCTCCTACCTGAAGATATAACATTGACACACACTGTTTGACTGCAAGATGTGAGTCCAGTTTCAGAAGAAATTTCACTCATTGTTACGCTAACAAACCCATTAGTTCTATAAGATTGTGTTCTGTCCTATGAATGTGGTCTTTTTCCTCCTTTTCTTTAATTAATTAATTGGCATCTGAGGGATGCTAGAAAAGAAAAAATACCAAGGACCTCACAGTTCAGTGAGGTAGCTAACCCATCTCATAGTTCCACTGCCCACAGAAGGGGCTTCCATGGATACAGGTACTAGAATTTGAGAGAGCCGATTGGAGGGAGTGGCAGCTTGTGGGAAAGTCTGGACACAGCTTCCCAGATGAGGGACTGGGCTGTGACAGTGAGATCCCTAGAGACCAGTGGTGTGCCCATCCTCCATGACCACTTTGCTGGTGGTCGTTTCCACTCATCGTCACCTTTAAGACAGGAGGTGCATTGAGAGACTCTGAGCACTTTCCATAGAAAACATGCCATTAGAATGAACTTTTAGGCTAACACTCAGCCATTATTTAAAAAGCTGTCATGAAAGACGAATATGAAAGGGCGGTTCTTAGGCCTTGATCGGTGCTGGCATCTGAGTGTAGCATCCACATGGAAACACTTAGGATTGCCTGGAACTCAGCCACCATGCCCCTTTGATGCCCTCCCGGCAGCAGCAAGTTAATTGTTAAGTCATATTCATTTATAAGATGGAGCTTGTCATTTTTTTCTTTGTCTTACTTGTTTTCCTTCCTTTCCCTTCTCTGTCAAGTCATCTTTGGGAAGGTTTCTTAATTTGCAGAAAGAAAAGATCCCGCAATCCAAGAATAAAACTAATTATAATGACAAATTGGCCAAAATAAAAAAAATGACAAATAATCTGTGGGCTGAAATTTTCCCAAAAGCCAAGAATAAATAAAATGTCTTTTAAAGTGCCTGGTGGAGGAGGCTGATAAAAGAACTCAATTATCTGTTGGTTTTTTTTTTTTTTTTTTTGCAAGTCTGTGATATCTGACTTTAAAAGAGAAAAAAGTGATAAAATGTTTAAGAGTAGAAAATAAAATAGAAGTTCATGAGCTTTTGTGAATTTTGAGGTTGAGAGAAAATATAGTCTTAGTAAAAGAGCTAATGAATCTGTGGGTTTGCTTTCAAAAATAGCATCATTCAGTCTGCTTCCTCTCCTCTTTGTTAACTTACTTCAGTTGCACAACTAGACACCTGACCACCTATTGATTTTATTAGAACTTTAAACTGGTTTACTGCAAAAAGGTACCATACTTTGTTTCCCCTAGATTTGCTTCATTTCCTTAAGGGATTAGAAAAAAACAAAATTAGCAAGGAGCAAATATTTAGAATTTCAAGAGTTTGACGGGGAATAGGGAAAGCTCCACAAGAAAAGAGATCTGACGGTGCCACACAGGCATATGCAGAGGGATCTTACCACTCTTAGGTATTATTTGACTTTACCTGGGCACTGTCCAATCTTTAAAGCCCAGCAAATACCCCAGATGAGATCCTTCCTTAGAGAACTTTCACAGGAGACATACAGCCTTGAAAAATAAAAGACTACCATAATTGAGAGGTTTGTGCAAGGAATCCTATCCTAGCACTTTCTTCACTGAAGAGCATTTTGGGAGCTTTTCTGTGTGGAAAATGAGGAATTCTAGAGAATACATTATAGTTAGTAAATGCCTACAAGTATAACCACAATTTTACTTGACTCTTGAACCAGGTGCAAGAAAGAGAACCTCTTCTACCTGTCAAGGAAATCACAAACTAGGTGAGAAAGGAGTAGTAGTCATAACAATAACAATAATAATAACATCAATAATAATAAGAGTTGTCGTTTTGCTTGCTGCTGTGTTTCTGATGCCAGGACATAAATGTCTGCTCATGGGTTTCACAATTTTCACAAGATTTTAGATACTGTTTTTGTCCTCATCTTACAGTTGAAGCAACTAAGACCAAGAGAGGTTTAATAACTTGCCTATATCAGCTAGCTAGTAAGTGGCAGAGCCAGGTTCCAAAGGCAGAAGATTTGGTCCAGTGGGCCTGCCTGGTCTTGACCACAAGGCCACACTGCTTCTCAAGGACATTGTGTTGGTCCATTCAGACTACTGTCACAGCGTACCTTAGACTGGGTAATTTATAAACAACAAAAATTTGTTGCTCACAGTTCTGGAGGCTGGGAAGTCCAAAATCAAGGCACCAGCAAATATGGTGCCTGGCAAAGCCTTACTTCCTGCTCCATAGATGATGCCTTCTTGCATCCTCACATGGTGGAAGGGACTAATAAGCTCCCTTGGACCTCTTTTATAACTTCAATAATCCTGTTCATTACAGCAGAACCCTCATGACCTAATCCTCTCCCTTCAAAGGCTCCACCTCTTAATATTTTACTGCACTGGGGATTATATTTAAGCATATGAATTTGGCGGGGGGAGACACAAACATTCAGACCATAGATGAAGACCTTGACACTGCTCATAGAGACCTATAAAAAGGATTTGGGGTGCATAGAGAAGAGAGTGACTTGTGGGAGAGTTAAGAAGGACTATTCAAGCAAGATGGCATTTCAGGAGACATAAGGTGGTCAGTCTAACAGTAGAAAATGAAATCAGCAGTAGAAAACAACATGGAAAATTCTGTTCTTAAATTACCATGTTGGAGAGGGATTTAATATGCTATGTTTTATGCCAGATTTTTTTAAAAGCCTTTCATGCATAAAACTATAGTGATCTATTTAGATTCATTAAAATATGTGCACATATATATGCATGAATCTCATTATGTGGATATGTAAATTAATGTATTGGGTGAGAGATTATATTTTAGAATATAAACCAAAAACCATGTTGTGATTAACTTTAAAGAACCATCTAGTTTTGGACATTGTGGCAGTTGTTTTTAATATCCACAAATCAGCTGAATTAGGAAACAAACTATATGTTTGGACTTCATATTTAGAGCTATATGAGGTCAGTCTCTTCCTCCAGAGGCACTGCCAGATGATAGTTGCTTGCATGGGGCAACAGTCCAACGAAACAATTAATCCAAATCTCATTCAGAGATGAGAAGCAACTCATTTCATTCACTCATTCATTCAGTTTCACAAACTCATTGACTCTTTTATTCAACAAATATTTTTCAGGTAGTTCCTAAGCCCTATAGTTGGCTGTGAGGCCTGGCCAAGGGGCATGTTAGCCAGAGTAGAAGAGGCAAGAGCTAGGTCTTGGTGGCCAGGCTGAAGGGATAAATTGTGAGGTTGGCCCTTGCAAAAGAAAGTGATTGGACATCAGTCCAGACTAGAATACCCAGAGGAAAGAACCAAAGCATCCCTGATCCAGGCCACTGTTGATGTCAAAAGGGGTGGGGCTTTTGGCATCTCATAGGGAGTTCCCAGTCATGACACGTTATAGTTCTGAATGGTCCACATAATTAAGGCATTGATTAATTCCTTAAATGAATCAGGGGGAGGGAGATGGAAATGATTAGACAGGTTGTTTCAGTTGCAGTCACATTAGCAATGGGGTTCAGGAAGGGCTCCCATTCTGATGGGAGCTTTGGATTGCAGAAACTCTTCCCCCTGAGCCCAGCATCCATCACAGAGCTTGGAAATACCAACTGGAGTTTCATGAGCAATGGGGAATCAGAGCTTCTTTTAGGATACTTGATACTGGGTGTGCAGCAACACACTTGGATTGCCAGCAGCCTCCCTTCCACAGTTGCCAGGCCTACTCTGTTCTAGGCACTAAATGTACATTATTTAATTATCATAGCAACCCAACAAGGTTGATGCCATTATCCCATTTTGCAGATGAAGAGACTTAGACCATAAGCGAGAGAACCAGGTTTCAAACCCAGAGTTCTCTGACCCCAAAGCCCACATTCTTCCTAGTTTACTGTGCTACTTCTCCTGTGCCAGTCTGAGCCTCAATCACTTGCCAGAGAGATTGGTTCAGGAATTTGTCAGGGATAGCCTGAAGTCTCAAAGTCTTCAGCCAGCATCTGAGCAGTGTTGGAAAAGGCTGAGACTCACACGATATTAAATGCTATGGGAATAGTAATAGATATGAACGATTGTCCTAGTCACTATTAACCAAATGCTGGTTAACATGGAGCACATAGTGACATTCAACAGAGTTACATTCTCTGCCTTCTAGGATCTTGCAACCCAAGGTGCATATTTACTGGCTTGAGTATTGAGCTGTGAGAAGAAAAGTTGCTGTGTTTGTGCAAGTTATATTTATTATGGATGCTAAATTCCTGTAAGTTAGCTGAACCATCCCTAGAATAAAGTACTTTATTTTAGCCCAGGTGCCTACTGACTCACTGAATGAATGAATGAATGAATGAAGGCATGCTTGCTTGCTCTTATAGATTAGCTCGCTTGCTATGCTATGGGTAAACCAAAAGAAAAAAAAATATTTTTCCTTACCCCTTAAAGTGAGTCTACTTTGTTTTGTGGGAGGTAGCAATTTATAGACCTGTCTACACATTATTTTCTAAAACTCAAGTATTTTGGAAGAGCAGATGGGATACCATACTGTATACACTAATCATATATTTTGAAATGTATTTCTTTTTGAGCAATTTGGTGACGCTTTATTTAGCAAAAGCCCTTGAAAGTTTCAAAAGCAACAATCCAAAGAACATGAGTGGCTGAGAGCACAGTGGACAGACAGACCCTCTGACCCAAGGCTAACGCTTTTCAAAATGTACTGTGGACCCTGGCCCTGGCCCTGGCCCTGGCCCCTCTGCCTCCTGACCCTAGAGATGATGATACACGTTGTCACTGGGGGAGGGAATGAGTGGATTGAGCCTGATTATCTGAATTCTTTGTAAATCCCCTGGGTGACTATGATATGCACCCAGGGTGGAGAGCCAGCCTTCTACACTCATATCTGAGTGCTACTCTTCATACCTCATTCTCTTGAGACTCTCATTTTCACTTATAAAATTATTAGAGAAACAAAGAAAGGGAAACTCTATCCCCTTTTACATTTTCTGAGAGCCACAGGGGGAGCAAATAGGTGTTGAGCACCTCCTACATTGCCAGAAGTTTGACTTATAGATCTGATTTAATCTGTACAAGAACTCAACAATGTTTAAAGAATTTATTGGCCCTCAGATATGGAATTGAGTTATGCATACTGCTCAGTGCGTAGCTTATTGTCACCCTAAGGCCATGCAAGACCCTCCTCTTATTTGGTTATTGTTCCTCTTCACCCCCATTCCCTACGCCCATTTCCTTCCCTCCAAATAGAACCACCTAATATGCTAGAACTAAAATGAATGTGTGTCTTTACAAAATATATATTATTTTGTGTGTGTGTTTGTTTTAATTTACATAAATGATAAATCTCCATAATATAAATAGACTGTATAGAAAGTAAGAATGCTTCTTATTTTTTCACTCAACATTATGTTTTCAGATATATCTATGTTGTTGTATAAACTTCCCACATTTGCATAGTATTTCATTGTCTGCATTTATTCCATTTTGTTTATATCTTCACTAGTTGATAGACACTCAGCTCCCTGCTGCCACAAAGAATTCTGCAGCGAACATCCTTATTTGTGACCCTTGGGGACCTGTGTGAGACTAATATCTGGCATATGTGTCCAGGAGTTGGATCCTGGGGTCCAGATATGATGTATGCCTCTTTAATTTCAGATTGTTTTACTTAATAGAAATGAATGAGAGTTCCCATCTCCTTACATCACCATTTGGTATGAACCACCTTTTGAATTTTCATCATTCTGATGTCTGAGAGTGACATTTAATTGTTTTAATTCTTATCCCTTGGATTACTAGTCAGCTTGAGCATCTTTTCACATACTTTTTACCCATTTGGATTTTTCCTTCTGCAAATTGCATCTTTCTATCCTTTATCCAATTCTCTATTTTTCTAATATTCTAGGTGTGTTAAGCCCTTGTCAGTTTCAGAGGTTAAACTAATTCACTCCATTTATAATTTGATAATTTATCAATAATTTCTTTTTTGAACAAAAATCCTTACAATTTAATGTAGATAAATCCAACAATTTTCAACTGTGGTTAGTGATTTAAGTATCTTTTTTATGAAACAATTTTCCATTCAAGAGGATATCATTCCTGTTTTTGTGAATAAGGTAGTTATGTCTTATTTAGTATTATTGCCCAAGGTCACACTACTATCTAGCAGCAGGATTTGAAACTATTAATAATTACCTGTTAATAAATTAAATCATGTTATTCACATTTTAAAAGCAACCAAGTATTATTTGCACTAAAAACATTTTCTGAGTTTTAATCAGAGATCTCAAAAAAATTGCATCCTGCAGCTTCTGTCAGTCAGATTTCGCTGAATTTTCCTTTCTGCCCCTAAATTCTTGCAAAGTACCTCAAATTGCATTACAGCCAGGCTGGTTGAAATTACAGCTTTGGCCTTCATTAAGCTAATTACCACTTGTACCCAAATTGAGCCATTTCACTCCAATAACACTGTAAACCAGTCCTTCCTCTGTGATGTCTCTGCCTTGCCTAGGAAAATATGAAGCTGATGTCAGAATTTTCTGTCTCCTCAGAGCAGGAGGTTTCCAGCTATTTCTCTAAGGAGCTCTGGGATGCAGCTCAACTGTTTGATAGGCAGTATAAGAGGAACGAGGGTGGAAACTGGGGAACCAGAGGGAAGGCTGGGCACAGGTCCCCTCCTGAGTTTAACCCACACAAGTGTTGCCTTATTGGTTTTGTACTTTAGGCACTATGTAAGTAAAATCTATTGGAAAAGGGATTCTACTGCTAAAAGGAATAGGGGAGCTTGGAAGCACTGCCTTAAAAAACTAGACTACTTAATATAAACTGATATATTTTCATCTCTCTGCTTATGTTACATTTATATATAGTGCTTTACATTTTGAAAAACCCTGTTACATTATTTGAGTTTATAAAACCTGATAAGGTAGGCATATCTCAACCACTATGGCACACTTTCTCACAATTTAAGCTCCATATCACAGAGTCTGTCCCAGCAGGTGGCTGAAGGGCTGCATCTCAGGAGTGTGGCAGGGATTATCGCCGACTTGGGTAGAAGCTGGACCTAGATGATCCCTAATCTCCCTGCTCGTGCAAAGATGTCAGGACTGGAAATGACGAGAGAGGAAAGTTAACACCAAAAGAATTACCTAAACTAAATCTCCTGCCTGTTGGAGGTAGGGACGATGAAATTCCCATGTTTATGGAACACCTGTTTTGGTCTAGTCATCCAGGTGCCGCCTTCCACTGAATCCTTACAGCAACCCTGGGAGAGAGGTATTGCTGTATCCATTTTAAAGGTGACAAAACTGAACTTCATAAAAGTAAAGGGAAAAGCTTAGATTTGCTCCCTGAGCTCGCCAGCTCCCAAACCACTGTTTGTTCTTTCCACTCACTAGGATGACCCCGAATAAACACATCAGTTAGCCGCCCAGAACCTTATTTAGGCAGTGGCTGGGGAAGTTCTTTATAAGTCCTTCTGTCTCACATTGGGCATCACGTTGATGCTTGCATCTTTTCCAGTGCTCACCTCCTGCCTGGGGGTCAAGCCGCATCATCTCTGGTTTCTGGCTACATTCATCCTCCCTATTGATCAGGTCACTCACTGTGACTCAGCTGTTAGCATCTCTCCTGCTTTGATATCTTGGATTGCCAACACAAACCCATGCTATTTTTACTTTGCCTCAGAAAGGGAGATTGGAAGATAGCAGTCCAGCCTTCTGGTTTACCAAGTTGTTGATTCTTCTTGGCTTTCTCTATTCATTCATGAATTCTTTCTGTACTTCAAGCCGAAAAGATGTGTATGGCTGGAAAGCCCTTCGTGGTGGATCCATCTCTGAAGCCTGAATGGGGGCTGAATGTGATCGCAGCTTTGGAGATCTTTGCTTTCTCTCTTCTGACTAGAATCCTTTACAGTATGAAATCACTCTTTCCCCTTCCTTAGATAAAAGAATAAACATATTGAAAAATGTGGCTGAGAAATTTTGTTTCAAATATGCATATATTATGAGCAGTGTTCTGAGCAAGATAGAAAAATTACCAAAAATAAATGCATGTAAGCTTAGCCTTTTATTAATAGGGCTGATTGTTTAAGAAACCACTTTGTTAGCACCAGGCACAGTGGCTTGAGCCTTATAATCCCAGCTACTCAGGGGGTTGGGCAGAAAGATTGGCTCACTTGAAACCACACGTTCAAGACCAGCCTGGGCAACAGAGCAAGACCCCATGTCTTAATTTTTTTTATTTTTTTATTTTTTTATTTTTATTTTTTTATTTTATTTTATTTTAGTTAGCAGGATGTGGTGGTGCATGCCTGGATTGCATCAACCCAGGAGTTCAAGCCTGCAGTCAGCTGATTATACCTCTGCACTCCAGTCTGGGCAACAGAGCGAGACTCCATCTCTTGAAACAAACTAACAAACAAACAAAAAACTGCTTTGCTAAATGAAAACTGTATGGATTTCACAATTTGAATTTCTGAATTTCTGGAATCTTGCATTTTATACCAGAAGGCAGTTTACTCGTGTGTCTGATCATTCTAATCCAATGGAGAGTTAAGAAAGTACATTCATTTCGGCCGGGCACAGTGGCTCACGCCTGTAATTCCAGCACTTTGGGAGGCTGAGGTAGGCAGATTACAAGGTCAAGAGATCGAGACCATCCTGGCCAATATGGTGAAACCCCATCTCTACTAAAAATACAAAAATTAGCTGGGCATGGTGGCCCACACCTGTAGTCCCAGCTGCTTGGGAGGCTGAGGCAGGAGAATCACTTGAACACAGGAGGCAGAGGTTGCAGTGAGCTGAGATCGGACTGCTGCAGTCCAGCCTGGCAACAGAGTGAGACTCCATCTCAAAAAAAGAAAAAAAAATGTACATTCATTTCATATAGTACCTTACATTTTACAAAGTGCTTTCATATGAATGATCTGTTTTACCTAATTACTCTATCGGGTAAATTTTATCATCTGTATTTCATATAAGCAAATTAAGTTGCAAAAAGCATTAAACTTTCTAATATAGTACTACTTTAAAAAGCAAAGGACATTTTGTTTGCAGTCACCTAGGCCTAACACATACAAGTAATTTATTTCTTTAGCCACAAACAATACTAAGTTGATGAAGAAATAATACTATACTTTCGGAGAGCTGATTCATATGAATCGTCATTCAGCTGACACTCAGGTCAATATCAAGGAGGCAGGATTCATGGAATTAAACAGGGCTTCATATCATCCGTGTGAAGCCAGGGCTCTTATTTGTGAGCTGCTTTCCTTACCCTTTCCTTTCAAGATAGCTTCCTGTGCCTAGCTGCCACTAGCCAGTTTCAGTCAAAGCCCCAGAAACTTTCCGGAGGTAGAAAAACACACGTGCATGTTCACAAAATACGGCACAATTTCAGTTTTGTTTGTAGAACTTTCAAGTAATAATCCTTGCTTTAAATGGGACATGGAGTTTTAAAACTCCAAACAAATCTCTGAGCTGCCAAGTCCTATATTGAGAGACTCAAAGATCCTACCCCACTGCTGTATGATTGGAGGATTCTAGCTAGGATCACAGGCTTTGTTATCAGCACAAGTCAGCAGATTAGCAAACAATTGCAGTACCCAGAAACTATAGCATAGGGACTCATTTTAACTCTTGTATACATCACTCAGAACCTTTTCCTCATGACCTTCTGCTTGGCCTGTTTCACAGACATCTCTCCAAACTATCCTCCCAGGTGGGGCTAGCAGAACACATGTTCAGGCTTTGTTATTATTTATTGACTGGTGTGTGGCCTTTCTTGTCCCAATTCGTTACATAAGGCAAAGATTCTACCGCAAGGACAGTAAGAATGTTGAACATACACTTGATCTTCCACTGTATCCTCAGCTTCAGTTGGTCAAACTCTGTGTTCAGAACTCAACTCACTTTTGCTCTAGAAATACAAACATTCTGCAATTTTCACCTCCAAATTTTGCCTCTTTCTACAAGCTGTATGTAATTTCCCGTGAAACAAACTTATTAAATACATTTTATTCCCCCATCTAACATTGCTGACATTTCTCTCCTCTAATACAATAGCCTTTCAGATCAACAGGGTCCCCAAACAGATACAGAGATATATTAAAGTTTTCTGTCATTTAGTATTTATTGAGTACTTGCTACATACTAGGTTTCTCTCGAGGAACCCAGTGTAATGAATGTGGCCAATGTGAATTTATAAATTACACGCAGTGTAAGTAACATAGCAACAGACCCAAAATTTCATGTTGTGCGTGCTCCACCGTTCCTTATCTGATGGGGTGAGTCATTCACTTCTCGGCAATATCCCTCCGGAGCAATGTGCTAAGTGCTTTGGAGATGGATCCTCAGATAAATCTTGACTTCGAGATACTTTCAGAGCTTCACAAAGATACACAAAATAAACTTTATAGTGGAGGTAGAAGTGATACATGCCATACATATACAGAAAAACAGAGGAAACTAATATTTATTGAGCACATATTGTGCACCAAAAATTCTTTTCAACACTTTCACTTATGTTATCTAATTTAATATTCCTAACTATGCTTGAGGCAGGTATTGTCTTCAGTTTACAGAGCAGGAAATTAAAGCTCAGAGCTGATAAATAACCTGCTGAAGAAATCATTGTTCCTAATACTCATGCTGTTTCCACTCTATATCGCTGAAATGCCTTACCAAAGATATCAAAATAATACAGTGAGGAAGAATATGACCCATTTAGTTTCAGTTTTCTTTCGACTTCATTGATCTTTTTCCTCCTTTCTACTACAGGTAAGTAGATACCTGAAACATCCTAAGGGGTTGGCCCTTAGCAACTTTAACGATTATGGATATTATGGTAATTTCAAAAATAAATTCATTTGGATTTGGCCAAGCAACTCCCTCCTGTCTTTCTCCTATGATTTAGTACTCGTGTTGGAGGTAATTAACCGTGCTGCCTTTCTAGGCTGACTTTCCATAGGTATGCTATCCTAAGCATGGGCATTCCTTAAGGAGACTTGGGCGTGGCAGCACCTTTTCTTGTAATCAGGGCCTCTCATACCCTTTTTAACATAACCACTGACAAACCCTCTATAGTATCCTTTCTTGGGTAGGAATTATTACAGCTCCAGTACATCTATTCAGTATATCAGAAGTTGCTGGATATACTCACTAAATGACCCAGATTTCATCTTTCTCACAATTTAACACTTTAAATAAATGCCATCAAGCTTCGCCGCGTTAGAAAATTACTATATGTCTGAAACAACTTGGATATCAATATTTGTCATGTAGCCTTCCTCAGTGTAACATCTAAAGCAATACTTATTTAGCTCATGTACGTTCTCTGCATAGTGTTTACCCAACAGTCATCACTTATGTTTGCTCATGAGGTGTTGGGGTGACGAGCCGAGCTGCTGTATTCTCAGCTGGGCCTGGAGCCTGCTTAGTTTGGCACTGATTAATGATGTGTGGAGGGCAGACAGTTTGCAGAGCCACCTTAGAAACCCAGTTAGCTAAAGACAAATAGCTGAAAGTTGGCTGATAGGAGTGAGGGAAGTGGGCTCTTGAGACAGGAGAGTCATTTTGAGAGATACCAGCATGACTTTTGGTGATCCTAACTAGGGGAAGGGACAGATTCTGCAATAGACATTATTTTTGGGTCTGGCTTCTTGGTAGACACCCCAGGATCAGGTCTAAGGCATGTTACAGATGTATTCACAAAACAGCATCGTTTCTGTGCTTTGAGTTTCACCATTTAGAAACCTGCTTAAAGAGCTTATCTTCTTCCCAGTCATACCTTGAGACAAAATGCACTTTATACCAGTAAACATCATGAAATGTTCGTTTGGAAGCCCTTATGCCAAAAGAACAAGCATTTACAGCCTTGCTTTTTATTTACCAAGTGTATTTTACACTGGAAAAGGTTTCAATATGGCCCCATATAGTATATATTTTGCCTTATGTCCTTCCTATGTCTCATTTTTCTTTCTCATTTCATTCACCTACTGTGTCATGTTGGTTTGGCATCCACTTCTTTTCTGAAATTGTATCTTTTGTATTTTTTATTCTTTAGGTGGGGCAGTGAGGAAAGGATGCATTGATCTTGAAGTTGTAGAGATAATGTCTCAGCCCTGCTTGGGGTGCCGTCCTTTTAGTGGCATGGCAAAACCAAACACAAAATATTTTTCATTGTCCTTTCCAGAATAGATCCCTTTCTCCGTAGCACCATGTGGGTGGTTGTTCCTGGCAGAGAACTCCTTTCTCTCTCATACTGTAAGTTCCTTTGGCAACTCCTGACCAGAGACAGTAGCAACATCGATTTCCTAAAGATAAATAACCCCTTCTTTAGAAGGCATTTTCTCACAAGCTTATTCAGAATACTCAAGTGAGAAGTTACAAGGATGTCCAAGCCCATTTTGGGGGGAAAATACAGAGAGGTGAAAGGATGTGCTGAAGGTTACACAGGAGCAGTAGGACAAGAAAGACACAAAGCCAGGGAGGTGCCGGGTGTCCTCCTTACCTGATAATCTTTGACTGTACCACTTCATTCATCTGCTCTAAGATCCTGCATTTCCAGCCATTGTTTATATCTGGTCCTGTCAAAGCTCATTGACCAACATTCTCTCCTTTAATCCTTGCCCTACAGTGCAGGGTCTGCACTGTACACTCCATTTGTTGGGAATCTGAGACCTAGAGAGGTTTAGGAATTTGCCCAAGGACACACAGATGGCAAGTGAGCAAGCCAAGGATTTGGAATCAGTTCTGCCTGATGCCAGTTCCTGTTTCTTTCCTTCCATATTTCACTAGAGCCAAACTGATCTTGAGCAGTTGCCTTTTCATTGACCTGCAAAGTTCTAACCATTCCCCTTACTCCACTTTTTAGATTGAGATTATACCCATCCTGCAGGACCCATCAGAGCCTGCTTTGTTCACTTAGTGTTTCCCAACCACCCTGAAATGGAAGTGGCCTTTCCTCCTGTGAATCACATGGCACTACAGCCTGTTCATTTGGCACCAGTGCCTGTAAAGCAGACAGCCTGGAGCAGGTGGGAATAGGCAGCTTTAGGTTCAAATCCCTGCTCTGGCACTATCTGGGGAATGATTTTGAGTAAGCCAATTAATTCTGTCTTGGCAGATGCATCAACCTGACCTCTAAAGTCCAGCTTAGCCAAAAACTCCAGGATTCTAAAGTTGTTATATTATTGAAAAGAATATTGAGTGTGAGTTGAGTCCTGTACTAATCTGTGCCTCCCTCACCCATACTTTCCTGCTGTCTATGCCCACCTCATCCCTAGTTTCCTGCTGTCTATGCAATGCGTTATGCAGAAGAAGGGGCAGTGGAGTATTGATGAGAGACACTTTTTGGTCTTCAGTTGTAACTCACTCCCATTTATTTGTTTGTTTATTCATTTGGTCATTCGTTCATTTATTTATTGCTGGCATTGAATTTTTCTGTTACTTCCCAAGATTGTTTCTGACATCTTCTGGAGGCCTCACCAGTACTTTGGGACAATATAGTCATAGGTTTGGAATTAAATCCTTGAAGAAAAGGACTTTCCATTTTTTTTAAAATAACCGAAGCAAATAAGGAAAAGTCACTCTTATAATGTGAGATCTCAGAAGACAAAACTTAGGCAAATAACCCATAAATACTTTGTAACATTTTCAGCATTACAGTTTTTTCAGCATTTAATCAATCTTTGTGTACCTGTACATACAAGCCCATAGTTACCAACCCACACACACGAGAAAAGAATCAATTAATTTAAATAATCGGGTTCATGCCATGTTCAATGGTGCGTGTCCCCTTTTGCACCTAAAATCTTTGATCGCTTTTTAGCTTCTACAGTTCCTCGGGCATTCATTGTAGGAGATGGCGGTTCTGCCTACCCCATCAGCAGACACCATTTTGCAAAGCAGAAACCATCTTTGTCCCTTCTACCCCCAGCAAATTCCCTGACTCCCAGTTTTCACCTGTCAGATGTCCATGCTGATTCCAAGACTCCTTTATCACAATAATAACAGAAGTAAAATTCTCATGGTGGATGGATTTCATTTATAATAAACACTTTTCTTGTTTACTTACTACTTGAGTGCTTGCTTACTACTCACTAGGAGCTATGCATTACTCACTAATCTTTTCATCAACTTAGTGCAATAGCATTCATTAATCGTAGGTTAAAGTTAAAAATGTCTTTGATTCTTAATCCAGTCTGTCACTGATGGACATTTGGGTTGATTCCAAGTCTTTGCTATTGTGAATAGTGCCGCAATAAACATATGTGTGCATGTGTCTTTATAGCAGCATGATTTATAATCCTTTGGGTATATACCCAGTAATGGGATGGCTGGGTCATATGGTACATCTAGTTCTAGATCCTTGAGGAATCGCCTTACTGTTTTCCATAATGGTTGAACTAGTTTACAATCCCACCAACAGTGTAAAAGTGTTCCTATTTCTCCACATCCTCTCCAGCACCTGTTGTTTCCTGACTTTTTAATGATCGCCATTCTAACTGGTGTGAGATGGTATCTCATTGTGGTTTTGATTTGCATTTCTCTGATGGCCAGTGATGATGAGCATTCCATAGAATACTATGCAGCCATAAAAAAGGATGAGTTTGTGTCCTTTGTAGGGACATGGATGCAGCTGGAAACCATCATTCTTAGCAAACTATCACAAGAACAGAAAACCAAACACCACATGTTCTCACTCATAGGTGGGAACTGAACAATGAGATCACTTGGACTGGGGAAGGGGAACATCACACACCGGGGCCTATCATGGGGAGGGGGGAGGGGGGAGGGGTTGCATTGGGAGTTATACCTGATGTAAATGACGAGTTGATGGGTGCTGACGAGTTGATGGGTGCAGCACAGCAACATGGCACAAGTATACATATGTAACAAACCTGCACATTATGCACATGTACCCTAGAACTTAAAGTATAATAATAATTAAAAAAAAAAACCTCTAAAAAAAAAAAAAAGTCTTTGATTCAATTCTCACATTCTGAAGTCAACTTCAGCTCCATGTTTCCATTATAATAGTTTAAAGCATATGCTTTCTAATTACAGAACTTGGATTCAAGTCTCTCTTCTGTCATTTACCAGTATAAATGCCCCGAGACTTAGTTTCTGCAACTGAAAAAAAAGGATAGTCCCTATTTGGTAGGATTCTTGTGACGATATAATGAGTTTAAAGACTCCAAGCTTAGAGCACTGTGCCCGTGCTTAGTAAACACCCAGGAAATGCTAATAGTCAGCATTCTGTTGCCTCTAGCAGATAGGAGGTGCTTTATATGCACCTGACTCACTTGATACTGTGCCTAATTAAGTGGGAGAAAGGGGGGTATTGAATTCATTTTCAGTTTTTAAACATACGTTTTCTAATTCAAGGATGAGATGCATGGTGAGGTCCAACATAAGATGTATGCTCTTCTTAAATAAGAAGTTGAGAACTGCCATTACACTATGTAGTTTAAAAGTTATTTATTTTTGAAGCTGACTTTGATTGTCACTTTACAAGATGTATGCTGTTTTTTCCCTTCTTTCACATTATCTTTAAAAAAAATAACAAAACATGGTATTGGCTTTGCTATATAACAAAATTCTAATACAAATTATATCCTTTTGGGAATCATTTTGTTTTTAATAAACAAGTAGCAAGAACATTTTTGATTTATAAATAAACATTACTTCTAAAAAATCCTCAGTAATTTCACCCAAATTATAATTCTGAGAAAGTTCCTTAGACATTGATTATAGTCAGAAATTTTTTTCTAGTTACAAAATCATTGAAATTTGAAAAGAAGGAAAAAGGTGGTTGTGCTCAACATCAGTAGGTCTAGAATTTGTTCACTATTTCAGTTATTCAACAAATATTCAACAGGCTCCTTCTGAGCTGAGTGCTTGGCACTGTTCTAGGACCCATAAGCATGTCCTTACAACAACCAGCACATCATTGTCAGAGGTGTTAGTATTGACTTCAGCAGCCAAGATGGGAAGGGATATAGAAATTCTGTTTAGCTATTGGATCAAATAACTTTCACAAGGACATAAAACTGAACACAAGTTCAGGCCCCGAAAAACACTTGGTTTAGTCCTCAAGGAAGTCTAGTTAGTGCTTATTGGGACTTATAAGAAAACCTGATCCAAAGTTATTGACCCGTTCTATGTGTTAGGTAAGATTAACTAGTGCCCACCAATATAGGAGATGGAGGATGGTGCCACTGTGAATGCCAAATTTAGTGGATTGGTGGTGGCTACTTGCAGACAGAGTCCAGGTTCAGCAGAAAAAAGAAGTGCCGTGATAGATTAGTGATGTCTGCCATTGGCATGGGAGAGAGGAGTGGTGAGATATATGCCACATAATTGTCTATTCTGTGTCCTCCAAAGGACTCATCAGTAAGGAAAGGGACTGCATTCGGGTGAGAGCATGGCAGACCCAGCAGATTTCTGGAAACCATTACAATAGCTGGCTTCACAGCTGTGAGGGGTAGAACAGAGGAGCAGAAAGGAAGAGGGATGGAGTGAAGAAACACAAGAACCTTTTCAGATCTAGCTTGGGCTCATTGACTTCACACGACTGAGGAACTGTCCAGGTTTTGCAGAGTCAGGGCACTCTGGGTGGTTTTAATTGTCTGAGTTTTGTAGCTGTGGTGGATGACAAGTTCCCCTTTAAAGATTATAAATGGCTTGCAATTACTTCACTTTGGAAAGCACTCTTCTGCGCCAGAACACTGTAATAACCAGTCATAGAAGAGAAAAGGCCTGGGGATTTATGAGGGTGTCCCAATTTTCAACCATTTGGGAGAAATACAGCAGGACATTGGTACAGCAGTATGTTAGTAAGAGTTAATCTATCATTGCTCCTCTCTCAACCCTCTTTTTCCCTCTGCTTAAAACGATCACAGGGATTCATCCCTGGCCTTCATGAAGACTTGCCAGAATTTTTTTTTTTTTTTTTTGCACATAACTCTAGAAATACAATCTAGTTGACCTTCAGTTTCTGGACCGAAAGGGACATTTTCCAAGTATGAGGGATTTTAAAATTCAGTAGTCATAAAAAGACAAATGAAGCATGGTCTCTTCCTTTAAAGGGCTCAAGGTCCTGCTGGGGAGATGAGTAGTGAATAAATAATTTCACTGCACTCTGAGATATATGGTTGTTAAAGCAATAGGGTAAGAATGGACATAGATTTCTAAGAGCAAAAAAAACAGTGGTGTGCATAATAATCACTTTGTTTTCCTGCCCCTAAATTGTATTGATAATAGCACTTACTGAGATCTACTCTTATAATTTGTTTACACACCAACTTTCTCCTAAGTGCCTTTTTTTTTTTGAGGTCTTGCACTGTCACCCAGGCTGGAGTGCAGTGGTACCATCATAGTTCACTGCAGCCTCCAACTCTTGGGCTCAAGCAATCCTCCCACCCCAGCCTCCTGAGTAGCAAGGATTACAGGCATGAGTCACTGTGCCCGGCCTCACCTAAGTGCTTTTGAGTTTCTCAGGGGTGGATACTGGTCTGGTTATTCTCTCTGCTCCCAGCACCTCCTCACCCAGCCATTAGCACATATTAATCTTGGTAAATGTTAGCTGAGCAAATACAGGCCTGAGTATACTTCTGATGATTCTAACATAATACCAGGCATCAACAACTTATTAGAAAAAATGTAGACAATCAGAACATATTTATTCTTACAATATTTCATTAATAATTCGGCTGAATTTATTTGAAAACTGAAATGGTGTTTTCAATTTCTCAACAAAGAATGGGCCACTTAAAATGTGACACTGTTAGTTTGATCTGTGCTAAAAGGGTGAAAACATAATATTTTCTTGTATATATCACAGAATATTGACGAGTAGGCTCTGAAGTTCAGCTTTGTGGCCACTTCCACTGCCTGGTCTGTCTGTTGAGGCAAGTTCATGAACAGTTTCATTTTGGTTGATTGTACTCTCCTCGCAGGGTGACTTGCTGGAGTGGTCTTTGATTTCCTCTGAGTTCACCATCCTTGCCTGATGGCAGATCAGAGCTGGTTTATGGGAACCAGACCTTGCTTTTCCTACCTCATTTCCCCTGTGGTCTTGCCTGAGCAGTCTGCTTAAGAAAAGTTTATCAAATCTCCTTTCCAGAGGGGCAGGTTGTCCCATTTCATTTGTCACTATTTAACAGCTTATGCAAAACATGCTGGTAGAGCTAAGTGTGTGGGGCTTATTCACAGGCATTGATGAGAGATCATCACAGTGACCATTGACCCCTTTTCAGGCCTTACCAATGAGTTGAGTGAAGAAGGGGCAGTGATTGAGTATCAGATTTGTTGGTAAACACCCTGAATGTTGAAAAGAATGCCTGTGGATATCATTTATTCATTAACAAAGACAAAAAGGATTTGCTAACCCTTCCTAGCATCTTGTGTTTTGGCATCATGATGGTGTAACTTGGAAAAGAAAAATCCATCTAGTCTCAGTTACTTCTTCAATGGAATTCCTCCCCTGATTTTGGGGGAGCTCCCAGGGAAGTGAATCCACCATCCCCTCCCCACCAAGGACAGGCAAAACTTAGCTGCAAGAGAGCAGCACCCCAGGAGTTACTCCATGTAGTTTAGGAGACCTTCCATATGGGAGGGTCATTCCTTGTAACTTCAGAATGATTTGTAGAAGGCTTTGTTTTCACCCCATGTTTGGCGAAGTATGGACAAATTTGAACAGGCATTAGAAAAACCAACAGTAGCATGATTATTAAAAAGGTATAGCCATTTTCTCCCAATCCTGTTGGTGAAAGAGTTTTCCAGCCTTCTTTACAAGAAACCAACTCTATTTCTTTCTGCTTTTCCCCCACCCTGTCTCCTCAAGGTCACATGTTTTGAACTGACTTGCTTGACATGTTGTTTATTTAAAGCTGCGGATTAAATGCCACCCACTAATGTGATTTGCTTGGGCTTTGCCTGAGGCAGGCTCCATTAGACACTGGTGAAAATAGCTTCCTGTTGTCCAACCAGGTCCTTCGATTAGCTAACCAGCAAATTTAGCCCAAGTGCTCTATTTAAATAGAGAATCAAATTGAAATACAGCAATTGGGCTAAATTTAAATGGGGAAAAGCAGCTTTGTCACATGGCTGTTTGCCTCTTGATCTCTTGTCTCAAGAGCAGACTGCAAAGAGAAAGTGGTGACCCCAAACCTCACCTTTTCTGTCTCCTCTTTTGCATCAGGTCCCTGCAGATGCTAAAGAAAGTGAGAAGGATGTTGCTTACATAAACATTGTTCTTCAACTGAGCACTAATTGAGTTTAAGATGAATTGCTGGTTAATGTGTTTACCTATTTATTTTTACCAGTTATAAAGATGCCTTGAGCCCTAAATTAAAGTGCTTTCTCATGAGGTGCATGGCAGTTATTCATGGCCTGTGTCTGAGTCTTAGGAGTGGGGCAACACCCAGTGAGCACCTGTGCCGAACTGCAGGGTAAGGCATTGCATAACAAGTTATTTAGGGGTCTAACACCAGGGCCCTCAACACTCCCATTTTGGATTATGACCAGATTCTCAGGATGCTTGAAGCTGCCTGAGCATCGCTGTCCCCTGCCATCCATTCCTGTTTCATTAGAAGCTGCAAATCCAAGCAAGGCAGTGGCAGCACTGGGAGCAGCTCCCTTCCCAACTGCTTCAGTGCCATCTGTTTGGCTCTCGAGGCATATTTGAAAAGTCACCTTTTATACTTTCATCACAGCCTGTCCTCAGGTTCCCCGGGCACTGCCTGGACGCTGCCAGCTGCAAGCCTGACCGCTCAGGGTGGGCACTCATTGCTGCCCACCTCTGATGGAGATTCTGGGAACACTGACCATCACTGCTGCCCAAGGAGGTATGAGCTACTTTGAAAGACGTTGGCTGCCCTTGCTAAAGCAGTCCCTACACAGTGCCTGATCCAGGTAGCCTGAGGCCCTCCACATGCCTCTCACTGAGGCAGCCCAGGGGGAGTGGTCTGGCCTCAGGTAGCAGGTGGTGTCTAAGGGACCCACCCAAGCAGGCTGAGAGCAGGCACAGTCCCCTGTCCGCCAATCTGACTGTCCCCAATGAGAGTACCAATCCTATCCATGCTGTCGGGAGGAGTTGAAGACCAAGTTTTAGGAGAACTGTGGGCAGTAACACACAGAGGACTCGGCTCTCTGGTTGGCATCTGTAAGTCACATTGGGCAGCACAGATGAAAGGGTGCAGGCCCTTTCTCCCTTTTCCCTGGAAGTGCAGTCATTCCTCCTTCCTACCTTCTTATGCTTCTTAATTCAGACCAGTTTTCCTCCACCCCAGCTGCGTATGCACCTCCCCTGGAGAGCTTTGCAGAACATGACCCGTGTCCAGAACCCATTCCAGGGTCAGAATCTTGAGGGATGAGGCCAGGCATAGACATCTCGTGAATTTTGTTACACAGTGAATGTTGAGAACCACTGGTTTTAGAGGCAGTTTCTTTCTGGTAGTCATTTGGTGAGCCCATTATTCATAAATTAAACAGATATTTTCTCAATCATTACTCTGTGACTGGACTGTGCAGGCTCTGGAGATGAGATAGTAATAAAGGAGGGCACAGGTCATATTATGGTACAGTCAGTGCTGTGATAGGGCTGTGATGGGAGAATAGGGACAGGAACCCTGACTTTGGGGGAAGTGTGGCAGGTCAGGAAGAATGATCAAGGATGGTAACATCTAGGCCTAGGATTAACAAATGAGCAGGGGCTAGAAGGAAGGTAGTAGTCATGGGTAGGAGGAAGGGCAAGAATGAAGGCACAGGAGTGAAGTTCAAGCACTGAGGGGATCCTAGTGAGACAAGATCGAGGGGTGCAAGGGCTCGGCCAGGTAAGGACGTCTCTACGAGATGGGAAGGTAGACGGCAATGCATTGGAGAGGCTGGCCTTCACCCAAGAGGAAATGCTGGGCCCCTGCAGGGTTTAAACAGGTGAATGACATGATCAGCTTTGCATTTTGGAAATAAGCTGGCTGGAGTGAGGAGGAGCTGGAAGGGGCAGAGTTGAAGTAAGAAGGTTGATGGCTAAACCAGGAAGGGCAAGGGTCCAGGGAGAGGTCAGTGAGAATGACGTGAAGTAGAAGGAATAGATATTCAAGAGGCAAAGTCAACGTCCCACCACTCCTGAAAACTCTGATCCTCAGAGCAAAATTCCTGACTTTCATCAACATACAGGTTCCCAAGCTCAAGAAGTTTCATTATTTTGATCACTGCTACATCACTTGCCATCGCTTACCAAAGACACCCTCAGAGTTACATATGGTCACAAATCCAGGTATATGGCGCCCAGAGAACAAGACTTGAGTTGTCAGTGGTTTGCATTCAAGAATAACCCAGGAAGAATAAAACCAATGGAGAAAGTTTCAGTCTGTTGTTGACCATTGTTTTTCTCATAGCACTTAACTTCGTTTTTGATGTGATGCACCATAAGCTTCGTGTTGGTTGGGTTGTGAAATGCCGTCCTAGAGAGGAAGACTTACAAGGACCTCACTGCCCATGCTAAGCACAGCACTGGCTTTGGCTCTAAATTAGGTGTCATCACCCCTTCGGGCAGATGCTTACAGGAGCTTAGAGCTCAGAGGGCCGTTAGGGACACACTGAAGAAACAGAGGCAGGAGAAGTTAATGACTTGCTGAGTTCTTTTATTACTGGACGCCAAGATTAGACCACACATCCTTTGTGAAATTCAGAGAAGCTTTTTTGCATTTATTAATGAACAAAGTGTTTTGAATTCATCTGGTATAATTGAGGACACATGATGAAATTGAGAGGAGCCAGAGGTTGCACACTGGCTGAGCTGTGATTTCAAAGCAGTTTCTCTTCATTGACATTAAGGCTGACCCCACAGGACCCTAGACGAGGAGCCCCTTCACCAGGGGACTGCAGTGGTGGAACCACAGTGAGAGGTGAGGCAGAAAAGAGCAAGGACAGGCCAGAGCATCTTCCGAGCCCTGAAACCATTCAGGCAAGAGTTGAGAATACTGTTTGATGAAAACACCTCTCTTTAATCTGTCGGAACCAATTCTGTTCAATTTGTCCTGAATATAATCTTGAACCACCCTGCATGTATTATAAAACACCCAGAGTCATCTTGTGAAGATTCGTAAGTTGTTTGCAAGCTGCAAGGAGATGATTTTTTTTTGGATAAGATGTCTAGGACTGTGATTCAGAGGAAACGTCGTAACATATTGGGCATAATGCTCTACATCTCTTAATCCTAATTAAAGATTATTACCCCTACTTTATAGATAAGAAAACCAAGGTTCAGAGAAGTTGAGTGATTTGCCCAGCTTGTAAGTGACAGAACCAGACTTTGAAATGACTTATGCCTAACTATAAAGCCAGGTGTTGTTTTTATTTTACAGTAGGCATTGGCAAGCTACTGTTGCAGGCCAAATCCAGCCCACCACCTGTGTTTTGTAAATAAAGTTTTATTAGAACACAGCCATGCCCATTCACTGACATATTGTCTGTCATTACATAAGTTGCCATGGTAGAGTTGAGTAATTGCAGCAGACACTATATGGCTCACAAAGACTAAGATACTACTATCTGCCCTTAACAGAAGTTTGCTAACCCCTGTCTAAGCCTCACTGTCCTAAAATAAATTCAGAAACCTCAACTGCTACTCCTTGAGCCCAGACAGCACCTTTATTTTCTCTCTCCTTCGTGTTAATATGCATGACACCACTCAGCAAAGTGTCCTGCATGCATGGCCTGGCCTAGGTACTCCACTCCCTGATCTGGCAAAACTATAAAGTAAAACTATGTGAGTTTCCAGAAGCTGACCCAATTTTAAAGACCTCTATATGGAGGTAGGCCAAGGAGGGATCAGTAATTGCCCCTACCAGGTAAGCCATCAGTTTGTACCCTCACTTCTCACACTTTTTCTGGGCAAGGCCATTTCTCCACATTGTACCCTTAGAGTGTAGCCCCAAAGCGATCCCTGGCCTCTGGGAAATTATCCTTCCCACACATGAGCACTTAGGGTCTTCTTCCCCCAGACCCCTCTGCAGGCAGAATCTTTCCAATTCTTCGGTTGTTGTGAGCCTTCAGTCCTTTTGTTGTGTGTAAGGAACATTCCTAGGAAGAAAAATGGTCCAGCAATAAAGTCTCCCCCACATGAGTCATTTTTAGCTAGACTGGGTTGGCATCTGTTTTTCCTAAGACAGCCTTTTCTCCACCGTGAAGATAAATCAATTTAATGGACACCACTGATTGGGGGTAAACTGTACTTTTTTTGTAAGTATTGACCACCTGTTAGTGGCAGTGCCCAGTAGCATACACCATTGTACCTTCTCCAGAAACCCTTCACTTGGCTGTAGATCTATCGCCTTCCAGCTCTTTCCCTGGAAAGAAGCCCAAAATGACTGCTGGAGCCCTAAGACACCATCCCACAGCCACAGGCTTTGTTCTTTGGCTTTGTGAAAGTGTGCTTTATAAACCTTGTTGGCAGACTCATCATTCTGCTAAGGACTTATTTGTTGTGTCAATCTACAGATGAAAGGTGGGAGCCTAAAAGCCTCTGGCATTGCTCATACCAACCATATTACACTCTGGAATATATTGTATTAAGTAGTATGGGCCATCATACAAGTAAGAAATAGTTCCTGCCCTCCAGGGACTTACAATCTAGACAGCATGAAATGTACACCAATAACTAGCTTCACTGCTTGCTGGTGATATGACAAGACTCGCTGGAAGATGTAGATGCCATATGGAAGACTCAGAAGGGGTGCTGGATGTTTGCCGAAATCAGTGGTTCTCATACTTGAGCATGCATTAAAATCACCTAGAGAACTGTTAACATAGATTGCTGGGTGCCACTCTTAGCATTTCTGATTCAGTAAATCTGGGGTGGGCCCAGGAAGTTGCATTCCTACCAAGTTGTCAGCTGATGCATGTGTGGCCCAGGAATACCCTGTCCAAAATATTTTTACAGGAGAAGCTTCTTACATACGTAAATTCCTTCTGGGATTGTAAGGGAGCTGACATTGGTTGAGTGTCTAATATGTTCTCTTCAGTATATTAGGTAATTTGGCTATAATATTTTGTTTAGATTTCACAACACTGTGAATTTCATATTATTACTAGCACTCTACAATGAGCAAACTAAGGCTTAGGAAGAGGAACTTACATTTGCTAGATATCCAGTATGTACTGTAAAGGATGTGGGGCATTATCCAGTTTACAACTGTTTGAATTCTAAATGATTAGTACTCCTAGTTTAGGTAGTGGTAAAAAAAAAAAAAAAAAAAAAAAAAATGAGTAAAGATAGTAAAAATGAGTCTGAGAGAGATTGAGTGTCTTGAGGAAGGTCAAAGCCCCAGGAAACATGCATGCTGGATTCAAAATCACGTGTGGTGTTCTAAAGGCTGAGAAGCTATACTGCAGCTAGTACCTGTCTGTTTGCCAAAAGCTACTAATGTAGACTCCAAAAGCATGTTTTCTTCCATGCTTGAAGCATGTACGTCCTACCTCCTTGCCTTTGCTCATGCTGGTCCTTCTGCTTAGAATTCCCTTCTCCCTCTACTTCACCTGAGTAACTCCCATTCATCCTCCAAGCAAAATGTTGTCTCAGCCATGGAGACTTCTGTAACATCCCCTCCTTACCCCAGCTAGAGCAGAAATAATGACTTCTTTATAAGCGTTCCAACATACTTTATATTATCAAATTCCTTCACAGACCCCAAAGTCCTCTGGTGACATATCCTTAGTTACAGAAACAAACAAACAAAAAAAATCCAAAGTTTTCATTTTAGCCATCAAAGCCATCCCCCATCTGACCCAGCTTGCTTTTCAACCACACCTTGCAGCTCCACCTGATTTCTCCAACTAAACAAAACTGCCGAACACTCTTCCCCACCCACGGCTATGTTCTCCTTCCCCCTCCAAGACTTCACTCAGGCTGCTGCTGTCACCAAGAATGGCCCCTCCCCTGCACCTCAGCCTGTCTGCATGTGACCTTTCCACCAGCCCCGGCTAAAGTCCTGGTGCTATGCCCTCAGCCCTTTGGGAGGGCCTCCATAAGTGTTCGTGGAGTGAACACCTGACCCCTTGCTCCCCTGTGACATCACGTCTTCCCTTGGGTGAGGCAAGTATGTGTCTTCCCACTGTCCCAGGCCGAGAGCTCATCCGGCGCAAGGCCTGCAGTGTCTCATCATTCCTTGCACTGAGTAGGTGCTCACAAAACATTTGTTTAAAAAAATGGATAAATGATGCTGGATGAAGCTTGTGGGTTAAAGGCAGGATGGGAGAACTGATTGGATGAGGAGCACATGTAGACTCAGTAGGTCTTGTGATAAAACACAGGAGCACATTTACATGACCAACAATGAGAGCAGGGACATAGGTGGACTTTGCCAGAATGCTTGATTCCATTTAGGAACCTCCTATGCTCGTACCTTTAACCTGGTCTTCCAAGGAACCAAAAGGATTTCTTAATTCGAAGTACAAATGTCTTGTGGGACTCTCACTTTTTTTGTAATTTGTAACATTATTACAGAGAATATGGGCTAAGAAGACTCCAGAAACACACCACTGACAGGGTCCAGACATCGATTGAATGAGGGGGCAATACCAACAGCGAATGCAGATTCTAAGAGTGTGCTGTCTTTGATGTCTGTGGCAAAGCACGTACTGTAACTAAAAGCTTAATTCCATTGATTTTCTGATGCCTCCACAACACCGTCTGTGGGTTTTTCAAACAAATAGTAAAAGGTGTGATGTTTTCTAAGGAAGATAGAGTTAAGGATGGTGGTTGTGAATGTCTTGATTTGTGAATGTCTTTCACATGCGAAACAGTAACAGAGACATAAAGCTATCAGTTGTAAACCTTGTAGCTAAATTGCAAAGGCACAGAGGAATGTTTGACTTATGTAACTCTTTTGTCTTCTTAAAAAAATTAATGATACCTTTCACTGAGGTTATTTTCCTTGACATGCAGAGTGACCATAGAACTTCTCAGGGCTGGTGCCAACACAACTGTGAAGTGAAGTAGGTGAAGCTAGTCTTTCACTCCACCAACCTCTGTCCTGTGCTTTATACCCACTGCTTACATCCCTTCCTCTGGGGCCAGGTGCCTGCTTTTTCCTTCTCCCTATCAACCTAGTCTTAGGAAAAGTTCTATACTTTCTTCAAACTGAAGTATAAGTGATTTGGGGAAAATTCAAAGGATTATTCTATTTATGTATTCTTGCATCTAGCAAGGATCAAAGTCTTAAGCTAGAGGAATGGGGCTCTAGGAGTGGATTTTAAGCATAATCTATAAGTAGGAGTTAAAGAGTTCCCCACATTCCATAAGGGATCATCATGATTTCCATGCAGAGGTGCACCCATGAGCCTGTAAATGCAGGTGATTTTTAAAAGTCACTTGTTGAATTAACTTTGCTATTTCTATCCAGCTTCCCTCTCCTACTCCTCCCTTTCCCTGGACAATCTCAGCCCCACAGCTGGTCCTCCTCTTGGACATCACTGTATGTATTTGTTGGGATTCTTTGGTTGCAAGTGACAGGAACAGTCAAGCCATCATCCAAGCCATCTTCCAAAGGAAAAAAAAAAAAAAGGCTCTTGTAACCAAACAACCAAATGCAGGACTTGAATTACCTTTACAGTTGAACAAGGCTTAACTATTAACATTCTCTCTCACACACACACACACACACACATATCTATTGTCTTCTGTGTGCTTCTACCGGCATTAGTCTCATTATCTTCCCCTTTCCTAAATATGAAGGGACATAGTCTTACAGTTCTCAATTTGAGGGAAAGAGAGCATGCTTCGGGTCTGCCTCAAGACAGAAAAGTCTGAGGCAGAAAAGTCTGGGGAAGGATGCTGATTGGTCAGCTCAGGTCACGTGACCACTTTGGCTCATTGCTGTGTCTAGGCAGATGTGGTGTAATCACCATTATCTCTGTGACATCCCCTTAAGAAACACATGACATGAGGGAATCACCTTCTTCATCTGTAAAATGAGGGGAGTGGAGATCGCTCTAAAACTCTTAGCTTTAACCTGATTCTGTTTGAAAATCATATCTTCATTTTTGGTATTCTTATCACTATATCTTTGTCTCTCATCATGTCCAACCTCCCACAAGAAAGCCAGATATCATTGGCAAACAGTAATGATCTCCTTGGCTCAATTCTGAGTCTCTCTAAGTGGGCAAAGCAGCACCCCCTATGGTGCCCCTCATATGATACAGCAAAGCATTATAGCTCAACTTTGACAAAATTTAATCATTTTTGCCACATGATGTTAGATGGTCACAATTTCCAAATTTGTCAAGCACTCCAAATTTGGCATTTTGCCTAAGTTAAAAAAAAAAAAAAAACAGATCTGGTGAAAGATCAACTGGAAATTTGCCTGTATGACATTATGCTGGGGGCATGAAACAATGCTTATGTGACTAATTCCAATTCAGATGCAACCCAGGTTCAAAGCAGCTGATACACAGTGGTGTTCCAGATTATTCATTTATTTCCCTTCCCATGAAATGTCTTCAATGAAAAGCCTATCCACCTGCCAACAAAGTCCATCAGCCTGTCATCTCTATCGTTCTGCACTTCTACTGTAATGATCCTTGGCCATGTCCACCTTTCTGAGACCATTAGTTCATAGAAGGCAAGAAATACATCATATGCATATTTGTTCAACATCTAGTCTATGCCAAATCCATCCTCTTGGGTTGCTTGGGATCCTAGGATTCAACTACATATGTGTGATTTGGGGCAAGTCATCAATCCTTTCTCAGTCAGTTTCCTTTTCTTTTACATAGTGGTAATGGCACCTCCACCGTATTGGAGGGAGGATTAAATAAGGTGATAAAGAGCAAACTGCCTAGCACAGAATTCAACATATAGCAGGGGTGCATCTGTCGTTTGCCTTATTTTTAAGTTCCCAAATGACACGAAGAATGGTGGCATGGGTGGCAGCATAGTCGGGTGTTTACAATCCTGATATCCAATCCCAGCTCAGCCACTTAACGACCAATGGTATGATTTTGAAGTTTCTTAAGGTTTCAAAGCCTCAGTTTCTTCATATGTAAAGTGGAGTTGATGGTAATATCTACCTCATAGATTTGAGTGGCTAAAGAAAGAAAACATAGATAAAGCACCTACCACAGCATCTGGCACATAGATTCCTATAAATGGTATCACTTGTTGCTATCATCTGTAATGGAGGGTGAAAAAAGAAGCAGCAAGATTCCACTCTGAGATGCTTCTGTGTTTTTTCTGGTCTTTTCCTGCTGTATGCATCCTGATGAAGATGAACCCACATTAATAGAGGCAGTGGTTAATTGCCTCCTTGTGGGCTAGCCCTGTCCTGAGGCAGAAAATTACCATATTCTTCTTTTTTCATGAAGCTTCCAGTGGGATATGTCTGTTCTAATTTAATAAACCTCTTTTTTTAGCGCCTGGCTCAAAGAGGCAATACCACATGTACATTTCCAAATGCATAATTAGTATGAACACTCAGGCCCTAACTACATGGGGAAAGCAGTCTGGGAGAGGGGGATGTGAGTATCTGTTCACATTCATTTGAAGCAGCGCCAACCAAACTTCCACAGTTAATTGTATCTCAGTGATTTTATCCTGGAAAAAAATAATTACTATGCAGGGCTCTAGCTGCTGCTTGGCCTTCGTTCATTCCTGACTCTTGAGTTGGCATTGTTTACAATGTTGAGTCAGCAGCAGTCACATAATATGTCAAGCAAGTGGAGTCCGCCTCCCACCCCAAGATTCCCCACCCTACCAGTTCCCTGTTATCAATCCATTTCCTTTCTTGTGTTCCAGCAATACAAGAGAAAATGAAAGATGGGCATGATGGAAGTTTACTCTTTTGGAAAAGCACGCTCAAGGTTCATATTGAGCATGCATGCAGAGGGCACCAGGGAAGCAGGGAGCCCTTAACTCGGAAAGACTTTTCTGAATGGGAAAGGTCAGCCCCCAGAAAAATGATGGTTTTCCTTTCATCTGCAGGTAATGCAGGTGGTGAAGGAGCAGGTTATGAGAGCACTTACAACCAAGCCTAGCTCCCTGGACCAGTTCAAGAGCAAACTGCAGAACCTGAGCTACACTGAGATCCTGAAAATCCGCCAGTCCGAGAGGATGAACCAGGAAGATTTCCAGTCCCGCCCGATTTTGTAAGTTACCCCGTATTGACCTCTGTCTCCCAAAAGACTCTAACCCACTATTTCTCGAATGATTGCCTATCACGAAGCTGGGCTGTGCCGTGAGCTCCTCAGGGAAGGTCAGCAGAAGACATTCCGAGGGATCTCTTATTTAGTTAGGGGAGTCTCAGCAGCTCCTTGAGGAAGGGCTGGGCTGAGTGGAGTGGGCCAGGTGTTGGAAGAATGGATCTAAACCAGGAACTGGCCCCTTTAGTGACAAGTCTTCCAGGGATTTGTAGCTTAAAAGTTTGGACCTTTTCCAACACTTGGAACAATTTTTTTTCCCTTTGTCCAGTAAAACTATATTTCATGCAGGTGCCCTTTGAACAGCAAGACCTTCCGAGCCAGCCAGAGTGAGGCCCATCCATAGGTAAAGCAATATGAAAATGAAAGTAGCATGAGTCCAAATGAGTGGGAGTGAAAGCTTGAGAGGAAGAGAGTGAACTACCTCCTCTTTGCCCTGTTGGCACTGGTTGGCATCGCAGCATGCTATATGGCCTTCATGACTATGAACCTACAGTCCTACAGTGGGGAGGCAGCATGCCCCCCTTCACAGGACTTTGCAAGAAACGCCACTTGCAAGCATTGCAAAATTTCATGTATTCCAATCTTTAAAATGTTCTGAACTCACACATGAAGGGTATTTTGCTTGCTTCATCTTTTCTTAGAACTGCTCTGTTTCCCTTCCTTTGTCCTGTTCTAAGAGCTGGGTCAATTTTAAAGAGGAAAAAAATAGGGAAAGGCATATGTGTTTGATATTTATTCTCATTTTGTCCTCAGAAGACTGGACACAGCTTCTTCTGAGCTTTTGCATGAAGCCAACTTGTAACATAGTTTTAATTCTGAAGGCTATACTCCCCTACCACGCATACATGCTCTCTTTCTGTTTCTGATTCTTTCCCTTTTTGTTTGTTGACCTCCAGTATTTGACACTTCTAATGCTTGGCAATTTGTAAAGCACCCTTCATGCTATTTCATTTCTTCACATCCCTGTGAGATGGGCAGGCCTTACTCCCATGCAAAGGCCAGGATAGGCAGGTCTTATTCCTATGCAAACGCTAGTCTGGAGGGGTGAGCACCATGCTAACAAGTGGAGGAGCCAGGACTGAGCCTCAAGTCTATGACCCCTCAGCTAATATTTTGTTTGCCCTGCCCAAGCTTCTTTGCAATGTGAGAGACTGAAATGAGGTTTAAAAAGTGCACAGGTCTAAAAGGACAATAGCTAAGCAGTAATATCTGTACATTTGTTTTCCAATCTTAAGAAGCACTGTTAGAAACTGTGGAGTAGAACCCTGCAGACTAGTTGGCATGAAGTCAGTCAGCTGGGGAGGGAAAATGCTTCCAAGGTGCTTTGGTTTCATCATTGCAAAACCTAAGTCATACCTGCATAAGCATCAGCTAGCCTTGACAAGAGGTACTGCTGGGGTTTTGCATTGGTCCTCAGCCAGAAGACGGTAACAGCTAGAAACACCAAGCAGGATGCACTTTGGATAAGTGACTGGCTCCTCAGAGATGCAGTTTCTCACCTGCAAAGAGGGACAATGGCTCCTTGCCCCATCCCAGGGCCTACAGTATACTGGATTTCATAACATGTTTCAGCAGATGTATAAACATAGGACACTTTATTATGCTTTTGATAATAAATCTTAAAACCTGAAGGGAGACTTGTGGAATCACTTCCGTTAAAGGCAAGTGACTCTGAATTACATTTGACCTTGACTTTTTTCAAGTTAAGACTGTTAACCTCATGGCAAGTGCGAACATTTTACTCCTACTTTGGCTTTACATCTTCACTTCCTAAGACTTTGCCTGTGACATTCTGAAGTTTCTTTCCCCTTGTATTATAAGATGCTCTTATCTTTGAAACAATCCAAATATGAAGGGAATCTTCTGCATGGATGTAGCTTTTGCATCATCCCTCGGCCAAGGACCGAGAAGTACCATGGCCCACTGGAGGTCTTGATATCTGTAGCTGCATATCTGTAGCTGCAGCAAAGTCACAGAGAGTGGTTAGGAGCCACAGCATTTAAGCAGGAGGGCCAGGGACCAGTTTGATATTTACCCCAACCTCTGAAACAGCAGAGGGTAGCTGCGGTATGTTTTGCCTATTAGAGTGATCTACTAGACAGGAATTCATTATGGGGTTACATGAAGTCTAACTTCTGCCAAAATGGCTCACACAATAAACCCAAGTCACCTAAGAGAAAGGAATAGAGGAGTAGACCATGTATGCTTGTTTTCATTCATTTGTTCATTTCATAAACATATATTGAACAATTCCTACATGCCAGGCCTGTGCAAGGTGCTGGGGGCAGGCAGAGACCCAGAGACACTTGGCCTCCTTCTGTCACAGGCTAGGATTAGGGGTGGCGGATTTACCATAGACTGGGCTCAGTGCTTAGTTACACGAAGAGCACAGAGGAGATGGATCTAACCCAAGCTTGAGGGTTAGGATATTGGGATTTTTGAGCTGAAAATCACCCTTAAGGCCATCCAGTTCAAGCTTTTCATTTTGCAGACAGGGACAGCAACTTGACTGGGGCCTGACCACCAGTGGGGAATCCCACTGGCCATCAGGCTGCCTGCTGCCTCTGTGTATGCCACACACAGCATGGTGGCAAACCTCAGCTCCATGCAGACCACTTGAGCTGTTAATACACCCTGTTGTTATAAAATGGTTATGTTTCCTGAGAAGAAAAATGTAAACTCCATGTGAATAAATATTTTGGGGAATATATATTCAGTGGGTTGAAGAAGCTCTGTTTTATTTCTTAGCTCTTGACTAATTGTTTCAAAGAGGAGGTATTTGTTATGTCTTATTTAGTGCAACTTACCAAGGAAGATAAGTCCATCCACACAATTAATCGGAGTTAATGGTTATAAAAAGTTTGAATAGTCCAAAAATGGATCATTTAACACTATGTTGGAAAGGAAGGGGAGATGCGAGGACAAACATCAGTGAAAGCAGTGAAGCAAAATGTGTAAAACTTCGACCCAGTTTGCTATCAGACTGACCTGGGGTCATTTACAAGTGTGGCTCTGTAAGCAAGTTATGTAATCCATTCTAAGCCTGCTTTCCTCATCTCTAAAAATGAAGATATCAAAAGTGTCAAAGTGTCTACATCACCGGATTGTCATAAGGATTTGACAAAGTAATGCATGAAAAGCACTTATCATATGCCCGGGCCTTAATATTCACTTGAAGAAATGTTCTGTCTTACTAGCCTGTAATCAGAATTTAACAAGTTGTGATACTGTTGATATGTAAATGATAAAACTGACACTGTGCATGTATTTGTATTAATATATGCCTCTCCCTTGTCTTAGAAAGTACAACAGAAATCAGTGGGAAAGAAAAGCAAAAACAAAGCCAGTAATAAAGCTGATGCCGACCCTGCAAACCTGCATCCTCGCTAAAGATCTGCCACATGCTTCACTCAGAGCTTTCTCATAACCAATGCGAGGGAGACAGTCTGGTCAGTTATACAATGTTCAGTGTTCAGACAGCTGACAAATATCTAATGAGCGCCTGCCACATGCCAGACACTATTCTATGTGTTGGCAATTCAGTAGTGAAGAGAACAGACCTATTTCTTGCCCCCACAGTGATTATATTTTAGTAGGGAGAAAAAAGGCAATACACACGGTGAATAAGATGATAGCATGTTAAGAGGAGATACATGCAGTGGAGGCACAAGGCAAGATAAGGGAAATAGAGTGCAGTTTTAAATATGTTGGTTAGAGTAGCTCTCTAATTAGGATGGTGCCAATTGAGTACAGACTTGCAAGGGACTAAGGGAGCAGGCCATGTGGGTATTTGGGAGAAGGGTATTCCAGGCAGAGAGAACCACCAGGGCAAAGGCCCTGAGGTTGGAGAGGTCTGGGTGTTTAGTGAATAAAGAGGAGGCCAGTGTGGCTGGAGCAAAATAACTGAGGGGGAGAGAGCAATGGAAGGTGAGGCCAGAAAGGTGCAGGGAGCTCCATTACACAAGGCCTTGTTGGGGAGCCATTGGAGGGTTTTGAGCAAAGGAATGATGTGATGTGACTTAGGTGTTTAAATAATCTCTCTATTACTGTATTGGAAATAGACTCTAAGAAAGCAAGTTTTTGGAAGCAGGGAAATCAATGAGAAAGCTATTTTAATAACCCAATCAAGAGGTGATGAGAAATGATTATAGTGTACTGAAAATGAGATCCATTTTGAAGAGAAGGGACAAAGGTATTTCCTGATTGATTAGGAAATATCTAGGGATGTAAGAGAAAGAGAGAAGTCAAGGATGAACTCCTGGTTTTGGGCCTTAACAACTAAAGGACAGACCAAGTGGAGCAGGGGATCAGAAGTTTGGCTTTGGATATATGAAGCTACGAGACGTCCAATTAGACAGTCAGACAGCTGAGCTTGGGGTTCAGCAGAGAGATGGACAGTGGGTAGTTGCTCAGTAGGGCAGGCCCCAAGTCAAAGAAGGAATCTCACCAGTCTAATGGTGCTGTCTGCCTTCTGTGTATAGCAGTGGCCTTACTGGACCTGAACTTGAAATTGTGTTCCAGAAACAGTGCTAGACTTTGAATTGCTCTTCACACACTCTTTAAATCCTTTCTCCTTTAATCTTCTTCCTTTTATTTATTGGCAAGGCCTTTGGATAGAATGAGAAAGATATTTATCAAAGCAAAGCTAGTAAACCCATAGCTCTGGCCTGATTGACCCCAAGCTCAGAATTTCAAAAGCCAGTTGTAGCCCATGAAGCTATTACCTGGCTTACCCCAGAGGGCAGATATCAGCCACAGAAACATACTGTAGGGCTTACTTATGTTTTCTTAACGTGTGTGAATTCTACGGCTACTGAGTCCATTTGCCAGGAAAGAAGAAATTGCTTCGAAAAAGAAAGAGCTGGTGGGCACCTGCTATGAGCCAGGTAGTGCAATAGAAGGAAAGAGCTGTCTCGTTTCCTTCGTTGCCTGGTCACATTTTGGAGTCCTTGGGGGCTTATAAAAAAAAAAAAAAAAAAAAAAAAAAAAAAAAAGGAGTAATTCTTGTAGCAGCAGATTCTCTTATTCTGATAGTGCATCCTCACAATATGGTTCCATGATGAAATGTGTTGTGGCAGGCACCTCTGGGTCTTACACGAAAAAATCATAAAGCATCAATTAAGATTACTCAGAATTCCTTCAATTGTTTCCTTCTCTTGGTCTTCATCACTGCATCCTCCGCTCCATTTTAATAACTCAACCCTGGCCTAGTGAAACTATTATTTAAATATATATATCTATAACCTAAGAATTGATGAAATTCCAAAACTCTTTCTCCCAGATTTTCTCCATCCTCTGGTACCATGTCTTTGTGTGCGCCCGGTCACCTGGACTTGGAAGTTGATTTCATAAATAAAGTGATTTATTGCTGTGTGCAACTCCCTGGCAGATACCAGCTTTCTTTTCCACTCAGTGCAGGGTTCATCAAAGCTGCAATTTACTGAGTCCATTTTAGAAGAGCTACGCGCTGATAATAAATAGTTTAGTGATCTGAAAGTCTGAAATGAGACCCTAAGAGACCTGTACAGGGAAGACTTTACAAATGTCCCAAACTATTATTAGGACTGAATTTCCATATTATGCTTTATAGATGTTCAGTTGCAACAGTATCAAATGAGAGAATGTTTGAGGGCACTTAAGCCTCAAAAAAATGTGTTAATGGAGTACTAGAATACCCTGTTAGATGGCCTTATCCTTTTATGTAACTTTTTTCTTTTTTCTGATGAGTAAATCAAAGCAGTTTGCACAAGGAAAACCTAAGTCTGTGCCCATATTCTACACGTAACCTCTGTGAGTTGTTTCCCCTTCTGTAAGATGGGAATGATGAAATTAATACCTTCCCCAAAAGATGTTATTTTCAGGAGGGAGGGGAAGAAGATTAAATGAGCTAAAACTGCATATTGCGCTACCCGGCTCACAGTAGGTGCCCAACACGCATGAGTCCCTTTCTCGCCTTGGAATGGAGCACCATGTGAGAACAGGTTGCTGGCAGTTCAGCGTCAGGGCAGGTCCAGAGTTAAGGTGGAAGCTGATGAATGTGTGAACCTTGACTACAGGGTAATATAGGCCTATGAACTGTTTGGCTTGAGGAAAGGAGAGAATGTCACCAAAGCAAATTCAGTTGTGCCTTACATTCCTGCTCAGTGCTTAATAAAGACTTGTACTCTGTCTCATTTGGGAGTCACAGCAGGAAAGATTCTTATTCCCATTTTATAGATGAAGAAACTGAGACTTAGATGAGCTACGTGAAATGCTAGTCATGGGGGCAGAGCCTAGACTGAAGCTCTAGTCTTCTGACTTGTAGATCTATGTTCTGGCCAATGCTTCTTAGAACACTGCTGTGAGGAATGGGCTCTGGGTCTCTCTGTCCAGCTTCAACTAGAATAGTTTTGGCTTTACTAGACTCAAATGCTAGGGTGCTATGTAAAATTTCCTGTGATAAAAATTTCTGCTCTAAAAAAAAATAAAACCATTTCACTCTATCATGATATCTTTGCAGCATAATGGATCTCAAACTAAATTATATTGCATTAGCCTGAGACAAGATGCAAATAATCTTTCATTTATCCCATGATTATCTCAGTCTCTGTGGGCTAGAATCTGGGACAGTGTTGTCCCCATTTGTGAATGATGGAATTCGAAGCAAAAGTGGTCCTGTGGTTTGCTCACTATACAGTGTTTGCTGTGGAATAGTAATCGTGTGATTGCCTAATAAGCCTGTTTAATCATCACAAATACAGTCTCAGAGTTTATCTGGTACAGGGGAAAAAAAGTTGACCAAGGATTGATTGTCTTAGCAGTGCTGAATGGATTTTTGTGTAAGTTTATATCTGTGGCTTTGGAAAATAAAAGAAGAAATTTCTCAGGACACTTAGCTCCGGAAAAACATCACTAAAGTGACTGGTGCTTTGTGGAATTCTGTAAATGTCACAGAATCTATTGTGGTGTTGTACTTATGCCCCTGGCCACTGACTCTTAATAAACACTTCTCTAAAGCGCCAAGTTGGAGGTATTAGATGGTCATGAAAAGATGCACTTGTTCTCCCCTGCCCATCTGCCCATGATGCCCACCAAGCCACACTCTGTTTCTCAAGGCATGCTGTGGAATGTGTTTTTCCTCTAACAGGGAACTAAAGGAGAAGATTCAGCCAGAAATCTTAGAGCTGATCAAACAGCAACGCCTGAACCGCCTCGTGGAAGGGACCTGCTTTAGGAAACTCAACGCCCGGCGGAGGCAAGGTATTGTTTCTGGGGACACTCCAAACTTGGATAGGGTAAACAGTGGCCTGCTCCCTGGAGCATCACAGGGGTGTGGTGTTGGTTTAAGGGTAGGCCATGCAGCATTGTACTCAGGACAGGAATAGCAGTCCAGGTCATTTCTGCTTCCCATGCACATCCAGAGAGAATCAAAGTCCACAATTACCAGAAGAGCCACAGAAATGAAGAGCCATTCTTTGCCATTTAGTGCCACAAAACTGCTAGTGGTGGTGTCAACAATAGCTGACGTGTATATGAGCCTACCATGTGCCAGGTGCTTCTGAAACTCTAGTCTTCTGACTTCCAGATCTGTGTTCTGGCCGATACCTGTTACAATGCATTACTTTATCATGCATTTTATCCTCACCATAACCCTAGGAAGTAACTACTAGGATTATGCCCAGTTTACAGATTAGGAAATGGAGGCACTAAAGGGCTAAGAAACTGGCCCAAAGTCACAGAAGAGCAAGGATTCAAACTCCACAGCTCCAGGACCCTTCCTTTTAATGACTCCCCTTGGTGCAGGAGAGCTGGCACCCACTGTTGGGTTTGATCTTGAAGCTTTCAGCGTGGATGGCCCTTATTGTCAAATCCCCCACACTGCTTCTCTTCTAGGACAGAATTATTTCATATGGGGATATAAGTAAGTGAACTAAGATAGGGTAGCATCACTTACATAATTTCTCAAGACAGATTTCTGAATTGTCTCTACAAATTCTAACTTCAAAATGTCAAATCCAAATGAATGTCAAAAGACTAGACTCAACAGGTGGGAAACATGTCTAGCTGTTTCTTTCCTGGACAAGTAAAGCACCCTTGACTGTTTTCTTGCTCTCTTGACATGCTGCTGATTGCACAGCTAGAGTCTTCATACCACACACTCCTAGAAGCAAACAGCCAGAACATAAAACTGTAAAGTAAGATTTGGGAAGAGGCAAAGAGATTGAAGAAGAGGCAGGAGCAAGCATAGGCATTAGCAACTATACTAAGAACACCAGTTATGGCCCAGGAGAAACTTTGGCAGATATTTTGAAACCTGCTGAATGCCCTGCTCAGCCACAGAGCTCACCCACTAATGACAAAAATCATTTTGTGTTTGTCAGCTGAACTCATCCCCCGGCCATTTACTTTAACTGTCCTGTGCTGCATATTCAGTAAATTGGAAGTGTTTCTCATGTCACCATTAAACATCACATTGAGGAACTTCCGAAGGCAGAACTTCCTGGAGGAAGGAAAATGCAGTTTCTTCACAGAGGATGAGAAGCTCTTAGAGTGAATTTCAGGCTGAGCCTCGGGAGAGGACAATAGGCAGAATAATAAGGGCTGAGTTACAGAGAAAGCCTCCTATTAGTGAGAGCAGTGGAAGAGGGAACTCCTCCCTCCCATTCAGCCACTGAAGGATGAGTTCATGCCTCCTCTCATCGCATTCCTTGCATCAGGTATCATGTCGGAGTAAATGGTGTTCCAAGAAGACCACAGGGCTCAGTGGCAAGGACATAGCCCCAGAACCGGGCAATGTGGGTGCGGTCTTGCCTCTACACCTGTCCAGCTGTGTGACCTTGGGCAGTTTCCCCATCTGAAATGGGGATAGCAATGCCTGTCTCCTAGGGCTATCGTGAGGAAGAGAGGTGATTATGAATGTGGCAACAATAAACAACAAGAAAAGGGAGCTACTATTGTTCTTTAAGATTGTGTAGGAAAAAAGCAGTGAGCCAGAGTGAGTGGACTTGGTGCTAGGCTTCTCAGTTCTTTAATGAACCATCTAGGTGTCTTTAGAAGGACACATGACCTCTCAAGGCCCCAAGTTCTCATCTGTAAAGTGGGAGGACAGGATTAGGGGATCCAGGAGCTCATTTAGTCAGAGAGCCGATTGTATGCCCTGATGTCTTTTTTGCCTTTGGAAAAAATCAATGTTTGGGATATACTGCCCCCATAAAGATGATTTATAAGATTTTTACTTACTTGACATTGGGCAAAGGACACAGAAGTTTGGGGATGGGAAATGGCAAATAGACACCCAATGCTTCTACTGCTGCCCAGCTAGAATCCCTCACAACCTAGCTCCTAGCACCAATTTAACCTTCTAGTCTACTGCATCATGAGAATTCCCTGACTAGGTTGAAGTGGATGGGTTCTATCAGAATAATCCTGTTTCTAGATGTATTAATTAACAGCGTTTTTGTTGTTGTTGTTGTTGTTTAAAAAATGTTAGTCCCGTATCTGTAAATTTTTCCAATTTTCTAATAATGAACTACCTCCTGAACAAAAAAAATATTAGCATCTAGATTATAAATTTATGAGTTGAGCTCCCTAGGGAGCATGACCATCTGTGTTTAATACAAAATCATCCTTCCGAGTGCAAAAAGGAAGGCTTTTTGGTATTTGGTAAATGGATTTGAAATCTGGTGACTGGTTCTGTGCTTAAAAATAGGGATTCAAAGCAGACTGTGCTGAAATTGGTTTCCTATCACCCCATCAAAACATTCCATTTAGATTTACACAGATTAATGAGAACATGACATTTTTAATCCCTTCAAAAAAGATGCACTTCTACATGAGACCTCAGACTGGGATGGACAACTGCCTGCCAGATGTCATCACAGGTTCAAGGGCAGACACTCCCAGTGCAGGAGCCAGCAGCATACTCCCTTTAAAACTTGGTCTGACAATGAATAGGATACAGATGAGTGAATTTTTAAGTAGTTAACTTTATAAGGGAAAATATGAAAGAACTTACAGTTCCACAGAACTGGAAAGTGATGGAACAAATAGAGAGTACTCGACTATGCCACGTTTGGCTAGAAGATCCCTGAGTTGATACTTGGCGATCCTTCTGCCTGTCTCATGTGCAACTCTGCTACTGGAAGAGTCAGATGCAGACATTTACAGATCTGGGTTTCTGGGAATTCTAACCACATTAGAACTGGGAGGTAATATTTCTCAAAAGACACAATCCGCTGGGCTGAAGTCCCTGCTCCCTACTCACTAGCTGGGTAGCCTCGGGCAATCTGCTCAATGTCTTTGTGCTTCTCTTTCTTCTTCTTTCAAATGGGGATGATGTTAGTTCCTCTATCAAATAGCCGTAAGGGGTAAGTAAAATTACGCATCTATAGCACTTTGATGCTGGGCAGATTATCAAACATTCATTGATGATGTTGGCTATTAATTTTAGCTCGTAGCGCCTCAGAATATAGAATTTTTTTTTTTTTTTTTTTTTGGAGACAGAGTCTTGCTCTGTCACCCAGGCTGGAGTGCAATGGCATGATCTCGGCTCACTGCAACATCTGCCTCCTGAGTTCAAGCAATTCTACTGCCTCAGCCTCCCGAGTAGCTGGGATTACAGGTACCCGCCACCATGCCTGGGTAATTTTTTGTATTTTTAGTAGAGACGGGGTTTCACCATGTTGGCCAGGCTGGTCTTGAACTCCTGACCTCAGATGATCCACTTGCCTCACCTCCCAAAGTGCTGGGATTACAAGCGTGAGCCACTGCACCTGGCCAGAATATAGATTTCTAAACACAGGAGGTGGAGTGGCATTGGAGGCCACTAACCTGCATCACTCCACTCTCTCCCCAAGCTTATACTTACTGACCATGAAGTATAAGCCCTGGTCACAGAATCCTTGGCATGGAAATTGCCTGGCTTCTGTGTTCCCTGGACTCCTGCAGGAGAGATTTCAGATGAAACCCCAGAAGTTGTCTGTGTTAGGGACACTGTATGAGTCCATTCTCGCATTGCTATAAAGAAATGCCTAAGACTGGCTAATTTATAAAGAAAAGAGGTTTAATTGGTTCATAGTTCTGCAGGCTGTACAGGAAGCATCACAGCTTCTGCTTCTGGGGAGGCCTCAGGAAACTTCCAATCATGGTAGAAGGCAAGGGGTGAGCAAGGAACTTCACATGGCCACAGCAGGAGGAAGACAGGGAGAGGGGAAGTACCACACACTTAAATAACCGGATCTCAAGAGGACTTTATCACTATACAGTACCAAGGGGAGGATGGTACTAAAACATCCATGAGCACTCCGCCCCCATGATCCAGTCACCTCCCACCAGTATCCACCTCCAACACTGGGGACTACAATTCCACATGAGATTTGGTGAGGACACAGATCCAAATGATACCAGCCACTATTTGCTTCATGAGAATCTGTAGGCTCAAGAACTGCCCCCTACTTCTCTTGTATTTCAGAGATGAAGGTCTTTCAGAATCACTTGCATTGAATGGCCTTGGTGAGAGTCCAGGGCTAACATTGGAAATCATTTCAAGAAGTGATAACATGAAACCTCCTGCGGAGGACAGTGTCTGTTTGATTGACTGGCATTCCCTAAGTGCTGACATGACAGGCTTATCTTGGAACTCAGTGTTGGGCAAAATGCATGCCTACCACTCCTGCCAACAAGGCTGGTATATCTTACATTGCTCTGGAGGCCCCGTCAGAAGACCTAGAGCCAAGTGGTGTGTTCGGGCACAGTAACCATATTGCCCTGTTGTGGGGAGCAGGTCATTCCTTTCTCCATCCTTGGTTGAAATTTTATTTTAATATTTTGTTACAAAAAGGCAGGTATAAATAAATACATATTTTCAAATTATGAAAAGCCAGTTCATTTTCAGGGAAAAAAAAGGCACTTCCCAATAGGTCAGAATAATGCATAATCATTGTTCCCAAAAGATGGAGGGACAGTAGTGTGGACGAGAGGGACTACTATTGACTGGAAGAGCAGGAAAGTACAAATTTGTTTTGAGAACCAATTCTGGAAGATGTAGGATCCATACTTTATGTGTATTTTACTCATATAATTATGACCATTATACTTATGAAGAACAGGGATTTCTGAGGTTTTTATAATTAGGCCAAGGCCCCGAAGCTAATAAGAATCAGAACCAGGTGTATCACCCAGGTATGTGTGACTTCAAGGCATCTGTTAGACCAAATCATCTTGAAAAGTACCTGGGGACTCAGGGGTCATTTGCTGTGATCAGCTGTGTCCAGGGAGGCAGAATTCAGAATCAAAACACAAATCTGTCCTTTTAAAGAAAGCTCAGTGAAGTGAGAAAGATTTGATGCCCTTCGTCGGTATCGATAGTTGTTTCCCTTTTTTGCACCAACAAAAAAAATCTTAGATCTCATCACCCGAAAGATGACATTTCCCTTTAAACACATTGCTGGGTCCCTCTTGTTTTGTGACTTGGAAGGGTTGGACCTTAGGCAGAAAGCTGACCTTGTTCTGAACACACAGAAGACTTGGCACATTTTAGGTTATCCTTGGGAAAATTCAGAATCCTCATGGAAGTGTTCTAAAGACATCTTTTACAAAAACCTGTTCTCCTCCCTAATATGGGACTCTTAGGGCCCCCGGGGTCAGCCCCCAGCTGCTGACAGCGGGCTCTGCACTCAAGACAAAGATGTGTCCTGATTCCACGGCAGTCTTGGGGCTTGGTTCTTGCTGTGCCCTGTGTCTCACTGAACTGGCTGGCATTTCACACCTAGCAGTGGTTGCTACTGTTCACCTTGCTGGGCTCTCCCAGAGACCTGGGGACCAGCCCCAAGCTTATCTTCAGCCTGGATGATGAAAACAGACAGTGGGCTACACTATCTGATAGAACTACCTATGGCTGTTTAAGTTACTTAAAATGAAAGAAAATTTATAATTTGTTTTCTTAGTATTGGATAAAACAGATAATAGAGAATTTCCATCATTGCAGGAAGTTCTGTTGGACGACACTGCAAAAAATTACAGTTGACAGTGGTTATTAGCTCCATAGCAATCTATGTGACATTGGGAATAGCTTTAATCAGCCCTTCTTACCAGGCTCGTGAGCTGTGGAAGCAGCTTTTCCCTCTTATCCTTCACACACACACACACACACACACACAAGATTGAAACACAAAATTCTCCCCATATTTTGTTTTGGGTTTGGAGACCAAGCCTGGCTATTAACATACTCTCATTAGTCATTGACTGAAAGACCTCCATATTAACTCTTATTTTCACCTAAATGCTAGTAAACAATCTTTGGTAATGTTCTCACTGCTTCCTGCTAATTGCTTTTAGTGATGCAACTCACTCTTTCATTGCCCAGAGGGATAAAGGAACGAGTAACATCATGCTGGGGTTTGAAAGGAAAATACACATTTTTCTTGCCATAAAAGAAACTGCAAATCAAGCTGCTGCTGGTGGCTGACACTGAAACTGTCTCACCCAACATGTCGACGCACTGTGCTGATGCTATCCTTGTAGCGGCTTTCCCTTCAGGACAGAAATACACAACGTCTAAGCCTTCCAAACCTTAGGACTCCCGTTTTACTGTGAGGAAGATACTGGCTGAGTAGCCTCCCATTTGATTATGAGTCACGACAAGTTTCTCAGCCTTTTCAGCCCCTTTTTCCAATATTTTGCCATCCATCCAAGACTTTCTAATTGGTGAGGAGGAGTGGAACACATCACTTATATCTGTGATGTACCGATCTTTTTGCTTTTTATCATTTTAGTAGTAGACAGAAGAAAAGAAACTTGTATAGGATAAGAGAATAGAGGTAGGAGGAAAACCAGGACAAGATGGTGTCATACAAGTCAAGGGAATTTAAGCTCTGGAAAGGAGGAAAGTCTGTCTGCTGCAGACCCTTTGAGTTTTCTTTAAACAAACATCAACTGCAACTTTGCAAGGAAGATGGCTGTTTTGCCTCTTGAAACTCTGATAAATAGCCACTGTTCTATAATCATTTCCAAATGTAAGAATGTGTTGCACAAGAGATTTCTGCATTCCTCTTTTTCTCCATAGGCTAGCCAGAGTTACTGATTTGTCCCAGTTCCTACTTCCCAGACCTGGGAAACAACATCTTTCTCTCTTAGCTGCCATGAAGAACTGAGGGAGCTCCTTTTCCTTGAGCTCGTTGGCCTTGTCTTTCATGTCTGCCTTCCATTCTAAAGATGTTTCACTACACCGAGTAGAGTGCTGTGTGCATTGTAGACAGCCACACAGCAAGTATTCATTGGATAAACAAATTTATCCTGAAAGTAGAGCAGCAAAATTTTTGAAATCTTACAAATCAATATATCTTACATGTGAATATTAAGCTGTGCAATTTACTCTACAATAATGTATGTTTGTATTATACTGTGCACCAGTTAAATTTCTTAATTCCTCTCCTCAAAATCAATTGAGTGTCATTGATCTTGTTTGATTGTGACACATTGGCTTGGCTTCAAGTCCCACTGCTGACCCCTAGAGTTTACTTACCCCAGCTCGAGAAGTAAGGGATTCCTATAAAGCACAGGCTAAGATTTAACTCACAATAAGCCCAGCATGTCCAAGTACTACTTCTCACTGTCTTCCTTCCCAGCCTCTATCACCCTTTAGTTGCTCACTTAGCCAAACATATCACCTAGATGCAGCAAGGAAAGGAAAACTTTATGGCAGATTTCTCCAGCTGGCTTTCTGATCATCACAGCCACGAAGGGCAGGGGAAAGAACCTGTGCGGAGAGGCAGCTGCCACAGGCCCCCAACAGCACTGTTGATGTTCGGAAAGCCATTGCCTCCTGCTCTGGAATTCACAATTCCTGTTGTGAGTTACAAGTCAAATTCCCAAAGTTGCTGTCCTCATGGAAAACCCATAAGTACACATTTGCCTAATTTAAATGTCTGTGAATTACTCAGAGAATAACTGTTTTCTCCCTTTGAAATGCTCTCCCAGCAAAATGACCCATGTTTGGTATATATATGGCATAATTTTGAAACTTAGCAATTTCAAATGTTTTCCTAGCTGTTAAATGACCTTTTTCCTGCTCAATTTTTTCCACCATAGTTCAGATTCCTTTAAATCTATGGATTGCTGTATTCTGACTATGCTTCGGAATTCTCAAACCCTATTTAAAGACAAGGAAGATAAGAATCACAGAGACGCTCTCCTTTTGTGGATCAAATTTGGGCATTTTCTTTGTTCATTGTGTGGCTTTTACTTCCATTCTTAAAACTTCTATTTCTATTAAAAGAATCATAATTAAACCATGGGTTTGCAGTGACAGCAATTTTAGAGAGAAAACCACTTTTCTTAAAATATAATGAAGAGCTTTTTAGTCAGAGTGGCTTCAAAACAAATTATATTTCAGGCACAATAATGAGGTAACTTGGCCAAGGCCTCAAAGGGTACCAACCGCACAGTGGCGCAAAGGGGCTTGTAGGTGACAGACACTTCTTGCCTTAGGCATTTTGATCAGGTGCCCTTGGGTCCTCATTTATCAGCTTAGCCAACACTAACTGTGCAACTTTTATGTGTCAGACACTGTGCCAAGAGATTGGGACATTGCAATTATGAAGACAGTGACTGTCAACAGAGAGACTGAGAGTCTTCCACACTGTCAGGGCTGGAGTCCTCTTCTCCTATCAGTTTTGTTCACAATACACCCTCAAGGGCAAGTTGCTTACCTAGGGTCTGTAGCAGATAATGGGAAATACTAAGGTGTTAACATTAGGCTCCAATATTGCCAGTCCAAGCCAAACTGGTGGTGCAAAGGAGACTCTAGAACATCTCAGAGGATGGGGAGAGGCCCTCCAGCTGCAGGGATCAAAGGGGGCTTCCTGGAGGAGACAGCTGCACAAGCATTGCTGTCACAGTTCAAGTCCCTAATCTATAAAAAGTGCTCTTTGCCTCTTTCTTCCTGCCTCATAGGCTTACTCAAAATTTCTTCTCACTTTTGAGAGACTGAGGCAGTAAAGTTGAGGAAGTTGTTTATAAGAATGATCCTAATCCCCTGGTCATGCCTATCCAGATAAGCAAATTCTGGGAATTAGAGAGGAGAATGATTGTGCATGTCCCCATTCTGTAGCTAAATCCCTGAATTATTTAGATGAATTCCTCATGAATCCCACCCACCGTGTGTATCACCAGTTGCCTAACAATTCGTTCATGATTAATGTGTGTGTAGTAGCCTAGGGTAGGGGTTTGTTGTATCAGCTAAAATATGGCCTTGGACACAACTGTCTCAACAGTCTGAAATTCTCAGAGAGGAAAGTGGAAGCAGAAACATTCTGAGAAATCTGTTTTTTTCTACATCTCCCTCCCTCTTTTGTCTGTAAATGAATACGGAGCAGTTCCTATGGTGGTTATCATTAGTGATAAAATACCCTCTGGAAACCACCACCTCTTAAAATCTATTGCTGTTGAGCTTGAAGGGGTCGATGACTTTACTAATGGTTACCAAATGTATAGCAAGCAGGACAGGTGATAAGTAAATATCAAACTCAAAAGGGAAGTTACTGTGCAGGGCCCTAGAATTCATCCTTCCTCAGGACTTAAAATCAGATGAACTGCTTGTTTCCTCCAGGCAAGAGTATTAAGAAATAACCAGGATCATATTTCTATAAACCAGAATCACTTACCTTGTAAACTTGTGTTTTTTCTCTCAGACAAGTTTTGGTATTGTCGACTTTCACCAAATCACAAAGTCCTGCATTACGGAGACTTAGAAGAGAGTCCTCAGGGAGAAGTGCCTCACGATTCCTTGCAGGACAAACGTAAGTAGCTCTCCTTGGCAGAGGCCTGAGTGTTGGTCCGTTGGTTGTTTCCTAATCACAATATATCATGCAGCGAAACTATCAGCCTAAGTAAGCCCTTTGAACACATCTCATCTAGTTGTAAGTCTTGGCCTGAGCCATCTCATCAAGTGCAAGACCTGGATGGACTTGGGCTTTGGAACTGAACAGGGGAGAATGTAAAATGGATGCAAAGGTATCTTCACTGAAAGACGTAAACTTGGGGTTCAAATGTCCGCTTTTTACATTGTTTATCCAGGTGCTGTGTCAAGGAGCAAAACCAATACAAACCTGACTCTGTCAGTTGTCTTTTTCTGAAAACCCATAATAATTTCTTATTTTCATAATGTATATGCCTGACCCCTACAACATTTATTCTTTACAATTTTGTGTATCCCATAGTTATGACACAGAGTTAATGGCAGGTCCAAATATAGCTAGTTTCCCTCAAGGACACTGAAAATGATGATCAGTTACCTCTACTGTTTGCTAAATATTTCTCTTGTATATTTTTTGACTTTTTCTGTATGTTGTCTGTTTTAACATGCATGCTTTTGAAGAGACAGTAATGTGCAGGATTCTTTTAGCCCCACACGGAACCAGGTGCCAGGTTATTTTGACAGTGTTAGCCATACAAATTAAACAAGTATTATAGAAACACTGAAATACACAAGGGTGATAAATTAATTTGAGGAGAAATGAGATAAAATGAACGTAGCCTCAGAGGATATCCCAGGTAGAAAAATCCGAGAGGGAGAAAACATTCAGAGCACTTTTAAATAACCTTTAAAAGTCACCTTGACCTTGCAGTATTCAGATAAGCGTGTCCCAGATAGAGTCCTTACCCAGAGTCTCACACCTTCTGTCCTGTCACCCTGGGGCCCATGGAAGTCAAATCTGGATTGCCTTCCTTACAACTCACGGCCATTGAAGGCGAAAATAACCCAGGAGTGGGAAATTTCCTGACACATTCAGACTCTGCGCTGACATCTCAGGCAGACAGCCTGGAACATTCACTCTTCCTCCAGCTTAAAAATGGGACAGTCTGGTCTTTGTAGTGTCATTTAGTTCAGAAAACAATCTTGTTTTCTTTCATAGGAGAACTTTCTTCCCAGCCCACATTATTGGCTCCCTAAGTCAGGGTTTACAGAAAGAAATCTGAAATCCACTGCTACAGAGAGCCTGGGACACTGTCTATGCCTCCCTGCTTTGGGGCAGGAGTTAGGGGTGTCCTGGGCCTCTACCTGTAAATGAGGATCCTCCCTTTACAGTTCAAGCCTTCCCCACCCCACCTTGGCCAAGCTATAGACCAGTGATTCTCTAAACGTGGTCCCTGGAACATCAACAGCAGTATCACCTCGGAACTTCTTAGCAATGCACATTCTCAGACCCCATCCCCAGCCCAGCTGAATCAGAAACTCAGTGGGTGGGGACCGGCCATCTCTGTTTTAACAGATGTTCCAGGCGGTTCTGACATGCATATTTTGAGAGCTGTGATTCCCCAAACGTGGCTTTCACTAATAATTATAAAAAAAAAAAAAAGTTTAAGTAAATTAATAGTATGTTGCTAACTTTTAACTTGGGCCAAAAAAAAAAGGGTATTAAAAAAATAAAATCTAACTAAAGTTTAATATCACAACCCTTTCATGAAAGAAAGGTCCCTCAATTACCAGAAAATAAAAAGTAAGAAGGACCTAATCTTAGATAAAAGACAGTCCCCTCTGCTAAACTAAATTAGCTCGCTGAAAAACTCACACCGGTGTCCTCATTTTTCTGCATTTGCTATTAACTGGTGAAAATCTCACTGGTGTGAACTCCCCTGTGAACTAGGAACTGACCAGAGCCCAGCGATGTGGAATCACTGCTCTGCAGTGGTTAAACAGAAAGAGTTAGAGGTTATTGTTGGTTGAAACAAACAGCAGCTCCCCAGGAGGTCCGGGCCCCACAGCCCCATTCTTAACCTGTCACAAGGGGAAAAGTGGTCAGGACAGAACAAACACAACCTGACTCCCCATATGGTCCAGTGAATCTGCTCTCCCACTAACAGGACATAGTGTTTAGCCCCGTGTTTACAGGGATGTAATCACTTCTCAACCCAAAGATAGGCACTTGACTGACAGGTTTACCAGGTGTTAGCACAGCACCCCCATGCTAAATGGCCAGCTACCTAGGAAATTGGCAGCCACAGCAACAAAGCCTTGTGTAGGGGCAGTTCCTGGTCTTGCCCACAAGCTGATGTCCCCCAGCTCTGCTAAGACCCTCACCCCCAAGACTCCAGGGTGAAAATAACTAACCTGGAACCAGAGGTGCTGATGCCAGGGAGAGCCGGCTTGCCAGGGTGAGTGCAGGAGAGCAAGGCCACAGCTGCAAATCTCCACACAGCTTTTCACAGTGGCCACTGAGCAAGGCTGGTTCTTGAAGGGGTTGATAGCCCCTCCTGACCATGCCTCCAAAACTCTTAGCAACCGTTTTCCTCTGAAATGAAGTTCCAAAGAGCTGCTCCAAAAACAGTTTATCCATTGCATGATGAACTAAGATTGCATACTTGTGCGGATCTATTTATCTGCACAAGTATTTATCCACACCTTGTGGGAGAGTGTGTGTGTGAGAGAGAAAGAGAGAGAGTGTGTGTGTACTAGTAAGATTGTATCCTTCTGCACGTATGTGCTAGAGAAATGGGGATACTCATGTAATGAGTTGAAATGAAGCAATACTGTGCCTGAGACAAAAAAAAAAAAAAAAAACGGCCTAGGAAGCTGAGGTTTCCTGCTGCAGGCCTGCCACCTTGGTTTGCATTTAATTCCAATTCTGCATTCTGCCTAGAGCAAAATAGCCACCTTTTGGAACCCTTAAAAGTCAGAAACCCCATTCCACTGGAAAAATGAGTCGTGCCTTTAATTAATGTTCAGTGTCTTTGCTCTTGCCATGTACCATTGCCCTCTCTTGAGACCAAGGCAGAGATCGTCTTGCGCCCCTTGAGTTAATCAGTGCTGAATACTGAGCTATTGATAAATCAAACAGTGCACATGATTGAGGGTGCCTCTTCGGCTGTCTTCTCCAAAGCTTTAGGAAATCTTTCATTTTGTGTTGCTTTTCTTTGTCAGGAAAGTTGGCCTTTGAAAATCGACATCTTCTTACAGCCCCACCTTCCCCATATCCCTCCCAAGCTGACTTACAGGTTGTCATAGCCCCCAACACACACAGGACCCCATTGCTTTGCAGCCATGCCCTGGGTTCCTCACTGCCTCCCTTTGAAAGAATCTAGGCCAGCATTCCTCACTCCCACATCAGAGGGGGCAGGGAGGAAAGTGCTGGCTCACCCGCCCATGTGGAGATTAAGCCTGCTCCAGTGGATGCGGAGAGCGGCAACACAGGGAGGCACCGTAGGCAATTTGGGTCACCAAAGCACACAGAATAATTCAGGTCCCTCCATCTACAGAATTAACATTATCTGATTATTGATAATGGGAATAATTGCAAATGGCATTTATTGAGTGCTTACTATATACCAGGCCCTATGCTAAGGGCTTTACGTAAATTATTCTCAACAACCTAAAGAGGTAGATAATATTGTCCATATTTTACAGAAAGGAAACTGAGATACAGAAAGATTAAGTAACTTATTCAAAGTCATAAGATTAGTAAATAGTAAAGCAAAGATCTGAATGTAACTGTCTAACTCCATGGCCCAGATTTTCACCCACTACTGTATACTGCCTAGATTAAAAATCAACAGTGATCTCAGCTCCAGCATCAGGATTTAACTCTCAGAGCAACCATATGGGATAGATAATGTTAGAGTTACACATTGCAGACAAGGAAACTGAGGTTCTGAAAACTTAAGCCCAAAGTAGTAGTGGGCTAGTGGATGTAGAATTCAAACCCTGGCACTCTGATTCCAAAGGCACATCTCTCCCCACCATTCCATGTCATGTGGCTGATCTGCTAGGCCAAAGAGACCAGATTCTTCATGCAGCTATCCTGGGATCAGCCTGTACCTCCTCATATTTCTACCCACAGGAGCTTCTACTACGGAGCTGTGCACACAGCAAGAGCTCAAGCCTTCCTAGCTACTTCCTCTGAATGGTTTCTGCCTGAACTTGGATCTCAGTGATGAAAGCTGAAACTGTTTTCATCGTGGGTGGCCACATTTGCTTTTTCAGTAGTAGTTTTGTTTTAAATCACAATTAAACTTCCTTCCACGGGTATTAGCAATCAAAGAGTTTCCTGAACATCTGAAGTGATAACCACATTTAGGGCTGTGCTCAGCATGATTTAGGGGGCTGGCTCCTTACAAAGGGAGAAATCATGGCCTAACAAGGGAACATGGAGTGGAAGAAGAATCACTAAACCCAGCTCTTTTCCCCTACTAGCCTAGCTCTGTGTCATTGCATAATTGATTTCTTCCCTTTAGGGTCAGTCTTCCCATCTGTAAAATAGGAGTGTTGAATTAAGATGGTCTCAACCCAGCTCAAACTATAAAAAGCATAGAAAGAAATGAGGCCATGCCCCAGGGGGTAAATGTGGCGGGAGGGTTCGTTCTTCACTGGTGACCCTGATTCTCACAGATCTGGACCCCCCTTCTTTATAGTGCTTCCATAAAAAAGGCCTCATCAAAATGCTAGCCTGGCTTTGAAGTCATCAAGAGCTCCCTGCGGTCTCCTTAGAGTGTAGATTCCGGAGATATGGGTCTGACCCTTCTGTTTCTGCTCATGAGAATAGAGAGGCCAGCATTTGAGCCTTTCCAATGCCTAATCTTCTGGTGCATCTAGAGACAAACTATGCAAAAAGCAACCTTTAAAAGCTACACTGTATTTTTAGAACTTTTTGTTTTCCTTTTAGTCATAATCCTATGAATGATGTAGCAGCTGGTCTCTAGGACAAGGGACAATGCATGTTAAAAAATATACATGTACTTCCACAAAACCTAGTGAAAAAGTGACTCTTCTCCTTGGAAGCCTTTCTGTTAGAGATTCTGAAGACCACCCCCAGGACAGACTATGGTGTTACTCTTATCACATTCCATACAATGGGTTTTCAAAGCTAAGGGCTAACTTACCAATTGTAGACTGTGGACACTCTCTCTAGTTCATGGACCATGCTGTATATTATAACACAAAAACTTTCTACAAGGCACTTGTGACTCAAACTCTATTTGAATCTTGAGAACGTTTCTTAGAATGAGTTTGTTGACTATATCACATTCCCTTCAATGGTGGTTTTCCATTGGAAAGTTAGCCAACTTCCCAGAGTATCCAAATGTCCCTTCCTAGGGTAGGGATTAGGCAGCCAGATCAGCTACTGAGGGAAAGGAGGCCAGTTCTTGGTTATGAAAATGGATTTGAGGAGAACTGAAGTCAGTGTTCATGGTCAATGGTGGGTTCAGGAATCACAGAGACCACCCACAGGAAGATGCCAACCCCAAGGGGGTCAGGCAAAGAGGCAGAAAAGGGATCTGAGATCAGTCAGGTGGGGCTATATTGCTACCATGTGCTGCAGGGATAAACAACCCCAAAATCTCCATGGCTTGCACAACAAAAAGTTACTTCTCACTCACTTTATACAACATACACAGGTTGGCAAAGGGCTGCTCCATATAGTCACTCAGGAACACAGACCAGTGTGCACCATGTCTTCCATCTTCTCACTTCCTGTTTATTTCCAGCCCTAAGAATTGCCCTCTGACTATCGTCACCTTGTCTTCCCTGAGCCTCCTCTGCTCATCCATCCATTCCCTGAGCCTCTCCTGTGCCATCTGGATGGAACAGGTCACTCCTTCAGTTTCTGCGGCAGGGGAAGACAGAATGGAGGGCCTCCACCTAGAAAAGTAGCATTTCCTTTCACATTTCATTGGCTAAAATTAATCACATGACCTGACTGCAAAGGTTGCTGGGAAGTGTAGTTTTCTATGTGTCCAGAAGGAAAGGAGAGACAGCTATTCATAACTACAAGTAATGTCTACCAGAAGGGTCCAGAATCAGGTTGCAAGATGTGGTGAGATATGGCAGGGGAACCTACAGAGATTCCTGGAGGATTCATCACAACCCCACTCTTCTTAGGGTTACAGAGAGGCCTAGGAGTGTCAACAGATATGGACAAAGTTCTTAGTAATTTTAGGGCACCTGGAAAATGTTAGCATTTGAGGCCTTCTTGTCTATTGTTTTAATATTCTAGGAGTGTCAACAGATATGGACCAAATTCTTAGCAATTTTAGGGTACCTGGAAAATGTTAGCTTTTGAGGCCTTCCTGTCTATTGTTTTAATATTCTAGGTATTCTGTAATTTTATCCTTATCTCTCACCTTCACAACCCAGTTGCCCAATAAAAAGATGTGAGCTTTAACTATGAAATCTCTCATCATCTTCATCATTAAGAGAGTCTAAGGAATTGATTACTTGGCATTCCCACATATCCCAAATTCTTGGTAAAGCCACACTAGCCAGTGTGCATACCTTGATTCATAAACCCATGTGGGGCTGAAGGGTTAGGGATTGGAGAGGGGCAGATGACTTTGCATTACTTTAAATTAAGGTTCCAAACCATCCTATTGCCTTCTTTCTTTCAGTTGATCTTTTTGTTTTTAATTTTTTATTTTCATTTCATTTTTTGTAGAGACAGGGTCTCCCTATGTTACCAAGGCTGGTCTCAATGTCCTGGCCGTAAGCAATCCTCCTGCCTTAGCCCTTCAAAGTGCTAGAATTACAGGCATGATCCACTTACTGTTCCCAGACTCTTTCACCTGATCTTAACAAAAGTTTTAAGTGCACAAACCCTTCCATATCTTTTCTTATCTTCCTCCAACTCCAGAGTAAGACATAAGATAACATCATTTTGTCTAACTGCATTATTTCCAGAATCCTGTATCAGAAAGGAATTCTCCCTTTGTTTAATTGAGTTTAGTTTTGTTGTCTGTAAAACAGGGATAATAAAACCTGCTTTACAGAATTAATGAGATGGCAGAGAAAGAGATTTTGGAGAGTGAGAGTTCAGAACTATTTAGAGTGGGATAAATTTTTTGAGGGAGGGCTGCTTTCTCTCATTATCCAAAAACTCAGAAACTAAATAGATGCAAATGCTATAGCAAGAGATACTGATATATGTAAAGCACTTGGCATTGCTCTTGTCACACAGGAGCCCTCTGTAATATCAGTATGAGTATCACTGTTGTTACTACGGTCACTGTTATTTCTACTACTGCTTCTAATGCCATCACTTCAAACAGTACTATGATGGGTGTTTTTTTATAGGTCTTTGTTTCACTGAACCAAATTCTGCTTACAAGCAAGTTCTTTCTCCCCAGAGATGCTTTTTATGAGAATATAAGATATATTTTAGTTTCTAGTCCTGGGACAGTACCTGGCTTCTCTTCCTCTTTTCCACAATCTTCTTTTCTCTTTTTGCAGTAGTTTCTGGGAATGACAACCACAGTAGCGGACCCAGTGCTTAGTCCTGCTTCTTTATTGACATCGAAGCTTTCACATGGTGTAGTTACTTGCATTTTCTTTTATGAATTGCAGTGCCGGTGGCAGATATCAAAGCCGTGGTGACGGGAAAGGACTGCCCTCATATGAAAGAGAAAGGTGCCCTTAAACAAAACAAGGTATGATTTCCAGATTATTGCAAATAACTCTGTTTGCCCAATGCAGTCAGCAACTGCAGCCAGCCCAGCCCTCCTTTATAGCAGTGTTTGTGTGTGTGCATGTGTTCCGACACACCTCTCTTACTCAGCTCTCCTGTTTCCTGTCCCGATTCCATTTACATCTCTTACCCTCATTCTTTCTCTTCCTGATGACTTTTCTGATGCTCACCATTTCTTCCATTCTCTCACTTCCTGTCTACTTCCAACCCTGAGAATTGCCCTTACTATTGTCACTTTGTCCTCTCTTGAGCCCCCTCTGCTCATCCATCCATTCCCTGGGTCTCTCCTCACCTCCCCCATTTATGTTTATTTCTCCCTTCTCCAACTTCCACCCCAACATCTTTCATTTTCTCCTGCTGTAATCATGCTCTTAATATCCTCCCCGGGCTCTCAGCGAAGCCTAGGACAGGCAGAGAGCAGCTGACTCAAAGCATCTTAGAAAATTTTAAAGGCCTGATACCCTTCAGCATTGTGGAAAGTAGGCTGTGAAATATCTCCAACTCAGACTGAAGGAGAAAATTTTCCCAGAGGTGTGTATTAAGCCCTGCAATACCTTTCATACTGCAATACCTTTCACCATCCCCTCCTAGTTTACCAACCATTCCATTATCATTCCATTACAGAGGGCACAGGAGGGAACATTATTTGAAAAGATAAAAGAATTTCTCTTGCCCGCTGGAGAGGCCATCAGGGAGCCAGTTCTTTGTTTATGCCTCTTAGAATCTTGTGATCTATACCATTAATGAACAAAAGTATCCAGATTATCTGGAGTACCCAGATAATCTGGTACCAAAAATGTCACATAGAGCAATAGATTGCATCTTTATTTCTAGTGTCAGTGTCTAAGAGGGACACTAAAATGATATACAATCTATTTACCAATCAGAGTTAAAATAAATAGTTTCCACTCTAATTTCTATTGTTGTAAGACAAAGAGAATCCAGTTCTTTGCAGGATGGCCCTATCTATAGTTAAGGAAAAACAAAAGTGCTGTGAAAATACTGTTCAGGAAGGCAGAGGGCAGGGGATGCAGCTGAAGAGGCTGATTGTAAGATCTTTCCTTCTTAAGTTCTATAAGTATAACTCACCTCAACTCCATGGGAACTCCTACTTTGTTGAGCCCAGCACAGCACTGTCATGTAACACATTTGATTGGCAAGCATACTGATGGCAGGGTATGCCCAAGAGGCCAGGATCTATGGCCTGTCTGTTACACAGCACCGACGGGGGTTTCCGTTTCTCTCTTCTGCATGCTGTGGGGAGACAGAGATTCTATAGCTGAGCAGATTAGAGAAGCATCCTTAGCTTTAGCAGCAAATCTCCAGTTTTCATGGTTCGCCTCTTGTGGGGCAGACTTTCTTCAACACCAGCCAGGATTACCATATGCTGCCCATGTCAGGTATTCTCTCCACAATCTCGGAGAGCACTGGTTCTGCTTCAGCCAAGAAGGTCCCCACGTTTACATAACACTTGGGGCTGAGCTGGAAACAGTGTGGAGAAATTGGCAATAATAGGGGTCTGGGAGTCTGCAACCCAGAGAAGACCAGGAAGGGTGTACCTGGAAAAATAGCAACCTGCCAGAGTTCAAGTGTGCTAAATAAAGACAGGGAATTATGTAAAATAGGTGTGGAGGGACCACCTGTTTCAGCCCCAACATGTAAAGAGCTTGAGAGTTGTGCTCCCATCCTCACAAAAAGGAGAAGTGGGCCAGGTGCGGTGGCTTACTCCTGTAATCCCAGCACTTTGGGAGGCCGAGGTGGGCGGATCACGAGGTCAGGAGTTCGAGACCAACAGCCTGGCCAACATAGTGAAACCTCGTCTCTACTAAAAATACAAAAAAGTAGCCAGGTGTGGTGGCAGGCGCCTGTAGTCCCAGCTACTTGGGAGGCTGAGGCAGGAGAATCGCTTGAACCCGGGAGGCAGAGGTTGCGGTGAGCCGAGATCACGTCACTGCACTCTAGCCTGGGCAACAAGAGTGAAACTCCGTCTCAAAAAAAAAAAAAAAAAAAAAAAAAAAAAAAAAGCAGCAGAACAAAGTGAAAATCAGCAAGTTTTCTTGGACCTATCCTAGAACTGAGGTTGAAGGCAAACCATCACCATGGAATGTGGAAAGTCAGATGTCCAAGAAGACATAATAATCCTTAACATGTCTGAACTTAACATGAAGATATCAAAATACATGAGTTATGAAACTGATAGAACAGAAAGGAGAAATAGACAAATTCATTACTATTAATATATCGGAGACTTCAACATCCCTCGGTCAGTAATCAATACACCAGGCAGGCAGAAAATCAAGAATATTGATAACCTGAGCAGCACCATAAATCAGCTTGATCTAATTGATATTAATAGAATAATCCACTCAGCAACGGCAGAATACACATCCTTCACAAGCTCAAAGGAAACATTCACCAAGATAGACCACGTTTTGGATTGTAAAACATGTCTTAAAAAATTTAAAGAACAGTAGTTATACAAAGTATGTTCTCAGATCACAGTGGAATTAAACTAGAAATCAGTAGCAGAAAGACAGCTGGAAAATCCCCCAAATATTTGGAAATTTAACAACACACTTCTAAATAACCCACAGTTCCAGGAAGAATTCCCAAGAGAAATTGCACAATGTTTCAAACTAAATAAAATGAAAATCCAGCTTACCAAAATGTGTGGGATGCAGTGAAGGCAGTGCTTAGAGGGAAATTTATAGCCTTGAATGACTACATTAGAAAAGAAAAAATAACTAAAATCAATAAAGCTTCCACCTTAGGACACTAAGAAAGGAGAGCAATTTAAGCCTAAAGCAAGCAGGAAAAAAAAGAAATAATAAAGTTTAGAGTAGAAATCAATGAAACTGAAATCAGTAGAGAAAATCAAAACCAAAAACTGGTACTTTGAAAAGATGAATAAAATTGATAAACTTTTAGCCTGGCCAACCAAGAAAAAAATGAGAGTCACCAATATAACAGATGTGGAGATGATTTCATTTGAACATGTGAGGTAGTATATTTGGCCTTCTTGTATCAGACTCCTCTCTACTTAAAGGAGACTAAAAAAGTAAAACCGAGTAAATGATGTTTTGCAACCTTTATTTTTCACGTATTGTCATGACACTCATAAAACACAGGATGGATGATGATGGATAGATGGATGATGGATGGACAGCTGGAGGATGATGGATGGATGGAGTACGCTACTGTAAACAGATAAGACTGCAAATAGAGGCTAGTTCCTGGGACTCACTGGCCCATATTTCTAGCTACCCTGGGCCCTTCCAGTCTGACATGAGGGATGATACTAGCAGAATTTCAAGCAGCCTGGCCCTTTAATTGGCAAATATATGGAATTTACTTGTTTTGCAATGTTAATAGCATTCATATATACCATGTCATCAAGCAAAAATATCAAAAGGCAGAAGGAAAGCCACAATTTTACCTGCTGAACCCCCCAACCCACACCCCTTTCCCTGTACTCCAGAGGTGCCCCCCTGTCTACCTCTGGGATTTCTGGGTAGGAAAGGGGGACCTGCAGCCTAAAAGGAGAATCGACCAAAATGTGTTCATAAGAGGTCTGTCAGTGCACAGTGGATGGACGATAACCAAGGCAAATTGCTGGCTCTTTGGACAGTGTTTCCAGCTGTGGAACAGCTTTTGACATTTTGTGCCATGAGACCCATGGTTAACTTAATGACCGAGCAAGGCAAACTGAGACATTGGCATCAGTAAAGGAGATAGTTCGTTAATGGCAGAGTGTTGGTAACTGATCATCCTCTCACCCACTCAGTCTCTGCTGATGTTCCCAGCAGGGCCCTGAGAACAGAAAGAAGAAAATTGGTCCTTTCCCTTGGGGTGTCTGCTGCAGAGGCATTTGTTCATGTAGTCAGTCATCCAGTCAGCCAGCATGGGAGTGCCTGAAATAGCATAGGATGTAAATGGGGTAGCCGGGGTCCTGTCTTTCTGGAGCTTAGAGTCTACTCTGTTTAACAGAGGTCAGTGCAGCAGGCACATTTTTATGGAGACAAGAAATGCTGGGTTCTTCACACAGGGATCAGAAAATTTCTCATTGAGACTTGAAAAGAATTGCCATGAGTAGATGGAAATTCAGTTGGAAGGTTTAGATTTACAAGGATTAAGGATTCTAAATTCAAACTCTATAAAGATAAGCTGGTTTGTGGCTGTGTGCTTTAAGGTGGGCATTCTTGGTACTTGTTTGACTGGATTTGGGGCTTTTAGTTCAACAGTCAACATGAAACCACCAGAGTGAAGATTCATTGATTCAGATAGGAGTGTATTTGGTATATGAGAAGCTTCCATCTTCCTATTTGCCAGAATTAAGCATTTGTTTTTCTAGTGTGGTGCTTAAACCTGAAATAAGAAGCATATTCTACTGAAGCTGATGTCCTTGCATCAGTTTGAAAATCCTGGTCTTAGCCAGAAAGCCCTTTATTCACATTTACTTCATTCATCATCCACTCATTCATTCATTCAGCAATGTATTGAGCATCTCCTTTGTCCTAGGTGCCAGGAATCCAAAGATAAATATGACCTGGCCTCTGGTCCTAGGTGTCCAGTAGATAAGATTTATATTTAAATATGCAATTACAATTTAATATGTTTATGCCAAAAAAAATTAAACACAGAGGGAGCCTGGAAGAATTGAGAAAGGCCAATGCCGGAAATGGCATCTGATCTAGCTTTTGAAAAGGAATTGGCCAGGCAGAGAAGTGAGGAGAAGACTTTCCAAGAGGAGGAAACAGTCTGAAAAGGCACAAGGGCCTTTGCTCATGTGAACAGCATCCTCTAATTGGGAAACACTGAATTTGGAGTATAGGATGGATGGGGATGAGGAGAAGAATGTGAGTTGGAGAACTCTTGGCCAGTTACGCTGCTAAGATAGATGGGGGCTGGAGAGTTATAACTACCTGAAGAAGGTAATCTCTGTTGTGTACTACATGAGTGAGTGGATGATATGAATGATTGGTTTTTGCCTTCTAAAATAGAAACTCAAATTCATAGATATCTGGGCAGTAATACACTATAGCTCTGAAATATACTGCTATTTCTGTGACCATAATTTAACACCCACACACATGCCAAGTTATATCCTGTGTCTTTTATCAAAAGGTTTTGCCCTCATGATGACCTGGATAAATAGAGAACCAGCATAGTTAAGTGAATGCTAGCAAAATGGCCAAATGTGGTGCGTTACCCTCCAACAACATAAGGATTGACAGCCAACACTGCACACTGAAAATGTGTTGCATAGAACTCTACTCTTGTCATCAGTCAGTCCCTCATTTGACCCATGGAAGATGGCAGTCCCCAAACCCAGGAACCATTTTCCTGAGCATCCGCTGACACAGTGTGCCTTGTCATCTGTCCCAGGGCCAGAGCGTTGAGTACAAAGGTCAGGGGCCTCAGGGCATGAAAGGATGTTCGGTTTCCTCTGCCTCCACTTTCCCTAGAACTCAGGCTTCCTCCACATGACAAGGTGGCAAGCAGGCATCAGTGCAGCAGAGAATGGAGAGAAGCTGCTTCTAGATGTAATTTTTCACTGCATTAAAACCAGAGGAATAAAAGAGCTTCAGTCATGAGCAACAAAGCCCCTGAGCATTCGATGTCTAAGTGGGTGTTGTGGTGTGTGGAGGCAAGTAGGCCCTGAGAGGGACACAGATCAGTGACAGTCTACTCCTTCACCACCTGGCATCTTCTCCCTCATGGACGGTGTGGACAGGTGGCAGCTTCTGGAGTGTTAGCCTGAGAGGTGCCATTGCTCCCAGCTCTGCAGCCTCCCTGCTCCAAGTGCTGAAGAGCTGACCTTCACCAATGACTCAACAACAGCAAGCCAGAGACATCAATAAAACCCATTATAAACGATAGCACCCTTTAACACAGACATGCAGCTCAGAGAATTAATTCCTCCCACCCCCTCCCAGGCAGCTTTGGTGAAATTAAAGTGGGAATTGACATTCTCACGAATTTCCCATTTCTTGCCTGTGTTTATCAGGAATCTAGGTCATGACAGTTCCGATCATTCACGTCGTGAGTGGTATATGTCATAGAAGGGCAAAGCCCAAAGTTCGCATGCTCCCTCCTTTTCCTTCCTTCTCCATCCCCCTGCAGAAGAGAAAGTATCACAGCAGTAACCACGCTGACACTCCGGTCTCGAGTGACTTCAGCATCCTGTCGGGAGCACATCTGGGCTGTGGTGCTGTTCACACCAGCTCTTGTCAGCCAGGGGTGATCAGCCACGTGATCTCCCTGAGCAGTCAGGCACTTGTCACCCAGGGTCAGCCCAAAGGGGCCTGGATGAACTTTACCTTTTCCTGTTTACCTCTGAGGGCCCCCTGTAATATCCTGACTAGTTGTTCAGAAGCAAAGTTCACTCCCTCCTTTTTCTCCAATCTCTCAAGTATGAGTCAGAGAGTTTGCCTAATAAATGACTCCAAGATTAGTGAAGAAATTGTCATTTTAATGAACATGCCAAATCTGAGAATAATTTTTATGAATTTTTGAAATTATAGCATAGCATTTTGTTGAAAAAACAGTTGTAAGAAGAGATAATGACCTATGACCTGTCACCTTACCATAATTATTTTCATTTCCCATATTTCTTTCCAGTCTCTGTCCATAAGTAGGAATTATTCATAATTGTGATCAGTGTGTACACGGTGTTCATGTCTCATGCTTTTCTCCACTTAACTTCGGCTCCCCATAATTATCTTACTGAATGATTGGCCAAACATATTTCCCTTGGTGGCTAATTTATGATATCTTTATTACCCAAAAGAGGGAGAGGTTAGTTTCTCATAATGTTCTTTCAGATAATAATATTTGGCTTTTGCTTTCTTTTGAATTTTTCTTTTGAAATTATCTCAGGCATAGCATCTCTGGTTCTTGATATGATTTTCATACTGATTTTTTTTAAAGGATGATATGAATTTATAGTACTAATAGTAAGTCTGTGACTCTTTTAATTTATAAATTAAAAGTCCCAAGAGAGATGGTTATGGAAACAGATGCTGTACTTAATGGAAAATTGTTTTTGTTTGCTTGTTTCAGCAAACTTCCTTTTTACATTATTGTCTTTACTGGGTAGGCCTGAGTCAGGGCCTAAAGAAGAAGAATAGAAAATGAGGAGAGCATTTTTGCAGAATAGCTCCCACTCCATGACTCAGCATTCTTTCCTTCCCTTGTTTCTATTTCTGTCAAGGTGAGGAGACCTTATGAATGTGAGATGCTGGTAGGTCTATCCTCAGAACAAGTCCTGCCACCTCTCATTGAGGGACAGCTGGAGGTGAACCAGACACTGAGAACTCCACGAGAGCCAGAAATAGTTAGATGATGGACTGTGTCGGGAGAGGGATGCAGCCACTTTGGAATAATTCTTTAATCCGTCTGAAATTCTGAAATCTGTAGGCACTGACCTCATCTTTTTGCCTTTTATCTTTCTGGAGCATTTTTGCTGTGAGTCACAGGTGAAAGACAAACTCTCTAACAGATATCAAGGTAGAGAATGATGTGAAGAGATCTGGCTCCCTAAGAAAGAATGCTTTGTGGGCAATTACTGAGCAATATGGCTCTCAGATCACAGGAGGGGAGAGGGATGGTCATCCCTGGTGCCTAATAGAAGCACAGAGAAGGAAGGCATACTAGAACCTCCATGCTGGAACAGTGTAGAGCATTGGTTTGGATACACTTGGCCCTTCCCCTCCAGACTAGGAGTCCTCAGGATGCTGAGATGAGCTGATGATTCTCATCTTCTGCTGACCACTCAGACCACTAGAATGATCGTCCTACCCAGTATTGGTACAGCATGTACAGTCTGAGAAGTGTGGTTTAATGTACATATTAGACATGACACTGAGTGCCTTGGCCATTGGTCATTCATCTGCAATGAAATGAAAATGTCACTTGGTCCCCGGACCTTTGGGGCCTGGCTAATTGTGTGTACTCCGTAAGTGATCACCAATGAGTGAGACCATGCTTCTCGATCATACCTTGGAGTCTCTGCTGGGTAAAACCTAAGCTTTGTGTAGCCTTTACTGTACAGTAGCTCAGAGGTCAAAGGACAGATGTAAAGATAATGGGTTCACCTAGAAGCCTCCTTACAGCTGGCGTAGCGTCCACATTTTAGTGAATTCATACTTCGGTGGGCCTCTCTGTCTGTCTTAGGATGATAGAAGGAAGGCCTCTCTGTCTGTCTTAGGCTGATACTTAATGCTGTTGATTGGGAGTTTACTGTTTTTTTGTGGCCTCTCTGGAAGGGAGATGCAAAGAAAGGAGAATAACACGGTTTTGGTGGCGGAGGCGGGGGCTGTCACCTTGGACACTCATTGAACCTCTCTAAGCCCCGCCTCATAAAGGGGATGAAAACACTTGCTACATGGGCTGCATGTGAATTAAATGAGATGGTACACAGACCGCCCTGAATGGAGAGAAGGAATCATGCCGTGAACCTTGAAGAACATGGTTCCTCCTTCCATCAGCCTCATTGCAGCTCTGCTTGTCTAGACAAGCTGGCCCTGTTCCATGGTCAATGTGCAGCCATTTGCAACAGCAAAATGAAATGTGCCGATTTTCCTTAAGGTGCTGTTTTCTCTCATCTCTTGTAGGAGGTGCTTGAACTCGCTTTCTCCATCTTGTATGACTCAAACTGCCAACTGAACTTCATCGCTCCTGACAAGCATGAGGTAAGGGTCTCAGGGGGGATAATTTATGAGAGAATGTAATCTTTTCTCAAGAAAAATATTAGAAAGAAAGAAATTTTGCTTAAGAAAAATAGATCTGCCCAAAAAAATGACGCACCAAGGGGCATCTTGCTGACTTGGAGTAGAATAGAAACCTCTTGACAAACTGCCCCTTGCAACAGATTCAACTTCTTAGTAGCCTGGTAAAGAAAAAGGATGTAAAAGGCCTCAAATGCAGCAAAGGCATAGTTGTTAATCCAGAGAAAGAAGCGGCCCTGGTTACAGCTTTGGTTTTCATTGAATTTTTCGTTTTTGGTTTTGGTCTGGATTTTCCCAAGATAAACTGGTCTCTCTTCTTTAAAACATCTGAGGAAGTAGGTTTTCTACCAAATTTCTTTAAGCTATTTTAAGAGGTTTAGGGCTGTCTCTGCTGTTGGGATTTTATTTTCGAGATGCTTTTATTCCTTTCTGACATCTTGTTATATGTATAATTTGTTTCTCTTCTTGCAGCACGCTGTCAGCTATATTTAAAATATTTAGCATAAATCTAGGAAAATGCATTTGTAAGATAAAGTGGCAGTTATGGCTGATTTAACTTTCTTTTATAAACTGGAACCCAACATCATGCTTGAAACTTTTATTTTTAGATGATACCATTCAAATTTTTGTTTTGCATGTGGTTGTATAAACAGCTTTTAGAAAGGAAGAGAACATTTTAATAGAATCTGATTTTTGTTCCCCATTTCCCCTAGGACATTTAGCTCATTTAGAAGTTATTCAGTATCTGGTTTTCACTGGTTTGAAGCTTTTGAATAAAATTGTATATCCCAAAGAGAGAGGAAAGATTAGACACAAATCCTGCATTTAGAATGGTGCTTAAATATAATTCTGTGTCACTTGACATTTAGTTTGCTGAAGGGTAAGACTTTGTCTTCATCTTTCTGAAAATAGATACTGTGTCCTACTGTTTCTGTTTTTAAATAAAATTGCGGTTCTACACAGGCCACCATATTCAAGATGTATAGAGCTGTATACAAAACTACTTAAAATAGTAGAACTTTGGATGTTATTTAAATCTATGCAAGGCTGTTTTCCCCAGTGTACATTAATTCCAGATCAAGATAAATGCTCTGGGACTGCCAGATTTTTATTCATATCTGCCACTTCTTATAGATACAATGAAGAGAAAAATGCCATATGCTTGTGAACACTTTTAATTACTTCAGACCACTTTCCTCTCTATTACCTCATTTTATTTCCATAATTACAACATACAATAGAAAGTTCTATTACAGACATTCTCATTTATCAAATGAGCAGGCAGAGACCTCCCAGAACTGAATACCCTCAACAATAGAAAGGTTAATACAGTTGCCCTTGAGCAGCATGGGGGTTATGGGCACCGACCCCCCACACAGTTGAAAATCTGCCCATAACTTTTGACTCCCCAAAAACTTAACTGTTGATAGCCTACTGTTGACCAGAAAGAAGACTTCCCCATAGCATAAGCAGTTGATTCACACACATTTTGTATGTTATGTGTATTATATACTGTATTCTTACCATAAAGTAAGCTAGGGAAAAGAAAATGTTAAGAAAATCATAAGGAAGAGAAAATATGTTTACTATTCATTAAGTGGAAGAGAATCATCATAAAGGTCTTCATCCTTATTGTCTTCACATTGAGTAGGATGAGGAGAAGGAAGAGGACAGGCTGGTCTTGAGGTCTCAGGGGTGGCAGAGGCTGGAGAGGTGGAAGAGGTGGAAGGGGAAGCAGGAGGGACAGGCACACTTGGTGGAAGTTTTACTGAAAAAAAAAAAATCCATGTATAAGTGACCCACACAGTTAAAACCCATGTTGTTCAAGGGTCAACTATAAGTATAACGACCCTGGCTTCCTCTCTGCCAGGCACCATTAATGCTTTATATGTATATTTCACCCCAGTTAACCCTCATATAACTCTGAAAGAATCCCCATTTACTAAAAGAGGGAAATGAGGCAAGAGAGCTTCAGAAACGTGTTCAGGGTCACACAAGTAGTAAGAGACGGCCTTGCTCCAGAAGCCCCTCACTTAACCCCTACACTGTGGAGCTAGGAAGAGAAGGAGCAGGCACTGAGCTCGCACATTCCTGGCAGGCCCATCACTCAGCTTCTGCAGTCACCAACTCATGGCCAATCTGGTTCATCTGTGCTCCCATCTACTCTTCCACCATCACCCATGATTATTTTGAAGCAAATCTGGATATCACTTTATGTATAAATATTCCTGTATGCGTCTCCCAATAATAAAGACTCAATTTAAAATCTGTAACTGCAATACCCTGATCACAAATAAATTAATAATGTGGTATTTATTTATTAAACCATGTGCCGTCAATTTTCAGATTTCTCTAATTGTCTCATTTGTGTGTTTTTTTCTTTCATACTTTGTTCAAGTCAGAATGCAAATAAGATCCATGCGTAGCAGTTGGTTGACATGTTTCTTAGGTTTCTCTGAATCTACAGATTTCTCTTTCTCTGTCTCTCACAATCATGAGCATGTGCCTTTTTTCCTTGAAATTTATTTATTGGGAAAAACAGGTCATTAAACCTGTAATGTTAATAGTCTAGACTGTGCTGATTATAAGTTTGTGTATTAGCTTACTGTTGCTGTTGTAACAAACTGCCACAAATTTAGTGTTAAAGAACACAAATTTATTATCTTCCAATTCTGGACTTCAAAAGTCAAATGTGAGTATCCTGGGCTAAAATCAAGGTGTCAGCAGGGCTGTGTTCCTTTCTGGAGGCTCTAGGGAAGAATTTTCCCTTGTCTTTTTCACTCAGGAGTCCACCTGCACTCTTTGGCCTCCATCCATTGCAATGGCCGGTTGAACCTTTTCATCACATCACTTCAGCCTCCTCTTCCATAGTCGGATCTCCCTCTACCTCTCACTTCTCTGACTCTGACTCTTCTTCTGTTTCCTTCTCTCACTTTTAAGGACCTCTGGGATTACATTGGGCCTGCTTGGATAATCCAAGATTATCTCTCTATTTTAAGGTCAGCGGATAGCAACCTTAAGTCCCTTTTCCACAGAACCTGACATATTCTCAGGATCCAGGGAGTAGAATGTGGGTATCTTTGGAAGGCGGGTATTATTGTTCTCACCACAACCTGCAGTATAATTCATATATTCATCTGTCCCCTGTATGTCCTATGAATTGTAGTTAAAGGATTAATCAAATTCAGGCTCCCTTTCTAAGCAGTAGCAGTGGTGTTTGTACTTTCATGGTGATTTCTTGCTCCCCTTTCTTGGATGTTAGCAGGCACTGATGATTGTTGTCTGGATCCTTGGAACCATTAGAGGTTGCAAAAGGTTGATATCCTAATTTTATAATTCCTTCTTTATTTATTAAAGGGATAGAGAGAAACTGGCCTCATCAACTATTTGGTTATCCTAAAGTTATACAATTTACATATGGTAGGCAGGATAAATACTTGATTCTCTTTACCAGTTTTCAAAATAGTGTCTTTCAAAGAAGAACAATGAGGCATTTGGGGGCAGGAGTTGAGTAGGAAATCATGCATTTAAACAGAATTATGTCTCAATATGTTGCAGTTACTGTCATTATTAGTTTCTTAGTTATCTAGTCTGGAATAAATAGGAACACCATTGGGTTGGCATCTGAGTCCTGTTGGGAGGACCCCTTATGTCTTTGACAACTTTGTGGCATTCTGGTATGATGGGGTGCTCCAGGTTTATCTTTGTTTCCTGCCTTTTCTCTGTGGAGCCTTTATTACTTGTAGTGGGAAATGGTATTTAGTGACCAGAATCTAAGCATGAGGTATGTTTATGGTCATTGCACACCATGGTGCAATGGTTCTTGGTTGGTCATTATTTTATTTTTTAGCCCTTTCTGGGGACAGAGCTAGGAGGGTTTTTTTTTTTTTTTTTAAGATAAACTACATAATGAATTGATACTGATAGTTCCAACTCAAATTCAGTATCAATACTACAGGGTTTTTATTTATTGGTCGATGTACTTTCAAATAAAATTTTCTGTGCCTGTTGTTTCTAAAAAGAAACGCACTGCAGAAATGGATGGTTAGACATGTTCAGAATCAGATCATGAGGACACTAATTCTTCCAGAAATCCCTTAACACGAAATTGATGTTTCGATGGGTTAAATGCTTTGGCTGAGATCACCTAACCACGGTAGAATGAAAGCCCTCCAAATCAACGCTGCCCTCCTCAAACACGGATCTCAGAATACACCCATTGTGCACCTCCTCAGCTTAAAAAGTAGGACCACCAATGTGCATCACGGAAGATTTCTATCACATCATAGTGACTGGAGATTTATATAGTGTTTTTCTGTATACTTTGGGTACTTTTATGTTGAGATCTGCTACCATGGAATACAGTCCAGATAACCACAGTGCCAAAGTAGGTTAAGGAGGGTCTGGAATTGCCACTTGACCTAGTGAGGCAGAAAAGTTGGGAATCTGAAGTGCATGGTAGAAGGAAGATCACTTGAACAAAATAGGAGAATAATTGCTGTTATAGAATCCTATACAGGACTGTTAGAAACCTAACTCCAGTGTGTGAGTGGAGCCCAGCATCCAGAACGCCAAGCAGCTTTCTGTGATGCAGCAGGGGTGCCTCTTTCCACCAGGTGTCATGGTTCTCTGTCCAGGTCAGTACAGAACTCCAGCCTCTGGGAGAGAAGCTAACAAGAGAAAAGCAGGTCCTCAGACAAGGCACAGTTCCTCCTTCTCCCTCAGAGAGATCATAGTCTCCTGGAGAGACAAAAGGCTATGAAAGGAGAAGAATCAGACTCTTAGTTGGGGACTCTGAAGGTCTTTCCAAAACAGATAATGTCCCCAGGGATCAGGCCCCAGAGACCTGGTGAAAAGAAACCTTAGGAACTGGAGACAAAGGCTAAAGAGGTCCCCAGACAGGCAGCCAACCCTCCTCCCATTAAGATTGCCCAATAATTTTAACCATTTTGGCTGCTAGACACTGGGCAGCAGAAGGCTATTTCCTAGCCCTTTAGCTGAGAAACACCAAGGTGGGACTACTGTTGGCCATTGGCTCCAGGGTGGGACAGGACTGTCATTGTGAATGCTAGGAATCAGACAAGACAGGCAGAGATGAGATACTAGACTAGGAGCCATGACTGGAGTCAGAAAGAAGCCAGCTTCACCTGATGTTGAGTCCAGGACTGGTAGATTCCACCAATACCTAAAAGTCATAGACTACCACATAGGTGTTACATTGCAAGTCATGGAGAACTCCAATCCTCAGCTGTTACGGAGAGCCATTCTTTGCAGAGAAGAGCACAGGCACTGGAGTCAGATTGCCTGGGTTCAAATCCCACCCAGTCTATGTAATACTGAGTCACTTAACTTCTCTGTACCTCAGTTCCTTCACCTATAAAACAGAGATGATAACAGAAGTATCGACTTTATATTGAGATGTTGTGAATATGAAATGACGAAGTAGGCAGAGCACTTAGCGCAGAGCCTACTGAGTGATGAGTATTCACTGTTAGCTATTTTTACTATTAATACTTCTGCAATTGCCACGAGTAATGATCGCTGTTGCCTCCCTTCCTGCCAGTACTGTATCTGGACGGATGGACTGAATGCGCTACTCGGGAAGGACATGATGAGCGACCTGACGCGGAATGACCTGGACACCCTGCTCAGCATGGAAATCAAGCTCCGCCTACTGGATCTGGAAAACATCCAGATCCCTGATGCACCTCCGCCGATTCCCAAGGAGCCCAGCAACTATGACTTCGTCTATGACTGTAACTGAAGTGGCCGGGCCCAGACACGCCCCTTCCAAAACTGGAACACCTAGCTAACAGGAGAGAGGAATGAAAACATGCCCACGCCTTGGAACCCTCCTTTGGTAAAGGGAAGCTGTGGGTCCACACTCCCTTCAGCATCACCTCTAACCCCGGCAACTTTCAGCCCCTAGCTGGCATCTTGCTCACCACCCTGATTCTGTTCCTCGGCTCCACTGCTTCAGGTCACTTCCCATGGCTGCAGTCCACCGGTGGGACAAGAGCAAAGCCTACTGCTAGTAAAAAGGCCAAAGGGCCCTTCCATCCTAGCCCCCCGCAGGCATGCCCTTCCTTCCCCGTGGCAGGAAAGCCAGCAGCCCCAGACTGCCCCAAAACTTGCCCACCAGACCAAGGGGAGTGCCCCACGGCCCCTGTCTGGAGGAAATGGCCCAGCTATTTGGTAAGAAGACCAAACCCCACATCCTCCTTTCCCCTCTCTCTAGAATCATCTCGTACCACCAGTTCCACTTGAATTGAGATCTGTGCTCAAATCTCCTCCCACCTCCCTCCCTGCTTTTGCCTTGCTCTGTTCCTCTTTGGTCCCAAGAGCAGCAGCCGCAGCCTCCTCGTGATCCTCCCTAGCATCAGTTTCCCGAACAGTCCACAGGTCCCACGCCCACTTTGCGTCTGCACTGTGATCGTGACAAATCTTCCCTCCTCACCAGCTAGTCTGGGGTTTCCTCTCCCTGCCCCAGGCCAGAACTGCCTTCTTCATTTCCACCCACACTCCCAGCCTTTTAGCTGAAAGCACAAATGGTGAAATCAGTAGTCTCGCTCCATCTCTAATAGACTAAACCTAAATGCCTCTAGGACAGGCTGTTGCTATCCAAGGGTTTGGTGTTACCTTCTCCTGGGAGGTCCTGCTGCAACATGAGTTCCACAGGATGGTCAAACTGTCAGACATCCAAGTTTACATCATTGTAATTATTACTGGTATTTACAATTTGCAAGAGTTTTGGGTTAGTTTTTTTTTTTTTTTTTTTTTTTGGCTTTGTTTTTGTACAAAAGAGTCTAACATTTTTTGCCAAACAGATATATATTTAATGAAAAGAAGAGATACATAAATGTGTGAATTTCCAGGTTTTTTTTAATTATTTTAATCCCAAACATCTTCCTGAAAATAACATTCCCTTAAACATGCTGTGGAATAAAATGGATTGTGATGATTTGGGGAGCTGGTGTTTTGATTTAGTAACTTAGGTTCTTGCTACTAAGTCATCAGCATCACCTAGGAGCTTGTTGGAGATGCCAGCTCTTCAGCTCTGCCCCAGACCTGCTGAATTCGGTGATGTGTATGTACATTGGTTTGAAAAACACTGCTGTGGGAAACCCTCCACCTTTACTAGGTCACCATAGGCTCGGAGCATCAGTGGAGAATGTTACTTCTAAGAAGACCATCTCTACTCACTGAGAAAATCAGACCCACTGTATGAAAATATCTATCCCTTTTACATTGTTGTCTCTTGACCATGACTTTCTCTTCTTTTTCTTTCTTACCATGATATAATTTATAGAGTGGGTCAAATTAAACACATCACAACTTTGAGGAAGTACATTTAGCAGTGAAAAGAATGCAAACCCACAGACCTGAAATAAATTAAGCCAGAACTAAATAAATCTAACTGTGGATTAATTATGGGTCAGAGCCCAGCAAAGGATGTTTCTTAGGTCATTTCCACTGGAGGCATTATCAGGATTGTAAACTTCCAGCCCTGGGAGGGATGTCAGAAGGGTCCAAGGTGCAGTATTAAGTGTGATGCGGCACAAGCCACTCTGGCCTCACAGCACAAGCTGTGGAAGCATCCAGGTCATTGCTCTTTACCGTCATCAGGATGTGCAATTACAGATTGACCTGGGTTGAGATGATATGGTCCAGAGCACTGCATGCATTGCAGGAAAAAAAGTCCTTTGCAATCCAAAGCCATTCACAGGAGTTCCTTCTTCCCATCAGAGCACTCACACCTGAGTGTTGAGCTGTTAATTCGTTGATCATTAAGCTTCGATGTTATTAACATGTACTTGCTGTCAAGAGCATTTATTAATCTACCCATCATCATGATAAAACAGTAACTGTTAGGTCAAAGAAAGCAAACAAAGTCATATTATTTTTTACTTACGGGTTATAAGATCCAATCCATGAAAAAGGGAATTTTCTGGACCAGGATCTCTGAGGTCCTGAGACTCTGGGTTTAAGAAATGTATCTGTCCTGTGACCTTGGCTGGGAAGATCCAGCCCCTCTCTCTTCTGGCACTCCGGCTTTGGTGCATTTAATAGAAAGAAATCTTTTCAGGACTATAAAAGGCAGCGTTCTCCAGCTCCTCCCTAGACCATCCTTTGGACCTGTGAGATCTGAAGAGTATGCCATCTGTTTCCCTTCATTTTGTGACCATGTGGGGAAGGATTGTTGCCCATATTTGGCCACCTCACCTTCTCTCTCCAGGCTGCCCAAGGCTTTTTTCCCATGCAATAAGCCTACCGCCTCCAACTCATCTCCTGTTGCCTGCAGTTTCCTAAGCCTGGGCAATTCAGCCAAATCCAAGGCAGAAGTAAAGTAGGAAGACTGATGTCATGAAGTCCAAGTTGCGTTCTCCCATTCGCCTTGCTCAAAATAAAACTGATAATTTGAATCTGCTGATGTTTAAATTCCTATCTTATTCTTGTTCAGAACACATAGGAGGAAGGAGAATGAATTGGCCTCTCAAACTTCTGTGACAACATTTGAGGGCAGGGAAAGCTAATAGTAATTGCAAAAGAAAAAGTGCAAGGCTGAATATTTCCTGAGTCTAATTGCAAGTCCATTCTAAGCCATCCTTCAGTTATCAACTACAGCATGTCCTGTCCACCTGCTTTTACAGTGAACAAAGCAATGGGTGTCCCCAGTGACATGCATACCTTTCATCCATTTTGTTTTAGTTATGAAAATACAATTAACACAAACCTTTCATTTTAAGGGGAATGAAATATCCATTCAATAATCAAAAGTGTGCTTAGAGATAGGCCCTAGGAACTCAACAAGAACAAAATTTGTAAAATTAACATTTGTAAAAATGAGAACAAAATTTATCAAGTCAGGGAAATGACAAGCAACTTAGTCAAATATAAAACCAACAAGTTGCAGCACAGTGTGGTAAATAGCATTATATAAATAGGTACAAGGTAGAATAGTAGAAAGGAGGTTGTGACCAACACTTTCCAAAATGGTATAAGGGAAAGCAAGAGAGGAGTAGAAACTTGAGTAAGATCTTGAAAAAGGGATTTTCACCATGTAAGAGAGAAACCTAAGTAGAGCAAAGTGCGAACAAAGCATGGAGGCAGGCTGATCTGGAACAACTCAAGAATCTGTAGGTCATTCAATGTGGTTGCTGTGCAGGATGCTTATGAGAGAGCAAAGGGTGATAACACTGCAGAGGAAGAAAAGCACAAATCCTGAAAATCCTGACAGAGTTGGCAAGGATGTTTACTTGAGGGCAAAAGAGAGTGCATTAAGAGGTGTGATGTCAGATTTGCCATTCAGAAATATCGCAGATACAAAACAGCCTTGTGCGGGCAAACTTGAAGTGGGAGAAAACTGGAAGCAGAAATATTAGCAAGGAGATTTTTGAAATAATCCCAAGCCAGCATTATTTGAGCCTAGACTTTGGTAGTAGCAATAGAAATGGGGAGGAGGGTAAAGTTATTAAAGAGAAGCGAAGACTTCATTAGCATGGGGGTGAGAGAGACAGAAGAGTGCAGAGGACTCCTGAGCTCCTAGAATAGGTAAGAGATAGGGCTGTGAGCAAAAATCAGGAAGAGAGGAGGAACAGTAATGAGATGAAATAATGAGATAGTGTGCATTTGGTGAACTTCTCCAAACAGATAATTTGAGGCAAGTCATTTACTGTGTGCCTGTTACTCATTTATAATGGAAATGTTATTACTTGTGAGGATTATACGTGAGGTGGCTGAAAACTGTCGCTGCTCAAAAAGGAAATCCCCTACCCTCCCCATCCCTTCCCTTTCCTTCCTTTCCTCTGTTATCCACGGTGGTTTGAGGGAGGGATCTTTAGCATAGCTTAACTAGATGATATGCGATCAATCCCTCAAGATCCATGGGGGATTGGTTCCAGGAGCCTATGGATACCGAAACCCAGGATGCCCAAGTCCCTTATATAAAATGGCATCATATTTGCATATAACCTATGCATATCCTCCTATATATTTTATATCATCTCTAGATTGTTTATAATACCTAATACAATGTCAATGTGACACAAATAGCTTATACTCTATCATTTTCAAAATTTAGAGTTTGTATTATGTTTTTTATTGTTTGTTTCCCCAAATATTTTCAGTCTCAGTTGGTTAAATCTAAGGATGCAGAACCTGTAGATATGCAGGACTGTTTTTCAACCAATTCAGTCTGTTTTATGGTAAAGAAAAATGAGAAAGAGAAAGGAAGGGTGGAAAATTTAAGAATTTTGATATACTTCTTGAATTAAGGATTGGAGGTAATGCAATAAAACCACAATTTAAAATAAATTCCAGTGGGGAGGTAAGAGTGTATGCTGTAAATGCATATAAAAAAAATACCCTAACCACTTGAGGCATTAGAAAGAGAAAACTTTCATGGCTGGAGAACAGAGAGGAATATGGGAGAGAGAATAGAAGATAAGATGGGAAAAAAATGTAAAGAATCTTGACTGTCCTGCCAAGAAGTTGGAAATATATTCTTTATGTGATCAAGAACCACTGGCACATTTTACCTGGGTAAACGGCATGACCAGATTTGCATTTTAAGATCACGACTGTCACACAGGCAGCAGCACAAAAGAGGAGTTGGGGAAGAGTGGGACTGGAGGCTGAATATGTGTCAAAAATGCTTCACTTTCAAAGAAGGCTGGATGTATCAATCATTCAATCAATCAAATTACTGGAAGCAAATGGAATCCAACAGAGATTATATACAGGGTGCTGTAGAAGAGATGAAACTTGATCATTATTGCAAAAGGTAGCAAAATAAAAGGCTATACAGTTAGCCCTTGAACAACATGGGGGTTAGGGGTATCAACTGCCGGCAGAGTCAAATAATCCAAGTATAACTTTTGAATTCCCAAAACCGTAACTACTAATAGCCTACCTTTGATCAGAAGATTTACCAATAATATAAACAATCGATACATATTTTGTATATTACATGTATCATATACTGTATTCTTAAAACTAGAGAAAAGAAAATGCTATTAAAATCATAAGATAAAATATATTTGCTATTTGTTAATATTAAGTTGAAGTGGATCATTAATAAGGTCTACATCCTCATCATCTTCACATTGAGTAGGCTGAAGAGGAGGGATTGGTCTTGCTGTCTCAGGGGTCATAGAGGCGGAAGGAAATCCACGTAAAAATGGATTTGCACAGTTCAAACCTGTGTTGATCAAGGGTCAACTGTATTTTCAAAGTTCGATATATAAATACAAAAATAGAAATAAGACCAAATCTTTCTCGGACTGGCTGAAAAAGCAAAATCTGGACAAATGCTGGTTATAAGATATGTGCCTAAGACAAAATGACACACAATAATTGCAAATGCAGAGTTGACCAGAAATACCAGCAAAGGCAAAGTCCCAGTGCAATGAGTCGGGAGAGGAGGTGGTGGGGAAAGAGCAAATAAACATCAGGCAAAGTAAAATTGAAAATACAAAGATACGAAAAAGAAAGTTATTTTATAATACAGATGGTCCTCAACTCGCAACAGAGTTATATCCCAATAAACCTTTTGTAAGTTGAAAATATCTTAAGTCGAAAATGCATTTAATATACCTACCTACTGAACATCTGAGCTTAGCCTAGCCTACCTTAAATGTGCTGAAAACACATTAGCCTACTGGGCAAAATCAGCTAACACAAAGCCTATTTTTTAAGAAAGTGTTGAGTATCTCATATACTGCATATTGCAAGCCCAGGAGAAGATCAAAATTCAAAATTTGAAGTACATCCAAATTGCAACAGTTTCACACTATCACAGAGTCGAAAAATCTAGGTGAACCATTGTAAGTTGCAGACCCTCTGTACTCTTTTATGTTGGTACTTTTTTTCATGTCTCTGTCTGTGTGCTAAATAAAATAGAATATTTTATTCATCAAGAATATCTACATGCTAAATAAAATCATCTTGAAATATATAAACCAATACTATTATATATAGAAGAGAAGTGATGAGCACCATTCCTTAGGTAGAGACTTCAAATAATGGCATATATATGATTAACTGAATTTGAAAGATGTTTTGGATCTCTTCTCTACAAAAAACTTAAAAAGCCAGACATGGTGGTGCATGCCTGTAGTCTTAGCTGCTTAGCTGAGGCGGGAGGATTGCTTGAGCCCAGGAGTTCAAGCCTGCAGTGAACCATGATCGAGCGACTGCACTCCAGCCTGGGCAACAGAGTGAAACCCTGTGACCAAAAAAAAAAAAAAGAAAAAGAGAAAAGAAATAAAAAATAAAGATGTTTAGATATACATAGTCTACAAAAAATATACATAATATATCTTTGGAAAATGTTCCTCATATAGATGGCCACAAAGAAAATCTTTACACCATGAGACAGAATGTAAGTATAAAGGTTTCATAGCAATACCCAAAACATCCTCCCCCAAAAACAATTATTTCAAATATGACTAAAATTTTAAAACAATACAGATCATTTTAGATGATTTCTCTGATCTTCTATTACAAAAAGGGAAATCCACAGGTGTCAGTGATAAGGAAAGAACTGAAATCCAAAGCACTAAACTTGTGGCTGAGGCTGTGGCCTCCCCAGGGTGGTAGTTGTCTTGAGAGAGGTGTAAGTTCTAGTGTCCAGGTGGGGATTTAGAGAACAGGCCTCATTTGCATATTAATGAGGAAGAGAACTGTTTTCCCACAAAAGCCAGGATCTTAAGAGGGCTACACCCTCATTTGCAAGTTAGCTGGTGGGGGAACCCTAACCATTGGCTACGAAGCTAACATGAAATCTTCTCTGACTAGGCTGTGGGAGAAAAAAGACTCACAATCTATAATGAGTAAGAGTAAGATTAGACACCCCAAAACTTGACACAATAGAATAAAAACATGAAAATCAAATAAAGTGCCTGCCTAGGCCTCCCAAAGTGCTGAGATTACAGGTGTGAGCCACCATGTCTGGCCTAAGATAAACATATTTTAAATAGTATTGAAATCCCCAGAACAATAAAGAGATGACAAAAGCAATAAAACATGAAAAATATAGGCTTTGGAAAAAATGAACTCAGTGTTATGTTAAATATAGGTTAGACACAACTGAAGAGAGAATTAATCAGCTGAAAAACAGATCTGAGAAAATTACCCAAAAGGCAGTGCAAAGAATTGAGAAAAAAAAATGACTGTTAGGCAGCTTGAAGGTGAGAACTCTTAACAGAAGTTCCAAAAGGAAAGAAGAGCAATTGGTGGAAATGCAGTATTTCAAGGAATAATGGCTGAAGATTTGCCAGTAAAACAAATCCTTAGATTTGGAAATATAAAAACTCCCAAGCAAGATAAATAAATATGCATTGATAAAAATCACAATGACCCTGAAAAACACCAAAGACAGAGAAAATGTTAGAGAGAAAGACGATCACCTTCACAGCAAGTGTTAGACTAACAGGTATTGCTCCTTCAGTAGCAACAATGGAAGAGGGCTCTGAGTAATTTTTTTTTTTTTTAATATACTTTAAGTTCTGGGATACATGTGCAGAATGTGCAGGTTTGTGACGTAGGTATACACATGCCATGGTGGTTTGCTGCACCCATCAACCCATCATATACATTAGGTATTTCTCCTAATGCTATGCCTCCCCTAGCTCCCCAACCCCTGACAGGCCCTGGTGTGTAACGTTCCCCTCCCTGTGTCCATGTGTTCTCATAATTCAACTCCCACTTATTATTGAGAACATGTGGTGTTTGATTTTCTGTTCCTGTGTTAGTTTGCTGAGAATTATGCTTTCCAGCTTCAACTACGTCCCTGCAAAGGACACAAACACATTCTTTCTTATGGCTGCATAGTATTCCATGGTGTATATATGCCACATTTTCTTTATCCAGTCTATCATTTATGCGCATTTGGGTTGGTTCCAAGTCTTTGCTATTGTGAACAGTGCTGCAATAAACATACGTGTGCATCTGTCTTTATAGTAGAATGATTTATAATCCTTTGGGTATATACCCAGTAATGGGATTGCTGGTCAAATGCTTTTTCTGGTTCTAGATCCTTGAGGAATTGCTACACTGTCTTCCACAATGGTTGGACTAATTTACACTCCCACCAACTATGTAAAAGCATTCCCATTTCTCCACATGCTCTCCAACATCTGTTGTTTCCTGACTTTTTAATGATCGCCATTCTCACTGGCATGAGATGGTATTTGGCATGGTGGTTTTGATTTGCGTTTCTCTAATGACCAGTGATGATGAGCTTTTTTTCATATTTGTTGGCCACATAAATGTCTTCTTTTGAGAAGTGTCTATTCATAATCTTCTCCCACTTTTTGATGGAGTTGTTTGTTTCTTCTTGTAAATTTTTAAGTTCTTTGTAGATTCTGGATATTAGCCCTTTGTCTGATGGATAGACTGCAAAAATTTTCTCCCATTATGTAGGTTGCTTGTTCGCTCTGATGATAGTTTCTTTTGCTGTGCAGAAGCTCTTTAGTTTAATTAGATCCCATTTGTCAATTTTGGTTTTTGTTGCAATTGCTTTTGGTGTTTTAGTCATGAAGCCTTTGCCCATGCCTATGTCATGAATTGTATTGCCTAGGTTTTCTTCTAGGGTTTTTATGGTTTTAGGTCTTACACTTAAGTATTTAATCCATCTTGAGTTAATTTTTGTATAAGGTGTAAGGAAGGGGTCCAGTTTCAGTTTTCTGCATATGGCTAACCAGTTTTCCCAACATTATTTATTTATTAAACATTATTTATTTTCTCCATTGCTTGTTTTTGTTATGTTTGTCAAAGATCAGATGGTTGTAGATATGTGGCATTATTTCCGAGGCCTCTGTTCTATTGTTCCATTGGTCTATATATCTGTTTTGGTACCAGTACCATGCTCTTTTGGTTACTGTAGCCTTGTAGCATAGTTTGAAGTCAGGTGGTGTGATGCCTCCAGCTTTGTTCTTTTTGCTTAGGATTGTCTTGGCTATACGGGCTCTTTTTTGGTTTCATATGAAATTTAAAGTAGTTTTTTCTAATTCTGTGAAGAAAGTCAATGGTAGCTTGATGGGGATAGCATTGAATCTATAAATTACTTTGGGCAGTATGGCCATTTTCATGATATTGATTCTTCCTATCCACGAGCATGGAATGTTTTTCCATTTGTTTGTTTCCTCTTGTATTTCCTTGAGCAGTGGTTTGTAGTGCTCCTTGAAGAGGTCCTTCACATCCCTTGTAAGTTGTATTCCTAGGTATTTTATTCTCTTTGTAGCAATTGTGAATGGGAGTTCACTCATGATTTGGCTCTATGTTTGCCTGAGTATTTTTATGTCACAGAGTACATTGAAAGTTATGATGCCTGCACAACACACGAGGGTAAGCAGATAAGGCTGCTCATCAGGAAGGGCCACAGCCCAAGCCCTGCCCTGACACCCTGACAACAAGACCATCAATTCTTCTGCATACCAGTGCCCAGTCAGCAGTGCATTGCAATGAGGGGAGAGGTATATGCTGCAGCACTCGTGGAGAAGCTCTGGAATGGAGGGCTGATGATATGTTTTCACAGCATTGAAAGAAGATAATTTTAAGTAGAATTGTATTCCCAGTTAAACTGTCACTCAAGAATGGAAACAAAATAAAGACATTTCCAATAAGGTTAAAGGGAATTTGTCACTCACAGATGATCTCTAAGAGTAAGAGAAAGAAGGATAATTTTGAAAGCAAATCTAAACCAGAAATAGCTGTGTAAAAGACACAATGATAATAACTAATTTAAGGCGTATTAAGTTTTAACACACCTTTTAACTAATAATAACTAATTTAAGGTGTCTTAAAACTATGTGGAATTAAAATACAGAAGAATGTAACGTACAATGAAAGTCTATAACGTAACCTAAACTACTTTATCCTCCTTTCAGTTTTCAGAAGCTTAGAGATACTGATAATCTTTAGACTTTAAATCAACTCTACATGTTAAAATTGGGGAATAACTATTGAAAATATTAGAAACAAAATGTGTGACTTCTCTATCAACAGAAGAGGAAAAAGATAAAGAAAATTAAATTAATTCAATAATAAATAAGAAAAAATGAATGATTCGATGAAAAATGTGAAAAGGAAATAAACAGGCAATTAACAAAATATCAGTATAACTGACCGGGGAGTAATTGAAAAAAATACCATCAAAAAAACTTGAAGAAATACACATTAAAATGATACATGTTTTTGGCCTATCAACTTGGCAAATTTTTGTATGATTAAAGATGATTTCTCTTAATGTATAAGTGGTATTAAAAAATCAACAAAAAACCAGAATAATTTAGCATAGTATAATCCAAAATAAATGTGGACTTAAAATAGTAAATAAATTATCTATGAATAAGCAAAGAAATCAATAAACAAAGAAAATGTTTAAGGTCACAAATAATATTAAAAGGCACATTCACATCGCAAGACAAAATTTGAGAACATTTTTTAAATATTCAGTGATGGTGAAAGGGTAATAAAACAGGCTCTCACAATCTCTCTGGAAAAAATTTGGTAATATATAGCCAAAGTTTTCAAAATATGACTGACTCTTGACTTTGCATTTTACTCATCAAATGGAGCTGCTCTGTTTGTTTTATTTGTTTATTTGCTACACACCTATGTATGATTTTGTTTCATGAAAGGATTCCAGTGTTTAAAATAAAATTGTAAAACCTCAGACTAAAATAAACTATGAGACATCCATTTATACCGTGACATACATGACTAACATTCACAATCATGTGAAGTGGTCCATTGAAAGGAAAGATGTTAATAAGATGTTAACTGAAAAAAATAGCTCATAAAACTCTATGAAAATGCATATGGATTTTATTTTAGAATGTCAGTGTGTGTGTTGTATATATGCCTAGAAAAGCATTCAGAAGGATATACACAAATGTGTTTTTTTTTGTTTGTTTTTGTTTTGAAATAGAGTCTCACTCTGTCACCCTGGCTGGAGTGCAGTGGGGCGATCTCAGCCCACTGCAACCTCTGCCTCCAGGGTTCAAGTGATTCTCCTGCCTCAGCCTCCCGAGTAGCTGGGATTACAGGCACCCACCACCACACCCAGCTAATTTTTGTATTTTTATTAGAGACAGGGTTTCACCATGTTGGCCAGGCTGGTCTCGAACTCCTAACCTCAGGTGATCCTCCTGTCTCGGCCTCTCAAAGTACCGGGATTACAGGCATGAGCCATCATGCTCAGCCCTAATAATGTGTTTTTAGTAGTTTTCTCTGATTGACTAGAACTCTGGGAATTTATACGTTTTCTTGTTTGTGTAATGAAAGTCTATATTTCAGATTTTTGTAATGGGAGCATGTCTTGCATTTGAAATAAGAAAAGTTTATTTTGAATTTTTAAATTCAGTGTCAGCAGATTAAGGACCTGGACTAACTTTATCCACTCGATCCCCTACATTACCTTCTTGCCCACTGCACTCTAACTTCCTGCTTCATTCCAACCTCTACCAATACACCATGCTTCTATTTATCTACCACCTATTGTTGACACTCAATTTGCTTCCCTTGACCTCTGACCTCAGCTCTCCCATTTCTTCTCTCATCTCACTCCTTCTCTCACCAGGCCTTCCTGTAGTCTCATGGGCAGTGGTACCCCTACCCTCACTCCTACTCTGTCTGTCTCAGATTTTTGCAAAAGTTTCCAACAGCAATGAGGATACCTGCCTATTTGGATGATGCAATTTAATGGGTAAAATCACAGACTCTTAGGAGTCACTAATTTGACCCACTGTCCAAGTATAGGAAGTCCATCCTCAAGCCAGCCTCCGCTGGAAAACTATAGAGCCAAAAACCAACTACCCGCCAAAATGTCCCCCTTTGAACACAGAATAATCTGAATATACACAAGAATATAAGAATATTCATTACATTTAGTGACTTCCATCTATGCACTCCTTAAGGCCATATGGATACATTCAATTTGACTTCTTCACAACAGCCTTTCAATATTTGAAAACAACTATTATGTCCCTTTTAGTTTTCTGTTTTTCTATTTCTTTTCAACCCTTCCTATGTGACATGGTTTGCAGCTTAGCTTCAATAGATAAATTTTCGTTCAGTGATGTTCCATTTAAAATAGATCACTTGAAACCCATTAGTTTTCTAAATGTGTTTTGACAGTCCAGCAAACAAAAGGCTTTACTTAACTTGCAGAGTAGTTTTGCACATTTAAAGCTGAAGAACACAACCGTTTTAATTTTATTATGCCATTTCATTTTGTTTTTGGAATCAGGTAACAATGTTGCCCTAAAACTCTAAGAGATTGAGCAAGATCTGTTGATACCAAACATAGTTTTTAAGATGAGAGGCATAAAAAATGAGACACTAAAAATTAATAATCTATGAGTGCTTTTCTAGCTAACTCTTCTGAGTGTTTGAGAGGAAGGAAGAAACAAAATGTGTGTGTGTGTGTGTGTGTGTGTGTGTGTGTGTGTATGTGTGATAATTACTAATTGTTGAGGAAAGGCCTAATTTGGGGCCAATGTTAGAGTTCTTTAGTTGTTAAAATATATATATATTGACTTTGAAGGCCTGTGTCAATTCCATATTCAACACTTGCTTGCTGTTTTGACTTCAGGTAAGTTATTTCCTGGTTGGTAAAACTTTGTGCAATCTTTACCAACAATGGTCGAAGGATTATATTAAATCGTGTTTATACATTTCAACGAATAGTGTCTAGTATATAGTGAATACTCGATAATTAGTGCCTAGTAAATACTTATTGCTAGACCTTTCTAGTGCCCAAAATCAAGCTCATGCCACTTGGAGGCCCCCCTTTGAGTTTTGGAATCAGATTACACTCATCCCTCCTCCCAAATGTGTTGTTGACCATGTGGATTTTACAATTAACTAAAATCCTCATATTTCTTTCTCATGAATTAACAGTGTCTCATTTTCCAAATCCCACTATCCAAATCTCACCCCCACCTTCCTATGTGGTGGTGCTAGGTGTTATGCAAATAGGCCCAATTCCAGATAGATATTACCTAGAAAACCAACATCTGTGGTTCAATCTGCAGGAGTAGAGCTAAAAATGGAACCTGAGTCAACATGCAGGAGTCAGGCAGAAGCAGCAAAAAATGGCACCAGGGTCAGGAGCTAAGGGGTATTCTATGTGGCACCAGAAATAATGGCAAAATCCCTGCGACGTGCCTTTATTGGACATCAGGCATGTGGTGCTCATGTGGTTTTGGCTGCCACTGATACGAGTTAGCTACTGTTGACTGACAACCTGGTGCAAGGCATTGTGCTAAATACTCTCCTTGCATTTTATCATTTCTCTCTCTGAATACTCCCAGGAGGTTGGTATTACTACCTACTTTACCTATAAAAAGTCAAAAGCTCAGAGCATTTAGGTCACTCCCCAAGGTCACACAGTAAGAAAGGGGTTAAGTCAGGGGCTGTTAGGCTTTTTCTGATTCCATGGGCTCTGCTGTCCTCAAAAGGACAGTTTGTGTTAGACTTTCACACGTTGATAATTGTGTTATTCACTTTTTTGATCCCAAGTTTGGGGCTTCCCATTTCTCTTTTGGATGGAGGAAACAGGCCACTACATTTTGCTAGTGGATGTTCTGGTCATAAGTTGTAAGAGAACGTCCTCTCTGTTCTCAGTATAACCCCCAAACTTGGATTTATCCTGGGTTCTCCCAACTTTCCTCTACCTGGTCCTTCTCTCTTCTATATTTGCTCTTAGTTAACTTCTCCTTGAGATCACGGTGGTCCTTGAAAGCTGCAAGGTAGTTCTTTGAGAGGGTTACATTCCAAAATATATGCTAGAAGTTGTTATTCCGAAACATATGCCTTTCAGCACCATAGGGTCACTCCTTTGCGACAAGAAACATCCACAGTTCTTCCAATAAACAGCTTTCTAGCTTTCTCACATTACAGACCAGTAGCTCTTTGAAAAGTGAGAACATTCCTTCTCAAGACTGGATTTTGCATTTTTCTGTTTTCATTTGGAAAAGAGTGATATGCCATCATCACAAAATACAAAGCAGAAGGGAGAGTAGGAGCCTGGGCGGGGTGGGGCTTGGCCTCAGCGGAGCCTGCTGTGGGCGATATTGCTGTGCTGGTGCAGTTGCCAGCTGCATGCAGCTCTCTAGGAGCAGGTGCTCAAGGGTGACATCGCCTCTATGAAGAGGAAAGCAATGTCACATCCTCCTGCCCTGGCTTGAGGCCCTCTGTCTCTGGCACCTACTGCGAGTAGAGTGAGGAGAAATGAACAGTCATACATGCAATTTCGTTTGGCTCAAGTCATCTCAGCATCTGTAAAGCAAGAATACATCCATCACCAAATAAAGTCATTATCGAAGCAGCTGTTACCCAGACATGACTCTCAGCTGGGGAGGTGGGAGAGCAATTTATCTCTTAGCAGCAGCTTGCCAACATCTAACCTGTGATTTACAGAGGAGAAGAAATCCTCAGAATATAAAGTTCAGGCAGACATATAAGGAACGACTCTTCAATTCTTCTTTAAAAAATATCCATTGTTTTTTTAATATGTAAAATACTCAGAGAAAATTTAGAAAGTTCAAAAACAGCTACCCAGGGGAAAAAGTTATATCTATCAAGAAAATAACTATCATTAGTATTTAATATATATTCCTTCCAGGCAAATAAAACCGAGAATATTCTGTATATTTATATGTACTTGTATCACCAGTTGAATGGAATCAGCTGGGGAGAATGAATCTGTCATACACTTGCCCTCGAAGTAGCCAGGTTTCCTCAGGGTCTCCTTCAGTGATCCCATTCATCTTCTTCTGAAGTTTAATATCTTGTTCCTGTGACCATTCCTCCTGACCTCTGGAAAAGCCTCCTGGCAGGTCTAGCTGCTCTTGACTTCACACACAAGATATCTCTGTATGTTTCTCAATATTCAGCATTCATGGGTGAGAAGGACAGCAAAATTAAGTAAATCCTACATACCACATGGAGGAAAGCTGCAGGAAATACTTCGAGTCAGGCGCAAATGAGAAGATGCAGGATGCTAGCAGGCCGTTCACAGACCTCCACTTGAAGAACAAAGAACATAGAAATACTGGCCAAGTCAGGCTGGATTTAGATCTGCTTCCCTTATGCTGAGTAATTGGAACTCACTGCAATTCCATTGGAGTACTTTTGCTCAGCCCTCTTTAAAAGCTCTTCAAACAAAAGGGAGATATACAAGGCATACTCCTTAGGGGAACCCATGAATGCTAATATATATCATCCTCTAGGGCCGGGCATTATTGACATTTAGGGCCAGATAAGTCTGTTGTGGAGCTGTCCTGCATGTTCTGAGATGTTTAGCAGCATCCCTGGCCCCTCCCCACTAGACACCAGTAGAACCTGCCCCTCTCCTCCTAGTTGTGACAACCAAAAATGGCTCTAGACATTGCCAAATGTCCCTTGGGGGCAAAATCACCCCAAGTTGAGAACCATTGAGCTACATATGCAATAATCCTACTTGCAAATCACAGGAAAACATTTAGTAACAGCATCCCTAGGGTCACTAGGGCTGAGAGCATCACAGCTTTCTGGGATTGGAGAGAGAAACAACATAAAAATGGATCCACATAGCTCATTTATTTAAATCCTCTCAACAACGTTCCAAAGCAGGCATTATTTCCTTCATTTAACAGGTGAGAAAACTGAGTCTCAGAGGAGGTAAGTAACTTGCCCAAGATCACGTAGCAGGTAAACAGCAGAGCTCCTTCCTCTGCAATAGTGTATCTGGCCAGACAAGATACACTAAGATAAGATAGTGTTCCTGGATCTCAGGCAAGAAAATCTTAGAAATTCTAAATGTATAAATTCTAAATCAGAAGACCTAGAGCATGAGGAGATGGGCTTGAATGGAGGCCAACTTTAGTGACACCAAAACTGAGTAATTCCAGAAAGATTTTACCCATTTCTAAATCCTCTGGTCTGTTTAGAATTACTTTGTCAGCAAAACTGTCGTTAGAGTATTTTGTGTACTGATTAGACCCTGCAATTAAGCCTCCTTTGATAAAGGCACGTTAAGACTAATTTTAAATCCTATTACCGTCAGCATGACATCCACTTGAGGCTGTTTTTCAAACAAGTGGCAGTGATTTGCCCAGGGATGTCAGTGTCAGAGTTCATTGCCAGAAGTCTCTGCAGTGGCATCTTCCTCTCCCATTCCTGTCATCCCCTCCAGACACTGTCTGTTCACAGCATGTTAAGCTCAAAGTGCCTTCATACAGGGAAAACCCCGGTGCATCTCTCAAGAGCCCAGACATGCCATGTGTCTAAGTGTTGGCCTGAATCACATAGCAACAGAAGATTGAGTGTCTAATCAGATTAGTGAGAGGAAAGGCTCTTGGGCCATGGCCTGCAGTCCCTTGACTTGAATTCTCCTGTATTAATAGAAGTCATAGGTGACTTGTGCAGTCCCTGCTTCATTGTGGAGGGATAAAAATAGAGAGATTGACGGAGATTATTAAAAAGCCTCTGGGCCCCAAAGCCTTCCATGGTCACTCAGATCTCTTCTAGTCTTCCTTTGAATAAAACATATGCGCCGGGCACGGTAGCTCATGCCTGTAATCCCAGCACTTTGGGAGGCCGAGACGGGCAGATCATTTGAGGCCAGGAGTTCGAGACCAGCCTGGCCAACGTGGTGAAGCCCCGTTTCTACTAAAAATACAAAAAATTAGCCAGGCTTGGTGGTGCGTGCCTGTAGTCCCAGCTACTTGGGAGGCTGAATCACTTGAACCTGGGAGGTGGAGGTTACAGTGAGCTGAGATCATGCCACTGCATTCCAATCTGGGTGACAGAGTGAGACTCCATCTTAAAATAAATAAATAAATAAAACATACGCTAAGCAAGGCGGGAACTGTTAAAGCTGATCTCTCCAGACTTACTTCAACCAATGGAGGAGCCAGCCAGTCCATTTCCATTGCTTAAAATGACACCATGCCCAGAAGTCTGCTGAGTCATGCCAAGTGAGGCAGCACGGGGCAGGACCAGTGGTATGGAATTAATTCTAGAATTACTTCTGGACATCGACCTGGACCCAGTACTAACCATCCTTTTTCTGACTCAACAGTCCCACGTGACTCTGAGGTTGCCTGCTTGATTGATTAAATTGATGGTGGAGACATTACAGGGCTAAATGAGCACAGAGTGGGCAGGGTCGGGGTGGAAGGAACAGATCCGGAGGAAGATGTTTGCATTTATTTAGGACATAGGAGTGCGAGCACCTGTGGGACATTCCAGGAAATATAACATAGGAGGAGGTGAGCTTTCTCTGCCACAACCCCACACTGACATGCCATTCTCCCCATTCACTTGAACCCACCAGGTCCCTGCTCCCTTATCTAGTCAGACTTCTAATTGAAAGGGGGACCTATAGGGAAATGGCAAGGCAGGGTCTTACAATAAGATTTTTGGGGGGGTGCGAAATGAAGGGAGAAGAAGGAAGCTACTGGTTTCTTTGCATTTGAGACCAACCCTTCAAATTCTGGAAGAGCAACTGGGCTACAGCTTTGACCTCCAAGCTCAGTTACAAGGGCCTCAGTTCTTGCCCCCGAAGGACCCCTGGGTATGGAAGTGTCCATTGCTCCACAAACAGCAACTTACTTATTTTCATGTGCTTTTCTTTATTGATATTATTATTTTTAATAACTGTGATGGTTTGAGTGTTTGTGTCACTCCAAAATTCATGTTGAAACTTAATCTCCAGTGTAATACTATTAAGAGGTGGGGTCTTTAGGAGGTGATGAGGCCATAAAGACTCCTCCTTCATGAGTGGGATGAAGGCCTTTATAAAAGAGGCTTCAGGGAACATTTGGCCACCTGAGAATGCAGCAAGAGGCACTTATAAGACGCCTAATGCTGGTGCCTTGATCTTGCCTTGGACTTACCGGTCTTCAAAACTGTAAGCAATAAATTTCTGGTGTTTATAAATTACTCAGTCTAAGGTATTTTGTTATAACATCACAAACAGACTAAGACAATATCTCGACTTTAACATGCTTTTTTGTTGGGTCATTTTAGTGTTCCTTATCCTTTTGATTTTTGTTTCTTGCAATATTTTTTTGCCTTTCTAAAGTGTCTAGAAACTTTAGAGAGTATTTAACTGCTTGCCCATTCAATCATTAACCTTCTGGGTTTTAGAGCCAGAGCTTCCTTTTTTATTATTTTTTCATGCCTTCATCTTTGACATTCTAGCTTACATCATAGTATATAAATTTAGGTTTGTTTTGGTTTTCATTTTAGGTTTTGAGGTTCAGGTTTTGTTTTTAATTGTTTAAATTTTTATTTAAATCTTTCCTTTTATCTATTTGAATTTTTATTTTAATCATTTTATTGATTCATTCAAAAGAACTTTTTTTTTTAACTTTAAATTCTGGGATACATATGCAGAATGTGCAGGTTTGTTACATAGGTATACATATGCCATGGTGATTTGCTGCACTCACCAACCCTCATCTAGGTTTTAAGCCCCACATGCATTAGGTATTTGTCCTAATGCTATCCCTCCTCTTGCCCCTCATCCTCTGACAGGCCCTGGTGTGTGATGTTTCCCTCCCTGTGTCCATGTGTTCTCATTGTTCATCTCCCACTTATTATTGAGAACATGCAGTGTTTTGTTTTCCATTCCTGTGTTTGTTTGATGAGAGTGATGGCTTCCAGCTTCATCCATGTCCCTGCAAAGGACACGAATACATTCTTTTTTATGGCTGCAAAGTATTCCATGGTGTATATGTGCCACATTTTCTTTATCCAGTCTATCATTGATGGGCATTTGGGTTGGTTCCAAGTCTTTGCTATTGTAAATAGTGCTGCAATAAACATACTTGTGCATGTGTCTTTATAGTAGAATGATTTATAATCCTTTGATATATACCCAGTAATGGAATTGCTGTATTTCTGGTTCTAGATCCTTGAGGAATTGCTACACTGTCTACCACAATGGTTGAACTAATTTACACTCCCACAAATAGTGTAAAAGTGTTCCCATTTCTCCACATGCTCTCCAGCATCTGTTGTTTCTTGACTTTTTAATGATTGCCATTCTCACTGGCATGAGATGGTATTTGGCATGATGGTTTTGATTTGCATTTCTCTAATGACCAGTGATTATGAGGTTTTTTTCATATGTTTATTGGCCACATAAATGTCTTCTTTTGAGAAGTGTCTGTTCATATCCTTCTCCCACTTTTTGATGGCTTTTTTTGTATGTAAATTTGTTTACGTTCCTTTTAGATTCTGGATATTAGACCTTTGTCAGATGGGTAGATTGAAAAAATTTTCTCCCATTATGTAGGTTGCTTGTTCACTCTGATGATAGTTTCTTTTGCTGTGCAGAAGCTCTTTAGTTTGATTAGATCTCATTTGTCAATTTTGTTGCAATTGCTTTTGGTGTTTTAGTCATGAAGTCTTTGCCCATGCCTATGTCCCAAATGGTATTGCCTAGGGTTTCTTCTAGGGTTAAAAGAACTTTTTATTCTACGTTTTAAAAATTTCTATCCTTAAAATTTTATCCTGTCTCTCCCAATCATTGTCTTAATAACATTTTCTTTTTAATTTCTCTTTAATAAATTAATTCTTATTTTAAGTCTGTTATTTTTTCCCATTTATTTGTTGTTGCTGTTGTTCATGTTATATAAAAAGCTAGGCTTTTTCATGAAGGTTCTAGATATATTTCCCCAAATTCTCGCACTAACCAGAGATTAGATTTCTTTTCTCTTCTAGCTGTACACTTTCTCTCTGGATAGACCCAATAGATTTTTTCATATAGATTTTTAGAAATGAATTCTAAAACAAAGTATATACACATACACACATTCACTCCTCTTACTTCATGAAACAAAATTTCTTCCTGGTCAATAATTCTTCCTCTGCAGATGGCATATTTGGAGGGCTGGAATAATGATGTGTCACCGCTTGACATTATAAAGAGGAAGGATGGGCTTATCTCTGCCTCCAAATAAGTCAAAGAACAATAGACAAGAGGGATTCCAATGGGCTATAGTCTTGTCCAGGGAGAATAGATGTCATGGGAGCAATGGAACAGGACATTAGACCAATTAATAGAGGTAATCTGAATGCTAAGTTAGGGTTGAGAGGAAAGAGCAGTTTGAGAGAGAGTTCTTGATCTCTACCATGTGCTGAAGGCACCATCCTAAATATAGACATTGCTTCCTTTCATCCTTATAATGACAACTCTGTGTGGAAGGTATTACCCCCATTTTACAGATTAGAAAACTGAGGCTTAGAGAGGTTAAAAATTTGTTCATGACCACATAGGTACTAACTGTTAGAACCAGGGGATGAACTAATGCTCTCTGGTTCTAAAGTCTGTGCTCTAGATACTATCCTCCCCTTCCTCCCTGGGGCAAGATGAAAGAGGAAAAGATTGGAAAGCAAACAGCAGAACATGGAAAATGTTCTCCAAATACATAACCAGGGAATTTAAGAACTCTGAGGTAAAGAGGAGCTCTACTATATGTGTTTGCTGCATGGGAAATCTGGAGATGAATGGGAGGAAGAAGACCAGGACATTCACCATTGACCAGAGATAAGGCACACAAGGGAGAGAAGGGGATCACAGTAGGACTAGAAGTAGTAACAAACCTTGTCTGCTGGACTCATGCCATTCAAGTGGGAAGTAGTCCCCGGCTGGTGGAGAGGAGTGCAGTTTCCTAGGGCTGTCATAACAAACTGCCACAAGCTGTATGGCTCAACTCAATATTCTCTCATAGTTGTGGACCTGAGAAGTCCAAAATCAAGGTGTCAGCAGGGCCATGGTCTGCTTCCCAGCCCTTGGTCATGACAGGCATTCCTTGGTGTTCCGCGGCTTGTAGCTGCATGACTCCATCTCTGCCTCCATCATCACATGGCCACCCGCCCGCTGTGTGTGTCTTCACATGGTGTTCACCTCTCTGCTGTGTCTCTCTGTGTCTCTTCGCCTCTTCTTATAAGGACACCAGTCAGATTAATGGCATACCCTACTCCATTATTATCTTCTCTTAAATTCATGAATTACATTGACAACAGCCTTATTTCCAAATAAAGTCACATTCTGAGTTTCAGGAAGAACATGAATTTTGGGGAGCACTAGCCAACCCAGTGCATGGTAAAAAGCAAAGTAGCAAAACCTGGAAGAGCCTGAAAGACTCTATCACCAGAATCTCAACCTGGAATTCTCAAACTCGGCTGCACTATGGAATCGCCTAGACTGCTTTAACCAATCTTGCTGCCTGGACCCACCTCTAGAGATTCTAATTTAATTGGTGGCAGTACAGCCAGGGCTTTGGAGTTTTCTAAAGCTTCTTAGGTGATTCAAATGTGTAGCCAGGATTGAGAAGCACTGCATGGAAGCTGGTGTAGTTGAGAAGTCAGCCAGGCTCCAGTTCATAATGAGTCAGACAGTTGGGGTGGTTTTATCTCATAGCCCCTTAAATTCAGAAAGCTATTAGATTAGAGTGTGAGGAGCTCTGGACTTGGTCTTACACACAGGTTTAGGTTTAGCTCCCGTTTCATTAGTCATTTACCCTTTCTGAACCTCAGATTCTTCTCTAAAATGAAACAGTTGGACTAGATGTGATCTGAGTATCATTGGTGCTATTAAAAAACACTCTATATCACTTTATCACATTCATTATTTGGAAGTATTGGGCATCTGCTTAAATGGCTTCTTAACCTCAGTGACTTCCACCAAAATATAAGAATAAATCTTGGGTAAGCAGCCTACCAATTTATACACTGGGTAGAGGTAGAACCCATGTTCATTTTTTTAAACCACTATCTTCTTAGAACATGGCATAGTGTCTGGCACATAAGGAGCACTCACAATTAGCTGTTCACTGTCTGATTGGTGTCTGTATAAGGAACATTCCAAAGCAGGATAACCTACCCCAACTCCCACTCAGGTCTGTGGCCACAGTAGCAAATCCAATGCCAATAACTAACACTTGGTCTGACATTTTGAAAATAATAAGCTCTGGCTCCTCCTTTTGCTAGCTGAAAAGTGTGTAGAAGTTTAATCCTTTTTCCTGAACCTCAGTCCTCCCATCTGTAAGATGGGAGTGATAATTCTTACCTAGTGAAGGAACAGTAAAGATTGTAGATAAGTAAATTTTGTAGCATGATGGTTGGCAATAAATACTGAATTATCTATGTATATGTACTGGCCCTATTATTGATATTTAAAAAAAAGAAAAGAAAAACCTCTTAGGGGTTATGAGGAGATTTACATCTAATTTCAGCCAGAGGACTACAGTATTGTTAAATAAAAAACAGGAAAAGGTCCCTTCTTAAGGTGTTACTGTTTAGTACTGTTAATATTTGGAACTGAAGTAAGTTACATCTATAGAAATGTTAGCCTTTGATAATGTTAGGCATTAACTTGTCACCAAACCTCACCTGTGACATAAAATATATGATGTAAAATATGTAACTATTTTTAAAGGTAGCTAATGGGATCAATAATATACTTTACAGCATTGTTCCTCATTAGTTATCTATTTTTCTGCCATAAATTTCCATAAAATTAGTGTCTTACAATAATAAACATTTATCATTTCACACAGTTTCTATGAGCCAGGAAATCAGGAGAGGCTGAGCTAGATAGTTCAGTCTGTGGATCCCTCATGAGATCTTGTTCAAGGCGTCAGCTGGGGCTGCAGTCATCTGAAGGCTGGACTGTGGATGGAGGACCTGCTCCCATGTGGCTCATCACATGGCTGGCATGCTGACACTGGTTCTTTGTGGGAGGCCCCAGTTCCTTGCCATGATGACCTCTCTGTAGGGCTCCTTGGGTGTCCTCAGGACACAGCAGCTGGCTTCCTCCAGAGGGGATGACCCAAGAGAATCCAAGGTGAAAGTTTCAATGACATTGATGATCTAGTCACAGAAGTGGTACTTAATTGTGTCTGCAATATTCTGTTGGTTACTAAAGTCAACCATGTTTGATACAGGAAGAGAAGCACAGGGAATGAATCCTAGGAGATGGTGATTATTGGGGCTTATCTTGGTGCAGACCCCCTTCATCATTATCTTTGTTAAAAACATAAATTCCTGGGCCCCATCTGCATGTTTAGCAAGGCTCTTGAATAACTGCATGATCTACACTAAAGTTTGAGAAAAATTGCTTTATTGTACTTAGATATATCTACATATATACTTTTACATACATACAAAAACACTGAAGTTATAACTATTTGTTTTGGAGAGTGAGTTAGGGTGTCAGAGTAAATGTCACTTTTAAAATAATAAGTATGTGCTACTTTTATAACAAGAGTTTTAATTAAGTGATTTTAAAAATGTTATTACACAATCCCTTTGGATTATTGGGATGACCGAGTCTCTTTGACTTTAAGATAGAAAGTAGAACAAGTGATAAGAACATAGCCTCTAAATACTGAGACTATCTCCTACTACATTAAGACAGAAGTTAGAATTCCATGGAGTACCACTAAAGGAAACTCACCTGTTCTGGCCCTGCCCTATTCCTCTTCAACAAATTGGAAGCTAATCAAGGAGAGCCAAGGTGGCCCAGTTTCTCTGCCTTTCCCTGCCTCTCACTTAGCTTCTATACACATCTACAGCATAGAGATCAAACATTTTGGCAGAGATAAACATTTTGGCAAAGAGTTCATTGGTGCGAGTGAATGAGGATGTCCTTGTTTTAACACTCCAACTGTTTTCATTGTCCTACTTTTAACATTGTTACTCATGCCCCTTCTAGAGATGTTTCCAGATCAAAGCTCCCCAGCTGATTTTAATTGGTCAAGACTAAAAGCTAATCAGTCTTCTCTCCAGGGATTTTAGCCAAGGTCAGGCCCTGAGCAATTGGGGTAAGTATAGAAAGAAGAATGGACGGGAGAGGAGGAAAGGAATGAGACAGGAAATTCGCAATTCACATATCTGGTGGGGCACTTGGATTAGGGCCTTGGGTCTATCTGGCTTGGTATTCTAATATCCATTATGGACACTTCTCAGTTCTTCAGAAAGTGTGGGGGCAGGGCCTCCATGCCCAGAATCTCTTGTGTGCTGCGAGTCTCTGCCTCCATCCCTCTTTGTGTTTATCATTTGGGCACTTTTGCTTCACTAGGACAACCCTGTGGTTAATGCTTTTTTAAATTAATCCAGATGGCATTGCTAATTATCTCTTTAGGACAGAATCCTAGAAGTTGAATTACTAAATCAAAGACTATGAATAATTTTGAGACCCCTGATTCATGCCCATTCATGAGGCAAGTGTTAGTTTTTCCTAATCAAATTATAAACAAGTGTTCTGTAACTGATATGTATTTATTGGCATATGAATAACAAATCATTGGAAATAGCAGGACTTTAAGCCCATTAATGTACATGAAGTTTTACTTCCTCCAATCCACTAGTATTGGTTGAAATGTTTGAAACTGTTTGCTTACTGGTAGTCCCCAAGGCTTTCAAGGAGAATGTCAGGCTCTATGTAAAATTTGAGGATTCCTGATCCAGGGTACCCAAACCAATGTGGAATGTATAGTTCAGATGATCTAGCCTCTGTCAGCTGACAAATCAATGAAAAAGTCCACGCATCTTGATGGTTGTGGAAATGTAGGCCTTTGCATACAATATACTAACACTAAGGAAGGTTTTTTATTTAATTGAACTTTAATTCCCACACCATAAGATTCATCCTTTGAAAGTGCATTCCAGTGGTTTTTAGCATATTCACAGTGTTGTGCAACCAACACCACTGTCTAATTCTAGAATATTTTCATCACTTCAAAAAGAAACCCTATATTCATAGTGGTCACTTTCCATTTCTCCCTCCCTCCAGTCCCTGGCAACCATGTCTGCTTTCTGAATTATTTTGCCTATTCTGGGCATTTCATATAAATGGAACCACACAATATATGGCCTTTTGTGACTGGCTTTTTTTACTTAGCACAGTGCTTTTAAGGTTCATCCACATGGTAGTAGCTATCAGTACTTCACTCCTTTTTAACACTGGGTAACATTTAATTGTATAGATATGCCACATTTTGGTCATTCATTCATCAGTGGAGAGCTTTCCATGTAAACTTTTAGGTATAAAATTCATTGAGAAAAGAATGCTAATCATAATCGTACATTTGACAAATCCTCACCAAGTGAGTAACCAGTACACAGATCCAGAAACAAAGCATTACCAGCACCCCAAGAGCCCCTGGGGTCCCTTTCCAGTCCCTAATCACCCTCCAAGCATAACCTTTTAACTCTATAAATTAGCCTTGCCTGTTCTAACTAACTCCTTAGGTTAGTTTTGTCCGTTTTTGAAATTTTTACAAATGAAATCACGCAGTATGGATTCTTTTCTCTTTGGTTTCTTTCACTCAACTTTATATTTTTGAGATTGATTCCTTTTGCTGCATATGGTTGTAGTCTTTCTCAGTGCTGGATGGGTTTCCCTTGTGTGAACACATACCACAATTTAATCATCCATCCTACTATTTGGGTTTTTATTTTGGTTATTGCTACTTCTGCTGCTCTTAATTCTTGCACACATTCTTGGTGAATATAGGTACACATTTCTGTTGACTATATATCTAGGAGTGCAAATGCTGGCTCCTAGTGTGTGCCAATATTCAGTGTTAACAGGTACTGCAGAATAGTTTCCCAAAATAATTATGTCAGGTTACATTCTCACCAGCAATGTGAGTTCCAATTGACTCATGTCCTTGCCAACACAGAGTATTGTCTGTCTTTGTCATTTTCGCCATCCTGGTGAATGTATACTGGTATCACCATTGTAGTTTGAAATTATTTCTCTGTTGACTATTGAATTTCAGAACCTTTTCATATAGCTAGTGACCATTTGGAAGACCAGGTTTTTGAGTGTCCATTCAATGGCTCCCCCATATTTCTATTGGATTATTTGTCTGTTCCTAATTAAATTGTATAAATTCTTTATATTCTGAATTTGAATATTTTATTTGATATAGGTCTTATAAATATGTTCTATGCTGTGACCTACCTTTTCCACTCTTAATGATGTCTTATGAAATAGTTATTAATTTTAATGTAGTCCAGTTTTCCTTTATGGCTAGTGATTTTTTTAAGAGATAGGCTCTTGCTATGTTTCCCAGGCTGGATTTAAAGGCCTGGGCTCGTTGAACCTCCAGCCTCAGCCTCTGGAAGTGCTGGGATTACAGGTACATGCCACCAAGCTTGGCTAATTTAAAAAATATATTGTGTCTAAGAAACCTTTTTCTTCCCCAGGTCTTGAGATTGTGTTTTGACATTGAAATGCTTATTACTTCTCCAATTCATCCTAAATGGTAAATGTATTTCTCTTATGGCCTCATCAAAAGGGATACTCAATGTATTAGAGATGTTCTGAATGGAAATAAGAACAAAGGAACAAATCATAGCGTACAATTTATCAACAACTGGCAGAAAACTGCAGTCCTCTGTTAGCCTTTAAAGGAATCCAATCCAGGGTTATCTCAACTAGTGTTCCTTCCTGTATCTCTAATTCTTTCCAACTTGTATATCATACTCATTTGTGGCAGCAATTAGTTTGACTCATTAATCTGTGTCTTTTCATCTGTGTATAAACCATACTTCATGACCTATTAAGTCAGTTTGTAACTGGTCCAGACAGGAGTAAGGAACTTTCTGGTAAGAGCTGCTCAGCAATGTTCTGATAAATTTATCTCCCCATCTGAACCCTTCTTGAAGATGCCAAGTGTTCTTTCAATTACCAATCTGGTGACACTTTGAGCATCATTATAATTTATGTTGGAGAGAGTCTAGGGGGCAGGGAAGATAAATTAACCAGATTTTCAGTGACATTGCACTGTCACATGAAACAGAAGGACTGTACACAGGCCAGCTTCTCTCCAAGGGTCACAATGCCTTCTCCAGATCACCCAAAATGCACAGTATTGGTATCAAGCTAACAGTGATGACTGATTCTGACAATGTCACACTGCAAAATGCAAAACATTATCTTCCTCCAAATTAATTGATGCTAAACATAAGCAGAGTCACACAATCGGATTGTGTAAGAAGGAATGATTCACTGGGTGCTCAGAACAGCTGGCCAGTGCATCAGAGGGTGTCTCGTGCCCTTCAGAGCTCAGCACCTGCATTTCGTAGGAATGGGAGGCTCTGTTTAAGCAAGCTTCCTTAGGAAGCATAACAAGACTCACAAAATGGGGCTGATGGGAGAATTAGGACAGCAAGGGAATGAGAGACACAGACAAAATGGCATGTATCCACCCTGGTGAACTCCTTAATTCATTCACACAGCAGATGTGGGATATTGACTAGGACTGAAAATCGTGGGATTGCTTCCTCAGAGGCTGGGTAAGAGTGTGGATTGAGGAAATACGACAAAATACATTTCATCTTGTCTCCAAAATATCCAATTCTCTCAAAGTTTGAGAGAAACCCGTAAAGAGAAAGCTAAGAGTATAAGAGTTGCTTATTAAAAACTGCCAGGCGTGAAATTCAAGGATTCCCAAATACTATCCAGTAATAATCATATTTCTTTTCTAGCTTATACAACAATATTTCAATAAAATAATATATGAGAATGTTTCCTATTGCTCTTCAGAAAGGGCCAGGGGTGTTTGGGGGGAGAGGAAACTAGAATTAGCCACCTGCTGAAGGGAAGGGCACTTACCTGGGCACCAACATCTTGAGAGCCTCTTAGGTGGGAGTCACGGGGTTCGGATGTGCTTTTTAAGGGAGGAGGTCCTCTCTGGTCCCCTTTGCCAGCTTAGGGCCTTGTTCTTGGCTTTTTCTGCCTGGGCTTCCCTTCCTTGCCCCTTCCCACGGCCTGCTGTTTTCACCCTTCAATCTCAGCAAATGCCACTCTGCAGAGAGACCTTCCCTCCCACCCTATCAAGAGAAGTCACCTCCCACTCCAGCCCTATAGCTAGTTACCCTCATTCAGGTCATCTGTTTATTTTTTCTGTGCATGTTATCATAAAATGCAATTGCCTTTTAAAGTATTCATTTACTTTTCATGAAGCTTGTATGAGGTAGGGACTTTGCCACTGTTGCTCACTGCTATATTCATAAAGCCTAAACCAGGAGCTGGTACTGCAGATGATCAAATGTTTGCGGAATAAAAGACTGACAATGACAAAAATGGGTTGAGAACTACCGACCAACATCCCAGAATTTAAGTGACATAATTGACTAAAGCATCAACAAATTACAAGTTCTGAAGATAGAGAGTCATTTCTGATAATAAATGTACAGACTTTCTCACAGTGAAGTTGGCGTGGTGTATTAGTTATCTATTGCTTTGTGGTAAATGCCGGTAAAACTCAGCAGGTGAAAATGATAATCATTTATTATCTTACAGTTTCCAAGGGTTCAGGGATCCAGGACTGGCCAAGCAAGGCGACTCCTGCTTAGGGTCTCAGATGACGTTGCAGTCAAGCTGTCACTTGGAACCGCAGGATTCACTGAACGTGCAGGATCCACTTCTAAGCTCACTCTCATGGTTTCTGATAAAAGACATCAGTTCCTCCCCAAGCTGCCTCCCCATAGGATGGTTTACAGAATGGCTTCCCCTGAGCCAGGTGATCCGAGACAGAGACAACACAGACAAATGAGAGAGTGCCCCCAGACAGAGGCTGCACCCTTCTTCAACCTAATCTCAGAAGTGACGTGTCATTACTTAGGCCATCTGCTATGGGTCACACAAAGCAACCAGGCACAACATTGAAGGGGGCTATACCAGGGTGCAGATACAGGGGGCAAGATCATTGGGTATCATCTGAGAGGCTGGCCACCCCATGTGGCCAAGAGAGGGCTCTCCATTCTGGTCTAGTCTGGTTCCCTCATCTCTCTGGCTAGTCTAAGATCTGCTGATCATTAGGGTACATCCTATTCTATTCTTGCTCCAGGTTCATCTGTCTTGAGATGTCTGTTTTGAAGCAGGGTCCCTCATTCTCAGCTTGTGAGTGAACTCGCTATTCACTTTAATTATACACATTTTCAGTGATACAGTGATTTTACTTCCCTCAAATATAGCCTGCAAAACATTGGCCACTGATAACTTTTATCCTCAAGTGAGTTTTATTTATTAATTTGTTAATTAATTAATTGGTTTATTTTTGGTAGCATGTTGCCTCTGTGCTCTAATTGAAGCCTCTTTATTCTGTAACATCAGTGTTGGTCCTGGGTTCAGCCTGCCCTGTGGAGTGGGGAGTGGAGTTCCTTCTACTCTCTTTGGTCTGGGCTGAAAGTGGCAGACCTTTCAGCAGAAACACGTGGTACTGTGAAATATCATATGTGGCCAGTTAAGCGTTTGCCTTTCTGCAGCAGTCAGAGATAGAATCATTTAACTAATGATTTCACGGATGGACACCACATTGTATGCAGCACAATAAATTCCAAAGTTGGTTCATCTGAAGAACTCCCTGGGCAGCTGCTGAAAAAAGCCCATTTCCTAGATATGATTCCAAAATATTTGGGTTCATTTTGTCAATCTTCACTTTCAAGCTCCTTTGGTGATTTTGATGATCAGAGAAGTTTGGAAACACTTGGGGTAGGCTAACGTAAACATAGGAAGTAGTAGAGAGGCATTAAAATGAAGACATATCAACATTTCATATGTGCTAACACATGTCCTGAAAGCAAATGAGATGCTGTCTATTTCTGTAACTTGCTTGGGCAAAGTCCTGAGAATGAATTCCCCAACCATATTGGCTTTCCCCCACTTTTTTAGCCCCCAAACTCCTAACGTACATGTTTTCTCTTTCTCAGTGGGTAGGGAGATGGGAAAATCTGACCCTTCCAAATCTCACAGAATGGATTCTTCAACTATAAAGGGATTTTTTTACCAGAAGAAATGGGAAGAGAGAACAGGATAAACAAATACAGATGGACACCTGAGCATGCCACCATGGAGAAATTGCCAACGGCTGGCATTATATATTCATTCATCCGTTCGGTTTGTGGCTTTTAGTAGTGCAGTCCGGCTTAGAAAGAGGAAAAGACAACAGGCTAAACTACCTCTTCAAGTTTCTTCTGAGAGGTAGATGATGCCAAACTTGAAAATATTGAACAGTGTCACACCCAATTTCTGCTCCTGGAGGGATGTCTAATGGTGCTGCAGAGAAAACATCTTGGTGCCTGTGTTTAAATATAATGAGGGATGATTTCAGCTCTAGCTTTAAGTCAGAAATGATTTTTCCCTCCAAAAAGAATTTTAAACTTGCCTACAGTATGCTAAGCACGCAGTCATCAGAGCTGAGAGTATGGGGCAGAACAGCCAGAACAGAGATTCATGGAACCTACACCCACAGCCAGTGCTGGCCAAGTACATTGGTGGCAAACAATGCCTATTCTAGAAATCAGTGGTAAACACTCAGAATAAACACGGTATTTGTAGAAAACACAACCAAGTACTAAGACTTTTTAACCAAGTTCTAACAAGGGTGAACAATTGGTCATCTCCTTTATAAGTCAAGAGAAATGTGTAACACCCAGGAAAAGAATAGGCCAAGGATGGGTATAATACAGGAGTCCCCAGTCCCTGGGCTGCAGACTGGTACTGGCCCATGGCCTGTTAGGACCCTGGCCACACAGCAGGAGGTGAGTGGTGGGAGTGAGCATTAAAGCCTGAGCTCCGCCTCCTGTCAGACCAGCAAAGACATTAGATAAATTCTCTTAAGAGCACGAACCCTATTGTGAACTGTGCATGCAAAGGATTTAGATTGTGTGCTCTTTATGAGAATCTGACTAATGCCTGATGATCTGAGGTGGAACAGTTTCATGCCCACGTCCACGTCCGTGGAAAAAAATTGTCTTCATGCCAAAAAGGTCGGGGACTGCTGCTGTAACACAATCTCAGATAGAGTAAGCCAGGGATTAACACCAGAGTTTATATCTAATTTTTTTTTCTTATTTATTGTATAAACATATACGTATATGTTTTCTTTTATTTCTTTTCTTTTTTTTTTTCTGGAGACGGAGTTTTGCTCTTGTTGCCCAGGCTGGAGTGCAGTGGTACGATCTTGGCTCACTGCAACCTCTACCTCCCGAGTTCAAGCGATTCTCCTGCCTCAGCCTCCCGAGTAGTTGGGATTACAGGCATGTGCCACCATGCCCGGCTAATTTTGTATTTTTAGTAGAGAATGGGTTTCTCCATGTTGGTCAGGCTGGTCTCGAACTCCCGACCTCAGGTGATCCGCCCACCTCGGCCTCCCAAAGTGCTGGAATTACAGGCGTGAGCCACCGCGTATGTTTTCATTAATCATTCAGGTCTAGATTTTCTCAGTGAGTCCTTTGGTTATCTCTATCCAGTCTAAGCCAAACTATTCCTCTGAGAATTGTGCCAGGTGGTTCTTAGTAGACAAGGAGAGCTGAGATTCCAGGGTTAAAATCAGCTGTATACTTTCCCTTCCAGAATTCTATCTCAACAAAGCTCATTTATTTCTAGGAGTATACAACTGTCTCCAATGCTATGCTACCACACAAATCCTTCTAAAACAGTTGCTAATTTTTAATCAACCAAATTTATATGTTTTGAATACAAATTTTCTTTTTAAAAATATCAGATGGCATTTAAATATTTATTTCCTTCAGTGTTTCTTTCATTGATTTGTTCCAGAAACTGACAAGAACTTGTTGTTAATTATGTTTATAAGTTCTATAATGAATAATACATTGTTTTTGACAATGATAATTATATTTCTCTATTTATAGAAAATGAGTGCAAAGCAAAAAGAAAAAAAGTAGTCATTTCCATATCCTCAATTATTTCACCTAGCAATGCCTTCACATTCTAAAGAAGAGCTGTTTAGCTAGATTTTTAAAAACTTAATGTCTGCTTATGGTTTCCTTAATGAATTCCATTACTTTCAGTTGTCTCTTATCTTTTCTTGTAAGCATCACATTATTTACTCTCTTGCTGCTTACAAGCCAGTCTATATCCGAATATGTATGAATATGTATGAATATATCTCTCTTCATTTTGGCACATGTAAGAACAGGCATATCTTATTATGCCCATGAACACACATGCACATGTGTGCAGACATATGTACTCAAACACACATGACATACTTATGTGATCCCATGCAGAAAGAATTTGTCTCCCATAATCAAACTTGGAGTCCATACAGTACAATACATTAGCAGGGAAAAGTAGGTTATTGTTATTTGGTCTTCTCCAACTCCATATACCATACATTTTTAAAATTTGATTTTTATTTTAATCGAAGTTATACATGCATACTTATGCAGTCAAATTGTTTTACCAGAATTATTACCAAAATCAAGCTGAACCAAAACAATGCCCTGCTCCCCACCTACAACCTCAAGTTTCCATTCCTAAAAGGCTACCTTTGCAGCTTTTTAAACTATCGCTCTTGTTTTTCAGCTGCATATCAATAAATAACATATGATTTTTAGCACTACTGTGATTTTCAGCATTAGGCAGCATAAAATGATTTCCCACTGTGGAAGATAAGGATTTAGCTCTTTTATACTCTTTGCCCCACCATTATCATCTCTCCTCTCTCTGTCTCACACACACACACACACACACACACACACAAACATTTCTCTTCCCCTCAAACTCCAGTTATACTTATGTCAAATTTTTGATTAATTCAATATTTAATATTGATATTATTACTATACAAATATAAATGCTATTCTCAGTTGAGTCACATAAGATATGCACAGCTATTTGTTTTCTGAGAAATTAATAACTGGACTATTTTTTAAACTGACTTAGTTTGATGGTTGATTTTATGTGTCATGTTGACAAGGCCATGGGTGCCCAGTTATGTGGTTAAACATTATTCTAGCCATTTCTGTGAGGGGTTTTCTGAATGAGATTAATATTTGAACCTGTAGTCTGAGTAAAGCAGAGTGCCCTTGCTGATGGGGTGGGCCTCATCCAATCCACTGAGGAAGTGAATAAAACAAAGGCTGAGAAAGGGAAAATTTTCTTTCTCTGTCTATCTTGGAGCTGGAACACTGGTCTTCTCTTGCCTTCAGACTTGAACTTGGACTGGAACTTACATCATCAGCTCTCCTGCTTCTCAGGCCTTTGGACTCAGTCTGGAACTCTACCATCAGCTCTCCTGGGTCTCTTGCTGAATACAGATCTTGGGACTTCTTAGCCTTTGTAACTGTGTGAGTCAATTCCTTATAATAAATCTCTTTATCTTTTCATCTTTCTCCTTTTCTCCCTTTCTTTTCCCTTTCCTTCCTCCCTCCTTCCTTCTTTCCTTCTCTCTCATCTATCTATCATCTATCTATCTATCCATCTGTTATCTATCGATCAATCGATCGATCATCTGTTTGACTATCTTTCTATCCATCATCTCTCTTATTGGTTCTGTTTTTCTGGAAAACCCAAATGAATACACTTAATTTCCTTTATATTTGCTCAGATTCTTCCCCAATCTTCAAAATCTCCTCTCAATATTTTTGAACACATCAGGAGCAATATCAATTTCATCTTCTCACAGATATTCTCCCAGAAGCCACTGAATTGGTTGCTCTCTATCTTCCATGCACAGTGGGCATCTAGGAACTTCCTTCACTATCATCCTAACTCTTTTCAATGTATCTCCTGTTTCTTGGATCCCATGGCTTCTGCTTTCTTGGTTTTTACCCTCATTTTGGATTTTTAAAATTGAGATAAAGATCACAAAACATAAAACTCACCACTTTAACAATTTTAAAGTGTACAAGGGTTTTTAGTATATTCACAATGTTGTGCAAGCAACACCACCACTATCTAATTCCAGAATGTTTCATCATCCCCCCAAAAGAAACTCCTTACCAATTAAGCAATCACTCCACATTCCACTATTTCCCTAGCCTTGGGCAATCACTATCTAATTTCTGTTACTATGGATTTGCCTATTTAGGACATTTCATACAAATAGAATCATATAATACATGTCCTTTATGACTAGCTTTTTTAACATAATATTTTCAAGCTTCATGCATGTTGTAGCATTTATCATTACTTCATTCTGTTTATGACTGACTCATATTCCATTGTATGAATGCACTAACTTTTTTTTTATCCATTCATCAGTTGATGGGGATTGGGTTGTTTCTACTTTGGGCTATGATGAGTAATGCTACTATAAAGGTAGCATTAGTGTACCTCTGTTTTTAGTTCTCTTGATAGATACCTAGGAGTGGAATTGAATTGCTAGGTCATATGGTAACTCCACATTTACCCTTTTGAGCTACTGCCAGACTTCCACAGCAGCTGCAGCATTTTGCATTCCTACCAGCAATACACAAAGGTTCAAATGTGGGCCGGGCGCGGTGGCTCAAGCCTGTAATCCCAGCACTTTGGGAGGCCGAGACGGGCGGATCACGAGGTCAGGAGATCGAGACCATCCTGGCTAACACGGTGAAACCCCCTCTCTACTAAAAAAAAAAAAAAAAAAAAAAAAAAAAGGTTCAAATGTGTACATCCTCACAAAAAATTATTTTCCTTTTTTTCTCTTTATTATAGCCATCCTAGTGGAAGTGAAGTGGTAACTCATTATAATTTTGATTTTCATTTCCCTAATGATTAATGATGCTGGGCACCTTTTCATGTGCTCCTTTGCCATTTGTGTATCTTCTTTGAAGAAACATCTGTTCAAGTTCTTTGCCCACTTTTAATTGGGTTGCCGTCTTTTGTTTTTGAATTGCAAAATTGATTTAAATAGTCTATTATTAGACCCTTTGTCAAATATAGGACTTGCAAATATTTTTTCTAACTTGTGAATTGTCTTTTAACTTTATTGATAGTATTCTTTGGTGATGCAATTTTTTATATTTTGATGAAGTCCAATTTACCTATTTTTTTGTGCTTTTGACGTTATGTTTTAAAAAGTTATCTATCCAAGATCACAAAGAATTACATCTACCTTTCCTTCTAAGAGTTTTATAGTTTTAGCTCTTACATTAAGTCTTTTGTCAATTTCAAGTTAATGTTTTTTCATTCAAATATTTATTGAGCAGCTAAGGAGATACAAAGGTGATTTAAAACATGGTCAGAGGTGAGGCAAATGCATGAGTAATAGAAAGGAAAAGGCAAGGTTCATTGAATCACAGCAGTCAGAAGAAATTACTGATCTTTATTTCAGCCATGTTTTGCAGTTTTAGTGTACAAGTCTTGCAATTCTTTGGTTAAATTTATTCCTAGGCATTCTTTCTGATGCTATTGTACGTGGAATTGTTTTCTTAATGTCATCTTTAGAATGTTCATTGCTACTGTATAATAGAAGTATGATTGATTTTTGTGTATTGATCTTGTATCCTATAAACTGTTTTATTTATTTATTTATTTTGAGATGGAGTCTCACTCTTGTTGCCCAGACTGGAATGCGATGGCACGATCTCAGCTCACTCCAGCCTCCGTCTCCCAGGTTTGAGTGATTCTCCTGCCTCAGCCTCCCGAGTAGCTGGGATTATAGGCGCCCACTACCATGCCCAACTAATTTTTGTATTTTTAGTAGACATGGGGTTTCACTATGTTGGCCAGGCTGGTCTTGAACTCCTGACCTCAGGTGATCTGCCCACCTCAGTCTCCCAAAGTGCTGGGATTACAGGCGTGAGCCACTGAGGCTGGCCATATCCTGTAGCCTTCATGAACTCTTTATGAGCACCAATATTTTGGGGTTTTTCAATGGATTCTTTGGTTTTTTTTTTTTTTTTATATATAAGACCATGTCATCTGTGAACAGATATAATTTTACTTCTTTCTTTCCAGTCTAGATGCCTTTTATTTCTTTTACTTGCTAATTGCCCTGGCTAGAACTTCTAACATAATGTTGAATAAAGGTGGCAAAAGTGGACATCCTTGTCTTGTGTCTGATCTTACAAGAAAGTTTTCACTCTTGCATCATGCTGAATAATGTTATCTGTGGGTTCGTCACAGATGACCTTTGTCAGGTTGAGTAGTTTTCTATTTTTTGGTTTGTTGGGTGTTTTTAGTATGCAAGAATTTTGGATTTTGTCAAATGCTTTTTCTGCATGTATTGGAACGATCATGGCAGTTTTTCCCCCTTCATTCTATTAATACAGTGTACTACACTGATTGATTTTCCTGTGCTCAACCACCCTTGCATTTCTGGGACAATTCTCACTTGGTCATGGTTTCTAATCCTTTTTATACAATTCCAGATTTTGTCTCTAGTATTTTGTTAGGGATTCTGCACTTATATTCATAAAGAATATTGGTCTCTAATTTTACTTTTTCTTGTAATGGCTTTGTCTTTTGGTATCAGTGTAATACTGGCCCCATAGAATGAGCAAGGAAATGTTCCTCTCTCTTCTATATTTTGGTGTTAATTATTCTTTAAACATTTGGTAGAATTCACCAATGAGGCCATCTAATCTTGAACTTTTTTTGTTGAAAGTGTTTTTTTCTCATTGCTGATTCAGTTGCTTTGCTTGTCATAAATCTGTTCAGATTTTATATTTCTTCTTGAGTCAGCTTTGGCGCTTCTAAGAATTTGTCCATTTCATCTACATTATCTAATTTGTTGGCATACAATTGTTCATAGTAGTCTCTTGAAATCTTTTTTAGTACTGTAAGGTTGGTAGTACTACTATCTAGAAAATACCTACGTTCTCTCCTGATTTTAGTAATTTCAGTCTTCTCTCTTTTTTCTTGGTAAATCTAGATAAAAGTTTGTCAATTTTGTTGCTCTTTCCAAAGAATCAATTTTTTTGTTTCATTGATTTTTATCTATTGTTTTTCTATTTCTGATTTCATTAATTTGCACTCAAATCTTTATTATTTTCTTCCTTCTGTTTGCTTTTCTTTTTCTCTTCTTTAAGGAGTGATAAAGTTATGTTATTGATTTAAGATAAGAAAGTTGTTTATAGAATTTCCATCTGAGCACTGCTTTTGCTGCATCTCATAAGTTATGATTTGTTTTATTTTTGTTTTTTATCTCAGAGTATTTTCTAAGTTCTACTGTGAGTTCTTTTTTGACCTATTATTTATTCAAGTGTGTGCTTTTACATTTTCTACATCTTTGTGAGTTTTCCAAATTTTCTTTTGTTACTGATTTTTAATTTCACCCCATTGTGGTCAGAGAACATACTTCAATCTTTTAAAATTTATTGAATCTTGCTTTGTGGCCTAACATATGAACTATCCTGGAAAAATATTCCATATGCACTTGAGAAGAACGTGTATTTTGCTGTTGTTACGTAAAATTTTCTATAATGTGTGCTAGGCCTAGCTGGTTTATAGTGTTGTTTAGGTTTTCTATTTTCTTGCTGATCTTCTATCTGGTTGTTCTATACACTATTGAAAGTGGGGTATAAAGTTTTCCAACTATTATTTCTGAACTATTTCTTCCTTCAGTTCTGTTAGTTTTGTTTCATGTATTTTGAAGCTCTATTGTTAGGTGTATACACATTTATAATTGTTATATATCTTGATGGTTGGTCTTTCATTATCATATAATGTCCTTATTTAAAACATTATACGTTTAAAATAAGATGTGAGATAGGAGAAAAAGAAGAGCTAAGAAATTTGTCCTAATGTCTGTTGAGTCTGGTAGTAGATTAGCCACTTCAGTTCATTTTGGGATACTGTTTGCATGAAATATCTTTTTTCATCTTTTTGCTTGCAACCTATTTGTATCTTTGAATCTAAACTGAGTCTCTTATAGGCCTAATATAGTTGGGCCATGTTGTTTTTTTTTTTAAATCAATTCTCCTAATCTCTGTGTTTTGATTGAAAAGTTGAACTCATTTCCATTTAATGTAGTTACTGATAAGAAAGGACTTACCTCTGCCATTTTGCTATTTGTTTTCTACATATCTTATGTCTTTACATTCCTTAATTCCTCCATTACTGCTTCCATTACATCCATTGTGTATTGAATAGATACTTTAGTGTACTGTTTTAATTCTCTCGTTATTTATTTTACTATATATGTTTTAGTTATTTTCTTAATGGTTGCCCTAGTGATTATAATTAACGTCTTAAGCTCTAACAATCTATTTTGTTAATTTTCGTAAGTTTACTTCTGTATATCTCCTCTCCCTTTGTGTTTTTGTTGTCACAAATTATATCCTCATCTGTTGAGTGCCCATAAATATGGTGTCTCTGTCAACTCAGGCTGCTGTAATAGAATGGCATGGACTAAATGCCGGAAGCAACAAAAATTCATTTCTTACTATTCTGGAGTTTGGGAGGCCCAGATTAAATTGCCAGCAGATTTGGTTCTTGGTGAGGGCCTCTTCCTGGTTTGAAGACAGCTGCCTTCTCCCTGTATCCTCACATGTTAGAAAGAAAGAGATCTTCTTATGAGAACACTAATGCCATCCTGAGGGCCCACACACCTGACATCATCAAAACCCAATTACCTCCCAAAGGCCCCACTTTTAATCACCATCATATTGGAAATCAGAACTTTAACATAGAAATTTTGGAGGAAGAAAAACATGTACTCTAGTAAATGTAGATTCATAATTATTGTGTTTTAAATGAGATAGGAGAAAAAGAAGAGCTAAGAAATATAAAATTCATTAATACTTACTTATATATTTACATATGCAGCTATCTTACCAGTGTTTATTATTTCTTCATGTGATTCAAGTTATTGTCTACTGTTACTATCTAGAGTTCTTTCATTTCAACCTGAAGGACTACATTCAGCATTTCTTGTAAAGAAGGTCTACTGGCAACAAACTCTCTCAATTTTTGTTTATCTAGAAATGTCTGAGTTTTTCCTATTTCTAAAGGATAATTTTGCTGAATATAAAGTATGGCCTGCCATCAAAATTCACCTGAGCCTTGATGTCAAATGTTTTTAGTTAGAAGTCAGTCACATAGGCAAGCAGTACCCATGTAGCTGACCCTAACTTACTTCTCAGTCTCCAGCCCTTCCAGAGATCAAACTGATACAACATGGCCCAAGGCCCTAGATATACAAAGACACTCTTCTCAGACAGTATATTCCAAGGGCTGAGAAATTATCTCCCAACAGCTGGCCAAACACTAGTCCTGAAGACCTTTGGAATGTGTAGGATATAAACAACCTAGGTCAACTAAGTCAGTGCTTAACTACATATATATTAACACATTTAATTTTTATAACAATCTTATGAGATCTTCAATTGGTGCCCCAAGAAATGTTAAAAGATATTCCACAAAAAGAAATATTTAATGGTTACAAGTACTGGAAATACTGTACACTATTATCAAATTTAATATTCATAATGTACATTAACATATTAAAAGCTCTGAGAAATCCTGCAGAAAAGAAACCTGTTTAATTTTGTTTAATCCAGCTTTTCCTAAATATGGGTGTCTATGGACTCTATTTTCCAAGGAATGCCTATCAAAGTACGGTTTGCATTGAACATAGTTTGGGAACTGCCAAGATAGAGACAACCAGTTTTACATGGAACAATTGAGGTTTAGCAACTGACATCATAACATGCAGCTAGTAAATGATAGTGCTGGACCTCAAATCCAGGTTTGATTCAAAGTCTTATTCTTTCCATCATTTCATACTGGCTCCCAAGGATACATTTTCTAAGCTTTTTGCGATAAGAAGATGCATTTTAAAAACTGAACAAAATTCATACATTGCCTTTCAGATTTTTTAATTACCCACCCTCTATATGTACATGAACGTGATCTCTCCTTACCGAGTGTCTCATATCTATTGCTTTATATGTTATGTTAGAATAGAGATGTTATCGCTTGAGAGGAATCCTGTAGGCAAAGTACTCACCCCTTCATTCATTCATTCAATTTACTAAACATTCTTTGAGTATCCACTATGTCCCAGGCATTGTTCTGGGTACTTGGAATATGTAACTGAACAAATAGAACAAGATTCCACCTTTTTGGGTTTCTAGTTAATGGAACAGAGATATAATGAACTAAAAACATAATAAATAAATACTTATTCTGTACATTACAAGGTGATATGAGCTGTAGAAAACAATAGAGCAACCTAGGAGCAATCAAGAGTGTAGAGTAGAAGAGGTGCAATTTAGAATAATGGGGTCATGGGAGACCTCTTTGAGAAGGTGACCTTTAAGCAAAAACTTGAAGGAGGTAAAACAGTTAGCCATGCAGATCTGTGGAGGAAGAGTATTCCAGGTTGAGGAAATGAGCACAGCAAAATCCCCTTGATAGTTGTCCCTAGCATGTTCAGGGTCAAGCAAGGAAATCAACATGTTTGGAGCAGGGTGAGAGGAGGGTAGTAAGAAATGACTCCGGAGAGGTAATGGGAGTAGGCATTGTGGGCAGGTTATACAGGACCATTGTTAGAACTTTGGCTTTTACTCTGAGTGGGATGGAGATACATTGGGGTCTTGACTAGAGGGATGACACCATTTGGCTATTGCTTTTAAGTGATATTTTTGCAATGTTACAAATAGAATAATAAAAGTAGATGGCAAGGTAAGAAGTAAGAGAAGAATTAGGAGGCTTTGGGAATAATCTAGGTGAGAGATGATAATGGCTTAGATCAAGGTGGTACCAGTAGAATCTGGATATATTTTGCAGGTACAGCCAAGAAAATTTCTGATGCATTGAATGAGAAGTATGAGAGAAGATAGTAGTCAAAGATGGCTCCAAAATTTGTGGGCCACACAAGCAGAAGAAGAGAGCTATCATCAGTTGAGATTATTAAAAATGTGAAAGGAATAGATTGGAGCAAGTAAGATAATGAGTTTAGTTGTGAATATGCTAGGTTTGAGAGGTCCATTAGACATCTAAGTAGAAATAACAAATAATTAGACAGAAATATAAGCCTATTGTTTAGAGAAAGGCTGAGGTTGGAGATACAAATGTGGAAGTGTCAGCATATAGATTTAAAGCCATGAGACTATGAGCTCCTACTAGATGGAGAGGAGAACACAACCAAAGACTTAGCCATGGGGTAATCAGTGTTAAGTTGTTGGAAAAAAGAGGAGAAACCAGCAGAAAGGCCAAGGAGGCTTAACAATTGAAATAAAAACCAAATAAAGAAACCAGGTTAAGGACAAGAAAGAGAAATTACCTGTCAAATGCTGTTAAGTCAAGTCAGATTATGACTCCTAGCTAACCAATAGTTTTAGCAGTATGGTGGTCACTGGCTGTCTCGACAAGAAGGGTTGCATTGGAATGGTGGTGAACACCTATACAGAACTCAATTCATTTATTCACATGACAAGTACTTAGTGTTACCAGTACCTAAAACCTATAGTTTGATGCCTTCTTAGATGCCACTCTTAGATTTAAGCTATAAAATCAACACCTAATTGATCCATGGGAGATATACAGAGGTAAGGTTAAAAAAAAAAAAAAAAAAAAAATGACTCCCTGGTCAACAAGGCTTGAAAATAACTTGTCAGAAAGTATCAAGAGATCCAAGGTAAGACTAAGTCTACTAGGATGAGAATGAGTTGACAAGGAAGTATAGAAAGAACTTCTCCAGTTAATGTCGGTTCTATCTGGGGAGCAGAGAGTCTTAGTAAGCATCAAGTATTCCTATACTTTTAACATTGAGTTCTCATTTAAGTCCATAAATTGATGGTTTTGGATCAATGCATTAGCCTTATGAATATGGTTAATGTGACTCAACTTCTGAGAAATGAAGCCACACTCATTGTCTGTGTTGATTAGATCAAGTTTCTGGGTCCTTAATGCTGAGCTGGAAAAAAAAACCCTACTCCCTGATATTCCCCCTGTGGGGAGACAGCCTTCCGGACTGCCTCCAGGAGTAGCCCTCTTCATTGCCGTCTGAATTGCTATCCCAAGAACTTTTTATGTGCAGACACTTTGTCATGAATTTAGGGTTTATAGGGAAGTAAAAGAACATCCCTGGGCTCAAGTGTTCACAGGTTCACCAGGGGCAATAATACGTGAAAAGTTAGTAGCTAGAGAGAATGACAAAGCAGAAATGGCACATGGTAATATATCCAAGGGCCAAATGAAGGTGTATAGACAAAACTTTCTGCCAGCCCCTCTCCTTTGCGCAGACTTCTCCTTGGGACAGAGCTGCTATTGCCAGTAGTTCAATTCCTTTGGCTTTGAACAGAGTGAATATCACTTTCCAGACATTCCTGTTTCATGTGATGTAGAAAGAAGATGCAGTTAGTTTGGAAGCAAGACCTGTCTCCTAATTCTGTCTCTTGCATTTAATTGTGGCATGACATTTGGAAAGTCAATTAACCCCTCTTGGCTGCAGTTCTTGCTCCTGTAAAACCAGAATGAAAACCACTTTTCTTGTAGGGTTTGGTGAGGATTAGAGAAAAGGTATAGAAGAGCCTGGGAACATAGATGATAAAACATAAAAGATTGCTTTTATCAATCCTGATGCTTGGGCTAGTCTGTCAGATCATTTCCCTCTAAGCTAGTGTGTCACAGTTCATGGGCTTGCGGAATTAGCTGTGAGTTGAAGTTGAAACTTAATGCAATTCACTCAACCTTTACAAACCTCTGTTTGTTCTTCTGCAATGTATAGATTTTAAAACTCATTGGGCTCACTTAAAACTGAGCCACTGAAACAGTGTCAGAAAGTGGTCTAAAGTCAGGAATATAGTCAGGCACAAATTCAAGGTCCCCTCATCTTATCCTACTCCCTGTCTCCACTGGGATCTGGCCTGTCCAGCTCACTGATGGAGATGATGAGGTTTGGTGAAAGCAGCTGAACATCAAACCCCATATCATTTTTCTTTTCATTTCTTATAAAAACAGTCATTTGATAGTAACTTTAGCTAAATCTATGCCTTTGCCTGTGTTCTGTACTGGTGAATTACAATCGTAGAATCTTCATACCGTTTGCTAAGATGGTTGTTGGGAAAATAGCATGCCATTCTTGGGATGAGTGGAGCTTATCAAGGTGCTTCATATTCCATTTAAACCTCATAGCAACCTGGAAGGTAGGTACTGGTTTCCATGAGTTGTGATCCACCCACAGGTCACACAGCAGGTGCGTGCAGAGCCAGAACTAGGTCTCTGTTCAAATAACTCCCTAGGACACATCCAACCTTCATTCTCCTATGCTTTCTATCCCTATGAGCTCAATGCTAGTCCCTTGTAAATGTCAATCAAGGTTACCCACATTTCAACTCTCCCACTGGCCTGTGATTCTGCTATATTTTGTTTGGGTCCCTCACTCCCCAAAGTAGCACAGGCAGCCCCTTTAGTAACCAGGAATATGGTCAGGCAAAATATCAGCCTCTGATTGGGCCTGAAATAAGCTGACTGTAAGGGCCAAATGCTTTAATTTTGGAACATGAGCTAAATAAAAAAAAAGATTCACCGTTTGGGAGGGTAGGAAGAGAGTCCATCCTGCTATGGTGATTTCTAATTAATCAGAGCAGTGTGGAGTCTGTGGGTTTGGCTCCGTAAATAGAAAGCAGATGCCACCATGGAGGCTGCCCAAATAAGAAAAATAGCAGAAATGGCTTCAATCTGTGACAAGTTTAATGAAAAGGATTGGAAGAAATGATGTGTAAGTTTTTAAACATCTTATTATAATTAGTAGGAGGCGTGTGTAGCCATAACACCTTATTCTTTTCAGAGAAAAGCGGCCTAAAATACGTTTCCAATAAAATTTCCCAGTCTCCTTATCAAAAGCAAGCAAACAAAAAAGATTTGGGGATGTAAATCATTATCGACTGGACTTTCAAAAGGAACCTATATTTACAAAGTGCAATCCTATTCTCTCAAAAGCAAGATCACACATTCAGTGGGTCTAGCCTATGCCAGACACTTTACAACTGTAATCTCGTTGAATTCTCATAAAAACCCAGTGAGGGAATTGGTTTTTTTGTTTGTTTGTTTGTTTTTTGTTTTTCTAATTGCCTTCTTCTTGATGAAGAAACAGAGACATAGAGAGTGAAGCCAGTTGCTCTAGGTGCCACACCCGACCAGGGGAGGCACTGGGTGTGGACCAGATCAAACAGGAGAAGCTATGGTGTTGTTGCCTGGTGGTTTGGAGCATGACTTACCTGGGTCTAAATGCCAGCTCCGCCCTTACTAGCTACAATGCCTTGGGTGAGTTACTTAAACTCTTTGTGCCTCAGTTTCCTAGCTGTAATTTAGGGGTATTATACAAACGGACAATGGCCAGACCATATATGACAATGGAGCTCCGATCCTCAATCTCTACAGTAGTTGGCCCAGAACAGTCAGGATGTGGGCAATGACTGCCAGCTTCCTTCCTTTTTTGCCCTTCCTTCCAACCCAGAACCAACCAGAAAAAGCCAAAGCCACATATGCTCCCTTAACAAATCCCATAAGATGCCCCACTTCTAGCTAGCAACCTCTGCTTTGCCATGCCAACAGAGCATATCTGAAGCCTCCCTTTCTAAAGCTTTCCCACTTCCCTGCCTGCCTTTGAGTCACTGCCAAACACAAGAGGTGGGGGCTGACTATCTCCTGTAAGTAAGCCCCGAAAAGCCTCTGTTTGTTCTCCTTTGAACTGTCTTAGTTTGTTTCCACAGGGGTAATAACAGTACCAACCTTGTAGGGTTGTCACGATGTAGTTAGTAATGCAGGTGAAGTAAGTGCTTAAAACAGAATTTGACATATTAAATGCTCCCAAACATAGTTATAATATTTAAAAATCAATTTCACAGTAGAAAGGCAGTTTCGAACACAAGATTTGCACATGAGAAAGTTTAAGAACTACCGTGGTGTGGGAATTGGAGCAGATATATAGTTGAGGCCTCCTATGGCCTATCCTAGGCAATATTGTTCAGTATTTAACTCCTTTCCCTCTCTAATTGCCAAGACAAAGATATAAAACAATGAAGAAACTTAAGAAACCAGAAGGTGGACAGGACAAGCCCAGCTATATGCCCCCTTCCCTAGCTCCCTGCACCCACTATTTTAGCTGAGAGGAGCCAAAAGTGAGAGCAGTCATTGGGCCACAGAGAAAGAGGCAACTCTCAGCCTATGAACACTTGGAAGTACAAAGAATGCAGTTCGTTCACCTCCTGATTCTAGCTCTCATCCCTGTGAGTTGGAGCGGGAACCCTTCTTAGGGGCCTGTGGGCACTGCCAAATATGGAAACAAAGGAAAATCTTGAGTTCCTTCAAGAAAAATTCTAGGCACCTACCTAACTCTGAGATGTAAATGAGCAACTTGATAAACAAGAAGGTAGTAATAGTTTTAAACAATAGCCTAGGGCTATTGTTTAATATTAGTTTTAAACAATAGCATGGTGCCTCACACCTGTAATCCCAGCATTTTGGGAGACCTAAGTGGGTGGATCCCTTGAGGTCAGGAGTTTGAGAGTAGCCTGGCCAACATGGTGAAACCCTGCCTCTACTAAAAATATAAAAATTAGCCAGGCATGGTGGCTCACACCTGTAATCCCAGCTACTTGGGAGGCTGAGGCAGGAGAAACACCTGAACCTGGGTTCGGTGTTGCAGTGAGCCGAGATTGCACCACTGCACGCCAGCCTGGGCAACAGTGGGACTCTGTCTCAAACAAACAAACAAACAAACAATAGCCAAGGAAGTTAGAGTGAGGAGATGTTTTGCTCCCTATAAAAACTAAGAATAGGATCTTAACTATGTCCCTGAGTTGTTTTCAGAAACCCAGACCCCCACCAAATGAATCTGCTGGCACACAGACTTCTGATAAGGGGGAACTGGGACTGAACTCTGACTGCTGTTCGTCTGTCAAAATTTCTTCCTGAGGGGCCTGGAGGAGATCAAACCCATGAGCCAAAGCTAGCATTCTTTTCTGCTGATCCCAAATTTTCAGACAAAGCTTCACCTCCTAAATCAAATCAGAAACTCTTTGAATCCACCTATGACCTGTACCCCTACCCACCTCAAGATGTCCTGCTTTTTCAGTCCAAACCAATACATAGCCTTTGTGTATTGATTTATGGCTTTGCCTGTAACCTCTGTCTCCCTACCTTTAAAAACCCTTCCTTGTCAGCCATTGAAGAGGTTGGGTCTTGGGCATGAGTTGCCCTGTAATTAATGCTTCACTTTCTCAAACTGCAATCCTGATGTCAGTGTTTGGCTTTGCTGTGCCAGGCAAGCAGACCCCAGTTCAGTTTGGTAACAACTGCTGTCTTTGGAATGCATGTCCCCTATATTGGACTGAAATCACCATCGCTATTCATACTTGAGAAAGAAAGACTTCTGTCTCTAAGAGGAAGCAAACGAAGGAAAATCACCAGACATTTGACAAGATTCAGTACTTCAAAAGACAGAACTTTACACAAGGAATCAAAGAAAACATCTCCCTACACAACAGACTAACAACCACCAAATACAAACATTTCTGAAAAATATGTTTTCTGCATAACAGAATTTGAGAGAACATCATACCTTTGAAAGGCAATCAAAATGATGACAGAAAAGATGACTTGAATATGAAAAATGTGGTTCGTGGATTATTAAATGCATGAGCTGATTCAGACAATGATGGTCAAAGGCATCCCAGTGCTTTGTAAAGGGAGAACTCAGACTGAAGTGATTACTATTGTTAGTGGTGATTGTCTTAATATCAGGGAAGAGGCTTTAAGGCACTTCATCCAGACATTACCTGCCTCCAGATGTGATGCAGCAGGAAGCCCATGGTTCCGCCTCTGATTGAGCCTCGCCAAAAAAGGTGAAACACAATCCAGTCAAATCTTTCAAGGTAACCATTTATAGAAAACCTGGGTGAAGAGAGAAGGAAGGACCAGTTAATTGACACCACCAGGATGCAAATACTGAGTACAGGATATTTTATAAGAAAACTGACTGGTATAAAACAAAAAGGAAGGAGGGAAGAGGGCTGCCCTAGATTAGAAGGGACTTACGAGAAAAAAATTACCAAATGGGAAGGGAAGAACTTGTTTGAATATTAATTCAAACAAACCAAGGCAAAAAGACATTTTTAGAAATGTTCAGAGAATCTTAATTACACGATTGAATACTGTGTGATACCAAGGAATTTTTGTCAATTTTATTAGGTGTGATAGTGTATTCAAGAAAATGTCCATCTAATCTTAGACATGCATATGTCAAAGTCCAGGGATAAAGATGACATAATGTGGGCTGGGTGTGGTGGCTCATGCCTGTAATATCAGCATTTTGGGAGGCCAAGGTGGGAGGATCACTTGATTCCAGGAGCTCGAGACCAGCCTGGGACATGTAGTGAAACCCCATCTCTACAAAAATAAGAAAGTTAATCAGGCGTGGTGGCACGTGCCTATAGTCCCAGCTACTTGGGACGCCAAGGTGGGAGGATCACTTGAGCCCAGGAGGCAGAGGTTGCAGTGAGCTGAGATTGCACCACTGCACTTCAGTCTGGGTGACAGAGTGAGACTGTATCTCAAAACACACCTCACATACACACACACATAAATCACAAATGACATGATGGCTGGCATTGTTTTAAAATATCTCAACAAAAGGAAAAAAAGGAATAGACAAAGAAAATGTTGCAAAATCTTGATTATTACTGAATCTGGCTGCTGGTGATATGGAGGTGTTGTAGTTTTCTTTGTTTGATCTTGAGGTCTCCCTTTGAAGATGGGCTGTAAGTGCTAGCCCTGCCCTGACAGTCGTGAGTGCTTAGAGTGTCTCTGGCAGGATACCTGTGGATGGCCTAATGCCTCAGTGTCCAACCCATGACTCATGGGAAACTTGTTTATACCGGCAGATGCTTTTGTGGCTCTTGTCTGACCTCTGTCTGGTTTATTCCTTCCAAGAAAGTCATTCTCTAAGAGAGCCCTGATGGGGAATGAAGTTAGGTTCAGGTGTGTCAGGAGACACGAGATACAGGGAGGGCCACTCAACAAACCACAGGAAGTAACAGAAGCAGTGCATTACTTACAGATCCCAGAGAAAAGGGCAGCCGTCCTCACAGGGCCAGTGGGGAGCTGGTAACATGCGTAACCCAGGTGGGTTTCCTGTGGGAAGTCCAATTGATGGGGTTATAACTAGCTGGCCCCAGCTCTGTGGAGGCACACTGTAACAGAGGTGTCACTGTGGCACGTCTGTGCAGTCCCTGTGAGGTGTGGGAGTCAGTGGGGTGAGTCAAGCAGGCATCTATATGTCCTATGGGGTAGTGGTCACCAGGAGGCAGTTGTATAAGGCAGATATCTAGATCAACCAGATTGAATAACTGGGAAGAGGTACAGAACTGGACACTATGTTGAGGTTGACTAAGCCCTGCTTCTGGTATGATAAAGTCCAACTGATTTCAAACATGGATGCTGAGGCAACATAAAATTATGGGAATTCACTTCAGGCGGTTTGTTGTGCTCTTCTCTCTTTTGATTTTTTTTAAATGTTCATTTTTAACAATTACATAAGTTACAGTCAAATGGACGTCATGTTTATCTGATTCGTTACTCATAACAGGCAGCTATTGGAACAGAATTTTCTTTTTCTGAATCTTCCACTCAGTCTAAAAATCATCACACCTGGACTTTGCACCTTCAGATCTACATTGGAGCACGTGGTGGGTGCCGGGATGCTCTGTCTATATCCCCTCTTCAGGGTGGAGAAACTATTTCCCCAGCATCCCAGTGGGTTGCCTACTGATGTCTAAAAGCTGAATCCCTTCCCGGGAACCGACCTTGGCCAAGGGGAGCTGCCCCTCCCCAGGGGCAGTTCACATCCATTTTCAAAGCTATATAGGATAAATAAAGGCCCCCTTGCCTCAACATGGAACAGCACTGAAGGGCTCCAAAGCCTCCCATAAGATGGCTAGGGTCTTTGTTGTGATTGCTTTGCCACTGAACTTGTCCTTCTGATCAAGCCTGCTCCCATTACTCCCTGAGGGGCGTTACTCTTTACAGCAGTGACCGATAAACGTCCTACATACAAATCTCTATCTCAGCTTCTGTTTCCCAGGAAACCCTAACCTAAGCTAGTGTGGAAAGGCCTCCACTACCTAATGTTGAAGGAAAAAAGCAGGTTGTAAAACAGTATGAATAGAACGTTTCCACATAAATAATGGAAAACAACAACAACAACAACAAAAGCATACATTTCTAGATGGGTATAAATACACAGAAAAAAAGATGGAGATATGTATCTTTTTACTTTGGGAAACGGAAATGAGTTGGGAAGATGTTAAGGGCAGTTTTCACTGTATTTTAATTGCTTCAACTTTTATCTAAAAGATGAATTAATCTGTTATTTATATTTTTCAAAATAAGTCAATTTTTTTCTTTTTAGACATGCAATGAAAGCAACATTCTGCAAATGGAATACTACAGACACTTATGTGAGTCAATAAGAAGATGATATTATGTCTACCAAAATTCAGACAAAAAGGCTAAAGAAAGAAGTCCATGTGAATACATTTAAAAAGAAGAAAAGTAATGGCTGGGCACAGAGGCTCACGCCTGTAATCCCAGCACTTTGAGAGGCCGAAGCTGATGGATTGCTTGAGTCCAGGAGCTTAAGACCAGACTGGGCAACATGGCAAAAGTCCCTCTCCATAGAAAAAAAAAAAAAAAAAAAAAAATAGCTGGGTGTGGTGGCACATGCCTGTAGTTGCGGCTACTTGGGAGGCTGAGGTGGGAGGATCACTTGAGCCTGGGGGGTGGTGGTTACAGTGAGCCAAGAATATGCCACTGCACTACAGCCTGGATGACAGAGTGAGACCTGTCTCAAAAAAAAAAAAAAAAAAAAAAAAAAAAGATGGAAAAGTAGATCCAGAGAATTATATCTATGTGTGTTTCATATGAAAGAGAAATTTCAGAAGCAGGGGAGAGCAAAGGAGAAGCAGCAATGGTTAAACAAATCATAGAAGAAAAATTGCTTTGTTTCAAGCAATCTTCTGAACAAAAGGTTTCCAGGTACCAGTCAAAATATCCAGAAAGAAATGCAAACCTATGTGGTGGAATAAACTCAAGAGACATGGAAAAAATTTTACAGGCATTCAGGGATTAAAAACAAGTCTTCCAAATATAGAAACAATTTAGTAGGCACCAGACTTCTTGAAAAATACCAGATATCAAAAGTCAACAGAGAAGAACCGTGGCACTTAATGGGGAAATATCATGGCCTGGGGCTTCTGTATCCAATAAAGTCATATTTAACATGCACAAGAACATCAGAAGGATGTCTCGTACATGCTAGGACAAAAAGCAGTGTGTTGGGACACTTATTCTTAGTAGAAATTACTTGTGGAAGTGTTGATGGACAGTTGCTCCAAACCAAGAAGTTGAGTCTGGAGATTGGATAGGAAATTGATGGTGATGAACAATAAAACAAAAATTCAAAGGTTGGAATTACTCTAAATAATTGATATTAGTGTGAGTGAAACAATGCAAATGTCAAAAATAGTCCTTTAAAGTTAATGCTCATGACATTAAATTAACCAGATAGCCATTACTATTATTAATCTGGATGGAAAGTCCAGTGTCTGTTGGTAAAACCCAAGGGGACATGGTAGGCAGGAAGAGAAGAAGAAAGGAGAAAGCATGAGTCTGCTAACTCTCCTATAGTTTATGGAGGTATTCAAAAGAAATATATTGTCAGCCAAAGATTATCATTGGTAGACAAAAATTTAATTTCTAAAGAAACAGAAAAAAATAGGAAAATCTGGTCAATGTAATAAAATGTAAGAAAAAGGTGAAAAAAAGTTTAAAAGTACAAAATAAGATGATGAAAATGGTGAAAAAAGTTATTAAAGTGAATACGAATGTATTAAATAGAAGAATTAGAAATAAGAAATATTCATCTTTAGTTGAATAAAAAAATTAATTAAATGTGGTTTTCCAGAGACTTGACTAAAATTAAGTAAGAAGGTTTAAAATGATGAGGTGAATACAGGCACACTGGGCAATAAAAGAATGTAGGGATGGCAATAGTAATATCAAATAAAGTTGAAATAAAGAGAGTTACTAAATGGGACAGAGGGCTGTTTTAAATTTTGAACAACATCTACAGTAAAGATACAACAGCCATGAACAATGACTGAGTCTATTCACCTAATCACATAGCATCAAAATATTGAAAAATATATTCAAAATAGGAGGAGACATTGACCAAAAAAATGTATCCTATAGTCAATTTTATTATACTTGTCCCAAAAGAGTAGCAGAGAAATTCACTAAGAATATAAAAGTTAGTATAATTAATGAGCTTATATCTCTAGCTAGGTAGCTAGCTGTTGTTGATTACATTTATTACAACCATCCACTGTATATTTACAAAAAAATCAGTATCTTAAATTAAAAAGCGAATCTCAATAATTCCAAAAGAGACATTATATCAACCAGATTTTTCACCAAAATGCAATGCAACTGCAAACTAATTGCCAATTCTTTAAAAAAAAAAATCTACTGGCCGGGCGCGATGGCTCACGCCTGTAATCCCAGCATTTTGGGAGGCCAAGGCAGGTGGATCACAAGGTCAGGAGATTGAGACTATCCTGGTTAACACAGTGAAACCCCGTCTCTACTAAAAAATTAGCCGGGCGTGGTGGCGGGCGCCTGTAGTCCCAGCTACTCGGGAGACTGAGGCAGGAGAATGTCGTCAACCTGGCAGGCGGAGCTTGCAGTGAGCCAAGATCGCGCCACTGCACTCCAGCCTGGGCCAACAGAGTGAGACTCCGTTTCAAAAAAAAAAAAAAAAAATCTACTTAGAAACTGAAAAACACACAGCTAAGTAACACTGGAATCAAAGAAGAAATTAAAACTGCAATTAAGGATGATTCAGAAAGTGATTATAATAACTAGAATGAATCCACATTTTAATTGGCTATGGCCAAAACTGTATGAAAAACATTTCAAAAAGAATAAAAACACATGACCCATACTTTTACCAATATTGATGGACCTATTAATCATGAAAATGAATAATAAATGTATACGGTAAACTGAAATTCATAAATTAAAAACAGAACAGTTAACAACCAAAATAAGGTGATTCAATTTTGACAAAGCTAACTAATAAAACAAAGGAGATAGAACACAAATATACAACATTAAGAGTAGAAAAGCACATATTACTGCAGAAAAAGAAAAATATTACATTATTAGGGAGGACATGAATGAGATAAAAATGAATATAAGTAGGCTACATTCTTGTAAGAAAAAGATCCTCAAATAAAAGAAGATTTTCTTAAACAAGAGACGCATCTAATAGCAAACAATCAGAAAGTTTTAAATGAAAGAGAAAGGGAGAGGTCTACCAAGTGAACATAAATACACAAAAAGTTTAGGGTGGCAAAATTGTCTGACAAGGTAGAATTTAGGGCAAGAGCATTAAAAAGAACAAAGAGGCTTATTTTTAGTGGATAGGAAGATAATTCACAGTGAAAATATAGCAGTCACACACCTTTACATGTCAAATAACATAGCCCTGGGCTCAAGTGATCTTCCAGCCTTAGCCCAGAAATAAACAAAAACAGAAAGGCAAGAAAAGCAAAGACCACAGTTGTGATATGCAGTAGAAAAACCCCTGGAAAACCTGTTTTAATGGGCTGGGGCTCTTTAGTATTGCCATGTGAAACACCATCATTCTCATTGGAAAAAAATGGAATTAATATAATAAACTGGCAGTTTTTCCAAGCTCCATATTCCTTCCCAGGGAGACCATGTAATGTTTGCAAGATTCCTCTGAGCACTCTCTCTGTGTTTGGAAATGATGCTTGCTTGCTGTTTAATGTTTCTATTAGGGAAAAAGAAAAACAAACAAAGATGGTCCCTTAGCATTTCAAATCTAATAACATTGTGACTTGATGTGATCCTTGGGCACCCTAATTACACTCCAGCGGAAGTAATAAGAGAGGAGGTACCACCACCCACTGGGGACCAGCCACCTAGTAAAGACCATCAACCTTGACTCCTTGTGACAAGGCAAACTTCTTGTGCTTCCCTTTTATTTGAGGAAACTAGACTGATATGGGAGTTTGAGATTGGACAGTAACAGAAAAAAAAAAAAAATGTTATTGTTCTTCTTTAGCAGAGGAATGAAAGCAATCTGAGTAACATCTAAAGGTTGTTTATTCTTGTTTTGTGTTGTTTGGGCTATGTCTTTCAGGCCATCATGTCTCCATCTCATGGCTTTTAGAAGATTCAAAGTCTAGCTCAGAGAAATAATCATCCCTACTTTTGGCAATGTTTAAAACCTGATGGAAGGTTTTATGCAGTTTTCTTATGAACCAGGAATTCAAACAAAAATAGTAAAAATTTAGAGGCTCTGAAACATATATTTGTTTTAATAAATAGATATAGAGCTGTTTACCCCACCAAAAAAAAAGTTTTTAAAAATTACCCCAAGATATTTATAAAACTTTGTCAAAATTGACTAAAAAGACATAAACAAATTCAAGGGTAGAAATTCTATAGGTCTCATTCTCTGATTCTTCCATTCATTCATTCATTCATTCATTCATTCAATATTTAATGAGAGCCTATTATTTGCCAAGCAATATGCTAGGTGCTGGTTATAGAGTCAGAATGTATGAAAATTTAAAAAAAAAATTATGGTAAACAGAAGAAAAACCCTCATGTTTTTGAGTTTGGAAGGAACTCAAAAACTATTTCTCCCTAAATAACTCTGGAATCAAGAATAAATCAAAAGTGCAATTATAAGTTACTTAGACAATATTAATGATAATTATGCCACATTCTAGTGAAAATTGTACTTGGGGGAAATGCATAACATTTAATACATTATTAAAGAAGTAAGATTTAGAATAAATAAATGTAGTGCTTCTGTTAAGTTTCTTTAGCTGCCAAAAAAAAAAAAAAAACAACAACAACTAAAAAGCTGATTCTGGAATGTATTCAAAGGATTCTCCAGCCCTCTGTGAGCTATCCATTGGGAGACTCCAATTTTTCCATTGGAATATGTCACAGAATCAAAGAGGAAAGAAAGGGAAGTCAGAACTAAACGTTAGGAACTCATGGACCTTTCCTTAAAGATGCTGAAACTAGGATGCCGCAGTTATAACTGCCATCCATCCCTGAATGTCTCCACACCAGATTCAGCTTCCCAGGAGAGAATGTCTGACTGAATTATCTCAGGTGATCTATCCAAGGTGAGCTAGGATCCCATTGTTGGGGGCCCAGTGGAATCACAGGTGGCAGAGGAAAGAACAGTTTCCTAAAGAAGAGGACGCTGGACCGAAAAAAAAATGAGAAATGTCCATGGCACTAATCATTCAATTCCAGATGCTAGAAAAACATGACAAATTAAACCATAGGACAGTAAACACAAAGAATTAACAAACAAAAGTAACTAATGTCCAGTAGAAACTCTTCCTACCACAATCAGGAGCAGTTAACTGAAAAATTCAAAGAAAGCCAGGAGTCATACAAATTAACATATGCTTTATTTGAACCGACAACATAAACGTGCAGTCATTCCTCAACCTTTTATGGCAGTCTTTTCTTTACATGGGGCCCACTGATTGGAATGCACCATCATCTTTTTCACATAAACCATTCCCATAATGCATCTTCTATAACTGTTATTTTCCATTTCTTTAAAGTGAGAAGAGAAATAAACAACCCCTTGAGAAGTAATATGAAAACTAAATCCTAGTGTCTTGAAGCTTTTCCCCATATGTTAGTCATTCATTCACTTATTTATTTTGAGATGGGGTCTCACTATATTGCCCAGTCTGGTCTCAAGCTCCTGAGTTCAAGTGATCTTCCATCCTTAGCATCTTGGGTAGCTGGGATGACAGGTATGCACCTGACTTTTTTCCTGATTCTGACAGTTGCTTCTTCCACATCTAACTCAACAGCAATATTTAAGCAATTTAAAAAAAAATGAAGACTTTCCAAAATATTCAACCTAGTTTTCTAGGAAACAACTTTTTCTAAATTCATATTCATTGGTTAATATAATATGTAAGTAGATTATATAGTTGCAATAACATTCACAACTGGCATAAACAGTTTTCAGATAATCCCACTCAGCTGGGGAGAGAGGGAGAGGTATCTATGAAAAACTTAAGTCATAATTGTGAACATTTTAGATACATCAGCTCAGGTGGTACATTTTACGATGAGTGAAAAAATTTGATAAATGCAGTGAGTCAGTGGATATTGGATTAAGGGAGCTTCTACTGTATTGATAAAACCACTACTCATTTCTCTTAATCCCTCCCACTCCCATACCCTGATTCTAAAGGGGACAAATCTGCAAATTTTACCTCCTATTTCCATTCCCTCAAAAAAGAAATAAACAAATACATTACGAATGAGAAAGAAACCATTAACTGCAGACATGGCATGTAATTAAAAACATGGTGAAAGAATTTAGATAAAGTGATATGCCAGTGAATTTCAAAATATGAATTACATTGTTTTCTAGAAAAAATACAGATTCCAAGAAAAGGTAGAAAACTCGCATGGAACAGTAACCAGTAGAGAAACTGAAAAAACAAACAACAAGGTAATTGAACTACATCTATCCCAAAGTCCAGATAATTTTATAGGAAATTTCTTTTTTTTCTTTTTCTGGTTTTTTTTTTTTTTTTTTGAGACAGAGTCTTGCTCTTGTCACCCACACTGGAGTGCAGTAGTATGATCTCTGCTCACTGCAACCTCCGCCTTCTGGGTTCAAGCAATTCTCGTGCCTCAGCCTCTCAAGCAGCTAGAATTACAGGCATGAGCCACCACGCCCAGCTAATTTTTTAATATTTTTGGTAGAAATGGGGTTTCACCATGTTGGCCAGGCTGGTTTTGAATTCCTGACCTCAGGTGATCTGTCCACCTCAGCCTCCCAAAGTGTTGGCATTACAGGTGTGAGCCACTGTGCCCAGCAATTTTATAGGAAATTTCTATCAAATCTTCAAAATACAGATAGTCTAGTTTTATTTAAATCATTTCAAAAAATAGAAAGAATTAAACTCTATAAATTCTTTTTATAAGGAAAATATAATCTCTATACCAAACCCTGAGAAAAAATAATACCAAAAAAAAAAAGATCAATCTTAGGATTATAGGTATAAATATTGTTAATACAATATTAGCAAACTGAACCCAGCAGGGTATAATAGAATTTGGTATAATAGAATAATATACCATGAGCAAGCAAAATTAGCTGTGAAATGCAAGGATGGTTTAACAATAGAAAATCTCTCTGTAACCCACACATCAATTAGGGTTTCCCTGTTTCTCAGGAATCTGGACTCCAGTCCTGAGTTACGGAGCAACATAAAGCAGTTCTTGTAAATCCCAGGCCTTATTTCTTTGGGCTTCTGCCTCCTCACTGTCTCTCGCCAGCCATCTAGGGCCGGTCACATAACAAACTGTAAGCCTTTTCTTCTTTTCTTCTCCTTTTTCCACAAAAAAAAAAAAAAAAAAAAAAAAAAAAAAAAAAAAAAAAAAAAAAAAAAAAAAATCAATTTCCTTATTTATTTTTTGAATGTTCTGAAATTTATTTTACATGGTTACTTTACTAAAAATATAAACATGTCACAAATGAGGAATCCTGTTGAGGGGTTTCTGACCCCATGGTGATGTTCTTCCTCCAACTTCATCACCTTCTAAGTCCAGTACTCTCCAGAGATGACCCTTCCTTCATCTGGAAAATGTAGTCCTGATTCCAGCTCCCACTTCCCCTCTGATTCCTTCTCACCTACTCATCCCCCATACCACTCTGGAATTTATCTGAAAAAATATATTCTCATCAGAAATCATTAATGTAATTATCACATTAACTTAACGAAGGAGGGGGCAAAAACAAAATCACCCTATTAGATACCCAGAGGCATTTGATAAAATTCAGCTTTCATTCTTGAGTTTTAAAATAAAACAATCTTGTTGAAGATCATGAAGATTTATTTCTTAATATGATAAACAAATACCTAGATCAAATACTTGGCATTATGCTTAATAGTAAAACAGTAGAGCAAGTAATCAGGAATGAAACACAGGTGCCCATCATCACCTGCATCTATCAGGCAATCTTGTTCTGAGAGTGCTAAGATATGCAATTGAACAGAAAATTACATAAGAACTATAACTATTAGAGGCACTTTACCACTATTTTCAGGAAATATAATTTCCTCTTTGGAAAACATATGAGAATTGCCTGAAAAAAATATTAGAACTCATAGGAGACTTCAGTAAGATAGTTACAAATAATAAAAAAGTTATATAGCCTCCCTACAAATCAACTACACCATCATTATATAACAAAAAAGCTACACAATAACCACACAAACAGAATTCTGAAGATTAATTTTAATCAGAAATGTGTTAGACTTTTCTGAAGAACTAATTTTTTTTCCTGAGAGGCGTAAAAGAAGAAAAATAAATGGCAAGGCTGCCCATGTCATGTTCTTAAAGAGGGAAACTTGTAAAGATTGCATAATTGTATTTCTACAACAAAGTAATATTTAAGTTAAAAATATGCAGTATGTACTTTTGTGGCAAGCTTGTAAGAGTAGATGGGCACGCATGCACACACACACACGCATGCACACACACACACACACGCATGCACGCACACACACACCTGAAATTATATTCCTCCAAATCTCTAGTGTGATTACTCTAAATTGTGGCATTGTTGGCAATGTATCTATTTATTTAAAAATTCTTCACTGTATTTTTATTTTTAGGTTTCAGGACAGGACCATAGTTTACTAATGAAAAAAAGATACATACATCATGGAGGGAAAAACTGACTATTATTGAGTTATTCTAGATTTTCTCTTTTCATTAAAAATTAACTCAATGTAGCCTAGAGTTCCAGGTAAAGAGCTGGCATTGACTTCCTTTCTATATTTTTAATCTTTCTTTGGGCTATGTATTGCATAATTGTCCATTCGTTCATGATTTCTGAATTCAGTTATATTGCCTAACTTTGCCTCAATCTGCACTGGTTACTTGTGAGATAATGAAGGTAATAAAACATACAAACATGTGCTAAGCGATAGGGTAGCCTCTCTGGTAGTATCTTCCCATCTGCTGAGCCTGCCCCACCTTCATCTTGCAGCACTTGGTAGCAGCTGGGAATGCCTCAAAAAAACTGGGAGTCAAGACTCAATTCAACTTGTGCTGAGATGTCACGTGCTCTTACAGCGGTAGAAATACCACTTAGTACAGATGTGTGCTTGGTGAAGGGGGCAGGCAAGCAGAAGGAGGGGATTCCACTGCCCTCAGTTTCCATTCTCACCGACAATAAGACAGGCTCTTGGAAATGCACACAGGCACACTCAGCTGAGTAAAGCCTTGCAGCTCAGAAGGAGCACCTGTGGCCTAATTCCCCACACCACAAAAAAGGTGCCCATGACTGTCCTGTGCAAAGTCCTGGCTGGGAAGCACAGATGTTCGGATCCAATGTGCAAAGTGCTTTGAGCATCAGACAGGCCAGGGGTCAAAGCTTGACTCCATTGCTGGCTCTATTGCCCTCAGCAAGTCATTCAACCTCCCCCGATGGGCTAGGTCCTCACTTAATGTCATCAATAGGTTCTTGGAAACTGTGATTTTAAGTGAAACAGCATATAACAAAATCAATTTTAGCACAGCCTGAGTTAGATAAACAGAAGTGAAGTTCCTATGGCGTATTTCTGGTCACAAAAATATCCCCAAACTTCTTAAGGACTCAAAACACTTCTAATATTAAACATTGAAATGATAGTGAGTAAAATGGACATCTAAGAAAGGTTCATAAAAACAAGTAAGATAATTATTTAAGCACATATTCCAGTTCAGAGTCTCAGGTGGCCGGAGCCTCTCCTGGCAGCTCAGGGCACCAGACAGGAACCAGCCACGGACCAGGTGCCATCCCATTGCAGGGTGCGCTCACACACATCCACACTTAGACTGGGACAACAGAGACACGTCAAAGTACCTGACATGCACATCTTTGGGATGCAGGAGGAAACCTGAGGCCCTGGAGAAAATCCACGTAGGCACGGGGAGAATGTGTCAACTTCATGTAGACACTGGCCCCGGCCAAGAATCAAATTTTGTTCTCATCAGTGTTATAACAAAATAATATTAAACAAAACCATTTTATTTGAGGCCTCTTGTACACTGATAAGCAAAACCAGATTTGCTCCTGGAGCTTAGGGTTCAGCAAGATCCCGCTTGTGAGAATGGGGCTACCTCGTAGTGCTATTATGAGATTTCAGACGGGGTTAACATCTGCAAAGCATGAATGTGAACTACAGCAGGGGCTTCTCAATTGTTCTTTCTCTTCAACCCCCACCTCCACCTCCCTCATTGCCTCCCTTCCTTGCTCTTTTCATTCACTCTATTGTTTAGTAGCTCCTCCAAATGAACCAAGACAGAAGATGGGAAAAGACAGCAAGCCCAAATTAATAAAGCTTTCTGTGGCTAAGACTAAAGTACTGTGACACTGGGAGCTAACAGTCTACTAAAAACTCAGCTAAGGAGTATCTACAGAGTCTACCTGGACATAAACACCCCTGCCCATCTGTAGTCACGTCCAAAGGTTGACACATTATGTGTTTTTGTCTGGTTAAAAGTTAGCTTATCTGTAAAGTCACGAGCTAAAAAATAACCAAGTCATCTAAATGTTTGGGCAAACTCTAATGAGAATGGAGCCTTCCAGAGAGCTGTGTTTGTCTTTGTTTTCTCCTGGTGTTTGACTTTGACACCGACTTCTAATCTCAGATGTCATATTAAGAAGAATACACACTAGGTTTATTTCAAATGCATGATAGGTGAGCTGACTAATGAAACTTGGCTTATTTCCCTGTACAGATAGTTCTTTTCCTGCTGAGCAATAATAACAATATGTAATGCGGTTTATTGTTATTCAACGTACTCAGCACCTCTCACTCAAATAAAGGCAGGCTTCAAGGGCATTCATCTTTATGACAACCATGAAACATATCATATGTAAGATCCTGAGCTGTCTCAAAAGACCAACCTGAACAATTTCTCCAGTAAAATGATCACTGGAGAAAAACCATTGAGAAGTGAAGAGAGACTTTTCACCTGTTGAGCTATAGGCTGCTACGATGAGTTACGTAGCTGATGACACCCTGCAAAATCACAGCCATAGTCATTCTAGAATTTGGAGTGAGAAGGGGGGTGGTGATATAATTCATGTTTTGCCATTGCAGAGAGGGTTCCAGGGCATCTCCAGGGCTGCAGGCTTGGCCCCTCGGGGAGTCAGGAGTCTCTTGCTGGATGGGCCCATCCTCCTGTCCCACACCCAGAGATAATGAGTTTATAGGTCTGAAACTTGAAGACCTGAGCATCAAGCTTTTTAAACTCTCTGGGTGATCAGATGTACAGTCAGGGCTGAGAATCAGGGCTCCAGATCTCACTTTCTAAATGGGAAACCCACCTGGGCAGGACCCAGGCCTGGAGCTGTGGGATGCAGGAGGCCAGGCGTTGGTAACCTGCCAGCTCTCCCACATGGTGGGGAAGGAGGATTGGCCTGAGCCATTGTTACTCCCACAGCAGGTGGGTCTTCACACAGCTGTCCACATTCTAGGGAGGATTCTCCACCAGATGGTGGGACCTCCAGGCAGAAGCCAGTTGAAAAGAAAGTATTTTCTCCTGATTATAGACCTTCTGTTCTCTGACAGGAGGCAGTGTTAATCAACCCCCCAAAAGATTCTTCCTGACTCTCCCATTATATAACCTATGTTCACTGTGTGCTTGGGCCAAATATCATTGAACTTTAAGCTGGAAATGATGATCTCTCTGGTGATTTTCAAAGTTTCCCCCCGCCCCCAACAACTCCCCCAATGCCCAAACCAAAGCCTGTGTGAAATTCTAATCTCCATGAAAGGTAAACACAGAGGTGCTGGGATGACACTGGCAAGCAGGAGCCCAAGGACTCTCTTTGGGCCTGGTCCCACAATGACAGCCCCTGAGGAATCCCCTGAAACATAGATTGAAAACCATAGATCTGGTCCCATCATCTTCCAGGGTCTGAGAAGCTGCCTTGTCCAGGGGCATCTGCTAGTAAATAGAGTCACCTGGTCTAAACCCAGGTTCCCAACCTCAATAGCAGTTCTTGCTTAGCCAAAGGTCTCAGCTACACAGGTAAAGATGGGCGTCTCTGGAGTCTCCAGGAGATATCCAGAATGGAAGAAAAAGAGCCTAGAGGCCTTGTCCTCAGGACTCCCAGAATGCTGACCTGTCCCCTCTCTGTCCCTTGCCACTTGTCCCAGCCAACATTATAAAACAGTACAGGGTACAGGAGGCTGGGCTTGGTGGCTGATGTCTGTAATCTCAGCACTTTGGGAGACCGAGGCTGGTGAATCACCTGAGGTCGGGAGTTCAAAACCAACCTGGCCAACATGATGAAACCCCGTTTCTACTAAAAATATAAAAATTAGCTGGGCATGGTCGTGGACGCCTGTAATCCCAGCCACTTGGGAGGCTGAGGCAGGAGAATCACTTGAACCCGGGAAGTAGAGGTTGCAGTGAGCCGAGATCACGCCACTGTATTCCAGCCACGGCGACAGAGCAAGATTCCATCTCAAATAAAAATAAAAATTAAAAATAAAGCAAAACAAACAAACAAAAAAAAGTACAGAATTGACCAGGAAGTTTTAAAGGGGAGGGAAGGGATGGGACCAACTCCCTAACTCACCTGAGCTTGTGCAGCTTCTCTGTGACAGAGGGGGGTGTCTTCAACGGTTGACACCCACCTCCTTTTCCTGAATCCCCCTCCTCAGTATGGCCACCTTCGTGCCTTCCCTGGGACCCACTGCCCTCTCCTGCAAGACTCAATCAGATTGCTTCTTCTCGGGTATTTCTTTGAACTCCCAACTGACCTCCCCAACTACCTTAAATGACAATAATATTATTATTCCCAGAACTACTACTACTGCAGCTGCTGCTTTGACCACTGCCTTTATCCTGTGCAAAGCACTGTGCCAAGGCACCACATGCTTAACTTTCATGGTTCTCATCACCACCCTGGGTAACTGGGACCATTATTGGCTTCCTTGCCAAAGAAGGGACAGGTTTAGTGCTGGTATACATTTCCTATCACTGTTATAACAAATTACCTCTGATGTAATGTCTTAAGACACAAATTCATTAATTTATAATTCTGGAGGTCAAAAGTCTGCAATGGAACTCACCAGACTAGAATTAAGGTATTGACAGGGCTGCATCCCTTTCTGGAGGCTCCATGGGGAGACTCTGTGTCTGTATCATTTCCAGCTTTCTAGAGGCGGCCCACATTGCTTGGCTTGTGACCCCTTCCATCTTGAAACCAGAAATGGTGGGTTGAGTCCTCACATCACATCACTCTAGTCCTCAATTCTGTCTCCATCTCTCTCTTACAAGGAAATTTGGGATAACTTTGGGCCCACCTGGATAACCTGGGATACTCCCCCTACCTTAAGGTCAGCTGATTAGCAACCTTAATTTGATCTGCAATCAAAATTTCTCTCTGATATGTATGCAACATATTCACAGGTTCCAAGAATTAGAACATGGACGTCTTTGATGGGGCAGGGCGTTATTCTGCCTTGCTATAGAGATATTATGTAATTTGGAGCTAATAAATGGAGTTTGCTAGATTTGAATCTTGATTTTTTGATTCCAAAGCCTCTTCCATGAACTCCAATGCACACTGCTACCAGTAAAATTCTACCAACAACATCTCTTCCTAAGACCCTCTTCTGTGGCAGGCACCATCTTGGACACTGGTGGTTCATATATGAATAAGAATTAACCACGGCCCCAGACAATTTCACAAGCTTGTGGGGGAGAGAAGCTTGCAAATGTCAATAAATAACTATAATGGTAAGTGAGAAAGAAGTGTATGCAAACGCTGTGGGTGCACAGAGGAGTGAGTGATTAATTCCACAGGATTGGGAGGCAGTGTGGGATGGGGTTGGAGAGGATATTTGAAGTAGATCTGAAGGATAATTAATTCACTAGGCAAGGGAGGCAGTGAAGGATGCTCCATGCACAGAGAATGCTGAAAGAAGCTAAGCCATGTAATTGGTTGGATGTTTGTGGGAAAATGAATTCATTTTGTTGTGGCCAGACAGAATGTCTGAGGTGAAAAGATGGGAACTGAGGTTGGAATGGGTTCTGATATTGAAGGGTCTTAGAGGCCATGCTCATGTTCATTGTGGAGAAAACTGACCTCCATCAAAGGATTTTAAGAGAGAGAGGACCATGATCAAACCTCATTCTGGTAACATCTCAGAAGATAAATTTGTTGGCAGGTTGGAAGTGAGGGGGAAGAGGCTGAGGTCAACATCCAGGTGAAAGATCACAGGGGTCTGAGGAGGGCCATGACCATGGGAATGAAGAGCAAAAGGCAGATTGAGACTGTTCTGAGGAGAACTCAGTCGATATTTGTGGCTGTGTCATGGAAAAGGGTCATGGGGTGAGGGGCAGCAAGGGAAGTAGAATCAGGAATTCCCCACCGGCTCTCTAACTCAGGGCTACATGGTAGCCCCCTAAACTGAGGTAGAATTTCATCCAAGCCCACCCCATCATTCATTGCCAAGGATACTTGTAAACTCAGCATCACAGATTTCTGGAGGCAAATGCTTCTCTCTGGAGTTTGAACCTATTTACAAAATCATGCAGAAGAAATTGCTGACGGTTACCGATGTGATTCCAAATGCTGAAGTAAGATTGTACGTGCGTGTGTATACGTGCCTGTGTGTGTCTTGGGGGAGGTGTCCTTTCTCTAAAGCAACTCCTCACATCCCTGCCTGCAGAATGGGTTTCCCCTTTGCCCTACCACACAGGACCGCTGTGAGCAGAGATTCATCCTCCTGCCTCCTTTCCAAGCCACACCATTCCCTTCATCACTCCCTCCCACCCTGGCGTCTCCCCAGCTCTCCAGGGGAAAGCTAGAACTACTATTCTAATGGCCAGTTTGGTCTTGTCAGGATCTGTTAAAAGAAACTAGGTCTTGGGTGTGTATGTGTTTGTGTGTATAGCTGGATGTATGTGCTTGTGTGTTTCTGCGTGGGTCTGTGCATGTGAATCTAAATGTGTGTCTGTGTTACAGTTGCCAGTTTGGCAAATAAAAATACAGGGTGCACAATTTAATTTGAATTTCAGGTAAATTATCTCAGCAAATCATTCTTTTAGTATAAGTATGTCCATGTGTATTTATGCATGCCTATTTAGGGCTTATGTATATGAAAAAATTGCTCATTTTTTAACTGAAATTCACATGTCTAACCCATGTGATTATGTGTGTGTGTTTTGTGTAAAAGCCTGTGTGGTTTTGTTTTTGCTCATGTGCTTGGGTGTTTGTGTGTATCTAAGTGCATGTCTGTGTATATAGGTATGTGGTTTTCTGTGTTTATGTGGGTCTGGGTTATAGGAATCCTAACAAGAGATTTGCCCAAGTCATCTAAGCCTGGAGAAAAACGTTATTCTCAGTTTACCAGAGAAAAAGCAGATTTTTTTCTGCAATTAATTAATTGTGACTTTGAACAAATGACTGCAAAGTGAGAAGGTTGAACTAGACTCATTCATTTAGATATTTATTGATCATTCTAGGAGGAGAAAGTGCAAAGGCAAGTAATTCACAGAGGACTCATGGTCTAGAGAAAGGACATCAATACTACTGAGGAGGTTATGATGTAGTAAATGCCACCATAAACGTGTATGGCGACATCCCCACAACTGTGGCGATACCTTCCATTTCTTTGTGTCTGTGACGCCAGCCCTGCAGTGAAGGCAGGCAGATATTTCAGTATGATGCTTTTATCACTTTGAATCTTTAAATTATGATTATTGGTAGAAGCATGCATGCAGCTCTGATAAACACAGATCGCCCAGGCATCAGCTGCGGGAAGCATTGCTCCATCCATCAAATGTGTTTGTTTTCAATAGTAGCAGTGCCCATGGAAGCCAGGAAATGTCACTGGCTTTCAGATGTCACTTAAACATCTGAAGCATTTCTCATCATTCTTCCTGTCACCGGTAGCAGCGTACCTTGCAGCGTTAGAGGGCTGCCTGCTTCCCCTGGGGGAATCTCAGCTCCCTTCAGAGTCCATGCCTGACGTTTATGCTTCTCCCTAACTTTGACACTGGTTTTGCTCATCCAATATTTTCGGGCTCTGTCTTTCAAAATAAAATTAGCTGGCTAAGTGAGATACTGGCCATTCTGGCTTGAAATCTGTCTCAAACAAGCTTTCACACCCCTACAGAAAGCTGCCTTAATATAATAATTGAGAAATTATGTAGGAGTTTTTGAATCCGATGATATATGGTTAGAATACAGGCCAAGCTGTTATCACAAAGAGACCTCAGGAGTTGCAACAAGATAAGTTTGTTTTTCACTTACCTGGTAGTCTGAGCTCAAGCTGTCCTGGCTGCTCTGGCAATCCCAGAGGGACAAGGAGCCCAATTCCTTCTGGCTTGATGCTTAGCTGCCCTGCTCTCATCAGTACAGCCCATCCCAGCAAGCAGAAAGAGGGAGAGGGGAGGCAGCACAAATTCATTTCCTTTCAAAGGCAAGCCTGGACATTGCATGCATCACCTCTGGCTACAGACACAGGTGAGGATGTGGCTGCACCAAGCTTCAAAAGAGGCCAGAATGTGGTCTTCCTCTGAACTGCCATAGGGCCTATTGCTATGGAGGAAAGAAGAGTGGGATGGGGGCAACTGGCAATCTCTGTTCAAAGAGCATTGGTATCAAAATATTCAAGAGCTCTCTGGACAAATAGCCCTCAGAATACACTTGTCTGTAGCTGGAGGTGCAAGAACAACCTTAACTGAGTGCTCGCCGCGTTACAGACAATGTGAGAATCAGTCAGTGTCTTATATTACTTGATCCTAATAGGCAAAGTGCCTGAGGGGTGAAGTGACTTGCCCAATGGGCGCGTAGGTGCCACAGGAGGCACTTGGACCCAAGGTCTTTCCCACACACCACTCTGCCTCCTCTAATCTGCTGGTGATGGAATGACTCTCTTGGATGTGTGCTGGGTTTTCAGGTGCCAACTCAGCATTACCACCAGCCCTGTCTAGGTCTCCTCTGCACTTCAGAAGCAAAGCAGAAACTACAATTCCCAGAATGCCATTCCCAGGAGGACTCATGTGCCAGCCCCATTGAGGCACCTATCAGAGGCCTTTATCCTGCATTGGTGGCTTTATCCAGCCCCCAGTGCAGAGGGAGCTTCACAGCAGCTTTCCACAGGCTTCTGAGATCCCCTGGCTTTAGTGTTTCAGGCTGAGATCTTGGTAGGTGGCTTCTAGGCCCTTTGCACCCTGGGCTCTTCCTATAATACATAGGCTCCCCCTACCTGGACCACTCAGACTGAACATCACAGACCCAGAAGGTAAGATCACGAGATAGTGCAGAGGTCTTTCTGTCTGGCAGAAAGAGCACTCAAATTGAAACTGGGTGAACTGACATTCTCACCCACCAGGCTGGCCCTTGACCACATCACTTAAGTGGTATGAACATCAACATTTTTCACTCATCAAATGTGAATAACAATATCTACAAAATTATGAGGGCCGGGCACAGTGGCTCACTCCTGTAAATCCCAGCACTTTGGAACATCAAGGCAGGCAGATCGCTCAAGCCCAGGAGCTTGAGATCGGCCTGGGCAACCTGGTGAAATCCCATCTCTACAAAAAAGAATACAAAAAATTAGCCGGGCATGAAGACATGCACTTGTAGTCCCACCTATTTGGGAGGCTGAAGTGGGAAGATCGCCTGAGCCCAGGAGGTCAAGGCTGCTGTGAGTTGTGATCAAGCCACTGCACTCCAGCCCCGGGAACAGAGTGAGACCTTGTCTCAAAAAAATAAAAACAAAAAATTCATTGGGAAGGTCACATGAGATACCATATTTAACAACAATTAGGACAACAAGAAAGTAGGGTGCTGCTGTTATTAGTTTTGCTAATAATAATAGCCAAGCATTTTATAGGCATCATTGCATTCAATCCTAAAACAACTCTGGTTATACCATTTCTATTTTACAAATAGGAAAACTGAGAAACAGAGAACTGAATTAACTTGCAGATGATCACACAGCTAGTTCTTGACAGAGCCAGAAGCTGAACCCGTTCTCTGTAGTTTCAGTGCTCACACTCTTAACCACTATAGATGTGTTTCGTGTTGATACTGACACGTTTCAACTAGCTTGTTTATTTTCACCTTCCTCCTCAGCAGCTTACCACAATTGCCAAGTATAAAGACTAGCAAGGAGAAGAAATGATGAGCAGCAAGATGTATGAAATAACCTCCTAATAATGTCAAGAACCCAACATAAAAGTGGTCTATCTGGCAGGGTGCCTCATCCCTGAGTAATTTCAAGAAAAAGCTCAAGGACAACTTACTCTCAACTTGGGGCACCTATGCCCTGCAGGAGACATTTGGAAATGTCTGCAAACATTGTCACAACTGGTGGGGTGGGCATAGGGGTCCAAAGTGCTACTGATATCTAGTAGGTAAAGGTTTGAATGCCCCTAAATAGCCTACAATGCACAGGACTATACCCCCCGCTCAACAAAGAATTATCTGGCCTAAAATGTCAATAGCATCACTGTTGAGAAGGCCTGCTTTAGAAGGTGTTGTGGGATTTCCTGTGCCTAATATGGATCATGTGGGACATTTTCTGTGTTGTCCAATGTGATAGTCACTTGCCACCTGTGACTATTTAATTTTAAATAAATTAACATTAAATAAAATTAGAAATTTAATTCTTCAGTTGAACTAGCCACATTTTAAGTGCCCAATGGCCAGCTGTGGCTAATGGCCACCATATTGGACAGCAGAGAGTCATGGAACATTTCCATCATCTCAGAAAGGTCTTTTGGCCAATACTACTGCAAGATCGTCTCCTGGTCTGAAACTGTATTAACTATCTCAAGCTGTATGTAGTTCCTCGCATGTTATAAAAAACCAAATATTAAACCGTGATTTTTTTAAAACAGATAAAATAGGGCATATTTATTAAACCGTAAGAAATGGTCTTCTAAATTAGAATGCTTCGAATATAGTTGATGATATCTCCTTGTTAAGACACTGCTTTATTTGTTTATAGATCATTAAAACTGGGAAGAGGATGGGAACTTAAACCTAGAGTTGGCAAAGGCACTATCAATTGATGTTCAAGAAAAGGACTTGAGGGAGGCAGTTCTAAAATTGTAATCTAAACCAAAAGTTGTAGAATTTTTTAGTTTAAAATAGGATTTGCCTAATCTATTTTGGTTTTGAGTTGTATAATTCTTTTTAGGGGCCACAAATGTCTTGGAGAATCTGGTGAAATGTGCTGATCCACATCAACATGCAGATACACAGAGAGACCATTTTCTTTTCTTTTTTCTTTTCTTTTTTTTTTTTTTTTTTTTTTTTTTTTTTTTTTTTTTTTTGTTGAGAGGAGATGGAATTTCACTCTATCTCCCAGGCTGGAGTGAACTGGCACAATCTCGGCTCACTGCAACCCCCGCCTCCTGTGTTCAAGCGATTCTCCTGCCTCAGCCTCCCGAGTAGCTGGGATTATAGGCACCTGCCACCATGCTCGGTTAATTTTTGTATTTTTAGTAGAGATGCGATTTCACCATGTTGGCCAGCCTGGTCTCGAATTCCTGACATCAGGTGATCCACCCGCTTCAACCTCCCAAAGTGCTAGGATTGCAGGCTTGAGCCACTGTGCCCTGACTACACAGACTATTTTCTATACAAGTTAATGTGATTCTTGGCTTCCTAAAGCCCCCTCTGTGTTCCAGTTGATCCCTAGACACTACCCTCACTTCACAGATGAGGTAATTGAGTGACTGAATGAATCAAGAGAAACGAGGAGTTAAGTGACTTGTCCACAGTTTCCACAGCAGCAGGACCTCAAGCAGAGGCAGATGCTCCAATTCTCAAGCCTTATCCATTCATTAAGAAATATTAGTTTATATAAAGTAGTAAAGGAACTAATCTAGCGTGTGCTATAAGATACACTTGTACTGTTTGAAATCCTTCTGCTTGCCTTCTATGACAGGAGAGGATGGGGCAGTACTTAAAAAGAAAAGGAAAGGCCTTCAAAGTTGCCAGAGGGTAGAATAGGGAACTACACACTCATTGTCCACTCCACAGATGGAGTTATGAAGCTCTGAACTAAGAACCATGTTCTATGATTTCTGATCTAGAATTTTTTTTTTTAGCAGAATGCTGCTTCTTTGATGATACTCCATTGCCTTTCTCCAGACACCACATTCTCAGTAATAATATGAACTCCTCACCTGATTCTATAGCCTCTATCCTTCTTATTAAGGCTTCGAGAAGCGCAGTTTGTGAATTTGCCTTTGAATAGCTCATTAAGTTATTTGCTTTTGTTCATGACTCCTGTCTCTTCTCCTGTATTCTGCTTCCTTATTTGTGCTTTTTCTTTAAAGCCGACAAAAAGCCTAGAAAACTCCCCTATGCAAAATTCCAAATTAAACTGTGCTTTTACCCGTACACTTAATTATAAGAAGTCGTGCCTGCTCTATACTTACGGCTTTTCACAATGTGCCATTATGTAGAACAGCAAGCAGAAGCAAAAAGTAGTGAACTTCATTGGCAATCTAATCCGCACAGAGCTATTCCTATTGAAATGCTGTAAATAGAAATAATATTCAAGAAGAAAGAATCTGCCTCTAAGGCTGTGCCCAACAGATCTACTTACAAATCCCAAACAAAGCCTGTCGAGTCAAGTATACTTAGCCCAGTGTCTGGAACATAGCAATCCTTTTTAAAATATTTGTTGAGTGAATAAACTGATTATTTTCATTTTTCCTCTCACCATTCATTCTCTGCTCTCCACCTTCCTCTGCCCACTTCTGTCCCGACCCTTGGGGCTCCTTATTCAGCTCTCCTGCTGGGTGGCTTTGCACTGACTACAGGCCATTGGAGGTTGGAAGGTGGAAGGAGAGACACATGAGGTTTCTCTTCCCATTTCCTCTCCTCCATGTTGCTCTGGCATGGCTGTGCCCTCCACAGCTACAGCTTCCATGGGTGGCCCTGCCTCCACAGCCCCACCTCTCCCTGAGTTCCAGGAATATTATTTCCTCCTCTTTTCCCTTTAGGTTGAAGGAGTTCAGGAAACATCACCCTGAAATGTGCTGCTTGGTGTGCTGGTTAGTTCCCACTGGGGGCACTTGGGGAACAGCAAGTATAGGGAAGGGCTTTCTCTGAACTTCCTTCGGAAGGAGTTCAGTTGTCATGACCTCCCTCCCTGGGGAACACAGGAGAGACCTGAGGTTGACATCATGCTCAGACAGACTGTCATCGCTTCCTCTGAGGGCTGCTCAGAGACGACTCTTATTACCCGAGAGCGGTTTCGTCTGCAGAACAAGACACCCTCTACCACCACACATTTCCTTCCTCACCTTCCCGTGCCCTGTGTGCTGCTAAGCCCCAGAAGCCCCACATCCCTATTCCTTCTGTAGCTCAGGAGGCTACACAGACTTCAATCATCTGACCCATCTTTCAGTCTCATATTTTGTGAAACTCCAGGCATATGTACACAATTAAAATGGTTTTTTTCTCCTGTTAATTGGCCTTATATCAATGTAATTCATAGCCTAGCCAAAGAACCTAGGACGGTAGAGGAAAGCCATTTATGGCTCCCCTACGGGGTCTAAGCCTGTTAACAGCTTCCTACGTTGCTAGTTCCTAGATGTCTTCACATCCTTTTGGTTCCTTCAACCCCACCTGCATCTCAATAAATCATCCATTCATTAAACTCTTTCATTGAACTAGATTAGTTAAATTTTTATTTTTGCCAGTATCCTGACTGATACAGTGAATAACTGAAATAGATATATAAATGAAAAGACTTGAAAACCGACTTTAAAGTAATTTTGAATATATTGTTTTTAACATTAAGGAATAAAGCCATAAACATAAAAATTATTTCTCAAAATAATAAAATCTCAATTATTAGTTTTACCTAAATATAAGTTATAATATGTGAAAGTATACATTTATTTTTATATTATATATGCCAGGGGCCAGGGGCATGTAATATAATTGGGAAAATTATTCTAAGTGTCAAGAAAAAAAACACTACTAAGCACACTAATAAATGATGTCTGTCAATTAGCTCGTATATGCATTCTAGAGTAGAAGTTTGCCACATGCATATGTGTATATGTTTTGCAAAACAGTCGTCATCAGTCATAAAAGTGATAGATGTTTCCTGGTATATCATCTGGGGTCCAACTTCTCACAAAAGCAAAAAGCTTTTTACACCATAACTATGTGGTTTTAGGAAGGTGGGCCCCAAGGTGAGGGGTCAACATAGGTATGTTCTGCTTTCAAATTACAGGTAGAAGCCATTTAGAGACACCTCATAATCAAAAGAACTAGTCCTCAATCCAGAACCAAGACTTGAATTACTGGAGTTTAGAAGTGTTGAAAACTAGAGTTTGAGCCGGGTGCAGTGGCTCACACTTGTAATCCCAGCACTTTGGGAGGCCAAGGCGGGTGGATCACGAGGTCAGGAGTTTGAGACCAGCCTGGCCAAAATAGTGAAACCCCGTCTCTACTAAAAATACAAAAAGTTAGCCAGACATGGTGGCAGGCACCTATAATCCCAGCTACTGAAGAGGCTGAGGCAGAAGAATTGCTTGAATCCAGGAGTCAGAGGTTGCAGTGAGCCACGATCATGCTATTGCACTCCAGCCCAGGTGACAGTGCAAGACTCCATCAAAACAAAAACAAAAACAAAAACAAAAAACCAGAAAGGAAAAGAAAAAAAGCTAGAGTTCTCACCAGAGTTTGTGTGACAGAGGCTTGAGCCATTATCCCAGTGCTGAATGAATGCTCTCTCTGCCATCTCACAGACACACTCTCCCTAGCATGGCAGCACGTGCTAGTTTTTACCTTCGCTTTCTCTCATGATAATACATAACATCTTTCTTATTTTAAAAGTAAGAGATGTCCAACATAGACAAATACTACAGAGTTAAAAATAAGCAAAAGAAAAATAAAACCTAAAACGACCCATCATCTTTCTATATTGAGATAACCAGTTCTAGCAGTTTGGTATCTCTCCTTGAATAGGCAAACGATTAATGGCAGACTAAGGGAAGAGATGATAAGTGGATATATCCCAGCAAGAACTTAATCAAGTGTACATATTTTATAACTTGCTGTTTCACTTAACAATATGCTTTAATCCCTCTCCAGGTTATGGCGTGCCCTTCTACAGCATCATTTTTATAACTGAAAAATATTTTATTGTATGATTTTGTTATTTATTTACCCAATTCCCTATTGTTGTATTATTGGAAATTTAGATTCTGTCCAATATTCTGCAATTTAAATGTTGCAGTAAAAGATATCTTTATAGTTGCTTGCTTTTCCAAAGGCAGGGTTATTGGAATTACCTAGATTTTTTTTAGTGCAATGGCAAAGAGCTTTGCTCATTCTGCTTACATCTAAGGGTATGGCTGTGATTATAGAAAAGTACAATGGTCATAGTACCTGCTGAGTCCTAAGGGATAAGGACCTGCATATTGAATCCAGAGCCCCTGCTGGAGCCCAAGTTCTCCTTCTACCCAAACCCTTTCCCCACATACTGCAATATCAGACTGATAATCTCGGATAATTAGTTAATATTTTATTCAATATTGCTTCTTCTTAAGGAATACTAAACAACAAAATGAGAGGAGGCATACATTCCTTTCTAATTCTTTCATATACTTACACCTACACACTACATAAATGGCTTTTTAAGACATGTAATGCATTTCATAAAAATATATAAAAATGCATATGCATATGGATATGTATCTGTACTGGATAGCTCATGCCATCTTCAATGTTCCTGTCCAAAAAATTCATAGGTCACTGTGTGTTTGTTGGTTCAGATCCAGAGCTCAAATCCATCTTTGATCAGCAAAGACAGATTACTTCTGCTGCTGGTAAGGACAGAGTAAGATCCTACCAGACTGAGCCTCGTGGAAATACAAATTGTAAGCTTTGGACATAATACAAGCAGCATCTTGAAGACATTTGAGAGTGAGAAGAGCAGGCAGACCCAGGAGTGGGGTGGTCCATGCTCAGAGGAGGGAAGTTATAGGGACAGCTTTTCACTTACACCCAAGTGTAGTCAGAGCGGCCTGCAGGGTGGCAGGGCATTGGTGGAAAAATATGAAAAATATCACAATCTCTCTGGCCTGTGGAAGGGAAAGCTGAATCCAGGGCCACCATGGCTGCTGGGAAGAGAAAGGGAATGCAGGAAGGGAAAGAGTCTGAGGGAGGATTTCCAACTTGTCTGCTCTCAGCTCTGGCTGACCCCTAAGCCACACATGCAGAGTGTAGACTAAAAGCTCAAATGATCACAAAATATTTTAGTCGAGTCAAAAGTAACCACCCAAAATAAACAGTTTGCAGTTAAATTTTTTTTTTTCCTAATTGAGGCTAAATAATGGAACATAGAATCTCCATTACTTTATATTCATAACGTCCAGGATACAATGGAAAATTATCTAAGTTACAAGTGAACAAAAAGATGGAACATATTTTCACGAGAGAAGAAATATCAACTGAGACCAACCCTGAAATTATTTATATATTGTAATCAGCAGACAAATGTTATGAAGCAGTTATTTATAATTATGCTCAGTGGTGAAAAAAATATGTTAGCAATGAACGACAAGATAGAAAGTCTAGGCAGAGAAATAGAAAAGGTCAAAAGAATCAAATAAAAATTCTAGAACTGAAAAATATGATGTCTGAAATAAAAACTTCACTGGATGAGTTAACAGCAAAATGGAGAGTACAAAGGTTAGAGCAAATGTGCAGAAAAGAACATAGCCCATGTTGTGAAATCTGTCAGCCTCAGTTCCCTCTCGAGACAAAGCAACTTTTGTAAAAGTGATTTACCAAAATCTAAGTGTAGTTATTGCTAGAATCTTGGCAAATATTGTAGTGTGAACTTGTTTCTATTCATTCTTCCTCAAGGCTATATTGCTTTTCCATGTCTCTCTTCTTCCACAAATGAAGTTCCATTATCTCTAAAGTCCCCTTCCTTTTCTTGTATACGTGTTTAATTATGCCTGTCTCCCTTACTTGATAGTGAGGTCTGTGAGGGAGTGTGAAGGAAGAGAGAAAATCAGCATTTGAGTACCTGTGATGAAGCAAACACTGCACTAGGAAATTCTCATCCTGTGCGTCTTTTGGGTGTGCAGGAAACAAGTCCGATTTGTACAGGAACCAAGTCAGATTCAGTGCTTGGTATATTGCCTGGTTTTGTAGCTTTTAGGCAAACACAACCTGCTTCTTTCTTCTTTCAAACTGATGCATTTTGTTGCAGGTATGCATATTTACATTTTCAAAATCATATGTTAACCAACTTGATACCAAAAGACAAAGTCTGAAATGAACAGGCTATTGATGTAATACAAAAGACACAGTGAAGTTGCTAAAGTGAAATTAGAATGTAGATGCCTACAAGCTCTCCAGGGAAATGCTGTAGACAACTATATGGAATTCTGTGAGTTAAAAAATCAGATAAGAGGGCCACCAGCAGAGGAACAAACGCAAGTCAGAGAGGGCTCATCATTAACATGATTTAGTGCAGAATCCACTTTGGGGGAAAACACTTGGGGGATAAAAGGAAGAAAGAAAGGAAACCAATTGACATCATTCCAATGTATCTTTTTATGGCTATTAAGATAATTCTGGTTGTACCTGAAGGGAATTCATTACATTAATTAATACTCCGGCTCAACTCATATTGTAATCTTCGCTTGCGCTTAAATTTGTCAATCCCAGGAAACGTACTAACCCTTTAGGTTTGGTTTATGTTCTGCATCTAGTCCTGACTTCTCCAACCAAAGTAAACCCTTAGATCATCGATGGGCATCACTGCCCCTGGTTTACTGTCTTCCACCTTTATGCTGGTGTTTGACCCCTTCTTGGTATTTTCTCTAAGTCTCTCAACTGAAGGCAGAAGTGCTGCTCTGTTTATGGCTCTGGGTCCGTGTCCTGTTGTTGAATTGATTTCCTCCCTTGGGCTTAGACTTTCATTCTCTCCCTCTTCCAAAGTACTTTTCTTCAGTAATTACTCCCTGCTCTCATTTTTCTCCAACCCTTCCCTCCACACTTCTCCCATTCTAATCTTCAATTCTCCCCATTCTGCCCAACACTCCTCATGCCAAGCTGACCAATGAGCTCCTATTGCCGAATGATGGATGGGTTTTCCGTTCTTATTTTGCTTGACTTATTTGGCATTTAACAATTGAGCACATCCTCATTTTTAAAACCCTCTCTTACATTTGCTTCCACAAATTGCTGTCTCCTGGTTTTCCCCCTCTTGCTCCAAAGCACATTCTTAGTTTTTTGCATGGAGTGCTTCTCCCCCATACCGCTGCCTTCCATATGTCTGTTCCACAGAGTTCCATCTCTGGGCCTTTGATCACTTGGTCCTCTCTCTTTAGGAAATATTCGCTCTTAGCTTTCCAATGACAACTCACATGCCGGGCACTGTCACATCTGTATCCTCAGGGCAGACGATTCTCTTGAGCTCCAAAGAGTAAATCTAATTGCCTCATTTTATTTCTCCTCTGCCCAAACTTATTTCTCCACTTATATTTGATATCTTGGTGAATGCCACCTCCATTCACTCTTTTGCTCAGAAATTTTAGAATCACCCATATTTCTTCTGTCTACCCTAATCCCCATACTAAGTCAATCATCAAGTCCTGTAGATTCCCGAAATAGTTCTCAATCTTATCTACTCCTTTCTATCATTTCTTTTCCAGAGGCTGCATGACTGCAAAATGTTTCTTAGGTGGATTTCCTGCTTCTTAGTCTTGCCCTTTGTCGCATATACAGTCCCTGCTTGTTTGCTAGAATATGCATGTTTGAAATTAAGTCTGTCACCACTTAATGATGCTGTCCCATTAAGAGACAGATTCAGGAAAAAGTTAGATTCTGTTACATGGCCATTGATTGTCCTCCTAATCCAGCCCTGCCTTCCTCTCATGCTGGGGCAGACTCTTTGTTGGCCCCATATCTAGTCCTCTCTTGATTCTCTCCTGGCATTGTCCAGCTAACAACTGCATTTCCCATAAGGTAAAGTGTGGCCTTACATGATGAAGTTTGCACCTTACTTGCTTGGAAGAAAATTGCTTGCCCCAGACTTCTTCACTTTCTATGCCCTTAAGCTGGAACACAAATGGCCATGGCCCATCCCTACCTGCAAAGGTAGAGGAACAACATGGCTCCTGAACATCATCATACAGCAAAGCTACCTGCCAACTTAGGCCTGCTGAATGGCTGCATGAGAGGGAAATAAAAAGCTATCTTATTTGGGCCACTGTATTTTGGGGTCTTTTAATACTCTGCTCCAGCCTTTGCCCTAAATAGTAAACCTGCTTTTTCATTATGCCTTTGTTGTTCCCTTCTCCAGTTGGACTCTATGTCCCATCCATACCAGACAAGTTGCATTCTCCAAATGCTGTGTACCCTCTTGTCCTTCATGTTTATGCATGTGCTATTCCCTCTGCCTAGAGTGTGTTCCCATTTTTCTCTGCCTGAATAAATCCTATTCATGCCTTAGGACTCCACTGAGGCATCAACTTCCATTTGAATCATTTTCTAACATATCCCTCCACCAACAGCACACACATACACTCCTCTCTGCTCCCACAGCATCCTCACAAAGTCCTGTGATCACTGGTTTACCTATGTGTCTTCCCTTTGTGAGCATCTTGATGGCAAGAGCTATCTTTTATCTCTGACATACAGTTGGGGTTCAACAAATGTGTAACAAGTGAAGACTCAGAGAAGCTCTTGATGTTCCAAGTTTCCCTACAGGAAGTCTGTGTGTATCTGTGAATATGTGTATGAGTGTCTGGGGTGTAGCCATCTTAACTGAAGCACAAGCACCAGGAGCCTAAAGAGCCAGAGCTGCATGTGTAGCCAGCATCTTTAGAGAGTACTAAGTGGCCAAGCTGGGGTTAGGGGTTCAAATGCCAAGTCCAAGGACCAGGAACTAGACAGAAACTAGAAAGGGAAGGAGTAGGGTAACCAGGACAGTTTTGTGGTAGGCAGAATAATGGCCCAGTACAGATGTCCATGTCCTAATCCTGGAAACCTTTGGGCAAGTTAGGCTATGGGGCAGAGAACATTAATGGTGCAGATGAAATTAAGGTTACTAATCAGCTGACCTTAAAATAAAAAGATTATGCTGGGTTATCCCAGTAGCCCCAGCGCAATCACAAGGATTGCACTGTGACAGAAGTGGAAGGTGGAGAAATAAGCTTGGGCAGAAGATGAAGACAGAAGACGGAGAAGCAGAGAGAAGGCAGTGTGAAAAGGACTCAGCCTGACATTGCTGGCTTTAATGATGGAAGGAGTGGAAGGAGGCCACAAGCCAACGAATGGGGCATCTTCTTGAAGCTAGAAAAGGTAAGGAAATGGATTCTTCCCAGCACCTCCAGAAATGGACATAGCTAACCTCTTAATGTTAGCCCAGTGAAATCCATTTTGGACTTCCGGCCTCTGAACGTAAGATAATAAATGTGTGTTTTCTAAGCCATGAGATTCATGATCACATGATGCAGCAGCAATAGGAAGCCAGTGGCAGTATTATCAACTGAACACACTTGGAAAAGTTAGTGAATGTCCCTAAACTTCAGCCTCCCCCTATAATATACAAATAAAAGTCACTCCCTGGTGGTGAGGATTAAAGTAGATCATTGATATAAAAAGGTTGGCAAAGTGTTTGACACGTAATGAGTGTTCCATAAAGGGTTGTTATCCTTAGTAATAATATCATCATCAGAATTATCATTACTGTTATTGTTTACTTATTTGCCTGGTACATCTGGGGTAGAGAGGAAGAAAGAGACAGACAAAGAGAGAAAGTAAAATAATAAAAGCCTGCTTTGGAAACCTGCAGGCATATTTGGTTTTAGCGCTTTTGCAATGTGTCTTCTCAACTCACAGAGTGTCTTTCATTTCCTTTTGCTTTCTCTCTCTTGGTTTAGGTAGAAAGATCTATTTTAAATTTAGTCATTTCAAAGTCTCCTTGGCATCGCATAAATGTCGCACCATTAAATATATATTCAATGGGTGCTCAAGCAGGCTGACTTCCTCGCCAAGAAATGAAGCACTGGAGGTGGGCAGGTGAGGCACGACAGACACCACACCTGCCCGTAGACTCTGCTGTTCTTACCTATGAGGATTACATTTTCTGAGCTCCAAATGAGGATGTGTGGTCTGACAAGCATTTTTTCTCCTGCATTTTAATTTGTTTGTCTGAAAAGGCTGTCACAGACATTAAATTAAATCTCATGAAATTCAGTGAATAAGCTTTACTGTGAAGAGTAAAACTCATGCAAAAATTCAGAAAAAAAATTATCAGTTTTTATAATATTTAAATTTGAATTACTTGCTACTGTCTAGAGTGCAAGGTTTGGTTGACACAATGGTGAGCTTTTGCTTTGCTTTGCATTTCTCTGGTCAGGTGGTCCCTTCTTCAACTGTTTTCCTCTGAGGCAAGCTTTCTCCATTCAAATCAGAACCCCACCTTCCCATTGAAGAAACAGATATGTGATGCTGAGCTTGGCCAGTGATTAGTCCCATGAATGGCACATAATCCATATGGCATGAACTTCCTACAGACAGATGAAAAACATGACTTTCTCTCCTCTTGAATAGCAAGTAGTGGAGATGTGCATAGAACCTGTTGCCTGCCACACTTGCTACCACAAAAAGGAAATGCATCTGCAGGAAGTGAAGGAGGCCAGAAACCAGAAGGAAGCAGGGCTGAGAAGTGGAGAGGAGGAAAAAAAACCCTAATGACACTTTTGAGCCCTCAACCCCAGCTTCACCTGGCATCACTCACTGCCTCATCCTGCTCGGCACATGAGCTGATAAATCTTTTTTGAGTGGAATTTCTGTCACTTGAAATGGAAAAACGGAAAGAGCCCTGGCTAATACACAGAGTCATTGCAAAAATATTGTCAAAAGGAGACCTTGGAAGAAACAAGCCCAGAGGTGAGGAAAACAGGCACAGGAAGAGGGAAGAGTGGACAGAGCAGGCAGGACCCCAGGGTTAATGTTCCAGCTTTGCCCTTACCGACAGCAGGGCCATTAGTGATGCTGCAGCATTTTAGTCTGATGGTCTTCAGAGGGGAAGACTGTGCTCCTGCCGCCATACAGAACATGGGGAGCTGTGGGAGGCTCACCTGGGATAGTAAATGTGAGCACTCTTTGTATTAAAAATGTTAAGTGCTTACAGATGGCATTTATTACATGGAAAGCAGCACATTTTAAAAAGACTATGATGGAAACACAGACTAGAAATGAAAAGGTAGGATTTAAGTAGCTGAAATCTTAAGAGAGGAATATGGAAATCAGTTAATGATTAGATCTCCTTTAAAGAATCTAAAGGGCAGACTTTCTGCTGAATGTCAGTGGCTTGAGTAAAAATACATGCAAAATAAAACATGGAAAAACTAGAAAACAATTATGAGACTGTGTATCTGATAGGAATGGGAAGAGAGAAAAGAGAGGGAAACCAACATTTTGCAAGGTGTCTGCTATATCTGAGACCCCAGGTATCATATATACTATCTCACTTCATCCATGAAGCAACACTACAAGAGTCAGGTATTACTGTCCTTATCGTATGTTTGAGGAAAGTAAGTCTCAGAGCTTACATTCAAGCTCAGGTCTTATAATTCTATAAGCAAATCACTAGACTACACCAATGCCCAGATAATACATTTGAAACTAGAGTTTGGGGGTTAGATAGAGATATGCTTAGTTTGCTTTCCAGATTATAAGAACCAATCAGTCAATACTTTAAAGAAGGCTAGAGTTTACTTAAATAAAAAAATTTAGTTGTGAATGGTTTTCTGCTGGATTGAAAGTCTAGTGCTTTTAATAGCCCCTAAAAATGTGTTTATCTTTACCTCAGTGTCAAGAATTATGAAGGGTCTGGGAATTTACCCTACTTAGAAGCCAATAAGCTAGCCTGTTACTATGTTATCAATGTTAGTAGAAGACATAAGACTCCTGAGCCAGAGACAAAGGACTTATTACTCATGGCAAAAGAAGTAACCACAATTTCATGTTGGTTTGTATCTGTTGGTTCCCCATACCCACTCCCCAAAGTCCCATGAGAGTGACAGAGAGAGCCTATGGGGTGCCTGAATATGCCATGGGTTGCATTACAGTAGGGAAACACTGAAATTAGAGGATTCATTGCTTTTATTGTGAGTGGAAGCAAGCCTGTTCTTAGTCTGGGGTAAGATGTTGTCTTAGTCCATTTGTGTTCCTATAAATAAATACCTAAGGCTGGGTAATTTCTTTTAAAAAAGTAGGTTTATCTGACTCACAGTTCTTCAGCCTGTACAAGAAGGCTGGTACCAGCATCTGCTTCTGGGGTGGGCCTCAGGAAGCTTCCATTCATGGTGGGAGGTAAAGGGGAGCCAGCATGTGCAGAGATCATATGGTCAGAGAGGAAGCAAGTGGGGAGGTGGGTGCCATGCTCTTTTTAACAACCAGCTCACTCTTTTTAACAACCAGCTCGTGAGGGAAGTTCCACAGGAACAAGAGCAAGAACTCACCCATTACCTTGAGAATGCCCCCAAGCCATTTATGAGAGATCTGCCCTCATGACCCCAAATACCTCCCACTAGGACCCACCTCCAGTATTGGGGATCAAATTTCAACATGAAGTTCGAAGGGGTAAACATCAAAACTACAGCAGATGCTGTTTCATTTCTCAAAATTTCCTGCTGTAAACACAACTCTGAGAAATGGCCTAGGTAAGGAGTGGTCAGACCCTTGTATTGTTGACATGCCCAGTAGGAGTGCATAGGGAGGCTTGGGGCCATGGTGGACTGCCTCTCCCAGCACCGAGTCCTTCCTTTGGCAACACTGAGCTCTTGAGGCCTTCTTGTCCTCTTCAACTACAATTTCATTCCTTTGCTCTCTACTAGAACCATCCTTGCACAGATTTCTTATAGCTGTTTCTCTTTATATTTGCAGATATCTCTCACTTTATTCCCAAAGTTCTTAGAAATGCTTTCTTCATGCCTCCCCCACAGCGCCAGCATGATACCTTTGTGATGTATTAACTTGGCTGGGCTGGACTATAGCCCCAGAATTCCCTTTCTAGTATGTTTGCAGTCAAGGCAGGCTACAAAGCATATTCTTTCATGGACGAGGAGGACAGAAGGGAGGAAGCAGTTGTTTTTCCATGTTGTCCCAGTTCTGCAATCAAACACTGATCCAGATACTGCTGTAAAGGGATTTTACAGATAGAAAAAACCTAATCAGTTGACTTTAAGTTCATCAGAAGGGAGATTATTCAAAGCAGACCTGTATCAATCAATTGGAAGCCCTTTAAAAGAGGACTTAGGTCTTTCCTGGGCTAGAGGCTGCACCCAGCTGCTGGCTCTGCAGGTGCCCTCCATTCCCCTTGGATCTTCCATCTTGACTGACTGCCTGGGGATAGCAGTTCCACCCTGTGCATATGGGATTCCAGCCTGCTGGTGGTTCATCCTTCCTGTCTACCTGCCCTATGGACTCTGGGCTTGCCAAACCCATTCCCACAACGTGCAAGCCAATTTAATGTTTCTAATGAACATGCATAATCAAAATACATACCCTATTGGATTTGCTTCTCTGATTGAATCCTGACCAATTCATGCTGAGACTTAATGGAAACTGTTTATTTGATGAGACTGAGACCTTCCTGTCAATCCAACAATATTCTCCGTCTTCATTCTGCATGACCCCTCGATTAACATCTTCTCTTTAAATCACTTTTCCCTTGGAATTGGAAGTACCCTTCAGACTATCTTCCTAGTGACTCCTCCTTCCCTCTCTGTCTCTCTCTCCTTGTATGCTTCCTCTTCTATTTCTTTACTTTTTTTTTTTAGACAGAGTCTCACTCTGTTGCCCAGGCTGGAGTGCAGTGGCATGATCTTGGCTCACTGCAGCCTCTGTCTCTGCGTTCAAGCGATTCTCCTGCCTGAGCCTCCTGAGTAGCTGGGGCTACAGGTATGTGCCACCACGCCCTGCTAATTTTTGTACTTTTAGTAGAGAAGCAGTTTCACCATGTTGGTCAGGATGGTCTCGATCTCCTGAACTCATGAGCTGCCCACCTCGGCCTCCCAAAGTGCTGGGATTACAGGCATGAGTCACCGCGTCCAGTCTATTTCTTTAATTTTGGTTATTTCCCCAAGAGTATTATTGCCATGTATTATATCTCTTTCTCTTCTCATACAAATGCTTCGCAATCCTCCTAGTGTATACTTTTCATTTTTACCATCTTAGAGTCTCTTAGTGTAGCTCTTTCCCAGCCCAGTTAATTAAAAGTGCCTCAAAATGGATACAAGGCCCAAGGCTGTTTGAATCTCATGTTCCTCGTACCCTGGCGAAACTGCCTTCATCATCAACATCATCACCACCATTAGTTCAGCCTTGATAGGCACTACATACTATTTAAGGTGCTTTATGAACATTGTCTCCTTTAATCCTTACAACATTCTTATGAAGTAGACAGTATGATTCCCATTTTTCTCATGAGAAAACTGAGAATTGTGGAAAGACTATCTAACTTGCCTTAGGCCCCACAGCTAGTAGATGCCAAAGTTAGGATGTCTATACTTCACCCAAGCTCCAACCAACTGGCTACATTGCTTTTGTCAGAAGACATGAGCAGTAAGAACACAATCAGTGAAGGTCATTTAAATTCACAGGATCTAACCAAGCAAGGCAGAGCTGAACAAGTAGCTGCAGCTTAAAAGTTAACAGTAATCCTCAGGTGACTATTGAAACCACTGCAGCCATAGGTCTATCCTAGCTGGTATGATCACAGTTTCCCTTGCCCTTGATTCCTGATGCAGCTTTACAGAGTTTCTGGATACCTTTCTTTACCCTTAGACAAAGGACAGCCAAGTCTTTGCCTTGCTAAGCTGTTTGCTTCCAACGATGAACAACAGCCCTACTACCAAATCATACTGTTGCTTTGCTGATACTGTTTCACCGCTGCTGACCCCATGACTTTGACACTATTGAAGCTCAATCACACTATGTCTGACAGGCACCATATCTGACACATCCAATAGGCCAGGGGATTTGATGATCGTTTCTGCTAATGTCAAGTCAGTGCAGTGCTATTGCAGAATCATGGTGCTTAAAACATCCTGCAACAGAGAGCAGTAAAATATTGTTACAAATAGAGGGAAAAAATTGCCTTCTTCCCAAACAAGAATTTTTGGTAACTGTTTTGTCTTGGCTAAAGCCTGTAGGTTCTTGGCATGGTGTTTATTTTATGGGCCAATCATCAAACCCTGATGTGGCTGTGAATAAAAATTATATAGAAATAAAGAACAAATTACAGATATGGCTATAAAAGCCTTGATTCCAAAAGAAATTTGCCACAAAGGGAGAACATCTTGGCTGACTCTTCTCTTGGAAGAGTAGGAATAGGGTAATTACCTACTAACTATTGAAACTTTTGTCCTCTGCTTCTCTGAAGAAATTCTTCTTGATAAATTTACAGTCAATCATCTCCTTTATGTTACATTGATGGCTTCAGTTTGTTTAAACACTTATTTAGTTGGTTATGAACTTATTATAGAGTTGGTTTGACAAGTTCACTGCATCAATGACCCCAGCCAGTAGAGTAACCACCACTCCTTTCTTTGTCAGTTTGATGCCAAGAAGAATCCCAAAGTGGCAGGGAAGTAGGCTCAGCTCCCAGTTTAATTGAACACTGACTTTGTCTACTGGTAGAACATTCCTTCCTATGGCAGAAATCTTGAGATTCTTAGAATAACACCAAACATTACTGAAGCCACTCTCATGACACATGCTTGTAAGGGATTGTCATCAGGCCATTCCATTGATCTATCAAGCCGTCTGCTTCTGGGTGACTGGAGAGAGTAGCAAATGTCAAAGGCAAGAGTCCATTACCACATCTTTGCCAGCAAATAAGAACCTTAGAAGGTGGTAACATTTTGTGAGATACAATATCAAAGGACAAAGTATTTGTAGGTCTACAAATGAGAATGCTGGCAGAAGAATTCTGAGAAAGAAAGGCAAATGTGTATCTAGGATATGCATCTATTCCTGTGAGGATGAATCACTGCCCATTTCATGGAATGGGGCTTTGTTAGGGACTCAAAGTTGGCCTCTGCTGTTGGAACGCTGGGCAGTCAGTAGTGGCTGTAGCCAAATCAGTCCACCGATTTGTCCCTGTGGTCACTCTGTATGTCGGCTTATTGAACAAGCACCAATGTGGCCAAGAAAGGAGGCTGGCTGACAGCCACCTTTCCCACCTGTTTATTGAGAACCTTTGCCAATTAATAGCTGAGAACCAGGTGCCAAGAATGGATATTAATTTGCTGCCATAAAGATACCACATCCCAAACCTCAGCTGTGATTGCCATACCCACCTGATTAAGTCTGGGACAATCCATAATTATTCTCTAAGACCCATCTGGCTTTTGCACTGGCCAAAGAAAGACTGGTTAAATGGAGGTGTGATAGAAATAATTGGCGTCTCCCAAGACTCCGATGGTGGTCTTTATATTTGCAGTTCCTCTAGAGATGCCATTTTGCTTTGGGTTTATTATTTTGGGGTTTCCACTTGGTTCCTCTTATGGACATAATCCTCATTCTGCATGGTAGGGAGCTAATGTGAGTCTGCCAGCCACTTGAGCATATCGGTTCTCACTATAGTTTTGGGGAGAAAAAAAAAGGAATAAGAACTAGGTAAAAAGATATGCTTTTGCATGCAATGGATTACCAGTGTCTTATCCCTTTCCCTCTCCTCCCAAAGTTATCTGTGCATTCCTCAAATATGGGCAACCCAATCACAGAATCTCATTTTGAGAGGCTGTACCCTGGGGCCACTACTCTCCATATTAATTACTATGTAAGTCAAGATTCCAGCAGAAAACAGATAGTACATTCCAAATAAGGTAATTGGAGAGTGCAATAAAGGGACTTTTTACAAAGGTATGGGAAGACTTAATGGAAACCAAGAAGAGGTAGGGAAGCACATGGTATTAGCAAAGGTGGGGAGCATTAATTTGAACCCAAGGGGAGGGAACAGCTATTGGAACCCAGAAAGAGCTGTAACCTTCAGTGAGGATTATAACCACTGCTAACCTGTGGCCTAACAAGAAAGGAGCTTGATGGCAGAAGCTCTCTTTTGCTAGAATTAATACTCTGACCTCAATGTGCTACTAAAGTTCTACCAATGTAATCCATTGGCTCAACCCAATGGGAAGCCTGAGGCCCAGAACAGGAGGGCTCATGGTGCAGCCTGTATAGACCATCATCCCAGGAGAATGGACCTGGAGGGGCTAGTGGAGGTGCTCCAGTACATCATTCCCACCAAGAGGTCCACCCATCCTGAGCATTCTAATATAATCAACACATTGCCAGACCCCAGCACTCCCCATCCCCCTTATCCTGTTCTACTTTTCCACCATGACACTCATCACCAGCAATACGCAATTTACCTATATTTATGTTATGATATGTTCTCTATCTCTCTGCTAGAGAGTAACCCCTCCTGGCATAGGCATCGTCACCTGTTTTACTCTCAGACATATCCAAATTACCTAGAACAGTGCCTGGTACAAATGAGCTGTTGAATAAAAATATACATTTATAGATGAAAATAATGAATTGTGGATAATGGGAGAGACATAAGAGAATAATGCAAACCTAATTGCTGATTGCTAGTGATGAGTCTCTAATTTTCTAGATGCCTTAAGAGTTAGAAAAAGCCCAGGTATAGAGAGAGGAGAGGAAGAGGGAGGCATCAGGAGAGATTTAATTTATGTCAGCAAAGGAGAGAGAGACAGTGAAGACTTTGTTTGGTTTTTATGTCTAGTGAATCTCAAAAAAGTATCGTTGTATTACTTAACCTGAGGATTTTCTAAGGAAATCTGACCAACACTTGAAGTGGCTCACAGTCTAGTCAAGTTATCCTGAATACTCTCACCTCCACATTCTTCCCTACCTACTTTGCTTAGTATTTCCTTCCTTCATTTAGCTCATAGTATTGCAGCGGAAGCATGGGGAAATGAATGGATCTGAGGTTAACTGGAAAGAGCCTTCACTCCTTTAGCTTCCTAGATCTCCTCCCGCTTCCCTAATGCATTTATGCCATTAAAAAAATAACATCAGTTAAAAAATAACATCCATTCAAAAAAAAAAATGGCCCAGGTGGGGCAAGCACCTTGGAGCAAGGTTGAGGGCATCTGCTGCTCTTGCCTGCTTGGCAGGCCTTTCTCCTTCATTTGGTGACAACACTACATTTTACCTGGTAGGTGTTTTGCACTGAATTGTACCTACAATATGTATACTGAAGCCCTAATCCTCAAGGGGCTATATTTGGAGATAGAGCCTTTAAAGAAGTAATTAGGGTAAAATGAGGTCATAAGGCTGGACCCCTAATCCAACATGATGAGTGTTCATGTAGGAAAAGGAAGAGCCCTAAGGATGTGCACACAGCAAGGAAAGACCATGTGAGGCCAACAAGAAGGTGGCTGTCTGCAAATCAAAAGAGAGACCTCAAGAGAAAATCAACCTCCCAACACTTTGATCTTGGGCTTTCAGCCTCTAGAACTGTGAGAAAGTAAATGTCTGTTGAGAAAACACATGCCTTTTGAGAAAATAAATACCCATTAATAAAACAAATGTCTGTTGTTTAGGCCACCTAGACTATGTGCTATCAGTGTGTGTTGTGATACCCGTCCTAGCAGACTAAAACAGGGACATTAAACTTTCCCCATTAATCATAGCATGAGAAAATCAAATATGCCACTCTCCAGCTGAGACATCTCCAAGCCAAGCCCACCACTCTACCCACCTAGACCAATTCTCTTTCTCTCTCTGTCCAGGGAATTTTAATTCCAGGAGAGATGGTGTAGCAGGTATTGCAATGGCACTGTCAAAAGTGACCATCCTCAAGTTCTTCCTCTTAAATCCACAGGAGATGTTCTTCTCCTGCACTTTAAAATTCTTTAAAAATTCTGGTTGGTAGCTTTTCCTCCAACTCAGTGAGCTCCCTGACTCCTGTGGTAATGTTTTCTTTCTTCCTTTTGTCTTTTTTCTTTCTTTCTTCCTTTTTTCTTTCTCCTTTCAGAGTCATTTAGAATACCAATAATAATTTACACGTGATTTTCAAGCAGGCTAAAACTGGAAAAGCATTCCTGCCAGAATCTAACTTCTCTCCAGGAATTAATTCCATTTTATACTTTCATTCAAACTCAGTTTCCATAGATAGAGCATGGTTTGAGTGACAGATCTTGGAAGATGAGCCAGTATGTAAAAAGGAATACAGGAGGGAAACACATCGATCTGAATTAACCTTCTGGTTAAGCTGCCAGTAACTGCTGTGGAACAAGACAGGAGTAGAGCTTTAGAGACCAAAATATAGTTTGGGACAGACCAGACCATATTCCAGGTAATATAGACTAAGGTTTTCACCAGTTCTTTGATAGAATTAGTATCAACACCCTGTGGATGGTCTTTAGGGAATGTTGAATACAATGGCATCTAAGTTAGCAGTATCATAACTGGTTATGATTTTCATTCCTGGTTATGATCCAATAATTCAAAATCCACCCAGATAATGTAAGATCTATATGTGTCCTATCTGACTACTGTTGTCAAAATTCTGGTGGAGAAAAACAGGCCGGCAGGATTGGCTATCCAAATGTAGTTTATTTCTGTCTCGGAGTGGTCCACCATTGGGGCTGGCTTCACAGGCAAGTGACCTATGCAGTCACCCAGGGCCAGCCTCAGAAGGGCCCCACACCTTGTCCAGTGCTGTGCCATAGCCATCCTGAAACTTCTAATTTTTTTTCTTTGAGTTTGCGTTTTGTAAATGAAGTCCTGTGGGGCAATAGAGCATGGGCAATGAGCAGAACAGACCTTTATCTTGTGCATGGTCCTGGTCCTCACCACCCCATTTACCTTTGAGAAGCGCCATGAGTATGGAATCCTAGTTGGCCCACATGCATTGGAGTTCAGCAGGAGTCAAAGGGAGTTCAAGGTCAGTGTGTTATGTCTACAATTGAGTGAGTGGGGGGCCTGAGCAGTCCTGAAGGCTGTGCTTTCTGTTCCAGCCAGAGCTTTCTTCACATGCAGAAAGGAGGTAGTGGTATCCTGAAAAACATGAATGACCAAGGAATCCTGCCATAGCCTTTCTTATTTTTGTTAGCTCCCTGTAGTTGCCAACCATGTACTGAAAATGATGGCAAAGAAGGAAAGGGAAAGGTAGGCCATTTGATATCTTTCCTTTAAGTCCTTCCTTCCTCATCAGTAAGCCAAAGGCAGAGTGTATTGGTAGAAGGTGTGCACATAAAGAAGTGATATAAAGAGTGAGGGTTTTGTTTTTGTTTTTGTTCAGCATTTTCACTCTTTTGGAGAGAATAAACATTCATGAATATATGAAATATGAAATAGGAATTGTGTGGCTTTGGTGATTCCATATAAGAGTTAAGTGCTCTTATATTTGCATTTAAACCTTATAATTGCATTTTAAATTATATTGCACAATACTAATGTGAATGAGAAAATTCAAGCTAATAATTTAAGAGTTTAATTTTTCTTTCCTTAGAATAATATTAAACAGATAACAAACATCATAAAAAAAAAAAGAATAATATTAAACAAACAGATAACAAACATCATGACAAGGCCAGAGAGAAACCGCAGAAGAAAGAGAAATGAGATCTGTATTTTAGTTAGTACCCTGGATGGGAATTTTTCCTGTTATTTGAACAAGGGCTCCCACATTTTCATCTGGCACTGAGCCCTGCAAATTATGAAGCCAGCCCTTCCCACAAGTGCATGAAGCATCAGTTCATGTGGCTTTGGGACATTTTGGTTGCAGTGTGATGGGGGCAGAAGTGGACATTGAGAAGGACTTGTATGGACATCATGAAGTGAGACACAGGGCATTAAAAAACAGTCTGGAAGGAAGGTGGTGGCTGTAGTGTTTTCTTTAGCAGCTCACTTTGTGCAGCCTGCAAGGAACAACAGAGACAGCATCCTTAAACAAGGGATGCTTTGTGTAAAGAGGCAGGTTCCTCCCTTTAAACTGCTCAGATAAGAGCAATTTCAAGCTGAGAATTGATGTTATAGAAAGGCTCTTTTCTCTTATAATCACTGATAACCTTCTGTCTATTACTTGAGTTCAATACTGGGATATATTTGTGCAGAAAAGCTGAGAGCTTGCTCTCAGAAAACCCAGGGAACAGTGTAATAGATCAATTGATTTGTCAAGCACAGGCAGACAGAAACAATTTCCTTGGCTAGACTTAGTTAATGCAGATGGCTGGTTCCTTTACCTTATAATACACCTCACACTGGCCATGGATCATGGTCCCAGGAGGATGTCACTATTTCCCTGGAAGGCTCTAGACTCTTTTTCTAGGTATTTTGAAAGAAGAAATAAAACAGCACAGCAAGAGCCTGAGGAAGCCATTAGTGGGAGGTGGGTGTATCTGGGAGAACAGTTAGGTTAGTAACATGCCTGCTGGTAGTCATGTTAAAACCAGTCCTGCCTCCATTTTCTGTGTCCAGTCACCAATAGTGTGCATGAAGCTCCTGGGGGGAAGGAAGACAAAGAACTTGCCAACTGAATGCTAATTTTTGATACCTGGAATATCAGCTCCAAGTTTCTGTCTGATCGACAGCAATGGCAAGCTGTCCGGAAGCACAAGATGATGCTAAGCACTGTAGCTTAAGAACTTAACCAGGCTACAGCCTGATGACCCTACTCCACACTTCTTCTCCCCTGCACCCACTCTATGCCTTATCTTAATACTTTGAAGGCAGGGAAGAGAAGAGGAAAGACAGTTGCCCCCCACCACTCCCCTGGCCAGTATACAAATATTCATTGCACTCTTTACATTAAAATGCTCCAACCATGGCTAGACCTATACAAGAGAGATGGCTCGAGTGCTAGACTAAAGGCATTTCATTGGTAACTTCTCTGTTTTTGGGACACTCTGACAACCCTAAGTAGCTTTTAATTCCCTGCTGACACCATAGCATTCTTCCCTTCCCTTCCCTTCATGCCTTTATTGATGCTGTTCCTTCTGTTGGGATGCCTTCCCTACTTCTTCACTGGCTGGTATTCATTGATCCCATTTCCTCTTCTTCTGGGCTACACAGGAAAGACTACATTTCCCAGCCTCCTTTGCTATTGGTGTAGCCATGTGACTGAGTTCTAGCCCATAGGATGTGAGCAGAAGTGACGCAGGCCACATCTAGGCTTGACCTATAAGAACCTCCTACACAAGATCTTCCAACCTCCTACACAAGATCTTCTTTACCTTCTACAGACTACAGTAGAGGACCACACCAACTCGCAGAGTCATGGAATAAGGGTGGTGGGGCCATAGGAAGGCAGTGGTCCAGGTTCTTTAATCACCACTTGGGAGAGCAACACCTGCTGATGATTAGGACTACCTATTTGGGACTCTACCCCAGTGAAAAATAAACTTTTATTATGTGTAGGAGTTATCTGTTTCAGCAGCCAGTGTTCCTATAACTAGCATAACTGACTTTTAATAATATTGCCCCTCTTTCTAGGGATCATGACACAACTGTAACCCAGGTGTTTACTACTCAGAGTCCTCTCGCCAGCTGGAGGCTCCCTGTTCCTTGATATTTAATTTTAAAGGCTGGAATTCCCTTATACTCAGGGGACCTTTCAGAGCTCTCCCTCTCCCACCTCCATCCCCACTAATATCCCCTGGGGGGCTTCTGAAAGACATTTCTCCTAGTCTTATCTTGCTCTGATATCACACGAGTTAGAAAGGGTATGATAGGATTCTTGGTTGTTAGAGCAACATTGCCTTTTTTCTGTGTTGGAAGCAAGTCTTAGTTTGAATGGAAAGTGTGGTTTGTTGGGGCCATCAGTGACTTGCTTATTCACTGGTAGACCCAATGCATTCTCTTTGTACTTGTTACCAGGGCAGCTCTGAAGAAATAACTGGGAAAGTTTTTTGTTTTTTTTGTTTTTTTTCTTTTTTCTTACTGTTTTTCCTTAGTCCCTTAATTTACAAGCACAGCTGCTTAAAGAAACTGAATGGCCTGAGATGGCGCCAGAGCTTCTTGACCCCGATCAGACACCAGAGGGAACTAACACCCCCAAACTGGCACAAACAGGAATAGATGACCCCTAGTTGCCTTTGGGTCATGAACATATCATAATAATGTTAAAATTCCCTCCCCTAAAAGAAAATCTCTACCATTTTGTGTACATGTGATGTATGAAGACATTTTTATACGTTGAGTTTGTGTGTCTGGAGTCCCACCCTCCACATGCTAACATGCCTCTCCCTCCCTGTCCCCAGTCCTTCACAACCCCGCACCTCCTGTTGTTTAGGGAGAAGGTGCATTTATAGCAAGAGCTCACATTCTTCATTCTCTGGCCAGTGAATGAAACCTGACTGCCTTTTCCAGTTGGATAGTCTTTCTTTGAGACCGACATCAACTTGGGAAAGAACTCAGTTTGTCAGTGGCATACTCACTTTGAGTCTTGCTGAACCTCCACACTCCACAGAACCACCGTGTCCGGCATCGGTGGGTTCTTGGTCTCGCTGATTTCAAGAATGAAACCGCGGACCCTCGTGGTGAGTGTTACAGTTCTTAAAGATGGTGTGTCCGGAGTTTATTCCTTCTGATGTTCGGACGTGTCCAGAGTTTTTTCCTTTTGGTGGGTTCATGGCCTCGCTGACTTTAGGAATGAAGCTGCAGACCTTCACGGTGAGTGTAACAGTTCATAAAGGCGGCGCATCTGGAGTCGTTCGTTCCTCCCGGTGGGTTCGTGGTCTCTATCGGCTTCAGGAGTGAAGCTGCAGACCTTCGTGGTGAGTGTTACAGTTCATAAAGGCGGCGCGTCTGGAGTTTTTCATTCCTCCCGGTGGGTTCGTGGTCTTGCTGACTTCAGGAGTGAAGCTGCAGACCTTCACGGTGAGTGTTACAGCTCTTAAAGGCGGCGCGTCTGGAGTTGTTTGTTCCTCCCGGTGGGTTTGTGGTCTCACTGACTTCAGGAGTGAAGCTGCAGACCTTTGCGGTGAGTGTTACAGCTCTTAAAGGCGGCGCGTCTGGAGCTGTTTGTTCCTGCCGGGTGGGTTCGTGGTCTCACTGACTTCAGGAGTGAAGCTGCAGACCTTCGCTGTGAGTGTTACAGCTCTTAAAGGCAGCACATCCAGAACTGTTCGTTCCTCCTGGTGGGTCTGTGGTCTCTATGGCTTCAGGAGTGAAGCTGCAGACCTTCACGGTGAGTGTTACAGCTCATAAAGGCAGTGCAGACCAAAAGAGTGAGGAGCAGCAAGATTTACTGCAAAGAGCAAAAGAACAAAGCTTCCACAGGGTGGAAGGGGACCTGAATGGGTTGCCTCTGCTGGCTCGGGTAGCCTGTTTTTTCCCTTATCTGACCCCACTCACATCCTGCGGATTGGTCCATTTTACAGAGAGCTGATTGGTCCATTTTACAGAGTGCTGATTGGTCCGTTTACAAACCTTTAGCTAGACACAGAGTGCTGATTGGTGCGTTTACAATCCTTTAGCTGGACAGAAAAGTTCACCAAATCCCCACCCAGAAGCCCAGCTGACTTCACCTGTCAATCCCCCCCCCTAAACAGGACACCCCAACTGCTGTTGGGAATTTGGCCAATGACCACTCTAGCTACTTCCTGCCAGATAGAGGGGAGGAAGGGGTTCTGCAGTTGTAGTGTCCTCCAGAGGGGGACTCTTTAGGCCAGTGGAAGGGCCAGCAGGTCAGTCCAGGGGTCCTCGGTAGAAGTTGTTAGTTGAACTAATTTGGGGTTCCATTTGTAAGACCATCTGTAGCTTCATGCCTGGATTTTAGAGGAAACAAACTTGACAAGCAGGTTAAAAATATAGGGTCCAAAGGCAAGTAACAGCAAGATGGCTGCCATGGGAGCTAGAAAGGGGAGAAGCCATATTGCCCAACTCCAGATGTTGGTATAAGAGTTTGAAAGGTATTGTCTGATTTCAGAAGCATTTTCCTGTAAATGCTGGGTGGCTTCTCTTACTATCCCTGACTGTTTAGGACTCTGCACCTAAGAAGGTGCAAAGTCCTCCTTTCTCAGCAGTGAGGAGGTCTAGGTCTCGGTGGTTTTGGAGAGTCACTGCTGCCAAAGAGTCTATTTGGGATTGTACAGTAAGGATAGATTTCATTATTTCTTGTAAACTGTCTGAGAAATCCTTTGAGAGTGTGTGGTAGTAGGATAATGAAGTAGATAAACTGGCTATTGCAGTTCCTGTAGCAGTAGCCATTCCTAACCCTATAAGTAGGGGTATTACTTGTATGGCTCTGCACTGAGGGACTTGAGCTTTGAGGGGTACTGATAAGTTCCGATTTCCTGGGGCAATGTTAATGCTGGGACTTGGAAAGACTAAGGTGCAGGTGCCCGTCCAGTTAGTGGGGAGGCAGATCTAGGTCAATGTTCTACATAAGAAGAATATACCTGGGCTGGGTAGACAGAACTGGTTGTGTATGTTAAAAAGGTGTGTGAATTTGTTGTTTTCATTTTTCTATACTCTTAGAGCACTTGCTAAGGTAGCTCCAGTGAGCGGCTGGAAAGGGGTATTGCAGGGACTGCTGCATTTCTTTACTAAGCCTTGAGCTTTTAAATGTTTAACAATATCCTGTAAACCTTTATGAGCTTCAGGCCTTAAGGGATATTGCCTTTGATAAGGAAAAGTGGTGGGGTCTTTTAGCCTGATTTGGACTGGGCAGGCATTTTTTGCCCTGCCAAATTGTCCTTCCAATGCCTAGACTTTAGGGTTGATTTCCTCCTCAAGTAGGGGACAACAGATGGGTAACTTGTTCCCCCTATTCATGCAGATAATAGCTCCAGCTTTGGCTAATATATCCCTCCTAAATAAGGGTGTGGGACTTTCAGGCATAACAAGAAAGGCATGTGAAAAGAACAAAGTCTCCCAATTACAACTGAGGAGGTGGGAGAAAAACCTGGTTACAGGCTGTCCCAGGATTCCTCAGGTGGTAACGGACCTTGACGACAGTCATCCAGGACAGGAGATTAATACTGAGAAGGCCGTGCCAGTGTCCAGAAGGAAGTCAATTTCCTGTCCCTCAATGGTTAAACGTACCCGGGCTCAGTGAGGGTGATGACATGAGCTGGCGCTTGCACCAGGTACCATCAATCCTGTTGTTGGATCATCTGATTGGGGGCTTCTGACCCAGAGAACCTTTGTTCTCTGGGGCAGAGCACTTTCCAGTGATTGCCTCAGCATAGCAGACATAGATGAGGGGGTGGCTTGTTTCCATTGGACAATGTTTTTTAAGGTGTCCTTGTAAACCACACTGATAACAAGCCCTACCGGGTGATTGGCCTGCTCCATTTTCTGTCCTTTCTGTACCACCAAGGTTTGTTTGTCTGAGGGCCATGACTAAGGCTGTGGCCTTTCTCTGATCTCACTTTTCCTTTTGGACCTGTTCCTCTTGGTCCCTATTATAGAACACTGAGATTGCCAGGTTTAATAATGCCTCCAGATTTTGTTCAGGGCCCAGGGCTTGCTTTTGGAGCTTTCTCCTGATATCTGTGGCTGATTGGGTAATAAACTTATCTTTTAGAATCAATTGACCCTCAAGTGATTCAGGTGACAGGGGAGTATATTTTCTTAAGGCCTCCCATAGCCACTTGAGGAAGACAGAAGGATTTTCTTCCTTTCCCTGAGTTATGGTGGACATCATTGAATAATTCATGGGCTTTTTCCTAATTCTCCTTAGTCATTTTAGAAAACAGGGTCAACAGATGTTTGCGACTCCAGTCCCCATGATCTGAGTCAAGGTCTGAGTGGGGACCCCTACTGGGGACGGCTTGCTGACCGACAGGGAATTTGTCCCTTTCTTCGGCTGTCATTCTGTCATTTACTTGGCTAAGATACCAAGTATCTCCAGACTCTCGGGCTGCAGCTAAAGCTGCGTTCTTTTAATAAAAGGCTAGGGTTTGATTTAACAATAGTATGACATCTCTCCAAGTGAGATCAAAGGTTTGCCCTAGACCCTGTAGGACATCCATGTACCTATCAGAATTATCTGAATATTTCCCCAGGTCTGCCTTGATCTGCTTTAAATCAAAGAAGGAGAAGGGGACACGTACCCGAGTTGGGCCAAATTCCCCTCCCCCTACAGCTTGAAGGGGACATAACCGATAACCCAGGGGGGTTTGTGGTCCTTTGGAGATTTCCTTGCTTATTTCCTTCTGGGCAGGGGAGATTAGAAGAGGCTTATCATTAATAGGAAGGGGAGCTGCAGGGAGGCTAGGATATGGGGGTAAGCTGAAAGGTCCTCCTGTGGGATGGAAATTACAAGCTTTGCATAGTTGTGTATTCTCCTTCAATGAAAAGAAAGCTTGAACATAAGGTATTTCACTCCATTTGCTTTTCCTCTTACAGAAAAGGTCAAGCTGCAGGATAGCATTGTAATTTACACTTCCATCAGGTGGCCATATTTCCCCATCAGAAAGAGAATATTGGGGCCAGGCCATAGTGCAGAAAAAAATGAGCCACTTCTTTTTAAGGGTTTGCAGGTCAAATTGGTCCCAATGGCTTAGGATGCATTTCAAGGGTGAGCCTGTTGATGCCTGAGTATTTCCCATCTGAAAGACAAAACCACCCATGGTTTTGGTTTGTTTTGTTTCTTCCCCTGCCCAATAACCTGCAATGGTCCCTGGACCCTGCTGATCGGAATAGTCATCCTCACCAACACAGCAGCAGAAACACTAATTTTCCTCCCAGACTGCAAGGAGAACCAAGGAAGATCAGATTTAGTGGCCCTTACAGACGCATTCTCAAAAACCTGCACCCTCGCCTGTCCTCCTAGACCACAAAGAGGACTGAGAAAAATCAGATTTAGTGGCCTTTACCAACGCATTCTCAAGAAACTGTTAGAGTCCTAAGTATTCTCCTGTTAGTATTGGGACTTTACCTGTGTCCTATAAAGATGTGAAGCCCCAAAACTGAAGTGGAGGGCCACACCCTGAGGGAGGGAAGGGATCTCGTGGATTAGAAGAGTGACACCTTTTGTCCTCGCTTATATGAATAGGAAGGATACAATTTCTGAGGCTCCCCATATCCCAGCTTCAGGAATAGCTTTTGTTAGGCCTGCTTGTCTGAGGAGGGATCCTAAAATTCCAGAGAGTTCCCCCTACAGTGGGGCTTTGGGCAAAAATTGTGTCTTTCTGATTGGTGAGCCCAGGTGCCAAAAGAAGGGAATAGAGTCCTGGAGTATATACTAGAAATCATTCTTATAGGAGAAACTAGAAAAGCACCAGAGACAGGGAGTGGTTTTTAGAAGCAGGACTAGCCTCGGAGAAGAGAGGCAAGAGAAAGTTTGTCTGACAGGCATTAGGACCCAGGAGGCAAGGGTCAGGGTAGATAGAATAGATGGACGAGTCTTACTTGGGCGACATGACTTTCAGAGTTCCACTCATGGTGACATGGTCAATGAACTTGTTATCGGGACCCCAGAGCTGAATGGCTTTCCAATCTGTCAACCTTGGCTCAGCCCAGAAGTACAGGAAAAGCAGAAGCTGGTTCCAAGCAAACCAACACTCCCAACTCCGAAGAGTCGGGGTTGTTAGAGAGCCCTTTCCCAGAAAGCCTGACACCTGTGTCCTTAGTCTAGCAGCCATGCTAGTCACTTTTAACTGGCTGACAGGTACCCAGTATTTAGCCCCCCGCATTCTAAGGAAAAATAGGGCAGAATAGCAAGCGAAAGGGGTCCGATGGTACTCACTGCTTGGCAATAGGCAATAGTCTCACTGCTTGGGGATAGGCGATGGTCCCATCTTGGGTCGCCAAAATGTGTCTGGAATTGGTGGGTTCTTGGTCTCGCTGACTTCAAGAATGAAGCCGCAGACCCTTGTGGTGAGTTCTTAAAGATGGTGTGTCTGGAGTTTGTTCCTTCTGATGTTCGGATGTGTCCAGAGTATTTTCCTTTAGGTGCGTTTGTGGTCTTACTGACTTTAGGAATGAAGCCGCAGACCTTCGGGTGAGTGTTACGGTTCATAAAGGCGGTGTGTCCAGAGTTGTTCGTTCCTCCTGGTGGGTTCGTGGTCTCGCTGACTTCAGGAGTGAAGCTGCAGACCTTCACGATGAGTGTTACAGCTCATAAAGGTGGTATGGACCCAAGAGTGAGCAGCAGCAAGATTTATTGTGAAAAGCAAAAGAACAAAGCTTCCACAGCCTGGAAGGGGACCCAAGTGGGTTGCTGCTGCTAGCTTGGGTGGTCTGCTTTCATTCCCTTATCTGGCCCCACCTACATCCTGCTGATTGGTCCATTTTACAGACTACTTACTGATTGATCTGTTTTACAGAGTGCTGATTGGTACATTTACAATCCTTTAGCTAGACAGAAAAGTTCTCCAAGTCCCCACCTGACCCAGAAGCCCAGCCGGCTTCACCTCTCACCACCAGCATCCATCCTCTGCTGCTGGGGCATTGCAAATGCTCTATGGGAATGGGCAGCAAGGAGCAACTGACATGCATATTACGCTGCCTCCATGCTCCTGCGCGTGCGCTGCTGCCCCATGGACTTCACTTACAGAACAGAGCTCAGTAATAATTCTAAGAGTGCATGAGCACAGCACTGAATCTTAAGTGGAGCTCTTTCAGCTTGGGGCCCTATGGAACCTCACAGGCTATGGGCCCGTGAAGCTGGCCTTGAAGAAGGACACTTCTCCTCCCACTCCTCTCTCCAGCAGGCAGAGCCTCTGAATGGGATCTGGGATAAAAGGACAGACCAGGAAGGAATTGATGAGGACTGTGTAAGATGTAAAATCTTCTTCTGACTCTTCCACTGAAATTGCCAGTCATGCTTGTGAGGTGGATTTTCCTCTGGGAGTGTAATTAAGTGCTGAGTCATGCTTCAGGCCTGGTGGGAACAAAAATATAGCTAGAAGTTGGGGCGCTGGTGTACAGGATACAGACTGCCTCTTGCCCTCTTCGGATTCTCTGTCTTCCCTAGCTCTTCTCACCTCTTCTTGGAGTAAGCCTGTTCCCACCTCCCTTTGTCCTTCCTTCTTGCATTGCCTTTGGAAATGCAAAACATATCTTACTCTATTTGCAAAACAATTTGCTTTCTCCTTGAATTCCTCTGGTTGATCCTGCCTGGATAGGCCAAATCGTCGCATCAAGGTGATCTGCTTAACAAAACAAAAACAAAACAAATACACAAACAAAAATCTGGGTTTATTTCCTTAAGGAATTTGACTACCAGCATTTCTGTGTTTTTTTCTCCTGGATTCTCTGCTAACAAACCTCCATGACATGGCTTAGGACCCTCAGAAAGCCTTTGCTGGCCCCCAGGTGGGTTTGGGAGTTCTTCCTTGGGTCTCCTTTAAAATCACATGCGTATCTCACATACAAATGCATAGACATATACACATTGTCAAAGACAGACCCAGCCAGATGTTAGTTAAAGCAGTGAAAACAGATTTTATTAAGTAATTACTGACGGGAGAAGAAAGAGTTGAACCCATTGCAATTTGCATAGAGGTGACTGGGATTGCAAAGGGAGCATGGAGGGAGTAAGCAGGGGCTCAGCAGAGTCAGAGAGGCAAAAACTGTGAAGGGTTGGCCAGTGTCAATGCCTTTGGGCCAGCTGTGTTTGTGAGCTGACAAGTTAGGATTCTACCCACCTACTGAGACGGGACAGGGGCCCTAGCTTTCCTGATGATGACTTTTCACAGGAATGGCTTTCGGGTCCTTGCAAAGGATACTTCAGAGTCCCAGGAGATGCATATTCACAAATGTAAGCTCTTTTTGTTTTTATTTTAAATAAATGCTAGTGTGTATATTTAAGGTACACAACATGATGTTATGAGATACTATATAGTAACATGGTTACTACAGTGAAACAAAATAACATTTGATCATCTCACACAGTTGCTCATCAGTCCCCATCCCAGAGCAGTTATAATCTACTCATTCAGCAAAAAATCTGAATACAATACACAGTTATTAACTATAGTTTTCATGTTGCACATGTAGAATGAGCAAGTCTAAGCCCTTCCTTGTAAATGCTCTAAGGAAAGAGGGTCAGGAACCTAACATCAGGTGTTGGCTTGAACAAATAGTAAATTATCCTGGCAGGTTTTAGCTTCCTCAGGCAGGCATTTAAGTAGGGGCTGGGGTCATCCTATGGACAGGGACGCTAGAAACCAGGCTAGAGTTGAGTCATCTCTTAGTGCAGAGGTTTGTACTGAGTCATTATGTGCCAAGAGTTCTGCAGTTCTCAATACATAATCTTTTTCAATCAACTTCAAGAGATTCTCATACCACAGCATAAGGCAGACCTGCCTAGAGAAAGCTCACTTTTATAGACCATGTTCTAAGCCCCAAAGGGCAGTAGCAAAAAAAGAAGAAAAAAACGGATCCAGTGCAAAATATTGTGACCCCTAAAGATCTGCTCTGGACTTCCTAATCCCACAGTCAGGAACCATGGAATTCATAAAATTTCTCCTTCCTCACCAGGCTGCCAGGAAGCTCAGGTTTAAGTGACTTAGTTAATCATTAACAACTAGGCTAGCTCTGGGGGTTAACAAATAGGTGTTCCATTTTTTTCCTACTGTTTTGGTTTTCTATTTTTATTTCTGTAACCTTGTTGTTTATATTTCCATGGGGATGAGGATGGAGAAGTGGGAAAAGAAACAAACTGAAAAACAGATACTTCGCTCATGGTGAAGTTCTGCCTCCAACGTTTTCATGAGCTGTGTGTGATATGGTGTGGAGTGTTATAAGCTTCATTAGTTCATTAAGAATTCCTGGGATGAGTATTTAGTGAGCATGCCCTTCACACAGAGCACAGCTGTCAGGGCACAGTCCACTGGGGGAAGGGAGGGCCTTAGTTTTCTACTACAGCATAAAAAATTACCAGAAATGTAGCAGCTTACAACATACATGTATTGTCTCATAGTTTCCACAAGTCTGGAATGCAAGCACCTCTTAGCGGGATTTCCTGCCTCGGGTCCCACAAGGCTGGGATGGAGGTGTCAGCTGTGCTACATTTCTTCCTGGAGGCTCTGGGGGGAGATCCCCTTCTAAGTTCACTCAGGTTATCCACAGAGTTCATTGCCAAGGAGATGCGGAACTGAGTTCTGGGCTTTGCGCTGTCAGTCAGAGGCTGTCCCTAGCAACTAGGGGCCACCCACAGTCTTTGCCACATGGACCCCCCGTTGTGGCTGCTTACTTCATTGAGCCAGCCAGGAGCACCTCTAGGATGGGTTTAACAGTGTGAGGGCGTCTTAAACTTAGAAGTGACATCTGCCACCTTTGCCATATTCTGTGGAATAGAAGGAAGTCCCAGGTCCTGTCCATACTTGAGGAGAAGTGATTACACCAAGGAGTATACAACAGGAGTCAAATATCATGGAGAATACTGGGCAACATGGCAAAACTCCATCTCTACAAAAAAAAAAAAAAAATAGCTGGATGTGGTGGCATGCACCTGTAGTCCCAGCTACTCAGGAGGCAGAGGTGGGAGAATCACCTAAGCCCAGGAGGCTGAGGCTGCCTGGGCTACAGAGTGAGAACTTGTCCAAAAAAAAAAAAAAAAAAAGGAAAGAAAGAAAAGAAACGTCGTTATCCCATGGGCAACAAAGATCACATCAGCTTAAAAGATCATGGAGGCTTTCAGGAGTGTGGGCCACCTGGCCTAGTATCTGTAGGCAGAAGAAAAATTGTTGAAAGAGAGTCTGGAAAGATGGGCTGGGACTGGATTTGCTGGGCGTTAAGTGCCAGGATTTTCAAATTTATCACATAGGCCTGTGCTTCCAGAAATAGGCTAAGTGGCATTGTGCCAGCGGTTGATATTTGAACCAAGTGAGCACAGCTCTTCATGGAGCATTGATTTTACTAGAATCCTTTTCTGAGGAAAACATATTAATTTTTTATATTAGAGTAAGTGTCATAGAGTAGAATGCAGAATTAAAATTTATTTCTCTTAAGATAAAATTCGAGACTTCAGATGATTTTCTCTCTGGCTCTGGTGGAACAGGAAGACCCCTGAGTAGCTCCTGGCCAGAACAGCTGTCAGATATGGGGTGCAGGGCAAGGGCAGCCAGAGACATAAGATGGAAGGGGGAGCACATGAGCTCTCAGCCAGCTGTGGGGTCAAGGAAGGCTTCCAAAGGGTTTCTAGGCTAAGCCAAGGGGTCCCTTACCAGTATGAGAAGGAGTGGCAAGTTTAAAACGGATAGCAGAAATCTTGGGGCACAAAGAAGGCCTGTGTGAAGTTTTCCCCCCAGGATCAGGGCTATTTCCAAAGTGTCTTGTGGCTGTGGAGGGAAAGGGGACATTCTACCTGTCTTGCACTCTCCTTTGCATTTCAAAGAGGCAAGTATCTCAATATTTAGACCAGCAGTTGGCAAACTATGGCCCACAGGCCAAATCCAGCCCACTGCCTGTTTTTGTACAGCCTAGGAGCTAAGAATGGTTTTTACATTTTTATATGGTTGGAAAAAAAATCAAAAGAAGAATAAGATTTTTTGACACAGGAAAATCATATGAAATTCAAATTCCAGTGTCCCTACATAAACTCGAATTGGAACACAGCCTGCTCACTCCTTTATGTATTGTCTGTGGCTGCTTACACACTACAATGGCAGAGTTGAGCAGTTGCAACAGAAAAGCCTAAAATATTTACTATCTGGCCCCTTGTGGAAAAAAGTTGACCTGGTTAAGCCCTGCACAGCGGGGAGGTCCCCAGGGACACTAACCCTCTGCCAGTAAGCCTCACCCTCAGCCCATCTTCTGCAATGGTGCCATCTACACCTGCATTTCCCAACCTGTGCTCCAAGACATGGGATTAGAAAAAAGAAGAGAAAAGTCTCTAGAGTCAAATAAATTAAATCCTGTTTTTCTTAAAGGATAAAATTATTTTATTACTGCAAATGTTTTCAGCTCTTTATGCACTGTGACCATCCACATTGGGGATATATATTTTGGCATCTGCCAAACTTATTTTACCACTCAACAAATTTTTAAAGAAATATTTATTATTATCTCAAAATCTGCCATGCAACACGATTTTATTTATTTACTTTTTTGATGGAGTTGTGCTCTTTTTGCCCAGGCTAGAGTGGAATGGCATGATCTCGGCTCACTGAAACCTCCACTTCCTGATTCCAAGTAATTCTCCTGCCTCAGCCTCCCAAGTAGCTGGGATTACAGGTGCGTGCCACCAGGCTCAGCTAACTTTGTTTTTGTTTGTTTGTTTTGTTTTTTGTTTTAGTAGAGACAGGGTTTCACCATGTTGGCTAGGCTGGTCTCGAACTCCTGATCTTGTGATCTGCCCACTCGGCCTCCCAAAGTGCTGGGATTACAGGTGTGAGCCACGGCACCCAGCCACAACACAGTTTTATCAGTGCTACTCTAGAGCTTTACCAGATATCAGGAAATTGTCTCCTAATATGGGGAAAAATAAATACTTCTTAGTGAAGCACCGTTGGCTTACTCCACTGCCCAAGTTGGAGTGCATTGGCACCATCATGTCTTACTGCAGCCTCAAAAGCCTGGAGTTGAGGAATCCTCCTGCTTCAGCTTCCCGAGTAGCTGGGACTACAGGTGTGTGCCACCGTACCCAGCTATTTTCTTTTGGTAGAGGCAGCGTCTCACTGTGGCCCAGGCTGGGCCCTGTTCATTTAGTGCCTCTTTGGTGATGGGAATTTGATGTGGCAATGGCTCATGCGGCCCCTTCCCTCACTGCAGGCCCACTCACTCTTTCACTCCCCCATCTGTCCCATTTCCCCCAACATTTCCCCCTCCCAGACATGGGAAGGCAGGAATTTTCAAGCCACCAGTTATAACCCAACAGTGGGTCACAGAATCAATTTAGAGGGTCAGAAACCAGCAATTAAAAAAAATTAAAATGTAATAGCCTATAAAATACCAGAGTGCCTCTCAATAGTACTCGCTGAAATTTTTGTATGGGTTCTGGATCATGGCATGAAAATATATTTCTTACTTTTGGTTATGGTCAAAAACATTTGAAAGCCAACGTGCTAAGATGCCAACAAAATACAAAAGCATAGCAAAGCTTTGTAGGTAAGAGTTGTTCAGCAAAAGTGTTATGTCTGTCTCGCCGTTCATTCTCTTGTGTTTCATCCCAGTGTGTGCATCTTAAATTGCAAACACAGGGACTCAAGGACCGTGCCTTTTGATTGACCTCTGTATCTTCCACTCGTCACTGGCTATGGGACTCCCTTCCCTCTAGAGGCTGCATAAATATTTGATGCTGATAATGAAGTGGAATTTACAGTTAATAGCATCAGTTCTCCAGCCTACGTTTTCTATCCCACATCCCACTTCTGCGTGGTGTCCCAGAGTTTTCTCTACATACAACCTATTATGACCGTAGAAGCAGTGCTTTCCTTTTCTTCCACAGAAAATATACACACATGGCAACAACCTCTTCCTACACTGTAGCTTTCCAGCCTCAACTCCATCCTCTCTTGCCAGACAACCTCTGCTGCAGCCACTGTCTTCAGAAATCTTCCATGCCTCGGTAGGCACTGTGGGTCCCTCTGCTTCATAGCTTCTCCCTCCAGCCTTTTCTCCTGCTGAAATCCCTTGTACTGGTAAAACCTGAGTCACAAAGACCTTCTCTCTACAAAGCCTTTTTCTATGGCCCAATACATAGAGTTAGTTGCATCCTTTGTCATGACCACGCAGGACTTGGTGCCTGCATCTGTACAGCAATGATGACACTAAATTGTAAGCCCAGGGCAAGGACTGTGTTTTATTCATCTTGGAATCATCCATGCCTGGCATGGCAGGACATGAAGTATTCTCCATAGTATTTTAAGTGTGAATGAAAGAGAAGAGACAGTATAAAATATTAGAGAGTGCAAAGGTTTACTTATGAAAGAGAACATAGCACTGCCTCGCCCCACCTCCAACTCCTCCCGACCACCCAGGACAAAGCTTTTTCAGCGTGTTGCCAAATCCTTCGACCTGTTCATGGGGTGGATGAGTGGAGATCAGCATGACTTCTATGTATCTCAAGTGGAGAACTGGGCTGACCCTCCTGAGATTTATAGTTAGGCCATTTCACAAACAAGGAAGGACTTTTAATTGCTTGTGGAGCTCTAATGTGATCCACAAGTCCAATATAGCGAGCAGTGGATGATTAATAACTTGTGGAATTAGCCCAAATGTGAGCTTTATAACAGCTGTGAATATTGGGAACTACAGAATTAAGAGGTTTTTTTTTTTTCCTGAATTTCCGGCAAGCTTTTCTTTTTAGATCTCTCTCTTTCATACTCTCCTCTCTATCCACCCACCACCCCAACCTGAGAACCTCTTTGCCTTTGTTTGCCCCCAGAGGTAGAACACCAGCACCAAACAGGATGGCCTGCAGCTCCCCAACCCTGCCTGGGTGGCAGCAGTGGTTCATTCCCCTGTTCATCAGAGCAGTGCTTTTCCCAGAGGTTGCCCAGTGCACCCGAGGCTGAATGAGAGTCCACAGTGAGCTTCTTTACCCCAGCCACAAAGAAGATGCTGAAGATTGAAAAGCGGTAAAAGCAACTTGTTGGATGCTAACAGGAAATCCATGAGAACTGTAGAAACACTTACCTTAGGGGGGTCGTATAAACCTCAGAGTAGAGGAGAAGAAATATGAACCCCAGAACTGTCCTGGCCCTCTGCTGGATATAAAAGGTACATCATTTGTGACATTTACTGTCTTTGGGTTCCTAGGAAGCAGAAGTGAGATTATTAAAATTAATTGTCGGCTGGGCACAGTGGCTCATGTCTGTAATACTGGCACTTTGGGAGGCCAAGGCGGGTGGATCACCTGAGGTCAGGAGTTCAAGACCAGCCTGGCCAATGTGGCGAAACCCTGTCTCTACTAAAAATACAAAAATTAGCCGGGCATGATGGCGGGTGCCTGTTGTCCCAGCTACTCAAGGAGGCTGAGGCAGGAGAATCGCTTGAATCTGGGAAACGGAGGTTGCAGTGAGCCGAGATCACGCCACTGCACTCTGGCCTGGGTGACAGAGTGAGACTCCATCTCAAAAAAATTAATTAATTAAATTAAATTAATCGTGAGGCTGCCAGTACTAGGCATAGAGATCAAAAAGGTACCAAAGAGAAGATCATCATCTTCCTTGATGGAAGCCGACAATGAATTCATTTCAATTTTACTAAGCAATCCACTGTGCCAGGAACTGTACTAAGCTGTGAGGCTCTGACAGCTAAATACTGGTTGTTACAGGAACGTCAAAGACAGTAACTCTAATGCTTATCATTTTCCTTCCAAAACATGCTTCTACCTGATGACCATTTATTAATAATTCAAGACACTACTGCACCTCGCGGTCAAAGCCAGAGTTGGTGTTGCCTGCATCACCTTCTTGGATCCCACATCCCTTATCCAGTCAGCAAAACCTGAAGACTTCACCCCCTAGATATTTTAAAGTCCTACCCTCATCAGTAGCACCTCCTTGCTCCTTTGCATGAGCAGCCAGCCCTTAGGTGACCTAGCCTGTGCCTAACTCTCCAGCCTTGGCTCTCTCATGTCCTCCTACTCTGCACCCCATGCTTGGGGTTCTGCACTGGATCAGCAAACATAACCAGGAGGCAAATAACAAGCTGGGGACAGTATCTGTAGCACACATGAAATTCCAACAGTTAGCATATAACAAGCTACTACAGATCAATAAGAAAAACATAAGCAGTCCAAAAAGGATGAAAGCTATAAATAGGCATTTAAAAAAGAAAAATATAAGACATGGGAGGGAAATAAATATAAGAAAAAAGGCTCAACCTCGATAGTAACAAAAGAAATACAAATCAAAACAAGGGCATGTCGTTTTCTGCTTGTGTTAGTGAAATAAGGGAGGAATTAAGATCTCTCCTATGGGCTATGAAGTACAAATCGGCAAATAATTTCTCATGAGAAACATTGCTGTATGAAAAAATAAAAGTCTTTAGAAAATCTGCATAACATTGACTAAGCAGTTCCACTGATATAAACTTATCCTAAGAAAATAAGTGGTGAATTGGGAAAATGTTTCAACTTGGAGATGTATAACAAAAATTAGCCGGGCGTGGTGGTGGATGCCTGTTGTCCCAGCTACTCGGGAAGGCTGAGGCAGGAGAATCGCTTGAATCTGGGAGGATTTTAATGGTAAATTAATGGAAATAATCCAAAGTTCCAACATAAAGTGTTTGTTAAGTAAATTCTATACGATAAACTCTGCAGCTATTTAAAAGGGAAGTGTGGAAACATAATTGTTGACATGAGACAAGCGGTTATTGGTAAGTTTTAAGAGAAAACAGTTTATACAAATTTATGTACAATATTTTATTTAAGCAATTTTTGTATGCATAAAATGTCAGGAAGAGTACCTATCAAACTGTAAATAATGGTTATATCTAGAATAAACTTACTGGTGAGGAAATTTTGGGGAATTCTATCTACATTTTTCTATCTTTGAACAATAAAATGATTTATGTTTATGATAAAAATTGGTTTAAAAATGACTCAAACAAGATTGCCAAACTTAGAGCTATTATTCAATGCAAAGCCTTGAGCAATTTAATTTTTAAAATAAAGTCAACAGTTTAATCCAGAAGATATTCATTCATTTTCTAAGAGTCAGGCATGGTTGTGTGCTGAAGTGAGCTGTTCTTAAATGGTAATTCACATGGTTGCTTAAGTAAATCTTGTCAAATTTCAATTTATGAAAATGTGCCTTGATCTGTGAATTTTGACGATTATGCCAAAGCTATTTTGGTGTAGGTTATTAGGCAATATAAATAAAATATAATTAAAAATAAAATGACACATTTACAGTAGTATACACATCTGTCAAAACTCATCTAACTGCACATTTAAGATCTGTGCATTTTGCTGTATGTAATCATATCTCAAAAATGTGAAGGAAGACAAAAACATTTAAAAATCTTACTTTTTAATCTTAAATTTTTAATGAATCTCTAAGGCTACTGTATTGAATCAATTAAAAACCAAAACAGGCAGACCTCCACTTCTGACCATGATGGAGTCATCGGTTTCAGACAGACCTTCCACTGAAAATAACTATAAAAGCTGGGTATAAAAACAAAACAAGAATAAGTACAACCATTTGAAGCCATCAGCAAGATACCAAGGAAGCTAAGTTTCCCCGAGAATCTGGAGTTTCAAAAGACAAAGTGAAGATCCTGTAGAAAAGAAAAACATATCAAGGTGAGCCAGACGTTCTGTGTTCAAATGTCTCTCAATGCATTTTCTGCCCCCTAAGTTGTGCTGGCATCAGATTAATAAGAAGAGAGAAAGAAGAAAGCAGCTGCTGAGAAGATAGAATCTAAGTAGAAATTTTGATTTGGTGAAGTGCTACAGAGAAAAATAAATGAATTGAGGATATGCAAAGGAGAAGCATAGCATTATTACCCTGCTTCATAGAATCCCTCATTGTTACGGTTTGAGTGTTCCCTCCAAAACTCAAGTTGAAATTTCATTGCCATTTTGACAGAAGTAAGAGGTGGGACCTTTAAGAGGTGATTAGGGGCCAGGTGTGGTGGCTCACGCCTGTAATCCCAGCACTTTGGGAGACCAAGGTGGGCAGATCAACTGAGGTCAGGAGTTAGAGACCAGCCTGGCCAATATGATGAAACCCCGTGTCTACTAAAAATACAAAAATTAGCCAGGTGTGGTGGTGCGTGTGTGTAATCCCAGCTACTCAGGAGGCTGAAGCAGGAGAATCGGTTGAATCTGGGAGGTGGAGGATGCAGTGAGCTGTCATCTCGCCACTGCACTCCAGCCTGGGCGACAGCAAGACTGTCTCAAAAAAAAAAAAAAAAAAAAAAGTGATTAGGTTATGAGGCTCCTCCCTTGTGAATGGATTAATGCCTGATGTCATTATTGTAGAAGTAGGTGAGTTATCAGGAGTTCGGCCCCTTTTTCTTCTCTGTATCATGTGCTTGCTTGCCCTTTCACCCTTCTACCATGGGATAACGCACAGAGATCCTCGCTGGTTGCCGGCACTGTGCTTTTGGACTTCCTAGCCTCCAGAACAGTGAGACAAATGGATCTCTTCTCTTTATACGTTATCCAGTCTGAAGTATTCTGCTATAGCAATGGAAAACAGACTATGACACCCATGTTGTTTCAGAGTTATCTGTCTTTACTCTCACTGTATGTGAGCAGAGCTAAAATTAAATGGAAGCTTTCATCTAAGCTACAAAATCTTAGTGATACAAAGGATTCTGTTAATCTTTTAGTTCAGTTACTCCCAAACTCCACTGATGCATGGACCCTGCATGAGTCATCACCAAGTCCATGAGAGAGGCCTGGTGTAGCAAACGTTTAACAAGTGCTGCCTGATGATTCTTATTTTCAGGGAAGTTTAGAGTACAGTGATCTAGGGCAATGATTCTCAGAGAACTGGAGCTTGCATAGCAACATGAATATGACTTGAGGTGCTTGCTAAAAAATAGAGATTCTTGAGCTTCACTCTGAGTGTCTCAGTTTGTAAATTACCAGAGGTGATTGTTGTGTGCAGGTAGGTGTTGACTCCAGGTTCAGCTCACCTCTCCCAGTCTCCATCCAGTGATTGTCCAGCCCAGTCGTGACTATTTCCAGAGAGGGGGCTTCCAGGCCCCTTTCCCTGCCTGTGAAGGTCACTACTTGAATATTATTGTAAACCTCTGTCAAATATTGTCTCCATAAATTTAGGAATGTGTATGCCTCTCACATCCAGTATTAAGACACAAGAATCAGACTTTTAAACTCAATTTTGTATGATATCATTCTAACAGAAGATTGTTCCCACTCATTTTGTCAGAAAAAAATGCATTTTTGACTAATCTCTTGTGACAGCTATGTTTACAGGTCCTTTCAGGGGTGAATGGAATTTGTAGATCCATCTGAAGACCACCATTTTGCTTCTCAAAGATTCCAAGTGATAAGTGGTTGCTCTATTAGGAAAAAATCTCTTTTTCCTTCCAGAGAGGAGAATTAAAAGACATCCAGAGTCAACCTGACAGTGCAGAACATGAGATCTAGCATTCATAAACACCTCCACAGTCTCACAGAGAAGACGAGGGAAAGGCAGCTGTCAATAAGAACATGGACACATTTATTTGGCTCCCAAGGCACGTATGCAATGTAGGATTTTAACTTTTCCCATGGATAGCTGGTGTTGATGAAGAGAAGAAACCTAACTCGAGTCAATAAAGTTCAGATCATAAACATCCACGAGCGTAAGGGAAAGCATGTACAATCATGATGCAATTCCCTTACACTCTGCTTCCACTGTTTGCTAATGAGCAATTTTATTTCTCTGAGCCTCACTTTCCTCATCTGTAAGATGGGACTAGTCACACCTTCCTTACTGTCCAGAGTAAATGGGAGAGTAAATGAAAACTGCCTAGCCCATGCATGGCATTCAATCTACAGTAGATATTTTTTAGTTGTTAATAATGTCCTTACCAGGTCATTTTCAGATGCTCCTGAGTTAGAGTCAATCAGGAATTTCTTTAATTGCTCCAAAAGGACACAGCATTGTCAGCTTCTTGGCTAATCCATATTAATGTGATAAATTGGTTCTGGCAAATGGGCTTCTAGCTTGTCTTCCCTTGTGTCCCAGTCCTTGGTTTGCTTCCCATCTCTCCATGTTTTTGTAGGTACTCCAGAAGTGAGGTCCTATTGGTTCCTGCCCTCCCCCTGTCATCCCTATCCTTCTAGATGCTTAATTCCAGACCACAAGGCTGGGCTCTGACTACCTGTTGTTGATGGTTCACTCTGCCCACCAGGGGACCTCAAGGGTTTCTGCATACCTTGTGTCACCCCTGAGAAGACAACAAACCAGTGACCAACACGTTCAGAGGGTGGAACTTCCCATGGAAGGCAAAGTGTTGACTATTTTGCTTTCACAGAATATTTTTTGGGGAATCTCCTCTTTTGGTCCCCAGTCTTTTGAGATATCTCTTAGGTCATTCTCTCTTTATTGGGTTACTTCTCTTTATCCTCTCCCAAGCATGAGTGCAGAAAGTGGGCCCAGCATTTCCCCAAACTGGAGACATTCCCTTAAACCCAGAAAGGCTTCAAAGAAACAAGAAAAGGTACAGGAGAGAAAAGATACAGCGCATGAAACACACCAGCACCTAAAGTCAGGCTTCTTTAAAACTCCACTCCCTCGGGCTCTTCTTTGGACCCATGATCTGTGGCTCCTTGCTGGAGATCTAATAGCTCTCCTGGGAACACCCCTGACTCTGACTGCCTGCCTAGATTTATAACTTTTACTTGCTATAGGGGCTCCCTACCTTAACCACACCCCTTCTGATGTCTATATACCACAGCTGGTCCTTCTAGCTTTGAAAGCTCCCAACACTAGCATTAGAGAGACAAATGTTGGTTTTGCCATATGTCCCAGCTATTATGAATAGCTTCTCACTAACAAGAGAAGTTATGTGCTCACTTGCATCTGGCTCTGCTTATGATGGGGAAGAATTCAATGGGCTTAGAGGATGGAGTCTACAATTCTATTCCCCAAACCACTTTACTGGAGAATTCTAGGCTATTTAAAATATCCACTGAATATTCTTGAAGAGAGGGAGAAAAAGAAGGAAAACCCTTATCTACTCTGATTTTGCATCTTTGAGTCTGACTCACCCCTGCAATATACTAAAGTCAAGCAACAAAGGGAATCCTTTAGCTAATCCCTTGAATCATCTGTTCTAACACCAACCAGCTCCTGACCTCAGTGTTGGACCCCATTCCCTGACCCTTATCTAGTGTATGAATGTGACTTCCTTAGTCACGGTGTCTAGCCTCCTCCAAGGACTTGGGTTTGGGCTACCTGTGGGTTCTTCCCCTGCTAGACCTTTCTATTTTTTAGCTTTAAAAACATTTTTCTAATTATGATGAAATATACATAACAGAAAATGTAACATTTTAGCCATTTTAAGTGTAGAGTTTAGTGGCATTAAGTACACTCACATTGTTGTGCAACCATAACCAACATATCTCTAAAACATTTTCATCTTCCCCAAACTCCATATAACCATTAAGCAATAACTCTCTGTTCCCCCTTCCCCCCAAGCCCCTGGAAACCACCATTCTACTTTGTGTCTTTATGAATTTGAATGCTCTAAGTACTTCATGTTAGTGGAATCATACACGATGTAGCCTTTTATGTCTGGCTGCTTTCACTTGGCATAATGTCGTCAAGGTCCATCCATACTATAACAGATGTCAGCATTTTGTTCCTTCTTATAGCTGAATTATATTCCATTGTATGGATATGCCACATTTTGCTTTTTCATTCATGCATCAATGAACACTTGATTTGTTTGTACCTTTTGGCTAAGGTAAATAATGCTGCTATGAACATCGGTATATAAATATCTCTTCAAGATCTTGCTTTCAATTCTTTCAGTTCTGGTATATCCCAGAGTGGAATTACTAGATCACATGGTGATTCTGTTTTAATTTTTAGAAGTTCCACCATATTGTTTTCTGTAATAGCTGCACCATTTTACATTCCCACCAACAGTGCTCAAGGGTTTCAATCTCTCCACATGCTTGCCCACATCTGTTATTTTCTGTGTGTGTGTTCCTTTTTAATAGTGGCCATCCTAGTAAGTATGAGGTGGCATTTTACCGTCATTCTGCTGTGCTTCTTGACTAGCTCACTCACTGTCAGCCCTTCTTGACTACCCAGCCCCAGGAGGCAGCCTGCCATGCTAAAGTCTTGTCTGGACCTATAGCAGGAGGACAATAGTTGTTAGAACTCGTAATAGCTCCCTGATACTGTCATTTGTTGAGCAAAATTGTTTCTTAAATCTAAGATATATAATATTTGACACACACAGTTAAGGCACAGACCTGTGAGGATGGAGTGATCAAACAAGATGACTTACTAAGTGTTAGATTTCTATGAATGAGCACCATCTCCAATTCTCCATTGCAAACTAAAGAAGTCGTCTCTCAGGAGGTTATGCAGCTGTAGGGCTCTTTATGTTACATGTAACATGTCAGTAGAATAACCATAACGATGGACTAGAACAATAGTGAGTAAATGAAAAAGGTAGACTGGCAGAGTGGGGTTCATATTGGCAGAGGGATGACAGGGACTGAGAATTAAAACAGAAACCACAATTTTCAAAACATAAGCCTCACTTACAAAGCAGGCCAATTTCTCCCGACCACACCATAATGGGCATCACAGACAATCTAAGTTCAAACCTTGAAACACCAGCTCTTTCTGGCCCATTTGTTCCCAGATAAGACCATAGAGAAATTGAACTGTCAGTAACTCCACACAGACTTGTGAACCCCAAAGATAAGACCACTCACCTTTCTAGAAACTCTCCAGTTTACAGAATCTGATGAAATCTTGTCAACACCATCTTGTGACTAACTCCAGCCCCCAAAGCTTTATTGGGTGCCCTTTCCTTAATCCTCGCTTTTGAGATGCCTCCAACTTCCCCACAGCATGCAGTTTCCCATTAATCAGCCTAACTTTGTTGACTACAGGTGTGTTCCAGCTGGTCTTAGGCTACAGGACATTGAAGAACATCAAATTACATGCAATGCCTAAAGCTAGTTGTCTGCAACTTCATGACTCTGTAAATGATCAAAGCCTCTCTTTCTGGCCACCTCTCAATTTCCCCCTAGCTCTCACCTTCTCCATCCTCTTCCTCCAAGCTCCTGAAATGCCACACTGGACAGCCGGTACTCATACTTTTATTTATGCAGGCTTCTTACAAAAATGAATAATTAACATCATGAGAAAATTCTCAGGCTGGCCTGAGAATAAAGCAATCAAGACCACATTAAAATTATGTCTTTTTTTCCCAAGACTCATTAAGGAACTGTGAGAAAATCAGTACACCAACCTGTTGTGAAATCCCAGTGTAATGTTTAACTAATTTTCTGCCTTTGAGCAATATCCCCGCCATTAGCTTTCTTTTTTCCTTACTGGCAGTTTTACTTAATTTCTTTGAGGTGACATAATGAAAGAGTGAAAAGAACATGTACCCTGGGTTCTACAGCCACCCCCTACAGCTCCACTTTCTGACTCACGGCCAGGAGAGTGCTGACTCTGTTTTTCCAAGTCCAAGGGGAGGTGGGTACCTCTTCTCTCCACCCCTACTGCTTCCCCAAATCATTCTCCCTTCCTTCTGGACTTTGCTTAATTTACTGGGGAGAGTGACTGATCCTTCCTGGCAGCCTAGGGTAGAGCCTAACCCCCTTATTCATACCTTCCCGCTTCTCTCCCATCCACATTGTTGTTTTGAAAGCAGTTTTGTTCCCTTGTCCTCCCTTGCTTCTGGTGGAATTGATGGGTGTACAGGAGGCAAACCAGTCCCTTCATGGCAAATTTCAACCGAGTCAGAGAGAAACTTGGCCCTGCAACGCGTAAGCTCAGGAGCTGTTGGTGGCCTTCCCAACCAAAAATGAGGCAAGACAGTCCAAAGCTAAAGGGAAGATGAAGTAGAGGCTCAGAGGCAAATAGAAAGGACACCCTTCCTGGGCTCTTTACTGTGTCCCCGGTCCAGTCCTGTGCCTTCCCTAGGTCCTGCAGTCTCTGTTCTTGGAATCCATGAGCCTCTGCAGTGCCCCTCCACTGCATTTGCTCAAGTGGGCTCCCATGGCTTTCTGTAACTTACAACCAGAAGAGCCTGAGAAAGGCACCAGGCTTCTGTAGCTCCGTTTCATGACCCAGGAAAGCCTCACTCCCTATAAAAGGTGAGCGTCTTCCCTGGCCCCAGTAACTGCACCAACCCCCTTGGGAAGCTGTCCCTACTCCCTAAACTAAGTTAGCCTATCTTGGCTCTGTGCTCCCTGCCTCTCCTGTCAAGCTTCTGCCATGGCCCTTAGCCCTTCAGCCTGAGGCCACTCACAAGCCTAAGAGATCCCACTGGCAGGCAAGGACTGGGTCACAACCACTCCAGGCCCCTCCATCCTTATCATTGTTGCCACGTGTACTGGGGTACACATGCTGCCAGCTTGCTTGCTCAGGTTCATAAGAGGTTGCTTCTTTATTAGGAATTTTCCGTTCTTCCTGTGCATAATGTGCAGGGCAGTTACACTTCAAACTCACCAGTTAGTAATATCTCTGTTTCTGTGGGTTAGAGTCTTCTTTTGGGGGTGGCCAGGCTGCTTGTGCATCAATGCTTGATCTTCCAGATCTCCCTAGCCCTTCATTTTCAAGATGACCTCTGGGTGTGGGGAAATCGGGGAGTTCAGGGAAGAAAGGAGGAATGGACTCTAACTCTACTTATTTGATTCCTGTAGTTCCTTGGCATCCTGGAAAGGACTACACGTGGATGGCCCCTACACCATGCTGACCTCTGGAGCTGAAATCTGTAGCTGGCGCATTTGCAGTTGATCTCTGGGCTCCATCTCAGTGGCGTAGCCCTCCCCCTAGTTTTGGCCCCAACCAGGTCCTTGCTGCCACCCTGACCTGGGTACTCAGCCCTCCCCCCATAGGTATGGGATCTCTTTCCCTCTGGAATAGCAAACCTCATCGGCCACATCCTCAATAAATTCTGCTTCTTCTACAAACAGGCTCCCTGCCACATCTGCTGTACCACACTGTCTACTGTGCTGTAGACACCCCTCCCAGGGTCCCAAACTCCACAGTTTTTTTTTTTTTTTTTTTTTTTTTTGAGATGGAGTCTCGCTCTGTCGCCCAAGGCAACCCACCCTGGGTCCCAAACACCACACTTTTCACTCTGCTGCAGGCACCACTCTTAGGATCCCAAATGGGAAATCCCTCTGCTCCTGGCTACCCTCTCAATATTTCTAATACCTGGGAGCCTTGGTTTGGGGCTGAAAGGTGGTGTCATATATCTCTGACTGTGTGTTCACCTGTCTCGGATCCTCTTCTCTCCCTCCACTTTGCTGCCTCAAAAGGGACATGCTTCCCTCTCCCATTTTATTTGACCTGAAACCCTCTTAGGTCATTCCCTTCCCCTTACCTAGGCCAGTGCATCTTCAGACCTAGGAGCCCAAGGCAAAGCCTCTATGGAAGGAGTTATGTGCTGAATCCTCCAGTTTCAATCAACATGAAAGTTGCAGAACAATTAAGAGTAGGGACCGGCCAGGCACGGTGGCTCAGCCTGTAATCCCAGCACTTTGGGAGACCAAGGTGAGCAGATCACTTGAGGTCAGGAGTTAGAGACCAGCCTGACCAATATGATGAAACTCTGTCTCTACCACAAATACAAAAATTAGCTGGGCGTGGTGGCGCGCACTTGTAATCCCACCTACTCAGGAGGCTGAGGCAGGAGAATTGCTTGAACCCAGGAGACGGAGGTCGCAGTGAGCTGAGATCGTGCCATTGCACTCCAGCCTAGGCAACAAGAACGAAACTCCGTCTCAAAAAAAAAAAACAAAAACAAAAAAAGGTGTAGGGACCACCAAAAGTGAAAATATATTGATTTAACAGCCCCCAAATATTATACCTATTAAGCATATATTGAATGCCTAGTATGTCTCTGGAACTTTATATATTTTATAGTTAATGAATATTATATTTTATATCATATTATATATTTTATATGTTATATTTTATGGCTGGCCAACCTAGCAGGTATCATTAGCATCATTTTGTAGATAAGGAAACTAAGACCAGAGAGGTTAAACTGCACGTACTTGAAGGCAGGATTCAGATCTCGATATGTATAATTCCCAAGTTTTGCTCATCACAGTACACCATCTTCTGGGCGTCTGTTACCCTCATCCAGCCCTAGTTGCCATACGGAACATGCTCTCCTAGTGTTAACTGAACAATCAGATGAGGAAAGAATGAGTGAGGGAATTTCCACCAAAAAACCCAAAGACTTCTTGGTATATCCAAAGGACAGTAGAGATAAATAAAAATTTCACTGTGATTTTTTTTTTTTTTTTTTTTTGTAAAAAGTGTTATTCTATTATGCTTTGCAGCTAACAATCAAAGCACTTTTGTGTAATATCTCATCTGGCCATTGTAAGGATCAAGTGAGGCAGAGGAAAGGGCATATATTATAAAGCCTAATTTACAATTGGAGAAACGGAGGTTCAAAATGCATCAAGGTGCACACAGCAATACGACTGGTAAGTAATCTTCTAATTACCTCTCTCTTCACCTACGTATGACATGGCACTTTATCATTATTGAATTATTGATTGATGCAAAAAAACTTGTAAGATTTAGATCTATTAACACAGTGACAATCCCATTTATGTGGGGAATGCTTACCCAGAATGCCCAACAATGCTGAACACAGACGAGAAAGGAAATGTAGGTGAAATAAATAAAGCGTCTTGAGGGTCAAAATAGATGCCACAGTAAAACCCCGAGAGGTTCCTTAATAGGAGAGTCCCTTGAGCTTTCATTCAAAACTTATTTTCTCTTTTTTTAAAAGTCAATTATAATTTCTTTGGTTTTTAGCCTTTAGCAGATTAAAGATAGCAAATGGGAGCAGGGAGGCATGCATGTTATCTACAAGAAGACAGTGAGGGAGGAGACAGGAAGAATATAAAAAGCATGCACAAGAACTACGAACGTGTAACAATCTAGAGCCAGTCAGTGAAGAGAAACAACCACTTACACCTAAATGAACTCCAGCCTGTCCTCCCTTGCAGATATTGCAGAGGACAGAGCAAAAGTAGATTGGGAAATTTGATCTTGCTTCTACTTTAACCCTTTGTTCTTTTTGAATGGAATGGTTAAGAACTATATCAGTTTCCAATTACTGCTGTAACAAATTACAACAAACTTAGTATCTTCAAGAAACACAAACTTATTATCTTGTGGTTCTGGAGGTTAGAAACACAAAATGGTATCTGCAGGCTAAAATCAAAGTGTGGGCAGAGCTGTACTCCTTTTGGAGGCTCTGGGAGACAATCCGTCTCTTTGCCTTTCCAGCTTTCAGAGGCTGCCTTTGTTCCCAGCACATACTCACTTCCTCTCATTGCTCCAACCCCTGTTTTCATGATCAGGTCTCCTACTCTTCTTTGAGCTTTCTGCCTTATGATTATATAGATCCTTATGATTATATAGGGCCTATCCAGAGAGTCCAGGATAATCTCCCATTTCAATATCTGTACCATTCTAAACAGCTGCACAATCTCTTTGGTTATGTAAAGTACTATATTCACAGATTCCAGGATTAGGACACAAACATCTCTGGAGGGTGATTATACAGGCTACCACATTAACAAGTGAATTTCATAAACAAAGAATTTCATAACTAATGTCACCACTTTACTGTCTAGAATCACTGCTCCTCAGCAGGGAAAATGGAGGCAGCCCACACAGGTGAAAATCCACCTGTTCTTCTCTGAATGGCCAAGATGTGGTAGTCAGCAGATTTTGCAAAAGGCAAAAAGAGGAACACAAGCTTATACAAAAGTGTATATTCAAACATGTAAAGTAAATGTGCAAGGGAACTTTGGTTTTATTCTCACAAACTGGAAAGAAGAAATGAAAGCCAGTACATGGTATCTGGCTTGAAGAGAGGAAACCAGGCCTGGGCTGGGGTTTCCCACACATCATCTCATGCCAGCAGCCCAGCGCAGGGACTGATGTTCACTCCAATGACCTTGCTCAAGAGGAAGAGCTTGTATCATGATGCTAGTACAAAAACAGGTGTCCCCAAGATTTTCATGCAATATCTCAATCTAAGTGGCTAAAATTAAAGAGGAAAACTTCATTTCACAGAATTTTCACATATGTGGAATTCAGAGTAAAAACTTGAGAAAAGTAAGAGCTTCCAGACCAGGGGTCTTTGGGCCTGAGATCCATGAAAATAAACAAGTTAGTTTCAGGGGTCTATGATTTCTTTAAATTCATGTGTAAATTTTAGTGTACTTGCATTAGCTCCTTTTTTTTTTTTTTTTTTTTTTTTTCTGGAAAGAGGATTCATAGCTTTCATCAGATTCTCAAAGGAGTCTGTGACACCGTAAAATATAAGATTCTTTTTTGGATTATCTTGAGACAGGGTCTCACTGTCACCCAGGCTGGAGTGCAGTGGTGTGATTATGGCTCCCTGCAGCCTTGACCTCCCAGGCTCAAGCCATCCTTCCATCTCAGTCTCCTGAGTAGCTGGGACTTACAGGCACGTGCCATCCCATACCTGGCTAATTTTTAAATTTTTTGTAGAGACAGGGTCTCCCTCTGCTGCTTAGACTGGTTTCAAACTCCTGGGCTCAAGCGATCCTCCCACCTCTGCCTCCCAAAGTGCTGGGATTACAGGCGTGAGCCACTACACCCAGCCTGAGATTCTTTACATAAGGTGATCAATTAGGAACAGATAAAAAAGCCTCATGTCATTAATTTCCTGATACAAGAAGTTGTTTCCTTTTATCTATGGAATATGCTTAAAGTCAATATAGGGACCAGCACATATGCAAGCGCTAGAGCCCAGCCTCAGCTACTCCTCAAAGGGCACTGTAACACAAAGAAAAGCAACTTTCTACTTTACAGGAATAGTGGGTTTGTGAGTTTCCCAACAAAGGGCTTTGCATATGGCTGCCAGCCCTGATCATGTGGGTGAATAATAACAGAAAGCAAAGCAATTTAACCATATTGAAATAAACTTATTTGCTTTATGGCATAAGTCAACAGTGAGGGCAGAAATCTTTATAAGTTTTCTTAATTTCCATGTCTACAACAGTGCCTGACTGTAGGTGATAAATAGTAGCTGATTAATAGAAAAGCATTGAATGAATTCATTAATGAAGAGATTTCTACAACCCTATGAAGACTGTGGATCCACTTAAAATAGGCTGACTTTATAATTTATTTTACCATTAATAAGAAATATGGCTGAGCCCGGTGGCCCATGCCTGTAATCCCAGCACTTTGGGAGGCTAAGGCATGTGGATCACCTGAGGTCAGGAGTTCGAGACCAGTCTGGCCAACATGGCAAAACCCCATGTCTACTAAAAATACAAAAAATTAGCCAGGCGTGGTGGTGTGTGCCTGTAATCCCAGCTACTAGGGAGGCTGAGGCAGGAGAATCACTTGAACCAGGAGGCGGAGGTTGCAGTGAGCCAATATCGTGCCACTGCACTCCAGCCTGGGTGACAGAGCAAGACTCCATCTCAAAAAAAAAAAAAAGCACTATTTCCTTATATTTACATTAAAAATTCATATATGAAAGAAAATGGAAAGGAAAGGCCACTACCTGATTATTTCCATCCATAGCATATAATTTAAGACCTATGACTCCATGGACATAGAAGACCTAAGTTTCAGAGCTGACAGTGACAGGATGAAAGGTTTCTGTTTCTGTTGGTTGAGAATGAACTATTTCCCTGCATGTTGAAATTCAAGCACATTATTCTTGGGTGCCATACCCTTACTGTCTTGTTCTTGGCGTGGCCTGTATAAGCCTGCGTGAATGAGTTCTACATGCGCATCTTGAGGCAGCCCACCAAACAATAGGCTTTAAGTAGGTCAGTTTTAGAGTCTGAGCAATTTCTCAATCAAAGAGTGGAAGGAAAGCTTCTGAATCTGAAATTAAGGTTTCTTATATCATGACCTGTAGCCATGAGGTTTTCTGACCCCTCCAGGAGGGAACGCTCACAGGGTTTTTGAAGCAGGGTGCTTGCTGGTTGTTTTACCTGCTAGGTTTGCAGAGAGGCAACTTCATATGAGTCATGTTACAGGAAACACCTGGTTAGATGATCCCATTGTCTGTTGGCCTGAACTCTGGGAGAGCAGAGGCACTGGAAAGGGCAGTGAGAAGGTGGTGGTTCTGGAGGAGCTAAACCACTTCTGAGTGTATTCCAGCAAAGCAGTGAATGCCAGGGTAATGGATGGTCTAGCAAATGGCCTGCAAGAGTCTGGTTACAGTGGAAGACCCAGGGATGAGGTCTGAAGGCAGAGTCACTCTGGGTCAGAGCAAACTGGGCAGGTGGAACAGGTGCTAGTGACTCTAGGTCATACCCAAGACACCAGCTAATTTTTTAGGCATTAATAGAGGCATCACGAGCATTTACATTTTTTTCCAGGAGGCAGGAAGAGGCATTGAAATGATTCAAAATTCTGGTTCTATCCTAGAGTGACTTCAAGCTGGGGACATTCTAACTCAGATGTCCTCAGCTGAAAAGCCAACTGGACTCTAGCCGTGCAGACCAGTGAGGATGGAAATGATTGCAAAACCAAGATGGACAATGTTGAGATGGCCTCAACCCTGCTACTGAGATTGGCCCTTATGGAGGAGGATATTTGGTCCCGCATTCAGAGTCTAAAGGGTACAGAGAGTGAGAATTTATTTCAGGCAGATACCAATAACCCTGAAGGCCCGGTCCAGCAGGCAGGGCATACCTGAGATGCAGGCAACAGGTAACATGCAAAGTCAGGTGCACAGTGGGATGTGGTTTGAGAGATTAGTGCCCCTCCCCAGTGAGATTTCCACAGCCATCTGTGGGATGGTGGACTGATGTCATTCTAGCTCCTTAGGAAGGGGCAAGAGCTCACTGGAGGCAGGGGCCTGGTGTGTAAGAGTACTGGGTGGGAATCAGATCAGACAAGGACCAGGAGAGATTGGCAGGGGGCTGAAGGGTCAGGCCTAGAGACTGAGCCAGCAGGCAGCACAGAGGGCTCATGGCACCAGGGCTTACCCCAAGCACAAAACCCTGAGATGGATTAGTCCCTAATTTCAGACCTCTCTAGCTGTGGATAGCTGACATATTTTCTTTCTCTGGGGTAAATTAGATCAGGACCTGGGAGGATTGTATTTTCTGGGAGAAGCCCTGGAATACAAGATTTGATATACTTAGAGGGAACTCACATTCCCTTCAATGTGGAGCAACTCATCTGGGAATGTCTGAGTTGGCCTCAAAGTCTCAGCCAAATCCAGACCTGTCTAAGGAATGTGGAAGCTAAAACCAATTTCACCTGGACCTTTGCCCCATGGCAACATCCTTGCTCTATGAATTGCTGCCTACTTATATGGAAGTTGAAGAGAGAAGACATGTTTTAGCCAAACAAATAACAGAAATGATTTTTATTATGGAATTAAATAATTATGTAGATATATTAGAGTAAAGTTATTTTATCTGGATTGCATTTTGGCCTGTGCGTCCTATTCAAAAACAACCTTTAAAAAAAAAATTTACATCCTCCTGCAAAACATTTATTCAATTAAAATGTGAACGTCTAGTACCATAATGGTCCCTTGAAAGCAGGATATGGGAAACAAGGGCATTTGAGGGAATGTAGAAAGAAACAACAGAAAGGATTCTGGCTTTGAAATTAGTAACCGGGCTTTCATTCTGGGCTTTGACCCTGGCCAAGTCATCTCAAGCCCCTGGTCCTTGTTTTCTGTACTGTTCTGCCTGTGTTACCTGCTTCTAACCTGATTCGGGAGTCCTGGCCCCTTCCTTGACTTCTGGAGGTATGGGTGGAATCAAGATAGATGTCTCACCTGCCAGCTCTGGGGAGATTCTATCAACCTCATGGTTGAGGGTAGATAATAGATTATCCCAAACCCTGCTCCAAGGAGTAAATGTTAACAAGATTCTACAATCTCAGTCCCCACTCCAGTTGTGATACGTTCAACAAGCCCCAGATAGATAACTTCACCTCCCTGCCCTCACTTTCCTTTCCCTGCCCCATCACCTTAACAACACACACCCCAAAACAAGTGATATCGGTATTATTAGGAGACCTGAAAAGTGCGAGCCGAAACAATGTAACCTTTGCCCAATGTGAAGATCCTTGTTGTTGAAGGTTTCCTGTGTTTCTTTTCTGAGTCAGGGTTCATGTTCTTTTGGGACATGCAGCAATTACTCTGATCACTAGAAAAGCCCACTGCTTTTGGACTGATGTGACCCAAATTGAAGAACCCTAATGCTCCCCAAAGCACAAGCACCAAAGAAATAATGCAGGTCGGCCAAAGCCTTTGACAACCTGCATGAGGCCGACTGGCTGACCATACTCCAACCTCCAATCTCACACCCTGTTCTGATTATCAACTGTTACGTACAAATGACCCCAACATTTAGAGGCTTAGAACAATGACCATTTTATTCTCTTTTTTATTGATGGGCTCAACTGAGCGATTCTTCTGCTTCAAGTAGTGTCAACTGTGAGACCTGGACACAAAAAATACTCGAAACTTTATATAATAAAAGGGAACACAAAATGATAGAGTCACTTTTCTTTTCTTTTCTTTTTTTAAGGCAACAGATTTTTTTTTTTTTTTTTGGCTTCCGTTAAAGATATTGAGTTCATTTCTTGTCTTGAATGTTACAAACAAGACAGAACTTTTGGTCCCATGAAATACACAAATGTAATTACTTTTAAAAACTATACATTTTAGAAATATTGACTGGTGACCAACTTACACAACTTCCATGGAAAACCGCCTTACTTCAATCCTTTCTCAGAGACTGCAGACAAATAATGAAAACAAGTTTGGGGCCAGGCACGGTGGCTCACGCCTGTAATCCCGGCACTTTGGGAGGCCGAAGCAAGTGGATCACCTGAGGTCAGGAGTTCGAGACCAGCCTGGTCAATGTGGTGAAACCATGTCTGTACTAAAAATACAAAAATTAGCTAAGCATGGTGGTGGGTGCCTGTAATCCCAGCTACTGGGGAGGCTGAGGCAGGAGAATCGCTTGAACCTGACAGGCAGAGGTTGCAGTGAGCCAAGATTGCGCCATTGCACTCCAGCCTAGGCGACAAGAGCAAAACTCCATCTCAAAAGAAAAAAAAGAAAAGAAAACAAGTTTGCATCTGCATAATTAACAATTGACTTCATATTTATATTTCTATTTATCTGGACCAGTAACATCTCCTTAAAATAATGATATTTCCTAATTTCTTTTATTAAAATTTTATTTTAAGTTCCGGGATACATGTGCAGCACATGCAGGTTTGTTACATGTGTAAATGTGTGCCATGGTGGAGTCACTTTTAAAAGCACTCTTTGGGGCGTGAGTGGAAAAGAAAAATGCAGGCCAATTCAGACTGACCCTCTAGGCTTCAGTCCCTTAAGGTACCAAGTACAAGTCCCAGTCCTACAGCCTCACTTCACTTTGCCAACTCTGCAATCTCCACTTACGGCAGTGTTCTCCTCCCACCTGAAACGAATTTCAAGGCTGGCAAGAAGTAATTCATTCCAGCTAAGAGCAGTTTGGGCATCTCTGAGCTGTTGAACGAGGACCTGCTGCTGCAGGCACAGAGACCAAGGACCCTCTGTGTCTTCTCTCTCTGGCAGGCGAACATCAGTCTGGCTGCCCACTTCTCCGCTGCTGTTCAGAGTAGCTCTGGCTTGAGGGTCTGAGCTCAGTTAGGTGACACCAGTGTTGCGCTTCTCCACTCCTCTGGCCTGGGTCAGGCCTGCAGTCTTTAGGGAAATGAACTTTGTCATCTTATTACAAAAAGCAGCACAAGAGGAGGAAATTGCAAGACTTCAGACTTTACAGCCTGACAACATAACACTCTCATTTCCTGTTTTCTCTCTGCCCGGTTTCGGGACTGCGTCTCAAATCCTAACTTGATGCTCTGCCCTCAGTACATTCTTTGCTGACCTGATTCCTCGGCATTTGCATCAGGGTTTAGTTCTGAGACCCAAATTTGGTGTCTTTAATGCACTTCCTTTACATAATGCTCCTGAGAACATTTTTTAAAATCCCCATCTATTTTACCGTACCGGCATAATATCTAACATTGCCTAATTTTTCTCTGTTTTGCTCACTTATCCCCCCATGAACATTTGAGTATCTGCCATGAGTCAGCTACATATTCTACAGTGATGGGGCTCAATAACCTGCTCTCCAGGAACCCACAGCCAATAGAGTAATCAGATGAGCACCCTAATGATGAAGTGCCTGGGGAGTGGTACAGATGGAACAAACATGAGGGATAGGGAAGGCTTCTAAAAAGAGGAAGCCTTAAGGAAAAGGAGGCATTGTCCTAGAAGATAAGGAGAAGGAAGTCCCAGGCAGGTGAAAGCTCATGCGAAGGCACTGAGGCATGAACATCTGGGCGTGTCTGGGAGCATCCAGGTAACTCGGGGTGATCGTCCACAGGGCACGTGTGAATGATTAGAAACATGCCCAGAGAGAAGAGCAGGTTCCAGATGTTGAACAGCTCTTTGAATCCTTCTGAGTAATTTGCTCTGTATCTGGAGGGCAAGGGGGAGCTTTGACGGGTCATAAGCAATAGGATGATATGACTTACTGTGTTTTAGATTCAGATTAGTATTTTTCTTTAATTTTATTTTTTAATTGTGCTCCTGGGCCTTTCTTTTTCTCTAAAAGTCTATATTATCTTAACAAAAAGTCATTTAAGCACATATTTATAGTGGCTATTTTCCCAAATTTATAAAAGCATATTCATCCACACTCCAACTTTCTCCCATCACCCAACCCTTCCATTGAAAGCACTTGGCAGCTGTTTGGATATGAATGTGGATTTAACATTTTGAGCTCTCGCTCTGGGCTGAGCACCAGGTAAAGCGATTTTATGATCTTCTCCCCTGTCCCCTTATTCTGTTTGTTCCCTAACTCCTGGTACAATGACATGGAATATCAGAAAGACAGACCTTTAGGCCTCATGCAGGAACTTCAAAGAAGCCAGTGATAAACTAGTCTGAGTTTACATTGTGCATTTGGGGCAGCTGAGGGGTTGATCCCTCCTACCCCTGCAGTAAATAGTCACTGTCCACTGCAGTACAGGTCAGTTCTCAGCATTGCCATTCGTTTAGCCACTTCATCTCTCATATCACTCAACCACAACCACCCTAGTTTGGCCATATCATTTAAGAGTCCCATACAGTGCAGTGTTCTGTATCCTACATCTGAACCATAAAGCTGTTTTTGGCACTTTGTTCATGTTTAATTTGAAGCTTACTGGATTTTACTTGGGCTTCATCCATGCACGTATCCCCAGAGGAGATTTAACTAACATTTTTTTTAATGTAGTGGCAAACCCCCAGTAAGGCAGGAGCCTGTCTGTTATTCACAATGGCCCTCCAACCACAGGTTAGCCTGACTCATCTGAGTCTCAGCTATTTTCTTGAGGATTTTTGTCAGTTCTTATTTTCATGAGCTCCCAAGGACAAAGATTGGAGGCAAAAGAGGGAACATCTATCTGCTCAGCATTCAAAGGAAACCCCACTGGGGAAAACAGGCAGAACTGTGTGCTTCTTCTCACCTTCCAAAAACTTATAATACATGGTGATCAAATATATTTAATTTAGACAAAACATTTATATATTTTATACATGGCATATATGGTGGACAATTAATTCCCAGTATCCTGTTTCCCTTTTTTATAACCCTGATTTTTTTGTTAAACACTTTGCCAACATCTTCCCTTGTAATGAGGAGTGGTCATATGGTGCTATTTCTCAGCATCCCTTGCAACTAAGCATGGCCAATAAAATGTAAGCAAAGTGTCAGGGGAGACTTTTGGGGGAAGCTCCTATATGTGATGGTGTGAGTTCCTGGAACATAGACATGATGACTCAAGCTCTAGCAGTCATTTTAGACCTTTAGCTCATCTTAAGGATGCAAGTCAGCTCTAAGAGTGGGACAAGAAATTAGGAGTTTAGGTCCCTAAAGACATCATGGGACTGCCATACCAGTTCTGAACTGTCCACCTCTGGACTTTTTAAATCTAAAACTGAATGAATAAATACACTTCAAGCTTGTTTATGCTATATTTATTTTGTTTTATTCTGTTATGTGCATTCAAAATTAACTCTACACTTTGGAGGTCTAGGTAAAGGTAGTTCAATCCCACCCTGCCCCCAATTTATAGCATATGTATGTCTAAAGCCCTCCCCAAGATATTATACTTGCTAATCCCTGAGGTATATATTTGCATGGCCACTGCACCTATGCACTTGTTTCTACTTGTGTCTCCTTAGCCCTGTCATTCTCCAATCCAAACATCTCAGTTTCCTCATTGGTTTCCACAGAAATGCCATTCACAATCTGGGCAAAATATCATTTCTCCCATGCACAGCACAACAAACTTACAAATTTATATAAGACCTTCCTATTAGCTCTGGTCTTGTTGCCACCCCACCTCCCAACACTTCTCTCAACATTTCTCATTCTCTTTAGTCAAGAAGAATCTGATGTCTCATCTGTCCCTGCTTCTCCCTTCTCTCTATCTGTTCTCCACTCTTATCCCCTTCCATGTGTCCAAATTCTTCCACCTTACATATAAAAAGCCATTCACTTGCCACGGTTCCTTTCCCCAAACCCCAAACTTTCTACCAGGTGCCCAGCAGACAAAAGAACTTCTATTTAATGTACTTCATCATCTTTAGAAGAGAATTGTGATTATAAATGGCATATTTTTTCCAATGTATGTAATATTTCTGGAAATTGAATAAAAGTGTCACAAAACCCCCATTCTTTGTGGATATGAATATATCTCTAAACATCTCCAGAATCTCAAAGCATATGAATGAGTGGGTGGGGAATGAATGGGGAGAGGGTAGGAAAGGAGTGTTAAAGAATAGATCCTGTTGTTGGCTGGGCCAGTTTGCAGTACTGGGACAACCATCGCTACATTATTAATGCCTTAAAGATCATTGGTGTATTTCCTGCAGCTCTTCCTGCTGGACGCTATCAACGTACCTCTTAGGAGATAGGTTCTCTCCCACTATATGATTACATCCCATGTTCCTCCCACCAGTGACAGTATCAATGGTTGGTCAATCCACTGGGCTTTTCTGAAGTCCTACTGTGTATCTTTGTGCATGCATTGCTAAAACAAATTCATTTAAGTGTTCTGAGATAACATACAAAGGAAACCATATTAAAATTCCAATACCGATTTAGATTGTGACATCAGGAGGATGACATAACAGAAGATCCCCCAGCATCACTCCCCCTACAAAAATATTACCAGAAATGATTTGAAGACAAGAACATCATTCTGAATATACAAGAATTCTGCAGGAGAAGCAGAGAAATCTTTTGGGCCAACAGAATCAAGAGTAGCTGAAACTGGTGAAATAAATTGTCATTTCAAACTGCAAACCCCTTCCCCAGCCTGGCATAATGCACTCACAGGGGAGTTCCCTAGACTCACAGTTTCCAAGATGAGAGGAGGAAATTGAAGATGAATGTATGAGCTCCCCAGCAGTGTGGGAATCTTCACAGGAAGCACATTCTGGTCCTCTCCTATGGGAAGCACTAGGAGTCCAGGAGGGCTGAGCCACCTGGCATGAACTGGGGACAAAGAGCAAGGGGCTGATCACAGCGACTGGCACATGAATCATGGCAGCTAATCAGCACCCCAATCAGTGACACCATGTTGAAGAGACTGGCCAGCACCATGGCACCACAGGGGACATGATTCACAGGAAGGCCTGAATCCTTGGCAGGATTTTCCACAAAGCTCCAGTGCTTGCTGGAGCCTCTCCCTGGCTAGGAACAACTGAAAGGTCAGGATTAAGTTCTGGTGCTTACTTATGTCTTCCCCAGACTAGGAAACAATGGCAAGACAGTAATATAGTTCCAGGGCAGCATTTAATATGCAGTGCTCACTAGAAGTTTTCACCTGACTTGGAAACAACAGGACAACAATTTAGTTCTGGAGCAGTGTTTAAGTTTTCGCATTTGTTATAAGTCTTCCCCAAACCAAAAATCAATGACGAAGCAATTAGTTAGTTCTAGTGTAGTGTTTTAGTTTCAGAGTTCATTATAAGTCCTTCCCAGAACAGGAAGCAACAACAGGCCAGTGTTTAAGTACCAATACTAAGAAGTGAAGGTCAACACCACCAAAGAATAACTGCAAAAATGGAAAGATATGACTGCATCCTCAAATGCACAGGCGTCAATGCAAAGATGCAAGGATTGTGAAAACTCAGGGGAATATGACACCAACAAAAGAAACCAATAAAGCTCCAGCAATGGACCTGGAAGCATTGAAGACCTACAAAAAGTCTGACGGATAGTTCAGAATAATGCTCTTAAAGAAGTGCAGAGAATCATAAAAATAAATAGGTAGAAACTAAATAAAATTTGAAAAACAATTCAGGGACAAAGTGAGACATTTGACAAAGAAATAGAAACAAGTTTAAAAAAATAAATAAAAATTCTAATAAAAAAAAAACCAAAAAATTTCATTAGAATGCTTCAACAGTAGACTTGACCAAAGAGAGGAAAGAAATTAGAAAGCTTGAAGACAGAACCTATGAAATAACCCAATCAGAGAAGGAAAAAAGAAAGAAGAGTGAAGAAGCCTATGATAATTATGGGTCACCATCATGTGAAGTAATCATGTGAAGTAATTTTTTAAGTAGACTTAAGTAATTCCCGAGGCAGATGAGAGAGAGAAAGGCATGGAATGCATATCTAAAGAAATAAGGCTGAAATTTTCCCAAATCCAGAGAAAAATGACAGCATCCAATTACAGGAAGCTCAGAGGTCACCACTTAAATTCAATCCAAAGAGGAATTCACAAAGGCACATTATAAGCAAATTAACAAAAATCAAAGACAAAGAAAGAATACTCAAAGTAGCAAGAGAAAAGAAACATCTCACATTCAACAGAGTTCCAATATGGCTTTCAGTAGATTTCTCAGCAGAAACCATGCAGGCCAGGAGAAAATGGGATGCTATATTCAAAGTACTAAAAGAAGCCACCTGTCAACCAAGAACACTGTATCTTCTCTAACTACAATGGAATTTTTAGTTTTCTAAAAATCAATAGCCAAAGAGCATTGGAAAGTGTACAAATCCATGGAAAGTAAACAACATGTTCCTAAACAACAATTGGGTCAATGAATAAATTAAGATAGAAATTAAAAAATTCCTTGAGACAAATTAAAATAAAAACACAAAATACCAAAACCTATGAGACACAGCAAAATCAGTTCTAAGAGGGAAGTTTACAGCAATTCCTACATCAAAAAAGCGTAAAGATTTTGAATTAAAAACCTAACAATAAACCTCAAGGAACTAGAAAAGCAAGAACAAACCAAACCCCAAATTAGCAGAAAAAATAATAATAAAGTTAGAGCAGAAATAAACAAAATTGAAACCAAAAAATACAAAAGATCAATAAAACAAAAAGTTAGTTTAAAAAAAAAAATAAGCAGAATTGACAAACCTTTAGCTAGACTAAGAAAAAAAAGACCCAAATAAATAAAATTAAAGATGAAAAATGAGACACAACAACTAATATCACAGAAATACAAAGGATTATTACAGACTATTTTGAACAACTGTATGTGAATGAATTGGAAAACCTAGAATAACTGGATACATTCTTGGGCACATACAGCCTACCAAAATTGAATCATGAAAAAAATAGAAAATCTGAATAGACCTATAATGGGTAACAAGATTAAAGCAGTAATGAAAAGTCTCCCATCAAAGAGTAGCCCAGAACCTGGTTTTAATGCTGAATTCTACCAAACATTTAAAAAAGAAATAATACCAACCCCACTCAAATATTACAAAAGTTGAAGAGGAAGGCACACTTCCAAACTCATTCTATGAGACCAGCATGATACTAATTCTAAAGCCAGTCAAGGACATAACCAAAAAAGAAAACTACAGGTCAATATCTCAGATGAGAATAAATGCAACCATCCTCAACAAAATACAAGCAAACCAAATTCAACAACACATTAAAAAGATCATTCACCATAATCAAGTGGGATTCATCATAGGGATGCAAGGATGGTTCAACACATGCAAAACAACAAATGTGATCTCTATCACATTAACAAAATCAAGAACAAAAATCATATGACCATTTCAACTGATGCTAAAAAAGAGCATGTGATAAAATTTCACATCTCCTCATGATTAAGAACTCTTAACAACCTGGTTTGAGGACATACCTCAAAATAATAAAAGGCATATATGACAGACCCACAGCTAATGTCACACTGAATGGACAAAGACTGGAAGGCTTTCCTCTAAAATTTGGAACAAGGCAAAGTTGCCACTGTTACCACTTTTATTCAACACAGTACTGGAAGTCCTGAACAACAAATGAGTCAATGAAGAAATTAAATAGAGCAATTAGGCAGGAGAAAGAAATAAAGGGTATCTATACTGGAAAGGGAAAAGTCAGATTAGATTTGTTCACAGATGACATAATCTCACATTTAGAAAAACCCGAAGACTCCATCAAAAAACTATTAGAACCAGTAAATGAATTCAGTAAAAATTGCAGGATACAAAATCAATATATAAAAATCGGTAGCACTTCTATACACCAAAACTGAACAATCTAGAAAAGAAATCAACAAAGCAATCCCATGCATAATAACTACAAAGAAATAAAATACCTAGGAATAAATTTAACCAAAGATTTAAAAAGATCTCTGCAATAAAAACTATAAAACACTGTTGCAAGAAATTGAAGAGGACGCAACAAAAATGAAAAATATCTTATGTTCATGGATTGGAAGAATTCATATTGTTAAGATGTTCATCACCCAATGTGATCTACAGATTCAATGCAATCTCTATCAAAGTACCAATGGCATTCTTCACAGAAATAGAAAAAACAACTCTAAAATTTATGTGGAACCAAAAAAGAGCCTGAATAACCAAAGAAAAAGGAACAAAGCAGCCGGGCACGGTGGCTCGTGCCTGTAATCCCAGCACTTTAGGAGGCCAAGGTAGGTGGATCATTTGAGGTAAGGAGTTCAAGACCAGCCTGGCCAACATGGTGAAATCCCATCTCTACTAAAAATACAAAATTAGCTGGGCATGGTGGTGCACACCTCTAATCCAAGCTACTTGGGAGGCTGAGGCAGAAGAATCACTTGAACCCAGGGGGCGGAGGTTGCAGTTAGCGGAGATCCTGCCATTGCACTCCAGCCTGGGCAACAAGAGTGAAATTCCATCTCAAAAAAACAAAAGGAACAAAGCTGGAGGCATCATACTACCTGACTTCAAAACATACTACAAACCTACAGTAACAAAAGCAGCAAGGTACTGGTATAAAAACAGACGAATAGACCAATGGAGCAGAATAGAGAACCCAGAAATAAATCTGCGTATTTGCAACCAACTCATTTTTGACAAAGGCTCAGAGAACATTCATTGGCTAAAGGACAATGTCATCAATAAACAGTGCTGGGAAAACTGGATATCCATATGCTCAAAAGTAGAACTAGACCCCAATGTCTCGCTATATACAAAAATCAACTCAAAACAGAGTAGAGACTTAAGTGCAAGACCTGAAAAACTATAAAACTACTAGAAGGAAAAGGTGGGAAAATGCTTCAGGACATTGTTTTTGGCAAAGACTCTTTGGGTAAGAACACAAAAGCTTAGGCAATAAAAGCAAAAATAGACAAATGAGGTTACATCAAGCTAAAAACTTTTTGCATAGCAAAGGAAACAATCAACAGAGTGAAGAGACAACCTGCAGACTGGGAGAAAATATTTGTAAACTACCTAACTGACAAAGAATTAATAGCTAGAATATATAAGGAACTCAAACAATAGCAAAAAACCTGATTAGGAAATGGGCAAATGATCTGAATAGATATTTCTCAAAAGAAGACATTCAAATGGCCAACAGGTATATTTAAAAATGATCAGCATCATGAACCATGAGGGAAATGCAAATCAAAATCACCCTAAAATATCATCTCACCCCAATTAAAATGGCTATCATCAAAAGGACAAAAATAACTGATGCTGATAATGATGCTTTGAAAGGGCACCACTAGCACACTGTTGGTGGGATCATAAATGGTACAGCCCACTATAGAAAACAGTATGGAGCTTCCTCAAGTAACTAAAAATAGATCTAACATATAATCCAGCAATCCCACTGCTGGGTATGTATTCAAAAGGAAGAAAATCAGTATATTGGAAAGGTATACTGACATACTTTGTAGTATAAACCCATGTTTATTGCAGCACTGGTCACAGTAGTCAAGATATGAAATCAACTGAAGTGTCCATCAACGGATGAATGGATAAAGAAAATGTAGTACATATACACAATGGAATACCATCTGGCCATTAAAAAGAATGAAATCCTGTCATTTTCATTGACATGGATGAAACTGGAGGTTATTATGTTAAGTGAAATAAGCCAGGCACAGGAAGACAAACACTGCATGTTCTCACTCATTTGTGGGAACTAAAGAAGGTGATCTCATGGAGGTAGAGAATAGAACAACAGATAACAGAGACTTGGAAGGGTGCGAAAGGGTGAATAAAGAGAGGTTGGTTAATGGCTACAAAAATACAGTTAGATGGAATAAGTCCTGGTGTTGAATAGCACAGTAGGGTGACTTTGGTTAACAACAATTCAGTGTATATTTCAAAATAGCTAGAAAACAGAATTTTAAATGTTTCCAACACAAAGAAATGATACATATTTAAAATGGATATCCTAATTACCCTAATTTGATCATTACACATTGTATGCACGTATTGAAATGTCACATGTACACCAGAAATATATAGTTATTATGTAGCCATTTTTTAAATCTTGATTTAAAGACCTTCCCCCCAAATTTCAGTGCTACTTGAGAAGAATAATGTGAACTCATTGTCAGCTTCACATTCATCTAACATTTAATATTATGTTTTTAAATTCATGTTGTCTCTCTAATTTTCACAATTTTCCTAAATATTGACATTATATGCCCTATTTTATAGTAAAATAAACTGGTATTCTGAAAGGTAGAGCAGCTTACCCAGGGCACACAGCTACTAGGAGGGGAGCCCCTGATACAGGCCCCCTATCCTGAGTCCAGAGCTCTTTTAATGAGCTCCCATGCATCCTCAGCATGGGTTAATTTACTCTGTCCTTAGTAGAGAGCAGAACATAATAGAACGGGGCTAGCGTTAATAAGCTCTGACTGGGGAGGAGAGGAGCAGCAGAGGGCCTGGTTTTGGTAGATGGGAACTGAGGACTGCCATACACAGTCCTGGGTAGCCAGGAGTAACAGGGCAGCGTGGACCTGGGCCTTAGAGAGAGGAGAAAGCCTAAGACAAGATGCGTGTTGGTGACAGTGCCAGCTTTTACAGGATCTCCCATCACCTACCTCTTTTTTTTTTTTTTTTTCTGATTAAGAAACTTGCTGTGGATGAAGTGGTTGAGGCTAATGTGGTCAAAAAATATTCAGGAAACGTATTCATGCTGAACAAGCTAGACCACAGGTGCAACACTTGGGGATCACAAAGCCTTAGCCTCCTGCAGCACACGGGAAAGCAGTGGTTTGAATCAGAGCTGTCTGAGTGAAATCAGTAACAAAGTGCTTCAGGGAAGAAATCTCATTTTCAAGAGCAGATTTTGAGATGATTCAAAATTGGAACATCTGACAGTGGGGGGCTGCAGGAACATTCTCCAGGGCCTGACTAGTTGTTCTAAACCACAGGTAGGTCCAGGGCTTTTTGGCAAGCTATGAGAGATCCCAAGTCATTTGCACTCAGTACTCGATGAGCCAAAGCAGCCCTGTCAGGTGCAATGATACCAGCCAGTGTGAAGGATACCTGTGCAAATGGGAGGGTCCACTCCATCCTGGTGATGGAGAGGGATGTTTTGTTCAGTGGTCTGTGCGCATGTGCACTTTGTTCCAGCTTCTGTTGGCAAAATCACTTTCTGATTTCTGCATTCTTCCTTTGATCTTGCCCAGTAAGAACTCACTCTCCAAGCATGAAAATTGCTTCCATTTATTGAAAACCTATGTGTCAGGTATTACTATAGCATACTCCTACAAAATAGATAGTCTCACCTCCCTTTTCCAGCTGAGGACTCTCACCTCTGGAAACAGGAAGGGGCTTGCTCAATACTGTACAGCTAAGTCAGTGATGTCCACTGTGACCAGCCCCGAAGCCTGAGCACACCAGAGAGTTTCAGAGCTGACCATCCCTGGGATGGTTGTGAATGGCACTGCCTGGTCCACATACATGCGATGAAGGGCGTAAAACTTGTATTTCCTGCATGCCAAGAAATCCCTCTCACTCTAAGAGTTTCCAGACCTGCTCACAGCTATACATTGAGACCAGGAGAGCCTCAAGAGGCCCAAAGCCTGTGTCAAATGTTCTTCCAGAAGCCCTCAGGAGAGTCCTCACCCATCTATGGATTAGACAAACTAGACCACACACTCCTGGAGTGCTGCAGCACACCTGGAAGGTATCCAATAAATGCCCCCTTTTCCTGTCCTCGCCGTTTCCCATGTATGACATGTTGGCCTACAACTACCATGGGTGTCTTGGAATTCTCTTGAAGCTGGCCTGGGGTGCAGGTTTCATCACACTCCCGCTAGGGTCATAGCCAGATGCACTAAGCACTTACTTCTTGCCAGCCATGCTGCTTTGCAGTTTGGATACATCATCTATTTGAGTGCTTCCAGCAGTGCAATGGAGCAGGTATTACCATTATCCCAATAGAAATGAGCTGCTTGGGAGGCTGAGGTGGGAAGATCACTTGAACCGGGGAGGTCAACACTGTAGTGAGCTGTGATCACGCCACTGCACTCCAGCCTGGATGAAAAAGCAAGACCCTGTCTCAAAAAACAAACAAACAAACAAACAACAACAAAAAAAAACAAGACACCGAAGGGGGGGAAGTTACATCACTGGTCTAATATATTACTCAGAATAAACAGTAGATATGAGATGTAAACATGAGTCTTTCCATCTTCACAATCTGAGTTCCTAATCAGTCCTTTATTTAGCCTCCCTTGGAAGTCTCTGGAACTTCTCTAGGCCTCACCCCAGTGGTGGTCCTAGTGACCCCAGAGCTCCCCTTTGTCACAGAGTGAAGGACTGAAGAGCAGCACCTTCGACTCAGAGGAAGTCACAGGCCCATGAGTGACTCAAGACGCCCGGCGGTATCCTCAGTATCGGGCTGGGGGTGTAATTAGGGAAACACTCTGACTTGTGCTATCTCTGCTGCAGGTTTGGGAATTGTAGCCCCATCGGTACTTGTAAGAGTAATGACTGCACAAGAAATCTTCAAACCATAAAAACTGGTATTTCCTACATCCTGGAAAGGATGCTACTCTAAAACTTTACCTGCTACTCCAAATGCTATTTTTTTAATTGCTAACAATTTAGATAGCTTCTATAATATTTCAAAATTTGTAATAAGCTCCCTCAGAGCCTAAGCAGAGAGAAACAGAATCACAAGGCCTCCTACACTTATCTAGACTGTGGTACTTTGTGGTACCGATTTTTTTTTCCTCAGGAAGACAGTGTTCAGTTCTATTCTTCAGAGCAGAAAATCAGTCTCTTAACAAATCATCCACAGGTAGGAAATATAAATGCACTTCAAAATTCTGGAGAAAAAAAAGATGCATTGTGCACAGCCTAGCAACTATGAATTGATTAATTCTAACCCATGTCTTTTCTCATTAGATCTAAAATCCCACCATGCTAACTGCCCATTATTTTCCGCACTGCTTATTTTCTGCACACCAAATAAAAGGCCTTGACCCTTCAAGGAATAACCCAATTTCTCCAGAGGAAAGATATTATTTGACCAGAATATTCTTTAACAACAAAATAAGGATCACAACCTTACCATATAAAGCTCTTGAAAACAAGACTAAATAAGTTCTGAATAAAACCAATTATAATTTCTACAGTATTTGGGTGCTGCTGATCAAATTGTTAAAGGATTGTGTGCTTGTGGCTTAGTTTTTTTTTTCTTTTTTCTTCTCAGTTTTAGCTTTAGCTTTGTTTGGTTTCGCAAGAATGAAAGGGGAAGGGCCTCCTAACCAACCCCACAGATCAGTTCCGGCCAGCCTCGAGGCTCACAGGGTTTATGGTCACTGACTTCATTGAGCCAGGGAGCACGGAAGTGCCGCCACTGTGCAACTTGGGTTTTCTTTATCCTGCAGTTTTTACCTCAGCAGAACTGCACACCAGAGACTCCCTCCAGCTCTTCGTGTGTGTCTCTCTCAAGAGCAAGCTGTGGGTCTGAGAGTGTTTATGTGTGCTTTTCTTCACTTCACACTTATTGAAAAGTGTGTATGTGAGAGGGTGGGGTGTGTGTGTCAAAGAGAGTGAAGAAGAGAAGGAAAGACAGATCAGTTGATTCTGCGGCCTCGGCTCCAGCATCCCTCAGTTGGGAGCTTCTGTAGCCAGGTGATCACTTGGAGTGCATAGCTCGGAGATGCAGTCCCCCTGGAAAATCCTTACGGTGGCACCTCTGTTCCTGCTCCTGTCTCTTCAGTCCTCGGCCTCTCCAGCCTACAATGACCTGTCCAGGCCCAGCTACTCAAATGGGCACACCTGTGTAGGTATGTAAATAAATATTTTTGTATTTTTTATATAGACTTAACAATGGGGTCCAATACTTTGCTTGCACAATAAATCACATATTTTATTACATCAAAAGTTGTAAGATTCCAAGTAAAGCAGCAATAACCTCACCGACATAGAGAAATGTAGACTCCAAGAGTAGACATTGACACTACATACATCTATGTGAATACAAAGCGTACTAGTTTAAATTCGGCATAAAACTCTTCCACCTCATTGGTGATTGGAATTTTTTCTTCTTGTATAGGTAACTATTATTTCAGGCTATTTTAACCTGAAATTTTTACTGCTTTTCATGGGCTTTGACCTCATACAGACACATCTGGGTTTGAATCACTGCCCGCCTCCTACTCTTCTCTCCCATTTCCTGCTGGCTGTGGAAACCTACAGCAATGTACTTAACCCTCTCCCAGCTTCTGTGTCCTTATTGGTGAACTGAAGCTAATGAGACCCATCTCGTAGGGATACCATGGAAATTGTGACCATGCGTGTAAATCTGTGGCATGTGCACACGGTAAGGACTCAACCATCTTAGCTTCCTTCCGTCTCTCAGAGAATCCAGATATGGTGATCATCTGGAGACGATGAGCACTGATATGGTTTCTTGGCTAATCTGTTAATGAAGTGTTTTATTTCCAAGAGGTTTTGTTTGTTTGTTTGTTTTGGATGAGAGTAGGAGGTAAGGTAAGATCTTTGCTATTCACATTGTAGCTCTCATAACATGGGAATCCTCATAACAGTGGTGGCATTTAGATGGTACAGTCCATGGAGCCACATAGACTCAGAACTCTGAGTAGTAAGTAATTGTTCAATGAGCAGACCTCAAAATAGAATCCTAGCTTGAGAAGTCAGGAAAATAACTCTTGGATAAGTCTAGTGGCCACATGCTGCAAACGGAAAATCTGGACACAGATTCTGACACTTAGGAATTGTCTCTGGAGACAATATGGAAATATATCTGAATTAGTCCTACTTCCTCAAAATCATGGCCTCAGGTCATTGTACATGTTAGGAGGTGCACCTCTACTTCCGAGGTTTTGTTTGTTTGTTTGTTTGTTTGAGATGGATTATCGCACTGTCACTTGGGCTGGAGTACAGTGGCATAGTCTCAGCTCACTGCAACCTCTGCCTCTCTGGTTCACGTGATTCTCCTTCATCAGCCTCCTGAGTAGCTGGGATTACAGGTGCGCATGACCATATCTGGCTAATTTTTTGTATTTTTAGTAGAGATGGGGTTTCACTATGTTGGCCACACTAGTCTCGAACTCCTGACCTCGTGATCTGCCTGCCTCGGCTTCCCAAAGTGCTGGGATTACAGGCATGAGCCACTGTGCCCAGCCTCCAAAGTCTTGTTTTAGTTAAGACCCAGATTCCCCAAGACTTTATTTTCCAGAGACCAAGAGGCAGAGGTGTGTGGTCTTTTGAACCATGCCTGGGAGATCATCCTCCCCCAGTATTTGGTTTCCTTAAATAATTATTTACCACCTTTTCATTTTTCTCAAAACAAAACCCTACTGCCTATCAAATGGAAATACACTTGAGAAAAGCTCAGATGAAATCAGTTTTACTTCTGGGCTCATTGCAAACTAAATGTTTGAGTTTGGGCAAGTTGTCAGGGCTGAGATCCTTGGACCTTCACTTCAGTAAAATGGACAGGAGATACTCATTCCTTTATCTGTCGTGTTCCCAGTGAGGTCATAGAGGGTAAAAAGGAGGTGTTGGAGAGATTTCAGGATGGGGTTGCTCTGGTTTTCTATTGCTGCATCAAAAATTACAATAATAACCATTTTGTTGTATTATGATCTTATCGGTGAAAAATTTGTTCAAACACTGGCTGGTGATTCTTGTTCTCCATGCAGGAGTGACTGAGGTTAGGAGGTGGTATTTGGATGGTGGATAGATGGATCTGGGACTGACAAAAACAGCTTCACTCACATGTTTGGCACCTTGGGGGTGCTAGAGGCTAGAGGGTTGGCTCATCTGGAAGTGCCATCAGAGTGCCCACACATGGCTGTCTTGGGTAGTAGGCCTTCTTACTTGGCAGCTTAAGAATCCCAGAGAGAATTCCAAAAGATAGGAATTAGAAGCTGCCAATCTTTCAAGTTTGGGGCCTGGAAATGGGCACAGCATTACTTGCCGTCTTCCATTGCTCAAAGCATTCACAGGTTCCTCCACCCAGACTCCAGTGGAGGGGGCGTAGACCCTTCATTTTGATGGAGAGAGTCAAGAAATGTGTGGTCATCTCTATTATTCACAGAGGTACACTTTGGTTGCCCATACAAATTCTCATGGCCCCAAGAGCTTTGAGACTCTGTTGCTGATTAGGTTTGAGGATGATTTAGCACCCATTTTCCCAGCAACTCACAACTTCTTCTGGCTAACTCTGCCTGGGTGACTTATTCACCTGTTGTCATAATAGCAAGAGAGTGGGTGTAGGAGGAGTCCAGTCTTGTGATGAACACGTACTGAGCACTGCCTATATGCTGAGACAGGGGCTGAAGGCAGACCAACTTGGTGCTTCACTGTTTGAAGTCGGCTTTTGGGGGAGACAGGATTAGAAATGTGTGTGCAGGGGAGTTTATTGAGAAGTGCTCTTGGCAAAAAGACCAGCAAGAGAGGAAGGCACTGGGGTTGGCAGGGAGAAGGTGGACTATGCTGCGGCCATAAAAGAAGGCCTAGTGGATCCCACTGAGAGCTCTAGTACTAAAATAGCTCTTCAGAGTTGTCCTGAAGTCGGTGCAGGTCTTGGAATTCCCACATCAAACAGTCCTTGGATGTGACCTGACCTCAGGGGAGGGCTGTAATTTTCAGATACCTCCCATTGGTGGAGACAGTTCTGGCAAGGGATTCTAGTGCCGGCGTAATCCTTCAGAACAATGGCTCCAGAAGCTGGGGAGCGAGTGTCTCCTGAAGGGGATCCTGGGGTGTACCTACTGAAAGGGTTGCATGTGGGAAGCATCTCAGGAAGCAGTGAGGTCCACTGTCTTGCAGATGGAGAGAAGAGGAAGAAGTGTGTGGAAGAGGGGAGAGAAAAGAAGGAAATGTTGATTGGAATTCTTCTAACTCTACATTTGTTGCCAACACCCCAACAACTTTCTGACAAAAAGCAGGATTATATGCCTTCAAACCCTCCAGCAGAAAGGCGGTCCCCCAAACATTTCCGTGCACTCACTCGTCACATGGCCACTGAATACGCAAGACCCTGTGCTCAGAGCCAGGGATACACAGACAAAGGAGAAGACGGATGTTTAGAATGTCTGTCTTTAGGAAATTCACTGTTCAGTTTAGAGGAAAACAAGAACCTGGAGCCTTGTAAAGATTACAATACTTTAAAATGAATGCTGAACTTGGCCCTTAGTGCCCTTGATAATACCCTTTCTCTAGAACTCTTTCAACTGCAAATGCCAGAGCCAGCAGAGCACTATGAAGTGCAGGGCAGAGGCTCACAGCTTGGAAGTGGGCTCTGCGGACTCCGCTCATAAAGCCACCTGGGGAAGGTGAAGTAATAGCCTCAAAAAGAGTGTTTAAAACTTTAAAATTTTAGGCCATGTGTGGTGGCTTATGCCTGTATTCCCAGCACTTTGGGAGGCCAAAGTGGGCAGATCACGAGGTCAGGAGATTGAGACCAGCCTGGCCAATATGGTGAAAACCCATCTCTACCAAAAAAAAAAAAATATATATATATATATATATATAAATTAGCAGGACGTGGTGGCGCATGCCTGTAGTCCCAGCTACTCAGGGGGCTGAGGCAGAAGAATCGCTTGAACCCGGGAGGCAGAGGTTGCAGTGAGCTAAGATCGCACCACCACACTCCAGCCTGGCCAACAGAGAGAGACTCCGTCTCAAAAAATATATATATATATCAAAAAAGAAATTTTAGAATTCTAGAAACACTTCTACCTGAATATTGCTAGTCAAAGAAGGAAGCTTCAGTTATCTCAAAGATTCTGTTGCATTCACATGCTTGCTGAAAGACCCCAGGCCATAAAAACTTTTCTGAGCAAAAGGTGATTAGGCAGCTGGATTTCTGATCATCCCAACTGAGCAAGAATGATTCATCCTTTTTTTTTTTTTTTTAAATAAGGACAAAGTCCTACTCTATTACCCAGGCTACAGTGCAGTGGTATGATTATAGCACATTGCAGCCTCAACAGTCCGGCTAGTGATCCCCTCAACTCAGCCTCCCCTGTAACTGAGACTACAGGTGCACACCACCATGCCTGCCTAATTGTTTTATTTTTATTTTTGTGGAGACAGGGTCTCATTATGTTGTCCAGGCTGGTCTCAAACTTCTGGGCCCAAGCAATCTGTCTGCCCCAGCCTCCCAAAATGCTGGGATTATAAGCATGAGCCACTGTGTCCAGCCCTCTTCATTTTTGTTAGTTGTCAGTTGTCTTTCAATTGCCATTCCAACATAAATTCTTACCTTGATCATAAAAGGATACCCTTGCCTCCATTTATAAGATCATGAAAACATAAAATATTTATATCACCTTCCCAACACATGTAAGAAGTTCTTCCTTCCTGTTTTTCATCAAGATCAACTGAATTAGTTGGGTTTCATCCATTTTTATGAAGATTATTGTTGAGTAATCATATTTGTTTCTTACTCATAAAGTTTGTTTTGCTACTGGTTTCCCCAGCACTTCTCCATGGGGGTAGTACCTTCCATCTTTTCTCTGACTTGAATGTGGACTAATTGGAATGATGCCTGGAGAAAGTCACAACAGGCAGGTGCTATTCAGCCACACAAATTACATTTGCAAGTTAATAATTACAATAATTGCCAACGTTTACTGGACATTGTGTGACAAATTATCTTCCAAAAGGTTTACATTTATTAACCCATTTAATCATGTAATGACCTTATGAAGTCTGTATTATCTTTATCCTCATTTGGTAGGTAAAAAAACAAAGACAGAAATAAGTAACTTGTTCGAGGTTACATAACTAGTTAAAATTTGGCTGATTCCTCGCTTTAATTGTGATTATGTCATTGTAGACGTGAGTAAATCAGGGTAATATATTTTTCCCGTATTGTTTTAAATAATAGCTTTATTGAGAAATATGATTCATGTATCATAAATTTACCCTTTTAAAGTGTAAAAGTGGCATTTAGTGTATTCATGAGTTGTGCATTGATCACCAATATCTAATTCCAGAACACTTTATTGCTCCCCCCAAAAATCCAATTCTCTTAGCAGTCACTCCCCGTTTCCTTTTCTCTATAGCCCCTGGAAATCACCTGTCTACTTCCTGTCTCTATGGGCATTTCACATAAATAGGATAATATAAAACATGGCCTTTTGCTACAGGCCTCTTTGACTTAGCATAATGTTTTCAAGGTTCATTCATTTGTAGCGTGTATCAACCTTATTTATTCTTATGGCTGAATAATATTCCATTGTATGGACCTACTTGGTTTTGTCACTTATTCATTGTTGATGGACATTTGAGTTGTTTTCACTTCTTGGTGATTATGGATAATTCTGCTATGAATATTCATGTACAAGATTTTGTGTGGACATGTGTTTTTATTTCTCTTGGATGTATACCTAGGAGTGGAATTTCTAGGGCATGTGGTAATTCCATCTTTAACATTTTGAGGAACTGCCAAACTGTTTTCCAAGAAGCTGCACCATTTTACATTTCTACCAGCAGTTTATGAAAGTTGTAATTTCTCCACCTTCTTCCCAACACTTAGTTATTCACCATTTTGCTATCGCCATCATAGTAACTGTGGAGTGCGATCTCATTTTTTGTTTTAATTTGTATTTCCCAAATGATAATGATGTTAGCGTCTTTTCATGTGCTTATTGGCCATTTGTGTATCTTCTTTGAAAAAAATTTCTACTCAAACATTTTTCTCCTGTTTAAATTTGTGTTTTTGTTGTTGAATTGTAACAATTCTCCATATATTCTAGATACAAGTCTCTTTTGAAATATATGATTCACAAATATTTTCTCCCGTTCTGTGTTTCCTTCCCCCACTTTCATAATGGTGTCCTTTCAAGAGCAAAATTTAGTAAGTTTGATGGAATTCAGTGTATCTAATTTTTCTTTTGTCTCTTGTATTTTTGGTGTCATATCTAAGACCTGTATTTTAAAACTGTTGTTGCAGTTATTGACTTTCTCTTGTTATATGCTTGTTCCTTTATCTTATTTCCCAGATACTGAGTTCCTCACCACCAATATAGCAACCAGGAGCGAAACTCCTGGGGTTGCAAGTAACAGGAATCAACTTAAATTAGGTTAAGCAAAAATAAAAAGAGGAAATTTGCTTGTGAGAAGTCCAAGAGTGAATTTTAAAATCAAAAGGAGAAAACAGGCCTACAAATCAAGCTAGGAAACAAAAAATGTTCGCTGCCAGGATCCCAGAGAGTTCTCTCTCCTGGTGCGTTGCCGCTGCCTCCATCTCTATCCCTACAGACCAGCTGGTTTAATGCTCTCCACCCTTTGGCTGACTACTGGCTCCCACAAGCCCTGAGTTTGTATGTGGTAGTTTAGCCCACAGAGGTGGGTTCACCTTCTGGTTACCAATTCCAACTTCCCAGCAGACAGAATTTGGGCTAAGTCTTTAGTCCACTGAATAAGGGGTGGGTGGGAGTGGGGAGAGTTTGAAGTACGGAGATGGCTGCCAGGCTTATGGCAGGAGCTCTCACTGAAGCGGGGGTATTGTTGTGACTGGAGGGATACTCCAAAATGAGCCCTCACGGAAGTTACTGAGCTATTGAGCCTACATCCCCATCACAAACAACCCCAGCTCCAATCTCAAAGAGCAACCCACAGTGGGGAACCAACGAGAAGATCTGAGGACGTGGCCATAAATGTATTCCCAAAGCAGATTGAAGCTGTGGAAAGCCCCAAGGTCCCCTTCCCCAGTGTATCATATTTGTTAGCACTGAACAGTACGTCCCATTTGAACACGTAGCAAATGCGGGGTTGACTATGCTTAAACAGGCTGTGCCTCTTTCTGCCACTTTTCAAATGTTGCAGAATCAATAATTAGACATGTTCATTTTTGCAAAACATTTCTTTACATGGCTGATTTAGGGGGAAAATAATCCTTGTGTTTCTAAGTCATTGACATTTAAATTAATTCACTGAATGTTGGTTTTTTTAAAAGCACTATTTGGTACTCAGGAAGCTTTTTAAAAGGTTAAGAAAAACCTGACTTTTTCCCTTACTCACATTTGGTTAAATATAAAGTGCCTTCAGGGTCAGGTTATAATCCCCTCTCCACACCCGCATACCACACACAGAGTGCTCCAAGATGACATCATAGTTTGATTGATGAACAGACAGAGGTGGCCGCATAATTTCAAGCCAATGTGAGCAATAAAATAACAGTATCACTGACAAGAATAGGAAGGATTTAGACAGAGCCAACAGAAGGTTGAAAATTTATTATCACAACATAGACACACAGAAATTTCACTCTATTTCTCTATAACTAAACGCCTGTTCATAAGACACTGTTTCTGCTGATAGCAGAAAACATTTCATCTTGCCATTTATGTTGTTAAATTTAGTCTTCTTTAGGTAACTTAGCTTTTCCTCTTCCTTCCCTCCTCTGTGAGGGTTGATCTAAGTTCTCCAGGAGGACTTACCCGTCACTCTGGTGTTTATGGTTCTCGGCCTTTGGAGGTGGTCTCTGTCCTCAGCCCTAAGAGTGCCAGCAATTGAAGCTTCGGGGCTGGTGAGGTTCATGGTCTTGGCTCAGTCATGCAATCTGGACATTGGCCCTGCATCTGACCCACCACACGTTCCACCCTCACGGGCCAGGCAGATCCTTGAGGTCTAGCTGGACCATCCCTGTTCCCTGGACACAGCTACTGCCCTCTGCACGTGCCCCTTACTGTGGTGGTTCCCATACACTCTCTCTTCTCCATAATCTCCTACCTTTATTTTTAAATTATCATTGCATTTAACCCCAACTTTAGAATAAATGGTAGATTTCTGATCATCTGAATTTTTTACCACCTGTCTGCCTGTTTCCCGGATTGCTCTGAGGTCGAAACCTGAAGAGAAAGACCACAAAGACACTCTGAGGAGGGCCTGTGACTTTGGGGAAAGGTTACACAGTGAGCAAAACCCAAAGAATACATGACGAGAGCATACTGTGCTTCAGGAACAAAGGAAGTAATTTTTTTTTGTAAATGTATTAATACTGTGGGTAAGAATACAGAACATTTTAAAATTTGTTATGGGAAAGGGAAAAAAGAAGAAGTTACAAAGCATTAAGCAGAGTAAAATCCCCATTAAGTTATAATGTGCCCACTTCTCTACTGACGAGCTATTTTCCTAGATAGAATGAATGCCAAAATGTTCATAGTGATTATATGGCTATCTCTAAATGAAGACATTACTAGTGATTTACATTTTCTTCTCAGTGCTTTTCTGAATTTTCCACACTTTCTATAATGCGCTTGTGGAAGCAATAGTAAGGCATGGGGTTAAGAGCTGCAGAGCGTGGGGCTCTCAGATTTGAATCCTGGTTCTGTCACTCCATACAAATGTGACGTTAGGGACATAGCTTCACCCTCAGCACCACCTCACTCCCCTCATCTGCAAAATGAAAATTACACAGGGTGATGCGAACAGCCTGTCACTTAGAACTGTGCTTGGTACATAGCAAGGACACAAAAGGGTGTGATTATCTATTCTTTTGGAAATCAAGAAAGAAATGCATGGAAATTGTGCTCTAGAAGTCCTGAAATTAAACCTATTGTAAGGCAAAAAGTCCTGAGTAACTGAATAATTTCATGCCAACCTGTATCTTAAGTAAATAGAACTTCTCAAATCTTGGGTGTTTCAAGGGCAGATTCATTTATAAAGAAAGATTTCACAGTGTATTAGCTTTCTATTGCTCTGTGATAAATTGCCACGCACTTATCAGCTTAAATCAACACAAATTTATTATCTCACAGTTTTTGCACATCAGAAGCCTAGACATAACATCACTGAGTTCTCTGCTCAGAGTTTTTTTGACAAGGCTGAAGTCAAAATGTTGGCCAGGGCTTCAGTCTGATTTGACACTAAGGTCCTCTTGCAAGTTCACTGGTTGTTGGTAGAATACGGTTCCTTGCAGTTGCCGGACTGAAGTCCCATCTGCTTCTCAGCCATCAGCTAGGGATCACTCTCAATAACTAGAGTCTGCCTCTCTTCCTAGGGAGTGAGTAGCATAGCTATTTCTTTCTTTCAAAACCAGCTAGAGAAAACTCTACATTTAAAGGGCTCCCTGAATATGCCTGGCTCATCTAGGAAAATCTTGATTACCCCAAAATAAACTGATTGGAGTCCTTAATTACATATGAAGAATCCTTTTTGTCATTGCCATGTAACAGAATATAACCGTGGAAGTGATAGCCAGTCATTTTCACAGGTTCTGCCCTTATTCAGAGTAGGGAATTAAATGTGTTCACTAGGAGGCAGAAATATTATAATTCTACCTACCACACATAGAAATGCTTTTAAAAGATCAAAAAGAGCCTTCAAACTAAACACCCAGATAATATCACAAGGGAGAATTTATGTGACTTAGTTCCAAAGTGATTCACCAAATAGAAATGAATACATAATGGAAATTAATAGATGAAGATTAAGTTGCAGATTGAACAAGTTTTTTGGGATTTGGGGGGTTTTGGGAGTTTGGGTTTGTTTATGGCTTTTTGTTTTTTATATGCAAGTGTTTTCTCATGGATTTCACACTCTGGAAATCTGGAAAGAAAACATAATCACTCCAATGTCATAACGTTTTGCTTATAAAACAGTTGTTCTTCAATGTTAGGAAAATGCTTGCCTGAATGTTGCTCTGGAAAAAAAAAAATTTGTCTTTTAAAATGACCCCTGCAATTTAACAAAATGCAAATGTAATCAGAGAAGTCTACTTTGCCCTTTATTTTAGTAAACCTAAAACCCCTAGGCTCCTTCAGATAAAAATAAGTACAAAAGAGAATTCTGATGATGATCTCATGAAGGTGTTAGAAATTCCTCTGTGCAAAAGACTAAGTATAAAACTGGAAAAATTGTCACAAGCATTTCAGGGCACAGGAAATCATCAGTGGCATACAATGAATTGAGAAATATTTATTTTTGAAAAACTGCATGAACTTCAGTAAAAGCAATGATACTGTGGCCTCCTTGCCTGAGGCTGCTCTATCTACCCTGCCCTCAGCTTGGTTAGTGAGAACAGTAGTTTTATCACTGTGGAACTGGCTGCAAAAACCAGCAGGTTTACTGCTAATGGGACAGATGATTTCACCGAGATGTAAAGATCCATGGCTCTCCTGGCCAAAAGTGATGGAGGCCGTTGGGAATTAACAAGCAGAACCTACAGTTTTGCTAGCTCAAGGTTTGATCCCTGATGAAGCAACGGCGATCAGCCAGAAGTTTACCTGGGAGATCCTGGAAACAATCTGGAGAAGAGCATCACGGAAGGGCTGAGATAAGCTCTCTACATATCCCTAGTTGATTGGGAAACCATGCATGTGTAGGGGGAGACCTAAAAGAGCCCAGCAGAAAGTGAAAGCCCAGGGGAACTTGAGAACTGGCTGCCACTTTGAATATATTCCTTAGCTCACATGTGGATTGATCAACAGATGGTGACTCTTTCTTTCACTTGAGCAGTTAGAGGCCTTTGTAGGGTTACTACACCTTACAAGCTTGAAGTGTTTCAGCACAAGTTGCTCGATGACTCTAAGCTATGTAGACACAGGTGTGATCCTTAGAAAACCAGACTAATACATGAGCAGAGATGTCAGAAACTCCACACTCCAGGACAAGCAGATCCACAGTTGAAGCCCGGAAAGTTACTAGAAAAGAAGAGACAACAACTCTCAGAAAACTGAGACAAAATCCAAAGTTGCTAAATGCATTATTTAAAACTTTCAGTTTCCAACAACAAAAAAAAATTAGTAGACATGTAAATAAACAGAAAATCGAGATCCATACTTAGGAAAAAAGCAGTCAATAGAAAGGGACTCCGAGTGAATTAAAGACTTCAAAGTGCTGCTATGGGGATATCCACAGAATTAAAGACAACCATAGTGAAAGAATTAAAGGAAAATATTGTGACAGTGTTCAATGTTCAGCAAGTAGAAGACATTTCAATAGAGATATAAAATTATAATAAAGATTCAAATGGAAATTCTAGACTTAAAAATCAATAATTGAAATTTAAAATGTACTAGATGGGCTCAACAGAAGATTTGAGTTCAAAGAAGAATCAAAGAACCTAAAAGCACATCAATACAAATTATCCCAACCAAGAATAGAGAAAATAAAGCTTGAAGAAAAATGAGCAGAGCCTCAGAAACATGTAGTGTAATATCCAATATCTCAACATTTATAAAATGAGAGTTCCAAGAGAGGAAAGAGCAAAGGGAGGAGCAAAAAGTCTTTGAAAATGTAATGATTAACACCTTTTTAAAAATGAGGAAAAGGCCAGGTGCAGTGGCTCACACCTGCAATCCTAGCAATTTGAGAGGCCGAGGTGGAAGGATCACTTGAGTCCCAGAGTTCAAGACAAGCCTGGGCAACACAACAAGACTTCATCTTTACAAATAAAAAATAAAAAATTAGCCCAGTGTGGTGATATATAATCAGCTACATAGGCTGAGGTGGGAGGATCGCTTGAGCCTGGGAGACACAAACAGGCTCTCTCTGTTTAAAAAAAAGGAAGGAAAAGAAAAGAAAAACATTAGCCTACAGATCCAAGAATCTCAAGAAACTCCAAATACACAAAGAGAAGTAAATCTGGATACCTTATAGTCGAACTCAAACTTCTGAAAACCAAATACAACATAAAAATCTTGAAAGCACAAACAAAAAAATGACTTATCACTTACAGGAAAACAGAAATATGACCAATGGCTGAACTTTCATCAGAACTCTGTAGGCCAGACGGTAGTAAAATGATACGCAGCACTTCTTTTTATTGTGCTTCATTTTATTGCACTTTGCAGATACTGCATTTTTTATAAATTGGAGGTTTATGGCAACCCCTTGCCAAACAAGTCTATCAGCACCATTTTTCCAACAGCATGTGCTCACTTCATGTCTCTGTGTCACATTTTGGTAATTCTCAGAATATTTCAAACTTTTTCATTATTATTATGTCTGAGCTGTGACTCTGTGTTCAGTGATCTTTGATGTTACTATTGTAAATGTTTTGAGGTGCCATGAACCACACCCATATAAGACAGCAGCCTTCATTGATAAACGTGTGTGTTCTGACTGTTCCACCAACCAGCTATTTCCCCATCTCTGCTCCTCTCCACTGCCCTCCCTATTCCCTGAGACACAACAATATTAACATTAGGCCAATTCGCAACCCTACAATGGCCTCTAACTGCCCAAGTGAAAGAGTCACACAGATCTCATTTTAAATCAAAAGTCAGAAATTATTATGCTTAGTGAGGAGGCATATCAAAAGCCAAGATGGGCCTCATGTCAAACAGTTAGCCAAGTATGAAAAAAAAAAAAAAAAAAGATAAGAGAAAGTTATTGAAAATAAATTTAAAGCACTGTTCCACTAAACACACCAATGATAAGAAAGTGAAACAGCCTTATCATTGATGTGGAGAAAACTTTTCATGGTCTAGATAGAATATCAAACCACCCATGATATTCCCCCAAGCCAAAGCCTAATCCAGAGCAAGACTCTAGCTCTCTTCAGTTCTATGAAGGCTAGGAGAGGTGAGGAAGCTGGAAACAAAAGTATAAAACTAACAGAGTTTGGTTTATGAGGTTTAAGGAAAGAAGCTATCTCCATAACATAAAAGTGCAAGGTGAAGGAACACATGCTGATGTAGAAGCTACAGCAAGTTATCCAGAAAATCTAGCTAAGATCATTGATGAAGGTGGCTATACTAAGCAAATGATTGTTAATGTAGACAAAATAGCCTTCTATTAGAAGATGTCATCTGTATGACTTTCATAGCTAGAGAGGAGAAGTCAATACTCAGCTGCAAAGCTCCAAAGGACAAGCTGACTCTCTTGTCAGGGATTAATGCAGCTGGTGACTTTAAGTCAAAGCAAATGCTTGTTTACCATAATGAAAATCCTAGGCCCCTCAGGGATTTTGCTAAATCTACTCTGCTTGTACTCTAGAAATGGAACAAAAAAACTTGGATAATGGCAAATTTGTTTGTGCATGGTTTACTGTATATTTTGAGCTCACTGTGGAGACCTACTGCTCAGAAAAAAGATTTATTTCAAAATATTACTGCTCATTGACAATATACCTGGTCACCCAAGAGTGCTGATGAAGAGGCACAAGGAGATTAATGTTATTTCCATGTCTCTAACACAATATATATTCTGTAACTCATGAATCAAAAAGTCATTTTGACTTTCAAGTCTTATTATTTAAGAAATACATTAGTTTAATTAGATCCCATGTGTTAGTTTTGGCTTTTGTTGCCATTGCTTTTAGTGTTTTAGTCACGAAGCCTTTGCGTGTGCCTATGTCTTGAATGGTATTGCCTAGGTTTTCTTCTAGGGTTTTTATGGTTTTAGGTCTTATGTTTAAATATTTAATCCATCTTGAGTTAATTTTTGTATAAAGTGTAAGGAAGGGGTCCAGTTTCAGTTTTCTACATATGGTTAGCCAGTTTTCCCAACACTATTTATTAAATAGGGAATCCTTTCCCCATTGCTTGTTTTTGTCAGGCTTGTCAAAGATCAGATAGTTATAGCTGTGTGGTGTTATTTCTGAGGCCTCTGTTCTGTTCATTGGTCTATATATCTGTTTTGGTACCAGTACCATGCTGTTTTGGTTACTGTAGCCTTTTGGTTACTGTAGCCCTATAGCCTTGTAGTATAGTTTGAAGTCAGGTAGCATGATGCCTCCAGCTTTGTTCTTTTTGCTTAGGATTGTATTGGCTATAGGGGCTCTTTTTTGGTTCCATATGAAATTTAAAGTGGTTTTTTTCTAATTCTGTGAAGACAGTCAATGGTAGCTCGAGGGGAATAGCATTGAATCTATAAATTACTTTGGGCAGTATGGCCATTTTCACGATACTGATTCTTCCTATCCATGAACATGGAATGTTTTTCCATTTGTTTGTGTCCTCTCTTATTTCCTTGAGCAATGGTTTGTATTTCTCATTGAAGAGGTCCTTCACAACCCTTGTAAGTTGTATTCCTAGGTATTTTATTCTCTTTGTAGCAATTGTGAATGAGAGTTTGCTCATGATTTGGCTGTTATTGGTGTATCAGAATGCTTGTGATTTTTGCACATTGATTTTGTATCCTGAGACTTTGCTGAAGTTGCTTATCAGTTTAAGGAGTTTTTGGGTTGAGACGTTGGGGTTTCCTAAATATACAATCATGTCATCTGCAAACAAAGATAATTTGACTTTCCCTCTTCCTGTTTGAGTGCCTATTTCTATTGCCTGATTGCAATGTCCAGAACTTCCAATACAATGTTGAATAGGAGTGGTGAGACAGCGCATCCTTGTCTTGTGCCAGTTTTCAAAGGGAATGCTTCTAGCTTTTGCCCATTCAGTATGGTATTGGCTGTGGGTTTGTCTTCAATATATCTTATTATTTTGATATATGTTCCATCAATACCTAGTTTATTGACTGTTTTTAGCATGAAGGGGTGTTGAATTTTATTGAAGGCCTTTTCTGCATCTATTGAGATAATCATGTGGTTTTTGTCATTGGTTCTGTTTATGTGATGGATTATGATTAGTGATTTGCATATGTTGAACCAGCCTTGCATCCCAGGGATGAAGCTGACTTGATCATAGTGGATAAGCTTTTTAATGTGCTGCTGGATTCAGTTTGCCAGTATTTTATTGAGGATTTTCACCTGATGTTCATCAAGGATATTAGCCTGAAATTTTCTTTTTTGTTGTGTCTCGGCCAGGTTTTGATATCAGGATGATGCTGGCCTCATAAAATGAGTTAGGGAGGAGTCACTCTTTTTCTATTGTTTAGAATAGTTTCAGAAGGAGTGGTACCAGCTCCTCCTCTTTGTACTTCTGATAGAATTTGTTGTGAATCCATCTGGTCCTGGGCTTTTTTTTTTTGGTTGGTAGGCTGTGAATTACTGCCTCAATTTCAGAACTTGTTATTGGTCTATTCAAGGATTTGACTTCTCCCTGGTTTAGTCTTGGGAGGGTGCATGTGTTGAGGAATTTATCCATTTCTTCTAGATTTCCTAGTTTATTTGCATAGAGGTGTTTATAAACTAAAGAGCTTCTGCACAGCAAGAGAAACTATCATCAGAGTGAAGAGGCGACCTACAGAATGGGAGAAATTTTTTGCAATCTATCCATCTAACAAAGCGCTAATATCCAGAATCTACAAGGAACTTAAACAAATGTACATGAAAAAAACAAACAACTCCATCAAAAAGTGGCCAAAGGATATGAACAGACACTTTTCAAAAGAAGACATTAATGTGGCCAACAAACATGAAGAAAAAAAACCTCATCATCACTGCTCATTAGAGAAATGCAAATCAAAACCACAATGAGATACCATCTCACACCAGTTAGAATGGTGACAAAAACTCAGGAAACTACCGATGCTGGAGAACATACGGAGAAATAGGAATACTTTTATGCTGTTGGTGGGAGTGTAAATTAGTTCAACCATTGTGGAAGACAGTGTGGTGATTCCTCAAGGATCTAGAACTAGAAATACCATTTGACCCAGCCATCCCATTACTGGGTATATACCCAAAGTATTATAAATCATGCTACTATAAAGACACATGCACAAGTATGTTTACTGCAGCACTATTCACAATAGCAAAGACTTGGAACCAATGAATTCATGTCCTTTGCAGGGACATGGATGAAGCTGGAAACCCTCATTCTCAGCAAACTAACACAGGAACAGGAAACCAAACACCGCATGTTCTCACTCATAAGTGGGAGTTGAACATTGAGAACACATGGGCACAGGGAAAGGAACATCATACACCAGGGCCTTTAGGGGGGTGGGGGGCAAGGGGAGGGATAGAATTAGGAGAAATACCGAATGTAGATGACGGGTTGATGGGTGCAGCAAATCACCATGGCACATGTATACCTATGTAGCAAACCTGCACGTTCTGCATATGTATCCCAGAACTTAAAGTATAATTTAAAAAAAGAAAAAATAATACATTACATGAGGTTATAGCTGCCATAGGCACTTATTCCTCTGATGAATCTGGGAAAAGTAAATTGAAAACCTTCTGGAAAGGATTTACAATTTTAGATGCCATGAAGAACATTCATGGGAGGAGGTCAAAATATCAGCATTAAGAGGAGTTTGGCAAATGTTGATTCCAACCCTCAAGAATGATTTTGAGGGGTTTAAGACTTCAGCGATGAAACTGCAGATGTGATATAAATGGCAAGAGAATTCGAATTAGAAGTGAAGTCTGAAGATGTGACTGAATTGCTGCAATCTCATGATAAAATCTGAATGGATGACGAGTTGCTTCTTATGGCCAAACAAATAAAGAGGTTTCTTGAAGTGAAACCTACTCTGAAGAAGCTGTGAACATTGCTGAAATGATGACAAAGGATTTGGAATGTTTCATAAACTTAGTTGATAAAGCAGCAGCAGGGTTTTAGAAGACTGACTCCAATTTTGAAAAGTTCTGTTGCGGGTAAATGCTATCAAACAGCATTGCCTCCTACAGATAAATCTTCCATGAAAGGGAAAGTCAATCAATGTGGCAAACTTCATTGTCTTATTTTAAGAAATTGCCACAGCCAACCCAACCTTCAGCAACCACCACCCTGATCAGTCAACAACCATCAACATCAAGGCAAGATCCACCACCTGCAAAAAGATTATGACTTGCTGAAGGCTCAGATGATCTCTAACAATTGTTACTGGTAAAGTCTTTTTAAAATTAAGATACGTACATTGTTTTTAAGACATAATGCTAGCACACATTTAATAGACTACAGTATGGTATAAACATAACTCTTATAGGCACTAGGAAACCAAAATTTCATGTGACTATTGAGATATTTGCTTTATTGTGGTGGTCTGGAGCTGAATATCTCCAATATATACCCTACTTAAAATGCTGAGAGGAAGAAGAAGTTATCAACCAAGAGTTCTGAATCCAGTTAAAATGTTATTCAAAAATGAAGGTGAAATAAACACATTCCCAGATAAACCAAACTGAGAAGACTCATTGCCGGCAGACATGCCATGCAAGAAATGGTAAAAAAAAAAAAAAATAAGCCCTTCAGACAGAAAGAAAATAACACCACATGGTAACTTGCATTCACAGGAAGGAATGAAAAGCACTAGGGATGTAAATATGTAGAGAAATATAAAATAATAGTATATATGTATATGCACATGCACGCAAACACTTCTCTTCAAAATAAAAATTTGTTTAAAGCAATAATTATAAAACTGTATTGTTGCATTTATAACTCTTATAGATACAAAATGTATGACAAAAATAGCCCAAATACAAGGTGAGGATGGAGCAATATTAGAGCAAAATTGTGAAATCTTACCACAATTAAATCAGTAGTAACTTAAAATACATTATGATAAGGTAAAGATGCATACTGTAATCTCAGTAACCACTGGAAATATGAACATCTAAATAAGAAGTTACTTTAAAAAGTTACAAAAAGAAGTAAAATAGTGCAAAAAAGACTTGCTTCCCACAAAAAAGATAGTAAACAAGGAAAGAAGAGCAAAAAAAGCAACCCAAGATGTCCAGAAATAGCTGCCATATGAAAATGACATTATATGTGAATGAACTGCACACTTCAATCAAAGGACAAGATGATTAGACTAGATTTTAAAAGGTAACATCTAAGTATACTCTGTCTGCTAGAGACAACTTTTAGACTCAAACACACAATAGGTTGAAAATAAAAGGATGGAAAAACATATAAAAACAGTAACTGTAAGAGAATAGGGATAAATATATTAGTACCAGAAAAATGCACTTTAAGATGTAGAATAATCCCCAAAACAAAAAGGTATATTTCATAATGAAAAAGGGGCTATAATATCAAGAAAAAAATAATTATTATATTTATATATAATTGTCAATATTAATTATGTATATGAACTTAATTTAAAAGCCCCCAAATACTGAAAGATTTGAAAAGAAAAACAGACAATGCAACCATGGAGTTGAAAATTTCAACACTCCTCTCTTCTTAATCTATAGAATTAAACAAAAAGAATGTAAAGGTATAGAAGACCTGAATAACCCAACTAACTTCACCTACGTAACATCTACAGAACACTCCATTCAATGACAACCAAGCATTCATGGACCATTCTCCAGGACTGACCATGTGTTATGCAATAAAGTAATTAGCAATTTTTTTTTTTTTTTTTTTTTTTTTTTTTTTTTTTTTGAGACGGAGTCTCGCTCTGTCGCCCAGGCTGGAGTGTAGTGGCGCTATCTCGGCTCACTGCAAGCTCCGCCTCCCGAGAGGTTGATTAATGGGTACAAATACATACCTAGATAGAAGAAATAATATCCCGTGTTCAATAGATTAGTACAGTGACTAGTGTTTACAATAACCTCTTGTGCATTTCAAAATAGTTAGAAGAGAATGATTCAAATGTTTCTAGCATAAAGAAATGACAAATTTTTAAGATGATAGATATCCCAATTACACTGATTTAATCTTTAAACATTATATGATTGTATTAATAATCACGGGTGCCATGAAAATATGTATATCTATTGAGTATCAATAAAAATAGTAAAATTATTTGAAAATTAGAAAATAGTTTGGCCTAAGTGAAAATGAAAACATAGTATATTAAAATCTATTGAATGCAGCTAAAGCAGTGCTTATGGAAAAATTTATAACTTTAAACGCTTATATTAAAAAGAAAAATCTAAAATTAATAATGTAAGTTTCCACCCCAAGAAGCCAGAAAATGAAGAATCAAAAGCCAAACTGAGTAGAAGGAAGGAAATAATAAAGATCAGAGCAGAAAATGATAAAATAAAAACAGGAATGCAATAGAGAGAATCGATGAAACCAAAATATAGTCCTTTTGAAATGATCAGTAAAACTGATAAACCTTTAGCTAGATCATTTAAAAAGGAGAGATAAAGCTATCATCAAAATCAAGAATAAAACAAGAGGGGACATCATTGTAGACCCAAAGGAAATTAAAAGGATCATAAGGGAAGATCGTAAACAATTTTGTGCCAAGAAGGTAGAGGGAGAGTTTAGATAAAATACACAAATTCTGAAAGGAGACATGATTTAAGAAAAAATAGGAAATGCGTATAGACCTATACCAAGTAAAGAAATGAAATTCATAATTAGAAATTGTGTCTGTTTCCTAGGGATGCTATAAAAACATTTCCATAAATTAGGTGGCTGAAAATAACAAAAACTTATCCTCTTATACAATTCTGAAGGCCAGAAGTTTGCACTTAGGTGTCCACCTCTTTCTCCTAGCCTCTCATGGTTGCCAGCAATCCTTCACATTCCTTGGCTTACAGCTGCATAACTCCAGTCGTGCCCACATCATCCCCTGGCCATTTTCCCTCTGTGTGTCTGTCTTCATGTGGCATTGTCCTCTCTGCGTGTGGTTCTCTTTTCTTAGAAGAACGCTGGTCATTTTGGATTAAGGACCACTCTATCCTAGTATTACTTCATCTTAACTAATACATCTGCAAGAACCCTATTTTATATAAAGCACATTCTGAAGTCCCAGGAAGGGCATGAATTTTAGGACACTATTCAACCAGGTACAGAAAATCCCAAGCCTAGATGGCTTCACTAGTAAACTCTATAAGGTACTTAAAATAGAAATAGTGCAATCCAACACAACTTCTTTCATAAAATAGAGGAGGAAGAAATACATTTCACTTCATTTTATGTTTTTCTGTCATGTAAATTCAGACAGAGACATCATAAGGAAAGAAAATAACAGAATTTTACAAACAGATGCAAAAACCCTTAACAAAATATTGACAAACTGAATCCAGCAACATGTAAAATAAATAAGATACCATGGCCAAGTAGAGTTTATCCTAAGAATGCATGCTTGTTTAACATCTGAAAAGCAATTAATGGAATGCACCAAATTAGTATAATAGAGGCCACAATTACATTGTCAGCCCAATAGAAGTAGGAAAATTATTTGAAAAAATTTGTCACCCATTTATGTTAAAATCTCTCAACAAATTGTGAAAGAAAAGGTGACTTCCTCAACCTGATAAAGGACATCTATGAAAACCGTACTTCTGACTTTTTGTATTAAATGATAGCAGACTGAATACTTACCTCTTAAGATGAGGAGGAAGGTAGAAATGTCCATTCTCACCACTTCTAGTCAACATTGTATTGAAGATTCTATTCAGTTTAATAAAAAAAGAAAAATAATAAAGTCATACAGATTGGAAAGGAGTAAGTAAAACTATATTTTCAGACAACCTAATCCTAAATATGGAAATATCCTAAGGTATCCACAAAAAAAAAACTACCAGAACTGATAAGCGAGTTTAACAGGATTCAAAATTGATATACAAAAATTCATATTTATTTTATTTATTTTATTATTATTTTTTGGGGGGGGCGGAGACATAGCCTCGCTCTGTAGTCCAGGCTGGAGTACAGTGGCATGATCTCGGCTCACTGCAACCTCCACCTCCTGGTCTTGGTTCAAGCAATTCTCCCACCTCAGCCTCACGAATAGCTGGGATTACAGGCATGCACCACCATGCCCAGTTAATTTTTGTATTTTTAGTAGAGACAGGGTTTCACCATGTTGGCCAGGCTGCTCTTGAACTCCTGACCTCATGATCCACCCGCCTCGGCCTCCCAAAGTGCTGGGATTACAGGCGTGAGCCAACGCGCCCTGCTTGATTTTTTATTTATAATAGCACCAAACTTTTAAGAATTAAACTTAAGAAACAATCTTACTCACAATTAATAAAAATATTTAAGAATAAGTTTAACAGCAGAAATGCAATTACTCTACACTGAAAACTACAAAACATTGCTAAAAGAAATTAAAGAAGGCTTTATGGAATTGAAGAGATGTGTCATGTCAATAGATTGGAAGATTCAATAGTGTTAAGATGGCAGCACTCTCCAAATTGATCTATAGATTAAACACAATTCTAATCAAAATCCTAATAGGATTTTTTGTAGAAATTAGAAAACTGATTCTCAAATTTATATAGAAATTAAAAGAAGCCAGAACAGCCACAATTTTGAAGAATGCTATTGGAGAATTTACACTACCTGATTTCAAAACTTACTGTAAGTATTACAGTAACTGATACAGTGTGGTATTGGTGTGGGGACAGACACAGACAAATGATACAAAATAGGAAGCCCGGAAATAAACCGGTACATTTACAGGCAACTGATTTTCAACCAAGTTTCCCAGATAATTCAAAGGCAAGAGAGTAGTCTTTTAACAAATGGTTATGGAATAATGGGATATCTATAGGCAAAAAAAAAAGGGTGAGGGAGAATTTAGATACTTATTTCAAATCACACACAATTGTGAACTCAAAATAGAATATAGACCTAAAAGTAAGAGCTAAAACCATAAAACTTCTAAAAGAGGCCGGGCACGGTGGCTCACGCCTGTAATCCCAGCAGTTTCGGAGGCCGAGGCGGGGGAATCATGAGGTCAGAAGATCGAGACCATCCTGGCTAACATGGTGAAACTCCGTCTCTACTAAAAATACAAAAAATTAGCCAGGCATGGTGGCGGGCGCCTGTCGTCCCAGCTACTTGGAAGGCTGAGGCAGGAGAATGACGTGAACCCACGAGGCGGGGCTTGCAGTGAGCCGAGATTGTGCCACTGCACTCCAGCCTGGGCGACAGAGCGAGATTCCATCTCAAAAAAAAAAACAAAAAAAAAAAAAAAACAACGACTTCTACAAGAAAATCTCCGTGACATTGGATGAGGCAAAGATTCTTAGCACGGTCCAAAAGGAGAAGTTGTTAAATTTTACTTTATTCAATTTAAACACTTTGCTCTCCGCAAAACATCATTAGAAAACCAAAAGATTAGCCACACACTTGGAAGCAATACTTGCAAATCCCATAGACGTTAGTATAGCAATGATTGTTTTAATTAACATGTGTGATAATTTTCAATTTGGAAGGATGCTGTTTTAATATATGTAGTGTGGCACTACATATATTTAATATATGTAGTGTGGAGAACATAAATTTTAAAGTAAAATAGTTCTGAATTTGAATCACGGGTTAGCCCCTGCTGATCTGAAAGGATTAAAGTATATTGCTTAACCTTTCTGGGCCTCACATTTCTAAGGAAATCTGGAAAGAAGCAATCTCATGAGAATGTGGTGAAGATTAAATGAGATAGAATTTGTAAAAACGCCTAGTAGACAGCCTGAAACACAAAATGGTATTCTAGAAATTTTCATATTTCATGTTCCCAAAATGTATTAAGGTAGAAGGCAGCTATTAAAAAGCATATTTAACAGGTTATGTTTGATAAAATAGAATTTGCTTTTCTCTAATTATAAAAGAACGCTTGGTTTTCATATTTTGGATGAAGAAGAGTACTTTTAAAGAATAAAATCCATTGCAATTCCCAAATCCTGATGATCACTATTGATATTTTGATATATTTTCTTTCAAAATCGTCCAGGTATACATTTGTGGGCTTTGGATCTTGTTCTCTTTTTTTGTTATATTTCGAAATTTGAACAGTTAGGCAGTCAACAAAACATTTGTGAAAATTTTGGCAGTAGTAAGCATTTGTTGTCAGCTGAAAACTTTCCACGTTAGCAAGTAGATTTGTGTATAAACACGGAATAATATTGGGCAGAGTGTAAAATTTTTTTTCTCTCTCTCCCTCTCTCTCCCCCTCTCTCCCTATCGATTTACCTACATATCCGTTCCATGCATCATCTGTCTATCCTCTTTGCAACCATTCATCCATCAATCTATCCATCCACTCATCCATTCATTTTCCTATCATCTATCCATCCATTCTCTATATCTTTATATGTCTAACTATTGGTCTTAGAATGCAAATATTGAAGTGAGTTGAAAAATGAAGTTACATTCTTCTGAAAGAAAAATTCGATTGATTAATTTCTTTAATAATAAAATATGGATTTGTCATTTCGGTTTATACAGAGGACATTTTTTATAAATTGAATGGAGGAAGTCTCAGCTCCAACATTTGACAAAAATGTATATAAAGCACACCTTAAAGTAAAGGAATTTTATTTAAAATGTAGTATAGACAAAAGTGTATTGAAAAGGACAATATTTTCATTATCCAATTATTTCTGAGTGTTTTTTGTTTTTTGGTTTTTGTTTGTTTGTTTGTTTGTTCATTTGTTTTGAGATGGAGTTTTGCTCTTGTCACCCAGGCTGGAGTGCAATCTCAGCTCACTGCAACCTCCACCTCCTGGGTTCAAGTGATTCTCCTGCCTCAGCCTCCCAAGTAGCTGGGATTACAGGTGCATGTTACCACCCCTGGCTAATTTTTTTGTATTTTTAACAGGGACAGAGTTTTGCCATGTTGAGCAGGCTGGTCTCAAACTCCTGACATCAGGTGATCCACCTGCCTCAGCCTCCCAAAGTGCTGGGATTACAGGTGTAAGCCACCATGCCGGGGCCTGAGTGTATTAGGCTTTCACGGGATCTTGCTAAGTAAAATAGTAACTGCTATAAATGTTTTTGCATATTCCCCCTGCAAAAAAAATGAGAAAGTAAAAGATGATTGATTTAACATGTTTTTATAAGTCAGGTAGCATCTAGTTCTTTGCTTTCAATAAAATGGAAGGGGAACTTAATGAAATTGTCAGGTTATAAATCATTTAAAATAATTTTCAACAATAGTTTACTCCAACATGTTTGGCATTTACCTCAGAAGAAGTTCAAAGAATTCTGCGACATTGCTATATCAAAAGTCCTTCAGTTCTGATCTATTTATTCAAGTAAACATGTTTCTCAGTACTTACATGTTTAACAATGAAAAAAAGGAACAAAAGTGACAAAAGGAACCTTGTCTCTTTACATGAATAGGTAGTATTTCTCAACAGACATAGGTACCCATTAAAAAGGCTCAATAATGTCATTAAGAGGTGCAATTCCAATAACATTTTACCTTTATCATCTATAACAGTTTATCAAATTGGCAATCTATTGTTTAGAGAAGTTAATTTTACTAACAAAGAAAACTCAATCCAGACTCCAAATTTGAAGTATCACAGGAAATTAAAATTTTTATTTAAGTTTTATACATGTTTTTAGTATTGAGATCAATTCTAATACTTTATTGATCAATAGTGTGATCAAAAAATAATTTCAACTATAAAAACACATTACATTTGGATAAAATTCGGTGGTTGAAGAAGAATTCAAGGAGGTGGGCTTTTCAATTCAAGAAGAGGAATTATCAATGCAAAATTAATCAGTGTGAAATAAGAGTTTGGTCATGTATTTGTAAGTTGATAAGACTAGATAGAAATCACTATAGTATTTAGATACCTTTGGATACACATAGAAGGTTACTCTAACAGTTCCACTGCAATGTTTACAATCGGTCCAAATTTATATCCTTTGTAACTAGATTGATATCCATTAATAATTTCTTGTTGTCCATTAAAATGTGTAAGTTCATAGTTTTTCAAGTTTATTTTAGAAGATACAGAGTTAAACACTGAAAACCATTAGTTCACAGTCTGCACACTAGATGCTACTTCTTGAAGCCTGTAGTCTGTAGTATGGCCTTCAAGGTGCTTCACAATCTAGCCCCTTCTTACCTCTCTCACTCTTCCTTTCTCACTGACTCTGAATTTTAGTCTTGGCCAACTCTTCTCTTTCTTACCTCCAATTCTTAAAAAACTCCAAACTTTTTCTCCTTTTTCTGATGAATGGGTTCCTCCTATCCCTTAAGACTCAGCTCCTCTGAGAGGCTATCACTGAGAGGTTACACCAGCGTGCCCCCAAAGTACTACCAGGTCCCTCTATCACAATACTTACGGGTTTCTCAGATTGTTTATTTATATATCAGTTTGCCCCACCGGTCTGTGACTTCTTTTATTCACATGTGTCTCTTCAAGCTTTTGGGCACATAGTAGCTGCGGAAAAGTACATATTGAATGAATGACAGGACGAATGTGTCCTGACATCCTCACTCTCATTTTTTCATTATTCATTTTTGATAAATTTCTAAATCAGCTAACCCAGTCACCCTACGTCTCTTAACACAGTCTACTTATTTCTTCTCACTGCCTTGCTTGGGCTCTGCTCACTCATCGATGCCCTCAGCCTTTGTTTTCTCCACTAATTGCCCAAAACAGTGCCTCTCTGGTTGACAATGTTCTGGCAACGCTGGCAGCTTTGAACCCACTGAGCATTTTCTCATAAAAACAATGTTTCAAGTAGTAGTTAGGTTAGGCCACAGAGTGTAATCTACTCAAATGTAGTGAAAACACTAGTTGTCTGCAATAAAAGAAGATTCAACCCGAGGAAAGTAAAAATGTTGTTGATAATGCAACATACTTTTCAAAGATGAGCTTCTGTGCCTTTATTTTTTAAAGAGTTCGTGGAGAAGATGTGTCTTCCCTGTGGTGGCCTTAGTAGATGGGAGATGAACTAATTTTTGTTAAATGCCTGCTCCGTGCCAGGCACCATGTGCATTTTATGTGTTGTATCACGTAAGTCTCACGATACTTTTGCCAGATGTGCAGATAGCCTTTGCTGTATTACAAACCACCCCACACTTACACGACCATCATTTATGAGCCCAAGATTCTGTGAGGTGGGCATAGTTGGATAATTCTTCAGTTGGTCTCCTGGAGCTCACTCCTGCAGCGGCACTCAGCTGGTAGATGATGAAATGGCAACGGCAGGGTGATCTGGAATGATCTGGGTGGTCTGTTGGCTGAAGCACCTCGGTTTTCCATCATGGGGCCTTTCCAGCAGGTTGACTCAGGCTCACAGCTGCAGTGTCAAAGAGGGGGAAAGTGGAAGCTGAAAAGCTTTTGGAGGACTCAGTTCCAATCTGACACACTGTCCCTTCCTTCACATACTGGTCAAAGAAAGTCACAAGGCCAGATTCAAAGGGCTGGGATATAGACACCATCACTTTATGGGAGGAAGTGCAAAAACTATGTGGCTGTTTCTAATATACCAAACAAGGGGCATTGTTATTCCATTCCGTGGGTGCCAAAATCCTTCCAAATGTACAAATTCATAAGTAATAGAAGCAGTATTTGAGCCCAGATCTCTCTAAACGCCCAGTTCTTCTACTCTGTACTATACCAGAGCACCTTAGGTAGCCTTCCTTTTCCTCCTTTCCATTCTCTTTCTTTCTCCTCCTTTGCCTCTCTCTATCCATGTCCAGACTCTAAGAGGAGGAAGCAGAAGAAAGAAAGGGTGGGATGCAGTGAGATTCACGCCAGAGTTATGTGCCACGGTCTCTGAGTAACTAGCATCTTAGGGAAACAAGGCTAGCAGTAAGACACATTTTAGGTGAATATTTTTACACCTTTCTTTCTTGTTTTCTTTTCGCCAAATATTGTGTTCAAGTCCCAATTTCCCCTGTTACTAGCTGTATACTTGGCAAGGTACTTACCCACTCAGCCTCCATGTGCTCATCTGTAAAATAAGAGTAATAATTCCTACATCTATGAGTTGTGAAGTTCGAATGAGATAATAATATATGCAAAAAACATTTTGAAAACCGTAGGGCACACACTAGCAATGCGATGAATTATTCATGCTTCTACTCGGGGTCAAAAAGGAAGTATAGTCATGCTGACTGTGGTTCTGAAAACTGCCAGGTGCTTTCAAGGCTTTTCAGCGAAGTGTGGGTTTCAGACAAATGGGAAATCTAATAGACCGCTCTCTGCAGTTGGCTTCATTTCCAGCCAGCACAGATATGATTATAATTAGAGTTTCAAGAGTCTGTTTCACATCAAAAGGATTCCTTGGCCCAGTCTGCAGTCTACCTGAGGTATGTGGCCAGACATGATCCCTGTGGCAGGTGTTTTTATTCGGGCCCATTTGCTTCTTTTCCTGTGCTACCAGGAGTGTCTGTTTCTATTATACTCATTATTTTCAGATACCAGGTGAGAAGAGACTTTCCATATGTGAGATTTCAGATGGTGACCACTGAGCAAAATGCATAGCTCTCGCCCCCTCTCCTCACTTCCTAAATGAACAGCAACTCAGACAAATTCACTTTAACTGAGCCAGGCCTTTTATTAGAAGCCAGAGAATAGTCTGTAATGGTAGGAATTACTCTGCCCATGCATTTCTCCCAGGAAAAACATTCGTTAGCCTGTCAAGGAAGTGAAACCTCTTATTAGAAACTGTAGAAAAGTCCATTTCTCCATTTTTGGATTCAGAACACATCTCACTGCACACCTGAAATTAACAATTCAACTGGAAGGAGAGGTGAGCCCACTGGAGACAGGTGGAGATGGCTGAGTGAGCAGGACTCCAGATCAGAGCTCAGCCCAACCTGGGTGTTCATGATTTCAAACCCCATTATGGCCTTTTCTGCAGGGTGCTTTTGATCATCATAACTCTTCACTGGGCAAAGTGATGATAGCAGTAAGACTCACCCAGTGTTCAGAGACAGATTTTTTTTTTTTTTTTTTGCTTCTTTTTATCTAGCTAATGATTTTCCAATTTTAGCCAGCAGTTCTGAGAAGCCACAACTGTCATAAGAGTCCTTGATGGGATTTCTCTGAGTAAAATTCAGAAGAAAAGCCCACATGTGTAAGTACAAAGAAGCAGGTTGGTTTCAAGCTGCCCCATTCGCCTTGCATTTATCCTTCTAAGCCGTGGATTAAAACAAATGCTAATGATGGAGTTGAATTTTCAGGGAGAGGAAACAGCATCCAAGGTTTATGATCACTGGGGTCATAGGAATGGAGACTCCTCAAGGACAGACTCCAAGGAAAGGTCACTTTATGCCCTACAGTCACCCACTATTCCTGCTGCACCAAACTATTGTTGGTTTTCAATTCTTGCATCTCATCAAGTCTATTATGCCATTGATTGCAAGAATATTATTTTAGGTATTAATGAGAAAGAAAAGTTGCTGCTAATTGAAGTGAGAAACATATGGAGAAATATACCGGGATGTTTCAGGCCACCAAGTCTTGTTTCTCTCTTGGGAGTGCCTCTTCTCTCACCTGCTCTTCTCCTACCTGTTATGGTCTCTCCAAAATCACATCTCCCGTAGCTTTTGACTGGTATTTACCATCCAGTTCATGTGATTTTTGGAAATTCATTGTGAGCTTCCTGTGAACAAAGATCATATTTTATTCATCTGGGGCCCATCAAAGCCATGGGAGGACACAGTGCTCCAGCATTTTTGCCCCTTCAACCACTTGAGGATGCAGCAGGAGGTGCCATCTATGAAGGAGAGAGCAAGCCCTCACCAGACACCAAATCAGCTGGTGCCTTGATTTTAAATTTCCCAGCCTCCAAAACTGTGAGAAATGAATTTCTATTATTAGAAATTACACAGTCTCAGGTATTTTGTTATAGCTGCGTGAACAGACTAACATACAACCCAGTCTCCACTGTATTCTTCCTTGATTGTGAGCAGCAGCACATCATGACCACATGCTGCAGAAGCTGCTGTTTGGCCCTAGAGAGGGCACTGGCTGTTTCATGCCAGAATGAGGAGTGGAGCCATGTCCACAAGTGGAGACTGGAACAGAGAGGAAGTAACTTGGGTGAGATGACTGAGCTGGGAAGCAACTGAAGGTGCATCCATTAGCCCTTTGCTAGGGAGCCCCTAGCAGCCAACCACTGTAATGCAACTCATGTGGCTCTTCGCTTGAGGCCAGGAGTTTGAGACCAGCCTGGCCAACACAGCAAGACCTCATCTCATATATATCTATATACACATACATATGTGTGTGTGTGTGTATATATATATTATATTGTATTACATATGTAATATATATTATATTGTATTACATTATATTGTATTACATATGTAATATATATATTATATTACATATTATATATATATATATATATAAAAACTTAAAGTCTCTTGCCTTTATTCTCCGACCCAGGCACAGCACCAGGAACTTAGAGTTAGAGATGATAAGACCCCATTCCTGCCCTCAAGGAACATATGGTCTAATTCTAAACTCTCAGAAATAAAGTTTCAGAAAGGTGGGTACCTTGTTCAAAGTCACACCATTTGTAAGTGGCTCAAGTTTATGTCAAAGCCTCTCTCAACTGCACCATACTGCATCCTCTTATCACATAGCAATATAATTACTTATCATTATTTTTTAGTTGTAGTTGTTAAAATTTATTTAGCTCCACCTTTCACCCATCTTAATAGGTGATTATCAGAGACATAAACCAGGGTGTAAAAGTACATTATTAATGCCAAAAATATTTACTTGTATTAAATGCATTGGATATATTCATAATAAAAGTGAAATTGGTTATCTCTGGGTGGGTTGAGTGATGTTTATTATCTTTTCTTACACTGTTCTGTATTTTGTAAAATTTAAAAAATAGGTTTGCATTGTGTTTATATTTTTTGAAAAGTTATTTTTTAAATAAAACAAATACATATGAAAGCGCAAGACCATAAAGTGCTGATAAGCATCAGCTACTAAATTAATTACAATGTAAGGAAATCCTCAAGTGCCATGCATTAGGTTAGAAACACAACCAATCAACCTTGATAGTTAATGGTGATCAATGCCTCCTCAAGTAGGTACTCTCAGAGCCCAGGAAGACCGTGGTAATCCAGATTTCACTGTTGCACATGTGGTGAACCTTTCTCTCTGTCCAGAGACAGGGGACAGAACATCGAGGCCAAAACACCATCAGACATTGCAGCATCTAGAAGGTAGAAGTCTCTCATTTCTTCATCAGCAATCTCTCATTTTATAGAAGATTTTACTTCTTTATGTATAGAAATGCCCAATTTTATTGTTCATATCCATTATCAGCCACCTTCCCTCAAGGAATCCTGCTGGGAATTTGGTTTAACTGATACCATGTGTGTAAATGTGGGTCTGTAGCTCCTTGCACAGAGGGACAATCATGAGCCTACTGCTGGCCCAGGCTCCCTGGAACATCTTTTGTAGGACATAAACCTTCCTTTGCCTCCTTAGAAATGAACCTCTGCCAGCAAGTGTCCATTCTTCTTACTGCAATGGAATCTAACAATTTCTTCTCACATACTGATTGATCTTTGACCAACCACTTGTTTATAAGGAAAAAAAAGAGTCCCTTTTCTCTGGAAAAAAAGGTTTGGCTTTCCCCTGCTGCTCAGAAAATTAAGGCAAGTGATAGAATCTTCTAGGAATGTCAACCTAGGAGCTCTAGGCATTCACACTTACCACATATCAAAGTAACAGAAGGAATATATTCCTAACTTAATACAATTGTCCATCTAGACACTTACCATGTTCATGCATGCTTTCAAGTAGTATGCTTTGTAGCTGTGAGGTAAAATAATATTTTACAATGTGTTATGATTTCAAAGACACACTCAGTCTCACTTTTATCTCATTTAACCATCACAGCAGCCCTATGGGAAACATATTACCTGCTTTGCAAGGAGGAAACCAGGTTCAGAAAGGCCACATGGTGAGTTCAAGATTACTAAGTCAGGACTCAATCCCAGATCTTTTGGCTTCAAATGCTAGGCAATTTCCATCGCTTTTCCAAAATTAAAAATTGTATCCTGGATTCCCCTCCTGCCAAGCGAATGTGTAGGATGGGAATGATCCTATTCTGCAGCCATCTACTGCGGAAAGGAGAGAAAGTGGGGGAAGAGAGAAGCTAATATCTGTTGAACTTCTGCTCCATGTGGGCTGTTTTCCTTGCACTAGCTCATGTAAACATCATCACTTTCTCTGTTTTGGAAAGGTTGGCCTTCTTAAGGACACACACACACACACACACACACCCTTTCTTTCTCCTGTCTCTCCAGTTCAGTTTTCTGTAGGACACTAATGACATGTTCTTGTCCTCCCTGGCAGGGTGTGTGCTGGTGGTGTCTGTGATTGAACAGCTCGCTCAAGTTCACAACTCGACGGTCCAGGCCTCGATGGAGAGACTTTGCAGCTACCTGCCTGGTAAATATGGGACGGGTCATGCTGCTGGGGGTCTGCTTGTCCTCTCACTCCTGAGTCATCATGACTGCCTTTACTTCCTGCCCATGCTGACAGAGAAGAATCTGATTATGCTATTTCTGTAGGTTGATATTCTTATGGGGCTCATAGAAATTAAAACAAACAAAAAAAATGATCTAGACAAGTTCTCCCTGACATTCCTTTTCCATCATGGCACAATGAAATTGCTGTGGACCCTTAGGGAATAAACTGTTGAATGGCTGCCACATTACTAATAATTTGCTTACCTACTGATCATTGCCTTAAGTACTAAGAAGTCAAAATAATGAATAAATAATTTTATGTTAACATGACCAACATTAACATTCCAAGATGTACACCTAGCCCTACCAACACAGAGCTTTGGGTTGGGAGAACAACTGATCTCAAAATTTCAAATGGGAAAATAATCTAGAACATTTCATTAATTTAAACTGGATCTCAATAAAGTACCTTATACACCCACCAAAGGAAGAAATTGATTGAGTTCAAGCAAATTGCATATTTGTTTTTCAGTATTAGTAGAAATAAAATATTAATCATATTTCCATTATAGAATACTGTTACTCAAACAGTCATAATGAATAAACTTTTTTGAGAGTCAAATTTTTATTCACTTAATGGGAACTAATTCATCTAAGGTGCCTACATTATTTTTTCTGTTAAGTAAGGTAGCTGGAATAATGGCAATTGTATCTTTGATTGACACAGTATGCTGTGCCAATAGCATCAAAGTCTTTTCAGAGAAGTTATTGCCTTTAGTCATAATATGCATTCACAGGCTAAAATGTTTAGAATTCAAAAACAAAGACTGGGAGAGGATAATACACAAACACGTGTGTTTAGAATGTCCCAAATGGACAGTTAATATTTTAACATATTCACATCATAATTACATCTTTCTTTTGCGAAGTTAAAACATGGCACCTATACTTGGAACGCTTCAGCTTTCCCTTCCTCCAGTTCCATTCTCCCCTGCCCCACCTCCCTAGCAGGAACCCCTTCAAGTGAACTAAATGGGTATCGTTCTTGTCAGATTTTGTATTTACACATTCACTTGTATGGATTCATGAATAATGTGTAATATTGTTCTGCCAGTAATTTTTTTGGTTTTTCTTTGTAAAAACAAGACAAAAGTAGAAAACCATGAGAAGCAAATATATAGCTTCATTGGTTACTGAAAGATGAACGCCCTTGTAAACATAGTCTGGGTCAAGAAAGAACAGATCAATGGCGTCCTCTGAAGTCCCATTCACATGCCCCATCCCATCCTCCCCCTGCAAAAAGCTCAATGTGCTGATTTTTAAAGTAAAATTATTTTATTGCATTTCTTTATAGCTTTATCACTCAGTGGGCATCCCTAGATACCATAACCTTGCCCAGTATTTACAATTTTGATGTGTCTTTTGAGTTTATTTTAATCTGTAAGTTTCCTTTCCACCCCTTCCTTTTTCTTCTCACTTAGCTGTGGAACTTGACCTGTGGAGTTTCCCACAGTCTGGATGGTGTTGATTGCATTCCTGTAGTATAATTAAGTATGTTTCTCTGTGCTCTGTATTTCCTGAAAATCGGCAGCTTGATCAGAGGTTTGATCCTTTTCCAATCTGATTCCTTTGACAAGCCTACAAATGATATTGTTTTCTTTCATCAGGAGGCCGCCATAGGTGCTTTTATCTTTTATGTGTTTTTTTTTTTCCTTCTCCTTCTTTTTTGTTTTTTAGACAAGGTCTCAGTCTGTCGCCCAGGCTGGAGTGCTCACTGCAGCATTGACCTCCTGGGTTCATCGAGATCCTCCTGCTTCAGCTTCCCAAGGATCTGAGACTACAGGCATATACCATCACACCAGCTAATTTGAAATTTTTTTGGAGGGACAGGGTCTCTCTGTGTTGCCCAAGCTGGTCACTAACTCCTGGCCTCAAGTGATCTGTCCACCTTGGCCTCCCAAAGTGCTGAGATGACAGGTCCGTTGTGAGCCACTGTGCCAGGACTCTCTTTTGGTGATCGTCGCAGTTGTCGATGTTCAATGATGAGATCTATTAATTCATTGGGATTTTAAAACTGTGATATTCAAATCTATTATTTATTTCTTACTTATTAATTGACATATATTGGACACTTTCTCACATCATATTTTAGAGACATTTTTCCCACAGTACTTAGTGGAAAGGCATCTAGGAAAGGCAGGATAAATGTTTGATTCTTTTCTTGTATCAGTTTTCAAGGTAATGCATTGGTTTTCTGTTATCATCTCACAGCAAGCAATTAGTTTTTCCTTAAAATATCATGATAAACTTACGAACTTAAGCATACTGATGGGTTTCAGTCAAGTGCAATTATTATCCTTATGAAGCGCAGATGATCCCATTGAGCTTTGACCAGTGGCACCTCCTTCAAGCTGACTCAAGTCCTTTGCACATGAGCCTCAGTCACCTTCAATAGTTTCCTCACTAACTGGTATGACAAAGTGTTCCAGCCGTATCTTGTACATATCAAGCCCAAGGCTTGAAATCAGTCATTTCTCTTAAAAGTCCTGGTTTCTTTTAGTGAGAAATAATGTTTCAAGACCATAAACCAGATGCTTAGGAATGTCCATTATTGTTACTGAATTGGCCACTCTTTTTTTTTTTTTTTTTTTTTTTTTTTTTGAGACAGTCTTGCTCTGTTGCCCAGGCTGGAGTGCAGTGACTCGATCTTGGCTCACTGCAACCTCTGCCACCCTTGTTCAAGAGATTCTCCTGTCTCAGCCTCCCGGGTAGCTGGGAATACAGGCGCCTGCCACCACACCTGGCTAATTTGAGTTGACCATTCTTTCTAGTCCTCTTCAGTGGACAGAAATAGGAAACCTATGTATATTCATTTACACATGTCAACTTTAAGATAAAATATCTGAATTCATACTGACACTTCAAATTCAAGTTCAGAACCACAAAATTTTTTCTTAAAGTCTTCTGTATTGTATCTATATCTCCTTTCCACACAAAGTCCCAATTGTAAAGCACAAAGGGATTACTAGAATTTAAATCTCCAATCATTACTCATTTACCCATCCTTCCTTGCACATAAAACAGTCTCAGAATATCAATTCTGATGCTACTATCATTAATATATTTTCTAATTCTTATGAGCAGTTAAAATTGTTTTTTTGCATCTGCCTTTCCCATTTCTCTACCCTTTTTAATCATTGTCCTACATTATCTGAGCATATAACCACTGCATATAACACCCGTTCCCTTTTCACCCTCATTTAGTCTTAGCTGCATCAGCACCTAATGATTAATGTTCACCACCAGCCCTTATATGAGTTGTCTCTCTAGTTGAATTGTTGTCTAAAGTTCATTCCTCCAGAAGGGCTCATAGCAACAAGTATTACTTGCATTCTTGCATGTTGATAACAGGCTGTCTGTGCCCTTTATACAAGAAAGTCAAGGCTTTTCTGTATATAAAACTCCTTGGCACATAATGTCTTTCCCTGAGCATCTTAAATACAGTATTCAAAAGCCTATTGATAATCTAATTTACCTTGTCCTTCCAAGTTATTTGCTGTTTATACTTTGAAGTTCAGAGGATTTTTTTCTCTAAAATTTAGTCATCTAACTAGAAGATAACTTGGCCAGCTGCTGTGTATTGATGTTGTCAGCCATGCAGTGCGCTCTCTCGATGTGATTTCAAATACACATTTTTTGATTTTAGGAATGTTTTAGTGTTTGTTCGGTTTCCTTGATTTTGTTTCTTTCCTCTGGGATTTCTATCATCCACATTTTGAATCTTCTTTGCCTGTCTTTGCTATTTTGCCTATCTCTTGAATGTATTTTAATCTCTTTATTTATTTTTTATCTTAAAATTGTTCCTGCTCTCCACCTTCTATTTCACTCAAGACCTCATCTACTGTTTTCACTTGTTCTTGTATTCATTCTAGTTGAGATTTCACTTCTTTATTCTTTATTCCATGTTTTATTTTTTCCTGAGTTCTTTTATTCCATATCTGAGTTTTTCTAATTCTTATTCTTGCTATTTTTTCATGTCTTATATCATTTTATTAATGCCTCTTAGCTCATTTTAAAATAATATGTTTAGAAATAATATGTTATGTTTTAATCCTTTTTTGGCATGACTTTCTGGCATGCTTTTACTATCTGCAGGGATGTTATTCTGTTCCTTAATCTTTGTCTTCTTATAATAACTTTGTATGGGAGTTGACCTAGATCCATTTCTGTTGCTCATTTTTATGTGAAATTAGTTTTCAAAAACCCTTAGAAAGAGACGTGGTTCAGGGTAGTTTTTCTAAATGCACAGAGCTCCTTCTTCTGTTGTTTTGGGGTAGTGTTAAAAAAAATTGTGGCAGCTTGCTTTCTGAGATTTTCTGACTGTTTTCCTATTCACTTTCATCTGGACTTTCTCTATACCCAGCAGTTTCTCCTCAGTGTGTGCCTTGCCCTGGAAGGGAGCTCCAGTGGGTCCCTTGTGGGTGCCAGTGACTCTAGTCCCTAATTCTCTCCAGTCTTGAACTCCTTGCATTCACCAACTATTGATTGCACAAAACCCCTCCCTGTCCAGCGGTTGTTCTCTAATTGGCCCGCCATGCTTTCCACCCAACACCTGTCAGCTATCTGGGGATTCTCCTGTTCTCAGTTTTATCTGTAATCCATTGCTTCCCTCTACTTTCTCCCTTACAGAAGTTGATGGCCCATAGGTCTTGTGGTTGTAAAATGGTTTATTCTCACCTAATTGCACATTGGGGTTCATGGATATGCCCAGCTTTGTGGTAACTGCTTTCTGTGGGTTTTCGGTCTTGCTATTCTTTTTTTTTTTTTGGAGACAGAGTCTTGCTCTGTCACCTAGGCTGAGGTGCGGTGGTGCAATACCCCGGCTCACTGCAACCTCTGCCTCCCGGGTTCAAGCTATTCTCCTGCCTCAGCCTCCCGAGTAGCTGGGATTACAGGCACCCATCACGACACCTGGCTAATTTTTGCATTTTTAGTAGACACGGAGCTTCGCCATATTGGTCAGTCTGATCTTGAACTCCTGACCTCAGGTGATCTGCCTGCCTTGGCCTCCCAAAGTGCTGGGATTGCACTCCTTTTTTTTTTGTAGAGATTCAAAGAGATTTCAAAATTCTGCCGCCTCCACCACCATCTTTCCATACTCCTCCCGTGCAAAGGCTTTAATTTGACGTCAATGGTCTACTGTACGCATTGCTCAGCAAGTTTTTGTTTTTCACACAACATGATTTTATGATCTATACATGTTAACGCATATAGGCCTAGGTCAAGCCTCTTAATTACTCTATACTTCTTTACCATATAAGTTCTGTATTTTATTTCTTTATTCCTGTTGAGCATTCACAATTTGTTATAAGCTTTACTTTGTATTTTCACATCTCTGAGTTACAGAAGAAGAAGAAAAATATTATTACCATTTTACGGAAGGAAAACAGTGAAGAGCAGTCACAGTTATCATTAAGCCTTGTTTTAACTGGTTGCCTTTCGTGTGATAGACAACATTGGCAGGTATAACCTCGAGTTAGATGTTCTGTTTTTTGGCAAAGTTGCGTCATCCAAAGGTGAAAGACTGACTAAAAATCCTATTTCCTAGATTATTCCCTCTTCTTAATATACTAGCAAAATATAAAACAACTCAACACAGGATTGCTGGTGTTCAAGGTACCATCTTAGCTTCTTCTGACTTCGAACAGGAAATGTCAGAGCCTGATAAGATCAGGTGAGAGGCTGAAAGTCAGATTCTGATGAAGTGGAAGCTGGTATTTCACCAAGGGAAACAAGGTTGATATTTTGGTTTTCAATGATGGGTTGCCTTTTCAATTGGAGCAATTTTAAAGGATTAAGAAGGTTGTTGGGGGTTATTTTCATTTTATCAATTCATGTTTTACCTCCAGCTGAAAATAGAACACTCAGTTCAGGTTAAAGGACACCATGGGCAGTATTGCTTCCATTTTATGGATGAGGAAAACAGGACACAGAAACAGAATTGTTATGTGAGTTGTATGGGGTGGCAAAAATAGATGTTCTCCTAGCTGAGGATTTCTCCTGGAAGACTTACTAGGCCTGACCCACAGCGTCTACTGGGATCAAGCATTGCATTGCCTTCCATCTGGTAGGCCAGGTGAATGGGGGATAGAAGGATATGAAATTAAGCACATAAACACACAATTATTTTTAAATTATTTTTTAGTGAAGTATTACTTTCACCTCCAAAGCTAAAAAAAAAAGTACAAAAATCAAAGCTTTAGCAGGGAAATCACGTAAGCACCATTCTTGAGAATAATCTCTTAGTAAATCATGTTGCCTTTCCCTGTGCCCTATAAGACAGTTTTTTCCTAATCGTGCAAAGCATTTCCAACCTTCAGTTTCATCCACTGCTTTTGCCTTTGGCTCTCATTAGGAAGCACCTTGGAAGAATCTCAGAATTGTTAATGAAAAAATGATTAATGGAATCATTCTCACTAGTCAGGGGTCAACAGAATCATAAGCCCTGAGAGTCTTGCTATAACTTCACTTTCTTGGGTCACCTATGCAGAAATCCTATCTCCGTAGAATATAATTGTTAAAAGCTCATGTAGTCTTAAAAGGAAGAAGGCACTTCGTGCCTACTCTGGAGATTCTGAAAGTCTGAATGCATCCTAGAATATGTACTTGTAAAATAGTGTGGTTGGCCAGGCGTGGTGGCTCATGCCTGCAATCCCAACACTTTAGGAGGCCAAGGCGGGCGGATCACAAGGTCAAGAGATCGCGACCATCCTGGCCAACATGGTGAAACCCTGTCTCTACTAAAAATACAAAAAGTAGCTGGGCATGGTGGCATACGCCTGTAGTCCTAGCTGCTCAGGAGGCTGAGGCAGAAGAATCACTTGAACCCTGGAGGTGGAGGTTGCAGTGAACTGAGATTGCACCACTGCACTCCAGCTTGGCAACAGATCAAGACTGGCTAAAGAAAAAAAAAAAAAAAAATTATGTGGTCACTTGGTCATACTGTGCTTCAAGTTTGTATATAATAATGTATACATATTCTATGAAATAATGTGTACATATTATACATATAACAATGTATAACAATACCTGCTACACTTTAGATAGAATAAAATATCAAATAAAATATCGTAAGCACATTGAAATGTATACTACAAATAATAACGCGTTTTGGAGTAAAATATTTTAATCTCAGTTGAACTACTTGCTATGTTTGTGATCTTAAGCTCTCTAAGTCTTAATGTTCTTGTCTACAGAATGAAGATAAAAATAATTACTCCCTCATAAGATTCTTATGAGAAAGAAAGTGATAGTAAACATGAAAGTAACTTACAAATTGGAATGTCCTACATTTTATTTACACATACATCTCTATACATGCAAATTATGATAACTACTTAATTGGTCTTATTTTAACTCTTTTTGCCCTTTGGAATAGCCACATTTTCTTTTTTCCTGTGCTGTTCCAAGTCTCTTTTAATCTGTAGAAATTAAGTATTCCTGTATGTTCCTTGTCACAGGCAGAGTTTAACAGTATAATTTTTACTTTAGCTAGGTTACTGTCAATATGTAAATGCCAAATTTTTCTTCAGGTGTGTCAGTAACAATCAGGTTACCATCTGATCATGGCTGACTGGGGATAGCTGGCTCTTTCCGGAGATTTTGCATATTTCTGCTTCGTACCCTTCGGTGTTGATCTCAGAATTTAGCTCTCAGAGGGCATCTCATGTCCCACATCAGCCATTGCTCCAGGCGCCTCTCAAGCTAACAGTCACAGAAGACACTATCGGAAACTGTTCAAATGGTCCTGCTCAGGGAGGGAGGAACCTGCAGCCGTCTGCTTTGACTTGAGCTAAACAGAATTCTAAGACACACACACCCACACACACACACACACACACACACACACACACACACTGCTTATCTTACCAGAAAGAAGATGAATTTTCTCTGCCTTTCAGCCAGTATTAGAAGTTTATCAAAGAACACCCTAATGTCCGTTTTTAAATTGCTCTGCTCTAGGCTAAGCCAGTTCTGCATTAGCAGTACTTTTAACTTTTTTCCAAAGCTCCTTCACTTAATTTGGAATGTCTCTTACAAAAGTCCCCAAACTTAGCAGACACTATAGTGAAAGGGACCAAATCCTACACCCACATTTTTCAGATGAGGAAACGGAAGTCCAGAAAGGGGATGCAATTTCTCCAAGGCCAGAAGCCAGTGGGCTGGTACTGAACGAAATGCAGGTCTCTGAGTATACTATGACATCAGAGCTTCTTGACCCTCTCCACAGTAGCACCCCTAAAAAGGAGCCCAAGGGAGAGGGAATCTGTTTTTAAACACTTTTATTAAGCTACAATTCACATACTATACAGTTCACTCATTTAAAACGTACAATTTAGTGACTTTCAGTATAGTCATAGAGGTGCGTGTTAATCAATCACCACAATCAATTTTAGAACATTTTTGTTACACAAAAGAAATGACATGCCTTTTAGCATCCCCGAAACACCCACTCTTTCCAGCCTTAAGCAAACACTGATCTACTTTCTGTGTCTATGACTTTGCCTGTTTTGGGCATTTCATATAAATAGAATCATACAATATCTGGTCTTGTGTGACTGATTTCTTTCCCTTAGCATAGTGTTTTAGAGATTCCCTATGTTGTAGCATGTATCATAACTTTATTACTTTTCATGGTTGAATAATATTCCATTGTATGGGTATACCACATTTGTTTCTCTATTAGCTGATGGATATTTGAGCAGTTTACATTTCTTGGCTGTTATGCAAAATACTGCTATAAATATTTGTGTACACGTTTCTGTGTGGACACATGTTTTTGGTTCTACCATATATATACACATACATATATATATGGTGTATATACATACATATATATACACACATATATATGCTGGATCACATAGTAACTCTATGTCAAACAGTCTGAGGAGCTGATAGGCTGGTTACAAACTGGCTGCACCAGTTTACATTCCCATCAGCATTGTACAAGCTTTCTGATTTCTCCACATCCTCACCAACACATATTATTCTCTCTTTTATTATAGCACATTATAGTGGATATGAAGTTGTATCTCATTTTGGCTTTGAATTGCATTTCCTTGGTAGCTAATGACGTTGAGTATCTTTTCATGTGGCTTTTGGACATTGGTATATCTTCTTTGGAAAACCGTCTATTCAGATTCTTTGTACATATTTTAATTGGACTATTTGTCTTTTTATTATTGAGTTGTAATAGTCCTTTATATATTCTAGTACTGTGATAGGCCATTTGGTATATGATTGGCAAAATTTTTCTCCCATTCTGTGAGTTGTCTTTTTACTTTCTTGTTGGTGTTCTACGAAGCACAAAACTTATTTTTATTTTAATGAAGTCAAGTTTGTCTGGTTTTTTTTCTTCTTTTGCTTGTGCTTTTGGTGTCATATCTAAGAAAACATTGCCTAACCCAAAGTCACTAAGATTTATGCCAATGTTTTCTTGTAGGAATTTTACAGTTTTCACTCTTACATTTAGGTCTTTGACCCATTTTGAGTTAATTTTTGTATATAGTGTGAAGTAAGTGTCCAAATTCATTCTTTTGCCTGTGGCTATCCAGTTGTCCCAGCACCATTTCTTAAATTCCTCCAATGAAATGGTCTTTGCACTTTTGCTGAAAATCATTTGACTGAATGTTAGGGTTTGTTTCTGAACTATCGATTCTATTTCATTGATCCGTATGTCTGTCTTTATGTTAATACCATGCTATCTTGATTACGGTAGCTGTCTAGCTTTGAAATTGGGAAATGTCAGTCCTCCAACTTTGTTCTTTTCTTTCAATGTTGTTTTGGTGTTCTGAGTCACTTGACTTTTCATATGAATGTTAGGATCTGCTGCTCAGTTTCTGCAAAGAAGTTAGCTAGGCCTTTCATAGAGATTGCATTGAATCTGTGGATCAGTTTGGGAAGAATTGCTTTCTTAGCAATATTAAGTTTGCTAATTCATGAATATGCAATGTCTTTCCATTTATTTAGGTCTCCTTTAACTTCTTTTAACATGTAGTTTTCAGAGTATATATTTTGCACTTTTTTTTTGGTTAAGTTTGTTCCTACGAATTTAGTTCTTTTTGATGCTACTGTAAATGGAATTGTTTTCCTTAATTTCAGTTTTTATTTGCTCACTTCTGCTATATAGAAATACAATTGGTTTTGCATATTGATCTTGTATCCTGCAACCTTACTGAACTTTTTTGTTGGTCTTATAGTTTTTAATAGATTCCTTAGGATTTTCTACATAGAAGATCACATCAGCTACAAGATAGTTTTACTTCTTTACTTTCCAAACTGAATGCTTTTTATTTCTTTTTCTTGCCTAATTCTCCTAGCTAGAACTTATAATGTTGAATAAAAGTAGTGAATGCAGATATTCTTATATTTTCCTAATACTGAGGGGACAGTATTTAAACTTTCACCACTAAATATCATGTTAGTTGTCAGGTTTTTTGTAGATAACCTTTATTAGGTTGAGGACATTCCCTTTTATTCCTAATAAAATCATGAAGCAGTGCTATATTTTGTCAAATATCTTCTGCCTATATTGGATAATCATATAGGTTTTTTTGTTGTTGTTGTTGTTGATAGGGGAGTAATACGTTAACTGATTTTCAGATGTTAAACCAATTTTGCATTCCTGGGATAAATCCCACCTGATCATGGTGTATAATTTCTGTATAGCTGGATCTTATTTGTTTGTATTTTGTTGAGGATCCTTGTGGTTATATTCATGAGAAGTTCGGGTCTACATTCTTTCGGAGGAAGGTTTCTGGTATTAGTATCAGGGTAATATTAACTTCACAAATAAGTTAAGAAGTGGTCACTCTGCTTCCATTTTTTGGTAGAGTTCTTGATAAATTGTTATTAATTCTGTAACTTTTTGGTAGATTCACCAGTGAATCCTATCTGGTGAAGCTGTCTTATCTTAGGCTTTCTTTTGTGGGAGGTTTTAAATTACTAATTCAATCTCTTTACTTGTTATATGTTTCTTAAAAATGTCTATTTATTCATGAGTCCATTTGGGCATTATGTGTCTTTCTAAGAATTTTTTATTTTATGTAAGTTACCAAATTTATTGCCATGCACCTGTTCATAACATTCCCTTATAATCCTTTTTATTTCTGTAAGGTCACTCGTAATGTGAGGACACAGTTTTAATTGCCTACTTCAAGAGCACAATTTATTTATTTATTTATTTGTTTGTTTATTTATTTATTTGAGATGGAGTTTCACTCTTGCTGCCCAGGCTGGAGTGCAATGGTGCGATCTCGGCTCACTGCAACCTCCGCCTCCCGGGTTCAAGAGGTTCTCCTGCCTCAGCCTCCCGAGTAGCTGAGATTGCAAGCGCCAGCCACCACACCCAGCTAATTTTTTGTATTTTTAGGAGAGATAGGGTTTCACTATGTTGGCCAGGCTGGTCTCAAACTCCTGACCTCTGGCGATCCACCCCTCCCAAAGTGCTGGGATTACGGGCGTGAGCCACTGCGCCCAGCCGAGCACAGTGTATTTAAAGTCTCATACTTTTTAATCTAAAAAGTCATATAATATATCTATATTAATACAAAAATAATATTTAACATTATTTAACATTAAGCAAAATTGAAGTACCAGGGAGCATTGCCGTATTTATCTTGTTTCACCACTCCATCATCCAGCAAGGTCTGGGCCCCCTATGTGAGATGCATCATGACAAGATAGATTCTCCTCAATGAGGGTTTTCTATCTCTTTCTAGGACAACTGATCCATCCCTAACTCTGCTAAGATCCTCAGTTGAATTGCCAGAGCTCCACAATAGACTCACAAACTGGAAAAACAGGACCAACAGGTTTCATTGTGGGAAGGACGAACTCACAAAACATTCATGTGCTCTCATAGGAGGTGGGGGGAGATTATGTTGTTAGTAGGCGTATGTGTGTGGAGTGTATCTGTGTCCTATGATGAAGGTGGCAGTGCAGGATCACCTGTAACTGTCATCTCCTTTTATCTCTGGGATAATAACAGCAAAAACTAAGGACCCCAAGTGAAGTATTTTCCTTCGAATAAACACCAGAAAAGACCATTTGTAACAGAGCTATGTTTCAGATTATTGACTTTAATGCAAGTCTCATTTCTTTCAACTTCAACAAATGAAGTCATAGCCGATATTCCCTGTAGAAAAAAAAAAAAAGAAAAAGAAAGAAAGAAAAGGAAAATCCAACATTTAACTGTGTTTTTAGAATAAATTGCTTATCTTTAACCTGGACGGTTAGGTGGCATTCACATAAATCTGAGATGGAAGTGATATTTAATGCATACAGTAGCTGTAACGTTTCCTTCAAATCCTTAAAATTTAATATTCAAATTAATCATAAGTTAATCACTCAGCTCCAGTTCCTAGTAAAGATAATCATTATTAAGGTGTGTTAAATTCGTTGCAATAAAAATATATTCAATTTCCCTCTTTATTTTTTAGAAAAACTGTTCTTGAAAACCACCTGCTATTTAGTCATTGACAAGTTTGGATCAGACATTATAAAACTGTGAGTATGCCATGACACATAACTCTGATTCCATTGCTGGGACATGGGAAGAACAAGAAAACTGGGAGGTGGGAGGCTCTGTGTTCAGCTTGATGCGCTTACTGGACAGGGCTTGAGCTGTTATTCCAGCTCTTAGTAATAGTGGAAAACTGGAACCTGATTTGGATCCTTCGTCACTCTACGCAAGGCTCCCCTTGAATTACAGTGTGGCAACCTGTACTTGGGTGATTGAACCTTTCTCCTGAGCTCTCTCTGCCTCCCTGGGTTCCCAGGCCACATCTTCTCTTCCCACTTCGCTGATTTTCTGGCTTCTCTCCACCTCCCTACTCCCAGCCCTTGCTCCTCGCATTATCACGGTCTGCTTTTTCTTTTACTGTTTTTCCTTTTTTCCTTTTTTTTTTTTTTTTTTTTTTTTTTCCTGAGACAGAGTCTTGCTCTGTAGCCCAGGCTGGAGTGCAGTGGTGTGATCTCGGCTCACTGCAACCTCCGCCTCCCAGGTTCAAGCAATTCTCCTGCCTCAGCCTCCTAAGAGGCTGGGATTACAGGCATGTGCCACCACACCCGTATAATTTTTGTATTCTTAGTAGAGATGGGGTTTCACCATGTTGGCCAGGCTGGTCTCAAACTCTTGACCTCATGATCCAGCCACCTTGGCCTCTCAAAGTGCTGATATTACAGGCATAAGCCACCATGCCCAGCTACTGTTTTTCTTTTTTTGAACTCAGGAAACTGAATCAAATAAACCCTGTTTCTCAGTTCATGGCAGTCTCTCATCAATGATCCATACATAGCTGTCTTACACTCACTATATTCTTATTTAGTTACTTTGAATACTGAAATAAGCTCCTGAACCCACCACCCAAAACAAAGTCTAGGACCTTGACAATAACTTTCTTTGCCCCTGTGGTCCCTCCCCTTTATTCTCAGGCTTTTCCCACCCAAGTGAGCATCATCCTAAATTCCATGTTCATTCTTCTCCTGCTTTCTATAAAAAAAATTATGGAGGTTTTTCTATGGTTGTATTATATATAAAATATACAAATATAAATCATTCATTATTATATAATACATATTATTATAAACATTTTATAATTTATTATACATAAATTATATGTTTAATTGCTTTCTGGTTTTAACTCTTGTGAACAGTGCTCTTAGGAACATTCTATTTTTTTTAACTTTAAGTTCTGGGATACATGTGATGAATGTGCAGGTTTGTTACATAGGTATACATGTGCCATGTGGTTTGCTGCACCTGTCAACCCGTCATCTGGGTTTTAAGCCCTACATTCATTAAGTGTTTGTCCTAATGCTCTCCCTCCCATTTCCCCCACCGTCTAAAAGAGCCTGTTGTGTGATGTTCCCCTCCCTGTGTCCATGCGTTCGCGTTGTTCAACTCCCACTTATGAGTAAGAACATGCGGTGTTTGTTTTTCTGATCTTGTGATAGTTTGCTGAGAACAATGGTTTCCAGCTTCATCCATGTCCCTGCAAAGGACATGCACTCATCCTTTTTATGACTGCATAGTATTCCATGGTGTATATGTGCCACATTTTCTTTATGCAGTCTATCATTGATGGGCATTTGGATTGGTTCCTAGGAACATTCTTACATGATTCCTCTTCAAGGGGCCGTTAACCTTACAGCAGAGATGTTCAAAGGACAGCATTCCCTTCTACAACAGGTAGCCTAGAGTCACAAAATTTTAAAGACAGAAGGAAATCATACAGGCAGGGAGGTCATCAGTGATCTGTCGTACTGTGCACCTGTCTCTCTTAATAGTGATCTCACTCTGTTACGGCAAACAATTTTTCATAACCCGTGGGCTGTGTTTGGAAGGCAGGGACCCTTTATTCTTAGCTAGTGCCACTGTTATTGGCACTGCCTCCTAACTGGATTCCAGGCCTACAAACTTGCCCTTTGTCCTACTGTTTCATAATCTACATTATAGCTAGACTAGTATGTTTTAATGCAAACCTAACTATGGTACTCCCTGAACGTAAAATTCTTCAAAGTCTTCACATCCTTTGCAGGACTCCTAGCCCCATACACAAGGCTCATCAGGAACTGGTTTCTGAGGGCATTTCCAGACTCACCCCTTGCCACTCCATAGCACACTACACTCCGAACCACTTGTAGTCTCTCCACACACCAGGAGGTTTCTGCCTCAGGATCTTTGTATGAGATGTTCACTCAGTTTGGCACATCCAAAAGCTCTACCCTCTACCTCTACCCCAAACAAATCTTATGAACCCACTCCCACACACACAGGCAAACAGGCACATACACATACACAAACACACACACAAACACGTGCACACCCACAGACATGCACACAGGCACACACACGTACACACAAAAGCACACTCATACAGACATGTACATTCATGAGCGTGCACACATTTTCCTAATACCCTGTGCAAACCCTTAGCATGGTATTTACCACAGCTATTTGTAATCGAATTATCCATTCACTTTTCTAAATTGCTAACTAGATGGAAAACCTTTTGAGGGCTAGGACTACATTTTATTCATCTTTGCATCTATCTGCAGGTACTTAGCAAAATACTGACTATATGTTTATGAAAGTACAAAAGAAAGTAAGAAAAAGAGGTAGGAAGGGTTGGGGGGGAAAGGAGAGAGCTTTGTATCTCCAGGCGCAGGTGCAATACTTAAGCGTAGAAAGTCTTCAATAAGTGTTTGTTGAAATAATAATTTTTTTTAAAAAGTATGATTACAGATGAGCCGTGACTAGACTGCTGTGAAGAAAGTTTTTTCAAAGTATGAAGACAGAAAAAGAAAAAAAGAAACCCTTTTTGTCTATTCGATGAATCTGTTTATACACCTAGTAGGAGCCTAGATCAGGGAACCAGATTAGCAAACTGAAAAGTCCCAGAACTCAAAGAGGGCAGTACATGCAAGTGACCAAAAGGGGGTGCCAGAGAACAGCTCCCAAGAGCAGTGTGCTGGGAGTTACCGAGAAATGGCCTGGGGCAATTCAGACACAACTAGATCTTCTGTACCTGGCTATAGAGTAGTGTGAGAACCAGTGAAGCACAAGGATCAGAGAAAGGACAGACACAGTACTCATCACTGCAGATGCAAACTGTAGTGAACTGTACAAGAGACAAGCGGGCATAGGTATGGAGAAAGAATGGGACTAGCGGGCCGGGCGCTGTGGCTCACGCCTGTAATCTCAGCACTTTGGGAGGCTGAGGAGAGCAGATCACGAGGTCAGGAGATCGAGACCATCCTGGCCAAAATGGTGAAACGCTGTCTCTACTAAAATACAAAATAAATAGCCGGATGTGGCGGCGCGCGCCTGTAGTGCCAGCTACTTGGGAGCTGGAGGCAGGGGAATCGCTTGAACCCTGAAGACGCAGGTTGCAGTGAGCTGAGATGACTCCATTGCACTCCAGCCTGAATCACATTTTTCTTTCTAATAAAGAGACTAATTCTCGCTAGCATGAGGTGGGCCACTTTGGAAGAACCGCAGATGTAATAAATGAATAAACGACAGATGTCTGATCCCCACTTCGTGGTTCTGTCCACCATGTGTTTTGTTTGTCCATAATTTCCCACTATGTGTATTAGTTGTGAGCTGATAGAAATTTTTCTTCACTGGGCATGTTCTTCATACAGCTTGTTTTAAGCCATCAGACGCACCTTGAGATTGACGTAGACCCTGAAAATGACAACCTCATGATTTAGTTTTACTTGAATATCAGTCTTCCAATATTAAATGTAGTTTCTAACCCAAAGGGCATCCTTCCTCATTATTTCACACCACTCAGTTCTCAATAATTCATGGACTAATTATGCAGCAATTACATTTCCTTCCCACAGGCAGAGCCACAAGATGTTAAAAAAAAAAAAAAAAAAAAAAAAAAAAAAAAAAAAAAAGGATACCTGAGAACTCAGGGTTTTCCCCAAGAACCTGAGTAATGCAGGGAGGAGCTGCTTCAGCGGGCAGCTCAATCCCAGCCAGTGACCACAGCTGGGTCCCCCTCTGTGTGGCCCAGACCGCCACTGCTCTCTCCATTCCTGCAGCAAGCCTGACTCTGGTCTCTGTCTGGCAGTGTTGCTTCCTGGTATCTATTTATGCTTCTCTCTAAATCACAAGTTCTTGTGTCCTAAGCCCAGGAGCTCTCTGAGATCAGGACAGGCATAAACTACTAACAGTTTTAAGAAAAAAACGCAAAACAGAATTGAGAACAATTATGGTATACCTTAAATGTAATTAATGGCTTTGGGAGAGGCATTAAAAATACAGGGCAGAGCCACTGCACTCTGTGACTCATGCCTGTAATCCCAGCACTTTGGGAGGCCTAGGCGGGTGGATCACTTGAGGTCAGGAGTTTGAGACCAGCCTAATCAACACGGTGAAACGCCGTCTTTACTAAAACTGTAAAAATTAGCCAGGCATGGTGGCGGGTGCCTGTCATCTCAGCTACTTGGGAGGCTGAAGCAGAAGATTTGCTTGAACCCAGGAGGTGGAGGCTGCAATGAGCAGAAATCACGCTGCTGCACTCCAGCCTGGGCAACAGAGAGAGACTCCATTTAAAAAAAAAGGGGGGGGGGCAATATAATTCTGTTATTCACAAGATAATTACAAGATTTATAGGAATGATTAAATTTATAGTACACTATAAAGGATGTGACCTAGAAACAAGATAAGAGTATTAAGTTATATGAAGAAGATCTCTCAGTTTTTTTGGGGGATCTCTGTGACTACAATTTATATATAAAACCTCCTTTGAAAGTAATGTCACAGGTCTAAATATGAGCACTTTCAAGTGGAAAAGCCTCTATTCTCCTAACCCCGCCACAGGCTCTGTCATCCTTGCTCCTCTTTAGATTTATGATGATAATGATGGTCATCATCATTGACTGTAATTCTACCATGATTCTAATTCAAGCAGTCAATTCGCTGGCTATGCCAAAGTGTTGAAGCCCTCCCCTTCCTGTACGCTGCACTCCTATATACTTCTGTAGCTGTAAAGGTAGTAAAAGGAAGTAAATGAAAATGTGATAGGCTCAACATTATGAAGTTTGAAAGTCACTACTCTTCTAACAACAGGTTAAAAAGCTGAACAAACTGAAAAACCAACAATACTTCATCGATCTTTAAGAGAAGTAAGATCAGGGCTGGCGGTGGTGGCTCATGCCTGTAATCCCAACACTTTGGGGGCCAAGACGGGTGGATCACTTGAGGCCAGGAGTTTAAGACCACTTTGGCCAACATAGTGAAACCCCATCTCTACTAAAAATACAAAAATTAGCCGGAGGTGGTGGTGAACCTCTCTAATCCCATCTACTCTAGAACCTGAGGCATGAGAATCGCTTGAACACAGGAGGCGAAGGTTGCAGTGAGCTGAGATAACACCATTGCACTACAGCCTGGGTGACAGAGGGAGACTCTGTCTCCAAAAAAACAAAAGAACAACAAAATAAGTAAAATTATTGGGCAAACTGCTGCTCCAAAACTGGGGAGAAGCAGGTGGATACAGAGAATCACAACTTTCCAGAGCAAAAATTGCCACAGGAGCCAGTATTAAAGAAAGATAATCTGTACTGTAATAGACAAATTGACAAATTGCTGGAGCTAGATGTAGACAAGTTTGTGTTAAAAATTCCAGGGGAACCAAGTCATAGGGGTGTGCCCACTCACTCTTTTGTGAGTTTTGCCTCCAGGAGTTCAACTAATTTCTCACAGTAGTTATTAGAAACACACACACACACACACACACACACACACACACACAAACTCTCATGTTTCTGATGGTAGGAGTGAGGGAGCAAGGGAGAAATGAAAAAGAGTAGAAAACAAAAATAAAAACAAAGAACAAGGGCAACAAATAAAAAACAGTAACAAATATGGTAGGTATTAACTGTATCAATAATCATTTTGGCTGTTAATGGTTTAAATGTACCAACTAAGAAACAGAAATTTTCAGAGTGGATCAAAAAATTAGACTCAATTATTTGCTGTCTAACAAGAAACTCACTTTAAATATTAAGATAAATATAGAGTGAAAGGAGACAGAGAAAGCTATACCATGCTAACATTAATCAAAAGAAAGAGTAGCCATATTAATTTGAAACAGAACATACTTCAAAGCAAGGAAAGTTATCAGGGATAAAGGGATAAAAGTTACATAATGATAAAGGGGTCAGTTCTCCAATAAGACAAAAATTCTTAATATGTATGCACCTGAAAACAAAGCATCAAAATATGTGAGGCAAAAACTGATGAAACTGCAAAGATAAATAGATGAATCCACTATTGTAGTTGGAGACTTCAACATCCCTCTATCAGAAATGGACAGTTCCAGCCAACAGAAAATCAGTAAACACATGTAGTAATCTTCCCTTATCTGTGAGAAATATGTTCCAAGACCACCAGTGGATGCCTGAAACCATGGATAAAAGTACTAAATCCTATGCATACTATGTTTTTTCCTATACAGCCATGTGTATGACAAAGTTTAATTTATAAATTAGGCACAGTACCCTTGTGCCTTGGGGCTGTTATCCAGTATAATAAGGGTTAGTTGAACATAAGCGCTGTGAGACAGTGACAATCAATCTGATAACTGAAAAGGCTACTGAGTGACTAACAAGTAGGTAGTGTATAGAGCATGGGTATGCTGAACAAAGGGACAATTCACATACCAGGTGAGATGAAGTGGGATGGTGCAAGATTTCATCACCCTACTGAAAACAGCATGCAATTTAAAATGTATGAGTTGTTTCTTTCTGGAGTTTTTTGTTTAATACTTTTGGACTACAGCTGACCACAAATAACTGAAACCATGGAGATCAAAACTTCAGATAAGGGGAGACTACTGTAGTTGAACTCAACAACACTATCAATCAACCAGATGTAATTGACATCTAAGGACTGTTTCATCCAACAACAGCAGAATACACATTCTTCTCAAGTTCACATGAAACATTCACCAAGATACGTTACATTCTGAGACATAAAACACATTTTAATTTAAAAGAATGGAAATTATACAATGTCTGCTGTCAGACAACGTTGGTATTAAACTAGAAATCAATAAAAGAAAGATAACTAGAAATCACAAAATACATGGAGATTAAACACTTCTAAATAACATATGAACCTAAGAAGAAATCTCAAAAGAAATTTTAAGGTATTTTGAACTAAATAAAATTGAAAATGAAACATCAAAATTCGTGTGATGAAGTGAAAGCAGTGCTTAGAGAGAAATTTGTAGCATTGAATGACTATATTAGAAAAAAAGAAAAACCTAAAATGAGTCATCTAAGCTTCTACCTTAAGAAACTAGAAAAAGAAGAGCAAAGTAAATCCAAAATAAACAGAAGATAAATAAGAAAAATTTGAGCAGAAAACAAGGACATTGAACACAGGAAATCAATAGAGAAAATTAAACCAAAAGCTAGGTTTTTTGAAAATATCAATAAAATTGATAGGCCTCTAGCCAGACCAACTAAGGAAAAGACAGATAACACAAACTACTGATATCAGAAATGAAAGAGAGGACATCACTACAAATTCCAAAGACATTAAAAAGATAATCAAGAAATATTATGAATAATTCTATGCCCACAAATTTGATAATCTAGGGGAAATGGGCCAATTACTTGAAAGACACAAACTGCCAAAACACACAAGAGGAAATAGACAATCTGAATAGGCCTATATCTATTAAAGAAATTGGATCAATATTTAATAATCTTCCAAAACAAAAAACATGAAGCCCTGATAGATTCACTGGTAGATTCTACCAAATTTTGGGGAAGAAAGTATACCAGGTCTCTATAATCTATTTCAGAAGATAGAAGCTAAGAGAACACTTCGTAACTCATTCTATGAGGTCAGCATCATCCTAATACCAAAACCGGACAAAGACATTACAAGAAAAGAAAACTACAGACCAATATCTCTCATGAATATTGATTTAAAAATCCTCAGCAAAATGTTAGGAAATTAAATAAAAAATGTATAAAAAGAATTATACACTACAACTAGTGAGATTTATCTCAAATATACAAGACTGGTTCAACATTCAAAAATCAAATATTGTAGTCCATCATATCAACAGGCTCAAAAAGAAAAATCTCATGATTATATTAATAGACACAGAGAAAAATTTAACAAAATTCAATACTCATTTGTGATTTTAAAATAACTCTCAGTAAACTAGAAATAACTAGAGAGAAACTTTCTCAACTGGATAAAGAATATCTACAAAAAGACTACAATGAACATCATACTTCCTGCTGAGAACTAGAAGCTTTCCCACTAAGATGAGGAACAAGGCAAGGATGCTCCTCTTACCATTCTTTTCAACATTGTACTGAAAATCCTAGCTAATGCAATAAGAGGCAGAGGAAATAAAAAGTCTACTGATCAAGAAGAAAGAAATAAAACTAACTTTGTTCTCGGGTGACTTGACTGTCTATGTGGAAAATCCAAAAGAATCGGCACAAAAAAAAAAAAATTCTAGAACTAATAAGCAATTATAGCAAGGTTGCAGGACACAAAGTTAATATACAAAGTGAATCACTTTCCTATATATCAACAATGAACAAGTGGAATTTGAAATTAAACACATGATACCATTTACATTATCGCCTCTAGAAATAAAATCCTTATGTGTAAATCTAACAAAATATGTGCAAGATCTTTATGAGGAAAACTACAACACTTTATTGAAATAAATTAAATGACTAGATAAATGAAAAGATATTCCATGTTCATGAATAGAGGGAATCAGTATTGTCAAGATGTCAGTTCTTCCCAATTTGATCTGTAGTGATACTGTTCGGATGTTTGTACCCTCCATATCTCATGTTGAAATGTGACTTCTCATGTTGGAGGTAGGGCCCAGTAGGAGGTATTAGATCATGGGGGCAGATTCCTCATGAAGGGTTTAGTGTCATCCCCTTGGTAACGAGATTTGGTTGTTTAAAAGAGTGTGGTACTTTCCCCTGCACTCTCTCACTCCTGCTCTCTTCATTCTTCATGTGATACTTCCCACTCGCCCTTTTCCTTCCACCATGATTGAAAGCTTCCTGAGGTCTCACTCGAAGGAGATGCTGGAGTCATGCTTGTACAGCCTGCAGAACAGTGAGCCAAGTAAACCTCTTTTCTTTATAAATTGCCCAACCTCAAGTATTTGTTTATGGCAGTGAAAAACAGCTTAACACATGTAGATTCAATGCAATCTCAATCTGAATCCCAGCAAATTATTTTATAGATATTGACACACTGATTCTAAAGTTTATATGGAGAGGCAAAAGATCAAGAATGGTCAACACAATATTGAAGGAGAAGAACAAAGTTGGAGGACTGATACTACTTGAACTCAGGCTTACTACAAAGCTATAGTAATCAAGACAGTGGGGTATTGGTGAAAGAATAGACCAATAATCAATGGAACAGAATAGAGAACCCAGAAATAGACCCACATAAATATAGTAAACTGACCTTTGACAAAGGAGCAAAGGCAATATGATTTGAAAAAAAGATAGTCATTTCAACAGATGGTGTTGGAACAAATGGACATCTACATGCAAAAAAATGAATCCAGACACAAACCTTACACCCTTCACAAAAATGAACTCAAAATGGATCAGAGACATAAATTGTAAAAACAAAACTACAAAACTCCTAAAAGTGTAGGAGAAAATCTAGTTGACCTTGGGTTTTGTGATAACTTTTTACATCGTACAAATAAATAGACTCAGAGAAACTATTTGCAAAGTATATATTTAATAAACATCTGTTATCCAAAATATATACATAAAATAACTCTTAAAACTCAACAATTACAAACAACCCAGTTTAAAAAAAATGAACCTAAAATTAAAGACCTTAAACGACACCTCACTTAAAAAGATATACAGATAACAAATAAACTTATGAAAAGAAGCTCAACATTATACGCTGTTACAGGATTGCAAATTAAAAAATTAGATACCACTGTACATAGAATAGGTAAAATTTTTTAAAAACTGAAAAAAATTGATAGTTTCTTATAAAACAAAATAGTCTCACCATACAAGCCAGGATACATACCACTGGGCATTTACCCAATTAAGTGGAAAACTTATGTCCACACAAAAACTTGCACAAGAATATTTATAGTAGCATTATTCATAATCGTCAAAGACTAAAAGCAGCCACAATGTCCAATCATATAAACAAATTGTGGTACAGCCATACAATGAAATATCATTCAGCAGTAAAAGGAAATGAGCTCTCACGTCATACAATGACATGGAGTAAACTTAAATGCATATTACTGAGTGAGAAGAACCAATCTGAAAAGGCTACATACTGTATGATTCCAACTATGTGACATTCTGGAAAAGGCAAAACTATGGAGACTACAAAAATATCAGTGGTTACCAGGGGTTAGGATGGAGAGAGAGACAAATAGGCATAAGACAGAGGATTTTTAGGGCAGTGGTAATCTAATCTGCATGATACTATAATGGTGAAGACCAGTCATTATGCATTTGTCCAAACCTGTAGAGTATACAACACCAAGAGTGAACCTTAAGGTGAACTAAACACTTTGGACGATAATAATGTGTCAGTGCAGGTTTATCAATTTTAAGAGATTACTGGTGGCAGATATTGATAATAGGGGAGCCTATGCATGTGTGGGGGTGGGAGGTCAATGGGACATCTCTGTACTTTCCTGTCAATCTCACTGTAAACCTAAAACTGCTCAAAAGAAAAAGTCTTTTTAAAAATGAAAAATGTGACTCTCTTGGCTTTATCTGTTGCTCTAGGAGAAAGAAAAGGTGGGAATGGTTCCTATGAGTTTGCAGACTGCTTGAAGATTCAGTAAATGATGCTTAGTCTAGGCCTTCTGTCCCAAGGCTGAGCAAGAGTACACACACCATACTGCCACTTCTTATGCATCTTGCACATTCTAATGGTTTTAAATTTCTGTGAATGTATGGAGTTCAGCATTTTCTCTTTTCATCCAAAGGAGTACTTGTCACTTTATGTCTTTTTGATGATGAATCTCTATCTTAGAGGACCTAGAGGGACACCACATGTCCAGTTCCCCTCTTCTACTCCCCAGTTCAGAGATGGCCAGCCTCGCTCTCTGAGTGGTCCACATCTCCACTCTCACATTCAAGTTCACTTACTTGAAGTTGTGCCCTATTAGGGAGGGAAAAGAGAATAGGTCTTGTATATCACGTGATGAGTTGGCTCTGCTAGTCCTGGATTGCCACAGATGGGATACTGGCCTTAGGTTAAAAACAAAGATTAACCAAAGCCCTATTTATCACTTTCTTGAGTCCACTAACTACCAGACCCCCATAAAGACAGCAGTCATCAGTTAAATAAATGAACAATTAAGTTGAGAACAGATGTGTGAAAACAGCCATCCTCTCCTGATTTACTGACCCCTGGTAGACATTAGTTTGGTAATGGACTTTATCTGCAACAAGCAGCCTGCTTCACTGCTTAACAGGGATGGTGTCTTTGATACTCTTAGTTGCAGTCTTACCCCCTGACTTCCCTTGAAGGGACCCTGGGGCTAAGCAGGTGACTTTCATGATGAACTCTGCATTTCCCTCTTAACTCAGGTGCTCACAAAAGGTTGACAAACCATTTTGCCAGCCACACTGTTTGCCGCATTCAGCTGGAATGAAATTTGAGTGGCCATGGTTCCAGCCTGTTTTCACATGTTGGTTATCCTCAAAATATTTGGAGATTTCCAAGGTGGCCCCCCCTTTCTGTGACAGGCTTCGATAAGGTACATTTTCATTAACACAGGGTCGTTCTTTCTACTGGAAGGTGCATGATAGAAATAAACGCTCAAGGCACCTCCCAGTGTTTGGAGGTGTAGTGGTCCCAAGATAAGATTTTTAGAGATTTTTAAGGATATTTTGATGTTTAGCAACCATTATAACTGCTGCTTACTCCAAAGTGAAAATCAAGAGTGTTTTTCTGTTCTGTTTTCTTTTCTTTGCTTTTTATCATTCTAAATTCCATTTGTTATTCTGCATGCCCAGGTGTAAAATTCCTTTGGCAGAGCAGACAACCTAATTGAGTCTGGGAAATGGGCATCAGGGAAAGAAAGCAGAGAGGAGAGTGCAGGGAGCAAGGAGATTCAGTGACTCACATTCAGGCCAGGGATTAAAAGGGGCCATGCACTCCAGTGCTAACCCAGGGGTGCTCAAGGGCTGGCACATGTGTAAGCTGCTGCTGCTTTCAATCACAAGATGAAAGGGAAAAAGGAGGAGGCTCGGGGGAGAAGAGAGGTGTTAGTCATTGCAGTGATTGTAGAGGTAGTTGTTATAATAGTTGGGTGGGGAGAGGTTGGAGTGGATTTATTATAAGAGCCTAGAGCACACAGATCATGGGACTGAAGGGCAGAAAAGTACCCAGGCCTCTGAAAGAGACTGAAAATAGAACCAGTAAACCAAAGGAACCCAGGGAGTGCGCTCTCCTCCAACTGCCTCGCTGCACACCCTCTGAGTTCTGCCCTCAGACCCCATCCTGCAGACTGGCTTTCCAGATACTCAGTTCACATGGCAGGAAATTACGACAGCACCATCCCAGCTCACTCTAGCTTCTCTTATTCTGAGGGTAGCCCAGGGTGAAGCCAAACATTTTTAACACCGATTCCAAATGTTTGAAAGAATCAGATTGGTCCTGCTTGAAACAGTAGTTTAATGAGATCTAATCAACTGGCTGGGAGCTATGGCATATCAACACAGGTACCAGGAGCCCACCCCCAGGGGCAAAGGGAGACAGCGAAGTGGTCATGTGAGCTGGGAAGAAACCCAAAGAAAGAATCTTCTAGACTCCATCACTGTCCCTCCGCAGAATACAAAGATTGGTCTCTGGGTATTAACAACCTGTGTTGCTGGATTTTTTTGTTTTTTTTGTCTTGGTTTGACTTGTGGTTTGAATCAATAATTTGCTCGTAAAATGTAGTAAGAGTTTATACTTGTTTGCATCATTCGAAAAATTATACTCATTTTTCTTGGTAAGAAGAGTTTTGGGAGTGGAAAAGAAAAAATGGACATGGAAAGTTTGTTTTAGCTCCATCGAATCTAGATGTAAACTAAATGTTTTAAGAGAATTAGCCTTACACCATCCCCAGGGAGAGACACAAGTCAGTTACATTGTACTTTCTTCCATAAGAATAAGAAACATGCTGGGCCTGGTGCAGTGGCTCATGCCTATAATCCCAGCACTTTGGGAGGCCGAAGTGGGTGTATCACCTGAGGTCAAGAGTTCAAGACCAGCCTGACCAACACAGTGAAACCCTGTCTCTACTAAAAAATATAAAAAATAGCCAGGCATGGTGGTGGGTGCCTATAATCCCAGCTGCTGGGGAGGCTGAGGCAGAAGAATCACTTGAACCTGGGAACAGAGGTTGCAGTGAGCCGAGATCACACCACTGCCCTCCAGCCTGGGTGACAGAGCGAGACTCCGTCTCAAAAAAACAAAAACAAACAAACAAACAAACAAACCAAAAACTCTGCTCCTGAATAACTGGGGAGTCTGATTCGAGTAATAATAATGTCAAGGGTGTCCGTTGAAGAGACCACCAAACAGGCTTTGTGTGAGCAATAAAGCTGTTTATTCACCTGGGTGCAAATGGGCTGAGTCCGAAAAGAGAGTCAGCGAAGGGAGATGGGGAAGGGGTTGTTTTATAGGAGTTGTGTAAGTAATGGAAAATTACAGTAAAAGGTGGTTATCTATTGTTAGCAGAGGATGGGGTTGCAAGGTGCACAGTGGAGAGATCGTAAGACTTATTGTCCAGAAGAAGAACGTCACAAAGTCGATTGATCAATAAGATAGGGCAGGGACAAGTCACGATAATAAAATGTTGTAATTTTAATCAGTTAAGGCAGGAACTGGCTGTTTTACTTCTTTGTGGTTTTTCTTTGGCTGCTTCAGACTTCTTGGCTCCTGCAGGCCATCTGGACATATATGTGTAGGTCACAGGGGTTGTAATGGCTGAGCTTCGGCTCAGAGGTCTGACAAAACTCCGATCTCCCGCAAAAAAAAAAAAAAAAGAAAAAAGAAATACGTTTATAAGGGAACAAAATAGATTATTTGGATTGTGCCTAAGAAAATAAGGTTAGGTGTTTAAAGCTATATCATAAATGATTTTTCACTATAAGGTAACCATATCTTTCAAAGGCCCAAACTTCAAAATATTGTTTCCATCAAATTACATCCCCGTCCACTTTTTCTTTCCCAATTTTATGTGTGGCTTTGCCTGAAAAGAATCCCAGCACTTGCGTGAGAGGCTGACTGGCAGCTCAGTGCTGTGTGTGCCCCATCCTCGCCCTTAGGACCTCATTCTAAATGCAGGAGAGAGCAACGTGGCAGGAAATCATTACCATCCAGCAGCTCCCCGGGACTGGGCTCAAAGGCCACTCTGCAAGGAGTTGAGGGTATTAGAATCCATTCTGGGGATTTACCTTTCTTTGCAGTAGCTTCTATTTCTTAATGCCTGAGAGATCTGAATAGCCTTTGTTTTGCCCCATTTCCCTCCAGGCTTAGTGCAGATATGAATGCGGATGTGGTATGTCACACTCTGGAGTTTTGTAAACAGAACACTGGCCAACCATTGTGTCATCTCTACCCTCTTCCCAAGGTGAGTGTGTACTCACTCTGAACATCTGTTTCCAGTGACATACAAGGTCTTTGGAAATGTTAGAAAGGGAGACTTAGCTTTTACTCACTCAGTGTTTTGGGGACAGGGAGGGAGAGACAAGATGACATTTTCAATTACCCCGCAAGAAATAATATTTCTGCATTTCAGCCTAGATCTCTACTCCCATGCTACAAAGAATGTCTTTGCTGTTCAACCATTGTGGACTGTAATTTTGAAGTGGGCTGCCAGTAGGTAGGAAATCTGAAAAAACAGACGCAGAGGTTTAAATCCCTATCACTTAAAAATCAAGCAAGTCACTCTCACAGAGAGACCATCTCATGCCAGTTTGCCCAGGACTTTCCTACCATGAGCACTGAAAGCCCCACAACCTGAGAAATCCTGGGCAGTTGGTCACCCTACTCCGAGCTTTATTGCTCTTACTCATAAAATGGGTTATGATAAACTACCTCCCACGTTGGTTTATTTTGGGAAGTAGGTGAGCTACTATGGAAATATTGCTTAGCACAGTAACTGATACAGTTTTTAAAGTGTTAATAAAAATGATTGCTAAGTAATCATTATTGATAACATTATTATTCAGTGATAGCTGTTCAGAGGACCCTGTGTGCATTATATCTTTTTGTGTAGCTTTTAGTTGGATTGCGGAGAGGAGGCTGCAAATGTTCACACAATTCCCTCCCCACACTCTGGATGAGAGGATAATATTGAATCCAGCTAGGCCACAGAATATGAATTTTCAGGAGCTCCCTGTAAAGAAAACTTCTATGCCTTCCTTCTTGAATTGTAGTTTTTCTGGATATAACACAACAGATTTCTATTTTAATTGTAATTTCCTTTTTATCCATGTTAAAATGAAGTCCATTTTAGTGCTTTGTAGCCTAACCAATGACCATGATTTTGCTGATGGACGGTATTAAATGTCATAAGCCTGTTTCATTGAGCAGGAAGAAAGAAATACAAATACCCAAGGAACGTGTATATTTCATGCTTCCTCTGTTACCGACTAAGTGCCAATTACTTTCCCCCCAATTCCACCTGAGGAGTTGCGGGCTCCACTGGTACCTAGAAGAGTTAGTTAACTTTAATTAAAAAAAAAAAAATTTTTTTTCATGTGTTCAAATAGCATGTGAATATTATATCATAATATAATATTTGCTGTTTGATATTGCAAGGAAGAAATGGGTCTCTGTGTAGAAATGCAAATATACAGTTTTTGTGATTTCCTTAAATAATAATGTCATATATACATTCCACCCACAGCTACACATAGTCGCAAAAAGTTCGTTAAACTGTCCCATTTAAAATGGCATTCTTTATTTTTATACTCTCTAGAGTTTACATCTGAAATTTCACGTCCTTGTCTTCCCACCCTGACCCCCTTCTCAATTCCTAACTCTGTAACATTTCCACTACCTCTTTGGCTACAAGGGAATTGGAGGATTTCATGTGGGAACCGCCACCTTCTACCCCAGCTGGCATTCAGTGCTGCTGGGCAGCTTGCAACTGCTCCCTGGACAGCCCCCTTCACTTTCCTCTGACAGCTGTTCTAGGCCTTCGCCCTCCGCCTTGGGTCCCTCTCTCCAGCCTACATCTCTGCAGATAACCCAGAAAAGAGGGATAATGGGTGTATAAGTGGACAGCTTCCCTCTTCTCTGCCTCTGAGCTTCCCCTGAATGGCAGTCACTGACATTGACTGGGCACTCGTTGTGGGCCCAGTGCTGGTGTAGGGGCTCACACTTGATCTTGTTTTGCTCCCAAGCAAGCCTAGGATGGAGGCGTCATCATGACTCCTTTTTACAGTGGAGGAAACTGAGGGTTAGAAAAGTTATGTGACTTCCTGTCAGTCACTTCCTGAGGAAAGAACAGAACTGGGTTCATACCCCCATTGTTCTACTCAGAGATTGGTTGAGCTCTAACCGTGGTGTCAATGTTTCAGAAACTCCCCTGGAGTGTCTTCTTACAACAGCCAGCTGAAATCCTACCACCAGAAACAACAGATGTTGAAATGTGTGCTTCCTTTTGATTTTTCAAATAAATTATATTGTATTGATAATTTCTTTGAGAGTCATGAGAGTGTATATACAATTTTATACCCTACTTTGTTCCCTTAACATTACATTTTGAGCATCCATTTTTCAGTGGTATATAGCAAAACTTTTTATCATTTTACAAATCACTCCCACATAGCATGTATGAATGCTTAGGTGGAATTACCTACCTGTTAGGGACAAACCGCCCCCAAAAAAGCTTCTTGGTATTGCCAACACAACCCGTCCCCTGCCCCCCGCAAACCTCTTTGTGCCACCCCTCCCCTTCCCCCAAGCCTCTTTACATTTCTCAGCCCTTATCTAGGCGCCCTGGTAAAGCCAGCAGACTTCACCTATCAGGCCTTGCTGCAATAAAGCAAACCCCAATTACAAACCATCCAGACCGCACAGGGGAAGGTCGCACAAAAAAAAGTAGTAAAAAACATAAACAAACTTTACCTACACCCTCTGGTACCATAAACGTCACAAGGTGATATGTGGCAGAGTTAACCAACAAACAACCCCAGGGTCTCTCTCCCCCATATAAGGCCCTCATTTTGTAAGCTCAGGACTGCCTCCTCTGTCTGTAGTAGAGCAGCCAGCAAGTTAAATAAAGGCTTGCCTAAGCTTGGGTCTCTCTCTCTCATCCTTTCTCTCAGCTGACCTTACATTACCTACTGAAGGCGGGTGAAGATACAGATGCAGACGTAGATAATGTTCAGCCCCCCAGAAGGAATTCTCTTGACTCTCCTAGTCAATAGTCCTCAGAGTAGCCACTATTCCGAAGTCAGTCGCCACCGGCTAGTTCATTTTTAGGAAACTACCCTTGAATATCGTATCAAAGGCCTCACGCGGCATGCGCTCCTTTGTGTCTGGCTTCTGCCTGTGAGCTTCATCCCATGTTGGGTGAACAGCATCATTTCATGTAGAATTCCCTCAACTGTCTTTGATGTAGCTTCTGCTCTAGCGTCCCAGTGAGTCCAACCAAATGTGCTCTTTCCCTCTTTCTAATACATTTTCCACATTGATGCCACGAATGCCTTGCTGTAGGATAAATACGACTTTCCCACCGCAGCCCAACCATTTGCCTGGAAAGCAATTTCTCCCTCTGTCCTTCCACTTGGTGGATTATCCCTCCCCATCGTTCATGGCTCAGCTTATATGTCACTTCTTCAGGGAGGCGGGCCCTATTAGATAGCCCTCTTGTCATAGCTCCTGTATATTCCTTTCTTGAACTTGCTGCTTTACAAGGTATGTCCCTGTGTGACTTCCTCCTTTCTCTCCCACTAGGCTCTGAATTCCAGTGGTAAATTCTGTCTTGTTCACCACTGTACACCCAGTGTCTAGGACGGTGCTTCACACATACCAAGGAAATGTGTATTGGCGCAATGAGTGGATGATGTGTCACTAGCTTCTCATTTGCATCCCTGATGGAAATTCTGACTTTCCTCATGTCAAGCCCTCACTGATTTTTCCAGTGCATACATCTGATCCTGAACAGAGCTTGGGATCTCCATGTTATCTACACAACTAAGTACAAATTTTCACTTAGCTTTTCAGGGCCTTTGACTTGCCTTTCCCTCAGGTTGGTGAATCCTGTGCTGCAGCAAGTGACTGAGTCTCCCTTGAGCCATCCCCAACCCTCCCACCCTGCACCTTGGGTCTTCATCATTCCCTCTACCCAGACCACCTTTATCAACTCCATGTCATCTCTCAAGCTCATGTCAATGGTCACGTTCTCTGTAAAGTAATTCCTAACTGTTCCAACCAAATGTTAACTCTCCTTTGAACAATCATTGTAAAATAACTGTTCGAGCACTTACAATGTGCTAATATTGTTCTAAATGCTTATGTGTATTCATGCGTTTATTCTTATGGAGTAGGTATGGTTGTCCACCCTTTATAGATGAGGAAGGTGTGGCAGAGAGACATCAAGATACTAAAGTCTCATAGATTTCCTCATTAGGATGCGAGCACATGGAGGCAGGCAGGCCTATACCTTGCCTGTCTTTGTTCTCTCCACCATGCCAGGCACACACTTACTTGGTATATGGATGAAAATGAAAATAGCAGAAGCTGGTATTTATTGATGGCTTGCCAGCCGCTGCACTTGACTGACATGTGTGATCTCATTTAACAGTGCTCTTAAGTCTATATTTATTTTACAGTTAAGGAATTTTGAGAGTTGGAGAAATTAAGGAATTTCCCAGGCTATACAGCTAGTGAGGAACATGAGAGGATTCATCCCCAGATCTGTTTGTCTTAAAGCCCAAATTCTCATTCACTGTGCTCTCTGCCTCACTGAGACTCTGTGGGCATTGTCACTTTGAATGGAACCACTGCTCCTGGGCCAGCTAATTCCTCATAAGCAGGACTCTGCACCCTCTATGTCTGGCTTTGCACACATCTCAGACTGTAGTACAATACTAATAATGGGATGCAAGCTGTCTCCCCTATGATATGCATGCTGCAGGGATGGAGGGGATGGATGGGCCCCTCTGTATCAGGGAGCTCACAGCACAGAAGCAAGCAGTGCAGGGCAACAGAGATTTGGCTTCAGTGGGGCCAAAAGTTAAAGGTGGAACCGCATTTGGAGCTCACAGTGCATCTACTGTATGCTCAAAAAGGACAAACTTCATCCGTAATTAATTAAAGTGAGAAAAATCTACAATGTCCCACTGGTACAAGAAGAAGAAGAAGAAAAAGGAGAGAGGAGAAAAGGAGGAAGAGAAGAGGGACGGGGAGGAAAGGGAAGGAAAAATAGCCGCAGGCCTCATTGCAAAGACCACTCAGGTGGTTTGTGTTACCTATCTTGGGAGTTTATTTTTACCACTCCTCTCATTTGCACACAAAACAGCGCATTGATTGCTGCTGGGGTGTGTGTGTGTGTGTGTGTGTGTGTGCACTCGCATGCTCATGCACCTGGCTCTCTCTTGAGCCCTCCCCAGCCCTCCCACAGTGTCCAAAACCATGATTCTGACACCACAGCTCACAAATTGAAAACCGAATGCAGTTTATTCTTGTGTACCCAGTGGCTCTTCAAAGCTCTCTTTTTTGGATCAGAGTGTTACATTGCATGAGCCCTAGGTTGAGCCAGAAGCATCCTGGAGCCTCCTTAGCTTTAAGTCACTCCCGTTTGGGTCCCCAAACCTTGAGATCTCCAGGCAGACTTCATAGCTTTGAACTGACCCCTTTCCTAACCACAGCAGTGCTGGAGGTACATGCTGCATTTACCAACATCTCCAAGGCACACTCAAGACTTCAGCCACTTTGATCTACATTAAAAGAGAATCGTATTCGGAATGTAAGCCTTGTGTGGAAAGAGGTTCTCCTTATTTCCCTGGGGCCTCCTGAACTGCTGGGTGGCGGGGAGACCTGCTGCCTTGGGAAAGCAACCCAGACTTTGAAACAGCTTTTCCCACAGTGAGTTGGGTTTCTACAAGAAGCAAAAGCTCTCTGATGCTGAGTGTGGGGGAGGCTGTGTATGCACAGGAAACGTATTTCCCTGGAATCCAAACTACCAGGCAAGTGACATAAATGGGTTTGGCAATAAGTAAATTTGCACTCTTTATATGAGAAAGTGACACATGACAAATTCTGGTTCGCCTAAGCAATAAACAAGCTGACCTCAGGAATTCCCTTTTATTTTTTAAACACTAGGTGTCAGATAAAACACCTGGCATCTCTTTTAGTAGGTGGTCTCAGGTGGTCATGTTTAGAAAAAGAATTAAAGATGGACAGGAAATTGGACACTTCCTGAGACTCTGTAATCACTAAATTTCATTCTGCACAATCCACAGAACCTGATGCTCATAATGCTGTTTTTAGCCCTAAGAGCTCACAACACACTGTCAGATGTGTTATTGTCTAGTCTCAAACAAACTCTGTTATTTCTAATAAGAGTCTTTTGGTAATAATTTCAGATTTACAAAAAGTTGTGAGGATACTGCAAGAGAGTGTACTGTTCACCCAAGTTTAATTCCCCACAATGTGAACATCTTACTATTACTTAGTCAAAAGTAAAGAAGTCAATATCACTACTGTGTATACCTTAGTAGCAACTCAAGCCCAGACTTTATTTGGATTGCACCCATTTCTCCTCTAATGTCCTCTTCTGTTCTAGGATCTAATCCAGGACATGCATTGCATTTCTTTTTCATGTCTCCTTAGTGACCTCTGGTCTGTGACAGAGTCTTCATCTTTCCTTGTTTTTCATGACCTTGACAGTTTTCAGGGATACAGGTTAAGCACGTCGGTAAAATGTTCCTTGAATTGGGATTTGTTCATGTCTTCATCTTGGTTCAACAGTGTTAGGGGTTTTTGGAAAGAACACCACAGAGGTGAAGCACCCTTCTCATCACATCCTATTAGGGTTAAATGATGCCACATGGTATTGCTGGTGAGATCAACCTTCATCACTCGGTGAAAGGGTCATTTGCCAGGCTTCCCAACTGCAAAGTCACTATTTCCCCCCTTTTCCTCTACTCTGTTCTTTAGAAGTGAGTCCCTAAGTCCAGCCTCCTACACTCAGTGAGGCCAGGGTGGACCAAGCCCCCACTCCCAGAACATGGAATGTCTACGTATATCTTTTGAAATTCTTCTATGTAAAAAACATGTCTCTCCTCCCTAATTTATTTAATTAGCCATTTATTTATATTAGCACAGATTCATGTATATGTACTTTATACTTTGAGTTATAATTCAAATATACATTCTTTTATTGCACAAATGTATCCAGTTTTCCAGTTTTGCTACCATTGGAAGCTTAGGGTGGCTCCCGTGTCCTTTTGACACGCCTCTGTCCTATTTCTTTTTCTTCCATACTACTTTATGTTCTGGTACTACCAGATGATCCAGGCTCATCTCGTTATCTTGTATTCTTCTGCCCCTGTCCTTGAGTCAGCATGTCCCTAAGGAGACCTGGTCCCTTTTGTTGGAGAATGATATTTGGAAACCAAGATCTGGGTGCTAGGTGTGCCCATTGCTACTGGGATGTCATTGCTTATTGGCCTTCTTAGGTCCTGGTCTTCTTTGTGGAGTGCTAAGTAAAGCATATGTGTGTACAACCCAAGTATACACAAATACCTACAATTGTTTCTGTGTCTGTATGTGTGTCTCTGTGTGTGTGTTTGTGGATGTGAGCTCATACCGATATCTCTGATTTTAACCCAATATCACAGGGTCAAACTCTATTTTATAGGTATAATTATCAAACATATTTTGCAGTGGAGGCTTAAAGCCTTTACTCAAGCCTCATAAGTAGTGAGCAGAATCTGAACTCAACCCAGGGCCCTGGACTTCAGACCTGTAGCTCTTCACATCAGCACTGCCTGTGTTTAGCATAGATTCTGGAGCACATTCAGAGTAGTCACTTCTCAGAGCCAGAGGGAAGTAAAGGCAGCTTTAGTTTTACTTGTCATAAAATATCATAAACACCTTAATTTTCAAGAATCTTGCACAATATCCCAACTTTCTCAGTAACAATTAAACCACTGAGATGTTCGCTCACGTAGTCACGCCTCAAGAAACATTTCTTGAACGCTTACCATGTACCAATCCTACAGCCAGGTACCTAATGAGTTATCTCTTTTGACCATCCCAAGTCTGCAGGACAGATAGGATTCTGTCATTTTATAAATAAGTCTACCGATACCTAGAAAACGGAGAGACTTTCCTGAAGTCTCATACTTTCTACAGAATAATTGTTTTTCTTTTTATCAGCCAGGAAATATTTATGTAGAATGAATTACGTAGAACGGTATTCCAGCAAATGTGGCAGGCAATAGCAATGTAAATGGATATTCTAGCAGGAGAGGCAGGCTTATAGACAAACAGTGAGAAGAGACGAGTGCTCTCACACAGGGTGCCAGGAGGAATGGAAACCCCAGCAGACGAGGGCTAAGCTCGACCTGGAGGGAATAGGAGTGGAGGTGACTCCTTCAGGGTAGAGTAGAGTTTGGCCAGCACACTCTGCCTCGCCTGCATCAGCCCCTCGTGCTGGGCCCTTTACCTAGAACTCCCAGTTCCCTGCATGGCCAGCACCTTGTCCACTTACTGGTTTAAGTACCCCCTCTCCAGAAAGGCCCTCCCTGACCAGCCTCTCTGAAGAAGGTCCCCTTTCCTGCTCTCTCACAGCACTTTATTTATTTCTTTGGTACCATCTGAACACAAGGACCATGTCTTTCTTGCTCACCATCTTATTCCTGGACTGGCATAGTACCTGGCACATAGTAGGTGCTCTGTAAGATTTGTTGAGTAAAAAATAGGATGAGAAGGGCAGTCCTGAATGTACCTTCCTTTCTCCCTCGTGAGGATGTATCTGCTCTCAGTGGACTATACGAGAGATCAAAGCATTCGGCTTCTTTGAGAATGTGAAGCAGTTTTCAGAAATAAACATGGGACTCACCCCAGGGTGCCTGCTCTGGTATTCCTCCGTGGGGTTTTAGCATCTGCACTTGCATAACGCTTTTGACGAGCACTGAAGGGTGAGAACTGTTGTGCCGGAGGCTGGCGCAAGCCTGAAAGCTGTCATTGACAAGACTGAAAGCACTGTCCCTTCTCCTGCTTCTCACCTCCCACACATCCAAAACCATGGATCCCCACTTGCCCTCTAACTGCATCCTTTTCCCCAACCATTCCTTGATTTCTATCCCTTTTCTGATTGATTCATCAACTTAACCTCAGCTACTGGGTTTCCAGTCCCCAGTCCCCTAGGAATAAGGCCTCTTAGAAAGACAGAGGGAATTAAAGGTTTTAGACCCAAACTATTTGGAATTCATTCCTTTTCTATGGATTTTTTCAAAACAATGTGCTGACTAATTACAAAGGTGCACTGAAGTTATCTACACCCAAAGAAGAAAATGAGAAGGCCTAGTAAGCCGCTCAAGTCTCTCCCATTCTAAAAAAATAAATACAAAAACAAACCTCACAGAACACTCATTCCCCTCCAGCTTTCCAGAGAAATCAAATTTGTCTCCTACCTCTAACTGAGAGACGATTCAACATGATGTCGAAGAGCACAGATCCTGGTGCCAGCCCACCTGGACTTGAAGCTCAAAGCTTTACTAAGCTTCTATTGTACGTGTACACATTAGGGGCTATAGAATAAAAGGCAATGACAACTGACATGAAATTGGACTAAGTACTTAGCATATATACATCATCTAAAATCCTCCCACACAGTTATAAGGTTATTCCATTATCTTAGCTTTACAGAGAAAAAAATCAAAATTCAAATTGTTGGTTGTAAAGTTGTATAATTGACAATGTTTTTAAAAGTTCCTCTTTAACCATCTGAGGAAATCATGAACAATGACATAAGTGACAAGGGAATATAGCCTTCTAGACACAGAAAGTCAGCTTAAAATGGAGCAAAATATAGTGTCTAGAAATAAACCCCAATGCATTTGCGATTCTTGTTTTTGATGAAAATAGCATTTCTAATCAGTGCTAAAACACTGGATTAATAAAAAAATACAATAAACTAAAGACTAGACATTTGAAAAAAATTTAAGCTAGATGCTTATCTATACCTTATAGCAAAATAAATCCCAGATGATTAAAGACTGAATCACTTTTAAAAAATGGAACTATAAAACCCTGAGCAATTGTATTTGTAATTTGTGCTTGAAAAGTCACAAAGGGAAATATTAATACATCTAACTAGTAAAATCTTGCCCCCTTCACAAAGTCAGAAGACAAATGGCATACTGGGTAAATGTTTTGTAATATGCCACACAATGAATTATTTTCTCTTTGATTCAAAGAGCTCCTAAAAAAAATCAAAAAGAAAAAAAAAAAAAGTAAGCAAAGGCCACAAACAAATGGTTTAGGGAAAAAGATCAAAGGACTGAAAATTTAGGAGAAAATGCTCATCCCTTCTTATAATTTAAAAAGTGAAAAATTAAAATGAGATTTTATCCCCCTCTTATGTATTTTGACTTCACAAAGCTCTTTGATGATTAGGCAATAAATTATCACAGAAGCAGAAAAGGCTTTCAATATCAGAGACCACAAAATTAAGTTGCTCTCTGCATATGTGAAGGCTTAAAACTCTAAGGGGGCCAGGCGCGGTGCCTCATGCCTGTAATCCCAGCACTTCGGGAGGTCGAGGCGGGAGGATTACCTGAGGTCAGGAGTTCAAGACCAGCCTGGCCAACGTGGTGAAACCCCATCTCTACTAAAAATACAAAAATTAGCCAGGCGTGGTGGCGTGCACCTGTAGTACCAGCTACTTGGGAGGTTGAGACAGGATTGAACCCAGGAGGCAGAGGTTGCAGTGAGCCAAGATCACACCACTGCACTCCAGCCTGGGTGACAGAGCGAGACTCTGTCTCAAAAAAAAAAAAAAAAAAAAAAGAGAACTCTAAGAGAACTGAGGATGGCATTGGAACACTATGTCTGGACTTGTGCTCTATTGTTCAATCTTTTCTCCAAGCATTTCACATGATCATGCCAGAGATTCAAAGCTGTATTTTTGTTAACATCCATATTTGAAATCTTGTTAATTTATCTACTTAAACTTGTATAAAGACTGATATGGGGGCTAGTAAACTCACAGAGGTGTTAAGACTCTTCAAAGAACAGCAAAAGTAATGCAAATGTTATGTTACTATTGACTTCTGATAAGTGGAAGAAATCAAATTATTCCAAGGAAGGTATTTCTATGATATTTGAGATATGAACATTTTTCTTGCCTGCTTTTGAGAAATTCAGAAAATGACAACTATCTCTCTCGAGAACATGCTTATTAATTCCCTCAGCTCAAGAAAAGCTAATGACACTAATGATTGGGAATGATTCTAAAAGATCCTTTGAGTTTTAAGGCTTTAATCACTGGTCTCCCAGCATCCACTCTTGGCCCTCATCTTCACTTAATTAATCACCCCTGCTAGAGCTCAGCTCGAAGGCATTCCCTCTAAGAAGTTTTCCCTGATGCCCAAAATTAAGCCAGTTCCTACATGACTCCTCTCCATTCTTCACACTCCAATTTTCCAGCATTTATTACAATTGTAATTCAATAATTGTAAAATTATTATTTAATGTCTACATCTTCTGTTAGGGTGTAAACTCCTTGAAAGCAGAGACAGTCTGGCTGTTTTATTCCTCAAACATAGTGCTAGTCCCTGAAATTTCCTCAGAGCTGAACAGAGTTCACTGCATGCATTGATTACTCAACAACTATTTGTTGAATGAGAAGTATGATAGAAAGAATAATCTCCCACCACCTCCCAAGTTCACATCTGAGCCCCCAGTAATTGTCTGTTACCTTAGACAGCAAAAGGAATTTTGGGGGTGTAATTTAGTTAAGGATTTTAGATGGAGAGATTGTCCTGGATTATCTGGGTGAGGCTGATGTGATCACAAGAATCCATACAAGAAGCAAGCATTAGGATCAGAGCGAGAGAAAAAAATGTGACAACAGAGGCAGCGTTCAGAGCCGTGAAGCCATCACCACTAAAGACTAGAAGAGGCAAGGAATGGGTTCTCCCTGGGAACCTACAAAAGGAACCAACTCTATAGACACCTTGATTTTAGCCCTGAATTTCTGACCTCCAGAACTGTAAAAGAATATTCATGTTGTCTTCAGCCACTAAGTTTAGGGTCATTAGTCACAGCAGTAGTAGGAAACTAATACAAATAATTAATGTGTTATGTAACATAGAGTAAGACTGATCACACAACCTGAAGGCAAATAGAAAAAAAAGTAAAAGACTATGTAACAAAAGACCCTTAGTACTGAACCATATCCACCATCTGATTAACCCAAAATTTGCCAGAAACCATCTGTGTAAAGAATAGGACAACATGCTATAAATAAAAATAGACGACAGAGCCTATACTGGAGAGCTTGTTTATGAGCCCAGATACTAGGGAAGAAACAGTCAAAATGGAACAATGGTATTAGTTGTGAAGCCTAGAACAATTCACTCAGCACTGGGTCTTGGATTTCTCATTTACAAAGTAGAGTTAAGAACTGTTATTTCCTATTTTGCAAAGTTAGTATAAAATTTAGAGATAAACTATGTACGATGTTTGGTATAGAACTTGAAGCATAGAAGAACCTCTGTGGTGTGAACACTAAGAACTCTACAGCAGAGTGGTATGTGATGGTAGAGGTAAAAACAATGAATAATAATGTCAGGAAAAGGAGTCGGTGGGAATAATGCTGTTTAAAATAAGGCTTTTTTAAGAAAGGTATTGCCTGGAGAATAAGAAGCAATAGCAAGAGTGTGATTAAATACTTTGATGATACTAAAAGCTATACAATGCATAATTAGCCTAGAAGCAGGAAAGAAGAAAATTTAGCTAAGGGTAAAATATATATGAAGAAGAGATATTCAATGATAAAAGGGGATGCATTTAAAAGTAATGGCTTTTTTCTTTTACTTTTACCGTTTTTTTCCACCCCTGGAAGAAGAAAATGACGTCAACAGACTTCATTTCTTGCATATAATTTAAAGTCATAAATGCCCATTGGAGCTGGAAAATGTCAGAACCTAAAAACCAAATTGGGCTTTGATAGAGCTAAATCCTGAGTGTTGGAAAATCGCCACTGTAGGATGCAGTAGAATGCAGATATAACAACAGACCTACAAATTCCACTCAAAGGCTAGACATGCCACTATTTGTTAAAAACCCATAAGCAGTGGAACTTCTTGCCTTTGTCTTCCTACTGAATAGAAATTGCCTTGAAGCCCTTTTCTGTACCTCTCTGTTGGCTCTTTCTGATCTGCCTGTCTTAGTCAGGGCTGTTCTAACAAAGTACCCTAGACTGTGTGCCTTACAAACAACAGAAATGTATTTTCACAGTTCTGGAAGCTGGAAGTCCAAGATCACGGTGCCAACAGTGTCAGGTTCTGGCAAGGGACTTCTTCTTGGCTGCAGACCGCTTTGTTCTAACATGGAGGAAAGAGAGTTGGCTCTCTCTAGCCTCTTCTCATAAGGGCACTCCTCCCATTGTGAAGGCTCCAGCCTCATGACTTAATCACTACCCAAAGGCCCCACCTCTAAACACCATCATAGGGAGATTAAGGTTTCAACCCAAGAATTTGATTGGGGTGGAGGGCACAGACTCTGCCTCATGCTGTAATTATTTATGCACTTCCCTCCTCCAGTGGCCAGTAAAGTCCCTGGAGGATCTCATCTTTCAAATCTTGCTCCATTTTAAAAATAAATTTATACCAGTGAATTTGGGCGTGAGGAACAACCCATCCTAATAAACTTTTAGAAGAGATCTGGGGTAGATGAGCAGTCTCCCCCACCTCCCACCTCCCCCCTCATTCATGCATGCTCTTTGACAATAAAAAACGCCCGTTTCAAATCATAATTTTACTTCCCAGGGGCTTTCTCCTTTGTGAGAATCTGTCACTGCTGTCAAACGTGTGAAGTGAACAAAGGCACGTTTTGTACTTTTCAAATCTTCTGATGCTATAATTGATAACAGAGAACTTGATCACTCAAAATTGTTCACTGTAGAAACTCATGTCTAAAAACACTATTTTTCTTTCCTTTCTACGTGTACCAGAATTCAATTCTTTAACATCACAGAACCTTAGAAAGCCCAATTACTGAATGTGTCCTGTGCAATTCACTAATACGCTAAAAATGTCTCAGGACATTCTGTTGTGTCCCTGAGGATCCCCTGTTCGCTATCATCTTTGAATGTTTACCATTGTAGTTAATACAGCTGAATGGACTTTTGAATGTTTAGGAAATGCCCAATCTAAATGATATTTATTCCCACAAAGCGGCCCAAAACCTTGAATATAGGAATGCATGGTGTGTCTTTCTCAAGGTAGGAATTCATTCTCAGATTTCCCAAACTTTTTTAAACTTAAAAAAAAAAAAAAAAATGTTTCTTTTTTAGCACACCTTTTAACATCTCCCAGAGCAGAGTCCATGAAAAAGCATGGACTTTGTGCCAAGTGGGTCTGAAGTGGATCTGGACTGTGCCATTCATTAGCTCTGTGCCTTTGGGGGAGTTATTTACCTACTCTAAGCGTCAGTTTACCACATCTATAAAAGAGGGAGAATAGCAACTACTTTCTAAACTGTTTTCTAATTACAGTGTTTACTGTCAATCTTCCTCCTACATTGTAACAGCCTTGATGTCTCTTTCCCTACTATGTCCCCAGCATGTAATTCATGGCACAACATTGTATTAGTCCATTCTTGCACTTCTATAAAGAGATACTTGAAACTGGGTAATTTATAAAGAAAAGAGGTTTAATTGGCTCATAGTTCTGCAGGCTGGTACAGGAAGCATGGCTGGGGAGGCCTCAGGAAACTTACAATCATGGCAGAAGGCAAAGGGGAGGCAGGCACCTCTTACATGGCAAGAGCAGGAGGAAGAGAGAGCAAAGCGAATGCTACACCCTTTTAAACAACCAGATCTCATGAGAACTCACCCACTATCATGAGAAGAGCAAGGGGGAAATCCACCCCCATGATCCAATCACCTCCCACCAGGCCGCTCCTCCAATATTGTGGGTTACAATTCGACATGAGATTTGGGCAGGGATACAAATCCAAACCATATCAAACATAAACACTAAGTAAATATTTGTAAAATAAATGAATAGAATGAACAACTGCACAATGTAATGACTGACTGGAAGAATACTTCTTTCTGCTTTCTTACCTGCCACCATGCTTGTACCTGGGTTGCACGAATTTCCACCCAGGTGCGTGGCTTTTTGACACCCAGAGCCAGTCCTCTCCACCGCGGTATCTGACCTTTTGCATTAAACCGTCCTCACTCCATGGGAGCAACACTTGCCATTCCCCAAGCCCTGGTGAAACCTCATCGATCGTATTTTCTTGCTTATGTTAAAATTTCAGGCTTACTTCACTCTGGGAAAACAATGTTTCAGTGGTGGGAAAGGCGCTGGAGTCTAGAAACTAGAGTGCTAATCTCAGCTGTGCCTGCAGACTGGCCTGGTTAAATTGTGTCATTTCTTTGAGCCTCAGTTTTCTCATCTGTAAAACAGGAAGAGTAATACTTTCTTCTCAGGACAATTTTCAGGATCCTTGAAAAAAGCATACATTTCTGTAGGTTGATGTTGCAATTATTATACTCTTTCCAGTTGTGTATTGGTGACATTACAAACCAAAATAAAAACACGAATTATTGTTAATACTAATGTCATACTTACTAATATGCAAGACACTATTTTAAGTACAATCTTGGTCAATCCTCACAATACTATTATCTCCATTTTACAGATGAAGAAACTGAGGCTCAGAGTGCTTAAGTAACTTGCCCAAGGTCCTACAACTAGTAACTAATGAAGCCAGGGTTTGAACCCACAAACACTCTATGGTCCAAAATCATTTTAAATAGGAAATAGCAATAGAGACCAGTATTTAAAGTTTCTGCTGAAGACGGATGCTTTGCTCACATCCAGATGGTTAAATCAGACCACAGTACTTTCTTTCTTTTTCTTGGGCTCCCATGTGGCTTATGCCTGGCAGAGTACAAATCCTAACGGCACCACTTTGCCCAAAATACTGATGGTGATGAGCACTTGGCCCTTGCTCTTTCATCATCCAAATTGCTCTTAGCTCAAGGTCAAGAACAAAATCACCCTGGAGAGCAAGAGAAGTTGTGTGAGTCTGTGGGGCTGTGACCACAAACTGGGTTGCTTAAACAACAGAAAGCAATTGTCTGACAGTTATGGAGGCTGAAGTTCAAGATCAAGAAATCAGTAGGTTTAGCTTCTGACATCTGTGAGAGAAAATCTGTTCTATGCCTTTTTCTCTTAGCTCTGCTGGTTTGCTGGAAATTTTTGATATTTCTTATAGAGAGCATTCTCCCTCTATCTTCACATCATCTTCCCTCTATGTGTCTTTTTCTCTTCCTTTGCTTTTAACGGCAAAACTGCAATTACTTTTGCATCAACTTAATAATTACACCTGCAATGACTCTTTTTCCAAATAAGGCCACATTCTCAGCTTCTGCAGGGTTATCATCTCAGATATGAATTTAGGTGAGACAATTCAAAATCTAACCCACAATAGCAGTCAGTAGTCTCCAAGCCTCTCCTCTTGTCTGAAGACTTTGGGCTGGCTTTGGTTTGGGTAGACGCTTAAATCATTCTAGACAGAAGTGTTTTAGTGAGCCACCATGGCTGTATACTACTGTGTGCGCTGATGATCAAGGACTAAACAGAGACTGGGAAAGGGCTGTATTTTTCAAATTTTCTAATTCCTCTGTTCAGTCGATGTTACTTCTTCTAAGGTAGCATGGCAGGTGCAAAAGTAGGCAGTGCCGGGGGTCCGGGGGTTGCATAAAGGCAACTGTTACCATCCTCACCTACCTAGAGCTCGAGGTTTAGTGGGGGAATGTGAAATGTAAGCATGGGAGTGTATTATAATGTGGAATGTAAAGTAAACAGAAGAGGAAAGCTCAACCCGAAAACTAGGAAAGCTGATAAGGCTTCAGGAAGAAGCAACCCTTGTAATGAGCTTTCAAAGAAAATATCTGAAAAATACAGCCTTTTCTTAGTCTCTCTTTAGTCCTTTTCATTTTCATAATTTTGTGAATTTAAGTCAACAGGCACTTGTTGCCTACATGCCCTGGGCTCAATGTTATTGAAGATGTTAAGGGAAATCAAAAATTATAGCCCAGAGCCCCAAGCCCCTGCCCAGGAGCTCTCAGAGTCATTGGGGGAACAAGACATCAGTGCTGCAGCTGGGAAATTATCCAAAGGGGGTGGAGGGGGGTGCTTCTAGAATGGCAGTTCCCAGGTGAATTCCTGGGATGCCATTTTTGAAGGCCAGAAACTCCATTTTTGTTACCATCTGTCACACTGTAAATGAGAAAGCTGTGCATGAGTTTGGAAGACTGAAAGCTCTGGGCCTGATTCCCGGGCAGACCTCCCTCTAGTCTGCCCCTACCTGTGTGATCAGGTGAGGTACTTGACCTCTGGGTGGACTGTGCTGTAAAGTAGGGAGGGTGTATACTTTCTAGGGGTGGAGAGGGATTTGAGTAGGAGCTTAGCTCAAGCTGCAGGTCCCCTGAGAATCTTTCTCAACCCCTGAGGGTGATGTAAACCATCATCCTTTGCACCTGTGCCCCCTTGGCTCCTGTGCACAACTATTCCGAGCCTGGAATCTCTGACTTACTCACCCTGCCCCACCGACTCAAGGCCATAAGCTTCCTGCAGGCTCTTGTCTACCCCACTGCAGCAGCTTCAAGTTGGCCAGGCTGGGGCCCTTCTCCAGCCTTGGGTGATGCCCAGAGAGGGAGCCAGTGGTGGCTTCTGGAGCTTCCCTCCAGTATTCACTTTATTGTTGGGTAGAGTCAATTGCCATTTTCTGAATCTTAGGTAGAGTACATGCAAATGCAGCTGCAGGACAAGTCTGTCACCGTCATCACCAGGTTGCCATCCCTAAACATGTGGACAGCCTCTACCAAGGGGCAGTGGTGAGTGCCGCTGCAACAAAGGCTACAGACAACCCTGGGTCCGAGGGCACGCCTCCACATCTTTGTTACACCTAAACTTGCACTCTACACACAGCCATTCTGTCTATGCTGGCTGAACCCCTGTTGCCCCAGCCTCAAGGGTGCTGGTAGGATTCTACCCTAGGGCCCTTCCCTCACTCTCCATGGAGCCTTCACCTTTGAGTGTGATAAAAGCCTGACTGCTCCTTCTTTGCTTCAATTTGATGTTACCCAAACTGCATCTTACAGAAATGCTTCTAATTTTCTAGTTGTGGGTCCTACACTTCCCCAATTTCCAGCAGAAACCTAGATTTTCCTAGCAGTTATTGTGACTGGAATTTGGAAGTGGGTTCTGAGTAAACGGGTGAGTGTTGATGTCCATCTGGGATCAGGACTCTGTTCCCACTCGGGTGCTTCGACTCCCCTCCTTGGCAAAAGCCAGTGCATTTCCTTGCAGCCTCAGCCCTGGATCCCTGCTGCCACCCCTGTATGCACCAATATCGGGGACTCAGCTACATCCAGATGAACCTGCTCTAGACCTCCCGGGAGGACACACAAGCCACCCATCCCACCTGAGCACAGCCTCTGCTGCAGCACTTGCCACACCCTGTTTTCATAGCTTGTCATTACCTCCCAGCAAACATTGAGCCCCAGAGAACTGAGCTTGGTTAAAATCAGATTGGTTCTCTCAAAGGGATTCAGCCCTCTCTCTGCTTCATCTACTTCTGTTTACTGTACTTGCTCAAGGTCAGTCCCCTTGCCAGGGAGAAAGCTCTGGGAGGGAAGGGATGTCTATGTCATTCACTGTGGGGTTCACCGCCAGATCCCCAGGGCCTTCACTTGCATATCAGTGCACCAAGCACATCATTTTCTTCTACAAAAAACAAGACAACATGAATTGAGCTCTTTTTTGAAAGCATTTATTGCTGAAGTGGTATTCATTGTTTAAAAGTTAGAAAACCAGAAAAGGGCAAAAAGGAAAAAGTTATCACCCATCATTATTATAACATATTCCTTTGCAAGGTTTTTTCCTATGTGCATAAAATCTGGTAGCCTAGTTTCCTTGTTTAACATAATATCACAACTATCTTCTTTTCCTTTTATTTCCATGTTTGCTGAGCACCTACTATGCATCAAGGACTGTGCAAGGCTCTGAAGATTTTAAAGTAGGCCTGAGAATGCAAAGGAATATTTCTGAGACAGAGAAGCAGGGGCACAGCTCTTTGCTGATAAAAGTAGCCACAAGGGGCACCACAAGAATAGTTTGCATGAAAATCTGTTGTCTGTTACACTGACTATGCCAGAGATTCTTAATTTATACAGTAGGAGAATTTTAGGGTTTGCTAGAATTTTCAGAAAAGGCCAAAAGTGCATTTAATGAGGTCACTTTTTGAATGGGTCCATTCCCTAAGCAGCTTTTCTATTAAAGATGTCATGTTTCAAAAGTGAAGATTGGGACCAGCTCTTTTGGCCTGCTGCCAACTAATCCGAATGGATACTGGGTGCAGTTGGAGCACAGCCTGCAGATGCCCACTGGGTGGGACTATCACAGTGGCCCCATAGCTGACGGATCACAAGGAGGCCTGGGGGAGTCCAAGGAAGAGGCTGGGCGGTCAGAGCAAGAGTGGAGGACCCTCAGGGGCTTCGGGACACAGCTGTTCACCAACTGGCACACTAGCCTTTCAATATTTTAAGAAACATACACCGTAGCAGGGCATCCTGGCAACCAAACTCACCTAAAGAGCATGTTTTCCTCTTGAGTCATCAACACTCACTCTTAGCAGCCAGCGGACAGAGCTTTCCAATTGTTGAGCAGATTACTTTAGGGCTGTACAGGTGGCAGGCCCAGGAGGGATTTGGCAGGGGCAGGATATGCACATTCAGTTGGTTTTGAAAGCTCTGGGAAGCAGTGCTGAGAGCAAACCCTCCTCCTCCCCACCCACCTCAGGGTTACTCTTCCCCAACCCCTCCACAAATAGGCCAACACAGTGTTCTTAGGAGTTTCACAGCAATCATCACTGGTAGTAATGAGCTAACTCTTTATATCTGCAATGTGTGTACACTTGGAAGATGCACTTAGACGCTCTCAAAATGGTTGAAAGAGGACAGGGAATCTCCAACCAGGGGAAGAGGAGGTAACTGAGAGATGAGGTGTTAGCTTGCACAGCAATGATCAGCCATTCTTCACTGCTAAAGCACAAGACACGCAAGTAGGCTATTGACAGTCTCCTGCTGGGGGCGTTTTAGACACCACGATAAGTTGCTTATGGAGATCAGCGTAGCAGAAGGGTCAGGAAGCAGAGGTTCAGATTGCCTCTCTGCCATTCAGAACCTAGCTATGAGATCTCTTAGCTTTTCCGCATCTCAGTTTCCTCATCTATGAAATGGTCGTATCTCGCAGGGCTGTTTGAAGAGTAAATAAGATAATGTTCCCAAAGTACTTAGCACTGCATCTGACACAAAGCAAAGTCCAAAATAAAAAGAGCTATTAACGTGAAATTGCCTTCTTGTGAATTATTTCATTACAAATTTATGGAGTGGTTCATTTATTGAAAACTTATGGACTTTAAATATCCTAATTTTAGGAAAGATGTAGGAAGAAACGATCAAACATGAATTGTAATGTTGTCTAACTTTGCTTTTATAGGAGACATGGAAATTTACACTAGAGAAGGCAAGACGAATTGTCAAGAAGTCCCCAATTCTGGTAAGCACTCAGTGGGTAGAACGCCAGCCTTTTCCTTGGCATGCCGTCTCTCACTGGCCCTGGCTTTCACATTCCAAAGGCAAGGACTACTCTGGATATAAGCCCGCGACATGCCATAGCTACAAGCTGCTTCCACTTGTGTTTCCTGCCTTCACACGACAGCATGGTTTTTCAGCCTCAGCACTGCTGACATCTGGGACAGGATAATCGTTTGTTGTGCAGGCTGTCCTGGGCTTTGTAGGGTGTTCAGCAGCAACCCTGGCCTCTACCTACTAGATGCCAGCAGCACCACCATCCACCCCTCCCCAGTCACAACAACCAAAAATGCCTCCCAGCATTGCTAAATGTCCCCTGGAAAGCAAAATCACCCGCATTTGAGAACTGCTGCTTTCCAGTAGACCATGTTGGAGGAAGCTGTATCCTCCTGCTCCTCCACTTTCTAAAAGTGTGACCTTAAGCACGGTGCTCAACTTCACTGAGCCCCAGTTTTCTTGTCTGTAAGACAGGGATGATAATATTGTCCTCCAGTGTTGGCACTGATAGAGTTGAGAGTTCAGAGAGCATCTGGGATCTTGCCTAGGACTTACCAAGTCCTCAATAATTGTGAGTTAAAGTTATCACAATTTTTATTCATGCTTCCTTAATTTGTCCTCTGTGTAATAACACTCTGGTTCAACAGATAGAATGTTTATTTCAGATCAGTTCTCACAGGCTTACGTATTTGACTTAGGCTGTGGTTGCAAATCAGCCCCATTTGAAAAGGAAGCAGAAAAGTAGATCATTAAAGTACGACATTATCCTCAATGCCAAAGATACTGGCAGTAAGGAAGCATCCATCAGCAATGGGAGGGCATAGACCTCGTCCTTGGCTTATCCCTGCTGGCTAGCTCATCATTCACCTTGATACACTGCATTTGAGGTATTATTGATTTGGCAACATAGAAATAAAAGGGAGGAAAATCCCTCATGGTTAGGCTTGCCAGATTTCGCGAGTAAAAATATGGGATGCCCAGTTAAATTTGAATTTCAGATAAACAACGAATAGTGTTTTAGTATATCTAGTGCAATATTTTATCTGACAACTCTGCTCATGGAGGGCATATGGGTTTTGATGAACAAGGCCAATAAATACATGTTAAGTGACAGGCAATATGTAGGCATTTCTACATAATTGATTAATCAATCACAATGTCTGCATTGCCAATCATTATTTAATTCAGTGAATAATTAAGGGCCAACAGTAGCCCATTTAGCTAATTTGCTTAAGTTGTTGAATAAGATATTAAAAGACCACGGGAAACTCTTGACCACCCCTTCAGAACTCTAAGCAGAAATGGAGACCAATACAATTGGTATTGTAGTCTTCTCAACACACCCCTAAAAACGTATTCTCCAGGCATTGTTTACTTCACTAGCAAAAACTGCCTTGGCATTAACTTCTAATTAGAATTTTACAATTTTTTACTTCTGTCACCAGAATTGCAAGCATAATTCACGGGGCAGGATTCCAATAATTACTTGTGAGAAGTGAAAAAAAAAATTCTACTGAACAATTCAACAATAAAAATACTCTTCTGAAACCTCCACCAATTTATTTGCTCTCCAGATTACAGCTATCAAGGAAAAAATAAAAAGAAAATGCAAATAAGTGTCTCTGAAAAAACTGCTTAGAGAGTAATTCATTTCACTGTGATGGCTGATGTAACTGCAGACCTGGCCGGGGCACAGAAGGCTGAACTCAGTAGGTTACATATCATTTCAGCACAGCCTATCAGTCGGTGAGAATTCAGACCTGAAAACAGTTATGCATTATTGAAGGAAATGAAACATTCCAGAGAAAGCCTGGATCTCAGTGAGGCCCTTAGAGGCTCCTAGAGGGAACTTTTCATGGATTTGGCAGAGCATTGAGCATCTAAGAGGACCTGAGTTATGGAATCATTTAATTCTCACTTCTACAAAGTAGATAGAGTATTTTTGTCATCAGTCCCATTTTACAGATGAGAATATTGAGTCTCAGGTAGGTTGAGTTATGTGCTCATCCCACATAGCTAGTAGGTGAGAAACCCCACATTTAAATCTAGAGCTAGCTCTCCCCACATTCAGTACCCTTTCAAGTAGTCCAGTAGCTTTCAACAAGGCCTCCTTAGTACTAAACTTTGGGGAGCACCATTCATATCACAGGCTGTGTGGATGTTGGAATCGTACAGTGGACAACCTGTGCAACTATAAATGACAGCCCTGATCACAAACCCACCTGCTCAATAGAATCATCTGGGAAGCCTCTAAAAATCGCTGAGGTCCAAACCCCACCCCAGACCAATTAAATCCAGGTAATACAGTACACGACAAGGGTTGAAAAGCACTTTGCCACACAGAAATTCAGTTTCAGCTTGGTTTTGTACAGAAGAGTGATGACTCTCCCACTTTGAGCTTCCGTTTACCCCATTCAGCCCATTTTTCTTTATTCAACCCCGGTTTGTTGTTCTGCATTCATTTGACATCCTGGTGCATGGAGAAGCTCAGGAAGCTGGTTAAATAGATTGCAAAGCAAAGATGCTGCATGACTCCTGTCCCCAGGGACAGCCCTGATTTGAGACTCTCATTTTAGATGGGATTAGATGCAGCCAGTTGCAATATTTTAAATATATTGCTGAGTTAATAACAGCCCACATTTTGTCTCTATCTAGCAAAGTTCAGAAAGGAGGAGTCTGGCAAATAGGCAAGCAAGACTCATACATTGTTGCTCGGCACCCATCTCAGTTCTCTTTGCAAGTAAATTGTAAAAGAAGAAGGGTGTTTTTTAGTAGAGACGGGGTTTCACTGTGGTCTCGAAAATTAGCCGGGCGCGGTGGCGGGCGCCTGTAGTCCCAGCTACTCAGGAGGCTGAGGCAGGAGAATGGCGTGAACCCAGGAGGCGGAGCTTGCAGTGAGGCGAGATCGCGCCACTGCACTCCAGCCTGGGCAACAGCGTGAGACTCCGTCTCAAAAAAAAAAAAAAGAAGAAGAAGGGTGGTCTTTCCCATACTATGTAATGAAAAGACCAGATAATCAAAACCTCCGTCTAACCAGGAGGAGTTCTAGGGTCCCCTACATCATCTGCCACCCACTTCCTAACCCCAATTTCTACACAATGAATGGCAAAGACAGCTGTAGCCGTCAGGCTGAATTTTGACAGCAAACAGCTGTGCAATTATATAGTTTTATTCTGTTGCACCTTTTGTGTAGCAATTATAAAACTGTTCATATCAATTTGTAATATGTTGGTTATCATCAGTGTTAAAATCTAGATTGTTGTTAGGAGAATTAGATCAAGGCCTTCAGTCTAAACTGAATGTTAAAAGAACCTCAAACATTCAAATGCAAACTGACTTTGGACTCTGGATCTCAGATAGGGTCTGTACTTCCAAAGCGCCGTCAATGTTGTGGTAGAAACTTATGCTGATGCTTGTTTTGCAGTGTGTCCACAATCCTGATCTCAGTCAGCTACTAAGTCTCTGGAGTCACCTTTCTAACCACCCCTTCTTCGCACCATCACCCTCCTCCACCCTGTTTCCCATCAGTGCTTCCCAATCGGTGGCAATATTGCCCCTTGCTCCCACCCTGGGGACATTTGGCAGTGTCTGGAGGCAGATTTGGCAGTGTCTGGAGGCAGATTTGTGCAGCGGGTATCTGGGGGTCACAGGCCAGAGATGCTGCCCAGCATCTCACAGTGCACAGGGCAGCCCGCACAGCAAAGACCAAATTGTTATCGGCCCAACATGGCAATAGCCCCGAGGTTTGAAACCGTGAGATAGGCCCTTAGGGTCTCTTATCTCAAATGATCCTCTTCCAGGCCCTCCCCCCATGCCTAAAGACGTCTTTCCGAAACACAAATGTGATTCCTCTGCCTGACACCTCCGCGGCTTCCCCACAGTCCTCAGGGTATCATGTAGTGCTGCATTCCAGGCCCCCATCCTGTCTCCTTCCTTCCACGGTTCCCTGCGTTCTGCCATTCCAATGCTCCTGCCAGGTGGGAATGTTTGGCGTTCCTCTAAGACACCAAGCTTTCTCATGCCTCCACAGCACTGCTCAGGCGCTCCCTCTGCCGGGAGCCGGGCTACTTCAGCTTTAGCGTGCATCCTGGGGACCTTGTTAAAATGCAGCTTCTGATTCTGTAGGTCTGCAGCCGGGTCCAAGACTCTGCATCTCTGAAAGCTCCCGGGTGGCATCAATGCTCCTCATCTGTGATCACACGTTGAGTGACAAGGACCTAGAGCAGTGGTTGTCAAGCCTTAGTGGGCACCAGAATGACTTGGAGGGCTACAAAGACATAGGCTGCCAGGACCCACCCATGGTTTTTGATTCGGCAGGCCTGACATGGGGATGTGGAAGGCAAGGATGTGCATCTCTAGCAAGACTGTGGCCCCCCGCTGAGTCACAAAGCCTCAGGCCAGGCCGTCTCTCTTCCTTCCCACCTGCCTCTATCCTGCCTCACTGCAGGGTCATCTGCATCCTCTTCCAGGTTCCTAGAGACACCTGCTAGTGCCTTGGCCTCTGCAGACCCCACAGAGTGTGCCCAGGGCTGGGGCCTCCACCCATGCCCTCCACTCAATGGTGAGCTGAGGACAAGGACGGCCTCTTTGTCTCCACGTCTTAGATGGAGCTGGGCCACCAGTCAGGATTATTTCTCCTCCTAGAAAGCTGGGCAGGCATCTCAAAAATCCTTAAGTACTTCATTTATATTCTGAAATGGTTGCTGATTCTCTCTTGCCAGGGTCAAACACCACCAATGCCCGTAACACTCCTCATAGCCATTTGAAGGACTCTGGGCTGGCAGGAATCCACTGTCTCTCTCCCTTCATTGATAAATGCTGGTGCCTAACTTTTCTACCCTGTTGTCTTCTCTTTCTTTAACTTGAGGAAAGCATTGTGGAAACTGCAATCTTTCTAAAAGCACTGTTTGGTAAAATGTCAGAGCTTTTAGTGTAGCCCACATCTGGAGCCTCGTAGAAATCACTGTCTAGAACCCCATGGTTCAAGAAGTGTAAGGAGCTTGGTCTGTGCACCTCTCTCCTCCGCAGGGGAAGGGACCTTCCTTCCTCCCAGACCCCAGATTGGTCTCTCCTTTTAGTTTTTATTTCCATAATGAGATGGAATTATTTTGTTGGAAAATGTTCTTTATTTTTAAAGCACCTGGGTAGAAGAATGCTGTTGCCGGACCCTCCTTGGACAAGGTGGAGACTGAGGGTGGCTGGGAAGCTGGGAAGAGCTGGCTGGGAGAAGAGAAGGAGGGAAGGCTTCGGGCTGAGGAGACCGGTGGGCAAAGGCACAGGCAGTGGCATGGATATGGATTGTGGGGACAGAAACAAGAGGTAAATTTAGAGAGGTGAAACAGGCTGGATTCTAGAGGAAGGAGGATCCAGAAACCTCAAGTACAGAGGGGCCTTAGGAGCTGGGGAACCACTCCTTAAACTAAACAACTCTCTTTTTATTGTCTTTTTGTCTCCCCAGAGATATTCTAGAAGTGGTTCTGACATTTGTTCACTCCCGATTTTGGCCAAGATCTGCCAGAAAATTAAATCGTATGTATACAATTTCTACCTTCCGGAGCACTAGTGTGTAATAACATCTTTGCTTGTCCCCTTTTTCTAATGACTAAAATGATCTTCACACTTAAAAGGCATCCCTGAAGGTTAAAGTGTTTCTTTCTCAAAACATTGCACAGAAACCAGAAGACAAACGAGCTCTGAACAAAATCGTTTGGGAAATATACTGAATGCCAGCATCTTTGCGTCTCAAAGCTGATCTGTCCCCCAGGCTAGAATGCAGCCCGCAGTGAGGCTCACTGCCGGCAAGTGCCTGCCAGCGAGGTGCCCACTGCACTACACCTGGAAACAGCCCCTCCCTGCCGTGTGAGCTACGGACAAGGGTGTGCAACTGGGCATGGAGAAGACTCTGAGCATCTTTAGTGCATGACATTCACAACGCTGGACAGGGACTGTGTTTTCACAGAGCCCAAACTATTACGTTAAAAATCTGACTCAGATACATAGGAATATGACTGTGAGTGCAGAGACACTGTCCAGAATTCCCACACCCTCCTGTCCATATTCCAGCTCCACTTTGAGTCTGGGGTTATGCTAGACATCACAGTAACTGCTGTTCAAAACACTAAAGGGTGAAACAATGTCTTGAGAGGGCATTGGACTCAGAGGCAAAATAGCATGGGATCTACCTTTCACTAAGGCTACTTCTTTTTTATTTTCATTTTTGGAGACGGAGTGTCACTCTTGTTGCCCAGGCTGGAGTGCAATGGTGTGATCACGGCTCACTGCAACCTCTGCCTCCCTGGGTCAAGTGATTCTCCTGCCTCAGCCTCCCAAGTAGCTGGGATTACAGGCGCCCACCACCATGCCCAGCTAATTTTTTGTATTTTTAATAGAGACGGGGTTTCACCACTTTGGCCAGGCTGGTCTTGAACTCCTGACCTTAAATGATCCATCCACTTCAGCCTCCCAAAGTGCTGGGATTACAGGCGTGAGCCACCAAGCCAATCCCACTAAGCTACTTCTAGTATGACCGCTGCTGCTTTGCTGCTATCAGGTGTATGGGTGCTGTTCCAGGTGCCAGGTGCTGAACTTCTGATATGTTTCCTCACTTAGTTCTCATAACAATAAAATGAGGTAAGGGTTATTATTATTCCCATTTCACAGAGAAAGCAACTGAGCCTTAAAGAAGTAACTTCTGCTGGGCCACTGAGGACCCAAGATACACCTCAAGGTGCACTTGATCTCCTGTGTTCTTTGTGAATATACATATTCTTGACTCCTTTGCAACGCTGCTTCTTGAGCTGACTTTGAGAACTTGGGCCACTTAATGTCTCTGAGCCTCAGCTTCCCCATATCTAAAATTACAGTGTAAACTAAATTCTGCCCATGTCTCAGAATCATCTTGAAATGTTTTAAAATCCAGATTCCTTTGCCCCAAACCTGGTGGGGGAGTGCTGTGTTTTCCTGGAAATTTTCCAGGAAATTCTTAGGCCATTAGACTCCACACTTAGACTCCTAGGTGTCCATGTCCACCCCAATGCTTGCCTTCTAGTACAGGTGCAAGACTGCCAATGCTACACATACAGGTGATACTTTAATGACTCAGAATAATGTTCTTTAGCCGTGAGATATTTATTTAACTACAGCATCTGCCCCAGTCCCTGCTTCTTTTACTCTTCCTCTCCCGCAGGAGCTCCTATTAGTTTAGTCTGTGCTAGCCTAGCCTTGTGGATGGCTGAGAACACACAGAGGTGAGAGTTAGGCTGCACACCTGGACTGAGAAGCTATAGCTTCCTATATCTGTGGTAACAAAACACCACAAACTGGGTGGCTTAGAACCACAGAAATTAATTCTGTCTCAGTTCTGGAGGTCAGAAGTCCAGAGTCAAAATGGCAGCAGGGCCACGCTCCTTCTAAGATTCTAGTTGGATCCTTTCTGTCTCTCCCTAGCTTCCGATGGTGGCTGTGAGGCCTTGGTATACCTTGCCTTGCAGCTGCATCACTCCAGTCTCTGCTTCATCTTCATATCTGGTCATCTTCCTTGGATGCCTGTCATTTCCTTTTATAAGGACACCAGTCATGTTGGATGAGGGCCTGCCCTAATGCCCTCATCTTAACTTGATTACACTTGTAAAGACCCTGTTTCCAAATAACGTCACATTCGCAGATACCAGGGGTTAGGACTTCATCATGTTTTTTTCATGAACACAATTCAACCCCTAACAAAGACACTTTTCCTCATTCTGCCATCCTTCATCTCATGAGCTTCATGAGTACTAAACCCACTGAACAGCTCTCATCTGTTGTAATAATATCCAGGGGCAGGAGGAAGCTATGATTCAGACCCACATTTGGAGCCTCTTAGAGCGATCCAAGAGTTAAACAGTTAAAAACTCTTCCTGGTCAATCTGCTGGCTTAAGCCCCTGCGAGCCAGCTATGCAAAGTGCCATTGCAGGTGCCGGAAATGCTAGCAACACCCCTTTTCATGACTGGGGATGGATGCAGAGAGCATCAGGACATGGGGAGTAGGGGGAAGATATTAGACATGAAAGAAGATGCTGGAAGGTTGAGATGCGGCCAGCTCCCCAGGCCCCCAATCATGTCATCATGCCTAGCTCCCATTAAATCGAGACCCCTGCCCCCTCCTTGCTGAATGCATTATTGTATTTTCTGTGTTAGATGTGGGCCAGCAGGACCCAACAGGGTCAAAGTGACAACTCTTCAATTGAACCACCTTTGAAAAATTGAATTCAAGAGCATCAGTAGCCAAGGATTTTCTGGGTCCAGTTTGAAAGGGAAAATTATTCTTTTATGAAAAAGCAAAAACTGTGTTTTCCTTCTTTCTGAAAATCACTGTGTTTCAAGTGTCATATGCAGCTGGTCACAATTGGTTCAGTGCTTTATGACTTACAAAGCACGTACACGTATAAATGCAGTCTCACATATTCTTCAAAGCCATCTGTGGTTCAGTAATAATACTGATAACTAAAAGTTATCTGGTGCTGTCTAAGCACCAAAAACTGTTGTAAATCCAACTATTGAAGGTCAGCGCCATTATTTTCTCCTTTCTAAAGAGGTAAAATCATTTGCGCAAGGTCACAGATCCGGTAATGGATGAATCTGACCTTTGAATCCAACAGTTTGCTTTCCATTGACCCCCTCAACTCTTAGCCCTACGCTTTAGAGGAATGAGTAGGTTTTAAATGCCTGACCCACTAGCACGGAGTCCTCACGTGGTAGAGACAAGACCTGCATGTCTTCTGTGGCATAGTCCTTTGATAAAATTCCCCCAGGAGGAATGCCTTACCTGCCCAGTGCCTCTCCCTGCCCACTGTCCCACTCGGTCTAATGCTTTCAAAATTCATTTGAGGTGTCCCCACCCCAGGGACACGTTCCAGCACCCAGCCTACTTTCAGTCGCTTGCACAGCCCTCCTGGGTGCTCCTGGCTCCTCCTCGGTGCCACCAGCCCCCCAGTGCCTGCTCCGCCTCATCCCATTCTTCAATCCCTTCTTCCTGGCTGGTCTCCTACACCACGCACAAGCTCCTGGGGAGCAGGGATCCCATTTCTTAGCAGGAGGAGCTCAGTGAAGAAATGAGGGAATACACGAAGGAAAAGCACCACTTTTCCAGGAAAACAAATGTGTAGCTATCAGGCTATGACCATGGGGTGATCAAGTTTTTTGGTGTTCTGTTTTAATCAGGATACACAGTGCCTACACACTGCCTGTATTTTACTTCAACAGTGGTAAGTCAGGAGGATCCCCTCTTTTAAAAAATCTATTCTTTTTATTTAATGTCTATATGCAGAAACCTCCATATTATTTCACATAAATACGTGCAAACCATCCTATCCCCTGTTGATTGTGTTAATTCAACACTATTTTTTTTTCCTTTTTTAGCCTCCTCCTTCCCCATACCCTGCTCCTTCCACCCACTTCAGTCCCACCCCCACCTCCAAGCTGAGCCACGTCTATAGGCAGGTGTGCCCTTCCGTGGCTTCTCTGTTCTCATTTCAGTGATAGAGACCTACATAACACATCCACCCACAGATGCAACCAACCCGCACCCAGCCCTCGAGAGCTACCTGAGACCCATGTGAGGCAGGCACACATGGAGATTCATTCTCACCATTTTTCTTCTGTCGTAATGACCCAGTTTCATGAAATAGTTTTAGGGAGATTGAACTTGAATAGCTCAATACTGCATCATTAATAACAATCAGCCGCAGTTATAATTGCTCCCCGGGTCAAGCCCACTCACCTAATATCTGGTGGCAGGCAGGTATAGAGCAGGGGCAGTGAGCACCACCAGACTGCATGGTCATTGAATAGAATGCCGTGTGGCCAGAAATCTGAACATCCAAAGAGGGGCCATGGATTGGGATGGGGATGTCTCTAGATACCAAACCATGATGAGAGCAGACACCGGAGTCCTGCTGCCCCACCCGAGGAGCCATCCTTGCAATCAGGGTTCCTATTGCACATAACAGTAAGAGCTCATGTGTTTTGTTTTGTTTTTTCCAGTGCTCTCCATATCTAGGAAATCGTTAATGATATTGATTCTATTTTACAAATAAGAAAACTGAGGCACAAAAAGATTAAATGATTTGAGTAAGGTCACCTGACAAGGAGATAGCAGAACTGGGATTCAAACCCAGGGAGTCTAATTTCAGAACCTGGAGCTACGTTGAAAGAATTCTCGTGGCTTTTCCTTCCCACTACGCTGCCCTCAGTCCAATTGCTTGCCTTGAAAATGCTGTCACATCCTTTAGGTTTCACCTTAAGATCACTTCTTCCACTATATAGGGTTAGAAACGTTTTTTTCCTCTCTAGATGCACAATGCTCTTACAGCATTTTTCATCTAGGACTATAGTTATCTTTTGATGCATTAATTTCTTCATCCATGTCAAGTTCCTAAAGTGCAGGAACTGTAGGACTGTGTCTTGTACTCATCTCTGGTATCTAATATGATTCCCAGCACATAGCAGGGACTCCCAAAATGCCTGTGGAATGAAGGAATGAATGAATGAACATTTCAACACACAGCTAGATATTTCTAAGGATACGCAAGGTATCAAGTTCAGATGCAATTTTACAGAAATAATTTGTAGTAAAAGTCGACAATGCCTTATCCAAAACCTTGGAGTTGTCAGGCACATTAGCTCATGCCTGTAATCTCAGCATTTTGGGAGACCAGAATGGGACGATCACTTAAGGTCAGGAGCTAAAGACAAGCCTGGGCAACAGAGCAAGACTCCATCTCTATAAAAACAAACACAAAAACGAACAAACAAAACGCCTTGGAGCCAGATATGATTTGAAATTCAGATTTTTTATATTCTAGTAAAGTAATAAATGTGCATATACCATAACCCACCTGCTATCCCTGGCACCTCTTGATCAATCAGATTTATATTTCAGAGTGAAATATATGAATTTTCACACTAAGTATAACAAAGTTTACAAATTGCCCTGTATCAGTTCAGGTCAAGTTTTGCTACCAAATGAAGTTGTTGCTAAGTGGAAAATAATTTTGATTAGTGGGCTGTGAAGAAGGGATTGTGGAGATTATACAAGTTGCAATTTATGCCACTTTAAGTACTCAGTCTACCTACTCATGTCTAGAATGCATGGCTTTGGTCAGTCACTTGGAGCCTTTAAAGTAAGCAGACAAATGTTAACAAATCAGCTTTCCAATCCTAAAGACCACTCTTTGTTCATTCTTTCAAGGACAAACTCTCACCCCCAAGATAACAAAGGTGGGAGGGGATAGCTTTGGCGCACGCCCAAAGGAGACCTTTCCTCCAGCTCTTTTTTCTTTCTCAGGCTGAAAATATGGCTGTTTGGGTCTATGCCATTTCTCTCTCTCTCTCTCTCTCTCTCTCTCTCTCTGTCTCTGTTGATCTGTCTTTGTCTCTTGCTCTTGCTCTCTTTCTTTATCTTCCTTTTCTCAACTAGAAAAATAAACGCTGTCCAAGAGGCCAAATACATACATGGGGAAAACTGCCTAATCTCACAGAAAATGTGACCTTCAAAGCCTTTTCCAAATTCTCAACAGTCACAACTGATGTTGGATGACTGCATGTCATTTGGTCCAAGCTTTATCTGCATTTCTTGACAGATAATTAAAATGAGAGAAAACCATTCATAGCTCAGAGTAGACAAGGGATGGGGTGGATCTAGAAACCCTGGAGCATCAGAGCAGGAAGGATCTCAAGAATGATCTTGCCCTAGCTCCTCTCCTGCATGAGGGAAAGCAGCGTCACAGCCTCTGAGCCCACTGGGGAAGCTTCATTCCCCTCTGCTCCCACCATGGGAAAATCAAGGTGTGGGTGATCATGGGGGTGGAATTTGGCTACAGCCCACACCTGAATTGCTCCTGGATAAGCTTCCACCTTCCCCAGGGCTGGTTCTCACTCACTCTGTAAGTGTGGATGTGTGGAGTCAGCAAGTAGAACCTTTCTAATTTCCTGCGGGTGGCTCTCTCTCTGGCCCTGTTCAACCCACCCCACCCCACCCCAAATAGAAGGGGAAGGTGAATTTCCTCTTTCGGACAGCAGGCGCTCATAATCACAGCTGCAAGCACTTTGTGAGAACCAATACCAGGGGCTTTTCATGTGGTTTCCCTTAATCCTCCCAATAAACCCTGGGAGGGAGCTGGCAGGAAGCACATTTTACAGATTTAAAAATGAGGCTCAGGGAGGTTAAATAAACTTCTGAGAATTGCAGAGCTGCTGAGAAAGCGGTGGATGGAGCAGCGACTCCAACTGACTCTGGAGTCTTTACTGAACCACCATGCTCAACTCAGTATCTGGCAAGAGCACTTGAATTCAAAAGGATAATTCCTCTCGGGGACACTAAGAGGGAGCCTGCTGCTTTGTCCTTTCAGGGATCCAGCCCCCCCTGTCCCCCAGGGCAGGGATGTAGGAAGGACTAGTGATGAGACATCAGCTTGCAGCTCCCTCTTCATTGGGTCCACCAAGTGGCTATCGACTCCCCACACCCCCTACTTTTCCAGAGTACCATAACCAGCACTCACTCATCCCAGGGCCCTCCTCTCAGTGGTCCAGTCAGGAAACAGAGCTGTGCAAGGAGGATTTAATATAAGCTACCAGCTTTAAAATGTGCTAAAAAGCCTGAAACAGTAAAAGGGGGAAGGCTGGGCCACCCAGCTATGAGGACTGCAGGAGGCAGCCAGTATCCCTAGGCGGACAGGAGAAGCAAAAGGGAGGAGCTGGTGTTCTCAGGCTTGGGAGACCACTTGCTGTGGGGTTGCTGGGGGCAAAACAAGAGGCCATGTGGGCCAGTCCTGGAGCCATGGATGAGGGGTCACCCACGGGTGCTGGGACCCTCGGGAGGGCCCACTGTGGCTAGAGCTGGAGTCACTGAAGGGAACATCCAGAGAGAGAAAGTCAGGGAAAACAACTTCTCCTCTCCTCCTCCTGTTCTCTCTTCCCACCAGTGCCAGGTGCAGTTCCCAAGAGAACCTGGTAAGTGTATTTTGCAAAATTCCCAGACCCAAAAGTATAGAGTAGAATACAGGCTATAGAACCATAGAGGCTAATATAACCAGCACAGTGCCTTTCAGTGTTTGACCAAAGAGGCCTGCAAGCTGATCTTCTGTCCCATCCCAGAGTTCATAAGACAGGCTCCAGGCTGCCAGTTAGGCTCTGCATGGTCTCGGGTTGCATTTATTTGCCTTGAGGTTCTCAGAACTGTTGAGATGCTCTTTATTCAAAAGACCATTTAGTAATTCCTATAAAAGGTTGTGTTACTCACTGTAAATTCTCAGCTCCACAGAAAGCCTCATCTTGCCATTAATGGTGGAGCGTGTCCAGGTTCTTGGCATCTTGAACAAATTGGACAAAGCACACAAAGCAAGGAAGGAATGAAGGGATTTATTGAAAATGAAAGTTCTCTCCACAGTGTAGAAGTAGGCCTGAAAATAGGGGCTCAAAGACCCAGTTACAGAGATTTTGTGAGTTTCAATATCCTCTACTTGGGGTACGCCCTATGTCAATGAAGAGGATGAAGTCAAGTTACAAAGTCATTTACGGCGTTGCCCTATGGAGAGGCTATTTCCTATTATAGCTGAAGTGTGAATCGGACTTATGTTTCCTGCCTCCAGACCCTATTTTCCTGCCTCATTGACATATGACTATATCATTCTGCTACTCTGTAAGTGATTTTCTAAACCCAAGACAGTGTTTGACATTTAGAAGCTGGGAAAAGCCTGGTAGTGAGGATTCCACAGGGGAAATCCTCCCTCATGGGATGTCCGTGACTTTGGCATCAATTTATTTAGTCATCACATCAGGGTACTTGGTTTCCAAGACTCATGAATGGGAGTGAAAGTTGCCAGCTAATACCAGCTAAATGGTCAAGACTCTCAGGATAAGTGATTGAAAGGAGTAAAATTTTAAGAAAAGATTTCTATAACAGAATGTGCAAAATGGCAAAAATTCAATTTGTAGTGCTGAGTTCATTCATTGACTGAACTCAAAGTGCAGTCTCATATTTCCTGGGAATCTCAACATCAATACCCCTTGCCCTTTAAAATTTCATTTCAATTATTTCACTTCCTTGTATAGGCCAAGTTAATATCAGAGAGAAAACAGTTCTGTTGGGTAAAGAGCAGAGACTGGCAAAGTTTCGCTGGCTCTGTCTGATACCGCAGACTCTTAATTTTCTGTTTAGAATGGCCCTCTGTGGCATAGACTCAACACAGCTGTATCAGAAAATGTCTCTCCATTTGTTTTCACCAACATTGTTACTTTTTTTCTTAGCTCACCGATTGTTTTGTTTTCTTTTTCCTAGAGCTATAGAACAGTCTGTGCCATTCAAAGACGTAGATTCAGACAAATACAGCGTTTTCCCAGTAAGTATTCTTAGGAATAACCAGATGTTCACTAACATCATATTGCTTCCTACAAATTTATTTCCTTTAGTAAGACAGGACTAAATTTCATTTGAACGCATTATTAATTTGATGAACAACACATCATTTCACAATTTCTTTTCTTTTTGGAGACCAAGTCTCACTCTGTCCCCCAGACTGGAGTGCAGTGGCATGTTCTCTGCTCACTACAACCTCTGCCTCCTGGTTTCAAGTGCTTCTCGTGCCTCCAGAGTAGCTGGGATTACAGGCGCACACCACCACACCTCGGCAATTTTTGTATTTTTAGTAAAGTCAGAGTTTCATCATGTTGGCCAGGCTGGTCTCAAACTCCTGACTTCAAGCGATCCATCCACCTCAGCCTCCCAAAGTGCTGGGATTACAGGCATGAGCCACTGCACCCAACCCATTTCACATTTTTTAAGGATTTTGTATCATTGTTATGATACACAAGGCATTGAAGTAAATCTTAGACCCAGACTGGTTTTGTTTCCATTTCCAGCTGGAATTCTCCATGAGGGCTATGGTTGCCTTGAAAGGTTTTGTGAATTATTTTGGAACTTCTTAAATCTACTTTAACTTACTTTTTAACGTGTGTGTGTGTGTGTGTGCATTTGATTCAGAACAGTTAAAATGTCAGGGTATTCTCTGTGAAAACCAACAACAAAGTAACATGTCACAAAGTCCCAAAAGTTTGGGAAATCTCAGATATTCTACTTGGGAATGGAGGAAATAAAAATATTATCTGGCGTTATTATAACTCTTGATTCAAATCATTAAGGTCAAATATTTAAACCTGCATAATTATCCATTTGGGTAGAGACTTTTAAATTATCCAATGACATTAATCATTTGGCCAAATAAGCCAATTGTTTTACAGCCTGAGAGGACTGATGGTTAATAGAGGGTTTTTGGGAAGTGGGAAGGGTCTGCTGTTTCTAGAGGTGCTTGTAGACACACATACATGAACAAACACATATACACAGAAACACAAGTGTGTACATGCACACACATCTACAATATGAATACACATAAACACACACATGCATGTACACGTGCCTCCATACATATACATTCACATTCACACAATGCACCCCCACACATGCACATACAAGCAAGCACTTAATGTCATACACACACACACATACATTCACATATGCACACACATGCACACACCCTACCACCTGTTATTGGCCCTGGTGTTATATTACTTGTCACTTCACACAGCATGTCTTATCATATTAATCTTAATTTTCTTAGTGCTCTTTAGTGATCCTAGATTGAATTTGAATTAAAAACTGCGGATGTCAATGCCATTCAGACAGCTCTGATTGACCTTCCTCATGGATAACATCAAAGCGGGCTGAACCCCTCCTGTGTGTGCTCTTCAATTTCAGACCCTGCGGGGCTATCACTGGCGGGGGAGAGACTGTAATGACAGCGACGAATCGGTGTACCCAGGTAGAAGGTAACTATTTCTGCTGGTTGCTGATTTTTGAAATTATCTTCAGAAAAGGAAACAGGAGGCACATTTCCTTCCCCCAGCCTAGGGGATTCCCACTTACAGAGAGAAGAGATTTTTGTGTTCTGATTGAAGTAAAGCTCAGTGAAGAAAGAACGGCATTCATTCGTTCATTTGTCCAAGAAATGCTTATCAGAGACCTACAATTTTCCAAGTACTTTGCATCATGCTGGGTGGCAAACAAAACAGAAATATGCCTCCTCTTCTGGAGCTTACAGTCAAGTGGGAAAAACAATCATGTAAATGGATTATCTTATTGTAGACACTTATCCAGCCTTCTGTATCAGTTCTCCATGCAGAATTGGGCCCAGAAATAGTGACCTCTCCCTCTGGGAGTAAGGAGGAGCCTCTAACGAATGGAAAACATGTCATACATTAGCCCTGGGCTGAGGTTCAATTGCATCTCTGGAATCAAAAAATAGATATGCTAGCCCTCGCCTTTGTTGTGACTATAGTGTGAAAGCATTGAATAAACCAGTTATTTGGGCATTTAGGGGCACAATGGGATGCAGATTTGTTCATTGTGTTCATCGGCACCGTTCCACAACAATGCGGTCCATGAATGTAGTCAATGATGAAAAAGACAGGATTTGGTCCAGAGCTTCTGGCAAATACCCAAACCAAGGTTAAAGCAAGGAAGCTGAATGGAGGCTTCTGATGTCACAACACACAATGGGATGTGACACTCTTCCATGAAGAATGCTGTTGCCTCGCCATGGCACTTAATGTAGCATTCATTCATTCATTCATTCATTCATGAAACACAACCACTGAGAGACAAGCATATGTCAAAGACCAATGTTAATGTTTTTTTCTTAGGCCAGACAACTGGGATGTCCATCAGGATTCAAACTGTAATGGCATTTGGGTAAGCAACTAAATTCAGCTTGAACCCCATTCTCCTTTGTTCCTGCCTCCTGCAAAGTTCATCACATATTTGCTTTAGTTAGATCCAGGGAAGACTACGACAGCCTAAAGCAACTCTTTTCCTGCTGCTTAGAAGAGGGGTATAGAATCCTGATGATGCATGAAGAGTGTCAGCGATGTCATGAGAGTTGAGTCTTTCTCAGTCATGGCCCCTTTAAGCCTTGCTTAAGGTCACCCACATCTAATCCCTTTATACTGTTTTGAACAGTGTGAAATTAAATGAAGAGTGATGTTAACAAAGTTTTACAGCAACCCACACAGCTGTTGGAGCAAACCACATGCTGTCCTTATTTTGTTGCAGCCATTTTTTTTCTGTTTCATAAGCCTACCCAGGCAGAGCAGAAATTACTCAGTATTTACCCTACCACTCACACCTTGAGGCATTTAATGCTGGTGTCCTAGTTTCCTATGAATAATGGATTTGCAGCTCCCAGGGGAAGAAAAGAGGCAAGCCAAACTAACACAGCAACAGCCTCAAGTTTGTGGGGTGTTAAGCTTACAAGATTTGAGGGTTCCTTATGAAAAAAAGAATATCTACTTAAAAATACAAAATCAAATAGGAAAATGAGTAATTTTTAAAACAATCATAGAAATCATAACAAACTCCTGGAGTCTCAGAAATTCAGTTCCCTTTCTTTCGAGATCTCGTTTCTGACTTACCGGAAGTGTTTACATGGAAACATGTCCTGATTGCAGCCTGGCCTCCACTCTCCACCTAGAATACGCTAATGCTCCCAGTTACTCCCAGCACTCACATGGGCAAGGGCTGTGATGGGTCCTGAAGCTTAAGATTCTCTAACTTCAAGATATTATGTTGGTGCAAAAGTAATTTCAGTTTTTGTAATTAATGGCAAAAATTGCAATTATTTTTACACCTACCTAAATAAATTGTCTAAATTGCCTGTAAATAGTTGCTTCATTTATCTGCTTCAGTGAAGAGGAAAAAGTTTCCGTAAATATTTTCCTCTCTCCGGGACACTCACAGTCCAGGTTTGCACTAACAGTCACCTACTGTGTGCTTTCCAGTCCCATTGCCTCCAAGATATGGAAAGCATGAGAGATGGCTGTGCCTCAGCCCACACCACCCACCCTATCCCCTAGTCACTCTGCCTCTTCATGGAGAAGAAGAAGACATCTCCCCTAGAGCACAAGGTGACAAGATCTCCAAGTCAGCTCTTGCTCTGAAAAACCCAGGTTTAGTTGTCATGTTGGAGGACAAAGGGGACTAGTCAATGTGTGATGCCCTGTCTTCGTTCCATGGTCCCAGCCAGGTCTCAGATATGGTGTGCCATGCATATAAGGAGGAAGGCCAAGTGAGAGACTGTACTAGATCAATGGAAATCCACCATGAGCTCAGGGAGGCAAGATGCAGAGCTCATTATCAGTGATGGGAGAAGGACATATCACCTTCATACCTATCCCTTTCCACAGAGGAAACACCACTCACAGAACCACAACATCATAAACTCAGAGGGAGTCTTACAACCATGAAGTCCAACCTTGCCCAGACTGTGTCCTGGGGACCCCAGGGTTGAGTGTGATGTTAATAGGTTTTTTCATGTTTTAATGGGCGTGGGGAGCTCCAAAGACTGGAGAGTGAGCACGGTCTTATTAACACATTTCTGATCAGCAAGTGCTTTCATTTTGGAATACTATGAATAATCCTTCCAAGGACTAGCAGCTCCACAAATGGGTAGCTTTACCTTTAGGTTTTAGGATATGCCAACTGTGCCAATTCAGTCCCATTCACAGGCCCAGTATTACTTCCAGGTTTCTTAATTTGGGCACTATTGATGTTTGGGTTGGATAATTCTTTGTTGTTGGAGCTGTCTTGCAAACTGTAGGATATTTAGCAGTATCTCTGACCTCTATTCACTAGGTGCCAGTAGCACCCCCAGCGAAAAATGTCTCCAGACATTGCCAATGTCCTCAGGGGGTAAAGGAATGTGCAAAATGGATCCCTTGAGAATTGCTTCTTTAGAAGCATCAATCTTAGGTACTGAAGATGTCAGGACACTTAGACCTCCAGCACAGAGACTGTGGAATCCACCCAGACCCTGTGTCCCAGTCACTCAGTCGGCCCTCTATGCTCTGAGGGGTGAGACCCCCGGTCCAGGCACCTCTCCCAGAACCCTGCCCGGCATCTCCTTGAATGAAATGGTACAGTGTCTGGCTCTCTCTTTAGTCCCACCCTCAGTTCCTCTCAAGCGCGACTCACTCACACAGGGCGTTGCTATGTTGAAATAGGGGCTTAAGAGACTTTAAAGGGTTTTGTCTACTCATTTGCCTCTGTGCTTTTAAAGCCATTTAGGAGAGCTTAATATATGTATCTCATAAATTTAAAACCAAGCTGCTAATCGCATCATTTTTCTTTTAAAGGGTATTGATCCAAAAGATGGCATTCCATATGAGAAGAAATTCTGTGAAGGTAAGAATTGCAGATGTCAGTGTGGTTATAACAATAGAGTATTCTTTTCTAGTCTGAGTCAAACTGAAGTGAGCAGACCACCTAAGTCAGAACGTGCTCGATGCTAGGATTTACTCTATGCTGACCAACTTACATTTATTTTCATGACAGATCAGAAAAAATAAAGTATCTAAAAGGTTCAGAAAAGTAGGAAAGGGGTCAGAATCTTAAAAAAGCAAAACAATTTGTTTAATTGATGTTTTTACTTGAGGATTAGGTTGCAAAATGGATAAAAGAGCAATGGAAATCCAGCACTTTTCCGAATAAGAAAATAAGCAGCAGTCATAACTGACATTTTTAATCTTTTGCATTTCCCTTTAATTACACTACAAGGTCAGACACCCAGACTTCTACTGATGGGATGAGTCTCTTTGTCCACTAGGCTAAAGATGTGTATCTGAATGTCTGAATGACTTGAGAGAGACTGCCAGGCTATAACCTATGAGGGCTTCCCAAAAATAGCTGGGCAAAAGATCTGTGCTCTAAGTGCCCAGATGGCACAAACATCTGGGCCACCAGTTCCACTGGGGAAACCTCACCACCCCATACATGACTGAAAATATGCTCCTGGTGATGCCAACACTTGATGGTAACATCACTGTTTTATGTTTAGGCAATGCTTCTCTCCCCACTTTCACAATCACCTCATTCATTCATTCAACAGGTATTTTCTGAACAACGATTCCAATTCTAACCAACGGCTATACTTGGTTCTGAGTTTTCTTGGACAAAAAGTGTATAGTCTTTGCCTTCTATTAATTTAAAGCCTAATTGTCTTTAAGCCCTCAGAGGGCAGGAAGAGGAATAGAAAATGTAAAGGCTCATTACATATTTATGCAGTTTAGGAATATTTGTTGGATGAGTAAAGAATGAATGAACAACTAAACCAATGAATGAAATATATGCAGATCTAGGTGAAACCCTGGTGCAAAGCCTCTTAGATTCCCCCTACACCCTACGCTCCCTGTGCCCTCCACGATGTCCTGGGCCTCCTCAGTCCCCATTTGTGTGGTCAGATAGTGGTTTCCATGAAGCCCAGGCTGGGGAGTCACTGCAGTGAGGCTAGGCCGTCCTCTTGCATGACTTGAGGAGTTTGGAAGTGGAAAAAGGAGGCGCCTCTCTCTGCCTCTGGGAGGCATCAACTGAGTCAGGATTTTAAGGAATTTCGAAGAATGAGTTCACAGGTGAATGATTCATGTGGTTGGGACTCAGAGTCAGATGAAGTGATTCTGAACCTCCAAACAGGGCTGCATGCAGACCTTTCTATCTCCATCTCTCCATTAATCAGCCAGTATTGTCTATCCAGTGTTTTTGCCTGTATGGATTAAGGGCATAATATCCTTGAAAAATCACAATTTCTCCATAAGATCATTAACCCTTAAAGTGAATTGTAATGGACATCAGTGTCTTTTCAAGAAAGCAGTTTCCAGAACCAAAATTTAGGGCATATTTCTGCTTTCAGATAAAGCTTTGATACACTTATTCGTCCATCATTCACTCAAGATGTTGTACAGCAGTTTGTTTTATGCTAAGCTGGGAAACACACCTGCATCTCTACATCTTAGCTAGCAGCTCCAATGGCCTGGAAATCTCATTTGGCTCCAAAATGCTATGCCCCTCACTCTCAAACATGCAAAAAATAGTAATGCACTACTGTTAAAATGCTCGGTGCCTGGAATACACACAAGGGTATCTGCTTTTGTAACTACCCAGTCTGGAGGCTCCAAACTACTCGAGTGCATAAATAATGTGAATAAATTGTGCTGCTTAGGTTCACAGCCCAGGGGAATCATTTTGCTGGGAGACTCAGCTGGGGCTCATTTTCACATCTCTCCTGAATGGATCACAGCATCGCAGATGTCTTTGGTAAGTAATTTTGGCAGTAATCATTCCAGATGTGCTGGCCTTTGTTTTCGTTTCCCCTTGCTGTCTCTAAATGTGATGCCAACTCCACACAGGTGCAAATTTCCCTCTTTAGCAAAATCTGCCATGAAAGGCATATCCACAGTCATTTCAGTCCTAGACAAATGGCAAAAGGTTCCTTCTACTCACTTCCCCAGCCTCAGCCCAGCTGCTGCCAGGAACCCTGAAAGCAGTAGTGCGGAGTCAAGAAGGTGGAGAATGCACAGAAAGGACAAAGCCCACCGGGCCGGCTTCCCTGTGGAGGTCAGGATGAGGCATTCTGGGGCCTGTCCAGCTTGTTTTTCATCTGAGCAAGCAAGAAGCTCTGGGCAGAGCAGGCTGCTCGGCTCCTGATAGCCTCTGCTGTGCTCCGTGGAAAGCGTCAGGGGACAGACAAGCCCGCCATCCATTCCCAAAGAGTGATGAGACTGTCTGGGAGGGTTTTTTAATTTAAAAAAAAAAAAAAAGAAGAAGAAGAAGAGGGCCACAAGGCAAAATTGCAAACAATGACAGACTCAGAGAAGGCAAAGAAAGGGGAAGGAAACCAACATTTATTGACTCTATATCAGGCATCAGGCACTATAAGAGAGATTTGCATGCATTACTCAGATGAACGACTCCTAAATATGGGGTAGACATATAATGGCAACTTTGTATATTACCAGTTCATCACCTGAGCACACACCTGCTGCATTATCAGGAGGGCCATTATCTTCCTCTCAAATTGTGCAAACACCTGGGGAGATTGTGTGGCAAAGGGTGGGAGCTGGAGGGTGCAGGGAAGGGCAGTCTGAATGCCACACACCCAAGCAGGGGGTACAGTGGTGTCAGATGGGTCACCTGCAGCTGGGGCTTCCTGTGGCCACAAGTTATCACAAGGAAATGTAACAAAACCTGTGCCTAGAGATAGCTACATACTTGGCAGGGCTCAGTGCAAAACAAAAGTACAGGTGCCCTCAGCAAAACTTGTTCAAAAGTTCCATTAAAGCTGCTAAAATATAAACACTTTTCTTTCTGTGGCAGTCTTCCTCAATATGTCATGGTATTTTCTTATTTACTATTTAATGTCATTCTAAAAAAATAATTAAATTTTTAAATTATTGGCATGAATGTTATGTTCATCGTCACATTATGCAATGCCAGTTTTACATGCCACTGTAACAGCACTGAACTCCTAGGCTGGTGGAATCACTAAAATTACACAATTCTTATGTAGTAGCTTGTCCCTGGAGGGTGCTTTCAGCTGCCCAGAAGACAGAAAAGGCAAGCCAGACTCAGGAAGGTTGGAAGGAGGAATAGAGGCTTCCCAGGAGCACAGGGTCACCAGACTGAACACTTCCTCGGGCCAGGAGATGCTTGGGGCAAGTACAGACCCTCCCAGGCACTGAGGCTTCCATCCTGAAACACTCAGGCCTGAGAGCTGCTGGGTTTCTCCTCCTGCCAGTGCTCCATAGGTCCCCAGGTAAGCCAGGAATCTCTCCTTCCCAGGGCCTGTCTCCCCAACCCACAGCAGTCAGGTGACTGACCCCCAAGAGTCTTCAAACCTCTGTGCAGGAACATGCTAATTATTTGGATGGGTAATGAGTTTGCCTCCCCTGCCCACCAGATGCCAGCACTGCCGGCTGGGGCAGGTGACAGCTGCCACCATGCCCAACTCCAATCCTCCTCTTGCCTGTGCCCAGATTCCCAAAAGGACCAAAGGGCAACATTGGAACACAGGCCTCCCCCATTGACACCATTTAGTTGCCACCTTGTGGGCGGGTCCAGCAGCTTCAGGGCAAGAAGGGGAAGACAGGCTGGGGAGTGAGTGGCCAGGAATCCATCTTGAGAGATGGCAGGAGGCAGGATCCAGAGTCGACCCCGTTTCCAATCCCCTCCCTCACACATACTCAGTTGGCCCATTGGACTTCACTCACATAACACAAATTCAAAAATAAGATTTTTAAGAAGTTCAAGATGGGACAGCACAGCATTAAACCCAGTGCAGGGCCCTTTCTAAGTAGAGGACCTCACGGGCCCCACTGTTGCACACACATAAAGCCCTGCCGGGGTCTGACACAGTGCACAGGGAACAGCAACTCTCAGCCTTTACTTCTGGATGGCCCTATCAAACAACACAATAAAAAATGTGAGGGCATTGCCACAACAGACTTGTCCCAAGAGCCACCCTGTCCGTTAGAGAAAGGAGTGGTGCCCCTGCCCTCGAGAAAGGGACATGGGCACAGTGGGGAAGCCCTGTCATACAGCCACCTATGGACGCGCTTCCCTCTTCCCTCTCCCAGAAAACTGAAACTGATCCAGAGAAATTAACCTGCAGAAACTATCATTTTTTTTTCTTTGACTTCCTCTTCCTAAAGAAATTGAATATGAACTCAAACACTCTCTGGTTGAACCTCTCCCAAGCCCCCACACTGGGCAAGCATAGACCTCCCTCTGTAAAGATGAGCAAGTGGGGAAACATCTGGGTATACATAAAAACTGCTCAGGAACACAAATGAAGAGTGCTCTTTTGAAAAATGTTTATGGGAGGAAAGAGAGTGACATTTTGTAAAATGTTAAATTCAGGTTCTCAACAATAACTGAGAGGAAATTGCACACATGAAAAAGAAGAACTCGGAAATCAGGGAAGACTGCCTTGAGGTGAAACAACTATCTGATCTAAAAATGCAGCGGCAATACTGACTTGCAAGTTGGATGGTGCAGAAAACAGGAGAGCAAAGCGGTCAGGCAGCTGGGGAAATTCTGGGACTCAGGAGAAAGGCTAGATGTGAAAATCAAGATGGAAAGAGGAGAGGTATGCAGGAACGGTCCTGGCAATTGAATAGAAACTGCAGAAAAAGAAAAGACATCAGGCAGAGAGGAAGCTGTGACTAAATAAGTAATGCAAGATAATTTTCTTGAGTTGGGGAAATCTGTCTTCAGCCCACAACCCCCACAGCGTGCCAGGCCAGGGTATAAAATAGACTCTGTGTTCCCTGCTTTTCCTTATTTATTCTGAGGATAAAGAAAACTCTTGGAATCATCCTGCCCAACAAACCAACAACCGGGGAGCATACTAGGAGGGAAAACCCATCTGGCATCAGACTTATCTCTCAACACTAAATTTCAGGAAACAGCGGAACAGCCTCTCTACAGAATTTTAAGAAGGAAAAATTGTGTCGAAAGTGCTCTATACCAAGCTATTGTTCTCACATGAGGACTACAGAAGCTTATTCTCAGTCATTCAAAGACTTAGAAAACATACAAGACATATGCCTTCCCGGAAAAAAAATATTTTAAGAAATACTCCAGTCTCTCTAAGCATGATATTGCAAAAGGAAGCACACAAAAAAACTAGATATAATTACATACAATTTTCAAATGTGTACAAAGTCAAAAAGATTCACAAAATTAAAAGACAAATGTAAAGCTAGAATATTTACAAAATATAAGGCAAGATTTAAATCCTCTAATTAACAGAGTTTCTACATAGCAATAAGAAAAAAATCTAATTTTTAATGATCAAGAACATAACCAGTAGATATAAAAGTTTCGTTTTCAGCAGTAAGAAACATAAATTAAGATAACAATGCAATTCATTTATCATTGTCAAACAAACAAAGGTAAAGGTGATAAAGACCCAGTTTTAGCAAAAATATGGTGAAACAGGCATGTTAATTCACCAAAAAGAGATGAAGTTACTAGAACTTCTCTGAAAGGCAATTTGGCAACATGTATAAGGCAACATTAAAATATTTGTGATTTTTAACTAAAAATTTCACATCTGCAATTTTCACATCTGTAATTTCACATCTGCAAATTTACTTTTAAAATGATCAATTATCTGCTCAAGAATATATGTACAGGAATATTCATCACAGAAGTATTTATTTATAAGAGCAAAACTGAGGAAAGAAACTAAAAATCAAAAAATAGGGGATGTAAAAATATACTACATTTGTACAGTGAAATTTTGTGCAACCAGTTAATACACATATTAATAGACATTTATTGGCAAGAAATATGTTTATGATAATTGGTTAAGCAACAAAAGCAGGTTACCAAATAGTATGTATGAGCCAATTTTGTGAATATATGTGTGTCTGTGTGCAAACAAAAAAATAATTGGAAAGTTGTAGGTCTGCATGTTACCTACCACTGGCTATCTTTGGATGGTGGAATTATAGGTAACTTTTTTTTTTCTCATTTTTCTTCATTGAATTTGTATGTACCAAATATTGTGATTCAAAATTTTGGAGATTTGTTTGTTCTATTTGTTTTGGTTTTGTTTTAGGCAATAGCTAAGGAAAATCAATGCATTTTTTTAATTTAATCTTTGCAAAAGCCCTCTGAGGTAGGTGTTTCTACAACACAGCCTCGCTTTACAGATTCTCAGAGAGATTGAGTGGACTGCCCACGGTCACACAACTAACAGGTGGTGGAATTACTGCCTGTCAGCATAATCCTGAACAAGCTGCTTAACCAGAGACTCTGTAAATGATGATAGTAACAGTGTCAGGAAAGGCCATGTGCTTCAATGAGCCTAAGGGCTATGAAAATGTTGTGGACCCGTATGTTGAATTCCAACCAGACAAAGTAGATTGACACCTGGCTCTGGCAGTGCAGTGGTGATCGTTAATGAGGCTGCCTGAAATCCTTGTACTTGTCCTCCCTGTTCCTGCACCTGGCCTCAGAGGCTGAGGAAAGGAGTGTCTCTCTTCATAACCTGGGGCCCACACTCTCCAGGAGGACAGTGGCTCACTCTGCAGTGTGCTGATTCTCCAGGAAAAAGAGGGGCCCACCCAGCAGACATTTTAAGAAAATCACTCCAGCAAGCCCAGCAGCTGGCCCTATCCTAGAGACTTAACAAGTAAAATTTAGATTGTAATAGTTTTCATCTGCTGTTTGCAGCAATGAACTGATTCAAGTGCTGTCGAGCAGCATTTGTTGGTAACGGTTTGGGTCACTCCCCACTCCCACGTTTTGGCAGTAAATTGTTTTGAGAAATGCTTGTGAGAATAGGCTGATGAGAAACCCAAATCAGGCATAACCGATAATTGGAATTCACCAGTCTTATCAATATGGTAATAATGCTATGGGTAGGAGGAACAACACTACAGTTTTAGTGTCATGTTGTCACCTGTTTTAAGCCCCTGGTGTTCTGGGGTTATTAAAATCTCTCTAGATTAACATTCCTCTCCAAGGTAAAAATTGGCCCAGCAACTCTCAGCCTGGCCACTTGGTAAGAAAAGGAGGCAGGACAAGAATAAGATATCTATTTTGCTTAGGATGTTGATACTGAACATGAAGCTTTATCCCCAAGTTATTGCCGAAATGATAACCACCAACCACTCCAAATTTCCAGTGACTTAAAACAATCATCATTTCTTCTCACCCGTGCATCCAGGGGTGGTCTGGGATCAGCAGTTTTCAACTGAGCTATGTTGGTCTTGGCGCAAAGCTTCAGGTTGGGCCCAGGTGTGTGCCACGTGTCTCTCATTTTTATTGGCTGGGCAATCTATCCAGAGCGTCTGCTTGTCATGGTGATGTCAAAGTGCAAGAAGGCAATCCGTGCCCTGTCCACCATCAACCCAACAGCCAAAGCCGGTCACGTGACCACAATCAAGCTAATGGGGAAGGAGGCATGACTGCCCACAGTGGGAGAAGGAAGAGAGTAAATATGCTTTATTGTTTTTATCTAATTACATATGTTAAATATATGACTGAGAAAAATGTGAAAATACAGAAATTATTTGGAAATTGTTAAAATTCCTCCTTAATACTACCACCCAGAGAGAGTCACCTTAACATTTTGGAGTATCAGGCTTGTTTTGAAATATTCTTTTAATATCCTTTTTATTTTTTTAAAAAAGTTAAAATGCCAATAATAGAGCCAATTTTAAGAAGTAAAAAATAACCCCACCATCTTAAATTTTTCACAGTATTTTTGCACTCTTTCCAGCACTCCGCCCCATGTGCATATATGTATATATGTGTATTATATATACACACATCATGCTGTACAAGAAGAGCAAGTTTGCAGTTGGCAGTTCTCTTTTTATTCAATCAATTCATAGGTATCTTCCTCATTACGACTTTGTTTTTATACTCATTATATTTATTGCTGTTCCATAATGTCCTTTTCAGGGGCCATGCAATAATCTACTAAACCACTCACCTATAGCAGGATGTTAAACTGATTCTTTTTTTAATTTTATTTTATTTATTTATTTCGCTATTATGGAGCATTGTCCTTTAAAAAAAAAAAAAAAAAAAAAAACTTCCAACTTTTAGACACTATTATCTACAGAATCTCTTCATTTGTGCAAGGAGTCAGCCTAGGTAAGAATACCAGGCTTAGCCAATATCCATGAGGTGTGTTGAGCTCAGACACCTCGTGTTTCCATTGTCTGGTTTTTCAGGCTTGTGGCAAGTGTAAACAAAATATCAGTTCTAACTTAGGTAAAAATTCTAGAGTCACATCTCTCCAGGCCCAGCAGCATAGCACTGTTCATGTGTCAATTAATTCAACAAATGCTAGCCAGGTCTACTATGTGCCAAGCCCTGTGATGGGACTGATGACAACGGGGAAAAGGATGGAAAGATCCCTGGTGCCCATAGAGCTTAAAACCCCATGGGGCAATGCAGACGAGCAAGTGGCAGCTCTAGAGCCATCAGTGCTGTAGTGTGCACACGCTGCCCCGCAAACTGGAGGAAAGGCTGCCTGAAGGGAGAGACGCTGTGTTCAAAGCAGAGGAACAGAGCTGGAGGTAGTTGGGTCCCAGCCAACATAGGAAGGAGTGCCCTAGCAGAGGAAAGAGCACAGGCAAAGGCTCGAAAGCAAGAGAGTCCAGCCTTCTGAGAAGGAGCTCGGTGCAGCTGAACTGAAGCTCATCCAGCACCAGGTGAGACAAGAGCCTAGAGAAGTGCATGGGAGGCGGATCTCAAAGGGCCTGGAGTTTATCCTGAAGACAAGCAGGAGCCATTGAAGGGTTTTAAACTGAGAAAGGGGCAGATTTGAATTCTAGAACATTTACTCTGATTTCAGTGGGCAGGATGGAATTATTTGGTTGAAGGGGAGAGAGGTGAATCAGGCAGCAAGAGCAGCTAGGAAAATTCTAGTTGTAATTCTAGTGAAAGTGTGCTAAGCTGGAAAAGTACAGAGGGGAAGAAACAAGATGGACAAACTCAGAAGCTGTCTGGATTCAACAGTGGATGATGCACCCTTCCCATCCTGTATACTTGATGAGGGTTCCTCAAGACATCACCCTATCCCAACCAGATGGTTCACCGGGTTGGGGTTGACCTTGGGCTGTCCCCCGGCATCCCTGCATCTGGGGGAGACTGCCTAGAGCTCATTGCCAATTGCAGGTCTTCCCACAGAGTCTCAGCCAGCCTTTGGAGACTACTAAAGAGCCATCCCTGCTAGGAAACTTCTGGTGCTTTTTGTCCCTTTGTACCAGACCCCACCCCCCGACCAGCTCCTAATATTAATAGTTATGGTGAGAATATAATTTATTGTCCAAACTGGACACTTTGAGAGAAGAGGGATCGCTACCATAATTATGCCATGACAACAGGCATTAACCTGGACTGGCTCAGACAAGACTAGATGTCTATGTCTGGCCACCCTACTGATGGAAGGAGAATCACGTAAGCTGACTCCATAGTCATGACAGTGCCCAGTGGAGAATCTCAAGCCCCTAACTTACATGCAGAATAATCTCAGACATTGACTCAAACAGACTAGGGTTCAAATCCTGGCTGAGCCACCTACATTCACTTCTTTACTCTGAGCTTTAGTTTCCTCATCTGTAAAGTATAAATAATGATGACTATCTTGTCAGAAATTGGGAATCATTTCTGTAACAGGATGTTAAAAATTGGACTATATATTTCTACCTACATTTTAGCCAATGTGGACAAATTATTCCCACCTTCCCACCATCATATTTCTTCCAAGTGAAAGATGAGACCATGTCCACAGAACCGGCAAAGGAAGGGAGTGAAGCCAATTCCACAACCTGTCGCTTATCTCCAGAGTCAAAGGTCCAGAAGAGTTGAGGCTGGGAATGGCCGGTGTCAGAGGGACAGTGGGGCTCAGCTCTCCCTGTGGGGTAAGGTGGGTGTGCTTCCCCTGCACCGTAAAGATGCCACTAAGAGAACTGGATAGGGGTCTGCAGAGACTAACCCTAAGAGGACTGGTGTTGGACACTCCCATGGGGAATGTAAGAGCAATGACCGAGGCAGCAGGACAGAAAGAGCATGGGCCCTGGACGAGGACATGAGCCCCAGGAAGGGAGAGCTAGCCTGGGCCACTAGACATCCTGCAGAGGATGGCCTGCAGGGGCAAGGTGACTTCACAGGGCTTAACCTCCAGCAGAGCAGGGCTGAAGCAGCAAACTTAAGTGACGAGTGGGGTGCAGAGAATGCACTCACTCTACCATGGCAAGTTCAGTCACCCGTTCTCCACAGTGCCTCTCAAGAGCCCCACGACAGCCCTCATTGTAGAAAGTCAGCTTTGGATATCTGCCCAGCTAGAGGCAATCACATCTGACTGTACCTCTTCTCCCTCCACCGCAAGCCTCAGCCAGCAAGTGGAAGGAAAATCTAGCCAAGTCGACAAAGAAAGTGGACCACATTCCCAATGCTGAGTACAGATGGCCAGTCTCAAGTCCAGGGTGGACAGGGAGCAAGAAGTTTTACTTAAAATTGTGAAGACTGAACATTTTTCTTTTCTGAAATGGAATTGAATATAACCAGAAGAGTATATGTTATCTGATCATGAGCACAGGCATAATTGGGCTGGTCTGGATTTTCTTCCAGGGCAAGGGATGAATTAGCACCACAGATGAGTGGGCAGTGGGAAAAAGGAAGGAGTTGTCTCATAGCACCCTGTGGTCCTGCCTGTCTCATGTGCCAGCGAAAGACCTCAAACTCCAGCAGGAGTCTCCCTTGGGGTCTGATGATAGGAATGCATGTTACAAATCAAGACCCTTCAGGGAGCCCAGACATGTTTCGTTCCATTCCTTTGCTGCACCGAGGACCTGATCATATTGTCTGGCAAGCGCAGTAAATGCTATAGAAAAACAAGTGGGTATTGTTTTATAATGGGCCCTTGTGCCTTCTATGAGGCTACTTGATACTTCTTTGCCTTTGTCTCCCTATAAGGCAGAAAACACGTCTGTGTGTACATGACCCCATCCCAGCTGTATCCGCTGAAAAGGAATCCACTGTCGGGCATTCTCCGTGCAGTGGCCCCTCTTCTCTCCTGCTCTTGCCATCCTCTGCTTAAGTAGTGGGGCACCCAGGAGTCCTGTTTACAGCTAATTAGATTAGGAGTGTATTCATCTGGAAAGATATTTGTAGTTCAATAAAGACAGTATGAAGACTCTCTCTCATGGTTCCACAGACACGAAGGGTTCTGAGTCTCATTCCGACCTGTCTGCTCCCTTTCTCCTTAAACAACCTGAGCTTCTCTCTGAAATATCTAAACCTCAGTAGTCAGGTTCAAATCGACCTACTCAAACCACAGGAAAGACCTCAACTTAGAAAGATGTCAAAGGAAGACGAAGAGCAAATCCAAAAACACTTTCGTGCTGGTTTTGTTTTTTTTCTTTTTTCTTTCAAGGGAAAAAACAATCGCTGCTTGAGTTGTTTGTTGAAAAAGAAGAGGAGGTGGAAAGATCATTGAGGCCAGCAAGGGATGCTGCCCTCCTGCCTCTTCCCCCATCTGTTCAAAAATTATTTCCAAAATATTAAATGCTGCATTTCACTGAATCAGAATTGCATGATGGGCTGGGGGAGGGGGCGATGAGAGAAAAGCGATTCTGAAATACAATTTCCCAAATGTTTATTTTGCTAGCTAAGGCTGTTGCCGATCCTATTATAAAATCTTTGCACGACCCCTGGCAGGCTGTTGTCTGTAGGGTAAGTAGACGCAGATTGAATTTCGTGCTGTGTCAAGGACAAAATGAATCCTTAATCTAGCTGCTGAAAATGCATATTCACTAGAGAGCAAAGTGGCTCCATCTCTCAAACTTATATGCACTTCATTTCTCCCGTTGAGATGATTTTGTATATCAGGTTTGGCTACTCTTTATTAACCCACAAACAGCACAGGCAGTATCGAAGCTCTCACCCTACTCTCACTCACCCGCCCTGCTTCCCGCTCTCTGGATTTATCACTGCACATAAAGCCTCCCTTAAGCACAGAGGAAGATTTTCATGATGCATACAAAATATGGAAATTCTATCTGAGTTACCTTCGTGTCGACTCCAGAAATATCTAAGCATTATAGTGCTTTCTTATTATATTTTAAGACGAAGAAAAGCTATTGTTTAGTAAAACTGGACAAAATTACATCTTGTGCTCCTCAGCCATCTTGCAGGCTAGTGGATTAAAGATGCTAGGTAATGAGGAGAGAAACCTCAATCCTAGTTACTTCTCATTGATTCTGTCAGAAAAAGAGAGTTGTGTTCACCATGGTGAATTCTGCTCTCCAGTAGCAATCAGGCCACAAGAGACAGAATGTTCTTCCGTTTCCTTTCCCTGTTCATGAACAGGCCAGACGGGCCGTTCCTGAATTCTGATCAACTCGACGCCCTTCTCTCCCTACTCAAGGTGAGAATCCGGATCTCTCACCTGCCAGCCATGTAGGGTGCACTCCCAGGTTCATTGTTCTGAAAACATCCACCATCTTGGCCCTGCTGCCTTCTGAGAGAAGTAAAAAGCCAAAAACCAGTCGTTATGAAAACTACAAGAGGAAATTATTTTAAATTCCATATTTCTGAAAAGCATTTATAATTACTCAGCCCACACACCTGCTCTGCCAGTACATGAAATACTTCTGTATCAGAAGGCAGTGTGAGTCCGTCAATGCCTGTGCTATCCAGCCTGCTGCTGCAACTAGAGGACAATCTCTTGCCCCCTGGTTAATTATGTCTGTAACCTGCTTCACTCTCCCCCACATTCCTTAGCCATCAAATGGAGCTCATGAAATTACTCATCACAGGGGAAACACCTAGAATCTCAAGTTCATTGGGATATGGAAAGAGAAAATTCCATCATTTAAAAATAATGTTGGGTGGTTGGAATTAATTGTAATACACTGTTCATTCATTTTTTTTCAACTAATTCCTTCCATGCAATTCCTTAGAAGGAGTGGGAGTAGGCAGAGATTATCCAGCCCAGCTCTAGTCAAATATCTAGGGGGCAAGACTGGATTCTACATAATTTCCTAGGGAAATCATACAGAATTTCTACTCAAGGAAATGGTTTGGAGTTTGGGCAGAGTGATGAGCTAAACCACAATCCTGGAGGAATATAAGGAAAAGCATGCATGAAGTACAAAGTCCAAAGATTCCAGAGGCAGAAACTGAGGATAGCATCGCTAAGCCTGACTGCTAAAGAGCTCAAAGGAAAGCAGAGCAGAAAGCAGCAAAGAGGTCATGATCTCATGTTGGTAACATGTATTTCAGAGCCAACAAGAATGAGTAGATGCATCAGCTCTTCTTAACAGGGCAGGATATGGGCTCAGCTGTGGTCACAGAGTCCCAGATTTGGTGACTTAAGATGAAAGTGTTTCCTTTTATGTAGTAATCCAGAGGGAAGCAGTCCAGGGCTGGGGGAAAGTTAGATCATCCTCAACATGCAGCTTCCATCCTGGGGTCCGAGGTAGCTGCCCCTAATCCTGCCACCTGTCACCTGGAGAGAAGAAAAAAGACCAAGTGAAGGCACATACATCCCTTGGGAGAAGTTGGCACGATGGTGGTAAATATCACTTCTTTCTCATACCCCATTGTCCAGAACTTAGTCATATGGCCACACCAAGCTGCAACAGAGACTAAGAATTGCAGTCCGTGGCTGGGCAGCCCTATGCCCAACTATCACTGTTCTATTATTAAAAACAGAGAAATAGATAAAGGTGGATAACTGGGGCTCTAGAGGTGAAAAGTACCAGCTCAGCTTCAGAAAATGTAAAGTCTAGCTGGGAAGATAAATAAGCTCACAATAATTAACAATAATAATAATAATAATAATATAAAGCAAACATTACCATGTGCTTACCAAATACCAAGTATCTTATTTAGCATTATCTTATTTAATACTTGCAATGGTCTGAATGTTGGTGTCCCCCAAAATTCATGTTGGAACAAATACCCACTGTTAGTATGACGAGGTGGGGCCAATGAGAAGGGATTAAGTCATCAGGGCTTCATCCTCATGGCTGGGATTGGTGCTCTTGTAAAAGAACTCCCTTGCCCCCATGTGAGAATGCAGCAACAAGGCACCATTTACGAAGCAGAGGCCTTCACCAGACCCAGATTTGCCAACACCTTGATCTTGAACTTCCCAGTCTCCAGAACTGTGAACAATAAATTTCTGATGTTTATAAATCACACTATAAGGTATCTTGCTATAGCAGACTATGGACTGAGAAAATATAGCAGAATATGGACTATAGCAGGAAAGGGACTAAGACAATACTGAAATGACTCTACTATTATATGTATTTTATAGATAAAGAAACTGAGACTTAGCAAGTTTAGCTAACTGACAAAAGGTTAAACATGGAGCCCAGACACAAACTGAGTCTGTTGGATCCTAGAGTAGAGGTCAGAAAACTATGGCTGTTGGGCCAGACGCTGCCCTCCCTGATTTTGTAAACTAAGTTTCACTGGAACACGGCGATGCCCATTCATTTACATATTGTCTATGACAACAGCAGAACTGAGCAATCACGACAGAGAGAAAGAGAAACCTCAGAGGTTGGACTCTTGGACCAGCAGAGGGTCAAAGAGGAAATGCTCTACTTTTTCCCTGAAAATGACTTATTTCACTGAAGTTGAATGTGCATCGAATAAGCATCGTACCAGACCAAACAGCCTACAAACCTGAAATATTTACTGTCTAGTCCTTTATAGAAACAGTTTGCCAGCCCCTGCCCTAGTGCTAGAGGGTTAGGTGCAATCAGCTAGGCATGCACAAGCTACCATGAGACCTAGAAGAGGATGCCTAAGAGAGAAAGGCCAGGGCAGGCGAGGAAGGCTCTGAGAGGAAGTCCAGATGTAGCCAACTCTTGGCTGTTGATTAGCAACTGAGCAGTCAAGACAGTGGAGCTGGAGGAAGAGCTTGTGGAGAGACCTGGAGGTCTGAGGTGGTAGGGGTAGGTTCAGGGGGACCCAGGTTGTTGAGGGGGGTAGGAGAGGAGGGCTGTCAGGAGAGGTTGGGGACATGGAGATTCCTTGTGGTGGAGGATGACATTGAATAGCTACAGAAGCCTGCAGATTAGGGTTTCCCTTCGTGGCCAGTCATTGCAGTCATGTAGGGCACTTATTCAAAATGAGATTCTAGGGCCCCACCACAAACCTACCCAATCAGGATCTGTACTTCAAAGAAGCTCCCTATGAGACTCTGGGAAATACTACTGAAGATGTAGGAAGACAGTGAGGAGGCAGGGCCCCTGGCCAGAGGTTGCTGCAGTCACCCGGGGCCAGCAGATGTGTATGCCCAGAGGGGTGGAATGGCAAGGTTTTGGGACCGCCTCTTGGTATAAAGTGAAAGAGAGGAGAGAAAGAAAATGAGATCGTCATTTATGATCACAGTCATGGGGAACAAGAGCCCAGGTCAGTCCTGGTGAGCAGGTGGCCCCAGTGAGCTCTTCTCCACTTTCCCCTCTAACTTGACCTTGGACTTCCGGTATCAAATTCCAGTTATTACCCCCCAAAAAGAAAAACTACCCACATCCCAAATTGCAGTCTGGCTGTTTTAGAAATGACTAAACTTTTACAGAATCAAAGGTATTAGAAGAATCAGCTTCGAGGATGTGTACCTCTTCGTGCTCATTTCTGGCCCTTGGAGGAATTTGTTTTTTCTGTTTGTTTCAATGGCCTTAGAAAAGAATTTATTTGTGGTTATCTCTGTATATGAAGAGGATATTTTATACTCTTGTTTTCTTGCTTTTATGAATCTAAAAAAAGTTATTCAATCACCCTGGGGGGGAAAAAACAATGGAAGGAAGGGAATTCAGTAGAAAGAGTTTAACTGTACAATGCGTTCTCATTTGGTATGCGGCAGTGAGAGAAATGCATCCCTCGACTCATTCATTGAATAAATAAATCATAAAGTTAGAGCTTAAGTAATAAATAATAGAAAAGGAAAGGAAAGAAACTAAGAGGAGCTGACAAGGTAAAAATAAATAAATAAAAAGAGCTACATTCAAGCAAAATGATGAAACATGGAGTATTATTTGCCATTTTGTCCTCTTTGTATTTACGTGTCATATGCTGCTAGAATTTTTTATTTGATTGTTTATTCACTGCCCCCATAAGCTTTCGGACTGGCAGAGGGTCGAAGAGGAAACACTCTACTTTTTCCCTGAAAATGACTTATTTCACTGAAGTTGAATGTACATCAAATAAGCATCGTACCAGGTGCTGAGCAGTTATTGCTACTGGTCTGCTGGTGTGTAGTATATTTTAAGTCACTAAATTTGGGGGCTACCTGTTACATGAAAATGTATAACTGCAATGCTTGGTGTTTGTTGGTGTCCTTTGGACATGACATGATGAATTTAGCCCTGGGGTTTTGCATGCGGTGTTAGCAATGCTGGAACTATTTCCCCCTGGCCCCTCTGTGCTTGATTCTCTCTTCCTAGCCTTCCAGGACTCACACATTAGATAAGGAATCTTCCTTCAAGATTCCTTTCTTGAAAGCCCCAGATGTGGGACAGATGTCCCTTCTATGTACTGACACAGTACTCTGGACTGCCCTTCATACGACTAACAACCAACTTTTATTGAGTTCTTACAAGTCTAAATGTCATGCATAGATTATCTTTTTTAATTCTCTCAACCACCCAATGAGATAGGTACTATTATGAAGTTATTTTTATTGGTAATGAAACTGAAGCACAGAAGGGTTAAGGAAAGAGTTCTAGGTTACCCAGATGGGAAGTGTTTATTGTCTGTGCCTCTCTAGAACGGTGAGTCCCATGAAGAAGGAGCCCACGGCTGCCTGGGATGATGTCCAACAGAGTGCCCAGCACAGTCTGGTGCCTGATGTTTCTCCCTCTCCCCTCCCCTTCCCCTTCCCCCTCTCTCCACCCCTGTTTTCCTCTGTGTGCCTCTGTGTGTGTAATGAATCATAGGGCCACAGGGACTTTCCCTCAATATGAGACTCATCTCACTGCAAGGGAGATTATATGGTTTACAAATCAAATGCACAGAGTTAAATTACTTTCTTGAAGTTGTCTATATTAAATCCTTAGTTTATGAGAACTGTGCTACCTAATCCAGTTAAGCCTGAGATGACAGAGGCAGAAACCAGATGATGTATCCTGTCTACATTCTCCCAGAACTTCATCTGCCAGGCCCCACTGGAAGACAGACCTCCAGAGCAGTGGTGTGTGCCATCTCCCTGGGGGCCTTTCCCCGGGATGTGTCAGGCCAGACAGGCCCTGGGTGCAGAAGAGTAGGGTGTGTGTGGGTTTCTGTGTAGGGTCACATATGGTTTCCGTATTTGTCCCCAAAATATTCATTCTCCACTCTTCATAAATTAGACACGGCCTCCATACAAGAGAAAGACAGAAGGAAAAGATGGCGGCAGCTCTCAAATCATCTGTGCACTTCAGAACTTTTCACCCAAAGCAGTATCTAGGAGACTACCCCCTAAACAGGCAACCAGGAAGCCTCATGTTCAAGGACTGTCTAGCCCAGCTTGGCCCATTTTGTCATTTTATGGGATTTGGCAGCTTGGGGGCAAAGCAAGGAGCAGATACAAGTGGGCTATGGGAAGCCTCTCCCTTTCTTGTTTCACCAGAACCTGGGTATAAACTGCTATTTACCATAAGGGTTGGTCATTTAATTTGCTGCTGTTTGTCTGAGGTATGAGTACTTATTCTTTATTAGAGGGAATATCCAATCTGATACATGTTAGTTGCTCTAAAGTGTTTGTAGAAGGGAGAGAGAGAGGAGAGGAGGGAGGAAGGCTGCCTCATAGAGTTGTGTCATTGAATTGAACAATTTGTGCAAGTTTCCTGTCTCAGTGCCTGGCATATAAGGGGAACCCAGAATTAGTTCCCTTCCCCACTCTGGCTTAATGCAAGTTATCTAGGAAACAGCACATCCAAGCATCGTAAATAAGTAGACATTTATTTATAGGACAGATTCATGTAGCAGAGGCTACAGAAATGGGAGTCGGGCAGGAAAGTGTGTGTGAGGGCCAAGGAAGGCTCAGAAAGTTGCATAATGTGGTGTTCCCACAATAAAGGCACTAAGGTGATGGGAGGGGTGGGGACCTGAGCAGATGGGAGGTGGTGTGGTGGCACGGTGGGACTGAGAGACAGAAAGCAGGAGGAACCCTGCTTACCTTCTGCAGGCACCACTGCAGGACAGATGGAGGAGGAGCCGAGAAGCCAGCTAGTGGAACTGGGAGACCTATGGTCCCAACGTTAAGGAGGTAGTCCTTGTCTCTGATTCCCGGGCCTTGAAACTCTCCAGCATTATTAAAAATACCAACCCAAGAGCTATTTTCTTTTTTTTTTTTTTTGGTAAAGTAACAATTCCTCATGTGCTTTGAGATTTTAATTCTGGGGAATGGATAAAACAATGCTTATTTAACTGGTGATGACATTTTTCATCTTTTTCCAACAGTGGTTACTTAGATTCCTCCACGTGACTTTGTACTGTTTGAAAATAATCAATTCAGGTCTAATGCAGGTACGTGTAATAGAAAAGGGAATATACTGTGCAGATCGTCCACAGCAGTGCAGGATGGAGAGAGCCCAAATATAAACAGTGAAGGAAGGCACTGAGGATACTGCCTGTTTTGCTGGAAGACTGGCAGAATCAGATGAATGAGGGATTGGTGTCATTACTCTCTTTCTCCCATGCAACAAAGCTTTAAGAACATCAATTGCTTGCTGAAGTTAGGGCTTAAAATATTACCAAATTCAAATTATTGTATTTACTAAATATCCATAAAAAATGGGAACCAGTGGGCTTTGTCGATGCATGGAAATACGCACACACCTACCCACGCACAGGGAAACGTTAAATGAAATATTACACAAAATAGTATACACGTGCCAACTATGCCATAAAAATAAATATCTATCATTGATAAAGGTCAGAAGAAATTTTGAAGCAATGCGGTAGTGATCTAACACTCACTAGGTTGCTCATGCTCTTTAAGTTTGGAAAATTTTTCTTGGTAAATATTCAGTCTTTTCCACATATGTACATTTAAGGTACATTTAAAACGAGTTTCCTAAGAACATAAATGCTCAAAAGGAATAACCAGGAGTTGATGAGGAAAATCTTAATTTGCATTCCTCCTGCCTCAAATGCCTGAAATATCTTGGATATAATGTTGCATGAATAAAGCTTTTAGTGTTTAATGTGATAGGACTTAAACATTCTCTTTTTGCTAGGGTCTATAAAACATTTGCTATTAATAGCCACTGCTTTTCATTTTTATCTACCAAATTTACTTCTATTGGTCTGCTCAAACCTTTTATATTATCTGGCAAATAAATATCACTCCTCTTAAACCTGGGACAGTTCACTTGGAAAGGGACACTAGGTGGTCTGCCCTAAACATGATGCTTCACATAGTAGGGCTCTGACTTGTCAACCTGCTTCTGACTGTCTTTTGGTCTTCCCCACAGTCTTGCTGAAGTAAATAAGGTGATATTTCTATAGCCGTTGGAGATACTGAAACTGAAATACATCTTCCCCAAGTTTGCACACTAATGACAGTAAAACCTTGGCTTAACATCAGAAGTGAAGTCTAAAACATTCAACCAGGAAAGCACAGGCTTGCTATATTTTGAAGCTAATTGAATGACCAGGATAAACCTATGCAGCTGGTCTGCCTGGGCCTTCCAGGGCTCCCGCTGAGGAATGCAAACTTACCCTGGCCCCAGTTGTGATTCAGCACCAGCCACTGTCCACTCCAGCTGAAATCCTGTTGGGGATGATTCCAAGGCTGACTGTGGTTTCCAAGATATCAGCAAGGATTCCAGGAATCTCCCAGGTAGCTGAGCCCCATTTCTTCAGATTGATCCAGAGAGAACTGAGCTTGGAGAACGTTAGGAACATGGAGATTCCACTTCCCAAGACAGGATTGCCTGCCGTTTTCCCACCTACCCTACCCCTCCTCTCAACATCCCGTCTTCCGCCACTGAAGACAAGAACTTCATCACCCACCCCTGACTGAGAATGAGGGCTACAGTGGGTACGGAACCTATTTCCAGTGGTGTCAGAGCCAATCATGGAGTTTTCTTGATTTGTGTTTCTTCTCTGTATTTGTAGAGCTAGACATAGAAGACAGATCACCTGATTTCTAGAGCAAAGCCCTTTCTCTACTTTGCTGGCACACTTCAGAATTATTTACCCCTCCCTTAGTGTGCCAGGCTACAGAGGGTATCTCTATGCCTGCATAGTTCTTGTCTAACTCCTTCCTGTGAAAGGGAGAGCAGACCCAGACAGAATCAGAAACCTAGTTCCTCATCCAGTTTCCCAAGTCTGGAGTTACCATTGCACAGATGACAGAGAAAAAGGTGAGGGAGTGGGGCGGAAAAGAACTATCATTCTTGTACATTTCAACGTGTTTTGCAGGTTACTGACTCAACACAGCTCATAAATTCTGCCTGCATCTCACAAGCCACTTGCTTACTCACTATCTCTGCTTAACATATCTTGTGAGTTTCATCCATTCTATTTGTTTTTCTTGTCTTGTCTGGCAGAATTGAATATTCTCAAATCCTACAGTAAACACACATTGTAAGCAGAAAGATGTAGGGAAAAATAAGATAAAACACAGAGAAAAGTTTTGCTTTATAGTGGCAGGAGAAATAGAAACCCAAGCAGAATAACTGAGTCACAGTAATGGTGGAGTTTTGAGCAGAAAATGGTGGGTGCTGAATGCTAAGGGGTGACAGAGTACCGGTCACTGAGACTGCATGGTCCTCCAAGATTTACTGGGAGCTTTCTTTCCATGGGGTTGTTTCTGGTTCTTTAAAGAGGATAAATCATCATTAATACAAGTGCATCCCAGGACGCCATACTTCCTGACCATCTCCTCCCTCTTCCAGCCCCAACTGTGCTGGAAATCACACTTAGGATAAGAATAAGGATGGAGGTTTCATGGCATGTGTGGAAGGAGGAGGCAATTGAAGAAGGAGGAGCAGAGGAAGCTCAGAGACCTGCAGAAAATATACAGGATATCACAGGATGACTGCTGCTTTTGAACACATTTGTTTGTTCTAAGAATTATTTTGAAAGTAAACACAGTAAAGGGGTTCATGTCTTAGTCCTTTGAATAACAAAAGCAACAAGCATATTGTCCAATTCAAGCCACGTATTAGTTTCCTTGGCTGCCATATAAAAGTTCCACAGGCTGGGTGGCTGGAAGCACCATAAATGGATTGTCCCCGAATTCTGGAGGCTGGAAGTCTGAGATCAAGATGTCAGCAGGGTTAGTTCCTTCTTGGCAGTCTGTGAAAACATTTATTCCATGCCTCTCTTCCAGCTTCTGGTGACAGCTGGCAATCTTTGCCATTAACTGGATTGCAGAAGCATCATTCAAATCTCTGCCTCCACCGTTGCGTGGCCTTCCCCCCCGTGTCTTCGTTTCTGTCTCTTCCTCCTGTTTTATAAGGACCAGTCATAGGGGGCCCATCTTATTCCAGTGTGACCTCTTCTTAACTAGTTACATCTGCAACAACTCCAAACAAGGTTACATTCTGAGGTGGGAGGTGGGGTGAAGACTTCAACACATCTTTTTGAGAAACATAACTCAACCCATAACAGTCCACAATTAAGAAATATAAATTTGCATTTTATTTATTTTGAGTTCTCATTCTCTATCTCTCTGAAAGTAGGAGGATTGAGTTTTTCCCAGTTTAAAGATTTGTGGTAGATTTCACATATAAACTGTCCTATACACGACACAAATTGTTAACCATGGTTATCTCACTAGAGTTATCTCTTAGGGGAAGGTGATGGGGGGCTTTCATTTCTGCATTGTAAGTGATTATGTTTGCATTTCTAAAACAAACCCATGTACTACCTTGCAATAAGAAAGAACAGTAAAGACATATTTTCAAGGGGTTAATGGCTTTTCTTTCCCTCACAGCCTCTAGCATCAGAGTCTCTTTAGGAGAGGGATCTTCATGGATGAGGAAAAAAGCAGGAGATCAGGGGCATGTGCCATTTGGAAAATTGTGCTAAAACTACAATTGCTTTGACATGCTTGTCTTTAGATATACTTTAATATATTTTAAATTTTAAAATAGCATTAAAGGAGGACTCAAGGTTTTCACGTTTACCCAAAGGGAACATGGATTTTCAATATTGAGAAATACAGAGGCTTCTTGCAGCCATTCATGGAGGCTTCCTGTCAGTGAAGGCAAAAAAGGAATATTGGCTTTTAAAGGTTTTATCCAAAGAAAGATGCCCAGATAAAATACGAGATACTCGGTCAAATTTGAATTTAGGATAAACAACAAATTTTTCAAGTATAAGTATATTCCAACCATTGCATGAGACATACTAATCCAAAAAATTATTCCTTGTTTGCCTGAAATTCAAACTTAACTGGGCATCCTTTATTATTTATGTATGTATTTATCTATTTTTGAGACAGTCTTACTCTGTTGCCCAGGCTGGAGTACAGTGGTGTGATCATGGTTCACTGCAGCCTTGACATCCTGGGCTCAAGCAATCCTCCTGTCTCAGCCTCCCATGAAGCTGGGACCACAGGCACATGCCATCATACCTAGCTAATTTGTTATTTTTTGTAGAAACCAATTTTACCTATGTTGCCCAGGCTGGTTTCAAACTCGTAGGCTCAAGCAATCCTCCCAAAGTGCTGGGATTACTGGCACGAGCCACAGCACCTGCCTGGCACCCTTTATTTTTATTTGCTAAATCTGGCAGCCCTATTCCAAACATACCAATTTAGATACGCTTTTTCTAAAAATTAGACCACAGGGGAGATTAGTCCCAGAAGTCACTCATAAAAAGAACAATACAAGGTTGTAGCTCATCACATTTTTCTTTGTTGATTTTGCACAAGCCATAGAAATGTGGTTCAAATGAATCCTATTTTTGTCAACACTTTGTATCAGGAGTTCTTGACAAATTGTGCAGGAGTTGCAGGGGATCCGTGAGCCTCCTGAAATCACAGGCCAGGTTAAATACATGTGCATTTTTGTGGGGAAAGGAACCACAGTTAGATTCTCTAAAATGTCTGAGACCCCCAGGAAGGTCAGAGGGCACCACCTTAATGCCTTAAGGCCATAGCTTTGAACCCAGGGAAGGCATTTTTTTTTTCTGAGGGATTGGGCATTATTTTTCAGATTAATTACTTTTCAGATGATTGACTTTCTGATGGCCTAAACTGCAAAATGGAGAAAATCTCAGAAAATGTAAGAGTGGGAAGATCAGTCTGCTAAAGCATCCCTCCCAAGTGCTTGAGATGCCAAATGTCCTGCATGTTTTGCAAGAGCTGAGTAGAAGACAGGTCAAGGGTAGTGCTGATCATTGTGACTTCCCTGATGAAGCTGAAGGTTAGAGGCATCTGCCTTGAATACCAAAAGCCCTTAAAAAGAGAGATTGAGAGTGGGAGGCGGACAGACAGAGAGCGATGCTCAGGCCATGAATTTTCTTACTACCTTTAGGAAATAAATGACCATTTTGATAATTGCTACTTTATTGTTTTCCTTAGAACTCTTTCATCAATCTACCAACAGCCCTTACCGATGAGCTCGACTGGCCCCAACTCTCTGGTGTTACAGGATTTCTGGACTCCACTGTTGGGTAAGGGTCTTTGCATGCCCTCAGACATTTCAATACATCTGTGTAAAGAAAGAACAAGAGATGGGAGTTGCTCCCAAGATGTTGAAACGAGAATTATTAGGAACTGCTTTTAGAACATGAACTTGAATTCATCCACCATACAGTAGGATGTAATGCAAATTGCATTTTAGCAGTGCTGGAAAGAAAAGCATATTCCTGCTATGGGCAGAGTAGGGGTAGAGTTCCATAGTTTACTTCTGATGGAATATACTGAACACATCACTGAAATTTTCTGATTCAAGGAAAAACAAAGTTTACTTGATTATTTGTTCTCAGAAATTAGTATTTATAAAGATAATGGCTGAAGCTAATTGGCACTTCTCAAGGTCCTAGAATCATCCTGGCTTTAATGCCCCAGATTTGTAGAGAACAGGCCTGGTGAGTTTGAGTGACACACAAACCCAATTCACTACATATGCCTTGGTGTTAAGGCCTGAGGTCTGCTTCCCAGAGCCCACACTTGGCAAGGACACCTGTGATGCTGGTGAAACTTGGCAAGTGTCCCTAACATGGTAGAAAGTCACAGATATGAGTCTATGGCCATCCCACCCTGAACACACCAGATCTTGTCTGATCTCTGGAAGGTAAGCAGGGCCTGGTTAGTATTTGAATGGTAGAATGTCACAGATATGAGAAGTAATTTCTCTCCAAACATCCCCTAAACATTTATGACAGTTAATAAGCACAAGGAAGATGGCAAATGAATGGCTTCCATGTGTAAAAAAGAAGAAAGGGTAGAGCTTTGATTTTAGGTCTAAAGGCAGGACAGAACCAGCTAGAAAGCCCCTCTCTGACTCAGGCAACAACGCCAGAAGGCTGGAAAGCACCATGAGATAAGCCATGAGAACTGTGAGGAGGGCAAGTGTACATGGGGCGTGATTTACCCAAATCTGTAAGGAACAGGAACGCCCCCAAGGGACAGACATTAATTATTTTAACAAGCAATTATTCTGATGAACAAAGGACATCGCATGCCATGAATAATTTATTTGATGATTTTTACTCATCTGCTTTAAAAATATTTCTTAAATACTTACCACCTAACCAGGCACATATGTTACAGGTGTTCATTTAAAGGTAAATAAGGCTTGTCCCATCTTTGTAGTCAATTGCAATTAAGGCAGATGAGACAAGTGAACAAATAATGGTAATGCAAGGGAGATATAGCAATGACAGGTCTCCCACAGAGCCATGGGGTTCCGAGGAAAAAGAGTTCATGGAAGTGATCAACAGTCACTTCCTTTGGGGGGTAACGCATGGGAGACTGGGGTGATAAAAGGGGTATAGAAGAAATTAGGAAGATAACTGACCTTCAGGGAAACGTACTCATATTGACAGAGAAATAACCTGTGAATATAGGGAAAGTCAAGGAGATGTGTTTTCCAGTGTAGTTACACCTTTTCAAACTTAATCATGTTTTTTTTTTTTAAAGGCTAGTCCTTGTCATTAGTGTAAAAATACTAAAATACTTACTAATAGGGATAGTAGGAAGTAACCTTTGAGAAGTAAGAAGTAACTATATGCCAAGCATTTACTGAGTGTTGTATAGATATTCTCTCATTTAACCTCCTTGTGAGGTAGGGGGTATTAGTCTCTGCATTTGTGGTTGAGAGATCCAAGAGCAAATAGACAGAACAAGAATCTTGACCAAGGTTGCTCAGCCAAGAGTGGTAGGGTCTGTTTTCACGGAACCTTATGTCATATCATAACAAAGACATGTTCTTGCCTCCCATAATTTGGGGAGCAAGAATGCTTCTAGCCCACAACTCCCAAACTTTGTGTTGTTTTTATTCTTTGCGTGGGAACATGGCTCACTCTAACCATTGTACTCTGTGTGAGAACATAGCTATGGGATGGAGAAATGACTAAGAACCAAAGAAGTCTTCCCCATGTGGAGGTGTGGCCTGCCCTGTTTCACTGACCCATCATATGCCTCCTTAGGGTCCCCATAAGCCCAGACATCTGGAACCTCCTGAGCCCCAGCCTCAGTCCCCTCTTCCCTCTGCTACAGCCTCTGTTGTCTTTACCTGGAACACATCCAGAGATAACCCAGCCAAAGCAGGTTTATGGGAGAGAGAACCTTGGTCATCCCCCAGATGTCAACATCAGAAAAGAAAAAAATAGATATGTTTAAGTGCCCTCCACCCAGTCTAGTCATCTCTCAATAAAAGTACCTGGAATTTTCTCTCGATCAAGGCTTTTATGACAATAACAAAAAGAATTAGTTAGGTATAAACAATGAACAGTTTACTGTGCCTTTAATGAAAGCTTAAATTTTTACATATTGACTCTATAAACCTCAACTACCTTTTGGCCCCATGAAGTTGCCATAAAAGAAATACCAATCTGATATTTAAAATTAATTTCCAGGTAGTTTAAATCTTTACTGGAGTCACTCAAGGAATGAAAGAGGAATCCACTCACCATGCCCAGCAAACAGATAAAAATGTGTTTCCTCATTTCTTTCCACTTACAGCTCGCACACACCAGTAGTTGCCCTGCATTTCCTAAATCTAAACTTCCCCGAAACTTGACCCACACTTAGCTCCTGCTCCCAGACTCTGTTCGGTTGTTCTTAGTTTCTGTTGGGAGATGAGAGGGAAAGCTCCCTCTTCCTTTCTGCATCTGTTCTGTCCTCCCACCAGGGGTTTACTCCCTTATCAGTGTAAAATCCCACTAGCTCTCCAATCTTGCAGAAGTTTCTACTCATCATCCTGATCAGTGCCCAGCAGGCAGACAGGATCTTCCATCAAGCATGATAATGGGGTAAGGGGAAGAGGAAAAGTTGAGAGTCTTCAGACATGAATGGTTTCTAACTCATAAGCATTATGCGGAGAAATTCTGACGCCATCTCACAAAGTAAGTGATCATCTAGGTATGGCTTATATGAAAATCATCTCTATCCTGAGCTAGTCTTTATTGACCTAGTACCTTTTTGTATTCAGTTCTCTATTACTACTTACAAAAAACGCATAGTCTACTGAAGCAACTTCCTTAGTGTTGACTCTAAGTCCTGCCCTTACCTGTTATATTTCTGACGAGGCACACACTGTAGCTGGTTGTTCACCTCCCTGCAGGAACTTTTCTTTCTTTGTGTTTGTGGGACCCCAAGCTCCCTAGCTGTTCCTCTCAGAATGCTCTTTTTTGCCAGCTGTTTCTGTGTACTGTGCCTGTGTTCACTGCCACTCAGCTGGAGTGGAGAAGAATATACTAACTCCTTTTGATGGAAAGGGAAATTCTCTGTTTGGAATCTGAGTTGCAATGGATTCCCCCATTAAGCAGAAACAGAGGCAGCATGACACTGCATGCCTAGGATCGCCATTTGCTATGTCCTTCCCAGCAGTAGTTACAGCTAAACTATCCATATATCATTGTATAAATTATGCCTGCAGATAATCTGTGCTAGGCCAATCTCCTTATTAAAGGAATAAAAAGTTATAAAGTATATAAAATGTCAAAGAGATTAGCATATGATGGAGGTCCTCGTCTTGTGGAATCAGGAAAATGAAAAGAATGTTGACCCAGAAGCAGCACTTCTGAGAGGTGTATACAGCTCCTGTGGGCATTTTGGGCACATGTCCCTTGAATCCAAATACTTATCCACAGAATTAGTGGATTTCTCTATTCAACTGGATCTCCAGAATGTGCTGGCTACCATCATGATCAGCCTTCTGCTATGGGTATCAACAGCGTTCTTGGAAAATGTACCTTGTGAAAGCATCAGGAGAGAAAATGGCTCCTTCCCTTTCATTCTTTGTTTATGCTCTTTGTCCTCTCAAAATTTATTATCCCCTTCATAAGACAACTTTAATTGAAATTATATGCATGCATTAATTACAAACATAACCCCTTAGCTTTACAAACCTTTAGTTCTTTCAGTTGAGTTGATGTTAACAAAACCTGTTTTCTTGAGTCTTGGGCTTCAGAAAATTCAATAAGTGATATCCCTTAAAAAAAAAATTGGGATTTTTCTTCAGTGTGATTCAGGAAGGAATTGAGTAGGTCAAGAGCAGAAAAAAAGGTCTGTGGGGGTTAAGAGCTTGGCAATAGAGCAGTATAACTGTAAATAGGAAGAAAAAAGTATTTTTAAAAGATTCAAAATAGCTACTGGGCATCTGAGGTGGGAAGATTACTGGAGGCCAGGAGTTTGAGATCAGCTTGAGCAACATAGCACGACCTCATCTCTAAAAAAAATGTTTGTTTAATTAGCCTGGCATGGTGGCATGTACTTGTAGTCCTAGCTACTCAGGAGGCTGAGATGGGAAGATTGCTTGAGCCCAGGAGTTTGAGACTGCTGAGATTGCTGTGAGCTATGATCATGCCACTGTACTCCAACCTGGACAACAGAACCAGACCCTGTCTTTAAAAAAGTAAAAATAAAAAAGTTAAAAAAAATTAAAATTAAAAATAGTACTTCATGTTCAGATCACTTTCCAAAGCAATTCATATAACAGGAAAATCCTGCTTACATTAAAGAAGCCAAAGATCTAATACCACATGTAGAAAGATGGGAAACAATACCAAAATGTTTACAAGAAGGAAGGACTTCTCATTCGAAAGCAGCATTTAAAATCCCAGAGTAGGCATGATAGAGTGAAAGGAAGTCTGTATTTTCAGTTATAAGGATGCTCATTCTGTGTTATTCCAGGTGGAACATTTAGCATTCCTCAACCTCATTTATGTGCTCAAGTTGAGTTGGACTAGATGATCTCTGAAGTTCTCTCCCACGCTCACTGGGCATGGTTATTGGGCAACATGATGCTACTTCATGATGCTACTTGGTTTAGAAGTACTGAGGAAAATTGCTCAAGAGAGATGATCCTGCTTCTGCTACCCACTCCTTAACTAGTCTGTACCTTGAGACAAGATATGGCTAATTTTATGGGTCAGAGCCTGATGTTCTTGGAACAGTGTTTGGCCAAGGTATATAGCCTGTGGCATAGTGCAGTCTCATGCACAGTAAGCCCTGTGTTGTGTGATATTGAGTGCTTGACAGGCTGGTAAATAAACGTGGGACTCCATTATTGTCCTTTATGTTTACTATATCTTTCCAGCAAACCCAAAAGAGGAAAACAGGCATCTAAAACCTTAACAAAAATAGCCACCTTACCCAACATATCTAAACTGAGCATTTCTGGCTGTTCATATCCCCTTGTTCTGAAGGTGGGGCCAGGAGTCAGTCCAGTCAGTAGGGTTCTGCAGGCCAAGGATAAGGATGAAAAACAGGGCAACAATCAGAGCTTTTTCAAAAAAGTAAAAAGTTAAAATTCATCATAAAAAGCAATGAAGGCCAAAATAACCAAAAGCAGCTACCAAAATTATCACACCAAGCTGGAGAAATAAGACTGAGATCTGTAATTAGCAAAAATGAGTGCAAACCAGATGACATTTTCTAGATTAAATGTTGCTCCCTCTGCCTCCAGCTTAAATTTGGCATATTGAACCAAAGATGTAGCAAATGCTCAGACAAAGCCATTGTTATAAGTGGCACAATAATGCTCTTCAGGGGCATTTAAACACATCTTTAGTGAGAGATGTCCTGGAATCGAAGCGTTAAAGGTTATCTACTCTCTCCTACCCAATAGATGTTATATGAGAGAATAATTTTGAAAAGCAGTGTGACAACACTGAACCAAGTCACTTGGGGCAGTAAAGCCAGATAATTGGAGAGTAGGGAATTGCAGCTAAAATTTGCTAACCTAATTTCATGTTTCGAAAAAGGACACGTAAGTACTAAACACTAATGGGCTTAATAACCTTATTAAATCCATTATTCGCAAATTACATGTGATATAATTGCAGATGATTAGCCCTGTTATAATTATACTTTGCAAAACAAATAATTAACCAGAGAGGTGGTCCTCTGAAGTTGGGTGAGGCTGACTGGAGTGGGATAGTGTCCATAGCAGCAGTTCTCCAAGTGTGGTCCATGGACCCCTGTGGGGTCGCTACAACCCTCTGAAGGGGTCCACAAGTAAAAAACTACTTTCACAGCAATACTAAAACAGTATTTGGCTTTTCACTATGTAGCCATTTGTACAGATGGTACAAAAGCAATGGTAGGTAGAACTGTTGACACATTAGCGTGAATCAAGTGCTGGCACCAAACTCTATTAGTAGTCACTGTGTTCTTCACCTCCACACACTCCCAGTTTAAAACAAGAGGGGAACATCCTCCCTTAAAAATGTCACATAGTACAAAGCAGAAAAAACATTATTAATTTTATTAAATTGATTTTAAAATAATTTAATCTGATGAAATATGAAATATGCATAAAACATTTGTATTGTATAATAAATTAACAAAGTATGATGGCTGTCTTGGGGAAAAGCACTTGTGTAGGCGAGATGAGAGCTGAGTTAACTTTTCATGGAACACCATTTTTGCTGAAAAATTACTTGATAACAAAGCATGGTTTTTCAGACTTGGATATATGGCAGATATTTTATCTAAAATGAATGAAATGAGCTTGTAGTTTCAAGGAAAATAATTGACAGTATTGGTTGAAAATCATAAAATTTGAGTTTTCAAAGAAAATACTTGAATTTTGAAAAATTTCCATCTTCTAGTGTGAACTTGACAGTTTCCTAATAGTCTAAGACTCTTCTAATGTGATATGTAGCAATATTAACAAAAATGATTTTTTTTATACTATAGCATTAAATGTATCAACATTTGGAATATCTTGATAACTCAGGAACCAATATTTTCTAAATATTAGTGTATGATTTAGATAATGCATTGGTAAAAGATTCATTAAAAGTGCAAGACAGACCAATGCATTTTAATGTAACAAGTGTAAAAGATCGTTGATATAATTTCAGATTCCACCTTGCAACTAATCAATCTTTAAGAAACTACTACTTGTCGAATTCTTGTGTAGAATCAAAGACAGCTATCCATAGTTATCTAAAAAGGATACTGAAGTGCTCCTCCCTTTTCCAACTACATGTGTATATAAAACCAGATTTTCTTTCCTTTTTTTTTTTTTTTTTTTTTTTTTTTTTTGAGACGGAGTCTCGCTCTATTGCCCAGGCTGGAGTGCAGTGGTGTGATTTCTGCTCACTGCAACCTCTGCCTCCCAGGTTCAAGCGATTCTCCTGTCTCAGCCTCCCGAGTAGCTGGGACTACAGACACACGCCGCCACACCCAGCTAAGTTTTTGGATTTTAGTAGAGACAGAGTTTCACCATGTTGCCCAGGCTGGTCACGAACTCCTGAGCTCAGGCAATCCACCCACCTCGGCCTCCCAAAGTGCTGGGATTATAGGTGTGAGCCACTGAGCCCGGCCAAAACTAGATTTTCTTAATATACTCTCGCCAAAACATCATAACAGACTGAATGCAGAAGCACATGACTCTAGCTGTCTTCTATTAAGCCAGACATTAAAGATATTTGCAAAAATGTAAAACAATGCCATCCTTGGAGAGTTTTGGAAAACATATTTGTTTTCAGAAAAAAAGTGACATGTTGACATGTTTATTATAATAATCTAAAATGAACTGATAATGAAATGTACATTTAAATTTCCCAATTTTAATACCTAATGTGATAAACATTGATAGCTTTAACTCACATAAGCAAAAGCTCTCTGAGGTCTTCAATAATTTTAAGAGTGTGAAGTGGTCCTGAGAGCAAAAGTTTGAGAGCTTTTGTTCTAAGGAGTAAGTATAAAAAGGAAACATAGCTGAAGACAGAGAGGCTAGGGGATGCTAGCATTTAGAGATCTGGGCAGAGAAGATTGAAAAGGAACAACCCTGAAAGTAGAAAGAAAACTGGAAGGGCTTAGAGTCCTGGAGGTCAAGGAAAGAAAGTGTGTCCAAATGAGAAGAGACCATCAGCCAAATGCTGGGGGAGGCAGGGGAAGATGAGAGCTGAGAATGACCACTGGGTGTGCAAGACAGGGACATGGAGAGACCTGGAGCAGAAGCATTTCAGTGGGGCGAAGCTGGAAGCCTGATTGGAGAGAATGGGTTCAGGAGGTGATGACTTCAGCATGGGTGAGCATGCACAACTTTTAATGGGTTTTGCTTCAGAGAAATGGGGCAATAGCAGCAAGGGAATAATAGATCCGGAAGACGTGTTAAAATGGAAAATCCTGCAGCATACTTGTATTGATAGGATGACCCAAAAGGCAGAGAAAGGGAATGAAGGAAAGAATGAGGTCTAGGGAAGGCAAGAAGGGATGGGACCCAGGCATAAGGAGGCACCATCCTTGGGCAAGAAGGACCATCTGTAGACACGGTGGATCCTGGTGGAGGGACTCTCCCTGCCATATATTGACAAATCCCTTCACCTGCAATGACTTCCCCTTTTCCCTATTTATTTTTAAATTTTCATTATTAATTACTCAAAATATGAATATATTTTCATTTTACAAAAAATATTAATGTGTATAAAGTAAACGCCGAAGTCCCCACTTTTGGTCCCCAGTTTTACTCCCTTTCTTAGAAGAAAGCCCTGTGATCAGTTTAGTGTGATTCCGTCCAGGCCCTTTCTGTGTATTTTCATTTGTACGTGAAGAAATGAACACTTTGTTCGGATTTTTCCATAAAGGCTATCATATTGTATATAACATACTGTAAATCAGTGCTCCACTTTAACAATACTTCTTGGAGCTCTTTTCCTTCTTATCCAATACTGCGTAGTGTTTCATAGTATGGTTGTTTTTCTCTCCTACAGGTAGACATCCAACTTATATCCAGAGTCTCATTACTCTTCAAAATGCTGCAATGAGCATTTTGTACTGACTCTTTGGAATATGTGTGAGGATTTCTTAAGAAAAATTTATGGGATCCAAATGTTTACATTTTTAATTTTATTAAGGCCTCCAAAAGGGCTATACCAATTTATATTCCCACAATTAGTATATGAGAATATTTGTTTTCCTACACCCTGGCCAGTAGTGGATATTGTTCATCTTCTTAATTTTTTCCACTGTAACATCATTGTATTGTTGTTCTCACTTGTAACCTCCTGATTACTAGTGAGTTTGAGCATCTTTTCATAGGCATCACCCGTTGTCTCTGTCCTATCCTCTGTCTCTGTCCTAGACAGCATGTTGCCCTCTGCCCATGCTGCAGCACCTACCCCTCAGGGATCATCCCCCAGCCTCTCTGTCTTCAGCTATGTTTCTTTTTTATACCCCTCCAGACAGCCCCTTCATACTGACCCCCATCTAACTGGATGATTATTTTCTGAGATCCTATCATGTCCTACAATGCCAATGTCACCTCACTTATAATACCTGTTTACTAATTGTCTCACGCTCCACCTTCCCATGCCCAGACTCTGAGCATCCTGAGTGTGGGAATCAGGTGACTTCATTTTGTAGCCCTCTTACCTGGCACAGTACATGACACATGGCAGGCGCTCAATAAAAGAACTGCTAAACCAACTCATAAGGATATCAGTTTGCCCTTGTAGAGTGCTTTACAATCTGCAAACCTCCTTCATGTGCATTTTCTCAGATTGTCTAAATCAAATAAGATTTGTTGGGATTAGCCTTTTGGGGGAAATGGTAAGGACAAAGGCAAAGGAGTATAGCTGAATTAGGAACTGCATGATGTGATATGTAAAAATAAATCAGTGTCACTTAAACCCTTGGAATTCTAAGTGTGTCCTATAATAAGTATTCTGCAAGATATTAGCAAAATTAATTAAAATATTAAATCACACAATTAACATTAAAATATTATCCATATGTAATCAACAAATAGGAGAAAATGAATTTAAAAGAAACATCAATTCAGTAGCCAAGTGGAAAAAATGAAACAAAGAGGAGATTTGCTAAGAAGTGAATTTGGCTAATGATAAGTCAAACCTTGATGTGAATTTTTGCCCAGAATGATACAACTTTACGACCCAGATTAATCAAAGTAAATGAACACTCTACAAATTTCTCTAGTGGAATCATTGTAACTGACTGAACTTGAGACTTTTAGGCCACCTCAATACTTAAATACAGATCACAGAGATAATTCATCAATATTCTTCATAAACTCTTCTATGAAATATGAGTTCCACAAGATGTTAAACGGTACTAACACACATTTCTTAAAAGACGTGTTAAGTCAAACAAGTTTTGGAAATGTTAATTTAAATAAAGGGAAACAAGTTTATTTGGTATAAGTCTTATTATAGCCTTCACTATGCCAAAAAGCATTGTATATCCTCAAAAAAGTATAAAATATTCAAAAATATATAAAACATTTCCTAAACTTATTTGACCACAGAACGATGTAGAATTCGTAAGTGTGTTTTATGAGAAAAATTCAAAGAAACTGGTGTTTCACAGAATATCCTTTGAGAAATGCTGTTTAGGTCATTAAAACCATCTGCTATGTCACAACTAACCTTTTCAGGTGTATAAGCATCCACAGCCTTAAATGTCTCCATTTTATCACAGTTTAATGTTTACCCTAATACAGTGGCCTAGAATCAAATCTGGGGCTGGGAAAGGCCAGGATGGAGAAAGCTACAACTGCTTCAAGCTCAAAGAACAGGAGGGGAGGAAATCTCAGTGAGAGGTTAACCTAACAGGTAGGAAGCCTTGTCTGAGTCTAGTAGCTCATGAATTATTGAACACAATGCCTCTGAAGTCTATTTCCATGTACTATTTTTCTGGTCCAAATTCAAAATTTATCATGCCGTCCTGCTAATCTTTTTGTATGTGAACTCCTAGGACCTCCTCTGTAGCCATCCTCACCTCTGCATAATTAGCCTATTGCCAGTTCTCTGAGTCCACAGTGAGTCATATTCTGTATGTTTATCACTCTCTGAGGCTGCATCTTAGTTGTTCTATGATGCAGTGAGTTAGGGGTTACACAGAACTCTGGGATGTGGCTAATATCAAAGGACTGAAAGGAATCTTAAAAGGTCTTCAGTCTATCTCCCTGGCCCCATGCTGGCCTGACCTCCATCCGCATTAGAAAGACAGTTATCCACCCTTTTCTTAAATTTTCCTAGCAGAAAAGGTCCCTGGATAAAGTCTTAAAGCCTGTCTAGTCTCTAAGTTACCTAATTTTATCCTAATTTACTCCCCGTCCTAACCCTTTACATCAAATGTTCCCAGGTATTTCTCACCAACCCTACTGCTGGAGCCTGTTTTTTTGACTTATTCCCTAAGATTCAACTTAACAGAGCCTCATAATTTATACCCAAGCAAGTTGTGCCTCTGGGCAGAGTCAGAAATTGCCTAACAGGAGGATCACCTGCGGTCAGGAGTTCGAAACCAGCCTGGCCAACACGGTGAAACCCTGTCTCTACTAAAAATACAAAAATTAGCCTGGCATGGTGGTACACGCCTGTAATCCCAGATACTCAGGAGGCTGGGACAGGAGAATTGCTTGAACCCAGGAGGCGGAGGTTGCAGTGAATCGAGATTGCGCCACTGCACTCCAGCCTGGGTGACAGCGTGAGAATCTGTCTCAAAACAAACAAACAAACAAACAAACAAAAAACATTGACTAAGAAATTTCATCAGAATATGCTACATCAGTCTTACTTGACTCGTATCACATCTGGTTTACCTCAGAGATCTCTGGCAGGCTACAAAGGCTTTGGAAGAACTCCATTTTTGCCTCTTTCCAGGCAGATTCAAGGTTCTGCCTTGAATCAACATAGGAGGCAATCATTTATTCCATTTTAAATCAACCTCTTTAATTTGTCTACATTACTCTTGAGGCCCATTCTTGATATTACTCTGTTTTGTTCTACCGAAATGCGTTGGGGAGGCATTAGGAAGCTCTCAGAGAAAGTGATTTTTTTGTGTTCCCTGAGCCAATGTTGGGAAGAGTAACAGCCATTCTCTTTGAGTTTTACTCATTTTGAATTATGGTGCTGGAAGTCAAAACCCAACCAGTGTGTTTTCACATGAAATGCCTGTACTGCCAGGCCCTCCAGTAGAAGGAGCTGGTGAAACTGGAAAGTTAACATGGCTAACTTCCACACCTGTGCCCGGAGTTAAGGATTCAGTTCTGTAGGCATTGGGCAAAGTGTGGAGTAAAGAAATTTAAAGTACCCCTCTTGTGCATCCCTCAACTTACAAGCCTGAAAGCAGTCACCTCCTCCTAGCACATTGGACTGGATTTTGATATACGCAACAGAACAGAAAGAGTAAAATACAAGATCACACTGGGACACTGGATTTTTGTGGAGGAAGGAGAGCAAGAGGAGGAGGATTTAAGACCAGAATGATCGTGATAGTTTAACCTCATTATGCATAGCATCCTAGTAGCCTCAGCTTGTCCTATGACTACAAGCTCAAGACCCTGCATATATATAATTTTCTATAAAGCTATCTTCTCAATTTGCAGACATATCAAAATATTATATTGATCTCACTATATACTCAGGATTTCTGAACACTCCTTGAGAAATGCAATTCCTAAAATGTGTAAGAGAGATTATAGATTTGGGATGGGGATGAAAGAAAGCAGTATATTTTACTATGTGAAATACTTTCTAGTGCTTGGTACAAGACTTTCATCCCAAAATTCTAGATACTATTTCTAGTCAGAAATGTTAATAAAATGATCTCTTATTGGAAAAGATTTCTATATTCTTATAATGAAAGGTGCAACTAACTGTATCCATAATATTAATACCCACACTATTTACTCTTCATGAGCAGGACATGAGCAAAACAATATTTTGGTACATAAATTCCATTCTTAGAATGATCAAAAATACATTTGTGACTAAATAGGTAAGGATTACTTCCCCAAAGAAAAATGACTCCTCTTTATTGACCATAAAATTATTTTAGTATCATACTCAGATCCAGTGCCCATTTCCCATCTGTTTTGCCAAAATATAATAAAATATTCAAGGCAGAGGGCATAAACGATGCAGTGTATAAGGTATCCATTTCAGGCTTTTGAGTAGGCTTTTGAGTAAGATAGCAGATTGAACACAAGCATTTACATCCCTCCCTTGAAAAGCCCTACTCTAACAATAGTAAATGAATTTGTCCATGAGGACAAAGAGAACAAGAAGAGCCAACAGCCACAAAACGTTAGAAGCTAGAAATCAGACAGATGAGTGGTAACTGACTTAGTAGATTCAGGAGAGCTGCATCCTAAGCTGGTGGGAGGGAATGCCAAGAAGCAGCCCAGTTCACACTGCAGAAGTCCCGGAAGACTTAGGGATTGGTTACATGTGGGAGTTCTAGTAATGCAGGTGAGACTAAACCAGAAGTATTGGTTGGAAGATTGCTGAAGAGCAGTTAGCTCCTCAGACCCCTTCCAACTCTCCACAGGTGGTCAACTGCCCCTTCCTTACTCTGGAGTAAGACTAGAGCTTTGTTCTCTGGAAATGCTAAAGACAAGGGCCTCTGGACTCGAAGACACCAAACATAAATGAGGAGAGGAGTGTCCTGTGGAAACGCATGAATGCTAAATGTTGAGGACCCTTCCCCGCATGCCCCAGAGTGCTGCCAACCCAATCTGTACTCTCCTGGCTGCAGACTAGAAGACCCTTCCCTGTGGAATGTGAACATCCCAAGAGGAGAGTCCCACAGATGCTGACAGCAGGGTTTTCCAAAAAAGGCCCAGACAGCTCATCTTGCAGTGAGGGCTGTAGTCAACAAGCACAGCCAGGGGCCCAGTTTTCAATCAAAATCAATCAGTTTTTTAGCTGGCAACCAGTTTCAATATTTAAAAATAAGCCTATAACCCAGGATCATCACACATCTGAAGGAAACCTCAAACATGAAAGACAATGCAAAAACAAAGGGGAAAAAAGCAACTTAGAGAAACACAGACTATGTACTAAGGGAGATAAAACTTTTTAGAAAGTTTAATAGCCTACATATTAAAATAACTGAAATTAATATCTTCAAAAAGATAAAAGAATTCTATACCAGACAAATGCTTCAGAAAAGGATAAAAGAAGATGTTATATTCATAAAACAATAACATTAAAATTAAAAAGATATCCAGAGAACCAATAAGGTCATTTGTAAAGTATTCTGGTAATAGCAGATGACATTCATAGAATGATTAAAAAATAAAGTTGAGGATATTATCCAAAAAATGGAGAAAAAGGACCATGACATGAAACTAGGACAGAGAAACAGGGAAAATTACAAGACCAGTTCAGATGACCCAATCGTTGTAGGAAAAAAGAAAAAGGAAGAAATCATCAATGAAATAATTTAAAGACATCTCTCAAAACTGAACATCATGAATTTCCAAGTCAAAAGGATTTATCAAAAGTCTAACACTGTGGGTAAAATCAGACACACACCAAGCCTGCCATCATAACATTTCAGAACACTTGGAATGAAATACCACCATAGGCTTTCAAAAGATAAAGACACAGAATTGCTTCATACTTAACAACGCTGGGGAGGCTGAAAGCCAAAATCAGTCAATTCCTTCAGACTTGTGAGGGAAAAAAATCGTAACTGTGATGGTTAATACTGAGTGTCAACTTGATTGGATTGAAGGATACAAAGTATTGATCCTGGGTGTGTCTGTGAGGGTGTTGTCAAAGGAGATTAACATTTGAGTCAGTGGCCTGGGAAAGGGAGGCCCAACCTCAATCTGGGTGGGCACAATCGAATCAGCTGCCAGCGTGGCTAGAATAGAAGCAGGCAGAAAAAATGTGCAAAGAGAGACTGGACAGGCCTCCCAGCCTACATCTTTCTCCAGTGCTGGATGCTTCCTGCCCTGGAACATCAGACTCCAGGTTCTTCAGTTTTGGAACTTGAACTGGTTCTCCTTGCTCCTCAGCCTGCCTACAGCCTATTATGGGACTTGTGAGAGTGTGAGTTAATACTTAATATATATATATTCCATTAGTTCTGTCCCTCTGGAGAACCCTAATACCTAATACAGATTTATGTTATCGTTGTGTAACAAACTGCCCCAAACTTTCGTGGCTTAAAACAATAGTCATTTTATTATATCTCACAATTTAGGGGGTTCAGGAATTCAGGCAGAGCTTGGCTGGCCAATTATTCCTCTCTATATGACATTATGGTTACTCGATGACATCACCTAATGGCTGGGCTGGGCTGGAGGATCTAAGATGGCTTCACTCACATGATGTGCCTGGGAAGGGACAGCTGGGAAGGCTGAGTTCAGTTCAGCTATGTAGGGCCTTTTTTTTAAATAGGGTTTTATTTTTAAGCAGTTTTAGGCTTATGAAAAATTTGAGGTGATTGAAACATGGAGGCGGATTTCTCATGCATGGTTTAGCACCATCCCTGTTGGTACCGTCCTCAAGATAGTGAGTGAGTTCTCATGAAATCTTGTCATTTAAATGTGTGTAGCACATTTGCTTGCTCTCCTACTCCTGCTTTTTCCATGTGACATGCCTGTTCCCCTTTGACCTTCTGCCATGACTAGAAGCTTCCTGAGACCTCCCCAGAAACAGATGCTGCTAAGCTTCCTTTATAACCTGCAGAACCATAAGCCAATTAAACTTCTTTTCTTATAAATTACCCAGTCTCAGATATTCCTTTATAGCAATATTAGAATAGGCTAATACAATGATAAATACTTAGAAAATTAAGGAAAGAAACAAAAGGCAGTTATTAACTCTACAGAAATAAAAAAGTTAGAAAGAAAATAGAAAGCAATCATTGATTAGTTGTCAATAGCTAAATCCTCTTCTAGAGTAGAAAGTGAACAGATAATGTTAAAGACTAACAATCAAGAAGTAGCCTTAAAAGTACATTACTTAGAGATGAGGAGAAAAATATCAAAAGACCCAGCCAATTAAGGCTGGAATTAGTTGCCTGTGGAAATGGAGAAATGGAGAGTGGAGGGAGGTGTGGGGTTGCTATTTGTCATCACAAATCTTATATACACACATAGGTAAGTTATTTGGTTCTATGAGACTCATCACCTCAAGTCTTTGTTGATTTTAGCTTCTCAATTAGACTTCCTTTGGCCACTCTAATTCTCATTTCCTTTTTTCGTAGAATTTATAACTTTCTACATACTCCATCATTTGCTTTTTTATAATGTTTAGTTCTTTTATTTGTCTTTTCCTGTTGAAATATCAACAACACAGAAGCAGAGATCATGTATTTTAATTTTCCAGTATAACTCAGTGCCTAGAATAAAACTTGGAATGTAGCAGGTGCTCAATAAACATCTATTAAGTAAATTACTTTTTAAGCTATGTGCTTGGGTAGCTTTGATTTTAAAAAATAAGTACATTATTCACCTCAAAATTATACTACAAAGCAAAAATCTCACACTTAAAATATTGCTCAAGCATCATGGCTTTCTATTAAAAAACACTATCGTTGGTTTTCTCAGACTTCAAAAAAGGGACACTATTTTCTATGCATCTTGAATGCCCGAACACAATATATGCTTACCTTTCTGAAGCACTGAGATAGTTGCCAAGCACTGTAATACAATTAGTAAGATTTCATATAACACTTAATAATTGGTGATTGTATGTAAGGTTGTGAGATGTGAACTTATAATAATGAAAAGAAGATAAAATATATTTGAAGATTACTCAAATATTTTGAACTAAGTTATTATTTTTTAGTTTACATCTGGTCTTGTTTTAAAGATTTTAGGAAGCCTATGAAAGTTTAGAGAACATAACATTTAATTACATTTAAACTAAATTTTGTTGCATTAATTAAACTACTTACATCTAAATTAAGCAAAAGAAAATGAAAAATCAAAGATGAGACAAAAGGGAGCCAAGAAAATGACTTAGAATATGTAAAATTATAGCTTGATACTGGTGTCAAATTTGTCTGTAAGCTCTGTGTTTATTAGTATTAGATTCAAGGAACAGAGATTCAACATATATGAGTTTATTTCTCTCACACAGAAAAGGTTTAGAAAATGTGCAGTCTGGAATTGATATGGGAGCTCAACTCCACCCAGTTCTCGGGAACTCCTTCCAGCTCACCCCTCTGCCTTCTCAATGTGGACCTTATTCCCATAGTTTAAGATGGCAGCATTCCTATTCTGGGCAAGAGACTGGAGAAAGGGTACAAAGAAGGAACGAGAATCACCATCCAATGGCTTCCTAAGAAGCATTACCAGAAATCGCCACTGGATAGTTCTAATCCCATCTCATCTCACCCAGAACTTAGTGATGTGCCACTCCTAGCTGCAAGAGAAGCTGGAAAATGCAATCCTCATTCTAGACAGACATGGGTCTTGCTAAAAATTCCATTACACTGCATGAAGGGAGAATAAAGCTGAAAGACAATAACAGTGTCAACCACAGCTTCATAGCAACCAAAAAAAAAAAAAGAAAAGAAAGGAAACATGGTCAGGTTCAAAATAACAGAGTTGGTAAAGATGAGCAATTGCTCAAGAAATGTACAGCAGCTCTTGGTAAAAAGTATTTGAAAGGGATGACTCTAGAGGTCTTTGTACAGAATAAAAAGTTTTATGTCTTCAACATTATTCTTCAACAGTATTCTTACGACACCCATACAACTCACTTTCATAGAACTGCTTCTCATAACAACTGCCAATACTACATTCACAGTTCAGAGAAAACTTGTCAGCAGAGATTTGATTTTTTGAGTTCATTTTAACTGTATTTTTTTAAAAAGCATGATGAAAACATGATTTTTTTAAACTTCTTTATGTGACTATCCTGACCTTAAATATATACATATATATTTGTTTCAGGATTGAAGAAAAATCTATTTACCTTCGCTTATGGAAAAGAAACCACTGTAATCACAGGGACTACCAGAATATTTCAAGAAATGGTACGTAACTTTCCATTTAAGCCTTCATCAGTGTCCCTGTAGTGATTGATTTTATTTCATAAGTACCTCAAAAGCTGAGATTCAGATAACAAGGATCACAGAATAAAATTAACAGTCTCCCTTCCAACACCATTGCCCTCTCTGAAAGAAGGGCCCTGTGCTTAGAGCCATTTACCCACAGCAAAGGAGAACAAAAACAACCTGCAGTCAAGGGATTGACCAAGAGAGCAGATCATTCGTCCAACAGCAAAGTTCTAGCAAGGCCAAGGCACAGGATGTTTGAGGCTCAGGAGGCAAGACCTAAATGCGCAGTAGCAGAACAAGAGCTGAGCAAAACTAAGGTCATTGCAAAAGCTCTGCCCTCTCAGATGGTGCAAGGTCTCCCATGTTTCTGCTGGAGTTGGAGTTTTCAGTTTCACCTGTGTGGGTTTCAGCCTTCCACCTTGGACCTGGAGGTGGTCTATTGCCACAAGATTCTGATGAAACTTCTGATTGATAAGCCATGGCCTGGCTAACGCCTAAGGAATTGCCAAGTAATGTTTTGTAACACCGTAATGCAGAGATGGTAAACAGTGTATGTGTTGCCATTCTGTCTTCCTAAGCCTGGGAAAGATATTGCTAATCAGCCTTGGCACTCTTGTCTGCTACACTCTGATTCTGCCTCAGCAGTTCTTGAAACACAGCACGTCTGACAATCATCATCAACAAATTAGGCTTGGCATATGAAGTTAAACCTATTTGCCATCCCTGTGCTATCTCTAATTAACAAAAGATGTTGAGGAATTTTCCAAGCAGCAAGCGTTTAAACTAAATACGTGACCTATAAATAATGTATTTCTTATAACAAATATTCTATACAGAATAAATGCTCTCCTGTTCTAAGAACAATATAGATTTTTTTTAGTAATAAAATAATTTCTGCCGTTAACTGAGCTCTTACCAAGTGCTAAGAACACTTTATGTTTATTTCTGTTAATCCTTTTAACAACAGACACTGTAAGGCAAGTATTATTACATTTCTTCAGTATTAAGATACTATTGATTGTAATAGCTCTAAGCAGTGTTGAGGGAGGGAAAAGGAAGGAAAAATTACAATGTACCCATTGATTGCAGCATTCAACTCAATACCAAATGTGTTAAGATATACTTCTCAGAATTGGGCATTAAAATAATATTCACACTGTCGCAGTTGGGGAAATGGAGGCATAGAGAAGCCAAGAACCTCTTCCCCAGCCACAAAGAGAGTAAGTTATAGAGGAGACACTTCTACCCACGTTGTCTCACTCCACTCAGATACCAACAAAGATAATACAGTCAATGGGCTATGATCCCAGATGATCTGCAGAAAGAGATTGGCCTCATCCCTCTACAAGTGAACACAACCAATAGTTAATGGACAGTTACAGTCAAATCTGGCCATGTGACTCATCACAGATACAAAGTGAACATTAGGCCTGTGGCTGCACTTTCTTTTTCCTTTAGTGAGATACTCAAACAGCCCCCAACACTGTCAAATACCCTCTGTCAATGAAGATTATAAAAAACAAAACACAAAAAACTCATCTGTGAGAAATGTTATGCAGTCCTATAAAATGATGGCTAAAGGTCAAATATATTTTTATTTAGAAAGACAAAACACTGCCAAAAGAAAAATCAGGATATAAAATTGAATCATACAATTCAGTTTCTACCATATTTTTAAAAGGGAAAAAAGGTAGACTTAGGAAAGATTGGTAGAAAATATAGAAAATCGTTGTGTTTGATAAATTATGGGTGATTGCTTTCATTTTTTTCCGCTTTTCTGTGTCCTGGTGATTTTATTTTTATATAGAAACAACCTTTAAAAAATTTTGACAGAAACTGAGTCTAAGGAGTAGCACATGGCTTGTCCAAGGTTCCATAGCCAAAGGTATGAGGTTAGAGCAGGACACTGAGCGATAGGATTCTGCCAGAAATGCAGGCTGCAAGCTGCTCTTTGTTATTTGTGACTCTAATCCAGCATTTCTCCTTCACAACACCCAGGTGTACAAAGTCAACATCACCTTTCTACCCACAATAAATGCAGTGATCTTTCATAAAATCATAAAGACCAGAGTAAGATAATCCAAAAAGTATACCTAGGACAATTGATAGTAAATGGCTGTCCTTTCGTGATCTGCTGTCTTGACAACATTCCTTTAAAATTCAGATCGCAAAGACAAAACGGGGCACAGGAGACAGGAGGAGAACCTAATCATGTCAAAATGTGCTCGAAGGCTGTGGCTTTTGTCAGACTTTTGTCTAATGAATAGATGCCGGGGAAGAGGGGATATTTTCTTCCTTTTCTTTGAATTTGCAGTCCTTAGAAATGCGTAAAATGTATACTTTGTCTAGTGTTCTTTGACTATCCTCGACTATTTTTCTAAGACTGTAATTCTAAAAAGATTTTTTGTAGTTTCTCAGTTACTCATTATTTAATGTTCTGGTTTTATTCTCCAGCCCCTCTTCCTATTTTCTCTTGTATTTCCTTGCTATGGACTTTCTTTTGATATCATGCAGCATGTAACCTGACTACCCACGCCAAATTACTTCAATTATTCTCCAAGGTTTTTATTAGATATAGGAAAAGTCAGCTTTTCACATTCTGCATATTTATAGGGCTACACTGATTTTTCAGAACCAGCAAGAGAAAAAGGGGAAAAAGGGAAGAGTCGAATAGAATACTAAAGTGTTTCTAAAAAATTCAGTAGTAAGAATTAAAGAAACAGCTCCTATTTTCATCCTGATCCTTATGTAAGAGATTTCAAAAACATCTATACGTAACTCTATCATGAACCCCGGTCAGTGATTATAACACATTTTTTTATTTTTTTGAGACAGAGTCTCGCTCTGTCACCCAGGCTGGAGTGCAGTGGTGCAATCTCAGCTCACTGCAACCTCCACCTCTGGGGTTCAAGCTATCCCCCTACCTCAGCCTCCCAAGTAGCGGGGATTACAGGCACGCGCCATTACACCCAGCTATTTTTTGTATTTTTTAGCAGAGACAGGGTTTCACCATGTTGGCCAGGCTGGTCTCAAACTCCTCACCTCAGGTAATCCACCAGCCTTGGCCTCTCAAAGCGCTGGGATTACAGGCGTGAGCCACTGTGCCTGACCTTATAATGCATTTTAAAATGGAGAATGGGGAAGTCATTTTTAATCCAAGGAATGATTCTCTGCTGCAGGGGTTAGGAATGGCAAGGGTCCTGCCAAGTCTTGTTCACAATCAACAGAGGGAGGGGCTTGCAGTGGCTCTCAGAACTTCCTAGACACCGAAATGGCCCAAGGTGGGAGGCAGCCAGCACATAGAAGAGGGAAGGACACAAGAACTGCAGAGCTGGCTGGCTCCTCTGGTCCTTCTCTGAGATGGAAAATAGGGCCCCGAAAACAGAGAGCAGAGCCTTTCCTCTCCTGATTGCCTCATATAATTGTCTCTTTTCCTTGAAGTATAAAGTAGACTGGTTTTGAATTTGGGTCCAGGAATTGGTGTGTGGCTTGGGCCGATCACTGAATGTCTCTTGCCTGTTTCTGCATCTGTAAAATGGGGATCACGGTTCAGTGAGCACAGTTGCCAAAGGTGACCCTGGATCTCATTCAGGGTTGCCCAAACAACAAACCAGCCTGAGTGGGCCATCTTCCCCATCCTCCTGGGGAGAGGCTGCACCCAAACTCAGTGGGATGAGGCAGTGCTGGAGATAGCTGCCTTCTCATCTTTTGCAAACCCAGCTTTTCCCCATTAAAGCCAGTTCTTTAAATTATGCCATGTGACATTGTGGAATTCATCACAAAACCCGGTGCCTGACTGACCAGATATGGCTTTCCTTGCACACAGGGATGGGAACGGTACATACCTGCGCTTCAGGGGGCTGCTGAAGGCTGAATGAGAAACACAGGGCTTCATAAATGTCCAGCATTGGCCGGGCGCGGTGGCTCAAGCCTGTAATCCCAGCACTTTGGGAGGCCGAGACGGGCGGATCACGAGGTCAGGAGATCGAGACCATCCTGGCTAACACGGTGAAACCCCGTCTCTACTAAAAAATACAAAAAACTAGCCGGGCGAGGTGGCGGGCGCCTGTAGTCCCAGCTACTCGGGAGGAGGCTGAGGCAGGAGAATGGCGTAAACCCGGGAGGCGGAGCTTGCAGTGAGCAGAGATCGCGCCACTGCACTCCAGCCTGGGTGACAGAGCCAGACTCCGTCTCAAAAAAAAAAAAAAAATAAATAAAATAAAATAAAAAAAAATAAATGTCCAGCATTAGGGTACCACTGAAGCAGTGTTGCTAAATCCACCTACCACCTGTATTATTATTTACTCAGTGGTTTTGAAAAACATTTGCTTTTTCTTTCTTTTCTTTCCTTCTTTTCTTTCTTTCTTTTTTTTTTTTTCTTTTTGAGACAGGGTCTCACTCTGTCACTCAGGCTAGAGTACAGTGGCATGGTCATAGCTCATCATAACCTCAAACACCTGGGTTCAAGTGATCCTCCCACCTTAGCCTCCCAAATCCTGGAACCACAGGCATTTACCACCACACCTGATTATTTTTATGTTTTATTTATTTATTTTTATTTGTTTTTATTTTTTTGGTAAGAAACAGGGACCTCACTATGTTGTCAAAGCTGGTCTTGAACTCGGGCTCAAGCAATCCTCTTGACTCAGCCTCCCTAAAAGCTGGGATTACAGGCATGAGCCACTGTGCCTGGCCCAATCATTTTTTCAATGTCAAAAGATTTTTTGTCATTGTTAGCAGTAATTTTATTTTTTTTTATTGCTGCATAATAGATGTACAGATCTTCAGGGTACCTGTGATCACTTGATACATTCATATAATCAAATCAGGGTAACTGGGATATCCCTCACCCTAAATATTTACCTTTTCTGTATGCTAGGAACATTCTGATTATTCTCTTATAGCTATTTTGAAATGTACAATCGATTAATGTTAACTACAGTTGCCCTACTAGTCTATGGAACACCAGGTCATATTTCTTCTATCTATCTGTATGTTTGCACCCATTAATCAACTTCAAAAAATTTTTAAGAGAAAGAAGTTGATTTGAAAAAAATAAAAATAAATTCAAAAGCTACATGTTAATAATAAGAAGGCCTCTGGCTCTTAGAGTTAGAGGGCAGCAGAAGGGCTCTAGGATTGGATACCCAGATCCTAAGAGAGAGCAGCAGGCGGGAGGGTAGTTGGGGGCGGCTGGATTGGCCTTGAGTATCAGGCAGAAAGAAGGGGTTCCCTCTGCAAGGAAAAAGCTGGGCTAGGGACAGGAGGCAGAAAGAAGGGGTTCCCTCTGCAAGGAAAAAGCTGGGCTAGGGACAGCTAGGAACAGGATGGAAACTAAGATTGACAGAAGTGAGCAGCAGCAGACGGACTCCTGAGAGGCAGGAGATGGCTGCAGCCTGGGGAGTGGGCTCAGGACTCCACTTGGGGAGGAACCAGGGTGTAAGGGCAGGAATTAACAGGGAGAGGAGACAGTGCTGAAGGCCAGGCAGCTAAAGAAGCCCTGAGGATGGTGGGCTAAGGATTGGAAGGGGCTGGGAAGCAGCCTTGGCTGATTGAACTGGGAACTCTGGGACGTGCTGGGGGTGGAGGCTTAAGGTAGAGGAGAAGTAGATGAGGGGTTTCAGCCTCTCTCCAGCAAAAAATGCCCTCCCTTTGGGGGATACACCATCAGCAAATAACTCTGGCAGCACCCAGCTGAGGAGGCCACGGGTGCAAAAGTGGACCCTGAACTGCCTCCTACCCCTGTGCTGTATATTTCACTCTTCGAGACCCGGGCATTAATCCTGAGGGCCTCATTCTCAGCGAGGACTCAGTAAATACTAGACTTTATTCATCCCTCCCTGTCCTGTGTGATCTCGTGCCCCACGCCCAGCAGAATGCGTCAGCCACTCCACCTGGCTCAGCAGCCAGCCCTTTGTTCACGCCTCCGTTGTTGCACTTTCCTTGGTGTATGGTTCAGTAATTTGCTTTAAGACTGATGTCCAGTCGCATGGGGAACAGGAGCCACATGGGGCCGATATTAGCTCAGCCTCTGTTTCGCATAGCAGGGACTTATACATCTAACACACATTTTTTTTAAAACCTAAATAATTCAGGAGTCCCATTAAACCTTTGAGAAGAGCTAAAGCACAAATTGTAATTCAACTGAATCCAGCTTGCCAACTTAAAAACCTTAATGGTGGGCAAAAAACACAACTGGCAAGATTATGTTTAATTTAAAATAAAATGTAAGAACCACTACAAGATATTACCTCACACCAGGTAGAATGCTCACTGTCAAAAAGGCAGAAGACAACAAACTTAGGATGTGGAGAAACCAGAACCCTTGTGCACTGTTGGTGGAAAGACAAAGTGGTATAGCTGCTATGGGAAACAGTATGGAGGTTCCTCCAAAATGACAAATTAAACTACCAGATGATCCAGCAGTCTCACTTCTGGGTATTTATCCAAAAGAATTGAGGATCTCAAAGAGATACGTGCACCCCTGTGTTCATGGAGGCATTCTTCGCGATAGCCAAGAGTTGGAAACAACCTAAATGTTCATCAACAGATGAACGGATCAAGAAAATGTTGTCTCTGCATACACAGTGGAATACTATTCAGCCTTTAAAACAAAGGACACTCTGAACATGCAACAACACAGATGGATCTTGAGGACATTATGCTAAGTGAAATAAGCCAGTCACGGAAGGATGAATACTGCCCGATTCTGCTTACACGAGCCATCTAAGTAGTCAAACTCACAGAAGCAGAGAGTAGAATGGTGGTTGCCTGTGACTGGGGGAAAGGGAGGGAAATGGGGAGTTGATGTTCAACTGGTTTAAAATGTCAATTATGCAAGATGAATAAATCCTGGGGATCTGCTGTGTAACGTTGTGCCTAGAGATGACAGTACTGTACTGTGCACTTAAAAATCCATTAAGAGACTAGTTCTTACTATTAAGTGTTCTTACCACAATAAAACAAAAAAACAGATTAAAGACAAAAAATAAAATCAGGAGTAGAAGAAAAACAAATATTAAAGTGGTATAAAATATAGTTTTAAGTAGGGGCTGGGCCTGGTGGCTCATGCCTGTAATCCCAGCACTTTGGGAGGCTGAGGTGGGTGGATCACTTGAGGTCAGGAGTTTGAGACCAGCCTGGCCAGCATGGTGAAACCTCATCTCTACTAAAAATACAAAAAAGTAGCCAGGCGTAGTGGCGGGAGCCTGTAATCCCAGCTACTCAGGAGGCTGAGGCAGGAGAATCACTTAAACCTGGGAGGTGGAGGTTGCAGTGAGCTGAGATCGTGCCATTGCACTCCGGCCTGGGCAACAAGAGTGGAAACTCTATCTAAAAAAAAAAAAAAATATATATATATATATATATATACATATGTGCGTGTCTGTGTGTGTGCATAAATCCAGTAGTTTTATATATATACATATAAATCTGATAGTTTTATTTATATATATATATAAAATCTGATAGATATATATATACATATATATATTTTTTTGTTTTTTAAGTAAATAAAAATCCGTAAGGCACATACTTCTAAAGTAAACAAGACTCATCTGCTTTTGAACACAAACCAATCCCAGGTCTGAATTTGCATTGCGGCTGCCCATGGCCTGCAGAGAAGGCACTGAGATGCACACAGGTACTCTTTACAGTTTCCAAACAAGACTTTCCTCGCTTGGAATATGTTTTTTTCACTGGCAGCCTTCCTCATTTTGTTTTAGCAAGCTTAGCAAAACCTTTGTATAAACACCTGTTTGGGTTGTTTTGTTTTCAGAAATTCAAAAGTGCGTAATGGCATGTTTTCCGGGGAGCAGTCTTCTATTCATACAGCGAGGGAACTCCTCTCTCTGTGCACCCACTTACAGGGAGGGCGGGGAGCAGAGGACTCACATGAAGTGTCTAGATATTAAAAAAAAAAAATTGAGAATTTTAACACTTCATGAAAGTGCCTGTGTTTACAGCCTCACCTGCCCCTCCTCCCACCCCCTTATACAGACCACGTTTGGTCTGGAACCTAGTAGGCTGCCCCCCATTCCCAATCCACACTCTGAAAAAAATCTCATCTTGCTTGTTCCCTTCTTTGGGCTTTGGTTAAACCATCTGCAAAATGGGAGAGAATCTGGCAGACCTAGAGAAACTAGAAAAGGGGCACGATTCAGGCCAGTATATGCAATTCATATTCAGGTCAGGAAGGCTAAGGAGAGGGGAAAGAGAAGGAGAGAGGACAAGAGAAACATGGGCAGAGAAGGGGTGAAGAAAGAGTTTCTGAAGGGGATTGAGGAGGGAGGCCCTGGGGCAGAATCAGAGTGAAGGGAAACTCCAGAAGAGAGGGGAACTGGGTGTGCGTGGTGGATATGCTGTGAGCACACCTCGGTACTGCCTCTGGATGCCTGTTGGATTGTTTTCTCAACACAGCACTGCTCTGAGAATGAACCACAGGAGAAAGTAGGACGATGACTTAGGTGCCCAATGAGTCAGAAAGGCTTGCAAGAGTGAGGAACAGCTCCAGAGAGTTGTCCAGGCCCTGGCTGTTGAGAGACACCAAAATATTTCCCTGCAAAATGTGCCTCTTTGACATAAGGATTATTTTGAGCTAAAGGCCATTGAGAACCAGCAGATGCAAAGACAGTTATTTTATAAAGGAAATTTACATTTGTAAAAGTGTCTCCTGCTCCCTGTACCAGGAAGAGAAGGACTCTTAACACCTGTTATCAGTGGGGAAGGCACCCTACCCTTAAACTTAAATCTGCGTAACAAACCTTACTCAACAACCCCTATTTACCGTATTTTTCCTCCTTACCTTCCCATAACTTGCCTCCCCAACTCAGAAGCCAGAATCCCCTTTCCTTTAGCCTAAGATGATATATATAAACCCAAGTTCTAACTGCCCCTTTGGGCTACACATCACTGGGTGCTCCCATGTATACACGTGCAATGCACATATTAATAAACTTCTATTTCTTTTCTCTTGGGAATCTGCCTTTGGCCACTCTAATGTACCGGGCACCAGCTGCAAAGCCTAAGCTGGGTAAAGGAAAGGATGTTTTTTTTCCTCCTCTACAGTGTCCAGCAGAAGGAGAGATGCTGCCTCTGGGAGATATCCTAACAAGAGTAGACATGAGGGAGCAGTCCATCCTCTGCTGACCTAAAGAAACCTGACAGAAAAAAATTTGCTTCCTCAATAGGCAAGAGAATTGTCAAAGGAACTTGCCCTGGGCTCAGAAACACCTTACTGCAAGCCAGAAAGAACAGGTTGATGTCCTCACTGGCCCTAGACAGTTAATCATATGTTTTACCCACCAGTATTACCAGGAACCATTGTTCAGGGCCCAATTCTCCGGAGCCATCCATTAGCAGAATGTGTGAATTTAGCTGGAGAGTTGTTTGAGGTTGCTATTATTACTTTTACAGATTTTTAGTTAATACTAGGTATCTTCTCTAAGCTAGACACTCTGTTAAGTACTTTATACACTCCATCTTCATTTAGTTCACAGAGCAACTCCATGTTACAGAGGCTCACAAAAGTTAAGTAACTTGCCCAAGGTCCTTTAGCTTGTCAGGGGTATACCTTAAGCCCTGTCTGTCTCATACTAAAGGCCATGCTCTCAACTATGCTATACTGTCCACTATTTGGGTTCTGGCTTCTAAAATCACTATTCTGCTGCCTCAGACAGTTGGCAGCAGGGAATCCATATGGGTCTGCAGCAACCTCAATTCTTGCCTCCTCAGAAGAAAGAATTTGATTGGGAGCATCGGGCAGACAGAGAGAACAAGGCACGTTTTAGAGCAGGAGTGAAAGTTTATTTAAAAGTTTTACAGCAGTGGCCAGGCACGGTGGCTCACACCTGTAATTCCAGCACTTTGAGAGGTCGAGGTGGGTGGATCACTTGAGATCAGGAGTTCAAGACCACCCTGGCCAAAAGGGTGAAGCCCCGTCTGTACTAAAAATATATAAAAAATTAGACAGGCATGGTGGCGCTTGCCTGTAATCCCAGCTATTCGGGAGGCTTAGCAGGAGAATCACTGGAACCCGGGAGGCAGAAGTTGCAGTGAGCTAAGATCGCTCCACTGCACTCCAGCCTGTGTGACAGAGCAAGACTCTGTCTGTGGGGAGAAAAAAGAAAAAAAAGTTCTGGAGCAGGAACAAAAGGAAGTAAAGTACACTTGGAAGAGGACCAAGCAGACGACATGAGACATTCAAGTGCGTAGTTTGACCTTTGACTTGGGGTTTCATATGCATTCCATGTGCAGAGTGGTCTGCCAGCACTTGAGAGGGGGCTCTGTGGAGTGTGTTCACTGAAGTTACACGCGTGCTCACGAAAAGGCACTTTTGCCTTACCAGTCAAGTGTTCCTGGAGGAAGGTCATATACCAGTTAAATGCCATCATTTTGCCTCTTAGTGCCCATGCTTGAGTCCACTCACCAGACTCCTGAGATCTTATGGGGAAGCTGCTGATCACCACTGTCAGGTGTTTTCTATCTACTGGGAGCTGGCTTTTCCCTGGTGCTGGCTGTGACAAATTATTCTTTTAGAGAAGTGGTCGCCTGACACTCCTGGGGGCAGGATGCCTCCCCTGCCCCACTCATGTCTGACTAGCTACCTATTCTGACAAGACAGCAAACACCTGTCCTGGAGTATGATAAATGTCAGAATTAAATACCTGAACCCACAGAACCCAGCACTCTGCCAGTCCTCTTTATCAAAAGAGGCCTTCTTGAAAAGAGAGAGAGGCAAAAACAAATGAACAAACAAACAAACAAACAAAAAGTTAAGGATGAAGAGACAAACTATAAATAAGTGTTAATCCAGGCTTAGCTAAATTCAGTTACACATATAAGGACTTATTTTTATAACACTCCCCACCCCGCCATGATCTCTACTATGGAACAAAATAGGTTTTGTACCTTTAACTAGCTAACTGAGCTTCTGCTGTTGTATTCTTGCCAAAAATTGCATAACCTGAGTTTATTCATGAGGAAACATAATAAAAACAAAACTTGAGGAACATTTTCCCAAAAAAAAAAAAGGCCAGTATTACTTAAAAGTGTCAAGGTCATGAAAGACAAAGAAAGACTAAGCAATCAGTTTAGATTAAAAGGACACTATGGAGATATGATAGCTGAATATAGTATGTGATCCTAAATTAGATCCTAGCCCAGACACAGTCGTTAGTGGAACAGTTCGTGAAATTTAAATAAGGTCTATAGATTAGGCAATAGTATTATACCGGTGTGGATTTCTTGATTGTCCTCATTGTTCTATAATTATTGAAGATGTTCACATTTGGCCAGGCACAGTGGTTCATGCCTGTAATCTCAACACTTTGGGAAGCCAAATCGAGTAGGACTGCATGAGCTCAGGAGTTCAAGACAAGCCTGGGCACAGTGAGACCCCTCTCTACTAAAAATTAAAAAAAAAAAAATCAGCCAGGTGTGGTGGCACACACCTGTAGTCCCAGCTACTCAAGAGGCTAAGGTGGGAGGATCACTTGAGCCCCGGAGGGAGAGGCTACAGTGAGCCGTGTTTGTGCCACTGCACCCCAACCTGAGCCACAAAGTGAGACCCTGTCTCAAAAAAAAAGATGTTTACATTTAGATAATCTGGGTGAAGGCATGTACAAATCCTTTGTTCTACTTTTGTTCTACTTTTGCAACTTTTTGAAATCATTTCAAAATGAAAATTTTGAAATATTTTTTTAAAAGCCACAGAAAAGAGTGTTGTAAAGAAGCAAAGAAGGCACCTTTGTCAAGCTCAAGCAGGCACTCAGTAAATATCTGGTGAGCCCAACTACTGGGTTGAGTATTTGGTTTCAACCCAAAACCTTGAGAGGATGATGACAAAAGTTATTTATAACAAAACAATGAGGATATTTCTGTTTGCAGAGCCTTGACACAGTGTGGTGACAGCAACAGAGACAGATTCTGGTACCAATTTTTGAGATGCTTCATCTAAAAAGGCAAATGCTTATAGATATACTCAATGCCTAGAGCATCAAAACCTGCTGTTTCTCCTAAGGACAAAATGCATCTCCAAGATATAGTGTTTAATCACTAGAAACTTTTAAAAGAGAAAAAATTCAATGTGACATACCTCATATAGAGAGAAACAAATCACTCTTTTGTGACTCATGTATTTATTATTTATTATTCCCATTTTTAATACTTTCAAGGTCTTGAAATTTAAAGTTTCATTAAATAATGGAGGCATTCTGATTCAAATGGGACTATTTCTTAGGACTTACTCATGCAACTCTTCCTGGCTTATTGTTTCATGCAAACCATCTAGATAGGAGCAGGGCATGCATGACAGTGACTGTAATGTGAAGAGTGTGTGCTTTTGATCCATCTGTTTTGTCAAGATTTTTATCCTGCACTGCTTGAAACAGCACAACTACAGAGGAAAAATTCAGAAGCAAATGCCTTACACGTTTTTAATGTCATTGGCAATGGCTAGGACTCCTGAAGTCCTAGCGGGATGTCCTTTCAACAGATGTCTTTTGTTTAGGGCTTGAGATAAAGGACATCATGGAAAGTTATCTGCTGCTTGTATTGATAGCTTGAGTGAGCTGTCATTTCTATCAGCTCCAAAGCATCCCGGGATGAGCCTTTTACCTCTGGTATTCTCTTTCACTTTCCTTCTGCTCATTTTCCACTTGACTTTGCCCCACCACTCCCCTCCTCTCTTTTCTCTCCAATATTGCAATAGGTGCTAGAAATAGAAAGATGAGAAAGACAAAGTCCCCGCCTTCAAGGAGATCATCACCAAATGGGAAACAAAGACAAAAAGGAAATCATTGTGTTTCTGGTGAAAGGGCAGTGAAATAAAGGCAAGTTGAGGCCTCTGGATGTAAGAAGCACTTAACTCTGTCTGTAGAAGTAGGGGAAGACTTTACATATGAGTTAAAATTTGAGCTGAGAGCCCTGAAGAAATAAATAGGAATTCAAAAACGACAGGGAGATGGTGACTCAGAGCTGGGAGGCTCTGAGGGGTAAACATCTTTGAAGAAGAGGGAGAGCAAAGTTGGACATGGCTGAAAGATATTTGTGGGGCTATGTCAGGCTTTGAGGCTGGAGGCAGATCACAGCTACTGTGGAAAGGCTATTATTATACATCCTTTTAAAAATCTATGTTTTAGAGAATCATTTAGCTGAAATTCAGAGCCACACTTGTGAATCTGAAGGCATTTACAGTAGTAGAAACACTATCAGAAACTGCCACAACAAATTGTTAAGTTCCTACTATTTTGAGCTCAAGGTCAATATAGTAGTCTCAATGTTTCTGCTTATTGCAAGCAAATATTTTTAGAGAAGAGAAAGAATTTAAATTTCTCATGATGGATTTTTTTAATGGATTGTACAAATCATTCTCCTGAAAATACCTCTAAATCATAAAAATAAAAGCAAAATCTGCAATATTTAAAATTCTAATTCATGTTCAAAAATGTTAATAGATACATTTTAGGTCATAGTATGACACAGTATTTTTCAAGAACTTTTCATACTCTTTTTAACAGATTCTGGTTTCTGGTTTCAAGTACAATGGAGTAAACATATCCCACCCTGTCTCTCCTGCTGAAAATAGCTATAAAACCTGAACAGAGTGTATGGAATAGCTGGAGCACTCTGGAAAGTAAATAGAAGGACAAGTGAAGAAGAAAACCAGAATTAGGACCATCGCCAAATGAACAATTAGATTAGCATTATGCTATCCTCTGGCGTCTTCCAACCTGGACTCAAGGCAGCCCAAAACCCAGAAGCAGCACAGAGAGGTCACTTCTAGAAGAAACCTTCTAGTTCTCACTCTAGACATGAGAAAGTGGTCTCCTGGCAGTAACAGCAGAAATAGTGGGGACATACAGTTGCCTAGAATTCCAAGGAGATTGGAGGGAGACTGCCTCTCCACTGGAATAGTTGTGGTCCCAGAAAGGTGGGGCAAACCCCCGTTGCCTTTTTTTTGCAGGGGGGCACGGAGTTTCACTCTTGTTGCCCAGGCTGGAGTGCAGTGGCATGATCTCGGCTCACTGCAACCTCTGCCTTCTGGTTTCAAGTGATTCTCCTGCCTCAGCCTCCTGAGTAGGTGGGATTACAGGCACCTGCCACCACGCCTGGCTAATTTTTGTATTTTTAGTACAGATGGAGTTTCACCATGTGGGCCAGGCTGGTCTCAAACTCCTGACTTCGTGATCCACCTGCCTCGGCCTCCCAAAGTGCTGGGATTACAGGCATGAGCTACTGCGTCTGACCTGCCTTTTTTCTTATTCTGTTCTCCCATCACTTGGGGTCACCATGAGTGAATTTTTAGGAAGAGCACAGCAGAGCAGAGCACTAAAGCCCCGACTTTCTGGCTACAGGACCAAATTGTGGAGTCCAGGGAACCAGAGAGTACTCGAGAGATCATGGGAAGGGAGGATCTTTGGAAAGCAACTCCGTAAAGGTGTTTCTGAATATGCATTTATGGAGGGATAACCAATGCTGGGATTATGTGAAACGTTTCTCTTCTTTCAATGCCCTGCACCCTATTTAAAAGAAACTCGATGAATCAGAGTTCAGACTTTGAAGGCCTGTATGGACCCTTTTCTTCTCGTCACTGGAGACAGGTGGGCTCTCCATTTGGACCATCTTGACAAATACATAAAATGCTCCTATTCCAAGGTCAAACCTCTTTCATTGCATCAAACTATGATCGCAGGGATCAGAATATGGAATTCTTAAGGGTACAGTGCCAGTTCTTTAAATGTTTGCCTTACTTTGCCACATCCCACAGTCTAGGAGTTATCTATCTTTTCTTGCTGCAGCCAGCATTTTCTCTAATGATAGCAGCATGGCAAGCAACTGGGGAGAAGTCTATGTACAGGGGAAGAAAGACAATAGAGACAGGGAAGGAGAGAGACACAAATGTCGATGAGTCTGGCAAAAGGATAACAGAACAGAAAAAAGGAAAGTAAGAAGAAAATGTGACATGGGAATTATATAAACTAATTACATAATCTCAAAAAACAGGTTTCGAAAGGAAATAGAAATAGTGGAAGGCGCAAGAACTTCGGAACAAAGAGAATTCTCGGCTCCTAGTGTGGATACCTACTATAGAAAATAGACACTTGAGTAAAGAAGAACAGACAAGTCCTCACTCCTTGGGTGGCTGTTTGTGATTGCTTTGTAAAAATTTACCACGGCCAGTTGCCATTGGTCTCCCATCTTCGTCCTGAGTGACAAAGGGACCCAGGGATGTGGGCACAGGAGGGGATGCTCATGTGGTATGTCACAACAGGCTTTCATTTTCATTTTTCCCAAGCTCTGTGGGTGCTCTGCACCTCAAATTCCCACCTGTACCCTAGATAATGAAGAAAATTATTGCTCTGACCTAGTCCTTTAATTATTTTTTTCCCCACTCATGGCTTGAGCTTTCATTAGTTTTCATTTCTCATTAAGAGAAAAATCAAAGAATGAGAATTAAACATCTCCCGATCTATTATCTCACCGAAAATAAGAAGCTAAGAGTCATGGCACTGGAACTGAATGAAGGGCCCAGCTGATGCATGTGCCACCGCAAGATCCACACAGTGCATGGGGGCTGTGCTCCTTCTCTTCTGTCCTCTGGAGGACAACAGGGAGCACTCACTCCCAGAAAGACTGGAGCCCCTGTACTGAGGACTCAGTGTTATGAGAGCTGGCACCTTCCCTGAGTAGAGATAATAGGCCTCAAATCACACTGGCTTTTCCTTTTTTCGAGCATTGGGGTTGGATTTTCACTAATCTCTTAAAATTGTTGTCTGGGCGTGGTGGCTCATGCCTATAATCCCAGCACTTTGGGAGGCCAAGGCAGGTGGATAGCCTGAGGTTAGGAGCTCGGGACCAGCCTGGGAAACATGATGAAACCCTATCTCTACTAAAAATACAAAAATTAGCTGGGCATGGTGGTGGGTGCTGGTAATCCAAGCTACATGGGAGGCTGAGGCAGGAGAATACCTTGAACCTGGGAGGTGGAGGTTGCAGTGAGCCAAGACCGCACCAATGCACTCCAGCCTGGGGGATAGAGTGAGACTCCATCTCAAAAAAAAAAAAAAAAAAAAAAAAAAAAAAAAGAAAGAAAGAAAGAAAGAAATGTTCCCAGTGCTCAATTATGTGTCTACCCTCATAGATACTATTTGAAAGGTATTGAGGCTGTGTCCAGCTCATCTGTTAATCCCTGCTTTACGGCAGGCACATGCCAGTGCTCAAGAAATGGATGGAGTAGGTAAAGGAGCAAATGCACACTGAAATGGACTGATTACTCCGAATTTGTATGGCTATGTGCATTTTAATAATTCCTAGGCAGCACACCCCTTCAGAAGTGAAACAAGAAAAGGATGCCCACTCTCGTCACTCCTATTCAGCATAGTACTGTAAGTCCTTGCCAGAGCAATCAGGCAAAAGAAAGATATAAAAAGCATCCAAATAAGGAACGAGGAAGTCAAACAATCTCTCGTCACTACAATGTGGTTCTACACCTAGAAAACCCTAAAGACTGCACTAAAAGGCTCCTGGAACTGATAAACAACTTTAGCAAAGTTTCAGGATACAAAATCAATGTACAAAAATCAGTGAAATGTCTATACCTCTATAACGTTCAAGCTGAGAGCCAAATCAAGAACATAATCCCATTTACAACATCCCAAGAAAATAAGATACCTGGGAATACATCTAACCAAGGAGGCCAAAGACCTCTACAAGGAGAACTAAGAAGCGTTGCTGAAAGAAATCATGAATGACACAAGACAAATGGAGAAATATTCCATGCTCATGAATTGGAAGAATCAATATTGTTAAAATGGCCATACTGCCCAAAGCAATCTACAGATTCAATGCTATTCTTAACAAGTTACCAATATCATTTTTCACAAAACTAGAAAAAACCTATTCTAAAATTCATATGGAACAAAAAAAAAAGCCTGAATAGCCAAAGCAATACTAAGCAAAAAGACCAAAGCTAGAGGCATCACATTACCCAACTTCAAACTATACTATAAGGCTACAGTGACCAAAATGCATGGACTGGTACAAAAACAGACACGTAGACCAATGGAATAGAATAGAGAGCCCAGAAATAAGATGGCACACCTACAGACATCTGATCATCAATGAAGTCAACAAAAATAGGCCCCTGTTCAATAAATGATGCGGGATAGCTGACAAGTCACAGGCAGAAGAATAAAATTGGACTATCTTTTACCATATACAAAAATTACTCAAATGGATTAAAGAATTAAATGTAAGAGCTTAAGTATAAGAATCCTAGAAGAAAACCTAGGCCGGGCGCGGTGGCTCAAGCCTGTAATCCCAGCACTTTGGGAGGCCGAGACAGGTGGATCACGAGGTCAGGAGATCGAGACCATCCTGGCTAACACGGTGAAACCCCGTCTCTACTAAAAAATACAAAAAAATAGCCGGGCAAGATGGCGGGCACCTGTAGTCCCAGCTACTTGGGAGGCTGAGGCAGGAGAATGGCGTGGACCCGGGAGGTGGAGCTTGCAGTGAGCTGAGATCCGGCCACTGCACTCCAGCCTGGGCAACAGAGCGAGACTCCGTCTCAAAAAAAAAAAAAAAAAAAAGAAAACCTAGAAAACACCATTCTAGACATTGATCTTGGGAAAAAAATTATGACTAAGTCTTCAAAAGCAATTGCAACAAAAACAAAAATTGATAAGTGGGACCTAATTAAAGAGCTTCTGGACAGCAAAAGAAACCATCAACAGAGTAAACAGACAACCTACAAAATATTCACAAACGATGCATGCAACCAAGGTCTAATATCCAGAATCTATAAGGAATTTAAACAATTGAACAAGCAAAAACCAAATTACCCCATTAAAAAAAAATGGGTAAAAGACATGAACAGATACTTCTCAAAAGAAGACATATAAGCAGCCAACAAGAATATGAAAAAGACTCAACATCACTAATCATCAGAGAAATGCAAATCAAAACCACAATGAAATACCATCTCACACCAGTCAGAATGGCTATGATTACAAAGTCAGAAAACAACAGATGCTGACAAGGCTGCAGAGAAAAGGAAATGTTTATACACTACTGTTGGGAATGTAAATGGTTCAGCCACTGCGGAAAGCAGTTGGAGATTTCCCAAAGAACTTTGAGAACTACCATTTGACCCAGCAATCCAATTACTGGGTGTATATCCGAAAGAAAATCACTTATTCTACCAAAAGGGCATATGTACCCATTGTTCATCACAACACTATTCACAATAGCAAAGACATGGAATCAACCTAGGTGCCCATAACAGTGGATTGAATAAGGAAAATGTGGTGTATATATACCGTGGAATACTATGCAACCATAAAAAGAACTAAATCATGTCATCGCCAGCAACATGGAGGCAGCTGGAGGCCATTATCCTAAGTGAATTAATGCAGAAACAGAAAACCAAATACCATATGTTCTCACTTACAAGTAGGAGCTAAACAATGGATACTCATGGGCATAAAGATGGCAAGAACAGGCACAAGACTACTAGAGGTGGGGAGGGAAGGAGGGGGCAAAGGTTGAAAACGACAGTCAGAACGGTGATTATTAAAAAGTCAAGAAACAGATGCTGGCGAGCTTGTGGAGAAATAGGAATGCTTATACCCTGTTCGTGGGAATGTAAATTAGTTCAACCATTGTGGAGGACAGTGTGGCGATTCCTCAAAGATTTAGGACCAGAAGTACCATTTGACCCAGCAATCCCATTATGGTTATATACCCAAGGGGATATAAATCATTCTGTTATAAAGATACATGCATGTGTATGTTCATTGTAGCACTATTCATGGTAGCAAAGACATGAAATCAACCCAAATACCCATTGATGATAGACTGGATAAAGAAAATGTGGTACACATACACCATGGAATACCACGCAACCATAAAAAGGAACGAGATCATGTTCTTTTCAGGGACATGGAGGGAGCTGGAAACCATCATCCTTAGCAAACTAACACGGGAACAGAAAACCAAACACCATATAGTCTCACTTATAAGTGGCAGCTGAACAATGAGAACACATGGACACAGGAAGGGGAACAACACATGCTGCGGCCTGTCGGGGGAGTGCCAGGGTGGGGAGAGCATTAGGAGAAATAGCTAATGCATGCTGGGCTTAATACCTAGGTGATGGCTTGACAGGTGCGGCAAACCACCGTGGCACATATTTACCTATGTAACAAACCTGCACATCCTGCACATGTATCCTGCAACTTAAAATAAAATAAAAAATAAAGAAAATTACCTATTGGGTCTGCTATGCTCAGTACCTGGGTGATGGGATCAATTGTCCCCCAAACCTCAGCATTACACAATATACCCAGGTAACAAACCTGCACATGTACCCCTGAATCAAAAATAAAAGTTGAAATCAAAATAATAATAATGATTCCTTGCCTCACTACAAAAAAGAAAGAAGACGACATAGCCATTTCTGAAAAAAATTAAACGTAGTATTCCAATACAGCCCAGCACTTTCAGTTAGGTATACCATATGCCCAAAACACTTGAAAGCAGGGACTATCCATAGCAGCATTATTCACAGCAACCAAAAGGTGGAAATAACCCAAATGGCCATCAACGAATGAATGGATAAACAAAATGTGTTATGAATGAAGCTTGAGGACGTTATGCTGAGTAAAATAAACCAGACCCAAAAGGACAAGTATGACTTGAGCCATCTACATGAGGTGCCTAAACAGTTAAATGCAAAAGGGCAGAAAGTAGAAGGGTGGTTATCAGGGGCTGGAGGGGGGAGTCAGTGGAAAGTTATTCTTTATTGCATTTTGAGTTTTGGTTTGGAGTGATGGGAAAGTTCTGGAGATGGGTGGTGATGATGGTTGCACAACAATGTAAATGAACTGAATGCCACTGAATTGTACACTCAAGAGGGGTTAAAAGATGAAATGAGGCCAGATGCGGTGGCTCACGCCTGTAATCCCAACACTTTGGAAGGCCAAGGCAGGCAGATCACTAGGTCAGGAGTTCGAGACCAGCCTGACCACCATGGTGAAACCTCATCTCTACTAAAAATACAAAAATTAGCCAAGCATGGTGGCACATGCCTGTAATCCCAGCTACTCAAGAGGCTGAGACAGGAGAATTGCTTGAACCCAGGAGGTGGAGGTTGCAGTGAGCCGAGATCACACCATTGCACTCCAGCCTGGGCAACAGAGCGAGATTTTGTCACAAAAATATATATATATATTTTACCATAATAAAATGGAAATAAAGCAATATTTATTTAATGTACTAACATTCCTGAATCAGCCAAGAGAACATCAGTGCTGCCTGTACAGCTTGCCACTAGCTGTATGTGAAAAAGAGGCAATCATTGCATTGTTACACAGCTTCAGTGAGACACAGGCCAGCACACCCTTCATGGCTGCACACTGCCCTTTTTCCCACATGGAACTGGAAGAACACGCCTGGGTCTGCGGTAAAATGCACTTATCCCCAAGCTTCCAAGGCTGGAAGTTATAGGAGAATCTTCCTACGGAAAGGGGCAACAGGATGGTGTTTCTCTAACTCATCCACTGAGTTGCAACACCCACCTGAGAATTACTTGCTTATTTCTAGCAGATCTGTCTCTTGGGGACAAAAAGACAGTACATTAGTTTGGGTTCACTCTTTCTCAACTACAGCCTAGAGGAGCACTGTCCACAGGAAGCCAGAGTTCAGCATGGCAGACGGAAGGAACTGGTTCGAACTGCAGTTCTTCAAATGAGTACCTGTGTGGCTTTGGGCAAGCCACTTAAGTGGGCCTCAGTTTCCTCATTTAAAAGTGGGAATACGACAGTACCTACTTCACACAATTGTACCACAGCTTAAATGAGCTGTAAAAGTGTAACAGCACCTAGAATAAAATAAGTATTCAACAAATATGATTTTCTTTTTTTTTGAGGCAAGTCTCTCTCTGTCGCCCAGGCTGGAGTGCAGTGGCACAATCTCAGCTCACTGCAACGTCCACCAACCAGGTTCAAGCAGTTCTTCTGCCTTAGCCTCCAGAGTAGCTGGGATTACAGGTGCACGCCACCATGCCTGACTAATTTTTTGTATTTGTAGTAGAGACGAGGTTTTGCCATGTTGGCCAGGCTGGTCTTGAACTGGTCTCGAACTCCTGACCTCAAGCGATCCGCCTGCCTCGGCTTCCCAAAGTGCTGGGATTACAGGTGTGAGCCACCATGCCTAGTCTGGATTTTCATATAAGAGATATGTTACAGGTGGTAACGGGATGGGGCAGGATGGTCTTGTATATCGTTACAAGAGTTGAAATATATCAACTCTACAATCTGAACCTTGTGTTGGCCAGCCTGCCTGCAGGAGCCTCGGGAGTGTGCAGGAATAATAGGAGGAGATTAAATGGGGCTCTCCAAGGAGGTGGGTAATTCTTGTAACATTCTTTGCATTTTCCTCTAATTCTTCAACTCATTCTTTAATATTTTCGGTAGTTTGTCTGTTTGGTAGTAGATATATACTTTTTTCTCACATCTACTAGAAGATTTACTCATGTATGCTTAGGAAATGTCTGAAGACCCATGAATCCAAAGAAATTTTGGTTTTGTAAATAAACAGAAAAGCCCTTAAGGAGAGTTCCAGGATTAAACACTACAGAAGCTTATTGGAAGCAAATTATTTCCATCAATGTGTTGGTCAGAACAACCTTTGACCAAACAGTAATGCTGCTTTCATGAGTTCAGTCAATCAGACTCCCATACTGATAGTGTGAAATTGAACTCACTAACTTTAATTGTTTTCTTAATTTTAATTATTCAGGTGCATCTTCCCGAAACTTGAAAAAATTTATAGAAAGGTAAGTGGAAGATAAAAAGTTGTTTTTAATTTGGTTCCTCATTTTGAATAAGGAATGAAAACTCTGTTATTACCCCAAAATCATTTTTACTGAGCATAAATAGCTTGTTAGTCACTATCCAAACTCTAGGATATCACTCCTTGGGCCAGTGAGCATAGAAAGTGATTAATTTGCATATGTCCTCAAAGAAGGGTGATAAAAATGCATACAAAGTTGATAAAACTTAGGTCTGACAGACAAAAGGATGATGTCATATTCCTGCTTTATGAATGAGAAAACATTTTTTGTGCTTCTTTGGGGCTTGAAATTCAGAAACAAGGCTCGAGTTGTCCTGACTGGAGCCTCAAGAAGGCTTTGCCTTTTCAAAGTTGACTATGGGTCCACGGCTGCCAGGATATCCTAAGAACATGGACATAAGTAACCCAATAACTCACCTGTGCTTATTGATGCAATTGCTGTGAAAGATGCCAAGAAGATAGTATTGTGTCTATTTACCCAGGACCTCAATCCATTCTTTTCAGTTTCATGCATTTATGTGGCCTTTCTCTAATAGGCAAGTGGGACAATGATTATAGAGAATAAATGGGAAGTGGGAATGGTGGTTGGCTGTACTAGAATGAAAGAAAAATAGCAAAAAGGTTGCCAAGAGGGTGGTCCATACCAAGATTTTCAAAGGCCCAGCCTGTGTCACTGGCTACATAGCTAGGTTTCCAAGTATCTGACATTCAGATTCCATCTATGCCTTCTCAGCTTGTCTAGAAACAAGATGTTGGACTATCCTGCCATCGTTATATATGCCATGATTGGAAATGATGTCTGCAATGGGTGAGTTATTGAGAAAAAGTATTTTCAAGATTCTTTGACTCTGGGCTCTTCCCCACCCTCTCCTCACCAACTCCACTCCATTATAGCAGCCTGCTGTTCAGCTGAATTTCTCTATCTTAGAAGCACAGCTGGGCGCAGGGGCTCACACCTGTAATCCCAGCACTTTGGGAGGCCAAGGTGGGCAGATCACCTGAGGTCAGGAGTTTGAGACCAGCCTGGCCAACATGGTGAAACCTTGTCTCTACTAAAAATACAAAAATTAGCTGGGCGTGGTGGTGTGTGCCTGTAATCCCAGCTACATGAGAGGCTGAGGCAGCAGAATCACTTGAACCCAGCAGACAGAGGTTGCCGTGAGCCGAGATCATGCCACTGCACTCCAGCCTAAGTGATGGAGCAAGACTCTATCTTAAAAAAAAAAGCAAGTCCTAGACACATGTGAAATCAACGGTACCAATCTGTGACGCTGAAAGCTTCTTTTGAAAATATCTGCTCCATTAATTATCAACTCTGATGTAACAACAAATGGGTGCATCCTGATCAGTTATATCACAAGAAATGTGCTACTACTGACTGAGAACCCAAGATTGGGAATTGTGATTTTTTAAATAAAATAAGGCAGAAGCACAGCTACCCCATAAGAACGTCGATCTCACTCATATTCTGATCTACTTTACTTCCTCATGTGGAAGAGACAGCTTAGACGCACAGACCTACAGCATTTGCAAAGGAACTGCGGATAACTCATGGCCAATCCTATTTATGCCCATGGCCCATAGCAAGAAGGTAATTTTGCTAAACTGCTGATATTGGTAGTGACTTCAAAATGGTGAATTCCTTAGTTCCTATATAACATTTGGGGAGGTTTCTCAAAATCTGTGTACACCCCTAAGAATATGATGCATGTATGAATGCCATCTGTCCTGTGATTATGGCCAAAAAAAAAAAAAAAAAAAATGGTGAGACAGGATTTAGAGCAACTCCCCAGTAGCAATAGCCACCCACTCACTATTTTAGGAAACAGGAAAGTAAGGCCAAAAGAAGTTCATGATTTGCCCGAGGCAACAGGGTTGATTAATGGCAGAGCTGGACTCCACCCCAACTGTGCTAGAAGTGGGCCATCCTGCTCACTCCCCTGTTTGCTTTCCTGTATTTCACTTGCCGCGCTTTCCAAGCCTGTGCTGAAAACAAAACTCAATGGTATTAAAGTGTGTTTGCCCGTACAGATAAAATTCAGATGGCAAAGGAGATGCAGACATAATCAGTGAAGTGCGTTCAGGGGAGGAGATGCCATAATGATCCAGAGACTCTGATATGCCAGATGTCACCTTGGTGCCCTTAGGCTGGTTTGCTGCTGGCCCCAGAACCCCAAGTTGGCCAAGGCTACATGCTTGGCACCAAAGTCTGTGAAGAGCCACCTGGGACTTTCCAGTAAACAGCAAACACCCTTTAAGAACTGCCATAAACCCAGATCACGAGGTCAGGAGATCGAGACCATCCTGGCTAACACAGTGAAACCCCGTCTCTACTAAGAAATACAAAAAATAGCCGGGCGAGGTGGCAGCGCCTGTAGTCCCAGCTACTCGGGAGGCTGAGGCAGGAGAATGGCGTGAACCCGGGAGGCGGAGCCTGCAGTGAGCTGAGATCCGGCCACTGCACTCCAGCCTGGGCTACAGAGCGAGACTCCGTCTCAAAAAAAAAAAAAAAAAAAAAAAAAAAAAAAAAAAAGAACTGCCATAAACCAAGAGGTACATCACTCTATATCATTCCATCCTCCCAGCAGCCCTAAGAGGCAAGGATGATTGTCCCATTTTACAGATGAGGAAACGGATTTGGCAAGGATAAGGAACTTGCCTGTTCTGGTATCGAACGTCAAAGCTGGGAGCCAAACCAGGTTATCTAACCAAATTCCATTCCCTGTCTGTAGTTCACACTGTCTTATTTCCTCTTTGACTCACTCACTTTTTTAAGTATATGGTGAGCACTACGATGTGCCAAGCACTGTGCCAGGCTCTAGGATATGGATATGATGGCAAAGAAGCCACAGCCCCTGACATCAAGGAGCTAATGGAAGGAGAAACACCGTGCTTCAGGCTCTAGCTGCCATCATGAAACAGAACAAGGCTATGGTCAGATCAGTCATTGCTCCCCCAGCCCCCAGAGCGTGTCCTTCCAGAGAGGAACAGAGAGCAAACTGACTATACTGAATAAAGAACATGTGCAGAAAGAGACTCTGGCTCCAAAAGCCAAAATTCCTGAAACTGTACTTTTCCAGCAAAACCTGCTTACCCAGACCCCTCCAGCCCAGTCCTACTTTTCCTTTCCCAAAGAGCTAAAGGGCAGGCAGACATCAGCCAGAGACCTGTGCCAGCCTCTCCCCTGCTGGGGATCTGGGTAGAGAAGCAGCAAGCATTTGGGTGAAAGAACAGAGTTGGCAGTATGGGATGTCCCTGTGGTGCCCACTTTGTGATGTCCTGTGGAGGGGTTAAAAAAATAAAGACAGATGGCAACTATACCTCCCCATCTGCCAGAACGTCAAGGTGGAGTAGATTTCCCAAAATGAGCAAAGGGATTTTATAAAAAGCTCAAGCAGCAAGGAGTTACATAATAAGTCTGTCCTGGAACAAGTTTTAGGATATTTGCTTGACTTTTTTCTTTTCTTTTTCTATGACAATGCTAGCTCTTACTGAAGTAACACATTTATGTGCTTTTTTCTCAATTCTCTAAACTCATCTAGTTACTCAACAAATACGGGTTAAATGAATGAGGGTCATGATTGGAAGATAGCTTTTAGCATCAGGAAGTCAAAAAGAAAGATCACGTAGAGAACCTGGCTTTCTCATTGTAACCCTGCTCAATTAGATTTAGGCTAACTCAGCTTCCTTTGCGCTTTTGCGATCACTGCCCTTGAGGGCTATGTAATGTGAATGATATGAAAGGAGAAACATTCCTGAAAACCAGGCAAATGTTGGGGAGCTACAGCAGCAGAACCTTGGGGTGACAGAGGCAGTAGTGGGAAACGGGAATGGCCTCAGAACGTCCAATCATAAAGGCCAGTGACAACCCTTTGCCAACATCCCAGTGCAGCATCCCTGAAATGAACATGGTAATTGCTGGAAATTCCATAGAATTATACAAGCATCTAGCACTAGCCCCATAAATGGATATAGTTTCATTTGTTACAGTGGACAATCATAGGACAGATGGCACTCATACAAGCATCATATTCTTAGGAGTATACACAGAAAGTATAAATTATACATTTTCATCTTATGGAGAGAGCCAGGACCACCCACACAGGGTGTCTGTGCCTGTCTGCCCCCAACTATTGTTTTTCTTCAACGCCAGTGCTTCAGGTTATGCCCTGGGCAGTTGACCAGCACTGCATTAAGAAGAAGCCAGCTGAGGCACTGATAGGTCACAGGCCCTAAGGAGCCTGGACTAGTGAGAAACCATCCATGCTATTTATTCAGATGATAGAAAAGCCAGCAGGGAAGGGAATGGAAAGAGCTCCTGCTGCTCAGAGGAATTCTCTCTTCCAGACTCCTCAGTGAGAGACATAGGTAGCAAAGGGAATGATAAGGAGGTTCCAACCAGCCAGCATGTTCCAGGCCACGCCCACTTTTAAGGGACGTTTAATGTATCTCTATGCATGAGGTAATATGGGAGGCCTCATCCCATTCCCAGTCTGTATCGAGATGCCCCTTCTCCCCAGCTACTCAGGAGGCTAAAGTGGGAGGATAGTTTGAGCCCAGGAGTTTAACCCTGCAGTGAACTATGATCATACCACCGCCCTCCAGCCTGGGTGATAGAGCAAGACCCTGTCTCTATTTAAAAAAAAAAAAAAAAGATATCTCTTCAAGGGGATTGGATGAGAGCCCAACAATGTGATTGTAACTGGCTGGCATGAAGAAAAGGTCTAACTCTCTTACCTGGGTGTTTCAAAAACACAAATGCTAGCTGTGAGTAAGGTGTGAGCACTTGACCACTACAGTGACCTGGGCTTTAGCTGTGGCTCCAGGAAACTGGTTTTCTGCGCATGCTGATCAGTTTCTTCCTTGAGAAGGGACACCTCTCTCTGGCACCGGCCAGGTGAAATCTGGCTGGCTTACCTGCCAGGGTAATGAAATGATCAGGCTTATTTTGCCTGATCAGACACAATTCATTAGGGCAGGACAGGCTTCAGAGTCACACTCAGGAGTGAGGGTGTTCATCTGTTCCAAGCCTGGCCATGTGCTCCTGACATGTGTGAGAGCATGTCAGTGAGCACAAATTTCTCTCTCATTATTTTCCCCAGTGTGGCCACTGTGCCCCAGGCTGGTTTTCACATCTTCTTTGTTAGCTGAGCACTCTCGATCTCTCACCTATCCATCTGAGTGTCTGGGGTGAGCTCGCTGGTGTGTGAGAAGGGGCGCTGGGACCCTGGGGTGGGCAGACAAATCCGAGGTGGCAGGTGCCTGGGACACCTGGGTTGAAAGGGTTAGATACCTTCAGCCCAGCCTATTCGTCCTTTGGCAGACACCAGAGAGACGAGACCTAGGAGATAGTTCTCAACCACTAGGGTTCTTTGGTCTCCAGAATACTAGCACAAAGTCTCCCCCAAACATCACCAGAGGAGAAAGAGTACACAGATCAAAATGGCATTAAAAACTTTTCAGTGAGCCGGGCGCGGTGGCTCATGCCTGTAATCCCAGCACTTTGGGAGGCTGAGGCAGGCAGATCACGAGGCCAAAAGATTGAAACCATCCTGGTCAACATGGTGAAACTCTGTATCTACTAAAAATAGAAAAATTAGCTGGGTGTAGTGGTGCGCACCTGTAGTCCCACCTACTCGGGAGGCTGGGGCAGGAGAATCACTTGAACCTGGGAGGCAGAGGTTGCAGTGAGCCGAGATTGCGCCACTGCACTCCACCCTGGGTGACAGAGTGAGACTCCATCTCAAAAAAAAAAAAAAAAAAAAAAAAGAAAAGAAAAGAAAAAAAAAAAGGAAAACTTTTCAGGGACAGAAGTCAAAAGGCACCTTCTATGGCATCTGGAAGGGGTGATCGCCCCATGAGTCACATAGACTCCCTTGCCCTTACCTGAGCTAAGAGTTGGTTGATTTTGCTATGCAAATTAAAAGTAAATTCTATAGTTGTACAAGGTGGAACAAAGGTAACTGGAGAATGTTTCATTAGCAACACCAAGGCTTCCATTTTTATTTCACTTAGCAACTATCCATGTTGATTATGCTTGCTTAATTTGTGGGTGCCCTTTCATAAGTACAAATTAGCTCAGATTCTTCATTTAGCATCAGGGTTGTGCCTCTAACCAAAAAAAATAATTATTTAATGGGGATTTGGGAAGACTTTGTCCATCTTAACTCATCTTGCCCTTATGTGGTTGGAGAACATTAGCTCAGCATAATTGCTTTGTGCCAAAGCGTGGCTGTATCAGCAGAAAAAAAAAAAAAAAAAAAAAAAAAAAAAGTGTGGCAAGACAAAAGTGAATTGGCAGTGTGTGCCAGCTTTACCAATGACAGAAGAAAGGCTATAGATACCCGACTTGCCTTTCATTTCACCCTTGTTGTCACACTTCAAACACACAGTGAATACAGAACCTGAGTACTTTGGGCAGGTTCTTCAGTGCTGCTTCTATGCATATAGGAATCAAGTCAAAGCCCCTCCCCACGCTTCTGCTCTAGTAGGTAGGCAACCTAGTCGCAAGTTGCTGTAGCTGCTTTTTATCAGGCTAGGAAGATTTTTATTTTTAAAATAGTGCAATTTTTTCCTGACAATGGAAAACATGAATTTAGCATGCAGTTCTACACCCTGAGAATTTGTAAAATTAGACATCTTTTTTTCTCCCCCCTTAGGAGACTCTAGCGATCCATTACATAGTTTAGAAGCACATACACCAACCACAACTGCCACCCTACTGGCTACCCCCACAGCACCAGAAGTATTGTTGTAGTCAGCAATACTTTTTAGCCATCTTTCTATATTAATACATACAAATTACTTCTTTTTTTTTATTCAGGTGAAATTCACATAATGTAAGACTAACCATTCTAAAGCAAAAATTCAGGGGCATTCCCAGTTCACAATGTTGTGCAACCAATGATATCTAGTTATCTGATTCTTCTTAACAGCTATATAGAGTTCTATTGCACAGGTGTACCCTAATTTATGTATTCAGGCTTCTGTCTTTTTCCAGTTACACACTACACCAAGCAGTATTGCAGTATTTGTATGCACATTTTTGCCCATTTGTGGAAATGTTACTATAGGATAACTTCTCGAAAGTGAAATTCCAAGGTCAAAAGTTAAGCCAACTTCAAATTTGGATATATTTTGAAAAACTGACCTCCAAAAAGGCAGTGCCGATATTCATTTATGAGCTCCCTTAAAAGTGAGAATTATGGATCCCTGGGGGCTCCTTTCTGTCCCCTCTTTCCATATCACTTATGCCCCGGGCCCAGCCTCTGAGTGATGGACTTATTTTATCTGGTTCACAATCTGTCTTAAGTTCCCTAGAGCTGCCATAACAAAGTACCAAAACTGGATGACTCAAAACGCAGACATGTATTTCATCACAGTTCTGGATGCTGAAAGTCCAAGATCAAGGTGTCCACGGGGCTATACTCCCTCTGAAAGCTCCAGGGAAAACTCCTTCCTTTTGTCTTTCTGCTTCTGGTGGCTCCCAGCGATCCTCAGCACTCTTTGACTCGTGACAGCTGTAACCCCAGTGTCTGATTCTGTCTTCACAAGGCCTTCCTCCTGGTGTGTGTCTGTGTGTCCTCTCCTCTTCTTATAAGGATTCAGTCATTGAATTTAAGGCCCACACTAATCCAACATGACCTCATCTTAACTAATGACAACCATAAAGACCCTATTTTCAAGTAATGTCACATTCTCAGGGACACTATTTAATCCACTATAGGATCACTGGGGAAACTGGAATTTTAAGTATGCAAAAGAGAAAGTAACACTGTAGCATTGTTCCATTTAGGGAAAAGACAGGGAGTTAGAGCCTAAAGAGTGGATGAAAACCCTAGAAAATTCTGTATTCTACTCCCGAGTTAATGCAGCTTAGGATCCTAATCCAAATTTGATGTGTTCCTGAAGGTGTGTCCAAAAGTCAGTTGTACAAAGAAATGAACAATAATAAACATATACTAATGCCAAAAATACTTTAGCACCCTTTGCCTTTTAAACGTAGCTTTCTTAAATAATTTCAACTTTTATTTTAGATTCGGGGGTACATGTGCCCATTTGTTGCACGGATATAGTGTATGATGCTGAGGTTTGGAGTACAAATGACCTCATCACCCAGGTGGTGAGCATAGCACCCAATTAAACATAACTTTAAATCAACCAATGGGTGCAATTTTAACATAACTTCAAATGATGTCTTTGCAGTATTTTGTACATTCCTTACTTCTTTTCCAAACCAAATGAAAATAAGTAAGTCAGCTTAAATTCAATAAATGTCTGATTGAGGGCAAAGATTCATCACTTTCAGCTCACTTAGGAGCTTCACCTCTGTCTGACATGCTTTGATTTTAGGACTGTGTCTCTCATAATTACTTTCAGCACTTTCTTTTTTTATTTTACTAACTTTTATGAAATAAGAAAATATAATTTAAAAAATCAAATACCCTCTAGAGAGCACAAGCACTACTATATAAAGACAACAATGCAGGCTGGAATTGATGGTTGGAAATGTTGTTGCAGGGTATAGCCTGGAATAGAAATCCATCAGGAAATGCATGCAAGTCCAAATCCAGCATAGAAACTGAAGAATAAAAAGCAAGCTATAGTGTGGACATATAACTTGGTCAGTAAGATTCTGTTTCCTAACTGTGATACATTTGAAAAGTTTTAAAGACCAAATTACAGACCTCAAAGTGTCAAATAAATCATAAGCAATACCAGACCCCTTTCATTTCAACACTGTGTAAGTCAGGCCAGTGAGTTTATGCTACAGGAACAAAGGAACAAACGGCCCCTAAAATCTTAGTAGCATAAAGCAACAAATGTTTACGTCTCTCTCATACTACTTGTCCATCAGAGATCACCATGGGACTCTGTTCTGAGACTCAGATTGGTGAAGCAGCTATCTAGAACATTGCCTATACCCATGCAAAGAAAAAGAGCATTCTAAAAGGTGTCTCATCACCAAATATCACACATGTCACTTCAGCTCACCACTCATTGGTTAGAAATAGTCACATAGTCCACTCAACCACAAGGAAGTCAATAAGTCCAGTCTGACTATGTGCCAGAAAGGTGGAAATCCAGAAATATTTTACAAATAGCTCCAATTACCACCACATTCTCTCTCTCTCTCTCTCTCTCTCTCTCTCTCTCTGTGTGTGTGTGTGTGTGTGAGGCATCTTGTATTTGCGTGCAACTTGCATGCATCTATCCTTACAATCAACCAATATATTTTCTATTTATTCCACCAACAGGAAGAGTGACCCAGTCCCAGCCATGACCACTCCTGAGAAACTCTACTCCAACGTCATGCAGACTCTGAAGCATCTAAATTCTCACCTGCCCGATGGCAGCCATGTTATTTTATATGGCTTACCAGATGGAACCTTTCTCTGGGATAATTTGCACAACAGATATCATCCTCTCGGTATCAGTTTGAAGATTCTTTTACTCTTTAATAACATCAATGTATATACAGTTCAATGTATATATGGTTCAAACCATATAGAAATGTGCCTAAAATGCCATTATGGAACATGGGTCAGAGCTCCCATGTGCAGTATCTAAAGGTCATTATCCAGAGGTGAGCAGAATCAGATCCAAAGGCAGAAAGGGCAGAAGTAATTCACGAAGAATTAGGACACATCGAAAGGTAAGCGCTCAAACCAGGAAACTCCTCTAACAGAAGGTGAAATGTAAAATGAGCTGAGGAAGCCCAAACAGGAGACAAAGACAGGGATTTCTCTGAACCTCAGTGGTAAGTGCCTCCTGGTGGCCTGTTAGAATTCTCTAGAGCACGGTCCTCCAGCCTGCTCGTTTCCTGCTTCTACTCTCTCTTGGGGTCCTTAGCTCTGAAAGGCTTTAAAATGTTCCCGGAGCTTTCTAATGGCAACTCAAATATTCTTGATACTATACAAATAACATAAAAGTGCTAGTAATTCACATTAGGAAGTGTGATCCTTAACCCTGTCAGATAGATGTTTTCATCAACCACAATCATTTCATTTTATAGATGAAAAAACCAACGCTCAGAGAGGTTAGGTAGCTTGCCAAATATCACAGAGTTCACTGCATATGTTGTAGCAGGGCTCTGCTTTCTGTATTTCAGAGGAGAATGTACTGTTCTAGGCACAGGGTAACCAGCAGAAAACACAATAGTCCTAAGTCCCTGCCCACAGAAAGCTTATATTACAGTGAGAGAATGACTCAAAAGTATGTCAGAAGGTGATAAGTGCCATAGGAAGAAAATTGAACAAGGAAGAGGAACAGGGAGCTGGCCTAAGTCTTCCCTGATGAGCATCTATAAGAAGAGGCCTGGGTACCCTCCTGTCAGCCCCATATTGACAGCACCTGCACCAATCTATCATGAAGAAGGGGCTATCCTTTCCCTGGTGTTACCCCACTCACCTCCTGAGCCCAACCCACTAAACGGAGCTGGCAGTCCAAGCACCTTCTCAGGAGTCAGGTGAGAAATTCAAAGAAGACCTGAAACTCATTCCTTCACGCCCTCCTTAGAGGGGGCAGGTGGAGAGCAAGATTTCCCATTTCAGGCCATCAAGAGCCTTTTCTTGCATATTTGTGTATAGCTTTCCAGTCTTCCCTTGTCCTCTTCCTGCAGTCCCTGTCTAAGACAACCCCCCTACTTCTCCCTCAGGAAATTCTGCCTCTCCCCACCTGGGAAAAGAGTAAGGGTCCTTTAGCTAGCTCTCACAGAGCTCTGGTCTCTTAATTGGAGGGACAATAGCGGACACCCACATCCCAGATTCTCCACCAATAAGGATGAAACCATTTTTCTCTTGAATTACTCACGTATCACAAATATTACTATCCAAGCAAAACACTGTCCAGCCTCACCTAAGTAGAGCATATTCTTCCTGTTCATGCAACTTTGACCACGCCCCCTTAGAAATAGCATGATCACGCACGGAACTTCACTCCATTCTGGGCTGCTTTGCATGTATAAAGGACACCAACCTGGGCTAAGAATGTCTCTTTGAACCACGGGATATGAAAATTGTACATCTGCCCTCAACTGATTCTTTCAGATTTCCAAATGTCTCTCCGACACTAAGAAATGCTTTGGAAAGAGAAGCTGGGGGCAGGGAAATTTGTTCCCAATTTACTCCATCACAGTAATACTGACTTGACTTCCATTTTTCTGATTTCAAATCCCATTCTCTTTCCACGAACTCTGGTTACGCCACCTCCATAAATTCTTTCGGATATGCCATGCAATTCACTTGATTTATGAGACATGTTTGGTTTCATAAATATGAGATCAAATGTAAGAATGACTCCATGCAATTTGGAAAGGACTGGAGGAAGGGAAAAATGTGTGTAAGAATATAAGAATGAGGCCAGGCATGGTGGCATGCCTGTAATCTTAGCAATTTGGGAGGCCGAGGCGGGTGGATCAACTGAGGTCAAGAGTTCAAGTCAAGCCTGGCCAACATAGTGAAATCTCGTCTCTTCTAAAAATACAAAAATTAGCAGGGCGTGGTGGCACACGCCTGTGATCCCAGTTACTCAGGAGACTGAAGCAGGAGAATCGCTTGAACCCAGGAGGTGGAGGTTGCAGTGAGCCGAGATTGCACCATTGCACTCCAGCCTTGGTGACAAGAGTAAAAAACAAACCAACCAACCAACGAACAAAACCTGTCTAAAAAAAAAGAATGTAAGAATGGTATGTAAGAATGACTCCATGCAATTTGGAAAGGACTGAGGGAAGAAAAAAGGATGATTGGGGGATTTGTCCACTTCTGTGGATTCTCTAGGCCAGTGGTTCTCAACTGGGGGCAACCCACTCACCCCCACCCTGCTTTTATCACATCTGGAGATAGAAGAGGGGTGCAACTAGGCTGGGTAAAGTGACTCATGCCTGTAATCCCAGCACTTTGGGAGACCGAGGTGGGCGGATCACCTGAGGTCAGGAGTTCAAGGCCAGCCTGGCCAACATGGTGAAACCCTGTCTCTACTAAAAGTACAAAAAAATTAGCCGGGCATGGTGGCAGGTGCCTGTAGTCTAAGCTACTTGGGAGACTGAGGCAAGAGAATCGCTTGAACCCAGGAGGGGGAGGTTGTAGTGAGCTGAGATCGCGCCATTGTACTCTAGCCTGGGCAACAAGAGTGAAACTCGGTCTCAGAAGAAGAGGGGTGCAACTAACATCTAGCAAACAGAGGCCAGGGGGTTTGCTAAACATCTACAATGCACGAGACAGCACCCCAAAATCAAGACTGTCACACAAGGTTGAGAGACTGCTCTAGACTTTGCCTTGTCCTTCTCAAGTGGACTCTTTCTGGCTGCTAATCACACCCTAGCATGTCACAGCACAAATGGGAAGAAGAAAAAGATAGAACAAGTTTGTTCTATAGAAACATCAGTAGTTTTGAAAAAAAAAATCCAATCAAGGAGAAAGCTAAAACCATCTAAAATTTGTTTGATGCTGATAAGTAATTATTCACATCCTAAATTATCTCTGCTGCCTGGTTGCCATGGGAAATAAATTATAAATTTCTCAACGAAGCATCAGGGTCCTTCCTAGAAAGGCTGGGGAAGTAGATGGGATTTGTCCAGTATCCCCAGGCCTCCTTTGACAGGACTCGTAACTCACACAAGATGATAGACTTCTAGAGGGGGCCACATTAGGAAGGTGTGATTCTTTTTTTTTCTTTTGAGATGAAGTCTTACTATGTCACCAAGGCTGGAGTGCAGCGGCGCAATCATAGCTCACTGCAACCTCCGCCTCCCAGCTTCAAGCAATTCTCCTGCCTCAGCCCCCGGAGTAGCTTGGGATTACAGGCGCCCGCCAACACACCAGGCTAATTTTTTGTACTTTTAGTAGAGATGGGATTTCACATGTTGGCCAGGCTGGTCTCGATCTCCTGATCTCAGGTGATCCACCTGCCTCGGACTCCCAAAGTGCTGGGATTACAGGCATGAGCCACTGTGCCTGGCTGAGAAGGTGTGATTCTTAAAACGACTCTGTGAGATAGATGCTTTCATTAACTACAGTAATTTTATTTATTGCTCTTGCGCTGTCTCTCTTCTGCTCTCACCCCAAACCCCGTCTTTGGATCTTGAGCCAGCAGTGAAGCAGGGTTCGTGCTGGGCCGGCCTCAGGGTTTGGTTGCTCTGCCTAGGCCACCATAGATCTCATCTTAGTCAGCAGCTGGACACTCAAGTCTGATTCCTGGGCACCACGTTAAGGGTTGTGCTAAGGGTGCTGTGCAAAGAAAAAAAAAGTAGGGGGGAAGGGGATGAGTTCCATTTATTTGGGCCTAGAAATGTGGTGAACATAGTGTCTAGACTTGACTTGGGCCACTTCTTAAAAATTAAGAAAGCGTTCAGGAAACAGAGGCATGGTAGGAGACCCCCTGGTCAGTGACACAGTCTCTGCTGCCTCCTTTCCCCTCAGAAGGATGGGCAGGAACTCAGCCTGAGCAACCAGTGAAGGCAGGGTTAAATGCCACAGCACCACTCAGCAGGTCACAGGGGCCCAGAACAAGAGCAGGTGGCTGTCTCACTCCTGCCAGGGAGGCGGGGGGGACCAATCCCTCCTGGCATCCCTCCTTCTCAGCCAGATTTGTGACTCACTACCCAGTCTGTCACTGGCTGCCGAGGGCTGGGGCATCCCACAGTCTCTCCTAGTCACTAAAATTCCTGGTGGGAGTTTATTGTCTTCGTGAGGAATTACCAGACAGCAAGCCTCACACACTGGGATTCTACTGGCATGGGTCTTTCGAGAAAAGTCAAGCTTGGCCGGTCACAAGTCCTCTCAGCCATGGTCCGTAAGGAAGGCGATCATTCCAGAAATATCTCTGAGATTCCTATTCTGTGCTTTTGAGTAAAGATGACATAAGATGCAGTCTGTGTCCTCAAATGAGAGAGAAAAGACAGCTCCGCTGAGGAACGCAGCACATGGACCCTGATAGCGAACGTGCTGAGTGCCCATGAGGATGGGCAAGTCACAGGCCTTCTGGGGCCATCCCAAGGGTTAGACGATAGGGAGGAAGCCAGGGACTCCTGGCTGCAAATTCATCTGCTAGTGGGCCTGCCTTGAAGAGCTTCTGCCACAAAACAGCAACTTCATCTTGCCCCAATTACTCTTAAACTTGAAACCAAATGCCTTTTTAAAATACCTTGGTGTTTCTATTTTATCATGCGCTTTCCCTCCATCTGAATGAATGTGGTTTTAATACATTTACATGGCATTTCATTTCAAAGACTGATCTTTGTTGGTTCTAGGTTTCTATGGTACCTAAGATTTCAGTTATGTTTCCAGAATTAAATAGTTACCAGAGACCCTGCCCTAAAGAAGTTACAGATTACGAAGACACAAGCCGACACTTAGCCAGCTGGAGAAGAACAGGCCTTTGATCTTCAGAGGAGCTTATGGCAAACACTGGGACAGCCCACTGGCTCCCCACAACACACACACAGGCACACACACACACACACGCACACACACACAGAGACACAGACACACGCAGACACACACATGCAGACACATACACACACACAGACACAGAAACACACAAAAACACAGAGAGACACAGACACAGAAACACACATACACAGACACACATGAAGACACACAGATACACATAGGCAGAGCTCCTCGGCCCCTGGTGATTCCTGGCCACTGTGGGACAGTCCTCCTGGCCTGCCCCTGGGCTCTCTTGATCAGCTTTCCTATCCAGATGGACTTTCTAACCAGGGAGTCACAGACACAACCTCTCTTCATGCACCCCGTAGAGGTAGGATCAATAGGCCAAAATTACATTAAAGCAACAAAGATCAAAGCCAAAGCTTAAAAAGAAAGAGTGGGGGACCAACTGATGTTGCCAATAAAGCAGACAGTGTAAGAACCATTTCCCTCTTCCCTTCCTCGAAACCATAAGTCCATCACAAGCACCTCTAGCCAATCTTCCACATGACCAGCCCCAGAGTCCCTACCCTCTAACAGGCAGACACACCAGAGAGGAGGGACACTGACTCATTACAACTTTCCCAGGTTCTTCTAAATGCACCTAATGTGCCTTCATCCTGTTGAGCAGACCTAGCCACCTACACTGAGGATGTTCCCTTTCTCAATCAGGTCCAGCTGGAGGTGGAGCCAGGAGACTCCAGAGGGAAAGGGAGAGGGACTGAGGAGGTGCAGAAGGGGGGTACCCCTCAGGGTCTCATTGGGAACTGTGCTGGCCATCAGCAGGACAGCAGGAGAGGGCGTCAGGCAGGGTGGAGCAAAGCCAAGGCGGGCCTTCATCCCCAAGGCGGAGTCAACAATGAAGTTCCCAGTGTCACAGGAGCAGGACAAACTCCGGCCTCTCTGGATATCAAAGCAATCTGGGCCTGAAGGTGGGGAGGGGAGAGTGCATGGTCAGGCATGAGGTGCCACCTCCTATCAGGCTGCAGAGAGATGCTGCCCCTCAGTGGGAGGGGACACACTAGGGCCCAGAAGGGTGGCAGGGCCCCAGCCAGGCTACCTAAGTTTCACTATGAGGCCCCAGTTCCAACATAGAGACAAGATGGCACCAGGCACCAAGGCAAAAGCAGCCAGACACTGGGCCCTGACAGAAGGTGGGGAGACGGAAGGTCATGACTCAGTGGCAGCCCCCAAAGGGGAAGAGCCAAGCCAGAAGAGCATGTGGAGAACCCAGGGTGGGGAGTGGAGAAGGAAAACATCAGTCAGTGCAGCTGAGACACATTCAGGAAGGGAGCAAATGACAAAAAGTACACACACACACACACACACACACACACACACACAAAATGGAACAAAGCCTCTGTGGGTAGAAGTAGGAACTTGGGGGAAAATGGGAGCTCAGTGTTGGACCCATAAAATGAAAGCAAGGACAAAAGCCGAGGGCTTGGGATTCATTTAAAATGTGAAGATACAGGAGCCTGTGCAGAAGACAGACCTGGCGGGTCACTGTGGCTTTAGTGGCCGTAATGAGCCTGTGGCTTTCCCGTCCTGGGACTCACTCAACCACACAGAGAGATAATAAATTTTTTCTCTGTGACAAGAAAATTGAATCTATCTTCCAGTCTAACTAACCAGAGGTATAAGTGAAAAATAAGACTGTGTTCTATCACCTTCAATCTTTCTCTTCATTCTGAGATAGGTCCTATTATCTTCCTTTATGTGTTCAAGAGTGTGAGGAGTGTTAATGGATACAGTGTCAGTCATTCACCCCCGAGCTTTGGGGAGCCCTGGATTTTGTGTGTCAGCCACAGCATGAAAGTCTAATTGCTTCGGGGGGAGTATATGCTGGAGGCGGGGTGGAGCAGTGTTGGAAGAGAGAAGAAATCACCCCCACAGATTCTGGGACTATAGCTGATGTTCAGAAAAACTGGATGAACCCTCATCTGGTACTTTTCACTTTGTTATGTACCTCTGTAACCTGCATTAGAAAATAAGGGTGTCTACTAATTAGGGTCAAATAAGATATCCACTGGACAGCCCTTAATCCAGTGCCACAAAGGGAGACATGAGGTATTGCCTCCCCATCCCATGGGCCACCCGAGCATTTTGCACAGCTTTCAGCTCACCAACTGCAGGGAACTACGTGGTCAGAGCTTCAGATACTCAGAACGTCCTGCCAGGCCCTTGGCATGGCATAATTTGGTCAGACCTGTGCGTTCCATAAACCTCGAAAAGAGAATTAGGTCAACCGCCACCTCGAATGTTCCCTGTGCCCCATGCAGGGAGCATTTCATACCACGGCCAGGAGAAAGTGCTGCTCTTAAAGGGCTTTATTCAAGGCATCCTCATTCATATCGAGCTGTAGGATACTTGGATTTCTTTTTCCTGAGTCCAGATGAGGCCAGTTTCCCCAGCCCCATCCTGGCCCATGTCCAGAGCTCTATATGGAAGTGAGCTCCTCAGGGCTCCTCCCCAACTCTGGGTCTGAATTTCTAGAGGCTCAGAAAGGAGGAAAGCACAGGCATTCTTCAAGAGCAATGCTGCATGAAAAATCAGGGGAATCCGCTGGAAATAGCGACCTTCTGCAAGGGAGGCAGGGAAGCCCCCGAGTGTCTCTAAATGCTGCTATTGCTGAGTGCCATGCAATCTACCAGACCGTTCTGTTTTCCAGGCCAGCTAAATAAAGACGTGACCTATGCGCACTTGTACTCCTTCCTGAACTGCCTCCAGGTGAGCACTCACTGGCTTGCTTCAAGGCCTGCTAACCCACCCTGTTCCTCTGTAATCAAAGTGTTTTCCCGCTCTCAGGTCAGCCCCTGCCACGGCTGGATGTCTTCCAACAAGACGTTGCGGACTCTCACTTCAGAGGTACGACTGTCACAGGCCTTTTGATACCATCTTTGATCATTCTTTCCCTGTGTTTGCTGCAGAGTTTTCACTGGGGATGGGATCCTGGCAGGGGGATGGTCTCCAAGCTGGTGAATAACAAGATCAAACCTTCCAGGTGCTTGGGCAGCCAAGAGAACCTGGTACACCCTGTCTCCTTCTGTCTCGCTCTGGGTCTGTCCTCTGCTGACTGTGTTTCTCAGCCACTGTCTCTCTCGTGTGTCCACATGTGGGCACAAACACTCCCCTGTGCACGCGCGCGCGCGCACACACACACACACAGACACACACCTTTTAAAGCTGGTCCTAAGCATAGTTGTGGATTTGGAGAGAGTTGGTTGAGTTTGGCCCCTATGCATGACAGAAGTTCTCCCGAGGTAAATAAGAACCTTCCTCCCTTCTCTCAGGGAATCCATTGCTCAAAGAATATGATTTGCACTTCTTTCATGGATGGTGAATAATCTCTTTGTAAAATATTTATTGAGGCTGGACGCAGTGGCTCACACCTGTAATCCCAGCACTTTGGGAGGCTGAGGTGAAAGGATCACTTGAGGTCAGGAGTTTGAGACCAGCTTGATCAACATGATGAAACCCCATCTCTACTAAAAATACAAAAATTAGCCAGGTGTCATGGTGGGCACCTGTAGTCCCAGCTGCTCAGGAGGCTGAGGCATGAGAATCACTTGAACCCAGGAGGCGGAGGTTGCAGTGAGCCAAGATCGCGCCATTGCATTCCAGCCTGGGCGACAGAGCAAGACCCTGTCTCAAAAACAAAAATGAATGAACAAAAGACTTATTGAACATTTTTTACATAGAAAGCATATTTCAATTTTTTGAACTTGGAGAACACAAAAAAAATAAAGAAAAGTAACAAAGATCACCCAAAATTTCACCACCCAAAGTTAGTATATGTGTATGTCTTCCCATTACCACTTCCAGAGATCAATATATTTGGTTTTTTGCCTACATAGTATGAGAATGCACATACTCTGTTATGCTTTCCAGTGTTCATAAATTGTTTCTCCACACCATAATATTGAAACCATTCTAAAGTTTATACATGTGAATATATTATGATTTATTTCATCCTTTGGTGTTGGACATTTAGATTGTTTCCAAATTTATACTATGATAAATAGCATTGTGATGAACAATCGTATATCTAAAGGTGTAAGTCTCTGTGTACATCTCTATTCCCTTGAGACAAATTCCTAGAAGAATTACTGGGCCAAAGGGTATGTCCGTGTTTAAGGATTTGATCCGTATTGCCAAATTGCTCTCTAGAAAAGTTAAGCTAATGACACCTACCCATGACAACATTCAATATCATGGTTATCTTACTTTTGACAATCCCAAGGGTGGAAAAACTAGTATCACTAATTTACACTGATTCAATTCCTAAAGAATGTTAACATTTGTCTCACGTTCATTGGCCATTTGTATGTGACTAGAATTTAATGTGCAGAGCAGCTGTCTGCTGATGGCTTGGAGAAATGAAAGTAGAGTAGGATGGGGATGATCGATTTCTTTGTTCTGCCTGAATTATGTCACTAAAGTCAAAGTCTAGATTTCATGGAATTCTCCCTGTTTCATCTCTCTTCAGAGAGCAGAGCAACTCTCCAACACACTGAAAAAAATTGCAGCCAGTGAGAAATTTACAAACTTCGATCTTTTCTACATGGATTTTGCCTTCCATGAAAGTAAGTAGCTTTGTTTGGGTGTTGACAGAAGATGAAAGCAGCAGCTAGTTTAGGGCCTGGGCAGCTGGTTTTATACTGCTTTTTATAAGCCAGCAGGCCGCAGACTAGGCAGGGTTACTCCTGCCTATTCTGACACACTAATAGCTCTCAGTATTGAAAAAAGATAAAATGTGGGACTTTTTCTGAAAAGATTGGGCTCAGCATTACCTCTGTACTTCAACATCATTTTAGAATCCCTGATGCAATAGAGCCAGCGACTGGTTAGAAAGAGATTTGGGCTGGCAACCTGCAGGTTAATGCACTCACTAACCTGTTCTTCCCAGGTTAAAAGCCCTGGTTACCTGATGGATGTGACAGAAATGAGGGATATGGTGGCACCTCTCACAGTGGGCCCTGAAATACCCAGGGACTCAAGAGCAGTGCAGATTCCCACACTCCATACAGGATGAACTTAATCAGAACCTCTAAGGGAGGGACCAAAGAACTTGCCCGTGGCAAAGTGATCAACCCATGTCCCAACTTTCTGGAAAGACTATTACTAAGTTTGTTTTTTAGCATTCTGTCCAAACACTGGAGTCACTGCTGAGGGGCCACACAAAAACAGGCATGATTACTATAGCTACTGATTTACCCTTTACATCTTGAGTCTGAAAAATTATTGCTTATTGACTGTAATCCTTCCTGATTCATTTTCATTGCTAAGCAATTTTTATACAAGAGCAAAGCCCCCTGTTGACTGCCAGATGAGATAATGCTAATGAAGGGTTTCACAGTGTAGGCGAAAGATGGAAGATTCCTCATCCAGAGTTTATCATCTCTGTCCCCCACCCCCAATGCCCCCATCCGTAGCATCTGGGTTGGAGCAGATGGCCATCATGAATTATCAAATATTACATTCGCTGACACATTTTGCATTGCAGACTCTAGTAGTTCAATTCCTAACATCCTTTCAACAAGACTGATCTCCCTTAACTAGATTTCCTGCCTAGGTGATACACATTTCTCTCATGGGGAGAGACATTTTGATAAATAACTTCTCATTAAAATGCAGAGTTGAAGACTCATTAATGAATTCCTGGTGTAAACAAATGCACCACCAAGTGATCTTTGATCATCATCAACCTTGAATATAGATAAAGTTATTAAAAATATAATAATGTCTAACACTCACATGGGACTTTCTTACTTTCCAGAGTGATCTCTAGCTCTGTCATTTATTATCTCTGGGACTGCAGGCAATTCTCTGAATATTTTAAACTCCCTTTCCAGCCCTGGAAATGGGGATACCATATCTTCCTAACAATTCTCTGTGATGATTGTATGAAGTAATGTGCCATCCTCCTAAATGTTATGCCTGTTACACAGAAAAGGTACCATTTCCTTACACCCTTGCTACTCAATGTATGCTTCTGGATAAGCAAAATCAACACCACCCAAGAGCTGGTTATAAATGCAGAATTCCAGGGCCCACTCCAGACCTACCTACCTAATCAGAACCTGCATTCAAACACAATCCACAGATCATTTCTATGCCCATTACAGTTTAGTAAATGGTTTCTGAGGCCGAGGTGGGAGGATCACTCAAGTCCAGGAGTTCAAGACCAGCCTGGGCAACATTGCGACACCCCATCTCTATGAAAAAATTTTTTTTAATTAGCCAGGCATGGTGGTGCATGCTTGTAGTCCCAGCTATTCTGGAGGCTGAGATGGGGGGATCACTTGAGCCTGGGTGGTTGAGGCTACAGTGAATTGTGATCACATCACTGAACTCCAGCCTGGTTGACAGAGACCTCATCTCTATAAAAATAAAAATAAAGTTTAATAAATGGAGCTCTATAATGCCTCAAGATTAAGAGCTGGGTCAGTCATCAGATTTGTAAGTCCTGTTATGTGCCCAGAGCTATGAAGGTGCTGGGAACATAATTGTCAACAAAACAGAAGAGTCCTTATCTCTGTGGAGGATATAGAGAGAAGAGCTTTATTCTTGTCTGCCCAGAATTCCACTGCTGAACTGACATGCTTGGAAGCAGAGCCTCATCAGTCCTTTCTTGTCCTCACAGCAATAATAGACGCAGTGAAAAAGCAAAAAGTTGAATTAAGCTGAACTGAACATTCTACATCAACGTGGTAGAAGCCTCCTAGGCATTTCTCCATGGGGCCTTCTTCGTCTTCTCCTCAGGAAGTTAGTGGACACCCCACTAGGGAAGGCCTGTGAGAACAGTGGGACCACTGTGGGGCCCACCCCCATGAACATCTGATACAGCACCTGCATTTGATGTCTAGGTGCCGCCTTGTCCACCTCTGAAAGAGCTAGCTTTTCTGTCTGGTTTTTGGGAACTGTGGTAGTGTCCTGACTTAAGCTCAGAGTTGGGTACTGCAAAAGACATTTTTAACTTGAAATTTTAGCATTTTCCAAAGTAGCTGGAGGGATAATCCCCTCCAAGATCCATCTCCATGGGTGACCGCCCATGCCTGGGCAGCTCATCTTCCCAGAAACCCACCTCATGTGGGTACAATGTGTGGTTATAGAAAGAGCCCAGAATTTACAACTGTGTTCCTATTCCAGCTCAGACACAGAATAGCTGGGTAGCCTCAAGTGAATTAAATAACCACCCAGCCTTTGTTTCCTTGCATGTAGGATAGAAATAACTAACCCATGTAAGGATTAAGTAAAACAAAACTTGTAAAGTTGTAAGGACTCAATAACTGCTAGTGGCCATCCCCCTGCCCCCACCATCGTCAGTGTGTATGAAGCAACTCCTTCACTCCTGATGTCCAACCCACCCCCCAGCTCCATTCATGTCTGTGAAGTACTTTGAGTTCCTTCAAGGAAGGTATGGTAGAAATGCATCTCATTACCAAGAAGAAAAGTAATCTTTTATCAGAAATTAAAATCCTACAGAGTTATTTATTACGTCTGCAGTCCTGATAGTCCCATGAAAATCTCTCCTCTCATTTTGGTACTGTATGTGATCTGACCATTGTGTTAAAAATATTCTCATTTTTCATGATATTAAAATTCACAATTTCACATCCTTGTGACAGAGCAAATTGCAGTTGAGGGTCCCTGTCTCTTGAAGGTAGGCACAAGACCCGTTCATTTTCCACCCTGGCAGCCTCAGTCCAGCACTGAAAAGTGATTGCTCATCTCCAAAGACTCTTTTTGTCTCTTGCTGACTCATTCTCCAACTGGTTATGAACTAAACAGAGGCAGCAACTTTTCCTCCCTTCAGGAAATGCCAACTTGAGCAGGTGATATTCTTTTTCTTTGTCTGCACCACACCTCCCCACAGAGGAAAGAAAATGCCACTTGGCTGACAAAGCCATTTTTACACTGACAGTTTAAATATATCTCCAGCTGCCCTCAGCTTCCCAGATAGCTCAATTGGAGTAAACCTGGCTCTTGCTTCCCCTCACCATGAATACATTTGTGAAATCAGCCAATGACTTTATGGTGCTGACCAGAAAGCAGCCTTTTCTTTAAAATATCTGCTAGTGTTGCTGTTCATCAAACAGCTATCAAGTGTTTTATGAGTCTTCCTCCATTCTTTCTGTTACATCTTTGGAAAGCTGGTCGTTAGCCGTTTCTTTGATTTTACAAATAAACTATGTTAAAGAAGAAGAAAACAAAACAAAATACATCATGCTCCAAATCTCCACAGATCATCCATGATCATTCAAGAAACTTAATCCAGGTCTTCTGAAGGACAAATAGGAATTCATTGGTCTATTTTAAGTTATGGTCCAAAGTAGAAAGGAAACTGACCAACTTACCATGTTATCTTTGATTGGACCTCCCACTCTAAAATCAATCAAGGAAAAAGTAAAGACCAGTGTCTGGTATTGCATTTCTCCCAAGAAAGCAGAATTCATCCTGAGATAAACAAAAAAAGGATCTTTCCTTTGACATTGGCCATGATACAGATAAAATCCTAAATAAACACTTGCCTGTGAGTTACTGAAGCTCCCTTAAGTTTTACTGTCCTGATAGCTACATGCATGTGATGACCTGTAGCCCTCACAGGCATAATAATCATATGGGGAAAAAAATGATGCTTATCTCTGTAAATAAACAGGGTGTAGTCTTAGTAAACTTGCAGCATTTTCTTTTAACACCTATTGTATTATTTTATATGGCAAGCAAGTTCTTCCAAAGGCTGGACTCCCTTGTAGTTGCCACCTAATGTAGGGAAGGGATGGGAGTTGACAGACAGGAATAATTTCCTAGCAGGGAGGAATGTGTTGTCATCGACATCATTTAGAATTGCTGGACTATGGTGATGATAAAAGGTGGACCTCTCCCACTGCTCCCAACCCTGTTCCTCTGCAAAGCTTGTCAAGTAAATATCCCTTCTCTTTCTTTGTGCTTTTTTTCCTGAGTTTTCCTTTTATAATCCCCACAATCATGGGATTGCTCAAGTCTCCAAGGGAAGGAGAAGGGAATGGTCATCTCTTCTCATTTTGAAAACACAGTATAGGTTGAATATCCTTATCCTGCATGCTTGGGACAAAAAGTGTTTCAGATTTTGGATTTTGGGGGATGTTTTAGGACTTTGGAATATATGCATTATATATACTTAGCAGTTGAGCATCCTACATACAAAATCCAAAGTTTTCCAATAGGCATTTCCTTTCAGCATCATGTTGACAGTCAAAAAGTTTTGAATTTTAGAGCATTTTGGATTTTGGCTTTTCGGATGTGAGATGCTCAACCTGCATCACTAACTCTGGTAATTGAATCATCTTGTTCCATGAAGACATCTATCAACACCTCTCTTTCTTTCTCTAAGGGCCATAGGTTTTAGTTTGGTAATTAGTAACTCACATAAAATGCAAATCAAAATGAAAATAGCCTAGAATTACTTTAAGCCTAGATGCCAAAATTTAATCACAGTCTAAGAAACTCCTGTATAAGCAAATCTCACCTTTGTAATATCAGGCTCCTAGTAAACATTCTTCTCAAGGAACACGATCTTGTTTAAACTGTGTTTCCTTAACAGGTTCAAATTTGCTGTCTACTGTGGATTTTCCAGAGCTCCTGATCACCATAATCCTTTTCTAGACTTTTTCTTAGCCATCTCAGGCATGGATTTTGATTCAATATGTCATTCAACTCTCTTTGCAGACATGGAGAGTCAAAAAGTATTTAAGAGGCTTCCTACCACCACTGCATCAGATGACACCAGGATAGTCCAGGTCAGGTCCTGGTTTGCTGTGCATCTATTTATTACAAGAGGACTCTGCCTCCGTGTCTTATTCATCCAACTCTTCACAACTTTTTAGTAGATTCTGTCTGAAGTCTTGATTGGGCTCAATTCCCATTGGCTTGCTCTTATTAGCACACCTGGGAATTTTTTAATAACTGTCTTGTCTCAGAATACTGTAATAAAATACCATGAATTGGGTGACTTATAAACAACAAAAAGTTATTTCTCACAGTTCTGGAGGCTAAAAGTTTAAAATCAGGATGCCAGCATGGTCAGGTTCTGGTGAGGGTCCCCTTCCATGTTGCTGACTGCCAACTTCTCATTGTATCCTCATATGGTTTAAAAAAAAAAAAAGAGTGAGAGAGCCCTCTGGGGTTCATTTTATTTTTATTTATTTTTGAGACGGAATCTCACACTGTCGCCCCGGCTGGAGTGCAGTGGCGCAATCTCGCCTCACTGCAACCTCTTCCTCACAGATTCAAGCAATTCTCCTGCCTCAGCCTCTCGAGTAGCTGGGATTACAGGTGCCCAACACCACACCTGGCTAATCTTTTGGTTTGTTTCTTTATTTTTGGGTTTTCTTTTGTATTTTTAGTAGAGACGGGGTTTCACTATGTTGGCCAGGCTGGTCTTGAACGCCTGACCTCGTGATCAACCCGCCTCGGCCTCCCAAAGTGCTGGGATTACAGGCATGAGCCACCACACCTGGCTGGGCATGAATTCATGGGCATGAACCCCATGATGGGGGCTCCATCTTCATAGAATAATTACCTATGCCATCATACTGTGGATTCGAGTTTCAACACAGGAATTTGAAAGGGACACAAACATTCAGTCCTTGCAACACACTGTTGGGATTTTCTTTCATTCTTTCTTTTCTTTCTTCTGTTAGCATCTGTACAGCATAAAGTGAAACCCAACTAAAAATAAAGGGAAAAGTGGGAGAAGGGACAAAATGTTCATCAAGAACTTTGGTGAAGCAAAAAGGAGCACAAGTAGAATGGAGATGATGTTATCTCTGAAGTCACAGAGGGGACGGGGAGGCTGACATTTCACCTGGCCTGGGTCTTTCTGCATCATTGCTGATTGTTGTTTGAGAGACTCCTGTGGGACTGCAAGGATAGACGAGACAAAGATCATAAAAGGACAAAGAGAACTGAGAGTGGTGATCCTGGCTCTGCGTTTGAAGAAATCTTTCCAGACGCCTGGTTCTCCATTAAGGGCAATTTGTTGGATGTTCAGATCAGGAATGGCAGGGAATGGGCTGGACAACATGCCTGAGCAGGCAGGGCCAGTATTGCAGCCAGCAGGGCAGTCTGGAACCCACAGGAGCTTCAGAGTGTCAAGTCCAGAGGGAAAGGTGGGGCAGCTAGAATTGAACCTCAAGAAGAAGGTTGGATTCCAAGGTCATGCACCGCCCCCCCCCAACCCAAAAAAAAGAAAAAACAGGCAAAACAGGAAAAACAGGCCAGGCAAGCTGAAGACTGAACCAGGCAAGCTTCCCCAAAACTGTCCCTTTACAAGACACTATGGCCAAGGGCAAGAAAGATATTGTCGAAAGCTGCATGCTGGCTTGGCAGAACAAATAAACTTGCATGAGAGTGAGTGCTGTTTAAGCATTGCTGCAGCTCTGAGCTTCCTATTAGAAGAGCAGGTACCTACCATTCCTTCAGAGAGAAGTGTTATTTACCAGCACGCCGCAACTTCTCCCTGGAGACTCTGTGTGGCAGACACCACATAACACAGTGGACAGTGTCCTCAATTTGAGTTTTCAAGAAATGCAAAGGCCACTTTTCAATAGCTGCTTCTTCTAACAGCCTCTAGAAGCATAATATGAGGCTGCGGCTCAGGGGCAGTCTTTCTGCCAGAGAATAAGCTAACAGGGGCTGGAGATTCAGTGTGTAGGACTCCAAACCAGTAGTATGAATTTTTTCCTGAGCTTTGAGAAGGGCAGCATTATCCTCAGCCCCTGGGGAATGGAGGCTAAGTAGTAAGTGGGGATACCATGCTGGAATATTAGGACTAACTGCAGAAGCAGCCTTGTATTGACTCAGCCATGGGAAGTCCAGCCCCTCTTGTCCAATCAAAGCCCCTGACAGAATTTCCATCCTTACTTTGGGATGAGAAGGGGAGAAACAGAGGGCACAGACCTATGTTCTTGAGTTTTCTGGGGAATGAAGAGTAAAGAACGGGAGGAATCTTAGTTGTGCCTGCCCCCATCACTGGACGCTGGGAAAGTGAGGGCGTAGCTTCGCCAGGAGCAGCTGGCTCAGATGCTGCTCTCTGGAGGCTTCCTAGGGATTTGAAGTTTCCTTGAGGAGTTCTTACTGACTGTATGATGGAATGATGTAGAGTTAATTGTGCTGCTGCCTTAGAGCAACTGACATTCTTGGTCTCTCACCCCTGTTGAAGGACAGTTTCATTGCTTTTCATCACTTTGGGGTTCATAATATTTTTTCTGCAGCCATACTCCTTCTAACTGTGGCGATGAGATAATTTTATGTAATTATATTCCTGACATACTGTATGATTTTTAAAGGCAAGTGCTTGACACATGCAGGCAGAGTCTGCAAATGGCAGCCCATGAAAGGGGATGTTAACAAAATGTTTGACTTTCCCCTACTGTAATACCATCCTACCGCACCACCGAAAAGTGACATGTACTGAAATAGGTGTTGAATATTTTAGAGCTCACCTTTTCCTACTGCCCTCCCTGCTACACAAACCACATTCATCCAACATTCTCATGTATTCCCTTCCTGAGTTAGAAAAAGCACACACACACACAGTGGGAAGATTTTTTATGTTCAGAAATCCCCCAGTGCAAGAGAGCAGCTCAGAGACAGCCGTGGCTGAGTCAACATGGGCCCGGGAGGGCATAGGCAGCTCTCATGTCCTTGTCCTTGGATGTTGGCCGTTGCTTGTGCAAGTGTGTCTGTAACCCTCTCGTTTTGTGTCCTGCAGTCATACAGGAGTGGCAGAAGAGAGGCGGACAGCCCTGGCAGCTCATCGAGCCCGTGGATGGATTCCACCCCAACGAGGTGAGCGCAGTCACATGGTGGCTGCCGAAGGTTATTGGATGGTTTGTTAGTTTTTAATTATGCTTACACATTCATGTGTTTATTTTTATCCTGTTTTGTTCCAGAAAGAAAGGATTTGAGGTAAGGTACATACACGTATAAGATAGAAGATTTAATGAAAACAAAGTGAAATTTGGGACAATAGGAAAATAAAGTAGAAATTATACTTGGATTCCTGACTTAGTTTCTATAATTCATAAAATATGTGCAGGGCAGTCCTGAGAAACTGCCAGAAGGGCAGCTCTGTGCAATGCTAAAAGGGGCATTAAGCCATGGCTTCCATAAGATAAGAAAAATAAATCAAGCACTCCAAAAAAAAAAAAAAGAGGAAAATAACAAGGATTTTTTGGAAGTGAGACCCATGAGAAACGTATTCTATGGTCTTCCTAGAAAGGGTGCTGTATAGGAGGAGAACAATGTCCTTAGCGGTATCCTACAGTAAGAGCTGTTTCTATCGAGGATCCAAAGTACAGTTCTGTAAAGTAGCTCTCCTCTGGTCTCTTCACAAAGCAAGGGGAGCCAGAGGGTGGGACTGTGTCCCCTCCTGGCTCCACTCCCATCCCATTATTCTGGCTTCAACCAGAGAAGCTCTACTTTTATCTGTTGTATGTCCTGGACTTGCTCATGACATTTCTTTATTAAGAAGAAGAAGAAAAAGAAGTGGGGGAGTTGTTCTGCCACTTGTAAAATGTAGAAAGCTGCTCCTCTATGGGGAGGGATGGGCCATTTACTCTCAGGCAATCCCTCATCACTAGAACCTTTCTGCTCCAGCAGTTAGGGAAGCATGGTGTGGCTACCAAAGGGTACAAACGTGAGGGGCATGCCTGAGGATGCTCCCTGGCTGGCCATCGAGACCCAGGCCACAAGAGGGCTGATTGTCCCCTCAGGAGCCTGAATGAAGGTAAACACAGCCTACCTTCCTCCAACTCTAGGCTCAACCAGTGCTCATGCCAGGGGTAAGAATCACCTCAAAAGGAACTAGAAGGGTGCCCACTCTCCAACAAATGAGTAAAAGTGGTGTCCCACAAATGCTGAGCAAATTTTGAAGTAAGTATTAAATGCCCACCTCACAGATTTAAATAGCCACAAAAAAAAAAATCAGAATAATGCCCTCAGAATTTCTAACCTTCCTGTGTATCAATTGGATGAGTTGATCAAAGAAAATTATTGGCTAGATTCTGGTTAAATATCAGGGTCTATTCCCCAAAAAATGATGTCTTTGGTTTTAGAAGAGTTTGTGTATATCCCTTCTTTCTTTTTTTTTTTTTTTTTTTTTCGAGTCAGAGTTTCACTCTTGTTGCCTGGGCTGGAGTGCAATGGCGTGATCTCAGCTCGCTGCGACCTCCGCTTCCTGGGTTCAAGCGATTCTCCTGCCTCAGCTTCCTGAGTAGCTGGGATTACAGGCGTGTGCCACCAAGCCTGGCTAATTTTGTATTTTTAGTAGAGACGGGACTTCTCCATGTTGGTCAGGCTGGTCTCGAACTACCAACCTCAGGTGAGCCACCCGCCTCAGTCTCTCAAGGTGCTAGGATTACAGGCGTGAGCCACTGCGCCTGGCTCCCTTCTTTCTAGCAGTTATTAGGTAGCAATTCTTGTCATTCTCTGCACAGAGTAGCATCTTACCCTTCTGATTCTGTAGACAATGGGCATATGAAAAGATGGTCACGTAGAGTATCAGGAACAAACTAAAAAGAAGAGGATCAAAGACAGCTTTGTTTTATCCCCCAGCATATATTTATCCCATCTATCAAATGACCATTCTGTCCCTGACTCTTAAAATGATTTTGAGGTTCAAGGTCTGTCAAATTGGGGCTCTGTCTTGCACTCAAACAGTTTCACTATATCTGGTTATTGAAAACACAGTCAAAAGCTGAAAATCAATATGTGCCATAATCTTATGCTATTCCTGCAAGATTTGTTCACATGCTGGTAGCCGGTGATCAAGTGGCCAAGAACAGATAGCCAGGCCTAAAGCCTGCCTATTTATCATGTATATTGAGCTGAAAAGTCCAGATTGGCAAAGTGCCATCCAAAACTATTTATTGAGTGACTACCCAGTGTCAAATGCAGTGAGAATTCAAAACTGAACAAGAAAACGCCCTGCCATTTAAAATTATAGTATAGAGTAGGAAAATGATGAGTAAACAGACAATTAAATATAAAGCAGTAAATGCCTCCAACTGTGCAAGTACAGAACACCACAGAGCATTATGAGGTAGGATGGGAGAGAGAGGTGTTCAAAAATGTTTTCAGGCCGGGTGGGGTGGCGCACGCCTGTAATCCCAGCACTTTGGGAACCCGAGGTGAGTGGATCACCTGAGGTCGGGAGTTCTAGACCAGCCTGACCAACATGGAGAAACCCCGTCTCTACTAAAAATACAAAATTAGCCAGGCATGATGGCGCGCATGCCTGTAATCCCAGCTACTCAGGAGGCTGAGGCAGGAGAATCGCTTGAACCCGGGAAGCGGAGGTTGCAGTGAACCAAGATCGTGCCATTGCACTCCAGCCTGGGCAACAAAAGCAAAACTCCATCTCAAAAAAAAAAAAAAAAAAGTTTTCAGAGGAGGTGATGTCGAAACTAAGACCATGAACTAGTAGAGTGAAGGGAAGCAAAGAGGGGTTGCAGGAAGTGTTTTGAGCAGAGGCAACTGCATGGACAAAGACCTGAATATGAAAGAAAGCATGGCATTTTGGAGGAAATAAAAGGGCTCGGTGCAGCTGGAGAGTATGACCGTGGAGTTGACAGAGGGAGAAATGTACTGCTTATTAAGGAACCAGATCATGGAAGATCTGTCTGGGGCTTGACCTTGGTCCTGAGGGAGATGGGGAGCCACTGGACGTTCTCAAGCAAGAAAGAAATAGCCCGACTTGTGATCTAAAAAGACGCCTGTAGTAGTGGCGTGGAGGGTGATTTGGTTAGGAACTAGTCCAGAGAGATGGAGACAAACAAAAGGAAAAGTTGTATTTTAAAAAGATTTTTTAAATGACCAAACACAGAGTCGCAGGACAGCAAGGCAAGTTCTTATCAGAGATTTTACTCAAGGAATCAAAGTTAAGTGCATCCTGGAGTCAGTATAGATCCTGCCCACTCTCCTCCCACATTCTCCACAGCAGTCACAGGCCAATGGAAGGATGGCCCAGCATGATTCCAGATCATCAGGTGATTGATTAAAGCATCACGCTGTATTACAAGAAGCTAACTTGATGAACCGTGAAACCACTTCTGGCTTTACTGCCTTATGAATTGGATGTATTTATATACAACTTAACAAGAAAGTGGGCTCTGAAAGACGTTCAACTACAAAGGAAAATACCTGGAAAAGAACCTCTGTTAACCAGAAGATCCTACTTAATCAGAGCACCCATTCCCTAACATGCTTCTGGAATAGATATTATTCCACACACATGCTTAGTAGGGGAGCTGATGACCTCCTGGGCTGCCAAGGTTGTGTGAACTAGCAGGAGGAGGGTGTCTCCATCCTCCCATCCTGAGAACAAATGCTGGGGTGGAGGGTATATAATAAAAGTTTCCACTGGTAAAATGAATTAGCTTGCATCCATCTGATGGCATACCATGCACTGAATAACCCCATCTACTAAAAATACAAAAATTAGCCAGGCGTGGTAGCGCATGCCTATAGTCCCAGCTACTCAGGAGGCTGAGGCAGGAGAATTGCTTGAACTTGGGAGGCGGAGGTTGCAGTGAGCCAAGTTCGCATCGCTGCACTCTAGCTTGGGCAACAGAGTGAGACTTCGTCTCAAAACAACAACAACAACAACAAACAAACAAAACAAAACAAAACAGATACACCTTTAGTGACACAGAAATATGTTTATAATGTAGAGCAAAGTAAATATGATAAGACTACAGATTATAGGAGCAATGACTCAACTATATGCATTTGTCAAATTCATGGCACTGTTTACCAAAGAGAGTTCATTTTACTGTGTCTAAATTCGACTTCAATAAGAGCAGATTACAAGATGATATTCAAGAGGAATCCTGTGTGTGTGTGTGTGTGTGTGTGTGTGTGTGTGTGTGTGTATTCAGATATAAAATCAGGGCCAGGCGCATTGGATCACACCTGTAATCCAAGCACTTTGAGAGGCCAAGGCGGGCAGATCACCTGAGACTGGGAGTTCGAGACCAGCCTGGCCATCATGGTGAAACCTCGTCTCTGCTAAAAATACAAAAATTAGCCAGGCGTGGTGGCATGTGCCTGTAATCCCAGCTACCTGGGAGGCTGAGGCAGGAGAATCACTTGAACCTGGGTAGGCGGATGTTACAGTGAGCCGAGATCACACCACTACACTCCAGCATAGGCGACAGAGTGAGACTCCATCTCAAAAAAAAAAAAAAAAAAAGATACAAAATCAGAAAGGCTCTACACCCCATGTTAACAGAGGCTGCCTCTATTTTAATTACAGATGAATTTTATTGTGTTTTATTCTTTTTGTTTAAGTGGGTTTTCAGCTTTTCTAGAATGAACAGGTTTTGCTTTAATATTTTAGACTATGAATAGAGAAGCATAAAAGAATATCTGTTGGGGAGGCTGAGGCAAGAGAATTGCTTGAACCTGGGAGGCGGAGCTTCCACTGAGCCGAGATCTGACCACTGCACTCCAGCCTGGGTGACAGAGCAAAATCTTGTCTCAAAACAAGAAAGAAAAAGAAAGAAAAAAAGAAAAGAAAAGAAAGAAGAAAGAAGGAAGAAGGAAGAAAGAAGAAAGAGGGAGGGAGGGAAGGGAGGGAGGGAGGAAGGAAGGAAGGAAGGAAGGAAGGAAGGAAGGAAGGAAGGAAGGAAGGAAGGAAGGAAGGAAGGAAGGAAGGAAGGAAGGAAGGAAGGAGAGGGAGAGAGGGGAGGGAGGGAGGGAGGGAGGGAGGAAGGAAGGAAGGAAGGAAGGAAGGAAGGAAGGAAGGAAGGAAGGAAGGAAGGAAGGAGAGAGAAAAAAGGAAGGAAGGAAAGAAAGAAAAGGAAAGGAAGGAAGGAAGGGAAGGAAAGGAAGGGAGAGAGAAAGAGAGAGAGAGAGAGAAAGAAACTAACTTGGATAAAGAGAGGAAAGGGTAGCTGTGCCCTGCCCTGTGCAGTGCCTCGTGGAAGTTAAAACAGGAAATGGCGGTATGAGAAACCCACAGTAGGTGCTCAGTAAATATTTGTCAAATGAATGAATGATTACAGTGGATCATTTTATCACAAGTCTCTAGTTTAGTGATAAGCATGCCAGTCTCATTTCAGCTCAATATTTTCTCAATGCCTGCTCATAAATATTTTATTCCTTATTAGGGTGACAACCAACGAATTGCGTTCAAACCAAACAGTTAGCAAATGCTCAGATCTGAGCTCTTTCATTTTCGTTTCCCTCTTCTTGCCCTCACCCTGTCTCCTGCCTTATTAACACAGAGAGGGAACTAAATGCCTTGATGCCACATGACTGTTAGAAAGACAGCTTAGGTGTATCAAGTTGAAAGCCAATAACATAAAAAAGAAGAACCAGTAATTTTCCACAGACCTGGCAGCAGCCTCCTTTGTTGAGAAATGGCAGGAAAACAGCCACAAGCCCAGGCCTCTGTCTTCAAAGACCCTGATGCTTTGTGTGAGAGATGATCCGGCCCTCCCTGGGGCACTGGCCAGCTATGCAGGCAGCCTTTGCCGTGCTCCTGCGTTTAAGTGCAAAGAAGTATATGTGGGGTGCATATGGTGTGTGGTTTTGCTGTGTGTGTGTGTGTGTAGTATCTGTGTGCTTTCTGTGGGGGTGTCTGGGGGTGAGGTACGTGTGGTGTTTGTGTGTGTGTGTGGTATGTAGGGTGTGTGTGTGATGTGGGTATAGGGGGTGTGTGTGGTGTGTGTGGGGTAAGGGTTGTGTGTGTATGTGATATGTGTATGCGGTGAGTGTGCATGTGGTGGTATCTGAGGTGTGTGGGGGGTGTGTGTAGGATGTGTGTGTGGATATGAGAGTATGTGTGGTGTGGGGTGTGTGGTGTGTGTGTGTGAGATGCATGTGGTGTATCTGTGTGTGGTGTGCATGTGATGTATCTGTGTGGTGTGTGTATGGTGTGTATGTGGCATGTGGTGTGTGGTGTGTGGTGTGTGGGGTGTGTGTGTGATGTATTTATGTGTGGTGTGGGGTTGTGAGGGGTGTGGTGTATGTATGTGTGGTGTGTAGTATGTGTAGTGTTTCTGTGTATGCTGTGTGGTGTGTGGGGTATGGGAGTGTGTGTGATGTATGTGTGTGTGGTGTGGGTTGTGAGGGGTGTGGTGTGCGTGGTGTGTGGGGTGTGTGTGTGGTGTTTCTGTATGTGGAGGGTGTGTGATGTATGTGTGTGTGGTGTGGGGTTGTGAGGAGTGTGGTGTGTGTGTGGTGTTTGTGGGGCGTGTGTGATGTATGTGTGTGTGGTGTGGGGTTGTGAGGAGTGTGGTGTGTGTGTGGTGTTTGTGGGGGGCGTGTGTGTGGTGTGGGGTTGTGAGGGGTGTGGTGTATGTGTGTATGGTGTCTGTGTGTTATGCTGTGAGGGAGACACTGCATGGACATGACCGAGATTATGCAGTGGGATGAGTGAAGTTTGTGTCCACCTTAGAAGGCTCAGAACACATTAAAATGCTGGGGACTTTATGCAGTGACTGAATCAGGCCTAGTTTTCTCTAACTACTAAAATCTCACACATAGTCAGACACAGAAAGGACTTTGGATCACTTTCTGTCACCCACTCAATGTCCAGATGAGAGGGCTGGGCCCAGAGAGGGAGTTGGCCCTGCTGCCTATTAGGAAGGGGACTGTGAGCTGCCCTGTGGGGAGAAGTCGGGGATATCCCTGAGCATCCTTCCCAAACAATGTATTCCCCTCTTGGAGGCCTTCAGCAATCATATTTCTCATTGCTCAGCATTGAAAACCACTGTTGAGATGGAGCCATCTGGAGTCTGCAGGCCTGGCCAGGTCCCATTTGTTAAATGAGGGCATGGTCTGCAGAGAAAGAGCGTCCTCCTCAAAGGCATGTTAATGACAAGCCAGACACTGGACAACCAAGAATGGACCCAGCTAACATCATGGGTAAAGGGAAACCTGATATGCGACAGCAGAACCAGAGAGCAAGTCTCAGGCTGGGAGAGCAAGAGTCGAGACTGCTGTGTATTAAGCTAAGGATTCCTCTCTGGCACTTCAGCCAGACTCCCTGCACTCACAGCCTGCCAGGATCCCCCCCAACCCAGTCAGGGACCCAGCCAGCCTCCACTCCCAAGCACCTGTAGTTCCCCAAACATGTCATTCTCTCCCACAGCTCTGAGCCTTTGCACATGCTGTGTCCTCTACCATTGCACTGTTTCCCCACATCATCTGTCTGCGGAACTCCTAGAAAATTCATCTCAGCCACCACCTTCTTCAGAGAGATCCCACCCCTTCCCCCACCAGACAGAAGTGACATGTCTTCCCTTTCCCATGTGTGCGTCAGCCTCCCAGCCCTCCCTGTGGGCTTGGTGGTGTCATTTTGCATGTCTGGTTACCTTACTAGGCTGAGACTTTCTGGAAGGAAGAACATACCATGTTCACCTCTAAAACCCAAGCCTTAGGCCTGCAGTAAATGCTAGCTGTCCACAGATGAATAAAAAGTGAATTTCTGATAGAGTGAATTTTTAATCCATTACTGGAAAAACAAATTACATACACTTAGCAGCTTAACACAATACACACTTATGATCTCACAGTTTCTGTGGGTCACAGCTTAACTAGGTCCTCTGCTTAGGGTGTCACAAATGAAAATCAAAGCATGGTATCCAGGCCACGTTCTCATCTGGAGACTAATCTGGGGAAGAACTACTTTCAAACTTATTCGGGCTGTTGGCAGATTCATTCCCGTGAGTCTGCAGGACTGACGAGCCAGCTTCAGGCTGGATGGCAGCTGGATGGCAGCTGGATCACCCCCAGCTTCAGCCCAGAAAGGAGAGCCTCCGAAGCTAGTCACTAGCAAGGCCGAGCCTCACACAACGTGACAGCATCGCTGAAGCAGCATCTCCTCACCACGGCCACATTTCCTCTGTTAGAACCAAGTGATAGGTCCCACCACCAGCAAGGGATGGAGGTTATACAGAGACATGGGGCTGGGAGTCACGGGGCCATCCTAGAGGCTGTCTCTGGCAGAAAGCACGTGAGAAATCTTGTTGGTAAGTGATTTGTCCTAATTTCCCTTTTCCTCCTCCTTTGGGTTCTCTCTCACAGGTGGCTTTGCTGTTGTTTGCGGATCGTTTCTGGGAGAAGGTGCAGCTCCAGTGGCCCCAAATCCTGGGAAAGGAGAATCCGTTCAACCCCCAGATTAAACAGGTGTTTGGAGACCAAGGCGGGCACTGAGTCTTTCAGGAGCATGCACCCCTGGGGAGCACAGGGAGGCAGAGGCATGGGTAAACTCATTCCACAACCCTGTATGGGCTGCTACGTCACAGGCCCAAAGGAGTCTCCTTCAGCAGCGTCTTTGCAAAATGTCTTTCTCTCAATGAAGAGCATATCTGGATGACTGTGCAATGCTGTGTGCTCCTGGGATCAGTAACCCTTCCATTGTTCCTGAAATAACCTTTAATAAAGTGCTTTGGGTGCCATTCCAAGCAAGAGAGTATCTGTGCCCTTTATAGCTAATTGTTCTAAAAGGAGTTTCTAAAAACACTTAAGAAGTCCAGTGATGTTCAGCAATTTACCCAAGGTCTTGGCATGCCAGGGGACTGATCCTCCCTGTGTTGTTAACTTCTTAAAAATGGCCTGGCGAGCTGAGGCTCCTCCTATGCAGGCGGCTGGCCAGCTGCCAAGGACTCACACAAGAGGGCAGACCAGGCTTCATGAGCCCCCCTTGAAAAACATAACACAAAACTATAAATACAAAATTAGATATGAACTTAAATACACATTTAGAATGAGGAAAGAAATCACACAAATTACAAGTGTTTAAAAGTTAACAAGTACCACATAACCTCACAAAGTCCAGAAAAATGACAATACATTTTTTTTCCTTTAAAGTATTTTATTAGTTGATTAGCGGGTATAAATATACAACTGGATAAAAGAAATAAGGCCTAGTGTCTGATAGATCAGTAGGGTGACTATAGTTTACAAAATGCTATTGTACATTTCGTTTCAAATCGCTAGAAGGAAATAATTTGAATGTTTCTAGCATAAAGAAAAGACAAATATTTAAGGTGATAGATACCCAAAGTACACTTATTTAATCTGTACAGGAAGACTCCAGAGTAAAGGGAGGGTCCCCCGGCCTGACCACCTCCCTTCTCCCACCCTATATGTCTTTTCTGAACCTGTCACTTCCCACCCCTCTAAAAAAGACTGTTTAAATTATCTTAGACCTGACCACCCACAACCTAACATCTAACCAGTTCCATCCTCTGAATGGGCTCAGGCAGGAAAACAAAGGTACCCAAATCCTGAGCTCTGACCTTACTCTGAGGCACAGCACCAAGGAATTGAGAGGTAGAAGAGGATGGTGACCTCATCTCACTTTTTTAGAAAACACAAATACTGCAAATAAATGCTACATGGAAATCAATACTAAATACCACTATTGCCTGCAAAACTAGAGTCTGAGGTCAGGCCTTCTCCCCTGGATCAGGGGCCCGGGCAAGGCTCATTCACTTCTGCCTGCATTTTCTATGCTCCAGACACGTTCCTTCTTTGAGATTTGACCAAGTCTTTCTCTCTGGCTTGAGAATGCTCTGTCCCTGTGCTTTGTGTACTTCTTATAACAGCTCTTATCCTGTATTTCTGCACTGGTGCCCCTTGAGCTACTGTCTTCAGCCTCAAGTTTTCCAGAATGATGGTGTCTGAGGATTGTCCACTGAGAGGCACCTGAAGGGCTTTCCTGGGTTGACATGCAGCCTTCCTCATCTCCCCATTCTTGGAGGGGCTGTGGAAAAAAGCACCAAAACCTGAACTGCAGGCTCCATGAGATCAGTACCTGGCTGGTCACGTGTACTCCTGTGTCCAGCCCCCAACACAATGCCTGACCACTGCAGATGCACAACAAATAGCACTGAATGAATAAATGAATGAGAAGTTAGTGTTGCTCTCCAGGTCACATTGTTATTTCTTGCTATTTAAAAGCAAAATCAGCAGCCTCTTTTTTGACACATTTGAACTAGACCCATCGAATCACGCTCCTCGCTCATCACAGTGAGAAGAGTGAGAAAGAAAAGCCATCAGAGGCGCCTTCTTCCCTGGGCACACTTGGTGAGGAGACTTGGGGTTCCTGTGTCATCTTCATCTAAACACCCCAAAACTCTCTTATAATTTCTCTCTCCCAGCCGAGCACTGTGACTCACACCTATAATTCCAGCACTTTGGGAGACGAAGGTGGGAGGGTCGCTTGAGCTCAGGAGTGCAAGATCAGCCTGGGCAACATGGTGAAATCCTGTCTCTACAAAAAGTACAAAAATTAGCTGGGTGTGGTGGCACACGCCTGTGGTCCTAGCTGCTTGGGAAGATCACTTGAGCCCAGCAGGAGGTCGAGGCTGCAGTGAGCCCAGACTGCGCCGCTGCACTCCAGCCTGGGGAATAGAATGAGACCTTGTCTCAAAAAAAAAAAAAAGAAAGAAAAAGAAAAAGAAAAAAGAGAAACAGATACTCTCTCTTATTATCAGAGGAGAGACCAGGCTTGCCCTTCACTATTGAAATGGAGGTCACCATTTGCCGCATGAGTAATTACCAAAATGTCTATTTCCACCCACAGTTGGCATTTTTCATTTCGTGCTGAGCCTTTTGGGTTCAGGCCCCGGTGACAAAAATAAAGTCAGCTCCCCAGAAGAAGCAGATCAGCTAAAAAATCTCTATATGGGACTTGTATTGATAAACAATGTGACCGGACCTGAATCTCCCCAGAATCTGCACCGGCTTCCCTATTCCTTCCTGCTCTCTGTCACTGATTTAATCCCACTAGAGAAAATATTCTTAACTAGGGTCCTTACGGATCCCCAGAATTAATAGTGCCTGTAAACTTGAATGGGGAAAAAAATAAGTCTTCACTGTCTTCTAAATGCAAATGCTAAAATTTAGCATTTCCTTTCATAGTGAATGTAGGTAACAAAACACAGCTGAATTAGTCTTTGTCACAAATACTTTCACATCATATTGCAGTTGTTGCAGATACTGTTGCTTCTTATTTTTCGTAACAGTTATGTTCTATAAAGTTGCCGTGAACACTGAATTAGCACGTGCTGAACCATTGTCCTTAGGGGAAGCACAAGGCTAGGTTCCTATGAGCCTGCAGTCTGAACATTTTCACCAACCAGTCAACACATAACTTGGTTTTCCGTGTGGTTTTTGTTGAAAAGACACCATATTTAATATACAGTGGATTCATTAACATTGACCTCACAGGCAACAGCACTGTAACTCCTGCCTCCAAAGAGCTCATCTACCACTGGGGTGATTTTCTCTGTGCGGCGCGTTGCAGCCTTCTGTGGCACATCATTTAGCAGCACTAGATGGAACTTCAGCGCTGCCCTTCGTAGCCATTTTAAACAGCAACATCATCAGGAAAAAGCACAAAATGCCAAAAATGTGGCACTAAGTATACTGCAAAGGGGACACAGGTTTGCAGTATGAAAGCTGAAACAAGAAGGCAAAACTTAACCAGGCGCAGTGGCTCATGCCTGTCATCCCAGCACTTTGGGAGGCCGAGGCAGGTCGATCACCTGGAGGTCAGGAGTTCGAGACCAGCCTGGCCAACATGGGGAAACACCATCTCTACTAAAAAAACAAAAAATCCGCTGAGCGTGGTGGTGTGCACCTATAATCCCAGCTACTCTGGAGACAGAGGCAGGAGAATCACTTGAACCTGGGAGGCGGAGGTTGCAGTGAGCCGAGGTCGTGCCATTGCATGCCAGCCTGGACGAAAAGAGCAAAATTCTGTCTCAAAAAAAAAAAAAAAAAAAAAAAAGGCAAAACTTCACCTTGCCAACCAATCTCATCTGGGGAACATGCTAGTTGGGCAACCCAAATTTGCCATTGCTCTGTGCATGGGCACAGATGACTGCAAAGGTGCCACAAGTACACATTAATGTTACAAATAAATTTTAGCAAAGAGGCGAATTCACAAATATGTGATCAGTGAACCATGAGGATCAAGTATATCTTACACTTTAAAACCTCAATACTTTAAAACAACTGTACTTATTAGAACCAACTTTTTATCTTGTTATTTAACACATCCAAAAAGAAGCACATACATTTATATATGCTCATTTTTTAATATCTCAAAATATTCTTTGATATTTTATTTTAATAGAATTGGTATTCTTTGTAATCCTACATGTTTTATTTTTTTGCACTTAAAAATGTTATTCTGGCTGGGCATAGTGGCTCACGCCTGTAATCCCAGCACTTTGGGAGGCTAAGGTGGAAAAGCTGCTTGAGCTCAGGAGTTCCAGACCAGCCTGAGTATCACAGTGAGACCCCGTCTTTACCAAAAGTCAAAACGATTAGTTGGGTATAGTGGCACATGCCTGTGGTCTCAGCTACTTAGGAGGCTAAGGCAGGAGGATGGCTTAGGCCTAGAAGTTCAAGGCTGCAGTGAGCCGTGATCTTGCCACAGCACTGCAGCCTGTTGACAGAGCAAGACCTTGTCTAAAATAAAATAAAATGAAAATGTTATTCTGAGAAGGGATCCTTAGGCTTCCCCAACCTGCCAAGGGGCTCCATGGCACAAAAAAGTTGTATGCTCTGAGGGGGTGGTGCTTTGAGAAGGAAGAACTCCAAAGTCTAAAAAGTTTGGATGCACAGCGTAATTTATTTGCTTCCTGGAAAGTCACAGGGTGGAAGTTCTACAGTAAAAACAGTCTGGGCCGGGCACAGTGGCTCACCCCTGTCATCCCAGCACTTTGGGAGGCTGAGGCAGGCAGATCACGAGGTCAGGAGATCGAGACCATCCTAGCCAACATGGTGAAACCCTGTCTCTACTAAAAATACAAAAATTAGCTGGGTGTGGTGGTGCGCACCTGTAATCCCAGCTACTCCAGAGGCTGAGGGAGGAGAATCGCTTGAACCCGGGAAGTGGAGATAGCAGTGAGCCGAGATCGCATCACTGCACTCCAGCCTGGGCGACAGAGTGAGACTCTGTCTTAAAAAAAAAAAAAAAAAAAAAAGTCTGCTCAACTCATCATTTACCCAACATTTTGACCTGAGCGTTTTGTTCTCATGATACTTATTAACACCCTGTGGTGTCTGGTTCTTCAGAAGTGCCTTGGAAGATGCTGTGTAGAGAAATCAGCCTCTGTCTCACACACTCCCTGGCAGTGTCAAGAAAGGGATTTCCCAGGCATTTTAAGACCAGAATTCCCAACCTCTCATCTTTGGTGTGAGGCAGAATGTCTCTGGAACTCCTTTCATTGCAACAACAGCTCTCTTAGTAGAACCAAAAGTGACAAAGACAGCAACTCTCCTGGGCCCCGAGATGCACGGTGCACATTCACTGTGCTGTATGGATTTCCTGATGGATGGATGCATCAATATGCTATTAACATGTCAGTTTCTGATTAAATCTGAGTACAGAACCTGTGTTTGCCTGGCGGGATGAACTCCCCTAATCTGATTTGGCAGAGGCTGTAGCATAAATATTCATACAAGATAAGTCTCTTTTAATCTGGGCCTTTGCTTAGGGTAAAGGGGAATGGGAGAGGTTGCTTTTAAAGCCTGTTTTCTGGGTCACTTCTTAAAACTGCAGTATCAAAATGAATGGTCTCATCATCATGAATCTGTCGTTAAGGAGGATTACACTTTGAAGCTCTTGGATGGACGGAAAGGCAGAGGAGAAATAAAGAGCACACGTTGAGGCTTGCTAAGGATTTCTTTGGGTATTGTGCTCCTGGCTGGCTGCTTTGTTTATAATTAATTACATGGAGCATTTATAGGAAGCCTTCCAGCCTCAGAGCGCTAATGTAACTCACAGGTTCACAAAGCTCCAGCCAATAAACCTCAGCAGAAAGATGGCTGAGAGGATGCACCAAGGGCTTCCATGACCTGTCCAGGCTCAAGGCAGCTTCATACCCCAGAAACTTTCAGTATCACCTGAGGACTCTGCCCTCCAAGATGCATACTTTGCACAGGCTCAGAAAAGCCCCCAGCTGTTAATATTATTACAGTGACTTTCTGCAAATATCAGCTGGAGCCAGGAGGTTGAGTGAGGCTGTAGGGAAGCAAAGGACTCTTCAGGGACAGGTAGAGACTCCAGGCTCACATAAGTCTCATGGAAAGAACACAATTCTGTTCAGCTGCCTCCTGGAGCTGGGGACACATGGAAACACAATCGGTGGGAATTCATGAAGCAACAGGCCTTGGAAGCCTTAAGCTCCTGGTGCCTCAGTTACCTCCTCCTTAAAATGGGAGCAATAGTACCGTTTTCCAGCACTGTTGTGAGCATTAACAAGAGCTAATGCTTACAGAGGGGTAAGTGGCAAGTACAGTGCATATATGATCTCACTTAACCCTTACAGCAACCACATGTGGCAAGTCTGCTATGATTCCCTACTTTTACAGACAGGAGGCCAAGAACAATTACGTAACTTGCCTGAGACTGCACAGCTAATACATGGAATCAGGTGCCCTGCATGGTGGCTCATGCCTGCAATCCCAGCACTTTGGGAGGGCAAGGCAGGAGGATCCCTTGAGCCCAAGAGTTTGAGACCAGCCTGGAAAACATGGTGAAGGCCCTGCACAAAAATAAAAAGTCAGTCAAGCATGGTGGTGCGCACCTATATTCTCAGCTACTCAGGAGACTGAGGCTGAGGCAGGAGGATCGCTTGAGCCCAGTTCAACGATCGAACCACTGCAATCCAGCCTGGGCAACAGAGTGAGATCCTGCCTCAATAATAATAATGTGATGAGTTATGAAGTTGAAGGCAAGCCGTTTGGCTCCAGGGTCCTTGCCCCTAGCTGCTAGGCTATCCTGCATTTATTAAGAAGATGACATTTGTAAACCATGCTGAGTGGTGAATCAACAGTGGCTCTTAGCATCATTATAACCAGGATGTGATCTGACCACCACATGTGCTAGAGTCAGCTTTGCCTGCAGCCTAAACTCCAAACTCGTCACCTGCAGAGTCCATGTCTCTCCAGGCTCTCTTTCCCGCCCATTTCTTCTTTGATCCTGCATCCCAGTCACAGGAAGCTTGTCATTACAAAACACGGGCAGTAGGTAAGTCTCCAAAGCTGGTTGCCAACAATGGCTGCCCTCCCGCATGCGCCTGCTTCTCCAATGAGAGGCGGCATCTATTCCCAGCCCTTGAAGCTGGGCTGGCCCAGAGAAGGAAATGCAAGTGAGACTGCCACACCCAAGCCTTGCCCTTAGGAGGTGAAGCTGCCCTCTGCACCCTTTTAGATCTCACAGCCACCATGTTGAAACGGCTACATTGTCTGGGGTATATACCCTGGTGTTTGTTGTCTCTCCCTGAGAAGGAATTCAAGACATGAACACATGTGGGTGGGTTAAGGAGCGGAAAGTTTAATAGAAGAAAGGAGACAGGAGAGCAGCTCTCTAAGAGAGAGAGAAAGGAAGGCATCCGAAAAGCAGGGAGGCAGCAGACTGCAGCAGATTTTATAAGCAGGCTGGAGAAGGCTGTGTCTGATTTACTTAGGGCTCACAGATTGGTTCTATCAGGTATGATGTTTACATAGTGTGGAAGGCTAGTCACCCCACCCTCATTGTATTAGGCAAATGGACTTCTTAGTTGATTAGCGCCATCTTGTCTCCTCTTTACTGCACACGTGGCTGACAAAGAGAAGGGAAGATGGAGCCACCATCTTGAACAAGTCTAGTCCCCAGTTCCTGCCAGCATTCGCCCATGCAAGCTCCCAGCTTGCTTGTCTATGTCTGCAGTTAGACTTTACAGGCTGCTCTTTGTTATAAAATGATTTGGCACTGCTTTTCATTAAAGAGAAAAGACTTACCAAGGACTCCCATACCCTAACTATCTGCCTAAGTTATTTTTTTCTTAACTCCTTTATCAATGTGGGGAAGTCCAGGCTACACTCCTGCGAGAGAAACCCTGGGGGATGACACACCACGTGAAGGAGAAAGGCTGAATGGAAAAAAACTGAGGTACCTCAGCCCACATTGAGGCCTCAAAAGTGTGAATGAGCATTTTGGACCTTCCAGTTGAGCTCGAGCCCAGCCAACCCACAGAACCATGGAATATAATGCACTCTTCCTCTTTCAAGCCTCTAAGTTTCCGAGGGGGTTTTTATGCAGTGACAGTGAACTGAAGAAAAGGCTCACCCTCTCACAGCTCCATGCTTTTCCGTAGGCTGTTTCCTCTGGGAAACTGAAACACTCCTCCTTCTTCAAAATCCAGCTCCTGCATGGTTGTTATAGAGGGAAACATACCAACACACTCCTACTCTATTGGAGGGCCTAAGTGTCTTTAGGGTTAGGTTCAACTGCTTATGGGTACAATCCAGAGTAATAATGGGTTTTTCTTTAAAAAAAAAAAAAAAAAAGGTTATTTTTTTCACATAAAGGACTCCCATTGGTGGGTGGTGCAGGGCTCAGACAGGACTCCATGTTGCCACGGACTCCTTCTGAGAGGTGAAGCCAGCTGGGCTTCTGGGTTAGGTGGGGACTTGGAGAACTTTTCTGTCTAGCTAAAGGTTTGTAAACACACCAATCAGCACTCTGTGTCAAACTAAAGCTTTGTAAGTGCACCAATCAGCATCCTGTAAAAACTCACCAATCAGCTCTCTGTGTCTGGCTAAAGGATTGTACACACACCAATCAGCACTCTGTAAAATGGACCAATCAGCACTCTGTAAAATGGACCAATCAGCAGGATGTGGGTGGGGCTAAATAAGGGAATAAAAGCTGGCCACCCAAGCCAGCAGCAGCAACCCGGTGGGGTTCCCTTCCATGCTGTGGAGAGGTTGTTCTTTTGCTCTTGAAAACAAATCTTGCTGCTGCTCACTCTTTGGGTCCACACTACCTTTATGAGCTGTAACACTCACTGTGGAGGTCTGAGGCTTCACTCCTGAAGTCAGCGAGACCAAGAATCCACCTGAAAGAACCAATTACAGCACAACTTCTCTTTGCTGCCGCCACCTTCAGCATATAACTTCTATTTTGTGATTCAAGACAGCCTCCGGAGCAACACCACCAGGACTGCATTTGAGCAAGCAGGAAGAGGGAAGAAGAGAGGAAGGCCACTCTTTCTTCCTTGAGGATGCAACTTCCACTTGCACCCCAGGAGGCCCAGCTCAGTCCCATGGCCATGCACCTTTAAAGAAAGCTAAAAATGTTTGTCTAGCCAAGCAGGTAACTGAAAATAGGCAGTTTTATTACCAGAAGAGAAGGGAGGATAGATATAGGAGGACAAGTAGCAATCTCTACAAGTGTAAATTAGAACCTTCTGGATACCAATTTGGCAATATGTGGAACGGACCTGTCAGCTACCTCTATCCCTTGCTACTCAAAATGTGGTCATCAGACCAGCCTCACCTGGAAGTTTGTTAAAAATGCAAAATAGCGAGCCTGCCTACTACTGAATCATAATTTGCATTTAAACAATATCCTTCGGTGATTTGTTTGCATGTTAAAGTTGGAGAAGCACTGATCTAGACAGTGGTTTCCAATTGTGGCTGTACATTGCTATAACCTGGGAACTTTCAAAACTCTCCTGATGCCTGGGTCACACCCAAAGAGCATTGAATTTAATTGGCCTGGGTGAAATCCTAGGCATCTGTGGTTCCAAAGTGCTCCTCGGGATGATTCTCTTGTGCAGACAAAGTGTCAAACCACTGCTCTGGACTATTTGGGGGAAAGGAATTGTCTCACAATGACTCCTGAGTCAGACCCAAACTGCACTTTCTTATTTTCCTTGCTAGAAATCCACTTTAGCTTTCTTCTACTTTATTTCTTTCAGGAGTGAAGTGGCACAATCACAGCACACTGCAGCCTCAACCCGTGTCCCCCAACCCCCGGCTCAAGTAATCCTCCTGCTTCAGCCTCCCAAGTAACGGGGACTACAGGCATACACCACCACCTCCAGCTAACTTTTCTTTACAGCTGTGTAGAGACCGGTTCTCTTTATGTTGCCCAGGATGGTGTCTAACTCCTGGGCTCAATCGATCTTCCAGCCTCGGCCTCCCAAAATGCTGGGAATACAGGGTGAGCCACCACATTTGTCCTCTTCTGCTTTCTTGACCGTACCTTATCCCATTTTCTTCTTGTTGGCTGTGCCAGTGTATACTTAATGATGGTTTGGGAAGAATGCAGAAAGTTGTCCTGCAGCACACAGAAGCAGATGACCTAAAACTGGAAGTCAGTCACACGTCCCTGCCTTTAAGTGCCCCACCCCAGGATTTTCCACTGGGCCCCTCCTCTGCAGCTGAACCCACCACACTGCTCATTGCTCCTCCTCTCCCTCCACTCCTCCCTTAAAGCCCTAAGGGAGGTACTCCTTGAAACTTACCTATTCTTTATCATTGTGCAGAGTAAATTATTTCTTTTCTCATTATATTGTTCCTCTGAGGGTGCTCTTTCCACATTAAATGATTCATTAGTAGGCGCAAGGAGGGGTTGCCGAAAACTCTGCCCTGGAGGGAAAGTATGCCACTCCCTTGGGAGACACAGCAATTATGGCAAATGGTGTTTTAAATAATAATAAAATAATTCCTGTTTAACAGTATGCATTTCAAACTATTTTAGAATTCATGGCTGACTCAGGACCCAGAAACCATTTGTTGTTTGTTGTTTGTTTGTTTGTTTGTTTCAAGATGGGTTCCCACTCTATCGCCCAGGCTGTAGTGCAGTGGTGAGATCTTGGCTCACTCCAACTTCCGCTTCCCAGGCTCAAGTGATTCTCCAGCCTCAGCCTCCTGAGTAGCTGAGACTACAGGTGCAAACCACCAATGCCCACCTAATTTTTGTATTTTTTGTAGAGATGGGGTTTCACCGTGTTGCCCAGGCTTGTCTCAAACTCCTGAGCTAAAAGCAGTCCACCCGCCTCAGCCTCCCAAAGTGCTGGGATTACAAGCATGAGTCACTGTGCCCATTCCAGAAACCATGTAAATATTGATAAATTGACTTCTTAAAAGTAAAAGTTTTTGTACGGTGAAAACATACCGTAAGCAGAGTCAAAAGACAAGTGGCAAAATGGGGGGACACACACCCCATTTCACAGATGAAGAGCTAATCTCCCCGGGACATGAAGAGTTCTTAAAAAGCAAGAAGGAAAAAGCTAACAATTCAGTTTTTAAATTGGCAGAAGGTATGAATGGCTAAAGTTAAGAGAAAATAGAATCCAAGGCACCTTACACATAAAAAATATAAAAATCTGTTTAACTTCACTTATAATTAGATAAACGTGATTTAAAATTACACTGAGAGGTTTCTGTTTTCTGATCCAGCGTGTAGTGAGTTTGAAAGTTGTCACTCCATCCTAACAAGAAAAAGGCTGGACGGGTTGAAAATCAACAACCCTTCTTAGATCTGCCAGAGATCTGAAGTCACAGAGCAAACCATTTCCCAAGCATTGGAGAGAGAGGCAGATGCGGAGAATTCCAGCTCACTGAAGCAGAAACCCAGAAGCAGAAACATCCAATGGAAGTGGGGGACAGGGGTGTTTCATTTTGTTTTGTTTTTGTAGAGACGAGGCCCCACGATGTTGCCCAGGCTGGTCTTGAACTCCTAGCCTCAAACGATCCTCCCTCCTCAGCTAGGATGTCAGGCATGCTGGGATGACAGGTGTGAGCCACCATGCCTGGCCCAATGGAAGTAGTACTAGATATGTCATGACTGGCTTTCAACAAAAAAGTGCAAGGCACACTAACAGGCAAAAACAGTTTGAAAAGACAGAGCAAGCATCAGAGCACACTCAGATATGACAGGGATGTTGGAGCTATTACCCTAGGCATTTAAAATAACTATGACCAGTATGTTAAGGGCTCTAATGGACAACATGTAAGAACAGATGGGTAAGTGGATATCCATATGCAGAAGACCTCAATCTACAAAACTACTAAAAGAAAACAGTGAAGAAACTCTCCAGGACATTGATCTGGGAAAGATTTCTTGAGGAATACCCCACAAGCACAGGCAACCAAAGCAAAAACAGACAAATGGGATCACGTCAAGTTAAAAAGTTTCTGCATAGCAAAGGAAACAACAGACTAGGCACAGTGGCTCGCAACTGTAATCTCAGCACTTTGGGAGGCCAAAGTGGGCAGATCCCCTGAGGTCAGGAGTTCAAGACCAGCCTGGCCAATATGGTGAAACCCTGTCTCTATTAAAAATACAAAAATTAGCCAGATGTGGCGGTGTGCACATGTAATTCCAGCTATTCAGGTTGCTGAGGCCTGAGAATCACTTGAACCCAGGAGGCAGAGGTGGCAGTAAGTCAAGATTATGCCACTACCCTCCAGCTTGGGTAATGGAGTAAGACTCTGTCTCAAAAAAAAAAAATTAAAAAAATAAAAAAATAAGGAGACAACCCACAGTATGGGAGAAAATATTTGCAAATTATCCATCTGACAAGTGATTAATAACCAGAATATATAAGGAGCTCAAACAACTCTAAAGGAAAAAATTCTAATACTCCAACTTAAATATGGGCAAAAGATCTGAACAGACATTTCTCCAAAGAAGACATACAGATGGCAAACAGACATCTGAAAAAGTGCTCAACATCACAGATCAAAGAAATGCAAATCAAAACTACAGATATCATCTCATCTCAGTTAAAATGACTTATATCCAAAAGCAGTAACAAATATTGGTGAGGATGTGGAAAAAAGGGAATCCTCGTATGCTGTTGAGGGGAATGTAAATTAGTACGACCACTGTGGAGAACAGTTTGGAGGTTCCTCATGAAGCTAAAAGTAGGGCTATCATGTGATCTAGCAAGTCACTGCTAAGTATATACCCCCAAAAAAGGAAATCAATATATCAAAGCAATATCTGCACTCCCATGTTTTTTGCAGCACTATTCATAACAACCAAGATTTGGAAGCAACATAAGTGTCTATCAACAGATGAATGGATAAAGAAAATGTGGTACATATACACAATGGAGCACTATTCAGCCATAAAAGGAACAAGATGCTGCCACTTGCCACAACATGGATGGAAATGGAGGTCTTTATGTTAAGTGAAATAAGCCAGGCACAGAAAGACAAATGTCACATGTTCTCATTCATTTGTAGGAGCTAAAAATTAAAACAATTGAATTCATGAAGATAGAGAGTAGAATGATGGTTACCAGAGCCTAGACACAGTAGAGGGGAGGAAGTGGGGATGACTAATGGGTACAAAAAAAATAGTTAGATAGAAGAAATAAGATCTAGTATTTGGGGCGAGGTGCAGTGGCTCATGCCTATAATTCCAGCACTTTGAGAGGCCAAGGTGGGTGTATCGCTTGAGGTTAGAAGTTCGAGACCAGCCTGGGCAACGTGACAAAACCCCATCTCTACTAAAAATACAAAAATTATCTGAGCATGCTGGTGCATGCCTGTAATCCCAGCTACTCAGGAGGCTGAGACAGGAGAATCACTTGAACCTGTGAGGCAAAGGTTGCAATGAGCCAAGATCACCCCACCGCACTCCAGCCTGGGTGACAGAGCAAGACTCTATCTCAAAAAAAAAAAAAAATCTAGTATTTGGTAGCACAACAGAGTGTCTACAGTCAACAGTAATTTATTATATATTTTTAAATAACTAAAAGAGTATAATTGGAATGTTTATAATGCAAAGAAATAATAAATGCTTGAGGTGATGGATACCCATTTACCCTGATGTAATGATTATGCATTGTATGCCTGTATCGAAATTTCTCATGTACCCCATAAATATATATTCCTACTATGTACCCATTAAAAAATAAAAATTAAAATAAAACAGATGGGCAATGTAATCAAGGAGATAGAAATTCTAAGAAAGAATCAGAAAGACATGCTAGAAATAAAAAACATGTAATAGAAAGGATATATATAAAAATAAATATACCTACTATATACCTGTTAAAAAATAAAGATTAAATAAAAGAGCAGATGGGCAATGTAATCAAGGAGATACAAATTCTAAGAAAGAATCAAAAAGACATGCTAGAAATAAAAACCATGTAACAGAAAGGAAGATTGCCTTTGATGGACTCATTAGTAGACTAGACACAGCTGAGGAAAGAATGTCTGAGCTTGAGGATATGTCAACAGAAACTTCCCAAACTGAAAAGAGAAAGGGGGGAGAAACCTGGAACAGAATATCCAAGAACTGTAGATAAACTACAGTGGGAATACAAAGAGAAGAAAAAGAGTAAGGAACAGAAGAAATATTTGAAGCAAAAATGACTACAGGTATTCCCAAATTAATGTCAGACACCAAACCACAGATCCAAGAAGCTCAGAGAACACCAAGGAGGGATAAATGTGTCAAAAAATCTACACTTAGGCATATCATACTCAAACTGAAGAAAATGAAACATAAAGAAAATATCTAGGCTATGGCCGATAATGATGTGTCAATGTAGGTTCATCGATTGTAGCAAATAATGTACCACTCCTCTGGGGAAGAAAGTTGATAGTGGAGGAGGCCATGGGGGGGCGGGAGGAGGAAAAAAGGCTGCAATAGTACACTGCAGTAGAGGCGGGGGAAAAAAAAAAAAGCCCAGCCATGGGAATTTAGGCTATGTGCAGGTGTCATCCAATTCTTGTTAACCTTCAGGGTAGAATTTTATTTGGAGGACTAAATTTTATCCATGGCTGCCTATACAATCCACAATTTCTATGCTTCTAAAAAATAAGTTATCTAATAAAAATAAGATTATATTCTGATAAAAGATGTAATTTTTATATACTGCAGCCCAGACAATTGGAAAGTGTATTTTCTTTAAAATTTCACTTAAAATGATATCATAAGGCACTAAATACTTTGGAGTAAACTGATAAAAGACATGTAAGACCTCTATATTGAAAACTGGCTGTGTGCTCTGGCTTATGCCTGTAATCCCAGCACTTTGGGTGGCCAAGGCAAGTGGATCACCTGAGTTCAGGAGTTTGAGACCAGCCTGGCCAACATAGTGAAACCCTATCTCTACAAAAAACACAAAAATTAACTGGGCGTGGTGGCAGGCGCTTGTAATCCCTGCTACTCAGGAGGCTGAGGCAGGAGAATTGCTTGAACCAGGGAGGCAGAGGTTGCAGTGAGCCAAGATTGTGCCACCGCACTCCAGCCTGAACGACAGAGGGAGACCCTATTTCAAAAAAAAAAAAAAGAAAAGAAAAGAAAAGAAAACAATATATTGCTGAAAGAAAGTTTAAGAGACCTAAATAAATGGATGTATCTATATTAATACCATATTCATAAATTTAAATGCTCAATGTTGTCAATTCTACTAAAATTGATCTATAGATTAAATATAATCCTAAATATAATCCCAGAGGCTTTTTTTAAATTGAAGCTGATTCTAAAATATACAGAGAACTACAAAGAACCTAAGCTAGCCAAAGCAATTTTGGGGGAAAAAAAGAAAGAAAATATAGAGATGTTTCACTACCTGACTTAAAATGTATGACATAATTCTAATAGTCAAGACTGTGTTACTGACATCAAGACACACAACTAACTCAATGGAAGCAGAATAGGGTGCCCAGAAACACACCTCATTTATATGGTTTTTTGATTTTTTTAAAAAGGTGCCAAAGAAACCAAGGGAAAAGAAAAGTGTTTTCAATGAATGCTATTGGAACAACCGAATTTTTTCAATGAATATTTACCTCTGTATCATATCTTATGTAAAAATTAATCTAAGATAGATAATAGAATTAAATGTAAAAGCCAAAACTAAAAAGCTGCTAGAAGAAAACATATTCCCAATTTAGGGCTAGGCAGGAGTTTCCTAGACAAGACACAAAAACAATAACCAAAAATGAAAGAGAACTTGATAAATTCATTTTTAGAAAGAATTAATATTATTCTGTCAAATTAGACAAAATTTCAAACTTTTGCTCATTCAAAGGCACCACAGAGTGGGAGAAAATATTCACAAAACATAGGTCTGACAATGACTCCAGAATATTTAAGGAACTCCTACAACTCAATAATAAAGAAGCAATCTATGTTTTTAATGAGTAAAGTTTTGAACATACACATCACAAAGGTAGATGTAGGAGTGGCCAAAAAACACATAAAACAGTGTTTAACATTCTTAATCATCAGGTAAATGCAATGTAAAATCACAGAGATCCCCTGAATACCCACCAGTATGGCCAAAAATGAGAACATTGAGAGCAGCAAGTGTTGGCAAGGATGTAGAACAACTGAAACTCTCATATAGAAGCCCTTTTGAAAAGCTTCTTATAAAACTAATTATGCACTACCCTATGACCCAGCAAGCTCTCTCCTAAATATCAACTGTTGCTTGTCTACAGAAAGACTTGTACAACAATGCCCATAACAGCTTCATTCATAAAAGCTAAAACTTAGAAACTGTCCAGTTGTCCATCAATATAGATAAACACATGAAAAACCACTCAGCAATATAAAATCAACTACTGATATGCACAACATAAATGAGTCTCAAAATTATGCTGAATGTATATATGTTGAATATATAAATGCATATATATAAGAGATTCTAGAACAGGTAAAACTAATCTACGATGCAAAAGATCAGAAAAGTGTTTTGGGGATAGGAGAGCTGGAGATTGACTGGGAAACAACATGAAATAATTTTCTGGAATAATCTATTTTGATAAAGGTTTGAGTTACATAAATACACGCACTTATCAAAACTCATGGAATGAAACACATATGGTTTGTGCATATCATTGGGTATAAATATTATGGACAGATGGAAGGCTGGGTGTGTGAATGCATGAGTATGTGTATCTACTATCTACCTTCATAAAAATTAGCCAAGGGGGACTTTTAAAAGCACCTTAAGAATGACTTATTGGTATATGTAGTTCTATAGATGAATAATTTTTCTAACAAATCTTGAAAGTCTATAAAATGTTTAGTCCATTAAAATGTTACAAAGTTTATCGTGTCCTGCAATATTTTTACAGGTATATAAAAGAGCTCTGATCCATGCTTTTGCTAAGTTACTGATTTCATTACAAGGAAGAAACAACAGGGAAGAAAAGACTGTATGCCCCTAAACTGTAGACTATAAATAGGGTTATAATTTGGCACAGAGAATGAAATAAGGGAAAGGAGAAAAAGGATAATTAGGATACAAAAAGGAACATGGTTTATGAATTACCTTGAAAGCACAAATTTAAAATATAACTATTGTATACCCCTAAACTTTAGACTATAAATAGGGTTATAATTTGGCACAGGAAAAGAAATAAGGGAAAGGAGAAAAAGGATAATTAGGATGAAAAAAAGGAACATGGTTTATGAATTGCCTCGAAAGCACAATTTTAAAATATAATTCATTCCCATCCTGAGACAATGCACAGAATAAAGCCAATAGTTCCTCCCTGGCCTACTGACAATTTGGTTAAGCCAAGTGACTTCTGATGTCCCCATTCAAAGGAGCAGAAGTTCAAGCTAGTGCACAATGTGCAAAAGGAAGTGAGAGACATTAATGAGTTGTTGGATCATTTTGCAGACAACATCAAGGTTGACTAGCTGTGTGGACCAAGTGTACTGCAGGAGTCTCCAACCACTGGAAAATCTGACATTTGCAGAGTTGACTGTTTTGTTCTCCAGCACCGCAACTCTGCTCCCTCCCCAAGCCAGTCTGCTGCTCTGCAAAGGTGCAAGTGAGAGCCTTTCCCTCCATCCATCAGAGAGCAAATTGTTCACTATGCAACCATATTCTTTCTCATGGATGCCAAAGAAAATAAAAAATAGTGCAGACTATGGGCAAAAAGCCAAACATAGGCAAGGAACTTGAAGTTTTAGCATTTTACTAATTTAGTAAAGTGGAAACCGATGCAACATTAAGCCTGTTTAGAGCTAGGCCATAGTTTGAGTGTTGGTTCTGCTGTGGACACTTAGGAAAGCTACTTCACCACTCTAATCCTCAGGCTCCTCACATCGTATATCCTTATATTTAACACAGGACTTCTATGAGGACTAGATGAAACAACACATAAAGCACCTTATACAAGTCCACATTACCTTATTCACATTCCCCAAATCCAAAAAGCTCTGACAACCAAAGATTTGTTTCATAGCTCAATTTAGAGGCACAACTTGACCTGCCCTGACATGAGCCCATTTAGGTTTTATTTATCCCACTTAATATGAACATTTATGTTTCCTTGAAGAAAAATTAATGGGTTGATTATAGAGAGTAACCCTAGACCCTTCCAGAGCATTCTGTAATATATAGCATATGCATAATATTAGCTCTACATAGTCAAAACATTCTGAATTCCAAAGCACATCTGGCCCAAAGAATTTCAGATAAGGAACTGTGAACCAGAGGACATCCTCATTTGATTATTAATTTATAAATCCCCTATTCCCAGTTCATTGAGTACCAAGCCCTTCTATGTATGCTTTCAATTTATGATAAAAGAGCTTATGTGAACGTTTATGGTTGTTTTGAGTAAATTCTATGATATCAGTGAGTTCCAGGTCATCTTCCAAAAGAGAAGCAGAGTTTCTGGGCAAAGCATTCTGCTACTTCTAGACAGAGCTTGAGTCTCAAGGCACAAAGCTTAAGGAGGAAAAGTTATAACCTCTCTTGTTCAGGAAACACCACTGAACAAATGAATGGAGTCAAGTGAAAGTCAAGTGAAAGGAAACAAGGGATGGCCATACCACAGAAGCCTGCTCAACTCCATCAGGAGCCTGGAAAAGATACTGAGGAGCACTGAGCAATTTGCCCTCTGCCTCCCAGGGTATGTGCAAACTGCCGACTCCAGGAAGCACTCCAGGAGCTATTCGGTTGGTGCAAAAGTAATTGTGATTTAATAATTAGTGATTTAATAATTAGTGCAGCTTCAGAGCAAGTTTTCATACTACCTGGCTGGTCCGCAATGAAGCAGATGGCAAGCACATGGAAATTTGGAAAGATCTAACTTGTAGAAACTGGTTTTGGGCAAAGACTTCATGACTAAAACACCAAAAGCAAAGACAACAAAAGACAAAATTGACAAACGGGATCTAATTAAACTAAAGAGCTTCTGAACAGCAAAAGAAACTATCATCAGAGTGAATAGGGAGAAAATTTTCACAATCTATCTATCTGACAAAGGGCTAATATCCAGAGTGTACAAAGAACTTAAACGAATTTACAAGAAAAAAACAAACAACCCTATCAAAAAGTGGGCAAAGGATATAAACAGACACTTCTCAAAAGAAGACATTTATGCAGCCAATAAACATATGAAAAGAAGTTCATCAGCACTGGTCATTAGAGAAATGCAAATCAAAACCTCAATGTGATACTATCTCATGCCAGTTAGAATGACGATCATTAGAAAGTCAGGAGACAACAGATGCTGGAGAGGATGTGGGGAAATAGGAAAGCTTTTACACTGTTGGTAGGAATGTAAATTAGTTCAACCGTTGTAGAAGACAGTGTGGTGATTCCTCAAGGATCTAGAACCAGAAATACCATTTGACTCAACAATCTTATTACTGGGTATATACCAAAGTATTATAAATCATTCTACTATAAAGACACATGCACGCTATGTTTATTGCGGCACTATTCACAATAGCAAAGACTTGGAGCCAATGAGTTCATGTCCTTTGCAGGGACATGGATGAAGCTGGAAACCCTCATTCTCAGCAAACTAACACAGGAACAGAAAACCAAACACCGCATGTTCTCACTCATAAGTGAGAGTTGAACAATGAGAGCACATGGACACAGGGAGGGGAACATCACACACTGGGGCCTGTTGGGGGTTGGAGGGCTAGTGGAAGGGTAGCATTAGGAGAAATACCTAATGTAGATGAGGGGTTGATGGGTGCAGCAAACCACCATGGCACCTGTATACCTATATAACAAACCTGCCCATTCTGCACATGTATCCCAGAACTTAAAGTATAATTTAAAAAAAGAAGAAGAAGAAACTGGTCTTGGGGAATTGCATAAATTAAATATAAAGTAGGATATAGCTATGAAAAATAAATAGCTCTCCATTCATTTTAGGCGGCTTAATTCTTTGGCATAAATTTATCTGAAGGGTGTCATACACTACATTTTTAACTACATCTAAAGCTGAATTAATAATAAAAACCTTAACTTTATCAAGAACATAAGTAATCAATCTTTCAGTGCTTCTCAAATGCCACATCGGAGGATACCAAAGCAATGTGGCAAAACTGCTAGTGAAGTATTGGCACCATCTGATGGGTGAGATTGGAAACTGCAAGTGTACATGTACCACTTAACGCTAAAGTTATAAACTCAATCTTTCAACTCAAAGAGGTTATATTGATTGACAAGCCAGTCTTATTTCCTCAAGTGCTGACCTCCTTCCAAAATTTTCATCATAAATCCTGCAAATTCACACTAACAGACTGATAGTCACACTAGTAGACTGAGATATTAATCAAGTTGTTAAAAGAAAAACATAAATGTAATTTTTTTAAAGAATTATTTTATAAAAATTAAAAGAAATACACAAATATACATATCTTTTTTTCACAAGTGTGTTTAAATTTAGTTCTCTTTAGAGACCTGGACAGTGCACATTGGTTGTTTACGTAAGGAAGAGGTTGTATATTTAGGTTGGTGCAAACGTAATTGCGGTTTTTACCATTACTTTTCATTGTGGTTTTTGCAATTAAAAGTAATGGCAAAAACCGTAATTACGTTTGCACCAACCTAATATAATTCATTCTACAGACTCCTGCTCAAAGAAAAGCCCTGTCCTTATTTTACATGTGTGTGGGCAATCTCTTTTTATGCTTTCCCACTTTATGTGACTTTTTAAACTAACTGATTGCATTAGATACAAGGGCTTCTTCTGGGCAGGGCATGGTGGCTCATGCCTGTAATCCCAGCACTTTGGGAGGCTGAGGCGGGCTGATCACTTGAGGTCAGTAGTTCGAGACCAGCCTGGCCAACATGGTGTAACCTTGTCTTTACTGAAAATACGAAAATTTGCCAGGCACAGTGGCACATGCCTGTAATCCCAGCTACTCGGGAAGCTGAGGTTGCAGTGAGACGAGATCACACCACTACACTCCAGCCTGGGCAACAGAGCGACACCCTGTCTCAAAAAGCAAAGGTAGGGTGCTTCTTCTGAATGTGTATTTTTATACATATATATGTATATATATATATATATATATATATATATATATGCGCCCTTTTAGCTAATGCAATCAATTATATATATATATTTCATGGTTCCCAACAGTCAATACTTTTAATTTTTTCACTCTTCCTCAGAAAACTTTACATAACATTTAAGTGTATTAAATAAATAATAAAGACACAAATATTTTGATTAATCATTCTTCACCTTCAGCTTAGACATGAAAATCAGGGAGACTGAAAAACTGTGGCAATTGTGGAAATAAACAAAGACTACCCAAAGGAGAACAGAGAAGGACTATTTATTCAGAGCTTGCTCTAGCAAGGGAGTCAGCTACTGTCACTTGAATTTGGCAGAGACCCAAAGGCAGGCAGAGGAAGGCTTTGTAGCAGGGAAAAAAAACGGGAAGTGCTCCCAGTGTGCCCTGATTAGAGGCTGTTGGCACGGGGAAGCTGGAGGTGGTTAGGTGGAAGCAGGGCATCCTGTGTGATTGGGTAGGGAAACATATTTGGCTTTCTCTGGTTGGTCCTAAGTTGGAAATGGACAAAAACTATGGAAGCTGTCAATTAGTAATTAAGTGACCTCTCAGGGTTAGGGATCTTGGTTATTCTTCCATACAGGGAAGAGGCCCACACAGCCCCACAAGCAGACTCCAGCCATTTGGGTGGGGAATTCTGAGGACCTGATGCTGGTGCATGGTCCAGAAAGGGAAACACAGGCCCTGGGTGGGCATGTCCCCTTGGCCTTGCAGAGGAGGTGCAAGGTTGGAGATGGGCCAGAGGAGAGGGGCAGGGAGGCAGTCTAAAGCTTGGAGCCCAAGGGAGGGGCTCTGTTGTCTGAGAAGCCACTGTCCTGAGTCTTTGTAAAAACTCTAATCTCCCATGATGCTCTTTTCCACTTCCTAACAGCCTCTTATCTGCAGATCCTGGAGTGAGATTTTGAATTCTCCCTTGGCTAAGAGAGGTATCTCCTGTCTCCAAAGGCCTACTGAGGGAAAGAATAAAAATTATTACAGGCAACCCTCCAGGCAGTTTCCAAATTTATATTCTCAGTAATTTTAGCAATAGCCACAAACCTTTATTTACATAAATCTATAACAAAAGTAAAATTAATGTCCCAATTTCAAATATTCTGTCTCACTGGTAAACTAGTTTACTGGACTTCTAGTTCCAGGAATATGATCACTGTGTGTGTTTGTATTGGCCATCAGGAATAGGTCTGGGATCTCATTATGCCTTAATACAAATGGAGGTTATAAACTATTTATGTTAAAAGATAGAGGGAAGGAGGGAAGGAGAAAGGGTTGGAGTCCTATCTGAGAGTCCTTGGTTATTTACCTTTTATAAATTAATTCCCACTAGCCAATGTGTCAAGGTCAGCAATGACAGTATCCTCCAACCCTATTATGTTCTGCATTTGAAACACGTCAAGAGTCGCCTGAGATGACTTACCTATTTTGTTGTCAAACCTATTGTTTAACTTTTCAGCTATTCTTGCCACTGCTCTGAGACAAACAGTGGAATTCAGGAGTTAGTTTTATGACAAGGCCTAAGAGTTTTTCTAAAACACTTCCAGCCAGTGAGCTCAAAACATTCCTTTTCTTAAAAACAGAATTTAATGTACACAATCTTACTGTGACAGGGGAAAGTGTTATAATTAAAATTCAGAAGAAACCCTTTTATCTAACGCAATCAGTTAATTGAAAAAGTCACGTAAAGTGAGAAAGCATAATAAGAGATTGCACACACACAGATCAAATATTCCTTTTTATTCATCACATGTATTGTAAAGACACCCCTTTTCTTTGAGCAGGAGTCTGTAGAATGAATTACATAACCTCTTCCTTATGTAAACAAACAATGTGCACTGTCCAGGTCTCTAAAGATAACTAAATTTAAAGAAATTTATGAAATAATCTCAGAGCATTGTTCTTCTACATTTCTACTCTTTATTCCCTTTTGTACTTAATATGGCCACAGTTTTTGTTTTTTGTTTTTTGTTTTTTTTTTTTGAGACAGAGTCTCACCCTGTCACCCACGCTAGAGTGCAGTGGCATGATCTCAGCTCACTGCAACCTCCGCCTCCCTGGTTCAAGCGATTCTCCTCCCTCAGCCTCCCGAGTAGCTGAGACTGCAAGCGCGTGCCACCATGCCCAGCTAATTTTTGTATTTTTAGTAGAGGCGGGGTTTCACCATGTTGGGGTTTCACCAGGATGGTCTCGATCTCTTGACATCGTGATCTGCCCCGCGCAGCCTCCCAAAGTGTTGGGATTACAGGCGTGAGGCACTGTGCTCGGCAGTTTCTTTATAGAATCTCTGAGTTATCATTTAAAAATTTCCTTTTCACACTTTCAGTTTATGTAATGTTTAACTGTGACATTTACAGTATGTCATCTACAACTGGTACGATCACGTTTGGGAGTAAACACTATTGACTCTTCTGATATTTGCTTGTAGAAACAGAAATGCACACACCTGTTAGGGATCATTCCACTGGCCTCTGATGGTTACCAGTCAATGAATTTTACCAAGGGAATGAGCAAATTAATATAGTGATATGGTTAAGTGGGACTTACAGTCTATTTATGATGAATGCACATGTGCACGCATGCACACACACACACACACACACTCCCTGACTTCTCAGGAATGTGCATCTTAAGGGAGATCCTTTAGTTTTGCTGAGAAGGATGTTAACAACGATGCAAATGAGCAAAGCCAGGAGGGATAGAGTGTTTTATTGTATAACAAAGTAACCCAAACCAAGCAGCTTGAAACCGTATTCATTCAATATCTCACTGTTTCAGTGCATCAAAAATCCAGGCCTGGCTTAGCTGGGTCTTCTGCTCAGGGTCCCATAAGGCTGCAGTCCAGGTGTCAGCCAGGTTATATTTCTTTCTGGAACTTAGGGTCTTTGTCCAATCTCACATGAGTGTTGCCAGAATTCCATTTCTTTGAGCTGTAGGATTGGAAACCTTGGCTCCTGGAGGATTTGCTTGGTTTCCTGCCGCTGGGCCCATTCCATAGACAGTTCACATGAGAGCAGCTTGCTTCTCTGAGGCTAGTAGGAGAGTCGCCCTCTCCCTTATGCTGACATGAAGTCTTAGACATCTCAGATAGTCTTAGATAATCACGGGACTGACTTCCCGCCACTTCTGTCATATGACGTAACCTAATTAAGGGAAGGATATCCCATCACCTTTGCCAAGTTTTATTGGGCAGAAGCACATCATACCCCTCCCACACTCACCTAGGGAGAGGAAGGGTGTGAATTAGGGATTGCCTTAAGGAGTGTCTACCACAAGAGAGAAGAGCAGAGCTTTGGAAAAAGTGGTGCCCGGGGGACAGTGAGTTGGGAAAGATACAGAGAAGTTAAGCAGCCAGCAAAGCATCTGGACACAGAAATTTACAGGACACATTTTGGCAGCTTGGTGTCTAATCCCATCCACTATGTCTCTGGGAATTTTCAGCAAAAATCTACATAGCTCTTCAAAGATTTAGGAATCAGGTGTGGGTGGCTGTTTTTCTTTGTTTCTGTTTGGTTGGTGAAAAGCTTAATCTCAAACTGAGGAAAGCTACCTCTCTTAGAAATAGAGAACATGAAGCAAAGTTTTACTTAACTGTTTAATGAGGAAACCAGCAGAAAGATAAAAAAACTGACAAAAGCATTTGAAAATGAGGAATATAATAGTAGGAAAACGAATGCAGAAATGAGAATGACAACTGAGAGGTAAAGCTGATTAACTTTCTACATAAAATCATAATATTTGGGGCTATCTTCTATCAGGTCAAAACACACACACACACACACACACACACACACACACACACACACACATATCAGCCTTCTCTAAGTTAACCTCTAACTTTATGGGAGCAGTTAAAAGAATGGGCCTTCATCAGCTGTGGCTAGTTGGTCAAAGCAAGTTACATCCCCCAAGGGAATCTTATCAGAAAATAGTATGATATTTTAAAATTTAAAATTTATAAAATTGTCACTTTGCATCATTTCCAAATTTGGATATTTATACTTGTACAGAATTTAGATTAATCAAGTGCTAAAACTGGTCTTAAGATGATTTTTCAAAGGGACAGTTATATTTTGGTTAAATATTTTGCTACATGTGGCACAGAGATTAAGTGAGACTTAATGCTTTTAAACTGAAGAATGCATGCATTTCAGCACTATTACCAGTTTGTAAATAATAAAACTAAGGTTCCAATAAGTTATCATAATTGGCAGCAGTCAGAGATTCCAAGTCCAGTCTGTCTTTTCCCTATAGCAGAGAAAATTAATGAGGCAAATATTACTTGCCTAATAAAGAGAAATAGACACTTTTTGTCCTTGGAATTTCAATTAATTAGAAATTCAGTGAATTACTACAAGAACATAAGATTTTGGGGGTAGTAATCACAGCATGTTTCAAAGTCTTTTTTTTAAACCAAATGTAAAAGCTTTTCATAGTTTTATCTTTACATTAGAAAGCTGATGACAGATTTCCTGAAGGTTTTGAGCTACCATGTGTATTACTGATGATTTACTTGTCAACAATAGTAATGTATCACACATGGCCTAAGAAAGGAAACTATAAAGTAAGTGGTATCAGTACCTTTACCTTCTTCCTTCAAGAAAGAAAACATTAGCTTCCTCCTTATGTCTGTTAAATTCAACCAAAGGTCATGTCCAAAAAATTATCTGAAATTATTTGAAACTTAGAAATAGACATAAAAGGCAGGCTGCGGTGGCTCATGCCTGTAATCCCAGCACTTTGGGAGGCTGAGACGGGCAGATCACCTGAGGTCAGGAGTTCAAAACCAGCCTGGCCAACATGGTGAAACTCCATCTGTACTAACAATACAAAAGTTAGCCAGGCATGGTGGCACATGCCTGTAATCCCAGCTACTTGGGAGGCTGACGCAGGGGACTTGCTTGAACCTAGGAGGTAGAAGCTACAGTGAGCTGAGATCACAGCATTGCACTCCAGCCTGGGCAACAAGAGCAAAACAAGAAAGGAAAAAAGAAAGAAAGAGAGAGAGAGAGAGGGAGGGAGGGAGGGAAGGAGGGAAGGAAGGAAGGAAGGAAGGGAGAAAGTTATATTTAACCAAAATATAACTGTCCCTTTAAAAAATCATCTTAAGACCAGTTTTAGCACTTGATTAATCTAAATTCTATACAAGTATAAATATCCAAATATCTTGAATTTAACAGACATAAGGAGGAAGCTAATGTTTTCTTTCTTGAAGGAAGAAGGTAAAGGTACTGATACCACTTACTTTATAGTTTCCTTTCTTCGGAAAGGAAGGAAGGAAGGGAGAAAGAGAGAGAAAGAGAGAAAGAAGAGAAAGGAAGGAAGGAAGGAAGGAAGGGAGGGAGGGAGGGAGGGAAGGAGAGAAGGAGGGAAGGAGAGAAGGAAGGAAGGAAGGAAGGAAGGAAGGGAGGGAGGGAGGGAGGGAGAGAGGGAAGGAGAGAAGGAGGGAAGGAAGGAAGGAAGGAAGGAAGGAAGGAAGGAAGGAAGGAAGGAAGGAAGGGAGGGAGGGAGGGAGGGAGGGAGGGAGGGAAGGAGAGAAGGAAGGAAGGAAGGGAGGAAGGGAGGGAGGGAGGGAGGGAGGGAGAGAGGGAAGGAGAGAAGGAGGGAAGGAAGGAAGGAAGGAAGGAGAGAAGGAAGGAGGGAAGGAAGGAGAGAAGGAGGGAAGGAAGAAAGGAAGGAGGGAAGGAAGGAGAGAAGGAGGGAAGGAGAGAAAGGGAGAAAGGGAAGCAGGGAGAAAGGGGCATAAAAGATTACAGGGTGTTCTCACAGTGTTGTGCTGGTCTTGACTTGCTGCTGACTGGGCTGCTTTACAAATCTTCAGGGACAGAAATTAACTTACAGACTTTTGTCCAGTAGAGATGTAAGTAATTTTTGTTCAGTCAAAGAGATAAACCCAGAGTTATAGTTTATCATCCTGTTGGACTTTAACCAGTTTTGTATCTAACAAACCACCTTATCCAAATATTGCTTCTAAATACCTTAGTTCTCAAGTGTCCTTTAAACTGGATTTAGCATCTTACTGGTTCCTTCTTTAATTAGTGAGATGCAGAAATCTTTTCACGTGTTCATTTTGTATGTATATGATAGTCATGCTTTTACCTTTTTGAAAATAGTACTTTATCAGTCACCATGTCTCTGGTAGAAAGTAGAAGAAACTTGACAAAATAAACCACCGATTTTGGAGTTAAAACGTATGGATTCTATCACTTACTAGCTAGCTGCATGATCTTCAGCAAACCACCCAAGCAACTAGAGACTCAGCTTCCTCATCTGTTCAGTGGGAATAATAATAATGCCTGCTTCTAGAGTTGTTGAGAAGATCAAACTACAGCGTGGTACAGGTCAGTGAGTGAGTTTCCTTTTCCCCACATAAAATGTTACTGACAGCCCCTAAGGCTTTGTAACAAAAGCTGCTAGTTTGAGTGAAGGGGAGGTGGTAATAGCATTGCTCAGAAGGTTGAATTAATGAATGGAAGCTTAGAACTGGCCTCTTCCCCTGAGAAGTGAGTCCATCCAGAGGAAGCAGGATATACAATAGCTCTATAGACAGAGAGAGGCGCAACTTACAGGCTCTTCAACTTTCTGCCTAGGAGTTTTTTTGTCTTTTTTTTTTTTTTAGCTTAAACAAGAGAGCAGTAATTTGCATCTTTACTCAGGTAACTTCAGCGGAAACCTAATCAAACCAGAGCGGAAGATGAATTCCACAGGATTCACCAGCATCTGCTTCCTGCATCCTCTCCAGTCTGCAATAATTCTATATTTTAACTAAAGTTTTAATGTATTGTATTTTTTAAAATTGTACTTTACCACATATTAAAATAACCTGATTTTTTTTCCCTTTTCCATCCACATTGATACGATACAAGAACTGCAGTTAGTCTCTCCTCTCTGCCAGGCACTGGGTTGGTGCCGGAAGCCCAGACGCCCACATAAGGAACTGTTATCCAGCAGTCAGATATTGCCCAGCATTTTAGATTTCAAAGGTCTGGTGGCTGCAAAGCATTTTCTGCCTGACAAGCACTACTCTTTCATAAAGAAGCTCCAAGTTACCAAGCTATCTAGCCCAGAATGCAACACCTGTAACATTATCACCTTCTTCAGGGACAGAGACACTGTCTCTAAGCCATGAGCAAAACCTGCCAGGAATCTATCAACAACTTTCTTTCACAAGTGGACTGTCAGGTTTGAAAAGCCTTCAGCTTATATTTCAAAAGGCACTGAGCCCAGAAAATATCCGGTGATTATGGCCACAACTTATCTTCCTCACTAACTTTTCTGTGTTAAGAAACCATTGTTGGAAACATGAAGAAAGTCAAATTCCCATTCAATTAGACAAAGTGTGTTTAGATGTCAAGATGATTCCCTATATAAAACCATTCTCATTTCTTCTTCTACGAGTCACACTGAAGAGGAATTTTAATTCTAAAGCACAGACATTTGTCTTTCACTACTCATGGCAAACATAGAGGATTCTGTGAACTTCTTGTAGGACAAAGACCATGTCATAGTTATCTAGACATCACCAGCCCTACCCCAGGGTCTGCACCCAACAGCTACTCAGTAAAGATGTATCAAGTAAATGATGAAAATATGGTCAACTTTTTCTAGGAGGGAGGTTAAGTAAAATGGCAAACCATCCTGGTTTGTCTGGGACAGAGGTGTTTCCCAGGATTTTCAATGCTAAAGCCGGGAAAGTCTTAGACAAACTAGAATGAGTTAGTCATCCTACTTAAAGGCTTTCAAGATGGAACTGGACCAAGAAGCAGCTCATGTGCACTGCTCTCACAGAAAGGAAACAAAAGGGCTAGTGAACACTGACCCTGCAGGCCAATCATCTGAAAAACTACACTGGGGTCGGGCACAGTGGCTCACGGCTGTAATCCCAGCACTTTGGGAGGCCAAGGTGGGCAGATTGCCTGAGGTCAGGAGTTTGAGACCAATCTAACTAACATGTTGAAACCTGTCTCTACTAAAAATACAAAAATTAGCGGGGTGTGGTGACACATGCCTGTAGTCCCAGCTACTTGGGAGTCTGAGGCAGTAGAATTGCTTCAACCCAGGAGGCAGAGGTTGCAATGAGCCAAGATGGTGCCACTGCACTCCAGCCTGCACAGCAAAACAAGACCCCATCTTAACAACAAACACACACACACACACACACACACACACACATTGGGATCCATCAAGGTAGCCAAGAAACACAGAGAGCAGAGAGGAAGGAAGCTGGGCACCAGCCTGTCTGGGCTCAGTGCAGAGCCAAGAGAACCTCTCCAATACCAGAAAGGATGAGTGAGAGCTCCCTGAGGGATTCACACTTCCCATGGGGACCTGTGCAAGACTGAGAATGGGAGAATCCTCCTAGCCCTCCCACACCTCCCACCGCACTTCTAGACTAAGGCAGAGAACCACCTGGACATTTGCAGGGTCAACTCTTGAGTCCAAGGGGACCTCTACAGGCCTGGGACCCCAGAGAAGACCAGCACCAGTGCCATAGCCTCAATAGGGACCACAGTCACGGTGCCTGGGAGCAGTAAGAATGCTCTATCCGCCCCTCACCAGGTGGAGCTTGGCACCAACTTCTGGCCCAACAGTTCCACTTTTGTGTGAACTCAGCTGACAGCTGCAGCCCCCTGTTGTCCTGGGAATCACCTGGATGACAGGGTAGGCAACCTCACCCACCCCTACCACCGATAACCAGGTGGGCAATGCCTGCTAGAGCTTCCAGCCCAGCAGTCCGACTTCTGTCTGAATTCAGCCAGCAGTTGCAACCTCCCACTGCCCTGGGAAATACCCAGGTGGCAGGACGGGTGATCCCATCCACCCTCTGGCTGCTGGTAGCCAGGTGGGCAACACCTGCTACAATTTCCAGCCCAGGGGTCCCACTTCTGTCTGAACTTAGCTGGCAGATACAGCCTCCTGTCGTCCTAGAAAAAACATTCAAATGGCAGAGTAGGTGACTCCACCCACCCCTGCCTCTCATAGCCAGGGCAGCCATGCCTGCTAGAGCTTCAAGCCCAGTAGTCCTGCTTCTACCTGAACTCTGTGGGCAGGCACAACCCTGTCTTCTCCCAGCCAGAAAGCACTCAGACAGCAAATTAAGGCCAACCCAGCAGGCATACAGCCTGTTGGCCAACTGTGGCCCCTGCCTGAGGGAGCCCCGTGTACCGGAACACCCAACAACAAAACGTGGGTATGGAGACAGTAATCAGAAAGGGCTTCTCCAAGATCCAAGAGTGGACTAGAATCGAAGCAAGCTGACTAAACCCACCTTATACCATAATCAAACCCCCAAGGGCATCAAAGGAGATAAAAGAAAAAAAATATATATATATAAAGACAGCAACTTCAAAGATTAAAGGAACATCACCCCACACAGATGAGAAATAACCAGTGCAAAAAGTCTGGCAACTCAAAAGGCCAGAGTACCTTCTTGTCTCTGAATAACCACACTAGTTCCCCGGCAATGGTTCTTAACCAGGTTGAAATGGCTGAAATGCCAGAAATAGAATTCAGAGTATAGATAGAAAAGAAAATCGTCAACATTTCAAGAGAAAGTCAAAACCCAATCCAAGGACTGTGAGAAATACCATAAGACAATACAGGAGATAAAAGACAAAATGGCCATTTTAAGAAAGAACCAAACTAAACTGATAGAGCTGAAAAACTCACTTAAAGGACTTCATAACAGAATCACAAGTATTAACAGCAGAATCAACCAAGCTGAGGGAAGAATCTCAGAGCTTGCCGGGCATGGTGGCTCACACCATAATTCCAGCACTTTGGGAGGCCAAGGCTGGTGGGTTGGTTGAATCCAGGAGTTTGAGACCAGACTGAGCAACATGGTGAAAGCCCATCTCTACTAAACATACAAAAATTAGCTGGGCATGGTGGCATGCCCTTATAATTCCAGCTACTCAGAAGGCTGAGACACAACCTTTGCTTGAACCCAGGAGGCAGAGGTTGCAGTGAGCTGAGATCATGCCACTGCCCTTCAGCCTGGGGTACAGAGTGAGACTTGGTCTCAAAAAAAAAAAAAAAAAAAAAAAAAAATCTCGAAATCTCAGAGCTCAAAGACTGGTTCTTTGAAATAACTCAGTCAGATAAAAATTTTTAAGAAACAATAAAGAAGAATGAACAAAACCTCCATGAAATATGAGATTATGTAAAGAGACAAATCTATGACTTACTGGCATCCATGAAAGAGAGGGAGAAAAAAACAGGCCATTTGGAAAACATATTTGAGGGTATCATCCATGAAAATTTCCCCAACCTCACTAAAGAGGCCAACATTCAAATACAGGAAATGCAGAGAAGCCCTGTGAGATTTTATACAAGACAACTATCCCCAAGACACATACTCATCAGATTCTCAAAAAAAAAAAAAAATGAAAAAATGAAAAAAAAGTTAAAGGCAGCTAGAGAAAAGGGGCAAGTCACCTATAAAGGAACCCCATCAGGCTAATAGCAGACCTTTCAGCAGAAACCCTACCAGCTGGAAGAGATTGGGGAGCCTATATTCAGCATTTCTTAAAGAAAATAAATCCCAATCAAGAATTTCATATCCAACCAAACTAAGCTTATAAGCAAAACAGAATTAAGATCCTTTTCAGACAAGCAAATGCTTAGGGAATTTGTTATCACCAGACCAGCTTTACAAAAGGTACTTAAGGGAGTACTAAACATGGAAAGGAAAGACAGTTACCAGCTGCCACAAAAACACTTACATATATAGATCATTGACGCTATAAAGAAACCACACAATCAAGTCTGTATAATAACCAACTAACAACACAATGACAGGATGAAACCTGCCCATATCAATATTAACCTTGAATGTAAATGGGCTAAATGCCCTAATTAAAAGGCACAGATTGGCAAGCTGGATAAAGACACAAGACCCAACTCTATGCTGTCTACAAGAGTTCCATCTCACATGAAATGACACCCATAAACTCAAAGTAAATGAGTGGAGAAAAATCTACCGAGCATATGGAAAACAGACAAAGCAGAGGTTGCTATTCTGATTTCAGACAAAACAGACTCCAAACCAATAAAAGACAAAGAAGAGCATTACATAATATTAAAGAGTTTAATTCAACAAGAAGATTTAACTATCCTAAATATATATGCACCCAACACAGAAGCACCCAGATTCATAACGCAAGTTATTAGAGACCTATGAAAGGACTCAGATAACCATGCAATAATAGTGAAAAACATCAACACCTCACTGACAGTATTAGACAGAAAATCAAGACAGAAAACTAACAAAGATATTCAGGACCTGAACTCAACATTTGACCAAATGGGCCTAACAGGCATCTACAGAACTCTCCACCCAAAAATAACAGAATATATATTCTTCTCATCTGCATATGGCACATACTCTAAAATTAACCACACAGTCGGCCATAAAGCAATCTTTATCAAATTTTAAAAAACTAAATTCATACCAACCACACTCTCAGACCACAGCACAATAAAAATAGAAATTAAAACTAAGAAAATCACTTGAAACCATGCAATTACATGGAAATTAAACAATCTGCTCCCAAATGACTTTGGGGTAAACAATGTAATTAAGGAAGAAATCAAGAAGTTCTTTTGAAACTAATGAGAACAAAGATATGACATACCAGAATCTCTGGGACATAGTTAAAGCAGTGTTAAAAGGGAAGTTTATAGCACTAAACACCCACATCAAAAAGTTAGCAAGATCTCAAATTAACAACCTAACATGATACCTAAAGGAAGTAAAGAAACAAGAGCAAACCAACTGCAAAGCTAGCAGAAGATAAGAAATAATAAAAAACAGTGCTGAACTCAACAAAATTGAGACACAAAAGAACCATACAAAAATCAGTGAACCCAAGAGTTTGTTCTTTGAAAGAATAAATAAGGTTGATAGATTGCTAGCTATCCTAATAAAGAAAAAAAGAAAGAAGATCCAAATAAACACAATCAGAAAAAACAGAAGGGACATTACCACTGAACCCACAGAAATACAAAAAACCCTCAGAAAGGACTATGAACACCTCTACGTACACATACTAGAAAAACTAGAATAAATGGATAAATTCCTGGAAACACACAACCCCCCAAAGATTGAACCAGGAATAAATTGAACCCCTGAACAGATCAATGATGCATATTGAAATTGAATCAGTAATAAAAAGACTATGAACCAGAAAGAGTCCAGGATCAGATGGATTCACAGCCGAATTCTACCAGATGTATAAAGAACAGCTGGTACCATTCCTACTGAAACTATTCCAAAAAATTGAGGAGAGACTCCTCCCTGACTCATTCTATAAGGCCAGCATCATTCTGATGCCAAAACCTGGCAGAGATACAACAAAAAAAGAAAACTTCAGGCCAATATCCTTAATTAACAGATGTGCAAAACTCTTTAACAAAATGCTAGCAAACCAAATCCAGCAGCACATCAAAAAGCTAATCCACCATGATATGATCAAGTAGGCTTCATGGGATGCAAGGTTGGTTCAACACATGCAAATCAACAAATGTGATTCAACACAAAAGCAGAACTAAAAACAATAACCATATAATCATCTCAGTAGATATAGAAGAGGTTTTCAATAGAATTCAACATTTTTTAATGTTAAAAACTCTCAACAAATCAGGCATTGAAGGAACATATCTCAATACAATAAGAGCCATCTATGACATACCCACAGACAACATCATACTGAATGGGCAAAAGTTGGAAGCATCCCCCTTGAGAACAAGAACAAGACAAGGGTATCCATTCTCACCACTCCTATAGTCTCTTCCCAAAAGCTCCTAGATCTGATGAACAATTTCAGCAATGTTTCAGAATACAAAATCAATGTACAAAAATCAGTAGCTTTTTTTTTTTTTTTTTTTTTGAGATGGAATTTCACTCTTGTTGCCCAGGTTGGAGTGCAGTGGCACGATCTCAGCTCACTGCAACTTCCACCTCCTAGGTTCAAGCAATTCTCCTGCCTCAGCCTCCTGAGTAGCTGGGATTACAGGCATCTGCCACCATGCCCAGCTAACTTTTTGTATTTTTAATAGAGACGGGGTTTCCCCATGTAGGCCAGGCTGGTCTCAAACTCCTGACCTCAGGTAATCCACCCGCCTTGGCCTCCCAAAGTGCTGGGATTACAGGTGTGAGCCACCATGCCTGGCCTAATCAGTAGCATTTCTATACGCCAACAACATCTAAGCTGAGAGCCAAATCAAGAATGCAATGCCATTCACAATAGCCACAAAAAGAATAAAATACCTAGCAATACAGCTAACCAGGGAGGTGAAATATCTCTACCACAAGAATTACAAAACACTACTCAAAGAAATCAGAGATGGCCAGGTGTTGTGGCTCACACCTATAATGCCAGCACTTTCGGAGGCCAAGATGAAAGGATCACTTGAGATCAGAAGTTCAAGACCAGCCTGGGCAACATAGCAAGACCTCATCTCAAAAAAAAAAAAAAAAGACAGGCATTGTGGTGCATGCTTGTAGTCCCAGCTACCCAGGAAAGCTGAAGTGGAAGGATCACCTGAGCCCAGGAGTTCAAGGCTACAGCAACCCATGATCACACACACCATTGTACTCCAGCCTAGGTGACAGAGCAAGACCCTGTCTCAAAAAAGAAAAGAAGAGAAAAGAAGAGGGGAAGGGAAGGGAAGGGGAGGGGAGGGGAGGGGAGGGGAGGGGAGGGGAGGGGAGGGGAGGGGAGGGGAGGGGAGGGGAGGGAAAATAAATCAGAAATTACACAAGCAAATGGAAAAACATTTCATGCTTGTGAATAGGAAGAATCAATATCATTAAAATGGTCATACTGCCCAAAGCAATTTACAGATTCAATGCTATTACTATCAAACTACCAATGCCATTCTTCACAGAATTAGAAGAAACTATTTTAAAATTCATATGGAACCAAAAAACAGCTCAGATAGTTAAGACAATCCTAAGCAAAAAGAACAAAGCTGGAAGCATTACATTACCTGACTTCAAACTATGCTACAGGGCTACAGTAACCAAAAAAGCATTGTACTGGTACAAAAGCAGACACATAGACTAATGGAGCAGAATAGAGAGCCCAGAAATAGAGCTGAACACCTGCAACCATCTGATCTTTGACAAAGATGACAAACACAAACAATAGGAGAAGAACTCCCTATTCAATAAATGTTGCTGGGATAACTGGCTAGCCATATGCCGAAGATTGAAGCTGGACCTCTCCCTTACACCATATACAAAAATCAACTCAAGGTGGGTTAAAGACGTATATGTAAAACCGAAAACTGTAAAATCCCTGGGAGATAATCTAGGAAATACCATTTTGGACATAGGCCCTGTCAAAAATTTCATGACAAAGACACCAAAAGCAATTTCAACAAAAACAAAACTAATAGAACTTAATTAAATTAAAGGGCTTCTACACAGAGAAAAAGCTATCAACAGGGTAAACAGACTGCCTACAGAATGGGAAAGAATATTGCAAACTATGCATCTGACAAAGGTCTAATATTCAGAATTTTTAAGGAACTTAAATTAACAAGCAACAAAAAAAAAACCCATAAAAAAGTGAGCAAAGAACATGAACAGGCACTTTTTAAAAGAAGACATATACACAGCCAACAAGCGCATGAAAAAATGCTCAATGTCACTAATCATTAGAGAAATGCAAATCACACCAGTCAGAATGGCTATTATTAAAAAGTCAAAAAATAACAGATGCCGACAAGGTTACAAAGAAAAGGGAATGCTTATACACTGCTGGTGGGAATGAAAATTAGTCCAGCCATTGTGGAAAGCACTGTGGTGATTTCTCAAAGAATTTAAAACAGAAATTCCATTTGACCCAACAATCCTGTTACAGGGTATATACCCAAAGGAATATAAATCATTCTACCATAGAGATACATGCATGCGTATGTTCATCATAGCACTGTTCACAATAGCAAAGACATGGAATCAACCTAAATGCCCATCAACAGTACACTGGGTAAAGAAAATGTGGTATATATATACCATGAAACATTACACTGCCTTAAAAAAAAGAACGAGGCCATGTCCTCTGCAACAACATGGGTGGAGCCAGAGGTCATTATCCTAAGTGAACTAATGCAGGAACAGAAAACTAAATACTGCATGTTCTCATATGTAAGTGGGATCTAAACATTGAGTACATATGGACACAAAGAAGAGAATAGGAGCCATCAGGGCCTACGTGAGGATGGAAGGTGGGAGGAGGGAGAAGATTGAAAAACCACCTATTGGGTACTATGTTTATTACCTAGGTCACAAAACAATCTGTACACCAAACCCCTGTTACATGCAATTTAACTATATAACAAACCTGCACATGTACCCCTGAACCTAAATTTTTTTTTAATTTTTTTTAATTATAAATGAATAGATAAAGGCTTTCCAGAAATAACCACTAGTCAACATCATGGCTCAGATATTTTTAAACTGATTCAGTAGAATTTTGCTGAATTTATAGTATTTTAGGAACAAAGCAGATATTTCCCTACACTAACAAAAAAAAGAGTACACGTTTCTTTTTTTAAAGTATCTTTGCTATATACTTTGTAACAGTCCCAAAACATCCTTCCTGATCTGGCCCATATTGAGGCTGAAGGGCTTCCAAGCTACACATACTGTTGGGTTGAAAACACTTAGGAATCTGCCTTTGGCACTCTCATGACCATGTAGAACACAATTTGGAAATTCAGGATACGTTAAGAGTGAAAAAATGATATCTGCAACTCACTTTCAAATGGTTAGCCAAAAAAAAATGTCACTCTAGATACAGATTTAGCTTTAAATCTGTGTGGGTATATAGATAAAGCGAATATAACAAAATATTAACAACTATTGAACCTTGGTGGTGGGGATATGAATATGAATTGTAACATTCTTTCAACTTTTATGTATTTTTGAAAATTTTGATATTAAAAAGTTGGGGGCCAAGCGAAGTATGAATCTGAACAATAGGCTGAATGTTCTCAGGTAACACCCAGGAATCCCACTAAAGATCATATTTTTTCACAATGACTTTGAAAAAGTGATTCAGAAACTTGTATGTAAAGACTGTACGCACATTTTCCACACAGGACGCACCACCATGGATACAGAGTGGAGGTAAGGACTAGTACTTACATATTTCCAGTAGATGTCAATGTCTTAAGTACCTGGGATTTGGCGTCTGCGGCCATGGGGAGTACTACAACTGTATCAAAACAATGTGCTTCACTTTTGCTTCAACAGCAATGGTGGCAGCAACCACTTAGAAAAGCAATCCAAAACCGCAGGTTGTCATCATTGATAAGATACTCCTCTCTTTTTTTAAAGGTGGCAACAAGATAAAAGTAGGAAAAGAGAAGATGTTGGTATATATGATTAGCTTAGGTTTTACAACATATGACAGAAATCCAAAGGTGACAATGGCTTAAACGCACAGAGGTTTATTCTCTCACATAAAATAAGTTTAGAGATAGTCTAAGAAGATTTGGTGGCATCATTAAGTCATGAGGAACCTGTGTTTATCTTTATGCTTTACTGTCCTCAGCACATGGCACCTATCCTCTTGCTCCAATATGGCTACTGCAGCTCCAACTTTAATGCCTTTATTTCAAAGAGGAAGATGGAAAAAAAAAAACACTTCCTTAGTTGTTGGTCCCCTTCGAATGAGTCTTCTTTACATATCATTGGCTGGAACTAAGTCATATGGCCATACCTAGAAATGTAGTCTTACATTTCACTGTCAGAGTGTCCTTCTCTTCCTCCCTGCTCCACTTCCCGCCCCAGTTATATAGTGACTCTGATGTTAAAACAAAGAATGGATGGGAAGAATGGATGTTGGAAGGCCCTAACAGTATATATCACTGTGGGTTTAGCTGTCCAGGAGATAAGCCAATGGTCTTTTAAACAGATTCTCCATGTGTTACCCTAGCATGGGCTCTCTATGCATACCCTGGCTTGGCTTCACATGCTGCCCAGACCCCACTCCCAGGCCTGAAAAAGCCGAAGTAGGAGGTCAAGTGAAAGCAGGAAGGGTACCCACCTGAAGGAGCTTGGCCAGAGAGAAGAGTCAGAATTATTGCCGGCAGAAGCCAAATCACTCAAGCACTCAACCCAAAGACAGACCAAGACAAAAATGGAAGAAAAAGCATCAAAAACAGGATTTGGAAGGTTGGCAGCAAGGCAGATTAAGGAGTTAGGAAGTGGTCAAAGAAGGTGATTCATAATGTTATATGGCACATGCATGCTAGAGCTTTCCTTCGTGTGGTCTAAGATGTTTCCTGAGAAACCAGCCAGGGAAGGGACCCTTCTCTGGGGGACGTATGTACTGTCTGTGTGGCCTATTATGAGCTCCCCTGTGATTTTGGCACGGGTACAGGACCCAAAAGAACCATGGGGAGCTGAGAAGGTGTGGTATCATAGTTCAGGGCAGAAGCCCTTGGCAGCTGCATTATTATCCAGAGATGAAAAGTTGGCCTGTATTTTGCCTGAGGGACATGATTTGCCCCTGTTAGTACCTGTGCCTGCTTTGTCGTTCCAGCTGTAGTTTGTCGTGCTCCAACAGCATCGTGGATTGGGCCCAGGCATACACTGAGGTGACCAATGTCTCCAACTGTTGGATCTGCACTGCCCTCCCAGCAGTAGCTGTGGACGGCTTGCCTTGTCATATGCATCCAGCTTCTGTGGAGAACTGAACATCACTAGAGACTTGGGATCCCATGGACAATGGGTGGAATGCAACACAGTGGGCTTTGGACGGGGGTGTCGCAAAACCCATGGCGACCCCGCCCCCTGGCTGACTCATAGTGTCCATGATGGATGGGGCTGGCTAATGGGAGACCACGTGGTGCCCCCATTGCAGGTGCCACAATGCATAGAGCAGCACTGGGGAAAAGTCACTGTGGGATGGCTGCCTACTGAGGTTTGTGCAAACACAACACATGTCACCACACCAAGGTTGTGGTAGAACAAGTGGCCTTACCAAGGTTGGGCCCCCCCATGGACTTTGTGCCCCCTGAGAGTTTATGGGTCTGTGGGGACACAGGATGGCCATATCTGCCAGTCAGTTGGACCAGATGTTGTACCTGGGGGTGGCCCTATGTGCTGCCATTGTGCTTCCCACATTGCCTAGTCGCCGGCATAATTGGGAGGCACTGCATTCCCGCTTTTTGTGAGTGCAGGGGGCCCCCTGGTGGTTCTATCCCTTAGCAATAACTATCCCTGGAGTAAATGTCATTACTGTAGAAAAGCAGGTTACAGCCTTTGCAGAGCACACAGCTGGGGCCCTGAATGACACCCGAGTTGCTCTCCTTTTGTTAAGTGACAAAGTTGATCAGATCAGGAAGGTGATGCTGCAAAACCAGATGGTTTTAGACCTAGTCACAGCTACCCAAGGTGGCACCTGTGCCCTTGTAGGGACACAATGTTGTACATTTATCCCTGACAACCACCAGAACATAACAGCAGCTTTACAAAGGGTGTCACAGGAGATTAAGGTAATTGAGCACCTTACTGATGACCCTGCAGAGATGGTGGGCATCTCTGGGCTCTGGCCTATTGGGCTCTCATAATCATAGGTAGTATAGCAGGAATATTAGTGATAGGTTTTTGCTCTCTGTATTGTTGTTGTGGCCTGTGGATCCAGGGCGCTGCCGTATGTGCATGGGTCCCCATCAAGAGGATCCCCTTGGCCCAAGGAGTGTAGTGTAAGGAACATGGCTGTGCTGCAGCCAAGCAGGCACAGGGCAGCAGGCATAGGCCCAGGTAAACAGCTTAGATGACTCAGCAGGTTTGTGGCGCAGGCACACAGTCCCATGTCTTATATAATCATAAGCATGTAGACATAACATAGAGAAGCTCATCACCTGGCTCTCAGCCACTATTGTTTGTGTGGTGCATAAATGTAACACTGACTCTGTGAAGGAGCTGCTGAATAAAGCCACCTCTCATCTACCTGCTCTCTCTCCAGTGTTCTTCCAGCTCCCTGCCCTACATCCACCCACTCCCCTCAGCCCTCAGCTGGGGCTAGAACCTGACCCTGAGCATGGCAGAAGTCTTTATGCTGTTATCAGACACTAGCACCTGAGTGTGAATGAAGACACTGAGAGCTGTATCATGGGGTGCAGGAGAGAGAATATCAGGATACTGGGTACCAGGAAGGAAAGGTGGCCAATGCAGAGGCTGAGGGCATAACTAGATCAAAGGACAAGCCTGTCTGGTGGCCAACCCATAATGAGCACCAAGATATCCCTTGCAATAAGGGGAAATATTGTGCCAGTTAGCTCATTAGCTAGGATTTCTACATGTATTTTCTTACCTTACTGGGAAACAATAATTGGTCTTGTTCTGATTCCCTCAAAGTGGAAGTAAACATTTGAAAAGCAATCCTCCCACGTGCTCATTGCATGGTGCCGCTTTTGGCCTCTCTCTCAGTGATGAAATGTGAATAGGCTGGCAGTCCTACAATGAGAACAACGTCAGCAGAAGTCCTGGCCCCCAATGATGTTTGATGTGGTGCTGTTGACAAAGAATGAGGGTTCCACTTTATTGTTTAAATTGTAACCCTTTAGGCTGGGCACCGTGGCTAACACCTGTAATCCCAGCACTTTGGGAGGCCAAGGTGGGTGGATCACTTGAGGTCAGAAGTTTGAGACCAGCCTCGCCAATATGGTGAAACCACGTCTCTACTAAAAAAATACAAAAATTAGCCAGGCATGGTGGCGGGCACCTATTATCCCAGCTACTCAGGAGGCTGAGGCACGAGAATCACTTGAACCTAGGAGGCAGGGGTTGCAGTGAGCTGAGATTGCACTACTGCACTCCAGCCTGGGCAATAGAGTGAGACTCCATCTGAAAAAAAAAAAAAAAGTTGTAACCCTCTAATAAACCTCCCAAAAGGATGCCCCATCCAGAAAAAAATAAAACTGAAGGAATACAAGGTAAGTCTACCAAAAAAACAAAAATCATTTGCCACTATGATAGAAAAAAAAAGTAAACATATTTTAACATTTTACAGCTATATTTGTTATCATTTATCATTAGTCAAATGAGTAATGCTATAGAAGTATGAGTAATGCTATAGAAGTATGAGCAATGGAAAAATTATAAAATAAAAGATATGCCTAAAGAAGTTAAAACATTTAGTCTAATAATTTAGTCTAATAATAAGTTTAGTCTAATAATTAGATTTAAATTTGAAGAAAAGACATACACAATTATTTTTTTAAACAGAGGGTCTTGTTATTTTGTCCAAGCTGGACTTGAACTCCTGGGCTCATGTGATCCTCCCACCTCAGCCTCCCAAGTAGCTGAGACTACAGGAATATGCCACCACACCCAGCTCATGTAATTTTTAAAAGAGAAAAATCCATCCCGTCCCTTTGATGGTTAGATAAATAAATATTGAGCAAACATGGAAACTATGCTCACTGGGAGAAGTGCCAGATTCTTAGCCTGTGTCAAGTACCCTGTCCTAGCCCTGGCTTAGGACACCTACTTCTCTTTTTCTTTTTCTTTTTCTTTTTTTTTAGATTCTGTCTCCCCGGCTGGAGTGCAGTGGCACAATCTTGGTTCACTGCAACCTCAACCTCCCTGGTTCAAACGACCCTCCTGCCTCAGCCCAGCAAGTAGCTGGGACTACAGGCATGCACCATCACACCCAGCTAATTTTGTATTTTTGGTAGAGATAGAGTTTCACATATAGTTTCACCCGCCTCAGTCTCCTAAAGTACTGGGATTACAGGCATAAGCCACAGCACCTGGCTTGCCATTACTTTTTTTTTTTAGATGGAGTCTCGCTCTGTTGCCCAGGCTGGAGTGCAGTGGCACGATCTTGGCTCCCTGCAATCTGCACCTCCAGAGTTCAAGCCAATTCTGCCCCAGCCTCCCGAGTGGCTGGGATTACAGGCGTGTGCCACCACACCCGGCTGATTTTTGTATTTTTAGTAGAGACAGGTTTCACCATGTTGGCCAGGCTGGTCTTGAACTCCTGACCTCAGGTGATCCACACACCTAGGCCTCCCAAATTGCTGGGATTACAGGCGTGAGCCACCATGCCTGGCTGCCATTACTTTTAAATGGCAAAGACCACAATTACTTTTGCATCAACCTAATACAATCACAAGGAACTGGATTCTGCCAACAACTTGAGTGAGCTTGGAAGCAGATTCTTCCCAAGGCATTCAGGTAAGAGCTAAGCCAGTCAACACCTTGACTTCCATCTTGTGAGGCCCTAAGCAGAGGACCCAACTGAGCCACGTGAGGCCCAGACTTCTGACTCACGAACGCTGTGAGATAATAAAGGGGGGCTCTTTTAAGCCTCCAGGTATGTCGTAATGTTTTCTGGCAGCAACAGAAATCAGTACAAAGGATCTTGCAAGAAATAGAACTTACAAAGAGAGAACGAAAATCAGTATTAAGAAATGCCATGAGAAGACTAACCCAGAAGTCCCAAAACCAAATTAAAGTCATTTAAGAAACAGGAAGCCCAGAAAAACACAGGGGAGGGGATTATCCAAGAAACAATCAGAGAAAAATATCCTGCATTTGAAGGACCCAAGTTCTCAGATACAAAGGCGCAGCATAGTGGATGTCAAAAGACTCCACAAAGGTATAGCATTTTCCTGAAATTTCAGAACACTGAGAACAAAGAAAAGATCCAACAAAGCCTCCAGAGAAAAAAAAAGTCACATCAAAGTATCAAGAATCAGAACTTGTTCCTTGAGTAAAAAAAAATAATAATAAAAAGAAGGCCAGGTGCAGTGGCTCACACCTGTAATCCCAGCACTTTGAGAGGCCGAGGCTGGCAAATCACTTGAGGCCAGGAGTTCGAGACCAGCCTGGCCGACATGGCAAAACCTTGTCCCTACTAAAAATACAAAAATTGGCCAGGCGTGGTGGTGGGTACCTGTAATCCCAGCTACTTGGGAGGCTGAGGCAGGAGAATCACTTGAACCTGGAAGGTGGAGGTTGCAGTGAGCCAAGATCATGCAACTACACTCCAGACTGGGTGACAAAGTGATACTCCAGCTCAAAAAAAGAAAAAGAAAACAAAAGAATCAGAAGATCTTTGGACTTCACAACTGAAGTGCTAAACCTAGAAGCAATGGAGCAAAACCTTCAAAAGTCTAAATAAAAGCTATTGCTAGCCTCGAATTCTGTGACTCACCAAATTATCTACTAAGTGTGATAGTCACCTGATAACATTTTCAGACACATTAGCTCTCAATAAATGTGCTTTCTAGCATCTGTCTCAGATGGTCCAACAAAACAAGGACTTAAGCTAAGGGAGAGGAAGACACCAGGTGCAGGAGGCATGGGAAGGAGGAGGGTAGGGAGGCAGGAAGCTGCTGGTCTTACGATAAACTTGGTAGACATATCAGCTCCTGAAAATTTGATTAAGATAAAAATAGAAACACACACATAGTGCAAAAATGTAGCAATAAATGAATGAGAAAATGCAATGAAGAAAAACAACCTACAGTAAACTTAGTACTCTCAAATGTATTCTGTCTAGTCTTGAGTAATTCTGAAAGCTGGACCACAAATTTCGCTCTATTCTTCTGAGATGCTGTGACAATAAAGAGACACAATCGGTTACAAGATTTATAGTGTCCACAGGACAAAAACACCACAGCTGTTCAACAGAATGCAGCTTTTCCTAATACCTGAGATAAATTTTTCCCGTGGGCCCTCGTAAAGGGAACGCTGCATAATGTTGTAGTCTGTGTCCTTCAGACCATCCCAATGATATATACAACAGTACATTTTACATTGCTCTTTCTTATCATGTCCATCAAAATCGGCAGATTGCAAAAAATAGAAGCACAATTTAATATAAATCCCAGAGCCAAAAGTGCATGTGCCAAGCATAACATTTAGAAATGCACATCCTTCAGCAGTCCTCAGTGAATATTGCTTCTCACAGTCCAGGCTGTCTCCCCTAGTGTCTCCATATTTGTCCCAGGTTAAGGGGCCTCTCTAATATTGGGGTTCAGAAGCATGATGCATCTGCAGCAAACTAAAGGGTCTAAGATTATTCCCTGCTTTTAGGCTAACGAGTTGGTCTTCCAGTTTCATGGATGCATCACAAGACACAAGGCTCCTGGGTTAGAGACAAAGGACTATATTATACATAGCAAGAAGAGTAGTCAGAGTATTAGCATTTGCACTGGTTCACCAACCCTAATTCTCATAGGGCAACGTAAAGAGGTCCAGATGATATCTGCACATCCTCTGAGTTGCATTACAGGAGAAAAAGTCTGTGCTTAAGGAACCAGGATCTTTCATAATGAGCAGTATGGCTGCCTTTTACCTGTAAAAAAATAAAAATAAATAAAAATAAAAATTCTATCTTCCAAGGTTGTAAGCAAATCTGCTCTTTGTTCTAGAGGTAAATATTTTCTGTATCTTCCAAGGCTCTCTTAGTATATAAATATCCTTGAAAAGATAGCCCAGAACAAAAGTAGTCCGTGACTCTCCTTACAAGAGATGTACAAGCCATGCAGAAATGCAAAGAAATCATGGAAAACTCCCTCCCGACAGTGGGTGGATAGAGGGAATGACAAAACACAAATTTCAAGAGGAAATCTCAAGAGAGGACTGTGGAGTCTCAAAGAGAAAATGTATCCCTTGGCCAGGCAAGGTGGCTCACACCTGTAATCCCAGCACTTTGGGAGGCCGAGGTCAGGAGTTCACTTGAGGTCAGGAGTTAGAAACCAGCCTGGCCAACATGATGAAATCCTGTCTCTATTACAAATATGAAAATTAGCCAGGTGTGGTAGTGGGCACCTGTAATCCCAGCTACTCAGGAGGCTGAGGCAGGAGAATTGCTTGGACCCAGAAGGTAGAGGTTGCAGTGGGCTGAGATCGCACCACTGCATTCCAGGCTGGGTGGCAGAGTGAGACTCCGTCTCGGAAAAAAAAAATAAATAAAAGAGAGAGAGAGAGAGAAAAAAAAAAGTATCCCAAGCCATGCTCGACAAAGCATGAAGTTCAGATCAAAACAACACTTGCCACTGGTATAAAAGGATGGAGCAGAAAGGGTGTTCTGTAAGGAATAGAGCCCAGGATGGCCAGGCGTATCTTAGGAATCATGTTTCAGTGGCCACTTAGAGAAGCCCCAAGAAATCTACACAAATCATCACAGAGAGTAAACCTCACCATTTACACTGGTCTCAGGGTCTGATTTAAAACAGGTGAAACAATACAACTTGTACTGCCATTCTGAGTATGTAGAAGACTTTGCAGTATCGGGGAACCCGTCTGCAGTATTTCAACGTAGATTCTTTCTATTTTCCGTAAGTGTCAGCCGGCTGAGAAATAAAGAGAAAAAGTACAAAGAGAGGAATTTTACAGCTGGGCCACCGGGGGTGACATCACATATCGGTAGGAATGTGATGCCCACCTGAGCCTTAAAACCAGCAAGTTTTTATTAAGGATTTCAAGAGGGGAGGGGGTGTGTGAACAGGGAATGGGTCACATGCTTCAAGGGGCAAAAAGCAGAACAAAGATCACATGCTTCTGAGGAAACAGGACAAGGGCAAAATCAGAACTCCCGATAAGGGTCTATGTTCAGAGGTGCACGCATTGTCTTGATAAACATCTTAACAAAAAACAGGGTTCAAGAGCAGAGAACCGGTTTCACCAAAAATTTACCAGGATGGAGTTTCCCAATCCTAGTAAGCCTGAGGGTACTGTAGGAGACCAGGGCGTATCTCAGTCCTTATCTCAACTGAATAGGACAGACATTCCCAGAGCGTCTGTTTATAGACCTCCCCCCAGGAATGAATTCCTTTCCCAAAGTATTAATATCAATATTCTTTGCTAGGAAACGAATTTAGCAATAGCTTCCCTACTTGCACATCCATTTATAGGCTCTCTGCAAGAACAAAAATATGGCTCTTTTTGCCTGACCCCACAGGCAGTCAGACCTTATGGTTGTCTTCCATTGTTCCCTAAAATTTGCTGTTATTCTGTTATTTTTCAAGATGCACTGATTTCATATTGTTCAAACACACATGTTTTACAGTCAATTTGTACAGTTAACACCATTATCATAGTGGTCTTGAGATGATGTACATCCTCAGCTTACGAAGGTAACAGGATTAAGAGATTGAATAAGACAGGCATAAGAAATTATAAAAGTATTATTTGGGAACTGATAAATGTCCATGAAATTTTCACAATTTGTGTTCCTCTGCCACAGCTCCAGCCAGTCCCTCCACGACTTTAGGAGCTAGCTGGGCGTGGTGGCTCACACATGTAATCCCAACACTTTGGGAGGCCAAAGTGGGTGGATGACCTGAGGTCAGGAGTTTGAGACCAGCCTGGCCAACATGGTGAAACCCCATCTCTACTAAAAATAAAAAATTAGCCAGGTGTGGTGATGCATGCCTGTAATCCCAGCTACTTGGGAGACTGAGGCAAGAGGGCTGCTTGAACCTGGGAGGTGTAGGTTGCACTGAGCTGAGATCACGCCACTGCACTCCAGCTTGGGTGACAGAGCGAGACTCCCTCTCAAAAAAAAAAAAAAAAAAGATTTATAGGAGCACTGTGACCTGACCAAGGACAAAGGAGTTTTGCAACCTCCTTCTTCTGATGCCCAGATACCCATAGTCACCAGTCACCTCATTGTTCCCCCATCCCAAATTTAAAAAGAAGCTTGAGATTCATGCCTTTTAAGATGATTCTTTAGAACGCTGGTCTGCCACTTTCTCTGGTTGCTGGTTCTCTGAAGTAAAGTTGCTTTCCTTCCTCCAACTCCTTGTCTCTTCACTTATTGGCTGTCATTCAGTGAGTAGAATGAGTTTGGACTCGGTACATTTTCAGTCTGAAGTCTCACATTTTGCTAAACTTCATATACTACACCCAAACCTCTGAACCTTGTGAAGTACATGTTATTTTTTTAATACTTCAATCATATAAACTGTTAACTTTTGGAAGAAGGCAAATTAAATCCATTTTATACAGCCTTTTTGTGGAAGTAAAAGTTGTTTTAACTTCTCAAGGAAGTTTTGAAATTAATAAAAGATGTTATAATTGAGAGTAGGCAATTCTAAAATTATAGTGTTACTGTTATTTTCTCTGTGACAAAACTTCAACAAATGCCACAAAGCGTTGTTCTTTGCCAAGGGAATTTCTAGGCATTTTCATATTCCCAGCAACCTGTTCAGAGTGCAAGAGCAGAAAGCTTGGTCTTGGGAAGACAACTAGCCTGAAGAGATTTATTTCTGCCTGTCTCCAGATCTCCTTGGGCAGTTAATTCCACAATAAATAATCACTGCCATTTACTGGGAATTTACTCTTTGCCTTCTTATTGGTCTGAGGAGTTAACATTCATAGTCTTATTTAATGCTCCCAACAGATCTATGTGGTAGGTGATAAAATATTCAATTTGTAGCTAAAGAATGCACAGCTTGTAAAGGAGATGAGCATAGCTGCAACCACATACAACCAAATACTAATATCCCTAACATGTAAGTCAAATAAGAAGGACAATTGAAAAACGGACAAAGGACACTAACCTGAAATTCACAAATAAAGCAATACATAGATCCAATAAACACATGTGAAAGATACTCAACCTTACTAGTAATCTACCAAATATTGCCTAGGCAGTTAAAAACAAGGCACAGCTTTTGGAGCACTTCTTGATAGAATTGATTAAAGAAAACAATTTATAGCTACAGCCAGGGATGCCTGTAATCCCAACACTTTGGGAGGCTGAGGTGGGCAGATTGCTTGAGCTCAGGAGTTCAAGACCAGCCTGGGTAACATGGTGAAAACCTGTCTCTACAAAACAGTGCAAAAATTAGCTGGGTGTGGTGGTGTGCACCTGTAGCCCCAGCTGCTCAGGAGGCTGAGATGGTAGGATTGCCTGAGCCCAGGAGGCAGAGGTTGCAGTGAGCCGAGATCGCACCACTGCACTCTAGCCTGGGCAACAGAGACCCTGTTTCATTAAAAAAAAAAAAGAAAGAAAGAAAAGAAAACAATTTACTCCATAACAGAAAAGGTCCTTTAAAGTGACATAAGTAAATCCCACAAGATGTGCTTGAGAACCCATGAAATTACAAACTGTTAAACTTCAATCAACAAGTCCGAGACGGAGTAGAAAAACTTCTCCCAATTCCCCCTGCTAAGTACAGCTAAAATCATGGGCATTATATATAAAACAAACGTTAGAAGACTGAAAGGTGGAAAGAAAAAGGAAAGCCCTCTAGAAACCTTGAGACCCAAGGAACCTATACTCAAGCCTATATGCTGCATATGTAGCATGCTATAGGTGATTTCTCTCGGTGTTCTTATTGCATGCTTTATCTTGAATTGGATGCTGGCAAAGTTAACAACCCAGTGGCAGCAGACAAAGAAAAGCCCCCAAGGGAAGCCCGCACTCTCTAGCCAAAGGAGCAGAAAAGAAGCAGCCCAGCAAGACAGAAAACTTTGCAACAGTAATCACCATAGCCCAGTCAAACACCACAGAAAAATACACATTCCTACCCCCACTCACGTCAGCAAAGGCCAGGTGGGGTACCTAGACTCCTACCCTTGACAGCAGGGATCAAGAGCCCATACTGAGTCACTAGAGGCCACTTGGGATCCTGACTTTCAACCCTACCCAGTGGTGATGAGCTCCCCTCACCTACCAGTGTTAGAGGAGCTCAATGGGAAGTCGGATGTCTCACTGCCGTCCACTCCTTCTCCTCCTTGTTGGCAGTGAACATTACTTGAGGAACACTGGCAAGATGCCTCACTCCCAGCCTGGGTGCTACCAACAGAGGCCTAGTGGGAGCATGGACTCCCATTCCCACGCACCTGACACTAACAAGGAGCCCCGCCTCCTCAAGGGCCAATGGCATCTGGACTTTCACCCTGCACCAGACAGAAATAAGGCAAGACCCCCTCCCTCCCACCAGCATAATGTCAGAGGAGACCTACTAAATCACAAGGTTTAGATAAAATACAGAGTTTCATAGCATAATACCCTCAATGTCCATTGCACAATATTTAAATCACTTATACAAGACCAGGAAAATCTCAACTTGAAGAAGAAGAATCAATTGATGGGTGCCAAATCACACGAATGTTGAAACTATCTGAGAAGGATTTTAAAGCAGCCATCCCAAAAATGCTTCAGTGAGCAACTGTTAAACAAACATGCTTGAAATAAATGAAAAAATGGGAAGTCTCAGCAAAGAAGTAGAAGATACAAAGAAGAATCAAGTGGAAATGTCAAACTGAAAAATACAATAATCAGAATTTAAAACTCTATGGATGTTTTTACTTCAGCGGAATGAAGAGAACAGAAAAAAGTATTAGTAAACTGGAAGATAGGACAAAAAAAGTATCCAACCTGAACAATAGGGAGAAAATAGGCTGGAAAACACAAAAAACACAAAAACAAATAGCCAAGCATGGTGAAGCACACTGGAAGGCCCAGCTACTTAGGAGCCTGAGACAGGAGGATCCTTGAGCCTAGGAGGTCAAGGCTGCAGCAAGTCATGATTGTACCACTGCACTCAAACCTGGGTAACAGAGGGAGACCCTGTCTCAAAAACAAAAACAAAAGCAATTTTTAAAAAATTATTTGAAAATAGAAGGTACAGTGTTTTTTCTGGGTTTTGTTTTGTTTTGTTTTTGATTTTTGGTGTGTGTTTGTTTGTTTGTTTGTTTATTGAGAAAGAGTCTTGCTCTGTTGCCCAGGCTGGAGTGCGGTGGCGTGTTCTCAGCTCACTGCAACCTCCGCCTTCCAGGTTCAAGCAATTCTCCTGCCTCAGCCTCCTGAGTAGCTGGGATTACAGGCACGTGCCACCATGCCCAGCTAATTTTTCTATTTTTGGTAGAAACAGCGTTTCACCACGTTGGGCAGGCTGGTCTCGATCTCCCGACCTTGTGATCCACCTGCCTCAGCCTCCCAAAGTGCTGGGATTACAGGCGTGAGCCACAGTGCCCAGCCGAATGTACAGTTTTACATTTAAAAGTCTGAAGTATGAATGAGTGTCTAGAGATAGATCAATTACCAAATCTCTTTAAGAGGTAGAAATATGGCCAGGTATGATGGCTCAGGCCTACAATTCTAGCACTTTGGGAGGTTGAGGGGGAGGATTGCTTGAGACCAGGAGTTTGAGGCCAGTCTAGGCAACATAGCAAGACCCCCATCTCTATAAAAAAATAAAAAATAAACATTAGCTGGGTGCAGTGGAGTGTACCTGCAGTCCCAGCAACTTGGGAAGTTGAGTGGGGAGGATCCCATGAGCCCAGGAAGGCTGCAATGAGCTATGATAGTGCCACTGCACTCTCAAAAAAATTTTTTTTAAAGAAATGAAGTAGAAATATTATATGAGCCAAGAAACACAGAAAAAATTAAACATTATAATACAATTGGTAGGAAGCTTCTAAAATGCACCCCAGTGATTCCCTCCAATTGAGCATGATTTAATCTAGTGATTTGATTCTAGTAAATAGAATATAGCAAAAGTGATGGGGTGTCACTTCCAAGAATAGGTTGCAAAACATTACTTCCATCCTGCTTGTACTCCCTCGACTCTTTTCACTGGCCCACTCTATTGAAGCTACCACATGCCCTATGGGGAGGCCCCTATGGTAAGGAACTGAGGGCATCCTCCAACCAAGACCCAGCAAGGAACTGAGGTCCTCGTTCTAACATGGTGTGAGGAATTGAATCCTTCCACAACCAGACAAGTAGCTGGAAGCAGACCCTTCCCTAGCCGAGCTTTGAGATGGACTTGTAGTCCCAGGACTGACACCTGATTGTGGCCCTGTGACAGACTCTGAACCAGAGTGGAGTCCAGATTCCTGACCCATAGTGACTGTGACATGCAATGTGGTGTTGTCATTTTAGGCCACTCAGTTTTAGGGTAATTTGTTACCCAGGAATAGATAACGAATACACAAACTATCTGCAAAACATGTACCCAGGTTACGTTGTTTTAGAGGCAAGTCTTTAACATCTTCAAGAAGTAGGCTGGGTGCAGTGGCTCATGCCTGTAATCCCAACACTTTGGAAGGCTGAGGCGGGTGGATCACTAGGTCAGGAGTTTGAGACCAGCCTGGCCAACATGGTGAAACCCCGTCTCTACTAAAAAATACAAAAATTAGCCAGGCATGGTGGTGCATGCCTGAATTCCCAGCTACTTGGGAGGCTGAGGCAGGAGAATCCCTTAGGCGGAGGTTGCAGTGAGCCAAGATTGAGCCACTGCACTCCAGCCTGGGTGACAGAGCAAGACTCTGTCTCAAAAAAAAAAAAATTGTCTGAAATCTAAATTTTTCCAGAGCACAGACACAAACTGGCATCAATTTATGAAGTAACGTGGTTCATACTTTTCCTTTTAGGGGAAATGTCATATTTTTGTATCTGGATTATAAATTTGGAAGCTGGCCATAGAAAAAGAGGGATATAAGGAAATTTCCTTTATATAACAAACAATAAAGATCTATGTCAAGTGAACAATTAGCATTATATTTAATAGTGAATACTAGAATATTCTTACTAAATCAGAAATGCCTGCTATCACCACTATTATATTGTTCTGGGAGAACAAAATTAGAAAGTGTGATACAAATGTTGGAAAGGTGCAGACATTATTATTATTTGAAGTTGGTATCTCTGAACACCAAAAAGAACCATGAAAAATTATTATAACTAATAAAGTAGTTCAGTAAGGTGAGTAGTGCTTATAGGTAGCAAAACTTCCAAAACAAAACTGGAGGAAAGAAAGTACTGGAGAAAATACAGTCGATATAAATTTGGCAAGTAAATAAATACAGATACGGTTAAAGACATGAGAAACTTGAGTTCTCTAAGGAAGGAGAGAACGGCGAGCTAAACATGAGCATGAGAAAGCGAACACCTCGCTGCCTGCAGGAAGGGCAGCATCGCTACTCAATACTCCCTCCAGCTGTGGCTCCGGTGGTCCTCCTTCTCAAGGACGTCCTGACAATGAAATGAGCATGAAAGCTCAATGCTTGGGAGGTGTTGCCATGTACTCTGGACACTCCTGATTGGCCCTTTGGTAAACACCTTCACGTTGCACCCCATGACCGTGTAACCCGGGGCAGGTCTGCATGCTCATCACTTGCAGAGTCTAATGAAGAGCGAGGTCTGGTGGAAAGAAAATGATTTTATTAACCAAAATTAGTAAAGGAGAAGTGGCCATATTCCCATCCAAAGCAGCCACTTTGATTTTTTGGAGGGAAGGCAGGAGTTTAAAAAAGGAAACCTTGATAAGGAAGGCTTGCAAGGATTGTGCTGAGAACAATGTCTGCCTCTGGTGGTTATCTTGGGTTCCAGTCTGCTTGGATCTTGGGCTGGTGTCATCTCAACAATGACTAGGTTGTTAATTAGCCATCTTGAAGTAATCTCTGGAATTTTGCAGCTGAGTCTCCAGCCTGTGTCTGTCTCAAGATGAGCCTCTGGAACTTCTAAGAAGGCACACAGTTAGACACTAGCAGAACGTTGGATAAACGTGAAGGGAGTATATATGGTGAGAAAGGGAGGGACATGGAGTCTGTTTTAAGGCTTAGGGAAAATGTTCCTGCAGTATGCTTCCAGGGTATATCTTGAAACCCAAAAGAAAAAGAAAAAATGTTTTAAAATGTATTTTGAAGTTAAGCTGCCCAGTTACAATCAAATGTCCTAGATCTGGGCAGCCACAAGCCCGTGAGCGCCGAAGACTTACTAACGGGCGCATGCGCATGAAGCCACTTTGCCATCCTCCTGTTTAATAAGCCAAATTGCCTGAGGTGTTCTTTTTTCCCTCCCCACTGCCTTCCCAATGTCATCCCTCTACTCCCACTTTACACAGGAAAGGCGTGCTTTCTGCCTAACTCTCTACAGTCGCTTTCCTGGGATGTAAAACCCTCCCAATACTAAAAGAAAAGGGACAGTCCAAATACTGGTTTTCCTGGACCCTAAAGGCAGAATAACAAATCCTTTTGCAAGTTAGGTGGCTTTCATATCTTTGCTTTCAACAAAATTGAAGGATTTAGAAGCAGTGGTAAGGCCTGCTGATAGTCCCCTGAATGCACCATATTTTGCCTTTGTGTAGTAGAACCCTGGTGAATTTCAACAGGGGTTGTGGTCACTCAACTAAAGACTACATTTTCTTGGTCTTAATCTCAAAATGACTGAGAATGAGCTCTGCACTTTCCCCTTTCCTGATAGATGGACCATGGATGTAATACAGATGAGCTTTCTTTGGCCATGAGGACAAGGGCCACATGCCAGGCTATGTCCGGGACAAGGACCTTGGACCCTGGACACCCTCAAGGCTCAAAACCATCTTTCTGCCCAGAATCACTCCCCTCTCTTTGGACTGTCCTATGAGAAAGAAACTTCTGTCTTGTTTTACCTCTTCTATTTTTGTTATGATTCTTTTTTTTTTATAGTAGCATAGTCTGTACCCTGCTTACTACATCAGCTAAAAATAATTAAGTTTATCATTAAAAATAATTTTGAGGGGAACTTGGGGTCAAGGGGAAAGTTCTTTTTGGCCCTCTGAAGGCTCACTGAAAAATCAACTCACAAAAGTTAGATTCGTTGGAGAAAAGGCATACAAATTTACTTAATGTGTATACACAGGGGCATTCAGAATGAAGACACAAAAATACCAGAGAAATTGGCCATTTTTATGCTTAGGTTCAACAAAGCATTGACCGCTGTGTAGAAGTTGGACAAAAAGGGTAGATCTAATGCGAATAGACTGTGCAGGGAAAGCCAGCAAGGCTTGTCTAGATTCTTCCTGGCATCTCTGAGCCGCGTTCCTTCCTTCTGGGTGTGGAGCAGGACCCGGTCTGGAATAAGGGTCTCATGACCTACACTCAAACAAGGTAGGTCAGATCATTTCTTTACGGCCAGTTTTATACAGAAAGGCAAAGGGGAAGTTAGAGAAATATGTTTAGGTTTTGTGGCTGGCTTTGGAGAAAAGAGGTTGTTGTTTCCATGACTCACCATGGGGAAGAGGGGCTCTAGTTTCCATGGCTATCCCTGGCGGAGAATGGGACTGAGAGACAGGAGGGTGGGAGAAGATCAGAGAAAAACTCTTGCTTCTGAGACCTTCTTTTTGGAGTATTGTTTTCTGAGTCCCAACAATATCCTTCCCTGAATGTTTTCCCACCAAACTATTGTCCCAGTTAGGCCTTTCTCTTCACAATCCAATATCCTGAAGTCTCTATTTGGTCTTCCATTCACTCAATTTTTCATTTTGATTTTATTTTTGAAGTGTTCGCAAGCCCACATACATGAGTGATATATGAAAATACTCTCATTGTAAACATATCAAATACTCTAAAAACAGAGTCAAAGGTCAAAGCATTCCTCCACCCCACACTGCTCCCAACATTTTCCCCATGTACTTCATGTGGTTTCTTTCACACTTTTATCTATTTATGTGCATCTATGTTACATACATGGCTCCATGTTGTGTGGTATATCCCATTCCCCCATAAGTTGCTCTGGAAAATTTTCCAAGTCAATATCTAGATATACACTTGCTTCATTCTTTTTGACCACTACATGGTGTCTTGTAGGAAAAATGTACCAGAATTTCCTGCTAATGGGCTTGCAGATTATTCATTTTTTCACTATTGGTTTCTATTTTTTTCCCTTTAAAAACTGTCTCTAGCCAGGCATGGGGCCGGGCACCTGTAATCCCAGCTACTCTGGAGGCTGAGGTAGAATTGCTTGAACCAGGGAGGCAGAGGTTGCAGTGAGCTGAGATCACACCACTGCACTCCAGCCTGTGTGACAGAGACTCTGTCTCAATAAATAGATAGATGATAAATAGATAGAAGATGGATAGATAAAAATAGTATTGTAATGATCATCCTTTTATATATATCTCTGCTCACATGCAAGCTTGTCTGAGAAGTGGGGAGTTAGCACAGCTGGCCTTTGATTTCAGTAAAGGAAATTCCTGGTAAACATCCTAAGAACTGAATCTCCTAGTAAATAGACAAATGGTATTTGCTGAGAGAACTCTTTATCTGTGGAATGTGCTTAGTAGGATATGGCTGGTTAACGGTTGCTTACAGCAAATAAACTTAGAATTTATGGATTTGTGAGACAAGACTCCTAAGAAAGTCACCAAAACTATACCACCTAGGGTATAAAATGCAATGTTTCCATACCTAAGGCCTCCCTGCTGAGTGAGAGGACCGCAAACCTCCCTTGAGGTCTCATCTATTACCCTGGGCCACAGAGCAGGTGTCTCCTGTGGGAACAAGAGCATGGGAGGCATGCAGGATGACGCAGGCCTCTCCTTGCTTTGCCAGGACTTTTTGATTCCTTGTGTCCTTGAAACTATGAGGAAAGCTTGATATGAGTAAGATCTCTGATGCATGGAAGTCAGATTTGACAATCTGATCCTGTGTGTTAGTAGATTCCTGGAAGTTACCAAGTTGCCGTCCAAGCAGTCTGTTTCAGTTTCTATTCCCACCAAGAGCGTAAGTTTCTCAGTAATGTTGGTTATAGTTTCACCACCTGTGGGCCAACAACCCATTGCCATTTAAATCTGTATTTTTATTAGTATTATTGTTACATGTTTGCCAGCTCTTTGAATTTGTGTATGCAATTCCTGCTAATACTATTTGCCCCTCTTCTTTAGGTTAAATTTTCTTTTTCTTATTTATTTGAGAAACATCAGAGTGTATGTGGATTCTGGAGTAGACTGAGTGCAAATCCTGGTCTGCCACTTGCTCAACGTGGGGTCTCAGAAAAGTGACCAAAACTTTAGCTTCAGTGCTTATTTGGTCTTATGAAGATGATCTGAGATACTGCATGTAAAACACCAAGAATAACGCCTGGCACGTAGCAAATGCTCACAGACAGCCAGTCATAGGAGCTCTTTTGTTTTTCTTTTACCTAATTCCCAATGCGATAACAATGAACCACTTGTTGGTTCTTTTTATTTTTTTAATTTTGGGTTTTTTTTTTTTCAGAGACAGGGTTTCGTTCTGTTGCCCAGACTGAAGTGCAGTGGTGTGATCACAGCTCACTTGTAGTCTTCACCTCCTGGGCTCTAGCAATCCTCTCACTTCAGCCTCACAAGTAGCTGAGACTAGTCATATGCCAACATGTTCGGCTAATTTTTTCATTTTTTTTTGTAGAGACAAGGTCTTGCTATGTTGCCCAGGCTGGTCTTGAACTCCTAGCCTCAAGTGATTCTCCCACCTCAGCCTCCCAAAGTGCTGCGATTACAGGCATGAGCCACCACAGTTGCATAGGAGCTCTTTATGTTTTTGCATATCAATGCCTTATTAAATATGTTGTAAATATTCTCCCTTTGTCGCTTAGTGTTTTAACTTTAGATATTTATCAGATTTTTTTAATGCAATCAATTCTGTCATTCTTTTTCTATACAGATACTCTTATAACCTGATTTTTTTATCTGAACCATTTTGTTCAACTGACTGCTCCAAATTTCAATTCACATTGTCTTTATTGTGCTTTATGACTCTGTGGTTAGAATCTTTTTTTTTTTTTTTTTTTTTTTTTTTTTTGAGACAGTCTCACTCTGTTGCCTAGGCTGGAGTGCAGTGGCACAATCTCGGCTCACTGTAGCCTCTGCCTTCTGGGTTCAAGTGATTCTCCTGCCTCAGCCTCCCAAGTAGCTGGGATTACAGGCACGTGCCACCACATCCAGCTAATTGTTTATATTTTTGGTAGCGACAAGGTTGCACCATGTTGGCCAGGCTGGTCTCAAACTCCTGACCTCAGGTCATTCACCCACCTCAGCCTCCCAAAGTGCTGGGATTACAGGCGTGAGCCACCGTACCCAGTCAAAATATTTTCTTCTTTGGTCTCACCAGACACCATTCTTGTTTTTCTTTCATAGAAGACAATCATTAGACTTGTCTTTTCTACTTTTCCCCTAAAGAACAGGGTTCAGGACAGTCGCAGTGGCTCACACCTGTAATCTCAGCACTTTAGGAGGCCAAGGCAGGAGGATCACTTGAGGTCTGGAGTTCAAGACCAGCCTGGCCAACATAGTGAAACCCCATCTCTACTAAAAATACAAAAATTAGCTGGGCGTGGTGGTGTGTGCCTGTAATCCCAGTTATTCGGGAGGCTGAGGCACGAGAATCACCTGAACCCGGGAAGCAGAGGTTGTAGTGAGCCGAGACTGTGCCATTGCACTCCATCCTGGGGGAGAGAGTGAGACGCTGTTTTAAAAAAAAAAAAAAAAAAAAAAAGAACAGTGTTCCTTTTTTTCTTTCTTCTCTTCCCACATCATATTCCCTGGATGATCTTATTCACTCCAACAGTTTCAACAATCCCCCTTAGGCAGATGACACTGAAAATCTTCAGGGTGACATTTTCTACTGTTTACGGAGTATTTCTAGCTTGAGGTCCCACAATCACCTTACACTAAATTTCTTCTAAAGTTGAATTTTATAAATACTATCTATATATTAAGATGATCTCTAAGGAATACTGTTATACTTTTTGTTTAACTTACAATAAATGGTATGTATAGAATATTTTTATGAACAAAAGAATATAAATATTTCTATGCAACATGTGTAGTGTCCTCTGGCAGGACATAAACATTGGTAAAAGTAGTTATGACAGTGGGAGAAGACTTGCTTTTTGACTTTACCTTCTTTGTGCATTCTGAATTTTGTACCATGCTTTGTGCCCTTTGAAGGCCTATTCAAAAATAAATGCAAGTCTATAAATAAATACAAGGGACCTTCTTATCAGTCCCATCAAACCTATTCCCTGTCTGGCTGATGATATCACTCATCCATTCAGTATCTGCTAAAGACTTGGGAATTATACTCTCTCTCCTCAAATGCACATCCAGTTACCATATTCAGTTGAAATGCTAGATCCTTCATTCACTTATGCATTCAATAGCAGCTCTAAGAACACACAATAAGCCAAACTGGGTAGAGAGAAAAAGATGGATGAGACATTGTCAGCACAGTACCCACAAGAAGCTCCCAGCCCAGGGATACAGAGCAACCATACCACACACTGAAACAGTGCTTCCTAAACAACTGATTCCTTTAGACATTTACAGGTATTTATTTGAGTAAGAGCTCATAAAATATATTTTTATAATATACACAAGAAAAAATACATTTGAATGAATAAAAAATAAAATGACAGAAAGTGACAGAATTTAGTGTTTATAAATGAGGTCATAAAGAACTTTAATAATTCAGAGAAGAAATTCAAAGTATATTTAAAAGTTGAGACCCTGCTTTACAATATTTTATAATTAAAAAAAGGCGTTTAAAGGTGATACATGACTTAATAATTTTCCAATTTCAAAATGAGTTTCTAGACAATATTGTTCATGAACCAAAAAAAAACCAAACAACAACAAAACCCAAACACTTTGGCAAGCAAAGTATTATTAGTCCATAGCAGCTTCATAACAGTTTACTTTTTTAATAAAAAGATTTTTCAATTTACACTTGTAGTAGAAAAAACTAATATGCTAAGTCTGTAAGCCATGCAGTAAAAATAATGACCGTAATGAAGCCAGAATTCTATGAAAATGTGCACCACATTGCATATATAGTAGCTGAGTAAATGTAAACCATGTGCTTATTAACTCTTCTATATAAAATATTGAACCCCCAAGTCTCACACATTGCCTCCTATGTCCACATCTCTTTTCTGAAGGCAGCCTCACGCTTTAAGCCAATATATATTTGCTATTTGAAAAAGTTCTCATCCTCATCACTAAAAAGGTTTCTGTAAAGGCCTTAGACATTTTTTCAGTACCCTAGTAACAAGACATATCATCATCAATAAATGATCACAGCCTTTCGAAAAAACTACTGAGATTGGAGAATGGGTTTCTGTCTCCAACCCCTGAAAGACGTTGCTGTTTCAAGACCTACAGCTCCAAGAAGACAACTCAGAATTTCTTACTTTTAAAAAAATATCGTCATGAATAACTGAATAATTAGATTTCTAGGAAAATGAGGCGTTTAAATTAAGATTTAGCAAAATCAACTATAATGTATTTACTTTTACTCATTGATGAATGACAGAAATCAGTTAAAGTTTTACAAACAAAAGATATAAATACTGCATAATACATAGTGAATATTGGCACAAACCCTTCCGTACTTAAAGCATAAAATGCAATCAGTAAATCTGATGCTCTTAAGTGTGTTTCTTAAGATGACATCAAAAAACCTCTAGATAGCATGGAAATTTCCCAGTTTAAGGCTTTCCAATAGGTTTGTAGCAAGCATCAGGTTGCCAGAGGCGAATATCAACAAGAACTTGATTGAGTTTTTGCATCCAGAGATCCCGCTCTTCTTTAGTATCTGCAGACAGCCAGTTCCTACAGGAACAAACAACCAAAGAGGTCAGAATTCTTCTCCCCTGATTCCATACCCCCATGTACTCTTGCTAGGGAAAAAAATGACTAAATAAACCAGTAAATGAATTACCTTTAACCACCTTTTATAGATGCTAATCCAGAGCCACTTAGTGAGGTGCATCTCCAAATAAAACAGAGGAAAATTATCCCGTTTGGTTAACTGATGCTAACTTACACTAATTACACTTGGTAAAGGATGGTGCTTCCAACAGGTGTTTTATACAGGTAGTGTGTGGCCTGGGTAACCTGATAGTATAGGACACCCACTGAGTGTGGGCAACTTCTCAGCAAGAGCACCAAAGGCCTGAATATAGGCACTCCCTGAATATAGGCACTCCCAATATAATCTTCAGAGTCAGGTTCCCCAACAGCTGCAATCACAGACTCATGATCCTTCACCTGGCTCTACAGGTAATATTATTTTGCACTGTCTGCCATTAGATTTGTCCTACTATATTAGTAGAACATGGTATTTATAATAAACTATCTAAAGATCCTAAAACTTTGTCTATCCTAACCTCTCTGTCCATATTAGGAATATTTTCCTTGCATCCATATTTAGTTACAAGTTGAAAGAATAACTAGTTGACGGGGCAGGCCAGAGTAAGGAAGGGGGGATTCCCTAACTTATAGCCCGAACATCCTTCTAGGGAACGGCCAGCCATTAGGTTTTTACATTGCACTCATTCTACAACTTTATAAGTTCTCCCCATTTGTACTAGAAATGGTGTAAATATGAATAAGTGGAGTTTATCACCTTCTAGTAGTCAATGAAGAAAGTACTGCACTTATAATAGCCACCACTTGTTAAGCTCATTCCATGTACTTGAAACTGTGCTAAGTGTGTTTACTCATTCTTCTCTATTGTCTGAAGTCTCTGTGAACCTATTCTGGTTCAAGAGGCTTAAAACAACAACAACAACAGCAACAAAAACTCTATTGTCACTGTAGAGTTTATTTTTCCTTTTTGACACAGAAGATTTCAGAGGGCCAGCAAAGTTAAGTGACCTGCCATGGTTACATTTGATGAGTCAGGATTTAAACTTAAATCTATTGACCTCAAAGCTCCACTGTAACTACTGCCTCCCCATGTGATAAAACATTCTGGTTTCAATGTGTAGTCTCTGTTTTGAAGTATGCAGTAGAGATTAGAAGATAAATCGTTAGCATTGACAGCAAACTTAGTTAGTAGAAATGAAAATGAGGTACATTAAATTCAAGTAAAAGGCCTAAGTCCAAAAGGCCCAAGGCCCTGTAAGGAAACAGTTCAGTGAGGCAAAGGAGAATGCAGAACTGCAGAATGTTTATATTCTCACCATCAAAAAAGTTAAATAAAATTTAGGCCACCAAGCAAAGCTGAAGACTCAGCCAAGACTGAATTGAGAATGTACCACTCTCATATGCTTGAGCGAAGGGTACCCATCCAAGTTATAATTTTATAGTAAGAAAGACCACAAGTAAATGAGGCACAGAGTAATTAAAGTAACATGTAATCTGGCTATTTTTTTTTTTTTTAATCACAAGGGAAGGTCTACAGAGAAGTCTAAGAGAGTTTATGCAACCAGTGAAAAATAAGGTTATACAAAAAATGTGAGTGATATTCAAAATGGCTGAAGTGGGCTGCTGTGGTTAAGAACTATCTGGATACTGCACTTTGGTTGGTTCCTCCACTGACCATGGCCATGGACAGGTCGCTATCAAACAAAATGATTAAAAATCCATTTTGCCTGTCCTGCCCTGTGCGATTCCACCACTGCATAGAAGACCCCTGAAAGAATGAATGAGTTAAAATGAATAAATCTGAAAGTAATCTAGACATCAAAATTTTCCAACAAATGAGTCTTCTATCCAGCTATTTTAAAACAAATTGGCAGTCTCTGGGCAACTTTGTTCTACTTTAGTATCGTGTCTCCTGTAGCTTTCTAATATTTTCACATTAGAAACTCATAAAGCGGCCGGGTGCGGTGGCTCACGCCTGTAATCCCAGCACTTTGGGAGGCCGAGGCGGGCGGATCACAAGGTCAGGAGATCGAGACCACGGTGAAACCCCGTCTCTACTAAAAATACAAAAAATTAGCCGGGCGCGGTTGTGGGCGCCTGTAGTCCCAGCTACTCGGGAGGCTGAGGCAGGAGAATGGCGTGAACCCGGGAGGCGGAGCTTGCAGTGAGCCGAGATCGCGCCACTGCACTCCAGCCTGGGTGACAGAGCGAGACTCCGTCTCAAAAAAAAAAAAAAAAAAAGAAACTCATAAAGCTAGTCCTACCAATCTCCCCCCATCTGCAATATCCAGCAACAGCCTAATTACTAAAGATCTTACCAAATTCTAACTTTTGTACCTAATGACAACTCTGTACACTGAAGTTGGTCTTCAAGCTTCTCTTAGGCATCCAAGCAAAGAAACCTATCTCAGAATCTTAGCAATAAACCTTTGTATCTTACACTTGAGCTCAGGGTTAATTAAAAAAGGGGTACCCCCAAAAGTTTTATTCTGTTAATCTCCATCCAGAAATTTGCAGAATAGAATGAGACTGTTTTTGTGAGTCATCTGATTACATGAGGTTATTCTGGGAATGGAAGGAAGGGATGTGTAAAGTCTCTTTGAATAATGCTTGACTCCTCAACTACGCATGAAATCTTTAAACTTACCCCAAAGATTATCTAACTGCCATGAAAATGCCTCCACTGTGAGCATACCAGAAAACATTAGCTAAGATACGACCTGAGTATTATACTTTCCTTAACTACGTTAGTTATTATAGATGGTTCACTTACTGCTTTGTGTATGTTCTGTTTTCTCACTAAGGCTGTGCCCTTTTCAACGTCAAGGACCATCTCTGATATTTCTTAGTGGTAAGTACATAGTGTACATAGCGGGCAATCAATTGCTTAGTTGATCGAAATATTTATAGGCCAATACATACTTGGTGACACAGAGTGTGTCCCTGCATTGGCTGACAAGAGTCTCTCGGTCATCTTCTCTTTGTGGTCGGACAGTAATTAATTCAAAAGTGTTGCGTCTTGCACAAAATTCTCTGTTGGCTGGTTCTATCTGATGACTGGTACAATTAGCCAGATTTATCCTTCCTATGGGATTCTTTAAAAACAAATTAAGAGAAATCAGTAGAAAATAAGACTAAGTCAGTAAGTATTAAGCAGCATTTAAGTTGGTACAAATTAAAATTAAAATTAAAAAGCTATTCATTTAAAAGTTAAAATTTAGTTACGCTGGGCTTAGAGAAACATATTTAACATTTATTATTGTTCCTAGTTAGACATAAAAATAAAACCCAAAAATATCAACTGGTAGCTCTTGCCAACTAACCTAAAAAGCACTTTATTATGGTGAACTTCAAATAAAAAATACAAACAACAGTATAATGAGCCCCAGGTACCAAAACCAGCTATAACAATGAGAAACACACCCAACTGCCTGTTATCTGTAACTTACCCACTTCTCCCTTTTCTATAAAAGGAAACCTAGACATTGGATTTCATGTGCAAATATTTCTTTATATATCTATAAAAGATAAGGGCAGGCAATTGCCCTGGATTGTTGGCAGCCATGAATTCCTATGACACAAGTCAAAGTGGAGGAAAACATTCACGAGACCAAATGGTCCTGAAAACGGGAAAAGAAACACATATAGGCACACATGAGCCAACAGCCAATAAGTGTGTCGACTCTATTAGAATTTTTAAAAATAAAAATAGAATACACCATTTTAAAACCTTAGATTGGCTAAGTCTGGAAAAAACAGTAACAACCTCTGTTAATTGGTTAGGGAGTGAGTAACACAGATTCTTATGCATCACTGGTGAAAGTATAATATGATCTATTACTGGTAGGCAACTTGATAACAGTAATCAAAAACCATTAACAATGAGCATTTTCTGATCCTACAGTTCCAACTAAATTTATCCTAAGCAAGTATATAAATATGTACACACAGATTCTAATATGTGTAGTCACTGTTTTTTCATAATAGCAAAAAATTCTAAACAAATTAAATGACAGTAATAGGGGACTATTTAAATAAATCATGGTATTGTTTCCAGCAAATATGATACATTAAATAGTCTGAAAGTCCTCTCATTATATAAGCCGCCAAATGCTAGATAATTAAATTGACAAGAAAGTAGAAAAATCCTTCAAAGGCCAAAATCAATGAGCAAGGGAGAATGAAGAATATTAAGCTAGTCTGAAACCCTGACTTCCTTTGGGGCATTTGCCAACACTAAGACCTGCAACCTAGAAATGACAGAATATAAATTCTGGTATTTGTTTTAAAACACCCTAGCAAAGCAACAAAACAAAACAAAACAAAAATGCATGCGTGTTGTGGGGAGATAAATGAAACCTGAAAATGAATAATTAATTAAGCTGGAAGTTCATTATACTATTTTTGCTTTGTGTACATTTGAACATTTTCAATTATAAAATGCAAAACAGGGCTGGGTGCAGTGGCTCATGCCCCTAATCCCAACACTTCAGGAGGCGGAGACGGGTGGATCGCTTTGAGCTCAAGAGTTTGAGACCAGCCTGGCCAACATGGTGAAACCCCATCTCTACCGAAAATACAAAAATTAGCCGTGTGTGGTGGTGCTTGCCTGTAGTCCCAGCTACTCCAGAGGCTGAGGCAGAGAATCGCTTGAGCCCAGGAGGCAAAAGTTGCAGTGAGCCGAGACCGCTCCACTGCACTCCAGCCTGGGTGACCGAGTGAGACCCTGTCTCAAAAAAAAAGAAAAAAGTGAAACATTCTGGGAATGGAAGGAAGGGATGTGTAAAGTCTCTTTGAATAATGCTTGACTCCTCAACTACGCATGAAATCTTTAAACTTAACCCAAAGATTATCTAACTGCCATGAAAATGCCTCCACTGTGAGCATACCGGAAAACATTAGCTAAGATACGACCTGAGTATTATACTTTCCTTAACTACGTTACTTTAGTTATTATTGATGGTTGTATCTGTATGTTTATTTCCATGAGGTGACGGCAGGGTGTGTGTGTGTGTGTGTGTGTGTGTGTGCGTGCGCGCGGTGTAAGGAAAAAGCAAGGACCAAGAATAGTCATACAGTAGCCCCTGCTTATCCATGGTTTCACTTTCTATAGCTTCAATTACCCACAGTCAACCATAGTTAAAAAATATTAAAAGAAAAATTATAGAAAAACTATTCACAAGTTTTAAACTGCGTGCCATTCTAAGCAGCATGATGAAATCTCCTGCTATTGCACCTGGTATGTGGATCCTCCCTTCGTCCAGCGTATCCACGCTGTACCCGCTACCTGCTCAGCAGTCACTTAGCAGCGTTCTAAGATCAACTGAGATCGAGATCATCCTGCCTAACACGGTGAAACCCCATCTCTACTAAAAAAATACAAAAAATTAGCCGGATATGGTGGCGGGCGCCTGTAGTCCCAGCTACTCGGGAGGCTGAGGCAGGAGAATGGCGTGAACCCGGGAGGCGGAGCTTGCAGTGAGCCAAGATCGCGTCACTGCACTCCAGCTTTGGCAACAAAGCGAGACTCCGTCTCAAAAAAAAAAAAAAAAAAAAAAAAAAAAAGATGAACGGCTATAGTATGCAGTGCTTGTGTTCAAGTAGCCCCTATCTGACTTAATAAGGTCCCCAAAGTACAAGAGTAGATATGCCAAAGACAAATCATAAAGTGCTTCCTTTATGTGAAAAGGTGAAAGTCTTCAACTTAATACGGAAAGAAAAAAAATCGTATGCTGAGGTTGCCAAGATCTACACAGTAAGAATAAATCTTCTATCCATGAAATTGTGAGGAAAGAAAAAGAAATTCCTGCTAGTTTCGTTATCACATATCCAACTGCAAAAGTTACCACCACAGTACATGGTAAGTGCTTAATTAAAATAGGAAAGGCATTAAATTTGTGGGCGTAACACATCAACAGAAACGTGTTGTGATTGATGGCAACTGGGTCTGGTACTTATCCATGGTTTCATGCATTCACTGGCGGTCTTGGAACGCATCCACTGAGGATAAGGGGTAACTTCTATACATTACTGCATAAGTTAGGAGACCTGCCTTAGCAGACATTAAGATTTATTTTAAAGCTATGGTCATTGAGATTGGGATAGGGAAACAAACCAAAGGAAACAGAACAGTGAGCCTAAAAATAAACCTACACATATAATGACATCTTGATACACATGAGAAATGGCATTGTGGATCAGTGAATGATATAGTTTGGATATTTGTCTTCACCCAGATCTCATGTTGAATTGTAATCCCCAGTGTTGGAGGTGGGGCCTAATGGGAGGTGACTGGATCACGGGGGTGGATTTCTCAAGAAATCCCCTTGGTGCTGTCCTCAAATAGTGAATGAATTCTCACATGAATTGATTGTTTAAAAATGTATGGTACCTCCCTTTGCTCACTTGCTCGCTCGCTCACTCATGCTTTTATCATGTGATGCACCTGCTCCCACTTCACCTTCCACTGTGAGTAAAAGCTCCCTGAGGCCTCCCCAGAAGCTGAGCAGATGCCAGTGTCATGCTTCCAGTACAGCCTGCAGAACCAGGAGCCAATTTAAAAATTACCCAGTCTTGGGTATTTCTTCATAGCAATGCAAGAATGACCTAACACAGTGGGGAAAGAACCAACCATTCAATGATGCTGGCCCAACTGGTTATCCAGGTGAAAAAAAAAATCAATTCTAGGGAAATTAAATATGAAGTATAAAACTTTATAAGTTTAGAAAGAGGTATAAAAGAAATCTTTGACTCCAGGATAAGGATAGTTTCTTAAATTAGACCCTAAAAAGCACAAAGCAATAGACTGGCAGGTCTGATTACCTTAACATTAGAAAAGTCTGTGCATAAAAAGACACTAAAAAGATAAATTAAAAGATATGCCAAGCCTAAGACTAGGGAAATATAATTGCAATGTATCAAAAAATATTAAAATTAATAATATATAGACAATCAGTTCATAGGAGAGAAAATATAAATGGCCATACACACTCTTATGCTTAGAAAAGATACTTAGTCTAGTAATCAAGAAGACACAAAAATTTTTAAAATAAGAGTACATTTCACATCTATCATACTGATGGAAGTTTAAAAGGCTGACATATGATGTGTTGGTGGGAATATGAAAAGCTGAGAACTCTCAAATACTCCTGGTGGGAATGGAAAATTGTTCAACCACTTTTGAGACTCATTTGACAAAATCAAGTTGTAGATGTGCAAACCCTACAACCCAGCAATTCTGCTACTAGATAACATTCAAAAAAGAACTCTCATCCATGTGTACAAGAAACTAAATCTTTCTGCATGTGGGCTGTAAAAGGTACAAACCAAAACAAAATAAGAAGAAAGTGAATCACAGCAGTATTGTCTTGTATACAACAATTTAGAAATAATCTAAGGGTCTCTAAACAGGAGAATGGATAAATTGTAATGTGTTCTTACAAAAGTATACTATACAGAGAAAAGGGGACAAACTAAAGCTACACATACCACCCTAGACAAATTTCACAAACCATACCGACCCAAAAAAGGCAAGTTGCAGAATGATACATACAGTATGTTATTATCTGTATAATGTTTAAAAACATGCAATTGCAGCAACATATATTGCTTATATACACGTACAGGTTAAACATCCAAAATCTGAAAATCTTGAAATCTGAATTGCTCCAAAATCCAAAACTTTTTGAGAGTCAACATGATGCTTAAAGGAAATGCTCATTGGAGCATCTCAGATTTTCAATTTTTGGATTAGGAGATAATTAACTGGCAAGTATAATGCAAATATACCAAGACCTGAAAAAAAATCCCAAATCTGAAACACCTCTAAATCCCAAGGATATGAATAAGGGATATTCAATCTGTATAAAAAAAATTTAAATAAGTGCATGGGAACAATAAACAAGTTTAGGATAGTGGTTATCTCTGCGGGAGAGAGAATTACAACTGGAATAATAACACAGAGGTTGATGAAATTATTTTACGCCCTTTTGAATGTCTCCAACATTTCACAATAAAATTTTAAAATATTAATAATTGTAATGACTACAGTGTAACACACATAGCTATCCAACACAGCATTATAGACTTATCTTTACTGATAATGAAAGATGTTAGAATATTTTATCAAGTAAAAAATAAGATTATAAAAAGCATGCTTTTCCTTTTAAAAAGATTCATAAATGAATAATTATTATATATTATACATTTTTAAAGTTTGAAAAGATATCTAACCAAAATATGAGCAATACCTATGTCTGTTATGGATGATTTTCTTTTTAATTCTGCTTATTTCTATTTTCCAGTTTGGGGATAATAAATAATCTTACTTGGGCAATAATACTAACTTCTTTAAAAACATGATAAAATTTATTACACAAAATCCTATTGTTAAATTTTAGAAACAAAATACAAACCACTGTTCCTGTGGGTGGGTTTCCATTGCTGTTTTACCCTAACTAATAAGATAAAAATTAAATTTAAAACATTTCCAACTTCAAATGTCAACAAAAAATATAATTAAACATCCAGTAGAAAAGAAGGAAAAATATACATGTTAAGCCATTTTAAGAGTGGTCGAATTACAGGGAATGGATAGGATATAAAAATTGTAAAGGTATATCACACACACACACACCTACAACAAAAACTTTTTTTTTGAGATGGAGTCTTGCTCTGTAGCTCAGGCTGGAGTGCCGTGGTGTGATCTCGGCTCACTGCAACCTTGGCCTCCAGGATCCAAGCGATTCTCCTGCCTCAGTCTCCTCAATAGCTGGGATTACAGGCACCTGCCACCACCACACCCGGCTAGTTTTTGTGTTTTTAGCAGAGACAGGATTTCACTATGTTGGCCAGGCTGGTCTCGAACTCCTGACCTCAGGTGATCTGCCCGCCTCGGCCTCCCAAAGTGCTGGGATTACAGGCATGAGCTACTGCGCCCGGCCAACAAGAACATTTTTAATGGCTTAGTGAGTACATAAAAAGGGTTATTAATTTGGGTGAGTGATGGGGGCCAGAGGGAACATTTGCATGAACACTACATGAAAGTCAATCAGTGCTTTCACCACTAAACAGTACTATTTAAATTACCTTTCGTTTCTCATCATCTGGATAAGTCCAATAAGATATACAGTTTCCAGAAAGAACACACCATCTTCGATGCCAGGCACCAAAACCACTAACATCTTCAAATATGGTCTGGAAAAGTCAATTGAAATGCTGGCTTTAGAAAATTGAGGAAAATGTCCTAACAATGAAATGCTGATTCTGTATGCTAACTGTAGTATGTTGACATATTTCATATCTCAAAATCTATCTGTATGATTTTTTTACCATGTCTTTTACCTTAGTAATGAAAATCACTGATTATTCATATCAGAAATTTTCTTCAACATCATCTACAAGCATTTAAGAACATTCAGATATCAACCCTAAATTAAATACCTCTACCTAATCTTAGATTTTTGAAAAGTGTAGTGTCCCTAACGAAATGCTCCTTAAACAACAGAAATGCCTCAAGTGTTGGAGAATTAATAATATAAAATTACCATACCTTATATATTTTAAAAAACTAATAATAATATATTAAGTTAAACCTATCTTAATATGCAAGACAGGCATTTAATCTTTATTTAGGAGATCAAGTTTTCTAACAGGATTAGAAAAGAGTTAGCTTATGATCACAGGCCTTGGTCAATAACCATGATAAACATCACAACTCCAAGTCCGCTGCTGAACCGTGAGACCCGCTTGAAGTGGTGCCTCCCTGCAGTCAGGCGTTTGTCCTTAGGAATGTTACTTATATTCTAAAGGTAGGCCAGGCAGTTGGCTAGAAACAGGATTCCAGAATAGGCAACTAATAACATCTGGTTTTGTTCCACGGAAGCACTTCCACTTAAACAGTGCAAGTAGAAGCTAAGAGTTTTTCTCTCACTACTTTTTAGCTATAGTCATAAAAGAGCCCTAACTGATATAAAAGCCCTCACTTTTAATTAAAAAAAAAAAAAAAAAAAGGCCTGGTGCAGTGGCTCACGCCTGTAATCCCAGCACTTTGGGAGGCTGAGGCGGGTGGATCACGAGGTCAGGAAATCGAGACCATCCTGGCTAACACAGTGAAATCCCGTCTCTACTAAAAATACAAAAATTAGTCGGGCATGGCAGTGAGTACCTGTAGTCTCAGCTACTTGGGAGGCTGAGGCAGGAGAATGGCCTGAACCCGGGAGGCGGAGCTTGCAGTGAGCCAAGATCATGTCACTGCACTCCAGCCTGGGCGACAGAGTAAGTCTTCATCTCAAAAAAAAAAAAAAAAAACCATAAAAAAATTTAAGGCCGGGCGCGGTGGCTCAAGCCTGTAATCCCAGCGCTTTGGGAGGCCGAGATGGGCGGATCACGAGGTCAGGAGATCGAGACCATCCTGGCTAACACGGTGAAACCCCGTCTCTACTAAAAAATACAAAAAAAAAAAAAAAAAAAAACTAGCCGGGCGCGGTGGAGGGCGCCTGTAGTCCCAGCTACTCCGGAGGCTGAGGCAGGAGAATGGCGTGAACCCGGGAGGCGGAGCTTGCAGTGAGCTGAGATCCGGCCACTGCACTCCAGCCTGGGCCGCAGAGCGAGACTCCGTCTCAAAAAAAAAAAAAAAAAAAAAAAAAAAAAAATTTAAAAAAACATCATTCATCTAGGAACTTCTGTGTCAAAGAACAAAGCAAGGTAAAAACATAACAATGATGTAGATCAGGGAAACTTTTTCTATAAGGGCCAGAGAGTAAATATTTTAGACTTTGGGCCATACGGTCCCTGCCACAGCTACTCAGCTTGGCTACAGTGGCACAGAAGCAGCCACAGATGCTAAGGAAGCAGATCAGCCTATGTTCCAATCAAAGACTATAAAAACAGGCAGTGAGGCCTGCTGTGCTGCCCTCTGATACAGATGATCCAAAGGCATCTTTGCATTTGATTTTAGATTACCTTCATATCCCAACTTTACTTTTCTGATTGTTGAGAAGCTAAGAATAAACTAGTATTACTTGGTTGTTCCTGTGAGGGACCATTCTAAGTATATCTTTAAATTATCTCAACTACTCCTTACTCCAACCCTATGACAGTAGGATATGCACACTCTTCTCAATTCACTGTTTTATGTAAATTTCCCAAAAGGTGGCTTGAATTAGGAGTCTAATTTCTGGCCATGATGTGTGGGAGCAAATGTTACTAAGCTAGATTGAAACTTCAGATTAATTAGCTTGCTCCAACCATATGCTCTCCTGCCTCACCTTTTTCCTCCTCCCCTAATGCTTCCATTTTCCTCCCAAAGCAGCCTTTTTCTAGGCAATACTGCTCACAGCTCCCCAAGGAAGAAAGAAAGGAATCTTGTTATTTCAATCTCAAGCACGAAAGTTAACAGAAATCACTCACCAGCTCCCTCCTGTGTTAACGTTCACCTTTTACATCATAAAGGTAATAAACAGACAAGGTAACTTTTGATAAACAAGATTAACACCAGCTATTATGACATCCTACCATAATCAGAGAAGAATAAGGACAGCCTTTTCATTCCTATAGCTGAGGAAACAGAGGGCCAAGGAAAATAACTGACATCACACAGACCGCAAAACTAGAACCTTCTGGCTGCCAAACCGGAGCGCCTGCCTCTTGTTGCTCCTCAGGGGAGGCACAGCTAGCTTGGCACCCTGTTGAAACCACTTACCTGTCTCTGGTTGGAGTCGCCCTCTTCCAGGGCAGCCCTGGCACATCCTCACACAGGAAGCTGAGCTGAGGAGCTTTCATTTCCATTACTACCTCTAATTTTTTATAGGGAGTAGAGGCAATTAAAATGCAATGTTTAGGCAGAGGACAGAAGTTATGTTGGGGAATCCAGAGCTCTTTCTTACTAGATTTCTGTAAGTATGGATGTGAGAAGAATGGGCTATAGGATTCAAGACAGAGTAAACTTGAAGAGATCTAACAAGTTCGTTAAGAGCCCAGCTAAAAAATTAATTAGGTGAGACGTTATATGCAAATGGACCAGCTACCTTAACATAGCCTATCCATTGCTAAAGGCATCTACAATAAAATATAATAATGTTTACATGAAAAGAAAAGGTCGTTAGGCAAACACTGCCTTCAAGTCAGAAATTTACATGCTTTTCCAAGACTACCTAGTGCCACCTGCTGGATTTACATGTGATAAAACCTAATAAGGAAGGAAAAAATACTATTAATAAGTAGCAATTCCCAATCCTTGGGAAGTCGGCTTCAGTTACTTAGGCCACCGGGCTTTCCTTACTATCTAGCTCTTCTGAACCTTTGACACAGTTACAAACTGACTTGTAACATCCCTTGCATCATTCCAGTTCTTGCTTCATAGAGAATACCAAAGCAACTGGATTTTCTCCACTTCTTGTACCATACTCACAATCTTCTATGCGTTCTACACACATACTTTCTTCCTCGCATCATGAGAAAACTGTAATTCTGTATCAAATAAATCCGTGAACTGTGGCTTGGGCTTAATTCTCCCCATTCTCATGACCTTGCTCTATGAATTACCCCATAAGCCCTAGTTCAGGTCCTCCATGGCCTCTATCTTCAATCTCTTTGGCCCTATCAGAAGCTACCCATCTACATTTAAAGCCACTTATGTCTCTCCCATCTTAACAAAATGTTGACAAAATCCTCCTTTCAACCTACATACCTCTGCAAGCACAATGCTCTTCTCTCCTTACTCCTTCACTGCCAAAGTGTTTCCAAGAATTTCCAAGCTCCTGTGCTCATTCCTCATCTCCCACTCACTCTGGACCCATTTGCAGTCTAGCATCTGCCCTCACCTACGCCAGAATGATCACCCGATAGTAAGTCCTACAGTCCTTACAGAATCTGATCTAACTTAACCACTCCCTCCTTTCAATGTTCTCTTCTATTGGCAACCATGGTGCTAGATTCTCCGTTTCTCTCCCTACAGTCTCCTCTGAGGCTTCCCTCCTTCCATCCGTCCTTTCAATGCTGGCACTCCTCCAGTGAGTTGGCTCTGCTTCCCTCACTTGCCTTGGGCTTCCCCATGCTGCAGATATCCACATCTTTACCTCTACTAAATGTCTGTCTTGAGCTCCAAACCCAGAACTTTCACACATGTTTCCAGGCATCTAAAATTCAAATCATGTAAAACTTAACTCATTAAAATTTCCCACATCAGTGGGAACTGACTAGTCTTCTTCGGGGTTGTCATTCTCCAATCTGCTTTCCACATTGGTCAGAATGATTTTCTCAATCCCAAGTTGAATAATTTCTTCCACTTAAAATCTTATAAGAGCAACTCACTGACTCCAGGATAAAGTCCAAATTCTTTAAAAGGCCCTTGAACTCTTGTCCCATTTCCCTAACCACACTTTCCTCCTCATTCCCCACCCGCCAATCACACGCATGCACTCAAACTCTAAGCTCTAGCTATCCTGAAATACCTTCCACTGTCTGCATGTGTCATCCTTCTTTTCTTTGGGTAGCAGTGACAAGGAAGGGCCCTTCAAGGCACTGTACATTCTCCCCCTATCTAGAACACTTCTCCCCTTTCTCCCTGATTAACTTACTCAGTTTAGAAATTACTTCTCTCAGCAGTTCCCTTTATCCCACCCCACCCACAGTCAAGACCTAATGTCCCACCAATTGACAGCGATGCACTGTTTTCTCCTATTAGAGTATTACATTGTGCTTGTCTATTTATTTGTATTTCTCTCTTCTAAACTAAAAGCTCATGAGTAGAGGAATTATTTTTTGTGGTCTTTTACATTCCAACAGCAGCACAGTGATTGGCATATAAAGGACATGCAACAAATCTTTACTGAACCAACTTGTCACTTAATCACAAAGGATTTCATTCCTATGGGAAACAAGTCCGTATTTCACAAAACGGAAAAAAGGAAGTTAAAGACTGTGATGTTACTTACTAGAAACCCTCTTTCTTCAACACTGGAATTCACTTGACATTTTATTTTTAAATAAATATGACCTTCCAAAGAAGATAAAAAGGGGACCTGCAAAGAAAAAAGGTAAATTATTTGCAAAACAGGTTCAAAGTGTGATTTTTCTTAATAAATCATGTATAAATCATGAACAGAGAATATTACAACTTGAAAACACAGTGTTTTCTAAAGTTGGAATATAAAAGGCATGGCCAAAAAGCCATTGGTTCCTTATCAACAAATACTTTTGAAGAATAAATTCATTCAAGGTAAAGCTTGACAAAACCAAAAGCCCTAAGTCTCAAGTTAATGTGAGAAAGAAAACAGAAGACAATACTTGGGTTTATCTCCATCAACAGGAGAATATACTCAGTAAAAAACTGGATAAACCAACCTGTAAATTCACAGCATACAATACCATCCAGCAATAAAGAACAATAAACTGCAGATATGGAAAAGCCAGTCCTTGAATTCATATGGAATTGCAAGAGACCCCAAACAACCAAATCAATCTTGAAAATTAAGAACAAAGGCGAAGGAATCATATTTCCCAATTTCAAAACGTAATTCAAAACTTTGGTAATCAAAGCAGTGTGGGCTGGCTGGACATGGTAGTTCATGCCTGTAATCCCAGCACTTTGGAAGGCCAAGGACGGGGGATCACTCGAACGCAGGAGTTCAAGACCAGCCTGGGTAACATAGCAAGACCTCGTCTCTATTAAACATGAAAAAATTAGCCAGGTGTGGTGGCACATGTCTGTAGTCCCAGCTACTTGGAAGGCTGAGGCAGGAGGATCGCTTGAATCCAAAAGTTCAAGGTTGCAGTGAGCTATGATCATGGCACTGTACTCTGGCCTGGGCAAAAGCCAAAACCTTGTCTCAAAGAAACAAAACCAAACAAACCAGTGTGGTGTTGGCATAAGAATAGACATATGGACAAAAGAAATGGAATTGAGACCAGACATAAACCGATGCATCTTATGGCCAACTGATTTTTGACATGGATGCCAAGACCATTTAAAGCGGAAGAGCAGCCTTTCCAAAAAATGGTGCTGAGAAAATTAGATATCCACACGCACCAAGAGTCATGGTGGAGCTCCATCTCATACCATTTATAAAAATTAAACCCAAATGGATAATATCCTAAGTACGAGAGCTAAAATTATAAAACTCTTAGAAAGGCCAGGCGCGGTGGCTCACGCCTGTAATCCCAGCACTTTGGGAGGCTGAGGCAGGTGGACCGCCTGAGGTTAGGAGTTCAAGACCAGCCTGACCGTGAAGGGATTTCACCTTCAACATAGTGAAATCCCATCTCTACTAAAAATACAAAAACTAGCCAACGTAGTGGTGCATGCCTGTAATCCCAGCTGCTCGGGAGGCTGAGGCAGGAGAATCACTTGAACCCGGAGGCGGAGGTTGCAGTAAGCGAAGATCGTGCCATTGCACTCCAGCCTAGGCAACAAGAGTGAAACTCTTGTCTCGAAAAACGTTTAAAAATAAAACTCTTAGGAAAAAACCATAGAGGTATAGCTTTGTGATCATGGATTTAGCAGTAGATTTTCAGATATGATACCAAAAGCACAAACAACATGAGGAAAAAATAGACAAATTAGACTTTACCAAAATTAAAAACTTTTCATTACAGAGGTTCCACAAAAAAAATGAAAAAAATAAAACTACCATATAACCCAGCAATCCCACTTCCAGGTATTTATCAAAAGGATTGAAACTGGGTTCTTGAAGTGCTATCTGCACTCTTACGTTCATTGCAGCATTATTCACAATAGCTAAGAGATGGAAATAATCTAAGTGCCCGTCAATAAATGAAGAGACCAAAAAAATGTAGTACATACATACAATATAATATTCTTTAGCATAAAAAAAGGAGATCCTGTCATACGCTACAACATAAACAAACTTTAAGGACATTATGCTAAATGAAATAAGCTAGTCAGAGAAAGAAAAACACTACACGACTCCACTTATCATGAAGTATCTACGTTTGATCTTATCCAAAAGGCTGAAAAGCAACATATGGGCTGGGCGCGGTGGCTTATGCCTATAATCCCAGCACTTTGGGAGGCCGAGGCGGGCAGATCACGAGGTCAGGAGATCGAGACCATTCTGGCTAACACGGTGAAACCCCGTCTCTACTAAAAATGCAAAAAATTAGCCAGGTGTGGCGGTGGGTACCTGTAGTCCCAGCCACTTGGGAGGCTGAGGCAGGAGAATGGCATGAACCTGGGAGGCGGAGCTTGCAGTGAGCCAAGATCGCGCCACTGCACTCCAGCCTGGGCGACTGAGCAAGACTCTATCTCAAAAAAAAAAAAAAGAAAAGTAACATATGAAATCTGTAAAGTAGACAATCTCATAGAAGCAGAAACTAGAGTGGTGGCTGCCAGGGACTGGTGAGGAGAATATGAGGAGCTGCAGTTCCATGAGTATAGAATTTCAGTCATGCAAAATGAAAATTCTATAGATCTGCTATATAACATAATGCTTATAGTTTACAATACTTCACTGCATACTTAAAAATTTCTTCAAAAGATAAATACCATGTATTATTTACCACGATAAAAAAATTATAAACCTTTGCACATCAAAACACTTTATCAAGAAAGTGAAAAGACAGTCTATGGAATGGTTTGAAATATTTGCAAATTATATATCTGATAATATCCAGAATATACAAAGAAAACTCTTACAACTCAGTAACAAAAAGACAACCCAACTAAAACAACTCAAACAAACCAAACTAAAAATTTGGCAAAGGACTTGAATGGACATGTCTTCAAAGATACATACTTTGTCTTCCAATAAGCACATGAAAAGACATTTAACATCAACAGTCATTAGAGAAATTCAAATCAAACCTACAATGAGGAATCACTTCACACCCACTAGGATGGTTATAATTTAAAAATAAAACAAACAGAAAATAGACAATGGCAAAGATGTAGGAAAATGGGAACCCATATTACTGGTAGAAATATCAAATAGTGTAGATGCTTTGAAAAACAGTTTGGTGGTTCCTAAAAATAATTATCATATGATCCCACAATTCTGTTCCTATGTATATGTACAAAAGAACTGAAAACAAATCATGCATGCACATGTTCAAAGCAGCTCTATTTACAATAGCCAAAATGCGGAAACAGCCCAAATATCTATCAATGAATGAACAGATAAATGAAATGCTGTATATACATATAATAGAATAGTATTCAGCCATAAAAAGAAATGAAGTTCTAATACATGCTACTTCATGGATATACTTCTGAAACATTACTCTAAGGGAAATAAGCCAGACATAAAAAGTTGCATATTGTATGATGATTCCATTTATATGAAATATACAGAATAGATATATCCATAGAAACCAAATGCAGATCGATGGTTATCAGGGGCTCGGGGGGAGGGAAGATGGGCAAAGACTGCTTAATGAGTAAGACTTTTTACTTTTAGAGACATAAAAATATTTCAAATTAGACAGAGGTATTTTGCACAACACTGAATGTACTAAATGCCACTGAATTATTTACCTTAAAATTGTTACTTTGGTTACATTAATTTCATTTCAATACATTATTTTTTGAAAACAATGAACTACTAACATGAACAGCAGCATGAATAAATCTTAAAAACATCATGTTGAGCAAAAGAAATTAGAATCAAAAGAGTACACATTCTTTGATTCCATTTAAATGAAGTTCAAGCCCAGGTATGGTGGCTCACATGTGTAATCCCTGCACTTTGGGAGGCTGAGGCAGGAGGATCGCTTGAGCTCAGGAATTCAAGACGAGCCTGGGCAACATAGTAAGACTCCCCATCTCTATTTTCTTTTTTAAAAGATAAAAAAAAAATTAAAAACAATAAATGAAGTTCAAGAACAAGCAAAACAAATCTATGGTGAAAACAGAGATGAGAAGAATGGTTGCCTTGTAGAGGTTGGGATTGACTAGATGGGAGTGATGGAAATGTCCCTTATCTTGACTAGGTATTGGTTATATAGGTGTACTCATTTGTTAAAACTCACTGAATGCTACACTTAAGGTGTCTATAATTAACTGAACATAATCTTTTTACAACTACATTGAGTACAATAAATTGAACATATTTAAATATAGGGTTTGATGAATTTTGATATATGTATATTATAACCCATGAAAACTTGACCACAATCATAATAATGAACATTTTCATCACCCCTCAAAGCTCCCTCCCATAATCCTGCCTCTCTCTATTCCCATCTCCAGGAAACCAATGATACGCTTTCTGTTGCTATAGGTGATTTTTCATGCACGTCATTTTTACACATCAAAAACAAGTGTTTTTTTGTTTTGTTTTTGTTTTTGAGACAGAGTATCATTCTGTTACCCAGGAGGCAGTGGCATGATCTTGGCTCACTGCAACCTCCGCCTCCCAGGTTCAAGCGACTCTCGCACCTCAGCCTCCCAGGTTCAAGTGATTCTCGTGCTTCAGCCTCTCCTGTAATCCTGGGGTTACAGGCACGCACCACTACACCTGGCTAATTTTTGTATTTTTAATAGAGATGCGGTTTCATCATGTTGACCAGGCAGGTCTTGAACTCCTGACCTCAAGTGATCCAGCCACCTCCGCCTCTCAAAGTGCTGGGATTACAGGCATGAGCCACCGTGCCTGGCCAAAAAGAAGTATGTTTAAAGAAAAAGAACCTAAACATGTAAGAAAATATTCTTAACAACTTAGCAGAGGAGCAACCTTGCCATAAGCAACAAATTTTGCAGGGTAAAAGAGAAACCAGTTGAGCCTTCAGTGGTTGAGCATGGGCTGAGGTAGACAGGCAGCTCAAGAAGCAGAGGCAGAGCTAGCTCTCCCTACCCGCCAATTCTCCCCAACAGGAATTTTGCTGAGAAGTGATGGTTGAAGATATGTCTAAAAAGCAGAGAGAAATCTTGTAGACATGCAGTACTTAGATCTCAAAGTTCTGCTTAAAGGTGGGGCCTGAAACCATTCTCAAAGCATTTAAAACAAAACTTGAACCAAATCTATTCATAGCCTAACTTCAGCTCAGTTTCTGATTACACAAGAGACAAGTCCCTAATCCATACTGTCTGAAAGACAAAAGAGCAAGGTATTACCTATTTCAGTCTCTACTGTTCTTTTATAATATATAATATCTGGCCTGCAATTAAAAAATTACAAGACCGGTGAAAAAGTAGGAAAACATGGAACTTATCAAGGGAAAAAAAATCCTGTCAATAGCAGATCCACAGATGATCCAAATGTTAGAATTAAAAAACAAAAACGTTTATACAACATTAAAATATTTAGACGAAAAGATGGAGAAAAATTAGTGAGAAAATGGAGAACTTCAGCAGAGAAATTGAAACTGTAAAAAAAGATCCAAATGAAAATTTCAGAACTAAAAAAAAGTCTGAATTTAAAAATTCATTGGCTAGGCTTCACAGACTAGATCACATCAGGAAAAAAACAGGTGAACTTGAAGAACTGATAAATAGAAACCATCAAAAATGAAGCACAAAGAAAAAAGAATTAAATGAAAACCAAAAAGAATGTCACAGACCTGTAGAAAAATAGTCAATAGTCTACAATAACTGGAGTTTCAGAAAGGAGAGAGCAAGGCAGAAGAAATGACTTTAAGAGACAATGGCTGAGTATTTACTAAGACTTATAAAACAACTAACTACAGATCATAAAGCTCAGTGAAATCGAACAGGATAAATACAAAGAAAACTACACGTAGGCACATTAAAATCAAACCATTAAAAACGCAAAATAAAAAAGCAGAAAAGAATGATGGCTGGCTGACTTCTTATTAGAAACAATTAAAGCCATAAACAATAACATCTTTAAAGAAGTGAAAAGATAAAAACCTGTCAACTTAGTCCCAGTGACAATATCCTTCAGAAATTAAGGCAATATAAAAACATCTCTGGACAAACAAAACCTAGAGATTTCATTTCCAGCAGACCTATATTACAAGAAATAATAAAGACAGTTCTTCTTGACAGGACAACAATCTCAGATGGAATTCTGAATCTACAAGAAGGAAGAACCCCAGAAATAGTAAATATAAGGGCCAATTTATAAAAATATATCTTAAAATTTCTTTTAAAAATTGATTCAAGAGGCTGGGCACAGTAGCTCACACCTGTAACCCCAGCACTTTGGTGGATGGCTTGAGCCCAGGACTTCACGGCCAGCCTGGAAAACATAGCAAGACCCCATCTCTTAAAAAAGAAAAAAACTGATTAAAGAAAAAGTAACAATAGTGCATTGTGTGGTTTATAACAAAGAAGTAAAATATATTGGGATGGGAAAATGAACTATATTGTTGTGAGGTTCATATTGTAAGGTACGTGAAGTGGTGTAACAGTATTTCAAAGCAGACTTTAATAAGGTAAGGATGCATACATTATTTCCTAGCAACAACTTAACAATAAAAAAAAAAACCGGGTAATTATAGCTAAAAAATCCAAGAGGAGATTAAAAAGGATTACGAAAATACTCAATTAATCCAGAAGAAGGCAGGAAAGGAAAAACAAAGCGGCAAAGAACAGATGAAACAAATAAAAACAAATAACAAAATGGTAGTGTAGGAGTTGGCAAACGTTTTCTGTAACTTACACAGACTGTATACATGGTGCCATTCAGTCAAGAGAAATGTAAACAAATATAAAGATGCACTTTTTGTGAAATACCTTTTGATCTTATATTGAAAATACAGTTTTTATGTGAGTGCAGGATTGCTATAAGGCATACCTATAGACTCTAATATAGGATTAAAGGAAGGTGAAGGATCTTCAACTGGAAAATTTAATGCCAGCAAAGGATGGTTTGATAATTTTAGAAAGAGGCTTTAGAAATGTCAAGGTACAACAGGAGAAGCAGCTTCTACCAAATGAGATGGGAGATGAGTTCCCAGAAACCATTAAGAAAATCAATGAAGACAAAGGATATCTGCCTGAACAAGTTTGTTTTTTGTTATTGTTTTCCAAAACAAGGTCTCACTCTGTCACTCAGGCTGAAGTGCAGTGGCATGATCATAGCTCAATGCAGTCTTGAACTTCTGAACTTCTGGGCTCAAGCAATTCCCCCATCTCGGCCTTCTGAATAGCTAGGGCTACAGGTGCTTACCACCACCCCCAGCTAATATTTTTTCATTCTTTGATGAAAAACAACTTTTTTCATCATTTATGTTGTTCAGGCTGATATTGAACTTCTGGCTTTAAGCGATCCTCCCACTGTGGCTTCCCGAAGTGTTGGGATTGTAAGTGTGAACCACAGTGCCCAACCTGAACAAGTTTTTAACTCAGAAACTCAGATAAAAGTGCCCTATTCTGGGGGGAAAAAAGAAAAGAAAAGTCACAAGGGACCTTTATTAGCAAGGAAATAAAGTGAGAACCAGAATTTAAGGGAGAAGGGATAGGCTAACTCCTGTTTTGTGTAAATGTAAATGGATTTATGATCAGAACTGCCCTTATCTATAAAGCTGCTAACACCCAAGTCTTGAAGGGAAAAGATAAACACCAACTGCTAATCTTTTGGTTATACAAGGCCTGGATTGGTTCCATCAATGATTTGTCCCTGAAATCAAGAATAAAATGGTAACATACATACACATATGATTGATTGATTGACTGATTGATAGACAGATATCTAAAGTAATGTTGACTTCTGAGTCAAAATAGAAAGGAAGATTGAAGTGTCTGTCATTCCTATTACCCAGGGAAAAAGAATGCCATCCCAACTGGATTAATCTTAGTTAAGTCTAAATTTCAGTTTTTACTATAATTAGTTTCCAACGATTTGATCCTCTAACATAGCAAAGATAATTTAAAGGGGGAAATTCTAAGACAAAAAGTATAAATTTCAATACACAAGTTTCATGAGACGAATCTCCAACTGCCCAAATTTGAAACCGATCCACAATGTAGAACCAAAACATCATATGCCTCACAATCCTATTTTGTAAAAATTCCCTTTTCGCTTTTCCTTACAGTGAGTTTTAAGTTCCTTAGGCTCTTTCCTCTCAATGTTATTTAACGGAATTCCATTGTTTAGCACAGAGCATGCTACTGATAACAAAAATCAGAACGATGAGAAGAAAATGTGCCCTCTTACTCTACAGCTGAAGAAAAGTAGACAATCTTTTTGGTTAGAAGCTTGTCCTGATAAACAAGTAAATTGAAAATATTCACAAAACCATCAAGTGTACTACCCCTCCCCCTAGTTGAGTGTGGAGGGAGACTTGCGTGAAAATGTATGATCCTATTCTGTTTTGTGTTTAACAAAGGAGTCTTTTAAGACATCCACACTTCAAAGATTATGTTAAGAGCTGTAAAACATAACCTACAACCAGGGAGACTGTGTAATGTGTTATATGCTGGGATATTTTTGAGGGTGAAAGGGGCACCATTAATAATTATACAAGGCCAACAGGCATAAACTGGATAATTTAGGACATACCAGAATGCCTAACCATTTTCTTCAATCCCAAAACTCTATAATCCTAATTGGTTGTTTTACTTCAAAATTGTTTGCTCTAATAATATTCAAATTGACATTTCTATTTCCTAAAAGGTATAAATATGAGGTTCCTTTAAGTCAGAAGAGGAACTGTGGGACATCCTTCTCCCTTTATCTATAATAGGATAATAAAACTATGACTGTTTTGGATTCCCTATTCAAAGAAAGGGTTTGAAAGTCTGACTCACTAAGATTTGTAATTTAAATTCCAGGATGCTAGGCTTTAAATCAGATCTGAATAGCCTCAAATAAGATGGAAATCCACTGACAGTGGTGTCCTAAATCCGTAGAGCAAACCAACTGGATTAACCTCAACAGAAATTCCATTCTGAAAGGGCCTCACAGATAACCCCTGTGATTGTTGTATTACTGGTCAAGGCACCAGTAAAATAAACCAAGACTGCCGTGTACTGACAGTATCTGATAAGACAGGAAAGACATTTATACTCTTTCAGTGACAATTAAATGGGATTATTACATGAGTATAGAAGATCTTAAATTTTTCCCATCAACTTCAAGACCATTTAAACTTAACTATTTTAAATATTCTCCTACATCAAATCCAGGCAATTGGAACAAATATTTGCTTCCCCTCCTCACTCAGAAAAGCACAAAATTTGTTTCAGATTTTACTTCTAAATGGTACTGTATCTGACTGAGAAGGAGTCTTAAGAGTAAAAGACACAACAAATTAAATTGAGTGGTTTGATTTTGCATTCGATCATGTGGTTGGCTATTTAAGTTATAAATTCAAAGGAGTTAAGTGAATGGGAATATAATTTAATTTTAATTGGTAAATGTGACATTTTGATTTAAAATGGCAGCCAAAAAAGTTTTTAAAAGAACAGTCTATATTTAAGATATGTCATTGAAATCTCTTTCATTTTACAGATTAATGAAAACTCTTACATATGTAGAAACTGGCTATGTGACAATACAGAGTAAAAAAATACAGTTCATAAAATCTCAATTCTTACGGTTATCTAATTTGCAAATCCTATTTTAAGAATTTAAAATAAAATAAAAAATACCATCCAGCATTTTGTTAACTAGCATCTCTTTAACCCAGACAATGTTTGTAACTGACCTTTACAAGAATATTAAAAATTTTTAGCTGGGTGCGACGGCTCACTCCTATAATCCCAGCACTCTGTGAGACCAAGGCAGGCAGATCGCCTGAGGTTGGGAGTTTGAGACTAGCCTGGGTAACATGGTGAAACCTCGTCTCTACTAAAAATACAAAAATTATCTGGGCATGGTGGTGCACGCCTGTAATTCCAGCTATTTAGGAGGCTAAGGCATGAGAATTGCTTGAACCTGGGAGACAGAGGCTGTAGTGAGCCAAGATTGCGCCACTGCACTCCAGCTTGGGTGACAGAGTGAGACTCCATCACAAAACAAGAAAAAAAACTTTAAAAAGTTTTCCAAAACATATTATTATATTCAGTATAATTTTAGTGTTAAATGTATTATAATTTCAAAATTAACAAGCAAAGGGTCATCTATATAGCAAACTACCTACTAGCCAATTAAGACCATAAAAATTTTCTACTTTTGGCCAGGCACAGTGTTCATGCCCATAATCCCAGCACTTTGGGAAGCCAAGGCGGGTTGATCATTTGAGGTCAGGAGGTTCAATACCAGCCTGACCAATATGGTGAAACCCTGCCTCTACTAAAAATACAAAAATTAGCCAGGTGTGGTGGCGGGCACCTGTAATCCCAGCTACTTGGAAGGCTGAGGCAGGAGAATCACTTGAACCCAGGGGCGAAGGTTGCAGTGAGCCGAGATCATGCCAATGCACTCCAGCCTGGGTGACAGAGCACAACTGTCTCAGAAAAAAAAAAAAAAAAATTCTGCTTTTATTTAAAACATCACCAATAGCTCTTCAAGTATACAGGAGGTCAAAAATATCGAATAATTCTTAGTTTTAAATATAGTTAATAATTTGGTATTATAATTGTACCTAGAAAAATCAATATTGAAGTGAATACAGGATTTTAATGAAATATAAGAGAGAAGAAAGAATATGGAAAAAGACCAAAACACCAAACATGCATTGAAAAAATAGAAAACTTTCAAAGAAGGCTTTAAAGTATTGAGAGTGGAGAACAAGATGCCCATCTATAAGAGTCTCATGATAGAATAATGTACATAATGTCCTTAATTATTCAAAGTAAACAAAAAGATAGTTAGTAAAACAAATATATGTAGATCAAAAATTAAGGATTGATTTTTAAGCTCATTAGTTTCAAGCAAAGAAAATAATGACAACCTTTTCCTGGAACAAATAGCCCAGTAGCTCTCGCTCTCTTACATCATAATTTATCTAAAACAGACAAAATAAAAGACAGAGAGAAAAAAACCCAGGATCACTCAACTGGTTAAAGTAGCTGAATTACTAAATAAAAAGTTACAAAAAATTTTAAAATTAACTTGTTAAAATACATTTATGCATTAATAGTAATAAAAACTTCAAATACAGTCTGCTTTTTGTCCATCAACTAAAAGAGAGCATTTCATAGAATTTTAGATTGTTTCAGGCTAACTTAATATTCTGTACTGGAAAACAAGACCCTAGAGAAATGAGTTGACTTTGCTCAATGTTAAAGAGTAAATCACTAAGGGTAAATACTAGAAACCAGGGCTTCTAATTTTTATACTTCTTCAACTCTATATTCTCACTACAGAAATCTCATTTGATAATATAAATTATCACTGTATCATATAGAAGTCAACCTAAGAAATAAAATTTGCCTCTAGTTAGTCTCACTCCTTAAAATAGTCTTGATGAAAAAGGACTCAAAAGTGATGTTAACACAGATCTGATTTTTGAAGCTTCTAATATGAAAGGGAAGTATGAGAAGGAAATCTCTTAGATTCATAAGTACTTTTCTAAGAGGTTAATCTACTTTTCACTATCTTGTCAAAACTCAATTCATAAAATATTGCTCATTTCTAAATATAAGTTCAAATAGGCTGGCTGGGCAATGTGGCTCACACCTATAATCCCAGCACTTTGGGAGGCCAAGGCAGACAGATGACCAGAGCCCAGGAGTTCGAGACCAGCCTAGCCAACATGATGAAACCATATCCCTACAAAAGAATATAAAAAATTAGCCGGGCATGGTATCATGCGCCTGTAGTCCCAGCTACTTGGAAGGCTAAGGTGGGAGCCCATGAGGTTGAGGCTGCAGTGAGCAATGATCAGGCCACTGCACTCCAGCCTGGGTGACAGAGTGAGACTTTGTCTCAAAAAAAAAAAAAAAAAAAAAAACCACAGAAATGGAAATAGGCAAGGTATTATGTTTTAAAATTATAAACTTAACATCTAAATGCAGGAAGTAATACTTCTTAGCCAGAAGTGATACTTAGAATAAACAAGCATTCACTGAAGTTCTAACTATTAAAAGGGAAACATACTTCCAATACCAAAAAAAAAATCATTTAGCTACACTCATACCTAGCAAAAATGTGCAATTCTAAGAACATACATTTTCAGTCGAAGATTTCAAATACCTAAAAGCATTGTGGCATTTCCATTGACCTAATTTTTCTAAGATTAAAAAAAACACCACACCCTTACAAATAAAGTTGGATTACCTTGTCCAGAACAAACTTAGTATTTCCTACTGAAGACAATGATAATGTGTAAGATCCGACAAGGGCGAAGTTGCTGGTTCGCACAGCATTGAGACCTCCTGGACTGGCCATGACTGTGAAGAACGAGGAAATTAAGTTTAGTTCAGAACGACTTTTGTTAAGTATAAATAACAATTCCTCACCCCACCCCGGTAGAAGAAAATTAAGCTGCCACAGAGAAAAAAAAAAAACTGCCTCATTTTCCTTCATCTTTAAATATGGGGGAAAAAATCAACTTATTTCCTAATGAAAGAAAACTATTAATTTAAGGGAGGTACAAGCACTCCTTAATAATTGGGATGGATATGTTTTTGAAGACATAGACCTAAAACTGTATGCATAAAAAGCAACTTCCCAATAAAAAACATGGAAAAGACTTCAGTGCTAGTTACAATGCAGGGTGACAAAATCAGCAGCAGAAACTATCTCTGCACAGGTCTCTTAGTAACTCTCTTGTGCCACAGAGAAGAAAGACCAATAGCCTAAAGGAAGCGAGTGAAACTAGCTTCATCCTAATTCCTTTTGGAAAAAGGTAGGCCTAAAGTCATTCTAAAGAAGGCCTTTCCTGGCTTGGCGACATTCTAGTTCCCAGTGAACTAGAAAGATGCATTTCTGACATGATACAATGCCAGTTATGATCAGTAAAGCCAAAAGAAGTAAAATCTGCAGTATGGATAGCACAAAACAAATCTATACAATAGGAGTTGAGGTAAAGAGTAATGCTACCTGCTGCTAGAGCTGAATAACATGATGACTGGTGCCTCTATGATGGTACCTAACAAAGGTACAACCAAACTGCATGCTACTCTGGCCAGTAATCTTGTAACTAAGAAACCCACATAGAAAATATTATTCCAAAGGAGATCAAGGTAAACATTCATAAATCAAGATGGCCTATACATATGTAAATATGCAAGTGCTTAATTCCTTACCTTATTCTAAAGTTTCAAATAGTTCAAGATATACTCACCTGAAGAAGCAATGTTGCTTTTCTAAAAAAAACAGGTGTGAAGAAGAAACATAAGTTATTTCCCTTATTTGATACCAAGATTTAAATATGAATCACTCATCTCTTTTAACACAATAAGAACTACATTTCAGAAAACACTTTTCCTACATAAATTACAGGGATTTCCCCCATTAGTACATGTTAAAATTTTCCACAGTGCTCAAGGTTCAGAAATGATTAACCAATTTAAAATTGTTATGTGTAAGATGAAGATTTCTCAAGGAAGCTCAATTTCTCAAAAATTCTACTTACTGTGGTTATAGATGTGAGGAGTCGCTTTGGAGTAATAGCCTAAAAGAAAAGATAGCTTACTATATATATTTCTTATCAAACATCATGTCTCAGAATGTAAAACTATCCAACCTTGAGAAATTCCTACATAGAAAATAACTAATTCTTGGCCAGGTGCAGTGGCTCACGCCTGTAATCCCAACATTTTGGGAGGCTGAGGCGGGCAGATCATGAGGTCAAGAGATTGAGACCACCCTGGCTAACATGGTGAAACCCCCTCTCTGCTAAAAATGTGATAAATTAGCTGGGTGTGGTGGCAGGCACCTGTAGTCCCAGCTACGTGGGAGGCTGAGGCAGGAGAATCGCTTGAACCCAGGAGGCAGAGGTTGCAGTGAGCCGAGATCGTGTCACTGCACTCCAGCCTGGGCAACAAAGCGAGACTCCATGTCAAATAAAAAAAAAAAAAAAGAATTAATTCTTAAATATGAATATATTAAACTTGAGTCCTTGAGTAATTAATTCTTAAATATGAATACATTACACTTGAGTCCCTGATTAAGACTTTCTTATACTGTTAGTCCTTTTTTGTTAGAGCTAAAGAAAAAAGTTTTAAAATGATGACTTAAGAAAAGAAGAAAAGAACACAGCCTGGGAAGGCTGGAAAGTAACCTTATGCCTGTAAAGTGATGGCATAATTCCTAAGTACTAGTTTAGAGAACACAGAGAGAAGAGAGCTCAGGGCAAAGTCTTGAGAAAAGTTTTAAGCAGTTATAAAAGTTGTCAAGTAAATGTAGAGAAAATAGAATTATCTAGCCCAAGTGTATCAGCAACTCATACTGAGAATCATGATCACTCACAGTTTATTTTCAGTATTCATACCTATTTAACATAGTAACTACAAATTGGAATGTGAAACTGATCCAAAAACTTCATAATCATTAAAAGTTGTACATAAATTAAAACTGGTATGATGACATCTATTACTTCTGATGAAAATATTTTTACTGGGTTTCTTTAATTCTCACCTTGGACTTGGATGTTTTTTTCTTCTTCTCAAGGCCTGAGGGATCTTTCTTTTGCACCTACACACAAACCCAAAACATAATTAATTTATAATCTGATACTGTTAAGAAAACTATACTCTTCATTATTTTAGAAGGCTTTATCAGCTTACCAAGCTGTAAACTTCAATATTTATTTCAAAGTCATTGGATACATCTTGCCTGGAAAAATAAAGCATTAAATAAAACCTTGAGAGAAAACCTCAATCACACCATTAAAAATGATGCTGCAAATACTCTTACAAGACTCTGAGAGTAAAGGAATACTATGTCTATGTCTTTAGAGACAGTAAAAATTGTTAAGAAGTCTATTTTTTCCTATAATGCAAGTCCAAAATTTTTTCCTCAGTATTTTACAACTCACAATCTTCAATAATAATAGTATTTTTCAAACTGCACTTTGACTCTTATTTAAAAATAAATGTTTCACTAAATATAAATGTATTTTCATTAAGACTGAATGTTAAGTACATTATGAGATTTAAGGCATATGTTAAAAATCTATGGTCCAGGTTTAATATATGTATCATTTCAAAACACGCAATACCTACAGTCACATGGAAAAAAGATGCTTCTCAACAAAAGGAAAGATAGACACATATGAGTTAAAGCAACAAATTTAAAGATGGGTTATCTGTCAATATAAAAAGAATGTGCATAATGCATTTCAAAGATTATAAATGCCACCTGAATGCTTTAGACTATATCAACTCTACAAAAAGAAAAATGCGTTCGAATCATCAAAAGCCTGATTTACTTACAGAGTAAATGTAGTAGTGAATGTCAGAGCATCACCGTTAAGAGAGTTTGAAGTACTTGCTAATGGTGTGGCTACCATATTTTCAGCTCCTGCTTTTAGTATAATTAAGTAATAGTAATTTGCTGCATCTGCAAGAAGTAATCACATTACATAATAAGCACAAGCAAAATCAGATTTAGCTAATCGGCATTCTGGAATACTAAAGAAATACTGAACTGATTTATATACAATTTATTTTTAAAATTACTAAAATCAACTTTCCAGACACAGAAAGCTAAATAAGACTTAAGTAGGCAGTATAATCCTGAAATAAGCATCATCAAGGTCTCTCCCTACTATGTAAATTGAAATAATTTCACTCCACATTCCTCAATTTCTGCTGATTTTGAATTTTACCTAATGACCCTTAATTCTCAACTAATAGTATATATCTCAAAAGGGCAAATTATGGTTTGTTATTTCAAAACTGAGATTAAAATACTATATATATATAAAAGTTACTCAGAGATAAATTATAATAAAAACATAAACTATTTCTTCACTATTTGTCATTAATAACCACATACCTCAAGACACATACTAAATTACCAATAAATTTCTGGCCACACCCCATCAAAATCAGGTAACAGCAAGAATTAGAACCTAAGTTACCTTATTCCTACAAAAATGCTCAAACCTTTCTCTCTATTTACTTTCCCTATGCCTGAAATTTACTTCTCACCTGTGTCCAGCCCTCCTTCCCCTCAAAAAGTATGTTCCACACAAATAAAATTTTAAAAAGAACTATAAAAACCATATCCAACATTTAATAAAACTTTATATTCAAACTTTCAGTAAGAGCAATGCCCATTATTGTATAGATTGGTATCCCCATATATATCTGAAGTTTTCCCTTAGTTATTTTTATTAAATCTTGATAAAAGGACCCAAAGGCCAAAGATACAAACTTTGCATTGTTATGCATGATTTACTTGTTTCTATCCTGTACAATTCAATCTAGGTGAGGTTCATAATTTAACACACAATCTAGAAAAATCACCACCATACCTGGTTTCTGAATCGTACTGCAGACAAAATCTGCTTTTAGAGGCAAGCGGATTTCTGACAAAGTAACTGATCCTTTGGATGGCATAAATTCACTTTGGGATACAGGACTAGCCTTATTCTTCCTCTGAGGTCCTTCGTTCTTCAATTTATTCAATTCGTCAATCAAAAGTGTTCTCTTCTCAGCTATGTGAAACACGCAATATTCCAAATATTAAAATCGTAACTGTTTCTAATGAGAGCAAATTCAAAAAAGTGTACTGATGTGGAAACTGTACATAACACATAAAGACGAAATTAGTAACACTATCTTTATAAAACAGACGATAGGTGGATGGGGAAAACCTTGATTGCTCATCTATTTACCAAGTCCTTATGATTTAATAAATCAACTTTCAGCTAGTTTTCATGTATGGTATCATCTGTCCACCCCAACATACCCCATCATCACCACATATATGCACACAGCAAAATTCAGTTGTTTTAGCTATTTATTGATAACGGAAGGGAGGGAGAGACAGAGAGAGAGAGAATGTATGGGTACATGTGTATATATAGAGATTCATTCATTCATCCATTCATTCATTCAATCTGCACAACTGCATTTCTTCAAATGCATTTCAGTTGCTTTTACCTTTCATGCAAACTACAATTTGTTTTACATAGAGTTCTTAAACCTTATAAAAACAAGAACAAAAAATAGATCCACTGGAACAGATGACTAGGAACAGCCCTTTCTCTAAACTTAAAGATTTCTAAATATCAAAATGAGTTTTCCCTGATTAGAAATTTGTTGGAATTCTTTCAGGTACATCACACGTACTTGCAATTAGAAGAAGTCTTTCTGCTTCAGCTTCTTCTAGGGATCCTTTTCCATGCTCTTCATCAACACAGCAGTTAAGAGCCTGGCTAGCTTGATAGATCACTGTCTGTTGCATATTTATTTCGTTATTGAGTTCCTAGGAAAACCAATGAGAGGAGAAAAAATACACATATTTTAAATCATCATTTTCACTTTAAACTTTAATTCTAACTAACTTGATTGGATAGTTTCTAGAATTTCCAGACGGTAAAGTCAAAATGTTAGTTTCACTGCTCAAGTTTCTAGACTATGCACCAAAAACATTTAGCATGTTATAATAATTAAGCTATAAATATTATTTCTTATGAAAAAACTTCCAATTCATATTTATTAAAGTTAAAATTGGGGTTATGTCCAACAAAATAGAAATTTATAAAGTATTTGATTCATTTTATTTACATCACAATTACGCTGCTTTTTAAATATGCTTCCTTAGGGCCAGGCATGGTAGCTCACACCTGTAATCCCGGCACTTTGGGAGTCCAAAGCACAAGAATCACTTGAGCCCAGGAGTGTGAGATCAGTCTGGACAACACGGTGACACTCCATCTCTATTTTCTTTCATAATTAAAATTTTTTAAAAAGCCAGGCATGGTGGCTTATGCCTATAATCCTAGCACTTTGGGAGGCTGAGGTGGGTGGATCACTTAAGGTCAAGAGTTCAAGTCTGGCCTGACCAACATAGTGAAACCCCATCTCTACTAAAAATACAAAAATTAGCCGGGTGTGGGGGTGCATGGCTGTAATCCCAGCTACTTGAGAGGCTGAGGCAGAAGAATTGCTTGAACCCAGGAGGCAGAGGTTGCAGTCAGCCAAGACTGCGCCATTACAATCCAACATGGGCAACAAAGAGCAAAGCGGTGTGTCAAAAAAAAAAACCAGCTTCTTAGCATGAAAAAACCTTGAAGTGAAAAACAAATTTCCCACTACATCATTACCCAATTAATAGTTATACTTTAAGGATATTTATGAAAAACCTGTTTAAAAATAAATATTTCAGCAATATCAAAGAAGTTTCCAACTTTTCAAAATGAGTACCTTTCCAAAAATAAACTGAATTCAAATGTGATTTACTGAGCTTCTGTGCATCAGACACTATTCTGGCCACTCAGGGTTCAGAGATGAGTAAGGCTGGGCCCTTGTCCTCACAAAGCTCACAGCCTAGTGCAAGAAACATTCCAAATCCCCTTTCCACAGAAGTACATACCTGCATTTTCTGTTTGATATTAACTTGACAAGGAAAGGCATTATTTTTTTCATCCAGTTTTGAAGTAACATCTTCCTTCCGAACAATCACCTGCTTTATTGATGGACGTTCTGTTTCTTTGAATCTTTGAGATCTATATGCATCAATGCTTCAGGAGGTAAGTTACATTCTATTAGAAATCTAGCAACACACTGAGCACTATCCTTTATTGAATATATCAGCAGAATTTGACACTGATATTGAACATGTCAGCAGAACATTTCACAACAGAATGGAACTCTCATTTGGTGAAAGAGAGGCTAACAAAAGTTATTCCAAACTTTTATACAGATGAGTTATTAATAACATTATAATTACAAATTATAACACGACTTAATGTCAATCTAAACCATGACCCTTAGTGAGTGAATGCCTTCCAGAAATGTTCTTACCTGTAAAGAAGATCACGATCTTCAGAACCAAGGCTATCACCAGATTCAGCCCGAGGGACACGAGTTCTTTGGAATTTTCCTGGTTTTGGACTTTCATCACTTCTGCTGGTGTCTTTCAATTCCAGTCTAGGTGTGGACACTAAACTCTGTGGGAAAACACATCAGATATTAGTGGATTTTATGGATAAATAACATTGATCCTAAATGATAATTCATTTTATTGTGTGAAAAAAAATCAATGAATTCTCCATTAAGAAAAAAATCCAGTAAGTTGATTGATTAATCATAAAAACAAAGCAAACTAAGTTCCTAACACATAAAAGAATAAATAAAACTACAAAGACAGCTGAAACTCATACTTTAAAAAAAAAAAATTCTAGTTGAATCAATCCCCAGAGTTGCAGTTATTCAATTGAGAGTGAAAGCTAATAATAGTAGTTAGCTGTAAATAAATGTTAGTTATATGTGTTTGGAGCTAAATACCGATATACTAACACAACAATGTTCACACCAACTCCACGATATAGGTATTATGAATAACCTCGTTTAACAGAAGAGGAAACAGTGGCATAGAGAGGTTAAATAACCTGACCAATAAACAGTCAGTAAATGGCAGAGCCAAAAGCTGAGCCCAAATGTCTGGCCTTTTAAGCCATGTTACTGTTTGGATTTCATCTAAGGTCAAAAGGAAACCACTCAAGAGTTTTAAGGTTTCTTTTAAGAGAACTGACTAGAGGTTTGCAAAACCCCCTTGGCTACAGAGCCAAATGCCCATCTGTCAACAAGAGAAAGGGGAGATATGAAACTACTTAGTTTACTTATATCGTGGGCCTGTTTAGTTAGCCTTCTCTTACCTCTGGACTTATCACACCAACTGTTTGTGCCAACGGTGCAAGTAAAGACATTGAGGAGATATTCAGTGCATCTTCCTGTTCTTCGCTGCTTTCTGCTAATGCTTGATCCATCTCCTCCTGGCTCTTCTCCACATCTAGTTCACCTTCCTCTAGGACATCACTGAAGATGTCATTAATTACTTTTGAACTATTGATATCATCATCATTATCCGCACTCATCTCAATTTCACGTATCACGTCTGAAAAATATTTCAATAGGTGGATACTGTGACTCAGACATTTAAGAATTAAAGGCATAACAAAGAAAATTTAATATTCGTATTCTTACTAAATAGGAAAAATGCCTTAAAAAAGCACCTCCTAAAAAGAAAAATAAGCAAATACTACTAATAAATGAAACCAAGATAATCTTCAGTTTCAATAACACTTTCTAAGAAATGAATATTGGTAATCCCAGCACTTTGGGAGGCCAAGGCAGGCAGATCAACTGAAGTCAGGAGTTCGAGACAAGTCTGGCCAACATGGCGAAACCCCATCTCCACTAAAAATACAAAAAAAAAATTAGCCAGGCGTGGTGATAGGTGTCTGTAATCCCAGCTACTCAGGAGGCTGAGACAGGAGAATCATTTGAACCCAGGAGGCAGAGGTTGCAGTGAGCGCAGATGGTGCCATTGCACTCTAACCTGAGTGACAAGAGCGAAACTCTGTCTCAGGAAAAAAAAGAAATGAATATTGGGTCTATCAAAACTGATTTAATACTTTGTGTTTAAGTAAGAGCATTAAGAACTCAAATGTAGAATAATAGCCAAAGACTTCAGACTTTCAAAAAATATTCTCTCAAATGACCTTTTCTATTGTTGAGAGCTACCCTTTCACACAGCAGTCAATAATAGGAAACTATTAAGGTCACTTAGAGCAGGGTTCGATAATAATCTTCAGGGCTGCTAACACCCTATTATGATATATACTGGTTTTCATCCATGATTCCTCTTTCATAACGGCCATATCCCTAGTTACTGTCTTTCATTATAATGCTGGGTGTATTAGGCCTCACAGGAAACAGAATTCTCCTGCCCTCCTTTCACCTGCCCCAAGGCAGGTCTCTAATCTTCTCCCATCTTTCTCACTGTGGTTCTTAAGAAGACCCCTCACCCCCCGCACCCCCCACCAGAGAGGATCCAGCCTCATACCCTGGGGGAGGGAATGCTGACTTTATGAAGCTTCCAGTGAAACCAAAGAGAACTGGGTTCAGGGAGCTTCTGGATAACTGAACAAGTAGAGGTTCCTGGAGGGTGGTACCCAGGGAAGGCAATGGAAGCTCCATGCCCCCTTCCCTATACTTCACCCATATCCTTTATAATAAAGCAGTAAACGTAAGTATTTCCCAGAGTTCTGTGAGCCAATTAATCAAAGCTAAAGAGGGGGTCACAGAAACCTCAGCTTGAAGCTGGTCGGTTAGAAGTTTAAGAGGCCTGGGCCAGGTGTGGTGGCTCATGCCTGTAATCCCAGCACTTTGGGAGGACAAGGCGGGTAGATCACGAGGTCAGGAGTTCGAGACCAGCCTGGCCAATATGGTGAAACCCCGTCTCTACTAAAAATACAAAAATTAGCCGGGTTTGGGGGTGCGCGCCTGGGGTCCCAGGAGGCTGAGGCAGGAGAATCGCTTGAACCTGAGAGGCGGAGGTTGCAGTGAGCCGAGATCATGCCACTGTACTCTAGCCTGTGTAACGGAGTAAGACTCTGTCTTAAAAAAAAAAAAAAAAAAAAAAAAAAAAAAAAAAAAAAAGAAGTTTGAGAGGCCTGGACTTGCAACTAGTATCTGAAGGAGAGGAGGCAGTCTTGGGGACTGAGTCCCCAACCTGTGGGATCTGACACTACCTCCATGTAGCTAGTGTCAGAATTGAGTTGAATTGAACTGGTCACAAAAGTCTTCTGTGTTGATGATTGATGTGGTGCTACGAAAACAGAGGAAAACACGGTCCCAGAGAGGTTTTCCCTGAAACACCCCTCTACCAGTACACAGTGTGGGAGGGCAACACCTTTCCTATCTCTGTGAAAGTCAGTGAGGGTCTTAACCACACTTTCACAGATGCCTGTGAGCTAGCAGTAACTGTGAACAGTACCACATCTTGGTAGAAGCTACAGTATATTCTGATTTAATTAAAAAAACAGAGACACTCTCAATTTGAATATGTGCTTCTATCAATATATCATTTCCTATAGTATGTGCAAAGTTAATAATAAATAAAAAATAAAAACCAACCAATTTTCTGCTCAACCTTTGGGTCTGATGTTACTTTTAAGGATTTGTCCTCTTCTAAAAACAATGTTATTTTCAAAGGGCTAGATTTCGTCATTTTGCATTCAGTGAAACCTAAAAATGTTTAAGAAAGATCACATTAATATATATATAAGAACCTATAATTTTCTAGTTAAGGAATCTTGTGTCTTTTTTTCTGATTATAAAACTATGTATTTGTTTTAAAATATTCAAACCCAGAAATGTATAGAAACATCCCTCCCTGAATACCTGTCCTCTCTTAACCCATTTATGCCAGAGGTTGCAAATTTTTTTTGTGAAAAATCAGACCTCGGTGACAACCGTGAGCAGTAGGATATAAGTAACTCCCACAAGCTTAACATTCCAATAACAGAACACTAGGCATAAATGCGTTAACTTTTCCCCCATCGAGAGAGAAATGGGACAGCAATATTACCAGGTTATTGTTTGTTTTTCCAGTTTCCCCCTAGGTATGCATATTTACATACCATTTTGTTTCGTTCTGTGATCATACCATATATACTAGTCTGCAATTTGTTTTTTACTTTAAAAACAAAGTGTCAGGCCAGGCACGGTGGCTCAAGCCTGTAATCCCAGCACTTTGGGAGGCCGAGGCGGGCAGATCACGAGGTCAGCAGACTGAAACCATCCTGGCTAATGGTGAAACCTCGTCTCTACTAAAAATACAAAAAGAAATTAGCCAGGCGTGGGGCGGGTACCTGTAGTCCCAGCTACTCAGGAGGCTGAGGCAGGAGAATGGAGTGAACCCGGGAGGCGGAGCTTGCAGTGAGCCAAGATCGCACCACTGCACTCAAGCCTGGGCGACAGAGCAAGACTCCATCTCAAAAAACAAAACAAAACAAAACAAAACAAAACAAACTAGGAATAGAAGGAAGGTACACAACATAACAAAGGCCATATATGAAAAGCCCTCAGCTAACATTATACTCAACAGTGAAGGATTAAAAGCTTTTCCTCTAAGATGAGGAACAAGACAAAGATGCCTGTTTTAATGACTTCTATTCAACACAGCATTGAAAGTCCCAGCCAGAGCAATTATGCAAGAAAATAAAAGGCACCTGAATTAGAAAGGAAGAAGTAAAATTATCTCTATTCACAGATCACATGACCATATATGTAGAAAACCCTGGTCTGAGCGCAGTGGCTCACCCCCATAATCCCAGTACTTTGGGAGGCCGAGGCAAGCGGATCATGAGGTCAGGAGTTTCAGACCAGCCTGGCCGACATGATGAAACCCCGTCTGTACTAAAAATACAAAAATTAGCTTGGCGTGGTGGCAGGCACCTGTAATCCCAGCTACTCGGGAGGCTGAGGCAGGAGAATCGTTTGAACCCAGGAGGCGGGGGTTGCAGTGAGCTGAGATTGCACCATTGCACTCCAGCGTGGGTGACAAGGCGAGACTCCATCTCAAAGAAAAACAAAAAAAGAAAGAAAACCCTAAAGATTCCCCAAAAAACCGTTGAACAAATCCAGCAAAGTTACAGAATACAAAATCAACACACAAAATCATTTGAGTTTCTACATACTAACCATGAACAATCTAGAAACACTGACCTGTAGGTTCTGTACTGGAAATTTTGGCTGGTGTCTGGTTTTCTGTCACCTTTTCTGTTACTGGAAGTGACTGAGTTTTTGAAACACCTTGGTGTTTTTTGAGGGGAGTGCTCTGACAGTGAGTTTCCTGCAAAAAGCAAATGAAAAAGTAAATTTCATTTCTCAAAACTATAGATTTTATTTCTATGTTATTAAATGAAACAAGATTATTATTAAATATTACTCTGTATAAGTTTCCTTAGAACAAAAGAAACAGTGTGTGTGAATAGGCCCAGTCTTGTTTAGAACACAACAAGTCCTCAGTGCTAGTTCACATTCTTGGTAATTCTCAGTATGTAAAATCTCTTTTGGAGAGGAGGTGGCAAGAAAGAACAAAAATTCACATCAGGGCGCAGTTTTAGATAAGCCAATAAAAGTGAAAGCCTCTCCATGAAGTCTGGGTATTTGGTAAAATAAAACAAAATAACAACAAAAAAACAAACTGAAAGCCATAAAAGGGAAAAACACCCACCCCTATATCACCCCTTATCTAAACCCACACCTATAACATCTGGCGACAGCTCCTACACATCAGGATTCCATTTAACTATCAGTTACCCAGAGGGCAAGAGCAAGAGAAAACAAGGACAAAAAAAGATCAGAAGGTAACGAAAGAAGAGAAGAAATCTTTCCCTCATCTGAGTCTTTTTATTCATTAGCAAGGTTATTTAAGAGGAACATTCACTATTTTTTTTTTGCGTGTTTAAAGACTATATTGTTGTACAGATTATTTCATCAAAGAAATAAAAGAAGACTTTATGAATAAAGTCATAGTAGAAATCATCAAATAAGAGTAAAGATAAAGGCAGCTAATACTTACACAGAGCTCAATATGTGCCAGCCACCTTTCTAAGCACCTTATATCTATTGCCTCACTTAATCTTCCCAATAACCCTCTACGTTAGGTACTAGTATCTCCATTTTACAGATGAGAGAGCTAAGACACAAAAAAGTTAAGTATCTTGCACACAGTTAGTGACTGGCAGAGCCAGTATACAAACCCAGGTACTCTTGTTCCAGGTCTAGTTCCAGACTTATTAATAGTCTCTCAAGTTAGAAGCAGCTTTGGATGTGTAAAAGCAATGTAATTAGTGTGAAGATGAGTGGATTAAAAAAATACGCAAAAATGTTTAAAAAACACTAAAAGCATAGTAAATTATCAAATGGTTCCACTACAAAACGTATGGTCTCATCTCAACTAAGTCTCAACACTACCCCCTATTCTTCCTATGTCTGAGTTAGCTCTCTCTTCTTTCCTCCACACTATTTCCCTGTCACCTTCCCTTTCCTAAGGATGAATGAAACAGGAGGTTTCAGCAGAAAGCCCATCAGTGTTTGCTCTCATAGCTCTAAGACTACCAGCATACCTACATGCTACTTTCCTCTTTCCTTTTCATCACAGGAGATTGTCCTCATCAGTTCTGTTCCCTTCACTGTGCTGAGTTCATCCATTCTCACCTCATCCCATTAATTGTCACCCCTTATCCCATCACACAAATTGACTTAGGTCTTAGAAAGGACAAAACACATACAAACCATACTTTTCTTCATCTCCTCTAGTCACTACCTCCTTTCTCCCCTCCACTAGGACCAAACTTCTTCTAAGAAATGCCTGCACTCATTGGCCCTGCTCCTCATGCCCGTTCCCTCCTCCACTCAGCACCACCTGCATGCCACCTTCACCTCTTCACTAACACTGCTCTTTGCCACGTTACAGCAAACTTCTCACTTCAAAACCCAGTGGATTTGGCTTATCCCACATTTGAAACATGACAATACCAACCACTCCTTCCTCCTCAAAAGTTTTCTTTCTTCCCTTGACTTTATTTCTCTTTTTTTTGAGAGAGAGTCTCACACTATCGCCTGGGCTGGAGTGCAGTGGTGCAATCTCGGCTCACTGAAACCTCCGTCTCCTGTGTTCAAGGGATTCTCCCATCTCAGTCTCCTGAGTAGCTGGGATTACAGGCACCCGCCACCATGCCTGGCTAAATTTTTTTGTATTTTTAGTAGAGATGGGTTTTTACCATGTTGGCCAGGCTGGTCTCAAACTCCTGACTTCAAGTGATCCACCTGCCTCAGCCTCCCAAAGTGCTGGGATTACAGGCATGAGCCACCGCACCCAGCCCCTTGACTTTAAAAACACTGCCTTCAACTGCATTTTCCTCCTAGCTCTTATATGTGCAACTTTCTGGGAGGAATTTCACAGGTTTATTGGGAATTATTTAGTACAAAATACTTTAAGAACCCTGCTCTATACTTTCTAGACACAGGCGGAAAGCCATGAGAATATGATATGCTGGCAACCAGGTGAAGAAGGCACTCCCAATAGAAGAGTGATCGACAATGTCAAATGCTACTAATCAACTGAAAATTGATTAGTAGGTGAAGATCACTGACAAATGTGATAAGGATACTGACTCTGTGGAAGGAGTGATAGCAAAGCTTAAGCAGAGAGTTCTAGAGAGAAGGAGGAAACCTGAAAGCAACAAGTAGAAATAACTTGTAGAAGAGTCTGCATGAAAAGGAGGCAAAGAAAAGGAGGGGAACGAGGTCCCGAGAGTTGTTTTTGTTTTCAGATGGCAGATAACAGCTTGTTATATGCTGATGGGAAAGATCAGCAAGTATATTTCTTCCTTCCTTCAAATACAAGTTTGTTGAGCTCCTAACTCTGAGTCAAGCACTAAGAACACAGGTAGAGAAGACTCCCATAGGCAGTGGTGGAATGCAAACTTACAACATTCATGGGAAGATAAATATTCTAGTTGAGGTATACACAGGATGACATGGGTAAAAAAAGTGGGACTCTTTGAGAAAAGGGCCAAGGAAGAATTCCCAGAGGGGATTAATGTTTGACCTATTCTTAATGAAGTGTGAGCTCACCAGGGAGATATTCCTGACAGATAACAGAAGTCAAAGGCAGAGAGATGTGAAAACATGGCATATTTGGCCGGGTGTGATGGCTCACACCTGTAATCCCAGCACTTTGGGAGGCCGAGGCGGGCGGATCATGAGGTCAGGAGATCGAGACCATCCTGGATAACACGGTGAAACCCCATCTCTACTAAAAATACAAAAAATTAGCCGGGCATGGTGGCAGGAGCCTGTAGTCCCAGCTACTTGGGAGGCTGAGGCAGGAGAATGGCGTGAACCTGGGAAGTGGAGCTTGCAGTGAGCCGAGATCGCCCACTGCGCTCCAGCCTGGGTGACAGAGCGAGACTCCATCTCAAAAAAAACAAAAAACAAAAACATAGGTATATTTGAGAAACTGCAAATAGCCTGCATGGCAGGACTGACACATACCTGTGGAGGAGCAGTGGGGAGGCGTCAGGTGAGGAATCATTCTATATGTCAAGCCAAGCAGTTTGTGAATTTTTCTGATGACAACTATGGGGAGCACTCCAAGATTTTAAGCAAGTGAATACATGAATATGCAACTTTTAAAAATATTTCTCGGCCGGGTGCAGTGGCTCATGCCTGTAACCCCAGCACTTTGGGAGGCTGGGGCGGGCGGATCACCTGAGGTTAGGAGTTCAAGACCAGCCTGACCAACATGGAGAAACTCCGTCTCTACTAAAAATACAAAATTAGTCAGGCATTGTGGCACGCACCTGTAATCTCAGCTACTCAGGAGGCTGAGGCAGAAGAATCACTTGAACCTGGGAGACAGAGGTTGCGGTGAGCCAGGATCACGCCCCGTACTCCAGTCTGGGCAACAGGAGTGAAACTCCGTTTCAAAAACAAAAATTTTATATATATATATATATATTTCTCTGGCAGCAACTGGTAAGGTGGATTGGAGAGTAGCGACACTAGAAGCAGGGTGTTCAGTATAAAGCTACGGCAGTAACTTTGGTAATAGCAGAGGAAAATATAGAAGACGAGGCAGGTTGGTGACAGATTTAGAAAACTAATCGCTGCACGTGTGTGTTTATGCATATGTGTGCTGGGTCAAGAAGATGGGAAGACACCGTAAACAAGAGGAAGAATCCAAGGAAGAACTTCCAGATTGTTTTAGATGATGAGGTATAGAGTAAACCAACAAGAGAAGACAGACTACAAGGGGAAGATACTACAGCAAAGCATAGCAGGCTCTGCTAGCCAACCACACCTAGAGCTCAGGAGAGAGATCAGCACAGTGGAGCTGAACATCATCAGCATTTCAGTGCTTATCGGAATCTAGGTATGTGGACAGGGAAGAGATATTCCAGAGCAACTGAGAAAAAAAGGTTGAGATCAGAACTCTGGGAAATGTGATTTGTTAAGCAAGTGAACTGATAAATCAGTCAAGTAGATCTCTCTCAAAGAATACTGGTTAAATTTACTGTTGTTTTACTTTCTATTAGTCCCCACTGTAAATACAATTCTATTAGCTTAAAAACATATCCTAACACAGTACTTTGAAGACACGTAAATGAAACAGAACACAGCTTACATCGTAGAGATTTTGTTGAAGGCTGATTAACGAACCTTGACCAGAATAAAGAGCAATCTGGGAGGTGTGTGGTGACTGAAAGGATCCCAGATAGTCTAAAGACATGGTGTGTAGGGAAAAGTATACAGTCATCAATGAGAAAAGTAGATTCTCAGAAATATTTCAGAACCAGCATCTAAGTGGAAAGTTAAGTAGACTCTGAAATCAAATGAATGATGAAAATAATTTTCATAAAATTTGATTTTAAGGTCATCAATGAATATGGTGAAGAGTTCCACTGAAATAGAAAATATCACAAGAAAAGCAGAATTGCTTGCACATTTAAGGGATTTATAGGCAAAAAGTGACAGAGTTAATTGGAACAGAAAAGTCTATAAAGAATTATTTGCCAATACAGAACTACAAATTAGATCCCAATACTATTTGGGGACCACGTCCGCTTTTATATTTCTTGTTTACATTACCTGTTTGGTTTCTAGTTGTTTGCTTTTTGAGTTTCCGCCTTTTTCTGCACTCCATATATTGCCCTTGTCAAATCGGCCACGAAGACATGCTAGTTCTTTTTGACGTTCCTAAACCCATCAAAAGCTGTATTTTACACAGGAGCCAGTAGCATGTTTAACATCCAAACACTACTAAAATTTTCCTTGTTTTCAGTTTTAAACTGTTTAAAAGGTTTAAACAGTTGGCAGTTTAAAAAGTTCACAATACACATGGAATTCATGACAATATTTCTAATTTGAAATGAGTGATACTGTCTACGGCCATACCACCCTGAATGTGCCCGCTCTTGTCTGAAATTAGCGAAACAAAATCAAGATGCTACTTATCTCAGTCAAAAAGACTGGCATCAGAACCCATTTTGATTTCTAGGTTATATGCAGGTATCATGTGATGAATAATGTTAAATACAGTACATCATACCTGCTTGAGCTGTTGTGCTAAATGGGTAGTAGATGAAGATGTGTCTTGCTTGAATAATCTTTCTTGGATGGCCTTTGTATTTGGAGTAATAATAGGGGTTCTATGGGGTGTGCTACGAGCTGGACTTTCTTTGCTGTGTTCTTGACAACGCTCTCCAAAGCGTTCCAGGAAAGGCTTAATTCCTGCTCCTCCTACAGAAAACACACACATTTTTGGAGGCTATTCAAAATAAAAAATTATTATGATTTCTATGGAAAAAGTTCTAAACTACATTACAGCTTCAAAATGCTTTGATTTTATCAGGAATATTCATTCACAAAGTAAACTATAAAAATACTTCAAAATTTTAAAAAGTTTACTTTACTATTCTATTTAAGTACATGCCCTAAAACCTACTCATAGAATTCAGTTATTTAAAAAATAATAATAATTTTAAAAAGGTAGAATGAGGAGAGAGCAGTAAGGCTTAGAAAACTCCCAAACTGAACAACCAGAATTTAAATAATTAGAAATTAACTGTATATATATTAATAAATCTACCTTCATCACCAAGTGTGCTGGCCATGGTAACTTCCAATAACTTACATTTCTATAGTCAATTTATTTTATCTTGCTTTTAGGAAGCCTAACATGAAAATAAGGGAATTTTTCCTTTTTCTCCTTCAGAAGGAAAACTAGAGATTATTCATTTTATCAAAAGGACACCTTGATTTTACAGTATCTTAAAATAGTATTCGGTTGGGCACAGTGGCTCACACCTGTAATCCTAGTACTCTGGGAGACCGAGGCAGGTGGATCTCTTGAGCTCAGGAGTTCGAGACCAGCCCGAGCAACATGGAGGAACCCCATCTCTATAAAAAATACAAAAATTAGCCAGGTGTAGTGGCATGCCTATAATCCCAGCTACTTGGTGGGCTGAGGCAGGAGGATTGCTTGAATCTGGGAGGTTGAGGCTGCAGTGAGCTGAGATCATGCCACTCACTGCACTCCATCCTGGGTGACAAAGTGAGACCCTGTCTCAAAAACAAAAACAGCAAAACAAAACAAAACAAAAAACTCCACAGCACTCATTTGAAACAGTATGAAGTAAATTTAAAATAGGGCAAATGGGGCATATATCACTCCCATCAAGAGGATTCTAAGGTTGTATTACATAAAAATAGGCTTATCTATATCAGAGATTAGCATATATTTTCCTGTAAAGGGCCAGGCACTAAATATTTTGAGCTTTGTGGGCCATATGGCCTCTGTCACAATTATTCTGGTCTGCATTACAGAATGAAAGCAACCACAGACAATATGTAAGTAAATGGGTGTGACTGTGCTCCAATAAAACTTTATTTGCAAAAACAAGCAAAGAGTAGAATTTGAGCCATGGCCATAATTTGAGGACTTCACCTGTCACTTATTACTACTTCAGGCCATATTCCAAACTAGAGTCCATTAAGAATGCAGTGAAGTATCTAAAATAAATATCTCTGAAACCCTGGAAATGTGATTCTGGGTATATCCAGTAGTCAAGAACAATTAAAACACATGCTTCTTATCTAAGCGTTGAGTCTTTAGAAAATTGGGACTAACTAGTCCTATTCCATCTGGGGATCTTGCTATTGTTTCTAATTCTCATTCCAGCTCAACTGGAAATTGCTGATTTCTACCTACCCCATAACCGCTTCCCCACTCTCATTTCTGTTTACTGCCCCTTTATGATGAACTATAGTTTCTGCAGAGGTTGTATTTTCAGAAAGTTAAACCTTAGAATTAAAAGTATTTCCAATGAAAATGAACACAGTTCAGAATAAACTCGATTACCATATATTTTAGTCCTGTGTTTCTCAATTAACAGCATGTGGAAGTGTGCCAGAAGATATAAATCACCACAAGATAAATATGGCATTTCCTGGAGTATCAGTTTACTATGGCAAGAAATTTTGAACTTTTATATGTAAATGCTCACACACAATATATACACAGATAGATATAATTGGGGGATGAAGAGAGGTTGATTAATGAGTACAAATATACAGTTTGGCAGAACAAAAAAGACCCAGTGTTTGATAGATCAGTAGGCTGCTATAGTTTACAATAATCTATTGTATACTTCAAAATAGCTACAAGAGAAGAATTCAAATGTTTCTAGCATAAAGACAAGTATTTAAGGTGATGGATATCCTCATTACACTGATTTGATATTTACAAATTATATGAATATATTAAATCATCAAATGTACTTCCAAAATATATATATTATTTACCAATAAACAGCAATTTTTTCAAATATTTCTACCATTTATCAATTTAATAAATAAAATTAGAGGTGGAGTCATTCATATGCACATTCACTTCTCTCTGCTATTAGAGGTGCCTTCATACTCAAGATTGAGAAGCACTGCTCTGCACCCTTGGCTACAAGAATGTTTCTCCATTATGCCCCTAAACTGTGATTTCCAGTTAAATATGCTTTGTCTGAATCAAAAAATATAGAAAATAAAATCTAGCAAGATCATCCTGGAAAAAGCATGTTTAAACTGTTAAAATGTAACATATTAAGTCATTTGACCAGTAAATAGGCTAGTCTACATTAATAAATATTCATTGAATCAACTAAAGCTGAGGTCTCATTTGGAACATTCAGGCACTGGCCCTGGCAAACCATTGCTGTACCATTCACAACTGGATATTTAAAATGTTGAGAATAGATATCCTGAATATAGTCAGCAATAATTTTAAATTTTTTATAAATACGTAACCTGGTGTTGTAGATTTGTCTTTAGATTGAGATTGCAGACAAATTTCTCTATTTAGTTCTCCTTTGGACGGAACTGTCTGGGGTAAAGTTGACTTCACAATTGGTTTCGATACCTCCGTTTTCAGAGGACTAATAGGAGTTTTTGGAAGTTCAGGATTTTGTCCCTCACAACTTTTAGCATCAGTGATAGATGTAGTAGATTTCACTGGAGAAGAAGTAGGTTTCTGAAACATGAAAACGCCTAGGGTAAACAACATTCACAATATCTAAAAGTAATCCTATAACAAAACAATTCAAGTCCTATTTACTTGATAGCCTTTATGTAAGATTTATGAAAATGAAATGATTTTGCTCTCTAATAGATCAAACAAATATGAAAGATTTGGGAAAAATACCCAACTTAAAAAATGCTATCATTTAAATTATAATATGTGGGTTAGTCTGCATAATGTATTCATGGGTAATTAAGTATTAGCAGTACGATCACTATTTTAAAAAAAAGTTTTATTCATATTATTGCACTAGTACCTTTATCAAATTTTTAACCATATTAGACCAAATTACATTTTAATTAAGTCAATAAAAATTTAACAAAATAGTATCATGTACTTGATGGTTAATAAATTAAGTACTTATACATAGCCAGGTACTGTGCTAAGTGTTTTATGACTCTTATTAACCCTCCAAATAATCTTTTTTTTCCTATTTTACATACAGAAAAATAAAGCCTTGCAATATTAAGCACCTTGTCCAAAGTCACACTTCTAATTATGTGGTAGAGCTAGGATTCAATGCAGGTCTAATTCTAAAGCCTAGCTGTACACTAAAAGACAATGGTCAGAAACACAAAATTATTTTTCCTTTTAAGATTGTTTTTTGAAAACTGTTGAGGTAATACATGCACAAAGTAAAAGTTTCAAACATTTCAAAAGGATATACGGTGAAAGTATCATACCCTGTTTGGCAATTTGCCTTCCCGGAGGCAACTATAGCTACTAATTTGTTATACATCTTTTCAGAAATATTTGATAAATTTATATAAATTTCTCATATATATATATTTAAAGCATTATAACAGAGGACTTAATTTTCAGTGCTCTCCTTAATGACTAAGAAGAGGCTCTATCATTCCATTATAGACTGGATTTGCATCAAATTAGTATAACTTCAGCTGTCAACTGCTAATTGATCTTGGGATAGGGTACCCAACTTAACGATTTTCACTTTCTAAGAAACTGCTATCTTACAAATACATATAAACTCACTATGCACCTATTATAAAACACATATCCACCCATCCACCTGTACATACACACAGATGTATTATACCACTCATAACAAAAAAAGAAAAGGCTTCCAAAGACCAAAATGATATTGACTTACCACAGAGCTGGAAATTGAGGCATTAACCAAAGCTGCATCATCAGCACTTGAGGATGGGGCTTTATTCAAAGAGCCATCGCCATCCCTTTGGGAACAGCATGTAGCTTCCTGCTTAACACTGCTGCTATTGATCCTAGCAGATGCTCCACTTGCAGAGGAAAATTTGGATAAACAAGTGGTACCAGGCTGTTCTTGTACACTGTTTTGTTTTGCAAATGAGTGATTTACATCATCTTCCCAGGAGCAAATAGTTGCAGCAAGGTTGGCCAGACGGCCCCTTCTCCCAACTGGAGCTGCTGAGGCATTTGAAAGTGGTGGTTTGGGAGGGGAAGCAGCCTTTTCCTCTGACGGCATTGGTGAGAAGAGTGAGCTTTCAGGAATATCATCTGAAAATGTTTTCAGAAAAGAGTTAAAAACCACGTTTAAGAGTAATATTTATGTAAAAACCAGGATCACTCTATGCAGAATTTTTAAATGAGATTAATAGGTTTAAGAACCAGTGAAAAGTTCTAGCATGCATGAAACTATCGAGATATTTAAATTTGACATTATCTTTTTAAATCAAATGATATTAAATCCAACATTTAAAAAAAACCTATTATACCTATTTTTTCCATTTTTCGATGGATCATGAAGAAGAAAGGCTATATTTTTAGAATGAATTCATGGTGTTATATATAACATTGCACAATTTAAAATTATGTATCTCACAGAAACTTTTTGTTTTAAAAATGGATTAGACTATTGCTGTACAGCAGCAATAATGCTGTAACCATTAGCCACTTGTGACTAATGAACACTTGAAATGTGGCTAGAGCAGCTGATAAACGACATTTCATTTCATTTTAATTAACTTAAACATCCACATATGGCTAGTGTCTTCTGTATTGGGTAGCACAGGGTTAGATCAAATCAAAAACAACCAAATGTTTTCCTGGATAGTTACTTCATTTGGAGAGAAATCCCAAATAGTGATATTTAACTGATGAAGAATCTAGGCCTTCCCTAGGGCATGTATATAGGGAATCCAAGGTTCACAACAGTTCCTACTCCACAAATTCAATCAAGGAAAGAGGAATTCCTCCTGTCCAAAGCTTCTACTTCTGCTGAATTTTCAGTTTTGCACCTCCAAAACCTTCTCAGGGATCTTGCTCGAAATAAGCCCCCTCCTTCTCTACAAACTCTTCTCTGCACATAAACACAGTTATGAGTTGTTTAACAATGGGGATACAGTCTGAGAAATGCATCATGAGGTGATTTTGTTATGTGTACATCACAGAGAGCACTTCCACAAACATGGTGTAGTCTACTATATAGTTAGGATATGTGGTAAAACCTATTGCTCCTAGGCTAAAAACCTGTACAGCATGCTACTCTACTGAATACTGCAGGCAACTGTACCACAATGGGAAGCAAACATCTAAATATAGAAAAAGCACATTAAAAGTACATTATAATCTTATGAGACTACCATTGTATATGCAGTCTACCACTGACCAAAACATCAATATGTGGTATATGACCATACAGTAGCCCAACCCTTATCTTCAGTTTCACGTTCCCAGTTTCCTTACCAGCAGTCAACTGTTGTCTAAAAATATTAAATGGAAAATTCCAGAAATAAACAATTCATAAGTTTTAAACTGCACACTGTTCTGAGTAGCATGATGAAATCTTGCACCATCTGACCAGGATATGAATCCTTTGTCCAGCATATCCACACTGTAGACGCCACCCGCCCCATAATCACTTTGTAGCCATCTTGGTTATCAGATCGACTACTGGAGGATGCAGTGCTTGTGTTCAAGTAGCCTTTATCTGCCCTAATGATGTCCCCAAAGCACAAGAGCAGTAGCAGTGATGCTGGCAATTCGGATACGCCTAAGAGAAGCCGTAAAGTGCTTTCTCGAAGTCCAAAGGTTAAAGTTCTCGACTTAATAAGGAAAGAAAATATGCTGAGTTTGCTAAGATCTATGGTAAAAATGAATCTTCTATCCATGAAATTGTGAGGAAGATAAAAGAAATTCATGGAGTTTTGCTGTCGTACCTCAAACTGCGAAAGTTATGGCCACAGTGTGTGTAAGTGCTTAGTTAAGATGGAAAAGGCATTACATTTCCAGGTGGAAGATGCACAGAAAGATGGTATGAATGATGGCAATCGGGTTCCGTACTGTCTGAGGTTTCAGACGTCCACTGGTGGTCGTGGAACATATACCCAGCAGATAAGTGGGGAGACTACTGGATTCTCAAGTTTCTCTCACCTTAGAAATAAACATACCGGCAAGGCGCGAAGGGCCCAAGCCTGTAATCCCAGCACTTTGGGAGGCCGAGGCAGGCAGATCATTTGAGGTCAGGAGTTCGAGACCAGCCTAATTGACATGGTGAAACTCCGTCTCTACTAAAACACAAAATTAGCCACACGCGGTGACGGGTGCCTATAATCTCAGCTATTCGGGAGGCTGAGGCAGAGGAATTGCTTGAACCCAGGAGGTGGAGGTTGCAGTGAGCCAAGATTGTGCCATTGCACTCTAGCCTCGGTGACAGAGCAAGACTCCCTCTCATAAACAAACAAATATACATCCTGGCAAGGAGTGGCGGGCTCACGCCTGTAATCCCACCACTTTGGGAGGCCAAGGAGGGTGGATTGCTTGAACTCAGGACTTCGAGACCAGCCTTGGCAACATGGCAAAATCCCGTCTCTATAAAAAATGCAAAACTTAGCTGGGCTTGGTGTTGCGCCTTTAGTCCCAGCTACTTGGGACACTGAGGTGGGAGGATCGCTAGAGCCTGGGAGGTGGAGGAGGTTGCAGCGAGCTGAGAGCGTTACCACTGCACTCCAGCCTGAGCGATGAGGCGAGGCCGTCTCAAAAAAAAAATAAACATCCCCTCATTGATATACATCCTCTTTAACTACTGGCCCTCTTTCCCTACACAATATTCACTCACCACTTAACTCACTCAACTGAACTTCTGCCTGTACCACTGCCCTGAAGTTGGTTTTGTCATTGTCACTAGATGCCAGTTCACACTTTGCAGGCTTTGTATTTCTTGACATCTCTAAAATATATCACTCGCTTTCTATTTGTGACATCATTCTCTACTGTCCTTCCTGGCTTATCCTTCACAGTCTTCCAACTACCAAATACCTCCATTTGGCTCGCCCAGATATCCCAAATAACATATCTGAAGGTGAAATTGCCCTGAACATATTCCTCCACATCTTAGGAAAAGACATCGCTAACTATCCAGTCACTGGGGCCAGGAATCTGACCTCTTCCTCCCTTCTCCCTCATCCTCCACCATCCAGTCATTAGGTCCTAGAGTCTGTTTCCTATATCTCTCAAATCCAGCTTCTTCTCTTCATTTCCACAGTCCTTCACTCTTTGCAACTAGATTATATTTTACTTTATTTTATTTTTTAAGAAAGAGTTTTGCTCTTGTTGCCCAGGCTGGAATGTAATAGCACGATCTCGGCTCACTGCAACCTCCGCCTCCTGTTCAAGAGATTCTCCTGCCTCAGCCTCCCGAGTAGCTGGGATTACAGGCATGCACCACAGAGTATAGTCACAAGAGCTAGAGGTCTTATTAAGCCCATTCCTAAAACATGACAATAAAACTGTCATCTGCTGATAGGACAGTGCTTATTCTAGGGAAAATAACAGAGGTATATAAAGGATATTGCAGGGGGTCAGGGAGGCTTTTCTGGAGGAAGAGACTCCTTAAGCTGAACTCTAAAGGACAACTGGCTTCAGAGAATGGAGATAATCTAGTCAGAAAAACAGAAATGTATGGAAAGCAGAGGTAAGTAACATGAGCAGAGTGTGTGTATAAGTAGATCCTATTCTGGTGTTTAAAGCAAGCAGTAGAAAAGCAAGAGTTACATTTTTTTTTTCCATTCTGAATGTGTCAAAATAAAGAGATACGTTTGAAAAAGCAGCAGGTCCAGATTGGAATTTAATCAGTTGATGGGGAGGTCCTGGGAGAGTTTAAAGCAGAAGCAGGCAAGTGTTTTAGAAAAATCACGCTGGTGTGAGAATTGAGGAGGGACTGGACAGGGCAGAGGTTTGAAGCAGGAAGAACAGTTAGAAGGCTAATATTATAATCTAGGTGCAGGCAGGATGTGGTGGCTCACATCCCAGCACTTTGGGAGGCTGAGGCAGGCGGATCACCTGAGGTCAGGAGTTCGAGACCAGCCTGGCCAACATAGTGAAACCTCGTCTCTACTAAAAATACAAAAAATTAGCTGGGTGTGGTGGCATGCACCTGTAATCCCCGCTACTCGGGAGGCTGAGGCAGGAGAATCACTTGAACCTGGGAGGCAGAAGTTGCAGTGGGCCAAGATTGTGCCACTGCACTCTGGCCTGGGCAACAAGGCAAGACTCCATCTCAAAAAAAAAAAACAAAAAAAACAGCTTTATCGAAGAGGCAATGTAATAGCTCTCTTGATTCCCTGTGCAGAGCAGGGCAGAGAGTAGCAGTTTAGGGCAGTTTTACAGTCATATTTATACCTACTCTTAATTGCATGCACATTAAGCAGCAGCTTATGAAGAAATATCTAGGGAAGGGATAGTAACTTTTGGGTCATTGCCATGGAAAGGGGTGGTAACGCCTGGGTGTTGCCATGGCGATGATAAATTGACATGGCACACTGGTGGGCATGTCACTGGAAAGCTGCTTACCCCTAGGCCCTGTTTTAGCTAGTCCTCAATTTTTTTTTTTTAAATTTCTTATTTCTTTGTTGTTGTCATTTCTCAATCTTGTTCAGTGTCCAAGTCCCACATCTGGAGTCAAGTCCTATCTCTTACCTCACCACTACTAAAATAAATAGGTATTGATTGATACCATAGACTATGCTATGTGCCAAAAAACATCAGGTGGCCGGGCGAGGTGGCTCACGTCTATAATCCCAGCACTTCGGGAGGCCGAGGCAGGTGGATCACCTGAGGTCAGGAGTTCAAGACCAGCCTGGACAACATGGCGAAAGCCTGTCTCTACTAAAAATACAAAAATGGCCAGGGGCGGTGGCTCACGTCTGTAATCCCAGCATTTTGGGAGGCCAAGGCGGGCAGATCACGAGGTCAGGAGATTGAGACCATCCTGGCTAACACAGTAAAACCCCGTCTCTACTATTAAAAATACAAAAAAAATTAGCCAGGCATTGTGGTGGGCACCTGTAGTCCCAGCTACTTGGGAGGCTGAGGCAGGAGAATGGCGTGAACCTGGGAGGCGGAGCTTGCAGTGAGACAAGATGGCACCACTGCACTCCAGCCTGGGCGACAGAGCAAGACTCCGTCTCAAAAAAAAAAAAAAAAAAAAAAAAATTAGCTGGGTGTGATGGTGTGCACCTGTAATCCCAGCCACTCGGGAGGCTGAGGCAGGAGAATTGCTTGAACCTGCAAGGTGGAGGTTGCAGTGACCCGAGATCATGCCACTGCACTCCAGCCTGGGCAACACAGTGAGACTCTGTCTCAAAAACAAAAACAAAAACAAAAAATCATCAGGCAGGTCATAGGAATTAAGAGCTCTAAAGTCAAACCATTGGGATTTGAATTTGAGATGGCTAACCAGGACAGGTTTATTAGCCTCTATGAACCCAGTTTCCCTCTTCTATAAAATGAAGATAAAAGTAGTTTATATCTCAAGATTATAAGAATTAAAAGCTATTAGAATAAAAAAATTTACATTAAAATAAAAAATATTTGCAATGCCTAGCATTTTACATACTGTTTGCTCTTGCGATTATTATCATCACTGTCAGAAAACATAATCTTAAACTCTCTGCTAATTCTTATCAAAATTTCAGTTAAAAGAAAAGAATTGATATGTATGGAAGACTGCCTGAAATACATGTAATCCACCTGGTTTAATCCAGTCTAAAATAGCTGTCATCTATCCAGCCCCATTCTTCAGATCACTTGATCTCAATTCTGGCTATGCATCAGAATTACCTAAAGAGCTTTAAAAAAAATAAGACAAAAGCACACCTTGGGGTTCCACCACATTTCTGAAATTCTAATCCTATGGTCTATGTGATTCTGATACAATCAGCCAGGCTGAGAACCACCTAAGGAATGCTTCCTTGGGTGAGGCCCAGTAGCCACTGAGCTGTCTGCAAGCACCATGGGGTCTACCTGCACTGTGCTAGCTTACTTTAGAAATGCTTCTACTGCCAGGTGCGGTGGCTCATTACTGAAATCCTAACACTTCGGAGGCCAAGGCAGGCGATTACTTGAGGTCAGGAGTTCGAGACCAGTTTTGCCAACATGGTGCAACTCCATCTCTACTAAAAAATACAAAAAAAAATTAGCTGGGCATGGTGGCACACACCTGTCATCCCAGCTACTCGGGAGGCTGAGGCACGAGAATCACTTGAACCTGAGAAGCGGAAGTTGCAGTAAGCCAAGACTGTGCTGCTGCACTCTAGACTGGGTGACAGAGTAAGACTCTGTCTCAAAAAAAAAGAAAAGAAAAAAGAAATGCTTCTACTGAGCTTGGAGCCAGGACATCTGCCTACCTTGAGAAACCTTATAGGTTTCTTAGCTCCCACAAAGTCATATTTAAGGACACATGAAAGAAAGTTCTCTCAGGTCTTACTGCCAAATCTCAAGTCTTAGTGCCAAACATGGTTCTGCTTTTAGCTTGTTAGTCACGTAACTGATAAGTGTTTCACGTCTTCACATGGGCCACTAGCAAAAGGAAGACTTTACAGTCTGCATTTAATAAAATGACTTTACTTTTCACTTCTTTGTTTTTCCTTCCCGTATTTTCTCTTCACCTTGACTTCTTTACTTTTCTTGTTTTGTAATACAGATATTTTTATAAGTCATCTCAAGGCTTTGTTTTTTTTTGTAACAAGGCAAGCGATAAGTGAAATTGATCATAGCATAAATAACTCTGTTGCATAATTGCTGCTTTACTTCTCAGGTTCCCCTTCTGATGATAGGCTCATGAAAGGCAAGGATCAAGTCATTTCATTCGTTTCCAGCACTGTGCATAATAATATACTTTGTAGGTGCTCAATTTATATTTTTTGACATTTTATTTCTCCCCTACCGAACAGCATTGCATACCTTAGTCCCTCAAGTTTATTTAATTATTGAATCCATGAAATAGGATTTCTTTAACATGGAGCTGAGGGTCAGCAATGCTAATGACACGTATAGTTTGTTCTCAACTATTTTTCGTTGCAGATATTAAGGTAATGCATAAGATCAGGCTTCTACGAACTAGTCCAAGAACCTCACTGTGATCTACTTCAGTTTAAACAAAACCAACGTATACTACTGGTAGACAAACCATTTGCAAGCAAAGGATACTCAACATATAGATAAAACAAAAGCATTTACTTTTCATGAGTTAACTGATAAAATGTTTAACATACCAAACTGCATCTTATTGGAACAGATGTATGGGCCATACCATCTATACAATTCATACCTGTCATATCATCATTATCCCAACGGCGCCGTTGCTCCGCAAGTTTTTGCATACGTGTTTTAACTGAGGAGGCTGCAGTTGCTTCCAATCTTGAGTTCAGCCCTCTCCTCATGCCCAGCAGTGATGCCGGGACAGCCACAGAATCATTGACGGTATCTGCTGCTTGTGGCTGCACCTGAGGAGACACAGGACTTGGAGAACAAGATTTTGCAGACGATGACTCAACTGGTTGTTTATTTTCCAAGTTAGAAACTTCTACTTCAGTGTTGTCAGAACAGCGTTTTTTTGATGGTGATGGTTTCGTACAAGATTTCTCTACATTAAAAAAGAGGAAAAAAGACATTCAAAATTTGCAATTTCTCACAGCATGAAAAACTTGAGGGTAGATACTTAACAAATTAATAAAACATCACCCCTCCCTATTCTTTTAAATGATTTTAGTTACAACCAGAAATATGTAAAACCCCATTCTCTTTCAGCAACTTAGAAATCTGATATGAAAGATCTTTTCAAGCAAACATAATTTATGGTATAAAAACCTTAATGAAAAGATATTTAGAGCTAAGCTATGGGGATGCAAAGGCATAAGACGGATGCAATGGACTGTGGGGATTTGGGGGTAAGAGCGGGACAGGAGCAAGGGATAAAAGATTACAAATATGGTGCAGTGTATACCGCTCAGGTGATGGGTGCACCAAAATCTCACAAATTACCACTAAAGAACTTACTCATGTAACCAAATACCACCTGTACCCCAATAATTTATGGAAAAATAAAAATAAAGACATTTAAATAACATTTTCAAAATATATTGCGTAACACTTTAAATAGTGTTAAGACAATAGTAAATAAAAAGTGCATACACACAGAATAAGAAAGCATTCTAACAGATTTTAAAGATTATACAGCCTAATCACCTCACCTTCAAATAAGAAATATCAAGCCTAGAGAAATTCAGTTACCCACCTAAAGTCACACAGCTGAGCTAAGTGTAGAAACCAGGTTTTCTGTTTTTGAAACTTTCTTTCATGGAAAATAACTAATAAGCATGGTTAGAAGGGCAATTGGCTTGAGGTTTAGGATTATGACAGGCGACAGAAAAAGTGACTGAATTATCTGGTCAATACCAAACAAATTCACCGGTACGGATATTTAACATTTCATATTTCAAGCTTCTATGAACACCTACAAAATAAATGAAAAAGCCCTAAAATTTAAAAAAAAAAAAAAAATTATCATAACCATAAGGCATATTATTTCTAACTACAACTGAGTTTCAATATATCTCCTGGAAAATTAATATTTTAAAAGAATGTACATTTCGTATTAAGTCAGTTTCATCAATTGCCTAACCAAATGTTCTGGCAGTGACCAAAGTAGTATCAGGGATAAATCATGATTGCCCTTATTGACATCAACCTAAGTAAATATACATTATGAAACTTTCTAACCTATTTTTTCCCTACTCCACTTGTCTCTTTTTTCTTTTTTTGAGATAGGGCCTCACTCTGTCACCCAGGGTGGAGTGAAGTGGTGCAATCTCAGCTCACTGCAGCCTCGACCTCCTGGGCTCAAGTGATCCTCCCACCTCAGCCTCCCGCGTAGCTGGGACTATAGATGTGCCACCATGCCCAGCTAATTTTTGTATTTTTTGTAGACAGGGTTTTGCCATGTTGCCCAGGCTGGTCTCCAACTCCTGAGCTCAAGCACTCTGCCCACCTCAGTCTCTCAAAGTGTTGGGATTACAGGCGTGAGCCACCACACCTGGCTCTTTTTTCTTTTCTTTTCCTTTTTTTATTTTGGAAACTTTCTAATGTTTTGTAACTCATTTATGGATCTATTTACTATGAACACACCTAATAATTTTTGAAAGTGTTCCTGCTTTAACATGCAATACCATCTGGAAATACAGAATTATTCTAGTTTACAATTATCTAAAACAGTAAATGTGAACTTCTACCTAAACATCAAAATGTAGTTTTGAACTTCTATCTAAGCATCCAAACACTAATTTTCAAATACATAGCACTCAATAGTACAAACCCATCTCACAGGGAAAACAGAAGATCCTGGACTAGGGACAGGCCCCTATTTTCCTGGCTGAATACCATATAATATGTAATGTATTTCCTTCGTTCTCCCTTCAAAATGGATAAATGTATGAACACTAATTTTTGTTCTATGACTAGCTTCCAAAATAACTGAGCTAGCCCATGTACTCTTCTCTTTAAAAAAAAAAAAAAAAAAAAATTGGTTTTCCCTCTGTAATTTTTTTCTATATTTTATTTTACAGTGGTATTACAGTATTTTACAGACGTACTAAGGAAGATTATTATCTCAAGACTATTCCACACTCCAGGAAAAGACTAAGGAGGCTGGCTGATGCTGGCTGGGAATCCCAGGATTGAGGGAAGAGTAAGACTACAGGTGAGTTTGTGTTTGTGTTTGTGTTGTGTGTGCTTGTGTTTAATTCCACCACTTCCGGAGATTTAACAACCTACACTTTAGAGTCAGTTCAGCAAATAGAGGGTGAAAAAGGTTCATTAAATGTCAAGCACTGGCAGTGTGCCTTCCATTGCCTTGCTAGTACCAGAGACACCATCCACACTCTGTGGCCAGCTGTTCTGCCACCTCTGGGATAAAAAACTACACACTACTGTAAGCATAAATGTTACCCTACTCCTTTATTTTTCCTCCCTTGAAGTTTTAAGGATAACTTCAGATTGGAGAAAATAAAGTTCAATCAATTAATTTGAAATATTTGTTAGAAGAAACTCTGTTCCAACCTGATGGGTTCTAGGCCTAATATAATAACTCTGAAATAGAATAGAAGGCTGTTATTTCCCCCAGAGGCTGTTACATTTGTCTCCCAAAGAGCTTGGTTCTTCTATATGCTAATGAAATGTCTGGGGCTTGTCTCCTTCAAAAGAAAAAAAAAAAAAGCAAATGTTATTTTTCCCCACAAAGTCTATTACCTTCACTACCAGAGAGGGGCTGCTGGTTACTTGCTTCTGAAAGTGGCTGTCTGGCTCGCTTAGCATGAGTCATAGACCTTGGAGCTGCTGTGGGTCTCTCAGCCATTTTTCTCTGAAGATTCTCTCGCCTGGCACGGGTTCGCTCCAGCAGTTTCTACACAAATAAATATATCAGTGTTAAAACGCAAGTTTAATCAAAAGTTCATAAAATTGCAGTATCTTCTAAAATCACCAATTGCCACATAGGATGACAGTTAAACACATTTCAAAAGTGAATCCTAAGCAATTACATCAAGATTCACTAAATGAGCACCCCAATGTCGTAATTATTATAGGAACATTACAAGGGAAATAAAATGTGTAAAGTTACTTATATAAGATTTTTAAAGGCCACAAATTCTTTCTGCTTTCATCAAAAGACAGAATCTATTTCTTTACCCTTGAATCTGGGCTGGCCTTGTGATCTGCTTTGACCAATAAAATATGGCACAAGTGATATTGTGAGACTTCTAGGCATCAAGAGATTTTACAGTTTGGGGTCTCTCTCTCTGCCACTAAGTGAACATGCCCAGGTTAAGTCTATTAGAGACACATGGCCCAGCTGATGGTCAGTATCAACTGCCAAACATGTGAATAAGGCCATCCTAGACCATCCAGCTCCAGATAATCTGTCAGATCACTGAAGATTCCTGCATGACCACTGGAGAGACAAGCAGAAGAACAGCCCAGCTGAGCACAATACAAATTGCTGACCCACTGAATCCTGAGAAAATAGAGTATTGTTTTAAGCCACTATGGTAGGCAAAATAATGGTCCCTCAAAGATTTTTTGTCCTAATACCCTAAACCTCTGAATATGTTGCCTCACAGGGCAAAAGAGACTTTATTGATGAGATTAAGAATCTTTAGATGGAGATAATTCTAGATTATCTGGTCAGGCCCAACATAATCACAAAGGTCCTTACAATGGAAAACAGAGAGGCAGGAAGATGACAGTCAGGGAAAATATGACAATGGAAGCAGAGGTCAGAGTAATGTGATTTGTGGCTTTGAAGATGGAGGAACGGGACAAGCCAAGATATGCAGATGGCCTTTAGAAACCCAAAGTTAGGAAAGAGATTCTCCCCTACAGCCTCCAGAAGAAACACAATCCCACTGACATATTGATTTTAACAAAGTAAAATCCATTTCAGATTTCAGAGTGAGACCCTGTCTCTAAAGAACTGTAAGATAATGAATATGTTATTTTAAGCCACTAAATTTGTGATAAGTTGTTACAGCAGCAAAACTAACATAGCCCCTAAAATCTGGGATGGTGGTAAGCAGCAAGAGATAAATAACATATTAGTCCTTTGAAAACATAAAACACTTCCTAAGAGGAAAGAAAAACAAAATAGTCTTACGTTTTATTTAATTAAATATTAACATATAATAAAATGGTTTTAAATTGAAATCTTAGCCATTGCATAAAGTCATGAATACTCCTTTCTACTCCAAATCAACTGATGTTCCTATTTTAAGTCAATTTAAGTAAATCTCAAACACAAGACCCTGTGAAACAATTCATTTTCTTTCAAATGCACACAACTAAAGGAGGTATGCAGATTATTATTACCGCCTTGCATACTCAGATACAGTAGTTAGTACAGGCTGAAAAATTAAATTCCATTTGACTCTTTTTAATTCCTTAAAATAGAGTAACAATTTTTTTAAAATCTGAGTATGTAAAAGAAACATGAGCTAAATATGAAAGAAGGCACACTCTCTACTCTTCTTAAGAATGATTTCTAATTTAAAGTTCATTGAAAAAAAATGACACTAAATTGAAATGCTCTAATCACTGAAAAAATAATTTATGAACCAAATGGCTTCCAAAACACAAGACCTTCACCCACTAAATAAAAGTCCTTCAAAAAATTCAAGAATTAGCATATTGTTTCACAAATCCATATATGTCTGATAATTTCTCCCATGATACAATATGAGAACTAAAAATAAAATACTAATCCTCTCAATCAACTGAACAAACCCCCTCTTGACGAAGGGGACCCCAGAGAAACCTTAAAAACTGAGTGCTCAGCCATGATGGGACAGGAGGCTGCATGCACCTTGTTATACCCCTCCTTTTGCTGTTTAGACACAATAACTGATGAGCATTAATGTTAGGTAGAGATCATAAGACTGACAGAAGGCTCTTTGTAGCAATAAGATATCAAATTATAAACAGGATCAAGCCTGGGCAACAAAGCAAGATCCTGTCTCTGCAAAACATACAAAAGTTAGCCAGGCCTGGTGGGGCACACTATGGTCCCAGCTACCTGGTGGGTGGGGTGGCTGAGACAAAAGGATTACTTGAGCCCAGGAGTTCAAGGTTGCGGTGAGCTGTGATCGCTACCACACTCTAGCCTGGGTAACAGAGTAAGACTCTGTCTCTAAACAAATAAATAGGACCTAAGGCCATGCCAGGCAAGGGTTAAGTCACAAACTCCCTACACTTAAAAAATAAACTGTCTTCTAAATGCCAAAGCTTTTCTTTTACTCTAGTAGCTGAACAAGCACTGACCTCAAGATAAGCAATAAATATTAAAATAATTGCAGCTCATCCGCCATCAATGACTAACCCTCGTGCTCCACAAGCTACAACTACAGCTTTAATTGGACAAGAGATTGATTTCGATAACTCTCTCTCAGTAAGAAGACCACCAACCATGAATTGGTTCTGAGGCTGCTCACTTGAATGCCTTCATGTCTCCACCTCACCTTTTTACATATAGGGCCCAACTATAATGTATTTACATATTAAGTCTTCATTCCAAAGTGAACATGGGATGCATGTAACCACATGTTTGCTCAGTACCCACCCATTGAGACCCCTTTTGTAAATACTCATAGCTGTGCCTATAACCTGTTGAATATGTATACTTGGCTAACCCTTTAGGCACACATTCCTGTTCCACCTTCTCCTCTCTTGAAGTGCCTGTTTCCAGTCTCTGCCCGAAGCTAGTAAATATGTTTCCCAGCCTGTCAGGATGGCCACACTGTAGATTGTAACCCTTTAAAAGAAAGTCTCTGCTGGGCACAGTGTCTCATGCCTGTAATCCCAGCACTTTAGGAGGCCAAGGCAGGCAGATCACATGAGGCTAGGAATTTGAGACCAGCTTGGCAAACACGGTGAAACCCCGTCTCTACTAAAAATACAAAAATTAGCCAGGTGTGGTGGCGCATGCCTGTAGTCCCAGCTACTTGGGAGGCTGAGGTAGGAGAATCACTTGAACCTGGGAGGCGGAAGTTGTAATGAGCCAAGATCGCACCACTGCGCTCCAGCCTGGCGAGAACAAGACTCTGTCTCAAAAAAAAAAAAGAAAAAAGAAAAAAAGAAATAATGATTCCTTTCTAAATTAATAAATTTGTGATTTTTCAATTGCTATATCTATCACTTCCCAGATATAACACTAGCCTAATTATATTCATTCATAGACATGCCCACATTCCATTCTGGTCAGTTAGAACATTTGTGAGTCAGCACAGCCTCAGTTACCATGAGCAGTATGTCACAACAAAAGAATGTGATTTTGTCATTCAAACATATATGAACGTTCTATTGCTTATATTAGATTCAAAAATTTCCAGATTAAAAAAAAAATTAATAGATATGCAAAAACCGTTTCATAATCTGTGAAATAAAGCTATAAACACCAAAGGTTATTAATTTAAAAGAAATTATGTATCTGAAATATATAAACTCAATAGCTCAATAAATGTAAGTAGCCCTTCCTTACAGTATATCAGGAATTTTAAAGCTCTTTTAAATATATTCCTTGAAATATCACACCTTTCTCCCAACAGTGTAGGCATTAAAAAAAAAAAAAAAAAAAAAAAAACTGCAATAACATATTCAAGAAGTACGACAGCCCACATGAATGAATCTCAGAAAACTGAAGCTTATAGTGCCTGAACAACTTTTGCCACATACACCCCAAAGTCATTTCTGACAAATTTTTCTAGGAGATTTCACTCATTTCCTTGCCTTCTTTAACAGAGTAGACTCAATATAAATTAACTTCTTATTTTCAATATGCTCTAGCAGCCCTTCCCCAGGGACTTTCATTTAATTCTGGAAAATAAGATAAATTCTACAATAAAATATGCTTCTGTGAAGTATTTTAATTATAGCTTTTTCTCTTTTAAGGTTTTTATAAAGAGAGTTCTGGATTGGTAGACTTTATTCTGGGTTTCTTTGTAGTATTCTTGTACTGGGATGACTATCACCTGTGAGCAGAGCTTCAAACTCTTGATGTTATGAGTAGTGAGTTTATGGTTTTGTCACCTGGGCGACAGTGCGGGACTCCGTCTTTAAAAAAAAAAAAAAAAAAGAGTGCCAGAACAGTATCAGCAACAGCAGGGAGGAAGGGCAATGCAAAACAGTCTTGTTTGAGGAAAAGAGAGTTTACCATGATTGTAACCTTTCTCAACTGGAGTTACCAAAACAATCAAGCCCTAATACCCTGGCGTTAATGTAATAGACTTATTTTCTATGTTTGCAGGGTGGCATTGAATTATCCTTGGGAGAACTGAGAAAATAGTCTCCCAATTTTCCTGTGTACCATAGTCTCTCAATTTTCCTAAGTTCCTGAGAGGAAACCCTGGTTGAGAAAGTCATTTTATACTAACTTTCAGTCGATAGACAAAGAACTGTACCAGTAGCTTATTTCACTGTGCAAATGTTATAAATGCTATAATTAAGCACCCAAGAGTTGGAATCAATTCAAGTAGTTCATTCATTACCTATTAAGGAAAAGATGTCTAAGCTGTTTTTCCAACTGCAAGTGATCTAGCTTTTCATAATATAAACCATACATATTTCTGAGCACATTCTAAAATGATCTAAACAGGTAAAGTTTCTTTCAATTGAGATTTGTACTACCTTCAGAATGACATTTTTAAGTAAAATGAAGTGCAATTTTCAGCCAACTTAAAAATGCTTTGTTCCTGTCTGTTACTTAGGAGGACACATAGGGCTGATGATTTAAGGAATCCTATTCTAGTTTAGATAAAATACACCCTTTCCGACCTCAGTGTAAGTGAAAGATATCTGGTGTATGACCAGCCCTATTTTAAGGCTAATACAAAAATATGCTCTCGGTTTTTCTATTAGAACCTTTAAGGAAGGTGAAAAAAATTGATGTATTTGTCCCAAGATGATTAAGAATTTGAAACAGAAAAATAGATTATGTCATGCTTGAATATAAGTAAACTCTAATTGCTGAAACCTGTAATTAATATCTTACACATAACTTACAGAATTATAATTACATCTCCCCGAAAGAATTACCACTCTTCACAGCATTTAAGTTTTTCAATCAGTGTAAACACAGTTTTAGGTCCACTTTGCAACACTCAAAAACTAACAGTTTAAAACTTGCACAACAGCCTGAAGAAAGAGGAACTGTCCTGGAATAAAAGGGAGTGGACAAGTGGCAACAAAACACTCCCGAATGTGACAACGCAGTCTCCACAAAAGCTAAAATCGACACAATAACGATGTAACCCATATGCAATCTCAAAGGAACAAAAGATGAAATAAGTACTGTAATGACATGCCCCATAAACACCGAAAGGTTTATTTCTTTGCTCTAAAATCGTGAGCTGATAGTTGTGGTCGGCACACTTGCACTGTTTCCTTTCAATTAAAATGTCAGTCCCGGGTATGAACTTCTTCGCTAGTTAGCTGAACAATGGGATATCAAGGAACTACTGACTTTTTATGAACGAATGCAGTGGTTTCTAGCACCTGCTTATTTTAACATTTTGCTGTCATGTCATTAGCATCTCTGCGAGCTGAGTGAACTCCGCAAATCACACATCCCACTGCCTTTCCCGGCGGCATCCGCACTGAGTCACCCGCCCCGGACCCCGCCCTGCAGGGCATTCCAGCTGCTTCCAGCAGGACCCGTTCCGCAGGCCTGAGCCTCACTCTTGCTGGGCCAGGACTGCAGAGGACATGGTAAAAACGGGGGCTGAAAGACCTCTCACTACCGCCTTTTAGGACAGACTCAAAGCCTTCCTCCCTGAGTTTTATCTGTAGGACTGAAACAACAAAATCTCAGAGGAACCCACCAACCACAGCAGGCCGCAGCCGCGGCCCCTGCTCTGCATCCTCAGCCAATCCGACCCCCGCCCGCACACACTGCGCACGCGCACACACGCGCCCTCCGCCCTGTAGGGGTTCGCCCAGAGGTTGACAGAGGAAGGGGGGTGGGGGCCTAGAGCGGTGGGTCATGGCTGGCTGCACCCGCAAACTCACTCACCTCAGTAAACGGATCCATCGCCCCAGACGTCGGACTACGAGACGATGGAAACGGTGGTTCAAATTCAGGAAGAGAAAAGTGAGTCTCGGCTCAGTGTGTCTCCTGGAAAAAACCAGGAGTCTTGAGGCGGGGGAACTCTCCCACAACCAGCTGTCCTCTCCTCTCGGCTTCCAGTGTCGGACTCGGTCTCTGCAGCCGTTCAAATTTGAATTTCAGCGCCGAGCCGCGAGCATGCGCGCTGGGCGGAGCCGGGGCGCCCTCTCCCCGCCCCTGAGCTCGGTCACGTGGCCGCGCCAGGCCCAGTGGTTCCCGGGGCGGCCCCGCCTCCTTCCCGGCCCTCTCCCAGCCCTGGCCTCGGGTTGGAGGCGGGCAGCGGGGCGCTTCCTGCTCTCCAATCGCGTCAGGTTCTCGGCTCCACCCCCAACAACCACACATTCCACTCAGCTTTAAGGCGATTGCTTCACGCCAACCGCGTTTGGGCGTTCCCGCCTTCCTTCATTCCTGAAAAAAGTATTAAGACCGGGAGTAGTGGCGCATGCCTATAATCTCAGCATTTGGGGAGGCTGAGGCTGGAGGATCGCTTGGGCCCAGAAGGTCATGGCTGCAGAGAGCTGTGATCTCACTACTGCACTCTAGCCTGGGCGCCAGAGTGAGACCCTGCCTCAAAAAAGAAAACAAAGGATTAAGAGCCCTTGTGTTGGCCGGGCGCGGTGGCTCACACCTGTAATCCCAGCACTGTGGGAGGCCGAGGCGGGCGGATCACGAGTCAGGAATTAAAGACCAGCCTGGCCAACATGGTGAAACCCCGTCTCTACTAAAAAAAATACAAAAAAAAAAAAAAAAAAAAAAAAAAAAGATAGGCGTGGTTGCGCGTGCCTGTAATCCCAGCTACTCGGGAGGCTGAGGCAGGAGAATTGCTTGAACTGGGACACGGGAGGCGGAGGTAACAGTGAGCGGAGATCACACCACTGCATTCCAGCCTGGCCTACAGAGTGAGACAGAGAGCCCTTGTGTTTCAGGTGCTCCTAGCCCGTTGGCCTTCAACAGCTTTGTTTCCCAGGTCACACCCAACTCCTAGTCCCCAAAAGGGGGACTGAAGGTCTGGCCCTCAGAAAAGGCAGGTCTGGTGGGTCCCCGACACTCAGCCAGTGAAATAAAGCTAAAATTGACAGACTGTGAAGGGTTCATGCACAGTTTTTTATTTTAAATTCCATCCAACTGTGTACAGTGTTAGAGCGGGAGGAATTCTGACAAGCCCTCTATCTAGTTCAATCCTTCCTTTTACAGCTGAGAGAAGGGACAACGGTAAACGTTAAAGGAACTTGTCCAAGGAAATGAAAACCCCGTTCTCAGCTCATGATCCGTTTTCCACACTAGCTGAGGCTGTGTCTCCTGCTTAATTTTTTGTACAGTACCCCAAATTGTAAGATAGATTACATAATTTCTGTATCAGAGTCATTTCTTCTATAACAAGTCTGTGCAGGTAAAGATGACAGTTCTTGATTTGTTCATCTGAAAAGTTAAGAGTTACTGTCCATGAGCTGAACAAAACAAAACTATTCCTCCCAACTAAGTGGTTTCAAAATGTATAATAACATGTCCATCTTAGCAGTCAGTCAACATAACAAAAAATATTTACTAATATTTTTAATTTGAATTTTTGTCTGATAGATTGTGCATAACTGAAATCAGGGCAAGGGGTAAGGGAAATATTGCTTGGAGTCAGGGCTCCACCCAGTTAGCCAAATCGGTTAACCCATGGGTTGTTTTTTTTTTTTTAACCTTTGTGGGGAGTCATGGACTCCTTTGAAAATATATTAAAACTGACCCTCTACCTAGAAAAATGACCATTTAATCATGAACTATTTAACAGGATTTTGTGAAGTTCATGGACACCAGGCCAAGAACTTCTGATTTAGCCTGTTTGTATTTTAGTTTACTCATCTGTATAACATGAATAATCATCTGCCCTGATTTCCTCAGAGTTATTAGGAGGGGCAGCTGAAAAATGGAGAGACATAATCCAAAAATATTCCGTAATAAGACACTGAGTGTGTAGTATACGGAATTATTAGTATTTAACCCAGAATGTGTTATTTATGAACAAAGGAAAAAGATACTTGAATTTTTTTCAAGTGTGACAGGAAAGGGGTGTATGTATTTGGGGTGTGTCTGTGTGTGTATGCATGTTTTAAAAAACGTTGGAAAATGAGTCATTAGAAATTTATGTAGCTGTTGTGCCTTCTGGCTATCACCATGAGCCTTAGTTTCTTTATATCTACCTCAACTAGATTCCAGTTAGGACTAAAAGAGGTAAAGCACTTAGCATAAGATAGCTACTCACAACATTTAGTGTATCTTCCCTCACCATCCCACTATCCCACTATGTTTTTGGTTTCTACCTTTATAATGATGATGATAGTAATAATGGCAACCATCATAATTAAATAACTCCTAAGACTAAAACACCTACTATGTGCCAGAAACTATGGTAGATATTCAAGTCTACTCTCCTAGGGTACTACAGTTGTCTCCTACTATACCTCCTTTCATTCTTAACCCCTGGTAGTTCATTCTTCAGTTTGTAGGCTAGCATGATTTTTATCTTTTTAAAAATTGTGTTATATAACAAATAACAAAAAAATTAAAAACAAAAAAATTATGATATACAACAAAGATGTGAATAATGAAACAGCCATATATCAGCCACCTAACTTAAAAAAATATAAAACATCCCACATGTAATTGAAGTCTCCTGTGTGTCCTTTCCTATTCTCATTCATCTTCCCACTCTTCTGGGGTAAAACTGTCTTGATTTGATGTTTATCATTCCCATAGAAATATGTATACTTTTATCACATCTACATATATATATCCACAACAATATCTAGTGCTTTATATATAAATTTTATTTTCAGGACATAAGTCTTTCTGCAACTTTTTTTGGCCCAATAATATCTTTATGGGATTTATCCTCACTAATAACTATAGCTGCACTTAATTCATGTTCACTGCTAAATTATATTATACAAATATACTTGTAATTTATGTACCCATTATCCTGTTAATTGCCATTCAGCTTATTTCCAATTTTTCATTCCAAAGATCCCATGATGCCATGACTATCCCTTACATGCACATGCAAAACTTTCTCTAGAGCAGTATACCTAGAATTAGTAGCTTATTTCAGTGTTATTACCAGATATTAAAAATTAACTGCTCTTCAAAATGTCATAACAATTAATACTCCAGTCAGTGGTATAAGCCCCTGGCTGCTGCTCTAGTTCCTCCCCAATGTGTGGGTACCTTTAAAATGTTGCCATTCTTGTTTGAGTGCCTTTCTTTTACCACTAGTGAAGGTGAACAGGATTTTGTATTTACTGGACTTTCAATTTTCCTTTTCTGTGATTTTCAACTTTATATCCTTGCCCATTTTTCTGTGCAATTATTTGCCTTTTCCTTATTGATTCATAGGGTTTTTGTTGGTTGTTTACTATTTTCTGGTAAAATTAACTTTGTTGGTTTTTTGGCTTGCCAATTTTTTGGTTTGTCGTTTGTCTTTTTACTTTATGATGTCTCAGATGTAGAGAAGTGTTTAATGTAACTAATGACACACACACACATACACACATACATATACCATATATATTTTCCTTTAGGGTTTATGCTTTTTATGCCTTAAGAAATCCTTCCCTAACCTGAGATAATAAAGATGTTCTGCTGTACTTTCTTCTAAATATTTTAAAGTATGGCTTTTCATGGTTTTGGCTTTAAACTATCTGGATTGATCTTGTTTTTTATGTGAATAACCAGTTGTCTTAGCAGCAGTTATTAAATTGTCCATCCTTTCTCTCATTGACCTGTAATGCCACTTTTATAATATATCAACTTTTCTTTTTTTTTTCCCTCCCCTGAGACACTCTCGCTCTTTCGCCAAGGCTGGAGTGCAATGGCCTGATCTCGGCTCGCTGCAACCTCCGCCTCCCGGGTTCAAGTAATTCTGCTGCCTCAGCCTCCCGAGTAGCTGGGAATACAGGCATATGCCACCACGTCTGGCTAATTTTTGTATTTTTAGTAGAGTTGGGGTTTCCCCATGTTGAGGCTAGTCTCAAACTCCTGGCCACAAGTCATCCACCCACCTAGACCTCCCAAAGTGCTGGGATTACAGGCATGAGCCACCATTCCTGACCAACTGTTCTTTATTTTATTTTATTTTATTTTATTTTATTTTATTTTATTTTATTTTATTTTATTTTATTTTATTTTTTGAGATAGGGTCTTGCTCTTTCACCCAGGCTAGAGTGCAGCGGCACGATCATAGCTCACTGCAGCTTCAAATTCCTGGCCTCAAGCAATCTTCCCATCTCGGCTTTCCAAGTATCTGGGACAACAGGTGCGTGCCACCACACCCCGCTAGTTTTTAAAATTTTTTGTAGAGACAGGATCTCACTTTGTTGCCCAGGCTGGTCACCAACTCCCAGCCTCAAATGATCCTCCCACCTTGGCCTTCCAAAGTGCTGGGATTACAGGTGTAAGCCACCATGTTCAGCCTCAACTTTTTATGTACGTGTAAGTCTATGTTGGGCTCTATTCTGTTCCGCTGGTCTATCTATTCCTCTCCCAATATCACACTATATTAGTTATATATGTTGATATCTGGTAGGGCAAATTCCAATTCGACTTGGATTATTTTGCCTCATTGTTCTTCCACATGAATTTTAGGGTCAGATTCTCAAGCTCCAAAAAGAAAAGAAAAGAAAAGAGAAAAGAAAAGGTAAAAGAAAAGAAAATCCTCTTCTGATTTTTAATCCAAATTGCACTGAATTTATCACATAATTTGGAGAGAATTCGCATCTTTGTGACACCAATGCTACCCATTTATGAGCATGGTATATCTTCATTATACCTGCTAAAAATGTCTATAACAAACTTACATAAAGATCTGTAAACTATTGTTAAACTTATTCCTACATATATTTGTTGTTGCTGATCTTATTAGTTTTAGTAATTTATTTATAGAGAGGGATCTTTTTAAAATGTAAATTTTGCAGTGTCAATTCCTTGTTTGGAGCTGCTCTATGTCTTTCATTGCAATTAAAATGATATCCAGTAATATCCTTATCATACCCACAAGGCCATGCATGATCTGGATCCTACCTGCCTCTCTGAATAACCTAGTATTCTCCTGACATCACAATACATTCCCTTTTTTTTCCACTAGGCTCCAGCTTCAGGCCTTTTTTCTGGTCATAAAAAATGCCAAATTTCTTCCTATCTCAAGGACTTTCCTCTGCCTGGACACTCCTCCTCTACATTTAGCACGTCTGCTCCTCATTATTTGGGCCTAAGCTTGCATGTGCTACCTCCTGAAAGAGGACTTCTTTGATCAGGTGGCCACCCCCGTCTTCTCTGCCCACCAATCACTTTCCATTCTATTACTCTGATTTCTTCATCCCATTTGCCACTATCTGATATTATTTTATTTATGTATTTATGTTTATTATCTAGACCTTCCTACTAGAGTATAAGCTATGGCAGTGCAGGGCCTTGTTTATAGCTGTAGCCCAGCACCTTCTGGCACATGAGTGCAGTAGATACTTGTTAAATAAATGAATATAAGAATAACACTTGTTCCTATTTTAGAGATGGGAAAACTGAGATGCAAAGAGGCTAAGGGATTTGCCTAAATCATCAAAATTGTCTTCCCTACTTATTTAAATAAAACACAAAACTTCCCAAGTTGTTTAAATAAAGACCACAACATAATACATTAAGAATAGAACCAAGAGTCTGAGGAAGAAATAACTGGAGATTAAAGATAACCCTGGAAAATGAGTATTTGCTCCTTCTAAGACCTGCTCTTTTAAACAAATGAAATAATAATTATGTCTTTTGCAAATAAAATTGCTGATAAAAAGGCTGAAAAACACAAAAATTTGAAAGCATGGACTGCAACAAAGACCATCCAAATGCTATATACTTACAGTTAATTTTTCAAAATACAGTCACACACATTTGTATTTTATATTTTATACTATTTTTATACTTTTAAAAATACTATTTATATTTAATTTTTAAATTTTTAGACTATTTATACTTAATTCACAAAGTAATACAATAACACAAATCTTTTTATTTTTACAGGGAGAGAAAAGGCCAAGACCTAATCATAAGGCAGTGGCAAGAAGAACTAAACTCAAGTTCTCTACCTCAGGTTATCTGGCTGAAGGGCCACTTCTTTTACACTTTTTAAAAATTATTATTATACTTTAAGTTCTGGGGTACATGTGCAGAACATACAGGTTTGTTACATAGGTATACACATGCCATGGTGGTTTGCTGCATCCATCAACCTGTCATCTACATTAGGTATTTCTCCTGATGCTGTCCCTCCCCTAACCCTCCACCCGACTACAGGCCCTGGTGTGTGATGTTCCCCTCCCTGTGTCCATGTGTGCTCATTGTTCAACTCCCACTTATAAGTGAGAACATGCGGTGTTTGGTTTTCTGTTCCTGTGTTAGTTTGCTGAGAATGATGGTTTCCAGCTTCATCCATGTCCCTGCAAAGGACATGAACTCATCTTTTTTTATGGCTGCATAGTATTCCATGGTGCATATGTGCCACATTTTCTTAATCCAGTCTATCATTGATGGACATTTGGGTTGGTTCCAAGTCTTTGCTATTGTGAACAGTGCCACAATAAACATACATGTGCGTGTGTCTTTATAGTAGAATATACATGTGCGTGTGTCTTTATAGTAGAATGATTTATAATCCTTTGGATATATACCCAGTAATGGTATTGCTGGGTCAAATGGTATTTCTAGTTCTACACATTTATGATAATGAAGAAACTAGAACCATCAAAGGATGTTATATATTATTAAAAAGGGCTATTTTGCTTGTTACTACTCTCTACTATTAATGATTAATGATTAATGGTACTAATCTCTACTATTAATGATTCTTAGTGCCACATAGATTTTTTGTTTCTAGTTTAATTGATGAAGATGTTTCAGATTCCAGAATGGCATAAACACATTGTGCTTTCTGAATATATTATATTGTTTCCAAAAACCAGTGCAACTACAGGTGTAACTCCTTTATTCAATAGACTAATCTCAAAATGCATACAACTTTAATCTCCTTTTTATTTTCTCATGTGGTTAATAAGGATATTAAGATAATTCATATTTAAAAGACCACAGTAAATCTTTTCATAAAGAGGAAGAATTATTTTATGTACTTATCACACTATACTTTTTATATTGATAACTTTTCTTTTCCATACCTAATTTCTTAAAGCTATTTTTACAAAACTTAATTTTTAGTGATATCATACAAGTCACTCTTAAATATTACAGAAATAACAGAAGCCAGTGTTTCCTAAATATCAGAGTCCATTTATTGAATATCAAATATAACATCTGAAATTTTTCTCCCATGCAAACAGGCATTTTGCAAATTTCTCTTTTTTGAGACAGACCCTGTCACTCAGGCTGGAGTGCAGTGGCACAACTCTGCACACTGCAACCTCCGCCTCCCAGGTTCAAGTGATTCTCCTGCCTCAGCCTCCCAAGTAGCTGGGATCACAGGCACCCGCCACCATGCCTGGTAATTTTTGTTTTTTTTGTTTTGTTTTGTTTTTAGTAGAGACAGGGTTTCACCATGTTGGCCAGGCTGGTCTTGAACTCCTGACCTTAGGTGATCTGCACCACCTCGGCCTTCCAAAGTGCTGAGATTACAGGCATAAGCCACCGTGCCCGGCCACAAATCTTCTTAAATTTGATACAAGAGAACAAGAGAATGTAACAGGTTTATTGCATTCCATTGATGTCTGTCATGAATTTAGTGATCTTTTAAACACTTCAAAAATTTCTCCTCACATACGATTTCCAGACCCAGGGTTCATTAATTCTTTCATTAATCCTTCCAAATGTTGGGGTTCAGGACATTCACTTTCAGTCTCCTCTTTCCTGCTTCTCACAGTCTGACACTATCCCAGTCTTCCTCAGTCCTGTTCATGCCTGGCACTTAATAGGCCTCCAAGAAATGTTCGCTGTTTGCTGATGTATTCTCCGGGACCACAATCTCCTTCCTTTTTTTTTTGGCGGGTGGCGGGGGAGGCGGAGTCTCGCTTTGTCACCCAGACTGGAGTGCAGTGTTACCATCTTAGCTCACTGCAACCTCCGCCTCCCAGATTCAAGCGATTCTCCTGCCTCAGCTTCCCAAGTAGCTGGGATTACAGGTGCCCACCACCGTGCCTAATTTTTTGTATTTTAGTAGAGATGGGGTTTCACCATATTGGCCAGGCTGGCCTCAAACTCCTGACCTCAGGTGATGCGGCCTGCCTCGGCCTCCCTAAGTGATGGGATTACAGGCATGAGCCACCTCACCCGGCCTCCTTCCTATACTCTGACCTTACCATTCCTCAAACCTTCCAACTGTACTGACCTTCTCCTCCCTTCTCATCCACCCACATGTATGACCATACATGGACTCCAGTCAACACTTGGAAATGCTCCAGCTCCAAGATTTCAAACCCCAAACCTGGTCTCCTGATTCTAATCTTGCCTCCTTATCTCTTCTTCAGTGCTGCTCACTCCTTCTAAACCTGCAAGTCTCCTCCCCTCTCCCTTCCAGTCCTAATATTCAGTTCATTCTCCTTTTTCACCTTTGGGCCCAGATTGAAAATATTATAGCTGGGGCTTTATAGCTATGCCCAGGTGTTAACCTTGATCTCCTACCACAACCTTTTCTAAGAGGTCACATGCCTCATAAGTAGCTCAATCTATTTTGAAAAGGAGGCCAAGAGAAAAGGGAGTTTAAAACAAAACAAAAAACAAAACAAAACAAAACCACCAGCCTGGCCAACGTGTGAAACCCCATCTCTACTAAAAATACAAAAAATTAGGTGGGTGCAGTGGCACGCACCTGTAATCCAAGCTATTCAGGAGGCTGAGGCAGGAGAATCACTTGAACCTGGGAGGTGGAGGTTGCGGTGAGCCGAGACTGTGGCACTGCACTCCAGCCTGGGCTACAGAGCGAGACTTTTTCTCAAAACAAAACCTTAGAGCTATCAGGGAATTTACAGACCACCTAATCCAGCTCCTTAAAATAGTAGATGAGGAAACAAGACTGTGAATAGTCTAAGATTTCCAGAGCCTGCCATCAGCCTTTCCTGGGTCTCTTCCCAAACACTGCCCATCCTCTTTAAGCCTCACTTGCTCCTTCCCAGCCAGACCTCAAGAGAAACTATTTTAATACCATTCTCCTTGGTCTCTTGTCCCTCTTGCTGTACTTAACTTGCTAATCTCTAACCTTGTTTGTTCTGTTTTCCTGGCTTGCTCAACATTGCCAGAAAAAGACAAGAAATTGAGCCAATTCCATTTCAAATTTATCCCACTGGACCATTAATGTTGCTCAGAATCCATTTGAATCATTTGAATCAGAATCCATTTGAATCCCTATCATAGTCTCGATCACATTTCCCATCCCACCCCTTTCCTCTCTGCAAATGACCTTACCACCCACTTTGCTTAGTGTTCAATACCAAGGAAAGCACGCAGAGATTGGAACCCAATCACCTGCTGTTCATTCCTGAACAAACCCTGCTATTTGCCACCTCTATGGCATGCTCATCCTACTCCTACTACCAAAATGTCCTGCCCATCACCTTTGAATTTCTAAATACAAATCCAGCTGAATAGTATATCCTAAAAGATTTCTTACCTACTCCAAGTGAGGTCATCTTCCACCTTAGTACTCAATTTGCACCACTTTATTTTGCCATTATTTCAGACTTACAGAAAAGTTGTGAAAGGTTTACATGTACACAGAGAGAGAGAGAGAGAGAGCGCAAAAGTGGAACAAAGATTCCTGGATTCCAGGAATCATCCAGATTCCCAATATAGTAACATGTTACTACACTGGCTTTATAATCTCTCTTTCTCTCTCTCTCTCTCTCTGTGTGTGTGTGTGTGTGTACTTACCATTGTGTTACAATTACCTCCAGTATTCAGTATAGCAACATACTATACAGGTTTGTAGTCTAGGAGCAATAGGCTACACCATCTAGGTTTATGTAAGTACATTCCACGATGTTCCCACAATGACAAAATCACCTAGTGATACATTTTTTTCAGAACATATCCCTATCAGTAAGTGACACATGACTGTACATATACACATATACTTATATACATTTACATATATACATACATACTCTGAAGTGTTTAGGGGGAAAAGGATATCATGTCTAAAAGCTACTCTTAAAACAGTTCAGAAAAAAGTCATATATATGTATATAGGTATATATATATATACACACACACAGAGACACACACATGCATAGTTATAGTTACATAGTCCTATATGTTTCTCTCTGTGTAGACATAGACAGATAGAAAGAAAGATAAAACCTTGTGGGTTCTTCTTCCTCTGCCCCATAACCAAATGACTGAGAACTCTAAATTCTTCCTGGAATGCTCTTATCTGCCTGTGTACACTCCCCAGGTGATCTCCTCAGCCCCACTGACTTAAAATTTCCATCCATGTAGTGGAGTTCATTCCAATATGGCTGAATAGGAACAGCTCTGATGTGCAGCTCCCAGTATGATTGACACAGAAGACGGATGATTTCTGCATTTCTAACTGAGGTACCTGGTTCATCTCATTGGGACTGATTGGACAGTGGGTGCAGCCCACGGAGGGCAAGCCAAAGCATGGCGGGGCATCACCTCACCCAGGAAGCGCAAGGGGTCGGAGGATTTCCCTTTCCTGGCAAAGGGCAGCCGTGACAGTATGTACCAGGAAAATCAGAACACTGCCACCCAACTACTGAGCTTTTCCAATGGTCTTAGCAAATGGCACACCAGGAGATTATATCCCGTGCCTGGCTTAGTGGGTCCCACGCCCACGGACCCTTGCTCACTGCTAACGCAGCAGTCTGAGATCAAACTGCGAGGCGGCAGCCTGGCTGGGGAACAAACGTCTGCCATTGCTGAGGCTTGAGTAGGTAAACAAAGCAGCCAGGAAGCTTGAACTGGGTGGAGCCCACCTCAGCTCAACGAGGCCTGCCTGCCTCTGTATACTTCACCTCTGGGGGCAGGCTATAGCTGAACAAAAGGCAGCAGAAACTTCTGCAGACTTAAACATCCCTGTCTGACAGCTCTGAAGAGAGCAGTGGTTCTCCCAGCATAGTGTTTGAGCTCTGAGAACGGACAGACTGCCTCCTCAACTGGGTCCCTGACACCTGTGTAGCCTAACTGGGAGACACGTCCCAGTAGGGGCTGACTGACACCTCATACAGCTGGGTGCCCCTCTGAGACAAAGCTTCCAGCGGAAGGATCAGGCAGCAATATTTGCTGTTCTGCAATATTTGCTGTTCTGCAATATTTGCTGTTCTGCAGCCTTAGCTGGTGATACCCAGACAAACAGGGTCTGGAGTGGACCTCCAGCAAACTCCAACAGACCTGCAGCTGAGGGACCTGACTGTTAGAAGGAAAACTAACAAACAGAAAGGAATAGCATCAACATCAACAGAAAGGACATCCACACCAAAACCCCATGTGTAAGTCACCATGATCAAAGACCAAAGGTAGATAAAACCACAAAGATGGGGAGAAACCAGAGCAGAAAAGCTGAAAATTCTAAAAACCAGAGAGCCTCTTCTCCTCCAAAGGATTGCAGCTCCTTGCCAGCAACGGAACAAAGCTGGACAGAGAATGACTTTGATGAGTTGACAGAAGTAGGCTTCAGAAGGTTGGTAATAACAAACTTCTTCAAGCTAAAGGAGGATGTTCGAACCCATTGCAAGGAAGCTAAAACCCTTGAAAAAAGATTAGATGAATGGCTAACTAGAATAAACAGTGCAGAGAAGACCTTAAATGACCTGATGGAGCTGAAAACCATGGCACAAGAACTACATGATGCATGCACAAGCTTCAATAGCTGATTCGATCAAGTGGAAGAAAGGGTATCAGTGATTGAAGAGCAAATGAATGAAATGAAGCAAGAAGAGAAGTTTAGAGAAAAAAGAGTTAAAAGAAATGAACAAATCCTCCAAGAAATATGGGACTATGTGAAAAGACCATATCTATGTTTGATTGGTGTACCTGAAAGTGATGGGGAGAATGGAACCAAGCTGGAAAACACTCTCCAGGATATTATCCAGGAGAACTTCCCCAACCTAGCAAGGCAGGCCAACATTCAAATTCAGGAAAAACAGAGAACACCACAAAGATATTCCTTGAGAAGAACAACCCCAAGACACATAATTGTCAGATTCACCAAGGTCGAAATGAAGGAAAGAATGTTAAGGGCAGCCAGAGCAAAAGGTCGGGTTACCCACAAAGGGAAGCCCATCAGAATAACAGCAGATCTCTTGGCAGAAACTCTACAAGCCAGAAGAGAGTGGTGGTCAATATTCAACATTCTTAAAGAAAAGAATTTTCAACCCAGAATTTCATATTCAGCCAAACTAAGCTTCATAAGTGAAGGAGAAATAAAATCCTTTATAGACAAACAAATGCTAAGAAATTTTGTCACCATCAGGCCTGCCTTACAAGAGCTCTTGAAGGAAGCACTAAACATGGAAAGGAACAACTGGTACCAGCCACTGCAAAAACATGCCAAATTGTAAAGACCACTGATGCTAGGAAGAAACTGCATCAACTAATGGGCAAAATAACCAGCTAACATCATAATGACAGGATCAAATTAACACATAACAATATTAGCCTTAAATGTAAATGGGCTAAGTGCCCCAATTAAAAGATGCAGACTGGCAAATTGGATACAGAGTCAAGACCCATCCGTGTGCTGTATTCAGGAGACCCATCTCACAAGCAGAGACAAACATAGGCTCAAAATAAAGGGATGGAAGAAGATCTACCAAGCAAATGGAAAGCAAAAAAAAAAAAAAAAAGCAGGGGTTGCAATCCTAGTCTCTCATAAAACAGACGTTAAATCAACAAAGATCAAAATAGACAAGGGCATTACATACTGGTAAAGTGATCAATTCAACAAGAAGAGCTAACTATCCTAAATATATATGCACCTGATACAGGAGCACCTAGATTCATAAAGCAAGTCCTTGGAGACCTACAAAGAGACTTAGACTCCCATACAATAATAATGGGAGACTTTAACACCTCACTGTCTATATTAGACAGATCAACGAGACAGAAGGTTAACAAGGATATCCAGGACTTGAACTCTACTCTGCACCAAGCAGACCTAATAGACATCTACAGAACTCTCCACCCCAAATCAACAGAATATACATTCTTCTCAGCACCACATCGCACTTATTCCAAAACTGACCACATAGTTGGAAGTAAAGCACTCCTCAGCAAATGTAAAAGAACAGAAATCACAACAAACTGTCTCTCAGACCACACTGCAATCAAATTAGAACTCAGAATTAAGAAACTCACTCAAAACCACTCAACTACATGGAAACTGAACAACCTGCTCCTGAATGACTCCTGGGCAAATAAGGAAATGAAGGCAGAAATAAAGATGTTCTTTGAAACCAATGAGAACAAAGACACAACGTACCACAATCTCTGGGACACATTTAAAGCAGTGCGTAGAGGCAAATTTATAGCACTAAATGCCCACAAGAGAAAGCAGGAAAGATCTAAAATTGACACCCTACTATCACAATTAAAAGAACTAGAGAAGCAAGAGCAAACAAATTCAAAAGTTAGCAGAAAGCAAGAAATAACTAAGATCAGAGCAGAACTGAAGGAGATAAGAGACACAAAAAACCTTCAAAAAATCAATGAATCCAGGAGATGGTTTTTTGAAAAGATCAACAAAATTGATAAACCGTGAGCAAGAGTAATAAAGAAAGAGAGAAGAATCAAATAGATGCAATAAAAAATGATAAAGGGGATATCACCACCGATCCCACAGAAATACAAACTACCATCAGAGAATACTATAACACCTCTACACAAATAAACTAGAAAATCTAGAAGAAATGGATAAATTCCTGGACACATACACCCTCCCAAGACTAAACCAGGAAGAAGTTGAACCCCTGAATAGACCAATAACAGGCTCTGAAATTGAGGCAATAATTAATAGCCTACCAACCAAAAAAAGTCCAGGACCAGATGGATTCACATCCAAATTCTACCAGGGTACAAAGAGGAGCTGGTACCATTCCTTCTGAAACTATTCCAATCAATAGAAAAAGAGGGAATCCTCCTGAACTCATTTTATGAGGCCAGCATCATCCTGATACCAAAGCCTGGCAGAGACACAACAAAAAAAGAGAATTTTAGACCAATACCCCTGATGAACATCGATGCAAAAATCCTCAATAAAATAGTGGCAAACCAGATCCAGCAGCATATCAAAAAACTTACCCACCAAGATCAAGTTGGCTTCATCCCTGGGATGCAAGGCTGGTTCAACATATGCAAATCAATAAACATAATCCATCACATAAACAGAACCAATGACAAAACCACATGATTATCTCAATAGATATAGAAAAGGCCTTCAACACATGAAAAAATGCTCATCATCACTAAACATCAGAGAAATGCAAATCAAAACCACAATGAGATAGCATCTCACGCCAGTTAGAATGGCAATCATTAAAAAGTCAGGAAACAACAGGTGCTGGAGAGGATGTGGAGAAATAGGAACACTTTTACACTGTTGATGGGAGTGTAAACTAGTTCAACCATTGTGGAAGACAGTGTGGTGATTCCTCAAGGATCTAGAACTAGAAATACCATTTGACCCAGCCATCCCATTACTGGGTATATACCCAAAGGATTATAAATCATGCTACTATAAAGACACATGTACACATATGTTTATTGTGGCACTATTCACAATAGCAAAGACTTGGATTAAGAAAATGTGGCACATGTACACCACGGAATACTATGCAGCCATAAAAAAGGATGAGTTCATATCCTTTGTAGGGACATGGATGAAGCTAGAAACTATCATTCTGAGCAAACTATCCCAAGGACAGAAAACCAAAGACCGCATGTTCTCACTCATAGGTGGGAATTGAACAATGAGAACACTTTGACACAGGGCAGGGAATGTCACACACCGGGGCCTGTCGTGGGGTGGAGGGGGCAGGGGGAGGGATAGCATTAGGTGAAATACCTAATGTAAATGATGAGTTAATGGGTGCAGCAAACCAGCATGGCACATGTATACCTATGTAACAAACCTGCATGTTGTGTACATGTACCCTAGAACTTAAAGTATAATAAAAAAAAATAATTAAAGAAAAAAGAAAGAAGTCTTGGGGTTTTTGAATCTTGTTCTTACAACTTAAAGTTCAAGATATTTAATACATGCAGGAATTACATATTGGATTTCAAAGACTTCAATTGTGAGATTCAGTTAAAAGTGCATTTTTCTAGTGTATTTATCTGAATAATTATTTGTTATATCTTTTATGTTATATCTCATATAATCATCTAAAATTTTGTTTACTATTTCATGAAATAAAAACCTCAAAAAAAACCAAAAAAAAAAAAAGAAAAAAAAAAGAAAGGAAAGAAAACCCTGGAAAGTGGCTCTAATACAATATTTTTCAATTGGAATTAATTTTTCAAAATGAAAATGACTTCATTGTTATTTTTATTATAAAATTAGTATATGTTTATTATTAAAAATAAGTACAAAAATCTCTAAAAGAAAAAGGGAACAATTACCAGCAGTTCCACATTCCAGAGCTCATCACTGTTAGCATTTAGGTATACAAATAGCCAAACACTTTTCCTATCAATACAATTAATTTTTAAATTTGACCATTATGCAATGTACACATGCACTGAAACATCATACTATATCCCATAAACATGTGCAATTATTATGTCCATTAAAAACAAGATAAAAAACATTTACAAAAAAAAAAATCCATCCATGTAGTAATGTCTCCTAAATTTATTTCTCTAGCCTGGTCTCTTCCTTGAGATCTGAAATCCAACTGCCTATTTGAAATCTTGGCTTAGAGGGCTGGGCACAGCGGCTCACACCTACAATCCCAGTACTTAGGGAGGCCAAGATGGAAGGATTGCTTGAGCAGAGGAGTTTGAGACCCAGCCTGGCAACAAAGCGAGACTCCATATCTGAAAAATACCAAAAAATTAGCTGGGTGTCCTTGACATGCCTGTGGTCCCAGCTACATAGGAAGCTGAGGCAGGAGGTTGAGCCATGTTTGAGCCACTGCCCTCCAACCTGGGTGACAGAGCAAGACCCTCTCTCAAAAAGAGATCTCAGCTTAGATATCAATTGGCATATTAAACATGACATATCCAAAATAGAATTTCCCCACTAAACCTGTTCTCCAGTCTTTTCCATTTCAACTATCCACCCAGTTGTTCAAGCCAAAATCCTAGGAGTCATGTTTAATTCCTCCTTCTACTCTTCCTACTCCATTCACACACTAACCTGCTGATCAACTCTGCCTCCAGAACGTATCTTGAGTCTTCTACTCCTCTTCCTCTCCATACCTCCCTTTCCACTCAGACCCATCACCACTCTCTCACTTGGCCCACTGCAAGAGGGTCTTACTTGGTTTCCCTGCTTCTACTCTCAACTTGGTCTCCCGGCTTCTACTCTCAACTTCTTATTCATTGTCCTCAGAGATGCCAAGGCAAGCTTTTAAAAACATAAATCATGTCATGTCACTGCACTGTTTAAAATCCTCCAGTGGGCCAGGTGCAGTACCTCATGCCTATAATCCCAGCACTTTGGGAGGGCAAGGCAGGAGGATCACTTGAGTCCAGGAGTTCAAAACCAGCCTGGGCAACGTAGTGAGACCTTGTCTCTACAAAAAAAAAAAAATTAGCCATGCGTGGTGGGTCATGCCTGTAGTCACAGCTACTCAGGAGTCTGAGGTGGGAGCATCACTTCAGCCCAGGAGGTAGAGGCTGCAGTGAGCTATGATCTCACCACTACACTCAGCCTGGGTGACAGAGTGAGACCGTGTCTCAAAAATATATATATACATAAAATAAAATGGCCAGGCACGGTGACTCATGCCTGTAATCCCAGAACTTTGGGAGACTGAGGCAGGCAGATCACGAGGTCAAGAGATCAAGACCATCCTGGCTAACACGGTAAAACCCTGTCTCTACTAAAAAATACAAAAAATTAGCCGGGCATCGTGGCAGGCACCTGTAGTCCCAGCTACTCGGGAGGCTGAGGCAGGAGAATCACTTGAACCCGGGAGGCGGAGGTTGCAGTGAGCTGAGATCGAGCCACTGCACTCTAGCCTGGGCAACAGAGTGAGACTCCATCTCAAAAAAGAAAAAAAAAAAAAATCCTCCAGTCGCTTCTGATTGCACTTGGAATAATACTGAAATTAGGCTGGGTGTGGTAGCTCACGCCTGTAATACTGGCACTTTGGGAGGTAGACGGGGGAGGACTGCTTGAAGCCAAGAGTCCCAGACTAGTCTAGGCAACATAGTGAGACCCCCATCTCTATGAAAAATTTTTAAAAAATAAAGAATAAAGTCGAAACTCCCTTCCCTGGCCCCTGCCTACCTCTCTTCTCCTACCCGCTTTCCCCCAGCTTACTAGACTTCAATCATACTGACCTTCATGTGGGTCCAGGGATCATGCCAAATCATTCTTATCTCAGGGCTTTTGGCTTTGCAATTCCCTTTGCCTAGATCGCTTGTCCCCTAAAAATTCTGACTCTTATTCTTCAAGCGGCTGACATTTGTTCTTCAAGCCTTAGCTCAAAGGTACTTTCTCAGAGGCCTTTCCTGATCACTCCAAGTTACCTACCATCTAGCATACTTTCCTGATTTGCTGTGCTTCATAGCACCTATCTGTATCTGAAATTATATCTTTTGTTAAATTGGTTGTTGTTTTTTTTCTCCCAGTATAAGTTCTATGAGAACTGGGACTCTGATTTACTTACCCTAGCATCCCTGTCATATATGCTAAAGGACTGATTGATGCATGTACATAATTTTTATTGCTTTTTTTTTTGAGATGAAGTCTTGCTCTGTTGCCCAGGCTGGAGTGCAGTGGCACCGTCTTTGCTCACTGCAACCTCCACCCCTGGGATTCAAGTGATCCTCCTGCCTCAGCCTCCCGAGCAGCTGAGACTACAGGCATGCACCACCACACCCGGCTAATTTTTGAATTTTTAGTATAGACAGGGTTTCATCATGTTGGCCAGGATGGTCTTGAACTCCTGACCTCAGGTGATCTGCCCACCTTGGCCTCCCACAGTGTTGGGATTACAGGCGTGAGCCACCAGGCCCAGCCATCATTTTTACATATGTATATACATACCATCAGTAAGTTCTTTAAAGGTAGGTTTCAATCTTTTTCATCATCCTTTTACCTTGTATATAATAGGAACTTAAATATCTGGAAGGAGTTAAGTTAATGCACATCTTGGTTTCTCCAAAATATAATTAAAAGCAGTATCTTTTTGGCTGATTAAAAAACATCCTTCCTCCCTTAATCATTTCCAACAAACATTAAAAACATCATTTACACACATATAAAATCACAGTGTTCCCCAGGGTTTTTGTGCTGTTCTGTTTTCATTGAGGTGAAAAGGCAGAGGCGTTTCACAAAGCATTCTTTTATTTGACTTCCACTTAATGCTTTTCATTCTCCTGAATATAGACATGCTGCAAAACATTCCATTCTCTTGATATAGACATCCTGAAAGCATTCAAACTGTGCTGAATTTTTTTTTTTTTTTTTTTTTTTTTGAGGCGGAGTCTCGCTCCGTCGCCCAGGCTGGAGTGCAGTGACGCGATCTCTGCTCACACTGCAAGCTCCGCCTCCCGGGTTCATGCCATTCTCCTCCCTCAGCCTCCCTAGTAGCTGGAACTACAGGCGTCCGCCAACACGCCCGGCTAATTTTTTTGTATTTTTAGTAGAGACAGAGTTTCACCGCGTTAGCCAGGATGGTCTTGATCTCCTGACCTCGTGATCTGCCCATCTCGGCCTCCCAAATGAAATTTTTTTAAAAGCCAAGGAAAAACCAATTCTACCAACTATTTTCTAGATTTCTTTGTTTTTCCTCCTGTTTTATGAATCAAGAAACATTGTTTACAGTTTGCCCTGAGGCTTCTGGTAATGCTTATCAGCGTCTGAGGTATTGCAACTAGAGTTGCTCTGTTCTTTTACAACCATAGGCTGCAGAAGCTTCCCTCCCCATTTTTTAAGTTTCTCATCTGAAACTTACAAGTAAGTAAATATAGTGTTCTAATTCATTTTTTGTTAATAAGATAAAAACCTCTTTTTAATAAATTAAACTTTTTTCAGTTGCAAGCATGATATGCTCTTAAAAAACTGAACTTCTGCTATAGAAAGTGAAGTATTATAGGCTGGGTGTGGTGACTGACACCTGTAATCCCAGCACTTTGAGAGGCTACAGAGGGAGGATTGCTTGAGGCCAGGAATTTGAGACCAGCCTGGGCAACAAAGCAAGACCCCATTTCTACAAAAAGTGCCTGTGGTCCCAGCTACTTGGGAGGCCAGGGTGGGAGGATCACTTGAGCTGAGGAGTTATGATCACACCACTGCACTCCAGCCTTGGCGACAGAGTGAGACCCTGTCTCTGAAAAAAAAAAAAAAAAAGTGAAATAATATACTTTTCTTCCAGTAGCAACACTTTCTGGCAGCCTTGTCCAGACCCCATCTCTCTCTTCCTCTTTCTTGGTCTTTACTAGCCTTTATGCCCTATCAAGGTAAACGATCAAACCTCTCCTGAATCTTTAACAAGCAGGATGTTGATCTCTTTTTCTAAAAAGAAAATGATCTTCTCTTATTACACACAGATGGTATAACTTACCTTTTTTTACTTTTTTTATACCAAAACTCCATCAACTAACTTATGAATAGTAAATAAACATTTGTCAACATCTGTTCTACCATGTAAAAACAATATACAGATAAACATGAGTAGTTAATTAAACAATCACTGACGAAGTAAAAAAAATAGTTAATTACTGGGCATGGTGGCTCACATCTGTAATCCTAGCATTTTGGGAGGCCGAGGCAGTCAGATTGCTTGAGTCCAGGAGTTCAAAAACAGCCTGGCAACATGGCAAAACTCCAACTCTACAAAAAAAAAATAAAAATTTCGCCTGGCCTGGTGGCACATGCCTGTAGTCTCAGCTACTCGGGAGGCTGAGGCTTAGGTAAAATCATGGCATGAACCATGATCATGCCATTGCACTCCAACCTGGGTGACAGAGTGAGCCCCTGTCCCAAAACAAAAAGTGAAATAAAATAAAAAAGTTCTTTACCCATAACATAACAATCCTGCCACACATAAAATAACAATATTTCTATCAAAACACCTATTTTTCTATTATTTTAAATCTAAAATTAAATGGAAATAATCCTTACAGATATTCATTAATCAAAATGATCCACAATACAATGCTTCTAGAATACATAAAGATGACCATAAAAGGAAAGTGAGTATATCTCAGCAAGACAACTGCAATGGCATTTTTGGTTATTATTGAAAAATTTAAGTTTAATAAAACTTTAAAAAGGGTGAAGGGCATCCTTAAAGGTAAACATAAATTATTAAAATCAGTTTTAATGGCCAGGGACAGTGACTCACGCCTATAATCCTAGCACTTTGTGAGGCTGAGGCGGGCAGATCACCTGAGGTCAGGAGTTTGAGACCAGCCTGGCCAACATGGTGAAACCCTGTCTCTACTAAAAATACAAAATTAGTCGGGCATGGTGGCGCACGCCTGTAATCCCAGCTGCTCAGGAGGCTGAGGCAGGAGAATCACTTGAACCCAGGAGGCAGAGTTTGCAGTGAGCCAAGATCACGCCACTGCACTCCAGCCTGAGCAAAAAAAAGAGCGAAACTCTGTCTCAAAAGAAAAAATAAATAAATAAAAATAAGAACAAAAGCAATTTTAATAAATTCCTAACTTGATCTTGAAATTAGTGCCCTAAAAATGGAGCAGTAACATAATTAAGTCAATCATCTTGTCTCAATATTAATGGTTAATGTAGAAACAGGTATAAAGGAAAATTTCTCAGAAAGATGAGATTGTTCATTGTTCTTGTGGATATGTAAAAACAATGCTGACTGAAAAGCAGCCAACTGGACAGCTGCAGATGCTGAACCCAATGGAAACACTAAGCAGGCATAGCACAAATCAGTAATTAACAAAGCAGATGCAGAAAGCTTGATGAGGGTGAATAATTGCATAGATGGGAATAGTAAAAGGAGCTGGTAACAGTACAAGTTTTATAAGAAATTGGATAAACTCTTTGTATTCATGAATTTGTTAGCAAGAGTGCTTCAATAATACACAGATAATAGATTTTAAAAATGTTTTGATTACATTGATAAATACCTTTATATGGTACTTATCACTAAAGAAATTTAAAAATGGTCCACAGGAAAATATTGGTAGGGTGAACATAAAAATAATTATAAAAGTAAAGAATGAAGTAATATTTCAGGTAGGCTAACTACAGAGGCATCAAATTTGTTTATTTTTGGCATTCTTAATTTTAATGACATGTTGAAATTAGAATACACAACATTTTCTAATTTTTATATGTATGTATGCATGTACATATATATACACACATGCATGTATTTTATAGAAAATCTTCCCGGCCGGGCGCGGTGGGTCAAGCCTGTAATCCCAGCACTTTGGGAGGCCGAGACGGGTGGATCACGAGGTCAGGAGATCAAGACCATCTTGGCTAACACGGTGAAACCCCGTCTCTACTAAAAAATACAAAAAACTAGCCGGGCGACGTGGCGGGCGCTGTAGTCCCAGCTACTCGGGAGGCTGAGGCAGGAGAATGGCGTAAACCTGGGAGGTGGAGCTTGCAGTGAGCTGAGATCCGGCCACTGCACTCCAGCCTGGGCAACAGAGCGAGACTCCGTCTCAAAAAAAAAAAAAAAGAAAAAAAAAAGAAAATCTTCCCTACTAGTCAGGACTTTCCTTGAGGATAGGTATCATGTTTTGTTATATACTCCAAAAACACCAAGCCCAGTGTCTTCTATATAAATAAATACCTGTGGAATCAGGAAGATAATATATATCTTGGTTACTTAAAATATAATGAAAATAGGCAATATGATTAAACATACTTTAGTAAAAGCATTCAGAGTAAACTGCACAGACACTGAACATATGACTTGGTAACATCTTTTAGGAGGCTTTCTTTTTTGAGAAATAGCTCTTAAACTACAGTGACAGACTTTTTTGAGAAATAGCTCTTAAACTGCTCTTAAACTGCAGTTTAAAAACTAGAAATTTGTAGAGGTATAGATGCATTTATAGCAAACTTGGAAAACAGCTTTCAGAATTCTGGGTATATAAGGAAGCCAACAGCATGGTTCATTTAGAGCCTTTTTCCTTAGGACATATGTTGCAAGAATTACTACTCTTACAAATGCAACAGATTCATTGCTCATTACTATAGCAAGTGTTTTAACCCAAAGCAGATTTATTCTTCATCTATTGGTCCATTTTATATAATTCCATATTATTTTAGTTATCATTATAAATGCACACACTTTCTATTGTCTACTTATTCATTAATTCACAAATATTTACTGAGGGCCTGCTACGTGCCAGTCACTCTTCTTGGTGCGGGGATATAGCAGTGAACAAACAAAAATCACTGCACTTGTGGAAATTTTATTCTAGGGATAAAATATCAGACAATAGTTATGATAAATCAATATAATATGTAATAAATTAGACAATGTTAAGTGCTAAGTAAAAAAATAAAGCAGAGAAGGGCTATAGGAAATATGAAGGAGTAGAATTTTAAATAGAGTGGCCAGGGAAGGGTTCACGAAGAAGTGACATTTGGGTTAAGTCCTGAGGAAGCAAGGGAGATAGTCCTGCAGATATCTGAGGGTAGAACATTCCATGCGGGGAGAATTCCAAGTTGCAAAGGCCTTGAGGTGAAATAGTGCCTGGAATTGAGGAATATCAAGGAGGCCAGTGTGTCTATGGGGGAGGAAGTAGTTGGAGATGAGATCAAAGAGGTGACAGGAGGCTAGGTCATAAAGGACTTCACAGGAAAGGAAGCCACTGAAGGTTTTGAACAGAGTGACATGATCTGATTTTTTCACAGGTTCATTCTGGCCACTGAGTTTTGAGAACAATGTGAAAGAGGGTAGGGTGGGAATACAGAGACGGTCTAGAAGACTGCTATAATCCAGACAAGAGGTGGTGGTGGCTTGAACCAGAGTGGTAGCAAGTGGCTAGACTCTGGATGTATTTCGAAGATAGTATTCACAGGATTTGAAGACAGAATATGAAGTGAGGTTATCCAGTATTTGTGATATAGTTATATTTCCACTGTTCTCTCCTAAGTGATGAAAAAGAAACAATTTCTCACAAGTTGTCTGACATTCTCAGAGTTTGACGGTCCTGATATTCAACTTTCTTTTGTTCCTGAGTTTGAAAACACACCCCATTATTTCCATGTCTTACCTCAGCCTTGAGGATGAAGACGAGATGTAACTGTCTGAAGACTGACAGTTGCCAGCACTATCTCATGAGCTCTTCCTAGACTGTAAGCTCCACTAGGCTTATTTCATTCCCCTTGATGTCCTCAAAGCCTGACTCAGAACCTTGCACACGTTAGGGTCTCAAAAAATGTTTGTTGAATGGTTTAGTCTACATTTCCCATTCCCACTGGTTTTTTTTTTTTTAAGTTTCACGGTGTCACCCAGGCTGGAGTGCTGCAGTGGCGCGACCATGGCCCACTGCATGCTCACCTCCCAGACTCAAGCAGTCCTCCTGCCTCGGCCTCCCGAGTAGCTGGGACTACAGAAGTGCGCCACCACGATTTGTTAATTTTTTGTGTTTTTAGTAGAGTTGAGTTTTCGCCATGTGGCCCAGGCTGGTCTCCAACTCCTGGCCTCCAACGATCCACCCGCCTTGGCCTCCCAAAGTGCGAGGATTACAGACATGAGCCACCGCGGCCTGCCTCCCAGTTATTGTAAAAGATTAAATTTTCACACTTGCTAATGTGAAAATGAATAATAAACTGAAAATAACATTAAGCCCTTATCAATTGCAGAATCACAAGCTACAGTGTGAATTTCAGTATTAAGGATAGTATGCTGGGGTACTGTCAAGTGGTCATTGAGCCTCTTGCACTTTTCACTCTTACTAGCTCAACCTAAAGGTGTTTTAGCTTCCCCGCACCTCCTAAGCGGAAGGACTGGCTTTGCTATTTGCAGTTAGGGCCGAGTGTCACAGCGCACCATGGAGTTCAGTCCCCTTTAAACGGGTACAAACGTCTCTGAAAGATCAGTCAACATGCGTTATCCGACTAGCGGGAGACCCCAGCCGCTCGCGGGCACAGCCACAAGCCCTGGAGACACTAGCCCGCGCTGCGCACGCCGGGAGTTGTAGTTCCTCCCACTCTCTCTCGCTGCCCGCCGGCCTTCGTCGCACTAGCGCCCCCAGCGGCGCGCAGGCTCCGGGAAGCGCAGCGCGCGCGGACCCCGGGGGCAGTTTCCTAGCAACCGGCGCAGCTGCTACGTCACGGTGGCAGGTTCTAAGCGCTGCCGGGCACCGTAGGGCCGCCGTGTGTATCTTCTAGCATCTGCGGGCTGGTGGAAGCGCTGCTCACAGTCAGTGTCCGTACGTCTTCGTCCGCCATTACCCTTCTTATCCTGCTCCAGGTAGCGGACAGCCGCCTCCCGCCGCGCACCCTCCACTGAGGCCCGGGTCAGAGACTAGGGGCCGCCCGGCCCGCCCCTGCGCGGCCCTTTCCCCTGAGCCCGCGGAGCCCGCCGCCCCGGGCCTCGGGGGAACGATGCTGGAGTCCATTCGCGTGACGGGTGAGTGCAGGGAAGGGCTGGCCGCGGCGGGGGTGCGGGGCGGACCGGGGTCCCGCCGCCCGGGGTCCAGGTAATGGTAGCTACCGGCTGGGCGCGCCGCTCGGGACTCCACCCTGCGTCCCGACCCCTGCGGGGCGCTCAGGAGGCGCTCGCGAAAAGCCTACGGAGGGAAGAGAGAAATCGGCCCCTTTTCCTTTCGTCACTTATTATCAGTAAGTACATGCTGTGGAATCTCGTGAAAAATATTATAATAATAGACCGGTTGCTGGTCCTACAAAGGTACAATCCAAAGATTGTTAAATCTTATTTTCAAAACACGCTAGGTGTGTGATTAAGCTTCATAATTTTCTAGAATAGTCAGAAAAAATAAGCTAAGTGAAAGAACACATCTGTATTTCAGTATTTATACTGTGTATATTTGTGTGTGTATGCTTTTATTCTTAAACAGTGAGAACATTTTGAGTTGATATTATAATAGGCCATTTTACAGTACAGATTATACCAAGGGTAAAACATGGGTCTTTAAACAGACCCCAGGTCAGAAAGTCTGAAAGTTTACCTGCATTTTTAAAAATTCAGTTCGATCTCTGGGAGCACAGAACTTGACTCTTACTATTTGTAAATCGCTATGCGTGTTAGCCATTAAAAAAAAAAAAAAAACCTTACGTAATCTTAGAGTAATTTTCTAGGCCATTTTCCCAGCATTTGATTCTGTACGCAAACATTTTTGCAAGGCAGGGTTTTGACAGTTCAGAATTATGACGAAGAACAACGGAGTAAAGGGAAATACCTACTCCTCAAACTAGTGCCAAAATAAGGCCGGAATTTTAAATTTTAAAACAATGCAGTACCTAATAGACTATTTTTCTGTGAGCACTCTAACTGAAAAACCAAACCCCTTGCCAGTGAAAACATGATTTTAATTTTATACTGTTTTATTTCATGTTCAGTGTTACACAGAGTTGATTTGTGCAGTCATGACATTGCCGCGATGTATCTCATTTATGTTGACAGGAAACATAGTTACAGGAGCTAAGATTGAAAAGGCAACTTTAATTGGCGTTAGAGTTTTTAAAAATGTGATTTGATGTAGATGCTACTTTCGTCCTAAAACACAATTAAAATGTCAAAAGTTACTTAAAAGTACCATACCTCCTAAATATGGAGCAAGGTTTCTCAACCTCAGCACCATTAACTTTGTTGTTGTTGTTGTTTTTGAGACAGAGTCTCGCTCTGTCACCCAGGCTGGAGTGCAATGGCGCTGTCTCTGCTCACTGCAATCTCCACCTCCCGGGTTCAAGCGATTCTCCTGCCTTGACCTCCCGAGTAACTGGGATTACAGACGCACGCCACCACGCCCGGCAAATTTTTGTAGTTTTAGTAGAGACAGGGGTTCACCATGTTGGTCAGGCTGGTCGGAACTCCTGACCTCAGGTGATCCTCCCACCTCGGTTTCCCAAAGTGCTGGGATTACAGGCATGAGCCTCTGTGCCCAGCCTAGCACTGTTAACTTTGGACAAGATAATTCTTCCTTGTGGGATGCTGTTCTCTGCGCCGACCCCATAATTGTGACAACTAAAAATCACAATTGGGCAGGGGGGTGGGGGAGGGCAACATCTTCTTCTCCATAGAATCAGTGCCTTGAAGAAAAATGTAGATTTCTGTCACAGTGCACATTATTTAACTGAGAAATCACATAGATTAAAATTATTTTCCCAAACCGTAACAATCATTGTAGAGATACAAATAAAATAATATTAGTATTAGAAAGCAGATACTCTGATCATTTAGTCATGCAGAGTGATCTCTTGATATGTCAACATGTTGAGTTAGAAGTTTGAGAAGAGATACTTTAGAAAGTAGTAGACCCACTCCTCTTGTCTCATTTCCCTTCCTATAATTTAGTGGCGGTACATTTATCAGTCCAACCCTGTATGTTTGCAAACCCTGAGGTAAATAATTTGGCAGTGAATTTCTATAGTACAATAAAGTTCAAATAGCCATTTGAGACCATTCAGGCCTCTAATTTACAATTCCTTTAAAAATAACTGGGTCATTTTTCAGACTACTTTCTCTCTTATATAGTACTTAACTAGTTGAAATCATTCTAGAGCCCGGTGCCCAGCATTTCACTGCGATATCAGAAAAACCCAATTTGGACAGCCAGAAACTTCATGTAGAGAGTTAAGCTGAAAACATGCCCTCCTCTCCCCTGGTCATTCCCTCACGATTCATTGATATCTAAGATGGCCATGTTCTTCTTTCTGGTTAGCAGAACTTGATTGTGGTAAGAGTACTGATGGAAATGTGTTCATTTTTTTTTCAGCTCTAAAAGTTGTTACAAATATAGAACAGACTCATTATTTTATATTTCAGGAATGAAGCAATTACTTGTTTCTGAAATCACTTCCTATGTAATATCTTACCCACTTTTGACTTATTAGTATATGCTATCTCTGCTGTTTAAAAATGGAATCAAATCAGAAAAGGTTTTTTTTGACTTCTCATGGCCTTTCAAAGAGGAAGGTTCTCAGGCTGGGTGCAGTGGCTCACACTTGTGATCCCAGCACTTTGTGAGGCAGAGAGCAGATGGATTACCTGAGCTCAGGAGTTCGAGACCAACCTGGGCAACACAGCAAAACCCCATCTCTACAAAAAATTAAAAAATTAGCCGGGCATGGTGGCCCGCGCCTGTAGTCCCAGCTACTTGGAAGGCTGAGGCAGGAGTATCACTTGAGCGCCCAGGTGTCAGAGGTTGCAGTGAGCCAGAATTGCCACTGCACTCCAGCCTTGGTCACAGATTGAGACCCTGTCAAAAAAAAAAAAAAAAAAAAAAAAGAAGGTTCTACTTTAGCTTCTGGGATTTAAAAAAAAAAAAAGAGGGTTTATTATACTAAAGCCACTAAAATCTTGATTCTAAAATATAGATTAATTACCTTATTAACATGAAATTTGCCTTGGAATTCAAATTTAATGATTCAAAATATTTCCCTATGTATATTTTTCCATGTGGTGTTTCTGTAGGAGCTGAATATAATATTTAATGTGATACTAATAATAGTTAACAGAGGCTGCTTACTTATAGTCCAGCACTGTTCTCAGCACTTCACACATATTAACTTTTAAAATCCTTACAACAGTACTACGAAGTATGTATCATTATTATCATCCCATTTTACAGATAAGGAAACTATAGCACAAAGAAGTTATGTAACTTGGTCAGGGTTATAGCTATTAATAAACAGAGCCAAGATTCATACCAGACAGCTCCATTCCAAAGCCCATGTTGTCAACTACTAGGAAAATCAGCTCACTATTATAGTGACTGTACACTGATTTGAGCCACAAAACCCAACCTCAAGATTTCATTTAATATCTGTGTCACATTATCTGATGGTTTGCTCAAGTGTTGGTTTTTAGGTTTTTAATCACAGGCAAGTATGTAATAATTTTTACCTGGGAAAATCCTGTTTCACTTGAATATAAATTTGTTGTTTTCAAAATAGAAGACATCTAGTTCATTCATTAACAAAATGCTGTGAGAAACCATATAAGATTATGTTCATTTATGATTTCCTATTGGCTTTATTTTGTATGTGATGTAAGAAGTGATTAATGAGTCATTCCAGAAATGAAGTGTCTTTATATCAAAGATGAATGTTTAAAAATACTGGAAACGAAAGTCTTAAGGCCAGCGTTAGGCCATACAGGATGAATATACCTAGGCACATAGCTCCTATTTGTTCTACAGCGGCAGGTACTTCCATTAAAACTTACCATTAAAACTTGTCTTCAACATCACTAATTGTTTCATTTTTCTTTTGCCTTCCTGGGATTATTTTTTCCACAATGGTCAGGCAACTAAGTCTTTTACCCTTTCTTTCCTCTCAAATATTCTCTTCCCTTGTCTACTTCTCTGGCCACCCTTTCATAAGCAGGATAGTGAATGAGCAAAACCAAACACAGATGTATGTTGTAAAAAAGCTTATAATTTCATTGTTGAGGAAGTCTGTCATACAACAAATATAAACCTGCAACCATGATAAAGGCCTTCGAAGAAGAGATACAAGGTGTTATGAGGTTCTAAAATGAAAGAGTTAAGGAAGGCTTCCTGACCAAGTGCTATTTGAACTGAAAGATGAGTGGGTATTAATCTAAGAAAAAGAGGGATAGAAGGGCCCAGCAGACACAGAGAGTAGCATGTGAAGAAGTATGCTCGGAGAGAGCATGGTAAGGATGAGATATGGTCAAAGTGAGAGAAGGCTGAAGTGGAGAAACTGAGGAACACAGTGTGAGGTGAGGCTGCAGAGGCAGAAGGATCTGACCGAGAGTGACCTCATAGACCACAGTTAGGAGTTTTGTCCATCCCAAGGGAAAGCCATGTTTGTTTCTGGCACATTCAGTGTTGTTTTAGATGATGTATAATGCTCACTCTTACCACAACCATCACCATCAAGGGTATCTAGACTACTCTGTATATTTCTAACTGTAAAAACAACAAACATACAAGTTTCTGACCCCAAAACAACAGTGTCCCATTATAAGTTACTAATAGAGCAACACTGAATTGCTCTTACCTGGGACTGTGAAATTTTTAGGAATCCTAAAGTACAGTCAAGTTTCTGAATTCCTCAATGACATTAGCAGTGCCTTTCATCTCATTTTCTTAAAGTTGATAAGCTACATTGGTTGCTATTGAATTTAGAGATACTATAGTTAATAGATTATCTGTTATAGTGTGGACAAATTGAGCAATAAATGTATTTTTAAGGATACTGATTTTATACATCCTTAAAAAAATTAAAGTGTAACTTAAATAAAGTTTACAAGTCTTAAATGTGCAGGCCAATGACTTTGTACATACATAACCATTGCCCAGAACAGATAGAGAACATTTCCAGCACCTAGCAGGTTTCCTGGTATCTCCTCCTAGATTATGATTCATCCCTCAAAGGTAACTGCTATTCTGACATCTAATACCATAAATTAGTTTTGCTGTTTTGGACTACATATAAACGGAATTATACACTATATAATCTTTTGATGTGGCTTCATTTGCTCAACATTGTCTGAGATACATCCATATTGTTGCTTACAATGTCAGTTTTCCTTTCATTGCCGTATAGTCTTCTGTTGTATGAGCCTACCACAATTTATCCTTTCTACTGTTCATATTGTTTGAGGTGTTTTTGTTTGTTTGTTTGTTCGTTTGTTTGATTTTTAGAGTTGGGGTTTTGCTATGTTCTGTAGGCTGGACTCAAACTCCTGGGTTCCAGTAATCTTCCAGCCTCAGCTTCCTAAATAGCTGGGATTACAGGCATGTGCCACTGTGCCTGGCTTCTTTTGAGTTTTAAGTGATGAAATTCTTGATAAAATTAAAGTTTACCTTGTTTGGGGATTATTTTGTTTTGTTTTGGCCTTTCTTTTGTTTGTAATCAAGTAACCTATTGTTTTGTGGTATAAAATTATCCCAGATTCTCAGGTTTTGTAAGTATTAGTGAACCACGGAAATTTCCATTTTGTAGGTCAAAACTGGTTGAATAGTATTTGCCACCAGGCTTTCTTTCTGGTGATCTTCCTTTTCAGCCAGAGACCTCTTGATTCCTATGAAACCTCACCTACTCACAGTTGTGAAACACTGCATTTAGAGAGCAGTGTCTCCCTTTTCCCCCATTCTTTTAGATGAGGAACGGGAGGTAACGATGGACTTAATGATTAGGCTAATATTACAGAGAGGTCATTGAAAGAGCTGGGAATGGATGTCAGGAATCTTGGTATCCTTTTCTCCTGTTCTAGATATATACTAAGCTTTCATTGTGTTGATTACTTCGGTATATTCATCTACTTGTGAATAGACTGTCAATTTTAATGCACAAATATTATTTACCCTTTTTTCTTCAGTATGGGTAATCAGGTTGGGGTGAACAATTTTCTTCTATCAACAAATTATTTTCGTTCTTCCCAATATTATAGTGAAACAGATTGCTTGTATCTTAAGTTTTACATTATATAATGAGTACCTTTAATGTGAGAAAGTATGCTTTTTAATTACCTTATTACTTTTCTGGGAAAACACGAGCTACACTTCCTCCAAATAAGTCTGTTTATGCTTTAAAAATGTTTTAATTCAGGAAAAAGGATTCAGAGAATAGGATGTTCTTTAATAAATTGTGTCAAATGTTATCAGCCTCTTAGTGTTCTTAACCATGTTCAGGTCTTTTTTTCACAAAATAAGCAATAGTATTTAAAATTACAAAAACAATCTCTTAGGTTCTATGATAGTTTTTAATGCAACTGAAATACAATTACTGTGACTCTGAGAAATTAATTTATATCCATCTTGTATGAGTTGTGTGAAGGACCATGTGCTCCACTTTTATGAACTTCATGGGCTATCCAGCATTTAACAGGATTGGCATTTGTAAAATAAATAGACCATTAACACTCCCAAACTTTATTCAGCAGCAGATGGAGCTTCAAAAGGACTCGTGCTAAGCTTTTCAGGAGATAATTAGCAAGTGAACTGAAATGCTGTAATTCCTGGGGAGAGAGGTTCTGTCAGGCATATACTGTCATCCCGCTGCCATACTTCACTCCTCCTTGAGTATTTTGACAGGTGGTTTAGGACGGTTTTTTTTTTTTAGTATCTGGAAATGTATAGGCTGTTTCAGATGGCACGAAATTGTGAATTTGGAGGTCACTGATGCTTTATGACCACAGAACTCGGCAAGTCCAGTTCTTTGGTCATAAAGCTACTAGGTCTTAGAAAACAAAGAGCATTTTTACATTGAATATTCATTTAAAAAAAATCAGCACAACATATATGTAGTGAATCATCAAAACAGAAATTCTTCAGAGTAGTCTTATTTATTTATTTTAATTTGATGTAACTCCGTCCCTTTTTATTACGAAGATCAGTTGAGAAAACAACCTGATTTCCTCCCTTTGCCTTTCCAGCTCCGGCTAGTCCTTACTGTACTTCCTAGGCTTATGCTTATTTGAGTTCTTTTATACTTTCCCTTTTCATGTCTATTTCGGTTTTTTTTCATTATCACCCCTTGTCTCCTAAGCTTGTGGTGTCGTTTTAGGGAAACCGACATTATTCCTGGGCATTCGGGCTACAGCCTGTGTCCTGGTTTTCCTTAGCCTGTTTGCCTGGCCTGCCCAGTTCTGACTGTTAGTTGACGACACACAAATCTATGAAACTCCTGAGAAACTGGGAGCTACCAGCCTATGATTAATGTTTTGTTTATTTGTCCAGTTAATTTTGTCTTGTTGAGTCTTTAACATTTATTGAACAGCTTCTTTGTACAACCTGTCTTCAATGACCCTATGTAATCTAGCTCCTACCTCTAAACTCACACATATAATAGACATTTAGCCCCTGCAAGCTTTAGAGATAGCTGTGTTATCTTTTAGACGTCAGAATTCAGATTTCACATGCTGGCCTAGAAAATGTAAGAAAAAGGACTTTTAAATACCTTACATATTTGGATTATTATCTACTTTAGTACTGTCTCTTTACCCTAGACTCTATGACTCCTGGAATTTAAAAACTAATATTTAGATCAGAGTTTCTCTACCTTGATACTATTGACATTTTGAAATGAATATTTCTTTGTTGTAGGAGATTGTCCTATGCAGTGAAGGATGTTTAGCAGCATCCCTGGCCTTTACCTGCTAGATGCCAGTAGCCTCTCCCCGGTTGTGACAACCAAAATGTCTCTAGACATTGCCAAATGTTCCCTGGAGGGTAAAATCCCCTTCTGTTAGGAACCACTGGTTTAGGGTCTTTCCTGTTATATTTTCATGTCTGCAGTAATCTCATATTTGAATGGTCCCAGAACTACAAGTACATATTTATTCAGAATGGTTGCAGAATTGCATGTTTAGGGTCATTTATTTATTCACTTGTTTATTCAGTGAACATTTATTGACAGGAGTTGAGCAGGAGTCTTGTTCAGATGAGATGTATTTAAGACAAACTTCATCAGTTTAGAATTGAGTCTGAAAACCCTTAAGGGTCTACTTGAAATCTCCTCATCTGTTTCTCTTCACATTGCTTTCTTCCTCATCTAAACCATAGGTTATTGTTTGAGTCTTTTGTTTTTCATGTTTAATTATATACTACATTGTATTATTGTTGAAATCTTCATAGGAATGCCTTGTCTTCAGAGCCAGATTAGAAGCTGATTATTGGTAAGAACAATGTGTTTATACGGTTGTTTATCAGAGCCATGTGCTGAATCAGTAGTATTCTACGTATTTGTTGAATGAAAGAATGCAGATCAACACAGTTTTAAAGTAGTGAATGCTCAACAGTATATCCAGTGATTCTTACCTGCTTAAAGCACTTGCGAGTTCTAAAAACAAAGCTGCCCTCTCCTTCACTTGCCATTTGATATATTAATACCTTTGTAATAGTCTTAAAATTTGCTTTTCTAACTTGCCAAGAAAAAAAGGCTTGTTTTTCTTTAACCTTAACATACAGCTTAGAATTATGAAGAAAATCAACCAGTTATTCATACTAAGTGACATTACTAAAACACGCTTGAAGATGCCATCTGTTTAATCTTAACAGTGGTTTTTGAGTAAATAAGGCTTTGTTGTTCTTCTTTTACTGATAGCTACCTTTTATATATTTCCAAATTTCAAGATTGTATTACCTTTGAAAGTGCCTTGGATTTTACTTTATTACTGAAAATACTATTTTAAAATATATGCTTTCTATGAAATCCACATTCTTTTTTTTTTTTTTTTCTTTGAGATAAGGTCTCACTCTGTCACCCAGGCTGGAGTGCAGTGGCACAATCTCAGCTCACAACAACCTCTGCCTCCGGGGTTCAGGCAATTCTCATGCCTCAGCCTCCTGAGTAGCTGGGATTACAGGGGCACACCACTATACCTGGCTAATTTTTGTATTTTTTGGTAGAGACAGGGTTTCACCATGTTGGCCAGGCTGGTCTTCAGCTCCTGCTCAAGTGATCTGCCTGCCTCGACCTCCCAAAATGCTGAGATTACACAGTGAGCCACTGTGCCCAGCCGAAATCTACATTCTTTTGTAGAATCAAGTATTCAGATTATTTATGTATATTATCTCACATATTAGACTTTGATCATCTAAATGGTTTGAAGCTAAGGATTTTTATAGATAATTTAACTTATATATACTCATAGAGAAGAGAAATGACAGTATCTAGCATGACCAAAGTTTAGTAATATATCCTTTTAATATTTAAAATGTTTTTTTCTAATGATTATTGCAAAATTACGAAGTTTAAAGAATCTTCAGAATACCTTTCCTAATAAACAATTTGCTTCATCTGGTATCTTTGTTATTTCTTTTGTTTTGATTTTGTTTATTAACACAGAAAAGCTTCACTGGCCTGAGCAAGAACTTGCTAAGAAGTCTGTTCTAAATGCAGAAGATTCATTGATCATTGACAGCAAAAGAAGCATTTCACATTTATCCTCGGGAGTGCTAAAAGACATTTTCACAACTGGAACCAGTAGTTACAATGTCCTACTGCAGAGCAAGGAGGAAAAAAAGTATCACTCACAAAAACAGTCTTCCTCCACCTACTCCAAAAGATGTAGAAAACCCAGCAAATCTCCTAACACTTCTCGTAGCAAAGATCCTCGCAGGATGAAAGCCCTGGTGCCTGTGACAAGCAGTGGTACTTGGTACTGCCTGGAAAGGCGGCCTGCTGTTTTTGTCACTAGTTCAGTGTCGAGTCCTGTAAAGTTTACACATGATATCTCTGTTACAGGGAATGGCATAGTACTGCCACCTAAACCCAAAAGCAAGGGCAAGCGGTGCCATTTCTCCACTCTTCCAAAGACAAAGCCACAGCCTCAGCTGTCTAGAAGCTTTGAAAAGGGAGATGACTTTTCTGGGAAGAAATTTTGTATATTGACTGCTATAAAACCCATCAACTTAGAGAAAGAAAAACTGAGATTCTTCAAATCTGACTATACCTACAATCCTCAGTTTGAGTATGCCAATCCTGCTCTGCCAAGCGTATTAGCTAAGCACAGCCACGCATCTGACCGATTTCTTAAGCAGGTAAAATGCCATTTCAATAGTGGTAGTTCATTTATATGTACTAAAACAATTATCTATGATCTTATAAGCAAAAACAAAGACATTTTAAAATATTCAAATTATTTCTTTTTTTTTTTTAATTCAAATTATTTCTATGTTATGCTTAATTCCCACTCAGGACATGTAAATATGTAACAAGATGAGTATCACCTGTATATAAACTACATTGTTCTCATCAAAATTTATAATCTGTTATATAGACTCTCTGTGACAGGAAGCAATTATATTAGGAAAACAGCTTCAGATTCTGGTTCTAAGCTTTCATGTGGGAGTTACAAACTTGTGGCCAATTTAGCCGCCTACAGACAAGTGTTGGGTGGCCCACATTACATTTTTATTTTCTAATTGATTTATTTTTTGTTTTTTGTTTTTTTTTGAGACAGATTCTCGCTCCATGCCCAGGCTGGAGTGTAGTGGCGCGATCTTGGCTCACTGCAATCTCTGCCTCCTGGGTTCAAGCGATTCTTGTGTCTCAGCTTCCCCAGTAGCTGGGACTACAGCCCCCCCCACCATGCCCAGCTAATTTTTAGTGAAGATGGGGTTTCACCATTTTGGCCAGGCTAGTCTCGAACTCCTGACCTCCAATGATTTGCCCGCCTTGGCCTCTCAAAGTGTTAGGGTTACAGGTGTGAGCCACCATCCCTGGCCTCTAATTGATTTTTTAATGTCTTAGATGGAGCATACAATCCCTGGTTCTTCCTATTGTGTTAAATTCCTGGCTTGCTTAGGCTCCAGTAAGTAGTTTGGGAACTGAAGCTTGATTCTTGTCCATGAGCTTGTTAATGCTTCACTGAAATTGTTAATCATCATCAAATAAATATTTAAGCACTTATTCAAAGATAAAAAATGGGATTTTCAAAATTATCTTCAAGGTTAGCAAATTATGATGTGAATGATATGAATAATACTTTTAAATTGCTCACTTTAAGTCCTTAGCAGTTTTGTGTTTTACAGGGCTATAATACATTTCAGAACCTCATTTAAGTAATTAAGAAGAAATTAGCTAATGTTTATCTGCAGGGCATAGTTTTGAGATCATAAAGGCCGACAATATTTGGTCAAATTAACTTTGTTCAGGTTCTTATATTAGCTTCAATGTGGCATTGTCAGTGACTGAAAGTCTGTTTATAGGATAGGTAAAACTGCATGGTTCCTCTCTCCTGTGGTGCATGTCCTATTTTACCATTTTTGCTGATAATAGTTATTTGGTCTCGCGGCCAGCAGATATTTGGCTGTTTATTATAGATAACATCGAATCTGGCCAGTCTTTTGAAGCCATTATGTAAAACTTAATTATGTAAAGCCATTATGTAAAGATTAAAACAATTTTAATCATGGTATTTACTTTCCTTTATTAGGATCTCTTTTTACTGCTTCTGTATTCTTTAATGAGTATTTGCTTTTTAAAAAATGTGCTGAGATTGTGCTAAAAATTGTGATCCAAATTGATAAGTTACTAATATAAAGTGGCACTTTTGGATAGGAGAAGGCAGCATTAACATAGTGATTATATAATCCACTCTTAGGCTGTACTACTTCCACATTGTAAAATGGAGTGAAGAAAATACCTGCTTTAGATTATTTTGATAATTAAATGAGAGAATGCTTAGTGCATATATAGCAGTTATCATCGTGCTTGACACCTAAAAAGCACTAATAAAGAGGTTAGCTGTTATTTTTATTTCTATTTGGCAGACATTCTTACATGTGATTTTTTTTGTGTGTGGAAATTGCAGTTGATTGAACAAGGCTTTCACAAATATAAATTTTACGATGACAAAAATCCTATTTGCATTTTCCCCCTGATGCTGAAAGAGATGGCTGAGAGTTATTTACCAGTATTCCTTAATTTGGAGACCTACCCCACCCCTGCCTGTTGGGAAGGATATTTCCAACCATTAGATTAAAAATAATGCTCTTTGATTTCTCTGGAAGGCAATTTGGGAGCCTCAGCAGCCCCACAGATTGAGAATTGACATTGCTTGGCCTGTGGCTTTGCAATTTTAATTTTGACCCAATTCCAGCTTTAGGAGATTAATCCTACACTTGAATTACTTGAGACTTCTAAGTAGCACTAGCAATCTCAGCTGACTTGTACTGCAGATGCCACCGTTTGGGAGCACATTCTCAATAAATGCCAAGTCTACTGTTTAAAACACTTTAATCAAAGAAATACATGGTACAAGACCTCTGGGAAAATATACTTAAATTCTTATTCAGCTACCAAATGAATAATAACATGATATCATACATCCATCTCCTCCTTAGATAAAGCAGCAGCTTCAAGGCTGGTCTCCAGGACTCAGAAACATGATCCCCAAAGGGGCCAGGATGACCAAATAGCCCCATGGTCTCTGGATTCTACCTTTGAGGCCTTGCCAACCCCCAGCTGACAGTCTCTTGAGTTTCACAATCTGGATCTTGGTAAAGCAGGCAATCTGTATTGTTTTGCAGGATGATTGTGGTCCTCTTAAGTGCATAGATTGGCGGAATGATGCTAGACTTTCACGCACAGATAAGTCTGCCACAGTGGAACTGAGGCAGTGCTCATGCTCTGTTTTCCCCATCATTGTCAAGGAGTTCCAGGCCTCAAGTTTTTTGGTCTCGGCAGTGTGTCCCTAGGGAGGCACTGAGACCACTGAGGTGATACAGGGCAAACAGCAGGCTGCAGGACTAGAATATAATTCTAGGTGGAGCCTGCTGAGCCCTGCCTTGCTGCATGCTGGCAGCCATGGTAGCCTCAGCTTCCTGATTATCTTAGATATGTTTAAACTTGACAGAAACTCAAGATGTCTGTTTTCTGTGGCTTTGGACCTTTGCAGAAAAGAGCACAGTGCTTCATAGGTGCTAAGGAAGGGATCTGGAATTAGAGCCTGCAGAAAGCTACTTGGGGTCAGGTGCATCCTCACCAGTGGGTCAGAAGTAGATTCTTAGTGTGCTCTTGAGCAGTAAATAGTTCAGATAAAATCTGTATGTTATCTTAAGTTCATGTGAGTTTTGTATCATACTTCATATTGTATCTTTATTCTAATAAAGAAAAATGTAAATTGCCTATCTTCAAGTAAAATGGATACTTCAAGAATAAACAAGGAGGCTGGGTATGGTGGCTGACACCTGTAATCCCAGCACTTTGGGAATCTGAGGCAGGTGGATCACTTGAGGTCAGGAGTTCGAGACTAGCCTGACCAACATGGTGAAACCCCGTCTCTGCTAAAAATACAAAAAATTAGCCCGGTGTGGTGGCAGCCGCCTGTAGTCCCAGCTACTTGGGAGGCTAAGGCAGGAGAATCTCTTGAACCTGGGAGGTGGAGGTTACAGTGAGCCGAGATGGCGCCACTGCACTCCAGTCTTGGTGATAGAGTGAGACACTGTCTTAAAAAAAAGGCATAAACAGGGAGTATCTTCCCATGGTTCTGGCAACCTCTCTATTCTCCCGCAAGGTGAAAAACAGAAAGTTAGTACTAAAGCTTTGCCAACCAAAAACAACTGTTTTCTTGAACAGCTTACTCTCAGAAGATTACATATTAACAATTACTCACCTGTAAAATTAGCCCGGTCACCAAAAGACCTGTAGCATCTTTTTTGAGACAGGGTCTTGCTCTGTTGCCCAGGTTGGAGAGCAGGGGTGTGATCATAACTCACTGTAGCCTTGAACTGCTGGACGCAAGCGATCCTCCCCATTTAGCCCCCAGCCCCAGTAGCTGGGACTCACAGGCATGCACCAGCACACCAGGCTAGTTTTTAAAAACTTTTTGGATAGGTGGGAGGTCTCACTATGCTGCCTTGGCTGGTCTCTTGAGCTCAAGTGATCCTCTGGCTTTGGCCTCCCAAAGTGCTAAGGTTACAGGTATGAGCCACTGCGCCCGGCCTGACCTGTAGCATCTTGAGGGGAAAGCATAGACAAGGCACCTTCTGGGAAGAAAAACAGCAATCGGGAAAAGCCAGAACACTGTATGTCTCAGAGCAAGCAGAGGTTCTGATCAGAACAAAGTCATAATTTACTAACTACAAACATACTTTTTTTTTTTTTTTTTTTTTTTTTTTGAGATAGCGTCTCACTCTGTTGCCCAGGCTAGAGTGGCCATCTCCACTCACTGCAGCCTCCACCTCCCAGGTTCAACCAATTCTCCTGCCTCAGCCTCCCGAGTAGCTGGGATTATAGGCACCTGCCACAACGCCAGGATAATTTTTGTATTTTTAGTAGAGATGACGTTTTACCTCATCTGTTGGCCAGGCCGGTCTTGAACTCCTGGCCTCAAGTGATCCACCCACCTCGACCTCCCAAGGTATTGCGATTATAGGCTTGAGCCATTGTGCCCGGCCCATACTTTCTAATAATACAACATTAAGAGTGATATATCTTGATTTATTATAAAAAGATATATCCATGAGTGAAGCAGTATGGTTGCAGTAAGAGTTGAAAAAGAAAGCTGCAAGAAAAGTGTTTTTTTTTTTTTTTTTTTTTTTTAATTTTTAAGATGGAATCTCACTCTGTTGCCCAGGCTGGAGTGCAGTGGGGCAATTTCAGCTCACTGCAACCTCTGCTGCCTGGGTTCAAGTGATTCTCCTGCCTGGTCCTCCCAAGTAGCTGGGATTACAGGCATGCGCTGCCATGCCCGGCTATTTTTTTGTATTTTTAGTAGAGACAGGGTTTCACCATGTTGGCCAGGCTGGTCTTGAACTCCTGACCTCAGGTGATCCACCCTCCTCAGCCTCCCAAAGTGCTGGGATTATAGACATGAGCCACTGTGCCCGGCAAAAAGTTTATTTTTCAAAAAGTGTTTGATGTTTCTTAAGGCATTTTCGTCACAACCATATAATTTAAGAGTTAGCATATCATTTGATATTGATAGATGTCTATTTGAGTGGAAAAACTATTCTCCTTGTGTTATTGTATCTTAATTTTTTTTTTTTTTTTAACAGAATCTCCCTTTGTCACCCAGGCTGGAGTACAGTGGTGCGAACATGGCTCACTGCAGCCTTGACCTCCTGGGCACAAGCAATCCTCCCACCTCAGCCCCCTAAGTAGCTAGAACTATAGGCATGTGCCACCATGCCTGGCTAATTTTTGTAAAATCAGACGAGATTTTACCACGTTGCTGGGGCTGGTTCCAAACTCCTGAGCTCATGCAGTCCACCTGCCTCGGCCTCCCAGGGTGCTGGGATTACAGGCATGAGCCACCATACCTGGCCCTAAATTTTTTACTACTTAAATTTAGTGGAAGTTAATAGTTCTGTGCTGTCAAGAGTAACTTAGAGTTATTGGAAACCTCAGAGATATTTAAAATAGAGGTTTCATTCTTATTTGGCAGTCATTCTGCCAAAATAGAGAAAAGGAAAGGACTGTGATTCTGACAGCCCCTTTTTCCCTGCACTAGAGCAACATAGCACACAACACTCTGTGGCACAGCAGTGCATTTGCATTTATAGACTTCATATTTTATTTATTTATTTATTTATTTATTTATTTATGAGACAGTCTTGCTCTGTCACCCAGGCTGGAGTGCAATGATGCAGTCTCGGCTCACTGCAGTCTCCACCTCCCAGGTTCAAGTGATTCTCCTGCCTCAGCCTCCCGAGTAGCTGAGACTATAGGCACACGCTACCATGCCCAGCTAGTTTTTGTACTTTTAGTAGAGACAGGGTTTCACCATGTTTGCCAGACTGGTCTTGAACCCCTGCCCTCAGGTGATCCGCCCACCTTGGCCTCCCAAATGCTGGGATTACAGGTGTGAGCTACCACACCCAGCCAGAGTTCAGATTTTAAAAGTAAATATCTATGTGGACCAACTTCATTATGTTAGGAAATAAGTTCTGATTTTCATCTTCCTCGGTTAGCAAACTATATAGTCATCGCATATGAATTCACGAATTCAGATGCCTATAGGATCTGGGCAAAAATTGTAAATGAAACTGGCTGTATAGTAGTAAATTGGAAATCAGAGAGCAGTTATTTTGTTTGAGCCACAGTTTGGAACCAGTATCTATGAGATTTTCAAGGGAAGGTAGAAACCTGAATTTTATATGAAGTCTTCTAGTTTGTAAACATTGATACCAAGTCAGTTAAAACACAGGCTGAGGTCAGGCTTGGTGGCTCATGGCTATAATCCCAGCATTTTGGGAGGCCGAGGCAGGTGGATTGCTTGAGGCCAGGAGTTTGAGACCAGCCTGGCCAGCACAGTGAAACCCTGTCTCTACTAAAAATACAAGAATTAGCTGGGCATGGTGGTGCATGCCTGTAATCCCAGCTACTTGGGAGGCTGACATGAGGATTGAGAGAATTGCTTGAACCCGGGAAGCGGAGGTTGCAGTGAGCCAAGATCACGCCATTGCACTACAGCCTGGGTGACAGAGTGAGACTCTGTCTGAAAAAAAAAGAAAGAAACACATTCCGTCCAGGCCCATGAAGACCTCTCTGTGAGCCACATTTTCCCCTTGGATTACCATTTTGCTACCTCTGATTCACCAGCTCTATTTAACATAGGTTCCATTTTATTAGAATCAATGATTAGTATGGCAAAGATTACATCTGATCCTCTGAAAACAGTCTTTTGATTTTAGCATTTATAGTGTGAATGGAATAGGCAATTCATTGTTATATTAAAACACATACATAATAGGTACATATATAATATTACCTTATTGTGCTTTAAAACAAGTCAAATGTTCATTTTTCTTTTTTGATAGAAAAAATTTAATTGGAAATAAATTGCCTTCACTAATAGGATGTCTTGACGTAAAATTTTTTTTTTTTTTTTTTTTTTTTTTTTTTTGAGACGGAGTCTCGCTCTGTCGCCCAGGCTGGAGTGCAGTGGCGCGATCTCGGCTCACTGCAAGCTCCGCCTCCCGGGTTCACGCCATTCTCCTGCCTCAGCCTCCCGAGTAGCTGGGACTACAGGCGCCCACAACCACGCCCGGCTAATTTTTTGTATTTTTAGTAGAGACGGGGTTTCACCGTGGTCTCCTGACCTTGTGATCCGCCCGCCTCGGCCTCCCAAAGTGCTGGGATTACAGGCGTGAGCCACCGCGCCCGGCCGTAAAATTTCTTTAAAGCTAAGTTATAATTGTACTAGTATTAAAATATTATTTTATCTTGGTAGACCTCAAGTTGTCAAAACAATGAAGGGGAGGAAAAAGTAAGCCTTCTTTAAATTATACCTTTTCCTAGGTGACATGATATTCTGTTTAGCAAATCACAAACCTTTCACAGATACACTGAAGTTATAAGTTTTTTAAAATTTTGAGTTTGGTATGTTCCATAGTAGCCTTGTGTATTAGATCGGAGAACTGGGGTTATTTCTTAACCTAAATAGCAAGAACAATTTTTTTTACGGATCAGAGATGGAAACTCCCCAATCAGATTGTATGTCCTTGGAAGAAGGTTTGACCTTGATGACTCATTGAAAGGCTTTTTTGATTTGCCTTTGAAAACTTGATTAACATGTACATTCTCAGGTTCTTATCTTAACAGTCTTTTCAACAAAACAGGTTGAATATCTGGTTTTTCCCTTGTAGGTGGTGAAAGAATAGTCTGCGGTATTAAGCCATGTATAAATATCTTATCCAGTAGCAGTTACCCTCTTATTTTCCCGCTCACCCTTTTATACATCCAGAATACCCCCAGCCCTGATAACACAGAAATTCAGCCGAGAATACAAGAGGAGTGTAAGGTGCGGGGTGGGTGTGTGGAGGCAAGGAGGGCCAGATAAGTTGCAGGTGACAACTTAATTCTTTGCCTGGCTGTGTCATTCACTGAAGGTAGAGTCAGTGTCTGAGATGTATTTATTTTCTAGATTCTGCATAGGTAAAATATAATATTTTGAAATATTTTGGTTTGTTTCTTTTCATTATAATCTGGTCCTAGTCTGCAGTTCACGTTACAGAAAACTGGATTGTTGGTAAAAGTACTTTTGTTCCCTTCTGTCTCTCCCCTGCTCTCCACACTGCTATCATTGTCTCTCTAAGATGCAAATTTGATCATCTCACCTCTTCAAAAAAACTTCAGGGCTCCTCATAATTTAGGATAAAGTTCAAAATCTTTGTCATGGCCTGCAAGGCCTTATACCAAGGTCAACTGTATTCACCCATAGCATCTCAACGTAACTATCTGTCACAGCATTTATCCACTGTTACCATCCTTCACTTTCTTGTTTATCTTTACCCATAGACCAACCTCCTTGAGAGAAGTGTGTTTTTCTTTTTTTTTCTTTTTTTTTTGAGACGGAGTCTGGAGAAGTGTGTTTTTCTTTGTTTTTCTCATTTCAGCTATTCCCAGAATTGAGTGCAGTTCCTGGCACTGAATAAAGAAGTTTCCCAGTGCCTGTCCATCCCAGGAACCCTGCAGTCTTGTCAAACTAAGCTCTATTTCACTTTCTTTAGTTTCTATATGCTTATAACAGTAATAGCCCCGTTTGCATGAAATATCCCCTATTTCCTCTAATCCCTTACTTCTATTTCCCTTTTTTCAGTTATCTCACAATACCTTATTTATAATTCCATCAAAGTATTACTACATCGAATCTGTTTATATGTCATCTCTGCCAGTCTAATAGTACAACAGGGACTTAGATTCTAAAATATAAAACTGCATAAAAGTGACAGTGATTGGCACATAGAAGGTGAGGAATAGCTCGATAAATGAATGGTCCTTTTTGCTAGTATGTTAAAAATTTAGTGAAATACTTTACAAACAGTGGATCCAAATTTGTTACCCAGGGGTCAAGTTCAGCCTGCTTATATGTTTTGTTTGGCCAGCACAGTGTTTTATAAAACATTGGAATGTAAATATGCTCTTCTTTTACCTCTTCCAGATGTCTCATAATCAGTAGCTTTACACAGTGATTACTGCTTACAGCTGAAGGGATTTTAGTGTGTGACTACTGCTGTCCCATTAGTCTGTGGCTACAATACCTTAAATGGAGGCCTAATCATCTGATTGAGTAATCACAAATCTTTATATACCTAATTTGCTACCAGGAAGTAATAACCAGCATTGAAAAACTCATTTAGTATCTTGCTTTTCATTCTGAGAAGCTTGAAGAGCCAGAATATGTATATGTGTACATATATATCCCATGCTTATCTGAAGTAACCATTTTCGGACTGTTCTGAGGAACACCACCTAAGCAAAGGAAGCCATACATGTTGGAAGACATAGAATATGATATTCATCTCTAACATTCACCACACATAGTATCATAATAAAAGCTTAGAAGAGTCTTTTGTTTAATATTTTCCAAACTAATTAGACCTTGAAACCTTTAAAAAACAATATCTTGTTGACTGCTTTCCCTCAAGAAAGTTTGGAAAACACTGGCTTAAAGAAAAGGACTGTCTGAGATCCTAGGGATTATTCTGTATTTGGGAGGGAAAGGTTTTAGATTCTAGAATTTTCTGAAAAGGAGAGGAATGAAGGGAGAGTTGGAATGGTATATTAACTAGTAAGGCAGGAAAAACATAACCTTGAGTAAAAAGTTGGAGGGCAAACCAATTACCTTAAATTCTGAAATTAAAACCCAGTGATCTTCTGAAATTAAAACCCAGTGATCTTCTGTTAAAATTTAAGTACTTTCTACAGTCATATGGGAAATAAGCACATTCACAGCCCCTCCATGCTCTCATTTTGTCTTCACAACTTTGTGAGGTAAATAGGGCAGAGATTTTAATCTCCCTTTTGCCAGTGAAAAACCTAAATCTGAGAAAGGTACAATGACAAATCTAAGAGCACACAGTCAGCAAATGATGGGGCCCCAATGTAAAACCAGGTCTTCTGACTTCTAGTCTTTCCACAGCATCATCCTACCCCCATCATATTGGTGTCCTCATTGTATGTAGTTTTTCATTGAGTGAAAACTGCAGTTGAGAAGGGAGATAGTTTTTTAGCACGTAACTGATGGTCAGGTTTCCAGATTGCTAAACAGTAAACAAAATCAGCAAGTAAACCAAAAGTTTGTCATTAAACAAAATATTGAGATTTTTCAGAAATTTTATTATCCAAGACAGTGTTGAAAGTTTTATATAGAGAACATTTTTTTTTTTCTGGATTAGTGATTTCAATGTTAAATTATGCTATTTGATTACTCTTCCCTTTTAAAAAAAATAGCTTTATTAAGATACAATTCACATGTCATACAGTTCACCCATTTAAAGTATGCAGTTCTCCTGCAATGTAAAACTAAACTAAAAACAATTATAAACAATAAAAATAGACTGGACACAGTGGCTCAGGCCTGTAATGCCAGCACTTTGCGGGGCCGAGGTAGGTGGATCATGAGGTCAGGAGTTCGAGACCAGCCTGACCAACATGGTGAAACCCTGTCTCTACTAAAAATATAAAAATTAGTCGGGTGTGGTGGCAGGTACCTATAATCCTAGCTACTCAGGAGGCTGAGGCAGGAGAATCGCTTGAACCGAGGAGGCAGAGGTTGCAGTAATCTGAGATCATGCCACTGCACTCCAGCCCGGGCAACAGAGTGAGACTCTGTCTCAAAAAAATAAAATAAATAAAAATAAAGAGAGTACAGTTCAGTGGTTTTTAATTTATTTAGAGTTGTGCAGCTGTAACCACTAATTCTAGAACATTTCATCACCTCAAAAAGAAAACACTGTACCCATTAGCAATCGTTCCCCATTTCTCACCAACCTTTCAGCCCTAGGCAACCACTTTCTGACTTTCTGGATTTGCCCGTTCTGGACATTCAATATAAATGGAATCATACAATACCTTGTGGTCCTTTATGACTGGCTTCTTTCACTTACCATAATGTTTTCAAAGTTTATCCGTGCTGTGTTCTAGCATGCATCAGCACTTTTTATTGCTGAATAATATTCCATGTATAGATATACTACATTCTATTTTTTTTATCATTTGATAGACATTTGGGTTGTTTCTACTTTTTGGCTGTTAATAATGCTTTATGAACATTTGTGTACACATTTTTTATGGACAAATGTTTTCAGTTATCTTGGGTCCACATCTAGTAGTGGAATTGTTAGTACATATAATTATTCTATGTTTAACCTTTTAAGGAACTGCCAGACTGTTTTTCAGAGTGATTATACTATTTTACTTTCTCACCAGCAGCATGTGAGCGTTTCAGTTTCTCCACATTCTCATCAACTCTTTTTTTTTCTATAGACATCCCAGTGGGAATGAAGTGGTATCTCATTGTGCTTTTGACTTGCAATTCCCTGATGTTAGTTAATAATGGCCATTTGCATATCTTCTTTGGAAAATTGCCTATTTCAGATCCTTTGCCAATTTTTCAGTTATTTGTTGTTATTGAGTTGCAGGAGTTCTTTATATATTGTAGCTATCAGATATGAAATTTGCAAACGTTTTCTCCCATTCTTCAGGTCACTTTTTATTTTTATTATATATCCTTTGAAGCACAATTTTGATGAAGTCCAGGTTATCTTTTTGTTGTTTGTGCTTTTGGTGTCATATCTAAGAGCCCACTGCCTAATCCAGGGTCATGAAGATGTATGCCTATGCTTGCTTCTAAGAGTTTTATTGCTTTAGCTGTTACATTAAGGTCTTGGATCCATTTTGAGTTAATTTTTTTATATGATACGGGATAGAGGTCCAACTCCATTCTTTTAAATGTGGATATCCAATTGTCCCAGCCCCATTTGTTGAAAAGAATTTGATTACATTGTTCTCATTTTAATAGAATAGAATAAAAGTGCCTTAGGATCCTGAGATGACAGATCTGTAATGTGAATAATGCTGTTACTCTATTTTGTGTGGCATTGTAAGTGACATTGAGATGAGGAGAGAGAGAGGACCATTTCCTTCACACGGAACAATTACTCATTTTGCATTTATTTCCTCTTTGCTCTAGATTCCAGGTCTCTGAAAATCAATTTGTTTTGATGCCTATAAGATATGCAACGCTTTATTTAAAATATTCTCTTCTTCAACTATATGCTTCTGGTGAAGAAAATTTTTTTTTAAATTTAAAAATATCTTATTCTATTAAGGAGGGAAAGATTCAGAAATCATTGATTTGTGAATAGAGATAATAATTTAGTAAAAATGAGGTTTTTCAATGTTTTTAAAAAGGCAAAAATATATTTGGTTGCTTGTTTCACATCATTGTTAGCAAGAAGTGTTATCCTACCTGACAGTGTGTCTTGTGGAACTCAAGAGTAGATTCCATTATACTATTTTCTAACATGGTAATGGAGGAGCTGGCCAAGTACATTTTAAGATGTATGCAAAGGAAAGGTCCAAAGTCAGATTCATGCAAACTAGGAGACTGAGACCTGGACAATAGGGATAGGTGTGTATACATTAAGATGTTCTGGTTCTAGAAATTTTAAGACTGATTTGTGAAAATTTGTGATGTTACATTGCCTTCTACTTATATTGCTATTCTTAGAGTTGGAAGGAAACAATATATTTGATATCTATGGGCAAATCTGGGCTATTTAGAGAAGTGGCTGTGTGTTCCATGAGTTAATTTCAAGAATGCAAGGTATACCAACTGTTTTCCTGCCAACAGTTGTCCCTACCTAAAAATCTATTATAGAAAAATGTCTTTTTTTAAAGATATTTTTAAAATTTAAAAACAATTCCATGTGTTTCTTTGTTAAATGAAACACTCCAGAGAACGGATATCAATGCCTACCTGGCAAATGGGAAAAGGTAATTAGATGGTGAATAGAAAGGCCAGGAGATTCCAAAGTAGAAGGCACTTAACCATTTGTTTTTTGAGTTAGAAAAGTAGTTTATATTCAGTATAAAGACTTAGAAAAGTGTGGAGAATAAGAATCCCATAATTCTACCACCCACAGGTAACCACTATTGACTTTTGAGAGTATTTTTCTTTTCCCATGCTTAACGATCATAATTGTGGTCAACGCACTTTCACTTATCATAAACATTTTCTCATATCATGAAAAACCGTCAACATTTTTTATGTCAGCATCAATTTCAGTGCTTGCATATATTTCATATAATAGATGTATAGTAATTAACTTGAATATTTAGATTGTTCCTTATTGGACTTTTTTTATTTCAAAGCAACAGTTTTGTTAGTCATTTACTCTGGGGAGCTTTTTGCCTAGAGCCTGTGGGAACGAGGCTAGTTACTGAGCTGTTCAGAGGAGAGTGTTTCTTTTTCAGTGTAGGTTATTCTAGACATCCTGATGTGTCTCAGAGTGCTTCTCTTCTTATTAACTTACCTAGAAATAATGGCATTTTTAAACAAAATAGTTTTATTTATTTACAGACAATAAAATTTACTCATTTTAGGTATATATTGCAGTCACTGTCTTTCCCTGAACCCTGTCCCCAGGCAACCAATGATCTGAAGTGGCCATCTGATCAATTTTACTCAGGTCTTTTTATCTCTAAGAAAAGTTGCCTTAATTTTGAATATTTCTCTGAAGCATTTATTTTAGTTTTCTTTTATTCATTTTTATAATTAACAGACTTAATTTAGCCATATGCATTTCACATGTCTCACCTTCTCTCATTTTGACCTTTTTTCTCTTTTCCTAAGATAATTTTTTATATTTCTTTAAACATTTTAATTTCTTGCTTTGCTTTGCTTGCTTGCTCTCTCTCTCTCCCCTCCCCCTCCCTCTTTCTCTCTTTCTCTCTTCCTTCTTTACTTTCTTTCCTTCTTTTTCCTTCCTTCCTTCCTTCCCTCCTTCCCTCCCCTCCCTCCCTCCCTCCCTCCCTTCCCTCCCTCCCTCCCTTCCTTCCTTCTCTCCTTCTCTCCTTCTCTCCTTTCCTTCTTTCCTTCCTTTCCTTCTCCCCTCCCCTCTCCCTTTCCCTCCCCTCCCCTCCCCTCTCTGTTTCCCTTCCCTCCCTTCCTCCCTCCCCTCTCCGCTCCCCTCCACTCCCCTCTCCTCTCCTCTCCTACAAGGTCTCATTATATTGACCAGTCTGGTCTTGAACTCAAACTCCTGGCCTCAAGTGGTCGTCCTGCCTTGACTTCCTAGAGTGCTGGGAGGCTTGAGCTATCATGCCTGGCCTCTAAGAAAATTTTTGAAGATTATTATTGGTTTTATTAATTTGTAAGATGAAACTTTTGCTTTCTAAAATTTTATTGGTTTCCTGCAGAATGTATTAGGTTGGACCATTTTAAATTATTCATATTTAATCATTTTGACCTACAAAGATGGCAGTGTCATCTGGTTTAACCTAATATTCTTTCAGAGGTATGTTCTTCATTTGAGTTTTCAGGGTAACGCTTCCTATTTCCTTAGAACATCACAGTTCTTCACAAAGCTCATGTATCTTTGTAAAAATTACTCATCCGTGGCTGGGCACAGTGGCTCACACCTGTAATTCTAACACTTTGGGAGATCGAGGCAGGCGGATTGCCTGAGCTCGGGAGTTCGAGAACAGCCTGGGCAACACAGTGAAACTCCGTCTCTACTAAAATACAAAATAATTAGACGGGCGTGGCAGCGTGTTCCTGTAGTCTCAGCTACTCAGGAGGCTGAAGCAGGAGAATTGCTTGAATCTGGGAGACGAAAGTTGCAGTGAGCCAAGATTGCACCACTGCACTCCAGCCTGGGTGACAGAGGGAGTCTCTGTTTCCAAAACAAAAAAATTAGTCATCCGTGATTAAGAAGCACCAGATCCAGGCTTAATTTTGGTCTGAAGACAGGCATAAGGAGTCATCTCTCTACTGGAGTCTTCAGAGTCTTGACTTCCTGAGAGTTGATTTCTCAAGCTTGCTGGTCTAGGCTCCTGAGCTTAGGGACCTGCTAAACTTTCATGTGATGGTGTTCTGCAGTATTTTAGTATGACTACAAGAACAAGGGTGAAAGAGAGTTAAGACCAGCCTGACCAACATGGTGAAACCCCATCTCTACTAAAAATACAAAAATTAGCTGGGTATGGTGACAGGTGCCTGTAATCCCAGCTACTTGGGAGGCTGAGGCAGGAGAATCGCTTGAACCTGGGAGGCAGAGGTTGCAGCGAGCTGAGATCAAGCCATTGTGCTCCCGCCTGGACAACAGGATGAGACTCCATCTTAGAAAAAAAAAAAAAAAAAAAGACCTATATAGTGTTTTGCAAACTATACTCCACCAAAACATTGCATGTTTTAGTGCTTCCACAAACACTGAAATATTTTCTAACAGACAATTAAAGTTTAAGGTGGAGTTCTGTAAGATTTTGTCTGAAAAAAAGTTCTGCTAAAAACAAAAGTTGAAAACTAGTGTTTTAAGGAATCTAAGGTAAATTCTAGACCATTTTCCAGGAAATGCATGTCTTAGTCCAAAAAATTCATTTGGGCTGCTATAACAGAATACCATAAACTGGGTAGCTTATGAATGTCAGAATTTATTTCTCATGGTTCTGGTGCCTGGGAAGTCCAAAATCAAGGCACCGTCAGATCTGGTATCTGATGAGAACCCTCTTTCTAGTTGATGGAAGGCACCTTAGAAGGCTGTGTGTCCTCACATGGTGGAAGGGGCTAGCTAGCTCTTTGGGGCCACTTTTATTTAGAGGCAGAGTCTCACTATGTTGTATAGGTCTTGTCTTGAACTCCTGGCCTCAGGTGATCATCCCACCTTGGTCTCTCAAGGTGCTGGGATTATAAGCATGAGCCACTATAATAAAAGAGCCCTGGGGCCTCTTTTATAACAGCACTAATCACAATCATGAAGGTTCTACCCTAATGACCTCATCACTTCCCAAACGCCCTACCTCCTAATACCCTCACCTTGGGGGTTAGGATTTCAAAATAAGAATATGGGTGGGGCATAAATATTCAGATTATAGCAATGCAGAAAATGAAAACCTGCATTTCCCATGATGTATTACAATCAGGAGTCTACCTTTGGCTATAGGACTTCAAGTAAGGAAACCATATATCCCAGAATACAATGTATCAAATCTCTTTTTTCTTTTTACCCATTCTTTTGCTTTGGAGTTATATTGGGAGATGTAGTTTTCTGATTAACATAAGTGATGATATAATGGAATTATTTGAAATTTATTGCCTCTAAAAGTATTACCCATGTGGAGGTGTGCGAACACTTGATTCTTCAAGTGGTGTAAACATGGATTCTCTGAACTCTAGGGGAAGTGGATAAACTACCTTTTTTCTCCCTTTTAAAATAAAATAAATTTTTACTTCTGATCATAGCACAAATATATTACATATTGTGAGGAATTTTAAAACTTCTGAAAAATACAAATAACAAACATCAGTGCAACCCATCGATCATCTGATTCCCAGACATGAACTTCAGCCTTTCAGTATATTCCTCCAAGCTTCCCTGTGCCTTTTAAAGCTACTGTTTCCTTTTTCCAAAATTGGGATTAGACTCAAAATATCTGTGGCCTGCAGTTAAGAAGTTGTATAAAGAAGCAGAAATCATTGTAATACAAAAATACTCACTGATGAAGTGATTGACTCATTGCTATTCAACGTCCTTTCTTTCTTCAAGCTTGAACTTATTTCCACCAATTCAGCTACTGTCGCTATCTCTGTGCTGTGGGATATTATAATGCAGATGGGGGAAGTTACTTCTTAAGATCAGTGAAGGATGCTGCAGATCACTGACAAGTCTGTCTGTGTTGGACCAGTTGAAAAACTGATGAAGAAAAGAATCAATAAAGATAATGAAAGGCTAGGCATTCAGAGAAGAGTGATTGAATATAATGTAATATTTAAAGCTGAATATTAAGATTGCCTTTTAGGAACATTGATGTAGCTCCCATTAAGTGCTGACACCATGATGGTGCCATGCAAGTCAAGATGAAACAAAGGAGGTGATGTGCTATTATGTATCATTGTGATAGAAGAATTGCATTCTCTTTCAGCAAGCAAAAATCCCACTGCTTTTATTCATTCTTTGATTTAGTCACTCATTCTATGATCTGTGATAACAAGGAACACCTGTGTTTAAGTTTTTCATAATTCTCTAGACTTTTATATTTGCTACAAGAAATAACCAGATAACCACATTTTCCTACCGAGTAAGCATTTGCCTTAGAAAAGCTATTATAATTTTATCTGAAATTAAGTACATGCTTTAAAAGACCTATAAGCAGGCCAGGCGCAGTGGCTTATGCCTATAATCCCAGCACTAACTTTAGGAGGTTGAGGCGGGTGGATCACTTGAGGCCAGGAGTTCAAGACCAGCCTGGCTAAGGTGGTGAAACCTCGTCTCTATTAAAAAATACAAAAATTAGCCGGGCATGATGGCAGATGCCTATAATCCCAGCTACTCAGGAGGCCGAGACAGGATAATCACTCAGGAGTTTGAGAACAGTCTGGACAACACCTGGAAGGTGGAGGCTGCAGCGAGCCGAGATTGCACCACTGCACCTCAGCCTGGTGACAGAGCGAGACTCCGTTTCAAGGGGGAAAAAAAAAAACTATAAGCAGAAATCATAATACTAATACTTCTTAGAGATTAATAATTTTTAACCATTTTTAAGTCTTCACAGTTCAATATATTAATATAAGGTACCACTTCTCTTCTGCAATTCTTCAGGCCACATTTCTCACATTCTTCTCACTCTTTGATACATGGATTACTGGTGACTATTAGGTTGGTGTATGCAAAGTATCTTTGCTAATCTGCTAAAATGGGTTTTTAATTATATGCTAATTTGTGCCTTTAATTGTCCTAGTTGTCATACAAATTAATCAGTTTCTGGAGCACTTGTATTTGCTCTTCTGTGAAATTCCTCTCACATTTTACATGCACTTGAATCACCTGGGGATTTTGTTAAAATGCAGATTCTGAATAGGCATGAAGGTGGTAAGGGGCCAAAATTCTGCATTTGGCACCAGTTCCCATGCTATGCCAGTGCTACTGGCCTTCAGACTATACTTTGAATAGCAAGGCTTTCAGTAACAGTTTTGGGACCAGAAGCCAGGCAAAGCCTATTGAAGCCATTTCTTATTGTGATAAGTTAATGATACATGCCTAGTTTATTAGTAATGTATATTTTTCAATTAGTGATATATATGTTGAATTATGACTTGTAGTATGTGAGCTTTTTTTGGTAATTTTTGTGTCAGGCATGTTATCTACAGTGGTGGTATTTATAGAGAACAGTGTTGACAAACTCTGTAAAAATACTTAAAAAAAAAAAAGGTTTATTCTAAGACAAATATGAAGGACCATGGCCTGAGACAGTCTCAAGAGGTCCTGAGAACATGTGTCTATGGTGGTTACAGCTTGGTTTTATACATTTTAGGGAAACATCTTACGTCTCAATCAATACATGTGAGGAATGCATTGGTTTGGTCTAAAAAGATAGGACAACTCAAAGAGGGGGCTTACAGGCTATAGGTGGATTCAAAGATTTTCTGATTGGCAGTTGATTGAAAGAGTTAAGTTATCTGAAAACCTTGAATCAATAGAAAGGAGTGTTTGGTTTAGGTTAAGGGAGTCTAGAGACCAAGGTTCTTATTATGTAGATGAAGTCTCATAGGTAGCCACTCTTAGAGACAATAGATGACAAGTGTTTCTTATTCAAACCTTTAAAACATATAATCCTAGCATTTTGGGAGGCTGAGATGGGAGGATCACTTGACCTTGAGTTCAAGGCTAGCCTGGGCAACATAGTGAGACCTTGTCTCTATTTTTTTTTAATTAAAAATAAAAGGTGCTAAAGAGACTGGGCATGGTGACTCATACCTGTAATCCCAGCATTTTAGGAGGATCATTTGAGGCCAGGAATTGACCAGCCTGGGTAACATAGCAAGACTCTCCACAAAAAATCGTAAAAATTAGCCAACACAGTGGTGTATGTCTGTTGTCCCAGCTACTCAGGAAACTGAGATGGGACGATCCCTTGAAGTCAGGAGGTTGAGGCTACAGTGAGCCATGATCGCACCACTGTGCTCCAGCCTAGGTGACAGAGCAAGATACTGTATCCAAAGAAATAAAAATAAATAAATACATTAAAAAGGTGCTAGATTCTCAATCTCTTCAGGACTGGGAGGGTCTGGAAAGGGAAAGATCTAGTTATGTTGTAGAGATTCAACAGATGCAGATTTTACCCCCACAAAAGAGCTTTGCAGGGCCATTTCAAAATATGGCAAAGAAACATATTTTGGGGTAAGATATTTTTATTTCCTTCTTTATCAGTCATGTGATGTTATGCCAGAGTCAGGTTGGAAAGTAAGCCACACTATATAGGGTTGAATAAGACCTATCTGATGAGATTTTATAGTTTAAAGGGCATGAGCCTGCAGGCCCTTTAGATAGGAATTTGGGCAAGAGAGGAAAACAAAGATCAGAGTTTAGTCCTCAGTGATAACATACCAATGATGATATAATAGTTAATATGTATTGACTGCTTACTGTGCCACAGACACCATGCTTTACAAAGGTTAACTAAATTTTCTCAATAAAACCATGAAGTAGATGTTATTATTGTTATCCTCATTTACAAATGAGGAGGCTGAGGCCAGTCAGAAGGTAGTGAGTTATCTCAATCGATTGTTCATGTCAGTTGCAGATCAAACTCCTTGTTCTACTCTTTTCCCTTTTCTCACTACTATACTGGGCTAGTCTAATAATAACAACAATAATAATAATAATAAACAAGTTTAGTGACTTGCTCATGATACATAGCCAGAAGAGGACAGAGCCATGGCATCAACTCCAGAGCTTGTACGTGTAATTTCTTTACTAGTGTAACAGTTCAGAAACTATAGACTTTATATGACATGTATATGAATTCCCTAGGTTCTTACACAGTTCATGTAAGATAGAGTTGAATTTGCTAGCTTTTTTTCCCAAAAGGCCTTTGAAAAGCAATTTTCCTTTTCCTTAGGTTTTCCTTTCTATGACTTTGCCATAGATACTGATAATTTGTGATTCCTTAGCAGTTATTTTTAGTTCTCCATTCTTCCTGTGTGTTAATTTGTGCATTTGTGAAAAAATATCTCAACTTTCTTTTTTTTTTTTTTTTTTTTTTTGAGACGGAGTCTCGCTCTGTTGCCCAGGCTGGAGTGCAGTGGCCGGATCTCAGCTCACTGCAAGCTCCGCCTCCCGGGTTTACGCCATTCTCCTGCCTCAGCCTCCCGAGTAGCTGGGACTACAGGCACCCGCCACCTCGCCCGGCTAGTTTTTGTGTTTTTTTAGTAGAGATGGGGTTTCACCGTGTTAGCCAGGATGGTCTCGATCTCCTGACCTCGTGATCCACCCGTCTCAGCCTCCCAAAGTGCTGGGATTACAGGCTTGAGCCACTGCGCCCAGCCAAAATATCTCAACTTTCTTATTCCTTTGCTGCAAAAATTTATGAAGAATGAAAAGTAGATAATATTCTGCCCTGACTGAAAGATAAAAGTATTTTTATTAATGTTGAGAATTTGTTTTCTGCCAAAGAGTAACCCAGGAGAATAGACAGATTGTTGCGGAAGACTGATTGAATTTTTTTTTTTTTTTTTTTGAGATGGAGTTTCGCTCTTGTTGCCTAGGCTGGAGTGTAATGGCACGATCTCAGCTCACCACCACCTCCGCTTCCTAGGTTGTGCAAGGATTCTTCTGCTTCATCCTCCGAAGTAGCTGGGATTACAAGCTTGTGCCACCATGTCTGGCTAATTTTTTCTATTTTTAGTAAAGACAGGGTTTCACCACGTGGACCAGGCTGGTCTCAGATTCCTGGCCTCAAGTGATTCGCCTGCCTCAGCCTCCCAAAGTGCTGGGATTAAAGGCATGAGCTGCCGTGCCTGGCTGATTTCTTTTTAAAAAATTTTTTTTAAATTTTTATTTCAATAGTTTTTAGGGTCAGACTGATTCTTATGTGTGTTCTTAAAATTTTGAAATTTTTTTTCCTTCAAAGGGCAATGGTAATCTATTGACTTGTGTGAAGACATACCTTCCACTCTGAGTTCTCCTGCCAAACCACCAAATTATCTCAGAGAAGCCAGGAGTCCCTCTCCCCAGCTTCTCGGCCTATCAGATGTTAGCACTTGAAATACGCAGTCCTTGAGCCCTCCGTCAGCATGTTAAGGAGAAACGAACACAGGGGAAGAGTTCATATTGCTAAGGTGTACAGGCGTTTGTACAAATTTGTGAAAATGAGTGGAAGTTGTTTAGGGTTACAAAAGTTTGGCACTGCAGTTGCAGTTTAATTTGGAAATCAATAAACCTAGAATAGGTCACAATAAACAACATAGCTAGCTTAGGACATCTCAAAGTAATATAAGGCTGTTTACTTTCATTATCTCTTTCTTTTACAGTCTATCAATATTATGGAACTGACTTTACAAAAATACGGAAGTTATGAAAAATTCGAACAAGCCACTGGTGGTAGCTTGCTCTCTAAAACTCGAATCTGGAGTCACGTTAGGAAGTACATGATGAAGGAAGGCTGCCTAGGGGAGGTATGAATCGCGAGTAAACATGAGGAGTTACTGTCAGTGACAGTCATAGTTTATTTTATTTTATTATTTTATTTTTTGAGATGGAGTCTCTCTCTGTCGCCCAGACTGGAGTGCAGTGGTGAATCTTGGCTCACCGCAACTTCCGCCTCCCGGGTGCAAGTGATTCTCCTGCCTCAGCCTCCCTCGTAGCTGGGATTACAGGCACCAGCCACCACACCCAGCTAATTTTTGTATTTTTAGTAGAGAGGGTTTTTGCCATGTTGGCCAGGCTGGTCTTGAACTCCTGACCTCAGGTCATCCGCCTGCCTCGGCCTCCCAGAGTGCTGGGATTACAGGCGTGAGCCACTGCGCCCAGCCTAGTCGTCATTCTTTTCTGTAGATTTTGTTTTCCCAACCCTATGTTACTCATTAAATTAGTCCCCCAGATTTCTTACTAAATACTGTAAGTCTTAAGTTCCTGTTGCATTGAATTGTTTTGATGTGTTCAGTGTCTTTTTGTTTTTCTTCTTACTGCCATTTCTGTATAACTTGTGGGATTAGATGAATTACTTTATGAAAATTGCTAATGAAGAGCTTTGCCCCAGAAGCCTCTCTTATTAGTCTTCTTAGTGGTCAGTCTCAAAGCCTTGGCACTGGCAATGAGCTGGATTCTGGCACCTGTATCTTCGTCTGCATCAGTTTAGCCAGGGAGCATATTTACGACATCTCAGAGGTACAATTTTAAGTCCTTCGTGTCTTCCTCAACACAGCCATTTACTTTCCCTTAAACTCAGTGAAGGTTCTTGAGTTCCCAAAGGGTCAAAGTTAGAAGGGTCACAGGTGATTTGGCTGCACATTCCATCTTGGTTTCTGGGAGATTTAAGGTGGTTATAAACAAAAAACAGTGTTAATTTATAGGCCCATTGTTTTCTGCGAAAGCTTCTTCCCTTACCTTTGTGTTATGTTTTATGTCTGTTTACTTTTTCTCTTGCCCATGTTTTATGTCTGTTTACTTTTTCTCTTGCCCCTTAGATTGTAGTTCATCTCACTGAGGACCTGCTTTCCCGAGCGTCAATGACAGTAGTAAATGGATGTCCAACTCTGACTATCAATGTGTGCACTGCACGTGAGCATTGGCTGGAGGGAATGCTGAGGCATGAAATAGGTAGAGGCAATCCTTTCCATTTGTTTATTTGTAATATCAAGAAATAGCTCTAAAGAAATGTTTTTTTAGAATGAGTTTTTTCTTAGTAGTGTTTATTTTATTTTCTTAGTAGAAGAAAATTTAGCAAAAAGTCATGAGCTTCACTTGGACTGAAGCTAATGTATTTATGTCTCATTTCAAATTAGATTTTTTAAGGGAAGTGTTTAGGTGTATTGAACCTGGAAAGTCATTTAACTGCTCTGGATTTCCCCTGCATTAAACTGAGGGGGTTGAATTAAGGTATCTTTGAGGTTCTTTTCAAATATCAAGTCTGTGATTCTTCCTTTAAAAAAGTAAATTGTTATAAAGGTGATACCTCCTCTCTTGAGATGTGATCCTTTTGAAGGCAGTGTACTCCTTCACACCCAAGAGATGTTAGGATCAGGTCATTTTCTACTTTGTTTTGATTTGTAGGCACACATTAATTTGGTTTTAGAGTTTGTTTGTTTGTTTGTTTTTTGAGATGGGATCTTGGTCTGTTGCCCAGTCTTGAGCACAGTGGCAGGATCTCAGCTCACTGCAACCTCTGCCTCCCAGGCTTAAGTGATCCCCTTCACCCCAGCCTCCTGAGTAGCTGGGACCCCATGTGCACACCACCACACCCGGCTAATTTTTTTGTATTTCTGGTAGACATGTTTCACCATGTTGCCCATGCTGGTCTCAAACTCCTAAACTCAAGTGATCTGCCTGCCTTGGCCTTCCGAAGTGCTGGGATTACAGGCATGAGCCACCGTGCCCGGCTGGTTTTAGACTTGATGGAATCTGTCTTTGGGGGAAGAATTAAAACAAGAATGGCATTTCTTCTTCTTCATGTAACTTTTCTTCTCCATAGGTACACATTATTTTCGAGGTATTAACAACCTCCAGCAGCCATGGAACAGTTGGACTGGACGTAAAAAACATGAGCTGAAGCCAAATAATCCCACAGAGGAAGGACTAGCAAGCATTCACAGTGTTCTGTTTAGAAAAGACCCCTTTTTGTGGCGGGCTGCCCTCCTCTACTACACTGTTTATCGAGCCAGCCAAATGTCTTTTTGTGAACTCTTCAGAGATATTGGCAGGTTTGTCAAGGACCCCAATACAAGATGGGATTATTGTGTACGGGCCAAGAGGGGATGGACTGATACTTCCCAACCAGGTGGGTGTCCTTTAACTGCAGGTTTTCTGACTTACTGACTAGTTGTCTAGGGATTTTGTAATCCCTGAATCACAAAATTCACTTACTTAAAAAAATTAAACCTTGGTTACCTGAGGTCAGAACTAGTTTTCCTAAACAGCATTTTCTTAGCATTATTTTTACCCAGCTCAATTTTGAAAAATCTCAGACCTATAGAATATGGAAAGAATGGTAGAATGAACACCCATCTACCCTTCATCTGTATTTACCTATTGTTAACATTTTGCTATTTTGCTTTCTCTGTCTTTGACTTTTTAAAAACAGCTATACTGAGATATAATTCACATGCCATACAATTTACCCATTTAAAATGTAAAGTTCAGTGATTTTTAGAATATTCAGAGTTGTGCAACCATTACCATTGTCTAATTCCAGAATGTTTTCATTACCCCAAAAGAAACCCATACCCATTAGCATTCATTCCCCATTTCCTCCCCTGTGTCTGGTTCTAAGCAAATGAATCATCTCTAGATTTACCTATTTTGAACATTTCATATAAATAGAATTATCTAATATGTGATTCTTTGTGGTGGGCATCTTTCAGTTAGGATGATGTTTTCAAAATTCATTCATGTTGTAGCATGTATCAGTATTTTGATCATTTTATTGCTGTGGGGCAGTCTGTGCCTTAGCAAAGCTTAATCGCTGTGCTGGGAGATCCGCTGCTGTCTTCAGAGCCGGCAGGCAGGAACGTTTAAGTCTGCTGAAGCTGCGCCCACTGCCGCCCCTTCCCCCAGGTGCTCTGTCCCAGGGAGATGGGAGTTTTATTTATAAGCCCCTTACTGGGGCTGCTGCCTTTCTTTCAGAGATGCCCTGCCCAGAGAGGCGGAATCTAGAGAGGCAGTCTCTACTTTTTTTTTTTGAGACAGAGTTTCACTCTTATCACCCAGGCTGGAGTGCAATGGTACGACCTCGGCTCACTGCAACCTCTGCCTTCTGGGTTCAGGTGATTCTCCAGCCTCAGCCTCCCAAGTAGGGTAGTACTGAAGGCATGCACCAATATGCCCGGCTAATTTTGTATTTTTAGTAGGGACAGGGTTTCGCCCTGTTGGCCAGGCTGGTCTTGAACTACTGACTTCAGGTGATCCAGCCACCTTGGCGTCCCAAAGTGCTGGGACTATAGGCATGAGCCACCATGCCCGGCCTAAGAGTGTTTTTAAACTATTTATTTGGAGCTTGGTAAATACTTACTCAAAGTAGTGATGGTTATGTTGCTAGCACAGCCCATATTAACATTTCATACTAGTGTTGCATTCATATGACAGCGTAGTGCCTTAGAGCCAGGAGCAGGCAAGATAGGAAGCAGGAAAGAGAAGGGCATCTCTCTCTGTCTTTCATGTGTGCATACCCAATTCCAGGCAGGATTTCAGATGAGCAACTTGTCTGCCATTTCTTAAAATACTCTTCTCAATACTCTTAGAAGAAAATTCATTGATATACTGAACTAACCTGAAATTCAAAATGACTTTTAAACAAATGTTTCTTAAATTGTACTCTTTTTTCAAGGGCATTTTTGAGTGTTCTTTTTAGATTCCTTTGCCTGGATTTTAGTACTCTGTACCCAGATGCACAGGGCTTCCATGTTGCCTTTGATACCCACCCTGTGGAGGCTCATCACTTTTAGACTAGTCCCTTTTTTCTTTTTTTCACATACTTTTGTGTTTTTCATGTTTTATTATGGAAAATTTCAAATGTATACAAAAGAATGATTAATATGCTGAACTCCAGTAATATATTACCTGATCATAGCTATTATCAACATTGTCTAACTGTGGTCGTCTATTCTTCCAAATTTGTTTCCTATAAGTATTTTAAAGCCAATTCCAACATCATGTTCTTTTACCCATAAATATTTCTGATTAGGACAATTTTTTAAATCATCCTCTTGCTATTAGCATACCTAACCAAATTAACAATAATCTCTTAATATATGACTCCATGTGGTAGAATTTTAATTAATTTAATAGAGCAAAAAATTTTTTTTTAATTGCACAAATTGTGTCAGGATGGGAAAAAGGTTTACTGTGTAAACAGAATATCCTTTTCTAACTAGGTTCAGATCTCATGAAATGTTCTACTTTTCATGTCTTTATCCATTTTTTTTCTATTTTTTAAACCTACATGCTCTCCAAAATCTAGTTCTAGTTCTTGTTTACATAGAGAGGAACCAATGTCAAAATTTATGCTTTAAAACCATAGTTTGCTTTTGTTTAATGGAGAGGAAGGATTATTAATATTCTAAATACCAGGAATTTCTAAAATCCTGCATCTCTCCACTACCTTTATTGAGATGTACCTGCTCTAAAACTATCCGGCTCAGGTCTCCCCACTCAGATGCCTTCAGTGCACAATGGGAGTTATGACTGAATGGTGGGAGTAGGGGAAGGTGGGATAATCATATTTATAAGAGTCATATATTTGAAATTACCAGTCTCTATTTATAATGAGGAAAGAATTGTTATTTTAATAATGGGGAGGATGTGTGAGGAGAAGGAATTCTTAAGGTTCTAGTCTGTATACCATCTTGGCACTTCTCAAGACCTGACATTTTATGTAATGAAGAAAGTTAAATAAAAATAAAAATAAATGTTGACAAACATTTTTAATGCAGGACTGATTCTTACGGTAAATGGAACGGGTTGATATCTAATTACTTAGTAATTTTTCTAAACATCAGAAAGTAAACACTATTCTGGTTCCTCCAGGGTGTTTTAGTAAAGACCAGGTATACTTGGATGGAATTCTTCAAATCCTTCGATACAGAGATACCATAGACTTCCATCTGCTTACTGCCCTCGGGAAGGTGAGTAGAAGCCATGGCGCATATCCCTGAACACACCAGATCAGCATTCCCCTCACTCGAGCTTAGCATTAAATAAGACTTAGCTTCACACTATTTTTACTTTATTGTCAGAACAAATTTTCTTTATGTCATATCAAGAGGGAAGAAATCTGGTTCTGTAATAGAACCAAATTATAAAATTTCTTTTTGGTCAATAAGAGATAAAGGAATAGGAAATTTGGGAATATATATTGTTTTATTTTTATTTTTATTTGTGTGTACATATTTTTCTAAAAAGCATTTTCTGAAAACTATAAAAGCATTTTGAAGTAAGCTGCACTTATAACACTTCCCCCTGTAATGTCTCCTAAGAACAGAATATTTTCTGACATTACTATATGATTTTGTTTAAGAAATTTATTACTGATTAAATATAACATCTAAAATATAGTCCACTTCAAATTTTCCAAAGTGCCTCCAAAATGTCCTTTGTGGCTCCTTTTTTGTGATCTAAGATCCAGTCGAGATTTATACATTGCATTTGGTTATAATCTTTTCTCTCTTTTAATCTCCGCTTGCCTTATTCTTTCTGTTTTTTTCATGACATTGTTAAGACTTGGGCTGGGCAGGGTGGCTCACGCCCACAATCCCAACACTTTGGAAGGCTGAGGTGGGAGGCTGAGGCAGGAGGATCACTTGAGGCCAGGAGTTTGAGAGCAGCCTGGGCAATATGGGGAAACCCTGTCTTTATAAAAAAATTTTAAAAAGTAGCCGGGCATGGTGGCATGCACTTAGTCCCAGCTACTCAGGAAGCTGAGGTGGGAGGATTACTTGAGCCCAGGAGGTCGAGGCTGCAGTGAGCCATGATTGTACCACTGCGCTCCAGCTTGGGAGAGAGAGCCAGACCCTGTCTCGAAAAAAAAAAAGAAAAAAGAAAAAAAGATTGCCACAGTTTTCTTGAGAATTCCTACAATATGGATTATCAGATTATTTCCTTCTGATGAGATTCAGGTTAAACATTTTTGCCAAGAATACTACATAAGTGATGTGTATTTCCCATTGTATCACATTAGAAAGTATGTGTCATTTTGCTCCATTTGATTATCTGGGTGTTTGATCACCTGGGTTAAGTTAATGACCACCAGATCTCCCCATTGTAAAAGTACCTTTCCCCCACTGTATTAGTAAATAGTCTTTGGGGTGATATTTATGAATGGACTATTCCCTAATAACCCTTGATGATCTTTTCCCAAATCAATTATTACACTGGTGGTAACAAAATAGAGATCTTCTAATTCTTTTATATTTCTTTGTCACTCCCCGTTTTTGTAGTATTATTGTGGACTTCATTGGACTTAATTTTTTTTATTCAACTTTTTCATGGTTGCACCTGTGTCTTAAACATGTCTCCATGTTTTCTGACACAGTAAAATGTCTGGGCACAGTTTGTACTTTTCCTACCCAAATCTCTAATGAAGATCAGCCATTTCTCTAATGAAGTCTTATTTCCTTTTAATTGAAACAAAAATAGAAAAATTAGAAAAATTAGCTGTATAATTGTACAATTTTTCTAATTTAATAATATGTCATTTATATTCTAGTTATTTTCTTGATTCTTTTATTTCAATTTAGCCAGAAGACTTGTTTGGTTTTAGAGTCTCTCTCACACACAAATATGTTAAGTATAGTTGTCTAATTTTTAGACAAACAGTAGGTTCAAGGTACAGTATTAAATCAAATTTGACTTTTTAAAATAATCTTTTAGGCCGGGCATGGTGGCTCACACTTGTAATCCCAGCACTTTGGGAGGCCAAGGTGGGTAGATCACCTGAGGTCAGGAGTTTGAGACCAGCCTGGCTAATGAAACGTCATCTCTACTAAAAATACAAAAAATTAGCCAGGTGTGATGGCGGGTGCCTGTAATCCCAGCTACTCAGGAGGCTGAGACAGGAGAATTGCCTGAACCCGGGAGGCGGAGGTTGCAAGGAGCCAAGATCATGCCACTGTACTCCAGCCTGGGCAACAAGAATGAAACTTCATCTCAGGAAAAAAATAATAATAATACTCTTTTAATATGGTCATGGTATAAGGGGCAGAGAAATACATTATTATTTAACACAGTGAAGAAAATGTAAGTCACTGATTTTTGTTATTTTGCAGCTATTAAAATAATTTGACACATGATCTGTATACTTTCATTTAAGGCCCAGGGAAGAAATTTATCCTTAAAATGTACATTGTAGTTACATTTTTAAATTAACTCATCTTCCTTTCTTCAGGTTTCTTATGAAGATGTGGATCGCTTAAAAGGATTGGCAGTTACCGAAAACATGAGGGTCCCTCACTTCCTGCAGGACCATGGCCGATATATGGAACACTTAGAGAAGATCATGGAAGTGAATGAACTGACTGACAGGGAACTGAAAGATCTTATATAGTAATTAGCGTTCTGGCAAACATAGCTAAGCTATGCCTCCATGTATATTACCAGTTAGGTGCAGTTAGCACCAGAAGATTTATAAAAGAAGAATGACTACTTGTGTTTTCTAAAGAAGGGTCTTCAGTATTCAGTGGAATTTTTAGGTTAAGTACAAATCCTAAACTATTTCCCTAAAATGTTTCTATAGGCTGCAGGGGGAAGTTACTCCTATTTTCTGAATCTCGACAGGGTCAGATGAAAATACTACTGCTGAGCATTTTTGAAGACTCTTGGTCAAATTGCATGATAAATTTCTGCCTGAGCAGTAAGCACTGGCCTAGTGCTTCTGCCTAAATATGGAGGTCAGCTCCAACTGGAGACTGGCTGAATTCCATTGCTGTTCAGACTCCAAAGTTATATTTTATTTGATAAATAATGGTAATTATTCTCCTTTGAAAAATTAGTTTTGTGTTACTCCAAAAAGCTAGCTATATCTAAGCTTCCTTATTTTTTTTACATGTTAAGGAAATTTAAAGGGAGAGGAAAAGCAATTTGAAAATTTTTCATTAAGTGTTTTATTTTAACATTATTATTTCACCTTATCAGCTTATAGGAACTAAATTAGAGAATCACCTCTTTTTGTCCACTTATCTCTTAACTACATTTTCATTTGCTGAAACATATTGTACCCTTTTAAATTTTTTACAGAGTTTTAACGTCTTTTCCACTGCGTCCTTTATAAAAATGATAAGTACAAATTCCAGAGAGGTTTTCCTACACAAATAAAAATAACTGGGGAAGGGCTACTCACCTTTTTTATTAAACAGAACGTGTAACAAGCAGAGGACAAATAGACTGACCTGGTTAAATGTAGGCTCTGGATGTTGACTGGGTAGCACCTACAGTAAACTTGACCATGCTCTGAAAAATGAAATTTCTGGGTGTTGATGGTTTATAAAGCCAGCTTTGTGCTATTCATTCAGTATATTTTATCAAATCTTTGACTTCATCAACCCAGTAATGACATAGTTTAAATTTAAAAATGAGAGTTCTGTTTTGCTATATTTTTCCTGCTAACCTACCTTTGTATTTTATCAGCTTCAGTATATACTTGGATATATATACCTGGATTCAAATGGTTCTTCATACAACTTAATGATCAGAAAGAATGCTGCTGTAAACACCCCACTCAAGATTGCTGCTGTAATTTCTACCCAAAGCTGTCTGAGAGTTTATCTTTACCTCAGTGCAGGTTAAAATAATGGTGCTAATACTGGTAGATATATACTGTGAAGCCTGGTTCACATTCATGCTAGAAAATGATTTTGGGAAATCTTTTGCAGGAGAGGTTACGTGATTTTTCTCTTTCACATATCTAGAAGGACTTGCCTCAAAGAAGAATGTTGCAGCAAACAGGATATACTCTAGCCGGTGCCCAAAGGTTCTTGCAAAACTATGAATCTTGCTTTTAGCACTAGAGGGCCAGACACTCTGGAGCATTGACAGGCCTTAGCCCCTGCTCCCCAACTACGTGCCATGCTGGGTAGTGTGTGTCCTGTATATCTGTGTGCCAGGCTGGGGCAGACTGTGCCAATGCTCACCAAACACTAGAATCTGCTCTTACACCTCTAGCATGTATCTCCTTGTAGCAGAATCATGCACTTTCTCAGCATTGTGTAGTGTTTTCTAATTTCATCTTAAAACTTATCAAAAGTGATTGTGAAAACAGTGTCTAGAAGTATAAACAGAAATGGCAATATTTATGTCCTGTGATTCAAGCCCAAAGGTTATAAATTCAACTTTCACAGGGAATAGCACTGCTAATCTTACTTTATGGTTTAAATATAAAGGAAAATCACAGCAGCCTTAATTTCCTATTGGTAGGATCATTGCAGCGGTTCTAGTTCCTGACTTTTAAAATGGATGAATATTTTCTCTTTGTCTGATTTGGAAAAGGAACTGCTTTTTTGCCTTACTGCTTTGGTATAAAGATGAAAAACATGAGCACTCTGCAGACAAAATGACCTTAAATCACATTGATAAAGATATTTTAAAAGTTAGCAGTGAACCAAAAGTAGTTACAGATTAGCAGAAATAAAGAGCTTTAAGCTTTAAAAGTTGAGATTAAATATTTAATGAAAGTTTATTAATTCTTTTTCCAAAAATAGCAGTAAGGTCAGTTTTTTCCCTAAAAAAAAAAGTTTTAATAAACTGAAAATTATAGCATCAGTACTTAGGAGAATAGTTGAAGATTGTATTAATTTTAATTACAATAGTTATTTGTCATAGGCTATTGATGATTAGAATTTCATTAGTTTTGTCCACTGTAATTTTAAAAATAGTTGTATCAGATACAAATACTGATAAACTGTTAGGTTTTAACACCAGACAGGATTCAAAGGAAATTAATGTTTGCAAACATAAATCCATAGTCTTCATTTCTTTATATTTTCACCTTTGTAAAAGTGTTTAAAGTTTGTATTGTTTGTTTTGTATATCTTTGGGCATTTTTTGTCTAGCTATAATAAAAAGAAATAGTGCCAAGGTTCTCAGATGAAGTGTGTGACAATATATGCATGTAACTTGTTTTCTTTAAAAACCCAATTATATTTGTATTGTGGTGTTTCTTGCTTTTTATTTTGTGATAATTGTCAAAAGGACATTAATCATGCTTGTCTTCTAGTGCTGTTACTTCTTAGAAAAATATTATATTTACCACACTTCACCTTTTCCCTAGTTATTTTAGCTTATACTCTCATGGGACATATGGAGAAAAGAAAAGGAGAGAGGTTGTATTAGTCTATTCTCATGCTGCTAATAAAGACATACTTGAAACTGGGTAATTTATAAAGGAAAGAGGCTTAATGGACTCACAGTTCCACATGGCAGGAGAGGCCTCACAATCATGGTGGAAGATGAAGGAAGAGCAAAGTGATGTCTTACATGGCGGCAGGCAATAGAGTATGTGCAGGGGAACTACCTTTTATAAAACGATCAGATCTCATGAGACTTATTCTCTATCATGAGAACAGCACAGGAAAGACTTGCCCCCATAATGTATTTACCTCCCACCAGTTCCCTCCCATGACACGTGGGAATCTTGGGAGCTACAATTCAAGATGAGATTTTGGGTGGGGACACAGCCAAACCATATCAGAGGGACAATTTTTTTTATTTTTTTGAGACGGAGTTTCGCTCTTGTTGCTCAAGCTGGAGTGCAATGGTACAATCTCAGCTCACTGCAACCTCCACCTCCTGGGTTCAAGTGATTCTGCTGCCTCAGCCTCCCGGGTAGCTAGGATTACAGGCATCCGCCACCACGCCTGGCTAATTTTTTGTATTTTTAGTTTCACCATGTTGGCCAGGCTGCTCTCAAACTCCTGACTTCAGGTGATCCGCCTTCCCTGACCTCCCAAAGTGCTAGGATTACAGGCATGGGCCACCGTGCCCAGCCTCAGAGGGACAATTTTGTCTTAAGGTACTATCCTGTTCATTTAGTAAACTTTTATGCAGAACGTGTCAAGCAGGATCTGTGCTGATTACCAGAGATCCTCTGATGAAGAAGAGAAGAGGCACAGAAGAAGGTTATGGCACAGCTACATTCCCGTGACCAAAAAGTGCTACAGAAAAAATGTACACTGTAGTCAGTGGGCCTGCCTGTGTGTTTGAAGCAGAGAGGAAGATCATTTGCTAAATGGTGATTGTTCACAAGATTTTATTACTGCTTTTTGCACAGGATTTTATTACTGCTTTTTGCAAGGCTTATGTTTGGAATAAAAGCACCTTCCCAGGGGAAGTAGTAGACCAGGAATGCAGTTGCTTGGGTCATCATAGGCCTGAGGGAGATCCCCTGAGACCTCCTGCAGATGCCCATGAGAGCCAACACTGTATCTTTAAGAAGATGAGCATGAAGCTGGGGTGAAGAGGAGTGTGGTGCCCTCACCCATCGGGGCAAGTAACCAGGTATAATAGTTTTCATGCTGCTGATAAAGACATACCTGAGACTGGGCAATTTCCAAAAGAAAGAAGTTTATTGCACTTACAGTTCCACGTGGCTGGGGAGGCCTCACAATCGTGAAAGGTGAAGGTGAAAAGCACGTCTCACATGGCAGCAGATGAGAGTTTGTGCAAGGAAACTCCCCCTTATAAAACTGTCAGATCTCGTGAGACTTATTCACTACCATGAGAACAGCATGAGAAAGACCTGCCCCCATGATTCAATTACCTCCCACCAAGTCCCTCCCACAACAGATGACAATTCAAGGTGAGATTTGGGTGGAGACCCATCCAAACCACATCATTCTGCCCTGGCCTCTCCCAAATCGCATGTCCTCACATTTCAAAACCAATCCTGCCTTCCCAATAGTCCCCCAAAGTCTTATTTCAGCATTAACTCAAAAGTCCACAGTCCAAAGTCTCATCCAAGACAAGGCAAGTCCCTTCCGCCTATGAGCCTGTAAAATCAAAATCAAGTTAGTTACTTCCTAGATGCAATGGAGATACAGGCATTGGGTAAATACAGCCATTCTAAATGGGAGAAATTGGCCAAAACAAAGGGTTGACAGGCCCCATGCAAGTCTGAAATCTAGTGGGCAGTCAAATCTTAAATCTCCAAAATTATCTCCTTTGACTCCATGTCTCACACCCAGGTCACACTGATGCACAAGATGGGCTCCCAAGGCCCTGGGTAGCTTCACCCCTGTGACTTTGCAGCCCTCCACCTGGCTGCTTTCGCTAACTGGCATTGAATGTCTGCCACTTCTCTAGGTGTACAGTGCAAGCTATCAGTGGATCTACGAGTCTGGAGGATGGTAGCCCTCTTCTCACAGCTCCACTAGGTGGTGACCCACTAGGGACTCTGTTGAGGCTCCCACCCCACATTTCCCTTCTGCACTGCTGAAGCAGAGGTTCTCCATGAGGGCCCCGCCACTGCAGCATACTTCTGCCTGGGCATCCAGGCATTTTCATACATCCTCTGAAATCTAGACAGAGGTTCCCTAACCTCAATTCTTGACTTCTGTGCACCCTCAGGCTCCACACCACATAGAAGCTGCCAAGGCTTGGGGCTTCCACCATCTGAAGCAATAGGTCAAGCTGTGCCTTGGCCCCTTTTAGTCATCACTGGAGCAGCTGAGATGCAGGGCATCAAGTCTCTAGACTGCATACAGCACAGGGACCCTGGGCCCAGCCCATGAAACCATTTTTTCCTCCTAAACCTGAGGGCCTGTTATGGGAGGGGGTGCCACAAAGGTCTCTGACATGCCCTGGAGACATTTTCCCTATTGTCTTGGTGATTAACATGCAGCTCCTCGTTACTTATGCAAATTTCTGCAGCCAACCTGAATTTCTCCTCAGAAAATGGGATTTTCTTTTCTATTGCATTGTCAGGCTGTAAACTTCCCAAACTTTTATGCTGTGTTTCCCTTTTAAAACTGAATGCTGTCTGGGTGTGATGGCTCACACCTGTAATTCCAGCACTTTGGGAGACTGAGGCAGGTGGATCACCTGAAGTCAGGAGCTTGACACTAGCCTGGCCAACATGGTGAAACCCTGTCTCTACTAAAAATACAAAAAATAAGCTGGGCATGGTGGCACATACCTTTAATCCCAGCTGCTTCAGAGGCTGAAGCAGGAGAATCGCTTGAACCTGGGAGGCAGAGGTTTCAGTGAACTAAGATCGTGCCACTGCACGCCAGCCTGGGTGACAGAGTGAGACTGTGTCTTAAAAAAAAAAAAAAAAAACAAAGAAACCTAAGTCACTTCTCCAACGATTTTCTGCTTAGAAATTTCTTCCACCAAATACCCTAAATAATCTCTCTCAAGTTCAAAGCTCCACAAATCTCTACGGTAGGGGCAAAATCCTGTCAGTCTCTGCTAAAACATAACAAAAGTCACCTTTGCTCCAGTTCCCAACAAATTCCTCATTTCCATCTGAGACCACCTCAGCCTGGATTTCATTGTCCATATCATTATCAGCATTTTGGTCAAAGCCATTCCACAAGTTTCTGGGGAGTTCCAAACTTTCCCACATTTTCCTGTCTTCTTCTGAGCCCTCCAAACTGTTCCAACCGCTGCCTATTACCCAGTTCCAAAGTCGCTTTCACATGTTTGGGTATTTTTCAGCAGCAGCCCACTGCTGGTACCAATTTACTATATTAGTCAGTTTTCACATTGCTGATTTACAGAAGAAAGAGGTTTATTGGACTTACAGTTTTATGTGGCTGGGGAGGCCTCACAGTCATGGCAGAAGGTGAAAGGCACATCTCACATGGCAGCAGACAAGAGAATAGAGCTTGTGCAAGGCAACTCCCCCTTATGAAACCATCATACCTCATAAGACACCTTCACCGTCACGAGAACAGCATGGGAAAGACCTGCCCTCATGATTCAATTACCTCCCACTGATTCCCTCTGGCAACATGTGGGAATTAAAGATGAGATTTGGGTGGGGATACAGCCAAACCATATGACCAGGCTTTGAATCCAAACCTTTGTCTGCACTTTTGAAAGCCTTGTCTGCTGATACGGTTTTTATCCATTTTTGTTCACTGTAATTTTCATAGCTAAAGGAGTTAATGTCTTGAAACTCATGGCAGGATGTAAAATACCTATGCTTGTCAGTGAGTTGTGGGAGTACTTTATGAATAGGTGGAATTTCAGTGGACAATCATTTCAAGAGAGTGTGGAGTTCTCAAGATTTTTTTCCCCAACATGGGGGTGAAATAAACCTGAAAAAAATCCTGTCACCATATAGATTCAAATTCTTAATATGTAATGACCAAAGGTGTAAATATCCACATTTAGATAAACCAGACATTTTGTTCTCTTGCCATTTAAAAATACCTCTATTATATTAGGAGTACTTTGCTACTTAATTACTGTTATATCTTCATTAAAATATGGTCCTACACATCAACTGACCCTCCTGAATGGAAGAAGACATTAATTCTTTTTGTCACTCATTTGTGTTGGAGATCTAATTTGCTCTTTGGTGAGATAGTTGGAGTGTTCTAGTCAGCAATTAGACATTAACAAGCAGAGGCTGGGCACGGTGGTTCACGCCTGTAATCTTAGCACTTTGGGAGGCCGAGGCAGGTGAATGGATCACTTGAGGTCAGGAGTTCAAGACCAGCCTGGCCAATATGGTGAAACCCATCTCTACTAAAAATACCAAAATTAGCTGGGGTGGTGGCATGCACCTATAATCCCAGCTACTCGGAAGGTTGAGTCAGGAGAATCACTTGAACCCAAGAGGCTGAGGTTGCAGTAAGCTGAAAGATTGCCCACCACTGCACTCCAGCCTGGGTGACAGAGTGAGACTCGGTCTCAAAATCAATCAATCAATCAATCAATCAATCAATAATAGCAAGCAAAGAACATCCTCCAGTTTTTGAGCACCAAGGGCACCAAGAATCTCTGCATGCTTCTCCACAATTCCCCACTAGAGAGAGCACTGGCTCTTTTCTTTTTCCCTTCTCCTCCCGCTCTCCTCCCTTCCAGTAGTTTATCTTTGACTGGAGGCCCCCTAAAATGCTGAATCTTGCAAGTTGACACTTGCAGCTAAATCCTAACCTAAACTCTCATTTCAAGCAAGTATAAGTGTTGTAGGAAAGATGTGTATATTTTAAAGAACCCAAGAGAAGGAGTTACTGAAGTCTCCTGCAGGCCTATTCTAAAAGGTTTCCTCCTCCATCCAATGTAAATTTCACACTGACAAATCTGTCATAAAATTCCTTGAGATGATTTGGCGTTAAAAACAATATACATGTTCTGTATATTTAGTTTGCAGTCTTGAGAAATATTTTGAGTAGTATTTCATTGTGTCCATTTGAAGTAATACGTGTGTGAGAGATGAGCAATTCGAAATTCAGATCCTGCTTTATCTCACCAGCATAACTGCCTTAGACACTTCTCAGTGAATCTAGCTTTTTTCCCTGTTGGAGAAATGAGAGACAGGAGGTATTCAGGAAAGTCACTAGAGCCTCTGGCCAAGAGAAGCTTCTCAGCTCAACAAGTAATAATGTCCCACAAACTCAGGTCCCCATTGCTTCTTTTTGTTTGTTTATTTGTTTTGAGACGGAGGCTGGCTTTGTCGAGCAGGCTGGAGTGCAGTGGTGTGATCTCGGCTCACTGCAACCTCTGCCTCTTGGGTTCAAGCGATTTTTGTGCCTCAACCTCCTGAGTAGCTGGGATTACAAGCATGTGCCACCACACCTGGCTAATTCTTCAATTTTTAGTAGAGAATAGGTTTTACCATGTTAGCCAGGCTGGTATTGAACTCCCGGCCTCGAGAGATCTGCCTGCCTCAGCCTCCCAAAGCTCTCGGATTACAGGAGTGAGGCACCGCACCCAGCCCCACTGTTTCTAGAGCGCAGGCAAGGCTGGGAAATTCACAGTTTCTAATTTTAAACCCCCCTTTGCTTAGATAAACAACAGCTTTCTAGCTTTCACCAGACCCTGGATACCTGGTAACAATGCATCCTTCAGACCCTTTAAGCCTCTGGACTGTCTTCAAATAAAATACTGGAAATTGCAGAGGTCTGTCTCCCTCTCATTCCAGCCCACCCTCCTCCAGGTACACAGACCTCCTGTAAACTGAGGTTCCTTCCCAGGGCTGTCAGGCAAACTTCTGAGGTGTTTAGGAGTTAGATATGTGACTGGCTTTATCTGGGACAATTCTACAAGACCATGAACATACTAAATGTTGACGATGAGAATGACGGCCTTTGCCTCCACAGCCTCCAGAGGCCATCTGGAAGCTGCCAATGGTGGGGACTGAGGCTGAGGCTGGCTCCTTGAAGTTTTCATCCTCTTATGCTTTCACTGCTCCTAGTTGGCAGCACGTCTTCCACTCAAGAGCCTCAACACCAAAACCACTCAGAGTCTGACTGCTTCTTGCCAGGAGACCTATGAGACTCCTCTGGGAGATAAGAATAAAAAGATCTGATTTCCAACTTCTCTGCAATTTGGTCTTCTTAGATAAGTAAATGATCAATGCTATTCAGAAAAATTCAGAAGAAAACTTCAGAGAAATTCCTACAGCTGCAGTTGCATACCAGTTCTGTAAACAGTAAGGATTTACCCAACATCAGTCTTGTCTGGTAATGAGATTAGTGAAAAAATCCTCACTGCCAGCTCCATTAGGACAGTGAAGCCAAGGACTTAAGACTTTCAACAAAATAGCCAGAGTAACAATAGTTCTCCTGCTGTTATCTATCTGTCAACTTCAATCCTACACTTTTTCAGCTGCCTGGCTGATCTCTGACATAGGGCCAGGTAGCTATCACCCACCCTTGCTACTGAAAGAATCCCTTACCGAGCCATTGAAAGCCACACCAAAATTCCAAGTAAATAAACCACCACAGTTCTTGACATTTAGTCAGCCCCGTCTCTATCGTCTTTAGTATTATTTCTGGTAGGTTCAAACTGGGCATGGTGGTACGTTCCCAGCTACTTGGGAGGTTGAGGTGGGAGGATCACTTGAGCTTAGGAGTTTGAGGACAGCTTAGGCAAGATAGTGAGACCTCATTTCTGGAAAGAAAATAACACACACACACACACACACACACACACACACACACACACACACATATATGGTAGCACCTTGTTTTAACCAACTCCCTCCACATCAGTATTTCTCTAAGTATAAGCCTCAGAGCATGGCCCCAATTCAACTGGGCCACAGGCCAGGCCTAGTCAGTTTCATCATCAGACTCTGGATTAGGGCTTAGGAATCCACATGTCAGGAAGCCCCACGGGTGATTCTTCCAGGTACCTACGTGTGAGGACCACTGCCCCGGGAGAAATTCTCCTTGCTGGTTATCATGAAGGAAACTGGAGGCCTGGGGAATTGCCCCCCATCACTCAGCAAGTCTAGTGGTATCGAGGGCCTAGTCCTTGGGTTTCTGATTCTGTCCTTGGGCTTTTAGAGTCAGGGAATGGGGAAGATTCATAGTCCAGAACATTCATAGGATCCCTTCATGCACAGAACAGGTATGGCGCCCACTTGCCAAGAGGTAAAGCATCTCTGGAATTTCTATTTTAAAATGCCACTTCCAGGTGTCTCAGAATCCCAAGCAAAGAGATTACCACACAATACACAGCAGGCCTGGGGCTGGAGCAGGTCACTCTTTTCTGGCTCTGTCCAAAGTAGCCGGTGCTACTGCAGCCACAACCCCAACCAATCACACTCACGCCTCATCACTGGAGTCCTTCCTTAGTGCGCCTCACCTTGAGCATTGATCCTTTAAGTAAATAATTCATCATGATGAAAGTCAGCAAGACACTGAGGTAATTGTGTCTTCCATCACTGACTATGGATCGGAATTCAGCTGGCGAAGCAGACACTATATTAGGCACTCTCAGAACCAAAAGCACCAAGCGAAGCCTGCCTTATGTGGTTTGACCCCAGAGCTCAGGAAAACAGAAGCAGGTAGGAAATCCTTTCCATGGCCTTTTATCTCTCTCCCTTCTTCCTCCTCCCCAGGCCACCTGGAAGGAGGGAGTCAGTGAACCATCTCCTCTTTTCCTGCTGCTCTCTTTAGCAGGCCTTTGAACTTCACTGCCCTTTTCCACATTGGTGCAGACCCAAGTTTTCCACATTACCAAGCCCAGCCTGGCCACACAGGCACACAGATCTGAGAAAAAGAGGGTGCCCCCCTCCATCCCTACCCTCCTGGAGGGATAAAGGCAGAAATAGGAGACACTCCTGGGAAGCAAGAGCAAGGCCCCAGGGTGCCTTGGACAGGACCTCACCTTTGCCTTTGAAGTTTATCCTGGCTATCGCAGGCTGCAGCTGTACTCCTGGCCTGCAGTGGCCTGGTGGCCTGACCACCCCTGAACCTCTGCCATCTAGTTTCTGCCACCTGTGTGTTTCTGGGGCAAAACCAAGCTCTCAGGTCAACCTCAGCTACTCAGACTTCTAAGCAGTTTCCAGAAAGCAGGAAGCTGCAGGAAATGCTCCCTAGACTGTCTCATTTGCATGAGCTCTGCCCACCTTTGTCAAGGACATTTGTTTTCCGTGACCCTCCTTCCAATCTGACTTCCCTTTCATTATCACCCACCCACTGCACTCACTCCTTAGCTCAGTAAAACTCGAGTCCCTAATGCCCTCCCAACAATAATTTAATTAAATACTTTGTCGCAATGGAAGTCAGCAGGGTGCTTGGGAATAGCATCTTCCATCACTGACTACTGGAACTTGGCCAGCTAAGCAGACACCAAAACCAAAAGCTGCAGGGCAAGCCTGCCTTATGTGGTTTGACCCTGAAGGTCAGGGTTGCCCCTACTGCCACTGGTGGCCTCTCTCATGCCCAGCAAACTCCTTCCAACAAGGGTCCCCTTGCCTATTTTTCAGTGGTGGTTTAAACTCTGTGCCCCTACTTCTGATGGAGCCCTGACATCTGAATTCGTCCCCCTGTATGGTGTTGGCTCCCACAAAGGGGCCTCCTCATTCTTGCCTGGGGGCCGTCCACCTGTGGACACTGCTCAGCTTTGCACTGCAGCCAGGATTGAAAGACGTCCTCCAGACTGTAGAAAATCACCCCTATCCCCAGGGCACGTTCTGCATTTCTCAGTGCCATCCTGCCCACAGATTTGGGTGGTCTGGGAACTCCCCAAACCTTTCCATCCACATTGCACTCCTGTCTTCTTCCCTAGACACACTTGGCCACCACTGAAGATAATGATGGTGGTAATGATTTCATGCCAAACACATTTCATTTCATCTTTATGACAGTATTACAAGGTAGTAGACATACCTCCATTTTTCAGGTAAAGAAACAGGCTCACACCTTGATTTTGGACTCCCTGCCTCCAGAACCATGGGTGAATAAATTTCTCAAGTTGTAAGCCACCCACCCGCTCCCAACTGCCTGGGCAGTTGACCTACAGGCACCCAAGTTCCACTTGTCCAAAACAGGGATCAACATCTTCTCCCCAAACCTGGCTCTTTTCCTGGATTTATTTTTTATTTTTATTTTTAAACCTAACAAAGATCAACTTCTTAGAAACCTGAAGCTGGTCAGGATGGAGGCAGAACTCAAACCCATGCCCTTGTGACACTCAACAGTATCCCAATAGCCCGCCTCTTCGCTCGCTCTCCAGTCCCTCAGTCCTTTCTCTGAGACGAGAGTGACCACCCCGGCCCCCACCAGCTCTACTAACACCTTGGCCGAAGGAGCACATAATAATGTGCCAGCAACGAGAGCCATCCCCCATCCCTGCCCCGATACCTGCCCCGCTCCTGCACCACGGCTGCAGGCCCCCTCCTCTACCTGTTCCTACTCCCACACAAGCCTGCAATGCTCCCCAGGGCTGCAGAACCACCTCAACATCCTTAGCCTGCCTTGGAAGAGCTGGCCTGTGGCGCCTGTCAGTCTCCTCTCCATATCTCGTCCTAAGCTCCTGCCAGGAGCAGCCACATCACCGCTGTCCTCCCTTCACACCCCAGCCCTCTTGGTCCCCTCTTCCGGGGATGCCATCTGCCACTCACCCTGTGAAGTCCTGGCTCAAGAGGACCTTTCCCAGGAAAGCTCCTCAGACGTGCCTCCAGCTGATCGGGTTCTCTCTCCTTCCTCAGGTTCACACAGTACTCTTCATCTCGGCTGCAAACGTTTTTCTGTGTTTGTTCTTGATTATGAGCCTCTCCCCTGAACTGTTCAAAATCAGGCCGCTAGTGTCGGAGCTGAGTTGGAATCCTGACTTTGTCGCCTCCTGGCGGCGAGGCCCAGGTACTGGTTACTTACCTGCCTGAGTTTTGGTTTCCTTTTCTGCACCACGGGGCTGAGGTGAGGTTTAAGGGGCCTTGCCAGGTGTGTGGTGCTGACAAGGCTGGCAGTCAGCACCTGTTCACTTCGGTGCCCTCCCCACCTCTTTTCCATCTGCTGGACACCCCGCCCTCAAATATGGGTTCTTGTAGACCCTGTGGGTAGTGCGGGGCTCTTCTCTGAGAGAGACAAACATCTCTGGGGCCTGGCAACTGGGAAAGGGACTGATTGTCAGGCAGGAGGTGGCACTCAGAGGCTGGGCCCCCACCTGTAACCCCAACACTTTGGGAGGCCAAGATAGGAGAAGTGCTTGAGCCCAGAAGGTCAAGACCAGCCTGGGCAACATACGGAGACCCCATTTCTACAAAAACTGGGGGAAAAAAACAACCTGTGTGGTGGTGAGTGCCTGTGGTCTCACCAGCTACTTGGGAGGCTGAGGTGGGAGGATTACTTGAGCCCAGGAGGTCAAGACCAGGCTGGGCAACTCAGGGAGACCCTGTTTCTATAAACTGGGGGAAAAAATTAACTGGTATGGTGGTGTGTACTTGTGATCTCGTCAGCTACTTGGGAGGCTGAGGTGGAGGACTGGTTCAGCCCAGGAGGTCGAGGCTGCAGTAAGCCATGCTTGCACCACTGCACTGCAGCCTGGGAAACGGAGTAAGACCCTGTCGCATAAACAGTGGCACTCAGATGACAGCCCTAGACAGGCAGGAGGACTCATCGCTGTCCACTTCTGGGCCTCACTCAGAGTGAGCCCTCGTTGTCCAGTTCTACTGAAGGTCCTCCCAGGAGGCAGGGGCTGCTGGCGTCTGCCAGGTAGGGCCAGGCAGGGAGACCACCCATCTGTTCCCACAAGCTGAGGGTGAGAACGCTCCACCTTGTAGGTCACATAAAGCTGCTTTCATGATTCCCTGGGGCTGTTTCTTCTTTGCTCTCCTTAAGTCTCGGGTAAAGGCTGGGCTACCTGCTCCAGCCAGGCCTAGCTGTGCTGCGGACAGGAGTGTTCCGGGTGGGAAGGTGAGTGCCCTGTGGCCACAGCAGGAACGAGACTCTGGGCAGATGGCTGGGCTGGCCTGCTCAGGCCCTCTCAGCCGAGGAGAACCAATCCCAGGCATCCCCAGCCTGGAGGCTCAGGGTTCAATTTCATTAAGGCAGGGGTGGTAGAAGGGGCAGTGGTACGGCTCAGACCTGTAATCCCAGTACTTCGGGAGGCCGAGGCGGGTGGATCACTTGAGGTCAGGAGTTCAAGACCAGCCTGGCCAACATGGTGAAACCCTGTCTCTACTAAAAATACAACAATTAGCCAGGCGTGGTGACAGGCGCTTGTAATCCCAGCTACTCGGGAGGCTGAGGCAGCAGAATGGCTTGAACACAGGAGGCAGAGGTTGCAGTGAGCTGAGATGGCACCACTGCACTTCAGCCTGGGCAACAAGAGGGAAACTCCATCTCAAAAAATAACAAAATAAATTTCATTAAGGGGACCCATGGTTTTCTTACATGTGACAGAAGATGGAGGGATGAATTGTTTTGCCTGGCTCTTGGGTGAGGCTTTTCTGAGCCGGGAGAGAAAGAAGTTTCCCTTTGACCTGGTGGGTGCTCAGACTCCTCCTGGCCACATCTTTAGCGGAGACTCACGGAGAGGAGAACACGGAATACAAGAGGATCCCACTCCAGCCTGGCTAGCAGCTTCCCGTCCAGGCTTGCGCAGCTGCAGGAGCGCTGCACTGGAGACACGTATGACCCAGACCAGGGAGGGGTGGCCCTGGAAGGCAGGGATCTTCCTGCTCCCTCTCCCCCAGCCCCACCCCCAGGGCCTATCCTGGTGGGTGCCCAATGGGTGATTAACACACAAAAAGCAACCCAGGGCTTTAAAATAGCCCTTTCTTCTTTTCTCTCTGGGACTTTTAATTTACCCTCCAAATACGTACATTTTACCCTCCAAATACATACATTTTAATGTTCCCCTTTGAGAATTAAACACTGAATTCCTTTTGGTGATTCTTTCCAGGGACTGGCATAAAGGGAAGGAATTACAGAGGCAAATCCCTCGCACACACGCCCACCCCTAACTGCGAGCACGCTGGCACCTTGGTCTACAGGGAAATGTAGTACTTGCTGATTCCTTTAAAAAGTATAAATTTGGGCCAGGCGCAGTGGCTCATGCCTATAATCCCAGCACTTTGGGAGGCCAAGGCTGGTGGATCACCTGAGGTCAAGAGTTTGAGACCATCCTGGTCAACATGGTGAAAGCCCATCTCTACTAAAAATACAAAAAAATTAGCCAGGCATGGTGGCGCATGCCTGTAATCCCAGCTACTCGGGAGGCTGAGGCAGGAGAATTGCTTGAACCCAGGAAGTGGAAGTTGCAGTGAGCCAAGATCGTGCCACTGCACTCCAGCCTGAGCAACAGAGCAAAAACTCCACTTCAAAAAAAAAGTATCAATTTTATTTATACTTTAAGTAAATATAAGCATGTATTCCTTTAAAAAGTGTGTTTTATTATTTTTTGTGTCTTGGGCTTTTTATTATTTATGCATTGTATTAATTGTGCTGTGAAACATTTCAAACATACACAAAAGTAGAAAGAAGTGTATTATGAACCCCTGTGTTCCCTTGACCCAGGTTCAACAACTATCTACGTTTTGCAAATTTAAGTGGATTTCTAACTCTACTCAATCCTCTCATATTTCCCATGCAGGGGAAGGGGGAAGAGATAGACCATCTGTTTATTAACTAATCCTGAAGATTCTAGAAAACTTGCACTTCTAATTCTGTTTTATGAAACCTCCTGCCTTCCGGGCTGAGGAAGGGCAGGCCCAGGCTGCAGGGCCCGGGAGGAGAGGCCGCTAACGGGGAGGAGGAAGCTGGAAGCCCTGGAGCTCCACCATTCATTCCCGGAGCGGAGTGCTCTGCTGTGGCGAGGCTCCGCCATTTCTCAGTCTGGGCTGGAATTGAGCCTTTCAAGGGCTAAAGGTACCCACCATGAGCCAAGCGAGGATGCCTCTTTCACAGCTTCGCTCAGCTCTTACTCTTCGGAGAGGCTGAAGTTCCTCCGCTGTCTCCTCTCTACCCAACCAGCAGAGCCGTCCTGCGCTGCAGCCAGCTTGTCTCACCCTTCCACAGAGGCTGCTCCTGCCCTGGGTGCAGGCGCTGACTCAGAAGGCCCAGGAGGCAGGAGCCCAGGGCCGCCGAGGGTGCTAAGCCATCAGCAATTTTCCAGATGGCTGCTGCCTGGCATGATTTGAGACATCTTCCCTGATCCCACTTAGGAAAAACGCCAGACACCTGCGGCTGGGCCCAGGGGTGTGGGAAGGGCCCTTGGGCTGACCCGGAGGAAGTTGCCTGAGGGTCGTTCTGGTAACTTCTGAAGAAGGGAGTGGTGCCTGGGGCTCTGCTTGGGTAAGTCACCGCCTTCAGGATCTGTTGGGGGGAGACCAGTGTCCCAGCCTCTCTCTCAAGACAGCTCCCTAAGGAAAGATGAGATAGGAAGGGAGATGAGACAGGAAGGAGCTGGAGCAGCAGCACCCCCAGGGGAGGAAGGGGCCTACAGGCTGTAAGGTGAAGGGAAGTCAGTTCAGTCCTTTTTTCCTTAACTCAGCTTTGTGCTTGTGATTATATTATTTCCTTTCTGATTATCAAATTGATGCTTTCACATTCATTGCAGAAAATTAAGAATATATTTAAGAATGAAAACAAAAATGCTCCTTTGTTTTACACACACACACACACCCCCCCAGAGGGAGGGAGGGAGAGGGGGAGGGGGGGGGAGGAGAGAGAGAGAGAGAGAGAGAGAGAGAGAGAGAGAAATAGAGTAAAAGTATGGGCTAAGAAAAGTATGGGCTGAGAACTCTGGCTTTAGCCAGGCGTGGTGGCTCACACCTGTAAACCCAGCACTTTAGGAGGCCAAGGCAGACTGATCACCTGAGGTCAGGAATTGAAGACCAGCCTGGCCAACATGGTGAAACCCCGTCTCTACTAAAAATATGTAAATTAGCCGGGCATGGTGCTGTGCACCTGTAGTCCCAGCTACTGGGGAGGCTGAGGCAAGGGAATTGCTTGGACCTGGGAGGCAGAGGTTGCGGTGAGTTGAGATTGTGCTACTGCATTCCAGCCTGGGTGACAGAACAAGACTCTGTCTCAAAAAACAAACAAACAAACAAACAAACAAAAAAACCACGGGCTTTGGAGTTAGGCTGTTTTCAGCTCCCACCTCCACTACTGGCTTCTGGAAAATTGTTCACCTCTGAGCCCTGGAACCCTGGGTACTAAGCCATGTTTCATTGGATTGTCTGGAGAACTATATGAGAAATATTCATAAAGTTTCTAATATAACTTCTGGCCCTAATAAGCCCTTGATAAATACCAATTCTAATGTGGCTGACAAATTCTTTGAAAAATTTCAATTTGCATTCATTGTCCACCTAAGAGATGGTCCCTGCTCCACTGGAAGGCAATCAGCTAGCAAGATGCCACCTCCACCCAGTCATCCTCACACAGGGGACTCACTGTGGTCAGCAGAGAAATGAAAGGACAGTGACTTGAGGCCAAACCAAAGTGTTTCTCCAGGATGCAGTGTTGATCTGCAATTTTCCCACAAGCTTGGGCCATACCTCATTCATCCCGAGTCTCTGGGGACAGAGTCTCTGGGAACAGTCCTGGGAACTGGCCTTCCCAGGAGGGCCACGAGCTTCCGCCAGCCCAGTTCTCCAGGATGGGGCCAGAACAGCACCTGCCCGTGGTGGCGCTGCCTTTCACTGGGGCCTTTGCTGTGGTCCTGCCTTGCCCCTTCCTAGTATCATTGTCTGCCTGGGTGTGTCCATGTCTGCGTGTCTGTCTGTCTCTCTGGCCCAGCTCCTAGTCTAGTGTCTGATCTGATTGGTTAGTGGTAAGTGTCTTATGGCTGTCAAAGACACAACCTCACCCCTGCTTAGAACAATGCCTGACCCACTACAGATGATAAAGAACTTTTTTTTTTTGGAGGTTGAGTCTCGCTCTGTCACCCAGGCCAGAGTGCAATGGCGTGATATCGGCTCATTGCAATCTCTGCTGCCTGGGTTCAAGTGATTCTCCTGCCTCAGCCTCCCGAGTAGCTGGGATTACAAGCCCAGCACCACATCTGGCTAATTTTTGTGTTTTTAGTGGAGGAAAGGTTTCACCATGTTGGCCAGGCTGGTCTTGAACTTGTGACCTCAGGTGACCCTCCCACCTTTGCCTCCCAAAGTACTGGGATTACAGGCATGAGCCACCACGCCCGGCTGATAAGGAACTATTTTTTAATGTGGATGGATGGAACCATCGTAAATTATTCTTACAACTACATCTGGTTTCTGTGCAGCAAGAATGTCTCTGCAATCTGTATGACAGCAGCTAAGTTGGTGAGGGACAGAAGTAAAGCCACTGGGAGGTGGCCAGACAGAGAACAGGGTTCAGCTTGCAGAGGTTTAAAAGGCACATTTCTGGAAAGGCTTGCAAGCCCTACAGTACCCAGGTGAACCTCTGACGCTGCAGGCTTCTATTGATAACCCGTTCTTGTTATCTATCAATTTATGTAATTCGTACTTGTTTATATTTTCTTTTTTTTGAGACGGAGTCTCGCTCTGTCCCCCAGGCTGGAGTGCCGTGGTGCAATCTCAGCTCACTGCTAGCTCTGCCTCCCAGGTTCAGGCCATTCTCCTGCCTCAGCCTCCCTGGTAGCTGCGACTATAGGCGCCCAGGCGCCTGCCACCGCGCCTGGCTAAGTTTTTGTATTTTTAGTAGAGACGGGGTTTCACCGTGGTCTCGATCTCCTGACCTCGTGATCCACCTGCCTCGGCCTCCCAAAGTGCTGGGATTACGAGCGTGAGCCACCGCGCCCGGCCCTATATTTTCAATCAGGGTTTGGAAGAGGGAGGAGGGAGGTGGGAGTGGGTGGTAATCATGGTAGAAGAAATGTGTTCTGGAAATAAGCCCTGAGGTGAGTGAAGGCACACTTGCCTCAAACAATTGAAGGTCTATGACATGCCTGGCTCTGTGCTTGGATCTTTGGAGAGTGAGGTTGAACTAGGACGTGGTCACTAGTGTACAAAAGGGCTTCCTAACCTCTGCACTATTGACAATTGGGGCCAGACTTGTTGGAGGAGCAGGGGCTGTCTGCATTATAAGATGTTAGCAGCATCCCTGGGCTCTACCCACTAGGTGCCAGTGGCACCATCACCCCAGCTGTGACAACCAACAATGTCTCTAGACATTGCGAAATGCACCTCTCCCCATTGGAAACCACTTGGACCTCCATCTGATGTTAAGTAACAAGGCAAGACAGCAAGCAAGTGCCAAGGAAATCCCGTGGACGTTTAAGACCACTGGAGTCGAGGCAGGCTGGGAACCGGCATGGGATGGAGCGGTTGCAGAAGACCCTGGAGGTGGAGGTTGGGGCAGGGATTGGGAAGGGTTTCTGGGATTCCAGTGGATAGAAGATTTTAGGCAGGAGGGAAAGCACAGGCTAAGGCTCAGGGTCAGCAATGAGGAAGGGTGCTAGAAGGGCAGTCAAGACTCTGAACTGACTGTAGAAGACGGTACTTGTTTTCATTTTAAAATAACAGAATTCATGCTTTAAAAATCGCAAGGCTCAATGAGGAGACTGGGCTTCTCCCTCAGTATAGTTTGGCAGTTTGTGTGGTTTCCAGACTTTGTTCATATAAGCTGATAGGCTCTGTCTTTCCAGACTGAAGCATCTCTATCCTCTGGTTTCTTCCCAGCTATGGAGGAGCTGGGTCTCCACCCATGTTTTACACTGAAGAACCAAGCCCTGGTCTTGGTGATGTGCTGGTAAATGTTTAACAACGGGCTCTCAGTGGAAAGTGTTCCGATTTGTAGCCTTTGTCAATCTCCATGGCGTAAATTCTCCCACCAAGGGCAAGGCCAAGTTACCAATAACTAACAGCTGGCTGGCAAAATTCCTGAAAATTGAACAATCAGCTCCTACGAGAAAGTAGGGGGAGCTGACTCCAGCCCACCTCTGCCTGCGTGGTTCTCTATGAGTCCTGTGAAGAACTTTATTTTTTTAGCAGCTCAAAAAAAAGTCTTACATATTTATTACTGAGCCAAACCGCAAGTTCAGAGCATAGGAACAAAGAGAAAATTCCTTTCTGTAATAAAATATGTTGAACTGTCCCGATAGTGGTGATGTTTTTGGCTTCATGAGGTCAGACACTAGGGATCTTGCTACCGCATTAGTATATGCACATCTCAGACCCAGTTCCTAAGAGGCCCAGCTTGGTTCTGCTCCAACATCTCTCCTTGGAGTTGTACCTGATGGTTTTTGCCATCACAGCTCAGTGAAGCCTGGAACTCACAGACTCAAGCAATCCTCCTGCCTCTGCCTCCCGAATAGCTGGGACTCCAGGTGTGCACCACCACATCCGGCCAGTACCTGGCTTTATTACCAGTTTTTATCTGAATCCACTGGGGAATGGGACAGTTTTATTTTTGTTTCTTGGCCAGGAATTGCTTAATCCTGAAAGTCTTGTGAGAAGACATGGTAGGAACAGGGCCGAAAGCACATGGCACAGGAAGCATGGGAGTGTGGGAGCTCAGAAGCACGGGAGAGGAGGAGCATGGGAGCACAGAAGCATGGGAGCATGAGACAGTGGGAGCATGGGAGCATGGGAGGGGGGAGCATGGGAGCATGGGAGAGGGGGAGCATGGGAGCGTGAGAGAGTGGGAGCATGGGAGCATGGGAGAGGGGGAGCATGGGAGCATGGGAGAGGGGGAGCATGGGAGCGTGAGAGAGTGGGAGCATAGGAGCATGGGAGAGGGGGAGCAGGGGAACATGGGAGCGTGGGAGAGGGGGAGCATGGGAGCACAGGAGCGTGAGAGAGTGGGAGCATGGGAGCATGAAAGAGTGGGAGTGTGGGAGCATGGGCCTCGCATGCTATGCTCGTCCACGGTGGCCTTTAGTTTGTTCAAACACATGTGGCCTCCATTTCAGGAGTCAGCACCATTTTTTGGGGGGGGCCTAATTTAAAAAATGTTTACTGAGCTGGATTATTTATCTTAAATCAGGGCTTTTTTCCCCCTAAATTGCCATGCAACTTTTTCAGATGGCTTTTTAATAATTGTTATTTGTAATAATGTCAATAGCTATGAATAATGAATTCTGTCTTCTCTGTGAAAGTGTAACCTTCACACAAAAGGAATTATCTTGTGAAGTGTCGGGCACACATTAGGCCTTCAGTAAATATGAGTTGGATGGATGGATGGATGGATGGATGGATGGATGGATGGATGGATGGATGAATGGATGAATGGATGCTTTGACTTTGATCACTCTCTCCCCTCCCCCTTCCTCTCTTCCTCATTTCCCTTATTTAATTTATTCTAACCAGCCAGCTGCTAAGTGGGCAGGCTGGAGAAGGTGCTGTTCATGAAGTTCCTAGGAAGGAAGTGTCCAGTGTCAGCCTGGTCCCAGAGGCTCTGAATGAGGGTTCACTGCAACTTCCAGCCTGGTCCGGAGAGAGAGTTCTGTACCAATGAGCCACCCAGATCCAGTGACGGCTCCATCCAAACCACTTTAGAAATCACACCTCAAAGCAATATTGAGTTGGACTGTCCTTATTTTTAGCATTTCAAAGTGAAATATCCAAGTATTCCTTTACTGAGGGGGAATAAGTAGGAATCAAGCCCAAGAAAACAGCTCTAGGCACTGAACTGCGAATGCAGCCTTGCACCAGCCCAGCCCTAGGACTTGTCAGCCGGCACCCCGAAAATCCAACAGCCCTCAGGCTGCTTAAGCCCATTAATAAAGCACAGTACACTAAGGTATCTGGTGTGCACCCATGAGCGCGTGTCTGTGTTTACGTCCTCACAACTCTGCGTGGCCAACCCCTTTGCTCATTCACCCTCAAACCTCAATTCCTGCACCAACAAAGCATCCCTTGGCAAACACTGCCCCTCTCAGGGCGGTTTTCTCTCCAGGATGCAGTGGTGGGTCACATTGAGGCTTGAGCTCTTCAGTCGTCTCCAGTCCTCTCCTGGCGGATTCCTCTAGAAGCACAATGACCTGTCCCCTGACTGCAAGGCCTACCCTTCCCAAGCCCCTCTCAACGCCACTTACAACGTGTCTGCTCATGCAGGCTGCTCTGTGGACATCTCCTTGGAGAGGCTGGGCCTGCCAAATCCAGTGACCGTCCCAGGGAATGTTGGTTGTTCCTCCCGGCAGGAATTCACCCAGTGGCTGCCTGTCCTTGTGCTCAGGGTAAATCCAAGGTGCTGTGTGTGCTGTCCCCAAAGAAGCTTTGTTGAGTTTCCCACCGAGTTTCTCTACCAGGAACAGCTGGAGCCTGGGAGCAGCAGTTTTTGGCCCTCAGAGAGTCTCTGGGTTTTCCTCAACAATCAGTGTGCATGTGACAGGTACCACTGGGCCAGGGGTCCCTACTTCTGAGGGCCCAGATTGACCAGTGGAAAGTACAGAATTACATGCTGTTGGGAAACCACAAAGCTTGGAAGGAGCAGAGAGAGCCTGGGAATAACATGGAAATACTAAGAAATAAGCAGTGAAAGATGACTTTTAGAAATGCTGCCACTTGGCCGGGCGCGGTGGCTCAAGCCTGTAATCCCAGCACTTTGGGAGGCCGAGACGGGTGGATCACAAAGTCAGGAGATCGAGACTATCCTGGCTAACATGGTGAAACCCCGTCTCTACTAAAAAATACAAAAAACTAGCCGGGCGAGGTGGCGGGCGCCTGTAGTCCCAGCTACTGGGGAGGCTGAGGCAGGAGAATGGCGTAAACCCGGGAGGCGGAGCTTGCAGTGAGCTGAGATTCGGCCACTGCACTCCAGCCTGGGCGACAGAGCGAGACTCCATCTCAAAAAAAAAAAAAAAAAAAAAAAAAAAAAAAAAAAGAAATGCTGCCACTTAGTGAGCCCTTATGATGTGTCCGGGCATTTGAAACAAATGGCTCCCCTGCAGTGTCATCCCACTGGCCCTGCGGTCAGATGCCCTGAGGGCTGGGCAGATGTTTATTTTTCACAACCTTCTCAGAGAGGTTTTGTCCTCACTTAACAGACAAGAAAACTGGGACTTGCCAGACAACTTGAACGTGCAGGGGCCAGCAGTTATGACCCAGAGAGCTGGGACAGAAGCCAGAAGCCAGGCCTGCTGCCTCCAAATCCTGGGCATGTAGCCATCGAGCAGTGACACCACCCCCAGGGTCCTCAGGGGAGAAGTGCCACCCACTCTGTCTGTGGTGTACGAGTTTATGTCCAACTAAGCCCAGGCAGAGGCACTTTGCCTCTGGGTGCAGGGCGTGCTGGTAGAAGTGCAACGCTGGTGGTGGGCAGGCATTCTGGCTCTGCCCTTTCTCCTTGTACAGCCCCGGCCTGGTTACCTTCTCCATGCCTCAGTTTCCTCCTCTGTAAAAGGAACAGAAGAAAGATAATAGGACCAACCTGATTGCACTGTTCTGAGGAATGAGTCAGTTTGAAGTATGAAGTGCTTAGAACGGTAAGGAGTCAGTAAGTGGGGGCAGTGGGTATTTGAAAATGTGTGCTGAGTTTAAGACCAGTGAGTGCTGTTCAAGTCATTAATTCCTTTCCCCAGAAAACAAATCCTGTGGCTGTCTCAGGTGAGATTCACTTATCTCCCCTGCACAGAGGGTAGAGACTTAGGCCATGCTGGGCAGAACTGAAAACCCAGGTGTTAGGATTCTCACCCATTCCAGGGAGCGATGTCATCTGCACTGAGGAGAATTCTGATGTCAGAACTAAAGGAACACAAAGAAGAAAACAGCATCCCCTTGACTTCGGAAGAAAGCAGCCCTTTAGGAAAGGCCAAGCCCATGTCCTCCCTTGCAGTCCCTAGAGCAGCCACGAGGGGGTCAAAGCTTGGGCCTGGTTATCTGAGGCCCAGGAGGGCTTTTGGCCTCTAGTCAGTCACCCCTGCAGTGCCGGCAGAGCTGATAGAGATGGCTGGGGCCCCACCCCTGCATAGAAAGAGCCATCTCTGATCTGTGGCAGGCAATGGGCAGGAGAGGAGAGAGGTTCCATCGGGGCCAGGAAGGGACAGTTGGCTGCCTGCGGTTCTCCTATGATAGGGAGAGCTGGGAGAATATCATGGGCTCCCAGTCAGCACCTGTGGAACTGTAAGAGCTTTTCTGGTACTTAATCCCTTCTTCTCTTCCCAACCCTGGGTCAGCAGCAGGGGACTCCCCTTGGCTTCTCCAACAAAGTCATTCACAGTTAGGCCCCTTCTCAGACAATCTTGGAAGATGGAGAAGCAAGAAAAGAATGGAGAGGGAGAATGGAAGAGGTGGACTCAGACAGAAATGCCGCATTTGTGGGTGGAGCTGGGGCAGCGGTGGGAGGAAGCTCTGGGGAAGGCGCAGAAACAATCCAAGGGAGGCAGGTCAATTCCACAAAGTGGAACATGACTCAGCGGGAAAAAGAAAGGAGCTGTCAGGCCACAGAAAGACACAGAACAACGTTAAATGCATGTGGCTAGGGGCAGAAGCCCACTCGAACAGGCTGCATACTCTATGATTCCAACCAAACGACACCCTGGAAAAGCAAAACTATGGAGATGGTGAAAAGAGCAGTGATTGTCACGGGTTAAGGGGAGGGAGGCATGGATGAATAGGTGGAAAACAAGGGTATTTTTTTTTAGTCGGAGTTTCGCTCTTGTTGCCCAGGCTGGAGTACAATGCTGTGATCTCAGCTCACTGCAATTACCTCCCAGGTTCAAGCAATTCTCAGGCCTCAGCCTCCGAGTAGCTGGGATTACCGGCATGCGCCACCACATCTGGCTAATTTTTGTATTTTTAGTAGAGATGGGGTTTCACCATGTTGGTCAGGCTGGTCTTGAACTCCTGACCTCAAATGATCTGCCCGCCTCCACCTCCCAAAGCGCTGGGATTACAGGCGCGAGCCACCATGCCCCACCACAAGGGCATTTTTAGATCAGAGGAAGTATTCTGAATGATTCTGTAGCATGGCGATACATGTCATTATACATTTGTCAAAACCCATAGGATGCACAACACAAAGAGTGAACTTTAATATAAACTATGAACTGTAGCTAATAATAATGAATACAAGTTCATCATTTATAACAAAGTGCCACACTAATGCAACATGCTAATTAGAGGGGAAATATGCAAAGAAGAGGGGGGATATGGGAATCCCTTTGTGCCTAATTTTTCTGTAAACATAAAATCGCTCTTACAAATAAAGCCTATTAATTAAAACAACAAAATACAAAGCAACAACTAAAACCAAAACAGCCAACACCCAATGGGTTGAGCTGGAGTAAGAACAGCTGCCCAGCACACTTCCCGGGCCACTGATTCCTGGGCGTGAAAAGCAAAAGGGCCAGTGAGGTGTGGCTGGGACTCAGCTCCCTAGCCTCTGGCTCAAGCCCGATTACGCACACACAAGTCATCTGATTCGATTTCCTTTGCCCTCAGCTCACTTAAGGAGGCTTTTCTGTCCACAGCTTTGGTGCAAAAAGCAATCTAGATAAAGGGATTTGGGACATCTGGCTGGCGAATATAGGGAAGGTTTTACCTTTAGACGAGACACCAGAAATGATGTGCTCCCTGGTAGCATCCTGAGCTGCCCCTCTCGACTTTAATGCTAACCTTGCTGCTTTTCCTCAAGGCTCAGGCATCCCATTTCGACGCTTCCAGAAGCACAGCCTGAACCCAGGGACAGCAGTTGCCACCCTCCCACTGGAGACCTCAGAATGGACACAACTGATTCCCAAGTACTCTTAGAGCTCCTGGAAGAGGGTTCCCTTCCCGTCCCCAAGGCCAGCGATGCTCCTTGGAGCCAGGTGGCCCCAAAAGGACGGCCTTTGGGGAAAAATGGGCCCCCTTCATGGCCCATCAGCTCCACATCAGAGAAGCCACTGGGTTTACACTGCTTGGGGACAGGAGGGTTCTTGATACTGGTCTACATTTAGTGTTCGGTGTGGAAAGAGGAATAAGCCCTCAGCTTCCATGGAATACTGCAATAATCTAGGTAATCTAAGCTCATAACTCACCTTTTCACTATTTACTTCCATATTTTTTCATTCATGTTAAGCATAAAGTTGAAATGTGAGCACACAGCAAAACCTGAGTCTGCGTCCCCTCTATTTACCCAGTGGTGTGACCTTGAGGAGGTCGAGCTCTCTAAGCCTCACTTTCTTCGGCTGTGAAATGGGCACTGTGGCCGATCTCCCTGGGATGGTGTTGCCTAAGGGAAATCCCTCCTGGCCTGGGCTCAGGGATGCAGATGCCTAGTGGCAGGCACGCATCCTCGCTTCCTCCCCACAGCCTCTCTCCAGCCCCACAACCAACTGCCCCCACTGCCGACCACAAGGAGGGGCACTCTCCATGATACTCCGAGGTCTAACTTCCTATGTATCCTGACACAGCACACATTCCTGATAGCCAACCACAGGAGGCTCCGGGCTAAAAACTGGAGTGCGTGGGGAGGAGGGAGGAGGCGATACCACCCTGAGAGAATTCTTGTCCTGCAAAGAGAACTAAACTAATGGTGCTCCAGGCAAAAGCCAGGCTGGTGAAGGAGGCAGGGGATGAAGGAGGGCTGGGAAGGGGAGATGACAGAGAGGCTTCACAGAGGTCCAAGCAAGTGGGTGGGGGCTTGAGAGGCGCCTCTGCAAGCCCTCAAGGTGGGGACATAAAAGGCGCAGGGGAGATGAAGCCGGTCAGGGCTCAACCCAGCTCTGCACAGAGGCACCTGCCGTGGTGCAAATACACACTGCGGCCGGGGCGGAGGGGGCGGTGCGGAGGGTGGTTGCGGACTTGTCCCATGCTCTCACTGCAGCCAGGCAGGTTAATCTCTGTTTATTTTTTCAAAACAAAACTAAAAATTGCCACTCAATGTATCTGAGCAGAGTGCCCGATCACAGTTAAAAGCTTTCTGTAATGCACAGCTGGAACGTTACAGCCTGGTGGTCAGAAATGAGTGCTTCCGGCGCTGCTGGGCTGCGGCCCGCAGCCTGAGCACCCCTTCTTCTCCTCCCTCTGCTCATGTTGTCCTTGTGCCGCCATCCAGTCAGCAGCAGACAGCCAGCCCAATGCTGCTCAGCTCCGTGGCATCCAGAGATAAAAGGCGTCTCCGCTCCCCGCCGGCTTCTGCTTTGCCTGCCTGGTGGGGTACACGCCTGGCACGCCACCCCCACTGGAGGTCCTGAATGGTCCACAGAGAAGGCGTGGGGCAAGGCCCCAAGTGCTGATGCTCTGAGAATAAAAATAAAAAGGCAGTTCTGGCCCTGAAGCGTCACCCCGCAGGGCTCACTCCTTGGCTGTGCCCTCCTGGGGTCCGAGGGTGGACACATGGATTTGGTGTCATCATCGCTCGTGCTTGATGTTGGCTTCGCTTCGCTCCAAGGCCACCCCGCTGCCGTTCCGAGGGGCGTCCTTCTTGCTCCAGTCCTTTTCGGTGTAGAGCTCGGCCAGCACTGGGCAGTGTTCAGAAGCCACCCCACCCCAAGACCAGTTATCCGGAATCCAAGGGTTCGTGAGGCCTTCTCTCACCACAGCCCAGTGACCTGAAGGGAGAGGAAGGGAAGAGACTGGGAATCAGGATGGTGGGGTGGGTGCGGGGGGTCCTGGGCTGGCAGGTGGAGGGTCACTCCGCATGTCTACAGGCCGGGGTGCCCGGAGAGGCTGCCTCAGGTAGCTGGAAGGTGCCTCTGCATTTGCCTGTGCATATGAAAGGTCTTGGCCAATTTGATTTTCCACATAAACGAGGGTTTCTGCATTTAGGTAATGAAACCACCCAGAGGCCAGGCCTCCTGTCCATCCGGACACACGGGCTGACCTGTCCTCACACACGCGCTGCTGTCAATCTGATCGCAAGACAGAGACACGCGCCTCAGAAAGATGTCCCACGTCCAAAGCAAAGGTCCGATTTTGCAAAGCAAAAGCCACTAAGGGGGTTAGGGGTAGAAATCTTTTCTACAGAAAGGGTAAAAAAGAAAATTACAGAAGCTTATGAGAAAGTAACAGTATTTTTAAAATGATGATTTAGAAATCTATGAAGCAGGAGGTATATTTGAACATAATTAAATAATGAATAGTTACAAAAACAATTACAGAATGGCCAGAAAGCACTGTGCGGTCCTTAGCGCAGGATTGACAGGGGCCTGGATTCTGGGTGGAGCTTTGGCACACACTGCTGACCGTTCTATAGCGGGGGCAACTCCTCCCTGAGCTCAGCAACTTCACAGGAAGGGAACCACTGAAAGGATTTCCAACTTCCTTCCAGCCCTGTTGGCTCAGCTTCTCCAGCTCTCTTCCTTCAATAGGCACCTTCCTGGGAGCCTGCGAAGGCCATGGGCTGGCCTCTGCTCCTGGCCCATAGAGCATTTCTGCAAACCGAGGCTAGTTTGATGATTGTCACTCCCCTGAGACCCATTTTCTTTATCATTTGGGTCCTCCCATGACAGAGTACAATAGGAAACTAGTGCCCCGAGAGAGAGGGGAGAAGCGGGTGAGAGTCAAGCCTAGATGTCCTAGTCTTGAAGATCTTGGCCTTGGCTGCCCGTTAGTCTCTCTTGCAATAAAAGCCAGGCCCTGCAACTTTTCTTATTTTTAAATTTCTCATTGAAGTATAATACGCATCCATGGGGCTTTGCAAAGTGTCCAGTCAGAGTTTAGAAACACTATTTTTGTCTTTCATCAAAAGACCCTACTGTCTCTTCCATATCGCTGACTGTCTCCTGACTCAGCAGCTTACCAGTTTGCAGGGAGGGCGAAATCACCCCCACACCCCGCTCCGTGCGGAGCTCTGAGCATGTCTCCTGTCCCATTGTGACACTACACGAGACGCCTGCTCACCTCAGAGCACGTCCACCTCACAGCACGTCTACGCTGCATTCTACAACACAGCGCTTGCACGTTTGACAAATGTTTGCTAGAGGACTAAGTGTCCTAAAAGTAACGTTATCAGCTCATCTCTGAATCAGGACTCTGCTACTCTATGACCAGGATTGCCCAGAACACATCTGCTTGTTGTAGGTCAGTGGGTGTTCTAAAATTATTTGTCATACTCCCCTTCACTTTGAAAAATGAGGATTTAGAAATCTATGAAGCAGTAGGTATATTTGAATATAATTAAATAACGAAGAGTTACAAAAACAATTAGAGAACAGCTGGAAAACACTGTGCGGTCCTCAGTGCAGGACTGACAGGGGCCTGGATTCCTGGACTCCGTCTCTGATTGAATGGCAGTTATACAGTCATCTAAACCACAACCCTATGAATGCCCCAGAGGAGGTGAGATGACTTCTGTCAGTTCAAACATGTTTCTCTCCCTCCATTCCTGAACAGGAGAAAGGACAAGTGAGTTCTGCCTCACCTGTGAAAACCTTCTTTAAGCTTTTACTGATCCAGATGTTATCCAGAGACTTCGAGCCTTGCGGGTTCTTGGTGCTGATGTTGGTGAAGGTGTGTGCAGGGATCAGGTGGTGGAACTTTTCTTTCCTCAGAATATCATAGTCATTGCTGTCTGGCCCTTGGCCAAAATCTCCTAAGATAATGACATCCTTTTCTCCTGCAAGTGGAAGGAAGAAAATGAGTTTAAGAGTTGGTGGGAAGTAAAACCCAACATGGACCGTGGCCCTTTGAAATGGGATCGAGATTCTGACTTGACTTCCACAGGGTTAGGACTGTGGCATGGTTCTCAGTTCTCACTCTCCTAACTCTTCCACATTTTGTGTGCATATCACCCCGCCACCAACATTAAGAGTAGGTCAGCAATGCGTTTGGAAATGAGGGGCGGCGTGACACAAAAATCACCCCTGTTGAAGCTTATGGGTTCCCAATCTCATTACAAAAAAAAAAAAAAAAAAAAAAAAAGCCTGAGGGTCTTGCCCAAATATTTAACAAAAGCTCAACATACATTTACTGGGCACTTACTATGCAGGAAATCCAGAGTTGAATAAAATGCAACTCCTGCTCTGAGAGACAGACAGAAAACAGACAAGAGCAGAGAGTAGGTGCAAAAACAAACACACATACTGAAACCAACACAGCACAGGGAAAGGTGGTCAGGGAAGGCTTCCCAGAGGAGGCAATGCCTGACTTGGGTCTCAGAGGATGCACGGAAGTGCTCGGTTCAACAAGGATGAGAGGGAACCTACACAAGGCCAGGGAATTAAGAAACAGCCTGGCTTCCTGGGGGTGGGATGGGTCCCTGAGGTTCAGTTGGCTACTTCTCTAGGACAAGGTCTCAAGAAGCCAGATGTTAAAGATGAGGCTGGAGATATAAGCAGCAACCACTCCTCAAATGGAAACTGTGCTCTGTCTGTCTGAGGCTCAAATTCAGATCAAGAGACCAGGGGAAAAGCCTGGGTCTTCCTGGCATTCAATGGGCAGCCCACAGTATCCATCCATCCATCATGTTGATGCACATAAGGTACCATTTTTCTGCTGCTGGGCACTTTTAAGGCTGTTTTCAGTAGGCACTGCTATAAATAATGCTGAAGTGAGCATCTCATTTGAGTTCTTTTTGTTTTGTTTTGTTTTTGAGACAGTCTCGCTCTGTTGCCCGGGCTGGAGTGCAGTGGCACAATCTCGGTTCATTACAACCTCTGCCTCCTGGGTTCAAGCGATTCTCCTGTCTCAGCCTCCTGAGTAGCTGGGACTACAGGCACCCACCACCACACCTTGCTAATTTTTGTATTTTTAGTAGAGACGGGGTTTAACCATGTTGGCCAGGCTGATCTCGAACTCCTGACCTCAAGTGATCCATCCGCCTCGGCCTCCCGCAGTGCTGGGATTATAGGCGTGAGCCACCATACCTGGCAGCTTTCTGTCCTTAGAACTATAAAGAATCCTCATGAAAAACTATGGCCATTGTTAAGGCTCTGGATAAATACTGCCAGCCTGCTTTGCAAGGCTGCTCTGGTTTTAACCCTCCCCAGCAACCTAAGGAAATTCCTCTCACTACATCCCTCACCAAAACATTCATTTGATACGTGGAAATGATGTCTTCCATTGGTAGAAAATTAAGGTGTGCTCCCCCTCCTTTAGGTTGGAGTATTTGGAATTCTGCAGCACAAGGGATGAATCTCTTCTTCCCATTTATTAATTTTTTCAACCATTTACTTAGATCAGTACGGACTCATGGATACTCATGAGGTATAACTCAGGTATACCTTGAGTTATATCCAGTACTATGTCATTGACTTTGTTCCCAAAATGTTTCCAATTTTGGTCACTGAGAGCTCTTTCAGTTGGCTCATGCGTCCTTTTGACATCCACCCAGCAGGTTTTCTTGTTTGTTTGAGTACTTCCTTCTGACATGACAAGATGCTCCAAGATCATGCTTTTTTTTTTTTTTTTTGAGACAGAGTCTCTCTCTGTCACCCAGGCTGGAGTGCAGTGGTGGATCTCGGCTCACTGCAACCTCTGCCTCTTGGGTTCAAGCAATCCTCTGCCTCAGTCTCCTGAGTAGCTGGGATTACAGGTGTGGACCATCACGCCTGGTTAATCTTTGTATTTTTACTAGAGATGGGGTTTTACCACGTTGGCCAGGCTGGTCTTGAACTCCTGACCTCAAGTGATCCGCTCACTTTGGCCACCCAAAGTTCTGGGATTACAGGCGTGAGCCACCGTGCCTGACCTACCGTGCTATGTATTTTCTCAGTCCTAGCATCAGCCATTTCTCTGAGGAGCCCTGGTTCCATCAGAGAATGGCATCAGAAACAATGCCTGCCAGGTCTATTCTTTGTACAGGTATCAGTGTTTTGTTTACTGATTTATATGAACTCTCCATATATAAACATATCGACCTTTTATCATATATAGGAACTGGTTTTCTTTTTAGTTTGTCATTTGCCTTTTCATTTGGTCTATGACCAAACTGAAGCACACAAAAGTTTAAAAAAAAATTTTTTTTTAATGTAGTACAGTCTGGAAGAATTTTCCTGGAGTGCCTCCAAAATCAAACAAATATCCACTAAGTTCTTATTATCATTTCATTTCTTACATTTCACCTTCCCCCAACTCCACTGCCTCCTATGTGATGATACATTTCACTCTTTAACTTGTCTGGAATTTACTTTTATTTTTCATGCAAATAATTAATCCCCTCTGCCAGTACCATTTCTAGAAAAATTATTTCTTTCTCAACTAAATTATAATACTGGCCTGTATCTTAAAGATCTTCTGTATAATATTTCTATTTCTGAGCTTTATTCTATCATATTGATCTGTTTTTGAGCTAGTACTATATGTTTTAATATTCTTTCATTTAAAATGTTTATATATTCTCATGATATTGAAATTTTCATTCCCAAATTTTCTTTTAAACTAAACTCATGTGAACTTTAACATTCTTGTCTTTGGTTGGCAGGAGAAGGCTGTTCTCTGTTCCTTGTGTCCCCTTCTAGACACTCTACACAGAGGAGCAGACGTGTACACTTACATAGTTATTTTCATTCAAATGGCAGCAACTTTACCTACCAATTCCTACTTTTTTTTCCTTATCAGTACATCCTAAAGATGGATCTGCTTCAAATAAGCAGTTTTGAAACTTTTTTTTTCTTTTTTTTTTTTTGAGATGGAGTCTCACTCTGTCACCCAGGCTGGAGTGCAGTGGCGCGATCTCGGCTCACTACAGCTTTCGCCTCCCAGGTTCAAGCGATTCTCCTGCCTCAGCCTCCCAAGTAGCTGGGATTACAGATGCATGCCACTGTGCCTGGCTAATTTTTGTATTTTTAGTAGAGATGGTGTTTCACCATGTTGGCCAGGCTGGTCTTGAACTCCTCACCTCAGGTGATCTGCCCGCCCCGGCCTCCCAAAGTGCTAGGGTTACAGGCATGAGCCATGGCGCCCGGCTAAACATTATTTCTTTTTAAAATGTATAGGGTGGGGGTGTTCCTTTTCTCAAATGAGATCCTGTAGGAAGCCCCAAAAGTAGAGTGGGTAAAAGTGGAGCTTCTCTGACTGAAGTAGGAGGTGGCGAGCTCTACAAAAAACCCTTGGGGCATCGGGAGTTCAAAAAAATATTAATGCTTGAGTCCCACTCTCAGAAATTGGAGTTCCACCTGCAGAGATTGATTTAGCGTCTCCGGTGGCCTGGTCTTCAGCATTTCCTGAAGCTCTCTGGGATTCCATGTCCAGTCAGGTGTGGGAACCACACCTAGAATATTAAAGAGGTCTGCTGAGACCTGGTGCAGTCAACTACACGGAAACACGGTAAGGATGGGTACCTCGAACTGTCAACACGTCTCACCCAAGAATACTTTGCCATGTTTCTCCATTGATTCAGGTATTTATTCAAAAACTTCTTCACTAAAGTCTTACCATTTTCTTCACTTTACCACCACATTTCTAAGTATTTTATATTTTTGATTTTTATTATGAATGGGATCTTTGTTTTATCCCATTATATTTTCTCTAATGCTTATTTTTAAATTTTTTTATTTCCATAGGTTATTACTGATATATATCAAAAGGACTAATTTTTTATTTTAATTTTGTAACTAGGCAGTTTTCTTAATTCTCTTACTGGGACTAATTTTTTTTTTAACTTCAGGTGTAACAAACTGACAATTATATTCTCTGAAAACAATGACACTTTTGTGTCCTATTCTTCCAAGTCCTCATTTCACCTTATTAATCCACATTAGCTAGGAGGAAGAGTGGTCACAGGGGGGCTGAAAATGAAACAAAACCTGACACAGGAGCACATCAGAAACCAGTGGCTTTAGGCCGGGCGCAGTGGCTCACACCTGTAATCCCAGCACTTTGGGAGGCTGAGGTGGGCGGATCACCTGAGGTCAGGAGTTTGAGACTAGCCTGACTAACATAGTGAAACTCCATTTCTACTAAAGATACAAAAATCAGCCAGGCATAGGGTGGGCGCCTGTAATCCCATTTACTTGGGAGGCTGAGGCAGGAGAATCGCTTGAATCCAGGAGACAGAGGTCGCAGTGAGCCGACATCGTTGCACTGCACTCCAGCCTCGGCTGGAGTGAGACTCTGTCAAAGAAAAGAAAGAAAGAGAAAGAGAGAAAGAAAGAGAAAGAGAGAAAGAAAGAGAAAGAGAGAAAGAGAGAGAGAGAGAGCGAGAAAGGAAAGAAAAGAAAAAAAAGAAAAAAAAAGAAAGAAAGGTAAAGTAAAGAAAAGAAAAGAAAAGAAAGAAAAAGAAAAAAGAAAGAAGGAAAACAGTGGTTCTCGGCCCCGGTTCTAAGAGAAAACAGCTGGATGACTCTGAATGCAGAATTTGAGGTTTGTCACTTCCCAGCTTCGTGACCTTGGGCAAGCCTTTTTAGTTCATAAAAGGGAAAGAACAAGCCATTTCCCCCCAGGCTGGTGTCAGGATTAAAGAAGCCACCAGAAGCGCCTGGCACGGGGCACTCACATGTAGGCACTCACTCCTTCCTGATCAGTTTCCTGATGCAGCTTCACACGTTTGTCAGGGAGAGACACCCAGCGGAAGTTAAATATTTGTGCATAAGAACTACAAAGTGATTTCAGGGCCAAGGGGGAAAGGTTTTCTCTTAAAGCATTTTAGACATTTCTCCCACAGTCTGATTTGCCCTAGAGGAAGTGGGATAGTTAGGAAGTATTTTCCAAGCAAAGCGAGTAGAAATCCTGAAAGAACACTCACCCCCCAGCTGGGCTCTGCAGGATTCCCCGGGCTCTGCCTGACCCTTGTTGTCCCACAGCAGGAGGTGGCATTTCTGCCACACTTTGTGAAGGAGGCTTTAGGGAAAGCAGTTCATAAACGAAGTCGTAAATATATCCAAGACACTTTGCAAATCTTTTTTTCCTGGCCATGGGTGTGCTTCCGTAATAACGGCTGGAGGGAAAGGAATCTGAAGGGAAGCCGCTCGGGCCACCACCAGAGGGCGCATGTGCATTGCAGATGGCGCCCTCCTCCAGGAGGCGTGAGGACAGTGGGTGGGATGAAAGGAAGCCTCTCCTGCAGGGCCACCCACACCGTGGAGGAATCAGTGCCAGCTTGAATCATAGTCATAGCACTGTGCTAACCACTTCCTCGATAGCGCCGCACTTAACAGCCACGACCCACGGGGCAGGTGCTGTCACCATCTCCCCTCTGCAGGTACGAAACAGGCTCCCAGAGGTGGGAAGGTTTGCCCAAAGTCACCGGGCCAGGCCTCAGATCCAGGGCTCATCACAAAGGGCGAGGATGGAAGAGCCATACAGAAGCGGCTGCTGTCCAATGCAACACCAGGTGCATCAGCAGGCACTCAATAAATATGTGACCAACAGACAAGCGGAACCACACTTGGAAAGGAACAAAGAGAAAGATGCTACATTCATTAAATATCGAAGAAAACAAAGTTCCCATATAATGAGGGAGGTTTTCGTTGGGATGCAGGCCTGCAAAGATCTGGGCTGAAAAGGACAATTCCAAAATCAGGAGTGATGCTGGTGTCAAGGGTCAATAGAGCTAGCTCTGTGTAGCTTCAGGAGTGCAACAGTTCCCTTTTTGAATGAGCACATCGGATTTCTTACAACTCATGTTATTCCAATTGGATCCGCGTCAGTGATGACATCAAGGCAGTTCTTGCCTCTGAGAATCCACAGGAGCCTGAGTTATCTTCCTAAAAAGCCACCCACCTGGGCGGGCCTCCTTTATTGCTCCCTTGATTCTCAGCAGTGAGAGGAGAACACTGTGGGCTGACTTCCTCAGAGAGTCTCTAGATTTATAAAACGCCAGTGACAACTACAGGAACCAGTCCCCACTGAGGGACCATCTGCCAAGATGTCAAGAGTTACTACACACGCTGTTTCACTCTTGCTCAGTTCACAGAGGGAGACCCTGTCCCCAAGTCCCGGTGAGGTCTGAGAGAAGGTGTTTCCACTAGGGGACCGGCATATCCCCACTGACGTCAGCCTGCATGCACGTTCCAGACAAAGGCAGAAAGGCCCAGAGCTTGCTAACCACATCGGTTCTGCTTGCTCTGATAGAAGCCTGTGGAATGAAGGCTTTGTCTTTGCTTTAGCTGAACCCCTCTGCTGACCTGTTTACCCTTGTTAGACCTGGGCAGGCTGAATTGCTTCCTGAACCCCTGGGTCTGGAGTGTCACCAGTTAACAATTAATTGGTTACTAGTTACAGGCAGGGGACACAGGCAGCATGAGTCACTGTCCCTATACGAACGAGTCAAGGCCAAGCCAGGCTGTGGATCAATAGTACCTTGGCAATTTGGAACAATAACCTGCCCAAGGTTTTCTGCCAAAATCCTGACCACTCCCTGGATACCAGGGGTGGTGGGTGGGGGGATGTGACTGCCTAAAGCTGCCAAAGAAATTATGAGCTGGCATCTTTCCTTTCTGCTTCCTTTACATAAAGTTTGAGGTCAAGAACAATAGTAATGTCCACAGATATGACAAGCTATCAAGTCGTCCTTTTTACAGATCAGAGTCATCAGAGTCTAACTATGGGTGGACAATTTCCCACACAGCTGCTTCTTGGATAGAGCATCTTCTGACTGTTTTTAGCCTGAGGACTCATCCTTAAAGTAGAATGTTGGTCACGGCATGTCCTGGTTCAAAAGAAAAGCTGCTGCACATCAATGTTCACAGCAGCATTGTCACAACAGGACAAAGGTGGAAGCCACCCAAGTGTCTATCAGAAGATGAATGGATAAGCAACAAAATACAGTGGATAGATGCACAGTGGGACATTATTCAGCCTCAAAAAGTGAGGAAATTCTGACACATGCTACAACATGGATGAACCTTGAAGACATTATGCTAAGTGAAACAAGCCAGCCACAAAAGGACAAATATTATATGATTCTACTTATATGGGGCACCTAGAGTAGTCACATTCACAGAGACAGAAAGTAGAATGCTGGTTGCCAGGGGCTGCAGCGAGGGGTCCCTGGGGAGATATCGTGGGACGGGTACCGAGCTTCAGTTTGGAAAGATGAAAAGGTTCTGGAGATGGATTGTGGTAATGTTTGTACAACAATGTCAATACATTAGTAGCACTGACTTGAATATGTAAAATGATTAAAATGGTAGATTTTATGTTATATATATTTTACCACAATAAAAAATCTTTTTTTGTTAGAAATGCAAATTCAAACACATATATACATACATCTCTTGAAAGGTGAGCCTATAGTTTGACTGAAATATTTTTGTAGTAAAATCTTCATGAACCTCCCAATGTGAGGGGCCAGTTTAACAAGGAAGTCTTAGAAAGCTAGAGAATATTGGTTCAGACTCAAAAGACAGAAGAGAATTCCAGGCCTCCAGCTACAAAGTCACCTAGACAAGGTCAGCGTTCTGAAAACTCAAGCCAGATGGAAAAGATCACAGTCTTCACAGCCTTGTCAACCTTTTCTTTTGGTAAACCAAGTGCAGAAAACCATCTATATTAGTTGGGGCATAGCCCCACATCGTCCTGGAGTTCAGCTCCCTTTTTTTTTTTTTTTTTTAAAGAGATGGGATCTTGCTGTGTTGCCCAGACTGGAGTACACTGGTGCAATCAAAGCTCACTGCAGCCTCGACTTCCTGCGCTCAAGTGATTCTCCCTCCTCAACCTCCTGAATATCTGGGACTACTGGTGGGTACCACCATACCCAGCTAATTTTTTCGTTTTTTGTAGAGATGGGGTCTCACTATGTTGCCCAAGCTGCTCTTGAACTCCTGGGGTCAAGTGATCCTCCCACCTTGGCCTCCCAAAGTGATGAGATTACAGGCATGAGCTACCCTACCGTGCCTGGCCAGAATTCTGCTCTTTTCAGTGTTCTCTTAATTCTTCTCATGTTTTAGAGTCAACTCATGTACATGAAGTCCCTACTATGTGTTGGTATCGCTGCAGACACTGTTACTTAGCCCTCTGGGTACTGCTATGAGATAAGTACTGTCCCCCATCAGATGGGGGCCTGAAGTGGTTTGGTGGCTTGCCTGAGGTCTTACAAGATTAAAATCCAGCATTTCTGACAGGTTCAGGGCTTCTTCAACATGATCTGTATCCCGCCAGAGAGAAAAACTCAATTCACCGATAATCAGGAATTTACCATTTCCCATTGTCACCTCCTGTCTCTCATTCACAGGAAGTGCACATGCAAATCTGCAGGCAGCACCACCAGAGTGCTGCCCGAGGCAGCTGGAGCCAGGATGAGCTGTCTTCGGGGAAGGGCATCATCACTTATATTTCCCTGCCCCCAATCCTTTCTATCTAAATGAGGCTAAAAAGCCACAGAGCTGACACCTTGGAATGCATATTCTAGGTCCACAGAGGCACAGATGTGACCATGCAGGGTCAGCTGGGCTCCATGAGATGCCAGAGGTTTGATTGTCCCCTGTACCTGTGACTCACATTGCTGACAAACAGCCAGCCCAACTGGTCAGAGGTGGTCAGAAGAGGCAGCGCTGCTGCTCTGCAAAACAGTGGCCGAGCCATGGCAAAAGACAATTTCCTACCTTTCAGTGTTTCCTGTAGGGTCTGCGCAAAGCTCGCCAACCGGTGGCCATCACTGTGATTCTTGCTGGGATTCTCACTCCCCGGGAGGGTCAGGGCTGCCAGGTGAAGGTTAACAAGGGTCAGGTCGTGACTTCCCACCTAAGCAGCAGGAAACAAAGCAATAGGGAGAGGCTCAGAAGCTCATATTTCCTGTATCCGTTACAACCGACTCATAAATAGCTTTGTGCACAGAGTTGACAATGGTAAACAAGAACAAGGCTGGCTCACACCCCCAGGAAATAATGCAAGGTCTTTCATCTTCGATTTTTCCAAGGCACCTGCAGGACAAGGCCTATTTTATTCTACCAGTCCACCTCTAACATTCCACCTCCTATTCCTCACTTCGAGCCAAAAAGATTGGGCATATCTGCATAACTGCAAATGTCTGAGTTTTTTTCTTTCTTTCTAAGCAGTCATATAAGAAGGAGGTGGAAGGCCAGGCATGAGCTTATGCCTATAACTCCAGCACTTTTTTTTTTTTTGAGAAGGAGTCTCACTCCGTCACCCAGGCTGTGGGGGCGTGGCGTGATCTCAGCTCACTGCAACCTCTGCCTCCCAGGTTCAAGTGATTCTCCTGCCTCAGCCTCCCAAGTAGCTGGGAGTATAGGTATGTGCCGCCATGCCCAGCTAATTTTTTAATTTTTAGTGGAGACTTCACCATGTTGTTCAGGCTGGTCTCAAGCTCCTGACCTCAAGTGATCCTCCTGCCTCAGCTTCCCAAAGTTCTGGGATTACAGGCGTGAGCTATTGTACCTGGCCACAACCCCAAACACTTTGGAAGGCTGAGGCGGGAGGATCACTTGAGGCAATTTGAGACCAGCTTGGCCAACATAGTGAGACCCCACTTCAATCAATCAATCAATCAATCAATCAATCAAAGGAGGTGACTCTGACAGCTGGTTGTTATTATAGACTTGGGGCTTTTCTCCAGAGGGCTAGCCTGAGGTCTCCTGCCAGGACCCACTGCTGGGATCTGCCTCCTCCTCCTCCTCCCTACACCTCCCACACACGCCCCTCTGTGTTCTTTTCTCTCTGGAGCCCACTATACCTGGATGCTCACCTTAACCTAATTTCAAACGTGTCCAAACCAAAAGCTTACAGAACCTGGCCAGCCTGGGACATGCCCCAGCCCTGCATCCCCAAGGGCAAGTGCAGAAACACGGGGTGAGAGTTTGTCTCTGGGCATCACAGCGCTGCTCAGCTACTCAGGGCTTAGCAATCTTGCCCTTCCGTTTGTCATGGCAACCAACATCAACACTGCCAGGAAGGGAAGGGGAATAGGGGAAGCCCCCAGGAAGTGGAGGGTGCCGGTCTTATCTTACGGATGTGGTCTCAGTTTGCCAGCACCCAGGACCAGGAGCTCTGAAGCTGCAGCTCTGCTAGAGAAAGCATCTTAAGGCTGGGTGGGGGCACAGTGCCCGAAGAGATGAGCCCTATCTCCGTATTGCACCACCTACTGGGCCTAGAATGTGACATGCAGTACAAGAGGCCAAGTGCCTGTTTAGAGGGCTGCTTTATTTAGAGGATTTGGGCTAATCAGCATTTTCTCATTATACCCTTAAAAACAGCCTGCCTTCTGGTGATACTGGATTATCAGTATCACCCGTGGGGTTACATGGCCATAACCCCACGTGGCCAGTACTGGAACAGGGACTTGACATAGAAAGGGGGCCCAGGGTGGTGTTAGGAGGCTTAAAGGTGACACCTGGCTGACTTACACATGAGTACCACAGATACACCCCATGGACACCCCTAGGTGTATGTGTGCAGACAGAGCCCCGCCAATACCACAGACAGAGGAATGAGAGGGGCTGCTGGGCACGACAGATAGCCACAGGGTGAGCACACACCCAGCCTCATCAACTCACAGCTACGAGTGTGCAAGGTGGCACGGGGGCTTGTAGCCTCAACACAGCGGCTGCTCCCAACCCTCAGCTGGCAGACACCTCCTGGGCTGGGATTTGAGGTGACTCTCAGGCTCAAGAACTGCTCTGGGGCACACAGAAAGCAGGGGGTCTCCATGCCCAGGAGGGAATATGCTTGCTGGGCTCCAAGGCACCGGACCTGCTTGCCTGGCCTGTGAGCTCACGGTCAAGGACCACGGGGATAAGGCTCCCTGACTGCCAACTTCATGACCTGCTTTGGCTTCTGCTGCCCAGCTGCTGACCATTTTGCGGTTCATTAACACTTCCCAAGGACATCCGGGGAGAACCAGAGAGACTGCGCTTGATCAATCTGCTGAGCTGCTCCCAGACTCAGGGGGGACAGAGACTCCCACATGGGCGATGCCAGAGATGGGGCTGCCCCTGGCCTACAGCCCAGAGCTCCTCCTGAATCCCCTCCAAACCCAAACGACCCCTTGAGAGGCCCTTCTCCCTGGTAATAAAGGAATCGGGCCTGAGATGCAGCCGATAAGAAGGGGCTCCTCAGGCCATTTCCGCTGCCCTTGAATCCAGCCATTCCCTAACACCCGGCCTTTGAGATGAAGGATCACTGCAGGGGCTTTTGGAAAGCAGGTCGTCCAGATAATCCCCCAAATTCCATGGGTCTGAGATGGGGTCTAGGAATCTATGACTGTAGGAAAATCTCCCCAGGAGACTCTAATGAGGGTCAGGTTTAGGAGCTATACCGAATCTTCCTCCTTCCCCCGTCTCCTGCTCAGATGCCAGAGCTATTGGGGCTGAGAGTCTCAAAATCCCTTTCATTCCTGCCCTGGACAAGTTTGCCTGCCAAGGAAGCCCCAGGAGAGACGAAAATCTCTCACCATGAAAGGCTGAAATCAAGGCAAAAAGACAAGCCTTCTCGTACTCGTGGTTTTACAAAACGAGCCCTTTTCTTTCCTTTTTAGAAAGAAGCGGATTCCACGTCACAGACGGCGTGGAGCGGGTACCTTGAACCGCGCGAGGTATGGGCTGGGGCCCGCCGGCTTCCCGTGCCCGTTGCTGGGCGAGCTCTCCTGCGAGCCGGCGTCTCTCAGCTCCACGCCGGCCGCCGCGTCCCACAGGAATCCTGCATACCCGGCTCCCTGCAGCGGAGAGGGAGACAGAGAGTCTTGGTGCCAGAGTCCACCGCCTGGGGAAAGGAGGCAGAGAGGCCAGAGAGACCGAGAGTAGTCCCTGCTCTGGCTCAAGCTGTTTCTAAACCAAAAGCACACCACAAAAGCCACAGCCACTCTCCCTTGCCACTCCCCAGCCCAAATAATTTCACATATTGCCAATTTCAGAGCTTTCCATTGCAGCCAGGGTGGCCTGGGCTCTTCTGTCTTTGCGGGGAGGTAAGTGAAGCCAGGCTAGGTGCAGAGATATCTTTGGAATCATCACATCCCATGAGGTAGCAATTCATGCTCCCATTTCCCAGATGAGGACACCGCGGCTCAAAGAGGTTAAGTAATGTTCCTGAAATCCCACAGCTGATCACCATGCTGAGACTAAAACATACGACTCCAAGGGATGGGCTTTGCTTACTGATTAGCTGCAGCTTACAACAAATGCTGCCCGGCACCTAGTAAAAGCCCACTCAGTGTTTGCTGGGTGAGTGGAGGTCACAGTTGACAGTCCTAATGGCTTAGGCTGCTCGGGGGCCCTCCGCACGTGGATGGGGCCATGGCAGAGGTGTGAAGCTTAGGTCAGAGGTGCCAGGGCTGGCGGTGGGCCGAGTCCTAGTGCCGGGTGTTAAACCCTGCTGCTCTGAATGTGCCTGCTTTGCGCTGCTGCTGCCGCCTCTGGAGGCTTGGAGAAGAAGACACGCTTCTCCTTTCACCCTACCCCAGCCTCTGCTGTCCATGAGAGTGCTTCCTCAGCACCCGCGGCCTGGGAGCCATCTGCATGTCATTTGAGAGGCCAGCAGTCACCACTCTTCCCCATTGCAAAAGGAGGGGAAGTGACTCTGCACAACCACCCTCCTAGGCAGCCACCACAAAGTCCCCAGGGTCAGCGCAGGTCTAAGCCACACACCTGCCAGGCTCAACCCCTTGTCTGAACATGTGTGTTTTTAGGAGGAAGGAGGAAGGGGATGAATGTATTGTATGCTGGGCACTTCTATATTTCAAATTATCTCCTTGCCCATCCCCTGGAGAATGTGCTGGTTTGGGAATGAGAAGACCTGGGCCTCAGTCCCACCTGAGTCACTTAGCCGTGGGACCCCGGGCGAGCCACTCAGTTTTTCTAAACCCCGGTTTCCTCTGGTGTGGAGGGAGGTAAGTACGACTGCTCTGTTGGCTTTGGAGGATTATCTCTCCATCTGCCAGTTCCCAAGCCACGGTGCCAGAGTAACTTACCTAAAGCATCCCTCAAGTCATCTTCTGCCCAAAAGCCTTCAGGGGCTCCCCGATGGCCCTGGAAGGGGAGCCTCTGCGGTGGGGCCTACTCCTTCCTCTGCCTCCCTCACCAGCTCAGCACTGTTTTCCCCACCCCCACTTCCCTGCGCGCTGCTCCTTCCACCCTGGTTTCTTGTCCCCTCCTGGGAGCCTTTCCCAATGCCCCTGACCTAGGCGCTCCCCTCTCCTCCCGAACAGCAGCCGGAGGAACAGCGTTTCCAGATAGAGAGAGCGAACTGGGCTTGGGTCCAAGCACCACCTCACATTTCAAAAGGGTGGCTTGCGGGCAAATCATTTCATCTTATTAGGTCTTCATCTTCACAGCTGGAAACCACACCTCTGGCTATCGTGGAAGCCCTAGGGAGCTGGAGAGAAGATGCCTGGGCAGAATTTCAGGCATCGGAGAATGGCCCCAGCGGTTACCACTTTCTTATGTTTGTCTAGAGACAGAGATTGAACATTTTCAACCTGCAGGTATATTCTGTTTGATTCACATAGTGTTTACATTTTTTTGGATTATCTGTTCATCTTTAAAATTCAGGAAATTTCCCATTAAAATGAAACTGGGAGGTTTGGCCACGTTGGACCCACAATACTGCATGGTAACAACTGGGTAGACATGGACCCAGCTGCAGCCAGAGTCAGACATGAGTTCTCTCCGTCCACTGCAGGCGGCCAGCCTGCCACCTCATGCCCATCCCGCCTGGCCCTGGCTTGTGCTGTGTTAATGACAAATTCCAAAGCACAGTATCTTTTAAAATCCTATAGCCACCCTATAGGTGAGCTAAGAAAGGGCTATCGCTCCCAGTTTACAGATGAAGGAATTGAGGCTGACAGGTTTTGGTGGATGGAACTCGGGTCTCCCTGCAACCTCATGTTGTTTTCCAATGGCCTTGACACCCTGACCTGGAATGGGGTTACCTGTCTTGCCCTCCAACAGGCTATGCACTCCCTACGGGACAGGCCAGGTCAGGCTTCAGCTGGGATCCCCACTGTGTGTTGCAAAGAGTAAAAATGTGCAGACATGGATAGCTGGGGCTGTTTTTCTCACCAATGTGTATCTGGCATGAAACAAAATGCCTGGTACACAGCCACCTTTCATCAATGATTTGTTGAATGAATGAATACAGTGCTGAATGGACTATAAAAGGCTCGTGAAGCTCAGATACCTACATACATGTAAAGTGTGATTAAAAAAGGAAGGTGGTATTATTCTTATTATTTCTATGTGGACCGGAAGGGAGAGCTGTGAACTAGATGCATTCAAATTCAGCTTTATCTCCAGCCTTCTCTGGATGCATGCTGACTCACTGTCAGCTGCGGGAGCCATTTACACCTCCAAACATAAAACCCAGAGACAGAAGATTTCACGCACCTTTTTAAGTTATAGCTAAAAAGAGGGTAGGGGGTTACTGTCAAAAAATGGCCACTTTTAATCCAGCCTACTTTTATGATTTAAGAGCCTAAATTATAAACATTAATCATATAAGTATAAATCACATGTTTCTGTAAGCATGTTAGGTATACCAGGGATTTAAAAATCTGCATTTGGCCGGGCGCGGTGGCTCAAGCCTGTAATCCCAGCACTTTGGGAGGCCGAGGCGGGTGGATCACGAGGTCAGGAGATCGAGACTATCCTGGCTAACATGGTGAAACCCCGTCTCTACTAAAAATACAAAAAACTAGCCGGGCGTGGTGGCGGGCGCCTGTAGTCTCAGCTACTTGGGAGGCTGAGGCGGGAGAATGGCGTGAACCCGGGAGGCGGAGCTTGCAGTGAGCCGAGATCACGCCACTGCACTCCAGCCTGGGAGACACAGCGAGACTCCGTCTCAAAAAAAAAAAAAAAATCTGCATTTATAGGAACATTACATAATAATACATTTTCAACTCCTGGTTATTATCAGGAGTCTGTTTAAAAATCTAAAACCCCACTGATGTTAAGCATTGCAAGGTGAATAAATCTGGCCTTGAATAATAATATGAGGGAAAACATGTATTTACAGAGATTTACCCTTACCTGCTCACATGGGCAATACTGATGAAAGCAAATTCAAAACCAAAATCTGCCGAACATTTCAATAGAACATTTCTATGTTGAAATCACGTGCATAATTTCTACCACTAGAAGCAAATACTTCATTTGTGAACTAGGGTGAATCTGAAGTTTTCAGTCAACGAGTAATGAGCTCTGCACAAACTTGGCAGAAGACAGAACTGTGGCGAAGGGATTAGAAGGACAAAGGACAGAAATACCCATTTGATGCCTTGGCCCTGGACAGGATTTCTCCTCTCCTCTCCTCCCAACACCCTAAGCTCTCATTTCCGTCTTGGCAGGAGTCCATTCCCAATCTAAACATGAAACGAGAACGAGGGCATTTAGAAATGAATAGCAAGGATTTAAAAATTGGGCAGAAATACAAAATTGCACCAAGGATATTGGCAAAGGAAATTTTTAAATGCCCTTGATTAGGGGAAAAGTATGTTTAAATTAAAGGAAGGGAAAGGCCAGGTTTTGCCGACGAGGGTACCTTCTGGAGCTGATTCGAGGGCTTCTCAGCAACAACAGCCTTCCAGCATCCCCGGGGCCCCTTCCACTTGCGCATGTTGGGCAGGGTCGGCTGGTTTAGCTCCGTGCAGAACTGCAACGACAGAGCACAGGTCAGAAGCGTGGGTTCACGCCTAAAGCAGTCCCGGCTGGTGGTGGCCTGAGAAGCCAGGCACTGCATGATTCTGAGTCATCAGCCTTATTCAGACACTGCTGAACTACATCCCTGTTTTTCAAACACCAGGGTTTGCAAGACCCAGACGACTAAACAAGCACCACACATTAAAAAGAAAACTGCCTGTGTGTGAAACACCAAATTATCACCTGGGGACTCTCAGTTCACAGAAATTGATTCTCTCTGTAGCATTCTTGCCCAAACAGTTCAACAGTTCAAAAAAAGTCATCAGAATCCTTTTCATCCCTGTAAAAGCAGTGGATTGAAGGTCCCAGGAGGATCTGGATCAGTGTCAAATCCAAAGAGGTAACAAGATGGATACATGGTGACTTTCTTCTTCAGGGCTCAGCTTAGAGGGGGCAAAAAATGACCTCCAGCTTCAACTTGAACCACTGTAGTGCTCGTCTTGCTTTCCTCTTGCTGCGGAGAGCTGCTGCAGCACCCACGCATATGCACACGGCATGCACTTCTTTTGCTAATGCATGTTGCACCAATATGGCTGTAAAGTGACTGTCACTGAGGCAAAATAAAATTGCACACAGTAGGATGAAGAGTGGAAAAACTATCTACTTCAAAGTTTGGAGACCAGCTCCTCTAACTCTGCCTCAAACACAACCCCTTCTCTTGGGGTCACACCTCCTCGTCCTTCACAAGCCTTGGAGCACCCCACTCGTTTCTTTCTCTAACCACCCCTACGAGTGAGAGCCTCTTGGCTTCCTTCTGAGCACATCACCGCTCTCTCCCCTTAAGGACTCTCATTCAGCCCCACTGAGGTAGCTTACACCTCTACAGAGAAAACCCCAGCATCTGTACCCATCGCCAGTTGCTCTCCTGAGTTTTAAAAGCACTTCCCACTACCTCCTCAACATCTCTACCTGGAGGTCTCCTTAGCCCCTCACATCAGCAGGTCCCAAAGGGAACGCATTATTCCTTACCCCACCCAGTGCCCATCTTGGCCCAAAGCACTTCTATCCTTCCCGCTGCTCGAACTCCTTCCTCGCCTCCCGCCAGCACATTGATTCCACTGTCGCATGTGTCTGGGTTGCTTCCTTTCTGTTCTCCAGCCACTGCTGGAGCCTGTTTCAGAGTCCCATCTTCTCTCATGGGGGTCACTGGCATAGCTTCTAAGAAGTCCGTCACTGGACTCACCCTGCAGCTATTCACTAAGTTCACTGTCATGGCCATGCTGATGCACCCCTCTGTGGTCCTCCAACTGTGGTCCAGGGACCAGTAGCCACAGAATCACCTGAGAACGTGCTAGAAATCCTAGACCTACTAGATCAGCAGCTCTGAAGTGGGCCCAGCTATCTGTGCCTGAACAAACTTACTGGAAGATTCTGATGCACGCTTGGGTTTGAGAGCTATTGTGGCTGCCCAGGTCCTCCCTCAGCCTCTGCTCCAGATCCTGGCGGTGTGTGAGCAGCCACCACCCTCCCAACACCTCTGCTGCAGAAAGCCGCTCTCATGCCCCCTGGACAGCCCACATCTAATGGCTGGGAGAGGCTAGGGTCCAAAGCTCTGGTCTTTCGCCTCACATTGCTTTATCTGTAAGAGGGAAGATGAAGCACCAGCAAGTACTGAGACAGTCATTTCTCCAGGGACAAGCGCTGTGGGGAAGATGAAACCAGACAAGGGGAGGGAGAGTGCTGAGAGTTCTACTTTAGAAATGGGCTATTCTAGGAGTGATGCTGCTTTTACAGTTAGTCATGTAAGCATCTATCTTTCTCCAGCAGTGGACTCCACAGGGCAGGGACTGTACCTGAGTCTCCTTTATAAACCCCTACCTGGCACAGAGCACAGCACCCAGCGATGCTCTCAAGCATCTGCTGGTGAATCAGAAAACTCAAGGCAAGATTGCGGTCTTCAAATCTGTGCATGACAGCATGACAAACAAAGCAGGGGGCGAGGATGGGGGGTGGAATTTCTCCTTAGGCTATTATCCAAGTAATTGCCTCCATTGTAACCTGACTCTGCATACAGATATGTTCTATGCTGCTGAGTTTGTCTGGGAAGCATTCTCTCTGGAATTTGCTCAACCGTGACTTTTATGGGTTCTGCTTTCAACACAGCCCAGAGCAGAGTGGCTGTGGAGAGAGTCACTGCTGACAGCGGTGAGGGAGCGGGGAAGGTGGAGAGGGTGGGGTTTCACCCTGGATGAGTCCCCTTGGCCAGATGCTCCTGGCTGGAAGCCATCCTCGGATGGGAAATAAAACACTTTGGAAGACGCAGCCAGAATTTATCGACTATAACTTTAGGGATCCTGCGAGGAAATGTACTTCACAAAGGGTCCCATTTCCTGCCGGGGAATCATTTGCTTGCTGAGTGATCATTAGTGCCGCATCCAAGAAGCATTAAAAACAGAGCAGCTCTCCAGTGCCCAGCTGGTGCTTCGCTGTTCTCCACGCAGGGGGTCCCAAACCTGGTTGCTCATCAGAATCTCCTGGGATGCACCCTGGAAAGCTCTATTTTTAAGAAGCACCCCCCGCCCGCCCCCTGCCAAGGGATCAGCCAACCAGGTAGGTCAGAGAGGCCTAGCCGTGGGGGTGGAGAGGGAACGCACCATGGTGCCGTGACTCCCTGTCTGCAGGCAGTGGCGCCACCAGGATCGTTCTTTTCCAGAAATCTAATCTCTCCTAACCCTCAGATACCTGAGGACAGTTGTATCTCCCATTCACACCCAAACCCCATCCCAGCTTCGAAAACCCCTTCCTGGCAACACGATTGTGATGGGAGGGGTCGGAAGTGTGCAGAGGTGGCCCAGGCTGACAGCACTGATTCCCATGCTCGTGGCTCTCACAGGTGGTCTTTTGAGCTGGTCACAGTGTAAGCACCAGTGTCACCTGGGAACCTGTTCAAAATGCAAATTCTCAGGCTCTACCCCGACCTACTTAACTAAAGACTCTCAGGGGTGGGGCCTAGAAGGCTGCATTTTAACAGCCCCTCTAGATGACTCTGACAGGTTCAAGTTGATTTCATGGATGAAGAAAAGACATTCTCATTTTTCTTTGCTTTCTATTAATATTTAAAACTTTTCACTCACAGGTAAGCTCTAGGAGCCGTAAGGAAGCAGAATCCCTGACGCTTAAGGGCCGTCTTTACTCTCTATGCCTGAAGCCCTGTCCTTAACAACCTCTCTCAGCCCACAGAGCAGATCACCCCTCGCTCTGCCTTCTTCTTCAGTATTTATGTTATTGGGGATATTAACTTGAGAGACGACGGAGGTAAGTGTTTATGGCTACAAGCATTCTGTGTCCTAATTTTCATGATCAGAGTTAAGGAAGGAGTAAGTATTTTCTTTTATTTCTAGGACTGAAAAAAGAATTGTTAACTTAGCTATCTGCACTACCTATTCACAGAAAACCTAAGGAGGTGAGCGCCTTTCAGACCCTTGCTACTCAAAGTGTGGTCCACGGACCAGCAACATCAACCTCACTTAGAAGCCTGCCAGAAATGCAAACTCTCAGGCCTACCCTAGACCTGCTGCACCAGAATTGGCATCATTTTCCCAAGACCCCAGCTAAGCTACGAGTTTCTCAAGCTGGAGAATCCTGATTTAGAGCCTTCCTGTTGACCTGTACCAAGGCAGATGCCATTGCACGCACCGTCTTTATTATTCCCAGCACAGCCCACGGGAGGTAACTGCTACCAGTTATTCATGAGCACAGTGCTGCACAGAAAGGTTAAGCCCAAGCTCGAGTTCAAATTCAAGGTTACACAGTTAGCGGGAGGGTCTGAACCCAGAGCTGGTTCCTGCTGCTCTACTTCCTGGCCTCGACAGGTGGAACAGGGGAGGCAGGGCAGATTCAAAAGGGTTGGGGCTGGCCCCCTCTACTGAATCTTTGGCTCCTTTCTCCCAAAAATTTCAAAGGAAAACAAAAGCATCCTCTGAGAGCTCTCAATCTGAACTCCACCTTCAATTGTTTTATGTAGAGCAGCTCGTTCTCACACTTTTTGCTTTGCCCACAAAAGGAAGAAATAAAACTCTTATGTAAAAGCAGTCCACCAGGGCAGAAAGGTCAAAATGGAAGAGGGAAGGTTTGTGTTCATCACAAAGTGTCCCAGACCGGTCTGGTCTGCAAAGTCCAACTACTGCCACCCCACCCTCTCGGGTTTCTGAATCCCCAGTGGCTAACTCATCACCTATCCCTATCTGGTTCTTGTTTTTAAAACCGTGGATTGGTGGACCCCCATCCCGGATTGACTGAGTCTGGTTCTTTGAGGTTCTGGCCAAGGTTGGTACTTCTAACAAGTTCCCCCAAGCAATTCTAAACTACAGTTTGAGAAAAAGCTCAGGCAAGGCTAGACAATTGCCGATTTAGCACTCCTAGTTTTAATTCCTGTGGCCTGGGAAGACAGCTTTCATTATTCCAAACAAACAAATACTATTTTGGCTCTCCCGGGACCCTGTATCTCAAAAGCCTCTGACTTGTGGTTGTAAACAGATAACCCTGTGAGGTAATGTATGAGGCAATATACCGAGCCTGTCACACTATGGCACACAGTAGGTATGTAACGGGCATTTGTTGAATGAATGAATCAGTAGAATCTCTCCTAGGGATCCCAGTTTCTCTCTCTCAGAATCAGTTACGAGAGATACCAGTGAGCTCGATTTGTTTCTCCAGCATCAGACCAAACTGGGTAAAATTGGGTCTTTTAGCATGCTAATGTATTATAATTAGTGTATAAAGAGCAGTGAAGACAACCAGAGGTCACTTTCATTGCCATCTTGGTTTTGGTGGGTTTTGGCCGGCTTCTTTACTGAAACCTGTTTTATCAGCAAGGCCTTTATGACCTGTGTCTTGTGCTGACCTCCTGCCTCATCCTGTGACTTAGAATGCCTAACCACCTGGGTATGCAGCTCAGTGGGTCTCAGCCTCAGTAGGTTACCCAGCCCCTATTCAAGATGGAGTCACTCTGGTTCAAACACCTCTGAAAGTCAGATATTTAAACTCCAATCTACAAGATGTACAAGGTGCCGGCATTTAGAAATGCCAAGTCCTAAAAGAAAGACCACTTTGGCTACACCCTTGGGCTGTGCTGCATCTTGGTTCAGCCCTGAATCAGCTGACTGCAGTGGCAAAGGGCTCTAAGGCTTGAAACCAACAGATTTGTTGCTTGTGGACCTTTGGACTTTTTTTTCTCCTACTTTGGCTCCTCCCTCTTTCTGAAAAGAATATTCCGTAATTCATCTGGTGCTGACTAGGAAATAAAAATAATAAAGGTGGGTCGGGCGCGGTGGTTCACGCCTGTAATCCCAGCACTTTGGGAGGGCGAGGCGGTTGTATCACAAGGTCAGGAGTTTGAGACCAGCCTGACCAACATGGTGAAACCCTGCCTCTACTAAAAATAAAAAAATTAGCCGGGCATGGTGGCACGTGCCTATAATCCCACCTACTCAGGAGGCTGAGGCAGGAGAACGGCTTGAACCCGGGAGGCGGAGGTTGCAGTGAGCCGAGATTGCGCCACTACACTTCAACCTGGGTGACAGAGTGATATTCTGTCCCAAAAATAAATAAATTAAAATAATAATAAAAATAAAGGTGCTCCAACTCCACTCAGTGGTCTGTCCAGCCACCACCAAGTTCAGAGGTCCTTTAGTCTTTCCCTTCCAGTGAAATTAAAGTGCATCCTGGGACTCTGTGAGCAATTTATAAAGATGTGTTGCTAATCTTGACTACACAGCCGGTGACAGAATATCAATAGTACTGGTAGGCATTTTAAAGTAAACTCCGAACGGCCATCCTCATCCTGCTTCTTGGATGGGTGGGGAGGGCATGTTTTCATTTTGAACCCTCTAGGTCAAATTTCCAGATGAAGCTGCTACACCGAGCTGGGTGTTTCACTTGCTTTCCTGACTCTGGACGTGACTTCCCTTTGACAATGAGTTTTGCACATGGTAACAATTTCCTGTGTGTTCTCAGCGGTAGCACTGAAAACGCAATCTATTTTGGTGGATGAAGTTGCACAGGTGAGTTCTCCTTAAAAAGATAAATCCTTACCATAAAAGTAAAGAAGCCCTTGTCTTAGGCCATGCAAGGTCAGGAGACTGAACTTTCATTAAAATACAATAGGACACAGGGCAAATGACAGAGGCAATATTTTTAGAAATGTGAACGGTAAGCAAGGGCGTCCTCACGCCAGGAGCTTGCGCATGGGGATGTTAACAACCGATATTAAAAGCCACCGAACCTGAGGATATCTGTGGGCGAGCACATGGGGGCTCAAACTGAAGAATGGCTGGGGTCATCACAAAATGTCAATGGAGGGACAGCATTAGGAAAAATAGCTAATGCATGCTGGGCTTAATACCTAGGTGATAGGTTGATAGGTGCAGCAAACCACCATGGCACGCATTTACCTATGTACTGCACATCCTGCACATGTACCCCAGAACTTAAAATAAAAATAAAAGTCAATTTATTCTATGAGAAAAGTGAGAACACAAAAGCCAAATGATGTCCAAGTATAAACTAAATATTAACCATGTTTGGCCTTCTAAATAAAACAAAGAAGCCTACTACAAAGTTTTTCTAGGATATTTAAAATATCAAGATGTTGATATTTTGAAAAACCACATGGCCTACAGGGCAGAAATACACTTTCTCTGCTGAGGTCTACTGAGTGCCAAGTGACTTCATGGTTCTTAGCGGCTTGTACAGGCCCTGGCTCTCCTTAGGGCTGAGACAGGAGCTCCCACACTGGATGTAACATGGTCATAAAGCAAGAGCAAGGAGTATTTCAACCTTCTTTCTCCCTCAATCTGTATGAGAGAAAAGATTTCTCATTGGCTCATGCCCTTAAAAGAGAAGAAGACGGGTTCCCGCAGAGCCAAGATGAGGTGTAGCTACCTTTGCTCCAATGCAAATGCAGGTATGCATCCCAGAGGGGGCAGGCCCAAGGTAGGGCAGGGAGCAATGTGTCTTGGGGCTCCAGAGCCACTTTGAACCCTCACACAACACTACCACAGTACTGCCTCTAGGATCCATTCCTACAGGCCCAGCAGCTCAAGGAGGGAGAAGAGGCAGGCCATTCCCTGGGTACACTTAGAGGCTCAGTGAGCAATTATCCTTTTCCAATAATGAAAGAATGAACTGGGCTTGCTTCCTCCTGGCTTCAGAGGTTTCCTCAGAGGGCCACATTTATGGGTGGAAGGAGAGGAGCACAGAGGAGTTCTGGGACCCTGCACACATCACTGAACATCTTTGTGCCTCAGTCTCCCCATCTGTTAAGTAAAGGGATGGGGGGAGATGACTCCAGCCCAGAGGACCTCTAGTTCTAAAAGTGCATGATTCTAGAACTCTGGGAGGAAAAGGCAGGAGGGAGGGGCTAGCATAGAACTGAGAGAGGAAATATGAGTCTCATAAACATTAAAACCCCTTTCTCCCTCCTTCTCTGTGATAATTACCATGTGAGCTCCACCTAAAGACCCCTTGCTAAACTGCCTGGAATAAGAGCTCACTTTTAAGCTCTTATTTACTTAGGTAGTAATCCCAAGAGGTTAATTTGGGTAAATCCAACAATGGTAAGAAGACACAGGTGGCCTAGGAGCTATAACGAGGTTAGCTCCTGAGTCCTGTTTTTTTAAAAATAAAGCCAGGGGGAGGAATGGGGAGAAAAAGGGAACCAACATTGACTAAGTACCAAGGACATGGCAGGCGCTAACCACAGCTCACATTCAGTCCTCATGACAACCCTGGGAGGTTGGGAATAACAATCCCATTTGACACACGACGAAACCAGGGCTCAGAAAGGTAACATGGCCGGGTCACTCCCTGCCACTCAGAAAACAGAAACCAATCGACCGTGAGGGGTGAGGGGTGTGTGTGTGTGTGTGTGTGTGTGTGTGTGTGTGTGTGTGTGTGTGTGTGTGTGTACGCATGCACCACATGCATTCCAACTTGTGAGTTCCCTGGAGCAGCACAGCCACCACCCTGCTGAGGTCAATTTCGTCACTGATGCCTCGGGTCACATAGGCCCTGATGACCCAGATTTCACAGAGAGGACAGTACATCAGTCAACGTTCCTCCCAGGAGGGGCCGGGGCTGGTGGGCCATGCGCACTCCATGTCACATGCCTAGCATTCAGAGCTTTGTAAGGAAGCCCTGTTCTAAATGCTCAGGTCCCACCCTTCCTTGTCAGAGGAGCCACGGGCTTCCTGCTCCTGTGCCACAATGCGCCACTTGTAGGATGGCTCTTTCCCGTTCTTCTTCCATGGGGGCCAGGAAGGCATTCTGGATGACGGTGCATCCTTGTTTAAACATTCTTATCATGCAGAGGAAGGTAGAAAGCAAACAAGGAGACATTTCCTCAGCGCCCACCACCAGCTAATTATTAGCTGCTTTTACAGAACCAAGGGAAGTGACACCCACGTGCTCTCCCGCCACCAGCGACTGCTGGTTCTGTTAGCCTCTCCATTGCCCCACAGACACCAACCACAGGATTCCTGAGCAAGATGGTTACAAAGAAGCGAAGGGAGCACCAAAAAAGAAAAAAAAAAAAAAAAAGGAAAGAAAAAGAAACAACAGAAAAACGTTTGCAAGGGCAATTATGAAACAGAGCAAGATGCACTGGTGAGTTTGTGGAGACTGAAGTGACGTTAGGAGGAGGGAGGAGCTGCGAGGGGTGCAAACACACTCCTTACAGACTCCGCACTTCCACACTGTGGCCATCGTCATCAGAGTCATCTTCATCACTCATCTCTGCCCTTTAGGAATGTTCCAAAGGTTCTTTACTTCTCCAAAGGTCTTTGGATGCTAAGACTCTTAATCCTAGATGGGAATTAAGACTTCCATAGTAATTTCATGGGCTTTTTTTTTTCTTTAAGTTAATGGCAGGGGGCAGTGGTTCATGCCTGTAATCCTAACACTTCGGGAGGCCGAGGCAGATGGATCACTTGAGGTCAGGAGTTCAAAACCAACCTGGCGAACATGGTGAAACCCCATCTCTACTAAAAATACAAAAAATTAGCAGGGTGTTGTGGCAGGCGTCTGTAATCCCAGCTACATGGGAGGCTGAGGCTGGAGAATCGCTTGAACCTGGGAGGTGGAGACTGCAGTGAGCTGAGATCGTGCCATTGCACTCCAGCCTGGGTGACAGAGTGAGACTCTGTCTCAGAATAGAATAGAATAGAATAGAATAGAATAGAATAGAATAGAATAGAATAGAGGCTTATGTTCCTTACACCTTATACAAAAATTAACTCAAGATGGATTAAAGACTTAAATGTAAAACCTAAAACCATAAAAACCCTAGAAGAAAACCTAGGAATACCATTCAGGACATAGGCATGGGCAAAGACTTCATGACTAAAACACCAAAAGCAATGGCAACAAAAGCCAAAACACACAAATGGGATCTAATGAAACTAAAAAGCTTCTGAACAGCAAAAGAAACTATCATCAGAGTGAACAGGCAACCTACAGAATGGGGGAAATTTTTGCAATCTATCTGACAAAGGGCTAATATCCAAAATCGACAAGGAACTTAGACAAATTTACAAGAAAAAACCAAACAATCCCATCAAAAAGTGGGCACAGGATATGAACAGACACTTCTCAAAAGAAGATGTTTATGCAGCCAACAAACATAAGAACAAAAGCTCATCATCACTGGTCATTAGAGAAATGCAAATCAAAACCACAATGAGATACCATCTCATTCCAGTTAGAATGTTGATCATTAAAAAGTCAGGAAACAGGCCGGGCATGGTGGCTCACGCCTGTAATCCCAGCAAGGCAGGTGGATCACGAGGTCAGGAGTTCGAGACCAGCTTGGCCAACATGGTGAAACCCTGTCTCTACTAAAAATACAAAAAATTAGCCAGGCGTGGTGGCGGGCACCTATAAACCCAGCTACTCGGGAGGCTGAGGCAGGAGAATGGCTTGAACCCAGGAAGCGGAGGTTGCAGTGAGCTGAGATTACGCCATTGTACTCCAGCCTGGGTGACAAAGCGAGACTCTGTCTCAAAATAAATAAATAAATAATAGTGATAAATAAAAAGGAAACAATAGCTTGCTGGAGAGGATGTGGAGAAACAGGAATGCTTTTACACTTGGTGGAAGTATAAATTAGTTCAACCATTGTGGAAGACAGTGTGGCGATTCCTCAAGGATCTAGAACTAGAGATACCATTTGACCCAGCAATCCCATTACTGTGTATATACCCAAAGGATTATAAATCATTCTACTATAAAGACACATGCACATGTATATTTACTGCAGCACTATTTACAATAGCAAAGACTTGGAACCAACACAAATGCCCATCAATGATAGACTGGATAAAGAAAATGTGGCACATATACACCATGGAATACTATGCAGCCATAAAAAAGGATGAGTTCATGTCCTTTGCAGGGACATGGATGAAGCTGGAAACCATCATTCTCAGCAGACCAATACAGGAACAGAAAACCAAACACCACATGTTCTCACTCATAAGTGGGAGTTGAACAATGAGAACATATGGACACAAGGCAGGGAACATCACACACCAGGGCCTGTCAGGGGTGGGGGGCTAGAGAGGGATAGCATTAGGAGAAATACCTAATGTAGATGATGGGTTGATGGGTGCAGCAAACCACCATGGCACATGTATACCTATGTAACAAACCTGCATGTTCTGCACATGTATCCCAGAACTTAAAGTATAGTAAATAAATAAAGGCTTATGTCCTGCTATAAATAAATATAAGTGTGGGATAATTTATAAAATAGAGACTCAGAAAAAATTAAGTATAATACCACTGTGCAAAGACCACTACTGCTAATCTTTTTGGTGGAATTCCTTCTAGGCTGTTTCCTGTGCATTTTATCAATATATCTTATCTGTCTGTATACACACACACACACACACACACGCACACACACATTCTGCTTTTCCCACTTATACTGTGCCATGTTATCATAAGCTCTTTTAAAATCACGTCCTTCCTGGGCCATCTAACCTGCTGTTGTTCAGTGTGCCATCTCCCTGGTGGCGAAGCTTTCATTGGCTGGAGGAAATTTCTGCCTTTTTGAGGTTCATTTCTAATCAATATGAAACATCCTAAAATCTCCTAGCAAGGTAGCAATAAAACTTCACACACCATGCCCTCTCATGCTCAAAATGATTTTTATCTATATGTTTAGAAAAGAATCCTGGGTAAGAATTTTAAGTGACAATATCTTTGTTTCCAAAAGTAAATCAGTAGGTTTTCGTTGCTGGGTTTTGCTTTATTTTTTTAAATTTTAAATTAGAATAGAGATGGGATCTCACTATGTTGCCCAGGCTGCTCTTGAACTCCTGGGTTCAGGCGATCCTTCTGCATGGGCCTCCTGAAGTACTGGGATTCTAGGCATGAGCCACTGCGCCCAGCCTGCTTTGTTTTAATATACCTGCCTGTGATAAACAGATGGCAGCACAGGGGCCTGGGGAATGAATGACCAAAGACATTAACCCCCCAAAACATACGATCAGAAAGGATATGACTCTTTAGTTTTTTAGAGACGGGGTGTCTTGCTATGTTGCCCAGGATAGACTCCAACTTCTGGGCTCAAGCCATCCTCCCGCCTCAGCTTCCTAAGTAGCTGGGACCAGGTGTGAGCCACCACACCTGGCTTGACTCTTTCCTTTTTAAATCACTGACTGACACAAGACAAGAGTCTTCATAAATAGCTTAGTTTTTTACATATGAAGACAAATCCTCACCTTAATTTTTTCCCTCTAGCTTTATTTATAACAAAGTGGTTCTTTAGATAATTTGTCTTGACATCAACCTGTATTTGTTAGGACCTTCAGGAGCGCATGAAGCCCTAAATAAGTTGAGTAGCTTGGTTATCTGTGTGTTTAAAATAGCCATGGGATTGCCAAGCCAGAACTTGGTGGGAATATCTACTGCCCACTCCAGTGCTTTAAACAAACCCATGCAGACTCCAGCAGGAAACACTACTGCCATCACTCAGATTTCTCCTCTATGAGAAGAGTTCTTCCACATCCTGAATGCTTAAGTCCACTCATTATTTAACAGTAAGGTTAAGAACACAGACTCTAGAGAAAGGCTGCCTGGATTCAAACTTTGGATCTACCACTTACCAAGAGTTCTGACTTTGGACAAATGACTCATGTATTCTGTGCCTCTGTTTCACCATCTGTAACAAGGGGCAAAGAATCATTGCTGCCTCACGTATTTGCGATTTCTAATGCAGGCAGCACAGGCCTGGCACCCAGCAAGTCTCTGTATGTGCTCTCCTGGTTGTTAGATGCACTGGGCTGCTCCCTCAGGCCTAGATTACAGAGAGACAGATCCCCCTTCAACATTCCACACTTGGCAGCACAATTTCTGAAACACACCAGCAAAGGAAGGAGGCAAGAATCATGGTTGGGGCCAGGAGCCAGCATTGCATACTGGGAGGTAGAGCTCCCCAAAATAAAGCACTGCTGGCATGGATAGAGGGATGGAAAGCTATGGTTGGTAATATTATCTGGTGAGGAGAATGGACTCATCTGATCATTCGACAAAAACTTAGCAAGCAGCTGGGTACGGTGGCTCACGCCTGTAATCCCAGCACTTTGGGAGGCCAAAGTGGGTGGATCATGAGGTCAGAGTGAGAGACCAGCCTGGCCAACATGGTAAAACCCCGTCTCTACTAAAAATACAAAAATTAGCCTGGGATTACAGGCACGGTCGTGGGTGCCTATAATCTCAGCTACTTGGGAGGCTGAGGCAAGAGAATCTCCTGAACCCGGAAGGCGGAGGTTGCAGTGAGCCGAGATCACGCCACTGCACTCCAGCCTGGGTGACAGAGCAAGGTTCCATCTCAAAAACAACAACAACAACAACAACAACAACAACAAAACAATAAGTACCAAACGGGGCCATCCTGGGCTAGGTTCTTATCTTAGTCAGTTCAGGGCTGCTACAAGAAATGCCATAGATTGGGTGACTCAAACAACAAATATTTATTTCTCACAGTTCTGGAGGCTGGAGGTCCAAGACCAAGGTTCCAGCGATTCCATTCCCGGTGAGGGCTCACTTCCCAGTCTGCAGACAGTCACCTTCTTCCTGTGTCCTCGCATGGCAGAGAATCATCTATCTCATGTCTCTTCTCACAAGGGTACTCATCTCATTGATGACGGCTGCACCCTCATGACCCAATTACTTCCCAAGGACTCTACCTCCAAACACCATCACACTGGGGATTAGGACTTGAACATAGGAAGTTGGTGGGAGGCAGGGGATACAAACAGCTGGTCCATGGCAATTCTGGAGCTATCATGGGGAGTAAAACAGACATGGTCCTTTGCCCAACATGAACTTACAGTCTTACAAATAATCACCTGCGTGTACAACTGCAGCTGGGGCCTGGGCTGCAGAGGAGTGGTTCCAGGAGCTTGTGTTTATCCAGGACAGTCTTGGTGTTGGTGTTCACTTAGTTGGGGAAAGCTTCTCTGAAGAGGTGATGCTTGAGCTCAGAACTCAAGGATAAGAGGAGTTAATTAAGCCAAGAGGAAGGGAGAGCATTCTAGGCAGCACAGACAGCATGTGCAAAGGGCCTGTGATGGGACAGAGCATGGAGAGTTTGCAGGACAGAGAGGCCAGTGTGGCTGTGGCACAGATGGGGAGGGAGGGGGCAGGGTAGGGAGATGAGCTTGCAGAGGCCTGGCCATGCAGGGACCCCCATACCCTGAAAGAAGCTTGTTTCTTATCCCTTGAGCAATCCTAAGATCACCGCAGGGTGTGAAGAGGGGATCTGAATTTTGAAAAGTCCGTGGGGCTATGGTATACAGTACCAGTTGCAGAAGGGCCAGGGTGGACACAAAAATGCCAGCTGAGTACTGCAGTAACAGAGGTAGCTTGACTGGGAGGACGGCAGTGGGCAGACTCCAGAGATAATGTGCTTGGCACCAAAGAAGTGAGAATCGTATTCAGACAAATACTTGTACATGAATGTTCATAGAAGCACTACTCCCAGTAGCTCGAAGATGCAAACGACCCAAATGTCCACCAGCAGAAGAATGGAGAAACACACTGTGGTATATTCATGCAAGAAAGTATTATTCAGCCGTGAAAAAGCAATGAAGTACTGATACACAGATGAACCCTGAACACATTATACTAAGTGAAAAAAGCTAGACACAAAAGGCTACATATTGTATGACTCCATTTGCACAAGACATCCAGAGTAGGTAAATCTTACTTTGGACAGAATCCAGATTGGTAGGTGCCATGGGCTGAGGCGAGAGGGGAAGGGGGAGTGACTGTTTAGTAGGTTTGAGGTTTCCTTTTTGGATGATAAAAATATCTTGGAACTAGATAGAGGTGATAGTTGCACACGATGTGACTCTCCTAAATGCCGCTTAATTGTTTACTTTAAAATGGTTGATCATTCATTTTATGTTATGTGAATTATACATCAATAATTTAAAAAGTGACTTGAGTGATGGGCTAGGTGTTGAGGGTAATACAGAGGAACCACACCGTCATTCAACAAACACTGAGGATTTTGCGTGAATGGGTGCTGCTCTAGGCTACTGCTGTCGTGGAGCTCTCGGTCAGGGGAGAGACAGGAGTTCAGTGCCCTGCCCTGGGAGGCTGGCTGCCTCTAGACTAGAAGAATTCAAACGTCTCTCCACATATGGTTACTGAGCACCTAGGAGAGGAATGCACAGCCCAGTAATTCTTGGAATACTGGCTCTTTGAAGTGCAAAAAAAGACACTTTTAGGGCAAATAAAATAAATACTTCTTTCCAAATTAGGCGCTAAATTTGTGAGTAATTACTGAAATGAATTATTCTAAGTGGAAGCAAGTCTGAAAATAGCACTGATTTTTGGAGGGCTTTGTGGCTATTTTGTGGGAGTCTAGGAAAGTTACAGGCAGCGTGGCAAACCCCAAGTGAGAGCGGAAACACTGGGATGGCCACACCATGATTTGCACCAGACATGCCCTTCCATAGATTCTAAGGTTTACATCGCCTGAGATGCATGCCGGCCGGGAAGGAAGGCTGAGAACGCAGAGTTTCACTTGGCACTTCCTACTGAAATGCTGAACCCCAAATCTGGCAGGAAATGCCAGCCATGCCTGTTACAACATTGAGCTTGTAAGCAAAAAGGGATCTGCCCCAGGTTTGCAAGATGATAACTTGTTTCCTCAAACAAACCATGTTGATTTACCCAACCACCGTTCTCCCTTTCTAGAGTTTTCTTCCTCTTTGATATTTTCAAGTTCACAGGCTGAAAGAATGTGTAAGACAGACACATGAGACAGACGGTTTCCTAACCCGAGAAACCACCCAACAAGAAAACTGAATAGTAGGAGTATGTTTAAGAGAAAGGGCAGGGACGAGGAAAAGGAAGACGGAAGAGAGAGGAAGCCAACACAAAGGGGAAAGGATTAATAATTATTTAGGTACTCAAATCCAAAGAAAATGAGTTATGAGTAGGACCAAGCCAGCAGTTTACAATAGCTCCCCATTCCTACCCTCTTACATGAACACCCACTTATTTTTTTAAACCCCAAGGATACATTTTCTCTGTCTGTAAACACTGAAGACTAGTTCACTCTCAGGCAGGCTCTAGATGGCCAGGCTCCCAGAACTTCCCAGGCATATTTCTGTGAAGAAGCCAGAGTTGTTCAGGAATTGTCACATTACACAGAATTAGGACTTATGGACCCTCAGGGAAATTGTTCTGGTTGCAATTTTTTTTATGCAGTGCCAGCCTTCAGCTATTTTAAATGGTGTTTATGCAGCCAGCTCTGCTCTGCGGTGGCAATAATCATAAAAATAAAGACTTCAAAGCCCTGGGTGAAAGTCCTACTGATTCATGACTTATTTTATTTTGATCTGCATTATGTCAAATCCTAGTCTTTACAGCCTGCATGTTTCCTATTTTATTTCAAGGCAAATCACACAGATTTTTTTTTTTTTTTTTTCAGTGTGGGCAGCAAGAACTACAGGTGGCAGTTCATGAAACAGCATTCTCACTTTGGAGAATGTCCTGAGAGTCACTGGTTCTCCGTTTTCTTTCGTGCTAATGGGAGAAATGGAAAGCCAAATCCCCAAGCTATCTTTTAGTTCAGCTCCCTTCCTGTGAAATTTTTGGCCGCAGGCTCTCAAAAATAGACAAACTGTTTGGTGCTAGTTTCACAGGCTTTTCTGGCTCCCTCCAACATACTGGGCACTGTGGGCCAAAAGCAAACTGGACACAGAGGAGGAGAGACGGGTTACAAAAATCAAATACCAGGCAAGGACCATATAATGGATGCCATGACAGTGTCCTGCAGGCCAGGAGGAGACACTTCATATTAATGACTTGGAACCACAGCAGCTTGCATTTCCTAGAATGCTCACCCTGTGCCAATGCTTCAGGCCCTTTACACACGTGCCACGATGTGGTCCATGTGATGGTTCTGTGTGGGTGGGAGGTGTCATCATCCTTGCTCAACAGAGGATGAATGCAGGGCTGAAGGGGTTAAGTAACAGACTCAAGATTAACCACAGGGTAAGTGGCCAGGCCAGGACCCAAATCCATGTCTATCGTCCTGACTTCACTGCGGGCTTCCCCCTGAAGCAACTCTAAGGAAGGAGTAATAGGATCAAGCTTGCGTTTCCGAAGGATTACTCTGCTAACAATATAAATGAGGAACTGTAACAAAAGGAAACTAGAGAGACCAAACTGTAATTCTGTATGTCTTAGCTTTTCTTCTTGCTTTAAAATTTTTTAGAAATTTCACTTTTCTAGCCATAGTATGAATACCAATTAACTGGTGTGAGCTTTATCTATGTAAAAGTCTCTCTCCCACAAACATATATATTATAATTTTTTCATAAATAAAAGCTGGTTTAGTGCTGTTTCCAAATAAATTAAGCAATGAAACCGTCAAAAATGTCCCTGCCACATCCTGAAATGAAGCATAAAAATACTAGTTACTTCCTCCCCTCTCACTCGCAAACGTATCCTTGCAAAGCAAGTGCGGGACAAGAATGTGTAGGTCAAGAGAAACAAAACAAACAATTGATACATAGCAATGTATTCTCCCACTAGGAGATTTAGGCAGATGGATGGAGGGAGGGAAGACAGAACTTACCTGCTAGAGGTGAGCTATAATACAAAACTGTGGTCTCATGAATTGTAATCACGGGAGAAAGGCCCTGATGCTCTCCCAGGAGCTGATGCAAATGTTGGGATTTGGGCAAAGCCCCAGAACGTGACATCTTCTCTTCCAGGTTTACCCCTTCGAATTGTACATGCTGGGGATCTTGTTTTAATCCTGGATACTTCCGACCCCTGAAGATCCCCAGAGCTATACACATGGGGAAGACGCTCTGCTCTGTGACTCAACAGCGCTTCCATGGAGCCTCTTAGATAGATTTCTTGACTGTCTCCTTGTGGAGGGAGCCACTGACAGGTGAACTGAGAGCAGGTAATTTCAGAGTCACTCCTATGTGAGGTCCTGCTTTTTTTTTTTTTATTGAGACAGGGTGTTTCTCAGTCACCAAGGCTGGAGTGCAGTGGTGCAATCACAGTTCACTGCAGCCTCAACCTTCTGGGCTCAGGCAATACTCCCACCTCAGCCTCCTAAGTAGCTGGGACTACAGATGTGCACCGCCACACCCGGCCAATTTTTGTATATTTTGTATAAATGGAATTTCACCATGTTGCCCAGGCTGGTTTTGAAACTCCTGGGCTCAAGCAATCCTCAGCCTCCCAAGTAGCTGGTGCCACAGGCATGCACCACCACGAACAACTAATGTTTTTTTATTATTTTATTTCTTGTAGAGACAGAGTCTCCTATTGTTAGAGCATGTAGCTAGTCAGACACGAGCAGGACAGAAGAGAGCCCTCCCCTACCCCATACACCACGACTGTCAGGCGACCAGCAGGTGACGGTCAGGCGGCTGTAAAACTGTCTCTCGAAAACAATAATTGGTCACAGCTGCCCCCAGGGACAGGCAGTCTCCCAGCAGATAAACACCTGAAGCTGGTGATCAGCAGCTTCCCCATAAGATGTCAGGAGCTGGGTGAGTGGGCTCAGGAATGTGCACTTAGAGGCACAATGGCAGAGTTTAACTGGTATATGACCTTCCTCCAGGAACACTCGACTGGTACCGGCAAAATGCCTCAAGTGAGCATGTGTACAACTTCACTAAACACACTGTACATGCTCCCCTCCCAAGTGCTGGCAGACCACTGGGCATGAGGACAGCCCACTCCAAAAGAAGAATCACAGGAGATGAGACACAACCCCCTGAATACATGCCAACATATGGAATCCCAAGACAAAGGTCAAACCATGCACTTGAATCTCTCAAGTCACTCACTTGGCCCTCTTCCAAGTGTACTTTACTTCCTTTTGTCCCTGCTCTAAAAGTTTTTAATAAACTTTCACTCTTGCTCTAAAACTTGCCTTGGTCTCTCATTCTGTCTGATGACCCTCAGACAATTTTTTTTTCCTCTGAGAAGGCAAAAACTGAGGTTGCTGTAGATCCTATGGATTCCCCATTACTAACAGTACATTGCCCAGGCTCGTCTCGAACTCCTGGGGTCAAGTAATCCTCTGCACCTCACCCTCCCAAGATGCTGGAGTTATGGATATGAGCCACCATGCCAGGCTAATTCTGCATGTAAAAATGAGTCTGCATTTCATGGACAAGAGTTAGGTGGGGCAGGCCTTAGGGCACGGGGAAAGAACAGGGCAGCAGCAGAGTTGGTGGGTGGGGGGAAACCAAGTCCAGGATCTAGAAGGGAGTTTTGGATAATGCTTCTAAGGGATGTCAGTGAACGCTTTTGAATTTCTACAAAGATGGAGTAAAATTTCTGAAACAAGGTTGGATGCATTTCCAAACATTTGAAATCTTGTTCAGGCCTAAACTCATCATTTCAATGCCTCCTGAAGGTTAATAAAAAATATTTTATCAGCTGTAGGAATTACTCATTCCAAATGCATTGTTAGCAATGTGACAGAACTCTCCACTGAATTATTTTCTGGCAAAGCAAGCTTTAATGGCCTGTTCAATCATGATAATTTTACCTGCTGAGAACATCAAGCATAAATGTGTTTAGCAACGTAGCAAAAACAGTTTCACCTGCCTGCCCTTCTGTTGCACTTAAAATTACTGACTAGCCCAACTTTGCTGAATACAAAGTCATGTTCTCCAGAAATGAATGAATGAATCATTAATGAAAAGTCTCAGAATCCTCTAAAAAAGTGAATTGAAAGTTCTCTCAGCACCAAGTCATTGTTAGCATTTTCTGATAAGAGGTATTTGACGGTGGACTGAAAAAGACAGGAAATTGCATATAACTCCTGTCATCATGGCTATGTGAGAGTTTGTATGAGGTGGTGGCTACGTGCAATAATTCTAAAGGAACAGCAGTGAGTTGGGCACATTGTCTTTCTGCTAAAAAGTAAAATAGAGTTAAGAGACTAACAAAGCAGGAGGGGAAAGTGCTTAGGATATACCCAAGGGCAAGCAGAGGCCCTTCCAGTACTGGAAAAATCCCAGAGCAGACCTTCTTCCAACCCAATAAATGGACTCGAACAGCAACTTTCAAACATTCTAGACCATGACTCATAGCAACAAATACATCTTTATATGGGAACCTGGTATATTCTATTTTTCTGCCTGCCAACGGTCATCCATCCACCCACCCATTCATCCATCCACCCACCCATTCGTCCACGCACACATCCACACATACCTCTGTACATACACAGCCATTCCTTGGTATTCATGGAGGACTGGTTCCAGGACCTCCCTCAAATACCAAAATCCACAGATGCTAAAGTCCCTGATACAAAATGGTACAGTATTTGCGCATAATCTATGCAAATCTTCCTATATACAATTACTTATAATACCTAAAACAATGTCAATGCTATGTAAACAGATGTTATACTGTATTGCTTGGGCAATAATGACAAAAAAAAAGTCTGTACAAGTTCAGCAGAAATGCAACATTTTTGTTTTTGAATATTTTCTTTTTTCTTTTTTTTTTTTTTTTTGGAGACGGAGTCTCGCTCTGTCGCCCAGGCTGGAGTGCAGTGGCCGGATCTCAGCTCACTGCAAGCTCCGCCTCCCGGGTTCACGCCATTCTCCTGCCTCAGCCTCCCAAGTAGCTGGGACTACAGACGCCCGCCACCTTGCCTGGCTAGTTTTTTGTATTTTTTAGTAGAGACGGGGTTTCACCATGTTAGCCAGGATGGTCTCGATCTCCTGACCTCGTGATCCGCCTGTCTTGGCCTCCCAAAGTGCTAGGATTACAGGCTTGAGCCACCGCGCCCAGCTGTTTTTGAATATTTTCAATCCATGGTTGGTTGAATCTACAGACGTGGAGGGCTGACTATACTGAAACAAAGACTGGGGGAAATTTACTAAAATGATTTCATGATCTATCATTTGAGAGTCAAACTCAGGTCTTTCTCACTACAAAGTCCTTGATCTTTCTAGACTATCACAGGCTTTCCTTTTTGCATTTTATCTTTGCCAAAACCATCTGAAATGTTTTTGTTGGACTTTATGCAAATAATGCCTTAGAAATCCCCTCAAGCAAAGGAAACTGTCACCAAAGCCAGTCCAGCTCTGGGACACTAAAGAAGTATGAGTTGCTCTTCAGAAGCCCAGAAGTGAAATACCACACTCAGTAAATATGGTGGCCTTCAGCCCCCAGCAACACACCCAGCTTTCAAAAACCACTCGTTGCCAGAAAGATTAACTGCTGAATTTTCATCAGAAACAAAGGAGGCCAGAGGCAGTGAAATGGCATAATCAAAGCGCTGAAAGAGAAAAACTGTCAACCAATCTTACATCCAGGAAAACTATCTTTCAAAAACGAAGATGAAATATATTCCCAAATAAAAACTGAGAGAATTTGTTGCTAACAGACCTGCCTGATAAGAAACCCAAGAGACCGATTTTTAGGCTGAAAGCAAGTGACCCCAGACCAAGTGGAGTCCCTATGACAAAACGAACAGCATCAGCAAAGGTAATTATAAAAGACACATATGTGCATATTTCTTCTCCTTCCTTTCCTTAACTGATTTTAAAAGCAGCTGTACAAAACAATATGTACATGATTGTATTGCTGGGCCTAAAATACATACAAATGTAATACAGGTAAAAATAATGGCACAAAGGAGCTACATGGGATTAGAGATATATTGGAGTAAGGAAGTATACCCAATGGTAAATGAAATTCACAGGAAAAAATGAAAACTAGAAACGGCAAACAAAGTGGTTAATATAGCTAACTCTGTAAATATACACTATTCTACTGTCTTATCTACTTTAGAAGACATAAAAATAGATAAGATAATAAGCCGGGCATGGTGGCTCATGCCTGTAATCCCAGCACTCTTGGAGGCTGAGGCGGGAGGATCACTTGATTCCAGGAGTTTGAGACCAGCCTGGGCAACATAGAGAAACCCTGTCTCTACTAAAAATACAAAAAATTATAATAGCTGGGCATGGTCGTGTGCGCCTGTAATCCCAGCTACTTGGGAGGCTGAGGTGGGAGAATCACCTGAGCCCAGGAGACTGAGGCTGCAGTGAGCTGAGATGGGGCCACTACACTCCAGCCCAGGCAACCACAGTGAGACCCTGTCTCAAAGAAAAAATATATATACACACACATATGAATAATTATTATAACAATGTATAGTTCAAGGCGTAACATGTATAGATGCATAGACAATAGTACAAAAGAGGGAAAGAGGGAATAGAGCTATACAGTAGTAACGTTTCTATATCTTACTAAAATTAAGAGAGCACAAGTCTGAAATAGAGTATAAATTTGAACTAAGTACAAATCTGGTAAGTTAAGATATACATGGGGAGGCTGGCAAGATGGCCAAATAGGAACAGCTCCGGTCTGCAGCTCCCAGTGAGATCAATGCAGAAAGTGAGTGATTTTTGCATTTCCAACTGAGTACCTGGCTCATCTCATGAGGACTGGTTAGACAGTGGGTGCAGCCCACAGAGGACGAGCTGAACCAGGGTGGGGCATTGCCTCACCTGGGAAGCTCAAGGGGTTGGGGAACTCCTTTCCCTAGCCAAGGGAAGCCATGAGGGACTGTGAGGTGAGGAATGCTGCATTCCAGCCCAGATACTATGCTTTTCCCACAGTCTTCACAACCCACAGACCAGGAGATTCCCTTGGGTGCCTACATCACCAGGGCTGTGGGTTCTGAGTACAAAACTGGGCGGCCGTTTGGGCAGACACTGAGCTAGCTGCAGGAGTTTGTTTTCATACCCCAGTAGCATCTGAAATGCCAGCAAAACAGAATAGTTCACCCCCCTGGAAAGAAGGCTGAAGCCAGGGAGCCAAGGGGTCTAGTTCAGTGCATCCCAACCCCACAGAGCCCAGCACGCTAAGATCCACTGGCTTGAAATTCTTGCTGCCAGCACAGCAGTCTGAAGTCGACCTGGGACGCTGGAGCTGGTGGGGGGGATGGGTGTCCATCATTACTGAGGCTTGAGTAGGCAGCTTTCCCCTCACAGTGTAAACAAAGCTGCCTGGAAGTTCGAACTAGGCGGAGCTCACTGCAGTTCTGTTTATAGATAAAACTCCCATCTCCCTGGGACAGAGTACCTGGAGGAAGGGGCAGCTGTGGGTGCAGCTTCAGCACACTTAAATGTTCCTGCCTGCCAGCTCTTAAGACAGCAGTGGATCTTCCAGCACAGTGCTCAAGCTCTGCTAAGAGACAGACTGTCCTCAAGTGGGTCCGTGACCCCTGTGCCTCCTGACTGGGAGATACCTCCCAGCAGGGGTCAGACACCTCATACAGGAGAGCTCTGGCTGGCATCTGGTGGGTGCCCCTCTGGGAAAAAGCTTCCAGAGGAAGGAACAGGCAGCAATCTTTGCTGCTTTGCAGCCTCCACTCGTGATGCCCCTGGAGTGGACCTCCAGCAAACTCCAGCAGACCTGCAGCAGAGGGGCCTGACTGCTAGAAGGAAAACTAACAAACAGAAAGGAATAGCATCAGCATCAACAAAAAAGATGTCCACACAAAAACCCCATCTGAAGGTCACCACCATCAAGGATCAAAGGTGGATAAATCCACAAAGATGAGAAAAAACCAGTGAAAAAAGGCTGAAAATTCAAAAAAAACCATAATGCCTCTTCTCCTCCAAAGGATCACAACTCCTCACCAGGAAGGGAACAAAACTGGACAGAAATTGAGTTTGACGAACTGACAGAAATAGGCTTCAGAAGGTGGGTAATAACAAACTCCTCCAAGCTAAAGGAGCATGTCCTAACCCAATGCAAAGAAGCTAAGAACCTTGAAAAAAGGTAGAGGAATTGCTAAGTAGAATTAGCAATTCTACCTTTTTGTAGAGCTTGCAGCTTGCAGAAGAACATAAATGACCTGATGGAGCTTAAAAACACAGCATGAGAATTTCGTGAATCATACACAAATATCAATAGACAAATTGATCAAGTGGAATAAAGGATATCAGAGATCAAAGATCAACTTAATGAAATAAAGCATGAAGACAAGATTAGAGAAAAAAGAATGAAAAGGAACAAACAAAGTCTCCAAGAAATATGGGACTATGTGAAAAGACCAAATCTACATTTGATTGGTGTACCTGAAAGTAACGGGGAGAATGGTGCCAAGTTGAAAAACACTCTTCAGGATGTTATCCAGGAGAACTTCCCCAACCTAGCAAGACAGGCCAACATTCAAATTCAGGAAATACAGAGAATACCGCAAAGATACTACTTGAGAAGAGCAACCCCAAGACACATAATCATCAGATTCACTAACGCTGAAATGAAGGAAAAAATGTTAAGGGCAGCCAGGGAGAAAGATCAGGTTACCCACAAAGGGAAGCCCATCAGACTAACAGCTGATCTATCTGCAGAAACTCTGCAAGCCAGAAGAGAGTAGGGGTCAATATTCAACATTCTTAAAGAAAAGAATTTTCAACCCTGAATTTCAAATCTAGCCAAAACTGAGCTTCATAAGTGAAGGAGAAATAAAATCCTTTACAGACAAGCAAATGCTGAGAGATTTTGTTACCACCAAGCCTGCCTTACAAGAGCTCATGAAATAAGCACTAAATATGAAAGGAAAAACCGGCACCAGCCACTGCAAAAACATACCAAAGTGTAAAGACCATCAACATGAAGAAACTGCATCAACTAACAGGCAAAATAACCAGCTAATATCATAATGACAGGATCAAATTCACACATAACAATATTAACCTTAAATGTAAATGGGCTAAATCTCCCAATTAAAAGACACAGACTGGCAAATTGGATAAAGAGTCACCACCCATCAGTGTGCTGTATTCAGGAGACCCATCTCACATGCAGAGACACACAAAGGCTCAAAATAAAGGGATGGAGGAATATTCACCAAGCAAATGGAAACCAAAAAAAAAAAAAAAAAAAAAAAAAAAAAAAAGCAGAGGTTGCAATCCTAGTCTCTGATAAAACAGACTTTAAACCAACAAAGATCAAAAAAAGACAAAGAAGGACATTACATAATGGTAAACGGATGAACACAACAAGAAGAGCTAACTATCCTAAATATATATGCACCCAATACAGGAGCACCCAGATTCATAAAGCAAGTTCTTAGAGACCTACAAAGAGACTTAGAATCCCACACAATAATACTGGGAGACTTTAACACCCCACTGTCAATATTAGACAGATCAACGAGACAGAAAATTAACAAGGATATTTAGCACTTGAACTCAGCTCTGGACCAAGTGGACCTAATAGACATCTACAAAACTCTCCACCCCAAATCAACAGAATATACATTCTTCTTAGCACCATATCACACTTATTCTAAAATTGACCACATAATCGGAAGTAAAACATTCCTCAGAAAATGCAAAAGAACAGAAATCATAACAAACAGTCTCTCAGACCACAGTGCAATCAAATTAGAACTCAGGATTAAGAAACTCACTCAGAACCACACAACTAAACAGGAACTGAACAACCTGCTCCTGAATTAACTAGTGGGTAAATAACAAAATTAAGGCAGAAATAAATAAGTTCTTTGAAGCCAAGGAAAACACAGACAAAACATTCCAGAATCTCTGGGACACAGCTAAAGCAGTGTTTAGAGGGAAATTTATAGCACTAAATGCCCAAGGAGAAAGCAGGAAAGATCTAAAATTGACACCCTCACATCACAATTAAAAGAACTAGAGAAGCAAGAGCAAACAAATTCAAAAGCTAGCAGAAGGCAAGAAATAACTAAGATCAGAGAAGAACTGAAGGAGATAGAGACACAAAAAACCCTTCAAAAAATCAATGAATCCAGGAGCTGGTTTTTTGAAAAGATCAACAAAATTGATAGAACACTAGCAAGACTAACAAAGGAGAAAAGAGAGAAGAATCAAACAGACACAATAAAAAATGATAAAGGGGATATCGCCACTGATCCCACAGAAACACAACCTATCATCAGAGAATAATATAAACACCTCTATGCAAATAAACTAGAAAATCTAGAAGAAATGGATAAATTCCTGAACATTTACACCCTCCCAAGACTAAACCAGGAAGAAGTCGAATCCTTGAATAGACCAATAACAAGTTCTGAAATTGAGGCAGTAATTAATAGCCACACATCTACAACCATCTGATCTTTGACAAACCTAACAAAAACAACCAATGGGGAAAGGGTCCCCTATTTAATAAATGGTGTTGGGGAAACTGGCTAGCCACATGCAGAAAACTGAAACTGGACCCCTTCCTTACACCTTATACAAAAATTAACTCAAGATGGATTAAAGACTTAAATGTAAGACCTAAAACCATAAAATCCCTACAAGAAAACCTAGGCAATACCATTAAGGACATAGGCACGGGCAAAGACTTCATGTCTAAAACACCAAAAGCAATGACAACAAAAGCCAAAATTGACAAATGGGATCTAATTAAACTAAAGAGCTTCTGCACAGCAAAAAAAAAAACTAACATCAGAGTGAACAGGCAACCTACAGAATGGGAGAAAATTTTTGCAATCTATCCATCTGACAAAGGGCTAATATCCAGAATCTACAAGGAACTTAAGCAAATTTAAAAGAAAAAACAAACAACCCCATCAAAAAGTGGGCACAGGACATGAAAAGACACTTCTCAAAAGAAGACATTTATGTGGCCAAAAAACATATGAACAAAAGCTCATCATCACTGGTCATTGGAGAAATGAAAATCAAAACCATAACGAGATACCATCTCATGCCCGTTAGAATGGCGATCATTAAAAAGTCAGGAAACAGCAGATGTTGGAGAGGATGTGAAGAAATAGGAACGCTTTTACACTGTTGGTGGGAGCGTATATTAGTTAAACCATTGTGGAAGACAGTGTGGTGATTCCTCAAGGATCTTGAACCAGAAATACCATTTTACCCAGTAATTCCATTACTGGGTATATACCCAAAGGATTATAAATCATTCTACTATAAAGACACATGCACATGTATATTTATTGCAGCACTACTCACAATAACAGACTTGGAACCAACCCAAATGCTCATCAATGACAGACTGGATAAAGAAAATGTGGCACATATATGCCACGGAATACTATGCAGCCATAAAAAGGATGAGTTCATGTCCTTTGCAGGGACATGGATGAAGCTGGAAAACATCATTCTCAGCAGACTAACACAGGAACAGAAAACCAAACACCACATGTTCTCACTCACAAGTGGGAGTTGAACAATGAGAACACATGGACACAGGGAGGGGAACATCACATACCGGGGCCCATCAGGGAGTCGGGGTCTAGGGAAGGGATAGCATTAGGAGAAATACCTAATGTAGATGATGGGTTGATGGGTACACAAACCACCATGGCACATGTATACCTATGTAACAAACCTGCTTGTTTTGCACACGTATCCCAGAACTTAAAGTATAATAAAAAAAAAAAGATACATATGGTAAATCCTAGCTCAATCACTAAGAAAATAACTCAAGAAAATATAGTTAAAAATTATTAAAATAATTAAAATGCCATATTAGAAAACATTCATTTAATGCAAAAGAAAGTAATCAGGAACAGAGGAACAAAAAAAGACATAAGACATAGAAAACAAGAGGTAAAATGGCAGATATAAATTCAACTACAGCAATAATAGCATTAAATGTGAATGGTCTAAACAATCCAACAGAAAGGTAAAGAATATAAGTGGATTAAAATTATACGCTGTGTACAAGAGACACATTTAAGATGCAAAGATACAAGTAACTGAATGTAATAGGATGGAAAAAGGTATATCATGCAAATAGCAACTACAAGAAAGCTGAAGTGACAATACAAGAAAAATAGACTTTAAAAAAGTCTGTTACTAGAGGTGAAGAGGAACATCCAATCATAATAAAAGAGTCAATCAATTAAAAAACCCAGCTGTTATAAATATATGTGTACCTAATAACAGGACCCTAAGATACAAAAGCAAAAATTGAGAGAATTCAAGGGAAAAACAATTCAACAATAATTGGAGAGTTCAATACCCACTTTCAATAACAGAACAACCAGATAGAAGATCAACAAGGAAATAAAAGACTTGAACTACAACATACACCATAAACCAACCGGATCTCTGGACAATCACAGAAGACTCTACCCAACAACAGCAGAATACACATTTTTCTGAAGTGCACATGGAACATTCTTTGGGACAGATCTTATGCTAGGCTGTAAAACATGCCTCAATTCATTGACAAGGATTGAAATCAAACAAAATATGTTTTCTGACCACAGTGATATGGAATGAAATTAGAAATCAATAACATAAGAATTTCACAAATTTGTGGAAATTAAATAACACATTTGTAAATAACCAATGGGTCAAAGGAGAAATCACAAGGGAAACCTAAAAATACTCTGAGATGAATTAAAATTAAGATACAACATACTAGCTAAAGCAGCACTTAGAGTGAAATGTATGGCAGCAGATCTTTACAGACGTAAAGAAGAAAGATGTCAAATCAATAACCTAAGCTTCCACCTTAAGACACTGGGCAAAGAAGATCAAATTAAACCTAAAGGAAGGAGAAGAAGAGAAACATAAAGATGACAGCAGAAATTAATGAAATGGAGGATAGGAAAATAAAAAACCCAGAAAAACCAATGGAACCAAATGCTCTTTGAGAAATTTAGCAAAAACTGAGAAATCTTTATCTAGACTGATCCAAAAAAAGGGAGAGAACAGTCATGCTACCACACCAGAGGCCTCCATTTTCTGTCTGAGCTCTGCCTGTCCCCACAGTCTGGGCTGTACCACAACGGGGAGAGCCAGATCAATGCAGAGCTCACCAACAGCTAGTTCCTCCTCTCAGCGGCTGAAGCTCCTCCAGTTTCTCCCTGTTTTGGCCACACTTTGGTACCTTCAAATACACATGTGCATTTTCCCTAGCGCTTATATTGTTATTTGAGGGAAGGTTATTCTGACATAAGCTACTCTGTCATTATCAGAACTGTGAACTCCAGATGCTCTCCCAGAAAAAAGAGGGCATCTCAAGGAGATAGAAAGCTCACAGGAAAAATTTTTAGCATGGGCACACTATGCTTAAACCATGGACTAGACAAGTTCACAAAACCAGCCTATCATTTATGAGCCACCATGACAGGCCAGCAAAACTCTCTCTCGTTGATGGTAACAGAAGTCATAGCAAAACATGGAGCGGGGCAGAGCATGATTCTTCACGGCCAGAATAAACCTGGCTCTCCTGTACACATTTAGACCCGAACAACTGCAAAAGGCAACTCCACCGCCAAAACCTTCAGGCCTGACTGAAATGACCTTTCTGCCCTTGGTGTAGGCCCTGCCTTGGCCTGAGTCTGTAATCCGCATGGATATTATAAGACTTCTGTTCTTTTCTTCGGTAAATCCAGAATCAATAAGAAGACTAAGAAGTAATGAAACTTTCAGAGTATGAAGAAAAATTAATTAAACGACCATCGTGAGTAAAAGATGGCAGTGGATGCAGGCTCCCCAAGTGGCTCAGCTGACCTACATAAGCTAAGCTCTGGGCAGGATTGATTTCCTTTTCTCACTCCTAAATTCATATCACTGTGTCTAAGTGGCTGCAAAATTAAAATATATATTTCAACATAAAATCAATGTTTTCATTATAAAAATCAAATAACTGTACAGAAATTACCAAAAAATAATTGCATATATATAATTTTAAATTCTACATAAAATTATTTCATCATACTTTTTAATACAATAAAGCAAAGAACTTTTGAAAACTAAAATGCTCTGGGTTAGGTTAGAAGTTGGGGAAGGTGAGCTATGATTTGTGAGATGAACTGGGACAGGGGCCAGGTTCCTAAGAGTTAAGGAGAGTTGAGGAGGGATGAAGGCTGTCTGTGTAGGATGAGAATTTACCTTTAAGAAAACTACCAGTAGAGAGCGGGGCACAGTGGCTCACGCCTGTAATCCCAGCACTCTGGGAGGCCAAGGCAGGTGGATCACCTGAGGTTGGGAGTTCAAGAGCAGCCTGACCAACATGGAGAAACTCTGTCTCTACTAAAAACACAAAATTAGCCAGGCAAGGTGGTGCATGCTTGTAATCCTAGCTACTTAGGAGGCTGAGGCAGGAGAATCACTTGAACCCAGGAGGCAGAGGTTGCAGTGAGCCGAGATCGCACCACTGCACTCCAGACTGGGGAACAAGAGCGAGGCTCCGTCTCAACAACAACAACAACAAAAAGAAACCTACCAGTAGAGGAAAGAAGAGAAATAGGACAGTGGCAAAAATGACAGGAAGGCAAACGCCAGCACAATTGGAGGTTTAGGAAGACCTACATTTGTCTGAAGTTATAGAGGAAGGAAATGGTTCTAGAAAGAAGAGGATTAAGAATGGGAGCACAGGTGTCTATAAACCAGATAATTCCTTTAGAATAACCCATATGGGGTCAAACCATAAGCCAAAGAAACAGAATGGATGGGATGTTGTTTCTGTGCCAGTGGGACATGACATTATCTAAAATCTGACTGGACTCTAACCACATAAATGGCCCCCCTGTTGACTGGGCACTAAACCTCACTGGTAAGGGTTGATTCACTTCCTCACTGGGTTCATCTCATTTGGTAGACGAGAGAAGATATTTCAACATTTTGGGGGTGAAGAAATGAATCCTACCTCCACTAGTGTCAAGAAGTATGAACCTGAGGGCTCCATGGGGAAGCTTTAAGAGAGATGGGACTTCCTGAATATGGAAACTCAACGAGTACCTCTATGTGTGGAGAGGGACATATATGCATCTTTCTGGGATGAGGGCATGAAGCTTTCATCTGATATTTAAAGGGGTCAATAGCCAAGCACCACTGATCTAGAACGAGAGCTGGCAAACTATAACTCTGTGAAAGGCCAAATAAGATGTACTTTGGACTTTATGGGCTATACTGTCTCTGTCACAACAATTTAACCTGTCGTTACAGTGTAAAAGCAACCACAGACAATAAGTTGAATGGGTACATTTGTGTTTCAATAAAATTTTATAAAAACAAGCTATGGGCCAGATTTCACCTGCAGACTGGCCATAGGTTGCTCTGATCTAGAAGGGTCTCCTGTGCAGGATTCTGGGCCACTCAGGGCGGCTCCATCTCCGTGCACCATCCACCCTTCTAGCCCTGTGCACCTGCATCCTTCTAGTCCCTTCCTCCTGCTCCTCCAGTCACAGCTGCCAAGGGGATCTTAAAAAATTCAGTCTAGGAATATTAAATTGATTTTTAAAAACTGAAAATGGAAAAAAGGTTATGTAATTATTATTTTTAATTTTTTTTTCTTTTGAGGCAGGGTTTTGCTCTGTCACCCAGACTGGAGTGCAATGGTACAATCATGGCTCACTGCAGCCTTGGCCTCCCGGGCTCAGGTGATCCTCCCACCTCAGCCTCCTGAGTAGCTGGGACTACAGGTGTACGCTACCATGCTCAGCTAATTTTTAAAAACTTTTTTGTAAAGACATAGTCTCACTATGTTGCCCAGGCTGGTCTCCAACTCCTGGGCTCAAGTGATCCTCCTGCCTCAGTCTCCCAAAGTGCTGGGATTACAGGTGTGAGCCACTGCACCTGGCTTTAAATATTTTTTTGATATCATAAGAACATCAGGTGAGGACCTCCCTCTTGACAACTTGTTTTCTCAAAGCACTTATTACTACTGTATTTAAATAAACATTTGTGTCACTGCTAAGGTTTTTCTCTTAAGTTACAATGCGAGCTACAGGAGATAGGAAAGGGAAAGGTCTTGTCCACAGCTGTAGGCATCTTCCAGCCTAGAACAAGCCCTGACAAAAGGAGGTACTCAATACACCCTGGTTCAAAGAATAAATATATGTTTTACGTAGTTGTAACCGCAGTAGATACAATGGCTTATTCTCCCTTATGGCAAATATTATACCACATTTCTATGAGGCTAAAAGATCTTATCATTTTTGATGGATATATACTAGACCCTTGGGTTGATCTACCACGGAGTTTTTTACCCTCTCCCTTCCTACACAGCACTGAACTGCCTCCCACTTATTCATAATTATAAAGCATGCCACAGCATGTTTATTATTTCCCTGTTTTTATGGATCATTTCCTTAAGATACACTCCCAGGACCAGGATCACAGGTTAAAGGATGGGGACATCGCAAACTCTAATGAAATGCACTGCCCAAGAACTTGGAAAAGGCCAGCACCAGGTCATCTGCCCTCCCCAGCAGTGGCCAGGGGCACTGATTTCATCACAACTTCACTGTGACACATCATGCTTTAAAACTCCGCCAATGCAATAAATTTAAAATGAACCCTCATGGTTTAATCTGCTTATCTTTGATAGTTGAGGGAACTAAAGACAATTTAAAAGTCCTGTTTGGGGACTCTACTTTTTGCTCACTTAGAAGAAAAGCTTTTCATAAAAAGAAAAAGGTAGTGAGAGCCCCTGAATATACCTGGTATCTTGTGATGATTTTCAAAGAATAAGGAGAAAATCCGTGTGCATGTGTGTGTGTGTGTTTAATGAACCACGTGTGTGTAATGAACGTGTGTGTGTGTGTTCAATGAACCGCGGAGCCTAGCCCATAATTCACTACAATGTCCACTTTCTGGCAGCGAGGTGCTGGGTGGACCCTGAGCACTGAGTTTGTGAAGTGGAGCTGGTGGCAGCTGTGGTGGCTGCAGTGAGCCTGAGTTAGGTTCCATACAGTGGAGTCTGGGCTCCACAACGGTACCCACCCCCAATTCTGCTTATCGGCCCTTTCTTTTTTTTTTTTTTTTTTTTTTTTTTTTTTTTTTGAGACAGAGTCTTGCTCTGTTGCCCAGGCTGGAGTGCAGTGGCCAGATCTCGGCTCACTGCAAGCTCCGCCTCCCGGGTTTACGCCATTCTCCTGCCTCAGCCTCCCGAGTAGCTGGGACTACAGGTGCCCGCCACCACGCCCAGCTAGTTTTTTATGTATTTTTAGTAGAGACGGGGTTTCACCGTGTTCGCCAGGATGGTCTCGATCTCCTGACCTTGTGATCTGCCCGTCTCGGTCTCCCAAAGTGCTGGGATTACAGGCTTGAGCCACCGCGCCCGGCCCTCATCGGCCCTTTCAAGAAGTTGCCAGCTTCCTGCTGATAGAAACTTAGCTGGGAAAGTGATTACAATGAGTTTACTCATGATGAGCCACTGATCTGGCTCAACCCAATGCAAATTTATACAAATATATGAATATTGATCACTTAAGGTGGTATTCAAATTCAGCTCTGACTACATGAAGGGCTAAGTGTGGCAGAGGTGGGAGGAAATACATAAGGGATCTAAGAATCTCATTCTGATATTTTTGAAAGAACACAGTGTTTTTTTAAAAAAGAGTATCTGGCCAGGGGCGATGGCTCATGCCTGTAATCCCAGCACTTTGGGAGGCTGAGGTGGGTGGATTACTTAAGGCCAGGAGTTTGAGACCAGCCTGGGCAACACAGTGAAACCAAGTCTCTACTAAAAATAGAAAAAATTAGCTGGGTGTGGTGGTACAAGCCTGTAATCCCAGCTACTCGGGAGACCGAGGGGGTAAAACCGCTTGAGCTCAGGAGGTGGAGGTTGCAATGAGCTGAGATCGCACCACTGCACTCCAGTCTCAGGGACAGAGTGAGACTCTGTCTCAAAAAAAAAAAAAAAAGTATCTTAAAGTATATATATTGTTACAAGTTAAGATTCTTGAAGCAATTCATTTTGACACCAAGCCCAAATGAAGGGTGTGTCCAATTCACGTTCTCCATCCTCTCACATATCCTCATGGCTCCCATAACCTGCTAAGTGGATGGTCTCCAGGCAGCCCTCACACCCTTTGTGTTCCTTCACTTTTAGGTGCTCCTTTGACATTGTTCATATCTGGAACCTAGAACCTCCTTCTGCTTCCTCTATCCCCCAGCCCACATTCTCTGTCTCTCCTGCTGGAGGAGGCTAACACCAACTGTGCAAGTCTGTTTTGCTACAAGTCACACTATGAGATGACCTGGGCATTGGTTCCCCATCACCTGGGCCAGGACTGATCCTATGGACCTGCTCCCACTCCTGGGGAAATGCAGAGATATGATCATCCAGTATGCCTGCTAAGGCTGATGTCCAGATTAAATGAGATCATAGAAGATGAGCAGCTGGCTGCACTTAAAGGAGCTGGGAAATGGAGCCCAGTCCACTGGGATGGGTCCCGGATTACCAACGCACCTGCTGTGGACCTGAGGCAGGGGGCACTTCAACTCCCTTGGCCTCAGTGTCCTGTCTACAAAATGACAGGGTTGGATTAGATGGTTTTAAAAGTCTGTCTCGAGTCTGACATTCGGAGATTCTATGCCATTCAAATGTAAATGTATCTTTATAATCAAATGTATCTTTATAACTTTATCCCCCTTGGTAAATACTGTAATTTTGGCACAGAGCAAGGACTCAATTGTTGCAGAAACTAAATTAATTGCAAGTCCAAATCATAGTGAAAAACACTCCAAAAGCACGTAATGAGAGGTAGTGTTTATGGATGTACATGTGTGTATATTCAGAAAACACCCTCACCAATTACAGATACAAGCACTTCGCATTCTTAAGTTATTCACACACATCTATGTGAAAATAGCTTATCCTCTTTCCTTCTGAAAATTCGCAGGAAGCTATCATTCTAACGTTGCGCACCACTAGGGTTTGCCTGGAAACTCCCTGACTAATCCGTTAAGTTCAATTTTTCTTTTTTTTTTCTGAGATGGAGTCTCGCTCTGTCACCCAGGCTGTAGTGCAATGGCGTGATCTCAGCTCACTGCAACCTCTGCCTCCCGGGATCAAGCAATTCTCCTGCCTCAGCCTCCCGAGTAGCTGGAATTACAGGTACACGCCACCACACCTGACTAATTTTTGTATTTTTGGTAGACACAGGGTTTCACCATATTGGCCAGGCTGGTCTCAAACTCCTGACCTCAGGTGATCCACCCACTTTGGCCTCCCAAAGTGCTGGGATTACAGGCATAAGCCACTGCGCCCGGCCCAAGTTCAATATTTTCTAGTCCCAGGCTTGCTGATGAAATGTACATACTCTGTCACACATGTAAAGCACTCTAACACGTCTTAGAGGTCTGCTCCATCTTCAGGAAAACTAGACTAGGAGTTGGGCTCCAAAGCTGAAATTCCAAGAAAAACACGTAGCAGCAGGGAGGACTGACAGGCATTTTTTCCTAGACAATTTGGCAAAAGAAGCAGCAAGGATGTAACTTCTTTCACATCTTTTAATGGCAACAGATCCATCTCAAGTTGGGCTTCTCCAGAGAGAAGGAAGGACGAGATGCCAATGACGACGACCACAGCAGCAGCTAATCAGCAGCAGAAAGGATAGTACCAGCTACTGCCACTCTGGTATTACGATATACATAATGGCTTTTATCTCACACATCTCACTTACTTCTCATAAGAATATCCTAATAGGATAGGTATTATTTTGAAGCTCCATGTTAAAAAGAAACTGAGGCTAGCCAGTACCTGGCCTCACAGGTTCCCCAGCTAGCAAATGGCAGGGCTGGCTTCAACCCCTACCTCTGCCCTCACAGCATGAACTCAGTGGACTTGTAATTATAACAGAGTCATGGCCTGGGAGAGGCAGCACTGGCCAGGTCACCAGGTGGGTGGCCTGTGTCTCCTGAGGGCCCAGCTCACACAGGCAGCTTCTCAGGCAGGCACTGGTCTCAGGTGGGGTCAGCCAGTGGTCCACCCTCTGGTCCTACCACGGTCCAGCCGGAATGACTGGTCAAACTATTGTTTGTGGCTTTGCAGGAAGCCATTTGAAAGGGTCATTGAGAAATGATCTTTCTAAATCAAGCTGTACCAATATTTTTATTTCCTTTTAAGAAATGCCACATTTAAAGGCATTAGATGGGCCTGTGTTTAAAGCCTGGGAAACAAGTCCCTGTGACTTAAGTTCAGAAAAACAGAAGTGTCCCACTCTCAAAGCAAAAACAACAGAGAACTGCATGACATGTATCCTTCCTACAGCAAGTGCTCGCTCTTGGGACCTTATGGATGGTTGACGAAAAAAGCACATCTAAATCCAAAACACTTTTTCAGACCACTGTCACATGCACTGACACTCACACATCTTAGATCATCTGCTCATGGTTCTAACCATTTTTCGAAACAAGAAATTGGTTGAGGAATTTAGATTGTTAATTGTATGGTTTATGACATTTTAAAAATAAGTGACAAGTCACTTTTACTAGTCTGGGAACTGGCTCTGTGTAGTGTTAGGAGAGAAGAGAAACTCAGAAGCCTGATCCCCCAAGGGTCCCCCACCTCCCACCCAATCTACTGCACCTAAATGAAGACAAAGAATAAGAGGCAAAAACTAGAACCCCACTGATCTATGTCTTAGAGACTCTGTGTATCTATGTACTGGGCTTGTGTTCACCATTCACTTCTTCCCAGAACACGTGATTTGATGGTAAGTAGGGTAGATGAAACAGGAAAGCCCCCAAACACAGTAAGGATCACTGAAGCAAGGAAGTGGAGAAAATACTAGAAAACTGAGTACACAAGGGCAAAACATCCCCCTCTTCACAATGTTGTCAAGAATCAACCCTGTGGCCAGGCACAGTGGCTCATGCCTATAATCCCAGCACTGTGGGAGAATAAGGTGGGTGGGTGACCTGAGGCTCAGAGATTGAGACCAGCCTGGCCAACATGGTGAAATCCCATCTCTGCTAAAAATACAAAAAAATTAGCTGGGCGTGGTGGCAGGCACCTGTAATCCCAGCTACTCGGCAGGCTGAGGCATGAGAATCACTTGCACCTGGGAGGTGGAGGTTGCAGTGAGCCGAGATCACACTACTGCACTCCAGCCTGGGCAACAGAGCGAGACTCCATCTCAAAAAAAAAAAAGAAAAGAAAAATTAGCTGGGCATAGTGGCAGATGCCTGTAATCCCAGCTACTCAGGCGGCTGAGGCAAGAGAATCACTTGAACTCAGGAGGTGGAGGTTGCAGTGAGCCGAGATCATACCATTGCACTCCAGCCTGGGCGACAGGGCAAGACTCCATCTCAAAAAAAAAAAAAAAAAAAAAAAAAAATCAACTCTGAAAAATGAAGCCCAGGTATTGAAGAGTGGGAAGGAACCACAGATAGCAGTTTCACAGACTAGGAAAGGGGCCGGGGTCTTCAGGCAAGATCCTCTGCCAGACAGAGCAGTTCAGCAGAGGCCACACCGGGAGGAGAACTCGGCTCTGCCAATTGGGAACCTCCTCAGAGCTGGCTCCGGGCTCTGCGGAAAACAGGAAAATCTTGGCACATCTAAAAATGGGAAGGCCGTCTACCTAAAACCATGTAATGCTTAGGCAAATGGCTGGTCATTTTAAGTTTAAAATACTAAGATCCTAATAACAAGGCCTAATATTAGCAAGAAAAAGCACTTATTTTCTATGAGACCTTGAAAGACTGCTATTAGCTTTTTATATTAGGTTTTACATAATTTAAATCTTTTATTGTTCAAATTTAATCTACCAGTATTTGTGAAGGAAATGGCCCCTTTAGAATAGCTTCCATCTTAAAAGAGGAGGCCTGTGCAGGTCCCCACTGTTGGGACTATCTGGCTAGAAGTGACCAGCTCTATCACAGCTGGGTGTCGGGAGTTCAGTGATGACAAAACTCAAAGGCAGGTTGTCATTTGAAGCTCAGCTGCATGGCAGTAAAAGAGGTTTGAGGTTTGCAGAATGTGTGTCTAACTGAGCCCTTTTTTGCTGGCTCTACCTATTATTAAGACTATTTTCTTAATGAAAGGAAGATGCAGGTGAACTAAAAATAAAAACTGGGTTCTCACAAATAAAATGACTGTGTTTACTTCCTCTCTTTTGGTGCCAAAAAAAAAAAAAAAAAAGAAAAAGAGCTTAATTGGCCATAAAAGTCAAATTGACAACTCATAGATTCTTTCTGACTAGTGAATAACAGCAATGGTGATAATAAATGATACTCTACAGCAGCGTTCCTGAACTTTCGAGCACATAATCACCTGGGGGCTTTTTAGAATGCAGCTCTGATTCAGGAGGTCTGAATTCAGGGAGCTGAGATTCTACGTTTCTAACAGGCTTCTAATGCTGCAGGTCTGTGGGCAACACTTCAAGTGGCAAAGCTCTACATTTGACAAATAACTTTTCTTGGTGGCTCTTTAATCAGTCCAGGTGGAAGGGAATCTGTAAGTCACGAGGCCCTTTAGGAACTCATCTTACTCCAGCATATCAAGTGGACCAATCCTTTTTTTTTTTTGAGACAGAGTCTCACTCTGTTGCCCAGGCTGGAGTGCAGTGGCGCAATCTCGGCTCACTGCAACCTCCACCTCCCTGGTTCAAGAGATTCTCCTGCTTCAGGCTCCTGAGTAGCTGTGAGGTACCCATAACCACACCCAGCTATTTTTTTTTTTTTTTTTTGTATTTTTATTAGAGACATGGTTTCACCATGTTAGTCAGGCTGGTCTCAAACTCCTGACCTCAGGTGATCCGCCCACCTCGGCCTCCCAAAGTACTGAGATTATAGGTGTGAACCACTGCGCCTGGCCTCAACTGGACCAATCTTGATGCACAAAATAGCACTACGCCAGGTAATATATTATATGTCACTCAAAATGTAACTGGCTATCAAGCGCATAATGACTGTTTGCTTTTGAACTTTTCAAGAAATGTTTGCCACTTGCCTGGCACACTGGAAGCTCAACAAATGCCTGTAGCATAAGGGAATGAATGAATGAATGAACAGAAGGAAGGAGGAGGAAACTCAGTGAATTTGGCTGCCTGCTGGCCCCTGTGCGTATTCAGACCATCTTGTAAAGCTTCTTACCGGTCATATTTTGAGATGGAGGGAACAGTACAAAAATCATCAGCAGACTTGGGGAGAGAGAATCAGGGTGGGGGAGGAGGAGGAAGAAGAGAAAAGAACACGGGCAGCAGCTAACTATTGGAGATCACTGAGTGCCAGGCACAGTGTTGAAGTCCTTTACATGAACTACCTAATTAGTCATCTTAAAACCTTTGTGAGTTAAGAATTAGAATTAGAAACTGGGAAACTAAGGCACGAGAAAGTAAGTAATCCAAGATAATCCAGTTAGGTGGGCTTAGGGCCTGCTCCACTGCAGCCTCAGCATCAAAATCTAATCCTCAGGGCAGCACGACTGGCTCCGCCACCAGCCACAGTAAGCCCTGACCCTACTTCTCTGTTAGGTTTTGCAAGTAGTTAATACTAACGGATTGGGTTGGCTCAGCAGCCTCTCTAAATCAGGTCTACACACAGCTCAAAAGACATGACTGTTATTTTATTTTATTTTATTTTTGATACAGGGTCTTACTCTTGCCCAGACTGGAGTGCAATGGCGCAATCTGGGCTCACCGCAACCTCTGCCTCCCAGGCTCAAGTGATTCTCCTGCCTCAGCCTCCTGAGTAGCTGGGATTACAGGCACACACCACTAACGCCTGGCTAAGTTTTGTGTTTTTAGTAGAGATGGGGTTTCACCATATTGGCCAGGCTGGTCTTGAACTCTTGACCTTAAATGATCTACCTGCCTCAGCCTCCCAAAGTGCTGGGATTAAAGGCGTGAGCCACTGTGCCCAGCCATAACCATTTTTGGCACCTGCATTTTTATTATACTGATATCCTTGATATACCCCAGCACTAGGCTCCACATTTGCCAGCTTTGTCTGATGGTTGGCTGGTTGTTTATTTATTTATTTATTTATTTATTTTTGAGACAGAGTCTTGCTCTGTTGCCCAGGCTGGAGTGCAATGGTGCAATCTCAGCTCACTGCAACCTCTGTCTGCCAGGTTCAAGCAATTCTCCTGCTTCAGCCTCCTGAGTAGCTGGGACTACAGGTGTGCACCACCATGCCCAGCTAATTTTTTGTATTTTTAGTAGAGATGGGGTTTCACCATGTTGGCCAGGCTGGTCTCGAACTCCTGACCTTGTGATCTGCCTGCCTTGGCCTCCCAAAGTGCTGGGATTACAGGCGTGAGCCACCGCACCCAGCCATCTGACGGTTTTTTTTAAATTGAGAAATAAAACAAATAACCATGATGAATACTAAGATGACAATTTTTTGAGGGGGGAAACTAAAAAAGTTTCAAGAACATATAAGGAACACACACACCCCTTTACACAGAAGCATCAATTGTTTGTATATTGCCTCATTTACTTGATGAGTTATTCTCATCTTTCTCTCTCTATATATACGTCAGCATATATGTCTGATATATATATGTCACTATATCTTTTTCTTGAATCATTTGAGAATAAGTTATAACCATGCCTCTTTGTTCCTAAATACTCCTGTGTTAATTCCTAAGAACAGGAGTCCCCAGGTTGTGCTCTCCTTATGGGAATCTAATGCCTGATGATCTGAGGTGGAACAGTTTCATCCTGAAACCATCCCCGCAACCCAGGTCTGTGGAAAATTTTTCTTCCAGGAAACTGGTCCCTGGTGCCAAAAAGGTTGGGAACCACTGCCTAAGAACAAGGCCATTCTCTTACATGATCACAAGCCAATTATCAACTTCAGGAAATGTTAATGTGAATACAATACCTTCATCTCATTTACTATCCACATCCAATGTTGCCATTTGGCCCAGTGATGTCTTTTATAGCCTGACCCACTATGTTTTAATGGCTGAATGCATATTAAGAATTAATATAAGTAATTAAGAATTAATATGAGTAGAGTGCTTTGGCATTTAGAAAGCCCTTTTGCTACATTAACTCATTTGCTTCTCGCTTTGCCTCTCTGAGGTCAGGCAGCAGCTCTATCCTTGGTTTACCCAAGATAGAAATGAGGCTGAGGGGACGTCAAATCCAAAGCAGTGCTCAGGCCCCATTCTCCCCCCACATCACTGGTTGGTGTTCATTTTAAATACTTTATTTGTCTTAGTGTCAACCAGCAGACTGACTACTAATCCAAACATTTTATTTTTGAGACGGGGTCTCTTGCTCTCACTTCCAGGCTGGAGTGCAGTGGCATGATCTTGGTGCACTGTAGCTTCAGCCTCCTGGGCTCAAGTGATCCTCCTGCCTCAGCCTCCCATGGAATTGGGACCACCACACCTGGCTAATTTCTTGATTTTCTGAAGAGATGAGGTCTCACTATGTTGCCCAGGCTGGTCTCAAATGCTTGGGCTCAAGCAACCCTCCAGTCTCCCAAAGTGCTGGGACTACAGGCAGAGCCACCTCATCTGGCCCCCTCAAATATTTTAAATTCCAAAAATAAACAAATATAGTTCAAGTGCTTGTCTCTCTAACCAAAAATAAATGAGTATTGTTTGGGTGCTGTTGCTTCATGTTAGCATCACAGATTCTAATTATCACCTGCAGCTACACGTGCAGGAAGAGTCCTGAGCTCCTCAGGGTCTGAGAGCTTGGTATCAGTTGGGAGGCTCCTGGTGGGCAAGTAGGGGGCCCTGGCTTCCTCGGTGCCCACCCAGCCCTTTTTGTGGAGCCCACCCCACCACGCATGCCAAACTTAAACCCACAACTGGCAAAAAATCCCCAACCCCAGGCTTGACTTGAACATAGAAAGCCAAGACACGTTGGGGGTCTCTTCCAAGGCACAGTGAAACATTAGCATGGTGAAACCCCATCTCTGCTAAAAAACGTTAGTTTAGGGGCAGGGAGGCAGTTTCCCAATCCTCAGTAGTAGCCTAAAAAGAGATAAAAACTTGACTACTGAATAGAGAAGTACTGGTTTTGGAAATGGAACTATTGGGATTCAAATCATCCCTCTTCTACTTAGTTCATTTGCCTTGGGCAAGTCACTGGGTCTCAATTCCATCATCCCTACACCCAGATAATAACACACAGCAAGCAGAAATGCAGTGAGGTGGCCAGCACAGACTCCGGAATGCGTGAGGCCTCTGGCTCCTAATGGTTGAAAGCACAGAAAGCCTCCTCCAGAGTACGGCCCCCTGCAGTGCGAGCCTCTGCCTTTCGCACAACCCCCACACAACCCAGAGTTTGTAGGCGTGAACACAACGTCAGCAAGGTAGGGGGCTGAGGTTAAAATTCAGCATGACTGTCAGGAATACAAAATAACTGGCCGTCTTTTCAGTAGGGGCTGTCTCTGGTGACAGGGAGTTGAATTTTTCTTATGTGTGGCCCTCTGTTCTTGGTTTGTGAATGTAGAAGGAAGAGTAAAATATTTACCTTTTCCAAAGCCTCTCTGTCAAGCAGTTCTTGCACAGCTAGCAGCTTGATGCTGTAAGAAAAAAATCAAAACCACACTTGAAAAACAAATCATTTCATGTCACCAAGGATCATCAAACAAGTCACAAGAACAAAAGGCTGAAATTTCATCCTGCATTTCTATGTCACCTGCCATCTTAAGATGACCTTTTGTTTAAATCAAAATGACCATTTTGAAAGTATTTAAAATGTTTCTACATTTGAAAATAATTTTTACCATATGATCCAGCAGTTTCACTTTTAAGTATATTCCCCAAAGAATTGAAAGCAGGAACTCGAATAGGTAATTGCACACCAATGTTCACAGCAGCATTATTCACAATAGCCAAAAGGTAGAAACAACATAAATGTCTACCAACAGATGAATGAATAAGCAAAATGGAGTACATACTTTTAATGGACTATATTACATATCCTTAACAAAGAACATTCTGATACATGCCACACCGCAGATGAACCTTGGAGACATGCTAAGTGAGATAAGCCAGTCACAAAAGACAAATACTATACAATCTCACTTACATGAGGTATCTTAAGAGTAATCAAATTCACACAGGCAGAAAGTAGAATTGTCAGGGGCATCTGAACCACAGCGATTCCATCTTGAATAGGGGCTGGGTAAAATAAGGCCAAGACCTACTGGGCTGTATTCTTAGGAGGTTAGGCATTAAGTCACAGGATGAGATAGGAGGTCGGCACAAGATTCAGGTCCTAAAGATCTTGCTGATAAAAGAGGGTGTGGTAAACAGGCTGACCAAAACCCACCAAAACCAAGATGGCCACAAAAGTGACCTCTGGTCGCTCTCACTGCTCATTACATGCTAATTATAATGCATTAGTGCTAAAAGACACGCCCACCAGCACCATGACAGTTTACAGGTGCCATGGCAACATCACAAAGTCACACTATAGCGTCTAAAAAGCGGAGGAACTCTCAGTTCTGGGAATTGCCCACCCCTTTCCTTGTTTAGCATATAATAAATAAATAACCATAAAAATAGCTAGCCATTCTTTTTTTTCTTTTTTGAGACAGTCTCACTCTGTCACCCAGGCTGAAATGCAGTGGCGTGATCTTGGCTCGCTGCAACCTTCACCTCCTGAGTTCAAGCCATTCTCCTGCCTCAGCCTCCCGAGGATCTGGTTTTACAGGCGTGCGCCGCTACATCCGGCTAATTTTTGTATTTTTAGTAGAGACTGGGTTTCACCATGTTGGTCAGGTGGGTCTTGAACTCCCGGCCTCAAGTGATCCACCCACCTAGGCCTCCCAAAGTTTTGGGATTACAGGCGTGAGCCACTGCGCTTGACCTTAGCCAGCCATTCTTTATTCCTTTACTCTACCATAAACTTGCTTTCACTTTATAGATTTGCCCCAAATTTTTTGCACAAGGTCCAAGAACCCTCTTTTGGGGGTCTGCATTGGGACCCCTTTGCAGTAACAGAATGGTGCTTACCAGGGACTGAGGGAGAAAGAGAATGGAGAGGTATTGTATCCACCACCTTTTTCTTTGGAATAAAGAAAAAGTTCTAGAGGGCCAACGCAGTGGCTCATACCTGTAATCCCAGCACTTTGGGAGGCCAAGGTAGGAGGATTGCTTGAGCTCAGGAGGTCAGGAGCAGCCTGGACAACATCACAACGTGTCCGGAATTGGTGGGTTCTTGGTCTGACTGACTTCAACAATGAAGCCGCAGACCCTCGCGGTGAGTGTTACAGTTCTTAAAGACGGTGTGTCCTGAGTTTGTTCCTTCTGATGTTTGGACGTGTCCGGAGTTTCTTCCTTCTGATGGGTTCGTGGTTTCACTGACTTCATGTGTGAAGCTGCAGACCTTGGCGGTAAGCATTACAGTTCATAAAGGCGGCACATCTGGAGTTGTTTGTTCCTGCTGGTGGGTTCATTGTCTGGCTGACTTCCAGAGTGAAGGTACAGACCTTCAGAGTCAGTGTTCCAGCAGCACAGACCCAAAGACCCAAAGAGTGAGCAGCAGCAAGATTTATTGCGAGGAGTAAAAGAGGAGCAAAAGAACAAACCTTCCACAGGGAGGAGGGGGACCCCAATGGCTTGCGACTTGCTAGCGCGGGGTGGCCTTCTTTTATTCCCTTATCTGGCCCCACCCACATCCTGCTGATTGGCCCATTTTACAGAGAGCTGATTGGGTCGTTTTACAGAGAGCGCATTGATCCATTTTGACAGAGTGCTGATTGGTGCATTTACAAACCTTTAGCTAGACACAGAGTGCTGATTGGTGTGTTTACAATCCTTTAGCTAAACAGAAAAGTTCTCCAAGTCCCCACCCAATTAGCTAGACACAGAGCACTGATTGGTCCGTTTTGACAGAGTACTGACTGGTGCATTGACAATCCTTTAGCTAGACAAAAAAGTTCTCCAAGCCCCCACCTGTCCCAGAAGCCCAGCCGGCTTCACCTCTCACTGGTACTCGCCAAACGGGACTTTGCCACACCTGGGCACTGCGGCAGCCCAGAAGGAGCTCATCGCAGACAATCAAGAGAAAAAGAGCAGAAGCGAGAAAGAGAGGCCTGCTATAGTGGCCAACTAACCTGCGAAGAGGGAACGGCAGTCCAGGCACGGGATTCAGCCTACGGTCAAGCCCAGCGGAGGCTCCGATCAAGCCCAGCAGGGCTTGCTGAGCCCGCGCTCACCTGAAAACCGTGGGGAGCGCAGCGCGCAGTCCCAGCTCCCGCCCGCGCCTCTCTCTTCACACTTCCCCTCAAGCAGAGGGAGTAGACTCCGGCCTCGGCCAGCCCCAGAGAGGGGCCCTCATAGCGCAGTGGCGGGCCGAATGGCTCCTCGAGCCCAGCCAGAGCTGACGCCGAGGCAGAGGAGGCGCCGAGAGTGAGCAAGGGCTGCTCGCACGTTGGCACCTCTCAACAAGACCTCATCTCTACTAAAAATACAAAAAATTAGCCTGGTGTGGTGGTCCATGCCTGTGACCCCAGCTACTCGGGAGGCTGAGGTAGGAGAATCTCTTGAGCCTGGGAGGTCGAGGCTTGCAATGAGCAGAGATCACGCCACTGCACTCCAGACTGGGTGACACAGGGAGACTGTGTCTCAAAAAAAAAAAAAAAAGTTCTAGAGACAATGAATGGTGCTGATTATACAACGTAAATGTACTTTATGCCATGCCACTGAATTGTACACTTAAAAAGGATTAAAATGCTAAATTTTATTTATAAACATTTTGCCATAAAAAATTATAAAACTATCTGATAGCTACTTACTTTGAGGAATTTGAATACATTCAGAAGAATATAAAGAAAAACAGTCACCCAAATAGCTAAAGCCATCACTTGTAAAGGGACCCTGCTCAGCCACTCATTTGTTTTCCAAACATTGACAGCGCCCTACTGTGTGCAAGTGACCAAGGATCCATGATTGCTATGGCACTCCCTGCCTGGAAGGCACTCACAGCCAGTCCAGAATATGATGTACTGTATGCCAAATGGGCAACAGAGATGCAGAGAGGAACCGGGCCCAGCCGAGGCCAGAGGATTCCTGGAGGGACCTGGTTAGCTTTGTCAGGGAAGGAGAGCTGGGAAAAAAAGCGATCACAGAGGAGGTCTATAGAGGCACCAAGGGGAGAGATGACTTGCTGGTTTCCAGTGCAGGTGCCTGAACTGAGGCTACAGCCAGCAACCAAGGTGACAGGATTGAGAAGTGCATGCAGGTTGACAGGGGAGGTATTTTCCCCTTTTTGACATGTTGCTTTTGAAGTTTTCATGGACACAATGAGCAGGTGGTCAATGCTGTGGGGGAGGCCTGGGCTGGAGGCTGTGGGGGAGGCCTGGGCTGGAGGCTGTGGAGGAGGCCTAGGCTGGAGGCTGTGGGGAAAACCTGTGCTGGAGGCTCGGGGGAGGCCTGTGCTAGAGGCTGTGGGGAGGCCTGGGCTGGAGGCTGTGGGGGAAGCCTGGGCTAGAGGCTGTGGGGGAGGCCTGTGCTAGAGGCTGTGGGGGAGGCCTGGGCTGGAGGCTGTGGGGGAAACCTGTGCTGGAGGCTGTGGGGGAGGCCTGTGCTAGAGGCTGTGGGGAGGCCTGTGCTGGAGGCTGTGGGGGAGGCCTGGGCTAGAGGCTGTGGGGGAGGCCTGTGCTAGAGGCTGTGGGGGAGGCCTGGGCTGGAGGCTGTGGGGGAAACCTGGGCTGGAGGCTGTGGGGGAGGCCTGGTGGAAGCTGTGGGGGAAACCTGGGCTGGAGGCTGTGGGGGAGGCCTGGGCTGGACTCAGCACACAGTAAAAGCATGAGAGCTCCAAGGAGCTGTTTAGGGAGTGGGTCAGCTGTGGATGGTGTCACAACACTCCCTGCCCACCCAGCTCATGTGTGAATGCTCACTGGTCATTTTCTCCCCACCTCCAGCAACCTGCACAGGTTCTACAGAATAGAAATAGGCCCACTGTGAAGCACATGCCTCCCTCCAAAGGGATTAGACAACTTTTTCTTTTTCTTTTGAGACAGGGTCTTACTTTGTCACCCAGGCTGGAGTATACTGGCACCATCTTGGTTCACTGCAGCTCTGACCTCCAGGGTTCAAGCGATTGTCCTGCCTCAGCCTTCCAAGCAGCTCAGACTACAGGCGCATGCCACCACACCAGGCTAATTTTTGTATTTTTAGTAGAGATGGGATTTTGCCATGGTGCCCAGGCTGGTCTCGAACTCCTGAGCTCAAGCGATTTGCCTGCCTCAGCTTCCCACAGTACTAGGATTACAGGTGTGAGCCACCATATCTGGTCAGAATTAGGCAATTTAAAAAATTCACCTTAATTTATAGAATTATTCATACCCTTTGTACAATAAGCAAACACTGTCTCACCAAATGCAATGGCTAATTTAAAAGCAGCTTCAAGAAGTGTAATCAAGGTTTTCACGGCTTATAAGAAACCACCACCACCACCAAATCAGGCCGGGCATGGTGGCTCACACCTGTAATTCCAGCACTTTGGGAGAACAAGGCGGGTAGATCATTTGAGGTCAGGACTTCGAGAATGGCCTGGCCAACATGGTGAAACCCTGTCTCTACTAAAAATACAAAAATTAGCCAGGCTTGATGGTGGGCGCCTGTAATCCCAGCTACTCAGGAGGCTGAGGTGGGAGAGTCACTTGAGCCCGGGAAGCAGAGGGTGCAGCGAGCTGAGATCGCGCCAGGCACTCTGGCCTGGGTGACAGAGCGAGACTCCGTCTCAAAAAACAAAACAAAACAAAACAAAAAACCCACCAAAAAAACAAACAACAAATTAGCAAACATCCAGGCTAATGGACAGGAGTATGGGCATTCTCTCTGCTCCAACCCCATTGGCTTTTGTTTCATCTCTTAGGCAGGTTTGCTTTTGTTGTTTCTCTGGCTTGGAGGGGTCTTCCCCAGGATCTTTCCAACACCATCTGTCTCATCCCCTCATTCCAGTCTTACTGGGAATGTCATCTCCTCCAAGCAACTGTCCCTAGACACCAGAGTTAAACCAGCATCCCAGGTCACAATATGTTATTTTCTTCAGTGGTCTTTGTGCTACCTTGAAGCATGAGTTTATTGGGGTGCTTTTGTCTGTCTCCTCCCAACAAGCATGGAAGCTCCTTGAGGCTGGGGACTGAGACATTCTTGCTCATAATTACATTTGTGGTGTCTACAACTGGCACATGGAAAGCGCTCAAGGAATTTATTTGCTGACCAGGCCTGGAGGCCTTCAGGCCAAGTTGCTATCATAGCTCACACATTCCAGCCTGAATGGGTAATAGCAAAGGCCATGCCTCGGTTTCTCCTTCTGAAAAGAATGCCTCAAATAAGATGGCTGGGTGGATCCTCCCTTGGTGAAAGGTGCTACGTGAATTAGGTAACGGACTGTCATTCATAAAATATGCCTGGTGGCAGGTCAAGGCCATTGGCCACTCCTCAGCACATTCTGATTTCCACTGTGCAAATCTAGATTCCAGGTCACCAGTTTGGACAGCAACTTATATGCTAAGTTAGGACTATCCAGTTGTAGCTCAAATTTCAGAAGCCTAATCTGCCTCTGAAATAACCATGATAAATATTTACACTGGAGGGACTTTTCAAATAGTCTCCCATTCCTGCCCCTTTTATGGTCATGAAGTCCAATTTAGTATCAGGCATCAGATGGCAACAGTTTAGAGAAAAGGTCTCAACACTGTCAAAATATTCAGCTCTATTTTTCTCCCTACTATTTACTAAGATACTACAATCAGCCACAGAACAAGATTTGAAAACCAACAATTTCAGGCTCTGACATGAAAATGACATTAAAATAACTTCAGCTGACTCTGATTTAAGTCAAAACCTGAAGGATGCCACGTCCTGCTCTCATCACTTACTGTCCTCTAGAACACACCTGGCACAGGCCTGGCATGCACAGTGCTACCCTCCAACCCCCAGCCTCCACAGAACTCTCCCCCACTGAACTTAGATTCAGCTTCCAAATCCTTCTCAACAGTCCAGTGAGCCACAACCAATCTACTGAAATTGGCATATGAGATAAAAACCCATTTATTATCTGCTCTAAAACCAATACCAATAGTGGGAGGGGCAAAAACAAACAAACAAAAACCCGAGACATTCCTACACTACTAAAACCCAGCAAGGGCCGGTGCGGTATCACGCCTGTAATCCCAGCACTTCGGGAGGCCGAGGCGGACGGATCATGAGGTCAGGAGATCGAGACCATCCTGGCTAACACGGTAAAATCCCATCTCTTCTACCAATATAAAAAATTAGCTGGGTGTGGTGGCAGGTGCCTGTAGTCCCAGCTACTCGGGAGGCTGAGACAGGAGAATTGCTTGAACCTGGGAGGCGGAGGTTGCAGTGAGCCAAGATTGTGCCACTGAACTCCAACCTAGGTGACAGAGCAAGACTCCATCTCAAAACAAAAACAAAAACAAAAAACAAAAAATCCCCAGCAACATAAATGGGATAGTTTTAGGGGCAGGGGGAGAGAAGATGATAAGACACTCAGATCTACATAGTTTGTGTTTCAAAATGAGAGCAATGCATATTAATATTAAGAAGCTACTGCTAGAGCTGTTCATAACTTTGGATTTCTTCAGAAAGCTGTTTTGTCCTCCTGAGAGTTGCAGTCCTTAAGGGTATTCTGAGATGCTTCCTGTTATATAACTGTCCTGATTTTATTTCTAACCTTATTGGAAACCCTTCCAATTTACGGTATTTATTTCAGTATTTATGATATCAGATTCTTCTAGTATATCAGATACTCCCTGGGAGGAAATTTCAGACATATGAAGGAGCAATAAGCCCATGTACGAAATCCTCCACTTGACACCATCTAACTTTTTGCCCTGAAAGGGAATCTGATATCTCATATTTTCTTTCTTTTTTTTTTTTTTGAGACGGAGTCTCGCTCTGTCGCCCAGGCTGGAGTGCAGTGGCCGGATCTCCGCTCACTGCAAGCTCCGCCTCCTGGGTTTAGGCCATTCTCCTGCCTCAGCCTCCCGAGTAGCTGGGACTACAGGCGCCCGCCACCTCGCCCGGCTAGTTTTTTGTATGTTTTAGTAGAGACGGGGTTTCACCGTCTTAGCCAAGATGGTCTTGATCTCCTGACCTCGTGATCCGCCTGTCTCGGCCTCCCAAAGTGCTGGGATTACAGGCTTAAGCCACTGCCCCCAGCCCTCGTATTTTCAATTCTGCCCCTTCCTCCCTCCTTTCTTCTGCGATTCCACAAACTTATACTGAATACCTCCTGTATTTCAGAAACTGGCATGTGTCTGGGGGACAAGATGAACACACAGTTCCTGCCCTCCACAAGGGCCCACAGGGGTTAGGAAGCTGCTTCAGCATATGTCCGAGGAAGAGGGAAGTGTCTCCCTGAGGCTCTCCTGGGTTCCAACATGGACCAGTAGAGCCGGGCCTAAGAGGTTCTGTCTCTTAGCAGCCTGGAGCTTGGTCCTCATACTCTGAGAACAGCAGAGCCCCAAGGAGATGAAAGCTGCAATTAACTATAATTTCTTTTTCTGTACCTTACATTGAGAAGAGTGGCAAATCACACAAAAGCAGCTGATAGCGGTGATTTATTTAGATAAATGACAGCTTGAAGGGCAAGTTCTGAAGTCAGGATGAGCAACACTTAGAAAGACCTAGAATGCATGCAATTAAGATCTATAATGGGATTAAAGAGGGTGATGGGGAAAGTGCCAGGCAGACACTGACAGCACAGAAAACAGGCGGCAGCACTGAGGAGACAGAAGCCAGAGGGCACCCCTGCAGTCCAGGATGGCATGGGACACAGACTGCATGAGCTTTGACAGCCCCCAAAAAGATAGATATGGGATAACTCTATGGATGCTTCAAAAGCACTTGAAGGATAAACTCAACTATAGAGACACTCATGCTTCCAGAATAGATTATAACCTAAAGGATACTAGAGTCAGGATTCACCCTGGCTCCCTTTCTCTGAGGATTCTGGCACTTTGAGTTACCATTGCATTTATTAAATGACATAGTATAGTCCATGAGACACAGCAGTATGTAACAGGTAGAGAATGAATGCTATATGATGGATCCATTCATTCACTGTATGGATAAAAGATCTAAGGTTATGCACTATGCACCAGGCACTCCTGGGTGCTAGGGACATACTGACGAGCAAAAGCAGCCTCTGCCCCTAGACATCTGAGTCTAATGGAGGAACCAGGTAAGTGCATCAGCCGCGTGATGGGCACTCTCAGGAGGCAAACACATGGTGCCATGTGCCTGCTGGAAGGGCATGCACAAAGCTGGGAGGCTTCCTGGGGAGTGGCCTGTCAGCTGACACCTTCGGGCCTGCACAGCAGAGCGGAGGACGGGAGTGTTCCACGTAGGGTGGCAGGAACAGCAAGAGCAAAGGAACAAGGGGCCAGAGTGAGCATGGCCTGCTCAGGGACTGCATGCCGACCAGGGACATGGGGAGGTGGGGCTGAAGGTGGGAGGTAGGAATTCAAGGATTATTCTGCAGAAACAGGTGGGGCTGGCCCTGCTGAGAGGGTTTGTCAAGTCACATCAAGGAGTCTGGCAAGGAGTAGTCACAAATAATTTAGGGCAGTGATGTGGCAGAGGTCTGGGGGCACAGAAAGTAACTAATAAAAATATGGCCATGTTGTGGAGAATGGATGAGGTGGGGGTGGCAACGCTGGAGGTGGAGAGACCCAGGATGGGTCCAGGTAAGAGATGAAGGTGGCCTGTGCAGGCAACTAGCACTGGGCTAATTCTACACAAGTGAGCAGCTGGTAGGGCCTGATGAATGAACGGATGACGGGAACAAGAAAGAAACATCACCCCAGTTTCCACCTTGTGAAACTGGGTGCTGAAGGGACCATCTACTTAGGGAGCCAAGCAGGGCTGAAGATGCGAGTCTCGTCTTAGACACACTGGGGTTCGGGGCTTTAGGACCTCCGAGTGGAGTTTGAGGAGGTAACTGGCTGCACCTCAGCAAGTCCTGGGCTATAGATTTGGACATCAGGAGCGGGAGGATGGTGACGAAGGGGAAAGACCATCTAGGAGGCTGTAAGGACAGAGAAGACGGTCCAGGATAGGCACCCAAGGGCCATCGACATTTAACAGCTGAAAGGAGGAATGGGAGGCTGTCATGGAAGCAGCAAACGGACTGTCAGGAAGGTAGAAGGGGAACCTGGAGTGCACGGCCGGCAGCCATGGGGAGACAGTGCTGCAAGAGGGGCGGGAGCCAGTTGTTCAGAATTTACAGAATGCCAGGCAAGCAAAGGCTGGGGGCATTGGAGAGAGCAGCTGCAGGGAGTGGTGCAGATGCCAGGTTTCAGAGGGTGAGAAGTGGACAGAAATGAAGGAGAAATGACGAATTAAAATCTAGGTACAACATGTTGGATGGCTTCTCACAGCAGGATTTTCCAAGGAGAAAAACTCAAAGCCAGCAGGTATTTAGCCTTATCCAAGTGAAGGCAATTATTAGAGCAAAAACAGTCCCTCTCAAAGCTGTGCATTCACATTCTCTCTCTCTTTTCCCCATGCCTTCCCTCCCTCCCCAAATGATATAGTCACGGGACCCAGTTTTTCTCTCAGAGCATAATCACCATTTGCAGGATATGGAAGAAAACTAAATGTCCTGAAAGTTGTAAATGCTAGTTTTATTTTATAATATAATACTTCCACACCCTCCTCTGCAAGAAAAAGAGTGAAAAATGTGAAGACCCTAAATTGAAGAGCCCACACCAAACCCCAGCGCCTCCAGCAATGCTGGCAACACAGACCCTGTACCTGATGTATCAGCCCACACTGTCTCCTGGACTGTACAGCAAACGTTAGGGAAGGGGTTTCCACACGTGCTTTTAGAAGAGGGGTTCAGCAGCATAAACCTGGGGAGAGAGGGGCTCTCCCTCCTGTTTCAGTAAGGGAGACAGGAGGCCCAAGAGGAGAACATGGAGTGAAGGTGTAATCACAGCCAGGGTCCAGAGGCCAGGGGCAATGGCCACTCTCTACTCACATGTCCCTGTGACAAACCTATTAATCAATGTTCATCCTTAATAACAGCCCCAGTCATAAAACTAAGAACAGTCCCCTTTCATTTCTAAGTCCCAGATGTAACCCAAGGAACCTCCCTAATGCCTGGCACACTTCTCCTCACATGACAAAAACTAAACCCTATCTCGATTATGTTTCAAATTCTGCCATCGATAAACACGAATATCCTCCTATCTATCACAATCCTATCCATTATTGTAGGCAGGTGAGGAGGACTTAAATCAAACACAATTGTGTAAAATCCTGGCAGGCCTGGCCCCACCTGTGTCTGCAGAATAACTTTTTCTTTCATTCACATCGCTGATTTGATTTTCCATAGCATTTTTTTTTTTTTTGAGATGGAGTCTCACTCTGTTGACCAGGCTGGAGGGCAATGGCACAATCTCAGCTCACTGCAACCTCTGCCTCCCAGGTTCAGGTGATTCTCCTGCCTCAGCCTCCTGAGTAGCTGGGACTACAGGTGTGTGCCACCACTCCTGGATAATTTTGTATTTTTAGTAGAGATGGGATTTCACCATGTTGGCCAAACTGGTCTCGAAGTCCTGACCTCATGTCATCCGCCTGTCTCAACCTCCCAAAGTGCTGGAATTACAGGCATGAGCCACCATGCCTGGCCTGTATTTGTTTTATGTGGGGTGGAGTTACTTAAGAAATTTCATGAAAGTCAGATTCACAAATGGCATCAATCCAGATGTCTGAACATACCTCCTTTCCCTTTCAAGCAAAGTTCCAGGTTAACTTCTGAGGAAATTAATGAAGGAATACCCCCACCCTTCTTTAACAGAGATGGGATCTCACTGTGTTGCCCAGGGTGGTCTCCAACTCCTGGGCTCAAGCGATCCTCCCATCTCAGCCTCCCAAAGTGCTGCAATTAGGCCGGGTGTGGTGGCTCAAGCCTGTAATCCCATCACTTTGGGAGGCTGAGGCGGGCGGATTACCTGAGGTTAGGAGTTTGAGACTAGTCTAACCAACAAGGTGAAACCCCCTCTCTACTAAAAATACAAAAATTTAGCTGGGCATGGTGGCATGTGCCTGTAATCTCGCTACTTGGGAGCCTGAGGCAGGAGAATCACTTGAACCTGGGAGGTGGAGGTTGCAGTGAGCCAAGATTACACCATTGCACTCCAGCTTGGGCAACAAGAGCAAAACTCCGTCTCAAAGAAACAAAAAACAACCCCCCACAAAACCAAAGTGCTAGGATTACAGGTGTGAGCCACTGTGCCCGGCCAAGAATCTCTTGTGTCTTGTTTTTATCACCAAATTTTAGAAGACATCATGGGAGTCACTTGCAGGCCTGTTTTCCCCCATGCTTACTTTCCTCCTCTATTGGCTCAGAGCTGAGGAAACACAGGGGCCATCAGCATCTACACACCAGTGGACACGCCCAGGAGGAGGGACGGGCTCTGGAGAAGGAGCTGCTTTTCCTAAATACGTCCCTGACAGCGTTGCATCCTGTCACTGCCAAGACACCCTTCCTCGCCAAAGACAAGTGCGGGATTAGGATGTCAGCACAGAACAATCTCCGTGGAATTGAACTTGGGCAGTAACTGTTCTTAGCAGGTTTAAAAGAATTAGTCTGCAAAACAATCTGGGCACTTCTTTGAGGACAGTGCCCACGTTTTTTGTTCCATTCAGGTTTCCAACTGCTTGAATCAATTACAGCATATTCTATTTTTTAAGAAAATTATCCAATCCATTCAGATTTTCAAATTTTGAGCATAAAAGTATACAAGTAATCACTTTAAACTTAATAACCACCTCTGCATCTGCTTCTGGCCACCCCCCGTTCCGTTCTTTAAGATGGGTAGATATTTTTTCTCATTTTGAAAATTAGATCTGTGAGAAATCAATCTACTTTGTTGGTTTCCTGAAAAATTAGCACCAGGATTTATCAATTGTACCATTCTTTTTCTAATGAAGGTTCACATTTATCTTATTTCCTTTCTCCAATTTTCCACTGTTTTCTTTGGTTTCTCTGTCACTTTCTTTTGTTTAAATGATTTATTATATATATAAAGCCATACTTTTTTCTCTAAGTATGTATTTATCCTTGTTTCAAGTTTCATTATGCAGTCTGCTGTTACTTTCTATGTAGTCTACAGTTGTAGTGTTGACCTCCTATTGGATACAATGGTTATTTGAATTGTGTTCTTCTATCTCTAAGTAGTTTGGTTTTAAATTTTATTTTCTATCGTTCTAGTGCACTCTTGTTAGGGGAATCACCCCGTGTATTTATTTCCTGATTAGTAAAGTGTACTGTTACTCTTTTGGGTCTACTTTGTGCTGCGTTCACGTTTCCATTTCCCAAGCATTTGAGTAGTTCCAAAACATGTTTTTGGATCTATCAGTGTTCATTTTAAGTTTTTCATATTAATGTAGGAAGCAAGAGTCAGTTCAAGCTGCACTGCCTACTGGTTGCAGGGTCTTAAGGAACCTGAAGAAGTCAGCAGCAGGTGGGAAGAGAAAGAGACTGGCGCTCGCTTCTGTGGCCGGCAGCAGAGGTGACTAAGGTAAAGTACTTAGCACACTGCTTCGCTCATAAGCCTCTCTAAATGGAGGCTATTAGTACTCATCATTCAGAGCCTTTCTTTAGCCACTAACACTTCTTGAGGATTAGAATAAGGACCGAAACAACCTTTTCTTGATACCATCCTCTTTCGGACAAGCAGCATCACAACCCTTATCTCCCCTTCCCTCTTTGATCTTCATTAGCAATACTCTAAGGTTTAGATCCAGAAGACAGGCATTTTGTTGTCTTTCCATTACATAGTTTATTCTAAGAACAATTTTTGACATTTGTATTTGTTTCCTAATCAGACTTTTAACAATAATTTAAACTGCTCCCTAGTTTTATGGAATCTGGTGCTTATGTTACCTACTCTTGAGCTCTGTTTTAACTCTTGAGCATCTATGACATGTCTTTAAAGTGAATTTTAAAGAAAGGAGCATGTTTGTATACTTCCCTAAGCCCCTGTATGTTTGAGAATGTCTTTCTGATTGGCTTCACAGACAAAAGGCAACTCAGCTGAGCATAAAATTGTTTGGGTTGCAATGTAACCCCCAAATTTTGTAGAAGGTTCACAAACTTACTTGATAATCGAAGAACTTTTAACGCTTCAGATTCTCAGGCTCCACACGTAGGCTGGTGTTATGGGGCCTGGGAATAGAGCCAAATTTTTGTTTTTTTTAAATTCCCAGATGTTTTAATCTTCTGACAGGTTCCGTAAACACAGTCTCTTTGTTATATAGAACAAGTCTGAAGTCGACTTAATTTTTGTTACTTTTTTCTCTGTTTGGATGAAATGCTTGTCTCCTTCTCTTATCCTTGTTATTCTTTATTATTCCCAGGGTATGCTCAGATGTGGCTGTCTCCTTCTGAGTTTGTTCAGAATGTGGTTGAGTGAGCCCTTTGATACTCACGCACAGTTCCTCGTGAGCACGGGGTTTCCTTCCATCACAGTTTGGATGACGGATCACTGATTTAAATAATCACCAACGCCAAAAATCTGAATGTGGGTGGTCAGTTCCATCTTCCACATGGATAACCTTGTCTCTTGTTCTTCTCTTCTTTTCTCATATTTTCCAGAACTTTTCTCGACTTTTTTCCCCGGACTCATATCACTGATTTGATTTTCCATGGCATTTGTGTTGTTTTCTGTGGCTGTCCTAACAAATTATCACAAACTTGGTGACTTAACAGAACAGAAGGTCATTCCCTCAGTTCTGGAGGCCAGAAGTCTCAGGCTCACTGGGCTGAAATCAAGCTATCGGAACAACCGCGCTCTCTCTGGAGGCTCGAGAGGACAGCCTATATTTTTTTGTCCCTGGTGGTTGCCTGCATTCCTTGTTTGTGGCCTCGTCACTCCAGTCTGTCACCATGCTCACGTCGCCTTCTCTCCTGTCTAACATCACATTTCCTTCTTCCTGTCTCTTACAAGGACACTTGTGATCGCACTTAGGCCCACATAGATGACCCAGTATAAACCCCCCTACCTCTCAAGATACTTAATTTAATCAAATCTGCAAAACTTTTTTTTCCCCCCCATGTGAGGTAACATTCACAAGTGCCAAGGATTAGGATATGGAAAACTTTTTGAGGCCATTATTCAGTTTACTATACATGAGTACTTTTCTATACTCTTGCTAATTTGGATTTCAGTTCTGCTATTGGATCCTTAAAACCTTTCCTTATTGAATCCATCTCCTTGCTTTTCCCTTTCTGTTGCTTTTCCATGTCAAATATCCTTTCTTCACGTTTTACTGTTCCTGTCCCAGGGAGACCATATCCTTTTGCTGTATACTGAGGATGCCACACATTTTCCCAGAACTATCTTCTGGATTCTGCTGTAGATGGTTTTTCAAAATAAAAACTCTATCGCAATGTACAGAAGCTCTTGCTTTTACCTTGTTCTGCAGGGCTTTTCCACAGCCTTTTTTTTTAGTCTTTATGCATCCTTAAACAAGGAAACATTTGTCCAGCTATTATGACTGGACTGACTGTTGGCCCGTTTTCTACCTACCTGTGTAAAGGATCGATCTCTCCTTCTCATACCCACCTTGGGAAGGGACAGAGAAAGAGCTCAGCTTCCAGTCAACTTGAAACCTTTCACTCCACTGAGATCCCACTGAACAGGGGTGAGGATGAACAGTAAAAATCAGGCTGGCTGCTGACCAAACACTAGGAAACACTTCCACATACAACCTTTTTTTCCCAGCAGCAAACTGCCTGTTTAATGCCACTTTTTAAAAAGCTGAAACATTTAACCTAATTTAGATCTGAGGCCCCACAGGAGAGTCCATTAGAAAGTTAATGGCTTGGCTTAACTGCAGGAGATAAAACTACAGTAGACTGGGCAATTTTATTCCTGGAAAATTTGGAAGAAAAGGCAGGGGAACAGACTGAAATGTACAAAGAACCAATGAAGAGGAGAAAGAGGATTCAGTTGAAAGTGTTTTCCAGGTGTCAGTACCCTGCTAAGCCTTGATTATATTATTTTTACTTACATCTGCAAGTTTCTCCTTGCAGACATAGTTGTAAGAAACTGCAGATTCTAAAGTTAAACTAAGTATTCAAGGACTGACTGTATGATTTGTACGCTACAATATTAACTTTTCAACCTTCTCCCCTGACCCTTGCCTTTTGGGATATCTTAATCCTTAACTGAAGAGGCAGGGATTTCGATTTCTACTGTACAGCTTCAGAGCAATGAAGTGGCTTATTCAGGGTCCACACAGGGATAAGCCCAAACTTGTATGATTTAAAAGCATGCACTGCTTTTTATTCATTCAACCAATATTTACTAAGCATCTACTATGTTCCCGGCATAGTTCTCAACACCAGAGATAGGGCAAGGAACAAAACAGAATCTTGACTCTGACAAAGCTTACATTCTAATGAGGGGTAGGGAGTGGTGGCTTGCAGGTCAGTGTTTAACCACTGGCTCTAGGGGTGGGGGATGCAGAGGAGTTGCCACATTTGCCAATTTCTGTGGTGTCTTCCTTACTCCCACCAAGGCCCATTTCAAGTCACCAATCTGGTGTGACTCAATGTGGAGCTGGGAAGAGATGCGCACAAAAGGCTCCCGAGAGCCCTTGCACACCAGCTCCACCCAGCATGCATTAGTGAGGAGGTGCTGAGGTCCGGGTGTCAATATCCCCTCTTCCCCTCAATTTCTGTGTTAAAATTTATTTCTTATTATAGACTTTTATTTATTTATTTTTTGAGACAGTCTCACTCTGTCGCCCACGTTGGAGTGCAGTAGCATGATCTTGGGTCACTGCAACCTCTGCCTCCTAGGTTCAAGCAATTCTCCTGCCTCAGTCTCCCAAGTAGCTAGGATTACAGGCGCCCGCCACCACACCTGGCTACTTTTTGTATTTTTAATAGAGATGGGGTTTCGCCATGTTGGCCAGGCTGGTCTTGACCTCCTGACCTCAAGTGATCTGCCCGCCTCGGCCTCCCAAAGTGCTGGGATTACAGGTGTGAGCCCCCTGTGTTGAAATTTAATGACCAGGGTGATGGCATTAGAAGGTGAGGCCTTTGGGAGGTGATTAGGACATGAGGGATTAGTGACTTTATAAAAGAGGCCCCAAGAGGGCTGCTTTGCTTCTTTCACCATGTGGGGACCCCGCTAGAAGACGCCATGTATGAACTAGGAAATGGGCCCTTGCGAGACACTGAATTAGCCGGCGCCTTGATCTTAGACTCACCAGCCTCCAGACTGTGAGAAATACATGTCTTTTGTTTATAAATCACCCAGTATATAGTATTTTGTTATTGTACTCTAAAACCACTAAGACAGGAAGGATCTGCAACAAACATCATATAATTATCACATAATTATATAATGTGTAATATTTATGTTATATGTACAGTTCACCCTTGAACAATACAGGTTTGAAGTGTGTGGGTCTACTTACAGGTGGATTTTCTTCTGCCTCTGCCACCCTGAGATAGCAAGACCAACCCCTCTTCTTCCTTGTCCTCCTCAGCCTACTCAAAACATGGAGACGATGAAGATGAAGACTTTTACGATAATCCACTACACTTAATGACTAGTAAACATATGTTTTCTTCCTTATGATTCTCTTAATATTTCTTTTCCTTAGCTTACTTTATTTGTAAGAATACAACATACAGTACATATGACATACAAAATACATGTTAATCGACCATTAGGTTATCAGTAAGGCTTCTGGTCGACAGTAGGCTGGTAGTAGTTACGTTCTGGGGAAGTCAAAAGTTCTATGTGAATTTTCAATTGTGCAGGGCAGGGCAGATTGGCTCCTCTAACCCCCATATTGTTCAAGGGTTCACTGGATCCTGAATACAATATAAAATAAATTAATGCCACTATATAATGCATCTAGTGATGATAAATGAATTAAAAATAAAGCCAGGTAAGGGAGCATGAGTGACAGGGAGCACAGGTAAATGTGTGACCAGTGTGCTGTGGGGAGGACACAGAGGACCTGTCCCATAAAAAGGCATTTGATCAGAGATTGGATTTTCTCATCTGTAAAATCAGGATAATGATTGCAGCTATTTAGAAAAATCATTGAAATGGCATTTATTATAATATATTGCTTCTAGTATATAATAGGTATACCATAAATGACAGTTATTAATATTTATCTGAATTGAAATGGACATGACCTCATACATGATTCTTACCTTTTTTAGAACTGATCAGAATATAAAGCTTTCATTCCTCAAAATCACACTGGTATTCTAGCCACTTAAAAAAACAGGATCTAAATGATTGACCCATAACCTGAAAATGTTCCTGTAAAGGTGGAATTGCTGAGTTCAGATTTTATGGTGCCAGGCTGGGACATGCAGTCCTGCAGTGTCCCTGTTATTATTAAATAATCTGATTACATTCTTTAACAGTTAGCACTTTAATTCCAGATCAATCCAGGTTCATCCTCCTTAAAGAAGTACAAAGAATATTATAACTTTTCTGGAGCTGACTATACAACAGTTTTGTTCTCCATCTTCTAAAGCTAAAAGTAGAAAGATACACAGATAATAAGCAAAACATATACCATAGAGCTGGCTCTTAAATACTTTCAAAGCTGTAATATTCATTCAAAATGCAACCTTCTTTATTAAAAGATGACAAGGAACAAAACTCCAAAAGATAAGGTTGTATAAAATGTCGAAAAGAAATTACATATTGGGTTATTTTAAATTGAAGGATGAAACTCTTCCCTCAAAACTGAGAAAACTTACTACCTTGATTATTTAAGAATTCAGTGTAGTTGGCTGGACGTGGTGGCTCACACCTGTAATCTCAACACTTTGGGACGCTGAGGCAGGCTGATTATTTCAGGCCAGGCTGGACCAGCCTGACCAACATGGTGAAACCCTGTCTCTAATAAAATACAAAAATTAGCCAGTTGTGATGGTGGGCACCTATAATCCCAGCTATTCAGGAGGCTGAGGCTGGAGAATCACTTAAACCCAGGAGGTCGAGGTTGCAGTGAGCCGAGATTGCACCACTGCACTCTAGCCTGGGCGACAGAGCAAGACTCCATCTCAAAAAAACAAAAGGATTCAGTGTAGTTATATATTTGTTATGGGCAGAGGGTGAAAGGAGAAGGAGAGAGCATTTTTCTCAGCCTACCATCTGACACACTGTGAACCACAGGCATCGGAGACATTCTCATGTTCTCTGCAGGATATGAGACGGAGTTGATGCCATTAGCTCTGCTTTAGAGATGAGGACAACAGGGCTAAATGAAGAGAAAGAGCAAAATGCCATTTGCCACTGGGGCTCAGGGCTTCTACAGGTACCTCTTTCTTTCATTCTTTCATCCCAAACTTACTCCCCAGTGTCACATCCAATTGGCAAGAGATGAAGCTACGGAACTTCCATGAGGTTCTTTTTGGTTATTCTTAATCCACGTGGTTATGATGATACAAGTCCGATGTCTCCAAAGCAAGGGGGGCTCTCTGATTGGTACTGTTCACCTCACTAACCCAAGTTAATTGGGTTATAACTAACATCTCCCTAACCCAAGTGAATTGGGGACTTCTCCTTGGAACTTGAGCCTTTTCCTTCTCCCTTAATTTTTTTCAACATGCTTTCACCCAAGGAGGAGCCATCTGCTCAATAAAATCAGAAAATGCTGCAAACATCATCTGAAGGTATTTGTTCCTTCAGGAAAAAGTCATTTTTAACACCCTTCTTCCCAGTTGTTCTTCCTGAATTGTTCTTTGGTTATTTTTTGGCTTTCACTGGAGGAAGTATAAGAAACAACAAGATCAAACTAGTTTTCTGCATCTACTGTGGGGACAGCATCCCCATCCTCCATGACCTCACCTGGTAGCAGAGGGGACTCTAGCTGGGCCTGTTCCCCTCTGTACTTGCAATTTCCTGTGCTCTTCCTCCTGCAACCTGCTCAGACCATGTGGGATGGACTTCCAGGGGCCAATCTTGTCTGATTTTCCTACCTTTCCTTTCCATTCACTAGCTTCCCCTCAAATACTGTAATCTTCCATGTTTTATGTATCTCTTTATGTGTATCCAAGCCTGTGAGAATGAAGTAGACACACACACTCCCTCTCTCTTTTTCTTTCTTTCTTTCTCTCTCTTTAAATGCATGCTGGCCAACTATCAGGTCAGTAATTAGGGGTTTGGGCTGTTTTTGGTCCCCACCTCTTTCTTTCTCCTTCCTTTCTTCCTTCCTTCCTTCCTTCCTTCCTTCCTTCCTTCCTTCCTTCCTTCCTTCCCTCCCTCCCTCCCTTCCCTCCTTCCCTCTTTCCTTCCTTCCCTCCCTTGCTCCCTCCCTTCCTTCCTTCCTTCCTTCCTTCCTTCCTTCCTTCCTTCCTTCCTTCCTTCCTTCCTTCCTTCCTTCCTTCCTTCCTTCATACAGGGTCTTGCTATGTTGCTCAGGCTGGTTTCAAACTCCTGGGCTCAAGTAATCCTCTTGCCTTGGCCCCCCAAAGTCCTGGGATTACAGATGTACACCACCACACCCACCAAGGTCCCCACTTTTTATATTTTGGAATTCATAGGAAATTCCTTGTTGCTTGATTTTTTTTTTTCCTGTAAAATGTCCACGAGTTTAGGCTTTGCCATCTAGTTGCTCTTTTGTTCCTTAACATTTAAATTATGAATTTTTTAAACCTACAAGAAAGTTTAGGGCACTACATGGTGAAGACTCATAGACACACTGCCTACATTCCACAATTAGCATTATCATTATCACACATCTGCCCACCTAATTCAGACATCAATCCATCTTATTTTCTAAGATGCATTTCAAAGTATGTTACAATCCAATAATTTGTTTTTTGATATTTCCCACAAAGGAAAAATAATTTCTCTTATTTTCTGTAGGGAACTTCCTACAGACTTCCAGATACCAACCCGAAACCCCACTTTCTTGCTCTACCTAAAACCCAGTATTAACGCTTCTCCTCCAGTCCTTTCTCCTAGGCTCCAGCCTTAAGCTTTTATTAACCAAATTCCCTCCTCATCTGGACAAAATTGCCGTTCTCCCTCCCACCGGTCTACTTCTCTTCCACCTCCTAACGTTCCCATCCTAAGCTTGTCAAGCCATCATGACATGCCTATTTCTAAGGCCCAACTTTACATTTGATCACGTGTTTTTAGCAAAAAAAGGGTGATATTTTCACATAGTACAGTAGTCACCCTATATCTGCAGTTTCACTTTTTTATGGTTTAAGTGACCCACAGTCAATCACGGTCCAAAAATATTAAATGGAAAATTCTGGAAATATACAATTCACAATCTCACACTGCACCGCTGTCTCACCAGGGATGTGAACCCTCCCTTTGCTCAGCGTGTTCATCTGCAGATGCTTCCCATCCTTTAGACACTTAGCAGCCTTCCTATTGTCTCACATCAGCACAAGAACAAGGGTGAGTAAAGTATAAGGTGTTTTGAGAAAGAGAGAGACCATATCCACATAAATTTTATTACAGTCTACTGTTATAATTTTTTTTAGTTTTTTCCTCTTCCTCCTCCCCATCCTGTTATAATTTTTCTATTTTATTGTTGTTGTTGTTAATCTCTTTCTGTGCCTAACTTATAAGTTAAACTTTACCATAGGTATGTACGGATAGGAAAAAACAGTATATAGGGTTTGGTACATCTGAAGTCTTGGAAGATATCCCCAAGGACAAGGGGGACTAATGCATTCAGTATAAATGAGGCCCCCTCGTGCAACTGAAAACAGAATGATACCGGCTTTGCCCTAGGCCCCTAGGGACCATTACCCGGCTCTTAATAACAACCAGAGTATCTTTCTGCCCAGCCAGGCTTACTGTTGCTGTTCTCAACCACTCATTGCCACCATCTTAAGATCTTCTTGTTTCATTTCTCTGGGAAAGAGTAAGAGTGATTAACTGAACACACAAGAGAAGAAGAAATTTCTGCTTTCAGAGCATACTGAAAATATGCTGGTTAGCTAACACAATACAGGGTCTGTGATTGCAAATTAATACTCCAGCCAAAATTCCTCATCTGGCATTCAGTGCTGACCTTTCACCTCTTAGCAAGGCTTCTCTTCCTTTTAGGCCAGGCGAAATTCACCTCTGGGTTTTGTTAGAGCCCATGGCCTCGCTAATCAGCAAAAAGCAATCCCCCCTCTCTCCCTGTAACACAAACCAGCCAGTTAGGTTCTCTGGGCAGGGAATTGTTTACAATAGCAATTATAAGAGCACATTTCACAGGAATCTTTTGGTTATTTATTTTAAAAGTTATCAGAGGCATTTGAACCAGAGCAACTCCATCTTGAATAGGGGCTGGGTAAAATAAGGCTGAGACCTACTAGGCTGCATTCCCAGGAGGTCAGGCATTCTAAGTCACAGGATAAGATAGGAGGTTGCCCCAAGATACAGGTCATAAAGACCTTGCTGTTAAAACAGGTTTCAGTAAAGAAGCTGGCCCAACCCCACCAAAACCAAGATGGTGATGAAAGTGACCACGGGTCATCCTCACTACTCATTACACACTAATTATAATGCATTAGCATGCTAAAAGACACTCTCACCAGTGCCATGACAGTTTATAAGTAACAGTTAATAGAAAGCTACCCTATGGTCTAAAAAGGGGAGGAACTCTCAGTTCCAGGAATTGCCCACCCCTTTCCTGGAAAACTCATGAATAATCCTCCCCTTGTTTAGCATATAATCAAGAAATAACCATACATATGGGCAACCAGTGGCCCATGCCGCTGCTCTGCCTATGGAGTAGTCATTCTTTATTCCTTTGCTGTCCTAACAAACTTGCTTTCACTCTACTCCATGGACTTGCCCCAAATTCTTTTTTGTGCAAGATCCAAGAACCCACTCTTGGGGTCTGGATCGGGACCCCTTTCCACTAACAAAGCAGTCATTTATAAAGCATATAGTTACTGCAGAAAAGTTTTAAAATACAGAAAAACAGTAAAGGAAACATCAGCCATCATTCTGCTACCTAGGAATTACCATTAAGGTCTTGATATATATCCTTCTAGACCTTTAAAATACGAATGTATACATTTAATAAAATGGGCATCATATTGTATGTGCTGTTGTCTGTTATTTTAAGTTGCCACCAAGTAATGTTATAAGTTAGTCATTATTATTCATTGACATATGACCTCATGTCATTAAGTATTATTTGACATGATTTTAATGGAGATACATACACATATATAGATACATGCTATAATTTAATAAGTCTTTTTGAACATTTGAACATCAAGGCCATTTCACATTTTTCGCTTTGATGAGAAACTCTGAACTCTCTGCACAACTTTAACTGTTTCAAACAATACCTTCCCAGGAGTGCCAGGTCAAGAGCTGTGTGCATTTTTAAGGTTTGTAGTAACTTTTGCAAAATTGTTTTGCAGATTTAGAATTCCACTAGCAGTTGCACAATCCACTCCCTTGCTCTGGGTAATTTTGAAAATCCTTATCAATCTAATAGGTGGAAAAGGTGTTATTATGCAGTTTACATTTACATTTACTTGAGCACTAAAGAGGCTGAAGATTTTACTAACCATTGCCAATTGTTTCCTCAGAACCAGTGAGCGACAGTGAAAGGAGGGGAACAGTTCCAGGGAACTGTCTCCACCCGTGAGGCACACGGAAGGGTCCACTGAGCTCAGCAGCCCTGTGCGGGGCAGTCAATAAACAACTTAGCCGAGCTTTGGAACCTCCTCTCTCCTTCCTCTCCTTTGATAATTGGATATACTTCTCTGGATAAACTAGAATACTATGTATGGGATTTTTAGATTCCCAAATCTAACTACTATCAATATTTTGCCCCAAATGTTTTGTGTGGGGGCCCACAAGCTGTAATAAGTATGATTAAAGCCCACTCACTGGAGAGAGAGGGGAAAAAAAGGTATTTGAAAAGATTTACCCATTGGCTCAAAATCATATGGGTAGACTAGACCCAGGAGGAGGTAAGCCTCCCATCCTCTCTTTGTCTTTGGCTGAAAAGGAAGACTTACCCACAGAAGTGTACAAAATGTAAAAGAAGTTAGTTGTATTGGACACATGCCTGCAGTCTGCAGGGAGGCCCAGAGATTTTCCAGAAGGGGAGAAGGGTCTCCCAGGGATATTGCAGGCACTTGCCTGCTCTCGCCTCCCACCCAGAAACAGCCCTAACATCAGGGGAAGGGGACCAGCCCTCACTCCCCAAGGATCTAACCACAACACTGCACTCAACAGTGCAGAACAGACTGGCACAAAAAACCCAGGCAGCAAAGGACCCAACACATGGTGCCTACAGGCTTTGAGAATGCGAGTGGGCATCCCTCTTCAGGGACAAATGGGCACTTACTCTACATTGAGAGCTTTGGCTGGCTGTGAAATTTCAAGCCTGGTTTCTGGAATCAGCTTCCGGAGGTGTGGGGATCTGGTTGGCCTCTAGATATCTGTGCATCTGCATTACAAAGAGAAAAACGTTCCACCTACCTCTCTAGCAATTAACATCTGCTGCTGGATGTCCATACTGAGAGCTGCAGTTAAAAGGTCGAGCCCCTTAAAAGCAGCAGCAGCAGCCCCAGTCCTGCCAAATCGGCTTTCATTTCCTGGGGAACAGAAGGGTGCATTTAGGGGCTTGATGACCCCGCCTGGCGCCAAGGCGCCCACTGCCCTGGTGCAGCGCTGTGGGGTGCAGAGTCACAGGGAGGGCAGCAGCGGGTGGGCTCGGGTCTGGTTTTCGTTAAGCAACAGCATCTCACCCGTGTCTTCAAAGCTACGGTTCCCAGATGCCACTGCTATGAATTCCAGCTGCTATGCATGAAACCCTATCCTCCAGCCTGCAATTGAGGCCCCTCTGGCCCCTCATAGTCTGCAATTTAAAATACCAAATTCAGGGGGGCCCAGGAGCTCCTTACTGGCTCAGAACCTCATGTACAGATCAGAGTCAAGCCTGGAAAGCTGCCTGGGATCCCAGCAGAAACTGCTGACCCTGTAATACCAAGTGGCTGCATGACAGGGGCCTCTAATTATATCAGCTTGATTCTCCCAGCTCAGGGAATTCCAAAGGCAGTTCTGAGTGGAGTCAACTTCAAAAGCACTTCCAAGAAGGCGGCGGGAAGAAACATCCATTCCTGCTGGGAAGCTCCTGCCTCAATGTCAGCCAGCGCTAGTTAGCTTGCAACAACTGCTGGCTTGTATTTCTGGAGTGAGATAAAGGTTCTCCATGTTTAGTGAACATCACCCAGGAGTGTTCCTAAAACACATGGCTGAGCCCCAGCCCCAGAGTTTCCTACTTAAGTCTGTCTGAGGTAGGGCCTGAGAATTTTGCATTTCTAACAAGTTCCCAGGGGAGGCAGATGCCACCAGACTGAATGGGGTATAAGACCAAATTAATGATGCCACTTTGACGAAGACTGCACCACAGCCAACTTGACGCAGTATCATGGACAATCTCCCTGACCAGACCTGTTGATGGGGAGCCGCAGCACGCTCTGGGGGATACCCAGTGGCTTTGTGGGGGTGCAAGATGGGACACCCCAACCTTATCTCTCAAATAGGACATCTATTTCCTGTGGATGCTGTCTGAAAAACCAAATGTCAACCCAGTTGACCTGGAGCCATGATGTCAGTTTACTATGTGACCTTCTTTCCTTCTTCCATATTTGTCCCATCCTCTTTGCTGTCCTGCCCACTCAGAAGAGCTTCTACGGCTTTTCCCAAGACCAATGAACCCACCTGGGCTCTGGACAGAATCGATCCATTCCTTTCCCCCAGGACCTGCCTCCATCCCTACTCTAAGACAGCTTGCTCTTTCTAGATCTTTCCGGAGCCCATCTTTCTTGATCTCTGATCATTGGCAATGGTGTCTGCTCTCTCCTTGAAACTCTTCTTTCGAAACTCTCCTGGACCACCAACATCTTCTCTGAATCCTTACCCATCCTATGGATCCCCCTTATCCATCGCTTCCCACGTTTGCCTGCCACATGCTTTCATTCACTCAGCCTCCCAGAAAACCTGTGTCAAGCACTGTTCTAGACAATAGTGATGAACAGAGGACAAGACAGACCCTGCCCTGCCCCTGCTCTCATGGAGCCGACAATCCGGTGGGGTACACGCCCACCAATCAATTTCATGACAAACATGTCAGGCTCTCCAAATGACAAGCACAGGGTGCTGAGCCTGCATGTGTTGGGGTGAGGGGTAGTCAAGGCTGTGGGCAGGAAAGGTCTTGTGAGTGGAATCACACTGAAGCAGTGTCTGGAGTTAGAGCTGGCCTGATGCTTCCTTTGCCAGGGCCTTCAATGTTGGTGAACTCAAGGACCTGTCTTCTGTGCTCTTTCCCACCCTCTCTGTGCCACTCCTGGGCAATCATGTCTTCTCCCTCACAATGACCACCAATAATCCGAACAATATTTCTGTCCAATCCCCGCTTTGCTTCTGAACTCCAACTCTGTCTTTTCAACATCTGTTGGACCTCTAACTACAGTGCCTCGCAGGAACTTCAAACTCAACGTGGTAAATGAGACTTTCCAAGCAAGTTGCACCACATCCCTTTACCCTGTCTCAGACACCGTCGGACCAAGCCCAAGCCACACTATTCTTGAACGCCCCCATTCCCCACCTCATCCACCACATCTAAAAAGCTACCAGTGCCAGTTAATTCCATCCACCCAACTACCTCCTGAATCTGTCTGTTATAATATATTAGGTTAGCTTCTCCAAATTCAGAGCCATGCTTTATTTATTTATTTATTTATTATTTATTTATTTATTTAACTTTTGGAGTGGAATCTTGCTGTGTTGCCCATGCTGGAGTGCAAGTGGTACGATCTCAGCTCACTGCAACCTCCACCTCCCAGGTACAAGCCAATCTCCTGCCTCAGCCTCCCGAGTAGCTGCGATTACAGGCATTTGCCACCATACCTCGCTAATTTTTGTATTTTTAGTAGACACAGGATTTCATCATGTTGAGGCCGGTCTTGAACTCTTAACCTCAGGTAATCTGCCCGCCTTGGCCTCCCAAAGTGCTGGAATTACAGGCGTGAGCCACCTTGCCCAGCCACAGCCATGCTTTCTTAAGGTATACTTTTGTTAATGACGATAAAAAAGATGCTTGTTATAGGAAATGTTGAAACTACACAGAATAATCAATTTAAAATAACCACTGTTTACATACTGGTATATTCCTACATGTACATGTGTCTTTATGTCTTATATTTAGAAACTGCAATCATATCATGAATACACACGGTAGATGGTTACATGGTGGCCCTCAGTACTCATCCCTTGTGTAGTCAGCTCCCACTGAGTCTGGGCTTGGCCATGTGACTTGCTTTGGCCAATGGGACATTAGCAAGCATGATGCAAACAGAGGTTAGAACCAATACATTAAATAACCTTACAAATATTTTTAAAGGATATATGATATTCTGGTGTATATATACTATAATTTACTGTTTCCTCTATTGCTGGGTATTTAATTTTTTCACATTTTTCCGACTTATGATTAATGAATATCTTTGCATATATATGGGATGCATTTCTGATGATCTCCTTAAGCTGGATTTCCAGAGGTGGACTTACTAGGTCAAAAGATTTGTACATAGTTAAGCCTCTTCAAACTGTGTGCCAGAAAAGCTATTTCTAGCTATACTCCCACCAGCAATTTAGAAATGTATCTTTCTTAACACAATCCCCACCGGGTTACTTGATAGAGGAAAACTGACATCTCATTTTACTTTGCATTTGTTGGATCACCCATAAGTTAAACATTTCCCCTATGCTACCTGGCTGCATGTATTTCTTCTGTGCAGGATCTATATCTTTCCTTTGGCTAGTTTTTCTATGGAGATATTCTAGATTGCCTTCTCTCTAGATTTATGTAAGTAATTTCTATAATACAGCCTTTAAACTTTGTTTTCTGTCACTTGAGGTAATTTTTCTACATTAACTTTACATTTGTTTCTAATGCTTGTGATACAAAAAAGTTAATTTTTTTTTTTTTTTCCTAGACAGAGTCTTGCTCTTGTCACCCAGGCTGGAGTGCAGTGGCGTAATCTTGGTTCACTGCAACCTCCGCCTCCCGGGTTCAAGTTATTCTCCTGCCTCAGCCTCCTGAGTAGCTGGGATTACAGGCGCTTGCCACCACGCCTGGCTAATTTTTGTACTTTTAATAGAGACAGGGTTTCGCCATGTTGGCCAGGATGGTCTCGAACTCCTGACCTCAGTTGATTGGCATGCCTCGGCCTCCCAAAGTGCTGGGATTACGGGTGTGAGCCACCACACCCCGCCGCCAAAGTTAATTTTTAAAAGCAGTCCAACCCACTGCTGTTTCTTCTTTCTGATTTTTTTTCTCAGGGTTTTGTGCTTAAAAAGACAACCCTTCCCTAGAAAAGAAGATACTCTCATATATTTTCTTAGTTTTTCTTGGAATTTAATTTGAAATGTCTAGTTGGAATTTATTCTGATATACATTGTGAGGAGAAGATCTAATTATTTTTCATTGGTCATTTACTAAATTATCCTTCCTGTCTCCCCACTAATTTGTGCTGCTTCTTCATCATCTATTATATTATCATAAATGCTAAGGTTGGTTCTTGAGTTATTATGCTGTTCCTTTAATCTGTATCTCAGACATCAATTGTTATTTTAACACTGCGCATGTAGAGCATGTTTTACTATCATGCTATTCACTCAACAGATATTTACCAAGCCACAGAATGTGCCAGGTATAGTTCTGGGCACTGAAGATACTGCCAGTGAACCAGACAAGGCGATTCTGTCTTGCTTCCCTTTCTGGTGTGGGGTGAATGAAGGTTGAACAAGCAACAACAACAACATCTGTTGAAGACTTACTCTGTGTGACAGGCTCGTGAGGCTCTTTTCATGTCACATTACAACAGCCCTATGACATAGACACTGTTATTCCCATTACACAGATGAGGAAAACTGATGCCTAGACGGGCACACAGCAGTAAGGGGTGAAACCAGATGCAAATGCAGGCAGCTCAGGTAGGAGCCTACGCTTCGAGCCACCACACTATAAATAAAGTGTGCAATTCAGATGAAAATAGAGGAGAAGAAATGACAGGAACAAGTGTTATGGAGATGGGGTGGTCAGGGAAGGCTTCCTGGAGAAGCCAGTTGAGCAGAGGTCACAAGAACATCACAAGAACAAGTGCGTCATGAGAAAGGAAAAGGTCTATGCGGAGGCAGCAGCAAATGTGCAGGTGGGAAGAAGCTTGATGTTTTCTAGGAGGATAGGGAAGGCAGGACAGCTGGAGCTGGGAGAGCAAGAGAGCGAGGGAGGAGGTGTCAAAGGCCAGCCAGGCAGGCCACACGGGTCCCAGGAAAGGGTGCGGGTTTATTCTAACAGCCACAGGATGACAGAAGCAGCCAGGATTTGATTCATGTTTTAAAAAGACAGCTCTGGAAGGTGTGCAGGGAACAAGCTGAAGGAGACATCATTATCCTCTTTCATGAAAAAAATCCTCTCGCTATTTTCAGCTGTTATTCTTTCAGAGGAATGTTAGAACCATTTTGTCGTGTTCCCAAAAATTCCATGGGGATTTCATTGGAATCATATTAAACACCTTTTGCATTGGTTTGGAAGAACTGTCATCTTTATAAAATGCAGTCTTCTCAGCCAGGAATCTGGTTTATTTTTCCTTTTATTCAAATCATTCAAAAAACCCACCAGTAACAAGTTTGAAATTTTCTTTACAAACATTCAACCTGTGTTTCTGGGCCCTTGTTATCACTCTCCTGCTCAGTTACAACAATTAGCTCTTAAAACTGGGGTCCTGCCTTCCCTCCACTTCCCCTACCCACCCACCACCTCATCCCTAGCTGCCTGTCTGCTTTGGAAACCCTCGCTGCCTGCAGGAAGTCCACACCCGCCTCAACGTCCTCTCTATCCTCCCCTGAGCCCTCCTCTACCCTCTAAGGGAGCTTTTCCTTCCTCTGCACTGGCTGGACTCAGTCACCTCCACAGCCAACCAGTACGAGGTGCCTGACATAGTTTGGATGTTTGCCCCCCAACAAATCTCATGCTGAAATGTGATCCCTAATGTTGGAGGTGGTATCTATTGGGATATGTGTCTTATATCCCATATGCAGAAATGGGATAGTTTCCGCATCTGTATTAGGGTCATGCGGGTGGATCCCTCATGAATGGCTTGGTACTCTTCCCACAGTAATGAGTGAGTTCTGGCTCTGGTAGTTCATGTGAGATCTGCCCACAAACCACATGCAGTCTCCTGTTAATTGGCCCTAAACACGTGCAGCCCACATGACTCCTCTGGCCTGTGGTATTCAGTAGTGGCTCTTAATAGCCTCCCATTAAAACCCAGCTACAGGAGAGGATCAGAAATTCACACTAAGTTGACGGGCAAAAACCAACAGCAGCAGAGGAGGGCACACCACACTTCTCCACACCCACGACAAGACATCTCTCATCAACAGCAGCACACATGTATGTGCCCAGCTCAGGAATGGCTCTAAGATCCTCCTCACAGGGCACCAGGTGGCCTCTACTACAAAAACAGGGCCGGCAATGAGAAAGGAAACCACCTTGCTAGCCTTGACCTACACAGTAACCTACTTTTATTTTGTTTTTGTTTTTGCAGAACTATACACCTTAATCACTAATTGAGTTAGGTTGTTAAGAGAGTCAGTGTAAAATAATGAGTAAACGGCCTTGAAGTTAAACAGACATGCGATCAAAGCTAGTGAGTTACAGCAAGCACTTATGGTATGCTTACCATATGCCCAGCACCGTGGCTGGTTTTAACATATATTGCTTAATGTAATCCCATACAACCCCACTGTTATTACCCCCACTCCACAGATGAGAACACTGAGGCACAGAAATGGCTGCACAATTTGTCGAAGGCCAAACACCTGAGGCTTGAGTCCGGTCTAGCTCTAGGTTTGCTCTCTACCTCTCCAAGAGGAGTTCCCAAGCTTTAGCGTGCACAGGGATCACCCGGGAGCTTGTTAAACCACAGACTGCTAGGCCCCATTTGAATCCTCATTCCATAGACCATGGGTGGGGCCTGAGAAGCTGCATTCCTAACAAGTTCCCAGGTGCTGCAGATGCTGCTGTCTGGGAACCACACTTGGAGCATCACTGCCTCTAATGAGGATATGCTCAGTTGCGTGGAACTCACAGGAATACACAGGAAAAGTACTTAGTACAGTTCCTGCTACAGCATAGAGGACCCACATGTATTCTTTCTCTTCCCTCTAAACCAAGTGTGTCTCAGGCATCAGCCAATCGAGGGGTGGGGGGGCCCATCTGTCTTCCTGCTTCTCAAACTCTACCAGGCCCCCTGCCCCCAGCATCGGTCACCACTGCTGACCACTCAATTCCAGGGACACAGCACACCCCCAATGCCCAATCACTGAGTATTAAACCACACTCCACCACACTGTTCCAATGCATCAGCATGGAGACCACCGTCAAAGCCACTGGGCCTGAATGGTGTACATAGCCAAACACTGAGAGGTACACGTGCTTAATTCTGCATTTCTAAATGTTAACATCTAAACTGCGCAAATGCTGCTTACTCTTTGTAAAGGCCTGCTGCGAAGCAAATGAGGGAGGGGGAATACAGGATCCAGTTTATTTTTAGCATGAAGTCCTCCTGGTTTGAGGACTTGTCAGTCGAGCAGGCTGCCTGTGCCTCTGGCTCCAGTAAGCCGGCCTACCCCGCCCCCATCCAGTCACACGGGAACCAGCATCCCTGCCACCCCGGCCCAGGGTCGCCGCTGAACTCAAGTAACCTGGTCCTGTTGGCCCAGGCCCAGGCAGACAGCTCATTTGGGTCACTAGGATTCACACTTCAAAAGGAGGAACACGCTGATGAGATAAAAATAAAAACTGCTGACTACAGAGGAGGCACCGTTCCTGGAGGGCTGCAGGCTTCAGGCTGGCACTGTCTCTGTTCCGCCCTAGTGGTGGCCATTGGCCTGTGTGGACAAAGGCAAGAGCCTGGCTCCCTGTCTAGGTTGAAAAAAAAAAAAAAAAAAAAAAGACCTCCTGCACTGAGATTCCAGACAAGCAGCCAGTTCACCTGGGGTTCCAAAATGTCCAGGAAATAGTGACTCTTCTTCTAAGACTCGAGGATTACTAAAGTAGAAACACTTTATAAACAGCACTTCAAGCACACATCCTTACTGAACTTTAGCATGATGACACAGCAGAATTGTATTCAAAATATTCTGCAGATTTCAAAACCAGAAATGATAGCTGCACACAGGAAATGACCCTGGAATTGAGGTCACCTGATCAAGCAGGTTCTAGGGCTGGAACCCTTCCCATGTCTATCCCCGTCCTGAAGACCTTGCATAAAGAACCACCTTTTCCAGATGAATTGCTGCTATAGGACTGACCAGCTCAAACTCCTGGGTTTCAGTCCCGTCTCCTGTGAACACGTGGTAGGATTTCAAGCAGGTGGCCTACCCTGTCTGGGGTCTAAAATGGACATACCAGGGTCAGAAGTTCTGCCCCAAATGGACTATGTTCAGAATGTGCGGTGCTCCTTCCACCCTCACTTATCTGCCCAGCGCAGAGCTCCTCATTCTGTATTTCTCTAATGAAATACCCCTCCTTTGAAGAACGTCCCCTGATAACGCGGGCAGATTAAAGGTTTCTCACGTGTTGCTGCAGCTGCACTCATATTCCTACTACCATTCGAACCATGCTGACAACACGATTTGTTTTCCTCTTCCACTAGAATCTAAACTCTAGGAATGCAGGCGTTGTATGCAAATTAGGGCCTCGCATCTGGCAGACCCTCAATAAATTTTTGCCGAAAGAATGGTATCTGCCTGCCTCCCTCATAGAGTTTTTGTTGTTGTTGTTGTTGTTGTGGTGGTTTTTTTTTTGAGACAGAGTCTCACTCTGTTGCCCAGGCTGGAGTACAGTGGCATGATCTCAGCTGACTACGACCTCCACTTCCCAGGTTCAAGTGATTCTTCTGCCTCAGCTTCCTGAATAGCTGGGATTACAGGCACATGCCACCACACCTGGCTAATTTTTACATTTTTGGTAGAGACGGGGTTTCACCATGTTGGCCTGGCTGGTCTCGAACTGCTGACCTCAGCTGATCCGACTGCCTCGACCTCCCAAAGTGCTGGGATTATAGGCATGAGCCACTGTGCTCGGCCTCCTCATGGAGTTCTTAGGTGCACAGGAAAACATACCAAAGTGTCCCGTAACTGGAAAGGGCCTGTGAAAATGTGAATAATTCTTATTACCTCATAATTTATGAAAGTGTAACGCTTTTGTTTTTAATGGCAGATGAATATTAGGAGGACTTTACATGTGAGACGCAGAGATTTCATGGGCCCAGACAGCATCCTGGCAGCTTTCCAGCCCCACTCTGTAAGGTGCTAAGTGATACGGCTTCTAGTGCTGGTGTCCAATATGGCAGCCATAAGCTACACGTGGCTACCGGGCACCTGAAATATGGCGGGTCTGAGTTGAGATTTTGAAGAGTACACAAAAAGAATGTAAAACATTTCCTTAATAGTTTTCATATTGATTATGTGCATAAGTGTTAATATTTTAGATATACTGGATTAAATAAAAAATATTAAAATAACTGTCCCCTGTTTCTTCTTGCCTTTTAAAAAGAAGATTTAAAATTGCTTATGTGGCTCACATTGCACACAGCCCCATGGCTGACATTCCACTGAGAACTGTTCTCTCTGACCTAGCCCTGGAGCCCAAGGAGATTCAGTCATTTCTTGGGATTATTACGATAAAATCCTATGTCTTAGCCAGTGTTTCTGGTCAGGGATTTAGCTGTTATCACTCAATCTTCAACCAAGCCCTTTGAACCAGGAAAGCTTCCGTGGGTGGGGCTGGGGCAGTCTGGCTGGCATGGGGCAGTGGCCTACATGTCATCTGGGACCTGAATGCACACAGGGCCGGTGTGTGAATGGAAGACACAGCGCCCTCAATTCAGCCTGTCCTGCAGCCTGAGGTCATTGTACTCGGCAGATTCCTGTCCTTATTTAGGTCAGTGCCCCCATTACCCCAGAGTCTGAGAGAGTTTCTATGGGGTTTTGTCTGTGCCACTCTTTGCTATCCTTGTCTCCTCTTTGCAGAAAACTCCACTTTGCTGAGGCAGTCACACTTTAAAAATAGACAGAGACCTGGTTTATGCTTGCTACTCACTCCCCACCTTCCTGCTCGCTTTGGGAATTTCTTACCATTTTCAAAAGTTAAATACATAATTAAAAATCTAACGCCATTTCACATGGGGGAAAAAAATCACATTCTATGCTTTTAACCTGCTCAGTTTTCCAGATCAACACTTAGCACCACGCTTTTACCCCTCCAGATGCAGCGTTGAGACCCGAAACCTGCAGGCTGCATCGGCAAGAACACATGAAACCTTTGCAAAGCTCCAGAGAGGCCAGAAATACTTTACAGGCCAATCCCTTCTCTCCCACATAAATGTGGGCCATTTGCCTCAACGCAAAATCATCGAGTTGCAATGACTTAGGGATGATACAATGTGTAAGGAGATGAATCTTTCAAAAGCCTAGATAAAAATTGTTTCCTTGTTTGTCTATTAAATGATTTTATTTATACAAATAATACATGACTACATTCTTACTGCAAAGAAAAACCCAATAATACAGACGCGAGTAAGGGACAAAAAGTCTCACATCACTGTCACCTCCAGAACCTCCTTCCGGCTTTTGTTTCTCATGGAACGTGATGTGTGTTTGTGTTGTCTCTATCAGCTGCTGACCGCCCTCCCTGCCCATCTCACACCTCCCTGAGGGCCAGGTCTCTGAACACACCTAACTCCTTCCCTGCTGAAAGTCAGCGTGGTTGACAGCAGGGGAGTGGGACTGAACTGGATACACAGGCCAGTGGTGAGAACAGAAATGAACCTGGACCACTGTCCCTCGCTTTATGCACAGCTAAGCTTCAGCCCTGTCTGATAAGGATTCCAAGATGGTCTTTTCCACCAGTTCCTAGAGGGCAGTGGCCACAATTTATTCATTCCTACAGTTCAGCATCCAGCCCAGGATCTCATACCCAGGAAGTCATTAAAGACATCTGCCACACTGTCCTAAGGCTCTTTTTTTAAAAAACAAACAAACAACACTGCCACATAATAATTTCTAGCCATGTCAGAAATTCCGGGAGGCCTTCCGGAATATAGAGGGGGAGGAGGTGCACCCAGGAAGGTGGCAGCTCCCAGCTCTGCAGCCCAGGTGAGCCCAGTCTGTCTGCTAGGTTTGGGGTACCTGCAGGCTTCACTCTGCTGGGATCCTCCTCATCTGTCCCAGGGGCAACTGCAAAGAACTTAGAGGACCCCTAAATCACATTGGGGCACCCTAAGGGAAGGTCAGTGCCTTACTTAAGTGGGCAGACAACCCACAACCACACAGCCCAAAGAGTTTTCTGCAAAAGGATTTGGCATAGGGCATGGCTCGCAGCAAGTCCTACACAAACGTTCCTCCTCCTTCTTCTCTTTCTCCTCCTCATCATTGCTGCTGTTCTTAATTATGCCTTCATCCAATGCAGCCATTGTAAATGCTTCTTAAAAGGGCATTTATGGCTGGGAACAGCGGCTCCCAACTATAATCCCAGTGCTTTGGGAGGCTGAGGTGGGAGGATCGCTTGAGGCCAGGAGTTTGAGACCAGCCTGGACAACATAGTGAGACCCTCTCTCTACAAAAAAAATTGTTTTAATTGGCTGGGTGTTGTGGTGCACACCTGTAGTCCCAGTTACTCAGAGGGCTGAGATGGGAGGATAACTTGAGCCCAGGGGGTCAAGGCTGCAGTGAACTGTGATCGCATCACTGCACTCCAGCCTGGGCCACAGAGTAAGGCTCTGTCTCCAAAAAAAAAAAAAAAAAAAAAAAAAAAAAAAGAAAGAAAGGAGAAAGAAAGGGCATTTGACAATTTGACATAGGAAAAGACTGAAATGTTATTGGGTAAAAAGAAAAAAAAAGTGGTTTATAAAATTATACATCAGCGTGATCTCCATTCTGTACAAATAAACATTTATTCATGAGCACCAGAGCCACAGACTGGAAGTACATTTGCTGAGGCACTAACAGCAGCTATTCTGAGTGGTAGTATTTATGGGTGATTCTTCTTCATTATATCTGCTTTTCTGAATCCTCTAAATTTTCACAGTAAATAAACTGTATTCTCTTTATGACACTTTTTCTAACTAAAAAGCGAGAGAATGGCAACTTTTAGCCCACTGCCTGCTTTTCATTATACCAACTGGTTGGTTTCTTTTAGCTCCTGCAGACAAGGGTCTGGGGTCTATTTTTATTGCCATGTTCCTATCTTGCTGCAGATAATGATCACTCCCACAAGGCAGCCTTTAAAAATGACAGTGCAGTCTTTCCATAACAGCTAATTACCTCTGCGCCTTTCAGCTGAGTCTAAGAGAGAACCGGGTTTTAAAAACACCAGCCTCTCCTGCACTGGAATCCTGGGGAAGAAAGGACAAACTAAACCAGGCAGGTGTTCATTTAGAGTTTCTGGTGGTTTTCCGCTTTCCCTTGCTTATCTGTTAGAAAGGGAGGGGGAAAGGAAAGAAAATGAACACAGAACAGGAATGGTGACTGCGTGGTGTGGGTGTGACCTGCGGCGCCTTTCTGAGCCACTTCCTTGCTGTGCGCAGCCCACTCCCGGAATGCCCTGGACCCAGCTGAAAGCCCACACTTCAAAGCCACTGTGTTTCTCCTGCACACTGGCCGGCCCTGCCATGAGGAGCAGCACCGTCATGAGCACCATTTACCACGCACACGGGGGCATTCTGACCCTGGGTCTCCAGGCACAAAACTCTTCACTCTTTGGGAGCCAGAGACCCAAACCCAGAACCCAATACGTACCCCTGACATGCCAAGAGTGGCCACTGGCACATCCCACCGACCCCCCCACCTGGTTAATCCAGGGCAAGGACACAGACACTGGAAGGAGCCTGCAGGGCCATGACCTCCGCCCTGCCTGTGAGAAGGCGTTGGTTTGACAGTCCTGCTTCAGATGCCAGGCAGGAGCTGGGATCAGTACAACACGGGGTTCAAAAGCTGGGCTCCAAACTCAAGAGAATTCTGGGTTCAAATCCCAGCTCCACGTACAAGCTACATGACCTTGGGCCACATTGGCCTTTATAAGGTCCAGTGTTCAGGGCTATAAAATGGGGCTAGTGGTGGTTTCACCTTGTAGGGTCATGGTGAAGATTAAACAAGAAACATAAAGCACATGGCTTGGTTCTCAGGGACACCGAGTCATTCAAGAAATGTTAGCTTAGATTAAAATACAGCCTATTCAGTACCTGCATCAAGCTGAGAGTTATTCAGTCTTGCCACAAGCCCCTTATCATTTAAAAGCAATCTGTACAGTTCATTTCCTGTGGACACCCTCGCAGAGCCTGGATGCCAGCTCCACCACCCTCAGAACCAGGCTACAGACCTGGCTGTGAGTTGCTCTGGCAGCAAAAGTTCACTGTGTGGAGGCTCCAGGCATGCTTCGCCCAGGCTAGCGAGCAGGATGAGAAACCCAGGTCCCTGCAGAAAATAAGCAGCACCCCCAGGCAAGATCCTGGCCAGGAAACCCCATGCAGAGGCCCTGGCTGAAATTCTAGGTTGTCGGCAGGATCTCAGGCTCCTGAAATGTCTGGGGAGAGAACTCCACACAAGGGCCTGGCGGCGAATGATGCGTGTCCTGCAGATTTTTCTAACCCATCTTCACATGTATCAGCTCTCACACCGACTCCTATTCAGCTCTCCACTGTGGAGGCACACGATGAGAAGGCAAGCTGTTCTTTCAGCTGGGAAAACCTCTATGACAAGTCCTCGAGTAGAGAAAGTCTCAAACTGGAATCATGAACCACCTGGGAATGTTGGGTACGTGCAGTCCTGAGTCTGTGGGTCTGGGGTGGGGCCCGAGATTCTGTATTTCTAACAAGCTCTCAGGTGATGCTGATGCTGCTGGTCCAGGGACCACACTGTGAGCTGCAGGCGGGTAGAACCCTTTGAATGAGAATTCCAAGGGAAGCCAGAACTCGCAAAAAGACAGCTGAGGCAGGATGCAGGGCTCACTTTTACCTCAGGCTCCATCCAGCAAGAAACAGAGAAAGTTTCTCATCTCAGATTTCTAGACCTTGGGAGTAAATGCACCTGCAGACTTTTTTTGAAAACACCATCCAAGAGGGTGCATGGTGAGGGTTGGCAGAGATAAGGGACAGGTCGGGGAAAGGCTGGAGAGAAGAAAACACGACGAGTTGATAGTTTACAGCCTGGGAGGCAAGGAGGTAGGAAGGGAGTGTCACCTACTGTGCACCAAACATAGCATCTCATTTATCCTTGCAGTAACACCAGGAGGCGGGCAGTTCATCCCTAGTTGCAGATCAGGAAACAGAAGCTCAGCCAGGTAATGGGACCTGCCCCAAGTCACTCAGCTGATAGTCATCAGAAACAAGTTTTGAACCTAGTCCAGACCTTTCCTGCTCCCACACCTGAGCGCTTTTCCCCATGCCCTGGTGCAGAGAAGCTTGGAATCTTCACCAGCTTCACCCAAAGTTAACATCTTACAAAACACAATACATTATCAAAATCAGGTACCTAGTGGTGATGCAATACTCTTAACTACTCTACAACCTATATTCACTATATTCACATTTTGCCATTTGTTCACAAACGTTCTTTTTCAGGTCCAGGGTTCCAACAGTGCATTTAGTTGCCATCTCTTCTTGTCTCCTCCAATCTGGGGCTGTTTCCCAGTCTGTCTTCCATAACGCTGGAATATTTTAAGAGTACTGGTCAGTTATTTGTAGACTGTCTCTCAGATTTGGCGTGTTGGTTGTTTCTTTGTGATTAAATTCCGATTATGCATTTTTGGCAAAAACACCACAGACATAAGATTGCACTCTTCTTGGGTATCCTATCCGGAGGTACAGGATGACAGGTATGTCCCATTTCAGGTGATGTTAACTCGGGTCATCTGGTTTAGGTGGTGTCTATCAGATGTCTCCAATGGAAAGTTACTGTTTTCCCCTTTGTGATAAATAAGCACCTCACAGAAAGAAACTTTGATATCATCCAAACGTCCAAACAGGTGGTTCTGGTGCACGCTCATGTTCGAGGGCTACTGCTGGGCTCGTGGAGCAATAAGTAGGGATAGGAAATGAGAAACCTGGTGATGGGTTTGTTAACATGGGGCTGGCAAAACAGACAATCTGCAGAAGACTCCAGCAAACCTCTGCAACCACAGCCTCTAGCAGAAATCCAGCTGGGAAACGTAATCTCAGTGATGATCAGAACCAAAAGCAGAAACCAAACAAACCCTCCATGTCAACTTCCCAATAGGAATGTTCTGAAGGACAAATCTAGCATCCTACAATGTCCTTGAGAGAAAACTGGAATGTGAGGCTAATGATTTCCTGAAAGTAAGTTCTTCTTTTTAGAATTGGTCTCTTAGCTTAGGCAAAATTACGCATGCTTAAAGCAGTGTGATGCAGGAGAAAATACCCATAAATCTTAGAAAAGAACAGGAAGAATTCAAGATTTATAAGGTAATGAATAACAGCTATCCTTAAAGTCATGTGATCAACCTAAATGTCCATCAATGGCAGATTGAATAAAGAAAAATGTGGCACATATACACCACTGAACACTATGCAGCCATAAGAAAGTAAGATCATGTCCTTTGCAGGAACATGGATGGAACTGGCGGCCATCATTCTGAGTAAACTAACACAGGAACAGAAAACCAAATACCACATGTTCTCACTTATAAGTGGGAGCTAAATGATGAAAACATGGACACAAAGAGGGGAACAACACACACAAGGGGTTTACTTGAGGACAGAGAGTGGGAGGAGGGAGAGGATCAGAAAAAAACAAAACAAAACAAAACAAAACTATTGTGTACTACCAGCCTTAGTACCTGGTGATGAAATAATCTGTACAACAAACCCCCATGACATGAGTTTACCTGAATAACAAACAGGCACATGTAACTTCTGAACCTAAAATAAAAGTTAAAAAAAAATAGTTATTCTTTATAAATGCCTACATAGGGCCAGGTGTCCCACGGAGCATGCATTAGGGTTGGTCTTTAGGACAATCCCGTTCAACAGGTTGGAGGGGGAGCTCATGACAGTCCATAGGTGCTTCTCCCAACCTGTACCCACAGGCCCTCTGATCTGGTACTCACGGCCCACGACCCCCAGGGAAGTGCTCCCCACCTCCCTCACTGTTGGGAACCACCACAGATTTTGAAGGTAGTCTGCCCAGTGTCTCAGCAAGGGGTAAAGCATTCTTATCCCCATTTTAGGGTTGTAGCAGCTAAGATTCAGAGAGGATGTTGTCACCCAGTCAGGAGAGGGAAAAGGGTGCCTAAAGTCAGGCAGTCTGTGTTCCTCACCCACTGTTGATCTCAAGGCTCTGCAGAGCTGGCCCAGGCTGCCCAGGGAGCCCAAGAAAAAAGTTCTGGGAGTTTCAGATGTCATGACTGCTAACCCAGGACATGAGGTCTCATTCCCCAAAAATGCCATGCTCCTGCCACCCACACCTGCCCTCTCTCAGCAAGTCCTCATCCTCCCCACTTCTCAGGCCATGCCAATAATCAGGCGAGTTAAAATTCTAAAGGGGGGCAGGTAATGAGCTTTCAATCATGAAAATTTAAAAATCTCTCTTCCCAAAAAATTCTTATCACCAAGACAGTCCCCACCCCGGAAAACTGCGTCAACTCAGTTTCCTGATACCCAAAGGAGAAACTGCTGGTGAGGGCCACCTTGATAAACAGATGGGTCTAAGTCAGTCTGTGCTGGGCATTCTCTGGTGGCAAGACACCACAACTTCTGAGAACTTTCTTTGGATTTCCCAGAAAGCAAAAGAGCTCCCATTTTCCCATTTTCTGAGGATAAACTGGCATTTCTGAGCCCAGATTCCAGTAGAAGACATGCAAAATGTGTGCCTCCTGCTTGGACTGGCTGGGTAAGTGTGAAATTGAGGCCTGTGGGCAATGTTTAGGGTGCTGTGCCTTAGAGAAGGAGAGGAAGAGGCTCTTCCTGGTTCTCCTCGGTGGTCCACCCCTCCCTGTAGAGGGTTGTCTGCATATCTAGAAGAGCACCTCATCCCACCAGCTGCACTGCTCAGGCCACAGCGCAGCAGTAATCGGGCCCCCCAAGACAGGTGGTGGCAGGAGAAGGGGAGGGTCATCAGAGTGACCGTGGCTGGCACGCCCATGGAGATGGCTCTTGCTGAGGCCTCCTGGGAAGGAGATAAGGCCAAAGCAGTAATCAATCAGAAATTGTGTATTGACAGATGGGGTTCATTTAATCCCCACATACCAAGGAAGATAGAATGTCTAATCGTTTAAAACGTTCCTTTCGATTTTCAGGGAAGAAGGACTTGACATTCCAGCACTGAAGTGCTTTGAGTCACGTGCGATGCCCTAAGAGCGCCCTGCTCACTTAACACATCTTGTGAGCTTATTACGTATCTATTAATTGACAAATAAAAATTGTACAGTCACATACCACATAATGACATCTCCGTCAACAATGGGCCGCATATACAATGGTGGTCCCATGAGATTATAATGGAGCTGAAAGATTTCTATTGCCCCTAGTGACGTTGTCATCATCCTAATATCACAGCAGTTACTTTAAAAAAAACGAATTTAGTGTAGCCTATGTGTACAGTGTTTATAAAATCTAAAGGAGTGTACAATAATGCTGTAGGCCTTCACATTCACTCACCTCTCACTCACTGACTCACCCAGAGCAGCTCCTAGTCCTGCAAGCTCCATTCATGGTGCTATATATAGGTGTACCATTTTTATATTTTATACCGTACTTTTACTCTACCTTTTCTATGTTTAGCTAGATACATAAATCCTTACGATAGTGTTACAGTTATAATATTCAGTATAGTAACATGCTGTGCAGGTTTGCAGCCTAGGGGCAATAGGCCATACCATATATAGTCTAGGTATACAGTGAACTCTACAATCTGGGTTTGTGTAAGTATACTCTAGGATGTTTACACAATGAAGAAATCGCCTAAGGACACATTTTTTTGGGACGTATCCCAGTTGTTAAGGCATGACTACATATATTTATGGTACACAACATGATGTTTTGAAATATGTATACATTGTGTTATGGTGAAATCAAGTGAATTAATATGCACGTCTCACATCCTTACCATTTTTTTGTGATAAGAGCACTAATAATCTACTCTCAGTAATTTTCAATTATATAATACATGGTTATTCTTCATAGCCACCATGAAGTACAAGAGATCTCCTGAACTTATCCCTCCTATCTAACTGAAATTTTGTATCGTTTGACTGACATCTCCCCAATCCACTCCATCTTAGCCCCCACCCCAACCCCTTTAACCACCATTCTACTCTCTGCTTCTGTAAGTTTAATATTTTTAGATTCCACATATAAGTGAGATCAGTTCTTAAACAAAATGGCAAAGTTGCTAGAAACTCAGTTCATAAAGGTGTCAGGCCTTCTCTCATGGCTTTCACTACTTCTTTTATGAAGGGGACCTTTTTCAGACCCACCTCTATACCACGGAGAGAGGCAGGCAGTGAGGCATTGCCACCACATCATTCCATCAGGGAGCCGTCCGTCCGCTGGGCTGCTCTACCCCCAGCACACTGGGTCAGGGAGGCAGGAGTCACCTCATGTCTCCCATGAGCAAATCCCACATGCTCCCCCCTCCCCACTTGGAGCCTCAGCATGTGTCTGGTCTCAATGAGCATCCCTCCAACAAGCTTGTTCCCCTCCCAAGTTACTAAGAGTTAACTGCTGTAGAACTCGGAAGGGGGCCCTGCCTCTCGTGTTGTCCCAGATCTTGCCAGGTCCCTGCAGAGTGAGCACCCATGACACCTGATCACTACCAGAATACATGAATGAACAAAAGAGGACATGGATCCAAGAGGGATGGGCTGGAAATCAGAGCTCTGTCTGGGACATTAGGAAGGATTTTGCAGTTGCAAAGAGAAAGATTTTGGTAGCCTCCAGATTTGTGAGTATTTGTGTCTAGTAATTGTAGATTAGGTGAGGACACATTCAATCACCATTGGAATCAACTAATTATTCTTGGCACACTCAGGAACACATGGATTTCTGATAAAGAAATGGATCCCTCCAAACTAAAGGTTAGGCAAGTGAAGATGTGGAGGGCCAATGAAGAACCCCCTGGTGCCTCTCCATCCACCTCCCATGGCAGAGCTCCATGATCCATTCCTCCACTCTTCCGGGTCCAGCCTAGGCCTGGCCTGGGACTCCTCCTAGATACTGGAGTCACATGGAAAGCCACATGGGGGGCTTTTTCCCATGAGTGTAAGATCTGAGATGAACGTTCACAAGTTCTAGGGGGATTCGATTCAGAAGACTTAGGTTTTGATACAAGGGAAATGCAGTGGTAACAAGACGGGGAAGGAAGGGGGCAGGAGGAGGACCCAGGATGGGGAAGTCTTCTGTGCTGCCCCCACCTTAAAGGGACACACACTCATCTTGGAGCAGGTCACAAGGAAGAGATGGGGCAGGATGCCAGAATTACTTTGGGGTAAAAATCACTAACTCAAATATCCTGCCTCAGGCTGAAACTGGAATTCATTCATTCATTCATTCATTCATCCATTCATTCAAGGATTTCTTCCTCCAACATGTACCTATGGTGCCTGGACCTGGATCTGATGCTAAAGCCCTCAGGAAGGGCTGGAATTCATTCATTCATTCATTCATTCATCCATTCATTCAAGGATTTCTTCCTCCAACATGTACCTATGGTGCCTGGACCTGGATCTGATGCTAAACCCCCACGGAAGCCCTCAGGGCCTGGGGGATGTGCCAAATGAGAGGACATTCATTGCAAGCAGCATACTACCAAATTCAGTACTGCAGACACCCACATCCTCTTCACCACACGGGACTGGAATTCTACAGGTCCCTCTCAGATGGACTAGATCTTCTTTTGGCCTCACAACAGAAGTAGCCATAGTTCTGTGATAAAAAGAACTCAAAATATGGAGTTCAAAGACCACACAAAAGAAACCCAGAACTGGCGAGTCCTGGGACTGGTGGGGACCTGCAGGGCCTTGAGGATGCGAATGGGGTAAGAGGCTCCTGAACTCTCAAGATGCTCCCATTATGTCCACAGCCTAATTTTACCGTCAGCTCTCCCACAGAATGGTGTCAGGGCCCCCCAGGCCCTCCCAGAGGGAAGTGGTGATTACCCTGTGGGAGCCGTCCGGAGAGGGCACCAGGATGGGTGTGGCTGCTCTGCTGCTGGACACCTACCTGCTGACCACGGGACCTGATGGCCTGGGTTTCTGAATTCCTCTTGGAAAACATAGCACTAGGAACATTTTCTTGATCAAGACTGCGCCTCACCTAAGGCAGAACAACATCCACAGTGTCCAAAGGCAGGGCCATCTGAAGGCTGTGGTCCCTGGAGCTTTTCTAGACACAGGACTCTCCTAGGAGAGGAGACCCAGCACCTCTGGGCAGCACTCCATCCACACAAGGAAGATACACCCAGAGCCCAGCCCTGGGCACTTTCCATGGCCTCCCTCTGCCTCTGCCTTCAGGGGACCACACTCCCCCGGGGGACCTCCCAAGGCTGGCATGAAGTGGCCACTCTCTCTTCGTCCAGCCGCATCTCTCTTTGGTCCTCCTGTGCGGCATTCCCTCTGCTCTCTGGCCATACCTCATCCCGCCTTCATTCCTCCTCTCTCCTGGCTCCAGGCTTCTGCGTACTCTCCCTCTCGGGAACTCTGCTCTCTGGGCCCGTCTTCCATCTAACTTCTGCCGGTTGGCACTTCCAAGCTTGGCATTCCTCATCAGTTCTTCTTGACCCTTCCCTGCCATCCCACTCACCCCAAGATGTGGTGAGCATGCCTGCTGCCAATGTCCACAGAACCCTGTGCCCCCATCATGACGCGCTGCTCTGTGCCCTGCTTGCCTCCCCCACTGGGCTGGGGGTTCTTCGGTGCAGAGTAGCACCCAGCAGCATCCGACTGAGACCATCAGGAGACAGCAGTGAAGAGTCCAGCCCCTCGCTGCCCCTTGCTGCCCATCCCCCCTCCAGTGACCAAGCCCCACCTAGGAAACCGACAGAGAAGGGACGCCCTGCACAGCCTTCCACCCGGTCCGGGGATCTGGCCACTACTCATCTTCATGGAGAACATGCAGCCCAACCAGGCTGCTGGAGCCAAGGACAGAAGACAGAATGCCTCCCACTCAGATGCTCTGCGTTTCTTCATCCAGAAGGTCTCTAACTGCATTCACAAAAACAACGTTTACTTCTAGTCATGGTCCAGAGAGTACCATTTTTGTTACTTCTTAGATGCTAATCTCAATTTTTAAAAAAATGTAAGGGGAGCTGGGTTATATAATAGGCTATTTCATAACCCAGGTGTGTTGAGTAAGACATAGGCCTTCGCCGGGTAAGTTTCTGCGGCTTGAGGTACAGGTTGGCTCACTTTGTGACAATACTGCACACTCTTCTGCCTGCTGTACTTTTCAGTCTGTATGCAATTGTTAAAGAAGAAATACATGCACACAAAAATGGACAGTGTCACTGTCCTGGAAATGGGACACAAAGAAAGGTGCCTCCCCCAGAGAAGCAGGCAGACAGAACTCCCTGCCCCGTCCGGGCATGCTAGTGTTCCCTCTGCTGTTGCTCAGAAATGCATCTGGTGGAGTTTTTCTCCTCAATTTACGTGATACAAGGAGTTTGCTGCATCTGTTCTTCTGCTTTCTTCCCTTTTAAAAATAATTTGTGGTTTGTGTGTTTTTGCACAATACAGATTAGCTGGCTGTGGATGCGTCACTGCTCACACGCCATCACTTACGGTGTTTAAAAATAAAAATTGCATCTGCAATGCAAAGCTCATGTGCTCCTTTTTTAGAAAAGGGTGAAGGGCTTGGGTGCCCAGTGCCTCCTTTTAAATTCGACTCAGGCCTCTGTGTGCCTGTGCAGAACACACAGGTGAGACATTTTAACCTATAAGGTTCTGACAACCCAAGAAGAGTCTCATAAAGACTCTTGTAAAGGCATAGACTCTTCTAAAGAAGAGCTCCTAATCTTTACCTCCTGAAACTGCCCCTTCAAACTTAAGGGCACGTAGCAGGGGTCACACAACAGTTTAGGATCCCAGACTCCCACACCAGAAAAGACTGCAGCTCCTGGTCCATGATAAGCTCCCTGACACTAACAGAAATGAGCAACCTCCTAAAATGAAACATGTCCGATCAGACACCAAGCGCTGCCTGCTGGAATGGTCAGGGCATAAGTCTGCATTTGTTTTTAGTCCAAGTGCTGAAGATTTGCACCTCCTGGGATGGCTCAAACTATAATAACCAGGCAGCTGAACACGTCACTGAATCATTCCCAGTCTGAGCCTTCTGTGTGGGGTGAAAGCTCGCTGCAGAAAACCAGTTCTAGTTAGCTCCAGCAGTCCGACCTTTGGTCTCAGCTGTCACAGGGGCAAGACGCAGCAGCCAAGATGATAGCTGCTTCCAAGCTGCCAGGACAACAGCAGCATCACTGGCAGCTCCAGAGTCTACCGCAGCATCTCTGCCCCTCTCCTGCACTCTCTCGTTCTGTCTGAGCCTCGTTCTCTCCCCTCCCTCTTCCCACCTCTCCGGTGTGCACACACTCCCCTCCATCCTTATCTGTCCAGCTGCTCTGGAAAGGCTTCAGCCTAATTTTCAGTTCTCAACAGAAGCCACTCTGACCTAGGAATGACCAGGCTAACCTACCTCCTTGTCCTATGTACTCCCTCTTGTCATTTCAAGCACATGCTCAATTTCAGGACCAGGACCCAAGTCGTCCAAGATAACAATGCTTGGCACAAACCAGCACTTCTCAGGAGAATGTTTCCCTGACAGAAATGGGGCACACTTCATGACCTGATACCAGTGTGGTCACTTCCAAGCACCATTTGATTTTATGCCACCTGGCCCAAATGAGCAAACAGAAGTTCCTAAGTAACAGTGGACATAGAAATCATTGCAAGTCTAGAGACCTCTTAAGTCTTTTTTTCTGGGGAAGAGGTCAATGACCGGTAGTGACTTAAGGGAAGGTGGCCTGCAAGAGACCAAAATGAGGAAGGCCAGGCATTCCGGGGGTGCTAGCTGCAAGTCACGCCTGAGCCTGTCCTGAGACACGTCCCAGGAAGGATAATGACCCTTACCCCAGGGTGGGCTTCTCCTTTCTAACAGTAACCTGGGGTAACCAAGCTACATGCTTTATTCCCAACTTCCCCTACTTTGAAAGAGTCATTTGTTTTACAGCTGTACCCGGATTAATGTTATTTTTGTGTGCCAGGCTTCCACTAGGTATCAGAGACTCAGAGGCCTAAAACAAACCTATTGGAAGAAAGGAAGCTGCCAGATGTTTCTCCCTCTGCAAGTCTGCCAAGGTGGCCCCAAGTGCTGGTTATCACTGCCACAGATTCACCTGCATGGTGGCCCATGTCTAAAAACGAACTTGCAGCTTTGGAGAGTCAGGAGTGGACTGTTTCTTGGTCAGGATTATGTTGATTTTTGTCTGATTATGTCACGGGACTGAGAGTGGGGAATAAGACGCAGGAGCCAAATCAAGAGTCAGACCAAACTTGGATCCATGGTTAGTATCTCACCATGTGTTATATTTGTTTGTTTGAGAAAGGGTCTCGCTCTGTTGCCCAGGCTGGAGTGCAGTGGCGCAATAGCTCACTGTAGCCTCCGACTCCTGCATTCAAGCGATTCTCCTGTCTCAGCCTCCCAAGTAGCTGGGACTACAGGCATGAACCACCATGCCCAGCAAACTTCAAAATTTGTTGTTCAGCCAGGATCTCACTATGTTGTTCAGGCAGGTCTCAAACTCCTCCTGGGCTCAACTGATCCTCTCAACTTGGCTTCCCAAAGTGTTGGGATTATAGGTGTAAGCCATCACACCCAGCCTTCACTATGTGTTTTGTACATGCCAAGCACCATGCTAAAAGAGACTTCCATGCTTTTCCACATGCCATCAAAATCATGTAATTGTTATTATTATTTTAAGATACAGGGTCTCACTACATTGCCTAGGCTGTCCTCAAGCTCCTGGGCTTAAGCAATCTTCCTGCCTCAGTCTCCTGAGTAGCTGAGACTATAGGCGCATGCCACCGTACCTGGTCATGTTATTTATTTTTATTTACAGATGAGGAAACTGAGGCAAGGCAATGCAAGGCAAAATCATTTGCTTAAAATGTCAGATACAGTGTCAGACAAAGGAACTGAACCAAATCCATGTGCAGGCCTCTCCTCTTTACCACGGTGTTAAACACCCTCAGCAAGAAAATGGGGGTAACTCATTTCTTGGAAGCTTTCCTTCTCAGTGATCTCTGGGCAGGGACAGGGCCATGTACTTTCTTCTATCCCCATACCACCTACACCAAGTGGAGCTCTTTACCCAAGGCAGGTGCCCAACAGAAACCCATTACTGATCAGATTTCAAGATTCTGGCATTCAACAAAATTCTACCTAGAAAAGATAATACGGTCAAAGAACTTCACAAAAGATTTAGGAAAACTAGTATCTATGGATAACATAAAGAAGCTTAACATGTTATACCATAGTTATTGCACATTTAATAATAACGTTAGTTTTAACATTTCAAGAGCAAGTAAAATTATTCACTGATTTGTTTTTCTTAGGATTTGGAATTTTTAAAAAATCTCCATTTTGCAACCAGACAAATGTTCTGTCCTTCAGAATTCAGATCAACACTCCTCTCGAAACTTCTGCAAATTGGATTAACCAGCCAGCAAATAGTTTTGGGGGACCAGCCTGTGTCAGGCGCTGGGTAGTACCCTCTCAGCCCTTGTGGGGCCTCTGCTCGAGTTTTGTGTCCCGTGCGGGCCGGTACAAAGAGCAGGGTCTGACACCTACAGACACCAACTGCGGGAGCCCTGACAAAAGGCAGGAATGTCTCAATGGTGCTGGTTACAGCATCAGACTATTCAAAATTTCCACTGTGTCTGTCAATTTGAACCCACTGAATGACCCAACTGGTTATCCAGTAAACATATTTTTAAAATGTAGAAATCAATATTCACTAATAACTTATAATAAAGCATTCCCAAATATGAAATTATATCAATCCATAGCAATACTTAAACACTTCCATAATGAAACACCAGAAGTAGCCCATGGGCCTCATAAGCATTCATTTACTCATTTTCTGAACATATTTAAAAATAAATATCTGTAATTAGCCATTCACATAGTTCAGAGCTCAATTTTTTTTTAATGCAAACCAGTCATTTCAGCAGATGACTAGGAATCAGAACAAGAGAAAAAGGATGAAGAATTAATTTTCACCATCTATTTACTGGATGAAGCAAAGGCCCTGATTGAAATTTTATTGTTATGTAATTTGATTATTGACTCATAACTTTTGGGATTACCAGACACCCCCACCCAGTGCCCGCTTTCAACACACAGTAATCCCTGCAGGACCCACCCAGCCTGTGGATCTCAGTTGGTTACAGCGCCGTTGGCTCCAGCCGGCCTCCTTCTAACAGAATGTTTCACACATGCATCAAAGGTCATGACCACAGCACCCAGACTGACCCCAGCACAGAGCCAGAAGGTGCCAGACACATACAATGACCCATAAAAATACATCATCATATCTTACTGATGTCAGCGAGAAGAGGAGGTGCCTCTTTCTACCCATTTCTGGCCTCATCATCAAATACAATCATTACTGCAATACTGATTATCAAAAAGGATACACCTTCAAAAATGCTGTAGTAAAACTAATAAGTCTTATGGAAAGAGAGAGAGAAAAAGAGAGAGTAAGACAGAGGAAGAGACTCATAGACCAACCATTGAATATTGGTGTAAATTTGTACCCAGATAATTAACAAGAGAGTAACAACTACAATTTTTTAAAAATACCAGCACAGGCCAGGCACGGTGGCTCACACTTGTAATCCCAGCACTTTGGGAGGCCGAGGCAGGCAGATCACGAAGACAAGGGTTCGAGACCAGTCTGACCAACATGGTGAAATCCCGTCTCTACTAAAAATAGAAAAGTTAGCAGGGCGTGGTGGCACGTGCCTGTAATCCCAGCTACTCAGGAGGCTGAGGCAGGACAATCGCTTGAACCCAGGAGGCGGAGGCTGCAGTGAGCTGAGATCGTGCCACTACACTGCAGCCTGGGCGACAGAGCAAGAATCTGTCTCAGATAAATAAATAAATAATAAAAAAATACCAGCACAGTTAAAAATCGGTTAAATTACTCATAAGTAAAGAAATAGGACTTGCGGGGACTCAAACAGATATTTATACACCCATGTTCATAGCAGCATTATTCACAATAACCAAAAAGTGGAAGCAACTTAAGTATCCATCAACACTTAATAAACAAAATGGGGTATACATACAATGAAATATTATTGGGCCTTACAAAGGAAGGAAATCCTGACACATGCTACAACATGGGTAAACTCGGACAACAATATGCAAAGTGAAATAAGCCACACTCAAAAGGACAAATACCATAAAACTCCAGTTGTAGGAGACATGTAGAGTGGTCAAATTCATAGAGACAGAAAGTAGAATGGTGGTTGCCAGGGGCTGGAAGATGGGGAATGGGAAGTTAGTGTTTAATGGGGGCACAGTTTCAGTTTGAAAAGATGAAAAGAGTTCTGGAGATGGATGTTGATGATGAGAACAATGTGAATGTACTTCATGCCATTGTATTCTGAAAAATGATTAAAATGGAAAATTTTACGTGAGGTATATTTTACCACCATTTAAAAATATTTTAAATAAAAAAAGGAATGTGACGTCACTTAACATTTTAAAAAGGTAATACCAGCTTAACTGAAGAGGAGGTAAAGAGGAGTTGAGGCAGCTGAGTTGTAACAAGAGCAAAATGCACAGAGCTCAGAGAGAGCCAGGCAAAATCACTTCCGGAACACAGCCATGGCCAACGCAAACCAAGAAGGACAAGGTGAATGGGTCCTGTGTTCCTCCACAGCTTACAGAATTCTGCTGGCTTTGTGCACCACTGCAAAATATAAACATGCTGGGGAAACACTGGTTTCTGCATTATTCTGACATCATTCCCATATTTACTATCATAATAATAGATGAGCTAACCTGTGTTACAGAAACACATGTTGTGGCAAACATGGTTTGTTATTTAACATTTCCGATAACAGCCTGTAAGACTACCGAAAGAATGCTTAGCTTACTAAATTTTAATCGGTCCCAATTTTGCATATACCCAAGTGGCAGCAACCACCCTGTGGTACACCTCCACCCACATGAGTACACATTCGTGCAGGCTTAGCTACACATTTATTTCGAATTACTTTTCATTGCTTCCCTTGAATTATTCTATTTCTACTTAGATCAGTGTAGAAACTTTTGATTTAGTCATGAAGGAAAAAATAAGCAACTATTGGATCCTTCCAGTGGGCTGCTGCAGTATTTTCACAAGATGACTATACAGGAGAATGTGGCGATGCATTTTTGCTGTCCTTGAATGAGCCTGACTGAACCCTCTAAGACTTCCATGGACAGTGTGAAGTTGGGGCCAGAGAAATGAACCCTGCTTTTCCCTCTGGGAATCACACTTAGAACTTCAGGTTGACCCCACTTATGAAAGACTTTCAGGGGTCAGAAGAGTGGCCCTGACTCCAAAGCCCTTTCCCCACTGGCCATTCCCATCCTATATTGTAAACCCTGGGGAAGTGACTGCAGAGGTAGATTTTGAGGAAGAGAAGCGTGAAAGGCAGAAGGAAAGGAAAGGTGGGAGAACACGGTGTGCCACTACCCAGGGGAGAGTGGGCCCAGAGAGGTATGCTGGCAGGGCCAGAGTGCCAACGAAGTCTAGTCTGCCCATTTGGCCTCTGGATCCAGGGGAATGCAGATCATATTTTGCTAGTTTTCTACAAATGCCATGAAGAAGCCAAACTGCAAAAGAAACACACCATGTGAAAGAAATGTAAGTTCCAGAAAGGAAAAAGTGAGGGTAAATGCACTTCCAACATGTCGACATAGTAGATGAATCACAGCCAGTTATACTTGTTCTAGTGTTACATGAATCCTTTCAACAGTTGGCAAAGAGATATTCTGATTTCTGCTGTACACTTTTATGACAAGGTAAGGGCCTTCTATTGAACATAAAAGAAACTTTATATAGAACACACGATGTCGGCAAAGCTTAACGACACACCAAATGAACACACTGTCACCAACACAAAGGGTACAAAGTGAAACCTTAAGCCTGCTTAGGAAGCACGAGCAGATGTAGAGGCATGATTTTCCTCACCTTATAGGAGCCATCTCTAACTCAGGATGCATGAGTTGGAAAGGGCAGCATCTTCCTAGGGTAGCAACACGGTGGGCATTAGGGCCAGAGACCTGGAATCCACATGCTCAGCAATCACTGGTAAATCATGTCTGCCACATGGATGCCGCATACCAGTGTGATCAATAAAGTAAAAATTCAAAAGCTGGCCATTCTATTTCTAATATATTCCCAAGAGAAATTTTTGCCCCCATACACCAACAGACAGGCGCAAGAATGTTAAAAGCAGCACTGCTTGTGAAAACAAAAAAACTGGAAACAATCTAAATATCCCTCCACCACAAAACGAATAAATAAACTGTGGGATACCCACACAATGGAATACGGTACCATGGTGAAACTGAAGAAATTACAGTTACATGCAACAGCAGGCGGGGGTCTCAGAAACCAGAGGTTGAATGAAACAGAAAGCAAGCTGCAGAGGAACACATGGCATGCTATTCCATTTATGAGAAGTGCAATGATGCATCTGTTCAAGGGTACAGACACCTGTGGTGAAACTTTCCAGAAAAGCAATGGAGTGGGGAACACAAATTTCCAGTAAGTAGCCATCCCTGTGTGGGGAGAGCACAAAGGGAGCTTCAAAGTGATGGTGTTGGGTGGCAGGCATATGGGTTGTTCATTGGATCATTAATTCTTTACATTTTAGCCCAGGAGCGGTAGCTCATGCCTGGAATCCCAGCACTTTGGAAGGCGCAAGCAGGCAGATCACTTGAGGTCAGGAGTTCAAGACCACCCTGGCCAACATAATGAAACCTTATCTCTACTAAAAATCCAAAAATTAGCCAGGTATGGTGGTGCATGCCTGTAGTCCCAGCTACTCAGGAGGCTGAGGCAGGAGAATTGCTTAAACCCACGAGGCAGAGGTTGCAGTGACCTGAGATCACACCATTGCACTCCAGCCTGGGCAACAGAGCGAGACCCTGTCTCAAAAAAATTTTTTTTAATTAAAAAAAATTCTTTATATTTTACACATATTTTATGATGGTGTTGGATTAACTGATTTAATAAAGATGCTTTCTTAAAAGGGGATCAACAGTCTACTGCCTAGTTACGAAAGAACTGTAAGGAGACTTTCGTGCCTCAAACTGAAGGGATTGCTACCCTTCAGGAGAGGGAAGAAATGGAGATTGGTTGCTCCAGAGCTTACTCCTGGCCTCACACAGTCCCAGGGCTTGTATTCCCAGGTACATGTGAACCTTGACTCTGTCACTCAAATAACACAGATGCCGGGTTGAACACTGGCTGTGGCTGCTAACTGGAATGCCTCCTCTTTCTTGGCAGTGGTCAAAACACAACAGTACTCTGGAGCAGGCATCAGCAAACGGCAGCCCACGGGCCACAGCCAGCTGGCCACCTGATTTTGTATAGCTTGGAAAGTAAGAATAGCTTTGGCATTTTTTTTTTTTTAGTGGTAGAAAAATATAAATAAGAATAATACTTTATAACATGAGAAAATTATAATTATATGACATTCAAATGTTAGTGGCCATAAAATTTTGTTAGAACACAATCACCTTCATCTATTTATCGGCTGTGGCTGCTTTCACTTGACAATAGCAAATTGAGTAACTGTAAGAGATTAGGCAGAAAACCTGAAATATTTACTATCTGAGCCTTTGCAGAAAATGTTTGCTGATCCCTGCACAAGAGAAAAGCTAAAAAAATCAAGGCCAGAAGAACCTAAGATACAAAGTCTGCTCCTTTGCTTATATTGAGATTCATTCTACAAAGAATTTGTAGCTGTTTGTGAGAAAACATAACAATATACATTTAAACAAAACAAAACAAAACAAAAAATGAGGGCTAGGAATAATCTGGATAAAATGGAAAGGTTGTGGGCCCAGGGAGAAACACCGTCAAGAACACAGTCTGGCCAGGCACGGTGGCTCATGCCCGTAATCCTAGCACTTTGGGAGGCTGAGGTGGGAAGATTGATTGTTTGAGACCAGCCTGGGCAACATAGTTAAGAGCCCATCTCTACAAAAAATAAGAAAGAATACAAAGCCTCCACAAGTATCAACAGTGGAATACAAATCTGTGTTTGAAGCCAGCCAAAGCAGAAAGGTACACAATTGTGGAAAACTTTTGAGTCTGAGGAAAACAAACAAAAACATCATAGTTATTTGGAGCAAAGCAGTTCTCCCATCAGGTGTGAAGCTCACAAACAGATTGGCAGTTTCGACAATATCCCTACAGCACAAGTAGCAGCAGCTTTGGGGTTTCCTGTGACAGAAGCTGGGCGTGCAGTTCTCCAATATGCTGGGAAAAAGCAGCTCAGGGAGCCCTCTTGTCAGGCTGGTCTCACAGGCAGACGTGACCACATTTCAGCAGAAAGAGATCGTGCTCAGGCTGCCCGGGTCCCTATTATGCTCTACTGGGAGCACACATAAATTGTATTAGCCAAGTACACAACCTGTGCCAAGAGAGCTGGGTTTCGGTTCTCGTGGAGAACATGATGATACATGCGTGCCATCTGCACAGCGAAGACACTCAGGAACAGTACACAGTCAGCTGCTCAAAGTCGGTGGGTGAACAGTGAGAACAATCGGTCTTTGAGCTGTCTCAGGAGCGGGACTGAGGGATAAGGCCGCCCTCCTGGCTCTCCACTCTAAAGCCTGCCTGAGCTCCGTCCACCTGAGCTGCTCTGACACCCAGGCTGGCCCTGCTCACCTGACCTCAGAGCTGCAGGGGGTGCATAGTTACTGCTTTCCACAAAGGGAAGGAGTCAAAAGTCACATGAGATAACCACCGGGTCCTAATTGGATGCAGATACACCAAAAAGCCTGAAGACATGAAGCACAACTTTACAAAGGGTGAAAAGACACAAGATACTGGGTTTAACTTCACAGGTGCAGTTTTAGTGCCAGGATCTGTGAATTGGTCTCATGTCCATCACTGACGGGAAGTACCCTCTGCTCCACTTCCGTTTTGTAATCCCCAAGATGGAGATCAGGAGTTCCAATCCTGACTTGCCTGATTTTCAGCGGCGCATCACTGGGCAAGTCCACACCCTCCTTGTAGAGGTGAAATGAGAAGCTTGTGATGAAAGCCATGAGGGGCCCCAGGCAGGGCAAACACTGGCGAGTGATTTTGTTAATGACAAAAGAATGATCAGCCTACTTATGTAACTTTAAACTTAAAAATCATATTTTACATATTGTTTTTAACCTCTGTATAAGTTTTTGAAAGGTAAGATATTCACATGGTTCAAAAACACCAAGATGCTATAAAGAGAGGCACACTGAGAAATCTGGCTCCCACACTGCCCTGGTCCTCTCCATGCCCCCACCATGGACTGCCATTGTGTTGACTCTTTGGTGTCTACCCAGCATCTCTCAATTATTTACAAATAAACACAAATATATATTCTTACTTTTCTCTTACACAAAAACGCAAAGAAGATATATATATTGTTCTGTACCTTACTTTTTGCTCTGAATACTATAGAACAGAAATTTTTCCACGTGGGCCTTCTCTTCCTTCTGTTTCAGATGTAGAATGTCCCCCTTTGTGGCTGGACTACAGTTTGTTTAAGTGGACACACAGTTTTCACAACCAATGCTGCGATGTGCAACCTTATCCACACTGGCAGACAAATTCCCAGAAGCATATTGTAGATTTTAATTTCTCCCATGCTATTATTTTATCAGTCACTTTTATTCTTCTCAATGGCTTTAGTCAATGGTAAGAAACACAAGAGATGGGAACTGGGATGGCAAAAGTCTAGGGAATTCTGGTTTTCACTGGCGACATTGGAGAAGGAGTAACAGATGGGGCAAGGCTGTCCTGTCATCCTGCCCTCTCTCCTCCTCCTCTTTGTTAACATTGCCACACAAAGAGTTGAAGAAAGAACAAATAGGGACATGGGACCTAAAAATAAGTGTGCTTGTAATTTTCCATGAAAAAGGGAGCCTTGAACTTCATATAACCCACTGCTCCATGACACTGAGGTCTTGGAAGCACCAAGACAAAATCCAGACAGTTCCTAACTTCAATAATGTTGCCATATTTCTTGATATCCTACACCTTTACATCCTCACTTGCCACATTTCCCTGTAAAATGAGGGCAGTGTTTGGGAGCTAGGCATGTGAGGGAGCCACAGAATACAGGACAACTCGAGGTGCTTCTCACTTTGGCCACCACAACTTGCACATTCAAAACTGTTTTTTCTGTCTCTTATGTGACAGGCTGTGCTAGACAGATGTTAGGAGTGCAAAGATATAATCGCTCATCTTAAGTCAAAATGATTGACTCTGGGATGGGCATTGAGTTCCACAGCTACCAAACGCAGAGGTGAGCACAGCACACCAGGATGGAGTCACAGCCAGGAGGGCTACCCAACAGCATCTGTGCACACTGACAGCACAGCCACAGCCCTCCAAGTGTGAAAGTGAACAGAGGGGAAATTAAGGCAGTGGGGTGTGGTGGGTGGGGTGTGCAGGGCATGGGACAGGGTCATGAGATGTGGAGAGCACGTGGACAGGAGACTGTGAACCGCCTGGTGGACCCTGCTCAGTGGTCCCTAAATTTCTGCCTTTGCCAGCATCACCAGGGAGCTTGTGAAATGCACAGTCCCCAGGCTACCCACAAAGGTCAGCCCTAGCAGGTCTTGGGTAAGCTCAAGAAAGCATCCCAGGGAATCTTTCTGCAGATCCAACCCAGCTTTCAGAAACGCTGCTGAGGGCAGTGGAAGTGTGAGGTGGTGGTCCAGGTCACCCCGGAGCTGGCAGCAGGGAAGACGAGAGAGGCCAGGAGCTGACTGAGGGGCACCCCGATGCAGAAGTCCAGGTGCATGATGAGGGGGTGGGGGGCCTGAGCCTGCAGAGCAAGGGACAGATTTGGGTTGGAACTGAGTGGATGTATGACTGAAGCCCACTGTCCCAGCGGGCACACAGCAGGGAAGGAGCCCAGCCAGTCCAGAATTGGAACCGGCTTCCCAGAGGAAGGGATTTTAAGTTGGGATCTGAGGATGAACTTGCATTCGTGAGGTAGCCAGGCAGACACGTGCGGACTCCTAAAATAGTCACTTAAACTTCCCAGGGCTGCCCTAAGAGCCACGATCCCCACCTCCAACCACGAATGTGTTCCAAGCATGTTTAATAAAATTTCTCGTGCCTACCTGCTTGCTTTAGGACTGCAGCTGTGGGTACAGTCACAGGATTCCCAGTATTCCAACAGTAAGGCCAAGGAGGGGCACCATGACCCTGGTTTCTGGGAAGGGAGCAGCAGCCTTTCCCTCCACTCCCCCCAGAATGGAGAATGAACGTGTGGGCAGGGCATGAAGGAGAGGGGAAGAACACAGCTGCTGTCTCATCCCCTCTGCCTCCCCAATAAGCCAATCAGAAAGGACACAATGGGATGGAACATCTGGTACCAACGAGGACAAATGGGGATCAGATAAGTGACTTTCATGCCCACGCACAGGGGGTGAGTTACCCTTCCCCCTCATCGCTTTCTCCGGGTGTCAGTTAGTTATTCTAAACATCCCATGCCAATTACCTAATTCCTTTATTAATGAACTTAATTTGGTGGGAATAGTCTTCTTAGAGTCTTTCCTACCGCTCTCTAGCTCCTGCATGCTGTATCCAAGTCCCTCATGTGGGTGTCTGGGAGCCACGGCTCAGTTTGCTGGGGAGGAGCTCAACACCCACCCCGGCCTCACTCAGGGCAGTGAAGGGCATCCTGAGAGGGCAAGCCAGGGGTGGGGGACACACTCAAGGCTCCCCGGGTGACTCAGGTAACTGTGCTTCACAAACAGCATCCAGCACCACTGCTGACGAGGCCGAGCCGAAGGGCCCAATCCTTCATCCCGAGCCCCTCTGCTTACATCTCTGTGGGCTATGCACACACTGGAGAAGGTCTACCTATCATTCCCTTCACAGAGGAGCTCGTGCTGATGTCTATAGTCTGCAAACCACTGTACAGATACAGTTCTATGTAATCATTATCCTCACAGTCATGCGCCACCACACCCAGCTATTTTTTTTTTTTTTTTTTGTATTTTTGGTAGAGACAGGGTTTCACCATGTTGGCCAAGCTGGTCTCGAACTCCTGGCCTAAATGATCTGCCCACCTTGGCCTCCTAAAATGTTAGGATTACAGGCATGAGCCACTGTGCCCGGCCTCTTTTTTATTTTTAAGACAGTGTGGTCCTTTCTTGCCATCTTGGCCAGGCTGGTCTCAAACTCCTGGGCTTCAAGCAATCCTCCCGCCTTGCCTCCCAAAGTGCTGGGATTACAGGTGTGTGCCACTGTGCCCAGCCCTATTCCTAATTTTAAAATACTGCATCACAGCTTCAACCATCTTTATAACACTTGAGCATGTAACCCCTATATATATATATATATATACACACACACACATATATATATAACTTATTGATAAATCATGTGGAAGTACTAACGTAATATTATACACCTTATGAAATGCAGTTAAGCCAGAAATCTTTAAAGATGGGATAACATACACACAAATAGAAGTTGTGGGAACCACCAGCTCCCACCAGCCCATTAGTGGTCAGGGAAAGGAAAGTCTAGTTACCACTGGGGGTAGTAAACCACTAAATCGCGGAGATTAAAGCCAAGACATTGCTTCATTCAAATGTATCTTTTAAATACATGTTTGGAAACATAAAGAGGAACTCTGTAAGAAAAAGTTGGTTTGCAAGTTAACACGGTAACTTCTTTTATTATTTTCTTCTCCTTGGAAAAGTACCATCCCGCCAAATGCCAAGGCCATAATCTCTTTTCAAGTTTAAATCAAATCCCCAGAATTCATAAAGGAACATTCTCTTGAACAAAGACTCAGAGAAAGGGTTCTAGACTTTAGGCTGTTCTAAATTAACTGAACATGGCCTTGGATTAAACTGTCTCCCTGGAGCGATTAAGACAGGAAGGCAACTCATCACTTTAGAGACACAGTTTACCTTTGAGGGCTCCTGACCTAGTGCCAGGCACAGTTGGAAGCCACACCAGTGCAGGGCAGGAGAGCACGTCCTACCTCATGGGACTCATGGTGGTGCACGGGTGTTCGTGGTAGTTACAACTCTGGAGGACTCCTGAGGGGGCACAAAGTAGACAGGGCCTAGCATGCACTCCTGGCTGGCTTTTCCAAGAGCCACACGATGCTGGCACCTAAAGGAAGAGCAAGGGTTGGCAGAAGAGAGGGAAGACTGTCCCAGGCAAAGCCCATATGAGATCTGGAAGAATTTCCAAACGGCAGGAGAATCGAGGGCTTAGAGACAACTGGAGGAATCACGAGATGAGGAGACCAAGAAGGGGCCCCGGTGCCGGGGGAGGGCCCCTGTGGCTGTGAGGAGTCTGAACTCACCTAAAGCACAGGGGAGCCCCAATGCTTTCAGAAAGATTCAGCTCTCATTCAGAATTCCACCCTGACTGCAGCATGTGGCTAGGAGAGACTGGACAGGGAGCCTGGACTAGAGACCTCTGGCTTTGGCCAGGCTGGAGAAGAAAGTGATAGTGAACGGTAACCACAGGGATGGCAGTGGTGGTGACAACTCTAGGAGCCAGGTGTGGTACAAGTGCTTTACACTTATTTATTCCATTAACTGACAGAACAGTTTCCTGAGGTAGGAACACTGTCACCTCCATTTTCCAGGGAAGAAGATGAGGCCCTGAGGGCTTAAATGACTTAAGTCAGACACCTGAAGAAATAATGAAACAATGAGACTAAAAACCGTGAAGGTGCCAGGCACGGTTGCTCACACCTGTAATCCCACCACTTTGGGAGGCTGAGGTGGGTGGATCACCTGAGGTCAGGAGTTTGAGACCAGCCTGACCAACATGGGGAAACCCAGTCTCTACTAAAATTGCAAAATGTAGCCAGGCGTGGAGGTGTGCACCTGTAATCCTAGCTACTTGGGAGGCTGAGGCAGGCGAATTGCTTGAACCTGGGAGGTGGAGGTTGCAGTGAGCTGAGATCATACCACTGCACTCCAGCCTGGGTGACAGAGTGAGACTCTGTCTCAAAACACAAAACAAAACAAAACTGCTAAGGCAAATAAGATGCCATGGAGTCAGCCCACATGCCCATGAACAACGAATTGGATAAAGTGGTTCCTATACACCATGGAATACTACACAACCATAAAAAAAATGATATCATGTCCTTTGCAGCAATAGGAATGCAGCTGGAAGCCATTATCCTAAGTGAATTAACGCAGGAACAGAAACCTAATACTCTATGTTTTCACTTATAAGTGGGAGCTAAGCATTAGGTACACATGGACATAAAGATGGGAACAAGAGATACGGGGGACTACTAGAGGGCAGGGAGCAGAGAAAGGGTTGAAACACACTCCCTCCTGGGTACTATGCTCACTACCTGGGTGATGGGATCATTCATACCCCAAACCTCAGCGTCATGCAATACACCTATGTAACAAACCAGCACATGCACCCCCTGAATCTAAAATAAAAGTTGAAATTGCAAAACATTTAAAAATGAAAAAAGAAAAACCCAAATAAGATGTCGTTTAAAGCACACAGCAATAAGTCTTTTATTGCTTCAGCAACATAAAATTTACATATAGAATTTATCCACTAGAAGTGTAAAATTCAATGATTTTTAGTAAAGTTATGGTTATGCAACCATCGCCACAATCCAATTTTAGAACATTTCAATCATTCCAAAATATTTTCCTTGTGCCAATGTGCAGTCAATCCCTATTCCCAACCCTGGCCCCAACCACAGATCCACGTTCTATCTCTAAAAATGTGTGGTAACAGTTTAAGTCCAAATATATTTAATCATGTTTGGATTTATTATTTTTCCTTCCACTGAAGACATTCAAAGTCCCTAACAGCTACTTCAGGAGAACCAGGCAGCTTTATTTTTAGTTTGTATAACTTTATGCCATATGTTATTTCCCTCCTACTTCTTTTTCCTCACTGTAAAGGATTTATTCTGCTCTTGGCATTGGTGGTTTATCTAGGATCGTATTTATAATAGAGTCAAATGCATATCAAGCTAGCATGGTCTGAAGTCAATATACTATCTGTTTAATTGTAAATGTTTCTCTGTACAAAAAGGATAACTTTATTCCAGTGAAGCTTTCATTTTTGTTTTATGGAGTCATTACTAAGGAAAAATTATAATCTCCTCCACAGAAGTACAAACAGCAGTCCTGGAGTATCACCGACCCTGAGAATACTTTACCTGCATGTTCACAGCTATCGTAGCGCTACAACATAGCATCTGAACTGAAATAACTTTATTCTGACATCTGTTGCATGGGAGAACCTGCTGAATACACGAGGCTCCCATGAGACCTGATTTTCCTACCCTAAAATGAGGCTCAGGGGTAGGAAACCCTGCCTCTTCTTTCCTTCTTGCAAATCTCTGCTCTTTGGCAGACTGTGAGGGAGAAGGTTGTCTTCAGGTCACTCCCGGAGTGATTTGCTGTCTTCCGAACGCACTGAGCATCCCCGCCCCAGCCGCCACCAGCAGGCCTGGCTTTATCTTCTTCAGGAATCTTCCTTCCCAGGGGCCTTTCTCAGAGGTTCTGCCCTGAAAGGCCAGGCACCACCCCTTCCCCAACTGCATCACCAGGGCAGTGGACCTCTTTGTGGCTCCCAAGTTCCTCCTTTACTCAGGAAGTCCCAGCGAGAGGCAGGGGCGGACGAGGGTTCCCTGGGCCTCCCCTCCTCAGCCCTGCCTTCTACTCACACCGCACTCAGGGCTGAAAGGGCCCACGCCCCAGTCTGCTGCCTCCCAGCTCTCCCAGAGAGGCCACATGCAGTCATCACCTCATGGGGACCCAGCAGTGGCCTGCTCAGCCCCTCTGGCTTCACCTCCTCCCCATTCAGCTGAGGCTGCAGGGTCTGGGGCTTCTACTATAGCCAAGGAAAACCTGTCAGGTCCAGCTGCGGTCCCCACAGTGGTGACACTGCTCCTTGTACCTTTAAAATGGCTCTGGAACAGCGGCTGTCAACTGGGAATGATTCTGCTCCCAAGAGCATGTTCATTTAGCAATGTCTGAAGACACTGAGCTGTCACACCCGGGAAGGGAGGTAGAGTTCTCATGGCATCTAGGGAATAGAACTAGGGATTCACTAAACATCCCACAAAACACAGGCCAGCCCCTACAGCAGTCATCTGGCCCAAAATGTCAACTAAATGTGACTCTATAATAATCTCAAAAAAAAAAAAAAAAAAAAAAAAAGTCAGGGCCAGGCATGATGGCTCACCCCTGTAATCCCAACGCTTTTGGGGGCCAAAGTGGGAGGATCGCTTGAACCCAGGAGTTTGAGACCAGCCTGGGCAACTTAGTGAGACCTCATCCCTACAAAAAAACTCAAAAATTAGTCAGGCGTGTTGGCATGCATCTGTGGTCCCAGCTTCTCAGGAGGCTGAGGTGGGAGGATCACTTAAGCCCAGGAGTTTGAGACTGCAGTGAGAGTGAGCTATGATCATGCCATGGCAGACCTGCTGCAAAGCACATCCTACTTTATCTGTGAGGGCTGTTAAATCAAGTTTAGTGTAAAGCTGCCTCCTTACATATTTTAAGTTCAGCCTAAAAGTTTCTCTGTGCATAGTGAACTATAACCTATGTGGAGGTGTCAATAGACTGTCTTATGCCAGTCACCGAGTTTTTGCCAATCAAAGGGGACCAACTATTTAAACCATGTTCAAATAAGGCAAGCCTTGTAACCAATCCAGCTCCTTCTGTACCTCACTAATGTTTTCTGTGCATCACTTTCCTCTTTCTGTCCATAAATCTTCTTCTACTGCATGACTGTGCTGGAGTCTCTCTGAGCCTGCTCTGGCTTGGGAGGATGCCCAGTTTGGGCATCGTTCTTCACTCAATTAAACTCTATTAAATTTAATTTGGCTAAGGGTTTTTTTGTTGTTGTTGTTTTGTTTTGTTTTGTTTTGTTTTTGAGATGGAGTCTCGCTCTGTTGCCCAGGCTGAAGTGCAGTGGCGCAATCTCGGCTCACTGCAAGCTCCGCCTCCCGGGTTCACGCCATTCTCCCGCCTCAGCCTCCCAAGTAGGTGGGACTACAGGCACCCGCCACCAAGCCCAGCTAATTTTTTTTTTTTTTTGTATTTTTAGTAGAGACGGGGTTTCACCGTGTTAGCCAGAATGGTCTCGATTTCCTGACCTTGTGATCTACCCGCCTCGGCCTCCCAAAGTGCTGGGATTACAGGCATGAGCCACCACGCCTGGCCTAAGGTCTTTCTTTTAACAGGGCAAATATCAGCCGTTGCTGATTAGTTGATTGCTAAGTATTTTAATCTTAGAAATGGACTGGTATTTTGAAGAGGACTCTAAGAGGCATGTAATCTCTTTGATCTAGGTATCCACACTTGCACAGGGCCTGCGCACAGGAGGGTATGTCACCATTCACCCAGTGAAAGTGATCGAAGGCAGAGAAGGCCAGTGTCTTGGAGTAGACAAACAGTACATGAAGGGCACTGGAAATACACACTGATTTAGAACTAGCAGCAAACATCAACCCCTCCTCATCCAGCAGCTGCCTGGCAGAGACCAGGGCCTGGGTAACATGGGCAGGGAGGCAGTAATTGATCCAGGATCACAGAATATCTGTGGCAATGGATTTCAGCTATGCTTTATGCACTAGCATTCCCCCCAGGGCCCTAATGCAGAGCAGCACCTCTTTTACCAGCATCATGTGTTATGCTTCCTCATAAGATTTCATTTAATGAAAGGCTTCCCTGCCTAAAAAGAATTTTAAAACCACTAGTCCAGCATCTGTGTATCAGGGTGTATCAATTAAGATTCTTAATTGCAAGAAACAGAAATCAACAATGCTTGATTTAAGCAGATACTTTGCTAAAAGAATATTAAGGAGGTAGGGGTGGGCAATCAAGAACAAGAGGCAAACATACCCCAGAACTGGTCAGGTAAGGCCCCGACTGCAATAATCCCAAGCCCTCAGTGCCACAGCCTGTGCAGCCAACAGCACCAGCCCTGGCCACTACTTACTGCCACCAGCCACACAGTCTCTGCCATCCCAAGGACTCAGCCCTGTATAAACTACTATTCCCACAGCCAGACTGAGCTCTTCACAGTCCCTGAGCTTTTGGTGCCACTGGCTCTCAATCAGAGATTAGGATGATTGCATGGACCTGCAGGGCCCAGACCCTAACTGCAAAGGATGCTAGGAAGTGAATCTCTGCATTTGTATTTTTCCCACTGTGTGGTGGACTCTGCTGCCCACCATGTGTCATAAAAAAAAAAATTTTCCAAGCACAGAAAAGGATCTAAAAGGATGACAGTGGGTACATACAGAAAAACCTCTCTCAAGCCATGTTTTCCCCTGCTCTCACACCACAACAATCAACACGGAAGACTTCTGTGACTGTATTAGTTCATTTTCACACTGCTATAAAGATATATTTGAGACTGGGTAATTTATAAACAAAAGAGGTTTAATTGACTCACAGTTCCGCATGGCTGGGGAGGCCTCAGGAAACTTACAATCATGGCGGAAGGGGAAGCAAGGCATGTCTTACATGGTGGCAGGAGAGAACGTGGGAGTGGGGGTGCTGCCAAACACTTTTTTTTTTTCTTTTTTAGACGGAGTCTCGCTCTGTTGCCAGGCTGAAGTGCAGTGGTGCAATCTCAGCTCACTGCAATCTCTGCCTCCCGGGTTCAAGTGATTCTCCTGCCTCAGCCTCCCAAGTAGCTGGGATTACAGGCATGCACCACCACACCCAGCTAATTTTTTTTTTTTTTTTTTTTGTAGAAACGGGGTTTCACCATGTTGGCCAGGATGGTCTCAATCTCCTGACCTTGTGATCCGCCCGCCTTGGCCTCCCAAAGCGCTGGGAGCCAAACACTTTTAAACCATCAGATCTCATCAGAACTTACTCATTATCATGAGAACAGAATGAGGGAAACCATCCCCATGATCCAATCCCCTCCTACCAGGTCCCTCCCTTCACATGTGGAGATTACAGTTCAAGAAGAGATTTGGGTGGGGACACGGAGCTAAACCATGTCAGTGACTGAATGTATAGGTTTCTTTCCACACACACCAAGCATCAGACACCAGCTGGGTGTCCTCCAATTCTGTTTCTATACTATCTACCTGGAGGTAGTACCAGACCCCACCCGTTTGGGGCTCAGTCTCCAAGACTATCCCCAATCCCCCTGCCGTCCCCACCCCCCAGCCTTCAGACACTAGTCGCAAGTCTGAGCCTCCAGAACTTCTGACCAACTGGCTTCAAGCTGAGGTTTCCATAATCCCCTGTTTGGGTTTGGTTAATTTGCTGAAGCAACTCGCAGAAACACCGACTTAAGGTTTACTGGCTTATTATAAAGCAGAGGTGTACAATCTTTTGACTTCCGTGGTCCACAATGGAAGAAAAACAGTCTTGGCCTCATATAAAATACACTAACACTAATGATAGCTGATGAGCTTTAAAAAAAAACAAAACCATAATATTTTAAGAAAGTTTACAAATTTGTGTTGGGATGCATTCAAAGCCATCCTGGGCTGCATGCGGCCTTCAGGCCATGGGTTGGACAAGCTTGTTATAAAGGATACTGCAAAGGATACAGATGACGCGAGAGGGCAACGTACGGCAGAAGGGGCACAGAGCTTCCATACCCTCCCTGGTTCACTGTCCTCTAGGAACCTCCACGTGTCCAGCTATCTGGAAGCTCTAGAACCCAGTCCTCTTGGACTTCTATGAAAGCATTCCTTCTCTCAGGGTATGAGACAGGTCCCTCTCCGGGGAGGGTCTTAGGAAAAGACCCACAATCCAAAAGGAGGGGAAGACTAGAGTCCTACCTTGAGGCAGGTGAAAGGAAGGCAGGAGAGAGATTCAACTTTCCTGAGACTTAACACGCCCAACATAATAACAAAAGGCTGTAACTAGGGATATGGTAGTTATAAGCTAGGACTCGTGGATGAAAACCAGTGTATGTCACAACACCACAGTAAGGCAGAAGAGCCCTGAGTCCCCAAGAAAGTGAAATACACTGACAAGGGAGAGAAAAAGAGCCCAAATATTATTTATATTGCATGTATAAATATTTAACATAAACATATATAAGCCTTTTTTATGTTTTAAATATTTCATATAAAAAGTAAAGTCCCCTACTTGGACATCAAAAATGAACTTCACAGTCTGACCTTGAACTATGTAAAAGGTCATGGCACCTGACTCTGATGTTAGCAGCCATCAGGCAGATGGCTTTGAAACTAAATCAGATGCCAGCTACCATCGAGCTTGGCCAAAACTAACTACGGAGAAGAGTTTACAATTAACGCGTGAGAAGGCAGTATATGGCCAACTGTATATATAGGTCTTCCCAACTATACTTACTCACTGTGAAAGTGGAAGAAGCAAAGACACAACACCAAAGATAAAGATCTATTTTAAAAGATGGGTATATTTATAATTCACACATACTCAGACACTCTGTGGGTGGAGACACGTACAAACATATGTCTGCAGCCAGACATATACAAATCCACGGAGATGTGAAAAGCAAGAAAGATTTACTAAAACAAGATGCAATTAATGATATCTGAACTATGAAAGATAATTCCAAGGTCTTTGATCTCAAGTTTGACCGCTGATAAAGTCTGACTTATTGCTGGAGTTGTTTTGTACAAGTGAAATTTTAAACACTTATAATTTAGTCACTATTTATGTTTTTTGGTTTGTTTTAAGCCAGCAACGTGTGTTTTGGCTTTTCTGCTGGGTCCACTCATTTTTGTGTATCTATTCACACAACAGTATACCTGGAAAATCTGAGGTTTAGAGTACAGCCAAAATTGATTTATGCTTGAAAAATATGAGGCACTTTGGGAAGCCAAAGTGGGAGGATTATCTGAGCCCAGGAGTTCAAGACCAGCCTGGGCCGCATAATGAGGCTCCCTTTCTACATAAAAAATAAAGATTAGCCAGGTGTGGTGGTGCACACCTGTAGTCTCAGCTACTTGGGAGGCTGAGGCAGGAGGATTGCTTGAGCCTCGGAGTTTGAGGCTGCTGTGAGCTGTGATCAGGCCACTGTACTCCACAGCCTGGGCGACAGAGTGAGATCTTGTCTCAAAACAAACAAACAAAAAGAAGCATGGAAAAAAGTAAAATGAACTAAAACTATTCTACTCCAAGTGAGAAGATAAGATGGAAGGAGACTGAAATTATATGGTAATAAGGACAGTTAAACATTGGACTGGATCTCCATTGCAGTGGGGATGATGAACAGGTAATCTATGGTGAATGATCAAGCAACATTCAGAAGCCAAAACTAGCTGGAAATCTTAAGAACACAGCATTTTTATAGATTAAAGACATATTTTTTAAGGCGATGTCTAAGGACGTACATGTAATACTTTGCACTTGGAATCTATGGGAGGGGGACAAAGAAAAAAAGACAATTTAATCTTTCTTGAGGGGAGCTCTGAAAAAAAAAAAAAAGACACTTTTAAAATGAAACCAAAGAGAAGCAGGTCCCTGCAATGACTGATACAGGGTTTCACAAAGAGAAGAGCATAATGACTTAACTCTCCACAGCAGGAGTTAAAAAGAACAGGAAATAAGCATTTTATATATATAAAATATATACTTTTTTTTTGAGACAGAGTCTTACTCTGTCACCCAGGCTGGAGTGCAGTGGCATGATCTCGGCTCACTGCAACCTCCGCTTCCCAGGTTCAAGTGATTCTCCTGCCTTAGCCTCCTGAGTAACTGGGATTACAGGCATGTGCCACCATGCCCAGCTTATTTTTGTATTTTAGTAGAGACGGGGTTTCATCACGTTGGCCAGGCTGGTCTCGAACTCCTGACCTCAGGTGATACTCAGGTCTGCCTTGGCCTTGCAAAGTGCTGGGATTACAGGCATGAGCCACCACACCCAGCCAAAATACAAAATTTTTAATGTACATAGAAAATATTATTTGTGGATGCTGGCAGCAGGTGTTCCTTCAAGTTTATTTCCTGGCCCAAGGGCCTATGATTTGCAGATATTGTGATGAAATTGCCAAAGCTCACCTCTCATTGGAGTTATTTTGATGAAATTTCTAAAGCTCACTTGGCATACTGTCCATTATATTTTGGCTTTTGATAAAAAAGTGCTAAACTTCCACTAAAAATGCATAACTTAAGTATGAAAACCAATACTTCTCCAGGACATTGTTTAAGCCCAGTTCAGACAGAAGATTCCAGCCAGACTCATGAAGCATCCCAAATGAAGTTCTCCAGGCTCCTTCCCAGATGTGGGGTTTGTTTCTGTAGGATGTTGGGTACTTTTTCCTATTACAAAACAATTATTCCAGGTTATGTACTGGTACAATGACTCCATGACTAAGGGGCGAGGAAGAGGGGAAGAGCGAGTAAAAGGAAATCAACACAAAGATACCTTGTATTTTTTCAGCTTAGAAATGACCCACACAGATGTGAATAGACATTTTTCCAAAGTAGATATACAAATAACCAATAAACATATGACAAGATGCTAAACATCATTAGTTATTAGGGAAATGCAATTTAAAACCCCAAGAAGATACCACTTCACACCCACTAGAATGGCTTCAATCAAAAAGACAGACAACAACTGTTGATGAGGATGTAGTGAAACAGGCCCTCATACATTGCTGGGGGAAATTAAAATGGTGCAGCCACCCTGGAACACAATCTGGCAGTTCCTCAAAAAGTTAAACACAAAATTAACATAAACGAAAAATTACTCCAGCAACTTCACTCCTAGGTATATACCCAAAAGAAATGAAAATGTATATCCAAATAAAAACTTGTACATGAATGTTCTTAGCAGCATCATTCACATAATAGCCAAAAAGTGGAAATAATCCAAATGTCCATCACCTGATGAACGGATAAAGAAAATGTGGTACATCTATATAGTGGAATATTATTCAACTATTAAGAAAAAAAAAGAAATATTGATACACGCTTCACCATGGATAAACCTCAAAAACATTATGCTAAGTAAAAAAGTCAGGCACAAAAGGTCACATACTATACAATTTCTATGCAATATCCAGAATCCCGGGATGAGGAGAAGGAAATCCTCAAATTAAATCAGATGATTTCCTCAAGCGCTGGCAGGGCAGTACCCCCAGGAGGACAGGGTTCTTTACCCGCAGTTAAATTTGTCTCTTCATACTTTCTGGATCTAGAAAGGCCAAGAAACAACTGTCCCCACCATTTTTTTTTTTTTTTTTTGAGACAGAGTCTTGCTCTGTCGCCCAGGCTGGAGTGCAGTGGAGCGATCTCAGCTCACTGCAAGCTCCGCCTCCCGGGTTCACGCCATTCTCCCGCCTTAGCCTCCTGAGTAGCTGGGACTACAGGCACCCACCACCTCGCCCAGCTAATTTCGTTTTGTATTTTTAGTAGAGACGGGGTTTCACCATGTTGGCCAGGATGGTCTCGATCTCCTGACCTCATGATCCACCCGCCTCGGCCTCCCAAAGTTCTGGAATTACAGACGTGAGCCACTGTGCCTGGCCAACTGTCCCCTTTCTTAACCTTTTGGTCCCATCTCTAAGTTTATGGATTTGCTACCTCTGCATCTGAAAGAGTTTGGGCTCTGGCTAATTCCAGTCTCACCAAGTACATCACTTCATGCAAGTCAGCTTATATTCTTTAAGTTTCCTTATGTGTAAAGCGGACATAGTTTACTCACCTCACTGAGGTAATGTGAACATTCAGTTAATGAATGTCAAAGGCAACAGCATGTGGGGTGAAATAAATCCTCAATAAATGTTAGCGATCATTTATTCTTTCCACAAATTCCTGAGTGCTACTGTGCCAAAACTCCACTATATATGCATGACTCCTGCCCTTATGAGGTGCAGTCCACACGGCAGACAGCACCAACACACAATTACAACTGAGAGATGGTCATGGCAGGGGAAATACGTGCTAATAGGGGAGCCCGCAGCTGGCGTGCTTAACTATAGAAGTCAGGGAAAGCCCAACTTGGGTTGGCTTCACAGGGGTCACTCTGAATCTTGCCCTTCCACGGCAATTCTAAAGAGTACTATGGGACCAGCCTGGCCCATGTGGTGAAACCCTGTCTCTACTAAAAATACAAAAATCAGCCAGGCATGGTGGCGCGCGCCTGTATCCCAGCTATTCAGCAGGCTGAGGCAGGAGAATCGCTTGAACCAGGGAGGCACATGTTGCAGTGAGCCGAGATGGCACCACTGCACTCCAGCCTGGGTGACAGATGGAGACTCTGTCAATAATAATAATAATAAATAATAATAATAATAATGGGCACTATGCTCTAAATGGCACTAAATCTCTAGCTGAAATTGGTACCCAGTGCCCAGGGTTTGGCAAAGTTACGCGTCAATATTACTTATAGCCAAGGGCAAGCAAGGAACTTGGCAAACTGGAGGCTGCTGCGTGGGGGTGGCAGTGTAGAAGGCTCCAGGTTACTGCTCTCTTTTCAGAGGAAAACTCAGACTAGCAAATCTGAAGGAGAGAAGTGCAAGGGTCCAGGCCCTAACAGCTGGACCCTATCTACTATGGCCCGGCAAGAAAGCCATTCCTCTTGGCAGAGCAGTGTGTCCCTCCAGGAACTCAAATGCAGCTTTCTCTAGCATTTAAACTGTGAAACAAATACTTTGAAATCGTCATCCCTCCAGAAAAAACTAAGAGGAGCAAGCTGCTCACAAACAGCCCAGAAGGAAACCCCTGGGTAATTTTTCTGAAACCATCTTGTCAAGGGTTAAATTGTGTCCCCACCCCCGCAAATTCCTGTGTTGAAGCCCTAACCCCCAGTACTTCAGAATGTGACTGTATTTGGAGATAGGGCCTTGAAAGAGTTGATAAAGGTAAAAGGAGGCCATCGGGGTAAGCTCTAATCTGATATGACTGGTTGACCTCATAAGAAGAGATTTTGGGTACAGAGGAAAGACCATGTGAAGACACAAGGAGAGGACAGTCATCTGCAAACCACGGAAAGTGGACTGAGAAAAACCAAGCTGGCCGACGTCCTGATCTCAAACTCCCAGCCTCCAGAACTGTGAGACAATCATTTCTGTGGCTGAAGCCCCCCAGTCTGTGGGACTTCATTGTGGCGGCCCTAAAAACCAAACACATCTTATCTCTAGGAACAGCAGCCACTCTTCCTTCTCAGTATTCAAGGGTATTTGGTAGTAACAGTGATCATTTTCCCTCTCTGTGGAAAAAGCCTCAGGATTGGAAGGGACTTTTGTGATTTGAAAGAAATGTATATATTTAAATATATCATTGAACCAACAGAATCAATCAATCGAAATACCACAGCAGTTTGAATGAACGCAAATATGGTATTTGAAATCAGGGGTTATGGGTGATCTTACAGTCTCATTTCTCATTCTTCATCCAGTTTATCTTGCTTGGGTTGACCAATGACAAGAAATCCCGGTTTTGTTTGTTTGTTTGTTTGTAGAGACGGGGTTCTCGCCATGTTGCCAGGGCCAGTCTCAAACTCCTAGGCTCAAGTGATCCTTCCACCTAGGCCTCCTGAAGTGCTGGGATTACAGGCATGAGCCACTTCTCCTGGCCTCCTGATTGTCACAGTTAAGTGGTTGCAAATGGTAATATCTTAAAAATCCATTTTGTAATTTCAAATGCTCTTAATAAAATTTACCTCAAAGTTTAAAAGACAGAAGCAACTCCTTTTCTAGTTGAAATTCTAACAATATCTAACAACTATTTGCATTTTTTATTACAAATTCAGGAGACATCCAAACTAACATAACACAAAAAATTACAAACCAACTCCAAACAGTCTTGCCTGGCATTAAACTGAGTTCAACAAATGTATACTGTGTATTAATACACAGTTTCTTGTACAGTTTCACTTGTGTGGACGTGTATTTAATATTTTAAAAATCAGACTTCAAAATTCAATTCAGACCATTTTTAAAAGACAGTGTGGAGTCACGAACTTGGGAAAGTATTTATAAGCCATCTAGTCCCATCCCCCTGCCTGAATCCCTCTCCATTTACAGTATTCATCAGTTCTGCAAGCAGTTCACCTGTATCGCTGAAGAAAATGCTGACTAGTACAGGTATTAAATCAAAATAAAAGCTCACTAGGACTTCACCTTTTTTATTTCTAAAAGTTGCAGGAGACTTTTTAGGGGAAATTGGGACAATGTATCAATTTGAGTCAAACTATCAATTTAAGAGTCAAATTCTTGACTTCATAAATACAATCATGCACCGTTTAACAATGGGGATATGTTCTAAGAAATGGATCATTAGGGCCGGGTGCGGTGGTTCATGCCTGTAATCCCAGCACTTTGGGAAGCTGAGGCGGGCAGATCAGGAGATCAAGAGATCGAGACCATCCTGGTCAACATGGAAACCCTGTCTCTACTAAAAATACAAAAAAAAAAAAAAAAATAATTAGCCAGGACATGGTGGTGGGCACAGGCGACAGAGCAAGGCTCTGTCTCAAAAAAAAGAAAGAAAAAGAAAAAGAAATGGATCATTAGGTGATTTCATCATTGTGCAAACTTCACAGAGTAGACTTTCACAGACCTAGATGGTAGAGCCTGCTCCTAGGCTATAAACCTACATAGTATGTTATTGTACTGAAGACTGTAGACAATTGTAATACTATAGTATTTAAACATAGAAAAAGTACAGTACAAATACAGTATGCAATGTAAAACATGGTACATCTGTGTAGGGCACTTGCCATGAATGGATCTTGCAGGACTGGAGATTGCTCTGAGTGAGTGGTGAGTGGTGAAAGAATATGAAGGTCCAGGACATTGACTTACACTACTGTAGATTTTATAAACACTGTGCACTTAGGCTACATTAAATTAAAGGTTTTTTTCTTTCTTCACTAATAAATTACCCTTAGCTTACTGTAACATTTTTACTTTATAAACTTTTAAATTTTTTAATCTTTTTGACTTTTGTAATAACATAGCTTAAAACTCAAACACAGTACAACCGTATAAAAATATTTTCTTTCTTTATATCCTTACTTTACAAGTTTTTGCTACTGTTAAATATATTTCTTTTTTACTTTTTAAACTTTTTTGTTAAACACGGAGACACACACACATTATCCTAGGCTTACATGGGATCAGGATCATGAAGATGTCACCAGTCAACAGGAATTTTCCAGTCCCATTATAATCTTCTGGGAATACCGTCATATACACAATCTGTCATTGACCAAATATTACTCAGTGCTTGACTGTCTTCTCCAGAGATTGACTTTTTCAATCAATCTCCTAGAGGGAAGAGTGGTGGGTCAGTAACAACCTGCAGTTACCTGTTGGGGTCTACAATAAACACATAGAGCAAACACTGAATCTAGCTTAAATAAACAACTTGGTTACCATAGTAATCGTTTCAAAAAACATAATAGATGTTTTCCTAACCAACCTCCACTCAAGGGACCTACCAAAGTGTCCCCATTCCCTTTGTAAAACAAGCTGAGGGATGCCCATGGCGCAATGAGTACACTTGCCTTGATCAGCTGTGAGCAGGGCATCATGTGCTTACCAGAGAGTCAACTGTGTCTGTCCTTAAACTGTTTATGTCAGTTGCACATATTACCATGATCTCCTAAAATGTGATAATATCAACTGGTGAAATAGAAGCATGAGCAGAAAAATAAATTGTTTCTAAGAAAATGAAGATGGATACTTGAAAAGCTTCTTAAAAAGCAAGTTGTTTAAGAAATTGCTGTCAAAATAAGTGTGGTTAAAACAATTATAAAAGAGTGAAAAGTCATAAAAATATAGTATCCTGCAATCAGTTTGCTTTGCGAACATCCTTGCTCCACTTTGAGGAGACAAACACTAAGACAAATACGTATGTTCACAGACACATGATGATATTAAATATCAGTATACTTATGAAAAATCATAACCTAGAGAACCCAAGCCAAGCTGGTTAAGAAAGCGTCTAGTCTACAATGCAGTCTGGGTGAATGAAATACAACTACTCTGAGAAGCATTACTGAACAGAATAACTTTTTATCATCAAGTTTTGGAGTCTAACTGCAAAGACTTTGGATTGTAATCCAAGTCCCACCCTCCAAAAGCAGTAAAACTTCTCAGCTTCCCTGAGCCATCTCTTCTGTATCTATAACTTAGCTATGGGCCTCAGCCACAGCCACTGTCAGTGTTAATCATCATTGCTTTTGTTCTAGTATAACCTCTACCACTAAGTGGACACTAAAAGTCCATCATCAAGTGAGGGAGAGAGGAGGGACATGAAGTATTTTGCCATCTAAAATGAGTCCTCAAATTAAAATTTTAAAAGATCAGGAATCACTTTGAAAAGGAAAAAAAAAAAAAAAAAAAACCTACCCATTAAACAACACAATAATCTGAAGTCACAGAGGCTGCCCACCAAGAAAGGAAGGAAGGAGCCCTGAGACCGCTGGCAGTTAAGACCAAGGCCTAATGTCACCCAAATATTGGCTTTTTCCCATTCAAGAAACAGAAACTGCTAAAAAAAAAAAAAAAAAAAAAAAAAAATCAGATTGAATTTGCTTAATAGAAAATACCTATAAAGAAGTGTTTTTTTAACATGATATTGGATAGATATTTTTTTAAAAACAACCACCCACCTGAGACCTGCCACTTTTAGCATAAGCTGAGAAATACAAAGTACCAGTTTTATTCTCCAGTTTTTGGGTGAGCAAACACGACTTCAGATCTGTAGAACATTCAAAGCATGCGCAACCTTAAAGGTGGCAATGGGAACAACATTCTGTCGCTTAAGCACTGCATTTCAGGAGTATACAGCAGCCTCTAGGTAAAACAATTTAAGGCCCAGCTTAACAGCTTAATCAGGTAACAGTTGAACCAAAACAGAATTAGGAAACAAGGGCTCACTGGAAACAAATAACAAATCAATATTAGTTGGGGAATTGTAGTCAGTAAAGAAAATCCAGGTTTTCCTTTTTTCTTTCTTTTCTTTGTTTTTTAAGACAGGGTCTCGCTCTGTGCCCAGGCTGGAGTGCAGTGGCACCATCTCAGCTCACTGCAACCTACGCCTCCCAGGCTCAAGCTAACCTCCCTCCCACGTCAGCTTCCTGAGTAGCTGGGACTACGGGTGTAGTAGCTGGGACTACCAGTGTGCACCACCACCCTTGGGTAATTTTTGTATTTTTTGTAGAAATGGGATTTCACTATGTTGCCCAGGCTAGTCTTGAACTCCTGGGCTCAAGGGATCCACCCACCTCAGCCTCCCAAAGTTGGGATTACAGGTGTGAGCCAACGCGCCTGGCCAACCCAGGCTTTCTTTATTCAAGACTCTGCAAGAAGGATTCCACACTTCTCTTTATAATGAAATGTTTATTCTGAGCATACCTCTCCAGGGTTTTCCCAGCCACTTGAGTTTAGCAATTTGGCTGCTGTCAATCAAGATGTTACATAAGAATTTTGGCGTGTGTACACTCACGAGAAAGAGGGTGAGGAAGCTTCTAAGATTCCTAAATATTTGATGAGGACTAACAGCCTGTCAGGTAGAGCAGGACATTTTGGTGGTATTTCCTGAATGTTATGATATGAGAAGTCATCAGTGTGAAATTCTACCCAGCTATTACCACACACAAACCAGGATGTCCATGATGAGCAAATAGAAGTTCAGTGAAATGCATCATTTAATTTGTTACTGACAGAGACTGTTACTAGGGAATTCTGGGATAAAATCCTTTGTAAGGTAGAGTAATTTTTTTTTTTTTCTTAGAGAGACAGGGTCTCACTCTGTCACTGAGGCTAGAGAACAATGGCATGATCACAGTTCACCTCAACCTGGAATTCCTGGGCTCAAGAGATCCTCTCACCTCAGCCTTCCGAGTAGCTGGGATTACAGGCACGCACTACTCTACTCAGCTAATTTTTAATTTTTTTGTAGCAATAGGGTCTTGCTATGTCGCCCAGGCTGGGGAAGGTCATTTTGAAATTAACATGACACATAACTTGCTGCTTATAAGCTTGGCATTTGTATACCGGACTCTCTCACTGTGAGGAGCCTTGTGTGGGAGCCTGCCATGTTCCTGTCTGAGTATTTCGGATTATAAGCCTCAGTGCAGGGCCCAGCTTGGACCTCCCCCTCTTCAGCCATGTGTGTGCAATGCGGGAGGGAGGATGCTGACTTTTAGCCTCAATTGTCACTATGCCATTACATTCCTTCCTCTCACACTCCAACCTCCTGTCCACCTGACTTGGTCCTCTCTTCTCATCCCTGACCGGATGCTGAGGTCTCACATACCTGCAGAGCCAAGCAGACAGAGAACAAATTCCTGTGCTCTCAAGTCTCTCAGCAAGCTTCACATCCTCCCTCATCCCACACATCATCCTGGAAATACCCGCTGAATGTGTATGTCCTTGAGACGGTGAGCCCCCTGACCACAGGGTGGGGTCTTCCTGTGCCCGTGCCTCTGACCTCATCAGGTAGTGAGCACAAAGTAGCTGCTCAATGTTGAAATGAATGTATGTGAACCTCTCCTGATAGAAATAGTCACCTAAAGTCCCCACAGCAAGCCCTGGTTCTGTTTGTCATTGATGCTGAAGAGCATATGTGGCCTTGCCAGATGCCCCATCTGCAGAGGGCAGACCGTGGCCTCACACTCCATCTGCTATGGATCTAAGACCCCACACCCAGGGCACAGCTGTGGCCAAGGGGAAGGGTGAGGTGAACACCCTGCATCATGTTAAAACAATACAGAGGTATGTGTGTCAGCCCTAGGATTTCTTATTATACGTGCCTCTGCACCTATCTCCTAGAAACCTCAGAGCATTTTAAACAAGCTACCTGCTGAATCTCACACTATCTACAATATAGGGAAGTCTTGCCAATTTTTACCTCTAAAACCCTTCTCATCTCTGCCCACTTCCACATCTCCCCAGACATTATTGCCTTTAGCCTGAATCCTGCAACAGCTTCTTCACTCAACTCCCAGGACCCACTCCATGCACGCCTCCTCCAGCACCCCCCAGCAGTCAGACTATCTGGTAAGAGGTCATTTCTTCAGCCTCTGCTTCTAACCTTCTGTGGCCTCCTTCTGCTGTTACAAGAGAAGTCTTGCAGGCCCCACCTGATCTGGCCTGGCCTTGCTCTGCAGCCCCACCCACCCGCCACTCTAGAACTCTGGCCTTCTGTCTGGAACCAGTACTCTCGGGGCCTCTGCACTTGCCAATTCCTCCATGGAGCATTCTTTTCCCTGGCTTGTTCCATGCCTGGCTTCTTCTCATCCATCAGCTTTCAGCTGAGGCCTTCTTTGACCCCCATCTAAATAGGTTTCTCTTTACTTCACCTCCATCACCCTCAGCATGCACCACTATCTGTGATGATTGATTTGTGTGTTGACCTGTTTGTCTCTCCACCTAGAACAGAAGTTCCATGAGTGCAGGGACTTTGTCTTGTCTTCACTTTATTTTCAGAGCCTGATACAGAACCTGGTACTTAGTGAGAGCTCCAAACAGATCTGCTAATTGAATGAATGAATGGATGCATGAGTGAATGAGTGAATAAGGAATGGATAGCCCCTGGGAAAATCAACATCATCAAACTCCCAAAGAACCTTGAAATCAGACCCAAAATGGGCCCAGCTTCCTTTTAAAACAAAAGTCACACCTTTCCCTTTAGTGAAAGAAACCCTAAGTTCTGCCTACGTTGGAAGTTCCCTGCATTCACACTGTCTTCTCTTACAAATCCACAACACTCTTATTATTGACCATCTTTCTATTTAGAAACAACTTAGAGTTCCTTGGCTCAGAAAACTGGAACTTGATCTTGGAGTCAGGCCCAAGGTCACAGACTCACATTTGAGGGGCTTGGTGGAGGAGCCCTGACACCCTCTGGATTGGCTCTGCCTCTGGCCCCAAGCCCCATCCTTTAGAAGAACAAAAATAGGAAAAAACAGAGGCCGGACACAATCTCAGTGTTATAGGGAAGCCCTACTTCTCCCCCAAGACCCTGATACCTGGCCAGCCAAAGGCAGGGAGGAAATGTGGGTGGGCTGGGAGTGAGAGGCAGCGGAAGGGGATGGAGTTTGGGAAAAGACATGACTAATCCGGCCTAATCCCTCTGCTTTGAAAGCAGACAAACTTCAAATCCTGACTCCAATATCTACATTTCTGAAGGCCACACAGATGCTATTTAACCTCTCAGAGCCTCAGTTTCCACAAGTGTCAAAATGGATTTCACAATTTCTACTTTAAGAGGATTGCTGGGCATTCTGTCCCCAAATGTAACATCTGGCTGCATCCACCCACCCTTCAACCTCCCAGGGTGAGTCTATTGTTCATATGAGAAAAATACAACCATGCATCAATCACTCCCTGTGACTTGCCCCAAAACTCTGGGTTTACTAGACTGTTTTGAGGCTGGGCCACACAAACTAATCTACATTGACTTAAGTTTGGTAAGTAACAGGGCCAAGCTGATTCCTGAAATAAGCTTATAAATGCACACAGCAGACATTCAATACATATTTTTCAATGAATGAATCAAATGACAAGATGGGTTATGTTTATACTGATCCTACTAATCAAGCCTAATAAAGCAAAATCTCTTTTTTCACTATCAGTGTGTGGCACTAATCCACCTTGTGCTTTGATACCACAGACACGTGGCAAGAAAACTGATTTAAGCCATTATAGGGCTAAAGACTTTGACACTCAAGTTCTCTTCTTCTGTAGGCCACAGGGAAAATGAGCAACTGGGATGTCAAATGTTCTTATTTATTTTGGAGATTATTTTTCAGCTTGCTGAGGGTTTATACTTTCAATAACCAAAGAGACTCTCGAAACAGAATGACTTCCCAGTAAAAAATAAATAAGTAAAAATGAAAAATTAACCAATTTTCAGCCGGGCACAGTGGCTCAAGCCTGTAATCCCAGCACTTTGGGAGGCTGAGACGGGCGGAGGTCAGGAGATCGAGACCATCCTGGCCAGTCTCTACTAAAAAATACAAAAAACTAGCCGGGCGAGGTGGCGGGCGCCTGTGGTCCCAAATAATGGCGTAAACCCGGGAGACGGAGCTTACAAGCTGAGATCCGGCCAAAACTCTTAACCAATTTTCAATCCAGATGTGGACTGTCTCCAAATTTTGCAAGCATATTTAGCAAAAATATTCCCCTGTAATCTTGCTCCATAAATACTGAACAAGGAAGAGTATTGCCTCAGACTGATACTTGGCAAAATAATCTAATGAAATCTGTCAGTTCTGTGCTACCAGCATGGCATCCCTGAAGGCTCCTGGTGACTGTATGATTATCAATTAATGCTGTCCTACCTCACGCCTCACTTGCAAAACAGTTTCTTATAGCTCAGACATGCTGTAAGAAGGTTAAGAGAAGACTCTAACTCCCATCCCAGACAGCTACCCTTCAGCCTAAGAAAACACACCTACTAAAGCAAATTCACAGAAAAATCAAGAGCCAACTATTCCCTTTGCAAAGGAACTGCCTAAGGGTATCTGTAAAATCCCTTTACAATGGGTTTAATTTAAGAAACTGTAACTGGCTCACAATTTAGCAAGTGCCCTTGATGAGGCAGAGGATGGGTGTCTAACCAAGAGGCAGGTTAAAGGTGTTGTGCTTACAAAACACAGCAAGCTTGCAAAGGGCATAGGTCTAAGGTCAGAAGGTCTGGGTCCCAGTCCCAGCTGAGTCACTAATGAGCTGCATGATAGAGTCATGTCATTTAACTTATTTGATTTTAGTTTCCTCAGCCAGAGATGAAGAATCATTAATAAAAGCCAGTGTTACCTACATCCCAGACTTACTAGGAAAATCAAATAAATGGGAAAGCTGTTAGAAAGCACGAAGGCATACCCAAAAGTTAGGAAACTCTTTTATTACAGGTATACATGGATGTAAATCAGAGCCACCCAGAAAATCACCTGCACCCATTCTTGCTCATACTAAATGTATTTCCTCTTACTAATATGAGAACAACTGGAATGGGAGAGATTTCTGTGAATCAGGACGAACACATAGCCCTTGGAGAATGGGTGCTGCTATCATTGAGGACACATCTACTCTGTGACAGCTTTTGATACTCTAGGACAGTCATACAGGGAATGCACTCACCCTGCTCTGTAGGGGATCAGGCCCTGATCCATTAGTTCATGTTTACCAAACATTAACAATGTGCTAGGAGTGCCTGGAATACTGAATCCATTGTGACCGGGCAAAGAGAACCACCAACCCCCAACACATTTGGCCAAGAGTGAGAATGTGATGGTGCCGGTCACCTTCTCAGTCACTTACAGGTGGGTTTGGGTAAGCCTTTCCTGTACTCTTGCCTGATGACAATAGTTCAATGTCTTCAGCAAATCGTCATCTCTCTAGGAAACCCAAAGAAGAAAAAAACAGGACAACCCCAGCACCTTCATAATGGACAAGAGTCGTGAGGGCTCCTGCTCAGTGGGCTGCAGGTTGGAGCCAGCGCTGAGGCCAGTCATCTCTGCTCACTCTCCCATTCTCTACCCTTCACATTCATATGTCCTAGAAGATGAATAAGCTCCTCAAGCCTTGGCCAGAAAGAATATCACAAGGTTGAATAACTAGAAGGATAATCAAAACAATCAAAGGGGAAAATAAAAAGGACAATTGTACCTTGGTATCTGCAGAGACTGATTCCAGGAGTCCCAGTGATACCAAAATCCACGATGCTCAAGTCCCTGACGTAAAATGGCATATTATTTATACATAACCTATGCACATCCTCCAGTATATTTTAATTCATCTTTAGATTACTTAGAATGTCTCATACAATGTAAATGTTATATGAATAGTTGCCATACTGGATTGTTTAGGGAATGACAAGAAAAAACTCAACATGTTCAGGATAGACGCAACCTTTTTTTTCCCTGAATATTTTCCATCTACAGTTGGTTGAATCCATGGATGTGGAACCCACAGGTATGGAGGGCCGACTGTACCTGCAAAGTTCTGCATGAATTCACTAACCCTGCCAGGGGAAGGAGCTTCCAAGGGACAGAGGGACAGCTGATTGCCTAACACCTAGTACAACGGTTCTCAAACTTTAGTGTGCATCAGAACCGCCTGGAGGGTGTGTTAAAACACAGAAACAAAGTTTCTGAGTCAGTATCTGATGTCGCTCATCCCCTGGGCCGGGGGGACCACACTTTAGAAACCACTGGGGGGCAGGGGCTGCCTAGCTGGTCAGTCCCACTGGACCAACTTTTGATCCAAATCCATCACCTCCCTCCCAAATCGAGCCACTAGAAACCATAATAGGAATTAAGCAGCTGCGTCCTTTCCTGCCTCTCCCCTCCTCATTTCCCATTCACATGCCCATGCTGCTATGGATAAAGACAACAATTATCAAGCCATTCTTGACAACTGTCTCCCGGGGCCCGAGTCCAGCTCTCACCTGTGCACAAGAAGACTCTGCAAAAGGAGTGAGTTAGGCTGTAAAAGAGAGGACACAGCACTGCAGGAAGAGCATTCAAGGGCTCCCCAGTCCGGTTCCCTGACCCAGTGTGGAGTCCCTCTCTCAGTGACGAGAGCATGCCACTGGGTCAGTGCCAAGGAAACGTTGTGACCTGCTTTTCTCCTCACTAATTTTCCTGGTGATCTGCCATCATGCACTGTGATTTCCCGCTGAGAGTTCACTTCGTGTCACCAAACTGCCGCCCCCGCCGCCAGCCTCACCAACAACTCAGTGCAAAGGAAATCAACGAATAGCCACCATCACTGCACCCCTGGTGGGTGGCGGGGCAAAATGCCTCAAGTCCAGGATCACAGCTCTTATGACCTGGAAGGGACCATCACAAATATTTCTTTCCTTCCCACACCTGATTACATTATACAGTATGCTATTTTACTAACAGCAGGAGTTACTGCCAAAATAATATTGTTTTTGTTTTATGACGAGGCTAACAGAAATTCCTACAGAGAGCAGTATTGTGAATAATGTAAACGCTCTGTGGTAACAGCCTATCCTACTAGACTCTTTGCTTTAGATGGGGAAAATCTGGCCAATTTTCACACACACGTCAGCTTGCTTTTTTCTGGCTATGGGACAGAAAATGTTACACACATTTTGGGCCACAATTGTAGGGCTGAAAACCAACTCCAGGTTAAATAAGGAAAAAGAATGGAGAGTGATTCATTCATAGCATTTTGGTAAATATAGACACTTGTATGTGTTTGCAAATACTCGGCCTTTAAGATGATCTTGTATGCACAAATAGGCATATTTGATGGAACAAATATGATTTTCCCTCCCATTAATAAACAAAATCCAATGAGCTCTTTCTCACATGCAAAACTGCACCAGTTCCCATGCTCTGAGTGCCTGACTTGGTGTAGACCCAGCATCCTCCAAATCAGTAACAAAAACACAACCTCCGCTTACCCCAAAATTATGAATCAGTCAGATATCTCATGCTCAAGACATGGTCCACAAGCCCAGCTGTATTCAGAAATTCTGGAGCAGAAGGACAGTCCATTCTCAGGTGACAATATTGGTTGAGCCTTCAAGAACACTGATTAAAAACTCTTGCACCCTCCCTACTCACAAAAGAATCCACTCATTTGCATCCATAGATGAGGCCACGCACAAGTCGCCTTCACACCCAACACCCATGGTGGTTCCCGTCCTCACCTGTTTTCCAGGAGTGTCATGCACACCACCTCTCGCACCCCGGGGTTGTTGGCCTTCTCCACGGAACAGCCCTGCAAGTTCCAGGTGGCCAGCCTCAGCACAGGCCTCCCATCCCTTGTGCCTCCAAAGGCCTCCACGGAGGGCCGAGTGGAGATAATCTGGGTGGGCCCCCCTGGCGGCAGGTCCAGGTCCTCACTCTGCAGGCTCAGGGAGGTGGGGCTCGGGTGAGGCTTGGCGATGAAGGTCAGTCCCCCGTTCGTGTGGGTGGATGGGGGCCTGGACCTCTCAGCAAACACCTGGTGCCGTATCCTGTCCAGGAAGGCGGCATTGATACCATCCATCCTCACTAGGTCCTCAACGCTGCGAAAGGGCCCATGCTCACGGCGGAAGTCCACGATGCTGAGGGCCATTTTCTCCGAGAGGCCTCGCACGCTCATGAGCTGGGCCGGGGTGGCTGTGTTGATGTTAACACGTGGGGTGAGGGGCACAGCTGTGGCCAGGTGGTGAGGCTGCTGCTCCGCTAGCAGGTCCCGCCGCAGGGAACTGGGAGAGTGCTGCGTGGAGCTGCCCTTGCTGCTCACACAGATCTCAAACTTGACCTGCTCCAGCTTGGTGGCGCCTACACCACTGACCAATGCCAGGTCCTCCACCTTCTTGAAGCCACCGATATACTCTCGGTACTCCACAATGCTGCGTGCCACAGCACGTGTCACCCCAGGCAGGGTCATCAGCTCCTCCTCCGTGGCAGTGTTGATGTTGAGCCTTTCCTGATTCACCAGGATGTTGCTGAAGTTACAGGCTGCGCTGAACTTGCGGTTATGGGACAAGTCCGAGGGGTCCCTGGGGATGGAGCGGTGGCAGCCCAGGGTGCTCCCCATGATCCGCCAGGATCAAGTGCCCGGGAAGGCCTCACCACTGCAGAAGAGCTCTCTGGCTAGGGAGGAAGCCCAGTAGGCCGTACAAGCACAGAAAAACAGAAGGTGCAGGATTCAGGGACTGAAGAGGTTACTACAGACAAACACCGAATCTTCCATGCCTGGCGTGTCCAAAATTATCTTTCACTTGGCCGCCTAGAAAATAATAAACATAGAAACCCATTGAATTAGGCAATTTGCATTAGCACCCCCTACCTAGTGCTGGAGTTAGTAACCAGGAGTCAGGGACTGGTGGCTGCCCGTGAACCCTTAAAAAACGCAGGCACGGTGAGGCTGGGCCCATGTGGATTCTCCTCTGGGGATGTCCGGGTTTTATCACACTGAGCCCAAAAAGGCTATGAGCCGTTTCTCTTGGGAAAAGACCTAACCCCATCAGCTTCACACCTCTTCTCCAGGCCTCTTTCAACTCCGACACTTGGGTCACCCACACTCGGGCTCACACAGACGCGGGGGGCACCCCACCTCCCCCACACTCCGCATCTGACACAGCGCTACCTGCAACCTGGGAGGTCCGTGCTCCCCGGTGCCGGCACTGAGAAGGGGCTTATCGACCCCCCCACCCGACCTGCCGCGGGTCCCCGCGCCCCACCTCTCGGCTGCTCCGCGGGGCGCCGGTTCCTCTTCCACCTGCGGCTCGGAAGCCTGAGCCCAGCCCGGGACAGCGCGGGCCCCCTGCCTCCAGCCTAGGCGCCAGCGCGGGTGTGGGTCACTGACCAGGCCCTGGAAGCCGCCTACGCCGCCTCGGTCTGCGTGTCCCGGCTCTTTCTATGGGAGAAACTCAGCATCGGTCTCCCAGAGTGAATAGAAGCCGCAGGGCTGCTCGGAGGCGGCGGCAGCGGCGGCGAAATCCGCCGCCGAAGCTGCACCAGGACTTGCGGCGGCGCCGCAGTTGCGTTTATCCCGGCAAAAAGTCCTGCGCCCAACTCGGGCGCGGGATCCGCCAGAGCCAGTCCAGACGCAGCACCAGCCGCACGGCTCCCGCTCGCAGTCGGTGTCAAAGCCAAAGTCCTGGCCGCGCCGCTCGCGCCTCCGCAGGAACCACGGCCACGCCTCCTCCGCGCGGCAACTCCTCCCCGGGACTCCCGAGGGCACGCGGGGGCGGGGCCCGGATGAGGGGCGGGGCCTGGCACCAGTGGGTGGAGAGAGGAACCCGAGAGCGCAAGGGCGGGCCTGGAGTGCTAGAGGCGGGGCCATGGAGGAGGGGGCGGAACCAAGGCGCAAGAGGGTGGAGAGCGAACCTGAGAGCGCGTGGGGCGGCACTGGCGTGCGAGAGGCGGAGCCATGGTTGTGGGGGCGTGGCCTGGCACAAATGGGTGGTGAGCTGAACCCGGGAGCGCGTGGGGAGGGCCTGGAGTGCGAGAGGTGGGGTCATAGAGTGTGGGAGCGCGGCCCGGGCGCGAGGGGGTGGGGAAACGCGGGGGCGGGACCGTGAGCACAGGGGTAGGCCCCGGGAGCGCAGAGGCGGGACTTAGGGGCTTAAGGGGCGGAGCCGTTGCCGTGCCGGCGAGGGCAGGTCACCGGGAGGCTGTCCTAAGTCAGCTGCCCCCGGACCATGGTTGCCGCCCGAGGCCTAGGTCTGGTTATGCCTGGTAGAGGCTGTTTAGGATTGTCCGAGGCGAGATCTGCCCAGCTGCTTTTCGTCTTTGAGGTGTGGGGATGAAGGCTGGGGCAATCCCTGAGAGGGCATCCCTGTAGGTCCAGCGTCTCACGGAGTTTTGCAGAACGTTCCAGAGGAGACTGAATGGGATCGTCCTAATTTCTGTCCCCACTTTCGGCCTTTTCTTTTCTTCCACCAGTATATTACCTTTGCTCCGCTCAGAGAGACGTCCTCTAATAACGCCAGCGACTCATTGTGCTCCTAGCAGAGGGCACGCACCACCCTCCTGTGTGTTTGCATAGGTCAAATACAGGTTTGCTCCTTTGCACATTTAGCGCTGTGAGTAAACAAGGATAAGTTTCTGTAATTATTAAGTCTAATCATTACGAAGGAGGGAAATGGGGGCTGCTTCCCAAACTCTTCCCAGAAGAGTTTTTGGATCACACTCCTAAATGACAATTTGGTTAAAGATTAAAGAGCCAGCTGCATTATAGTGGATACCCAGAGCTAGACTTTTCGATTAAGCAAATCATGCGGTGATATCGTTGAATACTTTGACCCTGGCCGTTTAGTGTTCTCTGAAGTTTCATTCCCAACCAATGTGACCAGTGCATCTGGTTTCAATTCCAAAGACTGGGTCAGCAAAAATAGTACCTCTCACGGGCGGAAGGTATTTCGGATGTAAAATGAGCAGCAGCCCAGGTTTGGAAAATGCTACTGCTGTTCTGAGGCACATTCCCCTGCTATGTATATTAGTCAGGAAAACCAAGTCAAACTACCTTAGACCAAAACAAAAATAAAAATAAAAAAATAAAGAGGGGGGGGGTATTTCTTGGTTCCTTGTTGAAAAGTTAAGGTAAGTAATCTTACCTCAGGTCTAGTTGCATCTGACCCAAGTGATGATGGGGTCGTTAGGGTATGGCAGGACTGCCTCCATCTCTGGCTCCACGATCCTCTTTATTGGCTTTATTTTTAGGCAAGCTATTTGCACTTGATCGCAAAAATGCCTTCCTACCTACCATCCTCTCCCACCCAAACACTGGGCTACATTATGCCATGCACTGAAATCCTGGTGCCGCAAGGAAAAAAATTGTTTAAGACAAGCAGTAAAACTTTTTGAAAGAAGCGAAAAGTCTTCATTGAGCAGAATACAGAAAACTCTTTGTTGAGCAGAATGCCTTGATGGGCAATGTGGCTGTGGAAGAACAGCCGTGGAGCATGGCTACTTGGGCTAGAAGCAGAGAAAACATATGTTTTATCATCCAAACCAGGACACTTTTTAGGTGAAGAGAGGACATTATCAATAATATCCTAGAACAACAGAAATAATCTGGTTTTATTCCCTATAAACCTAGCAAATGCTTCCCTTGGTATAAGTGAAACCAAGCGTTGGCTAAACCAAAGTGCATTTAAAAACACACATACATACACCCCACAAAAACATGCAATGAGATGGCTAACTTTAAAATGACTGAGTGTATCCAATGTTGGTGAGGACACAGAGCAACTGAAATGGTCATACATTGCTGGTGGAGGTGTAAGATGTCACAACTGCTCTGGAAATCAGTTTGGAAATTTCCTAAGAAGTTAAGCATATACCTACCATATGACTCAACCAATCTACTTATAGGTATTTATCAAAGAAAAAGGAAAGCATGAAACCCAAAGACTTGAATGTGAACGTTCATAGGAGCTTTGTTATAGACACACACACACGTGTGCGCGCGCGCACACACGCACACAGCAAAAAAACAAGAAACTCAAATCCATCAGTGGATGAATGAATAAATTGTAGTACATCCATACAATGGAATGGTACTGAGCAATATAGACAAACTATTATACAACATTGAAAAGTCTCAAAATCGTTATACTGAGTGAAAGAAACAAGGCAAAAAAGAACATACTGTATGATTCTATTTATATAAAACACCAGAAAATACAAACTGACATACATATAGAGAAAGCAGATCAGTGGTTGCCTGGGGATGATGGGGAGGGAGGAATGGATTTTAAAGGGCACAGAGAAACTTTGGGGGCTGATGGCAATGCAGTTTGAGAGGTGATAGTTTCATGGGCATATGAATGTCAAAACTGACAAAATTGTATACTTTAAATATGTGCATTTTGGTGTACTTCAGTGACAACTCAACAGCTTTGGAAAAATCTTCAAAAAATGAAAAAAAAAATGTTCTCTGAACTTAAAAAAACATAGGCTTTGTTTTTGGGGAGAGTGGGGTAGGTGAGCCTGGGTGGAGATGAAAAGGTTGGGCCGGGGGGATGAAGGAGTCCAAGAAGAAGTTGAGCAGACAGCTAACAGAAGAGAACATTCCCCAGCTTGGCTTGGGGGCTCAGGAAAGTGGGCAACAGAGGCCTTTAAACTTATGTCTAACAGTCTGTTTTATCTGCTGTGCTATTTCATGATGCAATCCTCCCACCCCTACCCCATGTACAGACACTAAATCTTTGTAAGATATGTATTGTAATGGCTTTCAATAAGTTATGTTTAGGAGAGATAAAGTAAGGGAACTGAATCTTTCTGGGTAAATTAAAGACAGAGAGAAAAAGGGCAGCTAAAATACAAAAGATGGGTGGGAGAAAGATCCAGGATTCAGTGGAAGCAGAAAATCAGAATAGGAGGAGACCCAGGAAAATATCTGACTTTCAAGAATCCTCATTGAGATTGGGAAGCTGGCTGGGGTCCCATTCTACAAGGAATGGGGGTTTTATTTGCATTTTATTATTTAGGGCTCTAGCTGACAACCCAGTTACATGACAATGTCAAAGGGCAGAGGTTACATCATTCCAGCCAAACACCACATCCTGTGGCCACTGCCCCTTATGACATAGTTCTCACCTGGGGCCTGGTCAGAGAGGACCAAGGTCATTGGTCTTTTGCTTTTTAGTTAGCAGTTTTAAAGTAAATGGTGATTCGGGGGAAGGGAGAGGTGGCAGACAGCAAGAAGGGAAAGCATTTGTCTGTCTTCAATTTCGGCACCCGCAGTGCTAGTGCTAGGCACTGGAGGTACAGTGAGGAGTACATTCCTGACTCTTCTATTCCCAGAGCTGATGGGGCAGCAGGACTGCAGACACTAAATCAGTAAGACTAGTGCCCATTGAAATAGGAGAGAGGAAGAGAATATGGATGTGAATCACAAGTAATTTCTGCTAGGGGACTTTCTGGGAAGTGAGGGTCAAAATGAGATTTGAAAGCTGAATAGGGAAATGTTGCCCCAACCCACAAGCCCTCAGTCCTGGCAAAGCAAGCCCCATTTCCCTAATCAATGAGCTTCAGTCCAGCTATTGACTTGGCACCAACTTGTGTGCAGTGGCCAAGCTGGATGCTGTCCTGAATTATATCAGTGTGACAAGGCAACATCTCCTTTAGTGTAACCTTGACAGTGGATTTGTCCCTCTTTATCAGAGTAGGCTCCCTGTGTTCCCAAACTCAGGAAACTCCAGGCATTGGCAGCCCACTTGCACATTCTACATCAGATCCTGCCTCACCGAGAGTTGTGGCAGAGAATGGCCAGACAGACACCATGGACAGACACCATGGAGAGGGGCAATGAACAAACCTTCATCTTCTACACATAGGCATGGAATTCTGCTTTCTCTTCTGCACCTGTATATAGACACTCAGTCGGGAATCCCACCACCAGGAGCATTTTTGTATATTTCTCTAAAGGATTCCAGTGCTCTGCTGCATAACAGTGTGTGATAGACTGTACATGGGTGCCCAGTGGGTCCAGCCTCCCCTCATTCTCCTCCCTGTGTGACTGCTTTCTACATTCACTCCAGTCTTAGCCATGTGATTTGTGAGAGTAAGGCAAGCAGAGATAAGCACTAGTCCATTCCTCCTGGTATATTCCCTCCTGGAACCCAGCTGCCACGCTATAGGGAAGTATTGACTCACCTGTTGTGACTGAGAGGCCACAGGAAGAAGAACTGAGACACCCCAGCCCTCAAACAGCACCAGGGCCTCAGAGTGTGAGAGAATCCTCTAGGACCTTGCAACCCAGCCTGGCCCCCAGCTGGATGCACCCACAGGAGTGAACCCAGCAGAAACCACAAGGAGCTGAGCAACCACCCAGCTGAGCCCAGCCACCCACAGGACATGAGAGAGAATACACTGGGGTTGTTTTAAGATTACACACAGTGGAGTGGTTGTCTCAGAGCAGTATTTATCATACAGATGTGGCCCTCAGGCCTTGTTTCCCAGCAAGAAGAGCCATCACCACAGCTCCAGGGAAGGCCCCTTTATAGCCGTTGACAGTTGTCCCACTCTCGGGATGCTCTTGCAGGTCTTGGCTTCCATTGAGGATAGTTTGTTATCATTTTTCAGGTGGGTCACAAGAGTGTTTTCAAGGGTTCAGGACCCTCCCCTTGGACAGTTGTAGACAATTGTCTTGTGACAGCTGTAGTCATAGAACAGGGTTTTGTTTTTGTTTTTGTTTTTAACTATTGCATTTAAATATAATGAATTGGCATGTATGTTTCTGTATCTGTTGATTGTGTTTGTTTATTTCTATAGAACCATCTCCTCTTCCCAGTAAACACAGAAGACAAGACAGAGAGGAGCACAGGAGGGAAGAAGAGCCCCTGGGGAAGAAGTCCAGTCTTTGCAGTTTCCCCCACTGTAGCAGAGGGGCCATCCTCCTCCCTTGTTCCCCAGGAGGCTCCTGTTCAACTTTTCAGGTCAGCACTTACCTTGGGGACAATGCTTTTGAAGGCCAGGGAGGTATAGGATTTCCTCCTGATTTGATCCCACTGAGCGGAGCCTGGCAGCTTGCACACCTGCATCCTCCACTGCATGAGGTCCTCTCAGCCAGGCAGACCATGCACAGCAGTGCATGTTTTCTGTTCCCATCCACCTGCAGCTGTTTGCCTCCAGCACGGCCAATCTCCTGCCCCATCTCCTTGGGCTCCCTGGAGCTCAGGACCTCCCTGTTGCATGGAAAGTGCCGGGAGCCAGCTTGACCTTCCCACACGCTTTCCTGTAGGTACAGTGTTCAGCCTTGCCCTACTGCCCACCTCCTGAAGTTCTGCTGTCTGCACTCTGCTTTCAGACAATTGTCTTGTGACAGCTGTAGTCATAGAACAGAGTTTTGTTTTTTGTTTTTAACTATTGCATTTAAATATAATGAATTGGCATATATATTTTTGTATCTGTTGATTGTGTTTGTTTATTTTTATAGAACCATCTCCTCTTCCCAGTAAACACAGAAGACAAGACAGAGAGGAGCACAGGAGGGAAGAAGAGTCCCTGGGGAAGAAGTCTTTCAGCTTCTTCCATGCAGCATGTCTTTCATGCTGGTTCTTTCTGGCTGACCTGAAACACAGGTGCCTGCAGAGAAAGATGAAGAACCTCCCCATGGTCCCCTGCTAGCCCTGACTGTTTCCATAGGGAAAGGCTGGGTCATACCCCAGGGCAAATTCTACTGATCCTGCACCTGTCCAAGCTGCCCAGTGTGCGGTTAGTTTCCTCTGTAAGAGACACCCTGGAGGACGTTGGTTCCATTTGGGGCTCCACCACTGCTGCTGGGGTATGGGTGGAGGGGAAGGCCACAGGGCCTTGCTGGGGGGCTGTGCAGCAGGTGTACAGGCTAGGGAGGGGACTGGCAGGCAGGCTAGCTGTGTTGGTGGCTTCCGCTCTGCCTCCTGATCCTCCTCAGGCCTCTGATTTCTTTGTTGCTCCTTTGACTATTCACAACACAGAAATTTAAAATGGGAATGGTAGGCTCACTATACTTCTGCTGCTTTGAGTTGCCTGAGATGCCGTGATGCACTTTGTGGATGGGGAAGGAGTGCAGCTAGTGGTGGCATCAGCTGAAGGTGGGGAGAGAGGTTTGGGGACTGTGCTATAGTCTCCAGCTTGGATGTCTTGTAGCCTGGGAGCAGATAGGTGGCCAGTACTTCATTATACTTCCGGTGCTGCAAGGATCCTGAATCCCTTTTCAAGTATGACCTATGGACACCATCAATTCAGTCTGCTCAGGGTCCTTATAGCCAGAGAGTGGCTGGGCACTTGTTTTCCTCCTCATGTTCTACATTCATTTCCTCCTCATGCTCTACATTCATCTTTGGATTCTAGGGGCCTCTCTTGCTTGTGTTGAGGATGAGGAATTTCCTTCTTTCATTTTTTAAACACAGGATTTCACCCAGGCTGGAGTGAATTTCTTGAGAGAAAGTTTTCACACTCCATAGACATATAAGAGTGTTACCGTGGGTAAATACAATGGAGAGTGATTGCTGGATCTTATGGTAAGAGCATGTTTTGTAAGAGTTTTGTGAGAAACTGCCAACTGTCTTCCAAAGTGGCTACACCATTTTGCATTTCCACCAGCAATTAATGAGAATTTCTGTTACTCCATATTTGGTGTTGTCAGTGTTTGCAATTTTGGCCATTCTAATAAGTGTAAAGTGCTATGTTATTGTTGTTTTAATTTGCAATTCCCAGATGACATGTGATGTGGGACATCTTTTCATACGCTTAGTTGCCTTTTGTATATCTTTTTCTGTTGAGGTGTCTGTTAAGGTAGTTTGCCCATTTTCAATCCGTTGTGCATTTTCTTTTTGTTAAGTTTTAAGAGTTGTGGCCGGGCGCGGTGACTCAAGCCTGTAATCCCAGCACTTTGGGAGGCCAAGACGGGCGGATCACGAGGTCGGGAGATCGAGACCATCCTGGCGAACATGGTGAAACCCCGTCTCTACTAAAAAAATACAAAAAACTAGCCGGGCGAGGTGGTGGGTGCCTGTAGTCCCAGCTACTCGGGAGGCTGAGGCAAGAGAATGGCGGGAACCCGGGAGGCGGAGCTTGCAGTGAGCTGAGATCCGGCCACTGCACTTGGGAGACAGAGCGAGACTCCGTCAAAAAAAAAAAAAAAAAAAAAAAATAAGAGTTGTTGGTATATTTGGAATAACAGTCCTTCATGAGGTATCTCTTTTGTACATCGTTTCTCCCTATGTCTTATCTCTCATTCTCTGATCAGTGTCATTTGCTAACCAACAGTTTTTAGTTTGAATAAAGTCCAGCTTATCAATGCTTTCTTTCATGGATTGTGCCTTTTGAGTCATATCTGAAAAGTCTTTGCCAAACCCAAACTAGATTTTCTCCTGTGCTATCTTTTAAGAGTTTTATAGTTTTATGTTTTATATTTTGGCCTATGAGCTATGATCTATTTTGAGTTTTTTATGAAAGGTGTCAGTTTTGTGTGGAGGTTCTTTTTTTTTTTTTTTGGATGTTCAGTTGTTCCAGCATGATTTGCTAAAAGACAGTCTTTTCTCCATTGTATTGTCCTTGATCTTTTGTCAAGGATCAGTTGACTATATTTATGTGGATCTATTTCTGGGCTCTCTATTCAGTTCTACTGACCTATTTGTCTATTCTTATGACAATACCACACTCCCTTGATTACTGTAGCTTTATAGTAGGTCATGAAGTCAGACAGTATAGTCCTCCAACTTTTCTTTTTCTTCAATATTAAGTTGGCTACTCTGTCTTTTGCCTTTCCGTGTAAACATTAAAAGCAGTTCATTGATATCTACGAAATAACTTGCTGGAATTTTAATTGGGATTGTGTTGAATCTATAGATAAAGTTTAGAAGAACTGGACAATACTGAGTCTTTCTATTCATGAACATGGAATGTCTCTCCATTTATTTAGTTCCTTTTTTATTTCTTTTATCAGAGTTTTCTTTTTTCCTCATGTAGATCTTGTATGTATATTGTTAGATTTATACCTAAGTATTTCATTTTGAGGAATGCTAATGTAACTGGTATTGTGTTTTAAATTTCACATTTCACTTGTTCATTGCTGGCATGTAGGAAAGGGATTGAGCTTTGTATATTAACCTCGTGTCTTATAACTTTGCTTTAATTGCTTAGAAGTTCAAGGACTTTTTCTTGTCAATTGTTTTAGATTTTCTATATAGGAGTTGTGTCATCTGGGAACAAAGTTTTTATTTCTTCCCTCCAAATCTGTATACCCTTTATTTCCTTTTATTTTTTATTTTATTATTTTTTTTTTGTATTCGCTAAGACATCCAATACAATGTTTAAAAGGAAGGGTGAGAGAGGACATCTTTGCTTTGTTCCTAATCTTAGCAGGAAAGCTTCTAGTTTCTCAAAATTAAATATAATATTATCTGTGGAGTTTCTGTAGATGTTTGATATCAAGTTGAAGAAGTCTTCCTCTATTCCTAGTTTGCTGACCATTTTTATCATGAATGGATGTTGGATTTTGTCCAGTGCCTTTTTTGTATCTATTGGTATGATCGTGTGATTTTTCTTTTCTTTTCTTTTCTTTTTTTTTTTAGCTTGTTGATATAATAGACTACATCCATTGATTTTTTTAATGTTGAATCAGCCTCGCATACCTAGGGTAAAGCCTGTTTGGTCATGTTAAGTAATTCTTTCCGTACATTGTTGGATTCAATTTGTTAATATTTAGTTGAGGATTTTTGCTTCTATATACTTGAGAGATACTCATTTGTAGTTTCCTTTTTTGTAATATCTTTGACTGTCTTTTTTTTTTTTTTTTTGAGATGGAGTCTCACTCTGTCACCCAGGCTGGAGTGCAGTGGTGCGATCTCGGCTCACTGCAAGCTCCGCCTCCCAGGTTCACGCCATTCTCCTGCCTCAGCCTCCCGAATACCTGGGACTACAGGCACCCACCACCACACCCGGCTAATTTTTTGTATTTTTAGTAGAGACAGAGTTTCACCATGTTAGCCAACTGGTTTTGTTTTAAGGTAATGCTGGCCTCATTCAATAAGTAAAGGAAGTATTAACTCGGCTTCCATATTCTGGAAGAAATTCTAGAGGATTGGTATAAATTTTTCCTTAGATGTTTGGTAGCATTCACCAGTGAATCTGCCTGGACCTGATGCTTTCCGTTTTGGAAAGCTATTAATTATTGATACAATTTCTTAAATAGATACAGGCCTACCAAGATTGTCCATTGTATATATTTTTCAGGATTTTTTTTTTTCAAAATGAAGTTTTAAAACAGAATTAATCAATAAATTTCCATGATAATGAAATAACTAAAAAGAGTTTTGAACAAAATGTCCCCATTTAGGTTCCATTTGCCTATTTGCAGGTGTTTCAACGTATTTGCTGAGGGGTTGTACAAGCATTTCTGCTAACAGAAATGGAGAAACCTATTTCTTCTGGTCAGATACACAGATATTGAGGAAAAACAGTTTCTAATTATTGTTACATGCAAACCTAAATCTGTTTTGGTTTTATAAAATGGCTTAGCATCAGCTCCTGAAATAGAGCTTGATACCAGTTAGAAACAGGCACCTGCATTCACAGCTTCCCAGGAGACCCAGGAACCTCCTTTAGAGCTCCTAGTCTACTGACTAATATAGGGTTTCATCTCATGACTGACAACTGAAGACCTTTGTCATTTCCCCAACACCTTAAATGCCTTTCCAATTGGCACTTTTATTTTTTTTTTTTTTTTTTTTTTTTTGAGACGGAGTCTCACTCTGTCGCCCGGGCTGGAGTATAGTGGCCGGATCTCAGCTCACTGCAAGCTCCGCCTCCCGGGTTTACGTCATTCTCCTGCCTCAGCCTCCCGAGTATCTGGGACTACAGGCGCCCGCCACTTCGCCCGGCTAGTTTTTTGTATTTTTTTTAGTAGAGACGGGGTTTCACTGTGTTAGCCAGGATGGTCTCGATCTCCTGGCCTCGTGATCCGCCCGTCTCGGCCTCCCAAAGTGCTGGGATTACAGGCTTGAGCCACCGCGCCCGGCCGGCACTTTATTTCTTATGGTGTGTTTGGCCAGAGATCATTGTGGCAAAGCCCCAATAAAACGAGGTAGCTTCATTTACAGTAACAAAATGGAGAACATTTACCATCAGAGTCACTGTGTTGTCCCTCCACCTCCAAAACTATTATTATTACAGAAAATAGTATTCATTAATCTTTAAAGATGATGTGATTATCACCATCACGCTTAGGAAATTAAGCTCCTATTCACTTTATTCATTTCCTCTAAAAAGCAACATTTCCAGTTAGTTTCAGACTTTCACTTTTTCACAGAACAGTTTATTCTTTTTTGTTTACTGGATTTGAGGGTTTATGAAATGGTCTTCTCAGTAAAGTCCATTACCTTGGTTTCTGGATGCCTAATTAGGAGCCTTCTCCAAGCACAAAATAATACAGAAGCAGGAGAAGAAATGAGGCAACTATTTCTACCTTATGACAAGTCAGGGGAATGTCCTTGGACCTACACTTCTGGTGGTGGGGTGAGGAGGCTCCTTCAGCCCCACCATGGGCCAGAAGAATTGAGCACTGTTGTTGGAGCTTGGGAGTGGAGGAACAGCAGGTAAACGTCAATTGCTCTGCCTCCCCCTTCACACTCACCTGAAAGCAGCTACAGCCTGGACTTTGCTGTTGACACCTGCCCTACTCAATCTCACAATGCCTTTTCTGGTTTCCCCATCTATTTCTTTTCAATGTTGCCATTGGTTTTTTTTTTTTTTTTTTTTTTTGCCTTATTTCTTCTAAATATTGGAAGACTGAAGACCTGGTAAGGCTGGTCCCTGACCCCAGCCCCACTTCCAGGAATGGCTCCCCTAAGAAATAGTCATGAAGACCTTGTAGAGCATCCCCAGAGTGTGATCTAATGGTAGTGAGAAAAATGATCTTAGGAGGCCCCAGACACAGCATTAAATACAGCCGAACCACTCTGTGATGAATTTATCCTTATTTGTGTCTCTGTTACTCTAAAAGCATGAAGGGAAGCTCTCAGTTTGAGGCCACTGTGACCACAACACATTCTCATATGTGTTAATCTGTCTACAGAAAATGCTGACCTCAGGCTCAGAATTTTGACAGGCACCATTATTTAGCTAGAATGTAATTATATTGTTTTCCTTTTTTTTTTTTTTTAAGCTACCTTCTATTAATGGCAAAGGATAGTGTTGTTCCATATACAGTCACACATTCTCACGTACAGGTGGTGCTCAGAGGGCAATACACCATGAAGGTGAATAAGAAAGACTGCAATGTGAAGACTGTGTCTTACAAGCAATGGTTCTTAACCTTAGCATCTCATAAGAACACCCCAGGGTACTTGTCAAAATTCCAATGCCAAGGCCCTTCCCCAGACCAATTCCATCAAAAATTTGGGATGGGATCTAAGTGTGAGTGCTTATTAAAGCTCTAGATGACTCCAGTGCAGAGCCACACTGGAGAACCAATGCTTTAAACTGATCTCAAGTCTGAGCATGAATGAGACAAAGCTTGTTCTCCACACCACGGCAGCAGGATTAGTATCTGGAACATAGATATTCTAATGACCAAAGTCAACTGCCGTCTTAAAATCTAAGTGCAAAGAATTACAGAACTGTAGAGCTGCAGAAAGTCTGAGAGCTCATTTTAAATGAGTCTGTATCCTCATTTTATTCACCAGAAAACTGAACATAGAAAGGCCAAGTGATTCCTTGCTGAGAATCACTCCCTAGGGGCCCAAGGAAGGGCTCCTCCCCAACATCATGCTCCCTCTTTGGTGGATGTAATTGCCTCAATTGTGAATTCCTTCTGAAGGAAGCTATGGTCTTTTTGAGGAATATGCTAAAGACCTAAAAAGTTAGAGGATTGGCTCTTTAATCCACAAAGTAGGTATGAAAGAAGTTGTAGGGAGCCCGGGAGGCGCTATGGACATTCCTCAAAGTCTGTTCCATGGTTGGAAGGCACTGGATTAAACACATTGAAATGAGTTTCATCACTGCAGGACTTCTCAGGACCTTTAATTTACTAATGTGCAAGGGAATCTTCAAGAAGAGGACAGACAGAGCTTATTTGCCCATTTCTGTGAAACATTTCACAGGACTAGCCTTTCTTGGGGAAATATTGGGGGACACAATTTCTAAAAGGTCTGGCCCACTGTGTCTCCTACTCTGCTTTACTTTTCTTAACTGCATTGATCACTTATATACTTGGTTATTGCCTGTGTTATTCTCACTAAAATAGAAGTTCCTTGAGGAGAGAAACTTTGGCTTCATTACTATATCCCTACCACCTCCAAAAGTGCCTAGCCTGTAATAAATATTTGCAGAAGGGCTAATGGGTATAGTCTCTTAAAACACAGGTAATCATGACTAGCTACCTAGTGAGACTCCTGCTTCTGATTGCAAGTCTGTCACTACAACTTTAGGCTGAATTTTGGAGTCTGCTTGCTGGGGGAACCTGGTCATACCTTGGGCTAATATCCAGGCTCTGGCACTAATCAACTCCACAACCTTGGGCAAGTCACTTGACTTTCCTGGGCTCCATTTCCTCATCTAGCAAAAAGAGTGGACTGGATTAGACAACCTCCAAAGTTTCCTTCTCAGGTATTGTATAACAAGCAGTTAAATTAAAATATCTGATATAATTGGGGATTTTTCTATTTCTCCTTGGAGTTCTATCAGATTTTGTTTCATGTAGTTTAAAGCTCTGTTATCAGGCCCATAAATATTTAAGATTGTTATATCCTCTTGATGAATAGACCATCTTATCATTATTCAGTGGACTTCTTTGTCCTTGGTAATATTCTCTGCTCTGAAATCTATATTTTCTTATACTAATATATTCACCCCAGCTGTGTAAAAAATGGTATTAGCATGGTATATTCTTTTCTATCATTTTACTTTTAACCTATTTGTGTCTTTTTAGTTCAAGTGGGTTTCTCATAGGCAGCACATACTTGGTTCTTGCTTTTTAAAGGAAATCCCACTGCTCAGTCTCTGCCTTTGAATTGAAATCATTTAAATTTAATGTGATTATTGATATTATTAGGTTTAAATTCATTCATTTTGACTGTTTTGAATAATGCTGCTATGGACATTCACATGTAAGTTTTTGTGTAGATATATATTTCATCCTTCCCGGATGACTAGTGATGTTGAGAATCTTTTCATGTGCTTATTGACCATTGGTGTATCTTCTTGGATGAACTGATTATTTTTATGGTTCCATTTTATCTTGTTGTTTTATATTTGTTCCATTTTCTTCTTTTTCTGTCCACTTTTGGACAGAAAACAGCCTTTTTAAGATATAATTTATATACTGTACACTTTTCCCATTTAAAGTGTATAATTTGGTGATTGTTGGTATACACACAAATTGTGGAATCATAATCAATCATAAAACATTTTAATCACCCTTAAAAGAAACTCCATACACTTTAGCTATTACCCCAAAATGCTCCCTTTCCTACTCCTGCCCTACCCCTAAAAGGCCCTAAAACTTTAATCTATTTTTTGTCTCTATAAATTTGCCTATTCAGGAAATTTCATGTAAATCGAGTTATATGAGTTTCTTTTACTTGGCATAATGTTTTTTATGTTTATCTATGTTATAGTATATATTAGTGCTTTTTTCCTTTTTGTAAATTAATTCCACGATATGGATATACAGTATTTGTTTGTCCATTCATCAGTTGATGGACATTTGGGTCTTTCCCACATTTTGGTTATTATGAATAAAGCTGCTATGAACATTCATGTATACTTTTTTGTGAAGATGTATGTTTCATCCTTCGTGGGCACATACCTAAGTGTGGAATTGCTGGGTCATGTGACACCTCTGTGTTTAACTGTTTGAGGAACTGCCAGATTCTTCCAAAGTGGTTGCCCCATTTTACATTCCCACCAGCAGTGAATGAACCTTCCTATTTCTCCACATTGTAACCAACATTTGTTAGTTTTTGTCTTTTTGCCTATAGCCATCCTGATGGGTGTGAAGTGGTATCTCATTGGGGGATTGGAGTTGCATTTTCCTGATGACTAGTGATGTTGAGTATCTTTTCATGCACTTACTGGCCATTGGTATATCTTCTTTGATGAACTGATTGTTTTTATGATTCCATTTTATCTCCTTTGTGGCTTACTAGCTGTAACTTTTTGTATTATTATTTTAGAGGTTATTTTAGGTTTATAGCATGCATCTTTGACTTTTCAAGTGATACTACCACTTCATGTGTATTCAAGTACTTTACAAGAGTATATTCCAGTTCTCCATTCTCAGTTTTGTGCTATTGCTGTCATACCTCTGGTTAAATTAGATGCTTTCCTCTGTGTTATGTACTGGCACTCTATTATCATGAGGGAACTGTCACGGGCAGCTAGAGAAGGAAAAGTAAGTGGGATAATCTTGTTGGATTTTTCATTGCTCCTGGAGGGCAAGACTGCTCAAGCTGTCAGGATCACCAGAGAGAACATCAAGCAGGTTCCAGGCTCAAATGGAAGGAAAAGAGGGGAGGCCTTAAAATGCTAGAGATCCCTTAGAAATCCCTGAGGAATCTTCACTAGGTTCCTAATCTCCTGAGAATCCCCCTTTCTATGTCCCTTGGCATCCACACCATTGGATTCATGATTAATAAATTCATTACTTCCAGTGATTACATATGAATCAGGATAGGGCAACAGAGAGTCATGAGATTGGTGACAAAGAGACCTAGGGTCAATAGAGCAGTTTTACCACTTACAGATACATACCCTGGGGGCAAGATACTAAACTCTCATGAACCTCAGTTTCTATACCTGCAAAATGGGAATAAAAATTCTTACTTTATCATGTTGGTTAAAGGATTAAATGAGGTGATCTCAGTAAAAGTAGCAAGCGAGTGACATAACAAACACACCATTAATATTTATATCCCTCCTATATACCTCATTGTCTGTTTTACTCAAGTATATTTTTGCATTCTTTATGTTTATTAGGCATTCATAAAGTAGCAGGGATTGCATTACATATGAGAGCCTTTGTTGTTCTTCATACTCCGAAGATTCTAGTGAGCTCAAATGTCTGTATAGGATTGTCACAAACTCCCTGCTTTTCGACGTCGAGAACTGCCATTTATTGGACTGACTTGATGGCAGACATGTGCTGAGCTCCTTGCATGCCTCATTTCCAAAGCTCATTATCAACCCCATGAGGATGGGGCAGCGTTTCTCAATCTCGGCACTATTGATACATTTGGGGCCAGATCATTCTTGGTTGTAGGGGGTTGGCCTGTGCATTATGGGATGTTTAGCAGCATCCCTGGCTTTTACCTTCTAGATTCCAGTAGCACCTCTTCAGCTATGATAATCAAAAATGTGTGAAGACATTGCCATGTATGTCATAGGGGGCAAAATCTCCCTCAGATGAGAACCACTTGGATAGGGCTGGTGTCATTCCCGTTACCTGTGAGAAAGCCAGGGTTCAGAATAGTCAAGAGCTTTTCTCAGCATCACACAGTTACTGAGTGATGGAGGCAAGATTCAAACCAGAGTCCAACTAGCTCCTAAGCCATGTGTTATGGTAACTCCAGAATATATCCTCTCTCATCTGCAAATAAAGCCTCCGATACCTTTGACATCCCTGGCTTTAAATTCTGTCTTTTGTGCCAAAGGTGTTTGGACTCTGGAGTGTCCTGTCTGAAAAAAACGAATAGGTTCCAAAAGGGAGAGATTAGATAATTACTCTTCACAGACAGGTCTCAGAAGGCCACACACAACATATTGCAGGCAGCTGGCCCCCATATGTGCTTTTCCTTGACATAAGGAGTGTAATGGGCTGAATTATGTTCCTCAAAGGATAGGTTGAAGTTCTAATGCTCTGTACCTATGAATGTGACCTTATTTGGAAATAGGGTCTTTGCAGACATAATCAAGTTAAGATGAGGTCATTAAGGTGAGCCACGATCCAATATGACTACTGTCCTTATAAGAAGAAAATGTGGCCGGGCGCGGTGGCTCAAGCCTGTAATCCCAGCACTTTGGGAGGCCGAGACGGGCGGATCACGAGGTCAGGAGATCGAGACCATCCTGGCTAACACGGTGAAACCCTGTCTCTACTAAAAAATACAAAAAACTAGCCGGGCGAGGTGGCGGGCGCCTGTAGTCCCAGCTACACAGGAGGCTGAGGCAGGAGAATGGCATAAACCCGGGAGGCGGAGCTTGCAGTGAGCTGAGATCCGGCCACTGCACTCCAGCCTGGGCGGCAGAGCGAGACTCCGTCTCAAAAAAAAAAAAAAAAAGAAGAAAATGTGTAAACAGACACAGAAGGAAGGCAACCATGTCAACATGGAGGCAGAAATTGTAGTGACATTGCCACAAGCCAGGGAACAGCCGGGGCTACCAGAACCAAAAGAGGTAAGAAAATATCCTCTCTTAGAGGCTTCGGTGGGACCACAGCCCTGCCAACACCTTGATTTCAAACTTTGAGTGGCCAGAACTAAGCGAATCCATTTCTGTTATATAGTCTGTGGCACTTCATTATTGCAGCTTTAGGGCAACAGGACAGGAGAGCACACCTCACGTCCCCTGGCAGCCCTGGTCACGTCTGTATTTCTGCATTTGACAGTGTTCCCTTTGATCCCTGTTCTCCAGTCAGTTATAATATCTGGCCATTAATCAAAGTCATGAAAGATATTTCACTTTGCCATGACCAACCTACATGTTAGATTGCACCTCCTATTAATTACATTAGTGCAATGATGATCTGGCAGTGAAACAACATAGGCGCCTTCCTGGGTAGCACCTGTCCCCTCAGATGTCCTCACTCATGCATGTGTCAGTGGTGGGGCAACTGTGCCTTATCTTTCTTGGTAACAGGAGGTACCATATCATTCCCTGAGATAAGCAGAAGCAGTTTCATAGAACCTGACTCAGTGGACTTGGCTACCTGCTGGTCGTGGATAAACAGAAGGAAACAAACCCTAGACAGCCACAAGTGTGATACAGACAGAAAGCAACCAAAGGCAGCCAAGGTCATCTCAAATCTAAACTCCAGAGCAGTTTATTCTGGGCAAATGAACAAGAAGCATCAAACAGACTTATAGGTGGTTTGAGATTCTTTAAAGCTAAAGCAACCCTTAGAAGTTGTGGCATCTCAAACAGGTTCTTCATCTTTCCCAGCCAAAGGATGTTCTGGGTTGTTTAAAGGATTCCGTGGACAAGTGAACTTGAGAAGTGTTCTGTGCTTTAGTATCTCTCTAAGACATTTAAAAGGCCCATTAGCACATTAAAGACATTGAGACATTTGGCAGTAAAGACACCCCTTCACCTCCTTTCAGGGTGTGGTGGAACATGCCTTGGATCACTGATACATTTGGGCCCATTCTGCTGTGCAGAATTTGAGGGGGAGGCTCTGAACAATTAGGTGGTTTTTCAAAACTCACACAGACTGATTCAACTTGTGTCTTCACATTCCAAATCCAGTGCTTTTCTATTTTTTATTTTTCCTTTTAGTTTGTTAATAAACATTTGAGTGTTACCATGTGGTGACATAGAAATGTAAAAATGAAAAAGGTTGGCTTTTTCCCCATATATCATTGATTATCTCTGGAGTAAATGAACAACGGAATAACAAATAATGGAAGGGGTATGGGGATAGGGAAGGAAAGGTGCTGTGGTTTGAATGTTTGTCTCCTCCAAAACTCACATTGAAATTTGATTCTCAATGTGGCAGTATTAGGAGGTGAGGCCTTTAAGAGGTGATTGTGTCATCGGTGAAACCCCATCTCTACTAAAAATACAAAAAAGTAGCCGAGCGTGGTGGTGGGAGCCTGTAGTCCCAGCTACTTGGGAGGCTGAGGCAGGAGAATGGCGTGAACCCAGGAGGCGGAGCTTGCAGTGAGCCAAGATCGCGCCACTGCACTCCAGCCTGGGTGACACAGCGAGACTCCATCTCAAAAAAAAAAAAAAAAAAGGAGGTTATTGTGTCACGAAGGCTCTGTCCTCAGGCTTAGACTAATCCATTAATGAATGAATGGGTTAATGGGCTAATGGATTGTCATGGGAGTGGCATTGGTAGCTTCATCAGAGAAGAAAGAGAAACCTGAGCTTGGAGGCTCATTCTCCTGTGATGTGATGCCCTGAGCTGCCTTGGAGCCTAGCAGAGTCTCCACCAGCAAAAAGGTACTTGACAGATACAGCTCTTCAATCTCCTCAGCCTCCAGAACTGTAAGAAATAAATTCCTTTTTCAAAATAAGTTATTCACTTTTGGAATTCTGTTATAAGCAACAAAAAATGGACTAAGAAGAAGAGAATCACTGCCTTTGGGACAAATATGAAAGCAGTCAGTCTTGAGGAGTCAGGTTAGGTTACTGATGTTCTGCTGAGTCCCATCACAGGAACCCACCATCCCTGCCACCCACACGAGGAGAGCTGGTGGCCAGAGGCCTGCTGACCAGGCTGCCCCAGGAGGCTGCCACCACCTCAAAAAGCTGTCTGGTCAGGGGCGGCCAGCCCACAAGTTCGCCAGGCCCTTGTAATGTGCCTATCCCCCCAAAATGGAGTGGTCAGTCTGATTCCTTCAAAATTTGAACTGGAAGCCACAGAGAGGAGGCAGTTAGCAGGTGGCTGAAGATGAAAGAATGTCTAAAGAGGTGTGGGGGTGTTTTGAAGGGTCCTGGGCAAGCCAGGGAAGAAAGGGGGCAGTATGAGTGAGCCAGAGAACAGCAGGGAAGGAGACCTGCAGGTGATGTGGAGGGAAGAGGAGGGGCAACAGCACAACCACCCCCTGTTCTGGTTTCTAGGGGGGAGCTGGCTTCACCATAACTTCTGATGGTACATTTCTGAGAGGCCCATCTCCCCCAAAGTAGCCCCCCAACCCCCACTCTCCCTACTTGAGCAAACCTGAGAGGGGCTCCTTTCTTGGTTACTAAAAGGAGCTAACTCCGTTTTTAAAGTTGTGGTAAAATATATGTATATATACATTATATACATATACATTATGTTATACATATACATAACATAAACTACCATTGTAACCATGTTTAAGTGTAGAGTTCAGTGGCATTAAGTACATTCATATTGTGTAACCACAACCGCCATCCATCTCCAGAACTTTTTACGTTTTCCCAAACAGAAACTCTGCACTTTTAAACAGTAACACCCCATTCTCCCTCCCCCAACCCCTGACAGCCATCATTTTACTTTCCATCTCTATGAATTTGACTATACTAGGTACTTGACTTAAGTGGAATCAAACTATTTGTCTTTTGGTGTCCAGGTTATTTCCTTTAGCATAAAGTCCTCAAGATGCATGCATGTTGTCAAAACCCTCTTGTAAGGCTGAAAAATATTCCATTGTATGCAGAGACCATATTTGGTTTATCCATTTATCCATCAATGGACATTTGGATTGCTTCCACTTTTTGGCAACTTGAATAACGCTGCCGTGAACATGGGTAGACAAATATCACTCTGAGACCCTGCTTTCAGTTCTTTTGGACATATACCCAGAAGTAGAATTGCTGGAGCAAATGGTAGTTTCTATGCTTAATTTTGTGAGAAACTGCCTTGGTGTTTTCCACAGTGGCCGCACTATTGTATCTTCACATCAACAGTGCACAATTTCTCCACATCCTCACCAACTCTTGTTATTTTCTGTTTTTGTTTTTTGATACTAGCAAGAGTCTAACTCTCTTTTAGTAGAGGCTCTGTCTTCCATGTGGTCACCGTTGTTCTTTTCCTCAGTTTTTCTTCATGCTGAGTGGGCATCAAGTCAGAACAGAAGTTCTGCTCTCCTCCTTCCGCCCTCAGGAAGTTGCCCTTGACTCTAAGGCACCAACTTTAAAGATCAGACTCTGTGTTTCTCAGGATAGGCAGAGCTCAGACCTTGATGGTGACGGGAGGTGGGGGGTGGCACCTGTGCAACCCCCTGCCCTTATACTGGCAGGGAGTAGCAGATACAGAAAAGCATGAGATTCCCTCAAACCACGTCCTTCCCCCTTGCTGCCTAGGGTCTGGTGTGTCCATCCCAGAGTGCCCCTTCCCAGGGCTGTGGCTCTGCTAGGCTTGAGGGTCCCTGACACACCTCATCCCTTCCCCATCTGCCCTTTAACAGAGTACAGGAAGAAGCAGTGGCTGCTGAGTGGTGAAAATGTGAGCACTAACTGAGGTCTGAGAAGGCAAGGGGTCCGAGGAGCGCTTCTTTGGGGTTTTGTCCTGGCTCTCAGCTTTGGGTGCACTGCCATCTCCGGCTTACGCCACAGGAAGTCTCTCCAGGCAGAGGTAGGTCAGGATTCCCAGGCACTCAGGCTTCCTCTTCCCCTCTCCACACTTTCCAAAGAGGCTTTTCAAAATGTAAGCCCTATGGAGGCAGCGGGTGTCCCATTCTGTTCACTAACTCACTGCTAGCACCTGCTGAATGCCTGGCACAAAAGGCACAGTTTTAATCAAATGCCATTGGTTAAGTCATTAACACTTTAAGTGAGTAAAAATCACTGTGTTCTTTTTTCCCTCCTCTTCCATAAATGTCCATCTCCTTAGTTTATTTTTTTTTTTTAACCAACCAAAGTCCATAGTTTACATTAGGATTCATTCTTGGTGTTGTGCACTCTATGGGTTTGGATGAATGTATATGTGTATAGTGACATGTCCACCATTGTGCTATCATATAGAACAGGTTGACTGCCCTAAAAGTTCTCTGACTATTCATTCCCCTATTCCTCCCTGTTAACCCCTGGCAACCCCTGATCTTTTTACGCTCTCCACAGTTTTGCCTTTTCCAAAGTGTCACATACCTGAAATCATACAGTATTGTCCTTTTCATATTGGCATCTTTCACTTGGTAATATGCATTTAAGGTTCCTCCATATCTTTTCACGGCTCGATACCTCATTTTTTTTAGCACTGAATAATATACCATTGTTTGGATTTATCAGTTTATTTATCTGTTCACCTGCTGAAGGACATTTGGGTTACTTCCAAGTTTTCATAATTATGGATAAAGCTGCAATAAACGTCTATGTGCATGTTTTTGTATGGATAAAAGTTTTTAACTCATCTGGGTAAATATCAAGGAGCATGATTGCTGAATCATTTGGTAAGACTGTGTTTAGTTTTGTACAAAACTACAAAACTGTCTTCCGAAGTGGCTGTACCACTTTGCATTCCCACCAGTGGTAAGTGATGGTTCCCGTTGCTCCATATCTTCACCAGCATTTGGTGTTGTCAATGTTATAGATTTTGGCTATTCTAATAGGTATATAGTGATATCTTGTTGTTTTAATTTGCATTTCCCAGATTACATGTAATGTTCAGCACCTTTACATGTGCTTATTTGCCATTTGTACATCTTCTTTGGTGAGGTGTCTGTTCAGATGTTTTGCCCATTTTTAAATTGGGTTTTTGATTTTGCAATGTTGAGTTTTAAGAGTTATTTGTGTATTTTGAATAAGTCCTTTATGTGATGTCTTTTGCAAATAGTTTCTCCAGTCTGTGACTTGTCTTCTCACTCTCTTGACTTTTCATTTTAATATAGCAGTAAAATCAACAGAAGGCTCCCTATAATGTGGAGAATCTTATCCAGTGGTGTCCATCACAATTACTTGATAAAAGTTTTGAAAATTTTACCTTTGAGTTCCACCTGCGAGATTCCTGTTCAATAGGTTTGAAATGAGATCCAGGATACCTTTTATTTATTTATTTTGTTTTTGTTTTTGAGATACAGTCTCACTCTATCACCCAGGCTGGAGTGTAGTAACACAATCTCGGTGCACTGCAACCTCCATCTCCCGGGTTCAAGCGATTCTCGTGCCTCAGCCTCCTGAGTAGCTGGGATTACAGGCACCCGCCACCACACCTGGCTAATTTTTGTATTTTTCAGTAGAGATGGGGTTTCACCATGTTGGCCAGGCTGGTCCTGAACTCCCAACCTCAGGTGATCCACCTGCCTTAGCCTCCCAAAGTGCTGGTATTACAGGAGTGAGCCACAGTGCCCAGCTTCAGGATACCTTTTAAAAGCTGCCTTGGTGATTATAATGAGTAGCTGCAGTAGGAACCATGACATTAAGAGTTGGAAAGACAACCCCATTATGACACGGGGGCTGCCTACTGGACCTTCCTACATGCCTTGTCCCACAGCTCCATCTGAAGTCCAAATAGACCCAGAGCTCTATAATTCACTGCTAACTGGACATAAACTGTCATTTCAAATTTCACCTCTTTCGAGCTAAACCCATAAATGTCCCCATCTCCATCCAGAAAACAGCTCTACCTCTGAGCTTCCTGTCTTTGGAAGGTGGTGATTCTAATCTTCCCGTTGGCTAAACTCTTTTTTTTTTTTTTGAGACGGAGTCTCACACTGTCGCCCAGGCTGGAGTGCAATGGCGCGATCTCGGCTCACTGCAAGCTGGGCCTCCCGGGTTCACGCCATTCTCTTGCCTCAACCTCCCTTGTAACTAGGACTACAGGCACCCGCCACCGCACCTGGCTAATATTTTTTTGGCTAAACTCTTCAAGTCAAATTGGACTCCCCTCTCTCTCAGACAAATCTAATCTATCAGCAATCCCTGGCGGCTCCACCTTTAAAATACATCCAGAATCTGACCTCTTCCCTCCTTCCACTGCCTTGGTTACACCAGGGCTCTCAACTTCTGCTTTGTCCCTTCCAATCTGTTCTCGTCTCTAACCCAGAGTGCAGTCAGATCATGTCCTTCTCTGCTCACCACCTTCCAATGGCTCCCATTCACTCAGAGTAAAAGCCCAAGTCTTCACGATGGCCTATAACATCCCTCACAATCTGCGGTATCCCCTGCTCCACTCCTGCAGCTCTCCTCCCAAGTCCTTCCAGCCACCCAGGCCCCTCTAAAGGGCCTGGAACACACAAGGCCTCAGAGGCTTTGTATTGCTGTTCTCTCCTCCTGGAATTCTCTTCCCCTAGAGAGCCACCGGGATGGCTTCCTCATGCCCAGTAGGTCTTCAGAGCCACCCTGTATAAAATTTCAAACCTCCTACCCCCTCTGCCAACATTGCTATCTTTATTTTTCTCCTAACGACGCAACACTGGTTATACTCCATGCTGACTTGCTTGTTTATTTCTGCCTGGCCCTTCCCACTGGATGCCAGTGCCATGAGGGCAGGGATATTGGTTTCCTCTGTTTGCTGCAGAGCCCCAGATCCTAGAATGGGACTAGCGTATAGAGGGTCTTATCCTCAGCGACTCCTCCATCCCTGTCAGCCTCTCTATCACATCTTCTCTGTCTTGCAAGTCCTGAGGCATCTTCCTTTTTACTCTCTCTCATCTCCACCTTCTCTACTTGGTCTCCATTGGCCAGAACCATTGCTAAAAGCCTGAGGTCTCCTCCCATTCAGTGCCTTGTCACAGCTGCCAAAGGTCTGCAGGTCTTTCTAAAAGGCAGATCTGCAGCAGTTCCTCAGAAACTCCTTAACTCTCGGGACCCTGTTCAAACTTCCTGGCTTCAAACACAAGGTTTCTGCTGATAGAGCCCCAGGCTGCTTCTGCCCCGTCTTGGGCCCCCCCTCACCTCCATGCATTGTGACCTGGGCTGGTTTTCCTCTCCTTGCCTTTGCACATGCTGTTACTTCTGCCTGGCACACCACCCTCACTTGCTGTACCCTCCCCTGCTACTCTACATCCAGCAAGCTCTGATTTAGCCTTCAAATTCTAGCTGATGGAACCTGCTTCAAGAAGCCTCCCCAGACCACCAGGCATAGACACATAGAAACCCTCTCTCTATATATAAAAGCAATGTATATCTTGCTCCCCTAACTCCCTGGGCAGACTTCAGCAGTACCGTCCTGCACCACAGCCAGTTATTTGCTTGTCTGTCTCCATCATTAGTCCAAGTTCTCTGCATGTCTGGGCCTGGCGCACAATAGAGACTCTGTATATGTTTCCTGAGTGAATAGATCTCCGGAAACATGGAACAGTGGCCCAACTCTGCAATAATGCTCCAAATGTACATGGCACTTTTGCCAGCTAATGAATTCACTGTTTATTAGTAGCAAGAATGTTCCAGAATGTGTCATGGCAGGAGCCCTTGAACACTGGGACAGAGGAGATAGCTGGCCTGTCAGGGGTCCCCTGTGGCTCCAGTGGCACTGGCTAAACTGCCTTTCATATTTATACTCTGTGTTTTTGTGGGTGTGTGTACATATATGTAAATATATTAAAATATGTACATGTATTTATATGCATTTACAAATAAATATGTTCTACACACCTGTATCTCTATGTGATTGCAGGTCTTGGAGGTATCCTTGGGGCTTGGCTGGCTGGCTACTCTCTGCTGGCCTCATAGACTCCTATACTTGGTTGAGCCTTCTGCCTTCAGACAGGTGAAGGGATCGACCATCCAAACGGATACTGTGGTCACTTTTTCCCAAAGTCTATGGAACTAAAGTCTTTACTCGGATGTATGTTTCTAATATGTAGGGCCATGTCTCAAAATTTCTTCCTTGTTAATTTTACTCTACTTTCCTCTGTAGTCATAGAAGACCCCTGATCAATATTCTCGTAGAAAATTTCTGATACGTTAGAGACAGTAATTACATATATCACATTAGCCATTTTTAACCTTTCCTCCCAAATTGTCTTTGTGATTTAGAATAATTATTTAATTTGACATCTACTGAGCATGTAGTTCATTCATTCATTCAGAGACTCCACTGGTCATTCAGCAAATGCTCACTAGGTGTCTACTCAGTAGGGGTGATACGTGATTTACAAGTAAGCAAATCAATAACATGTTTGAATAAGGATAAATGCTGTGAAAAAAATAAAATGTGCCCATGTGACAGAGTGCAGGGACAAGGGGGTTATTGCAAATACGATGGGCAGGAGCACATCTCGGCAGAGGTGACATTAGAGATGAAACCTGATGCTAAAATGAGCCAGCCTCAGGTGCCCTTGCCGAGTGCCCTGTCCCCCACCCTCCCTTGCACATACTCCACTGACTGCAGCTGTTTATTTGTGCATTTGCCTATTTGTCTCCACGTCATCCAAGACCCGGCTCCCGGGGCCTGGCCCAGATGGGGCCCACCCTTTCACCCTCATATCCATGGTCAGTGTTTGGCAAATGGGTGGAGTTCAATACATGCTTGTAGCACTGTTGAACAACAATGACTCAACCACAAAGTAGATAGTGGCCAGTCATATGAGGGAAGGTCACAGTGCTGTGATGAAGAAATGAATTTCTGGAACCAGCTGAAAACTATGTTTGAACTATTGGGTTACTGATTAATAATTCTCAGGAAAGAAACACCAACATATACTGTCAGGAAGGATTTAGAGGACATTACAGGGGGTGGGGAGTCACAATGATTTGGAACACTGCTAAAAATAAAATTTTAATGTCTTTGCTGCTAATTCCATCATCCTTGTTCCAAAAGCCGCGGCTGCCCACAGCTAGAAGGGCTTTGTACTCTGAGCACGGTGAGGCTACAGAGCCTTCCCTACTTTAAAGTGTGGCCAGAGCTCATCACAGCGCCAGTGTTGGCAGACAAGAAAGGCATGTTTATGGAGCTGGCAAAACTGCCAAGTGTGTGACTCAGTCCGTGGGAACCTGGTGTGCCTGCCGGTGCAGCCAGCATCCAAAGAACAGGCACACTCCCAAAGGGGTCTGTGAAGGCGGACCATTGGTATGCGTCGCCTCTGAGGACCCAGGCATCTAACAAAAATTCCAGAAATATAATTCAGTAAATTCTCATCCAAAATCCTATCAGTTGGCTCACCTAGGGAGTTATTTTTGTGTCAACAACAAATACGCTTGTGGTAGTTCCAGATGTCTGAGCCCAAGTGGTGGCTTTCAGAACTGCCATAAAAAACTTTTGGTTAATATTTATCAAGTGCTGATTATCTGTAGGTGCTGGGCTAAGTGTATGTTTTATCCTTATCTTTGTTAATTCTCATGGCAAACCTATGAGGTAGGTATTATTATGAACCTCATTTTACAGAAGGGGTAAAATGAGACTCAGTGAGGTTTAAAAATCTGGCCCAAGGTCTCACAGTGATGGTGGGGTGGGGTGGGGGAGGGGGCATTTGTCCTCCCATCAGGGAGTGAATATGTTTAGCAAAGTTGCCTCCTGTTGCTAGGAGTAGTTCTATACTAATCCTATTGGCAAATGTGAAACAACAATGATACACATTCATACATTTATACAGAGATAATATTAACCTATAGTTCTCATTACTGAAATTGAGGCACTATTTTGAATCCTTTGGGAGATTCCAGATTTTGTGCTTGAAAAATAAAATCCATTGAGAATACACTGAGTACCCTACTATGACAATAATAACATTTAACATTTATTGAACACCTACTAGAGGGTCAAAATGGAATTTGAATCCAGGCAATCTGACACCAAAATACATTTTCTTAGTCACTAGGCTAGAGGTCCTCAAAGTTTGGCCTGGCTATTCCCAAGGCCTTGCCAGGGGATCCACAGAATCAAAACTATTTTCACAATAATACTAAGATATGATTAGCCTGTTTCTCCCTCATTCTCTCACGAGCCTGCAGTGGCATTTTCCAGAGGCTGGGTGATGTGTGATAGTGTAACATATGGAATGCAATCTTCTAGAAAGTCAGACATTCAGGAGATTTACAAAATGTAAAAGTGATGCTTAGTCAATTATTTTTTATTTAGAAAATAAAAAGGGTTGATTTTCATTATTTTTAATAAATTACCGAATAAATATTAAAGAATATGTTTAGTTTTAATTTGTAATGTTGGCAGATGTAATCCAGGAACATTCTGTAGGGTCCTCAGTAGTTTTCAGTGGTATAGCAGGCTCTCGAGACCATAAGGTTTGAGAACAGCTGCACCAGGCGGTATTCCCTTCCTGGTGTGGCTGGCTCAGGTGTCCACCTGAAGCCCAGCCTTCTTCTAGAGCTCATGGGCCATGCTGGTGCCTCCATCAGGCCTCGCCTCACCCCACCTAGGTGAGGCATTCTCAGGAGAGCTCCTTCCGGGCATCCCAGCTCCATGTGGCAGAAAGGCTGAGAGGGACCTGCTCTTCTGGGTGAGTCGCAGATGTCATTTTCCACCAGGGGCTGAGCTCCACTCTCTGTTCTTAAACCTGCGTTTCGTACCACAGCTGCCTATTTATAAATCTCATACACATGATGAGGACAACAGCTCTCTTCAAGAGCTCTCCGTGGAGGGGGCTTTGTGGAAAGTGGTAAGTTCACTGTCACTGGAGATTTTCACAGACAATGAAAATCTGTGACAAGCAGGGTGAGAGCCTGTTGGGAGTGCTGTGGATGAGATTCTGGAAACAAAAGACTTAGCCACATTTTCTGAGATCCCATCTAATTGAAAGCCCTGACTACTTACAAAGCCAGGGGCCATTATTGTTGATGAAACCAATCAGGCAGTACTACTTTTACACCCAGTGAGTTCTGGGGAGCGGCATTCACGAAGAGGCTTGCAATACATCCAGACCCTGAAGCATCTGTAGGCTACTGCCTTGTCTGCCAAGGCATTGGAGAAACCATGGCGTGAACACCACCAGAAGTTAAGCCTGAGCCTTTAATAAGCAGATTGGGCGAGTGGAGGGAGCATGGAACTCTGAGATGAGGGAAAGTGAATGCTGCTGGGTTATTTGCATGGCTGTGCCCATTCTAGCTGGGCTGGGTTTCCTTCTCTGTGCTCTAACTCCTCATGACTATTCATGAGACCCTGTGTTGACATCACGCTTTGCAGCACACACATACAATACAGGTATTTCTACTTGTATTGGCCATTAAGAATTTTGTGATGAGCAGGTGGGACTGAATTGTCCCCAATCACTTGCCCAGAGGAGTGGCAGAACAAGTGTCCAGCAGAGCCTAAATTCGAACCATGCTTCCTGGGTTCAGGACGCTTTCCACCACACCACAGCCTGCTCACTGACACCTGAAGAGGCCACCCGCTGTGAACAGGAGGGAATGAATGTTCTCTTGGCCTGGCCCAGGCAGGATATCTCCTACGCCCTCCAGCTGTAAGACTCTGGGCACCTCACAGTGACCCAGCAACCCCCAGCCCTGGAACCTGTGACATCATCCGAAAGCCAGTACCTGGACAAGAGGAAACAGCAAGGTGCATCCAGATACCTGCAAGCAGGCAAAGAGGAGGGAGAGGAGGCAGCGAACTTGCATATTGAATCCTTTATATTGGCAGGCTCTGTACTAGACATTTTATTTTATTTTATTTTATTTTATTTTATTATACTTTAAGTTATAGGGTACATGTGCACAAAGTGTAGGTTTGTTACATAGATATACATGTGCCATGGTGGTTTGCTGCACCCACCAACTCATCATTTACGTTAGGTATTTCTCCTAATGCTATTCCTCCCCCAGCCCCCCACCCACAACAGGCCCCGGCATGTGATGTTCCCCTCCCTGTGTCCATGTGTGCTCATTGTTCAACTCCCACTTAGGAGTGAGAACATGTGGTGGTTGGTTTTCTGTCCTTGTGATATTTTGCTGAGAATCAGGGTTTCCAGGTTCATCCATGTCCCTGCAAAGGACATGAACTTATCCTTTTTTATGGCTGCATAGTATTCCATGGTGTATATGTGCCACATTTTCTTTATCCAGTCTGTCATTGATGAGCATTTGTGTTGGTTCCAAGACTTTGCTGTTGTGAATAGTGCCATAATAACGTGTGCATGTGCCTTTATAGTAGAATGATGTATAATCCTTTGGTATATACCCAATAATGGGATGGCTGGGTCAAATGGTATTTCTAATTCTAGATCCTTGAGGAATCACCACACTGTCTTCCACAATGGTTGAACTAATTTACACTCCCACCATCAGTGTAAAAGCGTTCCTATTTCTCCACATCCCTTCCAGCATCTGTTGTTTCCTGACTTTTTAATGATCACCATTCTAACTGGCGTGAGATGGTATCTCACTGTGGTTTTGATTTGCATTTCTCTGATGACCAGTGATGATGAGAATTTTTCATATGTCTGCTGGCTGCATAAATATCTTCTTTTGAGAAGTGTCTGTTCATATCCTTTGCCCACATTTTGATGGGATTATTTCTTTCTTTCTTGTAAATTTGTTTAAGTTCTTTGTAGATTCTGAATATTAGCCCTTTGTCAGACAGATAGATTGCAAAAATTTTCTCCCATTCTGTAGGTTGCCTGTTCACTCTGCTGATAATTTATTTTGCTGTGCAGAAGCTCTTTAGTTTAATTAGATCCTATTTGTCTATTTTGGCTTTTGTTGCCATTGCTTTTGGTTTTTTAGTCATGAAGTCTCTGCCCATGCCTATGTCCTGGATGGTATTGTCTAGGTTTTCTTCTATGTTTTAGGTCTTACATTTAAGTCTGTAATCCATCTTGAGTTAATTTTTGTATAAGTTGTAAGGAAGGGATCCAGTTTCAGTTTTCTACATATGGCTAGCCAGTTTTCCCAGCATGATTTATTAAATAGGGAATCCTTTCCCCATTTCTTGTTTTTGTCAGGTTTGTCAAAGATCAGATGGCTATAGATGTCTGGTGTTATTTCTGAGGCCTCTGTTCTGTTCCATTGGTCTATATATCTGTTTTGGTACCAGTACCATGCTGTTTTGGTTACTGTAGCCTTGTAGTATAGTTTGAAGTCAGGTAGTGTGTTGCCTCCAGCTTTATTCTTTTTGCTTAGAATTGTCTTGGCTATGCAGGCTCTTTTTTGGTTCCATATGAAATTTAAGTAGTTTTTTCCAATTCTTTGAAGAAAGTCATTGGTAGCTTGATGGGGATGGCGTTGAATCTATAAATTACCTTGGGCAGTATGGCCATGTTCACAATATTTTTTCTTCCTATCCATAAGCATGGAATGTTCTTCCATTTGTTTGTGTCCTCTTTTATTTCGTTGAGCAGTGGTTTGTAGCTCTCCTTGAAGAGGTCATTCACATCCCTTGTAAGTTGTATTCCTAGGTATTTTATTCTCTTTGTAGTAATTGTGAATGGGAGTTCACTTATGATTTGACTCTCTGTTTGTCTGTTCCTGGTGTATAGGAATTCTTGTGATTTTTGCACATGATTTTTTTTTTTTTTTGAGACGGAGTCTCGCTCTGTCGCCCAGGCTGGAGTGCAGTGGCTGGATCTCAGCTCACTGCAAGCTCCGCCTCCCGGGTTTATGCCATTCTCCTGCCTCAGCCTCCCGAGTAGCTGGGACTACAGATGCCCGCCACCTCGCCCGGCTAGTTTTTTGTATTTTTTAGTAGAGACGGTGTTTCACCGTGTTAGCCAGGATGGTCTCGATCTCCTGACCTCGTGATCCGCCCGTCTCGGCCTCCCAAAGTGCTGGGATTACAGGCTTGAGCCACTGCGCCCAGCCTGCACATGATTTTGTATCCTGAGACCTTGCTGAAGTTGCTTATCAGCTTAAGGAGATTTTGGGCTGAGATAATGGGCTTTTCTAAATATATGATCATGTCGTCTGCAAAGAGGGACAACCTGACTTCCTCTTTTCCTAACTGAATACCCTGTATTGCTTTCTCTTGCTTGATTACCCTGGCCAGAACTTCCAATACTATGTGGAATAGGAGTGGTGCGAGAGGGCATCCTTGTCTTGTGCCAGTTTGCAAAGGGAATGCTTCTAGTTTTTGCCCATTCAGTATGATATTGGCTGTGGGTTTGTCATAAATAGCTCTTATTATTTTGAGATACGTTCCATCAATACCTAGTTTATTGAGATTTTTAGCATGAAACGCTGTTGAATTTTGTTGAAGGGCCTTTTCTGCATCTATTGAGATAATCATGTGGTTTTTGTCATTGGTTCTGTTTATGTGATGGATTATGTTTATTAATTTGTGTGTGTTGAACCAGCCTCGCCGCCCAGGGATAAAGTCAACTTGATCATGGTGGATAAGTTTTAGATGTGCTGCTGGATTCGGTTTGCCAGTATTTTATTGAGGATTTTCACATCAATGTTCATCAGGGATATTGGCCTAAAATTCCCTTTTTTTGTTGTGTCTTTGCCAGGCTTTGGTATCAGGATGATGTTGGCCTCATAAAATGAGTTAGAGAGGATTCCCTCTGTTTTATATTGATTTGAATAGTTTCAGAAGGAATGGTACCAGCTCCTCTTTTTACCTCTGGTAGAATTTGGCTGTGAATCCGGTCCTGGACTTTTTTTGGTTGGTAGGTTACTAATTATTGCCTCAATTTCAGAACCTGTTATTGGTCTGTTCAGAGATTCAACTTCTTCCTGGTTTAGTCTTGGGAGGGTGTATGCGTCCAGGAATTCATCCATTTCTTCTAGATTTTCTAGTTTATTTGCATAGAAGTGTTCATAGTATTCTCTGATGGTAGTTTGTATTTCTGTGGGATTGGTGGTGATATCCCCTTTATCATTTTTTGTTGTGTCTATTTGATTCTTCTCTCTTTTCTTCTTTATTAGTCTTGCTAGTGGTCTACTTTGTTGATCTTTTCAAAAAACCAGCTCCTGGATTCTTGATTTTTTTGAAGGGTTTTTTGTGTTTCTATCTCCTTCAGTTCTTCTCTGATCTTAGTTATTTCTTGTCTTCTCCTAGATTTTGGATTTGTTTGCTCTCACTTCTCTAGTTCTTTTAATTGTGATGCTAGGGTGTTGATTTTAGATCTTTCCTGCTTTCTCTTGTGGGCATTTAGTGCTATGAATTTCCCTCTACACACTGCTTTAAATGTGTCCCAGAGATTCTGGTACATTGTGTCTTTGTTCTCATTGGTTTCAAAGAACATTTTTATTTCTGCCTTCATTTCGTTATTTACCCAGTAGTCATTCAGGAGCAGATTGTTCAGTTTCTATGTAGTTGTGCGGTTTGGAGTGAGTTTCTTAATCCTGAGTTCTAATTTGATTGCACTGTGGTCTGAAAGACTGTTTATTATGATTTCCCTTTTTTTTTTTTTTTTTTTTTTGCATTTGCTGAGGAGTGTTTTACTTCCAATTATGTGGTCAATTTTAGAATAAGTGCTATGTAGTGCTGAGAAGAATGTATATTCTGTTGATTTCGGGTGGAAAGTTCTGTAGATGTCTATTATGTCCATTTGGTCCAGAACTGAGTCCAAGTCCTGGATATCCTTGTTAATTTTCTGTCTTGTCAATCTGTCTAATATTGACAGTGGGGTGTTAAAGTCTCCCATTATTATTATGTGGGAGTCTAAGTCTCTTTGTAGGTCTCTAAGGACTTGCTTTATGAATCTGGGTGCTCCTGTATTGGGTGCATATATATTTAGGATAGTTAGCTCTTCTTGTTGAATTGATCCCTTTACCATTATGTAATGGCCTTCTTTGTCTCTTTTGATCTTTGCTGGTTTAAAGTCTTTTTTATTAGGGACCAGCATTGCAACCCTTGCTTTCCCCCCCCTCCCCATTTTCTATTTGCTTGGTAGATCTTCCTCCATCTCTTTGTTTTGAGCCTATGTGTGTCTTTGCATGTGAGATGGGTCTCCTGAATACAGCACACTGATGGGTCATGACTCTTTATCCAATTTACCAGTCTGTGTCTTTTAATTGGGGCATTTAGTCCACTTACATTTAAGGTTAATATTGTTATGTGTGAATTTGATCCTATCATTATGATGTTAGCTGGTTATTTTGCCTGTTAATTGATGCAGTTTCTTCATAGCATCGATGGTCTTTACAACTTGGCATGTTTTTGCAGTGACGTACTGGTTGTTTCTTTCCATGTTTAGTGCTTCTTCAGGAGCTCTTGTAAGGCAGGCTTGGTGGTGACAAAATCTCACCATTTGTTTGTCTGCAAAGAATTTTATTTCTCCTTCACTTATGAACCTTATTTTGGCTGTATGTGACATTCTGGGTTGACAATTCTTTTCTTTAAGAATATTGAATATTGGCCCCCACTCTCTTCTGGCTTGTAGGGTTTCTGCTGAGAGAGCCACTGTTAGTCTGATGGGCTTCCCTTTGTGGGTAACCTGACCTTTCTCTCTGGCTGCCCTTAACATTTTTTCCTTCATCTTAACCTTGGTGAATCTGACAATTATGTGTCTTGGGGTTGCTCTTCTTGAGGAGTATCTTTATGGTGTTCTCTATATTTCCTGAATCTGAATGTTGGCCTGCCTTCCTAGGTTGGGGAAGTTCTCCTGGATAATTATCCTGAAGAGTGTTTTCTAACATGGTTCCATTCTCCCTGTCACTTTCAGGTACACCAATCAAATATAGATTTGGTGTTTTCACATAGTCCCATATTTCTTGGAGGTTTTGTTCATTTCTTTTCACTCTTTTTTCTCTAATCTTGTCTTCTCACTTTATTTCATTAATTTGATCTTTGATCACTGATATCCTTTCTTCCGCTTGATTAAATCAGCTATTGAAGCTTATATAGGCTTCATGAAGTTCTTGTACTGTGGTTTTCAGCTCCATTAGGTCTTTTAAGCTCTTCTCTACACTGGTTAGTCTAGTTAGCCATTCGTCTAACCTTTTTTCAAGGTTTTTACCTTCCTTGTGATGGGTTAGAACATGCTCCTTTAGCTCAGAGAAGTTTGTTATTACCGACTTTCTGAAGCCTACTTCTGCTTCTTCTGTCAGCTCATCAAACTCATTCTCCATCCAGTTTTGTTCCCTTGATGGCGAGGAGTTGTGTTCCTTTGGAGGAGAAGAGGTGTTCTGGTTTTTGGAATTTTCAGCCTTTCTGCTCTTGTTTCTCCCCATCTTTGTGGTTTTATCTAACTTTGGTCTTTGATGTTGGTGACCTACAGATGGGGTTTTGGTGTGGATGTCCTGTTTGTTGATGTTGATGCTGTTCCTTTCTGTTTGTTAGTTTTCCTTCTAACAGACAGGCCCTTCAGCTGCAGGTCTGTTGGAGTTTGCTGGAGGTCCATTCCAGATCCTCTTTGTCTGGGTATCACCCGCAGAGGCTGCAGAACAGCAAATACTGCTGCCTGTTCCTTCCTCTGGAAGTTTCATCCCAGAGGGACACCTGCCTGTATGAGGTGTCTGTCCGCCCCTACTGAGAGGTGTCTCCCAGTCAGGCTACATGGAGGTCAGGGACCCACTTGAGGAGACAGTCTGTCTGTCATTGGAGCTTGAATGTGCTGGGAGAACCAATTCTCTCTTCAGAGCTGTCTGGCAGGGACGTTTAAGTCTGCAGAAGCTGTCTGTTGCCTTTTGTTCAGATATTCTCTGCCCCCAGAGGTGAAATCTAGAGAGGCAGTAGGCCTTGCTGAGCTGCAGTGGTCTCCACCCAGTTTGAGCTTCCCTGCCACTTTGTTTACACTGTGAGCATAGAACCACCTACTCAAGCCTCAGCAGTGGCAGACGCCCCTCCCCCTGCCAAGTTCCCACCTACCAGGTCAGTCTCAGACTGCTGCGCTAGCAGTGAGCAATGCTCTGTGGGCATGGGACCTGCCGAGCTAGACACAGGAGGGAATCTCCTGGTCTGCCAGTTGCAATGACTGTGGGAAAAGCACGGTATTTGGGCAGAGTGTACTGTTCCTCCAGGTACAGTCACTCAGGGCTTCCCTCGGCTAGGAAAGGGAAATCCCCTGACCCCTTGCACTTCCCTGGTGAAGCAGTACCCCACCCTGCTTTGGCTCACTCTCCATGGGCTGCACCCACTGTCCAACCAGTCCCAACGAGATGAACCAGGTACCTCAGTTGGAAATGCAGAAATCACCCATCTTCTGCATCCATCTCGCTGGGAGCTGCACACCACAGCTGTTCCTTTTCGGCCCTCTTAGAAGTGACTCTTGACATTTTATTTTTAAAGTAAATTTTTTTTCAATCAAACCATAGATACATAAAAGCATACAGCTCATAAAGGAATAGCTTGATGAATTTTCGTAAAAACAGCATACCTGTATACAGCACCTAGATCAAGAAGCAAGATACTACTAGTGTCCCCCAAAATCTCCCATGTGCCCCCTTCTAGGAACTAACCCCAAGGACACCCAACACTCTGACCTCCAACACCATGGATTGGCTTCGAGTATTTTAAAGTTTATATAAATGGACATGCAAATTGCACTTTTGGTGTCTGGCTTCTTTTTCTCTCAACACTGAAATTCATCGTTATTGTTTGTGTAGTTTGTTCATTGTCACTGTTGTGCAATATTCCACTGCATAACTATACCACGCTTTACTTCTCCATTCTCTGTTGATAGATTTTGGATGGCTTCCAGAGTTTGGCTTTTGTAAATAGTGCTATGAACATGAGGTCATACTGGTATGTGTCTTTCAGCAGCTATATGCATGCCTTTCTCCTGGGTGTATAACTAGAAGTGAAATTGCTGCATTGTATGGCAATATGTACGTTTAACTTTATAAGAAACTGCCAGATAGTTTTCCAACATGGATATACCAACTTCCACACCCACCTCCAGCGACTTGATGTTCTGGTTTCTCCATAACTTTGCTAACACTAGCTATAATTGCACCAGGCAGTTTGCCTGTGTCATTTTGATGCAGTCTCAGTAGTGGTTACAAGTTTGGACTCTGAAGTCAGACAGCCCAGGTTCTTATCCTGACACCACCCTTTTAACAGCCCTAAGACTTTGGCCAGATTCCCTAGCCACTCTGCACCTCAGTTTTCTCATCTGTTAAGTGGGAATAAGAACAATAGCCCCGGACAGATGCTGTGGCTCACCCCTGTAATCCCAGCACTTTGGGAGGCTGAGGTGGGTGGATCACCTGAGGTCAGGGTTCAAGACCAGCCTGGCCAACATGGTGAAACCTCATCTCTACTAAAAGTACAAAAAAAAAATTAGCTGGGCATGGTGACACATGCCTGTAATCCCAGCTACTCAGGAGGCTGAGGGAGGAGAATCACTTGAGCCTGGGAGGTGGAGGTTGCAGTGAGCCAAGATGGCGCCACTGCACTCCAGCCTGGGTAACACAGTGAGACTCTGTCAAAAAAAAAACCCCTATCCTCTTAGAGTGGTGGTGCATTTATCACAGTTGCTCTCACATGGTTACCACTCCACAGATGTTGACTCTCATAGTTATTCCAGGTGGGTACCAGGAGGACTCCACAGTGATCTTTAGGGGGACCCTGGGAAGCCCCTGTCCTTCAGACTCTTCCATTGCCCATGGCTGGGCTCCCCTTGGAGACAGTGCTGATGGTACCTGTGTCTGTGTCAAATGTCTGGGAATGGTGAATCCAGGGTCCATTCTGTGGAATGCAAAGATGAATATATCCTATGGCTGCTGGGGAGGGGCTCACCATCTAGTGGGGTGGGAGATCCAGGGACAAATTGTGACCCAACTGTGACAGAGAAACTGGTGTGGGGCAGATAGGGAGTGGGAGGATGTGCAGAGCTAACGGTGCATGGGGGCATCAGGGATAACTTCTCGGATTTATACCTGATGCACCTGAAGAGTGAATCAGGTATGAGTTAACCACATGTGAACAGAGAAGCACTAGCTGTGGGTTGGGAGTGGGGATCAGGTTTCTTATCTCAGTGTTTCCCAAAACGGAACGGGGCTAAAAAGATCCTCAGGCTTGTATGGACAGTTGCCTTTTCTCTTCTCCCAACTTTTCTAGCTCCTTCCCCATGCACGTAGTCCCCGAATTGCTCTGGAAGAGCTAGTGGTTATGTAGGGGGGAAAAGGTCTGAAATCTTCAGAATAAAGTGCAGAAATTGAATTTCAACAATAGTTGGTCCAATGGGCTATGCTTTTAAGTAAATGAAAGACTAATCGATATTTCTTTTTATTCATATTTTTAGAAGTCATTGTTTCCTATCCCCTTTTAATTTTTCTCTTCTAATTTCTCCAGAGTAGAGGTTCTCCCATTTTTAAACCGAGCATCGCTCTGAATCATGCTGCATTAAATATGAAAGTTTATACTCATAGCAACTAATGGTGCTGGAAAATAGAAACACAGTTTCCTATTAAAACTGCATGAGATGAACAGTGCCCGTGAAGAAAGCTTTTTAAAGAAAACCAGTCCTGGTATTTGTTAGGGCCAAAATACACACAAAAGATTCCCTTGGAGTCACGACCAACTGAAATAGAAGCGGAGTCACAGAACTCAGCAAAGGGAGACCTGGCAAGTCACTTAGACCTTCTGAGCCACTGTTTCCTCCTCTGTAACCAGGGAGGATTAAACCAGCAGGTCTCCAATGGCCCATTCTAGCTCCACCATTTGGAGATTCTAAAAATAACGTGACCACTGGAGAATACCTGCCTAATTTTCTCTCCTAATTTCCCTTCAACACTCTTCTGCTCTGGGGTCCCTGGCGCAGTCCCCTCTGAATCTGTCATTAGAATACCCCAGAGCTCTACCAACCTCTCGTGTCTGCTCTTCCACCAGTAGAGGAGAAGGCTGTGAAATGCTGAGTGATTCTGGCCACTCCCAACAGGACAATGACACTGAAGCCTTGGCCCCCAACATCATCCATGAGAAGTGGACAACCTTCTTTCTAGGCTCTATTTTTAATCCTAAGACTGAAACTCTTAGTCAGGAAACACTTTGTTTCAAAATTTTAATCATCATCGTTATAAAAAATCTGATCTAGAGACCAATCGGTACCTCCTATTGACAGGAAATAAGCCAGGCACCCAGGTGGCTAAAGTAGTTTCCTGAGGTCATAGAACTTTTAGTGACAGAGCCAGGACTAGGCCCCAGGCTTTCCTGCCAACGTAGTAGTGATTTTATTAACTAGGGAAGGAAAAGGAACTAACATTTCTAAGAAACTGGTCTGTGCCCTGAATCTCAAATGACCTGGGAAGATTGCTATGACTGACCCCATTTCACAGATGAGGACACTGAGGCTGAGAATCACCTCTTGGTTATTCTTGGTGTCAGGAGAAGTAAAATGTTCCTGCTTCCAAAGCCTTGCTTTCCCTGTCCTGTCACTTCCCTTGCCAGTGGTTGGGGTTTTTATGGAACAGCACTTTCATTTTAGCCTTCGGTTTTTAAAGCACCAACTCACTCCTCTGACTCATACTTCCTGGGTACACAGTCTGTGGAATGCAAAGATCAGTATCTCCTGTGACTGCCGAGGAGGGGTTCGCTGGACAGTGGGGCAAGAGACCCAGGGAGCAATTGTGACCCGACTGTGACAGAGAAGCTGGTGTGAGGCAGACAGGGAGCAGGAGGATGTGCAGAGCTAACTGTCTGTGAGGGGGTCAGGGAGGGCTTCTTGGAGGTGGTGGCAGGAGCTGAGGCACACAGGACGAGGAATCATTTATCTGGAGCAGCAGGAGAAGAGCTGGCTTTATCTAGGTGGAAAAATCAAAACTTTGGTTTAAATACAGATGTAATTTTGAGGCCCAAAACAACCAGAATAACAGAAAGACATAACTGGGTCTCAGGATAATCGGCAAAAGGGCTTCAGCTTCCCACATTCAACATCATTTTTATTAGAGTTATTTTAACTTATCTTTACCGCTAATGACCCACAGCCACCCACTTTCGAGGCAGCTTCCCGGCAACACCAGCTCTCTGATCTAATTTTATCCACAAGAAATTTGAGTTTGGAAGAACATGTGCAGAAGCTTCACTTGGTAGAAGGAGGCTAGAGAGAACGGGTGCCCTGGGCCCCCGGAGAGCACACACAGCAGAGGGGCAGATGTCAGGAGGATTTGACGTCACAAAGCTGCCTATGGAAGGCCGAGCATCTGAGGGACAGCCTCTAGGCCACCACCCACGCTGTGGTTCCCCAGCTCTGGGGAGGATGACATGAGTCTTTGGAATGTGTATTTTATTTTTGTCCTGCCTGGGTTTAGGAGGTCTCTGCCTTCAGAGCAGAAAGGACCAGTTAGTCTGATTGACCTGGGGAGGAGCCCCAGCTACTTCCCCCTGGGATGCCACTCTGTAGGTCATGCAAGGGCACCTCCAAGGAAGCCTCTTTGGGGGTCCCTTGTGATAAGCCCCATGTATCAATGTGTCTATGCAGGGGGGCGTGTTCACAGCTGTACCAAGGGTGCACAGGGGAAGCCACTGCAAGGTCTCTTTATGACTCAGGCCTACAGAGTGGGTGGAAGAGAAGAGAGTACTGCTTCCAATATGAGTCAGCCATCGCTCCTAGCCCAGCAGCCTGCCAGCCTTTGCCACTCCCTACTGATGCCAGACTATCTCCCGGCCTGTGCTCCACCGATGCCTGGAGGATTGCTCCTCAGTCATCCACTGTCAATGCAAATTGATCTGTAGGTTCAATACAATCTCAGTCAAAATCCCAGCAAAATCAGAATCTTCTGCTCTGCAAAAGAAGTTAAGAGAATGAGAAGACAAATCACAGATGGTGAGAAACTACTTGCAAAAAAACACATCTGATAAAGGACTGTTACCCAAACTAGATGGAGAACTCTTAAACTTCAACAATACAAAAACAAGCAACCAAATTGAAAAATAGGCAAAATATCTGAATAGACACCTCGCCAAAGAAAATACACAGGTGGTGATACACTTTGGATGTGTTTCTACCCAAATCTCATGTTGAAATGTAAACCCCAATGTTGGAGGTAGGGCCTGGTGGGAGGTGATGGGATCCTGGGGGTGAATTTCTCACAATGGTTTAGCAGCATCCTCTTGGTACTGTTCTTGACAGAGTGAGTGAGTTCTCATGAGCTCTGGTTGTTTAAAAGTGTATAGCACCCCCCCCCTTTTCTCTCTTGCTCCTGCTCTAGCCATGGGATGTGCCTGTGCCCCCTTTGCCTTCCACCATGATTCTAAGTTTCCTGAGGCCCCCCCAGAACAAACTTTCTTAACATATAATTCAGCAAACATGTGCCTTGATATTTATGCAAATGAGTTGAAAACGATATCCATACAAAAACATATACATAGATGTTTGTTGCAGCTTTATTCATAATTGCCAAAAATTGGAAGCAACCAAGATGTCCTTCAACAGGTGAATGGAGAAACATTTTTGTATAGTATCTTGATGCCAGTTAGGCTATGATACCATTTTGAGACCAATCATTCAGGGCTGTTGTTTTTTTTAATTTTTCCAAATTTTACTGAGAGAAGCCAAGCAGATGCCAGCATCGTGCTTCCTGTACAGCCTGTAGAACCATGAGCCAACTTAACCTCTTTTCTTTATAAATCACCCAGTCTCAGGTATTTCTTTATAATAATGTGAGACTGGACTAACACAGATGGCAAGTAAGCACATGTAAAGATGCTCAACATCACATGTCGTCAGGAAAATGCAAATTAAAAGAACAATGAGGTACCTCTACACACCTATTAGAATGGGCAAAATCCAGAACACTGATGATAGTAAGTGCTGGTGAGGATGAGGAGCAACAGGAACTCTCCTTCATTACTGGTGGGAGTGCAAAATGGTACAGCCACTTTGGAAGACAGTTTGAGGATTTTGTACAAAACTAAACATACTCTTTCTTACCATATGATTCAGCAATCGTGCATCTTGATACTTTCCCAAATGAGTTAAAAACTTATATTCATACAAAAATAGACCACAGATGTTTGTTGCAGCTTTATCCATAATTGCCAAATCTTGGAAGCAAACAAGATGTCTTTCAATGGATGAATGGATAAACATTTCTCTATAGTATCATGGTGCCAGTTAGGTTGTGGTATCATTTAGAGACCAATCATTCAGAGTTGTGGGTTTTTTTGTTTTGTTTTGTTGTTTGTTTGTTTGTTTTAGATGGAGTCTTGCTCTGTCACCAGGCTGGAGTGCAGTGGCACGATCTCAGCTCACTGCAGCCTCTGCCTCCCAGGTTCAAGTGATTCTCCTGCCGCAGCCTCCCAACTAGCTGGGACTACAGGTGCGTGCCACCATGCCCAGTTAAATTTTTGTGTTTTAGTAGAGACAGGGATTCATCATATTGGCCAGGAAGGTCTCAATCTCCTGACCTCGTGATCCACCCGCCTTGGCCTCCCAAAGTGCTGGGATTACAAGCTTGAGCCAGAGTTGATTTTTTAAATTAATTTTTCCAAATTATATTAAGACTATAAACTTTTGGATTGAAAAAGTTCAATGAACCCCTAACAGAATAAACTTAAAGTTCAAAAGCACACAAAACCAATCACTATATTATTTAGGAATAGATACATATATAGTAAAAACAGTAAATAGCAAAGGCAAGATTAACAAATTTCGGGATACAGACTACCTCTGGGGAGAAGATGGGACACTCGAAGGCTTTAACTGAGTGAATTCTTTTTCTCAATTGCCCTAAGGAGTAAATAAGTATTTTTATTACTATTCTTTAAATTGAATATATAGGAAGTATTTTTGCAGGATGATAGATATCACAATAAATAGAAAATAAATCAATGACTTCATCCATTCTTCTTCTGTGTTACTTATAGTAACAAAAGCCAGAAACCTGGGGGTCACCCTTGACCACACCCTCACCAACCAAATCTAGTGAATTATCATCACTTTCCACTTCTCCCTACTTCCATTATCACACCTGGCCCAACCCACCTTGACTCTCACCTGAAACACTCATATTTCTTTCTCTCCCTTATACTCCTGCTCTAATCCAATCTCCACACAGCAGCCAAACACATTAAACCTTATCAGTCTATCTCACCATCCCCTTTCCTATCAGAAGCAATGCAGTGACATGCAAATCTCCCAAGGCCACACAGCCAGCAAATGGCAAAGGCAGGATTCAAAATCTACTAGTGTTACTGGAGAGTCCACATGTCTTATTCACCCACTATCCTAACTTGGGTGATACTGGGAAAGACTCAGCCACTGCTTAGCATGGGGTAATGTCTGGATAAAGGACAGATTTATTTTTCCTCCAATCACCAACTCGCCTCCTTTATCTTCCTGACTCCTAGTTTTCCTTAACTCTGATTTCAAACCATACTTTCCAAGTAACGGCCTCCTAACCCCCTTGCCCGACTACAGCAAGTCCCTGCTATTTGTCCTCCCAGCACTTTGTCTATTTCTAGTAACATCCCTCCTCCACTAGATTGTAACTTCCACGAAGGCAGGAGTCTGCTTTGTCCCCCCTTGTAGTGCACATCATACACCCTTACTCACTCTGGTTCCCTCCATGTCCATTTCTCAGTGAAAGTGATAGGTCACCAACAAGACCTCTCACCTTGCATTTCAACATCACGCAAGCTGATCTGGGGACCCTACCTGCAGGGCTGTGTGTGAGCCCTGGTGGGATGGGGAACAGAGACCAGCCCTGGAGTATGGAACCTAAGATGGCCTGTTCCACGCAAGAGACCTGGTACCTGAGTGGGAATGAAAGAGAGTTTGGGTACCCAAGATTTCAATCTCTGGGGCCAGTGAATGAGTCATAAATGAGCCCCTTCTTCCCATTAAAAAAATCATATCTACTCCACCTACTCAGCTTGGGTGGGGAGCACCTGGATGTTCACCCCAGGCATGTTGGGGCTGCAAGTGACACAGACCAAAGTAACCAAGCAGGGACGAAGTTGGGGTAGGGGTGGGAGGGCAGGGGCAGGCACAGCCAAGGTTGTGGGACTTCCCCAGAGGCCCAGAGAAGCTTGAGCTGGCAGAGGTCTGTCTCATCTCCTTGGCAGCATTTAGAATTTTTGTCCACAATCTTTCTGCTCTGCAACAGAGGCAGGGGGCCTTCATGCATCTCTGAATACTTAGTGTCCTGCACAGGGCATGACCAAAGGTATATGTCCAAGAAATGAGAGGTGCAGCCAGTCCCCATGAGTCCTTCAGGTCTGACTCAGACACCTCCTTGAGAAGTCTTTCTTCCCTGACATTCTCTAGCTGTATCCATCCTCCTCACTGTGGGACCCTGCAGCCTTGGTGCTCTTGGTATTGTGGCCTCAAGATAATTTGCTGAATGAATGGAGACTCACAGGCTGATTCTCCTCTGAGTAGTTGCCAGGTCCAGTGCTGGAATCTGCCTGGAATCCTCTTCCCTCTTCATTCACCTGCTCAGTTTACGTGAACATTTGAGGGATTACTAGATGCTATCTTACTGGGCTCAAGGGTCACCAGCAGAGAAGCTTTCTGACCCTTCCCTGTAGGGGCTTCTCTTCCCCATGGCCACTGCAACTAGATAGACCTCTCAGCTCCCAGATCAAAATGATCTCTTGAGTCCAGAAACCAGATCCAATTCTCTCTCTGCGCCCATCCCCTGGTTGTGCTTGACACCCGACTGGGTTCAGGAAACACCCACAAAAGGCACCGTCTCTTAGGGGAGAGACCACCCCTGAAGGAGGCAGATCCTGGTTGCCATCCCAGTTCAGCACTTGATAGCTGTCTCCGTATAATGGCCTGTTGAGTCCACAAATGAGGCTTTAAACTACCTGGCTGAGTTGCCAGGAGAGTCATTATCCCCTCAACCTCAGGGGAGAGCAGGACAGGACAGGCCCCTTAATAGCTGGTGCTTGGTGGTCCAGGTACCTGGGGAAGATGGAGGGAGGAGGAGAAGTTACAGTGGAGTTCATCCTTATCTGCCCCGATCTAAGGTCCTCCTCTCCCTCACTCCCAAAGTCACCAAAGAACAGAGGCTAAAAACAAGAACCAAATACTGATGTTTTATTGGGGGATGTGCAAACCCAAGGTATTGGGAGTGAGAAAATGGAAGCAGGGCAAGAAGGAATGGAAGGGAATGCAAGGTGATGTGTTACCAGGCTGGGCACTGCTTCATGACAAGCCTAGAGGAGATACAGCAGTTGTGTCCATCGGCCTCCTCCGTGGTCTCCTATAGACTGCACTGTTATGGAGAAATAGTACCTAGCAGCAATTCATGGAACGGAGGGAAGAAGGGGGAGTTTATCTGCCTGTCTCTTACCTACCTCCCATTTTCCGTTAGTCAAATTTTGCCCCATAAGCGTTAACTCCCCCACACTTCTAGGTGTGTTAGTGGGAATTTGGGATGCCAGGTGCCATGCCCTGAGGTAGGGCATTCCATCCAAGTCTGTGAAGTGGTGGGAAGAGATAGAAACTCTGGACATGCGGCCATTGAGTACCAGAGGGATAATCTGATGCAGTACATATACCATGTCCAATACTGTCCAATACTGGTTTTCATTTTCCAGAAGAGGAAACAAGGTATAGTGATCAATGACCTTTCCCAAGGTCGTATGGCTATTAAGTGGTAAATTCGGGATTTGAGCAGAGTCTGGCTCTAAAAACTGTGGAAGACCAAGGTAAAGAACTTGGATTTTTTGTACCAGGCAAAGGAGTCACTAAAGGGATTTACACTGGAGAGGAGCATGCCATAAAGAGCTTTGTAAAGAAGCTCCCAATCTCTACTGTGCTCCACCCCACATCTGGCTAAACTCCAGTAGAAGCAGGTGGCCCCAGAGAGGTCAGGGCATCCAAGAAAGGTTTTAGGGGTTTTGAGGAATCTTGGACTAGGCCCAGAGCTTTATTTGAGCTTCAAGATTGTCCCATTATCTTCCTGTCTTCATCTGAACCTACACCTACCAGAGATGAGCTGGTCAGAGGCAGGCAGGGTCTGGGTGGAGATCAAAATGAAGAGAAGAAGAGACTGACCATCCAGTTCCCTATCATTGGCCTGTGGCTCTGCAGGTCCTGCCATCTGCTGATGAATCCTTTAGGGTTATCCAAGATGATCAGATCTCATGAACTGTCAGCTGCAGTGATCACATCTATGTGGTCGATACCTAGTATGTATCCACATATTTCCTCCAGGCTCATCAGAAGGGAAGAAAGACCACTCACAGCCTTCACACCTGCATGTGTACAGCCTTTCACCTGGGTGGCCTGGTGTGCCTCCTGCCACTGGTTCAGCTCCTCAGCCTTCTGCTCCATGTCAACCTGTACCTGGAGACTGTGTGGGATGCAAACCCAATTCAGAACAGACAGGAGACCAGTATGGCAGCATCGCAGGTGATTATCCGGACACCAGCCAGAAGCTATTGGTTTTGTTTGTTTGTTTGTTTGTTTTAAGGAACAGAATATTTTAAGTATAGATATTTTGAGCTCTTTAAAAGCCAAAAATTTTTTACAGCTTTGCAAACTAGAAATTAAAAAGCCACTGAAGCATCCTACATGTTATAATTTCTAAGAAGGTAAATATTTGTTCACTATAACCCACATAAACAAAAAGTTCTTTGAATTCTCCCTCTTTTTGTTTTTCAAGAGACCATTCTTGAGACCAAAAAGTGAGAAAACCACTGTGAATTATCCTTAGCTGTGATAGTCTATTTCTTGCTATGCCTGAATCAGTTACAGACTTCCAAGTACTGTACCATGTAAGTCTCTGGCTGGGCCAAAATTTTTGGCCTTCCTAGCTCATGAAGGTAGCTTTTGGTGACCTGAGGGATTTTCACCAAAGCTAGCTTTTTAAATTTCTTGGCTTTATATCTATTTTTCTTGTTATTTTCTCTGTTTTCCCCTCCTCCATTCTTTTTTTATTATTTTTCTCTTTATTCTTTCTTTTTTCATTTTCCTTTTCTTTTTTCTTTTTCTTTATTCTCTCTCTCACTGTTTTCTCTCTCTCTCTCTCTCTCTCTCTCTCTCTCTCTCTCTCTCTCTCTCCAGAATCTCGCTCTGTCACCCAGGCTGGAGTGCAGTGGCACCATCATGGCTCACTACAGCCTCAACCTCCTGGGCTCAAAGGGATCCTCCTGCCTCAGCCTCCCAAGTAGCTGAGGCTACAGGCATTCACCACCACACCTGCCTATTTTTTTTTTTTTTGTACTTTTTGTAGAGAGAGGATCTCACTATGTTGCCCAGGCTGGTCTTGAATTCCTACACTCAAGTGATCCTTCTGCTTCAGGCTCCCAAAGTACTGGGATTATAGGTATGAGCCACCATGCCTGGCCTCATTTTTAATTTTTTTTTTCTTTTTCTTAATTTCTTTTTGTTTTTCTCATTGTTTTCTTTTTCATTTTTCTTCACATTCTTCATTTAGTTTATCAGTATTATTAGTTAATATTGGTAATTAGTATTGTTAGCAGTAAGTCCAGAAGACTGTAGGTCCTTTATAGCATCTCTGCCAAGGAGGAGACTCATATTGGCAACTACTGGCTCCCCAAGACCATTGCGAAGGGAACCTTTGCCAAGGTGACGTTGGCCTGGTACATCCCGACTGGCACACAGGTGGCTGCAAAGGTCATTTACAAGTGTGGAACTCCAGCCTCCAGAGACTATCTCGTGAAGACATCATGAAGGTCTTGTGTCATTCCAACACAGTGAAATTATTTGAGTTGATTGAGACCAAGGAAACACTTTACCTAGTCATGGAACAGGCTAGTGAGAGAGAGGTATTTGAGTACCTAGTGGCTCGTGGCAGCCTAAAGGAGAAAAAAGCCTGAAGCAATTTCCACGAGATAGTGTGGGCTGTGCTATGTGATAGTATTGCTGCCAGAAGTGCAGTATTGCCAGTTGGGACCTGAAGGCAGAATAGTTGCTTTTGGATGCTGACATGAACATCGAGATTGCAGGCTTGGGCTTATTTGGCAACAAGCTGGATACCTTCTGTGGCAGTGCCCCTAATGCTGCCCAGAACTCTTCCAGGGTCAAAGTAAGGTGGCCCCAGGGTGGAGGTGTACAGCCTGGAGGCTTCCTGTATATCTGGTCAACACATCCCAGCCTTTTGATGGACAGAACCCTAAGGAGCTGCTGGAGTAGTGAGAGCTGAGAGGAACATTGGATATTTGTTTCTACCTGTACATGGAGTGTGAAAACCTGTTCAAGAGAATCCTCATCCTCAGTCCAGCAAGAGAGGCCCTCCTGTGGGGAGAAACTAAAGCTTTGCATTGAGTCATTTTCTGACTACAAAGACTTGGGCAGGAAGAACTGATGGTGTCCATGGGTCGTACATGGGAACGGATCCAGGACTAGTTGCAGGACAATAGAGTGTTGGCCACCTATCTGCTCCCAGGCTACAAGACATCCAAGCTGGAGGCTTGGATCATACCCCTGAAACTCATGCCTGCAACTGATCCCACTACCAAGCTGCCCTCCTTCCCCATCCACAAGGTACAGCATATCATCCCTGCCAACCCAAAGTAGCAGAGATGCAGTGAGCCTGCCATTCCCACCTTTACTTCATACTCTGAGAATAGTCGAAGGAACAACACAGAAATCAGAGGCCTGAGGAGGACCTGGAGTCAGGGCAGAAGCCAGCAGCACAGCTAACTTGCCTGCCAATCCCCTATGTGGCCTGGAGAGAGGACCACTACCCTGCACAGCCTCCCAGCGAGGCCCTGTGGACTCCCTCTTCACCCATACCCCAGTAGCAGTGGTGGAGGCCCAGGTGGAACCAGCTTCCCCCAGGGTGTCTCCTATAGAGGAAATTGACTGCACACTGGGCAGCTTGGACAGGTGCAGGATAAGTAGAATTTGCCCAAGGTATGACCCAGCCTTTCCCTATGGAAACAGCCAAAGCTGGCAGGGGACCACAAGGAGGTTCTTCACCTTCCTCTGCAGGCACCTGCGTTTCAGGTCAGCCAGAAAGAACCAGCCTGAGACTGAAAGCAGAATGCAGACAGCAAAACCTCAGGTGGTGGGCAGCAAGACAAGGTTGAGCACAGGAAAGAATGTGGGAGGTCAAGCTAGCTCCTGGCACTTGCCATGAGGTAAGGAGGTCCTGAGCCCCATGGAGCCCAAGGAGATGGGGCAGGAGATGGGCCATGCTGGAGGCAAACAGCTGTGGGCAGGAGTGAGCAGAAAACACACACTGCTGTGCATGGCCCGCCTGGCTGAGAGGATTTCATGCAATGGAAGACACAGGTGTGCAAGCTGCCAGGCTTCGCTCAGTCGGATCAGATCAGGAGGAAACCCCATAACTCCCTGGCCTTCAAAACTATTGTCCTTAAGATAAGTGCTGACTTGAAAGGTTGGCCAGGGGCTGCCTGGGGAATAAGAAGGGCAGCCCCTCTGCCCAAGCTGGGGAAACTGCAGAGACTAGACTGCTTCACAGGGGCTCTTCTCCCCTTCCCCTGCTCCTCTCTGTCTTGTCCTGCATTTTTTTGGGAAGAAGAGATGGTGCTATAGAAATAAACAAACACAATCAACATACACAAAAATATATATGCCAATTCATTATATTTAAATACAATAGTTAAAAAAAACCCTGCTCTATGACAGCTGTCACAAGACAATCATCTGCAACTTTCTGAAGGGTGGGCCCTGAACCCTTGAAAACACTCTTGTGACCCACCTGAAAAATGATAACAAAAACACTATCCTCAATGGAAGCCAAGACCTGCAAGAGCATCCCGAGAGTGGGACAACTGTCAACGGCTATAAAGGGGCCTTCCCTGGAGCTGTGGTGATGGCTCTTCTTGCTGGGAAACAAGGCCTGAGGGCCACATCTGTATGATAAATACTGCTCTGAGACAACCACCCCACTGTGTATAATCCTAAAACAATCTCAGTGTATCCTCTCTCATGTCCTGTGGGTGGCTGGGCTCAGCTGGGTGGTTGCTCTGCTCCTTATGGTCTCTGCTGGGTTCACTCCAGGGGAGTACATCCAGCTGGGGACTGGGCTGGGTTGCAAGGTCCTACAGGATTCTCTCACACTCTGAGGCCCTGGTGCTGACTGAGGGCTGGGGTACCTCAGTTTTTCTTCCTGTGGTCTCTCAGACACAACAGGAGAGTCAATACTTACCTATAGCATGGCAGCTGCATTCCAGGAGGGAACATTCCAGGAGAAATGAACAAGTGCTTATCAACCCTCTGCTTACCTCACTCTCACAAATCACATAGCTAACACTGGAGTGAATGTAGGGAGGGATCACACAGGGAGAAGAGTTCGGGGAGGCTGGACCCACTGGGCACCTGTGTATGGTCTATCACACACTGTTATGCAGCAGAGCACTGGACTCCTTTAGAGAAGTGGATGAAAATGCTCCTGGTAGTGGGATTCCTGACTGAGTGTCTGTACACAGGTACAGAAGAGAAAGCAGAATTCATGCCTATGTATAGAAGATGGTTTGTTCATTGCCCCTGTCCATGTTGTCTATCCACGGTGTTTCTCCATGGTGTCTGTCCATGGTGTCTGTCTGGCCATCCTCTGCCCGACTTCCAGTGAGGTAGGGTCTGATGTAGAATGTGCAAGTGGACTGCCAATGCCTGAAGTTTCCTGAGTTTGGGAACACAGGGAGCCTACTCTGATAAAGAGGGACAAATCCACTGTTAAGGTTACACTAAAGGAGACTTTGCCTTGTCACACAGATATAATTCAGGACAACATCCAGCTTGGCCACTGCACACAAGTTGGTGCCAAGGCAGTAGCTGGACTGAAGCTCATTGATTGGGGAAACGGGACTTGCTTTGCCAGGACTGAGGGCTTGTGGGTTGGGGCAACATTTCCCTATTCAGCTTTCAAATCTCATCTTGACCCTCACTTCCCAGGAAGTCCCCTAGCAGAGATTACTTGTACTTCACATCCATATTCTCTTCTCCCCTATTTCAACAGGCACTAATCTTACTGATTTCACATCTGCAGTCCTGCTGCCCCATCAGCTCTGGGAATAGAAGTCATGAATGTACTCCTTACTGTACCTCCAGTGCCAAGAACCATGGGTGGTAAAATCGAAAACTGACAAATGCTTTCCCTTCTTGTCATCTGCCACCTCTCCTTTCCCCCCAGTCACCATTTACTTTAAAACTGCTGACTAAGAATCAAAAGGCCAGTGACCTTGGTCCTCTCTGACCAGGCCCCAGGTGAGAACTATGTCGTAAGGGGCAGTGGCCACAGGATGTGGTATTTGGCTGGAATGATGTAACCTCTGCCCTTTGACATCGTCATGTAACTGGGTTGTCAGCTAGAGCCCTAAATAATAAAATGCAAATAAAACCCCCATTCCTTGTAGAATGGGGCCCCAGCCAGCTTCCCAATCTCAATGAGGATTCTTGAAAGTCAGATATTTCCCTGGTCTCCTCACATTCTGATTTTCTGCTTTCACTGAATCCTGAATCTTTCTCCCACCCATCTTTCATATTTTAGCTGTTCCCTTCTCCCTATCCTTAATCTACCCAGAGAGTCAGCTCCTTTACCGTATTTCTCCTAAACTTCACTCATCCAACGCCATTACATTACTTATTAAAGACCAATGTGTCTGTGTTTGTGTGTGTGCGTGTGTGTGCGCGCGTGCGCACATGTAGGGGTTTCTTTAGAGAACAGCACAGCAGGTAAAATAGACTGTTGGACAGTATCAGTCTTAAAACATCTCTGAGGCCCCCTTGCCTGGGCCCCAAATCCAAAATGGGGAATGTTCACTGGCCTTCTCTTCTGGTAGCTGCCAGCTCAATTTCTGGGACTTCTTCACTTGCCTTCAACCTCCTTGTCTCCATGCTGGCTCACTTACTCCCTGCCCCCTAAAAATCATATTTGTGTGTTTAAGGCTAAAGAGCATTCATTTTTATTTATTTTTTCTTAAAGTGTTCCATCCTTATTGAGGCATATTTGAAGGATACAAAATCGCGTATATTTAAAGTGTGCAATTCTATCAGTGTTGACATACACACAGCCATAAAACCATCACTTCCAAACAATATTTCCACCATCACCTAAAGTTATCTTGTGCCCTTTTAATCCATTCTTCCCTCAATCCCTTCCCTAGGCAACTAGTGATATTCTTTTTCTATACAGATTAGCTTGTATTGGTAGGATGCAGTGATTCACACTTATAATCCAGCACGTTGAGAGGCCAAGGTGGAAGGATTGTTTGAACCCAGGAGTTCAAGACCAGCCTGAGCAACATAGTGAGACCTCATCTCTACAAAAAAAAATAAACAAAATTAGGTGGGCATGGTGGTGCATGCCTGTGGTCCCAGCTACTGAGGAGGCTGAGTGGGATGATCTCTTGATCCTGGGAGATTGAGGCTGCAGTGAACTGAGACTGCACCACTGCACCCCTGCCTGGGCAACAGAACAAGACTCTGTCTCAAAAAAAAAAAAAATTAGCTCATATTTTCTAGTGTTTTATATAAATGGAATCATACAGTATGTTCTTTTTTTGTCTGGCTTCTTTCACTCAGTATGATTTTGAGATTCTTCTCTGTTATTGTGTGTATCAATAGTGTGTCTTTACTGCAGAGTGGTATTCCATTGTATAGAAGTACCACAGTTTGTCTGTCATTCATCTACTAGTGGATTTGGGTTGATTTTGGGGTTTGGCTCTGTATAAAGCTCCTGTGAACACTCACATTCAAGTCTTTGGGTTTCATGCTTTCTTTTCTCTTTGATAGATACCTATAGTGGGATGGTTGGGTTGTATTGTAGATGTATGTTTAACTTTAAAAAGCTGTCAAACTGATTTCCCAGTTGGTTGTGCCATCTTATACTCTCTCCAACTGTGTAGGAGAGTTTCAGTTGCTCTGGGTCCTCACCAACATTCAATATGGGCTGTCATTTTAAAGTCAGCCACCTACCTTGTTTTATGTTTTTGTGTTTTGAGTTTTTTAAAAAATGTACTTAAGTTTAGCCAACTCTTGTCTTCATTATACCAAAGTTTACAGGATTAAAACCAGATTATTTCTGTTGCTCCAGTGATATTAATAGTGTCCACTCTTAACCCCCAAAGTGTCCTGGTTTGGATGCTAAAGTATATGTTTTATCTGCTTCCAGCCCGAGTGGCCATGCCCCCAGGCTGTCCTTCTACAGCCACACAGCCCATCAAGGCATTCTGCTCAATGAAGACATTTCCTTCCTCTGAAAGAGACTTTCCTGCTAAACACCTTTTTTCCTTACTACAACCTGATTACAGTAAGCAAGGATGGCATAACATAACCATCCAAATAAGTTGAAAACTTTTGCCCACACAAAAACCTGCACACTGATTCATATTTGCCAGTACTTGGAAGCAACCAAGACGTCCTTCAGCAGGTGAACGGATAAACAAAACGTGGCATATCCAGACAATGGAATATGATACAGCAGGAAAAAGAAATGAGCTCCAGACATTCTGGAAAGGTAAATCTGTAGAGGTCATAAGAAGATCATCTCTTTGAAGTCTGGGTATTTGGTAAAAACAAATCAGTGGTTAACAGGGGCTTGGAGTGGGGAGGGAGGGATGAATAGGTGGTGCACAGAGGACTTTTAGGGTAGTGAAATGATTCTGTTTGATAGTGGAATGGTGGATACATGGCATGCATTTGTCAAGATCCATGGGACTGTATATCATAGAGTGAATCCTAATGTGAACTATGGACTTTAGTTAATAAAAGTGTTCCCGTATTGGTGCATCCGTTTTAGCAGGTATACCCCACTGATGCCACATGTTCCTAGTGCTAAGAGACCCTCCTCGTGATATGCTCTGACTTTTTTCTCAGTATGGTCAGGCTTCTCTTACCCCTTTCTGCCACCCACCTGCCCATCTGCTGCCGGTGGCTTAAGTTTAGCCAACTCTTGTCTTCATTACATCAAAGTTTACAGGATTCAAACCAGATTATTATTATTATTAAAACCACCAAAGTGGCTGGTGGCCCCTTTGTTACTCACATAACTGTTTGTGGGGCCTTCAGTGTTTTTACAGAAGCTCAAGGACATCCCAAACCCAGGGGACCTGACAACTTTCCATGGGCCTGTGGCCTGGGGCAATTCTACCTTCCTGTCTGAAAATGAGGTGGCCAGACCACTGCTAATTAGGGGTCCTCTGTTCTGAACCCTGAGTAACCCCATGGTTGGGGATCCCCCTGTCTTGCACAATGACAGAATTGGGAGGATGTTTGTCTTCCTGTCAGTTAGTTCCACTTCAGTGCTGTGCAGCCTGCTTGCTTAAATCGCTTGCTTAATTCAGTTCCCAGAATAAATCTTTGCTTAGATCCTGAATTACGTGACCTATTAATAACAAAAATAGCCACCTTAATGAAAAGTACTTTGCTGACCTCATATCATCTCTGAATATCATGTGTTATTAGTCACATTTTATGGATTGGAAAACTGAGGCTCAGAAAGGTTAAGCTACTTGCCCATGGTCACACAGCAAATATTGGCAGAGCCAGCCTTCAAACCTAGGTTTTTCTGACCCCAAGGGCTTTCTGCACTCCATTCCTAGTGTAAACAGTAGGATGATCATGTTTAGTTGCTTTTAAAGGGTTATTTTTTTTAATGAGGAGGCTGGTCTTTAGGAGTTTCAGTAGAAAGGGATGCGCTTAAAAGTTAATAAAATCATCAATGTTTTGACACATTGGAAAAGAGAATGAAGTCAGTGGGGTGGAGGGAGACGAATTCATACTTGCTAAGGGCACTTCTCTGAGTCTTGAGGCAATTCTAAATATAGTTCTCCAGAAACTGCTACTAATCATTAGAGTGACCAGCAGTTACTGATCCTATACCATGTGTGAGACTGCAGTCATCCCACTGAATAGACATTATTTTGCAAATTCTCACAACCTCATGAAGTTAGTACTATTGGGAGCCCCATTTAACAGATGAGCCAACTGAGGTCAGTTAAGTCCTTGTCCATACCAATGCCCCTGTAAATGAGGGAGCAGGTGTGTTCAGGAATGCCAGCACTTCCTTCTGTTTTAATCTGTTTGGCTGTCTGACTGTTTCATGTATTTATTTTCTTTCTATCCTGCTGGATGTTTGTTTCATAAGGGTTGTAGTTATCTGTCTGGTTCACGTCTACAATCCTAGCTACTTGACACATCATAGAGACTCCAGCACTATTTTTTGAATAAGTGGATGGGAAGCATGGCATTGCTTCCATTTAGATTTTGGGTCCACCTTGTGTAATAGGAAAATGAAAAGCCTCATAGGAATACAGGGGATACTGGGGTAGGATTTTCACAGGAGTTTGAGGTGTTTTCAGAACTTTAGTGGCTAGTTTGAAATGTGTTTTGTGGTGCTTTGGGGAAGCTTCAGCTCCTTCTTCTCTTGTCTTCCCACTACCCTCTGGCCCAGTTCTTTTCCAGGTTCCTCTAGTGCAGGTCAGGATGGAGAATCTATACCATAATAAGGGCAGAGCCCTGTAGAGAATGTCACCCATCACTTTCCTTCTTAGAACTGCCCTGTTCTCATTGCACATGGACAGAGAGAGGACTTAGAGCTCATTTACATGCTTCTTGTTGGTTTTTTAAAAAGTGAAATAAAAATGCTCCCCTGCCAGGACTGTGACATCACCCAGGGCTGTGATTAGCTGGAAACAGGTGAGTAGATAAAATTAATCTTAAAAATTATTCACCATTCAATGTTCAGAAAATTCCAGAATGTGGCAGTCCACTTGATTGAGGAGGAGTTCAGAATTCATCCAGAGTCACCAGCAATCGGTTCTAATATAACTAACATTTTCAAAATGTTAATATCTCACTTACTGTGATGCTAAGGACAGTAAGTGTGTGCTGCCTTTACTTATCCACTTCGTTTTATCATTTGTATGTAAAATATGTTTGCCTTTACCCAACCTACCAACCCCCAGGTTTTTTGAGGTATAATTGGCAAATAAAATTGCATAAATTCAAGCTATACAACTTGATATTTTGATATATGTATACATTGCAAAATGATCACTGCAATCAAGCTAATTAACATATCCTTTACTTCACGTAGCCAGCATTTTCCTCCTTCCTTCCTTCCTTCCTTCCTTCCTTCCTTCCTTCCTTCCTTCCTTCCTTCTTTCCTTTTTTTGGTAAGAGTCTCTCGAAGTCTCCAGCTACTATTGTATTGGGGTCTATCTTTCTCTTTAGCTCTAATATTTGCCCTATACATCTGGATGCTCCAGTGTTGGGAGCATATATATTTAAAATTGTTATATCCTCTTGCAGAATTGACCACTTTTTTAGGTAAGAACACTTGAGATCTACACTCTTAGCAGGTTTCAAGTATACAATACCACATTGTTAACTATAGTTACATTACTGTACATTAGACATCTGTTTGCTTTTATATGTGTGAATTTGGTTTTACTGGAAATATATTAACATTGCACAAGAGATTGCCTATGGTCGTCCATTACATTAGTGGCCCCAGTGAGTCATGATCCCCCTGCCCACATCTCCAGGTATTCATGTCCTTGTGTAGGTGCCCCCCTTGAGTCTGGGCTGGATGTGTTTCTTGCTTTAAGCAGTAGAATGTGGCGGGAGGGACGCTGTGTCTGTTCTGGGATGAGGATGTAGAGTCATGGCATCCTCTGCTCCTATGCTTTGGGAGTCCTGGGCCACTGTGTAGGAAGGAAGTCCAGCTACTCTACTGGAGAGACTACGTATGGTAGCCTCAAGGAGAGGGAGAGGCCTTGAGACATGACGAGAGACAGAAGCCCAACTGTCCCATTCCATGTTGAACCAGACTTTAGTCAACCCATTGGCTCAATATACTCACATGAGTGACCACCAGCAAGCTAGCAGAGTCTAGATTGGATCTGTTACTTGCTCAACCACAGAGCTGAGCCTGGTACAGATTATAGAATCATGATAAAATAAAATAATTGTTACTTTAATCCACTGCATTTTGGGATGGCTTCTTATGCAGAAATTGATGACCAAAATATTATATAAAAGCAAAGATTCTCAACCCTGGCTATCTAAAAGTACCATCACCCAAGATTCTAACCCTTCAGAGATTCTGATTTGATTGGTCTTGGGTGAGACATCATATATAAAGTTTTTTAAAGTTTTACTTTAAAGATGAATACAGAGGATAAATGGAGGAACAAATGGTGGTATATACATGCAATGGAATATTATTCAGGCATAAAAATGAATGAAGTACTTACATGTGCTACAATGTGGATGAACCATCAAAACCTTCAAGAGAAGTCAGTCACAAAAGGTCACATATGATTCCATTTATACCAGATACCCAGAATAGGCAAATTCATAAAGACAGACAGCAGATCGATGGTTGCCAGGGACTAGGGTAGGGGACATGGGGAGTAACTGCTTAATGAGTATGAAGTTTTCTTTCAGGTTGATGAAAATGTTTTGAAACGAGATAGAGGTGGTGGTTGCACAACATTGTGAATGTACTAAATGCCATTGAATTGTTCACTTTAAAATGGACATGAAAAAGGTAATTTTGTGTAAATTTCACCTCAATTAAAAAGAAGAATCGGAAAAGGGAGACAAAAGAGGAGGTTAAAGTGAGGCAATGTGGGAAGGACTTGGCCTGATATTGCTGGCTTTGAAAATGAAGGATGATGTTATGAGCCAACGAATGCAATGGCCTCTAGGAGCTGGAAAAGACAAGGAAAGGGATTCTCCCCTAGAGCTTTCATACAGGAATGCAACCCTGCCAACACCTTGCTTTTAGCCCAGGGAGACCTGTGTTGAACTTCTAACCCACATTCGAACTTTTAACTATAACATAAAAACTTGTGTAGTTTTAAGCCACTAAAAAATACACAATCATTTTAGCTTTATTTTAAGTTTTATTTTGGGGCATAACAGTTTGATAAGGTTTCACATATGTTTAGATTCATGTAACCACCACCACCACAATAGGATACAGAGAGTTCATCACACACAAACTCTCTCATTCTTCCCTTTGCAGTCACACATCTTCCACCCCTAACCCCTGGCAACCACTGATTGTTTCCCCATTACTATCATTTTTCCTTTGCCAGAACGTCTTTGCTTTGTTTCACATCTTAGGAGGAAAAACATTTCTTTAGTATCAATTTTGGAGCATGTCTGTTGGTAATGAATTCTTTCAGATTTCATTCATTGAGAATGTCTTTATTTCATCTTCATTCCTGAAGGATGTTTTCACTGGATATTGAATTCCAGATTGACAGTTTTTTTCTTTTTCAGCACTTTAAAAATGTTATTCCATTTCCTCTGGCCCACTTTTTTTATTTCCTGAGGAATCCACAGTTATTCAAGTCAATGTTTCCCTTTATATAAAGTATCATTTTTCTCTGGCTGTTTTCAAGATGTTTTGCCTTAGTTTTTAGCAGTTTAATTATGATGCATCTGGGCACGGTTTCCTTTGGGTTTTGTTTGTTTCTTTGCATCCTACTCTTCTCCTTCTCCCTCTGGAACTCTAACAATATGAATGTTAAACTTTTTCATATTGTCTCACATGCCTCCAATACTCTGTTCATTAATTTTTAATTTTTTCCTTTTGTTCAGATTGGATAATTTCTATTCAATCTTCAATTTACTGACTTTCTCCATTTTGCTATTAATCCTATCCAGGCAATATTTTATTTCAGTCATTGTAATTTTCAGTTCCAAAAAGTTTCTCTTTTGTCCTTCTTTGTATCTTGTATTTCTTTGCTGAGACGTTTTTTGTTTCAAGAGAATTTTCTCTTACTTCTTGGAATATGGTTATAATAGCTGCCTTTGCATCTTTAATAATTTCAACATTGTGTCATCTTGCAGTTGGCATCTGTTGATTGTTCTTTTCCCAATAAGTTGAAGTTTTTCTTGTCTTTCATATGTCAAGTAGTTTTGGATTGTGTCCTGAATGTTTTGAATATTACATTATGAAGATCCATGTCTTGTTTAAATCCTAAAGCAAATTTTGAATTTTGTTTTGTTTTGTTTTGTTTTAGCAGGCAATCAATCTAATTAGGCTCGAGACTCAAGTTCTGACCTGTGGACTGTAGTTCTAATATCAGTTCAGTTTTCAAAGCCTTTGCAGTGCTATGGGAATCTGTTGTGTGTATGTTGCCCAGTGGCCATTTGGTGGTCTGGATCATAGTCTTCTGCACAGTTCAGTTCTCACACCATGTGCAGCTTAGAAGTAAGCCTCAGAGTTCATATGGAACTGCTCTCTTGAGCTCTCTCCTTTCTGAGATTATTCTGGTACTTTTGGCCCCCTGGAGCCCCATTTTTTTTTTGTCCTCTGGTTAGAAAGCTAGGTCTTTAGTTTTTCTACCTTGCTGCATACATCTCATGGCTATACCTGAGTCTGTCCCACCAGGCAGTGTATGAACAGAGAGAGAGAAAAGGCAATGGTATTTTGTCCTACCGTCTTGGGACCACAACCTCTCTAGTGGAGGGAAGACTCACTTCCCTCAGAGCTTTAAGTATTTCGGTACTCTGTATGCTGCTGTTGCCATTGTTGTTACTGCTGCCACTATGGGATTACCTGGGGGTTGGGTGGGAGAGAGTGGAGAAAAGATTTAAAAACTGGGGACTTTCTCCACTTCTTATGACTCTTAGGTATCCCACAACCACCTTGGGTCAGAAAGTGAGGATTCTTTTTAGAGCCCTGCTTACTTTTGGTGTGCACATCCAGGTCAGACTAATGAGTCCAGGCCAGATGATACCAGAGGGGATAAAAGATAAGAGACTTATGGTGGTTTTGGTGGTACTTCATATTCTGATCTCTTTCCCCAATCCACCTGCTCCTATTTACTTGTCATTGTCCTCAGATAGCTGTTCAATGTAGTCTATCCAGGGTTCATTGTTGCATTTGGTGGGAGAAACAGGATAGGGTATGCTTACTCCACCTTGCCCAGAACAAAAACTCCAATATATATGTCTTAATCCAACACTATAAATGGTTAATAAACTTTGCCTTCAACAACAGGCACAATGACCAATGCTAATTGCCAGGATTGCCTGCAATAGCTGTGTTCTTTCTGCTGGATAGAGACTCCTGGGCCACCGTAAGGGTTAGCTGAGGCAGGCACTGCTATCATGGGTCACTCCTGAGGCCAAGCTACTTGAAGCAGCTCCTGTCTTCTCAGGTCCTGGTTCCTGCCTTCATCTTCCTATTCCTCCCACCCAACGCAGTCCAAGTGCTAAGTAAGGTAGCCTCATCTCAGAGCTTACCTGAACCATGACAGAAGCGTCAGTGAGGAATTGGAGCCTGGAATGTCTGACTGAGAAGTTTGGTCATGACTTAATAAGTAAAGGAAGCTCCTGAAGATTCTCAAGTAGCAACATAATGTAATCATTATCATTAAAATAATAATTAACATTTATTAAGCCATGTACTATCCTATATGTTTTTACATACATTATTGTATATACGTTATTACATTAAGTCTTCTGATATGGTTTGGATTTGTGTCCCCACCCAAACCTAATGTCAAACTAATCCTCAATGTTGGAGGAAGGACCTGGTGGGAATTAACTGGATCATGGGGACAAACTTCCCCCTTGCTATTCTCATGATAGTGAGTGAGTTCTCATGAGGTCTGGTTGTTTATAAATGTGTAGCACTTCCCACTTTGCTCTCTGTCTCCTTCCTGCCACCTTATGAAGATGCGCCTACTTCCCCTTCACTTTACACCATGATTGTAAGTTTCCTGAGGCCTTCCCAGTCATACTTCCCATATAGCCTGTAGGACTGTGAGTCAATTAAACCTCTTTTCTTCGTAAATCACCTAGTTCTCATGTAGTTCCTTATAGCAACATGAGAACAGGCTAATACATCCTCCAAACAGGTTACAGGATAGATACTATTTTTCATTTGCAGATGAGGAAACTACTTTTACCTGGAATTGACACGTTACTAACATCAAAGGGTCAGGAAAGTGCCATTCTAACCTATGTTGAGGAGGAGAAGAACTGGATGAGCCCAGACACATATAAGCTTGTGACCTTGGGCATTAATTCCCTCTTCTGCAAAAAGGGGATAGCAATGGTGTCCACCCTGTTGTGCTGACAGGATAAGATTATGAATGTAGCATGCTTAGCACAGTGACTGGCACAAAGGAGGCACTCATAAATCACCATTTTTATTTGTTTCCCTTCTTCAATGTAGCTGAACCAGCTCGTACAGTTCTACTTGAATCTCCAAGAACTGGCAGGTCTCCTGGACTAGACTCCATTTTTAGTGATAATTGGATGCTTATTATCACCTAGAGATCTGGCTTGACAGCTATTTTGCACTTTACCAAGAAAAAACAAGTAGCTATGCCTTGGTGGCAGTCAGATGGCCAACACATTAAAATGAGTTTGCACAACCCACCACTTTATCTATGGTCAAGTGTTTAAAACCTCATCTCATGTATTTAATCAATTCCATTAAAATGTTTTTCTCTCAATTTCTGTGAAGATGCAGGGGAAAAAAGGTAATATGTATTCATCTCTAGCATTTTCATTTGATGTGTGAGGTCATAGTTAAAAGCAGCTACCACACATTTGGTCAAGAGTTCAGGGACAATCTGGGCAGCAGGGAGCAGTAATGTCTCCATTTAAGATGCAGGAGCCAATGACTAGGTCAGTAATCTTCCACTGGCTTCAATGAGAGCCCTGACATGGAAAGGAGTAAGGAAGAGGAGATTGTGGGAGGAAACACAGCTGGGCAACTGCATTGTGGAGACACAGGGACTGCCAGCCAATTGTCTTGGACTTGCCTATGCCAAAAGTTCTGGAAATGGACTAAAGTGGGAGGAATATCACAACAAGGTGGAACTGGTGGCTAGTAGGAGGAGCAGGGAATCAGCAGGGGCTGTGACATCAGAGGAATCCTGTTAACGGGTGTTCGCTACTGGCCAGTTGTTTAACCTCTTTGAGCCTTGATTTCTTTAACTACCAAGTGGGCAAAAAAAATACCTATCTCGTATGATTGTGGGGAAAGCAGATGAGAAAATGTGTGTGGCACAGCCATGGGGACTGGGGGCCCAGGGCTTGCTCAGTAGTGCTACTTTCCCCTTTCCAACCCGGATGTCAGAGGGGACCATCTGCCCTCCAAGATCTAGAGGAGAGGATCTCAAATCCTCACCCCACCAGTGCCCAGTTTTAGATTTTGGTGAAGCCCCAGGCATAATATTTCTTGCTTCCACTCCACTATGCTTTCCTCAGTTAGGTTTTTGATCTAGCCAGATGTTGACCTCAGCTTCAGACACACACAGACTCAACACTCACACTCTTACACACGTACAAACACACATGCTCACACACACACTAATAAACATACACACACACCACTCACACATACTCATATATGCACAATCTCACACACATACATGCAACACACACTCACACTCCCACACACATACATACTCTCACACACACAAGTACATACATGACCTATGTTCACTGAAATAATATTGTTCAGCACATTGTGTATACAACATTTTAGGAAACATCTTTTAAAAAGTGTATTAAACTCACGTTTCTGTCATTATCCTATTATAAACCCTTCCATTCACAGATGATAAACTCTTAACAACACAGGGCATCCGTAATGATCTGAGCATCCTCTTTTGAACATTTGTCTACAAACACTTCACTACACACATAGGCCCTCACATGCACAATCCCTCCCTCACACAGCCCTTACATTCAAGACCGCTCTGTGTGTTCCAGCTGTGATGAAACTCTGGGGCTATGGAGGAGATTTATGCTATCAAAGCACAGGGGTACAAATTGAGTACAGTCTGGTTTTTTGAAGTCTTGGACATGTCCACTTAGGCTGTACGTCTTGCCACATTTCCCCTGCCCACTGTTATCCCTTTCTCCCCTTCCTTCTCTCTTCCCTCGCTCTGCCTTTCTGGCCCCTACTAGGGCACTTTTTTCTAACGTAAGGTGGTCTAGCATTTCTTTGTTGTCTTCTTTCAGCTGAAGCCCATAGGCTCTTGTTTTCTGCTTCCAAAGGCTCATAGAGGTGTTCTAAACACACATGGTTCCTGTCCCAAGGACTTCTGGAGCAGCTGGAGAAATGCAATATGCTTGTTTTGCTCTGTTGCCTTCTTCCTATGCAGTGTTCTATGGCCAGGGGTGGCAGTGGCAGTGGTGTTAATACCTGGAGAGTATTCCATGCTTGTCTCCATTACTGCTAACTTCCCAGGGTCCCCACTTGCACAAAATATGCCCTGGATCAACACAGACTAACTGATGGCATAAACACAGCTGATGGCATCAATCACTTTATGATGCAGATTAGATCTACGTTCTTTCTAGAACAGGGGCACCCATCACCACTGCCATCAGAGGTCATTGGACATTACTACTAACTTGGGTGACACTAAAAGGATCTGGGATACAATCCTAGCTAATTCGATGCCCACTGTCTGACATTGGGTGAATTGCTTCACCAATCTCTGCCTCAATTTCTTGACCTTTAAAATGGGGGTGATGGTACCTGTCCCCAGAGCCAAATGTACTGTGAAGTGAGTGAAGTTGAACCTTAGGTAGCCCTCCCTTCTAAAGACCTGCTTTTGTACCTAATTTCATGTTGGTAAATTGGTGTTCCTTTTCCTTTCTAAAGAAATTTTTTCTCTCGTTTCAGTCTATTTGTATTAGATCATATGTGTTCCTTTTCCAAAAAGGCTCCCCAAATTGTATACAATTCTGGACCCATAAAAGCTGGTTTCTGTGTGGGTTGGGAGGAGAAAATGAGATGATGTCTGTAAATGCTCAGCCTAGACTGTTCTGAGTGCTCCAGGCATGGAAGCCATTGCAGAGAAAGCACCAGGACGTCTGAACCCTTCCTTCTCGCACCTTCTTCTCCATGTCCCCCCTAAATGGGCCTGCCAACTGGGGCGAACTTCTGCAGGACAGAGTCACTCAGGCCTTGGAGCCTGCGTCCAGCTTCTCTCAGGCACAGATGCATCCCTCCTCTTGACGCACGCAGCTTGGAAGCTTTCCCTAGACACAGCCAGCTTGACAGAGGCCACATCATTCAAACCCCCTGCCAGTTCCCCTCCAGCTGACACGGTGGCACCAAATGGGAGGAACTCCATATTCGTCTGTTCTCACATTACTATAAAGAAACACTTTGCCTGTAATCCCAGCACTTTGGGAGGCTGAGACGGGTGGATCACAAGGTCAGGAGATTGAGACCATCCTGGTTAACACGGTGAAACCCCATCTCTACTAAAAATACAAAAAATTAGCCTGGCGTGGTGGCGGGTGCCTGTAGTCCCAGCTACTCGGCAGGCTGAGGCAGGAGAACGGCGTGAGCCCAGGAGGCGGAGCTTGCAGTGAGCTGAAATCGCGCCACTGTACTCGATCCTAGGCGACAAAGCGAGACTCCGTCTCAAAAAAAAAAAAAAAAAAAAAAAAAGAAAAAGAAATACCTAAGACCTAAGACAGGGTAATTTATAAAGAAAAGTTTACTTGGCTTATGATTCTGCAGGCTGTACAGGAAGCGTGGCAGCTTCTGCTTCTGGAAAGGCCTCAGGAAACTTACAACCATGGCAGAAGGCGAAGGAGCCAGATGTCTCACATGGCTAGAGCAGAAGGAAGAGAGAGAGAGGGGAAGTGCTACATATTTTTAAACAACCAGATCTTGTGAAAATTCTATCACAAGAACAGCACCAAATGGATGGTACTAAACCAGTGGTCCCCAATCTTTTTGGCACCAGGGACCAGTTTTGTGGAAGACAATTTTTCCACGGACTGGTGAGTGGGCGGGAAATGATTTCCGGATGAAACAGTTCCACCTCAGATCATCAGGCATTAGATTCTCGACTTAGATCCCTCACATGCGTAGTTCACAATAGGCTTCAAACTCCTGTGAGAATCTGCCACCACCACTGATCTAACAGGAGGTGGAACTCAGGCGGTAACGCTCTCTCGTTTGCTACTCACCTCCTGCTGTGTGGCCGGGTTCCTAACACGGTAAGTACCCATCCATGGCCTTGGGTTGGGGACCCCTGTACTAAGCCATTCATGAAGGATCCACCCCCATGATCCAATCCCCTCCCACCAGGCCCCACCTCCAACATTGGGATTACAATTACACAATAGATCTGGGCGGGGACACAGATCCAAACCATATCAAAGTCCCTCTCGCTACCCCGCTGCAAAGACTTTGTTATGGCCACTTGGGACCTGGCCTACTGCAGTGTGTTCCCGTGTTCCATTTTCTGCACCTCAGGTCCACAAAACTGGCATATGGATTCATCACCATTCTTTCTCCAGAACACACTGTCATCATTGGTCCCCATCTGGCCTGCTGTTACCTGATTATGCTTTTTGTTTTATTCTTTAATGTAATACGGACTGCAAGACCATCACCCAGAACAAGAGCTAGGACCTTGATAGAACCTACAGCTAACTTCACCTGCACCTTCAAATGTTTGGATTTAATTCAGAAAAGACTCCAGTTCTCCCAATAATCCACAGCTGCCGTGTACACTAGCCCCCAACCCATGTCTTCTTTCCCCGTTGGTTACATATCTTCAAAAGAAGTTCAGAGCAATCATATTAGCCATTTGATAGGGCATTTGGTAAGGGCTTGGGTAGAGGATCAAGTTGAAATCAATGATTTAAATTAGGTTTTTGCGTTTATGTTTGTTTTCTCATTCAACAAATCTCTCGTGCTCTCCTCCTTTTAGGCCTTGCAGGTTCATCAAGATGTCCTTGAGGTTCTGAGGGAAATGATCCAGATTCTCCTGAGTTCTCCCTCCCACCTAAGCAGGAGGCTGCCCCTGGCAGTAACCCTGGGCTGCCATGCAGGATCCTGGGAGGCTGGGCTGGAGTGGGGGCTGGGCGGGCAGGAGCCTGCATGTGCAACTGTGCTAATAAGTCATATCTGAAGCCAGAATCAGAAGGGAAACAAGGTCACCAATGTAAAGGGGTCAGCGGAGCAGGAGACAAAGTCATGAGAACCAGGGCTGCCCACCCGGAGTCGGGGGAAAAGCAGAGGATGAGGGTGCAGTCCAGGGGAGCTGAACTGGGGGGAACTTCACCCGACTGCCTTTTCAGGCTGGGGAGCCCCTGCACTTCGCTGCTCTTGGACATCTCTGACCTCCCCAGACCTCACCCCTGCACTGGTGCCTCTCAGCACTGGCTCTCTTTAAAGTCACCTGGGCAGCTTTACGAGAATGCCTGTGTCTGCCTCCACCCCCAAGGCTTCAGATTTGCTTGGTCCGGGGTGAAGCCCAGGCACTGTGTGTTCATGAAGGTCCTCCAGGTGATTCCAGTGTGCAGCCAGCACTAAGGCTGCCCCCGAGAGTGCAGGGTTGGGGCTCTATCCATCTGCCTGGGGCGGGCCTTGATGTCATCTGGCGAGCTTGGGATATGGGAGACTCCCAAGAGGCTCAAGGCTAAAACTGACTGAGCCCCAGCCACTCCCTACCTGTAACTCCTGTCTTTAGCTGTCTCATGGATCTGGGCACAGTGGAGAGGCATGAGTTAGGCATGGGCAGGAGTTGGAGTCTGAAGGCCACACGGTTGTTAGGTCTCTCTTGAAAGTCCTCACTTCTTGGTCTCCCAGCTTGAGGGCTGCCAGTTGGCACAGCCACAGTCAGTGAGGGTCAGAGAGCTCCTTCCTTTGGGACCTGGCTCCTCCTGCTTGGCTTGGAGGGGTGGTGGGCCTCTCAGTTCTTTCCGAGAGCCACACTTCCCCAAATGTCTGGGGCACTGGGGAGGGATTGGAAGTAGCAGTGGAGAAACAGCAATTTCTTTAAGAATGAGCGTTTGGGGTGGAAAAGCTGTGAGAATACTGCATGTAGCAATGGGTGATACAGCAGGGCTGTGTCTGGAACCAGTGGAGGTTTCTCTGGGGCCCACCTTGGCACACTCCGTCAGGATGTTGGCCTGTGGGTGGAGCACCCGGCATGGATCTGCAGGGCTTTGGACAGTGCCTTTCAATACCAATAGGCAAACTTGGGCCTAGACTGGTGAATAAAGCAGCTAGAAAAGGATTTTACTGATAAGTAGGGTAGCCATGGGGGTGAAGATGAGGGGTTTGGGGCAGGGGTAAAGTGTTTCTGTGGAGGGATGTTTGCTACCACCAGAATGGTGTCAGGATGTGAAGAGGGGGCAAGCTGGTGACAAGATCTTGGGTAGTTGCACTCAAGGACACAGTGGGACCTGGACTGGGGTTGCTGGTGTAGGGGGTGTGGTTGTGCTAGCAGAGGCTGGCTCGGTGGGGCCCGAGCATCCCTGTGGCCCACCCCCACTGTTCTCTGCAGGGAATGGCTGGCTTGCGGGTCCCCAACTGGCATCCTCACTGCATCTCCAGAGCAGTGGCACCCTGGGCGGTCTCTTTCTCCTGCACCATCACTGCCATCTTGCCACAGTGAGCAAGCATCCCTGTAGCCCCCACACTGGGCTGCCTCCATGCTCTGGCCATCTCTCCTCTGGTCAGGGGAAGATAGAGCATGTCCTGGGTTTTTTTTTTTTTTTCTCTTAGGTCCTCTGGTTTACAAGGCTAGGTTTTTGGAGATGGTAAAATTAAAGGTCACTGAAAACATGGCCCATCTGCTTTGTGTGTTCTGAGCCACCAGGTCAGATCGGGTGCTTCAGGTCACCACCGTGAACTGTCAGGCTGTGAGCTTCCTCAGAGCAAGCCTCTTCAAGGAGCACTGCCTGCTCTCAAATTGGAAGACTTGTCTTGGTGGCCAGCTTTCCAAGGAACACAGAATTGAAGCACAATGTTATCAGCATGGAAGAGGGGGCCCTTGAGTCCATCAAAGGCAAATAGAAATTTCTGGATGCAAACTGGACATTACCAACAACTCCAGCTACTCTCCTGCCTCCCGGCAATAACCTATCATCTTCTGTGGGAAGGAGCCTTGTCTGGTCTGGCTGATCTGGCTCGGCCCAGCCTTGTGTCAACACCCCTCACCCAGCTTCTCTGGGGTGGCTTGGAGGTGATGAGGAAGAAGTGGTGAGACCTCAATCCAGGTGTGGTATGGGCTTAGACTTCAGTAGGTGAATTTTTCTAATCCTTCCTCCTTTCCCCCTCCACCCCAGCATATACTGATTCCTTTAGAATAAAGAAAACTGTGAAGAACAGCTCCTCTAATAGATCTTACCTGCTTGAAAATCCCTCAAGTGTCTTCTGTTGTGGAAAACCCTGTTTTTTTCCTCCCCCAACACTGCCCGTATTAAAAACCTGCTCTTGATAACAAGGGCTTTCAGGTTAGTCTACAGCCTAAGGTAGATCACCTCTACAAGAGTAAAGAGAAGCAGAACAGGATGGTGCATTTAACCAAAACCAAAAGTCTCCTTGTGTGGCCCATTTACAGCTGTGTATGAAATACTTAGATTGCCAACCTGGGCAACACAGAGACCCTATCTCTACAAAAAGTTTAAAAACTTAGCCGGGCGCGGTGACTTGCACTTACAGACCCAGATACTCAGGAGGCTGAGGCAGGAGGATCTCTTGAACCCAAGAGTTTGAGATTGCAGTGAGCTATGATGACACCACTGCACTCCTGCTGGCAACAGAGCAAGACCCTGTCAAAAAGAAAAAAGAACAAAGAAAGAAAGAAAGAGAGAGAAGAGAGAGAGGGAAAGAAAGAAGGAAGGAAGGAAGGAAGGAAGGAAGGAAGGAAAGAAAGAAAGAAAGAAAGAAAGAAAGAAAGAAAGAAAGAAAGAAAGAAAGAAAGAAAGAAAGAAAGAAAGAAAGAGAAAGAAAGAAAGAGAAAGAAAGAGAAAGAAAGAGAAAGAAAAAGAAAGAAAGAAAGAAAAAAGAAAGAAAGGAAGAAAGAAAGGAAGGAAGGAAGGAAAGGAAAGAAAGAGAGAAAGAAAGGAAAAGAGAAAGGAAAGAAAAACAGGAAATGAAAGAAAAGAAAAGAAAAATGCTTAGATTGTAACACCTCACATGGCAGCAACCAGGACAGGCTTGGTGTCAAAACACAAGAAATAGCACAGAATCTATTATTTCTTCTCCAAAGGCCCTTTTCCAAGTTGTACTCAGCGTGGAAATTTTTGCCAACATAAACCTAAGGACAAGAAATTTCTTCCTAGAGATACAACACAGGTGAGACAGACAGGATGGGTGGGGTGGGGAAGCATCACAGAGCATGGGGCTGGTTCAGGGTTCTGGGCTGCCAAATTTACAGAGTTCTTATCTCAGCATCTACATCTGCACAGACTGATGCAGTAGCCTGTAACAACCAGGAGAGGTAAGGCTCCTGAACACGGGGCCTGAAAGTTATGACCTTTGAGCAATTGTAGCCAGAGAGAAGCCTCCTCTGCTATTGGATTTGGAGCCCTAGCAGAGGGGGTGAGCCATCTAGGACAGACTGGAAGACGACAAGGGAGTGTGGCCACAGACAATCAATAGAATGAAAGAAGACACTGTCAACGGGAAGGGATAAAACATTCCTCACAGCCCCATCCGGCTAAGGTTTCATGAGCCATTACCATGGGGGGCCTGGAAGTGAATATGGGAGACATATTATGTTTATTTGTCCTTTGTACATTCACGTGCAAGCTGATGATTTGATGAGCAGTATATAGTTTATTCTGTAGTGTGGGATTGGCCACAGGAGTATAATTTAATTAGGGCTGCTCTGCACACTGATTTGCTTAATTTGAAGCCCATTCCTCCCCTGGGCAGGGAAGTCTCTAAGCCTCTGATGGGTAAACGGGAAATTAGGTCATCTGTGGATGACACAGAATGTAGATTAGCCAGGCGCAATGATGCACACCTGTAGTCCCAGCTACTTGGGAGACTGAGGCAGAAGGATCACTTGAGCCCAGGAGTTCAAGGTCAGCCTGGGCAACATAGTGAAACCCTCTATTAAAAAAAACAAAAAAACAAAAAAAACAAAAACAAAGAACATAGACATCATGAACAATAAATGCCTACCCAGTGCTTTAACTGGGCATTGCTCCAGAGCCAATATGCTGTCAGGCATGCCAGACATGTCATTGTCATTGTAGCTTCTGCATGGCTATGTATGAACAGGAGAAGTAGATTTCAAACTATGAATCATTTTCAGGATCAAGTCTGAGATGCCAGTAATTTCATTTCTGGGCCCATTTACCCAGAGCAGAGCAGGACAGCTTGTTGTGGAGCAGGAGATCCATGCTCCATCCATAGAAGAATACCTTGGAGACAGCTGATAGTCTGTGTTTGGGAATGCTGACAACGCTGGCACAAAAGAATGCCCATTTGTATACGCATTCAAGCAGAGAAGAGTAGAAGATACTCACTAAAACTCCAGGGATACGAGGAAGAGGGTGAGGTTTATGTAAAATAGGAACCCTCAGCTAAACAAATATTGGAAATAACAAAAGGGTGGGTGGGGGGGAAAGAAATAGAATATTTTTGGTTATAGCTGCATTTTCATTTAACAGCTTATGAAATGTGGTTCAGAAAAGGGAATAGGACATGATGAAAAGGACAGCTGGTCAATAGAAAAATAGTGGGTGGATTATAAAATAATTTTTAAATTAATGTGTTAGTTTTTCTGCTGTAACAAATTACTACAAGCTTAGTGGCTTAAAACAATGTTAACTTATCTTGTACTTTTGGAGGTCAGAAGTTCAAAATGTTTCTTAAAATCAAGGTGTCAAGCATTCCCTCTGAAAACTGGCACAAGACAGGGATGCCCCCTCTCACCACTCCTATTCAACATAGTGTTGGAAGTTCTGGCCAGGGCAATCAGGCAAGAGAAAGAAATAAAGGGTATTCAGTTAGGAAAAGAAGAAGTCAAATTGTCCCTGTTTGCAGATGACATGATTGTATATTTAGAAAACCCCATTGTCTCAGCCCAAAATCTCCTTAAGCTGATAAGCAACTTCAGCAAAGTCTCAGGATACAAAATCAATGTGCAAAAATCACCAGCATTCTTGTACACCAGTAACAGACAAACAGAGAGCCAAATCATGAATGAACTCCCATTCACAATAGCTTCAAAGAGAACAAAATACCTAGGAATTCAACTTACAAGGGATGTAAAGGACCTCTTCAAGGAGAACTACAAATCACTGCTCAGTGAAATAAAAGAGGACACAAACAAATGGAAGAACATACCATGCTCATGGATAGGAAGAATCAATATTGTGAAAATGGCCATACTGCCCAAGGTAATTTATAGATTCAATGCCATCCCCATCAAGCTACCAATGACTTTCTTCACAGAATTGGAAAAAACTGCTTTAAATTTCATATGGAACCAAAAAAGACCCCACGTTGCCAAGACAATCCTAAGCCAAAAGAACAAAGCTGGAGGCATCACGCTACCTGACTTCAAACTATACTACAAGGCTACAGTAACCAAAACAGCATGGTACTGGTACCAAAACAGAGATATAGACCAATGGAACAGAACAGAGCCCTCAGAAATAATATCACACATCTACAGCCATCTGATCTTTGACAAACCTGACAAAAACAAGAAATGGGGAAAGGATTCCCTATTTAATAAATGGTGCTGGGAAAATTGGCTAGCCATAAGTAGAAAGCTGAAACTGGATCCTTTCCTTACTCCTTATACAAAAATTAATTCAAGATGGATTAGAGACTTAAATGTTAGACCTAAAACCATAAAAACCCTAGACAAAAACCTAGGTAATACCATTCAGGACAAGAACTTCACGTCTAAAACACCAAAAGCAATGGCAACAAAAGCGAAAATTGACAAATGGGATCTAATTAAACTAAAGAGCTTCTGCACAGCAAAAGAAACTACCATCAGAGTGAACAGGCAACCTACAGAATGGGAGAAAACTTTTGCAATCTACTCATCTGACAAAGGGCTAATATCCAGAACCTATAAAAAATGCAATCAAATTTACAAAAAAAAAAAAAAAAAATCAAAAAGTGGGCAAAGGATATGCACAGACACTTCTCAAAAGAAGACATTCATACAGCCAACAGACACGTGAAAAAATGCTCATCATCACTCGCCATCAGAGAAATGCAAATCAAAACCACAATGAGATACTATCTCACACCAGTTAGAATGGCAATCATTAAAAAATCAGGAAACAACAGGTGTGGGAGAGGATGTGGTGAAATAGGAACACTTACACTGTTGGTGGGACTGTAAACTAGTTCAACCATTGTGGAAAACAGTGTGGTGATTCCTCAAGGATCTAGAACTAGAAATACCATTCGACCCAGCCACCCCATTACTGGGGATATACCCAAAGGATTATAAGTCATGCTGCTATAAAGACACATGCACATGTATGTTTATTGCGGCAGTATTCACAATAGCAAAGACTTGAAATCAACCCAAATGTTCATCAGTGACAGACTGGATTAAGAAAATGTGGCACATATACACCATGGAATACTATGCAGCCATAAAAAAGATGAGTTCATGTCCTTTGTAGGGACATGGATGCAGCTGGAAACCATCATTCTCAGCAAACTATCGCAAGAACAGAAAACCAAATACTGCATGTTCTCATTCATAGGTGGGAATTGAACAATGAGATCACTTGGACACAGGAAGGGGAGCATCACACACCAGGTCCTATTGTGGGGAGGGGGTGGGGGGAGGGATAGCATTAGGAGATATACCTAATGTAAATGACGAGTTAATGGGTGCAGCACACCAACATGGCACATATATACATATGTAACAAACCTGCACATTGTGCACATGTATCCTAGAACTTAAAGTATAATAAAAATAAAAATAAAAATAAATCAAGGTGTCAGTCAGGCTGTGAATTAGTCTGTTCTTGCATTGCTATAAACAAACAGCTGAGACTGGATAATTTATAAAGAAAAGAGGTTTAATTGGCTCATGGTTCTGCAGGCTGAACAGGAAGCATTGCACCAGCGTCTGCTTCTGCAGAGGCCTCAGGAACACTTACAATCATGGCAGGAGGTAAAGGAGGAGCAGGCATCTCATACGGTGAAAGTGGGAGCTAGAGAGAGAGTAGTGGGGTGGTGCCATACTTTACAACAACCAGATCTTGAGAAAACTCACTCACTATCCTGAGGATAGCACTAAACCGTGGGGGATCAGCCCCCAATGACCCAAACACTTCCTACCAGGCCCTACCTCCAACATTGGGGATAACAATTCAACATGAGATTTTAGTGGGGGCAAGTGTCCAAATTATATCATACCACCCCTGGCCTACACCAAATCTCATGTCCTTCTCACACTGCAAAATATAATCATGCCTTCCCAACAGTCCCCCAAAGTCTTAAATCATTCCAGTATTAACTTAGAAGTCCCAAGTCCAAGTCCAAAGTCTCATCTGAAGATGAGTCCCTTCCACCTATGAGTCTGTAAAATCAAACAAGTTATTTACTTCCAATATATAATGGGGGTACGGGTGTTGGAATAAACATTCCCATTCCAAAAGGGAGAAATTGGCCAAAAGAAAGGGATTACAGGCCCCATGAAAGTTTGAAACCCAGTGGTGCAGTCATTAAACCTTAAAGCTCCAAAATAATCCTTGACTCCATGCCCCACATTCAGGGAACACTGGTGCAAGGGGTGGGCAACCAAGGCCTTGGGCATTTAGCCCCTGTGGCTTTGCAGGGTTCAGTGCCTAAGGCTTCTCTTGTGGGTTGGAGCATGCCTGAAGCTTTTCCAGGCACAGAGTGCAATCTTCTGGTATATCTACCATTCTGGGGTCTGGAGGATGGTGAACCCCTTCTCACAGCTCTACCAGTCAGTGGTCCAACAGGGACTCTGTATGTGGGGTCTTAGTAGAAGTTCTCTATGAGGGCTCCACCCCTGTAGCAGGTTTCTGCCTGGGCACCCAGATTTTCTCATATACTCCCATCAAGGTGGAGGATGCCAAACCTCTTTCACTCTTGTACTCTGCACACCCACAGGCTTAATGCCACGTGGGAGCAGCCAAGGCTTACAGCTTGCACCCTCTGAAAAGGTACCTGGGCCCCTTTGAGCTATGGCTGGAAGGGGAGCAGCTGGGATGTGGGAAACAGTATCCCAAGGCTGAGCAGGGCAGCAGGGCTCTGGGCCTGACCCAGAAGCCATTATTCCCTCCTAAGCCTAGAGCCTGTGATAGGAGGGGCTGCCTCAGAGATCTCTGGAATGCCTTTGAGGCTTTTTTCACATTGTCTTGATTATCAGCACCTGGTTCTTTTTTAGATATCCAAATCTTGCTAGTAAGTGGTTGCTCAACAGCCTACTTGAATTCCTCTTCTTATAATGCTTCTTTCTCTGCCACATGGCCAGTTTGCAAATTTTTCAAACTTTTACACTCTGATTTTTAATTACACTCTCCTTTTAATTATGAATTCGAAATTCAAGTCATTTCTTTGCTCCTGCATCTGGGCATCTGTTAAAAGCAGACAGGCCACATCCTGAATGCTTTGCTGCTTAGAAATTTCTTCCACCAGATACCCTAAATCATCACTTTCAAATTCAAACTGTCACAGATACCCATGGCATGAACACATTGTAGCCAAGCTCTTTGCCAAGGCATAACATGCATGACCTTTGCTTAAGTTCCTGATAAGTTCCCCATTTCCATGTGAGATCTCACCAGCCTGTCCTTCGCTGTCCATATCACTATCAGCATTTTGGTCACAACCATTTAACCAGTGTCTAAGAAGTTTCAAACTTTCCTTCATCTTCCTGTCTTCTGAGTCCTCCAAACTCCAACAACCTCTGCCCATTACCCAATTCCAAAGCCACTTCCACATTTTCAGGTATCTTTATAGCAATGCCCCACTCCTCAGTACCAATTTTCTGTATTAGTCTGTTCTTGCATTGCTATAAAGAAACACCTAAGACTGGGTAATTTTTAAAGAAAAGAGGTTTAATTGGCTCATAGTTCTACAGGATGTACAGGAAGCGTTGCACCAGCATCTGCTTCTGGGGAGGCCTCAGGGAGCTTCCAATCATGGCAGAAGGCAAAGGGGGAACAGGCAGGAGTGGAAGTGAGAGCGAGAGTGGGGAGAGAGAAGGTGCCACACTTTACAACAACCAGATCTCGAGAGAACTCACTCACCATTGTGAGGAAAGCACTGAGCTGTGAGGGATCCGCCCCATGACCCAAACACCTCCCACCAGGCCCCACCTCTGACATTGAGGAATACACTTCAACATGAGATTTGGGTGGGGACAAATATCCAAACCATAACAGGCTGCATTCCCTCTGGAGACTTTAGGGGAGAATCCTTTTCCTTCCTTTTCCAGGTTTCAGAGGCTGCTCACATTACTTGGCTTATGGCCCCTTCCTCCATCTTCAAAGCAAGCAGGGTAGTATCTCCCAATAATTATCTCTCTCTCCTTTCATCATTGAATCTCCAACTTCCTCTGCCTCCCTCTTACAAGGACTCTTGTGATTACATCAGACACATCTAGATAATTCAGGATAATCACCCCATCTCAAGATCCTTAGGTTTGCTGGGTGCAGTGGTTCACACTTATAACCCCAGCACTTTGGGAGTCTGAGGCAGGAGGATCGCTTGAGCCCAGGAGTTCAAGACCAGCCTGGGCAACATAGTGAGACCCAGTCAACAACAACAAAAAGTTAATAATTAAGAAAAGGCCAGATGTGGTGGCTCACACCTATAATCCCAACACTTTGGGAGGCTAAGGCTAGAGAAGTACTTGAGCCCAGGAGTTCAAGACCTCAAGACCAGCCTAGGCAACATTGTGAGACTTTGTCTCTACAAAAAAATAAAAATAAAATAAAATAAAATTAGCTGGGTGTGGTGGCTCACACCTGCAGTCCCAGCTACTCAGGTGGCTGGGGTGGGGGAATCGTTTGAGTCTGGGAGGTAGAGAGAGCTAATCATCATGGCTCACCAGCCATGATGGCTCCATCTCACTCCAGCCTGGGTGACAGAGTAAGACTCTATCTCAAAAAAACAAAAACAAAAACAAAACAAAACAAAAAAAACAGAAAAAAATCCTTAATTGTATCTGCTAAATTCCTTTTGCCATTTAAGGCAACATATTTACAAATTCTAGGAACATCTGGATGAAGGAGGGCGTAATTTTTGTTACCACGGCATTGTAAATGATTGTCTTTTTTTAAGGACCTAATTTTGGAATAATTTTAGATTTACAGAGTCCAGAGATTTGTAAGTCTTTTAAAAACATTTTTTTCATCTCTGACTCTAACTGTACAAATGTTTTCACATTAAAAATTATTTGAAAACCATCTGTGAAAGTACCTTGAGTTCTTTGGAAGAAAGGCGCTGTTTAGTGCAAGTTGTTTGTGATACCACTGACCTCCTTCAGAGGAAAACCACTCAGTTTGTTGCTAAAAGCCACCAGCCTCTTCTTTCCCAGGGAACATGCTGGAGTTGATTCCTTAGGAGGCACACCTAAGCCTCATGACCATCACTGCCCCATGCAGGCAGGTGAAGTTCCTTCTCTCCACCTATTGGGAAACACATTCTACTCCAGAAAGTCCTTCTCTGTGTCACTTCATCCCCACTTTCCTCAGTTGTTGCCTTGGGCACTTGCCACCTGTAACTGGCCAAGCAGGTGACACCTGGGAACCTGAGTCACCTGTGCCCCAGGCCTGTGAGCCAGCCATCTTTAGGAATGCTTCCAGGATGCTTACGGAACAGTGAGCTCTCTTTAGCCAGCTCCTGTCTAAGAACCTCCCTCTTCCTTTTGCTACTGGTTCTGGCTCTGAAATCAGAGCTAGCCCTATTAGTGATTTGAGGCTACTTGTTGGCATAATGCCTTCCAAACCCAGGTGTGCACTGGAATCGCCTATTGTGCTTTGTCAAAAATACACATCCCATGAAATGGATCTGGATTGTCTAATTGCACAGAAAAGCAAGGAATTACTCAAAGACCAATGGGGATATGTCAAAAAGACACAAGAACCAGCTTGAAAGCTAAATCTGGGACGACTTGAGGATAAAAATAAATAGGGACAGTAATGGATTATAAAGCATTGAATAAAATAAGAATGTATAATGTCATACTGACATAACTACCTAAACAAATAAGTAAATAAACAAACAACTGTTCTTGCTAAATGAAAGTCCACATTGGAGATTCACCTCTTAAAATAGGTCTGGAATGAGACCTGTTGAGGCAGTATTTTAGGAGGTGAATGTTTCTATTTCTATTTTCTTTTCTTTTCCTTTTTCATTTATTTATTTATTTATTTATTTGTTGAGGCAGTGTGTCTTTCTATTGCCCAGGCAGGAGGGCAGTGGCACAATCATGGCTCACTGCAGCCTCAACCTCCCAGGCTCAAGAAATCCTCCTGCCTCAGCCTCCCGAGTAGCGGGGACTACACTACTGTGTCTGACTCATTTTTTTTTTTTGAAACGGAGTGTCACTGTCGCCCAGGCTGGAGTGCAGTGGCCAGATCTCAGCTCACTGCCAGCTCTGCCTCCCGGGTTTACGCCATTCTCCTGCCTCAGCCTCCCGAGTAGCTGGGACTACAGGCACCCGCCACTTCGCCCGGCTAGTTTTTTTTTTTTTTTTGTATTTGTTAGTAGAGAAGGGGTTTCAACGGGGTTAGCCAGGATGGTCTCGATCTCCTGACCTCGTGATCCGCCCGTCTCAGCCTCCCAAAGTGCTGGGATTACAGGCCTGAGCCACCGCACCCGGCCTGTCTGACTCATTTTTAAATTTTTTGTAGAGACAGGGTCTCACCATGTTGCCCAGGCTTGAGCTCAATCAAGCAATCCTCCCCACTTGTCCTCCCAAAGCACTGTGATTACTGGTGGGAGCCACTGCGCCTGGCCTTGATTTCTTAAAAAGCACTGATGAGCCAGTCAAGGTTCAGCCTCTCTAGGTAGAACACAGCCCAAGAAGCTGTAGAAGAAAGACCTAAACTATTTGTTGTTTCATTGATTCTTTCACTATTTATTAAAACCTAGTATACGTCAGGTGATGTACAAAACTGGGAATGGAAAAGTGTAAAAACACTTCCTGTCTTCTCAGCTTCCTGGAGGTGGCTCTGGAGGTCTCAGAGCCCAAAAGAAGAAGGAGGACTTTGCCGGGGGCATCAGAGAGAGAAGGGCATTCAAGACCAAGGGCAATGCAGATTTGTGGAAAACTCTGCATTTGAGAAAACTCTGCTCCCTTCCAGAACTCCCATACAATGCTCAGGGTGACTGGTGCATGGGAGGGCAGAGCACAATGGTGGCTGGGGCTCTAGTTTAGATTTTATTGTGCAGGCAAAGGGTGCACTGCAGGGTTGCAGCACAGGCGAGCAGTTATAACTGCTGACTTCACATGCACCACGTGCCCCGCACTGGCCTGGCTCATTGTGCCTATTCAGCTGTGTCACCCTCACCACAGCCACACTGTATGTACAGAGAAGGAAATGGCAGAGCCAGGCGGAGGGACTTTCCACGGCGCGCTACTGGCAAGCAGGAATCCATGGGACTCCAGAGCACACGCTGTTAACTCCTCAGCTGGCCAGCAGCCTTGGCCTTACCTGGGAGCTCCTTAGAAATGCAGAATTCCAGGCCCCACCCCAGATTCAGGGACTCAAAATCTGCCTTTTAACCTGATCTCCCAGAGATTCCTACATACCAGTAGTGCTGGTCAAGTAGGTCACTCTGACGGCCAGAAGGATGGCCTGAGGTGGGGCAGTGGCTGGGTATTAGCAAGACCAGGTGGAGGACTGCTGCGCTGCAGGAGAAGGGGTCGGGCCCAGCGGCCACGTGCTGCCATGTGCTGAAGCCCCCTTCTCCCTCCCTTGGGCTTCCTGTCTGCATCTCGACTGCCCGCTTCTTAGGAATGGCCCCGTGCTCCCCAGGCGACTGCACAGATCTAGCATGGTGTTGTCCATCCGCCGGCGGCCAGTGTGTGTGGGCTCAGTGCTTTACTCATGGATCATTAACTCCAGCAATGGAGCCCTGAGGTTGCCACAAACACACACGTTTCTGTGGCTCCAGCGTCCTCCACGTGAACTCCGATCTTGCTTCCCAGGGATCTCCTCCTTCCCTGGGCTGTTACAGCCACTTACTGCTCTCAGCTCCCCCTGTTGACGCAGCCACTCCAGCAGCAGGAGTGAGCGACTTGCAGGTAACACCAGCACGTGGCAGGCCAGTGTGGGAGCACACACAGCAGACAGGCCACTGGTTCCCTGGAGATGGTTGCAGTGTCGCTATCACTGGAACAAAGAAAAACAGTGGCTGCTGTGAATGTCCTCATCTTGTCCCCCTGCCCCACCCAAAAAAGTAGCCTGAAGTAGCAGAAACTACCACAGACCTGGAGATCTTCTGTTCTGAGGAGTTTAGTTCAACTGAGAAGGCTGGAATAGTAATTGATATCAAATGACCGGTGTAATTTCTCTGAGTTCCACGGTCACTGAGAAGTTACACATTGTTAAGCCAGGGTCGGATTCTAACCCCCAGACGACCATGGGTGAGGGCTTTCAATCTAAGCATGTGGCGCTGACGGTGTTTTTGCCCATCAGTTTGCCCAGGCAATTGCCATGTCTGCAATTCCTTTCCCTTGCTGGGATTTTGACTCTGAGGGTTCCAGACTGGAAGAGAAATGCACTTCCACTAAAGGCATTTCTATTGCCACAAGGGAAATCACCGCCAAGTCATTCTGATAGTCCCACAACTCAATCCTAATTAATATTAATCATAATGACTAATACTTATTGATATTCCCTCCCTAAAGATGTCCACTGCCATTAAGTTGCCCCAAAATTCCCTGGGGAAAGGGTGAGACCTGGCTCTGCTGCTTCTTCTGTGTCTTCGAGAGCAGGACTCTGAGAATCGCACTGACCAGCCCAGACCAGAAGTTAGTTCAATGAATGGACTTGGAGGGGGTGTGCAGGCCCATCCGGACACGCTGGCTGGTTTCCACCCCAGGAACCCTGCACTGTAGAAAACTGAGAATATGGAGCTGGTGGAGAGCTTAGGGGTTTGGGTGGCACCAACCACCAATCCATCTGTATGCTTTCTGTTCTCACACAGATAAAGAGAAAGCCAGCCCAAGTACAATGGCTCATGTCTGTAATCCCAGCACTTTAGGAGACTGAGGAAGGAGGATTGCTTGAACCCAGGAGTTGGAGACCAGCCTGGGCAACATAGTGAGACCTTGTCTCTACAAAAAATGAAATAGCCAGGTGTGGTGGCTAGTGTCTGTAGTCTCAGCTACTCGGGAGGATGAGGTGGGAAGATCACTTGAGTGCAGGAGGTTGAGGCTGCAGTGAGCCATGATCACACCACTGCCCTCCAGCCTGGACAACGAAGTGAGTCCCCTCATCATTAAAAAAAAAATGTTGTAAAAAGAGGGAGTCAGCAGCAGGGAGGGAAATAATCAAATCAATAAGACATCATTGCCAAACTCTCTGGGAATTAGAAAGTGGATTTAGTAATTCTACAGAATAATGGATGGCCAGAAGCCCCAGCCCTACCAAACCGCTGAAAAGATAAGCATCTTCAGTCAGGAGAAGCAGCTGGCCATCAGGGGCAGTGCAGGGACACCAGAGGGATAGGAGTATGGGGGTTGGGCAGCTACTCTGGGGGTGGGGGTTTAGGTTCACACAGTGTAGTTGATGGGTTGGCTCTAGGGCCTGGGTGTTTCTTTCTTGTTATAGCTCCTTGTTGCTGCAAGCAGGGAAAATGTGGTCAGCCTGGAAGAGGAGGATGTGTGTCTGGTGAGCAGTGTCAGCGGCATATGTTTAGCCATGCCCTGACCCGATTCCTCTGCACCAGTGAGGGCCTCCAGCCTTGGAGTGCCTCAGACAACTCTCGAACCCCCTGCCCATGCCCATATAGGTGTTTTCCCAGAAGTCAGGACAGATAGGTAACTGGGGCCCCACCACCAGAGCAGTGTGAAGACCCTGCAGGGTCACGCTTTTCTGCCCCACTCTTTTCCATTTCCTATTGAACCCTCATCAAAGTCTAAAAAGCAAAGCAGCAATCTCCAGTGCCCCCTGCCCTTTAATTGATGCCACTGGAGTTTCACTGCCTTGGAGCCCAGGGAGCCCATCTATGACCTCTGTGGGCCGCGTTTTCCTCTTCTGCAAAATGTGCTAAGTGTTAACTGGGATAATGCATTGAGGGCACTTTGCCCAGTGCCTCAGAAACATTAAAAAGCCATGCCTGGAAGCTGGGCTGCTGCAACTATTATCTCACCCCTCCACCCACTCGGGGCAGGCCAAGGGGAAGGACAGGAAAGGTGGGCAGCGACCTTCCTGGCTTCATGAAGAGCTGGGTTCAGGAACCGGAAGAAGGAGGAGCCAGGAGGCTGGGTGAAGGCAAAGGGCTTCTGGTGCTTCCCAGGTGAAGGTTCCCTTTGTCTTGGAAAAAATCATGTGGTTTGGGGAGGATCCCAAAAAAAGCAGGCTCCAGAACAAGAGTGGGAGGGTCAAAGGCTGAGATGAAGCCTGCCGGGCGATTCCCTTCCAGGGGCAGGGTGGAAACAAAGCCAGGCAGGCGCTGGCAGCTAAAGCCATTCATCCAGTCCTCAGACGGCTAAAAGGAGTGTCCCTTTGCGTTCCTTGAGGTCTCATGGCAAAAAACCAGCAAATGACGACATTAAAAAAGAAACTTACTGCTTGGCAGTATTATTGGTGAGGAATTAAATTATTAGCTGAGGAATTAAAATGCTGTGCCCTGTGCACAGACTATTCTACAACAAACATAGAAACCCTGCCCTGTGTTGTAAGAATGGGCCAGGAAAAGAAAGTCTGTGCATGTCCCAGGAAACAAAGCAGGCATCAGGAGCATTCTTAGTGACCAAAGAGAACTGTGACCTGGTGGGACAGGACTGGGGCTCTCCAACCAACCCTGGATGGGGATGGTCTTACTCTGTTTTGTGCTGCTATAACAGAATGCCACAGACTGAGTAATTTATAAAGAAGTATTCTTAAAGTTCTGGAGGCTGGGAAGTCCAAAGTTGAGGGACCCACATCTAGTGAGGGTCTTTCTGCTGCATCATCCCATGGAGGAAGGGCAAAGAAAGGGTGAGAGAGAGAAAGAGAGACCCAAAGTCACCTTTATAACAGCTCACTCGCGATGACACACCCACTCCTTGATAACCACATTAATCCACTCATCCCTCGTGACCTGAGCACCTGTTGAAGGTCCCACCTCTCAACACTGATGCATTGGGAATTAAGTGTCCAACATATGAACATTGGGGGACACACCCAAACCAGACCCAGATGCTTTGCTGGGGTGCAGGTTTCTAATCGCAGACAGACAGGAGAACCTGTCTGGCCTTGACCTTTCCCAGGTCTGAATGGCCAAGCTTCATTGTGTGAGCTGTGTCTATGGCCCCTCACAGGGCTTTGGGGGAACGCAGACTCCTGCTTTGAAACCCATCCCAGACATGTTTTGCATCAGATACCAGGTTTTGGCTTGAAGAGCAAACCCTGGATGTCCTCTCTGGGTATCAGAAAGGTGGGGGCTTGTGAGTTTGGGTTGTTAATGGTGTTTCTCATTACGGGAGCAGTTCCATCGAATCTGTCCCCAGTAATCAAGCACTTATCCGCAATGCAGATCTGGACTTTGCCAACCGATTGGCATTGGAGAAGGTCCTTCAGATAACCAGCCTCCTGCCGTGGCTGGCACTGAAGTGCTCTAACGATGGGAGGGCCCGATCAGGTTCCTGATTTCAGAGAGGACCGAAAGTGGGAGCAGGGGAGGACATTTCACTGACAGAGTTTTATGGATTAGACGTTATTTTTGTTGTTGTTGTTTTGTTTCATTTTTATTATTATGGACTAGACACTGCACACCTGTTGTCTTTAGTCTTCAAGAGAACTCCTGAAGTGGGACGTCCCACGTTCATTTTAGAGATGAGGAAACAAAATTTCACTTTGTAAAATAAACTTGCTCGCTTCCTTAGGGCTTGCCACTAGGTCCCCATTTAAAAACCTCTAACCTTTAACTATGTGGCCGCTGTACCAAGTGACCCCCATCAGCGACCCCTCTAGGGGTCTAAGAACAATTTGCCGTCACATGTGGGTGACTGCTGTGCCACTCTTCCAACCCTAGGAGCTTTGTGGCACTAGGGTGCTGTAGTGGGGCTGAACGGCGCCCCCCAAAAAGATATGTTCAAGTCCTAACCCCTTGTACCTGTGAATGTGACCTGATGTGGAAATAAGGTCTTTGCATATTTAATTAAGCTAAAGTTCTTGAGATGAGATCATTCTGGATTAGGGTGGATCCTAAATCCAATGACTGGTGTCCTAATAAAAGAAAGGGAGAGAGAGAAATGATACACAAAGACATAAGGAGAAGGCCTCGCAAAGACAGAGGCAGAGACTGGAGGGATGCATCTCGAAGCTGAGGACCACCAAGGACCACCAGCATCCAACAGAAGCTGAAGAGAGGCTGAGAGAGATTCTGCCTCAGAGCCTGCAGAAGGAGCCAGACTGACTGATGCCTTGATTTCAGACTTCTAGACTCCAGAATGGTGAGAGTACCAATTTCTGTCATTTTAAGCCACCAAGGTTGTGGTAATTTCTTTCAGCAACCACAGCACACTGACACAGGCCTAATCTCCACACTAGGGCTCAGAGCTATCTCTTGTATCCTGTGCCTTCGCCATGCCCAGGCATTGAGCTGGACCCATGCTAGCTTTGTCAAGTCTCTCACTTTATGAGGTGGGTGTCGTTATTATCACGCTCATTACCCAGGTAAAGAAACCAAGGTTTAGATAAGCTATCAGGTCCAAGCAGAGCTGCCTGGTGGGGTGGACTCTGACCCAGGAAGTAGGACTCCAGAACCCACATTCCCAGACAGTGACAAGGGAGGAAGCAGGGGCTGGTGGTTAAAATCCCTACCCAAGAGTGCAGAGAATGTGGGGGCTCTGCCCTGGTCTGGAGGTCCCCATAGCCTCACAGCAGCCTTCAGCTGCACAGAACCACTGAGAGCATCCAGGGCTTCCTTCTCTGCCTGCTCCACAGTTAGCAGACCAGGGAGGTGAGTGTGGCACTTTCCCTAGGGGCACACAGCTCTGTGAGGCAGCCAGCCAAGGAGCTCAGCACCTCTAATTCTCGATCCTATGTCCTGGAAATGCCCAGAGAGTGGGGCTTCCTCCTCTGGCCCAGCTGTGAGCATTCCAGAGTGAGAAGCCTACACAGCCTGCACCTGCTGCCTGATCCAGGACTGATTTACCTGGACAGGATTGACACAAGCAGAAGGATGCTTCAATACAACCTATGTGTCCACGATCCCTTAGAGGGATTCCCAAATCCCAGAACCTGTTTCTGGGGTGTGTGGTTTAGGGGAGGGAGGGCAGGGATGCGGGGATGGGGGTGAGTGGCAGAGACTCACCCCTGTCCAGCATCAGTCATGACTTGAATGTGAAGAACCTGCTCTCCCCATCATGGCCTGGTGGTGCACGAGGAGGTAACGACATTGACTGCAAAACCTGCTGGATGACGTAAAGGTCTTTCCCAACAAGGAGGTCCTCGCAGACCTGCAGGTCACCTTTGAGGGCCCTGGGGCCTGTACCATGTGAAACTCTTGCTGAGGGAGGACTCCCCATCCCTCCACCCAAAGGCTTCCTTCCTCCTCAATATGGGTGCCAGCAGTAAGATCCGGAGGAACTCCACGGTTGAGCTGCATGTCTGATGTGTGCCGCTGACCATCAGGTGCCGGCTGAGCCATCTGGAGTCTGCACTTAACCAGGGGTCAGGCTACCTGCTCTTGGAGAACCACATGTGGAGATCTAGGGGGCATGGCGGGCCCAGGCACTGCAGCCTCCTCCACCAACCCTCTGGTCCCCGGGGGTCCTGGGGTGGCCGAGAATCCCATGGCCAGGGCTGCAGTGGGCTCTTCTTCCTCATCCCTCCCCTTCCCTTTTCCTCCCTTCAACTCTAAATTACTTAAATTATGGTGAGGGGTTGGAGAGGGTATGGGGGGCACTGGGACCTAGATTTGTTTTTCTAAATAAAGTTGGGGGAAAAAAGCTTCAAAGCTCCAACACTTGGCATACCTAATTTTGCGGCAACACCTGAAGTGAATTGACGTGAAGTTCTTTATAATCTTTATCCCACTTGGTGTGAACATTTTGTTACAGTGGGTAGCTACTCAGATGAAAAGAGGGCAGAAGAGGGCCCCGCACCCCACCAGGAAAGTCAGACACCCATCAGGTGATACTGAGGCAATTGTCTGCCTCTCTAGAATAATAATAGGTTGCAGTCAGCACCAGAGAAAGGCAGTGTCCCTGTATAGAAACACCTGAAGCTGGTGATCAGCAGCTTCCTGATAAGATCTCAGGAGTTGGGTGAGTGGGCTCAAGCATGCACATTTAAAGGCAAAATGGTGGCACTGAACTGGTATATGACCTTCCAGGGACATTGCACCAGTAATAGGAAGACTGCCTCAGGTGAGCATGCCTACAACTCCAGTAAGCACCCTGCGCATGCTCCCCTCGTAAGAGCTAGCAGGCCATTGTGCACGCAGACAGCCCACCCAAGGGAAGAATCGGGGAGAAGGGACACCAGACCCTAGACATGTGCCACCATATAAAATCCCAAGTCAAAAGGTCAGACCCCACACTTGTCCTCCAAGATGCCCACTTGGCCCTCTTCCAAGTCTACTTTACTTTCTTTTCATTCCTGCTCTAGAGCTTTTTAACAAACTTTCATTCCTGCTCTAAAACTTGCCACAGTCTCTTCTGCCTTATCCCCATCAGTCGAACTCTTTCTTCTGAGGAGGCAGAGGAAAGAGGTTGCTGCAGACCCACGCAGATTTGCTCCAGGTAACAATTTCACTGTGGAGATATGCATGTAATTCATTTCAAGGTGCTGCCCCTGACTCTGCTGGGTATTCTGCATGACATGGCATAGGCACTATAATTCTATAAGTCTAAAATCTGGAAAATTCTGAATCCTAAAACACACCTGGGCCAAGAATTTCTTGCTAGAGATTGGGACCTTCCTTTAAGTTCTCCTGGAGGCCGATCTGCTGGCAGCACTGGGGCACAGCCAAGCCTGCCCTCCACCCAGACATGGTCAGATGTGTGGAGGGCCGACAGCAACCCTGCTCTTACTTTCAGAGGGGCAAGGATGTGGACAGATTTCAACCTTGAGAAAAGGTTTAATTTAATTTAGGGTACCATTGAGGTAGTAAAGTGAATTTCTCAAGTCAGAGAGGCCTGGGTGCAAATCCAAGTTTTGTTTGTTTGTTGTTTGTTTGTTTATTGATGAAGTCTTGCTCAACTGCCCAGGCTGGAGTGCAGTGGGGCAATCTCAGCTCACTGCAACCACCGTCTCCCAGGTTCAGGCGATTCTCTCGTCTCAGCCTCCCGAGTAGCTGGGATTACAGGCACCCGCCATCATGCCCAGCTAATTTTTGTATTTCAGTGGAGACAGGGTCTTACCATGTTGGCCAGGCTGGGCTTGAACTCCTGACCTCAGGTGATCCGCCCTCCTTGGCCTTCCAAAGTTCTAGGATTACAGGCGTGAGCCACCGCGCCTGGTCAAATCCAAGTTTTAAAAGTGAGTGACCTAAACATCTGTGAGATATCTGTAAAATGGAGACAATCACACTGCACAGGATCATATGAGTGTGAGTATTGAATGAGCAGGTACCAGGCCAAGCACAGTAACTTAATACAGAGAACTGCCCTTTCTCCCCACTCTTTAATGAAATCCCTCCCTCAAAGCTGGCCAAATTGCAAATTCTCCAGAAGAAAATAGCATTCTTTCCAATTCTTAGCAACAGATATCTGGTACCTGGAGCTAAGACATTTTTCTGAGAGTGATGCAGTCAGTCATGTTGTCAGTTTGCCCAGCGCCTCCCAGAGAGTCACCAAGGACCCAAAGTGCTCTGCCAGCCTCAGCAAGCACGGCGGCTGGGTGCTCACCACAGCACATCTGGGGACAGAGACACAGGGCAGTGAAGGCCACCATAGAACTCCCACCTTACTGCTGTCGTTAGCTATTAAAGGAGGTGTTGGTTTTTAAATGTCATATTTGAGTCCCTGGGGCCTCTGGAGGAAGTACTATCCTAGCACATCAGGCAGGGAGTGTGACATTAAAAGACCCTGTGACATTAAAAGACCCTGGGATGGGCAGGGTGGCACTTCACAAAGACCACTCTCCTGGCACAGAGAGGGCCTAGGGGCTGATGCTGGTGGGGGCAAAAGCAATGTGGAACACACTGTCTTTTATTAAGCCAGGCTCCTCTCATTTTATTTGAAATTGTAGGGTCTTTTCCTTGATTCATATGATTCTCATTAAACCAGTGACCTTGTGTAGTCAATCAATAAAAAGCATGTGGAGACTTTAATTGTGCACGCCCTGGTGGGAGGTCCAGGGCATGCGCGCCACACACCCCCCGCCCCGGGCTCCTGCCACCTGCCCTTGACAGGATGCCTGCACTTCCTGTGGGATTTGTGAATCTGACCTTGAGGACAGATAGGGAGGGGCTGGCCAGTTGGTCTGGGGAAGGGAGGTTATATTTATATATATTTTTTACAGGTTGAGCAACCCAAATTCAAAAATCCAAAATCTGAAATGTTCCAAAATCTGCAACTTTTTGAGGATCAACATGATGTTCAAAGAAAATGCTCATTGAAACATTTTGGATTTTGGATTTTTGGATTTAGGATGCTCAAGCCGTATCAGAAATTCCAAAATTTAAAAAATAAAGAAATCCAAAACACTTCTGGCCCCAGGTATTTCAGATAGGGGATACTCCACCTGCATTTTATCCTGAGGGATATGTGCTGCCTATCTCAATGTAATTCTTGAACCAGGGCAAACTATTCTTATCCTCTTGGTTTCAAATGGGAGAAGCAAGGCTCCCTGAAACTTAACACTGCAGCCAAATCACAGGCTGGTCAGATTTGGCTGATGATGGAAGAAAAAAGAACATTCTTACTGAGCAACAGGGCTGAGTTTCCACCTTTTGTTCTGTCTTTCACTCCTGAGGGTAACAGGAGGCACATTTGGAGGCACACATACTCAGGCACACATACTCCTGAGGGTAACATTTGGAGGCACCTGCTGCCCTGGGGGTGTGTTAGAATCTCCTGGGGAGAGAAAGAATGAGAGGGAGAGGGTTGTGTATGTTGGGAGAAAACCCTACTTATAATAAGAATTTCTTTCTTTTGTTTTTTTGCTTTGTTTTGTTTTGTTTTGTTTTTGTTTTTGTTTTTTTGAGATAGAGTCTCACTCTGTTACCCAGGCTGGAGTGCAGTGGCATGATCTTGGCTCACTGCAACCTCTGCCTCCCCGGTTCAAGCGATTCTCTACTGCCTCAGCGTCCTGAGTAGCTGGGACTACAGGCGTCTGCCACCAGGCCAGGCTAATTTTTGTATTTTTAGTAGAGAAGGGGTTTCACTATGTTGGCCAGGCCAGTCTCAAACTCCTGACCTCAGGTGATCCAACCGCTCTGGCCTCCCAGAGTGCTAGGATTACAAGCATGAGCCACCACACCTGGCCAATAATTAGAATTTCTAAATGATCTTCTGTCCCCCTGAGAATGATCAGGCAATGGACCCATTCATTCACTAATTCCTTCACTCTGTCATTCATTTGGCAACTTCTCCTAGGCCCACAGTACATCCCCAGCTCTTCTGTGCTTCCGTAGCTTTGAACAGGCTGCCTGGAAGGGCCCTTGTTCAACCTCTAAAACCCAGAATCAACTGTCTCCTCCTCTGTCAAATGTTTTCTGCTTCTTCCCTGTGTCTCTCACCTCTGAAATCTCCTGAATACAGCAAGACTATTATGTTGATTATTCTGAATCTAAGGTCTATTCATTTTCCTGTCTTTGTTGACCTTTAGCTGTAAACTGTAAGGGAAGGGACCACTGTGTTTCTTATTGGTCTTCATATGCCTGGTCACTAACCAGAGCCTGGCATATTAAAGGTACTCAATAAAAGTGTGTTGAGTGACTGAGTGAAGGACTTTCTCACAGTGGACAGCTTCTCAAGTGTGATAAAATTGGCATGTGTGAGGGTCAGGGAGGCAGGACTGCTGAGTGGCCTCACTCCAGGGATGGTCTTAACCATGAGGTGCTGTTGAGTCCATGGTGTGGTGGACACTGTGGTGCCTTCCCAAAATCCCCTCAACCCCTTCTCAACCCCTCCCACAGGTTCCCTGTGCTCTACTCCAGCTTTGCTCCTGATGGCTGGTCCTTATAAACCTCCACAGAGGACTGCCCCCGGGCTGCCGGAGCTGATAGGGCAGCAGGTTCCACAGGCTGACAGGGCCTGGGAGTTTAGTCCCCTCCAGGGTGACTGCCAACACATAACTGGTGTGGGAGTGTGAACACGGGCTCCCTTGCCTCAAGGACAAATTCTGAGAGGCAGCACCTGCTCTGGAGCTTCCTGTGGGGTCAGGATGGAGCTGGGGCTTTTCCTGAAATCGTGCCCTTGCTTGGCTTCCTCCCCTGTCTCTGTCCTGCTTCCCCCTCTCTCAGTGCCCCCTGCACCACCCGCCATGACTCCCTTAACAAAGCATTTGCACAAGAATCCTTGACTGAAGGTCTACTTGGGGAGGAGGGGTTTCTGTGCCTCATCTTTCTCATTTGTGAAATAGAGATTCAGAGTATCTGTCTTCATCATGAGGATTAAATAGAGTACCCCCTGGAAATACCAACACAGAATATGACTCTCGGGCAGCACTTTAGTAACAGAACGTTCGTAATAGAACTTTCCAATTATAGTTAGCACACTGGGCCCCCACAAATAAAGACTGTATTTTCCAGGTCCCACCCATAGCAGTGGGTTGATGTAGCAGTGTGGGTAATTCTGGCCAGGTGCCTTGGAGCAGAAGTCATGAGTGTAACTTGCAGGTGATTGCCTTTGAAGGTAAGGGGGTGCTCTGCATTCTCCTCTGCCCCTTCCTGCTGGCTGGAGTGTGGGTTCGAGGGTGGGAATTGGTACAGCCATCCTTGACAACCAGGTAGAAGTTGCATGTTGAGCAAAGTGGAGCAAAAGGATCTGGGGCACTGCACACCACTAAACCACCCTCCCAGCCCCTAGAACTCCTACCCATTGGGCATGTAAGAGAAAATTCAAGTTTATTCAAAACAAGTATTGGGATGGCAATCTCTTTGTAACAGCAGCCAAACCTGTGTCTTAACATCTTCAGACTCCAAGCAGAAGGTAACTGCAGGAGAGAAGTCAGAAGGATCATCTCTTGAGACAGCACCAACAAGCAGGGAATCCTGTCTCAGTGCGTGTTTGATTTCTCTATCTTCCTTTACTTGGTCTCTGTCTCTATTTTTGAATGGAAATGGGATAAGAATAGGAGAATGTAGGAAAGGAAAATAAGAAGTGACAACTCTAAAGAGAAGGTAATTTTAACTTCTCACTTCAGCCTAGTGGAGTTAAAATGAAAGTGAGCAGTAAAAGAGAAGACCTTGCCCCAAATCAAAATTGTTCAGAAGGCTTAATTTTAATTTTTTTTTTTTTTGAGACAGTCTCACTGTGTTGCCTACGCTGGAGTGCAGTAGTGCAATCTCAGTTCACTGCAACCTCCATCTGCAAGGTTGAAGCTATTCTCCTGCCTCAGTCTCCCAAGTAGCTGGGATTACAGGCACGCACCACCACACCCAGCTAATTTTTGGTCTCAAACTCCTGACCTCAGGTGAACGGCCTACCTCGGCCTCCCAAAGTGCTGAGATTACAGGCATGAGCCACCGCGGCCCAGCCAGGCTTAATTTTTAGAATGTGCTAAATTGCCCTTTCACTCATTTCCAAAGTTCATCAACAGCAAGGGAATGAATCTGCCACAATCCTCCCACAGTGCTTCCCTCTGATGAACTGGCTACGGGACACATTCTTGCCTATGCTGCAACGCAACACTTTGTAATTTTGTACAAAAGTCATCCAGGGATTGTTGCAATTTTCCCAAAGGTGAAAACAGACTCAGAAGAGATTAGGTTGATTTTGTTAGTGTGACACAAGTACTTGGTGCCTCCTTCATGGTGCTTACTCGGTCACTGCTACTGCCCAGGGGCAAGTTAGCATCCTTGGAGTGAGGCATAGAATATGGAGATTCTTATGTATAAGGGCCTGAGGCAGAAGCAAGAAGGCACTAAGAAAAGGAGGAAAGTTGATTCTCAGGCTCAGTCCTATCCTTCAGGGCTGGTTTTCTCAACCTTGGCACTACTGACATTTTGGTCTGGATAATTATTTCTTGTGGGAGGCTGTTTTGTACATTGTACGATGTTTAGCAGCATCCCTGGCAACCCCCCACTAAATGCCAGTAGTACTACCATCCCCAGCCCCGAGTCATGAAAAACAAAAATGTCTACAGATACTACCAAATGTCCCTGGAGGCTGTGTGCAAAATCGCCCCTTGTTAAGAACCACTGTTCTAGGGTCTAGCTCTAGGGAGACAAGCAGTGGAAGCAGCACCTGAAGATCATTTTTATTATTGTTTTGGGGGTACCTTTTCCCCTAAAAACATCAGCAAACACTAGCCTTGGGGAACACACAATCTGTTTTGGGTTCAACTGATGGAGGGAAGCTCAAAGGAAGGAAAATCTCTGTTCTTTAACAGAAACCCAAAGACTGTAGCATCACCAGAGGACCACTTAGAGGGCTGCAAGCAAGGGCAGCGGACATTCTGAGAGAGGAGAGGAAAAGAGGACAAGAACCGATGCTCAGCAGTGCCTGATTTGAGTCAATAATGGGTGTCTTCGTCTTCTTTGCTAGCGATTGACTGATGGATAAGCATGTGACCCAATTCTGGTCAATGGGATGTAAGAGAACTCTCCTAGGGGACCTTGGGAAAAATTTTCTTCCTAGATAATGGAGAAATAGCTGGGGCAAAAGCTCCCACTCTGCTCTCCTCTTCCCTTCCCATCCTATGCCAACATGGAATGCTTGGAACTCCAGCAGTTATTTTGCAACCATGAGGCAACAACCAAAGGTCAAAGCCTATTGAAATATGAGAAGAGCCTGGGTTCTTGATGACATGACTGAGCTACTGAGCCAACTTTGGGACGATCTACCCTTAGACTTCCTATTAAGTAAGAAGTTCCTATGTTTTAAGCCGGGGTTAACTGCGTTTTTCTGTCATTTGCAATCAAAGACATTACTAACCAATGGAAATGTTTTCAACTGCAACTAACAGTAATACTTAACTAAAAGAAACTTCTAAAGGGAGTGGATATTTTTCTCACCTAACAGGAAGTCTTGAAGTAGGTGATTCCAGTGTTGGTTGGTGGTTGTGCAGTATCAGGGCTCTGGGTTGACTTATATGTGATTCTCCCAGTCTTTTCCTCACGGAAACAATATTGCTGTCACAGCTCCAAATGTCAGGTATTCACTCAAACCATATTCAAGGCAGGAAGAAAGAGGCAAGTTCTCTTTGTCTATCCCTCTCTTTTTATCAAGAGACCAAAAAAAAATGTTCCCTCAAGCTCCTAGTAAACTATTTCAGGTTCTCATTGGCCAAAACCAGACTACATGTGAAGACAGTCTGGGAGAGTGAGTTCTTGGCATTTTAAGTCTCTGTCATGAGAGGTGGGCTCTACCAGACAAAGGCTGTTGGGAACGCAGATAACAGTTCCTGCCACAAAATAATTGTTCATATCACATTCCCCATTATCAGAAAATTAGTATTTCCCTATTGAGGCTCCCATCCCACTCCATCCCTAGTTGTCTAGAAAGTCCAGGGACCCTTAGACCACCTTTAGTAGGTTGGCCCAGCCTTCACATGCCACTAGGAGAGAGAACTAGAGTTGATCAGTTCAGTTCTGTGCTCATCCCCCGGCACATGATGTAACTGCTGAAGAATGGTTCCCTGATGACAGTGTTGTTCATCCCCTGATGAGATGACCCTTTGCTGGCTGGGAAGCCTGTCCTGGGTGCAGTTCTAGGGAAGACAATCATGTACCCTTAGCACTAAGCCAACCATGAGGCCCCAGTCTCTGCTCCCAAAATGCCAGCTTCCAAGGATCAGCTTCTTCTCAGGGCTCAATCTGGTCCTGGGAGCTCTGATAAGAGACCTGGCGTCACTGGCCAGGTGAGCTCTCTCTTCTTCCTGGACAGCTGCACCTGCAAGGGGAGGTCATATGCCGTGACTTCCAGGAACCCCCAAAACACCCTTTCCAGAGGCCACTACTCATAGCATTTGCTCTACTGTGACATGGCCTATAACCTACTTTGCTAAAGAAAAGAAACTAATAAAACAAGTTTAATCCCCAGCAGGGCCTTCCCTCTAATACTATGCCCTGGTGCATAAACACATATGCTTCCAGAGTTTAATCCTGGTGAATAGCAGCCCCTCTGGTAAAGCATCTGCGATATCAGATGACAGCCCCTGGTAGATTTCTGTGTAAGTCTGTCCCGCATCTTCCTGTGTCATTCTCTTTTTTGTCCTGCGATTGAGAACAGCACAGCCTTCCAATCCAAGACTGGTCCTTATGAAAAATGAAGCACCAAGCGAGATCTCACTCCCCTGTTGGGGCATTTGGAAGCTTGTGTTTGTTTGCAGAAATTGCTGCCTGATAGCTTTTTCACTGGCAACAGGGAGCAATTTGGCATCATATATAATCCTGGATTACTGACTTGATTAATATTTCATGGAGTCTATTAGTCATTTACATTTATAGAAACATGAGTCATGAAAAATTAAAGTTTTAATGCTTCTAGATTCTTTCCTTTTGCTTTCTTTCCTCCCCCTCCTTCATCTTCTTTGTGGTTCGAGAATTTTTCTCTTAGCTGAGCTGTCTTTCAAGTCTTGGGACCAGCGTTGCTCAAAAAAATCAGGAAATTTGGAGATTCAGTTTGAGGACAGATTGCATGCAGCAAAACAATAAGACAATGTCAGGAGGAGTATAAAATAATAAATAGTATTCTTCAGCTCAAGGGCAAGGCCCCAGAAAAAGGAAATGATCCGATGTATCACTTTTCTTTTTCAGCAAAGGCAACTTTTTTTTTTTTTTTTTTTTTTAACCAGGAAACAAGATTTAATCCGTAACTGCAGAATTTCAGACATGAGCACACCCCAACATTATAGATCATGAAAAATGACACACAGGGATAGCCTGCTCCTGTGCATTGGTTTCTGTTAGTGGCAGTTGTCTTGTTTTCTTTTGTTTTTGTTTTGCACTGATTAGGCATTTCAGAGGTGTCTTAAGCCACAGACAGCCAATATGCAAGAGCCGGAACAGTAGCTGGACAGACTAGCCCATCTCTGAGAGTCTCCTGGGGAACTAACCTTTGTAGTTGGACTTCTATGGACAACAAATTCAGGCTCACTCAGTGTTTCAGTGTTGCTACTCTTTTTTTTTTTTTGAGATAGAGTCTCACTGTGTCACTCAGGCTGGAGTGCAGTGGCGCAATCTCAGCATCTCAGCTCACTGCAACCTTCACCTCCTACGTTCGAGCAATTCTCATGCCTTGGCTTCACGAGTAGCTAGAATTACAGGCACACACCACCATGCATGGCTATTTTTTGTATTTTTAGTAGAGACAGGGTCTCACCATGTTGGCCAGGCTGGTCTCGAACTCCTGACCTCAAGTGACCTGCCTGCCCCAGCCTCCCAAAGTGCTTGGATTACAGGTGTGAGCCCCCATCCCTGGCCCCCAATGTTGCCACTCTTTTGATAAATAAATGTATAGTCTTTGGTGTTCTGTACCTCTGTCCTATAACTGCTCCTCTTTATTGGGGCAAGGGGATTTACTTGTATTTGACTCGGTGATTTCAAATAAATGCTTGACTTCAGATTCTTGAATCAGTCTTTCTCAGGGTGCCTTGTCAGGTGAGGTTGGCAATTGTGAGGATTTGCAAAGTGGAGCATTTGGTTCCAGTTTCAGAAGACATCAAGTGGGTAGGAGATGGGCTGCTGGGGTTAAGGGAAGAGGAGGCATATTTCGCTCTTGTGGAAAGGCCTAGAAACCAACCTGGAAGGGTAAGTAATGCAGAAGGCAAAGGACAGTGAGGCAGAAGGCATGTGCTTGTGTGGCAGGCAGATGTATGAAAAGTGATCTTCTATCCTGAGTATTAGAACAGCTTTCTCAGGGAACTGTATGAATCTCCCATTTAATTGCTAATTAGACGAAAGTATAGCATTTTCCAAAGCCTATTTGATTTATAATTATGATAGAATATATTTTTAGATGAAAATAATTGTTTTACATCACTTCAATTTAAACCATTTAACCATGAAACTTACTTAATTGAAAAATGAACAATTCATCTAACCTCTAAATGAAGCACAAGTATTGTCAACCAAATTTACAGCAATAGGAAATACTTGCAACTGTGTGTTATGTAAGATTTGCTATGTGTTGTCACAGATTTATGACAACAGCGACTCAATACTGTGAAAGTTTCTGAGAGGATAGTATAGATATGTAGAATAAGTGAACCACATATTTTGTCTCAAGGATTAATTTCTTTTTAAGCCCCATCAGATTTGCATGAATGTGCTTATATTAAACAGTTTTTCATGTTGTTAGTTCTCAGTATTCCACAAAACTAAAAACTGTAGGTCACACCTATTACAGACAGTTTATTTTAGCATGTCACCTATACTGTTACTTAATAATTCCTTGACTATATTTTCATAATATAGTACAGTATTTAACAAAGAGGTGAAAGTACACCTCTAGAACGTTAGCATTTCACTTCTTGGCTAGTTCAAATAGTCTTTGTGTTCTGTACCTCTGTCCTATAACTGCTCCTCTTTATTGGGGCAAGGGGATTTACTTGTATTTGACTCGGTGATTTCAAATAAATGCTTGACTTCAGATTCTTGAATCAGTCTTTCTCAGGGTGCCTTGTCAGGTGAGGTTGGCAAATTGTGAGGATTTGCAAAGTGGAGCATTTGGTTCCAGTTTCAGATATATAAAGCAAGGTTGTCCTTTCAATGAGCTACTGGCAGGAACTTCCTGGAACTGTGAAACGAGCAGAGCAAAATCATTCATTGTGAAAATGAAGGAAGCAAGTCTGTAGAAAACACACTCTAGATTTTTAAGGAACTGAATTTTGTTACTATGATGCAGAAGAGGATCTGAAACATGTATTACTATTTTTTAAGGAACATTGCCAGAGATGGTATGTCTGGTCTTTGGTGTATAATGGTGAGTTCTAGCTGCTAGCTACTTCATAGTCATAAAAGATCTCACGCCAGTGAATGAGACAGTCATATCACTTGTTGGGATTCTCTGTTTTCTGCAAATAAAGGCAGTCTTCCTTACACAGTCGCTGGGTCCCTGTTATTACAATGGCTTAGGAGAGTTATCAAAAAAAAAAAAAAAATTAAGGAACACAAAGATAGTCCTTGCAAAAGAGAATCAAGAAAGCTATTGCCTTCCAGGCACTTGGCTGTTCTGAGGACAGAGCCCTGTGTAATGCTAGGTGTGCATGAGTCTGTCAGCAGCGAGGGAAAGTGTCCCACACCACGATAACTCAGAGACAGTGACTCTAGTAGGGCCATTCATGAAAACATACAGACACACTACTTTCTTAGAAAATAAAGCCCCCAAATCCAGAATAATAAAACACATAAACAAAGAATCAACAGGAACAACAAAAACTGGCCATAGCAGCAAGCTTCAATAGATGCCCCAAAGCAAAGCAAAGCCATTGATATGGCCCCCTTACCTCCTCTGTCTCCTTCTCTATTAATGCTCACAGCATGTGAAGCAGCTTGGGTTGGAAAGAGGACACATGAAATCTGTTTCCTCTCTTCTGGTGAATTTTCCACCCTGACGGGATTCCCAGGACAGCACTTCCAGTGCTTAAAATGAGTGCAAGCAATTTGGAAGTATAACTCCATCTCTACTATTTTTGAAAAACAATTTTTTGGTGGTGGGAGGGGTTGTTATTTCTGAGACAGAGTTTTGCTCTGTCACTCAAGCTGGAGTGCAGTGGTGCTATCTCGGCTCACTGCAACCTCCGCCTCCTGGGTTCAAGTGATTCTCCTGCCTCAGCCTCCCGCGTTGCTGGGATTATAGTGGCATGCCACCATGCCCAACTAACTTTTGTATTTTTAGTAGAAATGGGATTTTGCCATCTTGCCTAGGCTGGTCTTGAACTGCTGACCTCAGGTTATCTGCCCACCTCAACCTCCCAAAGTGTTGGAATTACAGGCGTGAGCCACCATGCCCGGTGGAAAACCAATGTAACAAGAATTAAGTTTAGAAGCACACAAACACACGTCTGCACCCAAACACACACACAGAAGACAAAATTGAACAAGAATAACTAGTCAGGCTGTAAGTGTTTGTTAGCAGACTGAAAGAAAAAATATGAAGAAGAAAAAATGATTTTAATAGAGTTAAGAAATTTCCTTATTATTTTGATTTCTAATGTATGGACTCATGAAAGTGGTCAAACTTCCACAATATTGCTGACATTTATACGAGAATTTTCAGGAGTTCTTTTACTTCAGTATAAACGTTGGCACTGTCAGGTTGTTCACTTGGAAGATCATGAAATGTCATAGGAACACGCAGAGATTTGCTCATAAAAACAATTACAGTGTATCTGTAGCACAAACAGAAAGATGACCTTGGCATCTGCCAAAAAGGAATAAATAAATAAATATATATATATCAATGGAAAGGCAAATTGCTTTCCACAAAAACCTTTGTACAGTGTGTCTCTGTGGCTTCCAAAATGTAAGGCCCCAAAGAAACAAACAAAGACAGTTTTGGCACAGGGACTAAAGAATGGTTTGCTGTAGTGAGTGAGGGAAGGGACTTGTCAAGTGAAAGTGCCACGCTTTGCAGTCATGCTTAGCTGACTCAGAGCCACAGCAAGATGAAGAACCCCTGAACAATGTTGACCTTCCAGTGGGAGAAAAATCAGAGCTCAGTTCAGCTTGAGAGGTGAAGCCCACTGGGCTTCTGGGTCAGGTGGGTACTTGGAGAACTTTTCTGTCTAGCTAAAGGATTGTAAATGCACCAATCAGCACTCTGTGTCTAGCTAAAGGTTTGTAAACACACCAATCAGCACTCTGTGAAAACAGACCAGTCAGCACTCTGTAAAATGGACCAATTAGCAGGATGTGGGTGGGACCAAATAAAGGAATAAAAGCAGGCTACCCCAGCTTACAGCACAGCCACTGGGTCCTCTTCCACGCTGTGAATGGTTTGTTCTTCCGCTCTTTGCAATAAATTTTGCCGCTGCTCACTCTTTGGTTCAGCACTACCTTTATGAGCTATAATACAGTGAAGGTCTGCAGCTTCACTCCTGAAGCCAGCAAGACCACGAACCCACTGGGAGGAATGAACAACTCCAGACGTGTGGCCTTTATGAGCGGTAATACTCACCGCATAGGTCTCCAGCTTCACTTCTGAAGTCAGTAAGACCACGAACCTACCAGAAGGAGGAATCTCGGGACACATCTGAACATCTGAAGGAACAAACTCCGGACACACCATCTTTAAGAACTGTTAACATTCACGGTGAGGGCCCGCGACTTCATTCTTGAAGTCAGAGAGACCAAGAACCCACTGGAAGGAACCAATTCCCGACACAAGCTCAGCTCAGCAGCTGCCCCAAAGGCACGGCCCTAAGAAGCCCCTTCCCCAGGCTCTCCATCAGCGTCAGCCACGCCCACCTCAGGCCAGTCCACTTCCACCTCAGGGAATCTAGGGGCCTTAGTCTGTTTCAGCTGCCTTAACAAAGCACTAAAGCTGGGGCTTCACACATTGTCTCCCAGTTATGGAGACTAAAAGTCAGAGATCAATGTGTGGACAGAATTTTTTCTCTTGAAATTTGTCTCCCGGGCTTGCAGACGGCTCTTTTCTCCCTGTGACCTTGCATGTTCACCCCCTGCACGTGTCTGTATCCTAATTTTCTCTTCTTATCAGGATGTCAGAAGTGTTTGAACCAGAGCAATTTCATCTTGCACAGGGGCTGGGTAAAATAAGGCTGAGATCTACTGGGATACATTCCCAGGAGTTTGAACATTCTAAGTCACAGGGTGAGACAGGAGGTCGGCGCAAGATACGGGCCATAAAGACCTTGCTGATAAAACAGGTTGTGGTAAAGAAGCCGGCCAAAACCCACCAAAACCAAGATGGCAATGAAAGTGACCTCTGGCCATCCTCACTGCTCATTGTACGCTAATTATGATGCATTAGCATGCTAAAAGACACTCCACCAGTGCCAGTACCGTTTACAGGTGCCATGGCAATGTCAGGAAGTTACGCTATATGGTCTAAAAAGGGGAGGAACCCTCAGTTCTGGGAATTACCCACTCCTTTTCCCAAAAACCTCATGAATAATCCACCCCTTGTTTAGTATATAATCAAGAAATAACTATAAATATGGTCAACCAGTGGTCCTCAGGGCTGCTCTGCCTATGGAGTAGTCATTCTTTTATTCCCTTACTTTCTTCATAAACTTGCTTTCACTTTATGGACTTACCCAGAATTCTTTCTTACGCAAGATTCAAGAACCCTCTCATAGGGTCAAGATCAGGACCCCTTTCCGGTAACAAGAACAGCTATCTTAACGGACTAGGGCCCACCCTAATGACCTCATTTTAACTTATTTCCTCTTTAAAGACTACCTCCAAATAGTCACATGCTGAGGTCATATGAGTTTGGGAGGACACCATTAGCCCTTCACACTGGGGTAGCAGACTTTTCTATCCCTTCCTACTGTTGTTTTCAACCATTGTTTTTAAAGCTATCTATATCATACTTGAAATTCAAATGCTATTCAGCATTCCGTCCCTGACCCGTCCCTGCTATTGCCTCTCCCCTCAAGACGAAAACAAGTTCAACTCTTTTCATTCTGGGGTTTACCTCCTGTTCAGAAAACATGTTCCATGTTTTTTCACTTTAGTGTAGCGTCTACTGACTTTGTACTCTACAAAACAAGGATTTAATTCTCTTATATTCTCCTCACTCACTTTTACTCTTCCCCAGTCTGTAAAGTTATAGCACAATTTTAAAGCTTAAATCAAGATTCAGCATGTGTACTATATGATTGCAAACATTCTTCACAACTGGGCCTAGTAGAACAATAGAGTCATTTCTTGTACTTAGATTTTTTTTTCCTCGAGTTAATCAGTGTCGTTTCGCTTTTTAAATAGATGTTGATTGCCGGTGTCCATCCTGGAACCCTGCTTCCTGCTCCATCCACTGGGGTCGCTTTCCCGCCCGCTGCATGGGAAATCCTGGAGGAAGGAAGAGCAAGGGCGAGAGTGTGGCAAACGTTGACACGAAGTTCCGTGCATGTGTGGGTTGGAGTTATCCCTCTTATCTAACTATTTTTTAAGTTATTGATTAGCTAATGAGCCATGGCTCATGATTCCTTAAATCTCCGATTCTTTTTGTTGTTGTTGTTGTTTATCTTTATTTCTCCAATTATTTAGCCTAGAGCAGAGTTACGTAGACTTTTTCTGTGAAGTTCCGCATAGAGTCTTTTATATTTCCTGAGCCAGCAGTCTCTACTGTAACAACTTAACTGTGCTGTTATGGTGTCAAAACAACGTATGCCAATGATGAGCGCATTTGTGTTCCAATACAACTTGATTTACAAAATAATAGCTGTGGGCAAGATTTGGCCAGTATGCCATAATCTGCTGATCCCTGGCCCATAAAAGAGTGCTTTTTAATTTTTCTATTGAAATGATTCCATTGATAGAGAAAAGTGGGTTTGTGTCCACAGGGTCTCTGGCGGGTTACGTGGGGAAGCTTACTGCAAGCCATAAGATAGCTTTGAAATCTCACATATCCACAAATTTAGACAAAGTTTGACAAAGTTGGGTTGTTCTTCATTACTCAGTGTTCTGCTGATTAAGGAGGGTAGAGAGGGTAAAAGTTAGACAACTCAAATGAGGTTGGGGGTCTCTGGGAAGCTTTTTACCCAGGACCCCTCTTCTTGTTTAAGCTAGAGTACTTGGCTTAGCCATCCAGCAAATCAGAGGTCTTATTTTCAAGTTGCCATGGAATCTATGGCTGGAAGGAGACAAACACGGTAATCTATTTACTGATTTTCTTGCCACTGTTCCCAGTTTAGATTTTTCTTTGAGACAATGACATCCTAAAAGGTACAACAGCAATGAGGTTTAGACTGAACAAAGACCCACAGCAAAGCCCCACCCTTCAGAAAGATGATGCCCCTGCACTCTGGCCACCGTGAGGGCAACACGGAAATGGTCACAAGTAGAAAAAAATGTGTTTACAGCAGTGTGTTCTGTAGTCCTATGACAGAAAGAAAACAGTGGGCCCAGATGGAGGAGAAAGGGCTGCCTCATCCCTGCACAGCCTTTGGCGTTGTTTCATTTTATCCTAAGACTCATCTCATTTCAATTCAGCAGGCTGGGGTTTGAGGCTGTGTTGTAACTAGGACTCTTTTACTTCCAAACACAACAAGAGCTACTTAAACTCATAGGAATGAGCCATAATTTTTCAAATGACAAAAATCGAATGTCTTCCCTGAAAGAGAGAGCCGCAGCAACAGCCAGCTTCGCTGGAAGGAATTGGCTGGAGTGTTTTCTTCATTCTGAATCCGCTTTCCCTGCCTGTCCCCAGCAGATGTGGGCCAGCCTTATGGAAGGACTCAGTCTAGGTGAGTGGGATTCTAAGAAGCAAGGACAAGCTGATTGCCATCCCATCGTCTTGTAAGGCAGCTGGCTTGGAAAATTCAGTCCCAAAAGGCAGCTGTGACACAGCTGTGGGGTCCTCATCACCACTTCACCAGCCTCTGTAATCACAGGCTCAGAATTAGAGCAAAAGGGACAATCAGTGTGATGAGAGAGGGAGAAGAGGACCTGTGACCCAGCCACCAAGAGTCCTTTTCTTCCCCCAGTTTGCCCTCCAGATGGACTCAACAATCCAGGGCAAAACACCCTCTTTCTGGGTTTCCGGGACCTGTGGGAAGGAATATGGGTGGCTTCCACAGCACGGGGTCTGACTTTAAACCAATTTCATCTGAATCCCAAAGGATGAAGCCTGTCTTCTGACATCAGGAAAGCGACGATATTCCAGCCTAGGCTTACTAATCTGCCCGTTGAGAGATGTATTGGAATGAACTTCTCCAATTACTATCTTCCACAAAGGAAGGCAGCTAAGATTTGAGGCCAGTTTCCTTGAAAGTGCCATTGTTACCCCTCTGCCCTGCTGGGACATAAGGTAGCAGGAGGAGGCATTACATGCAGATGGGTGCAGCATCCACAGAGCAAGCTGAGTGAGCCTCATGGTTTTAGGGCTCTGGATGCAGCTGTGGGGACCACTCTAACAACTGTGTCCTCCACATAAGCTCCCTGGAAAAAGGTGCAGGGTGTAGGCTGCACCACAAGCAGGCAGACACATTTTTATTATAGAGCCAAATGGATGTAACATTTTAATTTTACAGGGCTACTTTGCAGTTCATGAAATAAAACCTGTGCACAGACATTATCTTCCGAACAATCTTTTTTGGAAATTTTAAAAATTTTTAGAAATTGTTGTGGGTATATAGTAGGTGTATATGTTTATGGGGTACAGAGATGTTTTGAAACAGGCATGAAATGTGAAATAAGCACATCATGGGGAATGGGGTATCCATCCCCTCAAGCATTTATCCTTTAAGTCACAAATAATTGAATTACATTATTAAAGTTATTTAAAAATATATAGTTAAGACTGGGCGTGGTGGCTCATGCCTGTAATCCCAGCACTTTGGGAAGCCAAGGTGGGCAGATAACTTGAGCTCAGGAGTTCGAGACCAGCCTGGGCAACATGGCAAAACCCTGTCTCTACAGAAAATACAAAAATTTACCAGATGTGGTGGCATGTGCCTGTAGTCCCAGCTACTTGGGAGGCTGAGGTGGGAGAATTGCTTGAGCCTCAGAAGCAGAGGTTGCAGTGAGCCAAAATCATATCACTGTACTCCAGCCTGGGTGACAGAGTGAGACCCTGTTGCATATATATCTATATATGTATATATGTGTGTATATATGTATATGTATGTATATACATACACACACAAGTACGTTACTATTGACTGTAGTCACCCTATTGTGCTATCAAATAGTAAAATAGTAGGTCTTTTTTTTTTTTTTGAGACGGAGTCTCACTCTGTCGCCCAAGCTAGAGTGCAGTGGTGTGATCTCGGCTCACTGCCAGCTCTGCCTCCTGAGTTCACACCATTCTCCTGCTTCAGCCTCCCTAGTAGCTGGAACTACAGGTGTCCGCCACCACGCCTGGCTAAATTTTTTTTTTTTTTTGTATTTTTAGTAGAGAGGAGGTTTCACTGTGTTAGCCAGGATGGTCTTGATCTCCCAACCTTGTGATCTGCCCGCCTTGGCCTCCCAAAGTGCTAGGATTATAGGCATGAACCATTGTGCCTGGCCAGTCGTAGGTCTTATTCTTTTTTTTTTTTTTTTTGGACCCATTAACTGTCCCCACCTCCCTTCAATCCGCCAATACCCTTCCCAGCCTCTGGTAATCTACTCTCTAAGTTTATGAGTTCAATTGATTTTATTTTTAGATCCCACAAATATGTGAGAACATGTGATGTTTGTCTTTCTGTGCCTGGCTTATTTCACTTAACATAATGATCTCCAGTTCCATCCATGTTGTTGCAAATGACAGGATCAGCTGAATAGTACTCCATTGTGTATCTGTACCACGTTTTCTTTATCCATTCATCTGTTGATGAACACTTAGTTTGCTTCCAAATCCTAGCTTTTCTAAACAGTGGTGCAACAACCATAGTGCAGATATCTCTTCGATATACTGATATCCTTTCTTTTGAGTATATACCTAGCAGTGGGATTGCTGGATCGTATGGTAGCTCAATTTTTAGTTTTTTGAGGAAACTCCAAACTGTTCTCCATAGTGGTTGTACTAATTTATATCCCCACCAACAGTGTACCAGGGTTCTTTTTTCTCCACATCCTCGTCAGCATTTGTTATTGCCTGCCTTTTGGATAAAAGCCATTTTAACTGGGTGAGATGATATCTCATTGTACTTTAGATTTGCATTTCTCTGATGATGATTGATGTTGAGCACCTTTTCATATGCCTGTTTGCTCTTTGGATGTCTTCTTTTGAGAAATGTCTAGTTAAATCTTTTGCCCATTTTTTATCAAATTATTAGACTTTTTCCTATAGTCTTCCCAACAATCTTGTGAGGTGAGTAAAGTATGGATGTGACAAGATAACAAAAGATGTTGTAGCTATGCCAACATCACACTTTTTGTGATTGCTGGGAGCACAGAGGTTCCCTGTCAGTGCTCCTAAAGCAGGAAATGAGGTGGGCCTTGGGACTTGGGGAGGAAGGGCCTTGTGCTGGACGCTGGAGGATTGGAGGGCAGAGGAGGCAGGGAGAGGCAGCTTGAACAGCCTGTGCTAACACAGGGCCTAAGCGGGAGCCACCACTGAACTGCCTTCTTTTCTTGCTAAAAGAGAGGTGATGGTCATTTTTTGTTAATCTCACAGTGAAGAAATTGTAATATGAAAGACTAGTGATAAGCATTAGAATAAGTTAATCATTAAATTAAGATTGCAGCTGGGCACAGTGGCTCATGTTTGTAATCCCAGCACTTTGGGAGGCTGGGGCAGGCAGATCACGAGGTCAGGAGATCGAGACTATAGTGAAATCCCGTCTCTACTAAAAACACAAAAAATTAGCCAGGTGCGGTGGTATGCCCCTGTAGTCCCAGCTACTTGGGAGGCTGAAGCAGGAGAATCACTTGAACCTAGGAAGTGGAGGTTGCAGTGAGCTGAGATGGTGCCACTGCACTCCAGCCTGGGCAACAGAGTGAGACTCTGTCTCGAAAAAAAAAAAAAAAAAATTAAGGTTGCATCATTATTATACATAGAGTAATATGCTTGAATAAAAATGTAAAAAATGTCTTTCAACTGGGAGAGATCTAAATGAAGGAAGCCACTTCATACGTATTTGTTGCTCACCTACCATGTGTCTGGCACTATTCTAGGTGCTTGGGATACTGCAGTGAGCAAAACAGATTGCTTATTTTATGGAGCCTACATTCTAGAACTTAAACATAGAATATAAACCACGATTACAATAAGTAAATTCTTTAGAATGTTTGAAAGTGGTCATTGATAGGGAGATAGTAGGTTGATGCAAAAGCAATCACGGTTTCTGCCATGACTTTTAATGGCAAAACTGCGATTACTTTTGCACCAACCTAATACAAAACAAAATGCAGACACAACAGGAGTCCCAGCAAGGGGGAGGAGAGCAAAGACTCTAGTTGTAACTAGGAGGCCAGGGTAGGCCACTCTGAGAGACACCTGCCCCCAGACTTGAAGGAGAGAAGGGAGTTCATATGCAGACATCTGCCTTGCTCCAGTCCGAGAGAACAGCCAGCCCACAAGCCTGGAGCTTCCAGTGTCCCTGGAATGCTTAGTGGCCTGTGCTGCTGGTGGCCTCCTACAGTGAGGGAGGGACAGCAGCAGGACACCTTTCAGAGTCAGAGGGGCAGCCACAGGGCCAGATCATAACGCCCTTAGAAGTCATTGTGAAAATGTGGCTTTTGCTCTGAGTGAAACCTGGAGGCTTTAGAGTTCTCTGAGCAGAGGGTTAGAATCATTTCACTTTCTCATTGTATCATTCTGGCTGCTGCCTTCAGTGGGGTGAGAAACTGGAGGCCAGGTGAGGGACAGACAATGTGGCTGGGGCTGGCCAATAGCAGTGGAGGTGTTGACTGGTGCTTAGATCCTGCATGTGCTTTGAAGCCTTTGAAGGTAGAAACAACAGAATTTCCCCCCAAGGATCAGATGTGGAGTGTGACAGTAAAAACGGAGGCAAGGGACCGGGCATGGTGGCTCATGCCTGTAATCGCAGCACTTTGGGAGGCCGAGGCAGGCAGATCATGAGGTCAGGAGATCAACATTATCCTGGCTAACATTGTGAAACCCCATCTCTACTAAAAATACAAAAAATTAGCCAGGCATGATGGCACGCACCTGTAGTCTCATCTATTCGGGAGGCTGAGGCAGGAGAATCGCTTGAACCCAGGAAGTGGACGTTGCAGTGAACCGAGATCACGCCACTGCACTCCAACCTGGGCGGCAGAGTAAGACTCCATCTCAAAAAAAAAAAACAAACAAAAAAAAAACCCACAAGGAAGAGATAAGAGTTTTTTGGCCTGAGGAAATGAAAGGGTGGAGATGTCATGAACTGAGACAGAGACAGCTGTGAGCGGAGCACGTTTCTAGAGGAAGAACAGGTTTGAGACCTACTAACTTGGAGATGTCTACACATTGTGTTAGATGTATATGGTGATGTGTTGAGCACATAAGAATCTGGAGCTTGGGAAAGAGGTTTGGACTGGAGTGCTAGCTTGGGGGTGGTTGGTGTGTAGATGATCGGTAAAGCCCAGAGTCTGCATTGGTTCACCAAGAAGTAAGTACAGATGGAGAAGAGAAAGTAATAACTTTCAAGAGAGCATAAAAATAGACTGAAACATTACGTATTTCAGATGGGAATTTTTTAAAAAATACATGTTTTGTGTTCATCACCCTACAAATGCAAAGAAATCCCAATGATGTTTATGAGCTCTACAAGAAGGACCTCTTTTACAAAAATAAAATCTCTTATTTTTATTGTTACTGTTTTTTGATTGCTTACTATTTGTCAGTTCCTGTATGTCCTGTGTCTTACATGCATTATCTCATGTGATTCCTCAACAATGCTATGACAAGGCACTATCATTATCCCCTATTTATAGATGAGGAAATTGAAGCACAGAGATTTAGTAACTTGACTAAAGTCCCATAGTTTACTTGAAAGGGAATAAGTATAACTAAGAAATGTGGAAGAGGTAGAACAATAGGAGGAAACGTAATCTACCTTATATCAAAGTGTATTCTAGCTACTGTCATTAAATTAGTGGAACATTAGTGAAATGTACATTTGGGAATTTAGAATATGATAAAGAGCGTATTCTGTATCATTGAAGATGAACTGTGTTGGAAGAGTTGGATATCTGCTGGGAAAAACATTAAGGATTCCTGTTCCTGCTGGTGGCAATCATGAAGGGGCACTGCTATGCTTACCACTGTGACAGAGGGTGTTGTTCCCTGATAGGTCCCAGCTGTAGTCCCCGGGTCCCCTGCAGCACTGGAGCGGAGGCCATGCTTCTCCCAGACAGCCGGCCCTTGGGGGCACAGTGAGGGAACTTGAGCCTGCTAATTCCTGTCCCTGGCCCGGGTCTCCTCTGCAGACGGTCTTTGCTCTAGCACTCCCTGTGGCCTGGCTGAGACTTTCTCAGAGGCTGCTCCACAGTTCAAGGCTCTCTCCTTTCTTCCCTTTCTCCTTTCATAGATGTCCGACCTTCCTCATAGTCTGAAGTCTTTCCCTGCCTTCTCCTGCTTCTTCTCCTTTTATTGTTCCCAGGCATTATCCCCAATAAATCTCTTGCATTTTTAACCCCGACTTCATGATTGTACCCCAGAGGACTTAAACTGACCACCCCTGTATGCAGACATGCTGGAGGAACAGAAGAGCTGCATGTAGAAAGTAAAGGATGCACATACAACTGCATGTACATGTACATGTGGCTACATGTACAACTGTAACGAGAAAAGAATCAGGAATATGTCTATAATCATTGGAGTAAGTCTGTTTAAGCAAGGCAAAATCTGAAAGCATGATAGATAACATGGGATAGTTAGTTATGTGTCAATCAAATATTACCGTCCTGCAACAGAAACCATACGTAAAATTGACTACAAATAGGAGAAAATTGGGAGTTGCTCAAGGGGTATGGGGTTTTGAAAAAGTTCTAGAGCTCTATTGCACAACAACGTGAATATATGTAATACTACTGAACTGTACACTTAAAAATAAAGATGGTAAATTTAATGTTATGTGTTTTCTTTTTACCACAATAGAAATAAATACATATCAAGGAAAAGCAAAGAAAAGTACCAATTAAGTGAAGGTCATTCAGAAGTAAAACTTCTGAATCACTGCGTATTTTTAAGAAACACATTCTCTTGGCCAGGCATGGTAGCTCATGCCTGTCATCCCAACACCTTGGGAGGCTGAGGTAAGAGGATCGCTTGAGCCTGGGGGGCAGAGGTTGCAGTGAGCCGAGATCACGCCAGTGCACTCCAGCCTAGGTGACAGAGAGAAACCTAGTCTTAAAAAAAGAAAAGAAAAAAAAACCATATTCTTATCTGCACTGAAGAATGCCATTAATATACCCTTTCCCTCCTCAAAAAACAACAAACAAACAAATATGAGCTTTTCATTTCTGTTTCCTGGTGACCTGGCTGAAGGCTCTCAGCTGTAACCTACAGAAATGCTTCTGACCAGGGGGCTGGGACTGCAGGCATCTGTGGCCATGTCACAGACTCACTGTATCTCGTGAAGGGACAGATTGAAGAGCCCTCGAGTCACACTTGAGTAGACTGCAACTAGACTTAAGCCAAATTTTGGCATTTGAATGGTTATGCTTAGCCTGCCGCTTCCTCTACATGGCAGGTCCTATGCTCAGGCCTTCTGCACAGGTTGTCTGCTTGATCTTCAGACTCTGGCAGGCACTGGATAACTGCTCATCAAACTCATTTCCCTCTTCTCTTGAGCACAAAGACCCCGTACCCTTCTTTTGGGAAGATCCAGGAGATCTTCCTGAAAAATCCACAGGAGAAGAGCTTCAGAAAACCGAAATGTCTAGAGGGACATCCACATAAGAACTGGTGGTGTGTGTTCAACATATGGTCTCTTGTAGAACTAAGATGAAATGTGGGCTGAAAGGGAAGTGTATAATACGTAATGCCCCAAAGCTCATCTGGTGTGGACATAGCACCAATATGAAAAAATGGGACAGGGAAAGAATGGTGGAGCTATGTGTAAAAAGAAAATTTAACTGCTCTCAAGAATCATATAGATCCTTGTAGATTGGTATTGTTATTCTGAGACTGTTGTGTTTGTAATTTGGGATAAAGTAAATGAGTCGTCATGGGATATTCTAATCCCATCATTTCCTGGGTCCTTGAGATCAAGAATTATTGATGTAGAAGAAAGGAGATAAAAATGTGACATGAAGGCAATAAAGTAAAAATAACCTTGTTGCCCTAAATTTGAAATGGAAGTATCAGTGTGATGGTATTTTAACTTTTCAAAAATATAATGTTCTAGCTCTGTCCAGTGAAGAGGCCTAGAAACAATGACTAATTCTGAGTAGCAGTGACATCTCTGACACCCAGATTGTGGGCTTGAAATACTATTTCTCACTAAAATAAAGAAAGCATCTTGGGAGAAATGGCCAGTTGCATGTCTGGGTCAGAAATGTCCAAGATGAGCCCAGGGCCTCTGTCATATCAGGCAGTGAGAAAGCTACCAAAGATCAGTGGAGTTGTGCCCAAAAGCACTCAGGAGCCAACCTGAAGAGGTTCCCAGGCTAAAGATGGGCAATTTGAAAGCCAACAAGAATAATCATTAAAATAGATCAAAACTCATCAAATGTGCTTACATATACAAGCTCATAATGATGTTGTTAAAAGCAGCTGGTCATCTTCATAGCATGATAGAGAAATAATTCATTATCTTGAAAAGTTGTAAATAAAGGGAAAGAATGAAGCATTTATCTTGCCTTTCCTGTAGGAAAGTACCACCCACTGGGTGGCCAAATTGTAGATGAGGGAAAGCATCTCTTTATAAAAGTATTTAAATAATTAAATAAGAAGCTATAGAATTAGATTGTCACCCTTTTAGAGTCCTTAATGAGCTAATGGATCCAGTCATTGACATCAATATCAACTGTGGCCAACAGCATGAGTTGGCAGGGGCAGAAAGAGAGAGAGAGAGAGGGATGTAAAAGAAGATGCAGGAGGAGGAAGAAGAGGAGGAGAAGGAGGAGGAAGAGGAGGAGGGGGGACGGAGAGAACACAGACATTATGTGCTTCCCAGTGAAAGAACATACCACCACCTACAATCTTGCCAAAGGGGTTGGAAATGAGACAGATAAAACCTCTGATTTCAGCTGTCAATTTTAAGGAAACACAGAGCTCAGAAGAAAACACTGAACTGTACCATGAGAACACAATCAGCAAAACTCAGACTGTGGGGAACTCTACATGTTAAGTGTCCCTCTATTTTAGAGAAATAAAGGAGAAATCTGTACATCTAAACACTTAAAAGACATAACAAATGTTTTTAAACAGCAAGCCTAAACTATAATGATCAGGAATGCACACTTAGGTGATAGAACTGTAAAGAAACACCAGGAAGTGATAGCTCTAAAAGTCGGGAAAGCATTTACTTCTAGGGAAAGGGAAGGAGTTGAGGGTGGGACATGGGGGAGGGGGCTTCTGGGGTGCGTGGTAAAGTTCTGTTTCATGACTTGGTGGTGATTAAGGATGTTCACCTTATAACTCATAAAGCTATACATTTATCTGGGTTTCTATACAGTCATCCCTCAATATTGGAGAGTTGGTTCCAGTTTTCCCATGGATACCAAAATTTGTGGATACTCAAGTCCCTCATATAGGCATACACTGGAGATATTGCAGGTTCAGTTCTAGACCACCACAATAAAGTGAATATCACAATAAAGTGACTCATGAATTTTTTGGTTTCCCAGTACATATAAAAGTTATGTTTACACTACATTGTAGATTACTAAGTGTGCAATAGCATTATGTCTAAAGAATGTACATATGCTTTAATTTTAAACTATTGCTAAAAATGCTAATGGTCAACCAAGATTTCAGCAAGTTGTAATCTTTTTGCTGCTGGAGGGTGTTGCCTTGCTGTTGATGGCTGCTGATAATCAGGGTGGTGGTTGCTGAAGGCTAGGGTGGCTATGGCAATTTTTTTTTTTTTTTTTTTTTTTTGAGACAGAGTCTCACTCTGTCACCAGGCTGGAGTGCAGTGGTGCGATCTAGGCTCACTGCAACCTCCGCCTCCTGGGTTCAAGTGATTCTCATGCCTTAACCTCCCGAGTAACTGGAATTACAGGCATGTGCCACCACACCCAGCTAATTTTTGTATTTTTAGTAGAGACGGGGTTTCACTATGTTGGCCAAGATGGTCTTGATCTCCTAACCTCGTGAACCACCCACCTTGGCCTCCCAAAGTGCTGAGATTACAAGTGTGAGCCACTGCGCCAGGCTGACTGTGGCAATTTTAAAAAATAAGACAACATTCAAGTTTGCCACATTCATTGACTTTTTCTTTCATGAAAGATTTGTCTGTGACATGGGCTGCTGTTTGATAGCATTTTACCCAGCCACTGCTTTATCCACTAAGTTTATGTTTTATTCTAAATCCTTATTTGCCATTTCAACAATGTTCATGGCATTTTCACTAGGAATAGATTCCATCTCAAGAAACCACTTTCTTTGCTCATCTATCAGAAGCAACTCATCATCAGTTGAAATTTTATCATGAGATTGCAGCATGTCAGTCAATTTTTCAGGCTCCACTTCTAGTTCTCTTGGTGTTTCTACCAATTCTGCAGTTGCTTCCTCCCCTGAGGTCTTGAACCCCTCAAAGTCACCCATGAAAGTTGTTATCAACTTCTTCCAAACTCCTGTTAGTGCTGAGATTTTGACCTCCTCGTGTGAATCACAAATGTTCTAATGGCATCTAGAATGGTGAATCCTTTCCAGAAGGTTTCAATTGACCTTGCCCAGATTCCTCGGAGGAATCTCTATCTAGGGAGCTATAACCTTACAGAATGTGTTTCTTAAATACTACTACTTGAAGTCAAAATGACTCCTGGATCCATGGGCTGGAGAAAGAATATTGTTTTAGAGACAGGAAAACAACATTAATCTCCTGTACATTTCCATAAGAACTCTTGGGTGACCAGGTGCATTGTCAATGAACAGTAATATTTTCAAAGGAATCCTTCTTTCTGAGTAGTAGTTCCCAGCAGTGGGTTTAAAATATTCAGTAAACCATGCTGAAACAGATGTGCTGTCATCTAGGCTTTGTTGTTCTATTTCTAGAACACAGGCAGAGTAGATTTAGCATAATTCTCAAGGGCTCTAGAATAGTAAATGAGCATTGGCTTCAACTTAAAGTCGCCAGCTGCCTTACCTCCTAATAAGCGAGTCAGCCTGTCCTTTGAAGTTTTGAAGCCAAGTGTTGACTTCTCCTTTCTGGCTATAAGAATTCCAGATTACATTTTCTTTCAGTAGGAGGCTATTTAATCTACACTAAAAATGTATTGTTTAGTGTAGCCATCTTCACCAATGATCTCAACTAGATCTTCTGGATAACTTGCTGCAGCTCCTACATCAGCACTTGCTGCTTCATCTTGAACTTTTATGTTATAGAAATGGCTTCTCTCCTAAACCTCATGAACCAACCTCTGCTAGCTCCAAACTTTTTTCCTGCAGCTTCCTCACCTCTCCCAGCTTTGAATTGAAGAGAGTTAGATCCTTGCTCTGGGTTAGACTTTCGTTTAAGGGAATATTGTGGCTGTTTGATTTTCTATCCAAACCACTCAAACTTTATCCGTATCAACAATAAGGCTGTTTCACTTCACTTTTAATTTTCTTCAAGAACTTTTCCTTTGCATTCACAACTTGGTTAGCTGATATAAGAGGCATAGCTTTTAGTCTATCTTGGTTTTAGACATGCCTTCCTCATTAAGCTTAATCATTTCAAGCTTTTTATTTAAAGTGAGAAACACGTGATTTTTCTTTCACGTGAACACTTAGAGGCCATCGTAGGGTTATTAACTGGCCTAATTTCAATATTGTTGTGTCTCAGGGACTAGGGATACCCGAGGAGAGGGAGAGAGATGGGGAACGGCCACTTGGTGGAACAATCAGAACACACACAACATTTATGGATTATGTTTTCCATCTTATATGGGTGCGGTTCATGGCGCCCCAGATCAACATAATATGTATAATAATAATAATAATGAGAATATTTGAAATGAAATGAAAATATAATAATAATGAAAAAGTTTGAAATATGAGAATTAACAAAAGGTGACACAGAGACACGAAGTGAACACATGCTGTTGGAAAACTGGTGCTGATAGACGTGCTTGGTGCAACTGTGTCACAAACCTTCAATTTGTAAGAAATGCAGTATCTGAGAAGTGTAATAAAGCAAAGCACAATAAAATGAAGTAGATTGTCTAAAATGGCATACTCTTTGCATATAATCTATACACATTGTCCCATACACTTTAAATCATCTCTAGGTTATTTATAATACCTAATATAAAGCAAATGCTATGTAAATAGTTGTTATACTCTATTGCTCTTTAATTTGCATTATTTTTATTATATTGTTATTTTTTATTTTTATTTTTCCAAATACTTTCTTTTTTTTTTTTTTTTTTTTTTGAGACGGAGTCTTGCTGTGTCGCCCAGGCTGGAGTGCAGTGGCCGGATCTCAGCTCATTGCAAGCTCCGCCTCCCGGGTTTTTACGCCATTCTCCTGCCTCAGCCTCCCGAGTAGCTGGGACTACAGGCGCCCACCACCTCGCCCGGCTAGTTTTTTGTATTGGTTAGTAGAGACGGGGTTTCACCGTGTTAGCCAGGATGGTCTCGAACTCCTGACGTCGTGATCCGCTCATCTCGGCCTCCCAAAGTGCTGGGATTACAGGCTTGAGCCACCGCGCCCGGCCATTCCAAATACTTTCAACCTGTGGTTGGTTGAATCTCAGATGTGAACTGACTGTATGTGTTTTATTTGATAATTTTTTAAAAGGGCAGAGAAAAGAGACAATTATAAAGCCTCCCCCACCCCACCCACACACACACCAGGACTTCCATTCATTGCAACGATGGTCTCAGCGTTTAGAGGTTATGAATGGTATCTGGTGTCTTCTGAGAACATTTTAATATTTCCAGGATATTTTTAGATTTTTTTTGTATGAATTGCATTGTTTTGCATTCCAATATGTTAAAAAGTAGTGATTCCAAGAATGGTGTGTTACAGAGGGGGTGGCAACCGAGGTCTCTCTTCCAGCCCTTACGGGCGGTATTGCCTGGTAGCAGCTTGAGGAATGCACGTTCCAGGAAGTCACCACCTTTCCTCAATGCCCTTTGTTTTCCTCTTGTCCAGATCTCACTAACTGTATGCTAATGAAATGACAATATGGCACAGCTCGAAAGGACCTCAGAATTCACTCAGTCCAGTGTTTTAAAAATGTGCCCCACCACACAGAGACCACCTGCAGCGGCATCTCTGGGGACCATTAACAGTGCAGATGGCCCCTCCAGGCCTGCTGAAGGAGGCTGCCTGGGGGAGGGGCTTGGATTCACCTTTACAGGAGCTCCCTAAGCAACTCTGACACTTACTCAAGTTTGAGATCTAGGTTTAATCCAATAGGTCTAATCCAACCCCTCTTTTATCAGGTGAGGAGGTAGAATCTCAGAGAGGAGGAGGGGCTCACTAAATTGTCCTGCAGCAAATTGGCACAAACCTGGACTAGAACCTGGGTCTCCTATTCCTGGTTCTCCACCATTCCAGTTTGTTTCCTTATTCCCTTCTTCGCTCAAACACAGAGGCTACCACAATGTGCCACCCCCTGGATAAAGCTCAGGAGTACAATTCTGAGTGAAGTAGAATTAGTGCCTGCCCTTACAGTGCTTACCATCTAACAGTTGAGGCCAACATGAAATTTTGAAATCCCCATAATGTAATGTATAATTACAGCCCATGATGTGGTCTGAGAGAAAGTGCAGGGCATCTCACCCTGTGCAGGCAAACAGGGCTGCCATCCACAGGGAGGTGCCCCTAGAGCTGAGATGTGAAGGAAAGGCAGAGGCTGCATGTCAGTTCTGAGGTCACAGGAAATACAGCTCCTTCGAGCAACTCAGAGAAGCCTAAGGTAGCCTAGGACACTTAAGGCCCCAGGTTGAAAGGACCTGAAGGTGGCGTTCCCTGTGCACTCCTGGAATTACCTGTCCCCATCTGTCTCTAGGACAGCAATTCTGAAACCCAGTTGTGCATCAGAATCACTTTGGGAAATTTTCAATCACTTCCGGAACTTTACAATCACTTCCTGCCCCAGCTCAGCATCGTGATTCAGCAGGACTGGGGTAGATCCCAGGAATGTGTGTTTATTCTGATGTGCAACTAAGTCTGGGAACTTCTGCCCTGGGAGATATCAGAAAACTGGAAATGATAGGGGTTAAGTGGTGCACTGGCTTTGAATTCCTTCTCAGACCCTCAGTGTGCTCATTTGTCAAGTGAAAATAGGGAAGCAAACCTGCTATATGGGCTTGGAGCAGGGTTGCACCAGATATCTGCAAAGAACCAAAATGGGGCTTGGTACCTTGGTACATGCCCAATGCATAGTGACTGTAATTAAATCCAGACATCTGGTTTCTGAGAGAGCTATTTTTAGAAAGAAGAATATTTTTATCATTCTGCAAAATTTACAATTGTTTTTGGGAAATCCTGCATTGCACCCCTCCCAACCTGGGTACAATTCTTATTTCTTCCACACTCCACACTCTCCACCCCCACCCCACTGAGGGCGGAAGATTTAGGGTCAAGGTCGTTTTAAATGTCTACCCTCCCCCAACACCATCACCAGCAATGCTCTATTCCCAGCTGCCCATATGGGTGAATAATCTTTTCCCTAAAAATAGAGAGCAGGCACAAGCTCCATTGAGATTGAATTTCACCTCTTGTTTTTAAGACTCAATCTGGCAACCAGTACTTAGGCGGAATTATCTTTTTGAAAATCTTAAATGATGAGAGGAAGGCCTCTGGGGTATGAATTCTTGGCATTGGAACAGTTATATGGCAGAATCTCCAGATCTGAAAAATTGAGCAAGAAACTTATTTGAACCACAACTATTTACGCTTGCAAAATCAGCGTAGACTCGTGGACTTGTTCAGCTCCAAGTAGCACAACGAATGAAGAGAGAAGGAGGACGGGGGCCAAGAGTTTGCTCTGAGATATTGTCAAAGTTATTTCAGGTCTAGTGTTTAGTACCTTCATTCTAGGAGAGAACAAAAGAGAGTATAAAATTAGAAGGGAGATGGAGAAGACACGACTGATGGGGAAAGGGGCTGAAAAGCCTAAAGAAAAAATGGGAAGTTTAAGGTTGGGGTTTGCTTGTCCCTTCTCTCTGTGAGTGGCCCCAGGCTTCTCCCCTACCTAGGCTTTTGTTTCTTTTTTTCTTTTTCTTTTCTTTTTTGACAGAGTCTCGCTCTGTCACCCAGGCTGGAGTAGCTGGGATTACAGGCGTGTACCATCACACCCGGCTAACTTGTATTTTTAATAGAGACGGGATCTTACTGTGCTGGCCAGGCTGGTCTCGAACTCCTGGCCTCAAGTGATCCTCCCAACTCGGCCTCCCAAAGCGCTGGGATTACAGGCATAAGCCACTGTGCCTGGCCCTGATGTTCTAGGCTTGTCTGTGCTGGGACCCCTCTTCCAGGTCAGCTTCACCCCTAAGTGTAGGCTGAGTTCCTTCCTTTATTCTCTCAAATCACAATTAGCACAACACAGTTGTGTTTAACCAACTTTACTGAAGCCTTAGGGTGATGTAAGAGAATTACAGTGTAGAACAGGAAAACTGAAACACTTGACTGTTAGATTCCACCCAGTGCCCCTATAGACTGTCAGCCACATCCAGCCACAAGGGACTCCCTGCTGGCTGTCTCGCTTAGCTCTATCCTGCTGCCATATTGCATTGGTTCTTACCTTTCCTGAACTGGAAGCTATTTCTCCAGCTCCTTCTTATCCAACTCCAGGACTCTCCTACTGACTCTCGTCTATTCCAGCCATATACAGTTTACACCACAATAATCTCTGCGAGATCTTCCTGAGCCCAGGAAAATAGACTTTGAGGTTATAAATAGCATACTTCACATCTCAGCCTGAAACACCTACATATAATTTGCTTCCTGTGTTCGGGCTTCCCTGAGAGCGGTAGGTAGATAGGTGCTTGCTTCTGCCTGGGAGCATGACCCCCTCAGATGCCAGTGTTCTCTGTGCCCAGTCTCAGGACAATACTACTGACATTTAAATGGTAGTAGCTTGCCCGCCACTCTCATATGCCTAGGTTGGAGTCTTACTTCCCTTTCTCGCCCTTTGAAACTCATCTCTGGATTTCCATTGTGTCTGCGATCACAGAACTCAGGACAGTTATGTCTGGTGTGCAAAGGCATACGTCTTCTTCCCTAGCAACCCCCGTCTCCACCCCAGGCAGTGGGGCTCAAGTGGGCTTGACTGTCTCTGTAGGAAGCAGCGGCATTTGCCTAGTGATGTGATCTGAGACTCAACGGGGATATTTCTTACCACAAAAAAAGTCACTCAGGTACCTTTAGAAACTGGCATCAAACACAAGTCCCTCTTTTCAGCTGCCCATATCCTACATGCTGGAGTGATTCGGGGACCTGGGGAATGATCAAAGAAGAAGGTGAATTGTGCCTTGGGATTGTGACTCTTTCCTTACTTGAACTCTGCTGCCTCATTTGGTGCAGTGAAGCTAGCCCAGGGATATGCGCATGAAACATAATTAGAAAAAAGAAATAACCAAGAAAAGATCTCATAAATGCATTAAATAACTAATACTTTATAAACACAAACTTTGTGTGTGTGTATGTGTGTGTGTGTAAAAATTATGCAATACTGAGTAGAAAATAAAAAAGGGAAAACATCTAAATACTGTCTGAACACCACAATGATAACTTCTTTTTTCTTACTGTCTTAAGAGATACTAATTTCAACTCTTTTGCCAAATCGGTGTCCCTATATTTGAATATCATGTTAACTCTAATAGAACAATGCTTTCTGGATTGAAGATATGGAGGATTCTGGGCCCCTCCACTAACATGTTAATTCTTATAGTTGTGTTTTTTAGTCTTGTGTTCATTTCCTCATTATCAATCAACAATCACTTCTGCCCTAGCAGATGACCACACACCTGTCTACCCAGCCCCCGCATCACCCAGGCGCCCCCCTTTCACACTCAGCCTGCTCCTTCTCCCGTTCGCCTTCTCACGGCTTGCTTCTTCCAAGTCTCAGTGGCTTAAGAAACAGGATATCCCATCCTCTTAGGATTACAGTGGGCGTTTTCAAGACCAGTGAGTGGACAAATGTTCCTGGTGTCAGGGTGTGATGATCGGGCCTTCATAAATGGGCAGGGTCAGATCTGTGGCGAGGCCAGGGCACCAGGGTAAGGAGGTATCTCTCAGCACAGACAAGAACACTGCAGATGTTTGAATATGAGGAGAACATGATACAAGTGATGGTTGAGAAAGATCTGAGTGAAATTGGTTATAAGGAATTTTAGAAAGTTACCAAGAATCCTTAGAGAAAAATAAGTTTTAGTTAAATAAACAAACCTTTAAATAGTTCATTGGTGAATTCACACTTCATTGATTTGTTTGTTTTGTGAATAGTAGGTGGATATCAGCTAATTTAATTACATAATAAGTTATTCATGGTTTGAGATTCTTCAGATTTAAAAAAAAAAAAATTTACCTAGGATTTCTTTTGGAAGTAGCAGAAAAAAGAAAACAAACAAGAAAACTTACCATTCCTTAAGGACAACTCTATGTTATATTTGCTGGACACTTTTTGCATGTTACCATATTTAATTAATCGGTCCAAGGTGGTAATACATATTATACTCATTTTTCAGTTGAGAAAATTAATATAGGTATACAGTGGTCAAGTAACTCGCCAAAGGCTACTCAACTGGAAAGTGGCCAAACCAGGATTCCAAGTCCTCACTGATCACAGTAACTGAGACTAGGTTGTGGTTACCAGGGAATGCAATGGTGGGATAAGCCTTGAGCTGGTGTTTTGAGAGGGCACAGACAATGAATGTTTAATGGGCTCTTTGATGCCCTCGGAATAAAGTTGGTATGTATATCTAACGGAATTAAACACTCCAGCCCTGCTTCGAACCCAAATAGCATGCTCTATATGGCTCTGCAGTGAACTGGGAGCTCACTTTAAATGTATCTGGAGGAAGCCTTGACTCAAAGCAGAAGGAGCTCTGACTGGCCCAGACTCACAAGAATGGAGACAGCACTGCTTGCTGGTCTTGGATGATAATCTGGTGACTGGCTCCAGGTGGCCAAGCCTATTTAAACGTCTCTCTGCAGCTCAGACTCTGGAGCAGGGCCTCATGCGGCTTTTGGAAGTGCTAATGAGATGGCAGATGTGGCTGCAGGTAATTAGAATGCAGGCTCCAGCAAGGCCCCTCTGCCGCCCAGCTGCAGTAAGTCCTGCCTTTTAGTTTCCCCCACATCACACCAGTGCAAAGTTCAGCCCCTTCACCAGTTTCCACCGTACAAAATTAGAAACCCACTCGTACCAAGTGTGGCCTGAGATTAGCCACCTTAGTGACTAGCAAAGGGTGACAGAGTGAAAGCCACTCCCACTACCCTTTCCTTCCCTGTCCCCTCCCCTGTTTCTCTCAGGAGTGACAGACGCCTCTCCTTGTCCTTTTCTCTTCTGCAACAGTCTTTGGTACTTGGCCATGACCTTGAGGCCTTACTCTTCTTCCCAAGGGAGCATATTAAACAATTTATTCCCCCAAAATATAGTATTTTCTTCTTCAAGAGGGAGCCTGAGGAATAACATTTCTCCATCTTACTACATAACTGTGCCTGGGAGATTTAACAAGGGCAAAGGTTTTTTTGAAGCCCAGAGATTTGATTGATTTTATGCAAAAACTGAGGGAGTGAGAGCAAATCCATCCACAAAGAGGTTGAGAAACATGCTCTTGGGCTGCTATTTATTTAGAACTGCTGATCAGTAGGTTATGGCTGTGATGAGGTTTGTGCACATGGCACTCTGTCAGAGTGCATTTCACTCAAGTTTCATTGCAGTTTGGGATAAAGGCCTGATTTCTTAACAGGAAATCCAGGGATGCCAGAATTTTCTCTCATCTAAACACAGAGGTCATTTACTCACGGTTTCCTGTTTTGCCTTCATTTTTGATGATCTAGACTTTGCCAAAGAATTAGTTCTTGTGTCAAAAGTTCTTGCAGACTGTCATTTATCGTTGTCTTTTAAATTCCAAGTTTTGAAGTGCTACTAGTCAGTGGTGGGACTGAGGCCACACGGGAAGTAGTTTGTCATTTCTGAGTTCCCAGTACTCTTGGTCATTGGGGATCAATAAATATCTGTCCCATCTCTCTTGCCCACTCTTAGCTTCCCTTCCCACCAAATCCTAACCCCGATCCTCTTTTCTTTCCAAACCAGTTAAAGACAAAGCAGAATCTACCACAACAGAAACAAAGTTCACTTCTAACATTCAAACTATTTCAAGGATTTGGAGCTGATGTGAAAATGCATTTGACTCAGGAAACGCAATAGTTGAGCAGCATGCTGAACTATTTTAACAAAATCGGGTGCAATAGGTTCGCTGCCGAAAAAACCTTTCCATTTATCTCTGGATGGAATCATTATAACACTAGTTCATTTTGTTAAGTGATTACAATGCTTACACGGATGATTTCATTCAATCATCTGTGGTGGGATTATTCTTATCCCCATTTTACAGCTAAGGAAACAGGTTTGGAGAGAATAGGCAACTTGCCTTAAGGTTGTTCAGCTAGTATGACTTTAGGGTCAGAGTTTCTGCCCCAGGGGTCTGCTCTAGCACACGCCCTTGACCGCTGAGGTGTGCTAACGCTGGAGGTTGGTGTCCCAGGTAGTGGCCTTCTAGTAAAGAAAGTACAGAGGAAGCTCTTTTTTTCAGTGGGGATCTCTGCATTTAAATTATTTCACTGGAAGTAGAAGGAATTTTTACTCTATCTTCTGCCGAGCCTGATAGGTGCTGGAAATTGCATTTTCCATCCAGCAGCCAGTCGGTTCTATCCCACACATTCCTTTTCTACCTCATGCCATTTGCAGTTGCTGTTTCCTCTGCCAGAAATGCTCTTCCCCCAGTGGATAGCCTGCTCTGTCCAGTGTCAGCTCAAATGTCTCCTTCACATAGAGGCCTTTGCTGACAATCTTCTGATTGATGATCACATTTCCCTGTTTATTTCTCTCATAAGTAATTGCCTTGTTTGTTTGGTTTTCATTCATTGTTCTCCCACCAACAGGAAGGCCTTTCCCGTTTCCACTGACTCATTTCAGTATTTGGAGCAGTGGCAGTACCTAGTAGATGCCAATAAACATTTGCTGAGTGAACAAATGAACACATGAATGAGTGACCATAACCTCCTTATTAGCAGCTCTAAATAAATGTGCATAAATATTAATTGTTGGCCAAACTGAAAACTCTAGGAGGACGGTATAGTGCGTTTTCAAGAGGCAACCCCTCCATGTATTTCAGCTCAGTTAGGAACACACGCAGGGCTTCAGAGATCAATGCAGGTCTTGGTCACATGCATGAGAAGTAGCCCTTCCAAAGGGAGTGTAACTTTCACATTGAAAAATAAATCCTCTCTGAGCACCATGGCTTACGCCTCTAATCCTAGCACTTTGGGAGTCCTAGGCAAGGGATTGCTTGAGCCCAGATGTTCGAGAGCAGCCTGGGCAACATGGCAAAACCCCTTCTCTGCAAAAAATACGAAACTTCACCAGGTATGGTGGTGCATGTCTGCAGTCCCAGTTTCTCAGGAGGGTGAGGTAGGAGGAGCACTTTAGCCCGGGAGGTGGAGGCTGCAGTACCAGCCTGGGTGACAGAGTGAGACCCCCTCTCAAAAAAAAAAAAAAATTGTGCTTTTCTTAAGACATTTACTTTGTTTTTTGTTTCTTGTTTTTTTGTTTTGTTTTGTTTTTTGTTTTTTGTTTGTTGAGACACAGTCTTGTTCTGTCTCCCAGGCTGGAGTGCAGTGGTGCAATCTCAGCTCACTGCAACCTCTGCCTCCCAGGTTCAAGTGACTCTTGTGCCTCAGTCTCCCAAAGTTCGGGGATTACGGGTGTGAGCCACCATATCCAGCCTGTTTTGTTTTTAAATAGAGCTGCCAATGTTTCGTAAGAAGCCTGTAAGATGTGAGGAGGTAGAGAAAAGCAAGCACATGAGACAGTCATTGTCATACTCAGAACAGATTTGGACTTTAGGAAGCTCTTTTTTTTTTTTTTTTTTTTTTGAGATGAGGTCTTGCTCTGTGGCCCAGGCTGGAGTACAGTGATGTGATCAGGGCCCACTGCAGCCTCAACCTCAACCTCCCTGGCTCAAGTGACCCTCCAGCCTCAGCCTCTCGAGTAGCTGGGACCATAGCCATGCACCACCATGCCCAGCTAATTTTTTAGTTTTTGTAGAGATGAGGTCTCACGGTGCTGCTCAGACTGGAGGAAGCCCATCTGGGCAGTGGTGTGGATGATGACAGTCAGAGGTAGGTGCTGCTGGGCGCTGGCAATGAGACAGAGATTGTGAGGGAGGCAGGGTTGAACTTGGAGACGGAGTGTACTTGGTGTTAGGCCTGAGCCTCTGGGGCCATGCGGGGTGGATTCTAATCCTGTAGATTCTCTAATCCTGTAGATATTTTTGGACTGCCTCCTCCTTTCCTCTTCCTCATTCTGAAGCCTGTGTCTGTTATTCCCCTGATAGCTCACCTGTGCCCAGCCGTTTCCAGTCCAAAGTTAACAGTGATCACCTCCTTTTTCCAAATACATCAGCCTGCCTCTGCTTGCATTTTCACACTGATTTCCTAGTACCCGCCTGCATGGAATCTGTCCTCTAGTCAGGCCACCTCCTCGAAGTGGGGGATGCACTAAGCTCACCCCAGTCTCTTTCTGTTACCGGTACAGCTGCCTCCCATTTCCCCACACCAAGCCCTGCTTCTCCCATGAAGCCACCTGCGTCCCTCTCCTCATCTCATTGCCAGTCTCACTCCATGCCTCTCAGAGCACACGGAAGTGCTCAGATAGGGACTTCCTCATGTCCTATCTCCCCACAGGCCCCCCTTCCCGCCGCTGAACCGCACTCTGTGCCTTACCTTCTCCGGCTGGCTGTGCTGCGTCCACCCCGGAGCCCATCTCCCCTCACTGTCTCAGGACTTCCCGCCTGCAACTGCCCCTTTCCACTGGACCATTCCAGGCACACCAGGCAAACGAGTATCTCTAATATTTGAATAAACTTGTTCTTGCTGCTCACAAACCCCCTTAATTTCTTCCCCAAGTTCTCAGCTCCCCTTCACAGCATAATTTCTTGAAAGAATTGACTACAGTTAGTCCTCATTTCTCCTCTGCATTCTCTCCTCAGCCCAGTCCAGTTGGGTTTCCATTCCCACTTGTCCCCAAAACAGCTCCTGCCAAGATCACCGATGATCGGCAAATCTGTTTGCTACTGAAAGGCCCTCCTCTGTGACCTCTCAGTGATAGTCAACACTGCCCTCTCGTTGAAACGTTCCTGACTCCACTGCCTGGTCTCCCTGCTCCTTCACTGGACCCTCCTTCTCCATCCCATTTGCACAATCATCTTCTATTTGAGCTTCTAAAGGTTTATTTCCTCTTCAGGGCTCAGTTCCTGAGCTCTGCTATTTATCTACACGCTTTCTTAGATAATATTATTCAATCTATGCTTTTTTTTTTCTTTTTCTGAGACAGAGTCTTGCTCTGTCACCCAGGCTGGAGTGCAGTGGTGCGATCTCAACTCACTGCAACTTCCACTTCCCAGATTCAAGAGATTCTCCTGCCTCAGCCTCCTGAGTAGCTGGGATTACAGGTGCACACCACCATGCCTGGCTAATTTCTTTTTGTATTTTTAGTAGAGACAGGGTTTCGCCATGTTGGCCAGGCTGGTCTCAAACCCCTGACTTTGGGTGATCTGCCCACCTCAGCCTCCCAAAGGCTGGCATTATGGGCGTGAGCCACCGTGCCCGGCCAATCTATACCTTTAAATACCATCAGTTTGACAGTGACTTTCACATTTGTATCTCCAGCTCAGCTCAAATTCATGTCTCTGTACTCACTTTTCCACCTTGATATCTGATAGGCATATCCAATTTAACTTGTCCAAACTGAACTACTGATTTTCCCACCCTCCATTCACACACTTCTCTAGCCCACTCCATGTGGCACCATGGCACCATTCTCTACCCACTAACCTTTCCTTGCTCCTCACACCTAAGCATTTCGGGATTCCTATTGACTCAATCTCAAAACATGTTTTCCATCTCCACTGCTAGCACCCTAATCCAGGCCCTCCCATCACTGCCCTGGACTATTGCAAAGGCTCTTCACTGGCCTCCCTGACTCCAGCTCCAGCACAGTCCATTCTCTAAAGACCTTCCACAGTGGTATTCACAGAATATAAAACTGATGCCACTCCTGTTTTAACCACCCAGAGGTTTCCCATTGCACCAGAAACTTCATATCCTGGCCCATAACACCCCACATGATTCAGACTCTGCCTGGTATCCTGATCTTCCATCATTATCGCCTGTCCTCTCTACACCAGCCACACTGCCCTTCATTTTATTCTTCCAGTGCATCAAACTCAGTCCTGACTCAGGGCCTTGGAATGTACTCGTTCCTCTGCCTGGGATACTTTCCTCTGCATATACTGTATTAATCAGGTTTTTTATTTTTGATATTTTATAAAACTTTGACATCTGGGGACCTTGCAGACCCAGGAGGAACTGTCCCTTGCAAGGTGAGCTAATTCCTAGAGATAACAAGCAACTTGCCTTGGAGCGTGTATTTGATAGGCAAACCAACCAATCCAGAGCCCATGCCTCGGAACCACCCTCTTTGTCAAACTCTCACAGAGCAAGCCAATATTCCCCCTGCCCTAAATTGCCCTGGGAGTCAGATACTGGATAACTAGGGGCCACCCCTGTAGCTCAGAGCCTGCTGAAATTGTTCAAATTATCTAGTCCTAAACTCTGTTAGCATACCAACCTACTTCTCCTATTCCTTCCCACAAAAATCCCTATCAAGGCTTTGGCCCATGCTCTCCTATGCTCCTTGTGCCTCCTGACAGATCCCGGTGCTGCCCATGTGGCCCTCTGTGGCAGAATATGTCCCCTCCTTTTGGGAACACGGAGTAAGAAACTCTTTTTCAAGGCAATTATCTCAGTGTTAGTCACCTTTCCATACCTGATGAAAACCAATCCCCAGTACATTTTAAAACACACATCCATGGCCTATTGTCATGACAAGATGCTTCCTGTTGTTCAGGTCTGAGCTTAAATACAAGTTTCTCAGATAGATCTTCCTTGACCGTCCATCTAAAAGGACCACCTGGCCACTCTCCGTCATAGTACTCAATTTCATTTTCATTATAGCATCTTCACACATGATGCTTTATCCCTTGTTTTTATCTAGTTCACCCTCCTCCGATAGAGACACTGAGATGCAGGCCCTGCTTTGAGAGGTTCACAGCCGCCTGTTCTAAAGGAGGGGCTGTCCTTCTCATCTCAGAATGAGAAGTCAATCAAGAACACCCCAATCCATGTGACCAAGAGTATATGAACTTAGCCAAAATTCCCTCGGCCTCAGTTAAAACTGTGAGTTCAACATAGCCAATAAAGAGTTTTAATACAGACACATGAAGTTAAGATTAGAGCAGCCTAGCTCCAAGGATAGGCTCTTATCACTAAAGAGTTAGACAGCTCTGCATTTTAATCTTATTAGATCTGTCACATTGGGTACGTTACTTACATTATCCAGGCTCAGTTTATTCATCTGTAAAATGGGGTTACTAATATGAACTGCCTAATTGAATTGTGAAGATTTAATGAGACAGTGCTTTTAATTCACTCAACACAATAAATGCTGGAAAGAATGTTAGCAGTTAATAGTATTGTTGTTTTATTCCTCGAAAGAGGATGGATTAGCTCTCAAATCACTGAGGTAAAGATGGAATTTTTAAGAAATAATGCTGGGATGAGTGGATCTCCATTTGGAGAAAGAAGCACAGAGGACAGTGCGAAGCATCTGGTGAGTCAGGAGGCGGCGCAGCAGGAAGCAGGGGAGAGCGGACATGTCAGGAACAGAACACCCCTGTCACCGGAAAGGGGTCCCGATCCAGACCCAAGAGAGGGTTCTTGGATCTTGCACAAGAAAGAACTTGAGGCGAGTCCATAAAGTGAAAGCAAGTTTATTAAGTAAGTAAAGGAATGGAAGAATGGCTACTCCATAGACAGAGCAGCCCTAAGGGCTGCTGGTTGCCCATTTTTATGGTTATTTCTTGATCATATGCTAAACAAGGGGTGAATTATTCATGCCTCCCCTTTTTAGACCATATAAAGTAACTTCCTGATATTGCCATGGCATTTGTAAACTGTCATGGCGCTGATGGGAGTGTAGTAGTGAGGACGACCAGAGGTCAGTCTCATCGCCGTCTTGGTTTTGGTGGGTTTTAGCCAGTTTCTTTACTGCAACCTATTTTATCAGCAAGGTCTTTATGACCTGGACCTTGTGCTGACCTCCTATGTCACCCTGTGACTTAGAATGCCTTAACTGTCTGGGAATGCAGCCCAGTAGGTCTTAGCCTTATTTTACCTAGTCCTTACTCAAGATGCAGTTGCTCTGGTTCACACGCCTCTGACACCCCAGCCACTTCAGCAGCCCTGGATGTCTCCTATCAGATTCTCCTGTGGCACCAAGCAGCCTTTGGTGCCAGGGGCAGAGCATCCCAGAGGCTCAACCAGGTCCACTGCTGGAGGCAAGGGACATTGGAAATCCCAGCACCACTAGCCTGGCACCTGCTCCCTAACAGACAAAGTTGGCTGTCAAACTCAGCTCTATTTCTAAATACAAATACTCCTCAGTTTATGACGGGGTTACATCCCAATAAATGCACCATGAGTTATAAAAATGAGTCAAAAATGCATTTAATCCATCTAACCTACCGAACATCATGGCTTAGCCTAGTTTACCTTAAACGTTCTCAGAAAACATTTGCCTACAATCGGGCAAAATTATCTAACACAAACCCTTTTTATAATAAAGTACTTTTTTTCCTCCTTTTTTTTAAGATGGAGTCTCGCTCTGCTGCCCAGGCTGGAGTGCAATGATGCAATCTCAGCTCACTTCAACCTCCGCCTCCTGAGTTCAAGCGATTCTCCTCCTTCAGCCTCCTGAGTAGCTGGGATTACAGACATGTGCCACCACACCCAGCGAATTTTTGTATTTTTAGTAGAGACCAAGTCTCACCACATTGGCCAGGCTGGTCTCAAACTCCCAAACTCAAGTGATCTACGTGCCTAGGCCTCCCAAAGTGCTGGGGTTACAGGCGTGAGTCACTGCGCTCAGCCTATAATAAAGTATTGAATAGCTTATGTAACTTCAACACTGTACTGAAAGTGAAAAACAGAATGGTTGTATGGATACTCGAAGTACGGTTTCTACTGAGCATGTACTGCTTTTGCACCACCATATAGTCGAAAAATCATCTGTGGAAATGTTGTAAGTCAGGGACTGTCCCTACTGCACAATCCGCTCAGAGACCTGGGAGGGTGAGGCCGGCCAGATCTAGCTTTTAGGCCACTGGTTTTCAGCATGCAGGAAACTGTTCCTTGGCACAAATTGTTGAGGAACTGATAACCATCTGTTGCCAAGGTAACCATTCTTCCAAGAAGGTCAAACAGAGAAACAACTCAGATAGTCAATAGTGATGTAATTTTGAACCCACCGGCTATCTGGCATCAAGTCAAAAAGCACAGCCAAAAGCCCGTACGCATTTTTTTCTTTGCTTGCAACTTTCTTAAGAGTTCAGACATGGGAACCTTTTCTGCACCCCCGGCCTTTATAGCCAGAGGGAGCGGCAGTATTTGTCACTGTGCCTGGGAAAAAGAGGCCCTTTGTGGAGCAACTTGAGAAGTCTCCTGTGCCAGTGTCCCTCTCCCAGCCCTTGTCAATGCTGCTGCCGAGGGGAGCCCAGAGAACAGCCCGTCAGCTCTTTTCAGGGCTGGGAAAGTCAGGCTTTCTGTCGCCTTGGCTGGGCTGAGGGACTTGGATCCCTGGTCGTCAGCCCAGGATTTGCAAAGAGGGATGGGAAACGTCAGACCTTTCACTGGTTGAGAACTGGGGACTTTCAGAGCTGGAGAAAACCTTAGCAGTCCTTGGGTACAGTCACCCTGCTCCCCCATTGATGAGAAATGGAACCTGGTGAAGGTCACGCAGCTCCGGGTCCAGCACTCTTGCTGCCAGAGGCAGAAGGTCTGAGAGAATCAAGCCTCAGCCTTGGCATCTCTATTTGCTGGACAATCCACTGCAGCATCCCCACCTCTGTCAGCCGGCTCTGCTGGGTAGCACTGCCGTGCCTGCCTCTGTCATCTCTCACACTCTTCATTCCACACCTCCATCAGCTGCCTGGGAGCTGCAACACCATCTGCAACACCACTGGCAGCCCAGACCTTCCCAGCCTGACCAGAAGGGATCAGATTCCTGGAAAAGCAATGACAAACTCTTCAGGATATGACTTAAGACCTGATTGTGGAAAGAGGACAGGCTTTGAAATCAGCCAGACAAGTGCTCAAAATCTGAATCTGCAGTGGCTCATGCCCATAATCCCAGCACTTTGGGAGGCCGAGGTGGGAGGATTGCTTGAGTCCAGGAGTTCAAGACCAGCCAGGCAACATAGTGAGACCCCAGTCTCTACAAAAAAAAAAAAAAAGGAGCTGGGCATGGTGGTGCACACCTATGGTCCCAGCTATGGGGGAGGCTGAGTGGGGGTGGGTTGCTTGAGCCTAGAGGTTGAGGCTGTAGTGAGCTGCGATTCGATCACTGTACTCCAGCCTGGGCAGCAGAGAGAGAGAGAGAGAGAGACTCTGTCTCAAAAAAAAAAAAAAAAAAAATCTGAATCTGTCATTTTCTTGTACTTTTACACTGGTCATGTTACTTACTCTTCTGAGCTTTAATGGCCTCATTAGTAAAATGGAGATAATGATCCATGCCACGTAAGGATTTAGGGATTCAATGAGAGTCTACAGAGTGCACATGGTGTTGGGTTTGGCACATGGCGGTGCCCAGTAAGTGGCAGCTCTTCCGTCTGGGATCCTTTGTCTCCCCAGGCCTGTGTCTGTGGCTGCTGCAGGGCCCTTCATTTACGCCATTTGCTGTCTGCTTTACCTGGAGGTCATGGGTGTAACTTTTTCTCATTCCAAGTAAGTGCAGCTCCTCAAATGTTTCTTGAACACCAACAACAGGATCCGTGTTGAGTGCTGAGGATACAGGAGCCACTCTGCTGCAGTTTTGCCTCTCGGGCACTCAAGGCCAAATGAGAGAGAGGAGCAGTAAGTCAATCCCAGAACAGCCACTTCACAGGGTAGGACAGGTGACAGCCAGCTACAAACACCTGCCTGGGGGAGTCAGGTGAGGGCTTAGGGGGCTTCACGGTTTGAGTGTTGCCTAAACTGTCTCATTCCAACAGGAACCTGGGTCCTACTCCCATCCCAGGAATCTGGGGGCCTGGGTCCAGAGCAAAAGCATGGAACCCAAGACACACGGATAGTGTCTGTGGGGAAGCCTGGATCAAGAACCCAGACTGTCAGCTCTGGGCCAAGTCCCAAGAAGCTCCCAAGAGCCCAAGGCAGACATTCAGTGCACTTGATTTGTTGAAGAGGTCCTCTCAAACCCAGGGGAGTGAGGGAGGAAGGAGAAGGCAGGGGATGCAGCCTCAGCTGGAGCTGAGCTTCAGCCTTCCTACAGAGCTCCAGAGCAGGAACCGCGGCACTGTGTCGGCTTCACCAGGAGACAGGCTTTTGTACCCTGTGCCAGTCAGTCATTAGCTCTGGGTTTTGGAGAAGGGGGTGGGTGTGTCTGGGTGAGCCAATACCTGCTGCGCTGACGATTCTGCAGGGGAGGGCAACCCTGAGCACCCTGAGCCCACACTCCTAGCTCCCGGAGGGTGGGTGCCCTGGCCCAGCACACTGTCCGGGTGGAGGGTAGGCAGAGGCAGAACTTGGTGGTAACAGCCACATGGAAACTAGATATAGAAGGTTTGTTTAGTTCTTGTTGTTGTTATTTGAGACAGAGTCTCGCCCTGGCACCCAGGCTGGCGTGCAATGGTACCATCTCGGTTCACTGCAACCTCTGCCTCTGATTCTTGTGCCTCAGCCTCCTGAGTAGCTGGGGTTACAGGCATGTGCCACAAGCCTGGCTAAGTTTTGTATTTTTGGTAGAGACAGGGTTTTACCATGTTGGTCAGGCTGGTCTCAAACTCCTGGCTTCAAGCAATTCACCTGCCTCAGCCTCCCAAAGTGCTATGATTACAGGTGTGAAGCACTGCGCCCAGCCAGGATATAGAAGGTTTTAGAATTGCATCCTCATCTTGAATTGTCCAGCTTCCAAAACTGTGACAATTAAATTGTTGCTTAAGCCACCCAGTCTATGGAAATCCGTGACGGAGCCCAAACTGACTAAGACGACATTCTTCCTAATGTTGGGAGACACTTCTCCCATGGTCTCTCCCACTCCCATACAGCTTGTCAAGCCCTGATCTCTATTTGGCCATTTCTCAAGGTTGTGTTGGAGCAAGCACCCTTGGGAGATCAGACAGTGTCTCTTCCCCAGACAATGAGCAGGCTGCTGTGGGCAGTGGGTTGCCCTGGCCCTGTGTCCTCTCCTGGGTGTAGCCCACTGTCGGGGGTGCACCCATCTAGACCCACCTGCATCACTGCTGATGGCCTTGGAGCTCAGGGAGCTGAGGTGATCATGCTGACACTCTGGTTTCTGCTCTTGCTGTGAGTAAGGCCATCATTAGTCCCTGACCCAGGAGTCTCTCATCTCGCAGCCCCATGCACTGTGGCAGGCCAACTCATTAGCTTACAAGGAGGGAACATATCAGCCTTTTCACAGTCCTTGGCATCTAGCATTAGTCACTACCACTTTCAGCTGCCACAGCCTACGTATGTGCCACAGACACATGGGAAATTCCTCCCTCAACCTTTTGCCGACACCCAGAATACCCACAGTTCTCTTTGTCTATCTCATTTCTTTCCTCTCCCAAACCAAGTATAGCCTCAGGCTTCCCCTCACATCAGGTGTCTTCACAGGACCCCTTGCCGCAACCTCTCTGAAGTGGATCCTCCAAGAAAGCCTGCTTGTGACCTACATTCCCTGCTCTTGGTCCCAACTCACAGCTTTTCCCCATCAGAAACTTTCACTGTAGCAAAGTCAAACATTTCTGCTCCCCGAAGTTCATGCCCCTTGATGCTGTTCTTTCTGCCTTGAATTATCCTTCACTGTCTTTGCCTCATTCTTCAAGACTGAGTTCCACAGACACTTCCTCCAGGAAGCCTCCTCTACGGTTCTAGCTAACTCAATCGGCTTCCCTTATACCCTCACTATGTCCCCGCTGCATGTTGCACACAACAGCATCAACTAGTACCATAGGTACTGGCCAACTTCCCTGCCCTTCCAATACTGTGGGCTCCCTAGAGGCAAGAACTGTATATTACTCTTCCTACTATGCGCAATGCCTAGCTGGGGTGGTGCCCAGAAATCTTTCTTTTCTTTCCTTCCCTCCTTCCCTCTTCCTCCCTTCCTTCCTTCTTTCTTTCTCTCTCTTTCCTCTTTTATTCCTTCCTTCCTTCCTTCCTTCCTTCCTTCCTTCCTTCCTTCCTTCCTTCCTTCCTTCCTTCTTTCCTTCCTTCCCTCCTTCCATTTGTTGACAGGGTTTTGCTTTGTGGCCCAGGCTGGAGTGCAGTGGCACAACCACAGCCCACTGCAGCCTTGACCTCCTGGGCTCAAGCGATCTTCCTGCCTCAGCCTCCTGAGTAGCTGAGACTACAGGTGTGCACCACCACACCAGGCCAGAAATATTTCTAGAAAGAAAAAAAAATGAATGAATACCCACCCTTTGCACAAATACTTCACTTACTACCACTGGCCAAAGTGATCTCATTCCTCTGAACTGCCGTGGGACTTTGTGACAGTCTCAATGGGAATGTTTCACATTTCTCATCTCCGGCCTGGCTTTATGATCTCACTCGCAGCCCTTGAGGGTCAAGGTTGTATCTTCTCCTAGTTCAAATGGATCTTAGATCACTTTGGAGTTTTTCTGGCTTTCAATTTTATAGGTGTATTATTTTAAAATCCCGGAAACCTAATCCAAGGATAGCAAGAAGAGTTATGGAGTTTGTTCAATTTTATTTAGGTTAAGGGATGAATTTCCATTCAGCGTTGAGCGTATGCTAATTTGCATGTCTATTTTAACATAATAACCAAATCAATCTCCTGGGAGAAGAGAAGGGCATTGTGGTTTTCACGTCCCTCTGTCCATTCACTATCTCTGAGCAGGTTTCAGGAGGTAAATGCGTTCAAGACTCAGTAAATATTTATTGAGTGTCTAATAACATTCCTGCCTCAGGGACCTGGATGATGTCCCAGTCAATGCATCGGCAGGGAATGAAGCTCTGATTTTATTTATGGGGCAGAAGCCTGAACAGAAGCTCCACTGCAACATCCAAGTGCAAGCTGCCAAGAAGCTGATCTGAAAAATCTGAGAACCCAAAGGGACCATGAATAAATGTATGAATGGGTGGATGCCTTTTGACAGCTCCACCTAGAATTCAATGTGCCCTACTCCACTTTCTCCACTCATCAGAGCACACGTCTTCCAGAATGTTCAGCAGCTCAGCTCAGAGAAGGGCTCTCTCTAGGCAGTCACGAGGGCGGAAAGTCTCCAAACAGTGGGCAGAACAGCGCCCGGGCTACAGGGCCGACGATTGCCCGTAAGGAGAGAGCAGGGCTTCCTTTGCAAGACACCATAAATTTCTTTCCAAACCTAGTTTAGTTCCTTGGGAAAGAAAGATAACTCCTTTGCTTATTTTGTCGCTTCTGTATTTGTGAGATGGAAAATAACGTTATAATGGGATGAGGAGTACAGTCATTTTTCTCTTTCTTTTTTGAAGACAGGGTCTTGCTCTGTTGCCCAAGCTGTAGTGCAGCTGCGCATCATAGCTCACTGCAGCTTTGAACCCTCGGGCTCAGTGATTCTCCCACCTTGGCCTCCCGAGTAGCTGGAATTAGAGGGGTGAGCCACTGTGCCCAACTGTCCAGTCATTTTTCACCACACACCATTGAGAGGTTCAGTGGGTTCTGAGGTCTGAGACCCCACATCCAAACAAGTGGTAAAATTTGGAGAAAGGGAGGTCTCAGTTCGGACAGGGGTATGGTGCAGTGACTAAAAGTTTGGTTCTCGGCTTGGTGTGGTGGCTCACACCTGTAATCCCAGCACTTTGGGAGGCTGAGGCGGGCGGATCACCTGAGGTCAGGAGTTCAAGACCAGCCTGGCCAACATGGTAAAACTCTGTCTCTACTAAAAATACAAAAAAAAAAAAAATTAGCCAGGCATGGTGGTGCATGCCTGTAGTCCCAGCTACTCAGGAGACTGAGGCATGAGAATCACTTGAACTGGGGAGGTGGATGCAGTGAGCCGAGATTGTGCCACTGCACTCCAGCCTGAACAAGGGTGAAACTCCATCTCAAAAAAAAAAAAAAAAAAAAAAAATTGATCTTAAAATCAGACAGAGAAGGGCTCTAGTCCTACTGACACCACTTATGACTTGGGAGACCATAGTGGGGGAAGCTGTAGATCACCTTTGAGTTCATTTTCCTCATCTGTAAGTCAGAAACAATAACCCTACCTGTCATTGTGCTTTAGCCATGCGATGCACTCCTGCTGGTCTCAACACTCCTACTCTGTTTGATGCACCCTTCAAACAGGTGTGTGGCTTCCTCTGATGCACGCTCCTACTCCAAGGAGAGGTGTGCTGGCCTTTGATCTGTGTTTGTGTCAGGCTCCTTTACTAAACAGGGAGTGCATTGTGGGCCAGCACTTGGCCTCATTCATCTCTGTATGAGGGACACATGATTTGTCCACACATAAGTGATCTCTCTCTCCTCCTACCCCCAACTAGCTCAACATAATTTTCCCTTTGTCTACTCAGATTTTCCCTCTTTCCTACCCTCTAAAAAAGAATTTAGTCTGTACTGGGCAAGATGGAAAATGTCTGTGGAAACCTGGGTAGAGGGAAACAGAATCTGAGCCGCAGGAGGAAAGAGAATAAGATTTAGCCAGAGAGGTTAAGTTAAGCTATGGGTGGAAAGATGACAGATCCTGGAAAAAGCAGAGGAGGAGGATGATAGGGAAGCCAAGGAGGCCGGGCATCGGGAAGTGTTTGGAGGGAACTGGGCAAGTAGGATGTTCTGGGGCATCTGCTATCTGCTGAAAAGAGACAAAAGAGAAGTTGGAAAGGTTCAAGGGGTTATGAATTTGTTCCCCATTAATATTCTTTAAAAGATGCAAGACCGCCAGGCACGGTGGCTCTTGCCTGTGATCCCAGCACTTCGGGAGGCTGAAGCAGGCGGATCACTTGAGGCCAGTAATTGGAGACCAGCCTGGGCAACATAATAAGACCCCGTCTCTACAAAAAAAATGTAAAAATTAGGTGGCACATACCTGTAGTCCAAGCTACTCATGAGGCTGAGGTGGGAGGATTGCTTGAGCCCAGGAAGTTGAGGCTGCAGTGAGCCCCTACTGATCCACTGCACTCCAGCCTAGGTGACAGAGTGAGACTGCTTCGAAAAAAGAAAAATTATGCAAAAGAAAAATTATAATTTAGTTTTAATTAAGTTTAATTATTTTGGGACTGTGTGTTTTTAAACGTGTCTCCATACATACACTAAGCTACATGGGGTCCCAAAATGTATCTGGGTTATACCCATCTCTTCAGAGCCTCGGAGGGTATCTGACACATACCAGATATTTCATCTGGTGGGCTGAACTGACTGTCTAATGCTGATGGCTGGGGAAATCCTTAAAACCTTTTCTTGTTGTCTGAGCCACTCCCATCATCACAGCCACACTGCTGTCACAACAGAGGGAGCTACTGTACAAAGGCACAGAATTTTGGAGGGACGTGCTCAATCTGATAATAGATAACTTTAGGGATGTATTTTCAGCCCTCAATAATCTCCTGGGAGCCGCCTTTCTATTACATGACAATGACCTCCTCACCAGTAGGTAACCTGATGAAGACAGTCAGATTCATTCTCCTTGGAGCTTGGAACTGTGACTAATGCGTTGGTCTCAGGTTGGGTTGGTTAGCTTGAGCAGATACGTAAACCCAGAGGCCAGGAAGCAGCTGGGTTTGTCCTCATGTAGGACAAAGCAGTGAGTTTGTCTGTAGAGAAGGAGAATGAGAAGAACAGAGAAATGAGACAGGGGGCAGTCAAGCCTGTATCCCTGGGTCTCTCTGAGATGACTTTCCAATAAAGACCCATTGTGGCTGAAGCTCATTTGAGGTAGGTTTCACTTACCTGCAACCCAAGACAATGACATCAGTGCCTTGAGCCACAGTCCCTCAGCATTGCTGGTTGTCCTTCTGCCAGTTGTGCCCTTAGGCCTGGCCAGGACAGGTAGATGTGGGAGGAAACACCTCATGTTCCTAGTGGCTTTGTAGGCAGGTAACCCCTTCCAGGCTGCTCTAGCGCCCGCAACTGGGTCTTCCTAGCCTGGCAAAGAGGAGAAGAAGTTAAAGCCCTCACTGTTTCCATCTCCCTTGACACCAATGAAAAGAAAAACAAGAAAAACATCTCTTCCAAAACAGCAAATCAGCAGAACCAGCGGAGGAGCAAGTCATCAATTTTTTCTAGAAAACTGGCAAACACTTTTCAAGGGTGTTAAAGATAATCAGACACAAAAATAAGACTTAATTAGGCACTAGTTTCGCCCTCAGGAAAACTGAACCCAAAGATGAAAATGTGTAGGCTTTGAAGAGAGAGCTTTCTGGAAAATCAATAAAAGAAGTCAGAGCCATCTGATTGCTTTTTTTTTTTTTTTTTTTGAGACAGAGACTTGCTCTGTCACCCCGGCTGGAGTGCAGTGGCACAATCTCCGCTCACTGCAACCTCCACCTCATGAGTCCAAGCCATTCTCCTGCCTCAGCCTCCTGAGTAGCTGGGACTACAGGCGTGCACCACCATGCCCGGCTAATTTTTGTATTTGTAGTAGAGACAGGGTTTCACCATGTTGGTTAGGCTGGTCTTGAACTCCTGGCTTCAAGTGATCACCCCACCTTGGGTTCCAGAAATGTCTCCCAACAGAAATGCTGCACCCTGCCTGATTGCTGTTTTTTATAGTGGATACTTTGTCTCACATTTCACCATGGGCTTTGGACATTTCACATGCCTTTCTCTCTTCATTGGGCATTTTAACATTATAAAATCCATCAGCTAAGGTTTCTCAAAGTCCCCCAAACCAACCTAGATCCCCTTTTACCTGTCTTTGTATACTGGGGCTTGTATAAGATTTTATTTCAAAAGGGGTTTTGCAGCTACCAATGGCCTTGGAAACTCTGACAGACAGCACTCCAGAAGGAAGAATGAGTCAATGTTCACTTCTTTTCGAGGCATTCATCACGCATCTGGACCACTGCCCCCAACCCCGCCCGCCAAGTTTGCCATTTCCCTTGCAATGGAAAGAAAAAGCCCTGACCCATGGGGTTGCTCTGAAAAGGTGGCCAATTCACTTTCTTTTTGTGTGTTTTTTTTTTTTTTTTTGAGACAGAGTCTCGCTCTGTCGCCCAGGCTGGAGTGCAATGGCACGATCTTGGTTCACTGCAACCTCCGCCTCCCGGGTTCAAGCGATTCTTCTGCCTGAGCCTCCAGAGTAGCTGGGATTTCAGACACTTTCTTCTTTCACTTTTACTGACAGAAACTTGTTCAGAGAAGAAAGCCCAGGTGCTCTGGCCTGAGGCTCTGACCAAAACTATCTTCGACACCACTTTAAACAGTGAAAGAAGCAGTAACTTTGAAGGTTTAGCCGGTGTGTGTGTGTGTGTGTGTGTGTGACCAAAGATGGCAATTTCCGGACAGGTCTTCTTTGCTTGATAAAAAGATATTAGCTGCCCTTTCAGTTGTGGAAGTGGAAGCTCAGGACACAGTTTGAATGAAGAGGCTGGGGCAAAGGAAGACAAGGTCCATTTTCTGAGGAGCTATGCTGCAGGGGGGGTGAGTAGGTGGCCTGGGGACCGGGGAAGCTGGGGTTTTGGGGGGCCAGGAATAAAGGTCTTGGGAGGAAGAGGGGGCAGCACCAAGGCAGCTGGCCTGGGTGGAAGGAGAAGTGGCGGGAGACCCTCTGTGCTGTGGATGGGAGGTGAGCTCGAGGACGTAATGTCAAATACCCAAGTTCCTGAACCCCGCTCTAACACCTCCAAACCTTCAGTAATGCCTGTGGTGGGCCTGCCTGGAGAGCACACTTGAGGGAGGGCTGGAGGAATGTTCTGGAGCAAGCCAGGGGCTGCAGAAACATGGAGAAGGAGCAAGAATGTGCCCAAAGATGGTCACGGAGGGGCTGGGGACAGACTGTGGGGCTAGAGTCCCCAGTTCGCCTTCTGCCCCAGAACTCCTCAAACAGAATAAGGACAGCCCTGGACTTAACACATTGATGTGGGAAAAGAGAGAGTTACTTTGGGTGTTAAAACAGCTGCTGATCCCAGAAGGTGGAAGAACTTGGGGATAATTGGGACAGGAGATGATCTGCGGCAGTTGGTGTTCTAATCTCTCTTCCCTTCATATCTCTTCTTTCCTTGCTTCATTTTTCACATCTTGTATTTTTCTCTTCAAGGAAATGATATATTTCTTTTCAGTGGAAACCCAGTGTCTGCGCTTGATTTTGAGCTTTCCCTCTTTTGTCTCTTAAGACGTACAAAGCAGCTGCCAACTAGTCCATGGTTTCCCAGCTGGAGGAGCCCTGCCCTGCACCCTCGCAGCAGCCCTAAAGCAGATACCCCAGGGAGCACCTACCTGGGGCACCCCAGGTTGGCACCAACATACAAAGTGGTCAAAAATGTGCTGTTACCCCTCAAGGGGCTGCTTAATAAATCACAGTTTTACTTCCCTCTTTGGTCCAAAAGTTTTGAGAGAGAGAGAGCACATGTGTATGTGTCCTTCACAGGACACCATAAGAAAGTAAAAAGACAACCCATAAAATGGGAGAAAATATTTGCAAAGTGCATTTCTGATAAGGCATATCTGATAAACGTTTACAGCTTAATAATTTTATTTAAAAAATAACCCAATTAAAACAGTTAGCAAAGGGTCTGAATCGACATTTCCGCAAGGTAGATAAACATACGGCCAATAAGCACATGAAACTATGCTCCACATCATTTGCCATCAGGGACATGAAAATCAAAACCACAATAAGATACCATGTCACACCTACCAGAGTGGCTAAAATTTAAAAAGACAGCAAGAACAAGTGTTGGCAAAGATGTGGAAAAATCTTTGGTGGTGGTGGAAAAGAGATTTATTTTGCTGGTAGAAACTGCTAATGGAAAAGGTTAAGCACAGAGTTACAATTTTTTTGCTTTGCAGGGGGCACAGGGCCTGGTTCTGTCATCTAGGCTGGCACACAGTTGCACGATCTCAGCTCAGAGCCTGGTTCTGTCATCTAGGCTGGCGCACAGTGGCACAATCTCAGCTCACTGCAACCTCTGCCTCCCACACTCAAGCAATCTTCCCATCTCAGCCTCCCACCTCGCCATTATCCTTGCAATGGAAAGAAAAAGCCTTATCAGATATACCTTATCAGATATGTAATTTGCAAATATTTTCTAGAGTAGCTATTTCTAGAGTAGCTAGGACTATAGGTGCCACCATGCCCAGCTAATTTTTGTATTTTTCTTTAGAGACAGAGTCTCACTTTATTGCACAGGCTGGTCTGGAACTCCAGAGCTCAAACAATCTACGTGCCTTGGCCTCCCAAAGTGCTGGGATTACAGGTGTGAACCACCTCACCCAGCTAGAGTTACGATTTAACCGGACTGAAACATATGTCCACAAAAAACTTGTCCACAAATGTTCATAGCACATTATTCAAAAAAACCAAAAAGTGGAAACAACCCAAATGTCCATCATTTCATGAATGGGTAAATAAATTGTGGCATATCCAAACAACGGAATGTTAATTCAGCAATCTGAATGACTGAAAGACTGATAAATGCTACAACATGAGCAAAGCTTGAAGACATGCTGAGTGAAAGAAGCCAGACACTAAGCACCATAAATTCTGATTGCATTTGTATGAAATGTCCAGAACAGTCAAATTCATAGAGACAGAAAGTACATCTATAGTTGCCTAGGGCTGGAGGTGGGTGTGGACAGGGAAGGGACTGGCTGCTGACAGGTACCACATTTCATCTGGGATGATAAAAATGCTCTAAAACTGATTGCGGTGATGGTTGCCCAGCTCTGTCAGTATTCTAAAAACCATTAAATGATTCACTTTAAATGGGTGAATGATATGGTATATGTGTTATTTAAAAAATTAGGCAATGTATTGTTTTCTCTAAGACTTCTAAGCACTTGGATTTTTTGTTTGTTCAAACTTTTATCATTAACTTCTAGAATTATCTCACTGTGGTCAGAGAATGTTGCCAAAATAATTTCTTTGAAATTAATTAAGAATTTCTTTGTGGCCTAGTGTACGATCAATTTTTATTAATCTTTTTCAGTGTTTGAAATGTACATATATTTAACGACTTATTGAGCACTTAAGCATGCCAGGTGCTATCCTGGATACTTCACACACATGAGCTCTGGTCTCAATTCTGCAGTGGCCTCCTTCATTTCACAATGGTGGTGCTGAGGCCCACAGTAGTTAATCCCAGCTCCAGTGAACGGGGGCCCTGGGAACTGAGCCCTAGCCTGTCTGGCTCCCAGAAGCCTGTTCACCACACTTGATCACAATACCCTTTTAAATGGCTTTTGTTTATGCAAATGGCCTTTCCTTTGACAAGAGCATTGGGTCATTTCTCTCCTTATCTGCGGCTCACATTGATATAGTTAAAAGACTATTTTGCAGGAGCATTTCCTTCCTCACACTATTGCTTCAATTCGGCAGTTAAAACTTGACTAGTGAATTGGAGACATAGAAAACGCAGAAAAAAGCAAAGTGATTCTCAAAAGGACCTAGAGGATGTGAATAAACTAAAAGACCATGTAACTGAATGGATAGATTGAATATGGTTAGGCTAGCCAATTTCCCCCTGATTAATATATCATACATTTAATACTCCTGTGAGATTTTAAAAACTTGTCTAAATAACCCTGAAATTCATCAGAAAGTAAAATCATAATTTGAATTGCTAGAATTTTTTTAAAAGCTAGAGTAATGGAAGGGTCTCATTCTACATGATATTAAGCAGTGTCATGACGCTATGCTAAAGATGCAGGAAAGTAGAAGAGTGGATTTGATGCATAATCCTGTGGAACAGCGTAGATATCAGTGGGGGAAAAACCCAGGTAAAAGAAGAACTAAGTATCTGACAAAGGTGGCATTTAATTCAGTGAAGAAAGAGAATATTGTTTAAAAAATAAGGCTGGGATGATTGGTTAGTTATTTTGGGAAACATTTTAACTCCTCACTACATAAAACTTTAAAACTTTGATATACTAAAAACACTATTAACAAAATTTTAGGACAAACTTTAGATTGGAAAAATTTGCAACAAATACGCTATATGGTTTTGATTTACAAAGGGCTTTTACAAATCAATGAGAAAATTGCTAACATCTCCCAGTGGACAAAGGGCACACATAGGCTTTAAAAGTATTGAATATATAAATAGCCTGTAAGCCAAAAAAAGAAGGTTCATCTTCTGCACTAATTGAAGAAGTACAAAGCAAAACAAATAAAAATAATTAACTGTTAAAAGACAAAATTTGCTATTTGTCGTTGTTCACTGTAATAGTTTTGACAAAATCTTAGAAAAACAGCATTCTCATTGCTGATAGGGATATAAATCCATGAAAACTTCCTGGGACCAATTTGAAAGTATACTTCAAAAGCCTTAAAAATATGTATTTATTGTGATTTAACAGTAATAGTACTAGGAATTCTTCCTTTAAAAAATGGGAAGGGAAAGGAAAGGAAAAGAAACTGTGAATACCCAAATGGGGGTTAGTAAAACACGTTAGGGTACAACCATTCAATAAACTATTTTGTAGCTTTTAAAAATGACGTAGGAGGGTCAGGAGTGGTGGCTCGTGCCTGTAATCCCAACTCTCTGGGAGACCAGGGTGGGAGGACTGCTTGAACCCAGGAGTTCAAGACCAGCCTAGGCAACACAGTGAGACCCTATCTCTGTAAAAAATAAAAACTATATCCGGGTGTGGTGGGTTATGCCTCTGGTCCCAGCTACTCGGAAGGCTGAGTCAGGAGGATTACTTGAGACCAAGAGTTGAGAAGTTGAGGCTGCAGTGAGCAGTGGTCCTGCCATTGCACTCCATCCTGGGCATCAGAGTTAGACCTGTCTCAAACAAAAAAAAAAAAAAAAAAAAAAAAAAAAAAAAAAAAAAAGATGTAAGAGAACAGAACTGGAAAAATGCTTCAACATGCAAGTCTTCTCAAGTGGGTTGCCTGCAGGGCTATGTTGGGAAGGTTTCTGAGGTTTTCTCTGGGTGAGAACAATGTCATAATTGATGGGTTACTATCTATCCCCGTGATAAAAGGCCACATAATGAGGTGTAAAGATGTTCAATTTTTCTTAATTAAAATTATGTGAATATACACATTAACAAGGACAGAAAGACCCCTTGGCACACTGCAGTAAGAAGGGCACCCCTGTGAGGTTCTCCCCCAAAATCCCTAACACAAATGCCATTATGAGGAAAACATCAGACAAACTCCAACTGAGGAATATCCTACTGAAACCCTGATCGGTGCTCCGTAAAAATGCCGTGATCACGAAGAATAAGAAAAGACTGACAAACGCACAGAGTGGAGGGGACTGAGGAGACGGGATGAATGCTCTGTGGAGTCCTGGATGTGATCCAGGATTGAAAAAGGACATTCATGGACAAACTAGTGAAATCCAAATAAAATCTGTAGTTTAGTTAATAGTATTGTACTAGTGTTAACTTCTTCATTTTGACAAATGTAGCCGTGGTTTTGTAAGATGTTAACATTACAAGAAGCTGAGTAAAGTACTCTCTGTACTGTCTTTACAACATTTTGTAAACCTAAAATCATGACAAAATTTTTTTAATGTTTAAATGGAAGGAATGCTAAAAATGAGTCTACAGTTAAGCAAATATTCAATCTGGTGTAATGCTATTCAGAGTTTTTTTTTCTAATAATCAATAAATAGAACATTTTATTTTTCATTGCAATGACTTTTTAAAACTAAATTTTTAAGATTTTAGATTTGGGGTACATGTGCAGGTTTGTTGCATGGATATATATATAGGGGTTTCTATTGAACCCCTAACCCAAATAGTGAGCATAGTACCCTATATGTAGCTTTTCAACCCTTGCCCTCCCACCTCCATCTCTCTCCCGACTTTTGAGGTCCTCGGTGTCTGTTGTTTCCATCTTTATGTTGGTGTATATACCTATTGTTTAGCTCTCACTTATGAGTAGGAACAAGTGGTATTTGATTTTCTGCTTCAAATCAGACATTTTTTTTTAAACTAGTCACATCCAACAGTAAAATGCTAGTGTTAGTACAAGGCAATAATAGATGTTCTTTTTGTTTCCTGTATTTTTAAATTTCCTTTTATATACATATATTAATAATTATTTTTAAACGTAAACTATTTTAGAAATCATAAAAAGAAAAAGCAACATACTCTGGTCTGGATGCAGAAAAGTCCTCCCAGGGCCAGCAGACCGCACCCCTTGTAGTCCAAGCTGGCGATGAAAAGGCAATGAGATGCACGCTGGAGAGAAATGGAGAGCTTTCCAGGAAAGCCAAGCATTGCAATGCGAAGTGCATTCAGGCTGTGAACCACAGTGGGACAAAAAGGCCTTGAGAACTTTTGGCAGAAGTACACTCCGTGCGTGAGCAAGAAAAGCATCTCACAGAGAGAAAAGCACCTCTCTCTGTCCTTCGACGGCCAGGAGGATGCGCAGCCAGGAGGCAGGGAAAGTTTTCCAGGCTCAGGTGGCCTGGTGCCAGGCCCTGAAATGGGAACAGCAGAAACGTGGTCTGGCTGCTTGGTGTGAATGGGACAAATGGGAAGTGGGCAGTGTGCAGAGGCAAAGCAGGCAGAGCAGTCCCTGGCTGTCACTTATGGCCAGGGCAGGACAGTGTGACCAGACCAGGCAACGCTGAGGTGCGTTCAGGGGGGCCCCTCTACCCATCCATCACTCTTGGAGCCCCGCTATGTTTCCAGCACAGTGCTGAGGGTTAAGGATAGTGGTGTGTCCTGCCTGATGGCACCCCCCATCCCATAACGAAGGTAAGTACAGGGGGAATAGGTGGCAAGAGTGAGAAGCACGCCTGCCCTCGCACAGCAGCGAAAGGCTCAGAGGTGGGTGGAGAAGCAGCCAACCTGTGTAGGTCTGGCTCCGAGGGCAGAGCAGAGCTGGGTAAGGTTTCTCTCTCCACCTCTGGAGGTCACGGGCCCAAGGGCAAGCCTTAGCACAGCTAGGCTTATCTCCTATGATAAATCAGCCAGAGAACACAGGGATTCCATTTCCTGTCAGTCACTCAGAAACTCACAGCAAGGGGATCTGCTCAAATGCAGCGGTTTTGGCTCGATTCCCTCTCATAGTCCTAGTGAAAGTGAGGTTGGGTCATTGCTCCTTCACTTAACATATTCATGCTTAAAACCAACATCTGCTGAGCACCTACTACATGCTAGATGACACCAATCCCAAAGCTCCCTCTTCAGGCAAGCTAAGAAATGGATAGTGCCGACCTAAGTGGGGTTTGGGTGGAGATCCAAAAAAGATCTAAGGGGCAGCCTGCAGAACCCCTGGCATGGCAAGGGCCCCACGCAATCCAGCAGTGTGACATGTAGTATAATGTGGCCTCAGTTTCCACAGATGCACCAGCCTTGTGCCTTAAAAGGAAAAAAAAAAAAAAAAACTATGGCAAATGTAGCCTTTTCAGAGTCAAAAGGAAAATTCAGATAATCATTGTGCCTTCAGGAGCTGTCTCTGATTGCTATGGAATCAGCCTACGGGCAAAAACCAAATGATAGAAACATTTAGGACGATAGTGACTATTCAAGACTTTTCAAAGAGGATTTCAAATGAGTGTGGGTGGCAGGGCACCCGGAAGTCATGAGACCTGGAGCAAGTTTTCTACCGTTTGAAACCCGAGTTTCCTCTTCTCTATAATGGAGTAGCCATAAGTCTACTTATTTCATGGGGTTGTTGCAAGGATGAAATAGACAATGCCCATTTCTCACTTCGCGCCTGGTGCATATGAGGACTCAGCAAGTGTTAGGTATTAACTGAATATTGAAACTCCATGACATGTTGATATATTAAATTCCATCGTACAAACTGAATAATTTTACCAAATGCAAAAACAGTCATGTTCCAAGTATGCAAGAATTCTTACCTCATTAGTTATACTTAGGTTATACTTTCTTGAACTTTAAAAATTTGTATTCACTTAGCATTTGTGTGTTTATCTGCTAGCAGATGAGAGGACCAGCCACTAGCAAAGGTGTACAAGCACTTGCTGAAAAAGTTTCTTCTGTCAGTCCATGTCTCGTTTCCTGTGACTTGGGAAACAGTGGTCAGCGTTAAATCACAGAACGGACTCCTCCGGGCCGGCTTCACCAATGTTCTTTGAAAACATAACCTAAGAGCCAGTAAATTTGACTAAATATTTAAAATCCACTTCCTTCAATTTTAAAGAGAACCCATTAGAATGTATAATGGGGCCAAGAAAATCACCCGGCTGTCTGCCAACCTTTCCTAAAAATACAGTCAATCTGAGAATTCCCAGAACTCAAGAAAAACTGCAAATGTTCAGGCTGATGAGCTCGACAGCGAGACACGAGGTTCTGCTGCTTGAGGGCCCATCTTTTGTCTTATTGAGGGATGAGGTGCTTTTGAGAGTGGAAAGGGCCCTACTAACAATGATATCAGAACAGGAGACATACATACAGCTTGTCCCGGGCAAACCAGGCACAATGTCTCCTCCTCCACAGGCAGCTAAGCTCCCCAGAACACTTCTGGGCTGCAGGCAGTGCGGACATGCGAGTGCATATGCCTGCTGCCCACCCAGCCATGTAGTTGGTGAGGAAAGCAAGGGAGCTGGACGGGCTCAACACGCATTAAGACAGCTCAGAGGCTGGACACGCTGGTGTAGATCAATATCCCACAGAGCCCTCACTTCAGCTGAAGATACAGACCCTTCAAAAGAAGCGCTGTATTGCCTAAAGAAACCAGAATTTGGGAGTCAGTATCAAAGAAGGCCTCCAAAGCTTTCCTCGCAGAATTACCAAAATGATTCAGTCCAGTTCATGAGCCAGTCCATAAATGGTGTTCCTGTGCCAGATGCAGTGACCAGGGCTGGGGACCCAGGAGAAGGAAGGTGCCATCTATGGAGGAGACGAAGCTTTCTGCCCATATATGTGGGTTAGAGTCACTGGCCTCAGACCAGAGGCAACAGACAAGCCACAGTCTTGGGGGAACCAAGGAGGGAGGGAAGGACTCCACCTAGCAAGGCCAGGGACACTTGACCTAGAAGAACTGAGCCTGGAGGCTAGGCTGGGGACCAGGAAGCAGACCAGGAGCAGGGCACTGTCTGCAAGAAGAAGGGGGTACAGCAGCCTTAGGGACAATCAGGGTGATTTCGAGAACAAGGTTAATGCATTCAAGGGATGAGCTGAATAGGAGAGAAGTGATTAGGGGCATGTGCCAGGTCTGCCTTCAGTAACTGTGGGGACTGGAGGTCTCCGGCCCCTGGTCTATTCCCTTCTCACCCTTCCCTGCCCCACCCTGCCACCATTTCTTAGCACAAATGGTCCGTGAGCATGTATGTGGACAGGTCAGCCCAATCCCTCCACACCAGCTTGCAGACAGCACCTTGCTGTGCGCCCTCAGGCCTAGTGTACATGACTTGCCTCACAGTCTTCTTTGGAGCAGATGGAGCCTGGAAGGAGGTTCTCACAGAGCTGGGAGTGGGCTCAGGGCATTGGGACAGGTATTCCAGAATCCCAGGACCTGGTGCGTGGTCTTGAAAGGGGTGCACAGGCTCTGATAAGTAGATCCCCTAAGTCCCAAGGACTCCTGGGACAGGGGTACCTGGAGAGGACCAGAGCAGGGTCCCCTAAAGTGTAGAGCTCAGGGCAGGGATACAATTGCCCAGGACTGAGGGTGGTTCTTACCAGAACTTCTCCAGTCCTTCTGGAAAGGAACACCCCACCCCGCCAAGGCCCACTTGTGGGGGGCCCCTGCCCCCATTCCTCCAAACCCTGACTGCCCTCTCCTTTGCAAGGACTCTAGCCCTACAGCTGTTCTCAATACCCTCCAGTAGAGCCCACTACCAGGGGCATGACCACAAATGTGACCCCCAGGTCTGAGATCAGGGCCTCCTTGCTGGCCCTTGGAGAACACTCAATTCCGGCAGCTTTGCTCAAGCAGGTGACCGTCCTCAGGGTCTCACCTAGACGTCCTGTCAGGGCTCTCAACCCTCACCTGTAAAAACCTTGATGCCCACTTCTACCCACAAGATTCTGATGCAATTAACACAGGAGAAGCCCAAGAGCAGGAATTTGTAAAAGCTTCTGGGGTCACTCTGTATTGAGGACAACCAGAGTGAAGGGTCACCTTGTCTGCCTGCAGTAAGTGTTTTGTTTTTTGTTTTTGTTTTTGTTTTTTTAACAAACACACACACACACATTTGTTTTTTGTTTTAGTTAAGAACTTACACACTTTCTATTCAGAAATGGAAAGATTTTTTGGAGATCTACAAGAAATGCTCTGTCCCCAAAGCTACACTCATACATTCTTTCTTGAGAAGAAAATCTATGCGTCTCTCCATCCATTCATCACACACAAGGGGCTGGGCCTTGTGCCGGGCACATAGGATACAGCTGTGAACAAGACAGACAGTCCTGGCCCTCAGGGAGGGTCCACTGGAATAAGGGAGACATGTTAAATGAGGAATCACTCAGTTATGTATTACACTGCAATTACAATAAATGTTTCAAATGGAAGACAAGGGAAATCCCTAAGTGAAGGGTATAACTGGACAACCTGCCTAACCAGGAAGGGCCTTCCTTGGAGAATCAACATCCCAGAGCTGATCAGCAGGACAGGTAGGACTCACTGAGGGTAAGGATGGCTGGGGAGTTAGGGGGCATCAGAACATTCTAGGCATGGAGTTCTTGAGGGAGAGGAACCCAAAAGACCAAAATGGCTACAGTGTGGAGAGAGAAAGACAGAGAGGCAGGATGGGGCTGGAGAGCAGAGATCAGACCTGGGCGAGGTGAGGACTCGAGTGTGTATCAGTTATCCATTGCTGTGTAACAAGTTACCCCAAGACGTATCAGCTTCATACAACAAAACTGTATTATCTCACAGTTTCTGAGGGTGCTAAGTTCAGAGTGCCTTAGCTGACTGGGTCTAACTCAGAGTCTCTCATGAGGTTGCAGTCAAGCCGTGGGCAGGGGCTGCCATCTCAGATGTCTCTACTGGGGAGGATCTACTTCTGAGAGGGCTCCTGCACTTGGTTATTGCCTGAAGTCTTCAGTTCCTCCCTGCCTAGGCCTCTCTGTTAGGCCGCCTGAATATGCTCACGAAGTAGCAGCTGGCTTCTCCCAGAGCGAGTGATCCAGGGGAGAGGAGACCCATGAGGGAAGCTGAAGCCTTTTATAACCTAATCTTAGAAGCAGCAAACCATCCTTTCTGCCATCTTTTATTGGTCAGAAGGTATCATGAAGTCCAGCCCACACTAACGGGAGAGTGTCCCGTAAAAGTGAGCGTAGCAAGGTGTGGGGCCATTTGGGGTCATCTTGGAAGCTGAACCCACAGGGAGCACATTCTGATTTTGTTTTCTTTTTTCCCCTTCTTTTTTATTTATTTATTTTTTTTTTTTCTTTCTTTCTTTCTTTCTTTCTTTCTTTCTTTCTTTCTTTCTTTCTTTCTTTCTTTCTTTCTTTCTTTCTTTCTTTTTTTTTTTGGAGATGGGGTCTCACTCCATCACCCAGGCTGGAGTGCAGTGGCATGATCTTGGCTCACTGCAACCTTCACTTCCTGGGCTCAAGCCATCCTCCCACTTCAATCTCCCAAGTAGCTGGGACTACCAGCATGCACCACCACACCTGACTAATTTTTTGCATTTTTGGTAGAGATGGGATTTTGCCATGTTGCCCAGGCTGGCCTTGAACTCCTGAGCTCAGATGATCTGCCCATCTCGGTCTCTCAAAGGGATAGTATTACAGGTGTGAGCCACTGTGCTCAGCCCCAATTTTCATTTAAAACAAAACCACATGTTCCCAAGGGAATGTTTTGGGATGATAGAAATGTTTTATATCGTGTTTGTGATAGAGGTTATGCAACTGCATACCTTTGTCAAAACTCATCGAATTTTGAATCTTCAATGCATTCTTCTGAGTGATAGAAGTCAGACTCAAAAGGCCATATACTGCGACTTCTGTTTCTGAGAAGGTGGAGTAGATAGACTTTTCTCTATTCTTTTCACTAAGTACAAATAAATGCCCTAGACATTATATACATATGTGTGCATGTGTGTGTATAATAAACATAAGATTTATGTATATGTAAATCTATATTTTACATATGTTTGTGTAAAATAAAAGATTCTGAAAGACAGAGAGAAAGTGACAGACTGTCTAGACATATTGGGACCTGAGTGATGACACTGGGTTTTTTTTTTTTGTCCCTGTATATTCCAGATTTGGAGCTGAAGAGGTGGCCTTCTGGAAACACCAACCGTCATAGACAAGAAGAGCCCCAAAAAAGGCCCGTCCTCTCGAAGCCAAGCACCAGGGAAGGGGCAGCCTAGCAAGACAGAAAACTTTTAGACAATTACTGCTCTACTCCAGCAAAGACCAAAGGGGGAGCTGGCAGCCAGGCTGTAAGGAGGCTCCTAATATCTGCCCAGAGGTGGTGTCAAAAAAACCAAGGGAGGAGCCTGCACTTCCATCCCCATCAGTTGGAAATGAAACCCCAGTTCTCCAGTGTCAGAGGAAACCCTACAGGGGGACTGGCCTTCTGTCCCCTCCTGGCAGTAATGGGGTGCCCCTTTTTCTCCTCACTGGGGCAGTGTCAGAGGAGGCCAAAAGGAGAGTCAGAACTTTCACCATCTCCTGGCAGTAATGAGGCCACCCCCACCTCGGAGACAAGGGAGTCAGAACTCCCATCCTGCCCCATAACAAGGAAGCTCCCCACTTGGGTGTCAGCAGAGGCTTAGTGGGGAGCCTGAGCTGTGACCTCCACCTGGCGGTAATTAGGTGGTGCCTTCCACCTCCCCTGCAGGAGCAGTGCCACAAACAGCCAGCGACAACAGGAGGTTGAAATCAGAGCCAGAGTCTCATTACATAATATGAAAATGTCTCATTTTCGATTACAGAAATCACTTGGCCAATTGAAGAACCAGGAAAATGTCAAATTTGGAGAAAAAAGACAATCAATAGAAGTGAACATTAAGATGACTGAGATGCTAGGATCATTAGACAAAGATTTTAAAGAAGCCCCGATAGAAATACTTCAGTGAGCAATAAAAAACGAAAAACTTTTGCTCTACAAAGATCCTGTTAAAAGAATGAAAAGACAGGCTGCCAGAGTGACAGAAAATAGTTGCAAATCACATATGTGACCAAAAAATACATATAAAATTAACTTGGCTATTAAAAAAATTTTTTTGTAGAGAAGTGGTTCTCACTTTGTTGCTCCGGCTGGTCTTGAACTGTCGAGTTTAAGCAACTCTCCTGCCTTGGCTCCTGTATTAGTTCATTTTCATCCTGCTGATAAAGACATATCTGAGACTGGGAAATTCACAAAAGAAAGAAGTTGAACGAACTCACAGTTCCACATGGCTGGGGAGGCCTCATAATCATGGAGGAAGGTGAAAGGCACGCCTCACATGGTGGCAGACAAGAGAAGAGAGAGAAGTGAAAGCAGAAACCCGTTATAAAACCATTAGATCTCATGAGATTTATTGACTAAGATGAGAACCATATGGGGGAAACTCCCAATTCAGTCATCTCCCACCAGGTCCCTGCCACCATGCATGGGAATTATGGGAGTACAATTCAGGATGAGATTTGGGTGGGGACACTGAGCCAAACTATATAGCCCCCCAAAGTGGCTGGGATTACAGGCATGAGCCACTGCACCTGGCCTATTTTTAAACTCTCAAAGCTCAACAGTAAAAAAGAAAACAATCCAGGTAGAACATGGACAAAAGATGTCAAGAGACATTTCACCAAAGAACATACACAGATAGCACAGAGAAAGATGGGTAGCATCATAAGTCACTAGGGAAATGCAAATTATAGCCACAATGAGAGACCACCATGCATGGCTAAAATAAAACACAGTGACAACACCAAATGCTTTCCAGGGTGCAGAGAGATTGGATCCCTCATGCGTTGCTGGTGGGAATGTAAAACACTACAACCATTCTGGAAAACAGTTTGACAGTTTCTTTAAAAACTAAACATGCAACTACCATATGACCAGCAACTGTTTTAGGCATTTATCCCAGAGAAATGAAGACTTTGGTCTATACAGAAGACTGTATACAAATGTTTATAGCAGCTTTATTCATGGGAGCCCCAAACTGGAAACAACTCAGATGTCTTTCTGTGGGTGAATGATTACACAAATTGTGCTCCCTCCTACCATGGGATGCCACTCAGCAATAAAAAGGGACTGAATATTCACGCACGCAGCAACCCGGATGACTCTCCAGAGAATTATGCTGAGTGAAAAAAAGCCAGTCCTGAAAGGTTCCATACTGTATGATTCCAGTTACAAAACATTCTTGAAATGATAAAATTATAGAAATGGAGAAACAAGTAGTGTTTGCCAGAGGCTAAGAAGGGAGTAGGAGTGAAAAGGACGCAGATGCAGTCATAAAAAGTCAACAGTGGCCGGGCACAGTGGCTCATGGGTGTAATCCCAGCACTTTGAGAGGCCGAGACGGGGGGATCACTTGAGTTCAGGAGTTCGAGACCAGCCTGGCCAATATGGTGAAACCCCATCTCTACTAAAATACAAAAATTAGCCAGACTTGGTGGTGGGTGCCTGTAATCCCAGCTACTTGGGAGGCTGAGGCAGGAGAATTGCTTGAACCTGGGAGGCAGAGGCTGACAAAAAAAGAAAAGAAAAGAAAAGAAAAATCGACGGAGGGATATCTGTGATGATGGAAATCCTCTATATCTTGACTATATCAATGTCAATATCCTGGTTGTGATATTATCCTGTAGTTTGGTAACATGCTACCACTGATAAAACTGAATAAAGGGTATAGGGGATCTCTCAGAATCATTTCTTACAATTGCGTGTGAACCTACAGTTATTTCAAAATAAAAAGGTAGCATATGTTATCACTGATTACCTGAGGTCAGGAGTTCGAGACTAGCCTGGCCAACATAGTGAAACCCCGTCTCTACTAAAAATACAAAAAATTAGCTGGGCGTGGTGGTGGGCATCTGTAATCCCAGCTACTTGGGAGGCTGAGGCAGGAGATTCGATTGAACCTGGGAGGTGGAAGTTGCAGTGAGCCGAGATCTTACCACTGCACTCCAGCCTGGGCGACAGAGCCAGACTCTGTTTCAAAAAAAAATTTTTTTTAATAAATAAATAATAAAAAAGATCACTTGCCCAAAGCACTGATTTTCTCCATCTTTTCAGCCTCTGAACTCTTTCTCCAATGAAATCTTATATGGATTTTTAAAAATCTGTAAAACAGATAAAATTGAGACCTCTACTTGAGTTGCATAGGGGACGCCCTATTGATTTGCTTCCTCCACCACCCCAGGCAGCCCCCAGCACCCTCGGAAGAGTTGAAGCAGGGCCGTCAAATCCTCTGGTTCTGTGAGTTGTGGGACCTGAGCGGGCAGCTTGAGGAAAAAGGCTTCAATCCATGAGCTGGGCTTCCTAATCGTCAACGTGGAAACTGAAGCCAGCTCCACACAGCAGCGTGTGAGGTAAGGAATCTTCACTGTGAACTGAGAGCTGCACTGCATGGTGCAGGGGAAGGGCCAGCAGGAGGTGCGTTAGTATTCAATAACTAAGCTCCGTGAGGCACCAGCATGGTGCCACTGAACTCCATGGGAGGCAGCCTAAAGGCACTTAAATGAAAATCGGGGACCAGGCAAGGTTGCCTTGGCTGACAATGGCAGACAAGGCCATGGGAACGAGTCCCAGGAGAGAGAACCGCAGTCATCACACGTGGGCTGGCCCTGCCAGCTGCAGCCCCCATACACTGCTTTCTGTCTGCCCCTTGCTCCACAAGGACCCTGAGAAATGCTTATCTTAGAAGCAAGAGGCTCTCTTGAGGCATCTACATTTTTTAGCTTCATCCTTAAAGAGAATCTTCTAGAAGAAGATTCCTGTGGGTGCTTCTAGGATTTGTTCTATCACTTTCTGAACGATCCCAGTGAATCCTGCTTCTGTGATTTACCCCAGCTTTGCAGCTGTTACCTGTGGAGTCTCCTGCTGTTGGGCGCTTCTTTCCTGAATCCATTTTAGGTGACGGAAATTTGCGAATTTGGTGTTGACAGGAGGGTTTCCAAAGAACGGACTTCCCAGAGGGCAGAGCCAGGCCACTGGATTCTAACAGCCAGGGGCTCGGGGGTGGGGGCACCCTCCTTTGCCAGACGCACAGTTCTGTTGGCTGCTTCTGTCTCTAGACATATGCTGCAGAGGAATGTGTTTGGAGACAGAAGCCGCCTGATTACCATGGTGATGAAGACATGCTGCTTGCATGGTACAGGGCTCATTTATATATTTAGCAGTAGCAATTAGCTGGGCTGCAGTTGGCATTCAGTTGGAGCACATTACTGGCTGGAATGAGCATCCTGAAGAAGGTGCAATCCCCAGAGAAGGGCCTAGATGAGATTTTGGTGAGATCTGAAGACCACCCTGTGACATAGTGCAATCTTCCTAGCCAGCCAGGTTTAGGAAGGCAGAGAGTAGGGTCAGCCTGTCCTGGATCTGGAATCAGAAGTTCTGACAGGCAGGCCTTGTCACTTGGAAGCTGGTTCCCATGTGTTAGGTACTATGCTGGGGGTGTGTGCATCCCCACGGGCTCTTCCTAACAACCCCCAAAAGCAGGCATTCTTGTCCCTGTTTTACAGATGGGAACTGGGGCTCAGAGAAGGTAAGCGAATTGACCTGTCTATGGCAGAGCTGAGAAAAGAACACAGTCCGTCCTACCCTAAAGCTACCCTCTCTAATTCTCTGTTTTTTAAATCTGAAAATTAGGGATAACCAAAGGTCTCACTCTTCTTGGTACATTCAGAGGAAAATTAGGAAGATACGCCAGAAGAAGGCGGTTGGGTCTGGCTGTAGCTACAGGAGCTGAAGGGAATGAGAGCAGAAGAGCCAGCTGGTTCTGGAGGTGAGAAGGCTCTGAGCAGTGAGAGGGTGGTGAGACTTCCCAGGCCAGGAGTGAGCAAACCCTAGGGGCATGGAGGAGGAACTGGTCCTGAAACAGACGGACAGAAGGGTGAGCCCAGAAACCAAGAGCGCCCCTGGGAGCCTGGCAGATGGTATGTGTCTTCCATTAACAGGGGGCATTTCACAGCTGGGGAAAGATGATTCTTCTAGAAGTGGCATTGGAAAGACAGGCTAGCTAGGAAGAATGACACAGAAATAGCAGCCCAGACTAAGTGTTTACTATGTCCCAGTCACTGTTTTTGCTTTACAGTCTTATTGACTTCTTACTGCACAATTGTGAAACACATGCCATGGTTATTCCCATTTTACAGAAGAGGAATCGAGGACACAGAGAATATTAACCACTCACCCAATGTCACGCAGTTTGTATTCACACCTGGTTGTCTTTGGATTCCCAAGGCCATTGTTAGGAAATATGGCCAGAACCCTATCTCCCTTCCAACATCAGATCAGAGTAAATTCCCAAAGGAAAGAATATTTTAATATAAGGAATAAAACCATTTAAGTTTCAGAGAAAACATGGGTGAATATTTTTATAACCTTCAAGAGGGAGAGGACTTTCCAGCATGACAGGAAAGCTAGAAACCATAAAGGAAAATATTGATAAATTTGGCTACAAAAAATTTTAAAACTTCTCTGTTAACATTAGAACATCATAAACAAAGGCAAGAAATGTAACCACAACCTGAGAAAACATACTTACATTTTATATTACAAAATCCTAATATCCTAAATAAGTAAAAAGTTCCTACATATCAATGAGAAAACAATGAACAAGCCAAGAGTGAAAAGGACATAAACAGGCATTTTGTAGAACAGGAAACACAATATGAGAATATGAACAACTAATTAAGAAATTCAAACTAAGGCCAGGCACGGTGGCTCTTGCCTGTAACCCCAACACTTTGGGAGGCCAAGGCGGGCAGATCACCTGAGGTCAGGAGTTCAAGACCAGCCTGACCAACTTGGAGAAACCTCGTCTCTACTAAAAATACAAAATTAGTTGGCTATGGTGGAGGGTGCCTGTAATTCCAGCTACTCGGGAGGCTGAGGCAGGAGAATCACTTGAACCCAGGACGGGGAGGTTGTGGTGAGCCGAGATTGTGCCATTGCACTCCAGCCTGGGCAACAAGAGTGAAACTCTGTCTCAAAACAACAACAACAACAACAACAAAAGAAATTCAAACTAAAACAAGGACATGAGTTTTATCTATAAGAATTACAAAGATGTTTTTCAGTAACTGATACCTGATGTCAATGAGGGTGTGGGCATCATGTCTGCCCAGGTAAAACTAACGCACAAGTTAGCACTAGTCCTAAAATATGCCTATCCTTCCATGTTGAAGTCCCACTTCTGGGAATGTATACTACAAAATTCTCAGACGAGTTCATTAAGATATATGTGCAAGGATTTTTTTCTACTCAAATCGTTTATAAAAGGGACAACCCAGAAATAATTTAAAAAGTCAGTAAGTTATACACCCAAAAAATAGAATGATGAATAATTTGTGAACTGACATTGAGAATGGCCAAGATGTATTGTTAAGTTAAAAAGGAAGCAAATTGCAGAATAGTATGTCCAGTGAGCCCCCAAATTTGTTGATAATACTAAATTGGTAACATTTTAAGATAATACATACATAGGAAGTAATCAAAACAACCATTTCTGGTGATTAGGTTGGGGGTATTTGAGGGACTTTCATGTTCTTTGTTTGTTTGTTTGAGGCGGAGCTTCGCTCTTGTTGCCCAGGCTGGAGTGCAGTGGTGCCATCTCAGCTCACTGCAACCTCTGCCTCCCGGGTTCAAGCGATTCTCCTGCCTCAGTCTCCCAAGTAGCTGGGATTACAGGCACTCATGACCACGCCCAGCTAATTTTTGTATTTTCAGTACAGACGGGGTTTCACCACATTGGCCGGGCTGGTTTCAAATTCCTGACCTCAGATGATCCACCTGCCTCAGACTCCCAAAGTGCTGGAATTACAGATGTGAGCCACCACGCCTGGTCTGGGACTTTCACATTCTATGTAATTCAGCTCTGCATGTTCAAAATATTTGGAACCCCGAATTACAGTTGTAATCATAAATAATAATAAAGATATAAAAAAACATGGGTTATGAACATCCCACTGGTGTCTCTGGACAACCCTTGGGAGACCAGCCATTGCCTCTTAAGTGGGACGAAATCTTTTCATAATATTTCAGTTCAAAATAGTAAGTAATTAGTAATTAAGACATTTTTAAAAACCTAAAATACTGCCATCAATCAAATAATTCATTTTACAACAATGAAACTACGTTTTTGAAACAGTGAGTTTTCTCTTTGCTGAATTATTTGGAATTCCACAAACGAATGTTCTCTAAGCAGGGTGTTTAACAACACATAGTCAAGCTTTTCTTTCACCCCAGCAGGTTCCGTCTTCCAAACTGCAGTCATTCAGCTGGTTTGCAAAGAGAAGAAGATCAACTTGAGGTTCAAGCCAGGACTTGGACGTGGTAACGACTGTGAGGTACGGGCCCTAAAATCACCCCATACCTGAGTAAGACACACTAATTATGATATTCCAATGTGGTGGGGGGGCAGTCTGAGAGGCAATTATGCAAAGAAAATACCCAAACATTGGTTTCATAACCCTTAAACTCCTCATCAGAATCAGGAGTGAAAAGGCTGATGGCAAGGACAGGTAGGGCTTTTGAAAAGGACTTTCAGCAGCGCTCTCCTTGTGCTGAGCCCCTCCCAATGGGTGCCTGGGAGCCTGCTCTGCATCTCAAGGCTTTAGAAGAGGGGCTTTAGTAGGAGGGCTCAGAGTCTCCCTCTGTCTCTGCTGCCACCCACTGTAGTAGCAAAGACATAGTGAGTCTCCAAAGCCAAAGGATACTGCCAAATGGGGGCCATATGGCAAAGACCACTGTGGGATTCCATCAGATCCTGTCTGAGGAGCAGCCTAGGGAAGATAACAGGTGGAAGAGAAGCTGAAGGATCCTGAGGGGCTGCAGAGCAGCAGCCACAAGTCAGCCAGAGGCAAACCCATGCCCTTTGTCAAAGGAGCTGCAATTAAGAAGCCTCTAGATGCAGAAATTTTCAAAGAATCAAGGAGACAGCCCTGTGCCATCCACCAGCACGCACCATACACCATACAGGAAACAAGCCAGCTGTAAATATCAGGGAGGCCCAGAAAGCGGGAAGCCAAGAAGAGCATCCCAGCCAAGTAAGGACCCTCTCACGCCTCTCTGCCCCTCTGTCCTACCAGGAGCTCCACTGCAGAGGGGGTTCTGAAATGCAGTTAGCTGGGGGAGAAAACTGAGCACAGCTCTTTCCCCAGCTCAGGTGTTCTGCGAGCTTTGGGTAGGCAGCGGGAAATCAGGCAAAGCCTTCTATTTGAAAGAAATGGGAGCTTGGACCATTACGTGCAAGTGGCCCTTTCTAATTCCTGAATTGAACCAGCATTTAGGAACCAGACCTGATGATAGAACTGGGGAATATCAGTGCCCAGAAGCCATGGGTCTGCCTGAATGTTCATCCAGGCACTGAGGAAAGTTAAAGGCATAGGCGAAGAACAAACTGAAATGGCTTTAGGAGGGCACCCCATGAGTCCTGCTGCTCAGGGCACTGACGAAGCCATATGAAAGCCGGTAGCTCCTGCACTCATGGAGTTTATAGGAGACAGACAGCAGGATGACATACATAGAAATCAACTCAATTGTGTGAAATACCTATTAACACAGGGAACAGAAAGAAGGGGCAGGTGGTTCACTCTGCCTGAGGAGACAGATGAAGTCTTCAGAAGGGAAGGAGGTTTCAGTGGAATCCTAAAGGTAGAATGGAAGTTTGCCAGGTGGAGAAAGAAAAACCACCTTTCAGAGAAAGACTCTGCATGTGCAAAAGCCCAGAGGGTGTCCGGTAACTGCAAGGTGTTCACTGTGAAAAAGTGGGAGCGGGCAGGCTGGGAGCAAAGCAGAGAGGGACCTGCTAAGAATGCAGACGTCACACGGGGGCCTGCGGGGAGCCAGTGAGTTCATTAAAGAGGGTAGGAAAGGAGGGCAGGCACACAATCAGATTTGCGTTTCAGAAAGATCAAACCAGCTAAAGTCAGAAGCTCAACATGGAAACCCAGTTAGGAACTACTGCACCCATCTAGGCAAAAGACAGTAACGGTGTGAATACACAAAACTTCGTGACTATACTAAAAAGCACCAAATTGTGTACTTTAAAGGGGTGAATATGTGGTATATGAATTGTGTCTCAGTAAAAACAGACAATGAGGGCCTACACTAAGACTGAAATAATGAAGATGAAAAGAAGGCTATAGGTCAAGTACAGTGGCTCATGCCTGTAATTCCAGCATTTTGGGAGGTCAAGGCAGAAGGAACACTTGAGCCCAGGAGTTTGAGACCAGCCTGGGCAACATAGCAAGACCCTGTCTCTACAAAAAAATACAAAAATTATCTGGGTATGTTGCCATACACCTGGGGTCCCAGCTACTCAGGAGGCTGAGTCAGGAGGACAGCTTTAGCCTTGGGAAGTTGAGGCTGTGGTGACGCGTGATCACACCACTGCACTCTAGCCTGGGCAAGAGAGCGAAACCCTGTCTCTAAAAATAAGAATAAAAATTAAAAAGAAAAGAAGGCTATAGATGCCAGAAACATCTAAACAATGCAGTAGTTTTCCAACTTACAATACCAGAATCATATTAATGAACTAGAGACTTACCAAGAACTGCTGATTTTATTCTATAACTCACATTCTTATTTGTTCTCTTTGCAACAAGATGAAAATGTATTTTCTTAGCAGTTATATGTAACAGACAGGCCTCAAGGAAATCCCCTCCATGGGGTGTGAGACTCCTTCGAACTGCCTACTGGTTAGTGATTTTTTTTTTTTCCTTGTCTTGAAAACAGCTGAAATTAACAGTCTTCTATGCTGGCTGGAGGGGGTGATAGGTTGTAATAATACTTTGATTGTTTATTATATGCCATGAAGTACACAAAATGCTTTACATTTATTTATTTATTTAAGATGAAATTCACGTGACTTACAGTTAGCCGTTTTAAAGTGTGCAATTCAGTGACATTTAAGGCATTCACAATGTCAAGCAATCATCACCTCTCTTGAGTTTCAAAACTTTTCCATCACCCCAGAACATTCCACACCCATTAGATGGTCACTTCCCATTCCGCCCTCCCATTCCCTGACAACCACTAACCTGTTTTTTATCTTTATGGAATTGCCTATTCTGGATATTTCTTATACAAAGAATCATACAATATGTACCTTTTGTGTCTGGCCTTTTTCACTTAATGTCATGTTTTCAAGGTTCATACATGGTATAGCTGATACCTGTATTGTGTTTACTTTTTGTGGCTGAATAATATTCCACTGTATGGACATAGCACAATTTGTTTACCCATTCACCCACTCATGGTGTATATATTATTAACTCATTTAATCCACATTACAATCCTATGATGATTTTTTGTTTGTTTTTTACGGAATGGAAAACTGAGGCACAGAGAGGTGACGTGACTTGTCCAGGGTCACACAAGTAGGATGAAGTAGCACAGGGACTGGAACCCAAGCAGTTTGCTCCCTTAACCACGACGCTGCTCCATGAAACAGCTGTATTTGTTTGAGGTCAGAAAGTGAGACTCTATAGATGCATATGGAAAGCTAAAAATAGCAATAATGATAAAGGGAGTGGAACTGTTGTAAATTGTGGTTATTTGTTTCTGAGAGGGAGGAGAAAATTTTTTAAAAAGTGAAGGGAAGGGAAGAGCGAAGAGTCAGCAGGAGAGAAAGGGCTGGGGGTGCCATGCGAGGGGCTGCAAGGGTGAGAATTCCATAGCACAGACACAAATTTTAAATAGTTGCAGCAAATTTCTGCTACATGCACCTATTTGTTTTCTTCATTATGTTGGAGGGACTGAGAAAGCAGAAGAAAGCTTTGTGACCCTGGGTTGGATCAAAGGAACAGTAGAAATGAAGAACAGCCGCCAGATGTAGAGAGGAGAACAAAACTTGGCAAAGAAACTAATTCAGAGAAGAGTTGATACTAAAAAACCTCCAGGAATTCAGAGAAATCTTGCCAAAGCTCTGTACTTCTACAATCAATGGGAAAATGTTTGAATCAATCTTATCTAACTCTCAAAAGGTCCTGAGACCCCGGTTGATATCTAGGTTACACCGTATGAGTTAAAAACACCACAGCTTTGCAATAAGGAGCTTCCTGGCATAGCTCTCTGCGAGACACTGAGATGATGCCACTTTCTCATAAACACACAGGTGTCAGACCCTCTCCCACTGGCTGCTGGGGGAGATGGGGCAAATGGAAACCTGGCTGAGTCTACAAGGAACTGTGGAGTCAGGGTTGATAGAGAAACCCCCAAAACTCCCATTTTGGAGGCCACCAAAATCCACAGAGGTTCGAGAACCAAAGATTAAGCTCTTTAGTTACAGAAAGCCCAAAGCAGTCATGAAAAGTAGGCCCTAACCCAGATATCTGAAGGCAAAATATGGAATCAGGGGTCTTTGAGCCTCCTGGGAACACTGTGGAACAGACACTTGTGTGTGCACCCAGTGATGAAGGACTGGTCTTATAGAGTCAAGCAATGATGAATGAATTATCTATTGAAGCCAAGAAACTAAGTCATAATCATTAATACTGTAACAGACTAACTCCTGGCTCATCCACATGAGCCATTAGCAGTCTCACGTACATACAGTGAGAAACACCATCCTTCTAGATAAAGATTAGGGATGGAGATAACTCAGCAGTTTTCCGCCATAATGGGGATCTGAATAATACAAATATTTGACATTTGTAGATGGTGTGCAATGATCTCAATCCTCTTATCTAAGCCTTGCTGGAGATAGCACTTGTAACATCTACATGATTTTTCATCTTCTCTCCCTTCCTCTACTTTGGTGAATATGTTCACTAGTAGAACTGTCTGAGAAAAGGGGATGAAAGGAGGGCAGAAAAATCACCACCCATAAACAGGATGACCAGTTTCCATGTTACCAAAAGCCATCCATCCTGTGTAGTGTCAAGATCCTTGTAAGCAGGCAATGTTGATATCAGACCCAGCAGTAATGAAGCTCTTGTTCTTAAACTCCACATGCAAAAGAGGCACACAATTCTTTTGTATTTACACTCATATAGGTTACATTTATTTAACGTTTCCATTATCAGACTCTTAAAAGTAATGAAAAACTACTAAATCTATTAAATATCAATTTTCCAACTGTAGCGAGGAGCAGCCACCACTGACACGGCCTAGGCAGTGTGTGACCTTTTGGAACACTCAGATTGCATTACCAAGTGCCTGCAAGTGGGAGGAGAAAGGAAACATGCCACACAGATGCTGCTTCCTCCCTGGTCTACCTCCTCACTCTATGGTTTGATAGCAAATGTCCTGTGCCTTGAGATGAAATTCTATTGGTAGGTCAGAGCTGGTTGGTTCATAGCAGGAGCTTAACTTGGCAGCAAATTGAACCTGTTTGGAACATGGAGAGGTAAAGTTTACAAAATGGGGACACTCAGCATGTATTACTTGTTTGATTTCATTGTCTGGTTTTATTCCTTACATCCTCCCTGTGACAGGCAGAAAATGGTGCTATTATCCCAACTGTACAGAAAATGTTACTGAAGCTCATGAAGGTTACAGAATAGTTCAAATTCAGAACCATGCTTTAAATCCAAGTAACTACAAGGCCAGTGCTATTTCTATGCCCTCTCTTCCTCATTTCCTCTTGTCCCCAAAGGGGGCTAAATGTGGCCCCTGTCAGATACTCTATCTCTTTTTTTTGCTGCTACCCTGTCCCCTCATTTAGTGATGAATTATTCCCTGAGCCTTTTCTCCCAATATATTTAAAAACAAATTTTTAAAAATTGTGGTAAAATGCACATAACATAAACTTTACCATCTTTTTGTTGTTGTTGTTGTTGTTTTGAGATGAAGTCTTACTCTGCACAGGCTGAAGTGCAGTGGTGTGATCTCAGCTCACTACAACCTCCACCTCCCAGGTTCAAGCAATTTTCATGCCTCAGCTTTTCGAGTAGCTGAGATTATAGGCATGTGCCCCTATGCCCAGCTACTTTTTGTATTTTTAGTAGAGACAGGGGTTTCACTGTGTTGGCCAGGCTGGTCTTGAACTCCTAGCCTCAAGTGATCCTCCCGCCTCAGCCTCCCAAAGTGTTGGGATTACAGGCATGAGCCACCGTGCCTGGCCAAAATTTACCATCATAACCACTTTTAAGAATACAGCTCAGTGATATTAGGTACATTTACATTGTTGTACAGCAGCATACACTTTGTCTTAGTCCATTTTGCATTGTTGTAAAGGAATACCTGAGGCCGGGCAATTTATAAAGAAAAGAGGTTTAATTGTCTCATGGTTCTGCCAGGCTTTACAGGAAGCATAGCACCAGCATCTGCTTCCGGTGAGGGCCTCAGGAAGCTCCCACTCATGGTGGAAGGGGAAGAAGAGATGGCATCATGTGACGAGAGAGGAGGAAAGACAGGGAGGAGGGAGGTGCCAGACTCTTTAACAACCAGATCTTGAGGGAACTGAGAGCAAGAGTTCACTCAATCCCTCAAGAATGGCACCACTTTGGGAGGCCAAGGTGGGCAGATCATGGATCCCATGACCCAAACACCTCTTCAGCTCCCACCTCCAAGGGATCAAATTTCAACATGAGATTTGCAGGGGACAAATATCCAAACTATATCACTATTCTTAATTCCTTAACAGATTTTAAATGAAACAACAAAGAAATTCTGGGCTTTAGAGGTTGTCGTCTCTCCTTTTTACAAAACTAATGGAAATAATAATTTTTAATAGTCATAAGGCACAAATTCCTTGTGTAAATTGTGGACAGCTCCAGTCACCTCTTGACTGAGCCCTTCCCTTGAGGCCCAACTGCCCCAGTCCACCTTCGGCCCTGCTGGGTTCAGTCTCTACAACCTTGTGCTGGGTATGTTGGCCCCTGGACCAAACTCTTTAATGGTTCCTCATATTCTACAGAAGGAAGTCTGTACTCCTTAAGTTAGTTCCCAAGAATCTTCCTACACTGACTCCAGTGTTGTGACATTGTTTCACTTGCTCCCATCCATTCCCAAGCCCCTTCACATTTGTTACTTTCCTTTATAAAGACAAATCTAAGAACTCACTTTCACAGTCTTTCTTGCAGCTATGAAGGACTTCAAGAAAAACTTTTATGTTCCTAATAACAAGAATGAAAGCAACCCAGGCCACCTCTACATCTTTCTTCTTGTCTTGAGTGAGTATGTGACGCCAGGAACTATGCAGCCATTTTGTGACTGTGAAGCAGAAAGCATGAAAGATACACATGGTTTTGATGACATTGTAGGAGAGCTAGAGACCACCTCCAATCCTCCTTTTAGCTATTAATGAGCTCTTTACCTGGATCCAGAAACCATATTGACATCAGGCATATTAACAAGAGAAAAGTATACAAAGTTTATTAGTTTTACTACATGTCTACAGGGACTTCACAAGACAGTGAAGTCTGAAGAAGTGGCCAAAGCCAGATGCTTTTATACATTTTTTTTAAAAAGCAATAAATTTTAGAAGAAATGACAGAACAAAGAAAATGTGGCTAGGGCAGCAAAATGGTCTAGGGAAGTCACTAGGAGATATATATGAGGGAGTATACATTACATGGAAGATAAAGGTTGCTTTGTTAAGTATGTTTATTCAGGTTTATTGCAGCATTCAATTCCAAGTCTCTGGTGATAAGGGCTATTTTCTCACCCTGGTATGGAGAGGGTACTCCTCCCAGAGGAATCTTTTTTTTTTTTTTTGAGACGGAGTCTCTGTCGCCCAGGCTGGAGTGCAGTGGCGCGATCTCGGCTCACTACAAGCTCCGCCTCCCGAGTTCACGCCATTCTCCTGCCTCAGCCTCCCGAGTAGCTGGGACTAGAGGCGGTCGCCACCACACCCAGCTAATTTTTGTATTTTTAGTAGAGATGGAGTTTCACCGTGTTAGCCAGGATGGTCTCGATGTCCTGACCTCGTGATCCGCCCGTCTCGGCCTCCCAAAGTGTTCAGATTACAGGCGTGAGCCACCGCGCCCGGCCCAGAGGAATCTTTATAGCTTGCTACATGCAGGAAGAGATAGGTCAGCTTGCCCTTTCTGAAACTACAATTTCTCAATGTTTTCAACTCAAAATAATCAATATGCCAATTGAGTGTATTGGGGGATAGCATATCCTTCACTCCTTTCACATCAAGTCCCTGCACCAACCCTGCACTGCCTACCTCCAACCTTCTTAAGTGAGAAAAATCATCCTGGCCGGGCGCAGTGGCTCAGGGCTGTAATCCCAGCACTCTGGGATGTCCGGAGCTGCATGCCCCGGCCATAGCGAATAATAATTGAGGATTAAACGCCTGAGCTATATTCATTTCCACCCCACACCTTCTCCCTATCTTTGCCTTTTTTCCCCTGTACTAATACCTCATTAAAGATGGCGCTCTTCCTGCTGCTTCTTCACTCACTTTTCCCGCGCCCGGGAAAATTGTTACTTAATAGCGCAAGCGCAACATGACATCCGACCGGAGAAACCGAAACTAACATGGCCACGCCCTCGGCAATGAGATCATTTACGCCTTAGCCCAACCCCTTCCCTTCCAAGTGTATATAAGGCAGTGCATTACCGCCATTAAACGAGACTTGATCAGAGCACTGTCTTGTCTCTATTTCTTGTGTCTCTTGTTCCCCAAATTCCCACCCCCTCCTCCAGGGCCTGCTCTGACTATCCCGCGGGCCGGGATACTGGGAGGCTGAGGTGGGTGGATCACGAGGCCAGGAGATCAAGACCGTCCTGACTAACACGATGAAACCCCATCTCTACTAAAAATACAAAAAATTAGCTGGGTGTGGTGGCGGGTGCCTATAGTCCCAGCTACTCGGGAGGCTGAGGCAGGAGAATGGCGTGAACCCGGGAGGTGGAGCTTGCAGTGAGCCAAGATCGTGCCACTGCACTCCAACCTGGGTGACACAGCGAGACTCTGTCTCAAAAAAAAAAAAAAAAAAAAATCCTTTATTTGCTTAAGCCTCTGTTAGTTTTCTGACTGATTTCACTAACCAATACATATATTCTTTCTTTCTCTAAAAATACAAATAAAGAAACAAATAGAATTACTATGTTGGAAAATGATTGAGTCAATGAGTTTCACTGGCTCCTGAAACCATTTGGCAAAAGTTGATGGCAGAATTTTATAATGGAGGATCAGGCTGACAACATCTGAACCCCCAATTAAACTGCATATCACAAAAGAGCAACAATTAGACAATTATACGCACCTGGCATGTACAATTGTGATTATACAATACTAATTACAGTTTTTGCCAAAAAATTGAACTGGAATCTGATCAATACCCTAAACCGAATTACTAAATTACAGGAAATACGAGGGAACCAGGAACAAGTTACAGGATACCAACAGAAAAATCCAGAATGTGAGAAGTTCTCTAGAGCATATCATGATTCTTCAACAGATAATGTTGACAAAGGAAATAAAAAGAGGAAACCTTTTGATTGGAAGAATTAGGAGACATATCAATCAAATGCAGTGTGCCAACCCTGTCTGTGTAGTACCTGCTTAAGACAAATCTACAATTAAAAAATCTTATCAGAACAATCTGGGGAATTTGAACACCGACTGAATATTTGAGGTTATTGAGGAGTTACTGTTAATTTTTAGCTATAACAAGAGTATTGTGGTTTAAAAAACAAACAAACAAACAAACTGAGTCCTTGAGATACTGCAGTAGAATCCCAGTTAATAAGACAGAAGGATTGACGGAAATAGAAAATTACAATGTGGCAAACACCATAATAATAGTTGCTGCAGGCAACAATCATTAGTAGATTCTAAATTCAGTGAATAAAAGTAAAAAGAAATAGGATATGTACATGGTCTCACAATATCTTTCCACAAGTGCAAAGGGAAAAATAATTTTACAGAGAAATCTACAGTCACTACTTGTATTAGTATCCTCTTGCTGTGGTATCAAATTACCAGAAGAATTTTAGTGGCTTAAAACAACACAAATGTAGTGTCTTGCAGTTCTGGAGGTCAAAAGCCAAAAATGAATCTCTCTGGACTAAAAGCAAGGTGTCAGCCACGCTGCATTCCTTGTGGAATACCCAGGGAGAATCTGGTTCCTATCTTTTGGGGCTTTTAGAGGCTGATTGCATTCCTTGGCTTATGGCCCCACATCACTTTGACCTCTGCTTCCATCATCACACCTCCTTCTCTGACTCAGACTTGTCTGCCTCCTTTTCACGTATAGGAACTCTCCTGAATATGTTGGGCCTGCCTGGATAATCCAGGATAATCTCCCAATGTTAGTCTGTTTGGGCTACTATAGCAAAGTCCTATTGGCTGGGTAGCTTATAAACCATAGAAATTTCCTTCTCACACTTCTGGAGTCTGGAAGTCCAAGATCCAGGTGCTGGCAGACTCAGTGCCTGCTGAGGGCCTGCTTCTTGGTTCACAGACAGCTCTCCTCTGGCTGTGTTCTTACATGGTGGAGTGGCAAGAGAGCTCTCTCGGGTCTCTTTTATAAAAGCACCAATCCCATTTATGAGTTCTATCCTCATGACCTAATAACATTCCAAAGCCTCCACCTCCTAATACCATCACATTGACGGTTAAGATTTCATGAATTTGCCAGAGGGAGGAGTGGGGAGGGACACGAACATTGCCTATACCACTCCCCATCTCAAGATCTTTAACTTAATCACATCTGCAGGATCCCTTTTGCCATGTAAAGTAGCCTATTCACAGGTTCTGAGGATAAGGACATGGACATCTTTGGGGATATTATTCTGCCTACCATACCACTCTAGCCAACTGATCAGCATTCACATTGGTAGTGATGAGACATAATGATACCTTGTGCCTGCTGATATGCTGCCCTGAGAAGGGTGCAACATTATTTCTGCAGTATTCTTGCCAAAAATGCATAACTTCAATCTAATAATGAGGGAACATCAGACAAATCCAGATTGAGGGAGATTCTGCAAAATAACTGGCCATGCTCTTCAAATGCGCCTAGTCATGGAAGACAAGAAAAGACTGAGGAACTGTACCAGCTTTCAGGAGACTAAAGAAAAATGACAACTAAATGCAACTAAATGTAGAATCTTGAAATTGATCCTGGAATTGAAAAGAACATTAGTTGGACAGTTGGTGACATCTGAATAAGGTCTATAGAGTAGTTAATAGTATTATAAGAATGTTAATTTTCTGGTTTTCATTAACGTACTATGGTTATGTAAGATGTTGACATCTTGGGAAGTTGAGTGAAAGTTACACAGAAAATTGTCACACTACTTTTGCAACTTTTTCAAAGGCTAAAGTTACTTCTAAATGAAAATTTAAATTTTGTTAATTAAAAATCATAACACACCAAAATACTTTTAAAATGAAATGATACACTAACTTAGATTTGCTTTAAAATAATCCAGTAAAAAGGAGGAGGAAGTATATGAGGTTAGAGACAAAATTTAATGGGCCATGTGTTGATCATCGGTAAAGATGACTAATGAGTACATGGGTTCATTATATTATTCTTTCTATTTTGAACATGTTTGAGCTTTTCCCTTATAAAAATTAAATAAAAACAAGAAGATATTATTATTATTATTATATAAAATAAATAAATTGAATCACCAGCTTAAAATAGTTCCACAATCTACCTGGTTTACTAGCCAAGTAAAGAAACATATAATCTTACAGAAATGATTTAAGAGTACAAAAGATATTACACACTCTATTCATTTTTATGAAATGAATATAAATCAGATACCAAAACCTGAAAAATAATGAGAAAGTAAATTACAGGCCAATCCCACTCATGAAATTATCAGTAGATGCAAAAATTCTGAACCAAGTTTAGAAAGGTAAGTCCAGCAATATTTTAAAACATTAATACATAATGATTAACTTGGGATCAATTCAAGAAATGCAAAGTTCATTTAACATTAGAAAAATCAATTAAGGTAATTCACATTAACAAATTAGAGGAAAAAATTTTATTATCATTTTAATAGATGCAGGAAAACACATTTATTAAGTTTCAACATTTACTCATGATTAAAACTCATAGTATTCCAGACTGAAGAAAACTAAAGTGATATGACAATCAAATGCAATACATGATGTTAGATTGGATCTTAGGATCAAGAGAAAATTACTATAAAGGACATTATTGGGGAAATTGACAAAAGTGGAAAACGGACTATAGATAATAGTATTATATCAGTGTTAAATTTCTTGACTACATTGTGGTTAGTAAAGAGAATATCCTTGTTCTTGGGAAATACATACTAAAGTATTTAGGGGCAAAGGAGCTCACGCCTGTAATCCCAGCACTTTGGGAGGCCAGGGTGGGCAGATCACCTGAGGTCAGGAGTTCGAGACCAGCCTGGCCAACACGGCAAAACCCTGTCTCTACTAAAAATACAAAAATTAGCCAGGCAAGGTGGTACACACCTGTAATCCCAGCTACTCAGGAGGCTGAGGGAGGAGAATCACTTGAACCCGGGAGGCAGAGGTTGCAGCAAGCCAAGATAGCGCCATTGCACTCCAGCCTGGGCAACAAGAGTGAAAGTTCATCTCAAGAAAAAAAAAAAAAATCTATTTTCAAAAAAGAAAGGTAAGAAACCGCACTGCATCTGGCAGAAAGCAGGAGGCCCCTGAGAGGGATTAGGGCCTCTCTTCCCAGCCTTGCCAGCTAAGCCTCATCCTCACTTCTGGCTGGCCAAGTCAGCTTCCGACAGGGTCAAGCTTACTTCCCGTGGGTTACGCCCACTTCCGCTAGGTCACGCCTCTTTCTGGAGAATCACCTCATTTCCAGAATACAGTATAGTGCTGGCTTCTCATGGATTAGGCTCACTTTTGGCAGATCAGGCCCACTGCCGGCAGATCAGGACCGATTCCTGGCTTGCCAAGGGTGAGGTAGGCCTCAGGCTGCCCAGGCTTGGGTCTCTGTCACTTCCATGGCTAGAGGGGAGGGGTAAACTTGTGAGGTTTTGGATGTCTCCCACTGTGACCGGCGGAAGAGGTGAGGGAAAGATGAAGACTCGTATTCTTGTCCAGATTGCTGAGGTTGGGGGGAAGGGCCAGCCCAAAACACCCCGATATTGTCTGCATTTAGCTAGAGCCGTTAGAGGAGGTGGTGGTAAGCGTTGTGGCTGGGCTTTTCAATTCTGGCTGGTACAGCTATTGCTGTTGTGCTACTGTACTGTGATTGTACAGCTGCTGTGTCTACTAATGAGTACTGTCATGTAGGAACCCTATGTGCTGAACACCGCTGGAAGAAATTTAGAATTCTCATTTAATCCTCTCATCAACTTTAAGGGATGCAGGTGTTGTTAAAACCATTCTACAGGTCAAGAAATTGAGATGCAGAAAAGTCAGTTACCTTACCCAAAACCTCATAACTGGTTACATAGCAGAGCTGTTCTGAGCTTTTCTTTAAGCCTCTGGGCTCACACCTTGCAGCTGCTGTCATAAAATGGAGGAGTCATTTTTTTTTTTTTTTTTTTCAGCTGCAGAACTCCTCTCTCTCAGGAGGGAAACCAATTCCAAACCCAGCCTCATCGGGAGAGAAAAAAAAAGTTTTTTTAATATCTGAGAGCACATATAAATAGTAATGGTACTTAGGAACCTGTATTGATAATCAAAGAAATTGCATATTCTGTGACCCAGCCATTGTACTAGGAATACATCCTGAGGAAGTCATCAGAGACGTGAGTACACATTTGTTCACACAGATGCACACTGGAGCATTACTATATAAATGAAAAAGTGAAAACCATCCTCAAGTCTAATAATAAAGGGCTGATTAATTTTACATGTGGCTTAAATACATATCCCTAGTATAATAATTGCTAAGATATACTGAGTGCTTACCATATGCCACTCATTGATTTAAGAGCTATACATATATTAACTCATTTTGCCTATGTGATTGATTATAGTGTGATTATACAGGAATATTTAAGGCTTGAGAAAATGTTTACACTCTATCATAATGAAAAAAGTGTATTACAAAACTATTTTTTAAAACTGTGTAGATGCAAAAAGTCAGTGTATTACAAAACTATTTTTTAAAACTGTGTAGATGCAAAAAGTCAGTGTATTACAAAACTATTTTTTAAAACTGTGTAGATGCAAAAAGTCATGTTTTTTAAAAACTAAAACATGAAATTGCTGTTTTTATTTTCTTTTTTGCCATTTGGAGAATTTTCTGGATTTTCCACACTAATAATCACTTATTACTTAAAAGAAAATGATTTCAAAATAAAAACATAGTCAGGGTATTAGGCCATGCCTGAGGGCCTGATGCCCAACTGAGTCCAGCTAGTGCTATGGCCACAGGGAGCCAGTGACCCCTGGGGCTGACCATGCGAGCCTTTGGCAAGGTGAAGAGACCCATTTGGGACCCCTCTCTACCGTGGGCCCTGCCCACTGCCCTATTTGCTCAGAAGCTCTGCTGCTGTGAGGACCTGGCACCAGGGTCTGGGTCACCAGAGTGGGCTCCAGTCATTCTGGCCAGCACTAAAACCAGTCACAGAGGCTGATGCTTTCAGGACTAATCCAACTTTCAGAGGCATTCACTGTCTGGTTCCTCCTGACTTCTTGGCCCCAGTTTTCCACTCTCCACACCCCTTCACTTCAGAAAGACCATTTCCTCCTAACTTTCCCCATATCCATGATGCATCCTTCTCCATATTTTTCCAAACTTTCTCATCCTGTACTCCAAAAATATCTTCTTTGTTGTTCCAAGCATATGGATGAGGCTGACAAAACTGGTGATAGCATTGATGGAACTGCTATAAACGCCAGTGTAATAGCAATAACTATAGTAATAAAATAACCATTTATTGAGCACTTACCTCATGCTGTTTAAATACATTGATCCCATTTAATCTGTATAGCTCATCTGTGGGCAGATACTAGTGTCCATCTTTACAGATAGAAGATCTAAGGATCAAAGAGGCGAAGTAAAATTTCCAAGGTCCCCTCATCAATAAATGGTGGAAACAGCCAGGTGCAGCAGCTCATGCCTGTAATCCCAGCACTTTGGGAGGCCAAAATGGGTGGATCACCTAAGGTCAGGAGTTCAAGACTAGCCTGGCCGACATGGCAAAACCCTGTCTCTACTAAAAATACAAAAATTAGCCGGGTGTGGTGGCATGTGCCTGTAGTCCCAGCTACTCAGGAGGCTGGGGCAGGAGAATTGCTTCAACCCGGGAGGCAGAGGTTGCAGTGAGCCAAGATCGTGCCACTGCACTCCAGCCTGGGTGACAAGAGTAAAACTCTGTCTCAAAAGGAAAAAAAAAAAGAAAAGGTGGAAACAAACTTCAAACCCAAGTCTGTGCAGCTCACAATGCACTTTCACATTCATGACCTCCCCAGATCTGTGAGGATGGCTGTGCAGGTATGATCAGCCTTCATTCTAGCTGAGGACTCTGGTTGCTGGTAAATGGTAGTGGGAGAGGGAGTCTATTATAAGAATCCAGGTCTCTGGAATTCTAAGATGCAGAAGACATTTATTATGCTCACAGACTTATCATGGCTGTCTTAATGTGAATTCAGGCCAATCCGGGATTCAGAATTTTATCTATTCCCTTAAGTGCAATTGTGAATTCATCAGTGCCCAGGAAAAGCACTGATGGAAAATGTCACACTGTGAATGGAATGTCAGATATGTGTATATATGTGTGCGATATATGCAAATATCTAAAACAGTCTCATGAAGAAGCATCTGCCAACAAGCTGGGCATAAAGAAATTTAAGATTAAATTTAAGGCTGAATATACAGTTTTGCTTCTTTTTCTAAAAATACAAACAAGTAAAATCCACTCAGGTTCGATGAAGGGGGAATAGAAGTCTCCCCGTTGTAAAGGTGTGACCTTTGACCCCAATTATAGGGAACTTAAACTACATCCCTGAGGAGTCCTGTGTTCTAGAGTGGATGTGATGATAAGCCAGTGAGCAGTGATTATTCATAAGTCTGAATGGCTTGTCTTCCCATGCTGCAGTTCTGGACCATGGCTGATCTTCTTTCTTACAAAACACTCACGAGCCATGAATTCGTTGTGCTGGACTCCCAAGGCAGGCCCAGCCCTGTGGTTCACCTCTTCCCTACATGTCTGGACAAATATATTTGGTTCATTGTTTATATAGACTTGGCAACTTCCTGTCAATGTCTCAGGAGAAGCATAAAGCAGACCAGAAGTGGAATGAGTTTGTTTGTTTGTTTGTTTGTTTTTGAGACGGAGTCTCACTCTGTTGCCCAGGCTGGAGTGCGATCTCGGCTCACTGCAACCTCCGCCTTCTGGGTTCAAGTGATTCTCCTGCCTCAGCCTCCCAAATAGCTGGGATTACAGGAGCGTGCTACCATGCCCAGCTAATTGTTGTATTTTTAGTAGAGATGGGGTTTCATCATATTGGCCAGGTTGGTCTTGAACTCCTGACCTCAAGTGATCCACCCACCTTGGCCTCCCAAAGTGGTACGATTACAGGCGTGAGCCACCAACTGTAGCACAATTTGAAGTCAGGTAGTGTGATGCTTCCAGGTTTGTTCTTTCTGCTTAGTATTGCTTTGGCTATGTGGGCTCTTTTTTGGTGCCATATGCATTTTAGGATTTTTTTTTTCTAGTTCTGTGAATAATGATGATGGTATTTTGATGGAATTGCATTAATCTGTAGATTGCTTTGGGCAGTATGGTCATTTTCACAATGTTGATTCTCCCCATCATGAGCATGGAATATGTTTCCCTTTGTTTATGTCATCTATGATTTCTTTCAGCAGTGTTTTTTAGTTTTCCTCATAGAGATGTTTTACCTCCTTGGAACTGAACCACAGTTTTAAATGCATTTTTTAAGTTTGATAGTTAAGAAAATAGTGTTGTGAATTATTTTAAAGTAATGACTCTTCTCCAAAGTAATTAGCACCTAAATTTTTTATAACAGTTTTATTGAGATATCACATACTTTACAGTTCATCAATTTTAAGTGTGCAATTCAATGGTTCTTAGTATATTTACAGAATTGTGTGACCATCACAATTAATTTTAGTAAATTTTTATAATCCCCCAAAGAAACTTTGCATTCTTTAACTATCACTCCCCAATCTCCTCACCCTACCTCCCAGTCCTAGGCAACCACTAATCTTTCCATCTTCATAGATTTGTCTGTTCTGGACATTTCCTATATATGGAATCCTAGAATATGTGGTCTTTTGTGACTGGCTTCTTTCATTTTGCATCATGTTTTTAACTGCCATCCATGTTGTGGCATGTATGAGTGCTTCATTCCTTTTTATGACAAACAAGATGCCATTGTATTGACATATTACCTTTTGTTTAGCCGGTTGATGGACACTAGGTTCTTTCCACCTTTAGGCTATTATGAATAATGCAGATATAAACATTCATAGGCAAGTTTATGTGTAAACACATGCTTTCAGTTCTCTTGGGTATACACTTAGGAATGTGTTAAAATAGTTAATTGGGAGGCTATTAGGTTGAGACAGCTCCAGCACATTGGGTTCCTATGTAAGGAAACCAAAACCCAGTTCAATGTAAACAGTAAATGAAACTAAAGCTTAACCAATCAGAAGCCACCAACTAACCTCTAACTAAGGACTTTCCACCTTAACCAATCAAATATTTTCATGGTCTTGCTTCCACAAACACCTTATAAAAGTTTCCTCTTGCGCGCCGTCACTGAACTGCTTGTGGTCTGGTACTGCTGAATTCATGAATCACTGAATGCTCGAATAAACTCATTAAAATTTTCATGTGCCTGAGTATTTATTTATTTATTTAGACAGGGTTTCACTCAGTCACCCAAGATGGAGTACAGTGGCATGATCTCAGCTCACTGCAGCCTCTGCCTCCCAGGCTCAAGCAATACTCCCACCTCAGCCTCCTGGGTGGGAGGAGTACCTAGTACCACAGGTGCGTGCCACTATGTCTGGTTAATTTTTGTATTTTTGTAGAGACAGGGTTTCGCCATGTCACCCAGACTGGTCTCGAACTCCTGAGCTCAAGCAATGCCTTAGCCTCCCAAAGTACCGGGATTACAGGCATGAGCCACTGCGCCCCGGCCCTCAGTTTATTTTTAACAAGTGGAATTGCCGGGTCAAATGATAACCCTGTGTTTACCTTTTGAAGGAACTACCAGACTGTATTCCAAAGTAGATCCACCATTCTACATTCCCACCAGCAGCGTGTGGAACTTCTGCTTCCTCCACATTCTCACTAACACTTGTTACCTGCTTTTTTGATGAAAGCCATCATAGTGGATGATATGGTTTGGCTGTGTCCCCACCCACATCTCATCTTGAATTTTCATGTGTTGTGGGAGGGACCTGGTGGGAGATAATTTAATCACGGGGGGCAGGTCTTTCCCATGCTGTTCTCATGATAGCGAATAAGTCTTACAAGGTCTGATGGTATATAAGGGAGAGTTTCCCTGCCCAATCTCTCTCTTTGCCTGCAACCATCCACCTAAGATGTGACTTGCTCCTCCTTGCCTTCTTCCATGATTGTGAGGCCTCCCCAGTCATGTGGACTGTAAGTCATTAAACCTCTTTCTTTTGTAAATTGTCCAGTCTCAGGTATGTCTTTATCAACAACATGAAAATGGACTAATACAGTGGATGTAAAATAGTATCTCATTGTGGTTTTGATTTGCATTTCTTCGACAGTTGTGTTGAACCTCTTTTCATGTGGTTAATATTTGGACAAATGTCTATTGAGATTCTTTTCCCACTTTTTAATTGGGTTATTTGTCTTATTGTTGAGTTTTAAGAGTTCTATCTATTCTAGAATACAAGTCCCTTAACAAATATACGATTTGCAAATATTTTCTTCCATTGTGTGTGTTGTCTTTCGCTTTCTGGATAGCGTCCTCTGCAGCACAGAATTTTAAATTTTGATGAATTTCTATTTATTTTTTTCTTTTGTTGTTCATACTTTTGGTGTCATATCTCACAAACCATTGCCAAATTCAAGGTAATGAAGATTCACTCCTGTGTTTTCTTCTAAGAGTTTTTTATGTCTCAAATTTAGGTCTTTGATCCATTTTTAGTAAATTATGAGTCCAAGTTCATTCTTTTGCATGTGGATATCTAGTCCCAGCGCCATTTGTTGAAAAGACTCCTCTTTCTCTATTTGAATTATTTTGGCACTTTTGTTGGACATCAGTTGACTGTAAATGTAAGAATTTCTGGATGTTTGGTTCTATTCTACTGATCTATATGTCTATCTTAATGCCAGTACCACACTGTCTTGATTACTGTAGATTTATAGGTTTTGAAATCAGAAGTTTGAGTCCTCCAATTTTGTTCTTCTTTTTCTGTATCATTTTGGCTATTCTAGGTCTTTTGAGTTTCTATGTGAATATTAGAATTAATTTGCCCATTTTTGCAAAGAAGCCAGCTGGGGGACAGGGCGTAGTGGTGTGTGCTGACAGGGATTCTATTAAATCTGTAGATCAATTTGGGGAGTATTGCCATCTGACAATATTTGGTCTTCTGATCCATGAACATGAGATATCTGTCCATTTTTTTACATTGTCTAACATTTTTCAACAGTGTTTTATAGTTTATAGAGTATAAGTTTTGTACTTCTTTTATTAAATTCTAAATATTTTATTCTTTTTTATTATATTAATAAATGGAATTGTTTTGTTAATTTCATTTTTGGATTGTTCATTGCCAGTGTATAGAAATAGAATTGATTTGGCTGGGCACAGTGGCTCATGCCTGTAATCCCAATACTTTGGGGGACCAAAGTGGGTAGATCACCTGAGGTAAGGAGTTCAAGACCAGCCTGACCAACATGGTGAAACCCTGTCTCTACTAAAAATACAAAAATTAGCCAGGTGTGGTGGCAGGCACCTGTAGTCCCAGCTACACGGGAGGCTGAGACAGGAGAATCACTTGAACCTGGGAGGTGGAGATTGCAGTGAGCTGAGATCGTGCCACTGCACTCTAGCCTGGGCGACAGCGAGAATTCGTCTCAAAAATAAAAATAAAAATAAATACAATTGATTTGTATATAAATTGTCATTGTATACTGCAATTTTGCTGAACTTGGTTATTAGTTCTAATAGTTTTTTCATGGATTCCTTAGGATTTTCTATATATAAGATCATATCATCTGCAAATAAAGTTTTTCTTCATCTTTTACAATCTGGATGCCTTTTATTTCATTTTCGTATACCCTAAATCTTAAAAAATAAATCTTAATGTTCATTTTTTGTTTGCTTAAAGCAAAGTTCAGTACCAATTATATCTCAATAAAGCGGTTTTAAGGAAACATTTTAACTTCCCTTAAAACCATCACAGTTGTGTGTGGGGGAAGGTGGGAGGGAAGCTGTTAATATGTTGGCCCATTTCCTTCTAAGTTTTTTTCTAGGTATATTTGGACGCTTAGCCATAAATATAATTGGACTCATATTGTATAGATATTTTAGTCCTGTTCTCAGGAACTCAATGCACAGTCAAGCCGTTCTCAGGATTAAGAGGCTTTATGAACATTAAAAACAAAATCTTAGCCCCGTCAAATGACGGTGTCCTGGCACAGGAGGCGGTGGAGAGGCTGAGTGCAGCTGCACACAGAGCACCCCTACTCCTGTGGGGTGGGGGGGCTGTCCCATGGCCTCGCGCACAGCACAGCACCCAAGTCCCTGCATCTCTCTCATGGGAGAAAATGAAGGTCACACAGACCGCCTGGATTTCTTGGGCTCTTTTAAATGTCTAAATACCTCTAAATGTCTGGTTTTTCTGCTATTCTTTAATCCTTAGATAAGGGTTCAGACACTGTGCTTCCAAGATGACTTTGGGACCAGGGTGTGTGAGGACGTGGGAAGGCGTGGCCCCTGCACGAGGCCAGGCTGGGAAACGCCGCTGTGATCACATCCCTCATCACTGACTGCTGACCACCTGGCAGTTTTCCAGGACCAAGCCTCCCGCGCTGTGTGATTCTGGGAACATCTCCTCTGGCTCACAAGGTCTGAAAAGCAAACCAGTCAGCTATGGTATGGAAAACAGTTTTTACTGCCAGAGTTCTTCCCAGCAGGTTCTTATGCGACTTGTTTGTGCTTCTGCTTGGCCCTGATCAGTTCATGTTCTGGGCAAAGGCACTCGCTAAAGATTGTTTCAGCAGACGTAACATTTACATTTTCCAGTGTCAATAAGAAGGCTTCAAAAGCAGGATTTTTCATAGGGGCAAAATATTACATTGTCTGATTAGATCATAACAGGTTTAACCAGTTCCTCCAAAAAGAGACTGGGATCTCTTTGAGGGCCGCAAGCACTGAGTTCTTAATGTACTTCCTTGGATAAGGTTGTGTGTCACCAGCAACGGTGGCCAGCACTAAAGCTATCCCCCATCTTTCCAACAAGGACAGTCCACAGGCAAGCCCCATCACTTAAAGACATGGCAGGGCTGCCCAGGGTGAGGTCTGGCCCTCGATTCTGGTTCTTCTGTAGAATCCACAAAGCCTGATACTCTTTGGCCACAGAAAAAGAGAGTTTTCCCAGTGGGACATGTTAGGGTTGAACACTTCAAAGAGAACAATTTACTTCTAATATCAGTTCTGAAGGAAAGCAGTAAGGAATTCCTGTCAGACCTAGGCTGCTTGTATTTACAGGAACCTACGCGCTTGCCAGGCGACCCACACAAATCCCTCCAGGTGCCAGGGTGTGAGTCAACACTGGTAACTCAACATGGACAGAAGGGCAGACACAGGCCTGGAAATCCTTCCGTGTGCCTAACGAGTTCCCCGCAGCCTCATGGCATTGCTTGTAGGTTTCATGGCATCTGGGCAGACCCTCTGGGGCTTCTGCCCACCATTTTTGCCTGGCTCTCACCTCTGTGGGCCACCTCTGCAGAGAACTGTGCTTGTCATCCTCCCAGCTTCAGGACACTATCATCACTGACAGGGCATGTGACACCTCTTCTGGCTTTTTTTTTTTTTTTTTTTTTTGCTTATGATTCCTTTAGCTCCCATACCCATCTCCTCACCAGTATGTTTGAGATGTATCCCTAGATGTGGGTGTCCTCACAGCTGCCTGGTGTCACTGTGTGTATATTTGCATTTTACTCGGCTTTAGTCCTGGCTCATTCTACTTCTTACTTGTTGCTGCTGCTTCTGCTTCTGCTGCTGCTGCTGCTGCTGTGTGTGTGTGTGTGTGTGTGTGTGTGTGTGTGTGTGTAGTTTGTGACTCCTCAGGCCTCTGCCCATTTGATATCAAGAACATCAAAACCACAATATGAAAATCACTTGAGCAGTTATGTCTGGTGCTGACTTGCTGAGATCCCAAGACCTAGGCCAGTGTTATCCATGTTCTCCCCAAGGGGCCAGTCATGTCAAATGTGGTGTCCTCTGGTTTATTTTGAACTGATTCCTTCTCCTACCCACTAAGACTGGCATGTATTTAAAATCAGGCACGTGAGGACTCCTCCTATGGATTCCACAAGAACCTTGGGTGGGGGCTGGGGTTACATGGCCCTGAAAAGTTTCTCCAGGGGTCCAGATCTGGGGTCCCAGGTCAGGGCCGCTCCCCACATCTGGCAGGAAAGTTGCACACCACCTGGGCAGTGCTGCAGCCTCACCCACAGCACACACTCCTGGGCCTCCCCTCTGCATCTGGCAGGGCAGTGCCAAGGAGGAGGGCTCCAGGCCACCCCCGCCCTCCCCACTGGGCCTGCGCAGGCCCTACAGTATGCAACAGCCGTCCTCTCCTCAGAGGTCCTGCCGAGGGGAAGGCTAGTTCTCTCCAGTCCTCAAGAGACACATGACAGCCTCAGGCCGCCGCCCCTTTTCAAGTCTCCACAACACAACACGTCCATTCTGCCTCTTTTTGCCATGACAGGGCGTCAGCCTTAAAACCCCAAGGCCATCTTCATTCCTACTTTGGGCTATAAGTGGGGCTGGAACAGGGGTCAAGACCTTGAACAGGAAAGTCTGGCTCTTTTCCTGGAAGGAAAATACCTTTCATTTTTCCCTAATAAACCACAAACCCACTCTTCTGCCCCCACCCAACAAGGATGACCAGAAGCACTTAAACAAAAACCCCTGAACTAAACAACCAAAATTTCACAGTCGCTCACCTAGCAACCTGCCACACTAACATTTATTGAGCTTATACTGCATCCTACATGCTCTGCTAGGCACTTGGTAGATATAATCTCATTTTATCTTCACCAAAATGCCATGAGGTAGAGACAATCGTCTGCGTTCTCCAAGTAAGAAATTTGACTCTTAAAAACACAAGTTAGGGAACTTTCTCAGGATCGAGTGAGAACTGGCACCTACCTGATGCACATGGTTGAGATTCATATAAATTATCTGGGCAGAAGAGACTTTTAGAATCTGATGCTCTATTAGAAAGTCACGTCTACCTGCAAAGTCTTCCTCTCAGTAAGCGAGCGTGGCCTCACTGGATTATTCCAGCACGCACTGCCTGCCCCTCCCAGGGGATGTGCTCAAAACCTGGTTCTGGGAATTCACCCTGTGGTTGTCTTGTCCTGTGCTGGCCTCACTGCCTTCCTCAGGTTGGGCAGACCCAAGCTCTTTCAGAAAATGTTGTCAGGTTTTAGAAAAAGACAGAAATTCATATCCTTCTTCTCCCTCCTTTCACTTTGAGGGGGTAGTTGCTTTTTAGCCATAGAACCTTCTAGTAAAGGGAAGGCCTTAGCAGTGGACATCCAGCAGTGGATAGCCACAGACTGTCTCCCACCCCCGTACCCGAGAGGCTCCCAGGCGCTGCTGAGGCCCCCTGCAGGCCAGGTTTGATGACTTTGACTCTCTGCAGGTTTCACTTCTTTTGAGGCCAAACTAGCTAGTGACTGTTCCGGGCCATCTGTGGCCATGGAAGCCAGAGCATCACGCATCTGCTGCATGTTTCCATCTATGGAAAATTAATTCTAAAAAACAGACTTTTTTTTTTTTTTTTTTTTTTTTTAATTAAGACCAAGTCTCGCTCGCCAGGCTGGAATGCAGTGGTGCAGTCCTGGGTCACTGCAACCTCTGCCTCCTGGGTTCAAGCGATTCTCGTGCCTCAGCCTCCTAAGTAGCTGGGATTACAGGTGCGTGCCACCACACCAGGCTAATTTTTGTATTTTTAGTAGAGACAGGGTTTCACCATGTTGGCAAGGTTGGTCTCAAACTCCTGACCTCAAGTGATCCTCCCGCCTTGGCCTCCCAAAGTGCTGGGATTACGGGCCTGAGCCACCCCGCCTGGCCTGAAAAAAAAAAAAAAAAAAAAAAACGGACTCTTTATGAATCCATTTGTAAAGGCATAACAGCGGTACATTTCTTTGCCACAGGGATGCCAATGACTGGGCCAGCCACCTTGAACATGGGAAAAGTGTTTCACATCAATGGCACGAGAGATCTTTGAGCAGTAGGTGGGGAAGACACCGTTTCAGTCTGACGAGTAAAGAAACTGTGGCAAAGAGAGGAGGGAGAACTTGCTTCTCATCAGAGCTGGAGAGCAGAACCTGGTCTCATGATTTTTTTCCCCTGATGAGGTTTTTCCACCTGGTACTGCAAAGACCTGCACCAATTTCATGACGCTCAAAACGTCTTTTACTTCTTAAAATCCAAAAACGTTGATCTAGCCCCAGGAGTTTACTGCCTCTGAAGCTGCTGAAGCCAGGGTTCCCCTGTGGGAAGGGCCGGATGCTGGGGCTGCACTGCCCCCTGGTGCCCACTGGAAGTTATGTCTCCAGCTCTCCCACCGGATAGGGGAGTCAGGGCCCATACTTGCTTCTTCCGCCTCATCTTCCTCACATACACACTCCTCTAAATGGACAGAAGGGGACAGGGCACAGGGAGGGGCCTCACAGGCCTCCACTCACACCCCCATTCCCATAACCAGAAAGTTTTGACATATTTTTATTAATTAATTTATATTTTTGGAGAGATAGGGTCTTGCCCAGGCTGGACTTGAATTGCTGGGCTCAAGCCATCCGCCTGCCCCAGCCTCCGGAATAGCTGGGATCAACAGGCTCTCCACGTGGTCAAAATAAGCATGGTGAACCTAGTGTGTGCAGTCACAACCCATGGAGGTCCTTCCATGAGTGTCTGTCAAACCCAAGCTGACACTGCCTTTCTCCAGCGAGGTCCCACATCCACCAAGGACATGATGAGGTCGCTGGACTCTTAATCCAGCGCTTAATCCAGTGCTGGACTCTTAATCCAGCGCTCCATTTCCACTGGCCAGGCTGATGCTCTGAGGACAGGCCTGTATCTTCCCCCCTCTGCAGCCATCAGGGCGTTGATGCTGTCTGTTGTCCTTGACCACTACCCAAAATGGGAACCTCTAGGGTGACCTGTCATCCCCTGTGCTGACGACAGCCCTAGCTTCTCCCTGGCCCAGGCCCACCCCTCCCCAGCATTCCCATCCGTGCCCTGCACTCTGCCCCACACCCCATCCCACAGTCAGCAAACTCGAGACTGAAGCGCTCTCCCACCTTCTCCTCTCTCTGGCTCTTCTCAGGCCCTGGCCTCCCTGTGATGTTCAGGCCCTGGTAAGAGTAAGTGAGAAGCTGGAGAAGGGACTGACCCCCATGCAGGCTGGCCAGGGCCAGAACAACATGCACAGCAGCTGTCAGCCCTGCAAGAAGAGCGCAGCCACCACCCACCTATCCAATTCAAAAGAAAAATCAGCTTAAACTCTACACAGATGCAATGAAGGTCAACAAATCCTGGTTTCCCATAAGTGATTTGATGTCTTTTTCTAAAACAGTATCAAACTTCAAGCTTTTTGCCTCCCAAAGCTTTGGCAACCTAAGCGGCATTTGATGTGCCTGTTGGGCAATGCACACAGCTGGTGAGCGCAGAGGTGAGGCCAAGCGTGGGGATCCGGGGCCTGGTGCCCTGAGTTGAGGACAGGAGTGGGTGAGGGCCAGTGGTGGGAGAGGAGAGTGAGCTTGTGATTTCAGAGGGAAGGGGCACAGGGAGGGGCTGCAGTAAAGCAGGGGAAGTCCCTGGAGATGAGGGAACCGTGTTGGCCTGACTCCTGCCCCCCACCTGCTAAGGAGGAGAGAGGGGTCTCTGGGAAGCTACCAGAGTTTCCCTCTTATTGTGCCGACCTGGGCGGGGAACAGGCAGGATGGGGTTCTAGAACAGTCCTTGTCACTCCCTGGCTTTGGGAAGCTTGGGACCAGCACCCCAAAGCCCAGACCAGGCCCAGGCCAAAGAAAGCACAGGGAGAAGAATGAGGAAGTTGATGAGTAACCTGCAGTGTTCCCAGGGATGTGAGGGGGTGTGAGGGTGCAGCCCCTCCAGGCCCAGGTGCCTGCTGGCTGCTCAGAGGGACGCTGTGCCTCACTGGTCCTGGTGGGTTTGCAATGGGCTCAAATCCTGTGCCTTCCATTTGCACGACTCCGGTTAAGTCATTCAACTGCCCCTGGCCTAAGAGAGGTGAATGGGAGGTAGAGGAGTAAACGTAATGGGTTTTCACTATTTTTTAAATTACGGAAAACTATATATCATATAAAATTTGCCATGTAACCAATGTTTAACTTACAATTCAGTAGCAAGCATGACATCTCCCTAAACAGAAACTCTGTACCTATTAAGCAATAACTTTCTATTTTCCTCTCCCTCCAGCCCCGGGTAAGCCGTAACCTATTTTCTGTGCCTGTGAATGTGCCTATTCTAGATATTTCATTGTGAACTCATGCAGTATTTGTCCTTTCGTGTCTGGCTTCTTTCACTTTTAGCGTAAGTTTTTCCCAGTGCACCCACCTGGGAGCACGCATCAGACTCTCACATTTTTTAAGGCTAAAGAGCATTGCATGGCAGGGAATACCCACATTTTGCTTACCGTTCAGCCTGTTAACGGGAGTTTGCTTGCGGCCCCGGGAAACAGTGCGGCACTGCCCCCACTATCCACGGGGTCCCTGCCTTCCTCTCCCGGGACTGCGGGCCACAGGGAGAGATTCTACGTTTAACCCCCGGGGAAGCACACTCTGTGGACGCTTTCTTCATGCTGAGCTGTAACGTTCTGTTTCAGGAGTCTGTTTCTTTTGTAACATTCTTAAAACTCTTCCCTAAATAGAGAAAAAGACTAGACGGCCCTGAAGTATTTCTGAAACAAAATAAAATCTGACTGCTGAATGGCATGAGTCGCAGGGTCGCGCTCCAGAAGCCCCTGAGGGAGCACACACCCCGCGACCCGCGAGGAGGTGCTGCCACCTTCTGTGGCAACAGCCTCGGCCGCCGCTGACCCTTGGAGGGTGACTCCGTGGGTTCCAGCCTCCGGCGACCCTAAGACACCGGAGGTTCTTCGGAGAAGGGACCCACAGGCGCGGGGCGAGGGAGCGGCTACGCACACGGGGAGCCCCGGGCCCTGCAGAGCGGCGGCCGCCAGGGGGTGAGAAGGAGCCCGCGCCGATAGCAGCCAGGCCTGGGCGCGCCTCCTCCGCCTCCGGAATCCTGGGGTCCACCCGGAGGTGGCCAGTGCAAGTCTCAGCGGGGACGGGTAACACTTAGAGCCCAGCGCCGCTTTGGACGTGGGGACAGAAGACTGAAGGTTTGGGTCTTTAATGGGCCCTCAGAAGGGAACACTGATTTTGAACACACCGGATTTTCTGCAGATGTGACCCTGTGCCAAGAAGGGTCCCTCTCAGAATGTTTCGTGCCTGTTTCTCTGAGGTCGCGCGGTCCTGGAGGGCAGGAACATCGTGCCCGCGCGTGTCTGGTGCAGGGTGGGCACCTGCACCCATGCCCTCAATGACCTGGAGCTCAGGGAAGGAGGGAGGGATGGAAAAGAATAAGGCTGTCCCACAGAATGGAGGGAGAAGTGAACTGGGAGCCTGAACCCTAAACAAGTGTCAATTCTGCTGCTGATTTCATCCAATCAACCCACAGGATCCATTGGCACCAAAGGGGCCCAGACCCAGGGACACCGAGGTGACCCCCCTTTGAATTCATTTGAAGGAACATGCAAGCACAACAGCCTGAATTGGGGGCTTTGAACTTAATGCAAAATGCAAAGTATATAAATATGAATTACATACTTAAAGATAAGGTAGTTAAGAGCTCTATACATGTTTTTAAGTCTTATTAAAAGTTCACTAAATTTCATCACATTTTGATCATTGTTTACTGTTATTACAGGAGAGTTTCTAGGAAATACACACAAATATTTAGTATAAGGGGCATCAAGGCTGCAAATGACTCAAAAATAGTTCAGACCAAAAAGTGTTTTAGCAACCTTTTTTTGTAAATTGTCTGAAAGTATGCCAAAATATGAAGTCAAAAGTCTGGGGAAGGGGCATTGGCAATCTGTTGGGGGTACCAGCAGGAAGCCAGCACTGGGATGAGGGGGAGCACGTGCTGGGATGTAGGGTTTGTATGCATGACCCATGGAGTAGGGGCCAGTGTAAACCTACATCTAGGTTGGGCAGCAAGGAGGGGTGGAAAGAGCTGGAGTCTCATGATGGCCTGCCTGCGTGTGGGGAAGAGGAGTATGGGATGACAGCAACATACCCAAAGCCCCAGGATGGCCCACCTGTTATGCCTGGAGCTGGTGCACGAGTTATGGGTGAGTCTGATTCAAAGGTCTAGATGTGCTGCAGAACTGGCACCTCATTTATCTAGTCCCTAGGAGGAAGGCAGATTTGCAGGCTATCAGAGGTGCTGTGTGGCTCACAGTGGTTCTCAGTGACCACATCTGTACCACTCTCCCTACTGGGACTGTCAAAAGTTCTTTCCTGAGACTTTCCAAACTCTAAGGCAGAGGGAGAGATCCCATCTCCTTCTCTGGTAAAGTGACTATAAGGGATGTAAGGTGGCTTTTAGAGAGATCTGGTCTGAGTGGGGAAGAGGCAGGGGAATAAAACATCCCGCATGATGCATCCTGGAAATCTATACAGAGGCTTATTAACCTAAAAATGATGTATTTGCTGGCTTTGTTCATGTTGGTACAGAAGCCTACAGAAACACTTGCATATTTAGGCAAGATGTATATAGAAATATTAACGGTAGCATTATTTGTAAAAATGAACAGATGCCTATTACCCAGAAAATGCATAAAATACTGTGGCAGCTGCCTTCTAGTACGCCCGCTCTTGTACAGCCCCTTCACGTATTGAACAGGACGAAGCTGCAATAGCAATAGCATATTGGGAAATTATGTGTGTGACTCTCAGAGATGGGTCATAAAAGCCATGTGGCTTATGCCTTGCTCTCTCTTGGACTACTTGCTCTGGGAGGAAGCCAGCCACCATGTCACAAGGTCACTCAAGCAGCCCTGTGGAGAGGTCCATGTGGCAAGGGGCTTAACATCAACTTGCCAGTGATTTCAGTGAGTCATCGTGGAAGCAGATCCTCCACTCCCACTGAAGCCCACAGTTGACTGTAGCCTCAGCCAACATCTTTACTGCAAGGCACCCTGCCAGACCACCCAGCTAAACCACTTAATTCCTAACCTGCAGAAACTAAGATAACGAATGGTTACTATTACAGATTGTTGTGGTTTAAATTTTGTTGCCAGGATTGAGGGGCATTTATTGTGGAACAATGGATAACAAATACAAATGTTACAGAACCACACAGTGAAATTTTAGCTTGCTTGTTTTTATAAAGAGGTGGAAATGGCCATGTCATAGCATTCTCATGAGTTCTAGTTCAGAGTCTATGTGAACGCTCTGTATTTGCACATAGCAAGGACTCCAAGACACTTGTTGCTGCGCTTTTCCAATTTTGTTTCCTTCCCTTAGACTTCCAAGTGAGTTCTCTCTCCCTTTTCAGGCAGGTATTTTTCCCAGTTTCAATACTGTCTAAAACATTCATATTTGGTGGGATGAATTCATCAGTCCTTACAAGCTGGGAGAAAAAAAATCTATCTCCTTTTCAGGACATGAGCTATAATCAGGCCAATCATACCTGAATGGCGACTACAGAAAGTGAATTTTTATCAGTGGTCTCCATTCCATCTTTCAAGCACCTGACTCTTAGGGATGGGGTCTAATTAGGCACTAATGAGGTGGAGATTTGAGAGAGAAAATGCCAATTTGAGTTCCTGGCACCTCTGTCCAGCAATACAAAGGTCTAAGGAAGATTTCATTTGTGTCTGAGTGAGAGAACTGTGTTCCCGAAATATTGTATACAACATTTAGTTTTGTTTTTTAACTTTATCAGGGTAAGCCAGAGATTTGTATAAACACATTGAGATTTATCCCTATGAAAAAAAAAAAAAAATTGGACAGCTCCCAGTATATCCCACCGATACATACCCTAAATTCTGAAATGCGGGAAAAAAGTTCACATTAACACCACGGTCCATACCAGAGTGCTCACTGTTTCACTCACCATTTGCCAAGTTGCTTAAAACTACTGGCTTATCCAAGACACAGGGAATTTTTCTGTGCTACACTAGAGTAGAGCATATATTTAAATATGAAAGAGATCATTAAAAATTCAAAGACAACAGAATTAAATGAGGGCTAAAAATGTTGTATGCCTTTGCCAGAACAAGTTAGTTTGGTATCCCCAAACTTGGGTGAGAGCCAGCCCCTCACCCAGGGGAATCTGTGCTCTACTTACATGCAAATCTCCCAGTGAAATGCTGCTCCCTTGCAACATACTTCTACAAAAGGGCCCACCTCAAAGACAGAACGAAGAGAATAAAAAGGAAGTTTGTTGGTAGTGTCTGATTATCCCCCCTCTGCTAGCCTCCTCACCTATGCCACATCTTCACAAACCTCTTCTCTCAGAGGTGTCAGCTACTGCCTCTTCCCACCCCCATAGGGTTTCAGAAAGCCCTGAGTGGCATTAGATTTCGGCAGGTCCACAAACAGCATCTAAAACAGAGGTTCTGTGTGGCCAATAGGGTTTCAGGCTACCCTTTGAGAGCCTGGCACAGAACAAGGTCTCCTTTCACTTGACCCTCCTTTGCCAATACAAGGCTGTTTGGCTGGGTCCAGCACCCCATGGGACAAATGTTCTGGCCAAGAATAGTCTTCATTCTTCCCATGAAGCTTTCAAAATCTTCTAAAGAACACAGGAAATTGTCAGCCCCTATTTTCTGCTGAAAATGGCTGACACTAAATTTTGAACATTCTATGGATTAATCCCAAATTATGGGAACCAAGTTTGCTTGAAAAGCAGCAAAAGTTTTCATTAAACATGAGACTCTGATAAACCATCTCAGCATTACTTACAAAGAATGATGTATTTTATAACTCCAATTACTAACACCTTTCCTCTTTTGACCAAAATTACCTTATTGCCATGGAATTAACTCCAGAAGACTATCTCTGTGCACAAAGCAGCAGATCCAGAGACTTATCATGGCACTATGCACATTTCCTAAAAATAAACCATCACTAAAACTGAGTACTTTTTGGTCTGTCATGACCCCAGCAGATTGTCACATTCTTGAGGTCTGGACACCTTAACGTGTGCAGTCACAATGTAATCCTCACTCCAAACCAGCAAGGAAGGCATGGGGCCCATTTATAGCTGAGGAAACATTCAGAGAAGTTACATGCCTAATTCAGAGTTGGGGTCTAAACTGAGACAATGAGCGTGTCTGGTGCTTTCTGCTTCTCCAGGCTGCCTGGTGGCCAGCTGACCCTTTAATCAGGGAGCTTCTGCTCTGTGCTAACAACTCTGTAGAAGATCATGCTTCAGAAATGTGGCAGTGTAGCAGACCAGGTACTTGTAAGGCTTAAGATTTAAGCACAGGCCCTGATGTAACCAAGACCAGTTCAAACTCTGGTTCTGCCAGTTACCACCTATTGAATAAGCTACTAAACATCTTAAACCCTCAGTTTCCTCATCCTTTTGCAGATGAGGAAGCAGGGTTTAAAATGTTTAGCAACTTATTCATTTATTAATGTATTAATAAGTTATCCTAATAGATATCCAATTGTTATCATTAAGGATTAAATAACACATGTAACTACTTAGGTTACCATCTGGAACAGGACAGCTACGGGAAGTTATTACAAAAGGGGCAGGTAAAATTCTGAATGAAGTACAAGGACTTACATTTGCAAGCTTATCATCAGAAAGGAATGCGATTTACTGATGTGGCAAATTTTCCTTTCAAATCAAGTAGGACATTACAGCGGTCTTCACTAGGACCTTCCCTGGTGATTCAACAATAACTATTAACTATCCACATACTACCTAGATCGATGGCCTCCAAGGTAGAAAGTAATAATTCACTGGGGCTTGGCAAAAGAGTGCAAACCTTTTTATTTCACTCTTTCAAATTTTGTTTCATAATTTTCACATTAGTGTAGCAGTACATTTGTTGACACATATTTTCGTCGATCAATACATATAATTATGGACACATGCTCAACAAATATTTCTGTAAGGAAACAGCATCAGGTTTGGAGACCGTGATCTAGATAATTTTCTGAGTCAACATTTTGCTGCTGATGCATTCGTAGCTATCAAGCCATCTTTCCTTTTTTCCCCTTACCTACCATATTCTGACTTCTACTCCTAGATTAGTTCCTCCAAGAGGATAAAACATATTAAGATGCGGTGGGTCAGAATGTGCAGGTGGTAATGTGACACCCAGCTAATGAGTACAAGAGGCATGGGTATCTCCTCAGCTTTCAAGATTACAGCCTGAGCTACACAGAAACAAGCTGTGTCCACTTAACTTGCTTGTGAACCTGCTATGGAAGCAATGATATCCCATTCCACTAGGTGGCAGCAAAACTCTATCCACAAGGTGCCCAAGTGGTTCACCGGTATTAGTGCTTACTTGTTCAGCCCCACTTAATTGGCGAAAAGACAGTGGCTAACAGGATACTTCAATTACATAATGCCTCTGACAGTGGAGAACAGACATTGCCATTTTGCTTCCTAAGAGCTGGCCTTTCCTTAGGCCTACCTGAATTTTACATGTATTGTGAATGATCCTCTCAGAAATCCACAGGCCAAATAGCAAAAAGAGCCTTCTGACATACTTAAGCCTGGAGTCAAAAATCAAAAGTCCTAGTAAAAGTAAAGTTATATAGATGCTGTTATCAGATTCAGGTGAAACCCTGGGCATGCCATGGATAAATACTTCTGAAAGTTTTCATTAGCATGGTAGAATAATGAATGTCTTACAAATTTATTATAATAATACATAGAATTTTGAAATAATATTTCCCAGAAGCAGTAGTGCTTAACCAGTTAGGCAGGCAGTCTATATACATTTTTTACCTTTGCATTCTCCAAATTCAGTAGGTTGTTCTTAGCCTCCCTAAAACCAAACATTTTTGGCTAGAGGTGTTAACCCAATCTCTCAACACAAAAACGGAAAAAAATAAACACCCAAACAACAATCTCTGCTATTGACTTATAATTATTCCCTCTGCTTAGGTCTTTAATTTAAAAAAGTAAACAGGGTAAAACATTTCAAAATAATAAACTGGGCTACATTACTTACTTAATTTCTTACTTAAATTATGCATTATGTTAAAATCTATGTCACTTGACCTTGAGAAAAGAAATTACACTACCCTCTTTCCAGTTAAAAAAATTTCAGTTTCCAGGAACTTGAGAGTATACCTAATCTGAATGAGTTAGAAACTGTTCTCAGAGGCCGGGCATGATGGCTCATGCCTGTAATCCCAGAACTTTGGGAGGTTGAGGTGGGTGGATCACTTGAGCTTAAGAGTTCGAGATCAGCCTGGGCAACATAATGAAACCCCATCTCTACAAAAAATAGAAAAATTAGCCAGGCGTCGTGGTGCACGCCTCCAATCCAGCTACTCAGGGGGCTGAGGCAGGAGGACTGCTTGAGTCCAGAGGGTTGAGGCTGCAGTGAGTCATGTTTGTGCCACTGCACTCCAGCCTGGGCAATGAAGCAAGACCCTGTCTGGGGAAAAAAAAAAAAAATTGATCTCAGAAAAATAAGCATACAAATGAGAGATAGAAATGAACAGAGATATGGTATCTCTTAAATTAGAAAACCAGCACATATGCATTCTAAATGAGACAAGCATATAAAAGATGTCATCGTAGAGGAGGCAAACTCAAGTTGAAAAGTTTCTTCCCAAACATACTCTAGTCTAGTACATCGACTGTAGGATATTTAAGACCCCACACACTATTACATCACAACATCGTTTATTATGTGAATTTTTTACAATACAAACAAAAAATACAGAAATGCAATATATGAATACAGCTAAATGCAGAATGGTGACTTTTTTCTCTTCAAGAGGCCATGATTCCCATTTCTAGTAAAATAAAGAGACTGCATATAGGTAGAAACAGGTTGGTCATTAGCTTCACAATTTTGCCTAGAAATGATCTATAAATGCATTTTCCCCCCTGCTACTTACCATAAAGTGTAAAAAGGGAGTTAAAGGAAAGTTTCCTTGTTGGTTCCTACCATATGAAAGATGCTATATTCTATTTTAGCTGGGCCAATATATGGAAAATATCTAAATTAAATGTTATTACAAAAATGAAGCAGTAATGAGATTCTGGCTAAAGAGGGCACTAAATGAGAATAATATATATTTAAAGAATCCAAAACAAACAAACAAAAAGAGGTTGTTATAAAAAAGCTCTAGGTGCACTGTAAGCATATAGGGTTTTTTTTTCCATGTGTATTTTTAAACAATGGAAGTGTCAAAAATAGGGTCAACTGTGTTAGACTAAATTACATTATTGTATATGCTGCACTGAATGGAACCTTTGTATTATAATTATCATAGAGAAGCATAGTTTGCATCATATTATGGCAATTTATCCTCAATGAAAACCTTCCAGAGTCCTTTTATTTTGGAATATCCTGTAAACAATCAAACCACCAGAACATGATTGTACAACAGTAAAATGTTCTCTTGCATTAAACTGAAGATATCTGTTTAATAAAAAAAGAAAAAGAAAATGTAGGAAAGGTACTTAGAGCTGTTACTTTCTAAGTACACAACACCCTAGACAATTCAAGGCATCTTAATCTCCATCAAGAACAACAACAAAAAAAATAATTTTTGTCATGCTGTTAAATCCATCATTATGGATAAAACTGGTGCAAATTGGTCAAACGGATCCAACAAACACTGATGTCCAAGCTGGCATATTGGCAACTAATACGTAACTGGTGGTCAATAGAGAGTTTAAAAGATCTTCCCTTTCTTCTTGTTCTTTTCCAAGGTTCTAAATGATGAAAGGGAAATAATCAAGATGAGTAACCATTTGATAAACATGATAACAACAGCTAACCCAATTACAACAATGTTGGGATTTTCAGATACTTTTTCACTGAAAAAAATTAAAAGACTTAGAAGTAAACAGCTAAGACAATGTTAATCTATAATAGTATTTTCTTAGACAAATATTTGACAAAACTCCAGGATAAATAGTAAAAAATATGGCAAAACCCAATTTTAATATACAAGAACAATTATTTCCAAATGAAACAGCACAAACTAAAAAATATCAACTAGCATTAAACAGGGTGTTCTTTTCCCCCACTGTCATTTGCATTCTGCAGTGCAACTGCTTTTACAAATCTATTTTCCTCTTCTTTGGGGAAAATGTTAACAGTAGTATAGTATAGTAGAACAAATGTCAAATCTGAAAATGTTTAGTAATGAGGATAAACTATATAATCCTTATAGGAATGCCACTTTTCAGTTTTAAATGAAACTATTAAGGAAAAGAAAACCAAAAATTCAAATATTATTGAATTTTGTATAAATTAAGAGAAAGTAATTGATTAGCTGTAATGGAAATTAAATATCTAACATTTTGTCTTAAGAATTTTATCGTAACAACATAATCCAGTACAGTTAAAACGTATTCCTAAATATGTAACAGATTTTGAAGAATGTTCCCTTTGTGTGCCAAAAATTGACAACAACCCTTATGTCTAACAATTGGGGGGAGGAGGTAAGAAATCCAATTAAGGTAAGTTAACTGGGGAGAATGTTATGAAGCTGCTAAATCATAATTACGAAGATTAAGTCATGAAAGATGTACTGAAAAAATACTGCTAATGGACACAGACTGTATCCATCCATATAAAAATATTTATCCATGAAAACCATTGTGTTTGGAATGCATGATAATGGGTGATGACTTTTTAAGTGTTATTCTAATGTTTTTTAAATAAGTAGGAAAACAATTCTTTAAAACATTAACACACACATTTCTTAGTAATCTGCTATTAGTTACCTCGAAGAGTTCTGTTGTTCTAAAATACGTTGTTGAGCTTCCCAGTTTGCTTTCTCATCCTCAAACTGACGACGTTTTTCCTCTAATTCTTTGTGTTGTGCTTCCAAATTCTTTTTCATTTGTTCATGGCGCCGCTGGAGCTAAATCATAGCACAGTATATAAAACAAAACTAAGAAATCAGAAGCAGAAGTACGTTTCATCCAGACACCCTAAGGATAAGAATATGAGCATTGAATAGCCCTATTGTAAATTCAGAGTACTACCTGGAAAGCACTGTTAAGGACTCCTCCTACTTTAGGACCCAAAAGGCCAGTGACCCAAGACAATAATCTTGGGAAACAGTAAAAAAACAAACAAACAAACAAAAACAACAAACTTAACAGTATGGAGTACTTTATAATGGAAAATTACTATCTTATCTCATTTTTCTTTAATCACAAATATGTTGGAGGCTGGGCAGTGAAGACATCATTGTTCTCATTGTACAGATGAGGAAACAGTTGCAGAATTTAAATGACTTGCCCAAGATTGCTAGCCAGAAAGTGGAAGAACCAGGACTTGAATAAGCCTCCTAATTCCAAGTTTAGAAAGCTAAGACAAGTGAAAAGAAAGCAGGTAGTTTAGGATCCTAAGAGTTCAAAGATGCCAGTAAAGTACTCTGATTCCTGTAAGCAGTGGTTCTCAGACACTGGTCTTCATGAAAATCACCTGGGATGTTTGTTAAACACACAGAATCCTGAACCTCACTCAGATGTACTGAATTAGAATATCTGGGTGTTCAGTTTGGAAATGTGGATTTTCAACAAGTTACAGTGATTCTAACGCAGGTGGTCCTTCCTCCTGTGTGTATTAATGCTGTAAAGAATGCTGACTGAGAGGTAGTAAACACTCATGCAAAGTAACTGCAGAAACAAAGGGCCTTAAAGTCCAAGAGATCATTAGATAATTTCATTTAGATGCAAGTCAATCCATTTCTGAAAAAAAAAGAAAAGTCAACAAATTTTAAAAAGCAGATTAAATCCTCCTATGCCAAATACCCAAGGACTATTCAAAACCTTCGGTTATCCAGGAATTATGTTCTGTTATAGATTTTACTACATTGGTGAGTTAACATTAACATAATGTTAATATACAACATTATATGTATTATACATATTATATATTATATATTATACTTTTGCATACAATTTTTCTTTTTTGCAAGCCCGAAGTGACTTCAGATTTATTCCTATTTCAATTATTTCATGCAATTCTTACAAGACAGAATCACCTAAGACACACTTAAGCAAACATGAGTAAATCTGAGGTGAAATCTCCCCAATGACAGCAAATGTCAGAAAGTAGGAACGTAAGAAAATGTCTCTAGTTATTTTTTTTTTAAATGCAAGGGAATCACATATACACAATTCAGAATAGTAGTTACCTCTGGGAATGAGAGAGAGGGATACAATAGGGGACAGGCACACAGGGTCTTCAAATGAGTTGATAACATTCTATTTTTTTAAGCCAGCTGGTAGGCTTACAGTGTTCATCATTCTTTAACTTACATTTATGTTACATGTAAGTAATTATCTTTTGTGTTAACTGCATGTAGATAAAGGTATAGGTCACAATCTCACTCTTAAGAAACCCATGGGTCAGACGCCTTTCGAAGTTCAACATTTTTCAGTTATTAAAACCACAACACTGTTTAGAAATGAGTTCATACTATATTTATAAAATACCTTCTGGGCTATCTGGGGCAGCAAGTATAATCAAACACATTACTTTTTATTTGTTTCAGTAAAATATATAAATATTCACAATATGTAGGATTAAAACTTAGTTCATGTTAGGTTTTGCAGTTTTCAGAGCTTTTTCCATTCTGAAGTTGTGAAAAACAGGACTGTGAACCTATCTAGCAATTAACAGCAAACTTAAAAATTAACTGGGTTCAAATGCTGGCATATTGTTAATTTATCCTTCTTCTTATCTATAAAGGAGAGATGGGCAATAATATCTACCTTGTAGGGCTGTGGTGTGCACTAGACAACACAATAAATGAAAGATGCTTGGTGCTGTGACTGATGTACTGTGCTGCTAGTTGTGCCCCAAACAAGTATTTCCAGCGTAATGGATTTAAGGAGAAACTGTATTAAACAAGGCTAAAAGGGTTTCTTTACCTATTTATGTATTCACATGTATCATATTTACATAATATATATCATGTATCATATACATGATGATTTGCAAACTCATTACCACAGGGATGTTGGTAAATACACTCTAGATGTGGTTTCATAAAAGACAAAGAATCTAGAATGAGCATGCCTAATTCTCTAATGGCTTAGAGTATCAGGTGGGAACCTTGGCCCAGAGCTCTTCACAGGTCCTTTAAATGTTAACATTCCATCCTTCAAAGAATAGTTCTTCAAAACAATCTTCACCATTCATAGTAATCATGAAAATTCCCAAAGGGTTCCTTGGCTACAGATTCACAATTACTTATTTGTAATATTTACTCTTAGCAACATGTCCTAAAATACATTTGCCTCAAATGTAAGTTAAACTACTTTTAGATTCTCAATGGAATCTAAGTGTGGAGATAATGTAGTAGACTCTTGATTATTCCTGTTTTTCAACCCCTCTTTGGATATAGATTTTCCAGATTATATGTGAATTACTGAAGAGGTAGAGATTCAATGCATATATTTAACAGGCTGATAAATTAACCTCTAAAATGTCATGTTAAGAACTTTAATTATTCATTTATAATACAATAAGAATCAGCTAAGACAGTGATTCTTGATTGGGAGTGTGTGTGCATGCACATTTTGGTTTGCCCAATGATAGGAGGGCACTGCTATTAGCATTTAGTGGCAGTGCCAGGGATGCTAGTCCTGTAGTGCTCAGCAGTCTCAAACCAGGAGTAATTATTCCATATCCCGGCTAAATTAAACTCAAAACAAATATAACAACAGTGAAAGATTTTAGTAAGAAATTACAAGAAAAGCCCAATAATGTAAGAGAAATTAATGTGGAATAAAAACATTTCCTCGAAATTATTTAATACTTTCTCATGCCATGCATTCTATTTACTCAATGGATTACAGTACTTTTGTTAAGCCTTTAGTCAAAAAAGGTTTCCGTATTTTACGCAGTAATTACAAAAGCAATGCGATCAACTCTAAGAATATAACAGAAGAGATCTGAATCTCTTCTTAATATACTTAGATACAAATATCAGTGAAGCCACATAAAACACAGGGATCTTACTAAATTTTATCATTAAAGATTGTTTTAAAAATATTTTATATTACTGTCATCCATATATATATATATATATATATATATATATATAAGTCCATCCATAAATTATGTATATATATAATTTTGAAACAAGGTCTAGCTCTGTCACCCAGGCTGGGGTACAGTAGCACAATCATGGTTCACTACAGCCTCGATCTCCCAGGCTCAAGTAATTCTCCTGTCTCAGCCTCCTGAATAGCTGGGACCATAGGCGCATGCCACCATGCCCAGCTATTTTTTAAAATTTTTTGTAGAGATTGGGTCTTGTCATATTGCCTAGGCTGGTCTCAAACTCCTGGACTCAAGCAATCCTTCTTTGGTCTCCCAAACTGCTGGGATTACAGATGTGAGCCACCACACCTGGCCTTCATCTCACATATTTTAAAATAATTTATTATTTTATAGGATTTTTTTCCTTTTTTTTTTTTTTTTTTTTTTGAGGCAAAGTCTCGATCTGTCGCCCAGGTTGGAGTGCAGTGACGTGATCTCGGCTAAGTACAACCTCTGCCTCCCAGGTTCAAGCCATTTTCCAGCCTCAGCCTCCTAAGTAGCTGGGATTACAGGTACTCACCACCACACCCAGCTAATTTTTGTATTTTTAATAGAGATAGGGTTTCACCATGTTGGCCAGGCTAGTCTCAAACTCCTGAACTCAAGTGATCTGCCTGCCTCAGCCTCTCAAAGCACAGGCGTTACAGGCATGAGCCACCATGCCCAGCCTATTTTATAATTTTTAATTATATCAAATTTATGTGGAGAAAATTTCATACTGAAATCACTTATTTATTTTGGGATTACCCATAGTTTTTTTCTACTATTCTCAGACATCTATCAAACTAACTGTTCTATGGATTCTTATGTTCAGTTTATCTTTTTCTCCATCCTTTCTTTCTTGCCACCTATTGAAGGAAATGTCTCCAAGGTCTTTTTGATTAATAGAAACTAAATGTATAACTCAACATCTAGAAGGGTTTCAAAATAGTAGATACGTCTTCTGGGATGTTTTGTCATTACCCTGCCCAATGTTGTACATGTACATTATAAATAAGAAAGGCCCAACCTTAACAAAAATTATCACATTCCCTAATTTTCTCTCCTTTAATTGTGTGTAATTTATCCAGGCATATCTTTAGTTCAATAAAGGTTATTTCCCTCTTTTTCATTCATACACAAATAAGTATGGTCAATTATTATTATCCTAACACTAGTTTTTGTGCATACATCCACCCCCAAACTCTCATCTTTAGTGTTCTTATGCCACCTGTATGGAATGGTTTGTAATTTTATTTTTTCACAACTCAAACTTGTTCATCATAACTTTAATAATTCATTGTAAGTATTCTATTACACTGTCCTACCTAATATACTATGTCTAAGCACTTACATATTGAAGCATATATTATTATAAACACAGTGCTTGCTTCTAGAAATTTCTCCATTTTGTTACACTGGGGTATTAATTTTGAAAAAACATGCATAAAAGGTTACTTTATCTATAAATTTTACTGAAGACACTACTTAAAAAGGAACACAATGTCTGCTAAGAGATAGAATATTAGACTGATTACCTCAGCTTCAGAGTCCTTCAGTTTTTGAACTTTTTCTTTGACCTTCATCTCAAACACCTGCTCCATCTCCATCTCCATCTTCTTCATTTTAGCTACATGCTCCCTTCTTTCTTCTTCCATTTGTGCCAGAGGGCTCCTGTCATGAATATTAAGGGTAATCATTAAATGTCTGTGAATAAAAATTATAATACAGACTATGAAACAGCTGATGAAAACAAATGAGATGCTATATATGTATGTCATTATTAATATATTTATAACCTAGAACTTATTTCCGTGATATTTCATATATAAAACTTGATTATTATGGAAAAAAATCTAAAAATCAAAGATGTTTTCTAAACCTACTGCATATCAAATTTAAGGATGACATACCAAATAAACTGTAGAAGGAAAATGGGAAAAAAATTCCCAAAATACATTCACAGAATAAAACATTAGATGAAAATCATTTAATTTTGTTCTTTAAACAACATTTTAACATGAAAAACAGAAAATAAGTAATGAAGTTAACATATGTAGAATATTTTTACCAAAATTTTTTTACCAAAATTTCAAGTGTTACCATCTCTTCTAAGACAGCTACTAAGAACACAAAAATTATTATTTGTTTTGGTAACTGAACTGATGCTGGAAACAACTACTAGTCAATACTTAGAGCACTATTTAGGCATACAGAATATTTCTAGGTCCCTTATAACTTCAATGCTCTTGAAAATTCATTCCACTTAACTCAAATATTTCAGTCTTAAGTTTTAAAGACTTTCAGTGATTTAAAACACACACACATACTTTAGAGATAATCAGGAGCAAATATTTTGTTAATAATTATTTTTAAATGCCAAAAAATAGACATAAGCATAGTTAAATTAAAAAAAAAAAATGTTCACTCTGTTGACGTTAAAGTCCCATGGATTCAAATCTCCTTGAAGAATTGTGTTCAAAATTTTCACACTGATATATATTTACAGGTGGGCTTTGTTAAGGCTAATATACTTTCTCACAGAGACACAAGAGAATGCCAAAGTACCTAGTGCTTTTAGCAAAGGAGCAGAAAATGGGCTCTTTGCTTTGAGAATCTCTGAAAATTATTCAATACCCTAGGACAAATTAAAGAGATAAGTACTTCTTTGACTTTGTTAATAAAGCATGCTTGTTTTGCCTCCATAAAAACAGGCTTTGACCATTGAGGTTTACATGTTAAATGGGTAAATTTTATTGCAATACACTACTTTTTTAAAAAAAGAATTAACTCACGGCTTAAAAACAAAAACCAGACCTTGGATTTCACTCGTAACTTTAAGGCTAGTCATTTTAACCCTGATTTTACACACTCTTATTATGGTGACTTTTCTCCTTATTAGGCTAAATATTTCTGACCATCACAGCAACTGTCTTTTCTATCAAGGAAGCAGGCAAGAGAGCTAGACAGAAAATGTTAGAAACAAAACAAAAAGGACCGAATATTGGCTACTAGTTTTTCTTAACAAAAAGGAAGAACAAAGATGTGATGTAATGCTATGATTAAGATGATCTGTTTTCGCAATTGCATAAATTAGAATAAAATGTTAACTCAAGGATATTTCTTCACCAAAAGAAAACTTACTTCTACATGCAAACCTGCCACATATTTTTCCAATTAAACAATGAATCAAAAGTTCTGAAAATGAAACTAACCAGACATACTAACTTAGAACAAGAACCTGCATTTTAAAAGTGGAGTCAGCTGAAATACATTTCCAAGTGTAAATACCATTTTTTTTGTAAAAGTTGAGATGCTTAATAATATATTCCTCATATTAATGGCAAGTGTTTTTAATATAGTTGCCTCTGATCTCTTGAGCACACCCAGTGTCAGTGACCGCCCTGAAACAGCATACCAAATGTGTGTTTGTGTTTGCCAGCATTCTTCCGGTGAAAGGGTCCAAAGCTTCTGTTAGATTTTCAGAGTCTCTAATTCCCACTGTCCCCTAACACCCCAAAAATATTTTTTAGTTTCTAGAAAATAATCTAAAAACAATTCTTTAATTGCTAACCTTAAGTAAATGAATATGTATATTTAAGTAATTTAAGATTATCCAATAATATAATTATGATTGTAAATATATTAAATTAGAAATCAGACAGAAATATCTATTCCTACCTACACAACTCATCTATAAAATGTTTATCTTTATCTTTGGGAAGGAGCAGGTAATTTTGCCACCTAAATTATTATTTAAATAATTCTAAGGGGAAAATGAGAGACTGCCGAGAAAACATGCAATGATATTTCAAATCTTCTTTTAGGCCAGGCACAGTGACTCACACCTGCAATCCTAGCAGTTTGGGAGGCCAAGGCGGGCAGATCACAAAGTCAGGAGTTCCAGACCAGCCTGGCCAACATGGTGAAACCCCATCTCTACTAAAAATACAAAAATTAGCTGGGCGTGGTGGCACACGCCTGTAATTCCAGCTACTTGGGAGGCTGAGGCAGGAGAATTGCTTGAACCCAGGAGGCAGAGGTTGCAGTGAGCCAAGATCGTGCCACTGTACTCCAGCCTGGGTGACAGAGCAGGACTCCATCTCGAAGAAAAAAAAAAAATCTTCTTTTAAATTCAAAATTTAAGTATTAAAAATCCCTGTATAGTAAAATCCCCTGCCATACATGCCTTCAACTATATCATATCCACAGGAACAAAAATTAGTGATTTAGCACATTTAAAATAAAGCATGCTAAAAGCTGCAATTAAAGTCAAATGCATAGCTTTCACAATTAAATTATTAAGGTATGTGCCCTAAATAAAAAATTTACAGTAAAATTCACTAAAGCTGATTTATTTCCCAAATTATGTTCATAATCATTACATTAAATCACTACAAAAATATGCTGTGCACTTATCTTCTGAAAGTCTGTTCAAAGTTTTAAATATGCTAAATGTGTTTCTAAAAGAAATTTGCAATTATTTGACAGTTAAGATACTGTAAGTTTTTAGCCTTGTAAAAATAATCTGACCAAATATACTCAAATACTGTGAAAAAATGTTCATGCATATTTAAAATGAATTTTTTGAAGTCTCTCACCAATAAAAATGATCTTTCAAATTTTTAATTTTTAAATTAACACCTCACTTCTAGTCGTCTTTATTAATTTTTAGAAAATCAAAACAAAAAATTGTGCTTACAATGTAGAAAATGTAGGGAGATCACTTTTTATCTTCACATTTACTATTTTTTTTCCAAGTAAAACCTTTTATTAAATGACTGGAAAAACCATTTAATTTATATCATTGCTCGCCTGCTTTTTAACAGGAAACTCTTATCCACCCACATATAGTAGTAAAGCTTATAAACCTATCAGCGAAATTAAAAACCCAAAGAAATGAAAAAAACTTAGTAAAACAAGAAAAAGAAAATGGTTCCAACATAACCCGAATATGAAACTAAATCCCCAAAGACTTAGCTCCTTCTAGAGTTGTCTTTATAAGGTTAAAATTCCTGCAAGCCACACCCCTTCATGTGACCAATAAGAGAATTACAGCCACCACATAAGGATGACCTAGTCAAGTTCTACTTTGCTGCATTACACATGACCCACACTTGGAATGTAACAAAAGACAACCATGTTTCATTTAAATTATGTGTGTGGTCTTTCCTAAAGAACAATTAAGCAAGTAGATTTACATACTTTTGCTCCAGTGGTCAGTAGGTCACTATGCAAAATTTTCCAAAGGAATTTCACTTCAGTAATTTCAAAGATCAATATAAAAATTTCCAAAAATTTTGAGTAATAAGGGTTGCCAACATTTTGTTTTGCCACGTGAGAGTATTAAAACCAAACATAAACAAAACTTCCAACTACTATCATTATAATTTCATGAAAGGACACTTGAATAAAGAGTAAAAGATATAACTAAGTTTAATTTTTTGGAAACCTGAAATTTTCAGCAAATTGTCTTTATTTCTATTTAGATCAATGAAAACTCTGTCATGTATCAAGAATTCTGAGAATCTGCCTTTGAAACCTGTATTTTCAGTCATTTACTTATAAAGTTTTCCCAAAATGACTGATGGAGAAGGCTATAGAGAACAGAAAAATAAACATAAGGCAGAGAGACACTAGGGTGTGCCCCAACTTGGAGCAAGGTATCTATTGTCACAATTGGTACCAATGATAGACATCAGTTCTGAAAAAGAGTTACCAATAAAATGTGATTTTAAGTAAAGGGGTACAAAGAAGATCAAGGAAAAAGGAGGCAGATAAAACTTCAAGAAGGAAGTTTAGCAAAAAAAAAAAAAAAAAAAAGATGGCCCTCCTCTTACTGGGGAAGAGTAAGAGATCAGCAATCTGGATATGACCAATTCTTCTTCCCTTTCCTTTATAAACCCTTGCTGAATTTTCTTTGATTTGAGAGGTTACCCTTTCTGTGGCTTTCAACCACCCATCACCCTCCATATAGGGATGCAAGATGCATTCTCTAAGGATATAAGTACTTGGATGGCTCCATACTTTCTTTGTCAGAAACAGTTGTAATTACTGGATAGCTGCTAAGAATGGCATCCACTTCTCCAGATCTAAACTTGAGACAAATTACAGCTGACTGGACAAGTTCAGCTATTCTTCAGATTGAAACCACACAATCTAATTCTTGTTTTAAGTCCCTCTAAAACAGAATTGTTCTAGGGCTACTGACATAACAGAAAGGCACATTTTCAGACAGCTACACATATATTTTTAATTTTTATTTCATGTTTCAACAGACTCTACAGTTTGTCCAAAACTATCTCAGAAAATTAAATATAAGATAAACTGATCTACAGTTACACACTGCTTAATAATGGGGATACATTCTGAGAAATTCATTTGTCATTGTGTCAACAACACAGAGTGTACTTACACAACCCTAGACAGTATAACCTACTACACACTTAGGCTCTATGATACAGACACAATATTATGGGATCTTGTCATACATGCAGTCAGTCATTGACTGAAACATCATTATGTGGCACATGAATGTATTTTACTATTCACTGTCTAACATCTTTAAAAAGTTTAGCTTATATTCTAAAACCAAAGTGTGATTAGCACTTTGTGAAACATACATTGCCAAAGATCAGTTTAACTATAAATTTTCAATAGGTTCACCTTCCATTCCAAAATTCTTGTAACTCTCAACCCCTCCCCACAACCACTGTCAAAGAATATACTGCTATGGAGAGTCGCATGAGAGCAATACAAAAGAACATTAAAATAAGCCTAAACTCACACCTGCTTACTTCACTTATTTAAACATTAGTCTTTCTTTTCAGTTATTCATGGATATGTACTGACCTATGAGGAAAAGCAGCTTACATCAGCTAAAGCACCATAAGTTGTTAATGATTTTTAAAGAAAAATTTAACAAAAATACTTTTTGAAATTGCTAACATTTTCAAGACAATGCAAGATACAACCAATAGATAAAACTTCTAAGTGATTTCTTTCAGGTTCAGTATGTGTTATTCAATGAAGTAGTAACAATCTAATTTATCAAATCATATCAAATATCTATTCCAATTACAGCCATTCCCCATTTGGCTTGATCTTGTAAAATGTTTATTTTCCTATTTATTATTAGCATAAAATATTATGCTAGCTCCTGGGGCAATTTGCTTTTTAGCAATGCAAACATTTCTTTTTTTTATATGCACAGGCAAAGTATGGTCATGATTCCTCTCTTTAAGAGATATATTTCCAGTAGAATTCCACTATTTATGCTTTCACCTGGGATATAGTTTAACTCACGTATTCACACAGTAGAATTTTGTATATGCAGAAAAATACTTAATGATATTGTAATGATCTTAATGATACTGCACTACTTTAAAAAGCCTTATATTTGAGACATGGGAACAAATAAATAATTCCTTATATCTACAACATAACAAATGTTTAAAAAACATATTGAATAAGTACATATATTTAACAAAAAATATGTACTAGTAGTATATTTTAACATACAAAATTATCAGTAGCTTTATGTATATGTTTCTTTTAATGAGTTAAAAAGTTCATCGTTAATGATAATGAGTTTAAAGTGAATTAGGATTTTATGAATATTCACTATGATGGATCCTTACATTTTTATGCCAAAGTTCATAAACATTTTGCTAAAAAGAGATAAAAAGCCTTCCTTTTGTTCACATATTGAGGCTTACCTCAAACAGAATCTTTTATTTTAAATATTTAAGGGACATTTTTCTATTCCACTATAAGGCATGTTAACCACTACGGAAAACACTATAGCTACTTTGAGAACTTGTCTTTCTTATTTATATAGTTGATCCTTCAGGATTATCTTCTAATGGTAGATAACACCTAGCTACAAATGCACATTATTTAAAACGGTTTTGCAATACAGCTATGCACTGCATAATGACATTTCAGTAAACAAGGGATGGCATATATGATGGTGGCCCATAGGAACTAAAAAATTCCTACTGCCCAGTGGCATCTTGATGATCTTGACCCTGAGTAGGCCTAGGCTAATGTGTAAGTTTATGTCTTTGTTTTTAACAACAACAACAAAAAGTTTTAAGTGAAAAAAGAAAGAACTTCTAAAATAGAAAAAAGCTTATAGAATAAAGATTACAAAGATAATACTTTTATACATCTGTTCAATGTGTTTGTGTTTTAAGCTAAGTGTTACTATAAAAGAATCAAAAAGTTTTCTAAAATTTAAGTTATTATAAAATAAAAAGTTACAGCAAAAAATATTATTGAAGACAAATTTAAGAAATAAATGTAGTATAGCCTAAGTGTACAGTGTTCATAAAGTCCACTGTAGTGTACAGTAATGTCCTAGGCCTGCACATTCACTCACCACTCACTCACTGACTCATCCAGAGCAACTTCCAGTCCTGCAAACTCCATTCAAACCAAGTGCCCTATACAGATATACCATTTTTAATCTTTTATATTGTATTTTTACTGCACCTTTTCTATGTTTACATACACGAATACTTAACATTATGTTACAACTGTCTATAACATTCAGTACAGTAACATGCTATATAAGTTTACAGCCTACAAGCAATAGCTGTACCACATAACCTAGGTGTGTAGAAGGCTCTACCATCTAGGTTTGTGCAGGTACTCTATGTTGTTTACAGAATGACAAAATAGCCCAATGACACATTTCTCAGAAAGGTATCCCCATTGTTAAGTGACATATGACGTAATTATGATCTTCAATAATGACAGATTTTTAAAAAGCAGGACACAGACATGGTTACCAGCTTCCTCACACATCTCTTTTTTCGACCCCAACATGAAACCACCACAGCTTGAGATATAAGCTCAACAGGGCAAAGCTACACACTTTGTAGTCACTTATACCACTCTAACAACCAAACGAAGAAAACGCAACTCCAGCTAATTCACTCCCTGGAATAGGAACAGAGAAGGTAACCAAGAATAAATTCATCTAAATATTCCTTTTGTTAAAGCCTGTCCTTTTTTTTCACATAATCTGTAAGTGAAAACGCTATCAAAATGGTTCATTCAAAAAAAGCTTCTACTATTAAAGCAAAACAATATAAATTTATGCTGTTGTGCATAGAGAACACTATCCACATTTTCTACTGAGTAGCCAGGAGAAATTTAATGAAAATGAAACAATATGATTATTGACTACAGAAATAATACCTTTTTTGGCGAAAAAAATACATACTTACTTAGTCAGCTGCCCTTTATTCTTGTTGTTATCAACTCCATTATAAGTCACAGCTGCAAGTTTTCTGCTTCTGTAGTTCTCATAGTGGACATTATTAGTAACATCTTTCAAGTCCTGCATGTGTGTTCTGTCATAAACAAACAGCAAGAGTTTGCTTCTATTAATAGCTAGGGGGAAAAAAGCTTAAAAAGCTTTAATATAAATTCAAAATTTTACCAAAACAAACATTTCAGATTTAAAATGAAAAAGACTATTGTTAAGGAAGGTGGCATTCATCTGTTTTCATTTACACTCAAAGTAGACCAACAAAAAATAAGCTAACTTGACACCAAATTTAGATTCCAATGAGATTTTAAGACCCATAAATCCCCCAAAGCAGTTACTGAAGGATGACCTTTCTATGAAAAGAGTATTCATCTTTGTATTACCTATTTAAAAACTAGACAAGATTAGCTACTACTGAAGCTTATAAAATATAAAAGAAACTGCCTTTTAGCAATATTACTAAGGTAATATATGAGTTTTTATTAATACATAATAATAAATTTCAGATCACATATCAAGTTGCTTTCAAACAAGGAAATTTTAGAGTAGTTTTCTGTTTCTTCAAACTGTCTAGTAAATGTATTTTGGTTAAACAAATTTTTGCTTACAGCATTTCTATCATATATAAAATCAATACATGTAAGTCTACAATACATATGAGATGATGTAATCGTTATTTAATAATTCAAGACACTGAAGATACCCTTAGCTGCTCTATGGATATCCTTTACCAATGCAGTGTTCTTGGATATACATGATGTGGCAATACTCTATTGTCAGTCCTCCCTCTTGTCATCATCCATTTTATCTCAAACTACCTATATCTGCCATCATTCATTTTCACCACTTTACTAAAACTCCTTTCTGGGAGACAAACAAAAAAGTGTATTGTTGGCTGAGCACACTGGCTCACGCCTGTAATCCCAACACTTTGAGAGGCTGGGGCAGGCGGATTGCCTGAGCTCAGGGGTTCGAGACCAGCCTGGCCAACATGGTGGAACCCCATCTCTACTAAAAATACAAAAATCAGCCAGGTGTGGCGGCGGGTGCCTGTAATCCCAGCTACTTGGGAGGCTGAGGCAGGAGAATAGCTTGAACCCAGGAGGTGGAGGTTGCAGTGAGCCAAGATCACGCATTGCACTCCATCCTGAGTACACGAGCGAGACACCGTCTTAAAAGAAAAAAAAAAAAGAAAAAAGTATATCGTTGTACTGTTTTTATCATTCCTTACATCCAGAAAACCTTTACTGTTACTTCACAATCCAGCTTCTTGAATCTCCCGCTTTGTGAATAAAATGTGATATCCAATCACTCTGATTCATTTCGTACTGACATTTCCATGCAGCTCTCTGATAGTTCACTCTCCTTAGTCCTAAGTCTGGTTTTTCCAAAAATCTCATCTCCCAGACTCTGTCCCTTAATAAATTCACGTTCTCTTATAGCCACAACAGTTACTTCTAAAGCTCTACCACTCCACTTCAGGAAAGTCAGGCAGCTCCCTACTCCTGGCATATCTGGTGGTTGACACTGAACAGTTCATGCTAATTTGTCAATCTCTCGTCAAAGACTTCAACTACTTTGGAAACCTTTTTCCCAGCCTTGACATCAAAGCATTCCAACCATGACCATTTTCTCCTTGGTTGTCATTCATTTTTGGTACAAGTATATGTCATAGGTGACATCATACCTCTTCAACTGTAAGCTCCCCTTTACAAGGAACATGCCATTACCTTTTATGCCCCAATGCAGATAGCAGATAGGAATTTTAACAAAATTCATAACTCAAGATTGAAGCTGAGATATGATAAACACTTTTTGGAATAAATTTTTGTTACCAGTTTCTCTAAGTTGAGAATAATAACAAACACCTATGCCAATATAAAACAATGTTTATGTAATTTTTCTTTTCTTTTGATACAGGGTCTCGCTCTGTCGCCCAGGCTGGATGGAATGCAGTGGTACGATCTCGGCTCACTACAATCTCTGCCTTTCAGGATCAAACCATCCTCCCACCTCAGCCTCATGAGTAGCTGGGACTATAGGCGTGTACCACCATGCCCAACTATTTTTTGTATTTTTAGTAGAGACGAGGTTTCACCATGTTGCCCAGGCCAGTCTTGAACTCCTGAGCTCAAGCAATTCTCTTACCTTGGCCTCCCAAAGTGCTGGGATTACAGGTGTGAACCACTGCACATGGCCTGATTATAGTTATTATGTATCACATATCATCACTGCATCACTGAAAAATCATTAAAGGTCCTAAGGAAGAATACTTATATGAAATGTTTGTGTGAATGTGTAAAATAAAAGTAAGGTGAATTTACTAATTGTTAAGTTATTTTTGTTAGCGTCATCTAACATTTTAGATAATAATTTTCCCTTTCACTAAAATCACTATAGTCTTCTATACGACTACATAATTCTGATTTTTTCAGGTTATACAAGTCTTTATTTCCATTTAATTAAATATGCTTTTTATTTTACGATTCGACCCACTCCTCCATTCTCAAAATAATTTGGTAATTTGCAATACAGTTTTCCCCAGTTTCAGGAATTTGTCTCTTCCATTTCCCATTGCTGATACCATAACTCTTTCTGTTCTCCTTTTGTTTTCTTTCCCCATTTGATTTCTGAAACACCCATCTCTACACCCTGAAAATATCTGTATAATTTTCTTCCTTTCCATCGTCTTCCTTGGTTTGCCTGGAGTAAGTCAGTTCTCTCAATTAGCAAGAGAACTTCTTTGAACTTGCCTCTTTCTTAGAAGCAATCACTATTCCTTTGACCTGCAAGATTTCAATTATTTGGGATTTATAGACATCTGCAATATTGGTATTGGTACTATATTTCCTTCCTTCAAGTAATTATTAAATATCCACTAGATGGCTTTGTCGTAAAGACATGAGCTAAATTAAATATACATCTTTTTAATAACTTAAGAATTTTTAGGCATAAAAGTCTTGCTGCTCTGCTCTATTAAATCTTCCTGCAGGCATGGTCAATTTGCTCTGTAATGCTTATACTAGGGAGGCCCCTTACTAGCTGCCAGGCTGTGAACCTTCGAATATTCAAAGTAGCCTCTGAGCCGCGCAGGTGTGGTGGCTCACGTCTGTAATCCCAGCACTGTGGGAGGCCGAGGCAGGAGGCTCACTTGAGGTCAGGAATTTGAGACCAGCCTGGCCAACATGGTGAAACCCTGTCTCTACCAAAAATACAAAAATTAGCCAGGTGTGGTGGCGCATGCCTGTAATCCCAGCTACTCGGAAGGTTGAGGCAGGAGAATTGCTTGAACCTGGGTGGAGGTTGCAGTGAGCAAAGATCGCGCCACTGCATTCCTACTTGGGCAACACACTGAGAGTCCATCTCAACAAAGTAGTCTCTGACTCAGTACCTAGCTTTCCTCTCTACAGTGTTTTAGCTTTGTAGGCAATTATTGATTGTATACTTTTAAAATACATAAGAAAAAGTTATAGAATGCCACCATGTCAAGCACTGGGCAAGTACCATACAGGATTTAAACAAGAGGAATGCAATGGTAATTTGTATTTATTAAACATTCTCTACTTATATACTGTCAGAGCAGATTATATTATTAATACATATTCTTTTGAAGTAACACTATAAGAATGGGAGAGGAAGGGAATATTCATAATAGAGCCTGAAGTTTTGTATTCTCAAAACCCAGAGGATGACCTTCTCGTGCATTTGGTCTTCTTCACTAAGTGAGGCCTGGCAACCCCAACTGCTGAATCAACTCTATCATGTACTTCCTACCAAGAACACTGGCTCCTTTGAAAATAAAGATCAATTACATGCCAATTTATTCAATTTCAAAATTCACTCTCATTTCTACTGTATTTCTTGAGGTAGCAGTTTGACTCTCTTAAATTTTCCCCCTCACTTCTCACTTTGAGAATGACCTTCTTGTTATTCCATGATTTCCAACTATTATCCATATTTATGTTACTACCTTTCTTTACACAGCTAAAGAGATTCTTCTGTTTTGGGAAAGTAGGGGTATGAAAATGAATGGATATCAACTTCAGACAGACATCTAAAACCGAAGGTTAAAGAGAGTACATTGTAAAGGCGTAGAGAAGCAAGAGACAGAAGTGGGAAATGCAGAGTGAGGTAGGGAGAGGAAGGAGTGTGTCTCAACATGAAAACACTGAGGATCATTTTGATGCCCCTTCTGTTCCTTGTCTACTAACATCTCTAGTCCTATTACACTTTTTCTTCACGATTTCCTCTCTGCTGCTGCTTTTCTAATTCATTAGTAAGAGATCCTCTTTACTAGTCCTGGTCCTCTAATCAGGATGGCCTCAATGTCTTGCTCCCATAGGCTTTCCTTCTCTTTCAGCAGGTGTGCAAGACACAATTTAGGGATTTCTTTTTCTCACCTGGTGGGAAGATAGGTTTTGTTCACTGTGTTCCAGTACATAAAATGTGGCCTACTCACCAGCTATCAGGATGTGCACCTTTTAAACATTCAAATTCTAGCTTTTGACTCAAAAACTAGCCTTCCCTTATATAGTTTTCACAAGTTCTTCACATTAAGAAAAAAGAGCCTCTTCTATTTCACTTTCCATAGTTATTTCAGTAATAAACCTCAACACAAAGTATAATGATAAAGTAAAGAGACTAATTTTCCTATGTATCCCTAAACAAATTATTTCGTAACTTGCTCATGACTTCAAAACCTTGGAGAAAGAATCATCTACATGTAGTGCTTACTTCACTGCTAGACTGAATATAGAAATTTAAATTAGCTATATTTATAGAAGGCAAAAAGCAAATCTGTCCAATTCTTACTTACGGAAAGAAAATCTTAAGCTATTTCCATCATTGCTTGCACTTACCTTATCAACATATTTCTTAGGATTGTAAAATCACAATGTTCACCATTTTCAACTGTAAGAAAAAAATAGACCACATTTATTATATTTCCACTAAACCTAGTCTCTTCAAAAAATATTTCACAGGAACTTGGGGCGTAAAACAAGGAGAGGAAATGCAAAACAGATCAATTTTTTTGAGATTTAACACTAACACAGTACTAATGTAAGGGCATGACAGAGAAGTGTACTTTATTATTGTCTTATCGTAGTTTCATCCTCAGAAATAGATATGTAAATCTAACAAATGAGCTCTCCAGAAACAACTTTGAAATTTTGAAAGGGGAAATAATGTATTTTCTTATTATTGGTAAAAAATATATTTATTCTATAATACATTTAAAAAATTCAGTGGGGTGAGTGAAGGGAGAATCACTTTAGAAAAAATCTTAAGGTAAGCAAAATGAAAAAGGGAGCCAAGAACTTTAAGGTTCTTTACTTTTATTTTTAAAGAATGTATCAGAAATAGGAATATTACTTGGGAGTAGACGGGTAAACTACAAGAGAGACGCAAATCAGTTTCTCCAGTGCCTATGTTTAAGGGATATGTAAGTTCTAAAGCCTCAGCTCAGCAATTGAAAGTTGCCTGGGCATGATGGAGCCAGCTGGGAACAAGGTACAGGGGTCACTAATAGGAAAATTGCCAATAAGGACAGTAACTTGAAACAATATCCTAAAAATTAAAGAACTGTTCAAAATAAACCAGGGGCAGTGGTGTGTGCTTATGGTGACGTGATGTGGGAGGAGCATAACGTGGGAGGATCACTTTGAGCTCAGGAGTTTGAGGCCAGTTGGGCAACATAGCAAGCCCTCGTCTCTTAAAAAAAAAAAAAAAACAAAGTTCAAAAATAATAGCAACAAACAGATAAAACAATCATGTCTCAAATTTTGGTTTCAGCTTACTGTAATACAGAAGATTAAATATCAGATTAAACCAATACAATAAACCTATTGCCAAGAGGAAGGACTTCTGAGGTTTGGTGTTATAACTAAGATTTTATTGGTATTTAAAACTCCTTACTTAACAACCTCAATAATTTAAGATAGCAAGTTAAAAAACAAAACAAAAAACTCCTTACAAAACTAGTAAAGAGGATCTCTTATTAATGAAAACTTTTTTACTCTAAATATGCAGTATCAAAAAGGGCAACTTTTACACTGAGGAAAGACTGTGAAAGTTTTAACTGGGCTTACAAATTTCTTCAATCATTCTTGAGGGTCCATGACCATCTGACATTCTGATAAAAGTGACTGGCCTTCTCTCCAAAATGTTGGATTCCAGGAGGTTCATTAGATTCCCTGGGAGCAAACTTTGGGCCCCAGGTAAAGAACCCCTGAATTTTAGGTATGTTTTCAAATAAGAAAACAGAAATAATCTTAATGATGAGACAGGAATGCCAGTCAGGGACAGCCAAGGAGGGGCAAGTTGAGTACCTCTTATTTTAAATGCTTGGGACCAGAAGTGTTTTGCATTTTTTTGGAATTTTGGAATATCTGTGTCATACTTACTGGTCGAGCATCCTTAATCCAAAAATCCAAAATTCAGAATGCTCCAGTGAGTGCTTCCTTTGAGCAGCATGTCAGTGCTCAAAACGTTTTAGATTTCTTTCTTTCTTTTTTTTCCTTTGAGACGGAGTTTCACTCTTGTTGCCCAGGCTGGAGTACAATGGCATGCTCTCAGTTTACTGCAACCTCCGTCTCCTGGGTTCAAGTGATTCTCCTGCCTCAGCCTCCCGAGTAGCTGGGATTACAGGCACACGCCACCATGTCCGGCTAATTTTTGTATTTTTAGTAGAGACGGGGTATCTCTGTGTTGGTCAGGCTGGCCTCGAACTCCCGACCTCAGGTGATCCACCCGCCTCAGCATCCCAAAGTGCTGGGATTACAGGCGTGAGCCACCACACCTGGCCAACGTTTTAGATTTCCAAGCAATTCACATTTTGAATATTCTAGAATGTTCAACCTATACTACAACTTTAGGACTGAACACATACTTGCCTGACTCAGTAGGATACAGGTTTGAAAAATATCAGCGTATTTAAGGGAAAATGAGACTGCAAGAACCTGAAATCAGCACTATCCTTGAAAATCTAGACTATATCAATACAATATGCATATTGTACTACTTACTATAAATACAAATTTTTAATCAGTTTTGAGATCTTACAGAAAGTCATTCACTGAAGAAAATCTTACCTTCAGCAACACCCCAAGGATACTGCCTTCCTCTGACCCTTTTGCCATTAACTTCAATGATAGTATTACTACCTACCACAGCAAGAGGTAAACGGTCCTAGAAAACAAAGTATTCTTGTTCAAATACATCTCTGTAGTCCTCACAAATTCAAGAATAAAGAAAGTTACATTACTCAACAGATTAGCCAAAAAAAAAAAAAAATTACTTTTGATAGTTTCTGTATTAGTTTTTAAGGCCATTTAACAAATATTTGGTAAACTGCCATCACATGGTATTACCACCAAGGTAAACAATAAATAAAATTAAATTTTCTCTTTAATGTTAAGAATATTCAAGCATATACTTGGTCAAATTATTTACTAAAAATCACTACAGAAAGTTGTCTCATACTTGGGGGGGATAAAAGGTAAAAAATACATTGGCATTTGGGGAAAAAAAAGTGGGCTAATGACTAGCCTGCATACTTGATCACAAACCAACTACAACAGTACCTAAAGCAGGTAATAGTCTATTTGCTAAGCTCTAACTTTTGAACTTCAAATCCTGGCGACTGGATTTGTATTCATCTATGTATAGCCCTTCACAATTTTGTGGCTCCCGGAAATATCTAAGCAGCTATTTTATACAACTGCAGAAATTCTTCACTGGCGATGTATAACAATTTCATTATTCCAAGATATTTGCCTACATAATGCCATTATTCAGTACACCATTTTTAGGGCCAAACTATGTAGAAAATCATGAGATAAAATACAGAAAATATGTTGTTACTTTTTGGTTGGTTTTTATTATTTTTAATTGAAACATAATTGTACATATTTGTGGGGTACAGTATGGTATTCTGATACCTGTATACAAATATGTAATGATCGAATCAGGGTAATTAGCATATTTGTCAACACAAACTTATTTTTCTGTATTGGGAACACTCATAATCCTCTCTTCTAGCTATCTGAAAATATAGACTAACTTACTGTTAACTACAGTCACCCTACAATGCTACAGAACGCTAGAACTTATTCCTCCTATCTAGCTGTAATTTTGGTTGGCTTTTATACAGACAAAATAAATACATTTTTGTCTGGCAATTAAAACATAACAGAATGAATTCTCTCCTTTCTCATCACTTGTTTTTTAAGAGGGAAAAAAATTACATAATATGAAAGCCACTTAATTAAAAACAATTTGAAATAAGAATTGTGTTATTTGCCTTGGTAGTTTATACAATTCCTTATTAGATACACTAGCTAATCTTCAAAGTTAACTATAAAGTTGAATTCAACATTAAATCTCCCTAGGCATTTTGTAAGCCAACTACTTAAAACACTAATACTTTTGATCTTTCCTGCAGATGCTGTAGTATGTTTTTAAGGCCTCAGATTACTTTAGTGTATGTACAGGGATGAACCTACCTTTATCTTTTTAACAAGTTTATTTTCTTCTTCATCATCTGTTTCTGGAAATTCATATATTTTAATTTTATGTTCTTGGATTTCTTTCATTATCTAAAATGGAAGAAGTAGTCAGCAAAAGAGCACCATACATAATTAGTATGTTAGTCTTATGTTTATTACATGCTTCTTAGATTCCTATAAGGGTCCTTGGTTCCAGATCCTTTACTGTTTTTAATGATGCAAAGTTGTAATCTAAAAGTACTATGCTAGTCTTTTTTTTTTTTTAACTGTAAAGTTGATATATAAATACCAAATCCAATTACTTCAGAAGTGTTAAAGTCATATAGCTATCATATCAAAAGAGTTCCAAAAAAGATGTAAAACTCCAGAAAGGGATTTCTCTGATTGATTTCCACAGTAATGACCTTAGGTCATTTATTTACAATGACTGAGATTCTTCCTTTAGACACAAACTCCCAAGTATCTTATTTAGTTGAATAAACAGGGCTAAACTCACCTAAAATTTTTAGTAGAATCTGGCAAAAGTAAGGTAAAACTAAGTACAGCACTGCTCCCTGCACATTCATCAGAAAAATTCTTGCATGTACATGTATATACACACAAACTGAGGAGCAACAGGTATAAGATTAGGGAAGGACACAAGGAGAAAACACACCTTAGAAATTAAGAAGCTCAAGAATTAATAAGGAAAATGAAGAAAACTAAAGAAGACAACTTATTAATAACATCAGTCAAATTAAATTATCATGTCCAAAATCACGCCAAATTCTAAACAGAATACAGACATCCAAATAATTTTCAACTACCTATCCTTATTTGAACCCATAACAAACCAATGGCTAATATACTAAACCTATCTTCCCTACCTATACTTATATTTTGGTGCAATTTTCATGGCAAAGGTTCCCAGCAGTTATAAAAGGACCCTGAACAAACTATGTTACATGGTTACTCTACTAGACAGAAGTAAACAGAAGTAAAATTGTCACTGAAAGAAAATAAGACCATGCATCTTTTACAATTAGGGTATGTACCTAAATTAAAAAAAAAAGAATAAACGAGGAATTGCAAATACATGATGAAGAGAAAAACGAATAATAGTAGCTAGCACTAAAAGCAATGGTTTTAGTCAGAGGTTGTATATTAAAATGACCTCAGTACAACCACCAGAATGTGACCAATTTGAAAGAAGAGGTCACTTCATATTCATCTTTTTTATCAGTAAAAATCCAAATCGAAATACATAATAAACGAAGAGAAATGCATTATATACTAGTATTTGAAACTTAGAAACAGCACATTACAAAATAAAAATGGGAATGGGTAAGTGTAAAACAGAAAAATACTAGATACAGTAAAAACAATGTACTAAAACTTTCTGAAAATTAGTATGAATTTAGCACAACTTCAAAGTAAATTTTAACAGGCTTTTTATAACAGGTTTCAAGGTATTCTGAAATTCATATTGAAAAAGGTGAAAAACAAAATATTCTGTTACAGTAGGACTATATGGACAACAGAGATAATTACAATCTATTTTTAAATGTTATACAAAGTGCTGTGGTTTAAACAATATACTACTGGCCAAAAATAAAGACTACTGCAATAGAGAAAGGTTCCAGAATTGACCCTATATTTCATAAAATGTAATATATAATGAACAAGACACAAATTAGAAATATGTGTGACTGTGTAACTCAGTATTATTGAGACAACTAGACATGAGTCTAGAAAAACAGTTTAGTGGTCTTCCAGCTAGCTTATACAGCATGAGACTCTTAATTTTAGGGTCATAGGTTTGAACAATAACTTAAACTATAAATATCCCATAAAGTGCACTGAAAACAAAATTAGGATATAAGCAGCAAAAGAGAAAACAGAAAAAATATTGTGAAAATGAGAGAGAACTAAATACTCAGAATAAAAAGAACCCATATCAATAAATACGGGTAATACCAGGTACTACTGGTCAAAAAGACAAAGGATTTGAACAGATGTTTACAAAAAGGGGGAAAAAACAGCTTTGTTTTTAAAATGTTCAGCCTTTCTGGAAAGTAAAAGGAAAAGACAAAGAAATGATTAGGTACCACTTCATTCCAAAAAAGTTTTCAAAGTAAAAATAACAATGCTGGCAAAGTCACAGTGAACCAGATGTAGACTTTAGAAAACAAATTTGTTTTATTGGGAAAGCACCATGACAAAATGGGGAGTGGGGAGATAAAGACCCATAAAAAACAATCATAGCCTTTGAAAGAATAATCCTCTTCCTGGGAATTCATTCTAAAAAAATAATTCGAGGGGAGGGGAGGAGAGGGGAGGGGAAGGGAGAGGAAAGGATAATTCTAAAGAGTATGGGGAGAAATTGTGTGGGGGTATTATTAAAGAACACTTAAAACAGTCATATTTAAAAACTGACAAAGGCAGAAGATTCAAGAGTTATTTTTAATACAGTATAATTGACAATACAGTAAAGCAGTAAGAGGAATGGATTGCAATACATTATACTAAAAATAGTAAAAACTGCAAATTATGAGAATGGTATAAGAAACCTGGGTTAACCCATCCTGCTCACCTGTTTTTTAAACTGTTGGCATTCCTCTGGTGTGAGTGTGTCTGCTTTGGCAATAAGTGGGATGATATTCACTTTTTCATGCAAACGCTTCATAAACTCAATATCCAATGGTTTAAGTCTGAAATACACAGTATTTAATATGACTGAATTCATCAGTTTGGGAGAACAAGATTCTTCACATCCCCAGTGCTAGTTAAATACAATGTAACTACTTTACTTACTTATCAGAAACACTCTGAAGATGTATTAGGCCAGCAAAAGTTAGGTAGAACAGGACTTCAAGAAGCATTGGAGTGGCTAAGGCTTTGACTCCTGCCCTTGAACCCTGGTCACAGGGTTTTGGCCCTAAAGAGGAATTGGAAAAACCAGAAAGGCTCCTAATAGAATGTCCTAGAATTATCTCTATATTTATTACTCAAAATTTACAAGGTTTTAAAATTTTATTTTTTTATTTAATTTTTTAAGACGGGGTCTCACGCTGTTGCTCTGGGTGGAGTGCAGTGGTATAATCTCAGCTCACTGTAACCCACCTCCCAGGCTCAGGAGATCCTCCCACCTCAGCCTCCTGAGTAGCTGGGACTACAGGTGCACACCACCATGCCTGACTAATTTTTGTATTTTTTGTAGACACAAGGTCTCACCAGGTTGCCCAAGCTGGAGGATTTTTTAAAAATGAAAAATGGTAGCCCTCTTTCAACTCCACATTCAGTTCTTGCCACCAACTATCTTTCTCTGACAAGATGCTCACAAGATAATCTTCAACATCCCTTTTATTCATTACAATCTGGCTGCTACCTCCAGTTTGCCTCCGTACTTTCAAGAAGATGACTAAATACTTCTATCATGGTGCTTACCATTACTTATTCTCTCACAAGCTCCTCTTCTTCCTTACGATACTTTTCAGGATCCTCTTAGTAAGCTAGTCCCTTAAGAGGTACATTCTTTAGAATTTCATACCAGGCTTTCCTCTTCTTACTCTACATTCAGTACAATTATTATGACTACAATAGATTTCAATTATCTTCAATTGGTCAACTGACTTCCAAATCTTCATATACAGCTCATATCTCACTGTTAAGTTCCAGATTTGTGTTTACCCAGTGGATATGATACCTGGGTGTTCCATGGGCTCCTTAAAATCAAAAGCTCATCTGAACCCCCATTTTCCCTCTTCTATGCTTCCTATCTCAGTGAATGGCACTACAATCTTCCCAATTACTCAAGTGTGAAACCTAGGATTCCTCCCCTCCTCTAATCCTATTCCCATATATATAGTATGTGTATAGACATGTGTATGTGTGTGCGTGTATGTGTATGTATATATGTATGTACGTATGTATATCTCCATTTCCATTACTTTAGGCCACCAAGACCTTTGGAATGAATAACTATACTACAAACCATCCATACTGAAGTCAGAGTGGTCTTTCTAAATCCAAATCTTATTGAGTTATGACCTGACCAAAAATCTTATTAAAGGCCAGATTCCTTAACTAGAACGGCCTACAAAGCTTATGAAGACATAGACTCTCAAGCTAACCTCAACTCTTAGCATGCCTGGCCTTTCTTTTGCCTCCTACTTCCAATGAGCCAGCCTTTTTGAATTTCTTACAATTCCTTGAAAGCACCATACTTTGACATCTGGCCGCAGGCTACTACCTTGGCTGGAACACCCTCCATTCTCATCCTTCTTCTCCTTGGCCTCGCTAATTCCTATTCATCCTTTAGGACACTGGCTTACAATCCAATTTCCACTGGGAATCCTTCTCTAACCTAAGACTAGGCATATTTCTATGTGGTCACAACACTTAATATGCTGTACAGTAACTGCCTGCCTACATACAGATGGTTCCTCACTACGGTTCCACTTAACAATTTTTCAACTTTCTGATAGTGTGCAAGCAATACACATAGAATAGAAACCATACAACCATTGTTTTTTTCACTGTCAGTACAGTATTCAATAAATTACATGAGATATTCAACACATTATTACAAAATAGGTTTTATGTTAGATTTTGCCCAAATGTAGGCTACTCTATAATGTTTAGTAGGCAAGGTGTATTAAACGTATCTTCAACTTATGATGGGTTTATGTTACCCTGTCCCAAGTCGAGGAGCATCGGTATTTGTTTCTCCTGTCTTCTCACTGAAATACCCTCTACAGTAAGGGCCTTATCTCAATTCATCTGTATCCTCAGCACCCAGCAGGGTATCTAACACTCGAGAAGGTGCCCAAATATTTGTTGACAAAAAAAGTAAGCTGCTGTGATTTTCCTTATGTCCTTTAGTAATTCTAAATGCAAACCAAAGTCCTCAAATCTAGAATATACCGTGGACTAAAATTCAATGTTTCACAAGAATAAATGAAGATACTAGAAATATTTTGCAAAGGACTACCATTCTAAAGTACTATTCCTTAACTTTTATAAAAACATGAGAAAAAAATGAAATAAAGGTCTCATTCTGTTAATAATTTTATAAACTAATATTGACTAATAATTGAATTGACTGACATTTTAAAATGAAGAAACAGAAACATATATATTAAAATTGGGGGGATTAGGGCCCTAAGACTAATAAGATAGTCCAGTCCTTTTACTAACAAAGATTACTGTATATACTTTCCTGTGGTAGTAAGGGCTGAGAGGCAGAAAAACAGAGACAGTGAGGGGGAGAAAGCAAACATGGAGAATTAAGATAGCTGCCTCCTATTCTAATTCTCCTTGTCTTAAATCCCCTGAAAATTGACACTGGCATTCAGAGAATAGGGAGCACAATGAAAAAAGTGTGTAGATGGAATAACACTGTTTATATGATCTGTAAACTGTGTTCTTGCCTCACTAGTGTTAACTAAAAGAACCTATCCATTTTTATTTATGTTTTTGACAGGGTCTTGCTCTGTCACCCAGGCTGGAGTGCAGTGGTGCAGTCATAGCTCACCAGAGCCTCACTTCCACTTTGACTCCTGAGTAGCTAGGACTAAAGGAGTGCACCCCCATGCCCAACTAATTTTTTGTTTGTTTGTTTGTTTTTTAGTTTCATTCTTATTGCCCAGTCTGGAGTACAGTGGCACAATCTTGGCTCACTGCAACCTCTGCGTCTCAGGTTCAAGCAATTCTCCTGCCTCAGCCTCCTAAGTAGCTGGGATTACAGGCATCCACCACCAAGCCCGGCTAATTTTTGCATTTTTAGTAGAGACGAGGTTTCACCATGTTGGCCAGGCTGGTCTTGAACTCCTGACCTCAGGTGATCCACCTGCCTCAGCCTCTCAAAGTGCTAGGATTACAGGCGTGAGTCACTGTGCCCAGCCCCAACAGATTTTTTAATTTTTTGTAGAGATGGGATCTCACCATGTTGCCTAGTCTGTGGCCTCAAGCAATCCTACTGCCTTGGTCCCCAAAGTGCTGGGATTACAGGCATAAGCCACTGTATCTGGCCTGAACCTATCCATTTTTTAAAAAAATTTAAGTTTTGCTTATTTTCATTAATCATTACATAAAACACTAAATATAAATGCCATGAAATATTCAATCTCAGATTTCTAAATTGTTATGGTTTTTCAATTTATACTCATGACAAATTTAAATTGCCACAACCTTATTAAGCTATTATGTCAGATACAAGCCTGCTTATTAATCCAGTGACAAAAAAGCAGAGTTCAGTTAATCTAAAATTGTAATAAATCTTAAGGGCATTTAATATAAAGTATTAAAATCCACATAAAAAGATTTTGTATTTAAACACAAAACAATGCTTGCTGAATATTTATTATAATATCCCAACTTTCAGAGAGAAAGATATTTAAAAATAAACATGACGAGGAAATTAGGGAAGTCAACTTCTTAAATATAACCAAAGGGTCAAAGAACATTTAAGTCAGTTTAAAAATTAAACTTTAGGAAAAAAGGTAAACCTTGTAAAAGTCCCATTAAATTTCAGAAGCCTACAAAATGTCAGCAACAGAAAACATTTAGTTCACATGTATATTACATTCTGGTTGAATTTCTTCCTCTGTCCATTTAGTTTTATATTGGCTGGTGTCTTCACCAACAAATTTAGTTTTCAAATCTTGTTTTTAAGAAATAGAAAATCCTTTATCATTTCTAGAATATAAGCCCATACTAAAGAGAAAAGACTATTCAATCTCAAAGTCTACAGCATAATAAACAAGTACAGGGCAAATGACAAATTTTTTTGTATGTATGTATGTATGTATGTATTTATGTATGTATTTATGTATGTATGTGTAAGAGAAAAAATCCTTCTGTATAAAACTCACTGGATGACACCAATTTTTCTAAAAGTGGTAATCAAAGCTAGAAGGATAAAACACCATTTTAAAATTCATGTTCCAAGTCAGTTTTTTATTTTAATAACAATTAAAAAATACTGAACAATGCACATGAGGCAATAATAGCTGAAATCACAAATTAGCCATGCATGCAGTTCATACGTGGTAGAGGGAGGTAGGAGGCACTGAAAGTACACTGTTGGACCCATTTATAATTACTGTAAAAACAAATCCCTCTAAAAAGGGAACCTAGGGACTACCCAGACAAGATGGAAAGGCTCTGATTCATCTATTAGAGTGCATGGAATTTCAGTCTGTAGTGAGCAGGATATCTGGAACTCTATACTCCTTGTCTTAAATCCCCTGAAAATTGACACTGGCATTCAGAGAATAGGGAGCCATATTCCTTCACTTAATCCACAATATCATGTACCAATGGGCAAAACTTTGCTCCATTTCTAAAAATAAACTGAGAAATTGTTCAAAGGTATATTTTTATATATAGGAAATAGCAATTTTAAACATCTTACTCCTTGTGACAAGAAACGGCACAAAGCTACTACATATCACTTGAATATAAAAATGTATTCTTTTTAAAAAACTCTCATTTCCCATGCAATTTTAAGAAATAAAATTTTCCCCAAGGGGATCGGAGGAATGTAATTTCATGAGAATTACTCAACTTGGACAGAGTCCAGAAGATCTAAAATAATAAAATTGGTTATAAGCTGACAAATTTTATTGACTTAACTGCAAGTTAAGATTTCACTCTGCTGGCTTACATGAAGAGGCCCTGACAAGTTAAATGAGAATGATTTAAAAATATAAATTCAAGTAGCTACACAAATACTCATAAAAGGTTATACAGTGTATTGTACTTTTGAGATTACTTTTTTTGAGCCTAAGTCAAAGAGTCAGTTTAGTGATTTAAATATGTAAACTGAGAACACTGTAAAAGAATATTAGACATAAAAGAAGAAACATTTTTACCCCACTGCAATCTGACAGTGCAAAAATATAAGTATGTAATTAAGGCTCCCTTATCCATTGAGAGTGATAATGGGCACTGACCTATCTTTAAAAAAATAAAAGAGAACAAGAAGCCAAAAATAGAAGAGAAAGGTATACTTGAAGGAATTGGTTTACACTACTGTAATGTGAGTGTTAGACAACTTAATGCTATTTAGCCTGATGCTACTACAGTTCTTTTGGTGGAGAGATGGTGGAGTTACAATCATCAGATGGCCGAATTATACATGCTGAGTTACTTATCCAAAGGAAAAGACTGAGGAAGAATAACTGGAAAAATGTGCAGTTGTCAACGACACATATGTACTCAAAACGACAGGGGAATTACAAAGAACAAAAAAAGGGAGTACAGGCTAACTATAACAAACAGAACAATCAGATCAGGTTAAAGTCTAGATTCTTAGGTCTTAAACCCTAATAAAAGCTTAGTAATAACAATATGATACCTAAACAACATGTCTATGACAGTTAAAGTGAAACAGAAGCCAAATAGATTAATTGTAGAAAGAAATGGCACAAGGAAACACTGGCATGCAAGTGTTTTTGATAACCATCTCTTATGAGACATATAATAAATAGCATCTTTGGATTTATTCTGAATATATCTAACCGGTATGGCTGCTTCTCTTTATTGGTAGTTCAATGAGTAGCAGAGTGGTTAACATGAAAGCTAAATTTGCCACATTGAGACCTCAAACCATGATGGCAATACTTTATTTCCATGAAGAAGGGAAAATCCTTATGAATGAAAAACTAAGGAGTAAAATCACTGTTAGCTTATATAGGATTTAAAAAGGCTTTCAACTAAGACATTTCTACATGAAATTTAGTACTTCATAATGGGTATAGTTGTATGTACTTCACAAACTTAAAGATTACTAAAATATGCACATAAAGGTAACAGTAAGCAACAACAAAAAAAGAAGGAATTAGAAGTATCAAGGTACTGACCCATGTCCTGAAGGAGCAATGAAGTATAAACAACATTGCACCCTGTTATCAGGCATCTGACGTCTGTTCACTCGTGATTCTGCATTTAAGTAGTCCTCAAATTTACTATCAATGTAGTCGATAACAGGCTGCCAGCTATAGAATGCAAATAAACAAACAAGTTGCAATTCTACATATGAATTAACGGATGACTGTTAAAGGACAATAATCAGTATTTTCAAATGGGCAAAATGAATTTACCAGTAGAAGGTATGTCAAATTATTCCATATAAAGATTCAAAAATAGAAATTATGTTGAATAAATCTTTATTATTTTAAAACTTTCCAAGTGAAAGAAAATAAACTATTTATTGTCAAAACACAGCTAAATTATTAGCATATTTTTGCACTAATAAGTGTATTAATAACACACTTCATAATATGAAAACAATTATATTCAGTTTTAAATTTCAAATGAGATTACTTTAAATAATAAAAAAACTTCATGATGAACTTATGAGTTTTAAGAGTTGACAGAAAATTACCTCAAAAACAATGTGAATTCAAACAAAAATAAAAGTATTATTTATAAAATACTAAGATAAGCACTTCAGACTAAAATTTCATAGTTGTTTTCTTCACTTAGGACTTACAGAAAAACTGAAGGTCTAAATATCAGGTTTAAATTAGGATTGAGATAGAATTTATACAAATGGATAAAATTAAAGCAAACAGTTTTAAATTTCTTACAATAATGAGAATTCTTCTATTTAGCTATGTTATTTTATAATATGTCTTAAAAACAATTTTATGATAGGTATTATTTCCATTTTATAGAAAAGTAAATGGGTTCAAAGAAGTTCAACAACTTTGTCAGATAAGTGGCAAAGTTGGTATACAAACCCAAGTCATGTCACTTGAAGTTTGGTGACCTTTGCTAAGATGAGAAGTTTTAAAATGTTAAGAAGAAAAAGTTTAACCAAATGCACTGCAAAGTTGTAAGGACAAACCCTTCTTACCAATTACTATTATCCACTGCATCTCCAAATCCTGGGGTATCAACTATTGTGAGCAGCAACTGAACACCACCTTCTTTGATTAAAACTTTAGATTGTTCCACCTATAAGAGTAATTGGTGAAGATGTTAATATCATACATTACACCAGTGATTTCCTACAAGGGGTGACGGTAGGGACGTTCAAGTTTATCAAAACCAACTGGGAAACTGTTAGAAAGACCGAATCTACGTACTCCCACATTTTATTCAGAATCAATGATGGTGGGCATTGGAAATCCACATTATTCGAAAGAAAAGCATATATACAAATAGTATGCCAATCTCTTGGCAAATTCACACTGGGTTTACGACTCATACTTGGTATAAAGAAAGACAGAGGAACTGATAAAATAGTGATCACCACTAAAAACATGTAATGCTTATATAAACTTAAATGTGCATCTAATAATACAAATAAGCAGTTTGAGTGATTTAGTAATTCACAGAGTTCAAACATAATTAATCAGAGAACATCATCTAATCTACCATTTACAGTAAATGTGTTCCTGGACTATTCTCTATCATGTTTGGCCCCAACCACTCACTCAAATGAACTTACTATCATTCCTTAATCTTTCTCAGCATGAATGTAGTTACCCTTGTATCTATGTTATGGCTAGGAGCCAATCCTCTTCTCAAATGTGATACTCCACATTCTGGACAATGTAATCAGCAAAAGTCCAGACAGTTTAAAAAAAAAAAAAAAGTGTATTCTGGTAGGGTGAAACCTTACTATTGGACTTAAATGATAACAACAGTTCCTGGAACAATCTAAGATACTCTGTAACCTCAAGCTCTGTATCAGAAGATGTGTTATCATTCATCCTGGGCATATGCTGCTGTTAAATGCAAAGTATCAGTTTTCAGGAGCCCAAGATAAAGCAAACACGGATTCAAATGAAAAAGGAATAATTCCTCCAGAAAAAGATAGGCTTTCTCCTGATACACATTTATATCAAGTCCTTATTAAGGCTAGAGGCTCCAAGTATGCTGATAAGCTAATTTACAAGACAAAAAGTTTGGGACACTTTTAGAGATAGCCTATTTCCTTTTGGCATGTTTTATAGATGCTACCTGATGCATGAAGAGACTAACATGTGGAGACTAAGATTGCTGAGCAAGAAAAGTCTGCGGCCTCACAATCCAGTAACACTTTCTGAGATGATGGAATTGTGTATCCACACTGCATCTCCAAATTCTGGGGTATCAACTATTGTGAACAGCAACTGAACACCACCTTCCACTTGTCCATGTGGCTACTTAGTCCTTGAAATCTGACTAGTGCAAATGAGGATCTGATATTTAATTTTATTTACTTTGAATTAACTTAAATAGCCACATGTGGCTAGTGACTACCGAATACACAGCAGAGGTCTACAGCAATCAAGAGTTTTCTGTTATTATCAGGGATAAAACTTACTAAAACTGAAAAAAATTGCCTGAAATGTGGACATGCATGACTTATCTTTTAGAGAAATGAGATGCCAAAGTCTGATCTTTTAGATTAATGTTCTTTAAACTGCTTTGATCCTGATATAAACTATCAGTGAAAATTTTGCAGATCCAAAAGATATTTACCCACCAAATATATACTATTGGCAATCTGAATATTAAGTATTAATATGTATTATCATTTTTCTGTAGATTACAAAAGTAAACATCAATAAGAGTTGTAGTATTTTCTGATCATCCTCAGTATCAATGACTGATGCACATCATTTAGGAGATCACTGTTACATACCACATAACTAAGATAACATGTCTATTATCAGGTTACCCTAATAACATGAGGGAGGCAAACTAACTCAGAGAAAACAATCAGATTCATCAGTGTGAGATCATGGGAACCAAAGGAAAAAAATTTTTCTTTTTTAGTCAGGGTCTCATTCTGTTGCTCAGGCTGGAGTGCATGGCAGATCACAGCTTACTGCAGCCTCACTCCTGGGTTCAAGCGATCTTCCCATTTCAGCCTCCCAAAGTGCTGGGCCAAAAAACATTTTTAATGGTATCATCTCATCTGGTTTAAGAGGTTTACATTTTATCTGGTGATCTTCTAGTCAAAGGACAACCCAGTCAAATATAACATCTCAATATCTTGAATTCACCTCCATCTCCTTTATAAAGACAGATCATTTATTCATGATAACTGTGGCTGAAGCAGAAATATCCAAAGTAATCATACCAGTCCTTTACCTACTTACTCCTTTAAATAACATAGTACTATATACTAGAAAGTGATACAGCAATATAGTTAATCTACATGAATCATCTCCAATTTTACTTCAAACTATTTCTGGTTCCTTTATTACCAAACGAAGCCCATTCTACCTTCAGTAATATGCTGTATACCAACTACACATTTTAACTTAACAGCTTAAATTTTAAGATATTTCCCTGTTTAAAAAAAAATCAGTTCAACAACTTACTGACTTGCTAAGACAAATGAAGATTTGTATTTTATACACTTTAAGGAATGTTTATAAAGCTTCTTTTCTTCTCTGGCCTACGAAATTCTGTGTATCCATACATGGTCAAATACAAAGAAGTCAGTGACATATGGAAAAGATCCAGAAAACATCACTGTAAACTAGTGCCATTCACAGGATCCAACTGTATCCTATCATCTGGTATTACAAGTATTCTCATGGGATCCATGGAAAACGAATTAGTTCAAGTCCAAGAATTTCAAACTTTTCTTAACAAATCTATTCCAAATGGTCACTTTCCCATGCACTTTCCTTAAGCAGGTCACATCAACATATTTTATGGCATCACTCAGGGTTCTCTAAGATTAGCTGCATAATTTAGTACCAAAAGAATGAATCGAGGGCATTTTCAACTGTTTTTCCCTGAAAAATAAATAAAACTAAAGCTATCGTCTACGTATCATCTACGTATAATTAATCTACTGAGACCTCTTTTGGCATTCGAGATTCCAGAAATCCAAGGTACTCATTTTCTAATACTGAGTGTATACAGTATACAAGAGTTCCAGTATACTGAGTTTTCAGTTTTACAATCTGAGGAAAAAAAGTCAAACAATGTTTACTATACAGCTTCATATAAACTAATCTTTTCTAACTTAATGTTTACATGCCACTTATTAAGGTAAATAAAAAATGTTACTTAATTAAGAACATAACATTTTGAAGAGAGAGTTAAAATTCTCTGTCAAGAGCTTACCTCTACCTACACTTGCTCAAGAGGTAGCATTATAGCCAAAACTCTGAAGAGATTTGAATGGCCTGAGATACTCCACTTAGCTCAAACACAAAAGCTATTTTGCTTATTTATTGACTCAAAAGACAAATATCATCTTAATCGTGTTCCACAAGAAAGTGAAAGAGGAAGTGACCAATAGTAGAACAGTTATCCCTAAAGAATACTTCCATCTCATCAAGACCCAGAACTACTTTATTGAGAAGAAAGTTGATCCCAAAACTCTAATTTGGCCTTCTATTCTGAACCTCTTCATCTCTTATATCCCTGTCTCCTTACAGTGAGACCTCAAATCCCTTGACCCTCTCATTTTCTATTATCAACCTCCTTCCCAAAACCTTTCTTTCTTTCCCTTTCCAACTCAAATCCCATTCTGGATTAACCCATCTTTCTATTCCTACACCATAAAATTCATGACCTTCAACCTCAACAAGAATTTCCCTGCTAATATTCCTCTTATATGCTCCTTAGTCTTATGCCTCTCCCATTTCCCAGTAAAGCTCTTCCCAAGCCCACGTCTGTCACAATGCTCAGTGCAGTACCTCACATCTCCACTTAAAAATGAGACCATTCCCAGTCTGTATGAATCAGCAGTGTACCTTATGGTACAGTGTGTGTGAAATATATCTTTTTCCTAAAGCAATTTCTCAATCTATTATAGGGAACTGATTAATTTCCATTTCAGATTCATCTTGACAACTGTTTACACTATTTCCCCTCTATCTTCAATCTCTCATTTCTTAGAGAACGACTTGCCACAGGATATAAGCATTCTCAGGTCTCTTTTGGAAATCATCAAACCACTGAGTCCTCTATACTCACACACCTAGGCACTCCTTTTCATCCCTTCCTTAATAGCCATCACCCATCCTCACTGACTCACTTACTACTCACTTCTCAACCCACTGCCATCTTGCTACCACTTCATTTAAATTTACCTTGCCAAGGTCACCTCTACAGCACCTTACAAAAGCATCTTTCTCACTAAGTCATAATTGTTTGTCCATATTTTTCCCACAATTGTGAGATCTTTGAGAACTTTTCGTTTTATCATCATTGTAGCCCCAAAACTTAGTATAAGACAAGCATTCAAATATGTTATGTGAATGGCTCAAAATCTATCAAAACTGGACCAAATGTCAACAGGAAAGTTTCCTGATTGGGCTCTGTGAAAATTTTTCAAGGAGTCTATCAAGTATGTTATCCTAGAGATGTACGTACTGCTTTCATCTTTTCTCACTTTCAAAACTTTTGCAACCACTTCATCTAAAATAGTGATTTACAAAACTTCAGGGGCCAGCTGGGCGTGGTGGCTCACACGTGTAATCCCAGTGCTTTGGGAGGCTGAGGTGGAAGGATCAGTTGAGGTCCAGAGTTCGAGACCAGCCTGGCCAACATGGTGAAACCCCATCTCTACTAAAAATACAAAAATTAGCTGGGTGTAGCGCGCGCCTGTAAATCCAGATACTCAGGAGGCTAAGACAGGAAAACTGCTTGAGCTCAGAAGTGGAGGTTGCAGTAAGCTGAGATCACACCACAGCACCCCAGCCTGGGCGACAGGGCAAGACTCCATCTCGAAAGAAAAATAAAAACAACACTTCATGGACCAATAAAAAGTTTCAAAGGGGAACAGCATAAAGTTTCCAACTAAGAACTTCAAAAAATCTAAACAGTGTCATTGCACAAAAGAATTATCTTAATAGAATGCATTAAGAAAAAATTAAAATGGACTTTCATCTCAGAAAAAAGGATAATTTCTTCCCAAGAAAGGACAGATGATACCCTTTCACTGACATAAAGTATGATTTTAAAATTTTCAAATGCAGGCCAGGCATAGTGGCTCACGTCTATAATCCCAGCACTTTGGAAAGTTGAGGCGGGCAGATCACTTGAGGTCAGGAGTTCGAGACCAGCCTGGTCAACATGGTAAAACCCCATCTCTACTAAAAATACAAAAATTAGCCAGGCATGGTGGCACACGCCTGTAATCCCAGGTACTCAGGAGGCTGAGACAGGAGAAACACTTGAACTTCAGAGGTGGAGGTTGTAGTGAACCAAGACTGCACCACTGCACTCCAGCTGGACGAAAGAGCAGGACTCCATCTCAAAAATAAATAAATATAAAAATTTTCAAATGCAACAAAATTATAAAATAAAGCTTAATTGTTAGTATACATACAACATTGTAAGCAATATATTTCCAAAAAAATTTTGTTAATCTGGGTATCTATATTTGAGACTGAAACATGAAGTAGAACTTATCACATGTTCAATTTTTTTATTTTACTTCATTTTCATTAATCTTTCAGAAAAATATATATGTAAGTAAAAAATGGAGGTAATATGGTACCATTCCATTCCATTTGAAACATTCTGAAAGAACTAAGGCAAAGCACTTCCCTCTCCTCCTTTCACCCTGACAGGCACAGGATAAAACCAGTTTGCAGTAGAGCAGTGGTTCTCAAAATGCAGTACCTAGACTGGCAGTAATACATTCTGAGAACTAAACAAATACAAATTACTTGTGCCCTGCCTCAAACCTGCTATACAGCAAACCATGAAGAAAGGGACTCAGCAATCTGTGTTTGAACAAGCCTTCCACGTGACTGTGATGTGCGCTCAAGTTTGAGAAGCACTGGTATAAAGAATTCCAGGACTGGTGTCAGCTTGCATCTGGAAATGCACAGATATAACTCAGGGTTCTGACGTCCAAGATAAGAGGTTAAGAATTAATCTTAATGAGCTTCTATTAATACTGAAAACTTCACTTGAATCAGAACCACTATTTTACACACAGGAGGCTAAAAATCAGCTCTCTGCTCAGTGTACACAGCTTCCCATTCCTTCCAAGACTGTGAATGTGAATAAATATCTCCTTTAAGATACAAGTCTCTTATAAACAGATAACGCCCAGGGATGAGAATATGAGATCGTGGTCTTTATTAAAATCTTGCTCCTTATTCAGCTACATAACAGGAGAGTGTTTTTCTCCCCATTTTTATAAACATTTGTATTTTGAAAATCAGGACTGTATGTTTACCAGACTAATATGTCTGGACTGAGATACAATACTGGTGATCACTCCCCTCTACTGTGAGTGTTTACGAGCTTCCAACGGCAGATCATCTGCTAGACTACTGGGCTTGGTAAGGAGCCAGCCAACTATTAAAAAGATTACATTCTAATTTTCTAACTACATTCAGGCTTCTTGAATGACTCTGACCCTGTCTGTAATAATGGCATGTTCTTTCCTGAGTAATGGGCAAAAGAGTTTAGATGATCTTCAACTGGTTCCCAGTACACAAAGGAATACACCTCCATGGTTCAGTCAGGAAAGAGGACTTCTACAGGATTCTAGTAAGGATCAATCTGGTTCTCAAATGTTACAGGTCTTCTTTTTGGTAAAGAAAAGATATTTAACAGTGGTACACATGCCTCTGTCTTAAAAATCCTCCTAGAGATATTCTCACCTCCATTACCCCTTTGTTTTCAAGATAAAGAGAGTTTCTGGGAAGATATTCACAACAGAAGAGGATATTTTTGAAGTGTTATTTTAAAGGAAGGTAAAATAAGTTTAGACAATTTATTCTGAAGCTAGGCCAATGTAAGAATTCTAATAAATTGAGGGCATGTCACATCTTTAACAGATGCTTGCCTGGCGAGAAAATGTCTGCAATATCTAAAATGTAGGGGATTATTAGATTTTTAAAACTCCTATAAATCAGTAAGAAAATGACAGAAAATATTAAGATTATCAAAACACTTTAATGAAATGTGAACAGTTAATGAGTACAAAAGACATGTTCAACCTCACTAGAAATCAAAGAAAATAAACTCAAATACCTTTATATCTTTATGCACACACAACAGCAATGAGCGCCTAAGTCTACCAAAACATACACAAGAATGTTCCTATTAGTAAAAAACTGAAAACCCAAAGGCTTATCTAAAATAAACAATAAAGGATATACTGATAAATTCACACAATGGAGTATCATACTATGATGAAAAAGAACTACACCCAACATGAGTAAATAATACAGACGTAATCTTCACTGAAAGAAAACAGATACAAAAAAGTATATGTATATAACGTTCAAGAACAGGCAAATTTATCTACGGAGAAAGCAGTCAGTTAAGGTGTTTATCTTTGTGGGGTGTAATACTGAATGAGAGTGAGCACACGGAAGAAACTAGGGTTCTGGAAATGAACTGCATATTAATTTGGGTAGTGGTTAGTTTTACCTTGCATCTCTAAATTCATAAATACCTAAATTAAGGTATTCATAATAGATACCCAAATTAAGAAAGTTCAAAGTTCGTTTTTTTGCTTAGGATTAAAATTTCCAATATTTATGACAAACAAGCATGCAGGATCAAGTTTTTAGAGCATAATTTTGCAGGTAATTTTAAATCTCAAGCCCTATGAAGGTTACCAAAACAAAACAAAACAAAACACAACAAAATCCTAAAATAGAAACATCGAAAAGGAGAAATAAGAAATTCACTTCACAAAATTATTCCTTTGGGATCTAGTTACTAAACTGCATCTTGTAGTTTGATACATATGAGTTACTGCCCAGAATATATAGACTGTCCTTCCATCCTGTGCACTGGGATCATCACTACCACTTCTTTGAATTCAGCTAAAAGCATCACTGCCTCAATGAAGCCGACTCCAGCCAGAAATGTTCACTTGCCTCCTCTCTGCTCGTGTCCTATATATCACATAAGCAGAGCTCAACAACAATATTTTTAATCAACAGTTTAGAGCAGTACTGCCAAACAAAAACACCATGTCAATCACATAATTTATAATTTTCTTAAGTAGCCACTTTTAAAATAGGAAAAAGGTTAAATAAAAAAAAAATACCATGTCAATCATAATTTATAATTTTCTTAGTAGCCACTTTTAAAATATGAAAAAGGTTAAATAAAATTGATTATTTTATTTATACATCCAAAATATTATCACTGTAGTATACAATCAATATAAAAAATTATTGAGATTTTTTTTCCATGCTCAGTGTTAGACATCTGTGGTATATTTTATATTTGCAGAACATCACAATTTAGACTACCCAGATTTCAAAGATTAATAGCCACACATGGCTACAGGTTGCTGTAATATTTAATAAAAAGTGCATATCTAGAATCCAGCCCCTTGCTCTATAAAGTGTGATCTACCATCCAGCAGGATCAGCATCACCTGTGATCTTGTTAGAAATGCAGAAATTGCAGCCCATCTCAGACCTACTAGAAGAACTAAATTTAACAGGATATCCAGGATTGGAATGCATAGCAAATACTGAGAAGCAGTAAATTAGATCACATATACCTTGGGAGTCTTACAGAATTGCTATTGCCATTCAACTATGATATGGTATTATGCCACTGACTAATATAGAACACTGTATTTAAATAACAAAAGCTTTTCTATAAATCATGTTTTCTCTACACTATCCAATGCAATTTTCTGCAATGATGAAAATCTTCATATATGTGCTGCAAAAAAATGGCAGCCACTTGCCACATGAGCTGTTAAGCACCTGAAATGTATCTGGAGCAAATGAAAAATTGCATTTTTAATTTAACTAATTTTAATTGATTTAAACATGTGGCAAATGACTACCATACTAGATAGCACAACTCCAGGGGAATTGGTTACTATGTCACAATGTCATCTCTAGGAGAGTCCTCCGGACAAATTTGGAAAGTTCTAGTCAAGATAATTCTTCTGATTAACTGTACTTTTTAAAAAATTTTATGAAGTCATATTTACTATCTTACACTGAATAAGGGCAAATTTGTATCTTACTTCTAAGGAAGCATAATAAAAGTTACGATATGTGCTTTGTATTAATATTATTCCAGCTTATCATCAATTAACAATACTAATATCCATACCTGTACAGTCTTTTTAATTCTATGAGAAGGACCTGGATACTCTGGAGAATACAAATCTGTGAGGAATAATGAGTTGATTAACGTCGACTTTCCCAATCCAGATTCACCTAAAAGAAATAAGGGAAAATATCTGTTAAATTCACCCACTTTACCCAACCTTAAATATTCAACAGATGCTATAATTGAACTTGCTTTATGCAAGTACTTCTTGGTGAAACAATGAAATGACATTAGAAAATATGTTACAAAGAATAAGTATCTTGTCCTCAGTTTCTTAGCTATCAAATTAGACTCATGCTTCCAGGGATTCTTTTCAGTCTTCTAATTATACAACTTATATTCATTAAAAGTAATGTATCTAATAATCTACATTTTTAACAGTAATGTATTCCCAAAGAAAAAAGTCATTATTAAAAAATCCAAGTTGGATTATACATTGCTGCTTGAGTGAAATAAAGTTTTTCTTTACTAATAGACAATAATGAATGACCAAAACAAGAAATCATGCAGCCATAAAAAGCAAAAATCTGCTAATACAAAGAATAATTAATCACAATGAGCATCTCCACATAAAATTCTAAATCACAAAAAATACTTTCTAATTTAGCCACCCATCAGTCTAAATATAAGGGTACTACTTCTCCCAAACCAGAATCCAAAAAAATCTTAGGTAATTATTTTTTATACTGCTTCTACTCAAGGTAGGAGGTAGACATGAAGGAAGCTAGGGCATGATTTGTACTCTGATCAAGTACTCTTTTTTGACTCTCCATCTCTAGTCTAATATACATAGTCTAGTGTATAGTAACTATTACAAGTATACCAAAATATAAATGGCTTCAAGGTATATATAACCTAAGGTTAAAATAAATTATAAACCATATTACGATAATTAACATGGCACAGAGTTAAAGTATGTATTGTTAATAATTCACTTAGAATAATAGGCATGTTTAGCCTAAGTAACTGATGTCACAATATATGTCTAGGAGGAATTCTTTTTATATCAGCTCTCAAAAGAGATAAGATCCTTTCCACATGGTCTGGGCTTACCCTTTGACTGAAAGCATGCCACTTTTTACTAGATGTAAAAATGCCAAAAATGTCTAAGTCACAGGAAAGTAACATGGGTTGGCCACACCCAATTCTTTCTTAACTCTTATACCTTGAAAGCAGAAAGACTAGAATAAAACCCAAGCATTTGGATGGTATCAGAAATATCTACAATATTTCCTTTTGGAAATACAAATGAAAATTTTAGTATATACAATAATGTTTTGGGAAATTAAAAAGTATGCTCATTAAAAGATTAACACTGTACTCAATAAATTATGTTTAGAGATTTTTTTAGTTTTTTTACCCTTTTTATTTGTAGTGAGGAGTCGGGGAACAAGACGACACAGGACAAAGGGAAAAGAGAGAGGAAGAAAAATAAGTCTGAAGGTAACGCACCAAAATGTAAATAGTGGCTACTCTGGGGATAGTACAATGTAGATGATTTTTCTTAGTTTGTTATACTTCGGGGTGCTGTAAACTTCCTTCAATATGATTCTATTATATTCATAATTTAAAAAGCATTACTGAGTGGCATCAGCAAAACGGCAAATTAAAAAGCTCAAAGCCTCATTTCCTCACAGAAACACCAAAAACAACCAAAACCTCATAGAATTAACCTTACAGGACCTGTGAAAAACAGTCAAAAGTCTATAGCGACGAAGCAAATGCCCAATTAAGGAAAAAAAATATGCAAAACTTTTGTGACATTTTTCTGTGATCTTGTCCCACCCCTTCTGCAGTTTATCTGGGTCTCAAGAAGGCAGCAAACCAATTCCCAATTCATTCCCTTCAAATGGGCGGAAGAGTGCAGACCTAACTTGTAACATTTTAACCTCTCTGGTCTGCCAGAAGAACTGATTCCTGTTTTGCCTAACTGGAACCTCATTTGGAGAGAGAAGCAATGCACACCACTCACGAAAGCTGCAAGAGGACACAACAGATATTTGGGGCATAAGATTACAGTGGGTAGATATAATAGACCATCTGAGCATGCAGGTGAGACTCTTCAGGAAATTAAGACATTCAAAAGCAGCCATGTATACAGGAGGAATTGAGAAAGCGACCCACAGGCCTAGGCAATACAAATGCTCAGAAAAGAAGATCTTAAGCTTTCATCTTGGGGTGATCACTAGGTTAAGGGCATGCTCAACTCATCAGCAGAGAAATGCCCCAGTAGTACATAGCCAGTGTGCAACTGAGAGAGGTGACTCTTTCAAATACTCAGTTTTCAAAAAACATCACAAGGCATGCAACAAGGTATAGGAAAATATGGCCCAAAGGAACAAAAATTTCCAGAAACTATTCCTGAAGAAATACAGATATTAGACTTATTATACAGACTTGAAAGTAGCTGTCTTAACTATGCCCAAAGAGCTAAAGAAAAAAATGAACCAAAATGAATGGAAATCAGGAAAATAATAAGCAAAATGAGAATATCAATAAAGAGGAATTATAAAAACAAATTGTGGAGCTGAAAAATACAATAATTGAATTGAAAATGTCACTATATGGGTTCAATAGCAGAACTGAGTAGGCAAAAGAAAAAACTCAGTAAACCTGAAGACAATTGAAATTATCAAATCTGAGCAGAAAGAAAAAAGATGAAAAGTAAACAGAGCCCAAGAGATTATGAAACAAAACAACTGGACCAATATATACCCAATGGATGTTTCAGAGGAAGAGAAATGAACACAGAGATTACATGAAGGAAAAAACTCCCCAAAGGTGATGAAACCGATGAATCTACAAATCCAAGGATCTCAACAAACTTCAAATAAGAAAAACTCACAACCAATATCAACACAATTACAATCAAACTGTCAAAAGCCAAGACAGAATCTTGAAAGTGGCAAACGATAAGCGACTCACTGCATAGTTAGAATCCTCAAATAAGACTATAAGCCAACCTTCTGGCAGAAACCTTGGAGGCCTGATGGGAGTGCAACGATACATTTAAAGTGCTACAAGAAAATAACTGTCAAATGCAAATTCTGTATCTGGCAAAAGTGACCATTATAAATGAGGGAGAAATAAAGACATTCCCCAATAAACAAAACCTGAGGGAGGTTCATTATCACTACACATATATTACAAGAAATACTGAAGGTAGTCCTTCAGGTTGAAATAAAAAGACTCTAGACAGTAACTCAAAGCAATATAAAGATATAAAGATCCCGTAAAGGTAAATGCAAGAGCAAATATAAAAACCAGTATTATTAGAATTTTGGTTTGCAAGTTCACCTTATATTTTCTATGAGTTTTTAAAGGCAAATGCATTAAAAAATCATGAATCTGTGTTAATAGGTACATCAAGTATAATACTGTAACTTCCAACATCAATAACATGAGAGGGACAGAGCAATGGAAGTGTAGTTGTTCAACGTGATTTAAGTTAAACTGGTACAAAAAATTAGATTGTAAAAACTTTAGGATATTATATATTATCCCTATAATAACCAAAGAAAATTTCTATAAAATATACCAAAAAGAAAAAAAAGAGAGAAGGGAATCAAATTGTGTCACTACAAAAAATCAAGTAAACACAAACAAAGGCAGTAATGGAAGAAATGAAGGACAAAACAGCTAAAAGACATACAGAAAACAAAATGGCAAAAGTTAGTTCTTCCTTATTAGTATTTATAGGTAAATTGATTAAACTCCCCCAATTAAAGGCACAGAGTGTCATAATAAATAAAATGACATGACTCAACTGCGTATCTATAAGACACATTGTAGATCTAAGAAAACACATAGGTTCAAAGTAAAAGGTTAGAAAAAGATAATTCATGCAAATAGTAACCAGAAAGGTAGAGAAGCCATACTAATATTAGACAAAATAGTCTCAAGTCAAAAACTATTATCAAAGACAAAGAAGGACTTTAAATGTTGATAAATGGGTCACTTTGCCAAGATGATGTAACAATTAAAAACATATATATACAGCAAACATCAGAACTTTAAATTATGTGAAGCAAACACTGGCAGAATTAAAGGGAGAAACAGACAGTTCTATAATAATAGTTGGAGACTTCAATACTCCAGTTTCAATAATGGACAGGACAACTAGACAGAAAATAAACAAGGAAATAGAGGATACAAACAAAACTGTAAAGCAATTGAAGCTAACACAGACAAAACACTGCATCCAACAACAGTGGTCTACACATTTCTCTCAAGGGCATGTAAAACATTTTTCCGCAATGACTAAAAGAAACAAGTCTTAACAAATTTTAAAGAATTGAAATCAAGCAAAGTATTTTTTTCCCATCATAATCAAATGAAACTAAAAATCAGTAATGGAAGGAAACTAGGAAAACTAACAAATATTTGGAAATCAAACAACACATTCTTATCAATCAATGGATCAAAGATTTCACGAGGGAAATTAAAATATACCCTGAGACAAAATAAAAATAAAAACCCAACATGCCAAAACTTATGGAATGCAGAAAAAGCAGTGCTAAGAAGGAAATTTATAGTTGTAAACATTTACATAAAAATGAAGATTTTAAACAACAACCTATGTTTACACCATAACGAATTAGAAAAAGAAGAGCAAACTAAACTCAAAGCTAGCAAAAACAAGAAAAAAATAAAAATGAGTGCAGAGATAAATAAAACAGATTTTAAGAATAGAAATTGGGCCGGGCGTGGTGGCTCACGCCTGTAATCCCAGCATTTTGGGAGGCCGAGGCGGGTGGATCACCTGAGGTCAAGAGTTCAAGACCAGCCTGACCAACATGGTGAAACCCCATCTCTACTAAAAATACAAAACTGGGCCGGATTTAGTGGCGCATGCCTGTAGTCCCAGCTACTCGGGAGGCTGAGACAGAAGAATCGCTTGAACCCAGGAGGCAGAGGGTGCAGTGAGCCGAGATCGTGCCATGGCACTCCAGCCTGGGCAAGAAGAGCGAAACTCTGTTTCAAATAAATAAATAAACAAAAGAATAGAAATCGGCCAGGCGTGGTGGCTCATGCCTGTAATCCCAGTACTTTGGGAGGCTGAGGCGGGCAGATCACGAGGTCAGGAGACTGAGACCATCCTGGCCAACATGGTGAAACCACGTCTCTACTAAAAATACAAAAATTAGCTGGGCGTGGCAGGGCGTGCCTGTAATCCCAGCTACTCAGGAGGCTTGGGTAGGACAACTGCTTGAACTCGGGAGGCGGAGGTTGCAGTGAGCCGAGATCGCGCTACTGCACTCCAGCCTGGCAACAGAGCTAGACTCCGTCCCAAAAAAAGAATAGAAATCAGCAAAACCAATTGTTAGTTCTTCAAAAGAATAAACAAAATTGACAACCCATAAACTAGATTGAGAATAAAAGAGAGAGACTCAAATTACTAAAATCAGAAATAAAAGTGGGGGCTGGGTGTGGTGTCTAAGGCCTATAACCTCAGAATTTTGAGAGGCCGAGGCGGAGGGATCACTTTGGCTTAGGAGTTCAAGACAGGCCTGGGCAACATGGCAAAACCCTGTCTCTACTAAAAATACAAAAAAATTACCCTGTCGTGGTGGCACATGCCTGTAATCCCAGCTATTCAGGAGGCTGAAGCAAGAGAATTGCGTAAACCAGGAGGCGGAGGCTGCAGTGAGCCGAGATGGCACCACTGCACTCCAGCCTGGGTGACAGAGCAAGACTCTGTCTCAAAAAAAAGAAATAAAAGTGGCTCATGGCTTTCCTAATTAAGGACTGGAATATTTGCCACCCCCCCCCCTTTTTTGAGTAACTTTCCTTTTTGGAAACAGTGATGAAGGTTTCTCCCTTTATTCTCAACAGTATGTACACCTCATACTACTCTCTACTGTCAAATTTCCAAATACTTTCTGCTTTTTTAATACTCTTTAAAAATTAGCAAATACCTAGTTATACTTTCAGTTAAGATAATACTTTTTCCCATTGGATTTTTTTCTTTATCTTTTAAATTCTTAACATTGACTATGTGAAGTAATACGCTGTATACCCTGAACTCAGCTATGAGATATTTAACATATCAGGGGAGATATAAATAAATTAACTTCCATCAATTCCTAGACTACTTACACTGAAATTATGGACCAAAGCTTTCTAATTCAATTCCCAAGTGGCATTAAAACCAAGATGTTTTGTATTTCAAGAAACTTTATCCACGGTTATGAAAGTTTAAAAACTTATCAAATGTGTGGGAAAACTGCAATTTAAAGATAAATGATTAGGTTTCCTGTTATAATGTGAACCATAACTACACTAACTGGGTGATCTCTATCAAAGTAAACACTGTAAACAATAAAGGGTATCATTTGGCCAAGAGAAAGATAATTTCTGATTCCAATTCAACATTGCTCCTGTGTAACGTGTTTCTCTAGTTCTCAACTACACATTTATTCTTGAGTTATTTCTATGTTAGTTGTAGTTTTCTTTTTAAGTTGGCTCTGGGCAAAGTAAACCTTTCATAACAGATTGAGAACTGTTCAATTTCCTCAATTCTAAGATACAATTTTGCCCCCCCAATATTTCTAAAAACAAATGTCTCATAAACAAAATGTAATTGACTGTACTATTTACCTCCCTCAAATCAAATTTGATTATGTTTCAGAGTAGATTTTATCTTAGAATCAAGGAAGCAGGAAAATCAAAACACTTCTTCCCCTAGAATCGAATTCAATTAGAAAAGCCAAATCAAAGAGGCCTTAATTATTTTTTCCTATAACTGAGAACTTTATATTTAATTTTTAGAACAATTTATTCTGAACTCAAGTGATTTCTATTTCCTTATAAATTGGAAGATTCCAAAGAAACAGAGGTTTTAACACAAACCTGGATGAGAAATAAGTAACCAAGACCATCTCCCACCTTGAGGCTCATAAGGTGAAACAAAAGCTCCTCCTTGAGTTATATGCAATAGGGGTAAATGATCCTCAAAGAGCCAAGTTTCATTCAGGGTAAGGAGGCAGAAAAAATGGGTACCAAAAAGTAGTTGAGAACTCAGTCTGCTTTTTCTGGTTCTGTACGTAAGGAACTTGGAAGTTGCCACTCCATTCTAAGAAGTAAAAAGCTGAAAAGATCTGGTATTTAAGAACAGAATCTGATCTTTAAGAGCAGTAAGGACACAAGGCAGTGATCCAATTGTCCTTCTTGATGTTTACCCAGCTAAGTTAAAAACTTAGATCCACACAAAGTCTTGCACACAGGTATTTGCAGCAGCTTTATTTATAATTGCCAAGACGTGGAAGCAACCACAATGTCCTTCGGTAGTTGAATAGATAAATACACTATGGTACATCCAGAAAATGGAGTATCACTCAGCACCAAAAAGAAATTAGCTACCAAGCCATGAAAAGACACAGACCAATGTACACTGGTGAGCAAAAGAAGCTAATCTAAAAAGAATACATACTGTATAATTCCATTATTATAATTCCATTAATTCCACAATTATATAATGGAATTATGTAATTGTGAGCAAGATACTTGCATTTTCTGTTTTCTTACATATCAAATAGTATAAGAGTATGAACTATGAGGAATAAATTAGGTAATATATGTGACATCTAAGCACAGTGCCTGGTATACATTAAGTGCTCAATAAGTAGTTGTACTATTTCTGTGATTCATTTAAGGAAATTAGAAACACATGAAAGTCTGGTATGACAGAGGTAAGAATATAAATAACAACAAAATGTTAAAAAATGCTTCAGGCAAAAACTTGGAAACAATAGGAAGTTAGCAAATTCCACATCAAAAGACTATAGGTCTTTTGGATATGGATAAATCAAGTGCTTAAAAAATAAAAATGATTTAAATAATATGCTTAATTTTCAAATATACATACAGAAATTTCTTTTTTTTGAAACCTATGGAATACTTATTTTTGAAACCTATGGAATACTAAATAAGCTGATTTATGTAAGGCTACACAGAAAAATAAATACTGGAACCTACAGATCATATTCTCTGAATGTAGTGAAATTAAAAATTAACAAAAAATAACACAATCCATCCATCTACTTAGGTATCTCTCCTTAACTCTTCCTATGTGAAAATTACTCAAATACAAACAAAATGAGTATTACACATAAACATCTAGGAGATTTGACTAAAGTATTTGGAAGAAAAACTCATGCTTAAAATAAGCCTTAAGAAAATAAGTCAACCATCAGGATGGTTCTTGGTGAAACTGTAAACTGGTACAGATTTTCTGAAGAATAATTTGGTAATCTACCAAAATTTAAATCTACATGCCTTTTGACCCAGGATTTCACTCTCAGAAATGTACATTACAGAGGCATTTATATGTGTGCCTAGAAATCCAAGGAACCTAAGCAGTGTAACTATGAACATCTATCTTCATTAATAGCTGACTGTATAAATCATGATAAAGGTATTATAGAATACCACATAATTGCTAAGAATATACTGACAGGAATATTCATTTTATATATACATATATACACACAGTATATTCACTGATAGGGAAAAAACATTCACAGAACAGTACTTACAGCATGGTACTGTTTACACACACAAAAAAATTGACATAGGAATGCCTGGTGTATATAAAAGTATAAAAAAATGCCAAAACACTTGCACCAATTTAATGCTTATCTCTAGAGACAGGACTGGAAATGAAGGTGGGAGAAAAAAGGAAACTTGCTTTTTACTAAATATCTTTAGAACTTAGTTTTTTAAAAATAAAATGTATATTTTATAAACTTTTCTTTCTTTGGGAAGCTGAGGGGAAGGTAATAATAACAGGGAATATACCAACTTTCTAATAGTGTTTATTTCTAGATGGGAAAGGTTATGAAACATTTAAATTTTTCTTCTTTGTGTATCAGTTTTTCTACAAGAACCATAAATTATATTAATATTTAATTTTAACTTTTAATTCTTTAAAGGGGTTGATATGTTATCTACATGTTATGCTACAAAGAGTTCAAGAAGAATGCCTGAGAACAGCCTACCTGCAAATATAATGATTGGGAGTACTGGGATAAAAGTTAAGAGAAAAATGAGTATTAAGTCCAGTAAAGAGACTACAGAGTAAATGAGAGGGAGGCATCAGGCACAGGTTACTGCAGATGCTGGCAACTACAGCTCCAGACAGCTGTACTACAGGAATTCTCAATCTTGACACTACTGACATTTTGGATTGGATAATTCTTTATTGTGAGAAGTGTCTTGTTAATTCAAGGATGCTTGGCAGCATCCCTGGCCTTTACCCATTAGAAGTCAGTTAGCATCCCTCCTCCCCAGCTGTGGCAACCAAAAATGCTTCCAGACATTGACAAATGTCCCCTGGGGGGGCATTTTTCAAATTTTGAATCCCCAAATCCTCTAGCACTGATACTACTATGCATAAAAAATAATGACAGTGACAGCCAGTAAGTTATAAATTCTTCTGTGTGCCAGTATTTTACAAGCATTGACTTAGTTAACCTTTATAACGCCATTAGATAGATGCTACAGGTTGTGTATCACTTATCCAAAATGCTTGGGACCAGAAGCGTGTTGGATTTGGGGCTTTTTCAAATTTTAGAATATTTGCATTGCTCATCAGTTCAGCATCCCTATTCTGAAAAGCCAAAATCCAAAAACTGGTTCAATGAGCATTTCCTTTGAGCATCATGTCAGCACTCAAAGTTTCAAACTTTGGAGTATTTGAGATTTCAGATTTTTGGATTAGGGATACCTAATCTGTATCATTATCATTACCATTTTAAGGTGAAAAAAACAGAAACAAAAGTGAAATAACTTGCTAGTGCCAAACAGTTAATAAGTGGTAATGTCAGTATTTGACACTAGGCAGTATATTCTACTGCCTTTCTAAATACCCACTCTCATTTATCCATTAAAGACTCTGTCCCAGAATTCCCAAGTACCTTCCTAATCTGGTTAACCAGGTTATTTGACATGTGATATTTTACCGGTATCTTCATTAACAATAATACTTAATATTTTTATTCAGTAACTATAAGAAAGACACTGAGCTAGGCACTTTACATGCATTCAATGACTTCAATAATTACAAAACTCTACATAAGATTCTTTACACAATTTTACAGCTAAGTAAACAAAATCTCTGAAAGTAACTTGCCAATGACAAATATCTCTACCAAGTAGCAGAGCTACAGCTCAATCTGAATGGCAAATCTCATGTCCTTTATCATACTGTACTTCCCAGACTCTGAGCAGGCGAAAGGAATATGCTTCTTGACCTCTATGTCCTGGTCCACTTAGTGTTTTTTTTTTAACCCAAGAAGAGTCTCACTCTGTCGCGCAGGTTGAAGTGAGAGGCACAATCATGGCTTACTGCAACTTCTGCCTGCTGGGCTCAAGTGATTCTCCCACCTCAGCCTCCCGACTAGCTGAGACTACATGTGCATGCCACCATGTCCAGCTAATATTTTTTTAAGAGATGAGGTCTCACTATGTTGCCCAGGCTGGTCTCAAACACCGGGATTCAAGCAATCCTCCCGCCTCGGCCTCTCAAAGGGCCGGGATTACATGCTTGAGCACCAGGGCCACTGCTTTTATTGCACTAACCACAATGAGTTTCACATGGAAAAGTAAAGGATAAAGCAATTCAAAATTTAGAAGAGAAAGAAGAGAGAAACTAAGTTCAATAGCCTTTAATCTTGTCAGACTGAGTACTTCTACCTACCCCTAGTATCAAATCCCACATCTGCCCCAGTATCAAATCCCACATCTGTCCTGAAACTAAATTATAACCTCTTTAGTAGGTTAAGGAAGAGGGAAAAAAGACCCTTTTACAAGATACAATAACAGATCTATGTCCTTTCAAGAACAACACTGATTCAGTGAATATTCTTCTAAAGTACTCAGTCAAGTACCTCATACAAATGAGGTATTTGTAGGTTATTGTATTGACTCAAGTACCTCATACAAATGAGGTATTTGTAGATTATCGTATTGTCTTAATGATTCTATTATCGTAACACAGAGGTTACCAAAATGTCATTCAAAAAAGCCTGATAAAATACAGTTTATTTCCCATAAGCAAAGTCACCTTACTCAAATCATTGTGGCTGTATGACATTGCTATGGGAGCTCTAAAAACAAGCTATTTTGTAACGAGTAAGCAGTCCTTTTACTTGGTAGCAGAGTAAAATATAGCATCTGACAAATACGAAAATAGTTTGGTAATACTATTATTCTTCCCTGGAAATTTTTCCTAAGAAGTACCATGAAGGTGTAAATTAAGTGTATTCCAAATTTTTCTGTGCTTCCTTAAGTATCACATACCCTTAATCCAAGTTATCTCATTTTTTTTTTTTCAGAAGTACCAATAATTGTAAGAAAGTAGTTGTGTAACTTTGGAAAAGTCTAGGGGCAAAGGTTATAGTAGTCCATTAGAGCTTAAAATTTCCTTGAAATCTCTTATCTCGGTTCCATCAATAAATTCGCCTTGTGACCTTGGGCAAACCTATACTTTGTGTGTCAGTACCCTCCTCTCTGAAATGCAGATAAAAGCAGTACCTACAACACAGAGTTGGTGTGAGAAATAAGTGATCTCATTAGAATCATACCTTGGCACAGTGGACACGTGAATATCAATAATTGGTAGTTGCAAAGAAATGTATTTTATTACTATTCATGTTTTCTCACAGAAAAAGAAAGGACCCTAGTGCAACTACTAAGAATAAGGGTCAAAGGTGAAGTAGACAGCCTTAAGAAGGGAATAAACATTTGAAACAGGGATGCAGGAGAGTAAAGTAGAAGAGTAAGGTTGGCAATTTATTGACACTAAAGGGTACTGGCCTCAAAATAAATAAAAAGGAATGTTGAAAGCAGTGAGGCTATGCCTGAGTTTGGACATTAATTTCTACTCACATTTAGTAGAGTAATATTTACTTCCACACCAAAATGTCAAATGGCCTATAATTATAAGACAAAATATAGCGGCCTTGTCTAATAATCTCAAAGTGACTTATAACTACAATTGATCCTTGTTCATTGGCTTTACTGAAGGGAAGGAAATAGTGTCATTAATGCAAAACAGTAGAGAACTATAATCAGTCCTACCAAATCAAACTCTACTTAAACACAAAATCTGTGGAAACAACCCAAATCAAGTGTACTTCTGCATTATTTAGAAAACATTTAATAATAGAGTTCAGAATATATATACTGGCTTAAGAAAAAAATTACTCAAGAGAAAAAGACTATCCGTAATATTTCATATTTCTTCAAACTAGTATTTTAATAAATCCAAACAAACTTTTTTGAATGTTCCAAATTAATGTCTATTTTACATTTATTTTGACTTTGAAATGCATTATACATGTTTTGCAACAATGTCATTATCATTCCCTCATTTTATTGCAGTTTTAAGGGGAAATAACTGGATTTTAAATTTTTTGTCCTTGTTAAAACAAAATATAATATTTACAGTTTAAGATGTTACTCTATGAAAATTATGAAACAAGAGTAACTACAGTTAGTAATACAATACCTGTACTTTAACCTAATAAGCAGGTTAAAATAACCCATATCCTTCTTATCTTTGAGGTCTTGCCCATGAAAGCCATATATTCTATCACTATTCAAGAATGTTAAATTTCAAGCCTAAAAATAAAACATTCATCAAATATTTGTTTATAAGGTTTTGAAGAAAGTCACAATAATATTTGTTTATAATAGCTAACATCAGGTTTCTTCAGGTCTTTGGGATTGGGATCCCCCAGTATTCATAATAAAGGAATCTGAGCAGTCCTGCTTTAAAGATACTTGCTTATCTTTGTCTTACTCAGCACCTCAACTTTGTATCCATTTCTTATTAATCTCTAGATTTTCTGAGACTAAAGTAGTACCTGACACTTTATAAGTGATTATTAAATTTTTATCAAATAAATGAATGAGGAATGCAAAGATAAGATGTAGTCCTTGATCTTAAAAATATTAGTATGGTAGAAGAGGTAAGATATGCAAACAATGAACAAACAAGGCAGAATTTTATCAAAACCATGAATGAGATACCCCAAAGCAACAGAATTTCAGGAAACTGAGAATCACACCAGTATGGAAAGGAGGTCACATTTTAATGAGGCTTTGAAAGATGGAGTATCATTTCAAAAAGCATTTCAACTTTCTGGGATATCTGTGATACCAGGAGCCACTTTTACCATTTTGTAGCAATTGTATGGAAAAGAAAGCAAAGGATTTTTAGAAACAGAATCTTTAAGTCCTTTCAGAAAGTTTTACCATGTTAGAGTTGAGGCAAGAGAAAAGTCTGAGAGGAGCTGGTGATCACACTGTGGAGCTTTTCTACCTTGTTCTTCTAACTCCTTCCTTTCTTTTTCTACTGGGTTTTGAAATCAATTTTGTACAAATTCAAATCCTAGTTCATTAACATACAAGTATATGACCTTGATCAAGATACTTACTTTATTAATTAAATGCACAGGGCTTGACATTTTAAAAAGCACCTCAAATGAAAACTAGAGGTGAGACAGCGACAAACTATAGTTCTTAACCAAAATACATATTAGTGTCATCTCAGGAGCTATTTCGAAATGGATGATCATATTCCATCCTAGACCCAAAGCCCAGAATATCTAGGCAAGTGTTTCCAGGAATACTTTGAAGAAGTTTCCCAAAATGATTTGAAAGGTAGATGAAATTAAGAAATTCTTATGTTCGTGTCGTCCTGTCCATAAAAAGAAAATTAAGAAATTCTAGTAAATAAAGGATGACATACAGCAATATGCCAGATTAAATCAACATTTAAAGATGGCCCATAGGAAAGGATCCTAATAAAGCAGGCTTCAACACAACCAGGTAAACCAGGAGGCAATATCACAAAAAGTGAGGAAGAAAGTTTCAAGGAAAAAATGGTCAATAATGCCAAATAAGTTAAAGAAAAAGACAACCAGAAGGCCTTTTACTGACCTTTAATAAAAGTAGTTTTGTGTTAAGGAGAGAAGCCAAATGGTGAGAAATTAAGTACTGGATGGGAAATTTAATTTTTTCTTTACACCTGGCTGTAAAATGAAGAAAAGACACCACACCAAGATGTTTTGCCAAGGGAGGGTGCTATTCTTTGTTTTACTTTTTAATAAACTTAATCTGGTGAAGATTTAATCAGTGAAGAACAATCTAGACCAGGTATCCCCAACCCCCAGTCTGTGGCCTGTTAGGAACCAGGCCACACAGTAGGAGGTGAGTGGTGGTGAGCATTACTGCCAGAGCTCTGCCTCCTGTCAGATCAGCAGCAACATCAGATTCTCAAAGGAATGCAAGCCCTATTGTACACTGCTCATGTGAGGGATCTAGGTTGTATCCTCCTTATAAGAATATAATGCCTGATGATCAGTTTCATCCTGAAACCATCCTGCCCCCCTCCCACACACACACACACCCTGGCAGAAAAACTGTCTTCCACAAAGCCAGTCCCTGATGCCAAAAAAACTGGGAGCCACTGGTCTAGACTACATTAGATACATTCCATACATATGTTGATATGGAATTTGCTATAAGACAATTTCATCTCCGCAAAATCTATTAGGATATCTTTTAACATACACACTGATGTCCATGCTAATACTAAAAGGCAAGTTAAACAGGCTCTATATAACGTGGCCCTGCAATTATCTTAAAAGAAGTTTACTTATTCTAATTACTATAATTGCACCAGTACTAAGAACTAACAATTCTGCTGTGTAGTTAGTAGCAAACATTCCAACCAGCTACTCAATAATTACCTCATTTGCCAATTCAAACAGCTTTCACTTGCTACATGTCTGAGGCTGGGAGGTGCAACGAGGTATGTTATGATCTTTCTTGCTATACTTAGAAACAGAAGCATTCTTTATACAACCCAGTTCAAGTGGACAACTACATTTTTAAATCATCATGTTACCAGAGAAATCCTTACTGCCTACTCAGAACATTTTCTTCATGATTATTTAGAAAATGATTATCCCATTTTTGTAGTAAAAGATATTGCCTGACCTTTCATAAGATATATACCAAGTTTCTGTAAGTTCTTTTGCTAAACTGAAAAGAGTTGAAATTGACAGTTTAAATACTGTCTATGAGCTGTCCCTCAATGTTCCTCTAAATTCTTCCCATTACCTGAAATTCTAATTGATCATTCAATACACATTCCTCCTTAAAAATGGGTGGAACGGCCGGGCGCAGTGGCTCAAGCCTGTAATCCCAGCACTTTGGGAGGCCGAGACGGGCAGATCACGAGGTCAGGAGATCGAGACCATCCTGGCTAACACGGTGAAACCCCGTCTCTACTAAAAAATACAAAAATCTAGCTGGGCGAGGTGGCAGGCGCCTGTAGTCCCAGCTACTTGGGAGGCTGAGGCAGGAGAATGAAGTAAACCCGGGAGGCGGAGCTTGCAGTGAGCTGAGATCCGGCCACTGCACTCCAACCTGGGTGACAGAGCGAGACTCCGTCTCAAAAAAAAAATGAGATCACGAGGTCAGGAGATTGACACCATCCTGGCTAACACGGTGAAACCCCATTTCTACTGAAAATAAAAAATAAGCCGGGCATGGTGGCAGGTGCCTGTGGTCCCAGCTACTGAGGCAGGAGAATGGCGTGAACCCAGAAGACGGAACTAGCAGTAAGCCGAGATCGCGCCACTGCACTCCAGCCTGGGCAACAGAGCGAGACTCTGTCTCAAAAAAAAAAAAAAAAAAAAAAAAAAATTCAAGTATTCTTGTGAATACTATTAGTCTTTCACATCCTGGAATCAGACTTTCCCTCTAATTTCTATTTTGGGCCAGCCTTAATTAAGAAAGAGTTTTAATTTGGAAGAAAATAGAGCTAGTTTTGAATTACATGAATCAGAAAAAGTAGATTCTGCAGAAACATAGCAAAGGGCTCTACAAAAGTAGAGGGCAACTTATAGCTGGCCACGGGGCACGCTAGAGTGTAAGTAAAGGAGAAATATCAGGAAAAGAGATTTTATTTTACCTGGCTATCTAATGGATAGAAGACGGGAAGCAAGGTGTTGATTTATTCTTGATCAGGTAGCATGTTCTACACAGTGGTTCTAAGAAGTGGCTTTCAAAGCAGAAGTGGGTAGTTTTTAACTATTTGAATTAGATAACCTATAGATTCTTTTAAGTTCTTACTTTTTATAAATCTCATATACAAAAACATATCCCCTAAGGACCAGGGATGAAGTATATGAATCATACCGTGATTAATGTGAATTATATCTCACTGATATTTCTTAAAAATAAATACTCATTTATTTTCAATTTGCAAAATGTATTTTGCAAGTACAAAATTTCAGAATAAAGAACAGTACTTTTTTTAAAATTTCAAATAAATAATCAAAGGTAAATTAAAATGTAAAACCTTTGTCTAATACCAAATTAGCAAATACCAAATCTGACATTTAAAAGAGATTTCTGAGCAGCTGCAGACCTCACCAAGACAATGCAGACTCCACTGACTATTCCTGTGCCTGTGCTCCAGTTACCCTGGGGCCCTGATGGCTTCAGTCGTGGCACTGCCCCGATGGATGCTGGGGCCCTTGAAGTGAGAGGTTCCTGAAATCCAACAGTGTCCCATAGTTCAAGAATTGCAGGAATCTCAGGAGCAGTGGGCTCGAGCTGCCCTTCGGGAGTGTTACCTCTGCAACATGCTGGCTACAGTGTGTCGACAGGTGAGCTTCACATTACACAACTGTGTGCACATGGCTGCCCACTTCGGAGCCACCAATCTGGACATGGCCAACTTCTATGTGTCACAGCTGCAGACTCCCATAGGTGTGCAGAGGTGCTGCTCTAATGTACTGACATTATTTCACAAACCTTCAAGCCTGCGCAGCTGGAGCACAGGTACAGGAATAGTCAGTGGAATCTGTATGGTCTTGGCGAGGTCCACAGCTGCTCAGAAATCTCTTTTAAATGTCAAATTTGGTGTTTGCTAATAAAGATCTGTGTTCACCTTTCTGCTTGAGTGTAAGCCACAGTATCCCAGGCCTCCCAATGTTCCCCAGCCAGGAACTCTGGGCCTCATGGAGTTATGGGCCTCCTTGGAATTCTGAGCCAAGCCCCAAGCAACTCTGGACTCCTGAGACCTCCTTTGTCTTATCAGTAAAATTCTGCAACTCTAGGAATTTTAGGTCCCGTTGGAAGGAATGCTGTACCTCACAGAACTCTGAACTCTCTAGATATAGGCCTGATGTCATTTCCTAAAGTCTGGGGCTTGAGGGTGGGGTAATACAGGTGGGCAAATTACAGAGTGGTAAGTTATTTATTGAAGAGGTTGCAAAGTTCAGCCACCCTGAAGATACTCCCAAATGCTTCCCTCCTGCTAAAGAACCAACTACTCCAGGAAAAGAGATTTCCACTTAATATTGGCAAGGATGAAATACATACGAGTATTCACACACCTATCGAAACTGTATTAGTTGGTATGACATTTTCAGTTAACATCCTTTACCATGCCATCTACTTCTGGGAATGAAACACACAGAGAAAAACACTGCAATAATATTTTAACAATAAAAAAAGTGTGTGAGTGTGGTGGCAGAGGGAGACCTTCCAGGTCCAATGATGGGAGGTAGGCTAAGCGTATTATGATACACCTATACAAATATTATTCAGCCATTAAAAATTAGCTTTTAAAAATCTGACATAGAGAAATGCTTGCCATAGCATGAGATGAAGAAAGTATACAAAGTAAATATGGTATTACAGCTATGCCTAAGATGCAGAAAATATAACAAAATTTAACAGTGGTGATGTCCTCTCTCTTAAAATGCCATATACTTCTTCATATTATTTTCTAATAAAAAAAAATTTGTAATAAGTCTTAGTTTTTATAGGAAAAATATTTCAAGCCATATATCTGAATATCTGTTACATCAAAAAACAGTAGTTACCTAAATATCCAACCACATTTCAAACAAATATATAATTCATGTTGATTCAACAACAAAGGCACACATCCACATATATAAAATCAGGCTCAAAATCTCAAAGTAAAACTGTTTTTAAAGTTTATTAACTTTTAATAAAATCAATTCCTAAGATTCTATCGCTGACATTAAATATCTGACACAGTCAAGGGAAAACAAGATACTCAAAAGGTTTGCAAGGAGTAGCATTAATATTCAGCAACTATAAAACAAGTGCACCCTTCAGACTAAATAGTCATGTCACATAAAAAACTTGAGCACGACATTAACCTACACAGAATAACAGGTAAAAAGTCATATTGTGTTTTTAAGAATCCAAGCTACTCAGCTAAACCATGTTTAAAGAAGGAAAAGAATAAATTCTCAACCATCTTTTAAATCTGACTCTTACCAGAAAAGAGCTTTGCCCAGCAATCTATACTGAATTACAAAGAGCACACATCTGCCCCGAATGCTTATAATCAAAAATGTTCAACCAAAACAGAAGTCCAAACTAAGGATTAATCAATTAATTGCATATCATTGTCTACCATCCCTGCTTTCCCTTTTCTTCATTCCTTGTTTTGGATCTTAAAACTCACTCATAAAAATGCACGAATAAAAATATGTTTAAAATTAACATTTAAACAATTTACTGATTTGCTAGGCATTTTACATATATAATATATAGACTAAGTACATTCATATACACAATTATCTGAAGCCCTCTGTGAGGTGGGGTAATCACTCACAGTACACAGCGTTCCTGTGTAAGTATCTCCACTCTACCACCATCCCACACCCACAGGTTCTTAAGGAACCCTACCACAGCTCTTTTATTTTTATTTTTCATATTTCTTTTTAGAAATGGGTCTCACTCTATTGCCCAGGCTTGTCTCGAACTCCTAGGCTCAAGCAATCCTCCTGCCTGGGCCTTGCAAAGTGCTGGGATTACACACATGAATGAGCCTGGCCTTCCTTTACTTTTTGTAATCACAACACAATGCTTGGATTATAAAAGACTAGGTAAGGTTTGGAGCAATGGCTCATACCTGTAATCCCAGCTAAGGTGAGTGGATCACTTGTAGTCAGGAGTTGGAAATCAGCCTGGCCAACATGGTGAAACCCTGTCTCTACCAAAAATACAAAAATTAGCCTGGTGTGGTGGTGTACGCCTGTAGTCCCAGCTACTTGGGAGGCTTAGGCAGGAGAAGACTGCTTGAACCCAGGGGAGCGGAGGTTGCAGTGAGCCGAGATCACTCCATTGCACTCTAGCCTGGGCAACAGAGTGAGACTCCGTCTCCAAAAAATAAAAATAAAAAGACTAGTAAATATTTGTTGTGAAAAGGAAAGTGAGATTCAAAGTGATCTGTCCACAGTCATACTGCTTGTCTGTGACAGAAATTGAAGTTTTCAACTAGACTAAGTATGATATTCTTTTCAGTGTAACAGTTGCTGCAATATTATACTGTAGATATAAAGTTAGTTTAAATACAGAGGCTTATTTTCATGGTGTGACAAAAATGTTAAATCAAAAACATGAATAAAATTTTACAAAATTGCCAAAATAAATTGTAAATTCCAAATTTAAACACAACAGTGAGTTACTAGTCTCAAGATTCTAATCGATCCTATCAGACTGATAAAGTTACCACATAAATCCAAATAAAAACTGACTACATGGCACTTTAAATGTACATTACTATACCATTTATTTAATTAAATGTAATTAGTAGTGTGGATTTCCCTGGAAATTCCTTTGAGGGTAGAAGTAATCATTTTCATTTTCATGTCATCCGCTTGATCAGTAATTCTTAGCACTCACACTGCTGATGTACATAAACTTAATTACTAATCATTCAATTAAAATTTACCCTCTGAACCAGGACAAGCATGCTATGGAAGAGCTCATCCTTTATGTTATTGTTGTAATTATTTCCATCTGTAACATAATAAACAATTTATAGCCTTCTATCATTAAACACTTGAGTTAGTTAAGAATGAACTGCAAATCTTCACATTTGATTCTTTGATATGCATAATTACCTTGTATTTATCATCTGCTTACTTAAGAGTTCTGGACAGTACAAGAAACAGAAGCCCCAAAGTCTAAAACTTTCTTGCTTCTAAATAGGAACCTATTTATTTGAACTGTTAGTAAATTTGGGGGACATCCTATTTAGTTTATCAAAATACATGTAAATATTATAACTCTGCAACACTTGTACGCATTTGCAGATAATTTTAATTTCCAAGCTAAATTTTACCAGAGCTTTTTATCTCCATTAATATGGCAGTCCAAAATTACAATTTTGCTAATTTTTCTATATTTTTAGGCATCAAAAAAATGATTCTATTCACATACCAATTCTGTAACACAGTTAAATATTGGCCTTAAACACTACAAAATTACTTCAGCTCTTTCTTTTCCACATTTCTTCCTAAAAATTCAGTCCAAAAGTCATTACATGAGACTGAAAGAGGTAGATGTCCATGCTGGAGAGAAAACCACAGTGGCTCAGAACAGGGTATTAGGGTATTAGAGCCTACAGAATGAGGGAAAGTTTCTAACAGAGCATGAGAAGAATGGACTAGCATGAGATGTCTGAGTTAAATAGGTTGAGGGGCATCCACATGAGAAGAATGGCCTGGCATAAGACATCACAGCACAAGAGAGGTAAGCAGGGCCACTGCCTCCCCCTTAATTACACTAATTCCTCCTGCAATTAACTAATCCATTACCTCCCTCGGGTTCTTCCCTAGTATTTTTCAGAGAAGAAAGGGAAGAACCTGAAGGAGGTGATGGATTAATTCCAGGGGGATTGATCAAATAAGTACATATATGGAGGATAACGGTATTTCACCATCAGAAAGAAAATACAAATATGGGAGAGATGAAAATTAGGACCCTTACAGTGATGGAATGAAATTGGAGATGTAAGTGTGCACTTACAATTTTCAATACATACACACACATAAATATATATAAACGTATGTGTCTGTGTATAACATACACTTGTTACTTTCTGATTTTGATGGTATATTATGGCTATATAGGAGAATATCCTTGAGGAAGAGAAATATACTAAAGTAGGGGGACAAAAGAGGAGCATCCATCTCAAATATCCTAGGAAAAAACTTATGTACTGTACTTGTAACTTTGGTTTAGAATTGTTTCAAAATTTAAAATCAACACATTATTTTCAGCACAGTAATCATGTGCAGTAAATAATGATGTACACTTCTAATTATATAAAATACTTTGTACCTATAATTTTCAATATTTTAGGTAGATGACCTCTTTGAGATTCTAAATATGCAATGTCTCCAGAATATAAAGACATGATAAAAATCTCAATTATATTTCAGAAAGTTTGGCAAGTCAGTGAACCCATTCAGCATCCCCCTTCCCTAATAAAATTTGATCCACAGACTTCAGCACCTTAGCCACTGCTTTAAATGGCTATATACTCCAATATAGTAAAACAGACCAAAAAAACCTCAAGACCTAGATATAAATACATGAAAATTATTACTTAAAATGCGGGTTTTTTTGTTTTGTTTTGTTTTTTTCCAAAAACAAAGTTTGAGTAAAATTAACAAGGATGGCAAATTTACCAGTACAAAGGTCTTTCATGGCAGACAGGTCATACCTTCCCAATCTTTAAAATAATTCTAAGGTTCTGTAGTTCAATAGTGAAACAAGTACAATATCCTGGCATAAAACTATCTTTCAGACAAAATCCACCTGCTGCGTATTAAGAAATGTAACACTTGAAAACTCCCCACCTTGGGAGAGAATAAACCTGATTCATAATATAAAAACCACTCAATCTACAAATGCTTTCAACAGAAAGATGAACTAAATATAAAGGGGGAAATTCTGACCTCCTTTGGTGCTAGACTGCAGTCATAGCTAGGCAGGAGGTGTTATTATTATCTCATATTTAAAATTATATTTCAGACATATGTGATACAGTCACCTAAGAAAAGGATGGACCCCCTTGACCCACAATAGTATTTGGCCTCCATGACCTAGTCTAGGAAAGATTTAGAAACTACCCATTATGGAGAAAGAAAGAGCAGTCTTCCTTGCCAAGATGAAAACTACATACTAAAGGAGTCTCCTATGTGAGAATTACATTTCCATCTGTAAAGAAGTTGCATTAACATGTGCTCCCTTCATGCCCTTGCCTTCCATTCAGTACTGAGTTCTTTTAAAATACTGACAGACTATGCAGCCTTCACATTTCTGTCCCAACATCTGGCTAATTAAAATTAACAAATGTGATAACATTTTTACTTCAGTCCATCTATCCAATCAATCTTGAGTGTATTCATAACCAAGAGAACAGTTTCTCTAGGTCTCTGACAAACATGACCATCCTTACCTCTCTTTACTAATTTAGCCTATATACTATGAAGTTTATCTTAGGCTTCTCGGTCTGTCAAAAGAAAAGATAGCTGTGTTTTTCAACACTGGAGTTTCTTATATCATTTTCAAAGACCATATTAGGATAGTATATGTATGAGAAGCAAAAACAGATTAAGAATTATAATTCAGTGACTTGCTAATATATATTTTTAAAATCACACTGATGACTTTTTTAAAGACTGCCAAATAAAACTGGGATATTATCAAGATTACATTTCTTACACATATCAATCCAGATACTGCTCTTGTTACAGAACTAATTTTTTTTTTTTTTTTTTTTTTACGTTTGAAAAAGAATCTCAGTCATTCTGTTGCCCAGGCTGAAGTGTAGTGGTGTGATCTCAGCTCACTGCAACCCCTGCCTCCCGGGTTCAAGCAATTCTCCTGCCTCAGCCTCCTGAGTAGTTAGGATTACAGGTGCACACCACTACACCCAGCTAACAGACTACAATCTGTAAGACTGATTTTACAAGTATTTTTTCCTAATTACACTGTTCCATGATTAAGACACTGGATTTAAGCCATTAATTCAAATTAAGAATTAAGCGAACAAAACATGAATATACAAATTACTGAAAAAAAAAGTACCATTTTTTCTCATGAATTAGTAAATGATTAAGATAATGGCATGCTTTTTAGCCGTAAAGTCCCCTTTCTCTAAATTTCCATAGCATTTGGTTTACACATTTCTTATGCCACTTAACACATTATGATTCATGGTATAGTTATGTGTATATTATTTTCCTCCTCTACTATTATAGTGTATTCATGTACCTTTAAAATCTCTCTCAAGCATCTAAAACAGTCATAACATCCATGGAATGAATAGCCTAGCCTTCAAATATACCATAAATCTCTTCAAATTCAGAAAAAAAAAATTTCCTTTTTTCTTAATATATAATCTTTAGTAGAACAAACTTTTAAAAAACAATTTTGCTGGCCAGGCATGATGGCTCACACCTGTAATCCCAGCACTTTAGGAAGCCAAGGAGAGAGGACTGCTTTAGGCCAGGAGTTCAAGGTTAGCCTGGGCAACACAGTGAGACCCCATCTCTACAAACCAATTTTTTTTTTTTTAATTAGTTGGGCATAGCGGTGTGTGCCTGTGGTCCCAGGTACTAGGGAGGGTGAGGTGGGACGATCACTTGAGCCCAGGGGCTCAAGGCTGCAGTGAGCTCTGCACCACTGGGCTCCAGCTTAGGCACCAGAACAAGACCTTGTTTCAGAAACAAAAGAAGAAAATGGAAGGGGAAGGGGAAGGGGAAGGCGGGTGGAGGAAGGAGGAGGAGGGAGGAAGGAGAGAGGGGTAAGTAGGAAGATGGAAGTGGGGAGGGAGAGGGGGAAGGGGAGAAAAGGAAAAGGAAAAGGGAAAAGGGAAAGAAAGGAAAAGAACAATTTGCCAGTATGTGCCAAGAGCCACAAAATGTTCAAATACTTTGATCTAATAATCCTACTTCAGGAATTATTAACAAATAAATAATAATGATACTGCCCTCTGTCTGCCAACATACATATAACAAAACTCTGTTTAAAGATCTTCATTGTCATGCTATTTGTAACAAGGGTAGGGGTAAAAACAAACCTAGTGTTGTTCATCAGTAAAAAAAATAAATTACAGGTCAGGCACAGTGGCTCACGCCTGTAATCCCAGCACTTTGGGAGGCTGAGGCGAGTGGATCACAAGGTCAGGAGTTCACGACCAGACTGGCCAAGATGGTGAAACCCCATCTCTACTAAAAATACAAAAATTAGCTGAGCGTGGTAGCAGGCACCTGTAATCCCCGCTACTGGGGAGGCTGCGGCAGAGAACTGCTTGAACCCGGGAGGCGGAGGTTGCAGTGAGCCGAGACAGCACCCTGCACTCCAGTCTGGTCGACAGAGCAAGACTTCGTCTCAAAAATAACATAACATAACATAAAATAAAATACAAAATTTATAGTATATTCAGTCTCAGATTAGACTACACATATAGTCATTAAGCATTATCATTAAAATGTTGACCAAAATTCCCATTCTGTAAAATTTTTATTGAAGCATTATGAGATCAAACAAAACAAATCATTCAAATGTCAAATGATAAAGTAATGGCAAAATATCAGATAGCCACAGCTGGAAACATTATGCAGTTGTCAAAAGTAAAATATGGAGGATAAACACAGCATATATTAATGATTATCATCTCTTGCTGCTAAGTCTTTATTTTCCTTTAGTTTTTTTTTCTTTTTAGTATTCCCTAACTGTCATGTAATTCAGGAATTAGCATGAAAAAATATCCTTTTCAAAAAGGCAGGTCCTCCTTGATGACTCCAAATAAGTCTCACCATATTTATTTCTTTCCAGAAAATAGCACAATTTGTAATCATTTGACTTACTGTTTGCTTATCTCCCTAAATTAACATAAACTCTGGTAATCTTCCTACATAAATAAACACTACATAATTGCTGTAAATTTATAACTCCAAGAATGTAGTATTTATATGGGAAGATCAATGAACTAAACCAAAGGGTAAGAAAGAGAACATACCAAGCATATACACTTAAAAAAATTAAGCTTGTAACAAACGGTTTTGGTAGGGCTACTTAACCATTTGAAAAATAAACATCAGATTCCTGCCTCACAACTCAGATCAAAAAAAACATATGGACTTAAGATTTCAAAATAAAAAATTAATTAAAGTTAGTCTTTAATTAGTCACTTAGTCTGTATACTCAATATACTTAATATGTAGTAGAACTTCTAATAACCTTGAATCAAGCAAGAAGACATTAAGAAAACCATAAAGAAAAAGACTGAGGTCAGACATAATGGCTCACACCTGTAATCCTAGAACTCTGGGAGGCCAAGGCAGATGGATCGCTTGAGCCCAGGAGTTCGAGACCAGCCACGGGCAACATGGCGAAACATCATCTCTACAAAAAAAAATACAAAAACAAAAAATTAGCTGGGCACGGTGGCACACAACTGTAGTCTCAGCTACTTGGGAGGCTGAGGGGGGAGGAGGACTTGAACCCAGGAGGCAGAGACTGCAGTGAGCCAAGATTGTGCCACTGCACTCCTCCAGCCTGGGTGACAAAGTGAGATCCTGTAGGTAGGTAGATTGGTAGGTAGGTAGATTGGTAGGTGGGTGGGTGGGAGGGAGGGAGGGAGGGAAGGGAGGGAGGGAGGGAAGGAGGGAGGAAAGGAAGGAAGGAAGGAAGGAAGGAAGGAGGGAGGGAGGGAGGGAACGAAGGAAGGAAGGAAGGAAGGAAGGAAGGAAGGAAGGAAGGAAGGAAGGAAGGAAGGAAGGAAGGAAGGAAGGGGGGAGGAGGACTTGAACCCAGGAGGCAGAGACTGCAGTGAGCCAAGATTGTGCCACTGCACTCCTCCAGCCTGGGTGACAAAGTGAGATCCTGTAGGTAGGTAGATTGGCAGGTGGGTGGGTGGGAGGGAGGGAGGGAATGGAGGGAGGGAGGGAAGGAGGGAGGAAAGGAAGGAAGGAAGGAAGGAAGAAAGGAAGGAAGGAAGGAAGGAAGGAAGTTTGGATAATATAAAAATCAAGCTAATAGAAAACACAACACACAAAAAATTCTGGGAAAAAATGTCAATGCCTACCAACAACAACATAATAATAATGCCCTCAGAGTACCTACCTACCTAAACTTAAGAAAAAAAAAGTTTTTAAAAATAAACTGGAACACACCATTTATAAAAGAATATCAAAGGTAAATAAACATAAAAAATAACTGGCAATGGCCAGCCACGGTGGCTCACACCTGTAATCCTATCACTTTGGGAGGCCAAGGCGAGTGGATCACCTGAGGTCAGGAGTTCGACACCAGCCTGGCCAAGACGGTGAAACCCTATCTCTATTAAAAATATAAAATTAGCTGAGGGTGGTGGTGCACACCTGTAGTCCCAGGGAGGCTGAAGCAGGAAAACTGCCTGAACCTGGGAGGTGGAGGTTGCAGTGAGCTGAGATTGCACCACCACACTCCAGCCTGGACAACAGAGCAAGACTCCATCTCGAAAAATAAATAAATCAAATAACTAGCAACAATAAAATACAGATGAAAATAAGATACCACGTTTCAGGAATCAGATTAATATCCAGTGTTGGCAGTATTCAGGGAAAACGGTGCTGTCAACACTTGATGAGCGTGCAAAATGGTACACAACCTGTTTTAGAGCAATTTGGTATTATGTATCAAAACCCTTAAAACAATGTATCAATGTTAACACAGCAATTCAAACTTCCAAAGCTTTATTATTCTAAGAAAATAACTAAAAATTCAAGCAAAAGTATAACTATAACCATGTTATTATAGTATTAATACTAGCTAACAATTTTAACTATCCTGACAATACAACCAAGAATGATATAGCCAACCTGTACAGGCCATTAAAGTCTACAATTTGACCAATAGATAGGTTATGAAAGAACGTTAAGATATCACAAGATAATCACAATTTAACTGCACATTTAAAAGGCAATCATAGAACATTACAGATACACATAAGAATACTAAATGTTCCTATACTTAAGAGTTATGATCAATAGATGACAGATGACAATATTTTCGTTTTGCTCTTCTGCATTTTCCAATTTCTGCAATGAAATATATTAACTTCATTTTTAAGTGCTTTAAAAATATTCAGATTTAACAGCTAGAAGGAATGTACAAAATTAAAATAGTGGACATGTGGAATTACGTGATTTTTTTTCTTCTAAACTTTCTCTTTGAATTACTTTTTCTACGATAAAATTCACCATTTTAAAGTGTATAAATCAATGGATTTTAGGATATTCCCAATGTTGTGAAGTCATTATCGGTTAAGTTACTTCTATTAATAAAAGCAAAATAAAAATACGGAGCTCAAGGAAAAACCTTAAAATCATAACTCAAAGCATTTCAAGGAGCTAACATATCTTAAAAATACCACAAAATACTCAACAGCCTAGATACAAAATTTTGAGTCAATATTATCTTTCCATTTTTTCAAATAACTGATAAACTGATATAAATGTTATTCTATCAACTCAAACATCAACAGGTAGTGGAGGAAAATGACAACTAGGATAGTCATCGTATATCCTATCGCTAACTAAAAAACTCGTAAACTTTCTCTGATAAGGCATATACAAAAAAAAAAATTATGATAAACTCTGAATCCCAAAAAATGGCTAAGCCAACATGTTCTAAGCTCTCTCCCGCTGGAAAAAAAAAAAAAATGGAAAGCCAACCTGCCACTAAAAGACATATAGCATAGGTCAAACACATTATTGACATATCATTAAATTTTTAAAATTCTGTAATCACAAAAATTTTGCAAAGTTCAAGATTACAGAAATGACTGAATTTTGGATTCTATCTTCCTAGGATTCAGAATAATAGGTTTAATACCACCTGTTTTAAAAACTATTTCAAGTTAAATAAAGCAAACTACAGTCTTCTGAGTTCTGCCTCCTTGAAAAATTCTAGCAAAAACAGGATATTACAATTAAAAATTTATTCTCTATCACAGTTAAGTCTAATTAGGGAGCACACTAATGACAGTCAAGTTCTAAGCCAAACAGGTTAGACAACTTCAATGAATAGAGATCTACATGTCTTCATTATTTGATATGCCTAAATTTTTCAAGATTCAAAATCAAGAATTCTAATCTCCCCATCAAATTGCCAATCAGGGTTTCCAAAATCCTGGCTAGTCTACCTTTCCAGCTTTATTTCTAATTATAAAGTTACATCTTAGGGGTCAGATCCTAAAGTCAGTGTGCTGTGAAAAAAATCTTGAAAAATTCCTTATATCATCCATAAAGCACAATTACATATAAGCTAACAACCTATCTTCCTCCTCCACTAAAATAGGTAACTTTCTTTGAGCACATAAAAAGTGACCGATTTGTATTTAGGTGCCCTGTTGTCACTAGACTATAACATTCAGCAAACTGAGAAGTTCACACTATCAAACTATGTGGAAGCTGATAATGACTAGGAAAATAGCAAATGCACCTCCCCCATTTCACACCCACTCTAGGCCAGACGCTCATTCTAGTGGAATAACAGGAAAAATTACTTGTACTATTTAAGTTCTCTAGTTCTCATTCTCATTCATCCTCTCTTTCACTGAATTCATCTCAGTTCAAGGCATATTGGATGTACTCTTATAAACACTGCACTATACCCAGTATCCCCAGATAAGCCTCTGCATGGTGGTTAAGAACACACCAGACTAACTGAGCAGTAGAATGGGTTTGGTTCTGCCATCTGCTAGCAATGTAACCATGGGCAAGTAACCTAATCTCTCTATGCCTCAGTTTCTTCATCTCCAAAATGGGATAACAATATCTACTTCATAGGGCTGTTGTAAGAATTGTGAGTTAGTAGATAATGTCCATAAAGTACTTAAAACATTGCCTCACACGTAAAAAAGTTATGTAAATGATGGCTATTATTTCCCCCAACAGGACTGCTTCCTCAATCTTGGCCCCAATTCTATCCTTCAAAAATTTGTCCTAATGCCTCCCTTTTCAAAAGAAGGCAATAATAATCTCCAACCAAGGCAAACTCTCCTATACCCTTAAATTTCTATGGCTCTACACCCTTAAACTTTTGTATGATTCTACTGACCCCATTTTTATGTGGTTTATCTTGTCATATAAATCAGAAGCTCCTTTAAGAGAGAAAATATGGGAATACACAGCATGCTTCTTTGATACAAATAAGTCACTCAAGCAAGAACTCAATAAACATTGCTTATGAAGCAAGATTATTAAAGGTTTTCCGACAAAGTACAAAGAGTTCAATAAAAAAATCTGTTACAGATTCTCAGTTGATATCAATGTGTAAGTTGTAAACGAAGAGTTGTAATGTGGGAGCCAAATTTATTCTGAGTTTAGATCCCAAAAATGAGGATTTAGCTCATAAGGAATAGCTGAAAGTTTTTAAGTCAAGAATATTAAAGCAAGGTTGGTTTTAGCTTTCTATGATTTGCAAATGATGCTGTTAGAGTCAGCCTAAAATGTGAAAAATAAATCAACATATTAGATACTAAGTGATTAGATACTTAGTAAGTGACTACGTATTAGGCACTACACCTATATAGATGAAAATATTTAATACCTGCACTCAACATATCTATTCAAATGTAGTTAATTAAACAATGTTCAAGGCTTAGTGGGAAAACAGAGTAAAGATATTAACACTTGAAAATAAGGATATTAACACCTATTTTTTTTTTGGCCTCAGTTGACGTCTTATCATTAGGAAGAGAAAAAAGAAAAGCTGCATTTCACAAAGGGATTAATTAGAAAAGCTAATAAGTAATATACATCTAGAGACTGAATATCTCCTCTAAAAATCAACATCAGATGACTATTTGATTTTTTTCATTTGGAAAAATGCCACAGAGATTTTAAATCAACTCTCTGGCCTTGATCACCAGACATTATCCTACTAAGTATGATTAGAAAAGTTATTCTTTAAACTAAAATTCTAATGTCAAAGGAAAATTTTTTAAAGTGTTACAGTTCTCCTAATGGACCTAGGAGGTTTTCTCATAAGTGAAAAAATTCTATTTGTCTACAGTTTGTCACTTAAGATTATTAATATTACACATGTAGAGGTAAGAGACAGTGTTTCTCATATAATGATGATGTTACCAACCTGCTGAAGAAAAGGTATGCGCTGCATTATTTTATCCCTCTATCTAGACCGACCTCTATTCCACAGCAGCAGTTTGCAAGCTAGATATACTACACTTCTACTCAACAAGAGATACATAGACAAGGTAACCAATGCTATAAAGTATCAAATTTGCAAATTTTGTACCATGTTTTAACTGTGAACTCTTACAATGTATACAACTTCCAAAGAGCCAAAACTGACCAACAGGTAAAATATTGCGGTCAGTACATAAAATATTCTACCTCCCAATAAAGGAGTATTTCACAGCTAGTTCAATTAACCTAATTCAGCATCAAAATATTAGAGTTGAAATATAATTAACAAAAGTGTATACTACCTAAAAAGTATAGCATCAACTCAATTTTCTTTGTTAAGGATAGCTAATCCACTAACCTGCAATTCACCTTCTTAAAACAAGAGAAATACAACAAAGTTACACTATACAATATTCATAACTTGGGTTCTAAAGTCAGCCTATATGAGGTGAAAATACTGTGTAGTCATTTAAGAATAAGATTGTCACTGAAGATGACTAATCTTACAGATGGGAAAGGCACAGTATGTTTCTTCATATATAATAATGATGTTACCAACCTACAGTCAAAATTATCCTGAACAGTATTTTCAAATGGACTATACAGGCAGGGTAAGGTGTTCGTGGAATGAAACACAAAAGAAAACTGAAACTGAATTAGAGGATGAGGAGAGTCATATTTTACTCATTCCAGTGCTTACATTCAATTAATGAATTCCAAGGGTAATCAACTACATTATTATGATCCTCTATCCTACCTTACTTTTCAAAATTCAGAGCACATTAAGTTAAATGCTTACATGATACTCCACTATAGCACATAAACCAGAAAACAAAACTATCCAGGAGTAATAACCACCAGATGCTATTTTCTTTTGTAGCACTACCAACTGAAGATAACTTCTCTAGAGTTTCACTCCAACACTATCACCCACCATTTCTCAACTTTTAGTTTCTACCTTTAAAAAAGAGGCAAGACGACATAAATCCCATTATGCCACCGAGTTAAATTTTAAAATGTATGCACCTAAGAGAAAATATAACAAAGATATGATCACTATAGATATCTGTGCTAGTATTTTCTTAAATTCATTCAGAGTTGACTAACGGTTTAAAACTTAAACCAAAGTTCCATTTTAATAAGGAATCATATCTTACCCACTACCATAAGCGTGAATTCAAAACCTCTCTTCACTGATTTTCTGTATACTTGATTTGGGAGATTGGCAAATCCCACATAGCCTTCAAGGTTCTTCTGTTGCTGACAAAAGCAAAAAGGGCCAAGTTATTCATGTATCAACAATACTATTCTGTCACACATTTCAAATTCCCTTCATGAACCTATTTTAGAAAATTATACTATTATTCATAGCAAATCAAACTAATTCCATGGCATTATCAATAAAACTATCAATTCTTAAATGGACAAAATTATTTGAGCATGAGTTGATTGACAATATAATGGTTAATTACAAAAATCCAAGGGAATGAAATAAAAATTTAGAAAACCTGCCTCAGAGCAAAGATTTTAATTGACAGCAGTTAGTAACAAGATGATTGACCAACCAACTAAAAAAGCAAAATAACACAGGATTTTTCACAACAAAAAAATTCAAATCCCCTTCATACAATATTAAGAATCCTTTTCAATTATCTCCTTTGATCACACTAATTACCACAGGTATGAGATTCTTGAAATTTGTCTTCTTATTCATGAAATGAAATCAAAGTGTTGAATTTAAAGCAATTTTTAAAAATAAATTCTTGAAGGCTCTTGTGATCAGTGCCAACCAGCTACAGTATCATTCACGCTGTTATGCCAGGTCCAATTTTGTCACTTCAAGGTTTCACATGATCCTGCTGCCTTTATCTTCAGGTTTATCCAAGTTTTAAAGTAAATTATAACTTCATTTTTTCTATTGGTTTTTTATTCCTAGATGACCTCAACAATAGTTTCATGAGTAATTCAAAGAAATCTACTTCCAAATTGGTGTAGTAAATAACTCTGACTTCTAACTTACCCACATGTGAGAAATACTGTCCATAGTTAAGACTATCTGAATAAGCAGAGTCTTATTGGTTAATTTTACTTTGGAGGTAGTCTTATCTCAACATAAAAAACAATAGCAAAAAGAGGCACACATTCTCTTAAAAGTTTCTGCCACGTTTAATTCTCATTTAAAAAGCACTCATGAGATCAAAACATCAATGCAATACATTTGGATTTAACAAAGAACAGAAGTCTACAATGTTTACTAGTCATGTAGATAAACATTCCATCCATAATCTTTGGCTTTTATTTCATAAAACTAATTCTTAAGCCAAATTTTAAAAACTAAGCCCATTAAAATGAAGAGCTAACTGTAAACATAATAATTAAGAGACTAATCAGAATCTAATATCTTTAAGTCAAATATTTGAAAGTCTGCTATGAGTGGAGTTAGAAATATGTATTAAACCTAAGGTTTCCTTGGCTCATATTTCATCCAACTGTAAGTTAAATTTAACTGAGACTGAAAAAAATCTCTGTATAAATTATGTAGTATACTCACAGCTACTTTGTAAAGAACACATTTCCATCATTCCAGTGTTCCAGATTCCAACAGAAGAAATCCACAGAGGCACAGTAAACAAAGAATTCCAAGAATTGTAATGACATATTCGGTCCAAACAGGAGAGGCAAATCCATTGAAACACAGCAAAAGACAGGGGGGAAAAAAAAAGTTACTTACATGTAACTCAACAAATTAGAGGTAAATTACAAAGAAATTAAAGGCAGACTTTTTTCTAAACATGTCAAAAAGTAGTACTTTTTGTGTGGGATATAATGCCAGTGAGTTTAAACCCACTTTCAGCAGCTGTCCTGCTGAAATATAGAAAATAAGGTCCATTATTGCACCCTGCAGTTGAGGTTTTACAGAAATGGTAGAAAAGATATAAAAGTATAAAGTTCCAGGAAGGTATACAGGAACCAAGTTTTAAATTACAAGAAGGAAAAAAATGTTAATTTCACGCAACTTTGCTTTGTCAGTCACCGGATTAAGACAGCTCAGATAAGACAAATGCAAATGTTTTGGTTAAAATCTTTTTATACAATGCTGTATTTCAAGTTCTATTAATTAAACTGAAGTCCAGAATTTAAAGAAATGTAGACAGTTAGATACAGGAAAAGGAAGGACGCTAAAGATGATAAGCAGAAACAGATGGAAAGAGGAGACAAATGTGAACTGTGCAAACTGAAAGGCAACTAATAGTATAGAAAATAAAATAGATAATCCTTGGCCAAACTGAAAAGTGTATCTTTTTATACTGAGACATATCTGAGTTATATCACAAACCACTTCAAACAATTGGAGTCAGTTTTATAGTTAAATAAAAGCATAAACAAAACCCCAGTTTTAAAGTTAATTACAAAATTATTCCATGACAAAACCATCCAATGACTTCCAAACCTCCTCAAAAGTAAAAGCCGAAGTCCCAATAATGGTCTACAGTGTTTTTCCACCTTAACAGCATTTTAGAATCACGTGGGGGAGCTTTTATAAAATCCGAATGTCCCAGCTGCACCTCCAGATCAATTAAATTAATCTCTGCAAGTGAGACCCATCCATGAGTATTTTTTAAAGCTCCTCATGTAGTTCCAACGTGCACGAATGCTGAAAGCCGCTAGCCAACAAAGTCTAGCAAGATCTGGCTCTACTCTTACTTCTGGTCTCATCTCCTGCAACTCTTCCTCCCCTTGCTCACGTCGCTTTCCCCAGCACTGAATCCCTAACTATTCCCCAAACATACACTGCATACTTTCATTTCATGGCTTTTGTACTTGTTGCTTTTTTTATTTGGAATAGTTTTGGTTTTTTTTTTTGAGACGGAATTTCACTGTCACCCAGGCTGGCAGGCAGTGGCGTGATCTCAGCTCACTGCAACCTCTGCCTTCCAGGTTCAAGCAATTCCCTGCCTCAGCCTCCCAACTAGCTGGGATTACAGGCATGTGCCACCACACCTGGCTAATTTTTGTATTTTTGTATTTTTAGTAGAGACGGAGTTTCATCATCTTGGCCAGACTGGTCTTGAACTCCTGACCTCATGATCCACCCGCCTTGGCCTCCCAAAGTGCTGGGATGACAGGCGTAAGTCACCGAGCCCCAGCCACAGATTATTTTTATTACTCAAATGTCACCTTCAAAAAGGCCTGCCCTAATCACCTTATTTAAAATTACAACCCCACTCCTCAGCACATTGCTGCTTGCTGTATGCTTCTCCTTAGCTCTTGCCACCATCCAACACACATTTTACCCATCTTGTTTACTGTGACCTCCATCCTGCCCGCAATGTAAGCTCCATCAAGGCAGAGATTGAATGAATTACATAAATTGTACATCAAAAAAGGAAGCTACTGAGAGCAAGCTGAAGTAGTTTCAAAGAATACAGAATTTTAGACTGCACCTTCAAGGAACCCATCAGATAAGAGGTATAACAAAAATGCCTCAGGGTCTGCCCTTGTCTCTTATTCACTGCTTTATCCTCAGCAACGAGAACAGTCTTTGGCACACAGTACTATTTTAAAATTGTGAAAAGCGGGAAACCATTCCAGGCAAAGGGGTAGGCCCTAAAGTGGGGATGAACTTGGTATTTCCAAGAGTAAAAAGAAAGCCAAGGTAGGCGGATTGCCTGAGCTCAGGAGTTTGAGATCAGCCTGGGCAACACAGTGAAACTCCACCTCTACTAAAAACTACAAAAAATTAGCAGGGCATGGCAGCGTATGCCTGTAGTCCCAGCTACTCTGGAGGCTGAGGCAGGAGAATGGCCTGAACCTGCGGGGTGGAAGTTGCAGTGAGCCGAGATTGTGCCACTGCACTCGAGCCTGGGCGACAGAGCGAGACTTTGTCTCCAAAAAAAAAAGAAGTTCCGTTAACTATAACGAAGTGAAGTAGTGGACAAGGGGATGAGTGACAGGAAATGAGGTCAGGGAGGGAAGTAGGGGCCAGATCATTTGGGACTTAGCCAAAGTAGGAAGTATATGGATGTTATTTTAGGCATGATAAGAAGCCACTAGAGGATTTTTCACAGGCAAGTGACCTGATTATTGTTTTAAAGATAGTTCTCGGCCATCCAGAGTGGTTCATGCTTGTAATTCCAAACTTTGGGAGGCCAAGGCGAGAGGACTGCTTTAGCCCAGGAGGTTAAGGCCTCAGTGAGCTGTGATCATGGCACTACACTCCAGCCTGGGCAACAGAGTGAGAAATCTCATGGTTGGCTGGTGCTGAAAATATAGATTTAGGAATCATCGCCATACAGATACTATTGAAAAAGGATTGGATTCCCAAAGACAGACGAAAGAAGATAAAAAGAAGGGGGTCGGCCGGGCACAGTGGCTTATGCCTGTAATCCCAGCACTTTGGGAGACCGAGGCGGGTGGATCACAAGGTCAGGAGATCGAGAACATCTTGGCCAACATGGTGAAACCCCTTCTCTACTAAAAATACAAAAATGGGCTGGACTTGGTGGTGCATGCCTGTAGTCCCAGCTACTCGGGAGGCTGAGGCACAAGAATCGCTTGAACCTGGGAGGCAGAGGTTGCAGTGAGCCAAGATCGTGCCACTGCACTCCAGCCTGGGCAACAAGAGAGAAACTCCAGTCTTTTAAAAAAAAAAAAAAAAAAAAAAAAAAGGAAGGGGGGTCGAGACAAAGCCCTGAGCGCTCTAACATTGAGAGGTTAGGTAGAGAAAGATCAGCCAGTGGAGACAGGAAGAAAATCAAGATCATCTCAGGGATGGAGGATTCATTCAACTATGCTGAATGCTACAGAGAAAGATACCACAATAGAAACAAACATACTGATAAAATTTGGAAATAAGGTCACTGGTAACTTAAAAAATAAAAGTAGTCTCCGTAACATGGTGACAAAGAGGAGTAACTAGGATGATTTATAGTAGACAATTATTTGCATGTAATTATCATAATAAATAACTTTAACTTTTTAAATAAAATTATTTTAAACACTTTGTCAGCTCCCCCATATGACTGATTTCCCAGAGGGAGAGAACCATGTCATATTCATCTCTATGTTCTTAGCAAGGTGATGACACACAGTACATATTTTAAAAATCTGAATGACTACTCTTTCAGGAAAACATCTTCTGAGGAAGAAATGCTGTACAAAGATAAAACATTGGTTTGGCTCTGCTAAAAACAAATCATCCCAAAATTCGTATAAAAGTGTCCTATCAGATACAAAAATACGGCTCTGAAGCTACCTAGCACAAATACTATTCAGAAAATATACTAATAATTTGGCCAGGCATGGTGGCTCTCGCCTGTAATCCCAGCATTTTGGGAGGCCGAGGCGGGTAGGTCTCTTGAAGTCAGGAGTTCGAGACCTGCCTGGCCAACATAGTGAAACCCTGTCTCTACTAAAAATACAAAAATTAGCCAGGCATGGAGGCGCACACCTGTTGTCCCAGCTACTCTGGAGGCTGAGGCAGGAGAATCGCTTGAACCTGGGAGGCAAAGGTTACAGTGAGCCAAGATAGCACCACTGCACTCCAACTTGGACGACAGAGCAAGACTGTCTCAAAATAAATAAATAAATAAATAAATAAATAAATAAATAAATAAATACTGGTTGATTAAAACATATAGACTTTTCCTATCTTATAAGAATTTTTCCATACCCTACATTCTAAAATCAACCATAGTCTGTAATTCAAAAGACTTTATCACCCACTGATTCTTTTCCTGCACAAATGTTCACAGTGCCAGTGTGAAATATCTCTGGATAAGGAAATATTAATTATAGATGTGAGCGATACAATTGTGGCATTTTTAAGTACATATAAATAAAAGTATATTCATCCAAGCTTCTACAAAAATACCCCTGGGTCTTTAAAGTATTCCTTGATTTCAAACATTAGTCATGTAAGAAGCAACATTTATCAAATAATCTTTTCTAAAAGCGTATCTGCTAGATATGCTTTATAAAATCTTTTAGATGTTAAATCTGTATGTTAAAAGCATAGTTAAGAAAAATCAAACTACAGTAACTCCACTGTTTGATGAAAAAAATCAACTTAAATGCAATATCCAGTAACTTCCTTCTAAGGTTAAATAAGTTCAGCACAAATGTATTCAAATAACACTACGTTTCAAACAAGTTCTAATAGATAGATTATTGAAACTCTTAGAATTCTTTACGTTCTCTTGCCATTTGTTCCTGTTCCAAAGTTACCCAAATCTTGCTATCTAAAATCCCATTACCATTTTTAAAGCTCTGAATGCTAATTTTCAACAAACCAATAGACAAAAATTTTCCAATAGAAAAAAGCAGCAACTTATTTTGAAAACTATTAAATATGCTTTTTAGTAACAACAAAAAATTGATCAAGGGGAGTTGTAACAGAATGGAAGCCTAATAAAAATCAGAATTCAAGAAAAACACAATCCTAGAAGGAACTATAAACCTTCAACTTCCCACTACCATTACAAAATGAGATGTTTAATAAAAAACTAAAATGATTAGGGATTATAATGTACACCTCAAATTATCTTAATACACCTCAAATTATCTTAATACACCCAAATTCTATTTCTCCTTTTAGTATGTGCAGTTTAAACATCAGGCTACAAATATCCAAGGTTTACATTAGGAACTTTACATTTCAAAAATTACCATTTATCTTTTCTAAATAACTTCAAGTTCAATCCACCTCCCTTTGGATTTTAAAATATATAAAATATATATACACAAATATATATATATTTATATATATAATATATATACAAATATACATATATATAGCATATTGTTTTATGAAGTATGTTTCTCCTAAAGTGTATGTAATTCTAAATATGAAAAACAACTACAGACTACAAAAGGAAAAGATATTAATGCAGAAGTTTACTTCTCAACTCCTTAGTATTCCTAACAAAAGCCTTCTATCATACACAGATTAAGTGTCTGGTACTTGCTTAGTCAAATTCCTACCATCTCTCATACAGCCTAAGGGAAAAGTTAAAGAACTTCATTTGCCATTTAAATGTTTTAAATATTTTAAGTATAACTGGTCTAAAAATGCCTAGATTCTAGATTTAATATAAAATGAAAACTGAAATATTACAAGATTACATAGGCATGTCCTAAATATCAGTTTTTATGTTCCTCATCCCTCAACTATTTTAAAGGTTCATTACCTATTTAGCATGCCCCCAGCTCTCTTCTTTTTACTGATATGAACAAATGGGTACTGACAGAACCAACTTTTATTTTCTTAATCCTATTCCGGATTCTCAGTTAATCTGCTAAAAAGATTCTAATATTTAACTCTATGAATACATACAAGAATGAGATAACTTAAAATTTAAATCAAGTTTTCTTTGCTCTGATCTTAACTTCCTAGACTTTACTGACCTTATTCCTTCACTCATTCATTCAACATACTTACAATAAGTCAGACATGTATGTGTGTTCTAGTAATTAGGAATATAAAAGCTAATAAAAACAAGGTCCCTGCTCAAGAAGCTAAGAATCTAATAGGGAGGTGAGGTAAGCTAGAGGACAATTAAAATAATTCAGTGACAAATGCTCTCATATAGGAAAGCACAGAAGGATACATGAGAGCAAACAAGGAAGGATGTTTCATCCTATCTTGGGATCAGATCCTTTAGATACTGAAGGGCTGACTAGTAGACCTTAATTTGATGAGAGATGAGGGTGGGAGCTGCAGAATATGGGTCTCAGTCAGTTGAGTTATTAACTGCAAAGGCCCAAAAGCAAGAAGAGAGTATGGTTCCTTATAGGAACTACAAATAGTTCAATACAACTCATTTTTAGGATCAAGGAGGTACAGCTTAGGGAAGTTAAGCAAAAGCCAGATGAGGAAGGACTTTGTTGGCCATACTTACGAACTTAGACTTCATCTTGAAAGCTTAGGAAGAGCATTAAAGATACAAAGAGGAATGCACAATCACATCAATTCACATGCAGAGTCACATTCATACTTTAGAAAATTACTACTGACAAGAATATTCACGATGAACTAGAGGAGAAAATGGTAGTAATCCCAAGAGCTGCTCCAGCTGCCCAGGGGAAAAATAAAGACTTGAACCAAGAAAGAGGCAGTAAGGATAAAGAGAAATATAGGTTAGAACTCTATTAGCCATTAAGGTAGCCACTAGCTACATGTGGCTACTGAGTACTTGAAATGTAGCTAGTCTGAATTAAGACGTGCTGTAAGTACAAAATATCATATTTTAAAGACAGTATGAGAATAAGAATCAAAAACATCTTATTAATAATTTTATACTGATTGCATGTTGAAATAAAATTTTAGATACACCAATTACATAAACTATAAAACTAGTTTCACCTGTTTATTTTTACTTTTTAAATGTGGCTATTATGAAAGCTTAATTACATATGTGGCTTGCAATAAATTGCTATTGGACAATGCTAGGTTAGATATTAAAGAGATGAAATGACAGATCTCTGTAACTAACTTGTAGAAGGGTGATAAAATTTGGATTTCTTAATTTAGGCTTGAGCAATTAAGATGAATGGTGAGTACCAATTGTTAAAAGTAGAAATCACCTGAGTTAAGGTGCTAACTGGACTTCGGGAAGATAAGGTCTAGTAGGTAGTTGTATATATAAAGGTTAGAAATGCTAGAAACATCAAGGTTAGACAGATAATTAATATCTTAAGTTATCAACATTTAGATGGTATCAAGGCCATGGATATGAATCCAAATACAGCATACAGAGTAGGAAGCAGGCCAAGAAGCAACACCAACATCCCATCATAATCACCTAAACAAATCTAGGAAAAGCTGAGAGAAAAGAATCAAAGAGCTCACAGAAGCATTTCAAAGGAGGTCAACTGCAGCAGCCCCCTCAAGAAGTGGTTAACTACACGAAATGCTCTGGAGTGGTCAATCAAAGGATACAGAAAAATCTACTTATGGTTACTGGAAACCACTGTCAAAGCTGTATCAATGGAAAGATAGGGGAAGAAGGCAGACTGGAAATAAATAAGCAGAAAAAAAAACTACAGGAAGTGAGTATAAGCAATTATTTTTTAATGCTTATCTTTGAAGAGAAGAACAATAGGATAGAAGCCAGAAAATACAAGGTCAAGAGTTTTAAGCACTTTAAAAAAAAAAAAAAAGGCAGATAGTTCTACTTGTGTGAATGGTAATATAAAACACCAAGTAGTAGACAAAGTTAAGTAGGACACAGATAACATTTATGGAATGATGGACAGGATTTTCCCTAAGTACCAGAGATAAAACAACTTGAAAATTCCAAAAAAAGAAAAGAAAGTAGGGGATTTTAAGAGGTAAAGATGTGAAACAGCAACCTAAGAATAGAGAGAGAGACTAGGAATACATAGCAGCCATCCAAGCAATTTTGTCCACCTAGTTAAGGCTGAAGACCACAAATCTTTGACTGTATCCCTGAAGCCATATGATCTTTTCCTCCAGCAGCAATCCATAACTTGAGTAAAATAAAATTAGCTGTAGGAGTCATTTGAAACTTGCTTTGCAGGAACGGTACACAAAAGTACAAGATCAAGAGAGCTGACAAATACAGTTGAAGCAATTCAGTGAATGAAAATGGAGAGGAACAAGGATGGAAGGCAGGAAGTGCAGAAGATAGTAAAAAAAAATAAGTTGCTAGGCGCGGTGGCTCGTGCCTGTAATCCCAGCACTTTGGGAGGCCGAGGTGGGCAGATCACCTGAGGTCAGGAGTTCGAGATCAGCCTGACCAACATGGAGAAACCCTACCTCTACTAAAAACACAAAATTAGCCAGTCGTGGTGGGGCATGCCTGAAATCCCAGCTACTTGGGAGGCTGAAGCAGAAGAATCCCTCGAACCTGGGAGGCAGAGATTGCAGTGAGCCAAGACCACGCCATTGCCCTCCAGTCTGGGCAACAAGAGCGAAACTCCATCTCAAAAAAATAAATAAATATATGTAAGTTGTGGTTACAATGGGCTATACAATTAAGATTTTAGAAGTGGAATGTAAGTTGCAGATGATAGCCCCACAGGATTATTACTTCTTTTTTTTTTTTAATTTTTTCTTTACTTTTAAATTTTTTTCTTCTCACTCATTCCCCCACAGGGCTATTAAAAGGATGGCTCTCAGATGAGACAGAGAGAGAAAAAAAAGGATGTCTCAAGAATAGTCAAGAAACTGAAGCTAACTTATTGAATGTGTCTTACACATGGGCCTAAAAATGTCCCAGAATGATGATGGAGCTTAGAACAGAAAAGAAAAATTGAGTGTTAGATGTCATCTTTAATATTAGAACAAAACAGGGGTGTGGTAGCTGAAAATTTTAAGAAGGGGTAGAAAACACTGCTGCTAAACAGTAAAATTGTAAGGAAGCAGGGTTCTTTTTAAAGGAGAATGGCCTACAGTCTAGACCAGTGCTGTATTATGGAAATATTAGGTAACCACATATGTAATTATAAATATCGTACTACAGGGGTCCCCAACTGCTACCCCAACTGGTAGCAGTCCGTGGCCTGTTAGGAACTGGGCTGCACAAGAAGAGGTAAGTGGCGGGCAAGTCAAGTGAAGCTTTATCTATATCTCCAGCCTCTTGTATTACCGCCTGAGCTCTGGCACCTGTCAGATCAGCGGCGGCATTAAATTCTCATTGGAGAGTGAACCCTATTGTGAACTGTTCATTGAAGGGATCTAGGTTGCACAATCCTTATGAGAATCTAATGCCTGATGATCTGTCACTGTCTCCCATCACCTCTAGATAGAATCCCATCTCTTAAAAAAATAAAATAAAATAAAATGAATATTAGGCTGAGTGTGCTGGCTCACTCCTGTAATCCTAGCACTTTGGGAGGCTGATGCGGGAGGACTGCCTGAGCTCAGGAGTTCAAGACTACCCTGAGTAACATGGTGAAATCCTGTCTCTACTAAAGTACAAAAAATTAGCCGGGTAGTCCCAGCTCCTCAGGAAGCTGAGGCACAAGAATTGGTTGAACCTGGGAGGCAGAGGTTACAGTGAGCCAGGACAGTGCTACAGCACTCCAGCCTGGGCAACAGAGCGAGATGCTGTCTCCAAAAATTAAAAAAATAAAATGAGGCCAGGCATGATAGCTCATGCCTGTAATCCCAGCACTTTGGGAGGCCAAGAGGCAGGTGGATCATCTGAGGTCAGTCAGGAGTTCGAGACCATCCTGGCCAACATGGTGAAACCCCGTCTCTACTAAAAATACAAAAATTAGCCGGGCATGGTGGCACGCAACTGTAATCCCAGCTACTCAGGAGGCTGAGGCAGGAGAATCATCTAAACCCCGGAGGTGGAGGCTGCAGTGAGCTGAGATCGTGCCACTGCACTCCAGCCTGGGTGATAGAGTGAGACTCCATTTCAAAATAAAAATAAAATTAATAACGTATTAGTGCCCAGTACTGGGTGACAATGTGGAAAAAGAAACACTCTCCTACAAGACTTGGAATATAAACTTAAACCACTTACCTAAAGAGCAATTTAACCATGTGGACCAAACACTGAAGTTTTTATTCTCTTAAATTCAACAAATTCCACTTCCAGAAATGGATAGTCTTGAGAATCATACATGATTAAGATAAAAGAATATTCAACAAAGCACTGCTCATAATAGTAAAAAATTGTAACAATTTTTGATGAGTTCTAAAGACAAGTGAAACTAAAAATATATTACAGTACCTCCATGTATTAAAATACCAGGCAGCCATTAAAAGTAAGATTTTAGAAAAATATGCATGGACAGATAATGATATATTGACTAGAAAAACATTCTTAAACACTTGTCACAGGAGAACATCAATAAACTTGGTGGAGTAAATACTCAAGAAAATTCTGCTGCATTAAAAGCAAGGAGAAAACTGACACAAACTGTTCAACTCAACTTACTTAAAATTCTGGAAATTAAATAAAAGCTTGCAGGTCTCCATGTAATGCTTATTCAAGAAAAGGGACTGAGCCTTGGTAAAAACAGCAGCTCTTGCATTTTAACTTGCCCATTCTCATCTCTCTACCTCTACTCTAGCCTTGAAAACCAACAGCACACCATCACAGTAAAAACCAGCAGACTAGTGGCAACTGGAAAAAAAACAGAACAATCATGGAATGCCTTCAAAGCCTCGCTTTCAAAGCGCTATCATTATTTGATGTATCTGGTAGTTCCTAAAGGCCTACTCACAAGTGACTACTAAGATAACCAAGCAGAGACTTCAGTGACAACATATGGCAAAAATTAACTTCACAGAATTAGTTCAAAAAGCAACTAAGCAAATAACAAAGAGTAACAAAGAGCAACAACAACAAACCCTGCAGGGAAGGGAGAATCTGATTTCCAGAGCTGCCACACTGTATTATTTGAAATATTTAAAATGTCTAGTATTCAAGAGAAAATTATGAGCCTTGCAAAAAAAACTCAAAAGTGCATGGCCCACATACAGGAGAAAAAAGCAACAGTCCTTGAGAAAGCCCAGACATTAAACAAATACTTTAAACCTGCTATTTTAGATATATTCAAAGAACTAAAGAAAAGTCTAATAAACTATCAAGTATGAAAACAATGTTCATCAAATAGAGAATATCAAAAAAATTTTTTTAATCCTGGAGTTGAAAAATACAATAAATGAAAGTATTCACTAGAGAAGCTCAACAAAAGATTGGAGCTTGCAGAAAAAAGAATCACCAAACCTGAAAACAGGTTAAATAACATTAACCAATTTAAGTAAAGAAAGAAAAATGAACAGAGCCAGAGACCTACAGAACAAAATCAAACATGAAGTAGGGGAGGGAAGGAAAAAAGGGGTGGGTGTAGGAAGGAAGGGGCAGAATGTATATCTGAAGAAACAGAACTGAAAACTTCCCAAATCTGAAGAAAAACATTAGTCTCAACATCAAAAGCTCAACAAACTGAATAAGACAAAATCAAAGAGACCCGCACATCATAATCAAACTGTCAAAAACCAAAAACATAGAATACTGAAAGCAGCTTATGAGAAGCAACTATATGTATAAGAGACTGTAAATAAGAATAATAGCTGACATCCTATCAGAAACCATGGAGGCCAGAAAGCAAAAGGATAACATATTCCAAATGTTGAAAGAAAAAGACTGTCAACCAAGTGAGCTATGATGGTGCCACTGCACTCCAGCCTGATTGACAGAGTGAGACCCTGTCTTAAAAGAGATGTAGAAAACAGCAAAATCACAGGTGTAAATCATATCACTACTTAGATTAAATGTAACTAGATTAATGCATTTTGCTGTTTCAGGTATAACAGGACTCCAATCAAAAGGTAAAGAATGGCTACGTGGATTTTTAAAAGACCCAACTATATGGTGCCTACCTAAGACATGTTTTAGAATCACAAACACAAACAGGTTGAAAAAAAAGGACAGAAAACAACAAGAGAGAGCTGAAGTAGCTACACTAATATCAGAAAACACAGACTTAAAAGACAAATCTTGTTACCACAAAGAAGGATATTTTATACTGATTGAAGGACCAATCCATTGAGAAGATAGAACAATATTAAGCATATATGTATCTAAAAAAGGAGTCCCCAAATTGCACAAAGCTAAGAAAATGAAAGGTAGAAATAAAACAATTGAACAGTAATAGCTGACCTTCAACACCCTACTTTCAATAATGGGTAAAACAACTAGACAGATGATAAAGAAGCAGAAGACTCAACAACACTACAAAACTACTAGACCTAACACATAGCTATACAACATTCCACCCAAAAACAGCAAAACACATTCTTCTCAAGTGCACATGGAATATTCTCCAGAATAGATCACAAAACAAGTCTCAATTTAAATGGGTTGAAAATCATACAAAGTATATTCTTCATCCACTACAGAATGAAGTCAGAAATCAACTGCAGAGAGAAATTTGGAAAATTCACACGTTTGTTAAAATTAAACACTATACTCTTTAATAATCAATAGGTCAAAAACTAAACCACAAGGGATACTGGAAAATACTTTGAGACGAAGGAAACCAAAAAACACGACATACCAAAATGTATTGAATGCAGCTAAATCAGTGCTTAGAAGGAAATTTACAGCTGTAAATGCCTATATTAAAAAGAAAGATTTCATATCATAACCTTCCATCTCAAGAAACTAGAAAAAGAACAAATTAAACCCAGAACAGGGAAAACAAAATAAGGAAATGATTATTTGAGCAGAAATAAATGAAATACACAATAGAAACATGAAATCACAGTTGGTTCACTGAAAAGATCAACAAAATTGACAAAACCTTAGCTAAACTGACCAAGAAGAAAAAAAAAAAACAGAACACTCAAATTACTGAAATCAGAAATGAAAGAAGGGAAATCACTACCAATCTTTCAGAAATAAAAAGGAACCTATGAACAATTAATTCCATGCTGACAACAAATCAGATTATAACCTAGAGGAAATGCAAAAATCTCTACATAGACATAAACTACCAAAACTGACTTAAGAAGAAACAGAAAATCTGAATAGTCCTATAATAGATTAGTAATAAAAAATAACTAATACACACACCCCCCAAAAAAGCAAAAACACAACTTTCCACAAAGCCCATGCCCAGATGTCTTCACTGGTAAATTCTACCAAATGTTTAAAGGTTGTACAATCCTTCAAAAACTAGTCGAAGAAATAGAAGAGGATGAAATACTTCCCATCTCATTTTATGAGGCCAGTTTTACTCTGATACCAAAACCAAACACATCAAGTAAAAACAACCAACCAACATCTTACATGGATGCAAAAAAAATCAACAAAGTACTAGCAAACCAAATCCAGCAATAAAAAGGGATTATACACCATAACCAATGGGATATATCCCAGAATGAATATGTTGGTTTTACATATGAAAATTAATCAATGTAATACACTAAATTAAAACCCACACACAACAAACACATAATCATCTCAGTAGACACAGAAAACACAATTGATAAAAATTCAACAATCTTTCAACGATAAACACACTTAACACACTAGACATACAAGGGAACCTCAACCTCATAAAGCACATCTCAGAAAACCCATAATGATGAAAGACTGAATGCTTTCACTCTAAAATCAAGAACAAGACAAAAGATGTCTATCATTGCCACTTCTAATAAACACAGTTCTGGAATTTCCAGAAAAGGCATTTGGTAAAATAAAGAAATACAGTGTATCTAGATTGTAAAGTAATGTAAGTAGTATTTGCAGGTGATATGATCTTATAAATAAAAAATCCAAAAGAATCCACACACACACACAAAAAACTACAGGAACTAATAAAGTTGCATGATATAAGATCAATATACAAAAATCAATTGCATTTCTATAAAAAAAATTAAGAAAAAATTCCATTTGCGATAGCATCAAGAATAAAATACCTATAAATTTAACAAAAGGAAATGTAAGTCTTACACATGAGAACTATAAAAATGTTGTTCACAAAAACTGAAGACCTAAATAAACAGAAGATATTTTGCATTAATGGAGTGGAAGACTTAATATTGTTAAGACGGCAATACTCTTCAAACTGATACACAAGTTCAACACCATGGCTATCAATATCCTTGCTGGCCTACTTGTAGAAATTAGCAAACTAACCATATAGTTCAGATGGACATTCAAGGGAACCAGGATAACCAAAACAATTTTGAAACAGAACAAAGTTGAAAGACTCACACTCCCTAATTTCAAAACTTACTGCAAAGTTAGTCATCAAAACGGTGTGGTACTGCCATTAAGAGTATACAGATTAATAAGAAACAAATGAGAATCCACAAAAACACCCTTACATCTATAGCCAATTGTTTTCACAGAAAGTTGTCAAGACGACACAACGGAAAAAGACTAGTTTTTTCAACAATAAGTAGTGAAACTACTGGATAGCCACATACAAAAGAATGATTCCTATCTCACACCATACACAAAGGTTAACTCAAAATGGATCAACAAGCGAAACATAAAGGTCTAAAACTATAAAGCTCTTAGAAAACATAGGGGTAAATTTTCATGACCTTGGATTACAAATGCTTTCTTGACTATGACATGAAAAGCACATGCAGTAAGTAGATAAATTGGACTTCATCAAAATTAAAAATGCCTATACTTCACAGAACACTACCAGGAAAGTGAAAAAAAACACATGTGGAATTGTAGGAACTACCTGCAAGTCTTCTATATGATAAAGGACTTATATCCAGAATCTACAAAGAATTCTTACAACTGAACAGTAATAAGACAACTTCATTAAAAACTCAGCAAAGTATTTTAACAGACATTCCTGCAAAGAAGGTGTACAAATTGCCAATAAGCACATGAAAAGATGTTCAACATCATTAGGGAAATGCAAATTAAAACCACAATGATACCAGCTCACACCCAGTAGGATCATCTTAAAAGACAAACAATAACAAGTGTGGACAAGAATGTGGAAAAATTGGAACTCTCATACACTGCTGGTAGAAATGCAAAATAGGGCAGCTGCTTCAGCAGTTTGGCAGTTCTTCATAGAGTTAAACTAGAGTTACACTATGATCCAGCAATTCTATCCTTAGGTATATATCCAAGAGAATTGAAAACTATAGGTCCACACAAAAGCTTGTACTCAAAACATTCACAGCAGCATTATCCATAATAGTAAAAAAGTAGAAACAACCCAAATATCAACTAATGAATGGATAAATGAAATATGGTAGTATATATACAACAGAATAATATCCAGCAATAAAATGGAATGAAGTACTACTGAGACATGCTACAACACAGACAAAACTTGAAAACACTGCTAAGTGAAATATGCCAGTCACAAAAGTCACATTATATGATTCCAGTTATATAAAATGTACAAGACAGACAAATCCATAGAAATGGAAAGTAAATTAGTGGTTGCCAGGACAAGAGAAGAGGAGGGATGGGGACTGATCATTAATGGCTCCAAGGTTTCATTTGGGCCTGATGAAAATGTCCTAAAAGTAGACAGTGACAATGGTTGCACAACCCTGAATACACGAAAACCCACAAAATTACACACTTTCAAGGGGTATATTTTACGGCATGCAAATTATCTCAATAAATCTGTGATAAAAACAAGCACGTACTGTACACTATCTTTCACATATAAATTGTTACATCTCCTTTCTCACACATATCTTCTCATATGTGCAAAAAAATACTCACAAAAAATCAATCAGAAACTCATGAGATCCATCACCTCTATCAATGTGTAGGGAAGTGGTAGAAAAAAAGTAGAATGAGAACAGGGTAAAAGAAAGGTGGGAGGAATACTAAGTCTATTAACATCATGGTAATTTTCCATGTATCCCCATTAAAAAAACAAAATCAGTCAGGATGTGAAAAGAAATAGTAACAAATAAAACTAACAATTTCAGAAGAATAACATGAAGACACTGAAGGGGATGGAGCAGAAAAGAACATAACTAACTTAAAAAAAGTATTTTGATTAGTGTAAGATATTAGTATAGTATATTAACTAACAGTATTGGTATTGCATAAAGCTAGACAAAAAAGCACACACAAATATTATACTCTAGCAAGTAAGCATATTACATAGTTCCGAAGTTACAGCTATGTGTACAATAGATTTTTCCAAGTATGTAAATAAATTGCAGATGAAAGCCAGGTTTCTCAATGTTGAAGAAAGGAGTTACAAGGAAAAGAGAAAAGCTAGAATGAACTCCGCATTAATAGACTGGAATCAATGTACCAGTATAAATTCATGGCTTTTAGTATACATATGCATATATTTTTACACACATACACAGAAATACAGATGTATATATATAAATTCATACACTGCCTACCTCTGTCTGCTCAAAACATCTACTAGAAGCAGGGACACTCCAATAGCAATGAGCACCTCTGGCACACAGATCTTGTTTTCTAATTATTATTCTCAAAAAAAGGTTGCTGGACTCCTTGGACAGTGATTGCTTCCAAGGCTTAGGCAGAAAAAATACAAGATAAACTAGAAAGTAAAGAAGTACCCCTAAAAATGATGGGGACATACTGAAAGGGTAAACGAGAGCCACCTGAAAGGACTCTCAATGGACAATTGAACAATAAAACAATGAAAAAATTAATATATAACTGAACTGATGAATAAACAAAACAGCTCTTCCTTACCACAATAGAATCCCAGCTTTAAAATGTAGCATGATGTAAAAAGAAAATCACCAGTAACACAAACAGCACAGTAAAACTGCCACAGGCAAGAATCATTGACAAGATACTAAAGTTAGTGGGTAAAAGTATAATGAGAAATTGTACAGTCCAACAAAAAACTAGTACCTAAATATAAAAAGAACCCTTACAATTCATTAAGACAAATAACCCAATTTAAAAATGGACCAAAGATTTCAATGGACCACCAAAGGTGACAAACAGATGGCAAATAAGCACAGGAGATCCTCAACATCATTGGTCATTAGGAAAATACAAATTAAAATTACAGTAAGTTATCACTACAAATCTATAAGAATGAGTAAAATTAAAAGCAGTGACCATTCCAAGTGTTGGTGAGCATGTGGAACAACTTGAATTCTTATTCACCGGGGGTGAAAATGTAAAATGTTAATAATATATTGTAAAATAATTTTGCAATGTAAAAATTAAACATACACCTACTATATTACTTACCCCAAGTATTTACCAAAGAGAAATGAAACGTTGTGCCACTATCATTACAGCTTTTTTTTTAAAGTTTACAGAAAAAGCATGAAAGAAAATACTCCCCAACTTTTAACAGTTTCCCCAGTGACCAGCACACAGCAGGTACAAAACACATACTTGTTAAATGAAAGAACTTGATTACTGAAGTTCTAAACTAATGACTTAACAGCAATACTACCAATAGTTAACATCAATGTTACAGTAATATAATTATCAATATATTACTGATGTAATGAACTTAATGTCAATACTACAACTTTAACTGGTAGTGTCTTATTTCAAAGAGTTCAAAAGCACCGATACACTACCAAATGTGAAATGATCAATATCCCAAGTTACTCATCATGTCACGATTGGTAAAAGCTTCTCAGAATAGGTAGTTTTGATATGGGCCTTCCTTAACATATGATAGGACTTCAAGGCAGGTACAAACATCATAAGCAGAAGCAAGAATACTAATACTGACCGAGTGCAGTGGCTCACTCCCGTAATCTCAGAACTTTGGGAGGCTGAGGCAGGCAGATCACCTGAGCTCAGGAGTCTGAGACCAGCTTGGTCAACATGACAAAACCCCATCCCTACAAAAATACAAAAAAATTAGCTAGGTGTGGTGGCACACGCCTGTAATCCCAGTTACTGGGGAGGCCAGTAGCTGAACCCAGGAGAGAATGAGAATTGTTTGAACCCAGGAGGTGGTGGTTGCAACAGCGAGCCAAGATCACGCCACTGCACTCCAGCATGGGTGACAGAGCGAGACTCTTTCCAAAAAAAAAAAGGAATACTGAACATTACTCATTATAAGTAGGAAAAGGTCAAACCAAGGAGGTGCTAAAATGATAGCCTAAAAGTAAAAAAGATTCATAAGGCAGTATACACGCAGCTAGCTAGAAATCTAAATTCCAGTATCTGCTGTAACTTATTTGTGTTCTGATGGGTAAATTACATAACCTTTGAGCCTTAGATTGGGATAATGTTGTAAGGTATATATAAAACAATATAAAGGGTTTGGCACATCACATACAGTAAGTACAATAAATGACAGTTGTTACAGTGATTGTGCTACAGATGATAGTTATTATTAAGGCCTCTGGACTTATATCTGGCAGAAAAGTCATTCCCAAACCTGGCTATAATCAGAAGAATATGGGGAGCTTTTGATTAAAAATAGAAATCTAGGCCGGGCGCAGTGGCTCAAGCCTGTAATCCCAGCACTTTGGGAGGCCGAGACGGACGGATCACGAGGTCAGGAGATCGAGACCATCCTGACTAACACGGTGAAACCCCGTCTCTACTAAAAAATACAAAAAATAACTAGCCAGGCGAGGTGGCAGGCGCCTATAGTCCCAGCTCTTCGGGAGGCTGAGGCAGGAGAATGGCATAAACCCGGGAGGCGGAGCTTGCAGTGAGCTGAGATCCGGCCACTGCACTCTAGCCTGGCTGACAGAGCAAGACTCCGTCTCAAAAAAAAAAAAAAAAGTAAAAATCTGCGCCTCAGTCTAGAAGTAGGGAATTAGAATCTTGCTAATAGAGCCCAAGAAATAATACTTTTAACAAGAGCTCTAGAAGCCAATACTATAAATAATAGACAGATATTTATTTTACTATAATAGGTAAGTTATTTTGTAAAAGTAGTATTTTAGGTATAGTAATTTTAAAATATTTATTTATTAAATGAAGTGGGAAGAGACTGGAAGCCATAAGAACAATGAGGAAACTACCCTATGGGGGGAAAAAAAGGTCCTTTGTTCACCTTAGCTAGATTCTAATTGTTAAATGAAATCCACTACCAACCAACCAGAACTATAATACACATCCTTCAATTAAAAAGCAATGGAGCCTCCCAAAACTTTCAACACAGATTCAAATAAAAGATGTTTCCATTAAGCATAAAACCCCCATTTTTTGACATTTCCTTTAACCCTGGCGAGTACTAATGTTGATGGTGCATTTATATCATATATCTTGCTATATTTGCATGTCTGTAGTATTATCTCTGCATTTCCTCTGTGTTGACCAAATGTTTAGCTTTCAAAAAGAAAGGGATTTCAACTTTTCAGCAAATCCAAAACTATTCCAAAATTTCAAAAAAAATGGGAAGAAAGGGACGTGGGGCCTATGTCTATGTAATTACCTCTCTAACAGCACAGCACCATGCACTAACACAAACTTAAGTATTTTTGGTGGGTCTACTTGCCAGCTAAGTCATTCTAGTTATCTTTTTCACCCATAGTTGAAGTTGAGTTAGCCATCTCCCTAAACATTTCTTTTTTTTTTTTGGAGACAGAGTCTCATTCTGTCACCCAGGCTGGAGTGCAGTGGCTTTACCCTGGCTCACGGTAACCTCTGCCTCCTAGGTTCAAGCAATTCTCCTGCCTCAGCCTCCTGAGTAACTGGGATTACAGACACCAACCACCATGTCTGGCTAATTTTTTTGTTTGTTTTTTGTTTATTTTTGAGATATTCAAGCGATTCTCCTGCCTTAGCCTCCCAAGTAGCTGGGATTATAGGCACCCGCCACCACGCCAGGCTAATTTTTGTATTTTTAGTAGAGACAGGGTTTCACAATCTTGGCCAGGCTGGTCTTGAACTCCTGACCTCATGATCCACCCACCTCGGCCTCCTGAAGTGCTGGGATTACAGGCATGAGCCACCGTGCACGGCCTTAATTTCTGTATTTTTAGTAGAAACAGGGTTTCACCATGTTGGCCAGGCTGCTCTCAAACTCCTGACCTCAAGTGATCTGCCCGCCTCAACCTCCCAGAGTGCTGGGACTACAGATGTGAACCATTGCCACCATGCCCGCCTCTTAATAAGCAAGCTTCTAAGCCCCACCTCCCACCTAGCGAGTTACAGAGTCTCCAAAAGCGTTAAGCATTAGAAACGTTTCCAATAATGGTTCAGGGTTTAGGAGGACTAACACACCCCTAATTATAACCTTAAAATATATATGTATATATATTTAGAAAGAATACAAATGACTGAAATAATTTATTTTTCCCCTCGTGGTTAATTTGTTTAAATTAATCATAAAAGAAACCAAGTTTATATAATAAACTTTTATTATTAGAAATATTTTAAAATGTTAATATTTGAGAGTACATTAGTTCCTGGAAAATTTTTCCTTGTATAGATCACTTCATACCCCAAAATGCTACATGTACTAAATAAGGTGGTACTCTCTTTATTTTAAAAAATATATATATAAATGAAAAGAACTAAGATAAAATTACTATGAGAATTTTGCTTCCTTACATAAATAATGATCTCACTCAAAATATTACTGTAGTCTCTAAAATTGAAGGACAATACATACTAAAAATCTTCCTCAAAAGAAAGAACTCGGCTGGGCAAGTGGCTCTCGCCTGTAATCCCAGCACTTTGAGAGGCCAAGGTGGGCAGATTGCCTCAGGTCAGAAGTTTGAGACCAGTCTGGCCAACATGGAGAAACCTCGTCTCTACTAAAAATACAAAAAAATTATCCAGGCGTGGTGGTGTGCGCCTGTAATCCCAGCTACTCAGGAGGCTGAGGCAGAAGAATTGCTTGAACCAGGGAGGTGGAGGTTGCAGTGAGCCGAGGTCTCACCACTGTACTCCAGCCTGGGTGACAGAGCAAGCCTCTGTCTCAAAAAAAAAAAAAAAAAAAAAAAAAAAAAAGAACTCATTAACTCATTATAATTTGAATGGACAATAAGAATATACAAGGATACAAAATGTCACTCCTGCAAAAAAACACTAGCATAATCCTGAGTCTGAAACAACTGCTGCTGTGAAATGTACCAGAAGAAATTTTAAATAAGTAAACATTTGGCCAGGTGCCGTGGCTCACGCCTGCAATCCCAGCACTTTCGGAGGCTGAGGCAGGTGGATCATAAGGTCAGGAGATCAAGATCATCCCTGTCTCTACTAAAAATACAAAAAATTAGCTGGGCGTGGTGGCAGGCGCCTGTAGGCCTAGCTACTCAGGAGACTGAGGCAGGAGAATGGCGTGAAGCCGCGAGGCGGAGCTGGCAATAATAAGCTGAGATCTCGCCACTGCACTCTAGCCTGGATGACAGAGCAAGACTCCGTCTCAAAAAAAAAAAAAAGGAAACATTTTAGTACTACCTAAGAAACTGGAGACCTCAGTCTGTCTAACTTTAAAGGACAAGGAAATTTCACACAAATCACTTTATTCTAGTTTCCTTCAACTCTGTTCACAAATTCACTTACTAAACATAAAAATTCAAAGCACAAATGAATACATTTACAATTATCGGAAAATGCTTATTTTCTATCCTAGATGTCTTCCTAGTACTGAGACCCTACAAGACAAGTCCACTTGGATGTCCCCCAGGCCTCTCAATTTCATGTTTCAAATTACCTATTTCAAGAAATAGCATCTACTCATCTACCCATTCACTCAAGTCAGAAAGCTCAAATATTCTGGACTCACTTCTCACCACCCACATCTTCCCTAATACCTCACAACCATCCCCCCTCATGTCTTTTCCCACTGCTCTGCTTCTGACCGATTTTTAGTCCTAAACTGCTAGATTAAACTCCCGCAATTTAATGGCTCCAACCTGGTGCCCTGTCAACTCTCAACAGAGATAATTATCATTGCAATTCTTATGATTATCACTTTTCTTTTAAAGTCTTCAATAAAGATTTTTAAATTCTCAGCACAGCAATACCAGTTGCCTACTTACCTTTTCTAACTTCATAACCTGATACTAACAGGATTTCTCACTCTTAAGTGAGAATTATCTTCACTCCTTCACCACCTTTACCTAATCACTCCTACCAACTTTTAAAAATTCACCTTCTCCAGCATGGAAAAGGTATCCTGCTTTGAACTTTCACTGTATGTTCTACATACCTTTATATCATATCACAAATTTTTTACTAAATGCAAGCCAGTTATAGGGATACAAAGGTGAACAAAACACAGTCCTAGACTTTAAGCACAGTGGAGGCAGAAAAATAAAGTCAACTGCAATATAGTCTGATAACTTTCTTTAAACTAACACCTCAGTGTTTATTATATGCCAGGCATCATGCTAAGATTTTTTTCAAATACTATATCATTTACTTCTCCGATACCCTTATGATTCCCACTTTACAGAGAAGGAAAAACAAAAGTTCTGTTATTTACCAAAGGTTCAGTTAAGCTTTAGAATTGAGATATGAATCCAAGTCTGACTCTAGACCCGAAACTCTTAATCACCATGCCTCTATTTCTACTGCCGCAGCATTTAATTCAGTTTCCCCAGTGGCCAACACACAGCAAGTACAAAACGTGTATTTGTTAAATGAATGAACTTGATTGTTGAAGTTCTAAACCAATGACTTAACAGCAATATTACCAATATTTAACATCAATGTTATGGTAATATAATATCAATACGTTATGTATATAATGACAATGTCAATACTACAACCTTTAAGTGGTAGTCTCCTGCTTCAAAGAGTTCAAAAACTAACACTGTTAGTGTATTTGTTAGATACACTAACAAATGTGAAAAGATCAATATCCCAAGTGACTCATCATGTCATAGTTGGTAATACCAAAACACTGGAAATTAATGTCTATCAGAGTCAGACATGTTAAACAAATCATAATATATCCCATATCACGGTCTATCCATATGCTATGGTCTTGGTGTGTTGTCCCAAAATTTGTATGTTGATACTTAATCACTAGTAACCGTATTAATAGGATGAATGACCTTATAAAAGAGATGCAAGGGAGCTGCTTGACCTTTTTGCTCCTTCTGCTATGTTAGGGCACAGCATTTGTTCCCTCCAAAGGAAGTAGCATTTAAGGTGCCATCTTGGAAGCAGAGACACCAAACCTGAGGGCACTGTGATCTTGGACTTCCTAGCTTCCTGAATGGTAAGAAATAGATTTCTGTTCCTTATAAATTACCCAGTCACAGGTATTTTGTTGGAGCAGCACAAACAGAATATCATATAATGGCTATATAGCTGTATAAAAGAATAAGAATGCTCTTTATGTACTCCATGGAATAACTCAAATTACACTAATTGGAAAGAAACGTGGGAAATAATGTGTCTTATGCTACCAAGGGTGGGGGCAGGAAGGATATATGTTTTTAACTTCCATATGCAAAAAACACCTTTGGAAGAACATACAAGAAACTGTTAACACAGAATGCCTGAGGAGTAGGAAACTGGGTGACCTGGGGGTAAAAGAAAGAAGGAGAGACTTCACTGTATCTCTCTGTTTAACCTTTTAAATTTTGAACCAAGTGATTATACTATCTATTGGGGAAAAAAAAAAAAAAAAAAAAAACCCAGGCCAGGTGCGGTGGCTCACGCCTGTAATCCCAGCACTTTGGAAGCCAAGGCAGGCAGATCACGAGGTCAGGAGAGACCAGCTTGACCAACATGGTGAAACCCCATCTCTGCTAAAAATACAAAAATTACCCAGGCGTGGTGGCACGCGCCTGTAATCCCAGCTACTCAAGAGGCTGAAGAAGGAGAATCGCTTGAACCCAGGAGGCAGAGGTTGCAGTGAGCCAGGATGATGCTACTAGCCTGGGTGACAGAGCAAGACTCCGTCTCAAAAAAACAAAACAACAAAAAACTCTCAATAAAATTTTTAAAAAGCAACCAGGCATAGTGGCTCACGCCTGTAATCCCAGCACTTTGGGAGGCCAAGGCGGGCGGACTATTAGGTCAGGAGATCCAGACCATCCTGGCTAACACGGTGAAACCCTGTCTCTACTAAAAATACAAAAAATTAGCCGGGCGTGGTGGCAGATGCCTGTAGTCGCAGCTACCTGGGAGGTTGAGGCAGGAGAATGGTGTGAACCTGGGAGGCAGAGCTTAGAGCGAGCTGAGATCGCGCCACTGCACTCCTGCCTGGGGGACAGAGACTCCATCTCAAAAAAAAAAAAAAAAATTAGCAGGGCATGGTGGCGCATGCCTGTAACCCCAGCTACTCGGGAGGCTGAGGCAGGAGAATCACTTGAACCAGGGAGGCGGAGGCTGCAGTGGCTGAGATCGTGCCATTGCACTCCAGCCTGTGCAACAAAAGCAAAACTCCGTTTCAAGAAAAAAAATTTTTTTTTTAAAAAAAGCAATTTCAGAAATGAAAACAGAAACATCATAACATCCATGACCATAGCTTTCTTGATTGCCATGGTGTCAAAGTGTCCGATACTTTTTTGGAGTCAAATATTTGTTAAATCAATGGACAGTTTACAAAAGTTTCAAATTACCACTGCAGGAATATTTCAAATATATTTTATAAAGAATAGCAAAACTAGTGGAAAATGGTTTTGATTTTCCTGAAAATAGTCATCAGAGCCAAAGATTTGCAGGGCCCCATCCCAGGCCTATTGTTTATCACAGTGTGAAACACCACGAGAATCTGTATTCTTTGAAAAACACCACGATGATCATTTTATTTGAAATCTTATATAATAAAGAAGTTATGGGGATGGGGAGACTTTAGAAAGTTACCCAGAAAAAAACACTTTAAATGAATCAACTGTATACATATATCACTAAAGCTGTTAAAAAAAAAAAAAAAAAAAACCAACAAATTCATGGCTATTAGAAATCCTATCAGTGGTTACCTGGGGCAATAGAAGAAGAACTCCAACAAGGAACAAGAAACTCTGGGATGGTGGAAATATTCTATATCTTGATTAGAATAAAGGCTACAAGATGTGTGTATGCACATCAGCAATTCATTCAACTAAATACTTAAAATCCATGTATTTTATTCTATGAAAGCATACAATAATAAAGTTACTTGATAAGTTGGAAAGCATTTGGAAATGTAGATTCCTGGGTCCCTCTCCCAGAGATTGCTAATCAGTGGGTCTTTTAGTGGGAACCAGTTAATCTGCATTTTTAACTCCAGGCCATGGTTGGCCCTTCAATCATACTTTGGAAAACAGTGACCTAGCATAATGTTCTATGTCCAGTAATTACTGATCATGCTTTGCAAAAATATATAAATTAATGATAAACTTTTAATACAAAAAAACTCTAGGTAATTTTGATTCCCAAGTTTAGGAAATACTAAGAATACTAAGTGGTAGGAGTTCCAGGAAGAAGACGTAAAAAGTAAGACAGTTAAGGAAGCTTGTTCCTTCCAGTACAATGGTTCTCAACCAAGGATGATTCTGCTCCCCCACGTGTCATTTGGCAATGTTTGTAGACATTTTTTTCATTTCACAACCGGAGAGAGCATGTGCTGCTGGCATCTTAGCATGATGACAGGAGGGATGCTGCTAAATACTGTACATGCACAAGACAGCCCTTCCCTCCCCCAAATAACGATAAAACCTCAAATGAGAAACTCTGACCTGGAGCCTCACCTCCAATAAAGCTACCAGAAGTAGTCAGTTGTGACCCAGAGTTAAACAAAACAACAGAATTAACATGTTATAACTTTAGGAAAGTCCATTTTTTACCTCCAGGTCAGTGGGGAAGGAGGAAGAATATCATCTTTATATTTTACATAAGGCAAATAAACATTGAATAAAATGCAAATGACACATGAATACCTAAGACTTAGAAAACTTCAAAATAATGTAAGCAGGAGCAGCTTTAGGCAATTCCCCCAATCACAGGGGATACTTACGAATTATCAGCTTTCAAAGTATAGCATCTTTTAAAGTTAACACTGGCCTAAAATATAATACTGCACATGAACTTTAATATGACAGTCTGTTGCTGCAGCATAGCTTAACCTAGTGCTATGTAAAGTGTGGTCTGTGGACCAGTGAGCAGTCTGTGAATTATCAGTTTATGTCAGAGAAACACAGAAATTTAGAGCATAAAAATGGAAATTTTAATAGCAGAATAATTTTACGTCTGTTGAAACTAGTAATAAAAAATTGGGGCTTATAGTTTATCTTTCTTATTCCATTTCCACTTTTCTTATCTGCAGTATAGTCATGCACTGCATTAAAAATGTTTTGGTCAACAGTGGACAACATGTATGACAGTGGTCCCATAAGATTACAACAGAGCTTAAAAAAATCTATCACCTGTGATGACATAGCAGTCATAAATTTATAGTACAGCATATCTTTTTTTCTAGGCTCAGAAGCACAAACATTTGGCCGGGCGTGATGGCTCGCCTATAATCCCAGCACTTTGGGAGGCCGAGGCAGGAGGATCACTTGAGGTCAAGAGTTCCAGATCAGCCTGGCCAACATGGTGAAACCCCATCTCTACTAAAAATACAAAAATTAGCTGAGCCTGGTGGCAAGTGCCTGTAACCCCTGCTACTTGGGAGGCTGAGGCAGGTAAGCACCTGTAATCCCAGCTACTCAGGAGGCTGAGATAGGAGAACTGCTTGAACCCAGGTTGCGGTGAGCCAAGATTGTGCCATTGTACTCCAGCCTGGGCAGCAAGAGCGAAATTCCGTCTCAAAGAAAAAAAAAAACAACACTTACCATGTGTCATAATTGTCTACAGTAGTCAGTACAATAACAAGCTGTACAAGCTCATAGCCTAGAAGCAACAGGATACAGCCCAGGTGTATAGTAGGCTCTACCATCTAGGTTTGTGTAGGTATACTCTATGATTTCTCAATGTACCCTATTGTTAACAATGCCTAACTGTAGTTTTTAAAATTATAATCTAACCTACTCCGACTGATGTATCTAGTGAGTAGCAAAGCCAAGATTTGCATCCATATCTAACATCAAAGCCTATGTTCTAAATCATTATTAAGATTTTGAACTCAAACCCCAGTGTGTAATCCCTACATCTGGATAGCTGGACTGCACCAAGAGTAAGTCACAAGGATTTAGTGTGTGTCTGGCCTACGGCCTTCAACACTCAATGCCAGCCAAGTTGTCTCTTTGGCCCCTCTTCCCCAAGCCCATGCTTAAAGTTTAGTCTCCTGATCTCTGATGATGCAAAAGGACACATGAAGACAAAAACAAAGAAAAGATTCATCCTCAAGGCCTAAAGCAGAGTCACTAAATGCTACTCTTTTCTTTTGGAAGCCACCATAGTTTCTGGCTATGGGGGATAACATCCTCTCAAACAGAAGTAGGCCTCAGATCTCTCTAACCATGCTAGCTACATGGAGTACAGGATAAATGAATCCAAAATAAGAAAAAGCCACACGGACTAACAGTCTCTAATTTTAAAGTCCTCACACCAAGACCTCCAACCTCTAACATAAGGTTCGAAGACCTTACATTTGACTCATCCATACTGTACATTTTGACCACGATGCCCACCCAGTACACAATACCTGAAAAAAAATGTAACCTCCCTCTAAATATTAAGTGCAATGTCTACTAATGGGTCACAACCTGCAGTCTTCAAAACACTGCTGTAGAGTTCAATGGTCTACATTTAACAGCATGCTCTCATCCAGCGAACTAAACCCATAATCAAACTACCTTAAAATTCTACTCCTTAAAACATAATTTTTATTGTTTCTATTATACAATAAAGTTTGTCTTTACAATGCAAACTTAATACAGAAAAAGAAATACACAAAAAGTTTTTTCTCAAAACTTAGTAAAAGACATAAATCATTAATTTAAAATGCTCAACTTCTAATCAAAAATTGAAGATAGCCTATGAAGTCAAAATGTGAAACACATTTCTCAGCAGGCAATTTAGTCAGGTAGGAATTCACTATCGGCAATTTCCAGAATACAGTCTACAATGAATATGTATATCATCAAATTATAAAAGTCTGCAACTAATCTGCTCTACCACTATCCTTATTCTGACTGGTCCCCTCATCTGATCACTCTCCATTACTGAGACCTTAGAAGACAGAGATGTAACTCTTCTTCCTTCCTCTTCTCCCCAAAGCTTTGTTATTATTGTTGTTGTTGTTGCTCTAGCATATTCCTCTAAATTCTCCTAGGGTCTGTAAGGATTCCTAACTTGCCTTAGACTTGTTCAGAACTTCTGGCATGGATTTACTTAAAATTACTTCTATGGGAAAATGTGCAAATCTGAACAACCAATTTTACCACAAACTTTTGAAATATAATCTTTTAACACTATCTTTCATGTATTATGTATGCATCAAGTATCTCCAAATCAAAGCCTGCAACAAAAATTGTTAAGCTACATTAGAAAAAGACAATATCCTTTCTTTTTAAAGGATAAGAACTAATTAAAACCAACTTAACATAACTTGCTGTTATTTGTTGTGAACTTGAATTCTGTAAGCCTAAGATGTAGTATAATATGTGGTATTTTTAATAATTGTATTATGAAGACCTGGTTCCATCATGTTGTCCCATCACAAAATAAGACAATGCTACCATGCAAATCACCTATGTAGCTTCCACATTTATTTCATAGCTTCACTCAACTCTATCTCCTTTAGTCCCACCCACTGAACAGCTGAATGGGATGAAAGATTGTTTACTGCTCTCCTGCCGCTGTAATCCCCCTCTCCCCAACCACCACCCAAACACCCCTCACTCATTCATTCCCTTGCAGTCTGAAGAAATAAAGAATCCAAGCAGCAATAACTGACTTGGTCATTGTTTATATCCTCCCTTCAGTCTATCAGGATTCCAGAAATTTCATCCCTACCTGTACACCTGAAGTCTAAAATACTCTCCTCCCCAAGTTTGCACGTAAACTTTAGGGGGAAAAACTGACTATACTCATCACCTGCATGTGCATAAATATGTAAAACAGGTTAAATGCTTAGGGATTTAGATTACCTGTTCATTTAGATTCTCAGGGACACTAAGAAAGATATTCTCTTTCATCAAAATAAAGCCAGAAGAAAGAATTCTTAAAGCTGAACTATTTAGCAATAAACTCTCAAGAATTGTAGTAAGTTATTATTTCAGTAACTAAGAAAACACCTGGACGTCACGAATTCTTTCCTAGGACTGTAAAAACCCAAATCTGAAACAGTGTACTCTTCAAAAGTAACTTAGCAAATGGAAATGTCCTAGAAAAATCTCGGTTGCTTATTTCTTACTATACAGACAGCTGAAATGGAACTCAGGAGTGGAAAATGTGAATGAAATGGCCTGTTCTTTTTCCAATATGTGGGGGAGGAAAGGAAATGAAAGGGCTCCTTAAAAGAATAACTGAGAATACTGAAATATTTTCAAAAATTAATTTCCCTCAACTTCGCCACTCCACATCTCCGCTCCCTCCCTTTTCCAGGGACCCTTCCCACCCTTTCTATCTCCTCCGGGGGGCGCCCTTCCCAGGCGTTCTCTTTCCCCTACTGCTAAAAATTAAGCCCAAGTACCAAACCAAACTACCGATTCTCCGTTCTCAAGACTCGCCCGCCATCCACCGGCCTTCCGGGCTGCGCCTGGAGAGAGGCAACCCCGAGAGGCGGGAGGAGGAGCGGGGAGGCGACGCGGTCACTGGAGTTGCTGCTGTAGCCGCCGCCGCCGCCGCCGCCTCCACCGCAGCCTCAGCCTGGTGCATCCTTCTTCCTCCCCGCCGCCGCCCTCCCGGGCTGGCCCACACAGCACCCTTGCCCGAGCGCTCACATTCGTCCCCACCCTCCTCGCCAGGCCCACTGCCCCACGAGGGGACTTCTGCCGAGGGGGATGCGGCCGGGGACAGGAGGAGCGGGGCCGCGGGCGCCGGCGGGCACGGGAGGAGGCTGAGGGAAGGCGAAGGGACGGAGAGAAGCAAGGGCAGAGCTGAGACCACCGCGCTCAGGCTGCTCCGGCCGCGGAGGCCGCGGCTCTCCACCCCGGCCAGGGGGCCGGCCCGCCGCGGCACAGGAAATGCCGCCGCCTCGGCTCTCCTCACGTTCAATTCAAACTGTCACCGCCGCCGCCTCCCCTCCCCCCGATCCCGCCGCTGCCGCGCCCCGGGCCCGCCGTCGCCCCCACCACGGCTCCCCTCGCCGCTGCCTCCTCCTCGCCTCAGGGCGTTCCCCAGCTCGGTCCAGCGGCCGCAAGGCTTCCCGGCATTCCGAGCCGATGACCCCGAGTCGCGGCAGCCCGAAGCTGAGACTCACCCATGGTGCTGCTGTTGACGCTCCTCTCCTCAGCAGCAGCGGATCTCGCACTGACCGACATCCCCTCCCCCCTCCGCGACCAGCCCCGGCGCAGCGCAGCCCGCCGATTCTCCAAAGGCGCCTACGCCGATTTCGCGGCGTAGCTGCCCGGCGTCGCTGCCCTGCTTACGCACGCTACAGGAGGCGGACTCCTCCACTGGCTCTCGCCCGACTCCCGCTCCCTCCTCCGTCCCCCGCCCCCTCAGACGAGGCTTCCGGGCCGAGCGGAGGCTGGCTTCCATCTCGCGAGATTACCCGCTCCCCAGCTCCGCCGCTTCGCTCCATTTCGAGCATGACTTCATTGGCGTCAGCAACGTTTAGCTGTTCGCGTTTAGCCGCCATGTTTAAATTGGCCGGATTTCGCACGACTGAGGTCATGGATACTCAGGCCTCTTTGCGTGTTTCTTCAACACTGCTTCTAAGGTTAACCGCGTTACATTTGTTGCCGAAAATCCTGGTAACGCTGAAAAGGACTAGTCGGTGGGGTGCGAGGGTGGGGTCTTGCCCGAATTAAAGATGGCCGCAGTCAGTTCTGCCCCGCGCTGTTTCACGTCAAGTTTTGGAGCTGCGGGAGCCGCCCGGTTGGCCTCAGCCCCTCCTTACGGAATTGGCGTAAGGCAAAGAGGCGCGGCTGGAAGAACCAGACTGAGAAAGTGCCACAGGGCGGGGGCCGCATCCGCCCCTCGGCTTGTAGCTACTGACCCGACGGCTTTGTGAGTGAAAGTGAGGAGACATTTCGAGGCAGGTGTCTGTGCCCCCATTCATCCCTGTTTCCTCGGCTACCTTGACTTTCGGTGTGAAAAGTGAGGTTAGGCCCTGTTTCCCCGACCCTTCCCTCTCGCTGTCACTCTGGTGGCCTGGCACAGCCTCAGAGGTCGGCCGCTGTAGCCCCCATTGCGGACTCTGCTGCCACCTTCGTATTGGCTCACCTTGTTGGGGCCCGATTCAGTCCTCTTGGAGCTCACGCTCCAGTTGAGAAAATGAACGGACGCAGGAAACTACTGGATAAGAAAAGAGTAATAAAGGGCTACGATTGTGTGAGTTTCTACTGTAGCGATGAATGTCGCTGTCATTGGAACCTTCCCCAAGTGCCTTCTAGTGAAAGCCTTTCTTCACTCGGAATAACCTGTGGTCTTTTGTACGTTTCTTGAACGTAATGGCTCTCGGTTGTATTCTTCATGCACATGTGTTACTTTTCCTGTTTAAGTACATGTTAAAGAAATGTGTATGTTCCTGTTTAACTGCATGTTAAAAAAAAAAAAAAAAAAAGTATGTGTATTTCTAAGTTGTGAGCACGTGCAAGAAAGTTCAGAGCAGAATAGCTTATATTAGTGGAACAATAAATGTCTACTAATAGAATGGATGAATAAGTGTCATTGTTGAACGAATTGAACATAAACTAAACAAAAAATCAGTGAACTAAAGCTACCGGTTTTCATATGGATAGAGTCATTAACCCAATATTGAGGAAGAAAGGAAAAGGCAAGTTGCAGGAAGATGTATATATGACATACCATAAATAAAAGTTTAATAATTACAAAAAGGTAAGATCAAACTAAAAATCGTATAAGGAAACGATAGATAACAAATTCAGAATACTAGTTACTTCCAGAGAGGAACAGAAGGGAATGTAACAAGAAGGGTTCATTTGTATCTGTAACGTTTATTTTCTACCAGAAGTATCTTGAAAATGTGGCAAAACATTAAGCTAAGTAGAGGGCACATGGGTGTTCACTTGTAATTATTTCCTTTACTGTTCTATATACTTGAAATATTTCCGAGTAGTTTTTTTTAAGAAAAGAAACTTACAGAAGCAACTTATTTGTATCTTGTTATTTATGCCATTTCGTAAGTCTACATTTTTACTGAACTGGTTATGAAGTCTGTTGCAACTTATCTGTTCAATCATTGCTTTAAGTTTCTGAAACTTCAAATGAACTTTTACTTTGGGAAATGTTGTTAAATTTCTATTTTTGAAAGAAAGCGGTGTAGCAAGGAGGGTAACCCGGAGTCAGACTGCCTGAGTTCAAATCCCAGCTCTCTATTTATTAGGCTTGCAACCAAGAACAAGTTACTTAAACTTTTCTGTGATCCAGTTTCCTTGTCTGTAAAGGGAGATAATACTTATCTAACAGGATTTTGATAAGAGTTAAATAGACTAATACATGAACACGGTGCTCAGTCAATGCTTAGTAAATATTGCCTAAATATAGATTATTTTAAAATATAAAATTAAAGCAAATACTTTTATTAATATAACCTAATAGTTTAAAGGAAGTAAATCTTTGCCTCCCATCTCTATTGATAATATTTCTTTGAGGAAGATCTCTTAATGGGTATGAAAGAGGTGAATTGTGTTATTTTGTGCTATGAAAATGGATAAATTCTTAATATAAATAATATTAAATTCCTTGCCTAAGGTTTGTTCATGGTCTCCTACAAACTCCACCCCACACTATGATAGCTTCACTGTTTTTCACCGAAAATTACATGGAGTGGCCAGGCGCGGTGGCTCACGCCTGTAATCCCAGCACTTTGGGAGGACGAGGTGGGCAGATCACGTGAGGTCAGGAGTTTGAGACCAGCCTGGCTAACATGGTGAAACCCCGCATCTACTAAAAATACAAAAAATTAGCCAGGTGTGGTGGCACATACTTGTAATCCCAGCTACTCGGGAGGCTGAGGCAGAAGGATCACTTGAACCGAGGAGGCGAAGGTTGCAGTGAGCCCAGATAGCACCACTGCACTCCAGCCTGGGCTACAAGAGCAACTCTTAAAAAAAAAAAAAAGAAAAGAAAAAAAAGAAAATTATACAGAGTGTTACAGGCAATGAAATAATGATATTCTGAGGAACTTTCTTTGTAGGGAGGTTTAATAGCCAGTGTTCTATAATGTATATACGCGTGTGTGTTATGGAAATTATACGTGGTGCATGAGGAAAGATAATTGTATTGATTTTATGATCTCTTTATTGCACTGTTTACTATATTTGTTAATAAAATACAGCCTAGACTTTAACCTACTGATTCAGAAACTGGTTTTAAAAAACTGATCTGAATTCTGGACAGACCATATAGATGGTTTCCACCACATGTTTACGGTGTCCAAACTCAGGTGGGCCTTCAACTTTACCAAGCAATGCTTGTTCCCCTAGTTGTGTCTCTCTTGTTTTCCACAACAGCCACTTCTGATTTTCTCCTTATTTTTCAAACCATTCCCCTCACTTATTCTCAAATAAGAGAATAGAAGAAAATAGAAACCATCAAAGAGGAACTCAGGCTGAGCATGATGGCTCATGCCTGTAAGCCCAGAACTTTGGAAGGGCCAAGGTGGGCACATCACCTGAAGTCAGGAGTTCGACACCAGTCTGGCCAACATGATGAAACCCCATCTCTACTAAAAATACAAAAATTAGTCAGATGTGGTGGGTGCCTGTAATCCCAGCTACTAAGGAGGCTGAGGCAAGAGAATTGCTTGAACCAGGGAGGCGGAGGTTGCAGTGAGCCAAGATCGCGCCACTGCGCTCCAGCCTAGGTGACAGAACCAGGCTCCGTCTCAAAAAAAAAAAAAAAAAAAAGAGGAACTCCAACAACTTTATGCCTCCATACTCATTCTTTCAAGTGTCACAATAGATTAGGTACCCCCCTGTCTGAGGCACATATCTCTGCCAGTTCCCTGTATTCCATCTCTTTGTGCTCATTCTCTAGATTCTCACTCCTCCTGCCTTTCCAGGAATTGCAGTCAATGGGTTCTTTATTCAACAAGCTTCTGGATTCTGCAACTACCACTCCACTGAAATTCTCAACAAGGTCACCAAGAACCTCTGTGTTCAATCTAGTAGACCCTTTGTCTTATTTTCCTTGACCTTTCTGCAGCATTTGATACGAGAACCCTTGGCCTTCTGCATTCATATGCCTTGATTTGTGAAACCACACTTTCCTAGTTTTTCTCCTAGATCTCTGTGTCTTTATTTTACCTTTCAGGACCCCCTTCTGGCTGTCAGATATCCATGAACCCCAAAGTTGTGTGCAGTTTGTTTCTGTCTCACTTTTTACATTCTCCTTTATGTGGTTTCATTCACCTCCCTGGCTTCAGCCACCATATGTATACTAGTAACTCCTAATGCAAATTTCTAGTCCAGTTCTCTCTTCTGACTGCAAATCTACATGTCTTACTGCCTTCAAAATATGTCCTGATGTTCCAAGGTATCTCAAATATCCCAAACTAAACTCTTTATTTTACCAGCTTTTATTTTTCTAATCTCTAAGTGGTATCATCAACCCAATTTTGTAAACCAGAAATATGGGTATAATACTCAGCCCCTTTCTCTCTCTTACCTCCTACAGCCATTAGAAAGTCCTATCAGTTTTTCCTTCTCAACTCTAATTTTCCATTTCTCTCCGCTTCATTACTATTCTATTTAAGCCAATATTATCTCCTGCCTCAACTCCTTGCAGTAGCTTTTCTGGCCTGTTATACTGCAACTCATCCTTCACATTGTACCCAGAGTGACCTTTCTAAACTTTAACTATGTCAGTCCCCTGTTTAAAGTCTTAAAATTGGCCGGGCGCGGTGGCTCAAGCCTGTAATCCCAGCACTTTGGGAGGCCGAGACGGGTGGATCACGAGGTCAGGAGTTCGAGACCATCCTGGCTAACACGGTGAAACCCCGTCTCTACTAAAAAATACAAAAAACTAGCCGGGCGAGGTGGCGGGCGCCTGTAGTCCCGGCTACTCGGGAGGCTGAGGCAGGAGAATGGCGTAAAAACCCGGGAGGCAGAGCTTGCAGTGAGCTGAGATCCGGCCACTGCACTCCAGCCTGGGCGACACAGCGAGACTCCGTCTCAAAAAAAAAAAAAAAAAAAAAAATCTTAAAATTTTCCCTGAGGAAACTTGCATGACACATTCCCTCATTTCTGGCTAATCTGCTATACCTTGCTCACTCTAAATCCTAGTACGCCCTACTGCTCCCACTTCACGCTCCTTTTTACACTTTCATTCCTTACCTGGCTTTTCCTTTAAGTCTCAGCTTAACCACCATTTTCTCTAAAAGTCTTCCTTGATCACTAAAAACTAGGCTAGGCACCCTCTCACCTTCCATAGTATCTTGTGTTTACTCCTATGGTGGTTCTAGTAGCAGAGTTTGTAAATACTTGTCTCTCTTCCATTTAAGAGAGACAAGTCTAAGTCTAAACTCCTTAAAGTCAGGATCTCTTGTCTTGTCCATTTCTGTAACCTCAGCACCTGGCCCAGGATATAGTATTCATTACTTTATTCAACAGTTGCTTCTTGAGTAATAATTGGATACTAGGCACTAGCACAGTGGTTAAAGTGTGGAATGGGGAAACCTCAAGAGGGATTCTCTTGAGACATGCCAAGGGGTCAATGTCTTAATTACAAAAATAAGACGTATTTTTTACCTTTTTCGTTCCCATTCTTTTGTGAGCACACTGTCATTTTCCAGAGACTGCGAAGTGTGATACTGCAACAGCTTGAATGCAAAAACAAAATAATCCAGCTACCTTCTATTAAGCTAGACATTAAAGGGGTTTGCAAAAATGCAAAGCAATGACACTCCAAACGGTTTCTTTGTTGTTGTTTTGGAAGATACAGTTATTTTTCATCAAAATATATTTTTTACATTATCATGTAATGGTTTATTGCTATTTGATGAATTTTAATGAATTGGTTTTTTAATGAAGTAATATTTTAAAACAGTTTTAATTTTTAATACAGTAAATATCAATAGATATATTTCACATGAAGAAACACTCTTTGGGGTTCTCGATAATGTTTGAGAATGTAAAGGAGTACTGAGACCAAAAGTTTGAGAACTGCTGCACTAGCACATATGTGAGCTCAATGTAGACGTGTTAAATAATTAGTGAATGTCAGTTTGCCAAAACTCCGGCACACAGCTGCTTAATGTTTCTTAATAAAAGTACCTCCCAAATGCCCAGACTTCATATCTGAACAGGTAAAAATATTGCCCAGATTTAATATTTGAATATGCAAAGTGAAAGTATTCTTGAGGTCAATGTGCTTTGTCAACTATGGAGTGTTATGCAAATATTCTTGTTTTAGTAATTGTCTATGATAAATATGGACCAATATTCTAGCTGGTAGTAGAACCAGGATTGCCTATGATAACCTGAAGCTGAGAATTTTTATAGCCAGCCATTTCAAACATTAATTTCATTTCATCCATGTAACAATTTTATGAAATAGGTATTAAACCCACTTTTTAATTGAGTAAAGCAAAGTTCAAAGAAATGAAATGATTTCCTTTTAGGTCTTAACATTTTATAAGGCTCTGAGACAAGGTTCAGAGAACTCATACTTTTCCAATACATGAGATCTCAGGTGAAGAGATTTATTTCCCTATTGTCCTGAATCCTATCCTTTATTTGCTGGACATTAGTCTGGTGAGAGGGTAAGATAGTTGTTACAATTTTCAGGTACTTTTTTACCTTTGATGCAAGAAGAAGGACCAGGGAATGATATTAGGTCTATATGAAGGTTCAATTTGAGGGCCTACTCAGAACATAACAGTAAAAATGAGATGGCACCTCTCAGAGAACAGATCTGTCCTGTTTTCTACATTACCAAAAATTAGCACACATGGTCAGGTTGAGTGGTGGAGGTGAAGCTTGAGACTTCAGGTGTGTGTTTTATGAACCAGGTTAGGCAATCTACAATATTTTGCTATTAACAGTAATATCCAAGTATCCAAAAAGCCCTTGAGTGCTTTATATTCCTCCTTTGAAAGATATTGGAAGACGATTGAGAAATTATGTGGAAAAGAAAGAGCCATTAACTAAAACTTTTTTCTCGTGAAAATTAAAGATATGTAACTTGTTCATAAAAGCTGCAACTAGGGCTGGGCACAGTGGCTCACGCCTGTGATCCCAGCACTTTTGGAGGCTGAGGCGGGTGGATCACGAGCTCAGGAGTTTGAGACCAGCCTGGCCAACATGGTGAAACCCCGTCTCTACTGAAATGCAAAAATTAGCTGGGCGTGGTGGTGCATGCCTATAATCCCGCTACTGGAGAGGCTGAGGCAGGAAAATGGCTTGAACCCAAGAGGCGGAGGTTGCAGTGAGCCGATTGTGCCACTGCACTCCAGTCTGGGTGACAGAGAAAGACTCCGTCTCAAAAAAAAAAAAAAAAAAAAAAAAGTTGAAACTAATTTAGTTCCATATGAATTAATTTTTTAAAATCAGATTTAAAATATGAAAACTCTTCATTCAAGATATAGCCAGCCCTCCGTATCTGTGGGTTCCACACCCATGGATTCAACCAACCACAGAAAAAAATTTTTTTAATTGTGTCTGTACCGAACGTGTACAGACGTATTCTTCTCATTGTTCCTTAAACAATATAGTATAACAGCCATTTACATAGCACTTACATTTTATTAGGTATTGTAAGTAATCTAGAGATGATTTAAAGTGTAAGAGAGGTTGTGTATAAGTTATATGCAAGTACTACACCATTTCATAGAGTTGGGCATCCAAGGATTTTGTCATTCATGGGAGGTCCTGGAACCAATCTCCCTCTGATACTGAGAGACAACTATTACACAAGAGAAATATTCTGCCATTCACAAAATCTTGTTTAAGTGTCATGAAATACACCAGGAATCAAGGTAGGTATGGTTTAAATATTTTTATATTTAACTTTGGAATATTTGAAAATTGTACATTCTAATGTTAAGTTCATGATTAAATAGCATAGTTATTAGAGGAAAGTTCTCTTGAGATCAAAGAATCTAAAATAATTGACAATGTTAATGTTCTGTAAATTCAAGGGAATATTGACATGCCCTTTTATAGATTAAGAATCTGTAAGGTACAGGAAGTCAAGTGACACTTGCAAGGCTATAGAACTAATGAACAAAGTTTTTTTTTTTTTTTTAAATAAAGCCTCATAGCTTTCTTTTTGGATCTAGAACTAGATGTACCATATGACCCAGCCATCCCATTACTGGGTATATACCCAAAGGATTATAAATTATGCTGCTATAAAGACACATGCACACGTATGTTTATTGCAGCACTATTCACAATAGCAAAGACTTGGAATCAACCCAAATGTCCATCAGTGACAGATTGGATTAAGAAAATGTGGCACATATACACCATGGAATACTATGCAGCCATAAAAAAGGATGAGTTTGAGTCCTTTGTAGGGACTTGGATGCAGCTGGAATCCATCATTCTTAGCAAACTATCACAAGAACAGAAAACCAAACACCGCATGTTCTCACTCATAAGTGGGAACTGAACAATGAGATCACTCGGACTCAGGAAGGGGAACATCACACACCGGGGCCTATCATGGGGAGGGGGGAGGGGGGAGGGATTGCATTGGGAGTTATACCTGATGTAAATGACGAGTTGATGGGTGCAGCACAGCAACATGGCACAAGTATACATATGTAACAAACCTGCACGTTATGCACATGTACCCTACAACTTAAAGTATAATAATAATAAATAAATAAATAAATAAATAAATAAATAAATAAATAAATAAATCAAACTTCACCCCACAAAGGAAGAAAAGCCAAAAGACATAGTAATAATAACAAAACAAAAGAAAATAAAATGAGAGAATCATGCAGCTTGAAGCCCGAGAGATTTAAACAAACAGCAAAAAAGCAGAGCAAATAACTCCCATTCTTAAATTAGTCACCTCAGGAAGAGTTTTTCTTTTTCCCACCAGCCAAGGAGGGAAGGAGGAGGAAGCAGTGCAGAAATAGGATGTTTGAATCCAGACTGCCCCAGGGGGCCAGATTTATCTCAACTTATCACTGGAGGCTCAAGGAATTTTCAAATTCCAGGGCTCTTCTGGAACCTTAGTTCTAATGCAGATAAGAGCCTCACTTCCCTCTGAAGACTCCGTATCACTGGTAATAGACTGGCAGCACGGTTGCCTCAGGGACCAAAGGAAGAGACGAAACCATTTACCTCGGTATTCTCTTGCCAATCAGTGCCTTGTTGTAGAACTATCCAATCTGATTACACAGTAGAAATACCGCTAAACACAATACTGGAGAAAAATCCAAAATACATCAAAGAAAATCTATTATAAGTGGAAAAGGCCATTGTTGCCAACTCCCTTTGGCATTTTCCTACCATTGACTCAGAAACTAACTGAAATAGGAAACAGGGACACATGGTTCTACGGGAAACCAGCTGCCTTCAACAACCAGACTTAGTATATTGACTTTGGCAATAATTGAATGCCTCCTGCACTAGAAGAGACTCCTGAAAGTGAACTGAATTGAACTTTAGTAATTTTATGTAGATGAAACGTGAGGTTAGAGCCAGGCTATGATTTCAGCAAGCAATAAGAACCTGCTCTCTCCAAGTTGTCCTTTCTAGCGTACCTCTGATGAGTGACTGTTTCCTGAAGATGCACTTCAGAGACCTCATATCCAGGAAAACAGGAAATTTGGAGAGGAAGCAAATTAGCCTGTGCCTTGCTTTAAGCAAAGCAGTTGCATTGGATTGCCGTGGAGACTGACTGGTAGAGGACAAATGCTTAGCAATAATTAAAATATTATAATGTGTCATTACTCCCCTCCTTCGTGAGGCTCCCAACAACTCAGAGATTCTTTCCTGTACTGTATCTCTAATCATTTGATATTGATTGGATCCTATTTTAGGGAGGTACTGAAGCATCCGTTTTTTTAAAAAAGAGCAAATGATGGTGTTTGTGATTGTTATCCATGATGTGTTCCTTTTCATGCGCGGAATCATGATTATGATGTATTTATGGTTTTTGGTTGATACTCCTTTTTCTTTTATTTTCTTTTAGAAATTTGGCAGTAAGTGATAGCATCTTGCCAGCCAAACACTATAAACAGATAAACAGATTTTATAAAACCAAAATAATTGTCATTTTTATTATCCAAAATGGTAGCAATGCAGCATTAAACACTGATGTTGAACTCTGGATATTTCCCCTTCAGGTTCTTATTCCCAAGACTACATTTGTGTCCTAATAGACTCTAATGTCTTAGAGTTGGAAGAGACCTTATAATTCTAAATCAGCTACCAAATTCAAGAACTTCCTCAAATATGATTTTTTAATGTCATGTATACAGCCCACAATAACAACTATTGAAACTATAAATGTTAGAGTTTGAATTTAAATGAAGCAGCTGTACTGCAGATGATATAATATTACTGCCTAACTGTGGTTCACATATGGTGTGGACATAATTCCCTTTCCCTTTCACGATTTATGACACACAAGTGAGCAAACTCTTCTGAAATTTTTGTTTCTGATAAAAGTGTTCATTTAATTGTTCATTATTTCAAAATACATTTTTGCTTTGAGCTAAATGTCCATGACATGCAGATGCTATCAATGAATGCTGACAACTAAAATGTTTTCTCTTGTAAACTCTAGCTGTTTTTGCAAATCTATGAGAAAGCATGACCATGGGTTACTTTTGCTATGAGACTGCAGACCATGGAGTAGACTAAATCTTAGCTCTCTGAAGCAGAACCTAGCATAATATCTTGCACATAGTAGGCACTCAAATATTTATTGGAAATAATTGCATATATTTTGGAGGCTTATATGTGGTTTAGAAAATAGAGTAGAAAAAACAGCACCAAAAAGGGACCAAAAAAAAGTAAAAAAAGTGGAACTTAAGTATTGCAAATAGGAAGAAATTGTTATATTATCTTCATAGTTGCTCCTTAATTTATCTCCAGCTTCCATTGCATGCACACACAAACACATTGAGAAAAAAGGAAAAACAACAGTTCCTACACAATTTCCCCCCAGATTTCAAATCTGGCAGAGACTTCTCTGTTTTTAGCATCTGCATGACAGACAAATGAAAGGCTTGGCTAACTCTGCCATTGGCCAGGTTGGGTCAAGAGAACAAATCCCTCTTTACTTTTTACTTTTCTTGTTTCCGTTCAGCTGCTTCTAGCCCCTCTCCCTTCTGATCAGTTCTAGACAAAAGGCAGGCCTGACTCTTAGCTTCCCAAGATATGTACTAACCTATTAGTGAAAAGTATGCACAAGCCTTCCCAGACATATGGTGCGCTTTTTTTTTTTTTCCCAATTTCTTTTTTTGAGACAGTCTTCCTCTGTCACCCAGGCTGAAGTGCAGTGACGTGATCCTGGCTCACTGCAACCTCCACCTCCCAGGTTCAAGCAATTCTCCATTCTCAGCCTCCCGAGTAACTGGGATTATAGGTGCCCACCACCACACCTGGCTAATTTTAGTATTTTTAGTGGAGACGGAGTTTCACCATGTTGCCCAGGGTGGTCTTGAACTCCTGATCTCAGGCAATCCGCCCACCTTGGCCTCCCAAAGTGCTGGGATTACAGGCGTGAGCTACCACACCCAGCCCCCTATGGTGCTTAATCAATCAAGGTGAACTCTGAAAAGAAAAAAAGAGAAGGAAAAGATGATGAAAGTAAAACCTTCTCTTCAGTCACTGGCAGATACTCTCTCTCTTCCTCTCTCCTTTTGTCACCGATACACAACAATCTCCAGCAAAGCAATCTTTCACTTTACATGTAAAATGATTTGATGAAGGAATCAATAAACGTAATCCATCACATAAACAGCACACATGATTATGTCAATAGATGCAAAAAAGGCCTTCGACAAAATTCAACAGTGCTTCATGCTAAGAACTCTCAATAAACTAGGTATTGATGGAATGTATCTCAAAATAATAAGAGCTATTTATGACAAACCCACAGCCAATATCATAATGAATGGGCAGACACTGGAAGCATTCCCTTTGAAAACCAGCACAAGACAAGGATGCCCTCTCTCACCACTCCTATTCAATATAGTATTGGAAGTTCTGGCCAGGGCAGTCAGGCAAGAGAAAGAAATAAAGGGTATTCAATTAGGAAATGAGGAAGTCAAATTGTCTCTGTTTGCATATGACATGATTGTATCTTTAGAAAACCCCATCATCTCAGCCCAAAATCTCCTTAAGCTGATAAGCAACTTCAGCAAAGTCTCAGGATACAAAATCAATGTGCAAAAATCACAAGCATTCCTATATACCATCAACAGACTAACAGCCAAATCACGAGTGAACTCCCATTCACAATTGCTTCAAAGAGAATAAAATACCTAGGAATCCAGCTTACAAGGGATGTGAAGGACCTCTTCAAGGAGAACTACAAACCACTGCTCAACAAAAAAAAAAAGAGAACACAAACAAATGGAAGAATATTCCACGCTCATGGATACAAATAATCAATATTGTGAAAATGGCCATACTGCCCAAAGTAATTTATAGATTCAGTGGCATCCCCATCAAGCTACCAATGACTTTCTTCACAGAATGGGAAAAAACTACTTTAAAGTTCATATGGAACCAAAAAAGAGCCCACGTTGCCAAGACAATCCTAGGCAAAAAGAACAAAGCTGGAGATGTCATGCTACCTGACTTCAAACTGTACTGCAAAGCTACAGTAATCAAAACAGCATGGTACTGGCACTAAAACAGATATATAGACCAATGGAACAGAACAGAGGCCTCAGAAATAACACCACACATCTACAACCATCTGATCTTTGACAAACCTGACAAAAACAAGAAATGGGGAAAGGAAAGGATTCCCTGTTTCATAAATGGTGCTGGGAAAACTGGCTAGCCATATGTAGAAAGCTGAAACTGGATCCCTTCTTTACACCTTATACAAAAATTAATTCAAGATGGATTGAAGACTTAAATGTTAGACCTAAAATGATAAAACCCTAGAAAAAACCTAGGCAATACCATTCAGGACATAGGCATGGGCAAGGGCTTCATGACTAAAACACTAAAAGCAACGGCAATAAAAGCCAAAATAGACAGATGGGATCTAATTAAACTAAAGAGCTTCTGCATGGCAAAAGAAACTACCATGAGAGTAAACAGGCAACCTACAGAATGGGAGAAAATTTTTGCAATCTACCCATCTGACAAAGGCCTAATATCCAGAATCTACAAGGAACTTTAACAAATTTACAAGAAAAAAACAACCCCACCAAAAAGTGGACAAAGGATATGAACAGACACTTCTCAAAAGAAGACATCTATGCAGCCAGCAGACACATGAAAAAATGCTCATCATCACTGGTCATCAGAGAAATGCAAATCAAGACCACGATGAGATACCATCTCACGCCAGTTAAAATGGCAATCATTAAAAAGTCAGGAAACAACAGATGCTGGAGAGGATGTGGAGAAATAGGAATGCTTTTACACTGTTGGTGAGAGTGTAAATTGGCACAACCATTGTGGAAGACAGTGTGGTGATTCCTCAAGGATCTAGAATCAGAATTACCATTTGACCCAGCAATCCCATTACTGGGTATATACCCAAAGGATTATAAATCATTCTACTATAAGAACACTTGTACACGTATGTTTATTGTGGCACTATTCACAATAGAAAAGACTTGGAACCAACCCAAATGTCCATCAGTGATAGACTGGATTAAGAAAATGTGGCACATATACACCATGGAATACTATGCAGCCATAAAAAAGGATGAGTTCATGTCCTTTGTAGGGACATGGATGAAGCTGGAAACCATCATTCTGAGCAAACTATCACAAGGACAGAAAACCAAACACCGCATGTTCTCACTTATAGGTGGGAAGTGAACAATGAGAACACTTGGACACAGGGTGGGGAACATCACACACTGGAGCCTGTGGTGGGGAAGGGGTGGGGGGAGGGATAGCATTAGGAGAAATACCTCATGTAAATGAGTTAATGGATGCAGTACACCCACATGGCACATGTATACCTATGTATCAAGCCTGCACGTTGTGCACATGTACCTTAGAACTTAAAGTATAATAATAAAAAAAATGATTTGCTGAAGGAAGAAAACAATATTATACCTTGACACCAATCATTCCAGCTACTGTAGCTGTGCCATTTTAGGTATATAATTTCTTTGGTAAATCGAAAGGATGTCAAGTATGTGAAGGTAATTGAGGATGGCTGCAGAATGGAATGTATGTAGATCCTCAAGTCATTTCAAGTTTCCTGCCTACCTTTTTCTCAAAAAAAGCACATGCATCAGATATGGTGAAAGTTGAGGGAGGAGGCATGGTCAGGAAGAGGGAATATGTTAAGGCTCAGTTGCAAAGGTTGTGTTAACTTACCCTAGCCACTAGGTTGATCTAGGGTGATTTAATTGTCTTAATCTAAAGACTAATATACTTAAAATGACCTACTAAAGGTGAGCTATTTACTCCCATCAATCAAAGAAAGAAATAAGGGAAAGATATTCTTGATTTTCTTCTCATTGTTTTATAGTTTATATCACGACAAGTGGGGATAAGTGAATGGGAAAATACCTTAATAACTTCTTCCTGTAATCTTAATGCCTTGCCATGCGAGAATAAGATACATCAAAAAACAAATCGTTCACAAACCTCCAAAGATCCTTGAAATTCCTCAAGGTTTATAATAAACACTGTGTTAAAGAAATTGCAACAAACAAGGAGGGTAAGGGCGATGAGGGAAGTGAAGGAAGGGACAAAGGACACGAGTGGAGAGAGCAAGTGTCTAGAACAGCTCACTCACACCACAGGGGCCCCACATCAACTCTCTAAATCCCAGATATTGTTAGACATTCACATATGTTATGCCCTATCCTCACAAAAACTTCTCAGGGCAAGTATTACTCTTTTGTTTTCTCATGGTAGAAAACAAAGCTCAGAGAAGTTAAGTAATTTGCAAAAGTTGCACAGCTAATAAGCAACAAAGCCCGATACTTGGTCTGCCTTATCATGCTACCTTTCTCCTATTGTGTATACGATATAGAAATAAATTACTTTATCCTGTTGTGTATACAGGATATAGAAAAATTTTCATCCAGGCCGAGTCCAGTGGCTCGCGCCTGTAATCCCAGCACTTTGAGAGGCTGAGGCGGGCGGATCACCTGGGGGTCCACCCAGGTCTTTATAGTGATTCCTCTATTAGTCTTCTCAGGCTGTCATAACAAAATACCACAAACTGGGTGGCTTAAATGCCAGAAATTAATTTTCTCACAGTTCTGGAGGCTAAAAGTCCAGGATCGAGGTGTTAGCAAATTAAGTTTCTCCTGAGGCCCCTCTCCTTGGCTTGCAGATGGTCACCTTGTCACTGTGTCCTCACGTGGTCTTCCCACTGTGTGTGTACCTCTGTGTGTCCAAATTCCTTCTTATTAAGACACCAGTCAGATTGGACTAGGGCACACCGTAACAGCTTCATTTTGATTTACCTTTCAAAGGCCTTATCTCTACAAATACAGTTCCATTTTGAGGACTAGGGGTTAGGACTTCAACATATAAATTTTTGAGGGATGTAGTTCATCCCATACCATTCTCCATGCAAGCTACCAAAGTCTAGTTAATATGTATACCTTTTGATTCAGCAATTCCTGTTTTAGGTGTTTGTCCTAGAAAAATAACTAGTACATATATCAAAAGATTTTTTTGTTATGTTTTGGTTTTTTGAGATGGAGCCTTGCTCTGTTGCCCAGGCTGGAGTACAATGGCACGATCTTGGCTCATGCAACCTCCGCTCCTGGATTCAAGCAATTCTCCTGCCTCAGCCTCCCAAGTAGATGGGATTACAGGCCCCCGCCACTGCGCCCAGCTAATTCTTGTTTGTTTTTTTTTTTTTTTTTTTTTTTTTCCAGTAGAGATAGAGTTGTCACCATGTTGTCCAGGCTGGTCTCAAACTCCTGACCTCAAGTGATCCGCCCACCTCTGTCTCCCAAAGTGCTGGGATTACTGGTGTGAACCACCGCGCCAGGCGTCAAAAGATATTTATGTAAGGATGCTGACTATAGCACTGATTGAAACAGCAAAAATAGTAAATAACCTAATTGTCTGTTAATAGGACAGTTGTATCATAAATTGCAGTCCAATCATATAAATAACACCAGGCCTGAAAAGATGTCCATGGTAAGTCAAAAACCTCAAGTTGTAGAAAGCTGTATATAGTCTGAACTCATGTTTAAAAATTATATCGTGGCCAGGTGCCATGGCTCACACCTGTAATCCCAGCACTTTGGGAGACCAAGGCAGGCAGAATCTTGAGGTCAGAAGTTCAACACCAGCCTGGGCAAGATAGTGAAACCCTGTCTCTACTAAAAATACAAAAATTAGCCCCGCGCAGTGGTGGGTGCCTGTAATCCCAACTACTTGGGAGGCAGGAGAATCACTTGAACCTGGGAGGCAGATGTTGCAGTGAGCTGAGATCACGCCACTGCACTCCAGGGTGATAGAGCAAGACTCCATTTCAAAAAAGAAAGAAAAATTGTCATCCAGTTTGACATTATCTTATTATATCATTCAAAGTTCATTACTGTATTCCCTCAGCAAATAAACTACCACTGGTAACTTTTAAAATATATATTAATGTGTCTGGTAGCCATTAGTCAGAAGTATTTGCTAGGACAATTTTGAACTCACAAGTGATACACTGGTAAGCAGAAGAAAATTCCATGGTCTTGAGCTCTCATTGTTGGTGAGGTGAAGAGTACCAGGAGAGCCACTCTTGTTGACTCTGTTTATTGTAGGGTAGGGTGGTGCTGGTATTTGGAATACTAATAAAGCAGTGACTGGGTCTATCACTTCAGTTATCAAAAGAAAGAGGCTTTGATGGGTTGTGAGCACTCATGACTGTCTTTGTGAAAAGTGTACACATACTTATTGTTCCCTGTGAAAAATGAGGACTTTGTATACATAGGCCTGTACAGTGGTATGAAAAGTACTTCTAGAGAATCTCTGAAGCAGCAGAACTCTTGATCAGCTCATCTCCCAAAATCTTATCATTTCTCTTCAGATAGCAATAGGAGCAGTTTGAATGTGCTATAGCCTGTTTATAAGTGTGATGTCTGGGAATTAAGTTTATCTTCCAAATCTTTCCTATCTCCAGCTCTTGATATCACTTTTTTTCTTGTAAGTACCTCATCTTTGTTCAAACTCAATAGGTCCCAAAAGCACAATGTTTTCATCTGTCATCAGACATGTATTCCTGAATGAGAATGGAGGTGAAGAGCATGAGGATAGTAGGCCCCTCCTAAGGGACTGGAGAAGAAACAGGTATAATCAGGAAGGCTGTGGGCACAAAGAGAAACCTGCCAATTTTCCTATGTTGCCTGAGACATAATGCTGGAAATCAAGAGAACCCTATCAGTCACTGGGAGTTTATTTCACCCACTAGTGAGGGGAGTGTGGAAATAGCCAGAGGCCTGAAGGCTTACATGAGCAGAGCCCCTTATACTCGAATGGTCTCCCTTGCTATTGTCCTGGGTGAGCCTGACGACCCTTTGCCCCAGTCCTTGTAGGCACCATGAAGGGGCAAAAAGAGAGGGGCTTTGCAGGTAGAATAGAGTTAAGCTCAAATCACAACTCAGCCTCTTACTGGCTGTTTGACTTTGGGCAAATCAACCTGTCTCACAGGGCTAATTTTAAGGATTCAATGAGATGACGTGAGTAAGAGCTTTGCACAGTGCCTGCTACACAACTGGGACAAAATATACAGCAGATCTTTTCAGGATCCTTGCTTAGTACTGCACCAGAACCAAAGCATTGCCTTAAACCTAAACCCTGGCAGCTCTGAGTCCTGACCCCTTGCCTAAATCCTGCTGAGTTCTTTCTCTAGGTTTGGACCCTGTTTTCAGATTCCTTCCGGCACCAGGATGCAGCTTCAGACAAATATCCTGCCTGCTTACACCTGCCAACTACACTCCAAGTTGAAGGCCAGCTTAAGTCAGACTAGAGTCTCTTGGGCACCTTAGACTTAGTGACTTAGACCAGTGGTTCTCAGCCTTTTCTGGGACTACCTCAAATTTAAATCTCTGTTGGCAGGACCTGGGAATCTGCATTTGTAAAAAAATTTTATTTCCATACGTTTTTGGGGGAACAGATGGTATTGAGTTACATGGTAAGTTCTTTAGTGGTGATTTGTGAGATTTTGGTGCACCCATCACCCAAGCAGTATACACTGAACCCAATTTGTAGTATTTTATCCCTCACACAATGAAAACAATTTTTTTTTATTATACTTTAAGTTCTAGGGTACATGAGCACAACGTGCAGGCTTGATACATATGTACACATGTGCCATGTGGGTGTGCTGCACCCATTAACTCGTCATTTACATGAGGTATTTCTCCTAATGCTATCCCTCCCCCCTCCCCCTACCCCACCACAGGCTCCAGTGTGTGATGTTCCCCACCCTGTGTCCAAGTGTTCTCATTGTTCACTTCCCATCTATAAGTGAGAACATGCGTTTGGTTTTCTGTCCTTGCAATAGTTTGCTCAGAATGATGGTTTCCAGCTTCATCCATGTCCCTACAAAGGACATGAACTCATCCTTTTTTATGGCTGCATAGTATTCCATGGTGTATATGTGCCACATTTTCTTAATCCAGTCTATCATTGATGGACATTTGGGTTGGTTCCAAGTCTTTTCTATTGTGAATAGTGCCACAATAAACACACATGTGCACGTGTCTTTATAGTAGCATGACTTATAATCCTTTGGGTATATACCCAGTAATGGGATCACTGGGTCAAATGGTATTTCTAGTTCTAGATCCTTGAGGAATCACCACACTGTATTCCACAATGGTTGAACTAGTTTACACTCCCACTAACTGTAAAAGTGTTCCTATTTCTCCATATCCTCTCCAGCACCTGTTGTTCCTTGACTTTTTATGATCACCTTTCTAATCTCAAAATAATAACAGCTATTTATGACAAACCCACAGCCAATATCATACTGAATGGGCAAAAACTGGAAGCATTCCATTTGAAAACTGGCACAAGACAGGGATGCCCTCTCTCACTACTCCTATTCAACATAGTGTTGGAAGTTCTGGCCAGGGCAATCAGGCAGGAGAAAGAAATAAAGGGTATTCGATTAGGAAATGAGGAAGTCAAATTTTCTCTGTTTGCAGATGACACGACTGTATATTTAGAAAATGCCATCATCTCAGCCCAAAATCTCCTTAAGCTGATAAGCAGCTTCAGCAAAGTCTCAGGATACAAAATCAATGTGCAAAAATCACAAGCATTCCTATGCACCAATAACAGACAAACAGAGAGCCAAATCACGAGTGAACTCCCATTCACAATTGCTTCAAAGAGAATAAAATACCTAGGAATCCAGCTTACAAGGGATGTGAAGGACCTCTTCAAGGAGAACTACAAACCACTGCTCAACGAAATAAAAGAGAACACAAACAAATGGAAGAATATTCCATGCTCCTGGATAGGAAGAATCAATATTGTGAAAATGGCCATACTGCCCAAGGTAATTTATAGATTCAGTGGCATCCCCATCAAGCTACCAATGACTTTCTTCACAGAATGGGAAAAAACTACTTTAAAGTTCATATGGAACCAAAAAAGAGCCCACATTGCCAAGACAATAAAGAACAAAGCTGGAGGCATCACGCTACCTGACTTCAAACTATACTACAAGACCACAGTAAGCAAAACAGCATGGGGATGTGCATTTTTAAATACTCCCATTTATTCACTAGAAGGGCCACCTCATTAATCGTTTTTTTTTTTTTTTTTTTTGAGACAGAATCTCTGTCACTCAGGCTGGAGTGCAGTGGCAGGCTCTGCAACCTCCGCCTCCTGGGTTCAAGTGATTCTCCTCCCTCAGCCTCCTGAATAGCTGGGACTACAGGTGCATGCCACCACGCCTGGCTAATTTTTTATATTTTTAGTAGAGACGGGGGTTTCACCGTGTTAACCAGGATGGTCTTAATCTCCTGACTCATGATCCACCCACCTTGGCCTCCCAAAGTGCTGGGATTACAGGCATGAGTCACTGTACCAGGCCCTCACCTCACTAATCTTCAACCATTTTTGCTTCCTTGCAGAAGTTTCCAGTAAGCTTTATAACCAAGGCCTTGATTTCTACTTTGCAGATAGTAGGTGCTTAATAGATGTTTATTGAGGAAATAAATGCTTTCTGTTAGATGATATTTTTGTCATACAAAAATAATTAGCCATGGAATTTATAAAATAATGTTAAAATAATGGCACTTACTAGGCGTTCAATAAAGATTGGTTCATGAATGATTAAAACCTGTTGCATTCAGGATGGATGTTGGACAACTATTTGGGAGAAGCCTGTGAATACAGAAGTTCCTTGGGAGCAAATGAAATGACAGCACGTGGAAGAATTTTATGAAGCATGAAGGAATATGAGGAAAAATAATGATGTTATACCATCCATATCTTAGGGTCAGTGCATTCTAATTTGTTCTGTTTGAAATGGAACTTGAGTAAGCAGCTTCTCACAGGTTACAGTGTGTCAACAGGAAGAAGAAAAGAAGAGTCTCATTTACCACCAGCTATACAAGCCCCATAAGGTGACGGTCTCCTCTCTCATTTTATATATATTTTTTACCTTTTATTATGAAACATTTCAAACATATACAAAAGAGAGAAGAGTATAATAAACCCTCATATCCACCACACAGCTTCAACACTTATCAATGTTTTATCTGTATTGGACTAACCAAAGTAATGCAAAATAGGGCTTCTCAGTTTACTTTAAGGATTGTTTGAAAAGCATATGTAAATAAATGTTCTAGAACTAGGTCAACATTCTTTGGGAAAATTTAGAGATAACATGTACTCCCAGAGCCCATTTACATGTATTTTTCGACATCTGGCTAACAATTCCTCTTTGAGTTAAGTGATTACAACATCCCAAACTCTGCACAATCTCCTGATGAGTGTATATAATAGAGTCACTGTACTTGTCTCTAAAAAAACAATTTATTTATTTTCAGAACTTTAGAAAATTGTGTCTGTGTTCCCATCTGGGGTACAAAGAACCAGTGAGTCCCATTTGTTGTGGTTCCTGCATTTGATGGCTCCAGATGTGCCACCACCAAGCTAGTCTTATGACAATCTAGAAGGCAAGTTGGTGAGAAAGCTTGCATTTCTGGGTTCATTGACTGTTTGTAAAAAGAATCCTTGAGTGTGAAAATGTATAGTCTTAGGGCAAAACATTAGGGAATAATTAGCAGTTTCATGATGAATACAAGTAATTTCTTGAACATTATTATTATTTACTTGGTCCAACCATTTATTTAAATATATGGTGATGTTTCTTAATTACTGGATTTAGCTTCTCTACCTTTTCTTTCCTTCTTCATAGTAACTGATTTGTATTTTCTACTTTTAGTGCAAAGTCATCCATGAGGTGCTAAGTTGTACTCTGACAGTGGGAACTAAACTCTAAACATTAATTAAACCATTGTTTAAAAACATATGCATCATATCATGCTTGTTGAATGTAGTTTCATGTTAAGCCCATTGTATTACCTGATATATATTTGTTGAAGGAGCAAGGCTGAGTGACCCCCTTCCAGATACTTTTCTAGTGACTCATGTTTTAATATCATATTAATGTGTGGCTTTCATCACATTAAAGAAATCTCAGCTACCAACTACAGTATTTTGGGGGATTCAAAATCCATGTTGATAATCTTTCTAACTTTCTGAACTATTGGCTCCTTAACTTGATCTTTGTGACTTTCATTCTGCCTCAGATCCTCTTTGGTGTAGCCAGCCATACCTTAGTTTTCACCATCACCCTCAACTTCTCCACATCTGAGACTGTCAAACATGAAAAGTTTCCTCTGACCACTCCCTATCTTTCTATCTCTCCTATAACTTCATACCTTCTGACCCATTCTTCACATCCTTAGATCCAGTCCCTTTGCTCTTCCCCATCCGCTAGTCTTCCTGATTTCACAGGACATCATAAGGCACCTCATGAGTCCCTAGGACAACTTTTCTCACTTTGCCCTCGCCAGCATTCTAATGACTCATCTCACTGTTGTTCTGTCATACCTGTTCTGCCAATTTCCAGCCCTAGTTAAGGAAACCATCTGTATCTTCTTTACCCTTTTCTTGGCAGCTGAACATTTCTGGAGAACATACCATAACCAGACTGACTGACTGCTCTAAAAGTTGTACTATCCAGTTTGTCTTGGAACTCAACAACACTGGACATTCCTTTTCTCACCTCTCATTCATTCACTCTTAAAATAGTTCTATCTGTTGTTTCACTCCTCTGCAGTCTCATCAGATTTCTACATCTACTTCTAACCTCTTTTGCCACCTAATTTATCAGAATCTGGAGGTCATCTGATAAGAATAACTTATAAATATCATTTTGTCCAAATTATTACCTGCTGACTTTATCTTCCCCCAGTTTCTGAAGAATTTCTGTGATTTTCTTCTAAAGCCAGTGTTTTCATCTACCCTTTTACTCTCTTCCCTTCCCATGTACTCTTTGACTTTGCTCTATCAATCATCTCTTCCCCTTACATTTTCTAGGCCTTGCTCTCTTCCAGTCCTCCCCTTAATACCTGCAAACTGTTTCTCTCCTGCCCTAAGGAGACTCTCCGTGGACTCTAATTTCCATTCTTTGCATTTCTGTCTCTCTCCTTCTTCTTTATCCACAAACTTCATCCATCTTGGTTTCTTCTCCCACTTAATCCTAAGCACCTTCAGCCCCTGAAAAGTTCAAGAGCCAAAAACCTCTTAGACCTTCTGCTCAAATTCTGTTTTCAGCAGAATTTGACAACATGGACCACCCTTTTCTCACTAGAACCCTCATCTTCACTGGAATTCATGTTGCATTCTCTTCTCCTACTGCTTCGTGAACTGCTTCTGTGTAGTTTCCTTTCAGGATTCCTCTTCTCCCCCTTTAGAATAGGCCCGTTAAATATAAGCTTTCTGAAGATTCAGTGTTCAGTCCTCTCTTTTAACTCTCAATAGTCCCTTGGTAACCTCATCCTATCTTATGACTCAATTGTTCAATTGCTCTACCTCTTACCTTTGTGAGAATGACTCCTACTTCTGTCCCTTTAGCCCTCATCTGTCTTCCTCTAATCAGACCCTTATTTCTAACTGGATGCTGAGCATTCCATGTTGATGCATTGCAGACACTTTAAACTGATCTAAATTCAACTCATCACTTTTTACTGGTGTGTTTTTGATCTTGGCTAATAAATCCAATGGCATCTCCTTCCACGATTATTTTTCAAATCCATCTTCTCTGTTCACTCCCTTCTTCAGAAACTCATTAACTCTTCTGTGGACTATTGCAATAGCATGTTAAAAAAGTCTCTCTGGTTTCAGTTTGTCTTCCTCGAGTTAGCAAAAAATAGCAAAATAACTGTACCATTCACAGTGATTTCTTCATATTATAGAAAGCTCTTTCTTGGCCGGGCACGGTGCACCACACCTGTAATCCCAGCACTTTGGGAGGCTGAGGTGGGCAGATCACCTAAGGTCAGGAGTTCGAGACCAGTGTCACCAATATGGTGAAACCCCCATCTCTACTAAAAATACAAAAATTAACCAGGTGTGGTGGCATGCACCTGTAGTCCCAGCTACTCGGGAGGCTGAGACAGGAGAATCGCTTGAACCCGGGAGGCGGGTTGCAGTGAGCTGAGATCACACCACAGTACTCCAGCCTGGGTGACAGAGCAAGACTCTGTCAAAGAGAGAGATAGAGAGAGAGAGAGAGACAGAGACAGAGAGAGAGAAAGGGAACTGTCTTTCTTTGGCTTACGTAGTTATCTTTCTCTGTCACCTCGAATGTCACATTTTTGAACACTGCTGCTAGTGTCATCTTCCTAAGGTTCAGATATGACCAAGTCACACTTCCAATTCAAAGACTTTTATATCCTACCCCTTTCCTCTGTAGTCAAAGATCTCCATGATTTGGTCTGAATCCATCTCTCTCGTCTTATCTCCACTCCATTCTTGCAGCCTGGTCTGTGGCAAGTCTCTCAAACAGACCAGGGTCTCAGTTGCCTTTTCTTAGACTATTACCTCTGTCTGGTGGCCTTCCTCCTAGATCAGCTTTTGTAGACCCCCAGAAGGACAGAGTGGGACCCTGAAAAATTCAGGGCCCATGGTCAGGGACGTCATTCAAATCATTCTCTTTCAAAATGCTCTGTCTCCATCACCAAAGTCAGAACAAGAGTCACCCTGCATTATCAAATGCTTGGTTAATATCTGGAACACAGAACTGAGTACAATCTGTTTTGGCACCCACATGTGTGTTTCTCTTCTCCATTAAAGCATACATCTTGGAAGAGAGGGACACAGCCTAATTCATTTTTGTATCCAACCCAATGAATGTGAAGCACTCCCACAGTAGGTGTCTCATTGTTTATTGAATTGTTGAATTCTATATCAAGCTTTGACTTGATTTAATTTATAGAATTAAGAATCAATTTAGCTTATTTTGGAGAGCAAGATTTTTATTTTGTTTTCCTTAATAATTTAGTCTTTATTATAATATATTTTCTCCTTATAATGGAACTTCCATAATAGGAATTATTTAGTGGACAAAAAGTCATGATATTCATCATATCAAAACAAGCCATTGGCAATCTAGCAAATAATAACATGCTAAAAGGAAGACACAGTGCATGTGAAAGAATATATGCAAATATCAGGGAAGCTTCTGATTATAATTGAAAGAGATCATGTATGTAAAGTGTTTCCTAATTATCTGGTACAAAGTCGATGCTCAGTAAATGTTACCTCTTATTTTGATACAGCAAGTAAAGTAGCTGGAAAAAAATAATTTGCTTATTCCCATGTAGTTTACATATTTTTGTGTTTCAGCTGATATTGACTTTGAACTGCATTCACCTTTTTAGTCAGAATCAGATATGTCTTTTCATAATTTCAAGAGCAAGTAACAAAGAGTAAGGCATGTGAGAAGTTATCATGATGCAATTAACCATGTGCACTATTGATGAGGACTTGGCTTCCCTCTGTACTACTTGATATTCAGTGAAATAAACAATGGTGGTAATTGTCACATTCCTAACAAAGACATCTGCTAAACCAGGCAACTCGAGCAAAGCTGTTTGCTACTGACAGCTTGCTTCAAATGTGAATGTTGCCATTAAGAAAAAATAGCATTTCTGTATTTATCACATTACCTAATATGTTGAGTTGGCAGTGTTTCATCTGGAGACCAAAAGACCTATGCCTAATCATTAAATTCAGCATTCAAACTTCTATATTTGCATAAGGGACTATTAAAAGATCTTTAATTTTTTGTCGTGTTAATGTAAGTGTGATATATCCAAATGATAAAGAAAATCCCACAGTTCAGAATGGTATCAACTGAAGGGTAAAAGTCTGCTTTTCCATTGTCTCTACTCCTATTACTCCTCCCTAGAGATTATCTTTTGGATTGCACATTATGTAAAAACCACACAAAATAATCATAAGAATCAACCAACTCCACTTCACTTTGTATATGACCTTGAATTTCAGAAAATTCTAATGCTGCATGATGCCAAAAGACAAATCACGCTTGATCTTAGCCAGAAGGCTGAGAGGCGATCCAAAAGACAAATCATTACAGCTTTTGATTTGTCAACTAATGTCATAATAAAAATCTACATTTAAAAGTAATATTCCAAAAGATCCAGAAGAATGAAAGCTTTACTCTCTATTCCCTCATCTAATGATTCATCACCAAGAAGTATCTGAAGCAGTATAATCCTTAGGCCAGAGTGAGAATGTCCCCCGAGCCTGAACCCCAAACATTTGAGGTTTCCACTCGGTCCTTTCTTGGGCCCTGCCCCTCTTCATGGGGTAAGGTGTCTGTGTTGCTAAAGGGATGTACTCACTCAGAGAGTCTGTATGCCCTCATCAGACCACATTTGGGGTAGCCAGGATGGAGGAATTCCCAGCTCACACGGCCCAAGCAACTTCCATGACTTCTTCTGCACCTCCACCCTCCCAAGGGTAGATAGCCATGGACTGGGGACTAAGAAGGTATGGAACTTTGAAGAGTTTGAGAAATCTAAATTAAAACCTAATCTTTCAGGGTTTTATAAAGGTGTCCAGGCAGGAGGATTTAAGTATTTATGTAACAGTTTATTTTGCTTTGTTTGTAACTTTAAAATACTTAGAGTTTTAAAGTCAACATGAGATGTTGACTTCAATATGTGCTTTTGACTCAGATCCCTCAAAAGTTAGCAGGTAGGCCTGATTTGAAGATCATGTTATTGTGAAGCTCATGTAATTAAATGTCCTTCCATGAGAGTTGTGTTTCTAACAGCTCTTTGGAATCAAGGCAAAATGAATTTTACTCTTTAAATCACTAGTTTTTTTTAAATGAGTAACTTCTGATTTCAAATTATTCTGTCCCTGTTATATATCTGTTGTTAAAATATTCAGGGAAGGAATACTGCAGTAGAGGTAGGACAGAGATTGACTTTGTTAATCTTTTTCAAATACAAATTTTCATAGCTTTCTTTTCATTTGGAACAATTTCTTATAGATCTGCCATTCTGTACTTACTCTCCTGTTTTTTCTATCCATAAATTATCTCTCTTTCTTTGATAATAAGAGCTTTTCAGAACAGAAAATTTTATTTATGCCCACCCTCACTTTACATAAAAGGAAACAGGATACTGTGGAAGGGTAGCATGATCTTTTAGGCAGTTAGGAGTTTTGGTTGTAGGAGATTAGTTCATACAGGTTTGCCAGGCTCAAATCATTTTACACTTAAAAAAAAAAAAAAAAAAGCCGGGCGCGGTGGCTCACGCTTGTAATCCCAGCACTTTGGGAGGCCGAGGCGGGCGGGTCACAAGGTCAGGAGATGGAGACCACGGTGAAACCCCGTCTCTACTAAAAATACAAAAAATTAGCCGGGCGCGATGGCGGGCGCCTGCGGTCCCAGCGACTCTGGAGTCTCAGGCAGGAGAATGGCGTGAACCCGGGAGGCGGAGCTTGCAGTGAGCCGAGGTCGAGATCGCGCCACTGCATTCCAGCCTGGGCTCAGAGCCAGACTCTGTCTCCAAAAAAAAAAAAAAGAAAGAAAGAAAAGAAAAGAATACATAGAGATACAAGAGTGGAAGATGTAGCATTTGAGGAAAAGGCTTGCTTCTCAACTATGATCTCGTTTTACCCAGGGTCCATCTCACTGCTTATTTATACAGTCATATAGACAAGAGTTAACAAAATTAATTAAATAGGTATTGCATTTACACGGTTAGTGTGTGTGTGTGTGTGTGTGTTTTCTCACCCTGTGCTCCATCCACTTTGCTTCATCACTCTACCTCAACAGATGGCCACTGTTATTAGATGCATGTGTGTGCATGTAGGGTTGCAGGGTTTCTTTCTTTCTTTCTTTCTTTTTTTTTTTTTGAGACGGAGTCTTGCTCTGTAGCCCAGGCTAAAGTCTAGTGGCACCATCTCTGCTCACTGCAACCTCCACCTCCCGGGTTCAAATGATTCTCCTGTCTCAGCCTCCCCGAGTAGCTGGGATTGCAGGCTCCCACCACAACGCCCTGCTAATTTTTGTATTTTTAGTAGTGAAGGGGCTCCATCATGTTGGCCAGGGTGGTCTAGAATTCCTAACTTCAAATGATCCGCCCGCCTCGGCCTCCCAAAGTGTTGGGATTACAGCCGTGAGCCACCGCACCCGACCTCAGGGTTTCTTTAGACAAATAAAAGTCCTTACACAACTGTTTTTTTCAGTTAACAACATTGAAGATTTTTTGTTGTTGTTGTTACTTCAGAGCCTCTTTGTTCTTTCTTGAGTATTGTATAGAACTGTTCTATTATATGGCTATCCTGTAATTTATATATTTTTATTAATAACCCTTTTTATTTTTTTTTTTTGGGCAGAGTCTTGCTCTGTCCACCAGGCTGGAGTGCAGTGGCGCGATCTCGGCTCACTCCAACCTCTGCCTCCCGGGTTCAAGCGATTCTCCTGTCTCAGCCTCCAGAGTAGCTGGGACTACAGGCGCCTGCCACTATGACCATCTAATTTTTGTGTTTTTAGTAGAGATGGGGTTTCACCATATTGGTCAGGCTAGTCTCAAACCCCTGACCTCAGGTGATCCATCCTCCTCGGCTTCCCAAAGTGTTGGGATTACCGGCGTGAGCCACCGCGCCCGGCCTACTAACCTTCATTTTTAAGAGCAGTTTTATATTTGCAAAAATATTGTGAAGATAGTACAGAGAATTCTCATACACCAGGCAGACAGATTCCCCTAATATTAACATCTTACTTTAGTATGGTACACTTGTTACAATTATTGAGCCAATAATGATTTATTATTACTACCTAAAGTGTATACTTTATTCAGATATCCTTAGTTTTATCTTTTCCTGTTTCATAATATTATACTATGTTTAGTCATTGTGTCTCAGATTCCTCTTGGCTGTGGAAGTTTCTTGTTTTTGATGACCTTGACAGTTTTGAGGAGTACTGGTCAGACATTTTGTAAAGTTTCTCTCAATTGAGATTTATACAATTTATTTTATTTATTTATTTTTGTTTTTGTTTTTGTTTGAGACAGATTCTTGTTCTATCGCCCAGGGTGGAATGCAGTGGCACAATCTTATCTGACTACAACCTCTGCCTCCCAGGTTCAAGCAATTCTTGTGCCTCAGCCTCCCAAGTAGCTGGGACTACAGGCATGCACCACCATGCCCAGCTAATTTTTGTAATTTTTGTAGAGACGGGGTTTCACCATGTTGGCCAGACTGGTCTCGAACTCTTGACCTCAGGCGATCCGCTTGCCTCAGCCTCCTAAAGTGCTGGGATTACAGGCGTGAGCCACTGAGGCCTGCCTAATTTATTTTTGTACAAATATATTTTGTACAAAAAAAGCCCTTTTGATGGATGTTTGGCTTTTTTCCCCAATCCTTTGCTATTACAAACAGTGAGGCAATAAATAACAGTGTATACATGTAATTTCACATGTTGCAGGTGTAAAGGATAAATTCCCAGAAGTGACGTTGGCAGGTTAAAGTGTAAATGCATTTGTAATTTTGATATTATTACCAAATTACCTTCCATAAGAATCTTGCCAGTTTATGCTGCATGCATAAGAGTGCCTGTTTCTTGACAGCTTTGCCAATAGGGCATGTTGTAAAACTTTTAGATTTTCACCTGTCTGATAGAAGAAAACTAGTTATCTGTGTGGTTTTACAATTTTGATAACATTTCTCTGATTGTGAATGAAGATGAAGTATTTTATATTTATTAACACTTATTATAAATAGACTCTTTTCCATTCTATTTTTCTAGGTATTTATATATTATATTTTATATATATAATGTATATATAAATGTATATAAAAAATATATATATTTTAATTATATATATTATATAAATATATTTATATATATTATATATATATATGAAAGCTATTGCTTTCTGAATAATAATTTCACAATATGGAGATGATTTCAGCTCAGTATCTTAGGGATGCTTGCCATGTGCCTCTATATTAGGGCTTGTATTCATATATTGAATCCTGTTCTCAAATGCAATAGTTATTGGTTATTTTCCAAGAAACTGTTTCCAAGAAACTGTTACTAGCCATCTTAAGAGATGTCTAAGGAAGGTTGCAGCTCTGGTTTCTAGTAAAAATGTTGATCTGTGATGTGTTTCCTTTACTATCTTGTACCTTTCTTACTCGTGTCAGCTAGGACCTGTATTGTTCCATCATTTTTTTCTATGGAGAGCAGAGATCATCACCCAGGTATAAAAAAGTGAGCTTAGCACTATCCCGCTTTATCGGCAAGCTGCAAAAATGCTGCAGTCACATCTACAAAGGAGGTGCCCATCCTGGGCGAAGCATTTATTCTACCAAAGGGAGAAAGATACTGTATTATAATTGCCCTAGGAAGTAAATTAATTCTGAAGTATTTTGAAGGAAAGGATCAGTGTGTACTTTTCATCTTCATGTAGAACCTTCATGTGTATTGGGAAGATCTTATGAATGATCTCAAGAATAAGCATCTCAAATGCAGGCAATGACAAAATCATGGCTTCAAGGATAGAAGAAAATTGCACAGTTCTCTCTTTTCCTGTAATTTCCTTAATTTAATAAGTCAACAGTTTATTATGGGCCTTTCATCTTGTTAGATACTGGTATGAGCTCTGGAGATGTAAACATGCTATGACACACTCTCTGATGCCCAATATAATTATAATTTAAGTGAAGGAGACAGACTTAGGAAAAGATAATTATGAATTTACAAATTTATGTTTTAAGTGCTATTAAAGAGAAATGCACAAAGAGTGTAACAGAGACAAATAATTATCTAGGAGATTGGTGGTAGGAATAGAGAGGTAAAAACGAGGAAGTAGGATATTACAGACAAGATGATATTTAAGGAGGAGTGAAAAAGATTGAGAGAGACTGAATTGTCTAATATTATATGAACCCTGACTCAACTGGTCCCTTTAGAAGAAGGCCATCTTTCCTAAAGAATAGGGCCTTACCCTAGTCTTCTGTATGATGATTTTAGGTGGCATACTGATATGACTTCAAATAAAATTGGTTTACTCAGAAAATTATTCTCTTTGAATCCATCTGTTTGGAACTGGTAACCTCTTTTGATATCTTCTAACACTTACATTACTTTTTAAATATAGAGATACTGGGCTCAGGTCCAGAGCCTTCAGGAAGCAATTGCATTTAATAATATTATATTATTTTCATCATATTTACTTAGAAGATAACTTTCTATTTCTGGCAAATGATGCTGGTTTGCTACTTATAGGTGTGATATAAAGTTATTTATTCACTTATTCACTCAACAAATATTTGTTGAGTACCTTCTGTGTGCCAGGCACTGTTCAACGAACTTGTGAATAAAATATTAGTGGATAAAACAAAAACTCCTGTCCTGAGGACCCTGTAACATAGCTTATTATTTTGCTTAATTATTGTTTTTTAAGTTTAAAAATGGGTTTAATTTTAAGTTAGCAAGTAAATAATGATACATATCGTAGCGGCATAGGATACAGGTGAGAGATACTATAGAGGAGAAATGAAGATGAATGCTACATCAAATTACCTAAGGTTGAATCCTAGTCCTACCACCTATTAGTTCTGTGACCTTGAATAAGTTGCTTACTTTTTTGTGCCTCATTTTCCTCCCTTGTCAAATATTGTGATAATTCAATACACGTTGATTGTTGTTGTTGATATTACTATTATTACATAGATTGTCAAAAATCCTGAAATTTATATTCAAATGACTGAGTTTGGGAAAATATTGGACTAGATTGTTTAAACAGTTTTTTAAAACAATGCAGGGTCTGGGCTTACTTTTCTTCTTAGCATTTTATTTTGACATAATTTTAGACTTACAGAAAAGTTACAAAAATAGAACTAAGAATTCCCATGTACACTTCATCCAGCTTCCCGTAATGTTAACATTTTATGTAACCATATTACAATTGTCAAAACTAATGAATTAACATTGGTATAATACTATTATTAGTTAAACTACAGACTTTATTTGTATTGCCCTGGTTTTCTCAACATCATTTTTCTTTTCTGGGATCCAGTTTGGGATCCCACATTGTGTTCATTTATTTACTTATTTTTGGTTTTTCTTTTCTTTCTTTTTTTATTTTTGAGATGGAGTCTCTCTCTGTCGCACAGGCTGGAGTGCAGTTGCATGATCTTGGGTCACTGCAACCTCCACCTCCTGGGTTCAAGTGATTCTCCTACCTCCGCCTCCCAAGTAGCTTGGATTACAGGCCCACGCCACCACACCTGGCCAATTTTTGTATTTTTAGTAGAGAGGGGGTTTCGCCGTGTTAGTCAGGCTGGTCTCAAACCCTGACCTCAAGTGATCCTCCTGCCTTGGACTCCCAAAGTGCTGGGATTACAAGCATGAGCCACTGCACCCGGCCCCACATTGCATTTAGTTGTTATGTCCTTTTAGTTGCCAACTATGTATTGTCAACTATGACTTTATGTAGACTTGGTGTCTCTTTGACATTCATGACTTTCACATTTTCGAAGAGTACTGGTCAGGTTTTTGTAGAATGCTCTTCAGTTTTCTGTGTCTGATGTTTTCTCATGATTAAATCAAGTTTATGCCTTTTTTGACAAGCATACACAGAAATGATGGGCCCTTCTCACAACATCATGATCGGGGATTCATGATACCAATATGTCTTATTACAGTAATGCTAGTCTCCTTCACTTGGTTAAGGTGCTATTTGCCAGGTTTCTCCACTACAAAGTTACTATTTTTACCTTTATCACTAATAAATATCTTGGGGAAGATATGTTGAAATTGAAAATATCCTGCTTCTATTCCACTGATTTTAAGCATTCATTAATGGATCTTGCCTGCAACAACAAATATTAGTGTGGTGTTCTGTTTTTAATTTTCTATTTCCCTCATTTTTTTCCAATTAATATTTATTAATTGGAATTTTATGTAGGCTGTCTCTTTTGTCTCATTAGTTTTTAGAAATTCAATTATTTGTTAATGTCAGTATGAATTCATAAATATTTATTATGTGAATTATAATCCAATGCTATTGTTATTTACTTTTTGCTCAAATTGCTTCAGCTGTGGCCACTGGGAGCTCTTTCTGGTTGGCCCCTATGTCTTCCTGACATGCCCCCATTATTTTTTGAGCACTTCTTACTTTTTGGCACCACGTGATGCCTCAGACTCACCTTGTGTTTTCCCTGCCCCAGCCTCTACAAGCACTTCTCCAAAGAAAGTCCTAAATAAAGTAAAATTTTGCAATATAAAAGTTAAACAGGGCTGAGCATGGTGGCTCACACCTGTAATCCCAGAACTTTGGGAGGCTGAGGCCGGAGGATCACCTGAAGTCAGGAGTTCAAGACCAGCCTGGCCAACATGGTAAAACCTTGTCTTTATTAAAAATTCTGAACTTAGCAGGGAATGGTGGTGTGATGTAATCCCAGGAGGCTAAGGCAAGAGAATGGTTGGAGTGAACAGAGACTGTGCCACTGCACTCTAACCTGGGCAACAGAGTGAGACTCCATCTCAAAAAACAAATAATAAATAAAAATAAAAATACAAAAATTAGCTGGTGGTCTAATTAGCTATAATCCCAGCTAGTCAGGAGGCTGAGGCAGGAGAACTGCTTGAACCTGGGAGGCAGAGGTTGCAGTAAGCCAAGATTGTGCCACTGCACTCCAGCCTGGGTGACACAGCAAGACTCTCTCTCAAAGAAAAGAAAAAAAAGAAAGAAAAAATATTAAGAATATGACATTTAAATGTAAAACACTTTAATTAAAAATTGTTTTAAAAACCAAGACAAGGTTTAACAGATGAAAGTGGCATACCTTTTTTTTCTTAGAATTTGACTGCCACTTGAATTAAAGTTTTCCTCACTGTGCTAGGTTAGTAGAATTAATCAGATGATCAAAACATTATATCATGGGGCAGTGGAGGGACGTTATATTTTGAGTGAATAATAATGTAATTCACAGCATAAGAATTAAGAGCAGACAATCTAGAGTCAGAATGTTTGGGCTAAAATCCTAATTCCACCACTTACTAGCTGTGTGACACCAAGCAAGTTACTTGACTTCTCCCAACCTCAATTTTCTAATGGGTAAAAATGAAGTTAATGACAGTACTTAGTTTAGGACGGGCGCGGTGGCTCACGCTTGTAATCTCACCACTTTGGGAGGCCGAGGCGGGTGGATCACCTGAGGTCAAGAGTTCGAGACCAGCCGACCAACATGGTGAAACCCCATCTCTACTAAAAATACAAAAATTAGCAGGGCGTGGTGGCGGGCACCTGTAATCCCAGCTACGTGGGAGGCTGAGGCAGGAGAATCGCTTGAACCGGGAGCCGGAGGTTACAGAGAGCTAAGATCGCGCTATTGCACCAGCCTGGGCGCCAAGAGCGAAACTCCTGCGAACGTGGCGCTATGAGCGGCACGGAGCATGAGGGCTGTGCTCTGCAGCCTGCACGCGCTCAGGGCATCTGCCGCGCCCTGCCTGCCAAGGCCCTGGCAGCTGGGGGCGGGCGCCATCTGGACGCTGCGCACTGGACCTGTTCTGCTCTGGGTTCCTGAATTCACAGAGAAGCATTAATGGATAACAACAGAAAATGGTACTGGAACAGTGGGAATCAATAATTTTGCACAAGAAGCTTTGGGAGATGTTGTTTACTGTAGTCTGCCTGAAGTTGGGACAAAATTGAACAAACAAGATGAGTTTGGTGCTTTGGAAAGTGTGAAAGCTGCTAGTGAAATCTATTCTCTTTATTCAGGAGAAGTAACTTAAATTAATGAAGCTCTTGCAGAAAATCCAGGACTTGTCAACAAATCTTGTTATGAAGATGGTTGGCTGATCAAGATGACACTGAGTAACTCTTCAGAACTAGATGAACTCATGAGTGAAGAAGTGTATGAGGAATACATGAAATCTACTGAGGAGTGATAATGGAACCCCTAAATAAACTAGTATAAATTATGCAACCCAGCAAAATTGTCTTAAATTAGCGGTAGATAGAAGACTTAGAATGGCAACTTTTAGCATTACCGATGGGAGAAAAACTACTGTTAACACTAATGAAAGAAAATGCCCTTTATCTTTCAAATGATTATAGATAAACATAATATTCTTCTTTTTTTACAATACCTTATGATTTTGTAATGAAAGAAAATGCCCTTTATCTTTCAAATGATTATAGATAAACATAATAGTCTTCTTTTTTTACAATACCTTATGATTTTGTATACTAGGCTCTAGTATTCAGAATTCATAAAATTATCCATGGTAAAAACTAGGTATAAAAATTATATAATGTTTGCAGATGGCATGATTGTATATTTAGAAAACCCCATTATCTCAGTCCAAAATGTCCTTAAGCTGATAAGCAACTTCGGCAAAGTCTCAGGATACAAAATCAATGTGCAAAAATTGCAAACATTCCTATACACCAATAATAGACAAACAGAGAGCCAAATCATGAGTGAACTCCCATTCACAATTGCTACAAAGAGATTGAAATACCTAGGAATACAACTTACAAGGGATGTGAAGAACCTCTTCAAGAAGAACTAGAAACCACTACTCAAGGAAATCAGAGAGAACAGAAACAAATGGAAAAACATTCCATGCTCATGAATAGGAAGAATCAATGTTATGAAAAAGGTCATACTGCCCAAAGTAATTTATAGGCTCAATGCTATCCCCATGAAGCTACCATTGACTTTCTCCACAGAATTAGAAAAAAACTAGTTTAAATTTCATATGGAACCAAAAAAAGAGCCCATATAGCCAAGAAAATCCTAAGCCAAAAGAACAAAGCTGGAGGCATCATGCTACCTGACTTCAAACTATACTACAAGGCTACAGTAACCAAAACCGCATGGTACTGGTACCAAAACAGATATATAGACCAATGGAACAGAACAGAGGCCTCAGAAATAACACCACACATCTACTACCATCTGATCTTTGACAAACCTGACAAAAACAAGAAATGGGGAAAGGATTCCCTGTTTAATAAATGATCTGGGAAAACTGGCTAGCCATATGCAGGAAACTGAAACTGGACCCCTTCCTTATACCTTATACAAAATTTAATTCAAGACTTAAACATAAGACCTAAAATCATAAAAACCCTGGAAAAAACCTAGGCAATACCATTCAGGACATAGGCATGGGCAAAGACTTCATGACTAAAACACCAAAAGCAATGGTAACAAAAGCCAAAATTGACAAGTGGGATCTAATTAAACTAAAGAGCTTCTGCACAGCAAAAGAAACTATCATCCAAGTGCATAGGCAACCTACAGAATGGGAAAAAATATTTACAATCTATCCATCTGACAAAGGGCTAATGTCCAGAATCTACAAGGAACTTAAACAAATTTACAAGAAAAAAACAACCCCATCAAAAAGTGGAAACAGGATATGAACAGACACGTCTCAAAAGAAGACATTTATGTGGCCAACAAACATATGAAAAAAAGCTCATCATCACTGGTTATTAGAGAAATGCAAATCAAAACCACAAGGAGATACCATCTCACGACAGTTAGAAAGGCAATCATTAAAAAGTCAGGAAACAACAGATGCTGGAGAGGATGTGGAGAAACAGGAATGCTTTTACACTGTTGGTGAGAGTGTAAATTAGTTAAACCATTGTGGAAGACAGTGTGGCAATTCCTCAAGGATGTAGAACCAGAAATACTATTTGACCCAGCAATCCCATTACTGGGTATATACCCAAAGACTTATAAATCATTAGAGACACATGCACATGTATGTTTATTGCAGCACTGTTCACAATAGCAAAGACTTGAAACTAATGCAAATCCCCATCAATGATAGACTGGATAAAGAAAATGTGGCATATATACACCATGGAATGCTATGCAGCCATAAAAAGTGATGAGTTCATGTCCTTTGCAGGGACATGGATGAAGCTGGAAACCACATTCTCAGCAAACTAACACAGGAACAGAAAACCAAACACCGCATGTTCTCACTCATAAGTGGGAGTTAAACAATGAGAACACATGGACACAGGGAGGGGAATATCACACACCAGGGGCTGTCCTGGGGTGGGGACCTAGGGGAGGGGTAGCATTAGGAGAAATACCTAATGTAGATGTCGGGTTGATGGGTGCAGCAAACCACCATGGTAGTACGTGTATACCTATGTAACAAATCTGCAAGTTCTGCACATGTATCCCAGAACTTAAAGTTTTAAAAAAAATTACATAATTCAAAAATAACGTCGTTATTCTTAAGCCTTCTATAATATTGTAACTTGTGTATATCCGTACCTGGATTTGGGTTGAAATACTTAATGATCTTTCCATTGGAAATAACAGGGAGTGAAAAAGTTTTTGTTGCTTGTACAGTGTCAGATGAAGAACAACACTATCTTAATTTTGCAATATACTGCATTTGCTGGTGCTATTTTTACATATGAAGCAACAGCTTTGCAGCAAAATAATAAAATACTTTTTCGTTAAAAAAAATAGCAAAACTCCATCTCAAAAAATAAAGTTTAGAAGAATTTCTGGCACATAATGGTATAAAATATGACTACCAATTTACAGTGCTCTTTAAATCTTATGAAGGACTTTCAACTATATTAGCTCATTTTAATCACACAATAGCACTTAGTGTATTTATTACTATTTCAAACTTACAGACAAAGAAGCTGAGACTCAGAAAGGTTAAGTGACTTTCCAAGATCATATAGCTTAAAAGTGGCAAAAGGAATGCTCAAACCCCAATCGTCTGACTGCGAACTCTGGGTAGGAATGTAAGTACCAACTGTGGAGTAGAATATCAAACAATTTAAAAAGTAATGTGACAAAATTTCACATTAACAAATTACCTAAGAACTCATATAATAGTATCAGAACTTCTATGCAGGTCTTTAACTGACCTTCTTTTCTTAATCTGGTCTATGGCACTAGCTTCAAAGAATGTCAAAAACACCTGGCTATATTTATGCAAATTTGTATATACATGCTTTTTTTCCAGGAACAGTGTTCATATGTTTCATCATGTTTTCTCAGGGGTTTATAAGCCCCAAGAAGTTAAGAACTTGGCTGGAATTCCTAAATTCTCTGAAAAGCTGCTTCCTTAGAGTGGTTATTATTTGGATGTTTACATTACTTTTAATGGTAGAAACTGCAATTACATTTGCACCAACCTAATATTTGAAGTGACAAATAGGGGACAGTTCTCTTCTCGATGGGGAAATGGCTAAATTTTTAAAAATCTCTTTTTAAACTTTTTTTTTTTGAGCTGGAGTCTCACTCTGTTGCCCAGGCTGGAGTGCAGTGGCACAATCTTGGCTCACTGCAACCTCCACCTCCTGAATTCAAGCAATCCTCCTGCCTCAGCTTCCCGAGTAGCTGGGACTACAGGCACCAACCACTGCACCCAGCGAATTTTTTGTATTTTAGTAGAGACGGGATTTCACCATGTTGCCCAGGGTGGTCTTCAACTCCTGAGCTCAGGCAATCCACCCACCTCGGTCTCTCGAAGTGCTGGGATTACAGGCATGAGCTACCGCACCCAGCCTTTTTAAACTTTTTATCATGGAATTTTCCAACATTCACAAAAAGTCAACTCTCATATACTACTCAGCTTCAAAAATGTTTAACATATAGCCAATCTTGCTTTATTAATAACTCCCAAAGGTAAATGGATTTATTCCTGCATTATTTTAATAAAATCTAGCATCATTTCATTTTCTTCTGATAATATTCAAGATTGTCATATGACTAAATCTAAATATAATTCGTATGCACCGTAGATAACCAATTGTAAAGTCTATTATTAATTCAATCACTTATTTGTTCAACAAATTTTATGGGGTACCTAATATTATACATTGCAAAGCACTAGAGGAGACACAAGTATAAGTAAGATAAGATTTTCACTAACCTTAAGTAATTAAAATACCACATCATAAAAGACCTTTTCGAGTTCTAGATTTCAGCCTTTAGATGGCTTTAAAATTGCTCAAGGCCAAAAATTAGTATTCATCCTTGATTTTTCTCCTCTCAGCAAGCCCTCCTGCCTATCAAATTCATCAGCAAGTCCAATCAGCTGCATCTCCAAAACATATACCAAGTTTCTCCATTTCTTTTCATCTCGATTGCTATTCTCTTAATCCTAGCCTCCACTGGCTTTCTGCTGGGCTACTGAATAGTCTTCCAACTGGCTTATGTGTTTCTACTCTTGTCTATTTTCCATTGCCTGCCCAGGGAGATATGAACAAAAACATTGAAAACAACATAAATGCCCTTCAACCAAGGAATGGAGAAATCATGACATGTTAATCCAAGAAAATGCTAAATAGTTGCTAAGGATTAATGAGCATGGATAAATCTCAGCAACATAATACTGAAGGTAAAAAAGCAAGTACAGAAGAATATGCACAGTATGGTACCATTCATATAAAGTTTAAAAACATGCAAGGCAGTGCTACATATTGTTTATAGATATGTATGAGTATATGTGGTAAAAGCACAAAAACATGCAAGAAAATTACAAGCATAAAGGCAGATACGTTTAAAGAGGGAGGGGAATAGGACTGAGAAGAGTACCATGGGGATTTTAACCGAATCTAATTGAAGGTATCCCTTTTCTTGTTGTCTATAAGTTCTTAGATGCCTGAAAAAAATGTGTAATTAAAATAAATTATTTTTATTTTAATTATAATATATCAATCAGATCAAAGTTCCTCACTGATAAATTCTTCAATGGCTTTTTATTGTTCGTATAAAGTCCCGACCTGTTATCAAGGTACAACAGGTCCCATGTGATCTGGTACCTGCCTGCCTTTCCAAGCTGATCTTTTCCCCTCTCCTCATTAATTATCACCTTGCTGCCTTTTTTTTTGTTCCTTGAAGAAGTCAAGCCTGTTACTGCCTCAGGAACTTTGCACTAGTTCTTGCCTCTACTCCAGAGCATTCCCCGGTATATTCACTTACTTGGCTTCTTTCTCTTCAGGTCTCAGCTCAAACAAGCCTTTCCTTGACCATCCTATTTAAAATAGTCCCCACCTTTTCTGTCTTTCTCTACACATCACTCTTTCATTCCCTTCACAGCACTAATTACCCTTGAAGAACTCTTATTTATTTATTTATTAGCTGACTTCTCCTACTAGCATGTAAGCTTCTTATCTGTCTTTCCCACTGCTATATCTCTGGCAATTACAACAGTGCTTCATGCAAGGGAAACCCTCAATAAACATTTGTGGAATGAGTGAATTTATTCTTATTCTGAATAACGAGAAAAACCTAGACTTTTTTGGCTAAGAAATAGAAACTAGAAATCTAAATCATAATACTTTTGGTGGGGGGCAGTGGGGGAGGGGTGTTATTTTCCAAATGTGTCAACTTTTCTTTACCATTATCTATATCAAAGGATTATAAATCCAATTTGTATTTGATGATAGACACTGATATTTAGCTCCTTTCCGTTGTCTTTAATGTGGACTGTAAAATTGGGTGATTTGATTAGTTTGTGCATAAACGTACTGCTGTGTGTCCACTGTTGAACCGCATTGCACTATCTTCTACTTTTTCTAAAACAAATCTGGAGGCAAATAAACCATCAGTTCCCTCCTAAAATATGAGTCATATTAAAGGCATCCTGACATATTTCTACTTGTTCTAAGTAGAATTCTGAATAATTATTGATGCTGTAGAATGTTCTTAAAACATACCATCCTTGGTGAACTCAACTTTGGCCTTTTATAGATAATGGAGATACTTTTGTTAGGAATGTCCCCTTGATTAGCAGTGATTTCTCTAAGGACAAGTTCTGCCTTGTTGAGGCTGCCCTGAGATAACCCAGGCTTGTGATGCATAGCTAACAATTAATTTTCCTTTGGAAGTTACTTCAAATCTTTATTTTTCAAATTCACAATTGAATCTATGCTGCACATTTCTCGAGTTCATCGCTTAATTCAATAGCAATTCAAAAAATCTTCCAAGGTTTTTAAATTTGATCGTTAGGTTAAAGATAAACATATATGCTTTCCTTCTTTCTGGCTGGGCCTAGCTTGCAAGCTGAGAAACGGAGCATATGTCTTACATTAGTGAATCTTATCAGGCTCTGAAGATGTACTCCCATTTCCTGTTCATACCACGCTTACGTGCTATGGAGCTAAATTGTAATCATAGCTGCGACGCTATTTTTAAAATGCAGTTACAATTTGAGTTCCTGGCTGCCTTTTAGAACCACGATCATACTGCCACTTTCTCCTCAAAGGTGCTATTTTACAGCATTTGAGTGGCTGAGTTAAGAAATATCTTTACGCTTGCATTTTTCTGGAAACAAATAAACCTTGCTACCTGGCTGGGAAGTTTCATTGGTGTTTATTTATTTATTTTTAGAGATGAGGTCTCACTATATTACCCAGGCTGGTCCTCAACTCCTGGGCTCAAGCAATCCTTCTACCTCGGCCTCTCAAAGTGCTGGGATTACAGGTGTGAGGCACTGTGCCTGGCCATAGGAAGAGAAGTTTATATGGTAAATGAGATATATAAGAAGTTTCTTTGGAAACTGAGTAAAGCGATTTGGTATCTAAATGGCATTTCCTTATTTAACAGAGAGGCAGGAGGAAAAAAAAAACCCAACAAACTAATGAAAAAACAACATTCTTGTTTTAGGATTAAGTGACATGTCATTTTAAATCAAGTGAAGCAATCCAGACATGGTGGCTCATACCGGTAATCCCAGCACTTTGGGAGGCCAAAGCAGGAAGATTGCTTGAGCCCAGGAGTTCAAGACCAGCCTGGGCAACATAGGGAGACCCTGTCTCTACAAAAAAATACAAAAATTGGCCAAGCATGGTGGCACACACCTGTGGTCCCAGCTATTTGGAAGGCTGAGGTGGTAGAATTGCTTGAGCCTAGGAGGTAGAAGCTGCAGTCAGCCATGATCATGCCACTGCACTTCAGCCTGGCTAACAGAGCATGACCCTGTCTCAAAATAAAAATTAAAAAATCAAGTAAAGCAGAGATTTAGCATTTATCAGTTACTGATTTAATCTGGAAAAAAAAGTAGCTTGCAAAATGCAGTTTGGTTATTCATTGTTGTTGGGAGTTGGTGTTGATTGGTTTTTGTTTGCTGGCTCACAATACCTAGCTTGGCTGCTTACAACTATTAAATTAGCTAGTTAATTCTGTGCTGGGTAGGTACAGCCATAATCTATTATTGGTCTATTATTGGTTTTCATATGCAAAAGTTTGGGAATAAATAATGTTCAGAAGGACCCTCCTTCTGATTTCATAATTCGGTTTAGAGATTGAATGCTCAGAGAGGAGAGAGAAGAGATTGAAGTCAGACCTAGAAAAGAGACTCGAATTTTGATTGTTAATACTCCCATTTGACAGAGATTTTTATCACTTCATATATAAATGGGCACAGATAAAAGGGTAGGTCACCAAGCCATAGAATAAATCTTTCAACTGTTGCCCTAGAGGAGTTACTGAAGTTATTTTTCATATGCTCCAACTCTAATGTTCCTCGTCAGAGCCCTAATTTTGGCATCAAGACATTGGATCATTTGGGTTCAAACATCTGTTGTTTCTGGATGGCTTTAAAATTCCATTGCAAGCTCAAAAATGCTCAAATTGCAAAGCATGTCCCTAGGAGAAGTATCTACTTGGTGTATATTTGCCCTTCTCTCTCACGAATCTTCCATGAACACTTAATTTGAGCCTTCAATTTCTGTTCTGTTCCTCACCATATATTAATAACATAACTTATTTCTTCCACTCAGATCCTGGTTTCAATGACACAATTTTAGGCATGGAATGCCTTTCCCTGCTAAGTTTATTCTTCATGTGTTTAGAATGCTCTGGAATGTACGTAAATACTTCTCAAAGTCAAGACTCTTCATTTTTTCCCTCTTGTACTTACCATTGCCTGACTGCTCCATACCAATTTCTATTAGAACTTCGCAAGTTCTAGCAAGATTTTTTGGAAAAAGATGATTGAAATCAGATAACCCTTAAAGGGCAAATAGAGTACAAATGAACTTCTTTTTCTGAGAAATATTTGCATTATAGCTTTTATCATTCCATTCAGCACCCCACCTAGGAGATGTGACTGCAGGCAGCAAATGAGCAGAATAAGTCTCCTCATTTGGAAAAATCAGTGTTTGATGAACACTTATCGAAAGGAGTCAAGCCTTACAACTGTTCCACCAAGCTGCAGAACCCCGGTTCTGCATTCTTCCATTTTTTTTTCTTTTCTTTTCTTTTCTTTTTTTTTTCTTTTTTTGAGATGGAGTCTCACTCTGTTGCCCAGAATGGAGTGCAGTGACGCGATCTCGGCTCACTGCAACCTCTGCCTCCTGGGTTCAAGCAGTTCTCTGCCTCAGCCTCCTGAGTAGCTGGATTATAGGTGCCTGCCACCATGCCAGGCTACCTTTTGTATTTTTAGTAGAGACGGGGTTTCACCGTCTTGGCCAGGCTGGTCTTGAACTCCTGACCTTGTGATCCACCTGCCTCGGCCTCCCAAAATGCTGGGATTACAGGCGTGAGCCACCACGCTCGGCCCCCACATTTTTAAAATGTTTGAAAGTAAAGATGGATAGACATTTATTAAAATTAGAATTTTGGTGGAGAGACCTCTCCATCACCAGTGTGACTGGAGTTTGTGGTCATTTGAAAACTGTTGGAGATTAGATCATGACAGAGTGATTTCAACCCTTCAAAAATGGCAACCAAGGCCGGGCATGGTGGCTCACACCTGTAATCCCAGTACTTTGGGAGGCCAAGGTGGGTGGATCACCTGAGGTCAGGAGTTCGAGACCAGCCTGGCCAACATAATGAAACCCATGTCTATGAACAATTAAAAAATTAGCCAGGCGAAGTGGTGCCTGCCTGTAATCCCAGCTACTTGGGAGACTGAGGCAGGAGAATTGCTGGAACCTGGGAGGCAGAGGTTGCAGTGAGCTGAGACTACACCATTGCATGACAGAATGAGACTCTGTCTTAAAAAAAAAAAAAAATTGGCAATCAATTACTGGCATTGACTCCTTCCCCGCTCCTCCAGTTGTGTGTCTAAAGAAAACAGTTTGGGAGAATCTTCTCTTTTTGTATACAAATTTTACAAATATAAGAATAAGGGACAGAATACAACCTAATATTACATTCTCAGGCCAACAGATAAGGAGTAGTAATAATTTCTTAAAGAGAACAGACTTTAATTTATGTGTGATGTTTAATTTGTGTTTTTCTCTCTCAAACTAATAATGATTATAAGTTAATAGTGTGTACTATCCTAAGAACAATCATATATTAAGGAAATTATCTATAGCAATAAATAAATAAATAAATAAATAAATAAATAAATAAAGCAGGGAGGAGTCTTGGCCTTCAAAAGCCCTATCGTATTTACTAATGGTTAGTTTTTGACTTCTCAGTGTCTGTGCTGTTCTGATTGTAGCAGCCACCCCCTGGTGTCAGGGGTTATTTACTGACAGAGGATTTCTAGTTCATGTGGATCATTAACTCTAATCTTTCCTCAGCCCTTCTGACCTCTTTATCTCCAGATGCACATACAAGTTTTAAACCCAACCCCACCACTGACTTTCTGGACTTTTACCCCATCAGTCTCAACTCAGTCTTGACTGGACTCTACAGAAGTAATTGTTTGGAGAGTTGACTGCCTCTGAATATGCTCTGTGGTTTCCTCTTTTCTCTAAGTTCTCTTAAAAAGCATCCCTCACAAATTAAAGGTCTGCTCTCTCTAAGATATCATTACTACTTCTTATCTGTTGGTTGGATGAGAAGGTACTATTAGGTTGTATTCTATCCTTTACCATTATGTTTGTAAAACTTTTTAAAAAATGTTTGCTAATGGATTCTATGTTGCTTGACTGAGCCATTTCATTTTTATCTTCCACGGGGATGGCCCTATATTTGTCACTGAGAGCAGAAGGTTTGAGAACTTAGATCCTGACAGGAGGCCCACCTTTATTGGAGAACTGGCTCTGCAACTTAGTAAGTGACAATTGGGCTGTTATTTAACCCTGTAAGCCTTGGTTAAATGAGATTATGGATGTGAACCACTGGGCATATGCTTGTACAGTCATTACTCAAAATGTTAGTTATGAGGTATATATCTACATGTTGAATCAAAGGAAGTTCAACTGCTACCTGGATAATGTTTTGATGACACAATTTCTGGAGCATGAAGAATGTTTCTACAGAAGAAGCCATGTACCTCTCTGATGCAAATTATTTATATTGATAGCACATGTTTATACAAACTAGTTGACCAAAATCTAAGTGGAAACCATTTCTAAATACTGCTTTTGTAATTGCCATTTTCATATCCAAGTGATGAAATGCATTTACAGTCCCAACTTGGCAGAATGTGTGAGTGTGGGACATGCCCAGTAGTGGGGCAGTGACCTTAGTCAATAGCCTCATAACTGGAATATCAGACACCCTGCTTGGCCTTTGAGTCTGGGATTGGCAAAGCTTCCTGGAAATGAAGGTTTTGTGGGTTATGGAAACCCGGGAGAATGTGAAGAAAGCTATGCATAGATAAACTTATATGGTAAAGGAGAGAGAGAGAAGGGGAAAGAGGGGGAGAGATAGAGAGATACAGAAATTGAGGAAAAGGAGAAGGAAGAGAGGAGGGGAAAGGAGACAAGAAGCCAGAGTGGGAGCAAGAACCAGAGAGAAGAGTAAAATACCATGTTCTGAATTCAAACAGATTTCATTTTAAATATTTTTCAAGCTGTGTGATTCTAGGCAAGTTACTTAACCTAAGTCTCAGTTTCCTTATCTGTAAAATAAGAATAAAAAGAGGCCGGGTGCAGTGGCTTATGGCTATAATCCAAGCACTTTGGGAGGCGGAGGTGGGTAGATTGTTTGAGCTCAGGAGTTCAAGACCACCCTGGGCAACATGGCAAAATTCTATCTCTGCAGAAAAAATGCGAAAATAAGCCGGGTGTGCACCACTGGTTCCAGCTACTCAGGAGGCTGAGGTGGGAGAATTGCTTGAGCTCAGGAGTTCGAGGCTACAGTGAACCAAGATCACACCACTGCACTCTAGCCTGGGCAACAGAGCAAGACCCCGCCTCAAAAACAGAAGGAATAAAAAGAATATCTACCTCACAAGGTTTTTATGAGGATCAAATGAGATAGTACATTTAACAGCCCTTAGCCCAGAGAACATGCTGTTTTATAACTTCCTTATTTCAAAACATATGGAAGACCTTTCCTCATATATGGTATTTATTTGTGTTTGATTATTTATTTATCTACTTAGGGAGTATTTGTTTTATTGGGAAGGAGCATCACTAGAACCAGATGCATGTGATTCCTTGAAATATGGAGTCTTTCTGCTATTTCTGCAGGAATGATTGCAGGTAGGTGATGCTGTGGGACATTTTCTCTTCTAAAGGGGTAGACTGTAATGTCTTTAAAATGTTTTTTCTCTTTCTTTCTCTCTCTCTCTCTCTTTCTTTCTTTCCTTCTTTCTTCCTTTCTTTCCTCTCCCTCTGTCACCCAGGCTGGAGTGTGGGGCAGCAATCATAACTCAAGGCAGCCTCAAACACCTGGGCCCAAGCAATCCTCCTGACTCAACCTCCAGAGGAGCTGGGACTACTATATTGACTGATGTTTTTCTTTTTAATTTTTGTAGAGACAGGGTCTCTCTATGTTGCTGAGGCTGGTCTCGAACTCCTGGCCTCAAGCTATCCTCTTGCTTCAGCCTCCTGAGTCCCTGGGATTATAGGCATGAGCCACCATGACCAGCTTGTTTTAAGAAATATTGATTTAATGGGTTGAACACCAAAAATGGGAGTCACAAGGCTTTCATTGATTCATCCTGTCATTTGATCCTTGTTTGCTAGGGCCAATGCAAGTGCTGAATTAGGTAGGCACTGGGGAATGAGGGTGAAGGTAGGCCCACCATGGTAAACAAAACAGAGTCCCTGCTCTACATGAGTCCTGCAATTTGGCTGTTTCCGCTGCCCTTGTGATGGGCAGGGGAAGCTTCTCCTGGTGTATGAGAGTGCAATGCCAGGGGTTCCTAAGTTGTTATCTGGTCAAAGGAGGCAAGGAGATAGAATACGAGCCCCAGAGTAAATTTAGGCAGCATTTCTGCTCCCTCTGTCCCAGTCTTATATCATTCTACTCTGACTCTTACTCACAGAGTCACCATCCCTGGCTGAGCAGCTTGTACTTTAGTTCTCATATCTGTAAAATGGGATAATGGCAATTGCTATTTCTCTTCCTTCAGGGACTATTACAACTTGTAAAAATTAGTGAGTTATACTTGGGAAGCATTTTGGCCTCACAATTGAGAAGCAGATAAGTCATTCAAGGTATAATTTACGTATTCATGGCATTTGATAATTCCCTTTCAGATTATTTTCTTCAAAGTGGGCATGGATTTTTTCAATTTAATAATCCAACCCAACTATATTTACTGAGCACCTACCTATTGCATAATAGCAAAGTAAACAAGACTCTTTTTGTCCTTCAGTTGGTAAATTCTACTGTTTGGGATTTTATTTGTGTACTCCCAAAGGGATCTGTTTCTCTGATGGAATATACAAATGACATTTGTATCACTAATTAGATCCTTACCTACCCTCCCATTTACAGCATGCAGATAGTTAGGTTAGAAAGAAATTGGATTCTTAGAAATTGGTTTCTGATGATTTTAGTTTAGTAAAGATCTCTGGACACAGGTATATCCAATAGGGAGAGGTATCTTCCTTTATCCTATATGCCAGCTTATAATTAGGATAAAATGGGAGAGGAAGAAAGGAATATGTGGGGAGGGCTGTCTGTTAACACTTGGAGAGCTCCTGTCATCAGTATGAAGAACTTTTTAATTTCTGAGATTCTTCTTCTCCTTTACTATAGGCTCATGTAAGACTGCTGGGATTTGAAATTTATCCTATTATTTGAAGACTGAAATCAAAATATGAGGATGGAGCATCATGTGTGCCTTCTGTCTTGATCTCTACTAGGGTGTAAACCATTTGACTAAAAATAGTCTCCAATTTTGGCCGGGCGCGGTGGCTCACACCTGTAATCCCAGCACTTTGGGAGGCCGAGACGGGCGGATCATGAGGTCAGGAAATCGAGACCATCCTGGCTAACACTGTGAAACCCCGTCTCTACTAAAAATACAAAAAAAAAAAAAAAAAAAAAAAATTAGCCGGGCGCGGTTGCGGGCGCCTGTACTCCAAGCTACACGGGAGGCTGAGGCAGGAGAATGGCGTGAACCCGGGAGGCGGAGCTTGCAGTGAGTGGAGATCGCGCCCCTGCACTCCAGCCTGGGCGACAGAGCGAGACTCGGTCTCAAAAAAATAAAAATAAAAAAAAAAATAAAAAAAAAGATAGTCTCCAATTTGACACCTTCCCAACATTTCACTAGTATACTCCAAATCTCCATGCAGGGTTACAGAGCTATTTCAGCTGGCTCCATTTACTCTGAGGCAGATAAAGCTGAGATTGCAACATCAGAAGCAGTTCAACCAATCATTATGTACAAACCTCAGCCCACTTGTATAATGCAATCCTTCTGGTAGTAATGACACAAAACATGCCTATAGGGATGATCACAACCCGGTCAAAGTCCCAAGTCATCTGTGGCACCAGGGCCACAGAACTTCTCACCACTTGGAAGCAAAATAGTTGCTTTAATGGTAACCAAATGCCCTCCTTCAAGACAGTATTTCAAGAAGGAAGAGTATACATATATTGTGCAAACATATCCAATCCCTTTAGAAGATAGTTATCAATATCATGCAGGGAAGCTGGAATACACACACGAAATCGAGTACTATCTAGAAGATCAAGCCACAAATCTCAAGAGAAGCAGTAAGTGTCCAGGGCCTGGGATCTTTTATCTTGGCCATGAAAATAGCACAGCCCATGGTGCAGAAAGGACAGGCTAGTTTTCCAGCATAACATGGTATTTTATTTCACCATAGTAGACTGCTGGGAAATCTCTGGAGGCCCTGGCAGCTGTGTCTTGTCTTTAATATGAAGCCTGGGGGGGAAGACAGAGAGAGAGACTCATAATTCACAAGAGGCCCAGCCATAAGAAAGCCATTCTAAATAACTGAATCAGGCACCGAGGAGGAGCAACTATTCCATTCCTAAGTCAAGAATGCTTTTTGTCTTTCCTTCTCTCCTTATTGGCTCATGAAAAGATCATTTATGGGTGGTGGGATCAGTGCATCAGAGGCAGCTTCTGTTTCTCTCCATTTCTCCTCCCCACTGCTGCTGTCCTGTAAAAAGACTCTTTGTTACAGACTGAAACAGCAGATGCCGCTCAGATATTATCTTGAATAATTTTGGGGGGAGCATTTTATCTTGAATTGGTGTAACGCCATTTTCACGTGGAAAGTGTTTCTATGGCTGATCCAAATATTCTAGAAACTTGAGAGACCCATATGGCAAAGAAGTACTTTACACACATCTCTTTAAAGTAGTGCAGGGTATGGGAAGAACTGATAATTCTGATTAAATGATATGTAGAAGAAATGAACGTAAACTGGCATCATGGGCTGAGTGAGTCAGGGGAGGCCTTGTGGAAGAGATAAAAGTAATAGAAAATGCTAGGTCAAGTATGTGTAGAGGCCTGGAGATAGGAATGGACTTTTTTGGTCCAAAAGTAAGAAGACTTGTTTGTTGTGAATACAGAGTTAGAAGTAGGTAGAAGAAAAAGTTGGTCGGGTCCTGCAGAGATTAAAAATCCGGTTTAAGATTTTAGATTGTTTCAATAATCAATTAGTTGGTATCTGTGTTCATTGTGGAAATGCTTAAAATACAGATAACAAAAAGGATAATAACTTACAATCCTACCAGTCATAGGATAATGTTGGCAGACAATCTGGTGCACATTCTTTCATATATTTTATTGTCCTAGTTTAAGGTTCCCTATAGGCAGATCCTGCGATGAGGATTTAAGTGCACACCACTTATTGAGGAAGTGATTTCAGGAAACACCGGTAGGAGAGTGGGGCAGTAAGACAGGAAAAGAAAGGAAACCAAAAAAATAAAGGGCATGTTCTCAAAGGAATGAGTTGGAGAGCAGTCATGCTGGAGACACTGGAAGAGAGTAGAGAAGATATCTCAAAATAGTCCCGCCTTGGGATCAGGAAGTTGAAGTATTTATCCACTAATTCTTGTCAATTGAGAATTTATTTGAGGGGCACTAACTCTCCAAATGGGTCTCCCTGTGCCAGAAAAATAACCCTAGGCAGAGTGTTGCAGGTATTTGCAGCAAATAGCCCTCCGTGTGTCCTGAGGATTGGCGTAGTACATGAATATACACAATTATTTATATATATTTAAAAAAAGCTTTCTATGCATCAGGCTCTGTACTGTGTGTTTTACTTGCATTCACTCAAATAGTTCTCACAGAAGCCCTGTGAGGTCGGTGCTACTCTTATCCCCTGAGGGTTAGAGGCTGGGAGAAGTATATATGAGAGTCATATGGAGATTAAATACCTGAAGTCACGAGGAGATGATGCACTCTCCAAGAGACTTTGATGACAGTCTATTTACGCAGCTCCTGTCATCTGTACACGTTCTCCTCTTTCTGTCAACAAAGAGTTTTTCTTTTGCAATTGTAAAAGTCCTCTGTTTTCAGAGACTTCTGTTGAAAACAAAACGAAATCTTGAGACATGAAGGATCTGTAATGGACACCTATCAATGGTGTCTGTTCAGCAGCTCCTCTCCCACCTGTCTTCCAGCACAACAGCTTATTTCATTGGAGAGAAAGGTTCTACCTCTTCTCCTTGAGGTTTTAGTGGACTGCCAAACCAGTCTTCAGTCTACGGGGTAAGTACAAGATCCAGGCTTGACTAACCATAGTCACCACCCACTTGGCTACATCAAACTGAGCCAATAAGAGCCTTTCCCTGGGAATTTATATGTAGACTTTGGGAAAAGGAATCTTTCTTCTCTGATGTTACCAGATAGCGATGACAAAACCAGTGCTTGTCTGGACCATGCTCCGCTTCCTCTCCATAGCAAGATGAGCAAGCTCATCTGTGGTAGGAAAGAATGTAGGAATACATCCCTGCCCAGAGAAAAGCAGAGGAGAGAATGAGAGAGAGAGAGAGAGAGAGAAAGAGATCTGACTGTACTGCTAAGTCCCTGCAATCCCTACCAAGGTCTACAAGATCTACTTCCCCTAAACTACAACTACCCATTACTTGTGCCAAATATACAACAAATCATAACCTTAGTGGGGAGAGGGGTGAAGAGAGGTTGATTAATGGGTATGTATATACAGTATGATAGAAGAAATAAGACCTAGTATTTGACAGATCAGTAGTATGACTATAGTTTACAATAATCTATTGTATATTTCAATATAGCTAGAAGAGAAGAATTAGAATGTTTCTAGCATAGAAAATACAAATATTTAAGGTGGTGGGAATCTTAATTACACTGATTTTATCTTTACAAGGCATATGAATGTTTTAAATTGTCATAGTACCCCCAAAATATGTACATGTTATATATCAATAAAAAACAAAATTAAAAAATAAATACTTAAATATTTAAAAAATCATAATCTTACTCCTTCCTTCCTTCCTTCCTTCTACTTCTTTCTTTATTTGTTTCTTTGTTTATAACTGGTTCAACTTGGGTTTCTGTTTCTTGCAACCATAGTCTTGACTAATTCAGGACCACGTGCATTCTTAATCATGAAATATATTTGTGGCCCTTAAGTTACATATTGGAGTAAGAGAGCAGGGGGTGGAGAGAATCAAATTATGACAGGACAGAAATGGCCTTTATCCATCCTTCACAACTTTATTTGCCTCCGTGATTATCAGGTCGATTCCAACTCTTTGAGGCATGAAGGACCAGGAAGGAGGCATCTGCCTTTAGGAAATGCTGAACTGCAATAGCAACATAAGGCATGGTTTCCTATTGACTGCTGCCTTTGGCCTGCAGCTATTGATGTCATTGATCAATCAAAGGCTAACCAATTGGGACTATCAGACTTTTCCTCCTACTGGCACAACTCAAGGACATGGAGAACTCTGGTTTTAGGGGGTGTAAGCTGATGGTTCTGTGAGTTCTAACCTCTGGCTTAGCCAGTCTTTGGCTTGTATAAGCCTCTAAAAGTTCAGCAGATCTGAACTCTCAACATGATTGCATTAACCTGGAAGCTCTAAGACACCCTTGAAATAATAGTTGCCATTTATTAAGAAGCACTGTGTATCTGGACTTTGTGTGTGCTGCCACAATGTAATCCTCACAGAATCCTGCACAGTAGGTATTATCAGCCCCTTTATGAATGAAGACGTTGAAATTCAGAGAGGTTAGCAGCCATCAGCCCCTCAAATCTAGGCCTGTAAGACCGAAGGCTTTACTCTCAGGATATGCAACAAGGCTATATATTTAATCCTAAACTCCCAAGCACAACTTTCAGAAGGGCTCTCTAGCCCTTTGTTATTTAAGTCAGTGATTCTTAAACAGGATATAGAAACCCCTGTTGGGTGGATTTGTGTATCAACTCAGCTATACTAAAACTATGGCGCCCAAAATTCCCTTCTCTGCCTCACGCTTCTGAAGTGCTGAGATTATAGGCGTGAGCCACCATACCCAGGCTTGTGTGAGATTTAGAAACCAAAATTAAAGCAGCGAAGTAGCAGACAGACATTTTTTACACCTGAAAGGTTGGTGCAGGTCACAGGTGCTGTTGCATCTCATTCATGTTGTTCCTTACCTGTTGACTTGCGTTGTGATGTGGAACAGTAGCCACGCCTGCAGCTTCTCCAGCCTCTCTGACTTCCAGACCCAACATGTCCTTAGCTCCATGATGAAGGACACCAGCTTCTCCTACAGAGTACCTGACCATTGAAGTTGACAGCTTGAAGGCAGTAGGATACGAATGCAGATTCCAGTCCCTCCTCGTGGGTTCCAGTTTGCCTTTGTTTCCCCAACTTCACAGACATCTCTCTTTCCTAAATGCCTTATCTGAGGATTTCAGGCTTCAGCACCAAACACAGATGCAATGGCCTCACATGGACTAAGTAAAAGATCAAATCCCTATAATAAATACCCTACTATATCTATCTACCTGTCTATCTGTCTGTCTGTCTATCTATCTATCTATCTATCTATCTATCTATCTATCTATCTATCTATCTACCTACCTACCTACCTACCTACCTACCTATCTATCTCCTAGTATTCTACTTCTCTAATTGAACCTTGACTGATCCCCTACACTTTTGGTAAGTGAAGACTTAAAGACTACAGATAATTTTAAGGAGATCATTTCCTAGATCTTCTGTCTCCTGTCTACTGTTTCCTAACACTGGCCTATAAGCCCATGTTTGCCCTCACTGTACCAGTTTGGTTCTCCAGGAAAAAGATGCTGAGAGAGAGAGAGTTAGGAACACAAGTGTTTTATTGGGGAGTAACATCTGGGAAATGAGGGAAAGAGCAGAGTTAAGCAGCTAGGGTCGTCTGACTGTAATGCAGACCCCACAAAGTCGGCCAGCTCAGTGGAGGAGCTCCAGAGCCAAGACTGCCTCTTAGAAGTTCTCATGTTGGGTGGAAATGGCCAAGCCCACGTAACCAGCTTCCTTTAGTTATTGGCTGGGGCTGCCTCAAGAAGAGCATGGCCTTGGCTGGAAAGCTGAGGCAGATCCTGAGGAATGTAACAGCTGGAGGGTGTCCGCTAGCCACACTCCTCCCAGCTGAGGAGCGAGCCTTTCTTGCAGGGGGAACTGAGCAGCACATTTCCACATCTGCCACCTCTCTCATCCCAAATCTTACAAAGGAATATTGCCCCAAGCTATGAAAACTTCCCTTTAAACCAAACAAGTGGATATATTGAAATGTTGATTTGGGGGCCTCATCAATCCATAAGTGTCATGAAAGATGGGATTCTTCTAGTCCAGTGTTTCTCAACCTCTCTTCATTATTGCACCCCACACATTTAAAAGGAATCTTTTTAGACATTTTTCCCTTAATTATTCATGAAAATACCATTGGTGTATGTGTGTATACTGTAAACATACAGGTTATGTACTATGCATATATCTGTGCTTTGTACATAAAAAAGGGTGCATTTTTTTTCATTCCTCAAGAACCAGTTTTCACTCCCTGGGGGATAATATTACCGCCCCCCCCCCCCACCCCGCATTAAGAATGCATGTTCTAGATTAAAAGAGACTTATGGGATATAACAACCAGATGCAGTATATGGCCCAGGATTTATCCTGGGTTAGAAAACCAGCCATGAGGGACATGTGAGACATTTTAATATGGATTAGATATTTTTGTTGTGTGGCAGTGTTATTTGGGCTATTTAGGAAAAGGTTTTTATTTTTTGTGGATATATATTGAAGTAAAAAAAAACCAAGCACAAAATATTGGTTTGATGGAGACATCTTCAGTTATTATTAATCAAGTTGCCTTACATCCATGGGGCTTGCTTTATTTGCCTGACCTATACATATTTCTGTTACAGGTGAAGCTTGTCATTAGAAATGAAATAATTGGTCTTTGTGGGGAAAGCTCTGAATTTGGAACAGCTGAACAATATGAATTAGTGATGCTGATTCTCTTAAAGTCAACTGGAATGTCTTACAATAAGCAAGTTTTTTGAGAAACATTGGATAAAACTGGCTCATAAAATTTTTACATGATTTCCTTCAGATTTGGGGTATTTTATTTATTGTGAAGTTAAAATGTCTTTTATCAAATACTTTCATGAAATATTTATCCCAATTACAGTCTATCATCTTATTTTTATCTTATGATGAAAAATGCTAGATGTCAACTTAAAAAATGTGAGGAGTTACATCGCTTTACAACATTCTTTTGGGGGTTATGTAAGCAAAATATTTGAAGATCCTTGTACTAAGATATTTCAAGTAAAGGAGGCCCTCTCTTTTTGTATCCCTTTAGTTCCTTTCCTTCCCAAGAGCCAACAGCTAATTATAGGCACACAATACACCTGGCTGGAATTCCAGGCTTTGTTGGTGAGAACCAAGTTTATTTCAATGGCATTTTCTTTTCTCTTTTCTCAGTGGTAGATTTCCACTGTCATAAAGTCACAAACACATCAGTAGGACTCCAAAATCTTATATAAAGATGCATCTGGCTTCTGCAACCTTTCTCCCTGCAGCTTACAAACCCCCCTACTCAGTTTTGGAGCACTCACAGACCCCCTTCCTGCTTGTTGGTGGGTAAATGAAAAGTCATTCCAAATGACAGAGATAATTTTGTTTCTTTTTTTGATAACTTCAATTAGTGTTGGATTGAAAATCAAATGTGAGGGTCTGTATGTTTTTGTAGACAAGATAAATCATTGGCATGTTGCTTTTTGTAGAGTGTCTATATCATTTTACATAGCACACTTTTAAACAAAAGCCCTCCCACGAGGCTGAAGCATCTGTCATGATATATGTTCTTCCCGATTTCTCCTGAGCCTATGCTTCCCAAGATACATTGTGCCCCACCTTTCAAGGTATTTTTCCTACACAGGACTTAATTTGCTGGCATATCTCCCTGTCAGGTCCTGCATATCATTCTCATTACTGCTGACTTTGATTGTCTAGTCTTGGCCTGAGCTTGGAAAATTCCTAAGGGGAATGCTCTACGAGTTCTTAGGCCAGAAATGAAATTCTAGCAAGGTCTGTTGTTCACAGACAGAGTGCAATCCTTAGAAGATGACTGTAATCATCTGTCAGGAGTTAGGTGGGCTATGCTTCTCAAATCTCAAGCCCTCATCTCTCTCTTAACTCTAGGCCTGTATTTCTGTCTGACAAACAGGTTATGTTATTTTTTATTTTCGTTTTTCCTGGGGCAGGCTCCATGGGGAAGCCAGCAAGCATTCAGCACGCTGTGTGACCAGGTAGGCAAGTCTGCCCAGTTCTTTTTTTATTTTTTAAATATGCATACTTGGCCGAGCACGGTGGCTCACACCTGTAATACCAACAGTTTGGGAGGCAGAGGCGGGTGGATCACCTAAGGTCAGGAGTTCAAGACCGGCCTGACCAACATGGTGAAACCCCGTCTCTACTAAAAATACAAAATTAGCCTGGCGTGGTGGCACATGCCTATAATCCCAGCTACTCTGGAGGCTGAGGCACGAGAATTGCTTGAACCCAGGAGGCGGAAGTTGCAGTGAGCCAAGATTGCACCATTGCAATCCAGTCTGGGCAACAAGAGCAAAACTCCATCTTGAAAATAAGTAAATAAATAAATATGCATATTTTTAAAAATTTCAATAGGTTTGGGGGTACAGGTGATTTTTGGTTACTTGTATAAGTTCTTTAGTGGTGATTTCTGATATTTTGGTTGCCCATCACCTGAGCAGTGTACACTGTACCCAATATATGGTCTTTTATCCCTTACCCCCCAACTCTTCCTCTGAGTCCCCAAAGTCCATTGTATCTTTCTTATGCCTTTACATCCTTACAGTTTAGCTGCCACTTATAAGTGAGAATATACGATATTTTGTTTTTCATTTCTGAGTTACTTCACTTAGAATAATGGCCTCCAGTTTCATCCAAGTTGCTGTGAAGGTCATTATTTCATTCCACTTTATGGCTGAGTAGTATTCCATGGTGTATGTACTATGATGTCAAATTCAAGATCTCTTAAACAGAACTGCTATCTTTTTCCTTTAATACTTCTTGCATGCGTTGTTCTACCAGATGAAGCTTCCTGTCACGTCATCTTGCTCAAAAGTCTTCAATGATTCACCATTGTCTATAACATGAAATGTAAATATCTTCCTGATATTCTAAGTCCTGACACTCCAGCTAGACTGTTTCATTTAATATTGCCGAAGTCAGCCTTCTACATAATTCCATCAGGTTTTGATCAAATGTTCCCATGTTTTGGAATGTTCCATTTACCTTTTTCTCATTGCTTTTTCTATAATATTTAAATTGCTCTTCAAATTTAACCCATGTATCTGTATCTGTATGGCTTTCCCCTAATTTTCCTTGAAATTTCTGCTCAAATGTCACCACGAGTGAGGCTTTTCTTTAACATCCAAATTAATATTGCAACAAGTCACCCCTGCCTGCCTCTATACCTCCTATCTCCATTCCCTGTTTTATTTTCCTCCATGTCACTTATCATTATACATTGTTTATTTATTCATGTCTTGTTCATCTGTCTCCATGAGGGGCAAGGCTTTTTGTTAGCTTTATTCATTGCAATATCCTCAGCAACCGGGAGAGGTCCTGGCACGTAGTAGGCACATGATACATAAAGATGAAATAAGTGAATGAATGAACTCTGAAAATATTTAAGGGCACTTAGAATGTGTCAGGCACTCTCCTAAGCTCTGGAATGGTGCAATGAACCAAACAGAGTTCTTTCATTATTTATTTATTTTCACTAAGTACCCTCATCTGCATAGAGTTCTTTTAGAAACTTGCAGTCTCTTGGGGAAAAAATGTGTTGAAGTGTTTACCAAGTCCAAGTGGAGCATGGCAGAGGGGAGAGAAAGGAACCAATATTATTGAGCTCCTACTGTGTGCCAGGTGTGTTCATATATCTGGTCTCATTTAAGCCTCACAATGATATAATCTGCTATATTTTATTCTCAATTTTGCAGATAAGTAAATTGAGGCTCAGGAAAGTTATCCAATCTCTTCCAAAGTATTATGCTAGTAGGTGGTTAAAGTCAGAAGGAATCTAAACCCACTTCTTCTGAGGCAAAAACCAGTATGCTTCGTACTATACTAGGTTGCCTCTCAAGTCATTAGGAAACAAATACGTTTGGCTTAACCTGAGGAAGGCATCATGGAACAGAAGATATTTGAGTAATAAATGAGATGTTCATCAAAGCGGAGAAAAGATGGAGGGATACTCACCCTCTGTATAAATTTCGCAGCTCACTGCTACCCACAGAGTGCTCTCCCTTCTGACTTTCATTCACCTCTATAATGTAATACATCGATTCAATAAATATTTATCAAATATCTACCATATGCCAAGCAATGTTCTATGTTCTGATGTCACAGAAGTGAATGAAACAAGTGTTTTTTTCCATGGAGTTTTCAGTGGGATATTGGGAGAAAACAGTAGATTTAGATTAGAGTTATGGCTTCATCATAAAGTCTCTAAGGAGGACCTCAGAGAGGTCACTTAGTCTCTCTGAATTTCGATTTTTAGGTTTAGAGTAGGAGTAACTACCCATGTCACCAAAGCATGTTGTTTTGAGGATCAAATAAGATGAAAATGCTTTGAACTATGAAGCACTAAAGATTGTGTTTTAATAAATCTAAGATATCATTGATTTTAAGAAGTGCAATTATTTTATGTACCGTTAAGAAGGAAAAAATTCTACCAGTTATGACATGTCATTGATTTAAGACCTATCCCAATTTCAGAAATATCAAAATGTGCAAAAAAAATCATACATCTTAGAATTGTTGAAATATTGTATAAAAATCTATTATTATCATTCCCTATGGTATCTAGCATATGGCATATGTTCAGAGAGGAATGAATTTAGCAGGATACATTGGCATAGATGAATGAGATAGGGATAGAATATGTTTCTTAGAGATTTTTAAGGCTCTTTCTATCTTTTTATATAATTTTTTCTTCCTGGATAAAATCATCCAGGCATTTTTTATGTTGTGGAATTTTAGAGCTCCAATCACCTTGTTTCCCTTGTGGTCCCTTAAACAGAGCCACAGTGCCATCCCGAGCACTACCTCAAGTCACATAAAAAATTGTCAGACATTTTTACAAAGTGGCTGCACCACCAACAGTGTATCAGAGTTCAGGTTGTTCTGTGTTCTCTCAACATTTAGTGTTGTCAGCCTTTCCTTTATTTTAGCCATTCACGTGGGCAGTAGTATCATATTGTGGCTTTAATTTGCATTTCTCATAATGTGGTCCATTATGTGAGAGAGAAAATTAATTTCTTGCTAGTTTAATGTGTAAAGTCTCTTAATAGAATGGCAATGTCCAGTCTCCTCTTCATGAAAACTTAGTATCAGGAAAAGTGGTGCTTCACTAGAACAACTTTAAAAATCACATGAGCATTGCTAATTATGTAACTGAACTCTCTCTCCCTCCTCTCTCTCTCCTCTCTCTTCATCTTCCTCTTCTGTCCTCCTCTGCCCCCTTTTTGTTTGGCTCTTAGGAAACTCAAAGGCAGATCTGTAGTTCTTCATTATGTTATAATATCAGCTTCATCCTTTTAAATCTGATCTTCGTTTTCCTTTTCTTCTAACTCTTAACCTATCTTTCCCAACATTTTTAAATAAATTTTTTAAATATCCAGAAAAGATAAAATGATTTCATAGTTAAAACCCATATATCCACCATCTGTCTCTACAATTAACCTTTCTCTGTACTTGCTTTCTCACATAACTATCCATGTAGCCATCCCTCTTTTCAATCATCAACCTATCTTATTTTATTTCTTTTTTTGAGATGCAGTCTTGCTCTGTTGCCCAGGCTGGAGTGTAGTGGCACGATCTCGGCTCACTGCAACCTCCACCTCCTAGGTTCAAGCAATTCTCCTACCTCAGCCTCCCAAGTAGCTGGGATTACAGGCGTCTGCCACCACACTCAGGTAATTTTTGTGTTTTTGGTAGAGATGGGGTTTCACCATATTGGCCAGGCTGATCTTGAACTCCTGACCTCAAGTGATCTGCCTGCCTCAGCCTCCCAAAGTGCTGAGACTAAAGGCATGAGCCACCGTGCCCAGCCCCATCTTATTTTTTAAAAATATATTTCAAAGGGAGCAGCAAACATCTATATACTTCACCCCTAAACATTTTAGTGTGCATATTATTAACCGGAGTTCAATATTTGGTTATGTACAGTTCTTTTTTGTTTAGTGAGGTAAAACTGACATACAGCAAAGTACACATACCTTAAGTGTACCATTCATTGATTTTTTTTTTGATTAATGGAAATATTTGTGTAACACAAATCTTCATCAGGGACATAGAATAAATATTACTATCATTCCAGAAAGTTTCCTCATGTCCCTTCTCTCATCCCTATAATCTCAGAGGCAACTACTGTTCTGATTTTTTCCCCACCATAAATTAGTTTTGCCAGTTTTAGCACTTAATATAAATGAAATCACACACTATATGTATTTTTGTTTTGTTTGTTTTGTTTTTGTTTTGTTTTTTTGAGATAGAGTCTTGCTCTGTCACCCAGGCTAGAGTGCAGTGGCGCGAACTCGGCTCACTGCAACCTCTGCTTCCCAGGTTGAAGAGATTCTCCTGCCTCAGCCTCCTGTGTAGCTGGGGTTATTGGCATGCGCCACCACACCAGGCTAATTTTTGTATTTTTAGTAGAGATGGGGTTTCGCCATGTTGGCCAGGCTGGTCTTGAACTCCTAGCCTCAAGTGATACACCCACTTTGGCCTCCCAAAGTGCTGGGATTACAGGCATGAGCCACCACTCATGGCCTACACACAGTATATGCTTTTATATGCCTTCTTCCACTCAGCATGTTTTAAAGATTCATCCACGCTATTACATGTACCGGAATTTGTTTCTTTATATTGTTGAGTAGTAGTCTATTAAATGAGTATTCCTTAGTTTGTTTTGCAATTAAACCTGCTATGATGGTTTTTGTGTAAGTCTCTTTGTGGAAATGCTTTTGTAACTCTTGGCTATCTACCTAGGAGAGGAATTGCTGGGTCACAGGGCAGGTATGTGTTTAGTCACATAAGAAATTGTCAGACTTCTTCACAAAGTGGTTGCACCACCAACAGTGTATGAGAGTTCAGGTTGTCCTGTGTTGTCTCAACATTTAGTGCAGTTGTTTTCTTTATTTTAGCCATTCATGTGGGCAGTAGTTATCATATTGTGGCTTTAATTTGCATTTACCTAATGATTAACAATGTTGAGCATCTTTTAAAGTGGTTATGGGTCATTTATGTATCTTCCTTAATGAACCGTTTGTTAAAGTCAATCCAGGTTGATTTTTTTGTTGTTGTTGTTAATTTTGAGATATAGGAGCCCTTTACATATCCTATATATGAATTCTTTGTCATATGATTTGCAAATATTTTATCTCTGTCTATGGATTGCTTCTGTATTCAAATGTGACCTGTATTTTGATCTGTGTTCCCTTTGGCTTTGGCCTCATTATTCATGTTCCTGCCTCCTCAGTACAGTGAAAGACTGCCATGCACTCACTTGCCCATAATAATGATTAGCTTGTTCCTATCTGATTTTCTGGAGATGTGGGAAGAGACAGGAAGATGCTTATGTGGATGGTCTGTGGGTCTGGAGTGGTCTCAATGGGCTTGATAGGCCTCCAGGGCTCATCTTCAGCACTTTGGAAGAATATCTGTGCTCGACAACCATTTGAAGGTTGAGATGTTAGACTGTGATGAGTTCTAGAGACAGCAGGGCTGTGCTCTGGGTCTTTTGGTAAATTTGATTCATGGTTTCTCATTTCTGAATGGATCCCAGTTGCTAAGAGGAGCCTTTCTTTTATTTCCTTCTAAACTGTGTCCCCTACCTTTCCTCCTCTTTGCTCAGCAAAGAGAATGGGCTTTGGAATCAGACCTTGTGTGTATGTATTTAGTACGTATTTATAAGAGTGTAAGTATTTTTTCTAGTTAAAAAGTAACATAATCTCATTATCAAACATTCTGATAATATACACATATATAGTTTTAGAAAACGTATACTCTCCTGTGTCTTGACTGTGATGGCAACTATGCAACTGTATGCAATGGTCAAAACTCATAGCACTAAAAGGGTACATTTTGTTGTATATAAATTGTATTTCAATAAACCCGACTTTAAAAAATGTTCCTTTAAAACAAAGTCTTAAATTTCTTCATTGATTTTAAATTAGTCCTTCCAACTTCTCTCAAGCTTTCTTATCCAATTTATCTCTTTTCTACATTATTGAGGCTTTTTACCTTTGTGATGCTGTTTTGAAAGCTTGTTTAGCTCTCCTGTAAATTGTCATACTGGATTCTTTGTTCCCATTCTCCCAACTTTGCTGCATATTTTATTCCCTTGAATTGACACTCTGTTGAGCTAGCCTCAGCTGTGCTTAACAAACAAAATGTATGGCTGTTTCACTTGCTCTTTTTGTGCCAGTAGAGGTCTGATCAAGGCAACTAATTGTAGTGAGCAAGATAAGAGAAAAGCTGATCCTGAGCCCTTGTGTCATGGTTAAACAGAACTCCTTTAAAATCTTCTAGGTTGTTGCTTCCACCACGAACATAGGACTTGGAACAATTCTTATGTTCAAAAATAAGTGTAACACAAGCCCACAGTAGAACCTGTTATAGCTATTTGTTGCAACTCCTTTAAAAGATGTTCAGCTATTTGAGGATGTATGCTGATCGTATGTCCTAATTTTCTAGGACAGTCTGAATTTCAAATATTTCATGCCAAATTCCCTCTAAGACACTCATATTCAGTATAACAGATGATGTATCTTGATTTGGTTTCATAAAATACAGTTGACAGATTAATAAATTTATTCATTTGTTCTTTAGCTATTTTTCCATTCTGCAAGTATTTACTGAGCATCTACTACTGAGTGCCAGGCTCCGTAGTAGGCTCTGGAGAAAGAGATACATAAAATCATTCTTGAGAAGTTAATATTGGAGATAGATAGACAGGCTAAGATATGAATTCAGTTCCTCCAGGGCATGATAGCATACAGGAAAAGCCCAAATCTAAGGCAATTCCTGTACCATAAAATTTATTGAGAAAACTTTTCTACTTTATTGTGTGTATGTATATATTTTAATCATATAAGTAATATAAAGTTGTTTTCTAATACTAGCATTTGGAAGATCTCATTAGACCACTATCTATAAAAATATTGAGTATTTACATACATGTATTATACACACGTATATGTTTTTTAATAGGAGATATTGCACTCTATTCTCAGTGCTTTTGCTAGTATAGCTTTTGGTTAGAAATCTTCCTCTGACTAGCTTGACAACATTGCAATTACTTTCAATAACAGCTGGCAGGTAATGAATTCTGCCAAATGTCAGGTAATTTGCACACACCCTTTCTAATGCTCATACAATTCAGTGGAGTAGGCATCGTTCTCTGCATTTTATAGACTAGGTGGAGACGGGTTTTACAGAAGGTGAGTGACCTGTCTGGAGCCACCAGCCCACTGGAGGTGGCAGGCAATCTAATCTGCCTCTGCCTGACTGAAAGCAGTGTGCTCTTACGCTCTTCTCCAAACCACACAGCCCTCATTGTTGGCATGCTTTTAACTCTGTATCTGGGAGGCATTTATTTAAATCTCTGTGGCCACTGGAAAAGAAAGTGAGAAAGAGGGAAGTAATTAGGATGCAGTTACTGCCAAAGCAACCCTTGTAATCCAATATTCTTGCTGCAGCCAGAGTGTTCCCTTTAAATGCCAGTTGGGCCATGTCTCTCCACTGCTCTGAACCTTTCTGGTGCTCCCATCAGTTTGAGGCACACCAGCCCATTCTTATTTATCCAGCTCCATGTAGTTGTACTTTCACCTGGAGCCACCTCAGCCACGCAGGGCTCTTTTTGTCTTTTTCTTCCTCCTACGTGCTCTCTCCCACTCCCGGGCCCTTGCTCACAGATCCTTTTGCTTGGAATGCTCCCAGACGCCCTCCCACCTTCTTCCCATCCATTTAACTCTGTCTGTGGCTCTCAGAACCCTGTGGCCCCCTTTAGAAAGCCTGTCCCTGCTGTGCCAACCCTCCTTACATATCCTCACATATGCACCTGCATCCCTCTTCATGGAGGCCATTATTAGGTTGTAATTTACAGATAGATGCAATCGGATTCTCTGACAATGTCTCCTCCGGTTCTAGGAAGACAGAAGACAGGAACTCTGCAGCTTTTGCTTACCTTATTCCAGGCCTTAGCACTGTTTGGACAAATGGTAGGCACTCAAAAATAATTGTTGAAGAAATGAATCCTTCAGATCTCAGTCTTTCCTGTCACCCCCACTAGATTAGGACCCCCTGTCCTACTGTCATAGGACCCTGAACTTTTCCTGTCTAGCCCAGTGGCTATATACTTGTCTGATTATTTGTTTATGTATCTCCTCCCTGAGGGTCTCATGGAGGCAGGATCTGTGTTTACTTTCCCCACCATTTGAGTTTAGCACAGTGGCTGCAGAAAGTATGCCTTCAATAAATTTTTGTTGGATGAATAAGCTTGGGACTGACTGATCTAAAAGGGAGTTAATCAGAAGCGAGAGTGTCAATGTTACAAAAAGTGGCTTATTATCTAGTAATTCAAACTGTATTAATTAATCATCTAGTAATATTATTAGCAAGTTCTTAGCTGAATAAAACATTATTGCTACAAACAATGGCTAATAAATCCCCTTCCTATAATAGAATCAGCTCTCTGGTCATGAAGGTAAATTACTTCTGTTCTAGGCAAAGGCTGATTTTCTATGAGAAGGTTAAGTTTCTGCAGTTCTCCTTCGCAGAACCCCTTCCCAGGCCCTGGGACGGGCCTTTGCAATGTGTACACTGGGTCAGATGGTTTTTGTAAAATTGGCAAAAGGGATTTTAAATCACAATTACTCGAGGCCTCTGACTTTCCTTTCATCATCTTGTCAGGGGGATTAGAGTGGCCAAGGGTATCCTGGGGCTTTGGCCAAGGGGAAGTTGAGTTGGAGACATATTTAGTTTGACTTTTGTGGGATATATTTATGTGGTTCATAGACACTTCTGTGTATAGTTATTTCTAGTAGTCCCATTGTCAGAATGGCTTCTGGGCATAACCCTGCTTTCCGCTGTGACAACTCACCTGATATTGTGACACAAGGTGATGGCCATTATCAACAAGGATCCTTCTGAATCACATGCTTTGGAGCTGTAGGTGTGGAGTTATTGGTAGTGGCTTCTCTCTTATCCCTGTACTTCCTAATATTTTTTTTCTTGAAAATGACCTTTTGATCTTCACTCCCCCAGTCCATCCACTAGCGGAGTCAGCCTCTGATTCCCTGCCTTATCATCCTTTCAGGTATCATCTGAAATACCTGGAGGGACTCCTCTTGTGGATGAGAGGGGTACAAATGCTTTGCTTGTGGTATCAGCACAATCTTCATGGCAGAGACATCTCACTGGGCACCTTCTGCAAGTCATCCCTCCCTGCTTCCTTGTCCTTCTGATATCATCTGTTGGAATGTGACTCTTGGAATCCATAGGCCAAAAGGCTTGCTGCTGTCTCTTCAAGATTCAAAACAAACCTTCAAAACTGTGCCCTTATAAAAACACTATAGTAATAAAAGGAAGACAACAGGGTGAGAAGGAGGCAGAGAGAGAAGAAAGGGGGAAGAATATTAAGGATGGGGTTTAAGAAGATTAGGGAAAATGATGATGATGGTAGTAGATGGATGGTTGAGAAAGATGCAGAAAAGAAAACAAATCTGAGATCTTCCTTTGCTAGCTATGCATGTGTGGATTCAGGTCACAATAGAACACTAATGAGAATCCTTATCCAGAGTTGGTTGCATGTCAGGTGCCAAGATAAGGACATCACACGCATCATCTCTCACCTGGATCATGGTAGTCGTTTCTTAACTGGTTTCTTTGTTTCCACCCTTACCTTCCTAAGCGTATTCTCAACCCAGCAGCCAGAGAGATTCTATTAAAGTGTATGTCATGCCATGCCACTCCTGTGCTCAAAACCCGCCAGTCTCCTACTCTCTGACCTCATTTCCCTCCACTGTGCTCCACCTTCGGTTGGCTCCAGCCACACTCACTGTTCCTCAAACATTCAGGTTTGCTTCTGCCTCAGGGCCTCTGTGCAGACTGTTCCCTCTGCCTGGAAGGCTGTCCGCCTGGTGTCTACCTGTCACTTTCATGTCCATAGAGTCACCTTCTCACTCAGGCTGTTGGTCACTCCATCTAAAATAAAAGCCCTCCCCAATGCTGCCGAGCTCTTTCCTTGTAACATGATATATAATTATATATAATTAAATATATATATGATATCTATTTATTTTTGTTGTCTATCTTCTTCCACTGGAACGAAAGCTCTAGGGCAAAGATTTTATTTGCTCACTGCTGTATCCCCTGTTCAAGGATAGTGCCTGGCACATAGTAAGAGTATACTAAATATTTGTTCAACAAATGACTCCATGAGGTAGGGAGATAGGTGCTGTTTTATGTTTTTTTTGTTTGTTTGTTTTTTTGTTTTGAGACAGAGTTTCACTTTTGTCACCCAGACAGGAGTGCAGTGGTGTGATCTTGGCTCACTGCAACCTCCACCTCCCGGGTTCAGTGATTCTCTTGCTTCGGCCTCCCGAATAGCTGGGATTACAGGCACCCGCCCCCACCCCTGGCTAATTTTTGTATTTTTAGTAGAGATGAGGTTTCACCATGTTGGCCAGGCTGGTCTCGAACTCCTGACCTCAGGTGATCCGCCTGCCTTGGCCTCCCAAAGTGCTGGGACTACCGGTGTGATCCACTGTGCCCAGCCAGTGCTATTATTAAGCACATTTTGTAGATGATAAAATTTGGACTTACAGGTGTAAAGTAACTTGCCCAAGATTGTATGGTTAAGTGAAAGAGCAAATGTTGAACCCAGCCATGGCTGTTTTTTTTTTTTTTTTTTTTTTTTTTGACGGACTCTTGTTCTGTCGCCCAGGCTGGAGTGCAGTGGTGCAATCTCAGCTCACTGCAACCTCTGCCTCCCAGGTTTCAAGAGATTCTCCTGCCTCAGCCTCCTGAGTAGCTGGGATTACAGGCGCATGCCACCATGCCTGGCTAATTATCATATTTTTTTTTAGTAGAGATGGGGTTTCACCATGTTGGTCAGGCTGGACTCGAACTCCTGACCTCATGATCTGCCCACCTCAGCCTCCCAAAGTGCTGGGATTACACGCGTGAGCCACTGTGCCCGGCCAAGCCATGGCTGTTTTTAAAATCTGTGCTTATAAACACCTCACTGTCATGTTGTCTTCCTCTTGCTACAAGCAGCTGAGCTTAGTATAAGAAAATAGCATTTCTCACACCAGTCTTTCTTTATGGTTAACCAGACCACTAGAGCTTCAGATGGCCTTCCTGGGTTGCAGGTTGAGTGTTTGTTGACAGAAAGGGGTAAAGAACAAAGTCATAATGCATGTGATATATGGGGAAGTGAAAGAACAACTTTAGTCCATTTGGTTAAGAATAGGAATATGAACTTATGAGGCCAACCTCACCTGGGGTTTCTGATGTGGGAAGGGGCTGCCTCATCAGTGCAGGGTCAACCATAAGCAGGCATGGGCACTGGCAGAGCAGGGGCACCAAAAGAATCAGAGTAACATTACGTGGGTAATAGTTGGCTATTTGATATTTTCAAAAACATCTAAAATGTGTCCTTGTAGGAAAAACCAGAACTTTGCTGGACTTCCTTATAGGCATGTGCATGATGGCATTGTTTCCTACATTAAATTACATATGGAAGCACCATCAACTTTGCAGTGCCCAGAGTCTCTGAAGGTCTTAATCTGGCCCTGCTGATCATGGCTGATAGGGCAGTGAACTCATTTCCTCTATCATATACTTTCAAATATGTGTGTGTGTGTGTGGGTGGGTGGGGGAGTCCCATTATGTAATGAGAGGTAAATGGGATAAGAACAGTTTCTGTGTAAATCCTTGAGGAATAATAGTGGTCTTTGGGGAAGGTTGGTCTAATTCAGTTATTAACATTAGGGTTAGTGTTCTGAAAAGTTCCTATTTCTCCTTCAACACCTTCCCTGCTGTTACCTTTGTGAAACTTTCTTTTCCCAGTTCCCTGCTCTCGCCTCCCCCAGCAATCATCCACCCCTCTTCTGTGCAAAGTATTATTATATTTATCATGTTACATCATGCTTCCTTGTATTCACTTCTGATTCCCTGTGAGGCTCAGAGGTCCTGGAAACATATCTCTTGTTCATTATCTTATCTCATTCATCTTTGTATCGAGCACAGTCCCTGAGACCTACTGGAGGCTCTGAGATTATGCCGCAGACAGTTAAAACCAGACTCTGGAGGCTAGGGGAGTTTCTAAGAAAAAGATGTCCTTTGGTGACTCCACTTTTAAGACATGTCAGGTGTCTAACACTGCCCCCACCCCCAGCAGGATAGATGAGCTTGAGCTCCTCATTTCTCCTCACAGCTTTTCTGCTAGGCTGCTCGGTGACTCACAGCAGGAAGAGGAGGCATTGGTGCTAAACTGTCCCCTAACACCTCCTCCACCATGCACCAAAAAACCAAAAATCACAAAAAAAACTAGCTGAGATACCTTTGGGTTGCCAGGCCCATCACTTTCGGCATTTCATTTCCTTATTCTATAGAAGTCATGAGTTGAAATGGGAGACATAAGTTTCCTTCAGACTCTAAACTCTCTGAGTCTTTGATTCTACTGCTGGGCAATGGTCAGCTCATACTCCTGCCCTCCTCCCACTCTGCAGAGCAGATCAGGCCTGGTTCCCAAGGAACAAGACCTGCACCCATCCCAGCCCCTGGGGCTGCCCTTCTGTAGTATGTCTTTCCTTGCTATCTGCCTGTGTGCTCTCCTGCTGTACCTTTCGTTCTATGGATCAAGCCTGCTCTCAATGGCCATTTTAACCAGATTTTATCTCTGTAAAAATGGTAAGTGATAAATTTAGAACATTACATATACCGTGATGCTATTTATGTGTTTTATTTTAAACTTCATATGCCGGCCTTTTGTCTGCTTGCTCTCAAATCCATTCCAGACCATCCTCTATCTGGGCTTTGTATCCTTGGGAACTACTTTTTCCAGGCTCATTTCCAGACCGGCTAAAGAGAGCCAGTGACAGACACTGGAGAATGAGGGTGAGAAGAAGCCAGGTTATGTCTCCCTTTCTCCCTGCTTTACATGATGTCTGATAGGTCTCGTCCATGTCTCCACCTACTGCCAGATAGCCTCTTCCTCCACTGCTCCCGATTTAGCTGGAAGTGTTGCCATGGTCCCAGATTCTTCCAGTTGACCCAAGCTCCTGGGCTCTGGTCACTCCGCTTCCTCCCTCTGTCCCTCCAGCCCCAGGGTTGATAGTGGCTTCCTGCTGTTCTCTGGCCACTGAACTCCCCCACCATCTGTGTTAAATTCCCTCTGTTTGCAATGTCATATCTAGCACAGCTCTGCCTTCTGATTGCACTCTGACTAAAACACTCTGAATTGCACAAAACCACAAATACTTGAGTATTCATCTGAATACACATGTATGAAAGCACATAATGTATGAAGATATATACATGTATGAAAACACACAGGAGAAGATCTAGAAGTTTACACATGAAACTGTTAAGAGCGGAGCATATGTCTGGGAAAGGAATGGGACTGGGCTGGTGTGGAGTTGTGAAGGGGGACCATGGCTTTTTAAAAAGTAGCTTTATTGTGGCATCATTTACATGTAAAAGACTGTAGCTTTTATATGAGTTTGAGTTTTTTACAATGAACTTGTATTCACATGTTGTTTATATAATATGAAAAATAACTAGTTAAAAATATTAACAGCAGAAGTGGGGAATATATTAAGTGCTTTAGCCTAAGCTGTAAGCCATGTAGGGAAAGCTCTGCAGAGCTGCTGACATTCATAAATGTTACTATTTACCGTGTTCCAGGCACTATGCTAGGCCTTGAAGGGCTATCAGTGAACAATATGGGCATGATCCCTCCTGTGTTATCTGCAGTAATTAAATACACAATTTGTGTCAACCTTTATTCATTATGAAGAAGTAAAGAAGGCAACACCAGGCCTAATCTAGGCAGTATAGGCTTCCTTGAGGCCATGACTCACCAGCTAACACCCAAAACTGAGTAAAAACAGCTTAGTTACTGGAGAGACACGCACAGGCAGTGGGGGACAGTCAAGCTGAGCTGATGCTGATTGCTTCCCTGGTTCCTATGCTCAGGGAAGCTGTTCTAACAAGAGAGAGTTCTTTAGAAGGTGTTTCTCATTGGAAACTGGTGGAGGTGTGGGGGTCGCCAGTCCATTGGAAGTGTGTGTAAATTCTGGGAGGAGTCTGTCAGGGCCGTCGCCATGCCTCCCACAATGCTGGACTCACTGTCTGCACCCTGGGTGGCTCTCGCCTGAGAAGAGGAAGCCAGTGGCATGCATCTTGCAGTGGTTGACAAGGCTGTTTGAAGGTGGCTCAAAAGCTAAGGACACTCTGGAATCAACAATGATGCCAAAGGTGCTGATGTCTATCAACCCCCTCTTCCTTTGATAGGAGCAACTGACACTTCTCTCAGTCTTTAGCATAGTAGCATACAATGTTCAGGATGAGTCCTCGGTTCATCTTCCATCCATATTTCCAGCCATAAGTTCTCCTTGAAAAGAAATGCTGAAACTTGTGGTTAAAAGGTACTCATGGCACAGGTTTCATTCTTCCAGAGCTTGTATTTTTCCTCTTTTTTGCGTAATTCAATTCAAACGTTTTTTGCTTGAGTCTCGGTTTAACAAATTTATAGATGTTTTGGCTATGGCTGTCATCCCCTTTTTTTATTAATCTCCTTATTTTCACCAATCTCCTTATTTTATTGTAAGCCACCAATTTTTTTCATGAGATTAGATTACTTATAAAGTAGCCCATTAATTGCAATTATAGTTTAATTACAGCATGTCTAGGTCTCTCCAGACCATATAAAATCAGGTTACATTTCCTTTTGATGTCCAAATTACAAAGGTAACAACATGCTCTTAGCTTGACCTCAGTGTCCTCCAGCTATTTCTAGGCGTCTCCAATGGGGTGTGTCATTCATGCTTATAAACCAGCTGCCATAACCGCATGAATCTACCTGGTCCTTTCTCTCCTGCTCTGGTTCCTCCTGGTCTCCTTTCTGCAGGGCCACATGGAAATCCTCAGTGCTGTCACAGCCCATCATGAAAGCAGTGCTGATTAAGCTCAAAACACAGTGCTGCCCTGTGCTGCCTGGTGGGGGTGAGGGGAAGCCGGTCCATTGGAAGTGTGTGTAGATTCTGGGAGGAGTGTGTTAGGGCAGTTGCCATGCTTTCCCCAGTGCTGGACCCACTGTCCATACCCCAGGTGACTCTCACCTAAGAAAAGGAAGCTAGTGCCATGCATCTTGCAGTGGCCTGCCAGTCCAGCCAGTCCTCAGGTTGTCAGAGCAGAGGGGGTTTTATGCACAAGCAGGGAAAATGGCCTCTCTTCTCAGCTCTGAGCTACGCTTTGTCACCTGGGAGCTGAAGCAATGATGCTTGGAACAGAGAACCATAAAGGGTTTTTTTGTGGACAGTTTCCCTACTTTCTGGCTCGTATGCATCTAACCATTGGGGTCTAAAACCAAATCCAAAGAGCTAGGAAGGAAGAGAATCCATACCATCCTTCCAACCTCCTCCTCTTGGTTCTCAGCTGTCTCAGCAACACTTGGTTCTACTCCCCAGGTCACAAAGCAAAACTTCCCAACCATATCAACAGAGACAAACAGATACTCTTGTGTCTGCGAGCATGTAAGTGTGCTGATGGGTGTCTATGCTAACAGTCTACAATTAGGTTGGACTGGTCAAAATATATTTTATATGCTACTTAATAGTTTTAATTCACTCTAATAACTGAAATATCTGGTTTTAAGTAGATTCTGAAGAGAAAAGCTCCACGTTACAATGTCTTTCCCCAAAAGACAGAACCTACATACACGTTGATGTCATGTAATTCACAGGAGCTGCCAACGGGTAAGAACCTGTTTGTTGTGGGAAGAAACAAGAGCTCCTCCCCACTTCCCGTGCAGGGCTGGGGTACGTAGCTGTGGTTTACGAACAAGGCCTGAGGTCTAGCAATGTTCTTGCACATGTGAGGCCTGGTTTTGCCTCAAAGTAGAACTTCTGAAACAGAAAGTTTCCTTAGCCCCCTCGCAGGACATGCGACAGATGTGCGGTTCGCCTGTTCAGTGTTCCACTGCTCAAACCCCTAGGGGGAGCGTGCAGACAGGCAGGTCGTGGGGAGCTCCGAACAACTGACATTTTTCTCCGTCTTTAGTAGAGGAGCGTGGAGTGTTAAAGACGAGTCCTTGGTTCATCTTCCATATTTCCAGCCATGAGTTCTCCCTGAAAAGAAATGCTGAAACTTTTAGTTAAAAGGTACCCATGGAGCTCCGACCTAACAGCAGTGCCTAGGGTTGTCTTTACAGCTCCCGAAGCCCCAGTGGGCGTGTATTACTGTGTGCTCTTTCAGTTTTGTCATCTGCAGGCCAACTTGTGTTAATCAGCTCAATTAGACCCTCTGCCTTATCAAAAGGACAGAGGGCTTTCTGTATCCTCAGTTCTTGCCCTAGTGTACCAGAAAGAATCGGATAACACGTAAGCTTTGGAAGATGGGTGCAAAGTTTTATTGAGTGGTGGAGGTTGCTCTCAGCAAGGTGGATGGGGAGCCAGAAGGGGGTTGGAGTGGGAAGGTGGTCTTCCCCTGGAGTCAGGCTGTCCAGCGGCCAGACTCTCCTCTGACTGCCCCGACCGAATTTTCTGCCTCATCTTGTCTTAAGGGCCTGCTGTTGTCTGCTGGTGACTGTCGGTGTGGTCTTCTGCACCTCTGCTCATCTCAACGTCCAACTGCTTGTGTCCATGCCCACTAGGGTCTCGGGGATTTTATGGGCACAGGATGGGGGTGTGGTGGGCCAGAGTGGTCTTGGAAAATGCAACATTTGGGCATGAAAACGGGGTGCCTGTTCTCACTTAGGTCCGTGGGCACAAGCCTGAGGGTGGAGCCCTGGCCAGGAATTCTGCCCTTCTCTACCCAACACTTCTCTGTCCACCTCCTGTCACTTCTACTGTTTCCTGGTGAAAATAGTAATACTGATAATGAGTTGGGGTGGGACGGTGACCTCTCAAAACATTTATCATTTTCTCATTTAACAATGATGGTGTCACTTCCTGTTAGGGGCTTTGGGTAATAAAAATACTTTAAAAAAAATATAAAACATAGGCCAGGTGCGGTGGCTCACGCCTGTAATCCCAGCACTTTGGGAGGCCGAGACGGGCAGATCACAAGATCAGGAGATCAAGACCATCCCGGCTAACACGGTGAAACCCCGTCTCTACTAAAAATACAAAAATTAGCTGGGCGAGGTGGCGGGCGCCTGTAGTCCCAGCTACTTGGGAGGCTGAGGCAGGAGAATGGCGTACACCCGGGAGGCGGAGCTTGCAGTGAGTGGAGATCGCGCCACTGCGCTCCAACCTGGGTGACAGAGCGAGACTCGGTCTCAAAAAAAAAAAAAAATAAAATAAAATAAAATAAAAAAAAATATATATATATATAAACATTCTCTTTGGAAATTTACAATTAAAAAAAAAAAAAAACCAACACGATTCTTTAGTGAGTACTTATCCAGGCACTGTTTAATTTATACTCAACATGGAGCCTCTCAGTCAATTGTCACATAAGGTAGAAGCTACCATAGCTTCATTTTATGAATGAGGAAACTGAGGTGTAGACAGGTTGAGCAGCTCGCTCAAGGACACAGCAGAGCCAAGATTCAGACCTGGATATCCAGATGCTGAGACTTTTGCTGTTATCTGATGCACTGTTCCCTTCATCTCCTTTAATTAAAAATTCTAAGACTTTTGCCAGTCAGTTCATCAAATTCCCGTCAGTACGTATTTGAACACAGCGCAATCTGTAAGTTGGTGTAAAAGCAGTCATTGACTGGCAAGAATTCTAAGGGTAATCTCATCAAATTACAATGTTCCATCTTTCTGAGTAGAAATTTGGGTTAAAAGCTTTAAATTCTTAAAAGATAACACAGCCTCTAAAAAAACCCTACCACTGGTTATATTTATATCTACTTGTGTTACGATATGGAAACTTAGTTTTATAAGTAACTGCCAACCTGTCTTCCAAAGTGGCTGTATCATTTTGCATTCCCACCAGCAATGAATGAGAATTCCTGTTACTCCTCACCCTTGGCAGCATTTGGGATTGTCATATTCTGGATTTTGGCCATTCCTATAGGTGTGTGTAATGGTATCTCATTGTTGTTTTAATTGACATTTTCCTGATGACAGATGATGTGAAGCATCTTTTCATATGCTTATTTGCTATCTACGTATCTTCTTTGATGATGTGTCTTGTCAAGCTCTTTGGCCCACTATTCAAAGGAATTGTTTTCTTATTTTTGAGTTTTAATAGTTTAAATATAGAGAGAAATAAAGGAGGTCTGTTTACTAATCAAGATGTATAATCATTTTAAGAGCTAGTTGATAGTAAATATAAGTTATTTTCTCTAAATTTGATAATATAGAAATCTATTTCTAATATAATAATAGTGAGATATTGTATTCTTGTAGGGAAATTTTTTCTAAAAAGCATGGCAAAGCTCTGATGATTCTATAATGGGCTCAAAGCGTTGGATTTGTTAGATGTTGATGATGTTGATGAGTTACGATCTAACATCATCTAACATGATCAAACATGATCATCGTCATGACTCATGATGAGAGAGAGCACAGCATAGTGGTTAAGAGTATGGATGCTGGAGTTCAAGTCCCAGTGTTGCCACTTATTATTTGTGTGACATTGGGCAAATTACTCAACCAGTCTGGCCTCAGTTTCCTAACCTGAAATATGGGGAGACCAATATTACCTACCATTGTGGACTGAATGTTTGTGTCCCCCAAAATGCATATGTTGAACCCCTAACCCCCAGTGTAGCTGTATTTGGATATGGTGGCTCTAAGAAAGTAATTAAGGTTGAATGAGGTGTTAAAGATGGAGCCCTGATCCCATAAATTAGTATCTTCATAAGAAGAGACACCAGAGAGCTCACTCACTCTGAGGAACACAGAGGAAAGGCCAGGTGAGCACACAGTGAGAAGGCAGCTGTCTGCCACCTTTGAGGAGAGCCCTCACCAGACACCAGCTCTACTATACCTTGGTCTTGAACTTCCAGTCTCTGGAACTGTAAGAAAATAAATGATTGTTGTTTAAGCCACCTAGTCCATGGTGTTTTGTTATGGCAGCCCAAGCTGACTAAGATACCTGCCTTGTAGGGCTGTTGAAGGATGAAATGAGTCGATACACATGAAGAGCTTTGCACAGTGTCTGACACATGGGAAGCACTGTATAAGGGTTAGCTGGAATTGCTGACCTCAGATCTGTGGATCTGGGGTTTGAGAATTGGTGATGTTCTGCAAAAGTGTGACATACATAATTGTACTGAGTTTTGAAAAACATATTTGAATAACTAATTTTAAATTAATTAAGTGGGAAGATATTTTCATTCTAAAGTCAACCCAGTTGGATGAGAATAAACATACCAATCTAGGTTAGGGCCAATATCTCATGCCTTCCTCCTTTCCTCCACTTCTCCTTGATCCCCTCTTCCCTATATATAACCTCTAACCAACAATAAGCAAGTTGTAATGGGTCTCTGGGGAAAGAGAAGACAGAACAGGAAATGTCTGCATAGATAGAGGAAGCCTGTAAAACACAGATGATGGTTGTAATTTTAGGAGTTCAAATATAAATGGCATCAAGTTGAACTCTAATTTTAAAATAGTAGAGGCTGAAATGCTTAAATGTTAGTCTTTAAATGATTATTTTTTCCTTTTATTGTATTTGATTTGTACATATTTGGATCTTTAAATCTTTGGATAACTATCAAAAAAGTCAATTTAGGATGGAAGAATTATTTTTTTGTGAAGGGTCAGGGAGCCATGAACAAAAAAACAACTGCTTTAGATAATTATTAAAATATACTTCAAGTTCCAAAGTATCACCTTAAAGGGGGAAGAGGAAGAAAAGCTCGACAAGCAGGAAGAAAGAGGGAGAAACGTAAAGAAAGAGAAAGAAAAAGAAAGGGAGAAAAGAAATAGAAAAAGAAGAGAAAAGAGGAAATAGAAGCAAGGGAATAAAAAGAACGTTGTAATAAAATTTGGTTCTATAGGTTTTGAGAGGTTTTTGTCAAGGTCATTTGTAAGGTTCCTCCAGGGGAAAGGAACAACAATTTTCTGCACCTTTTAAAAATGTAGATGAACTAATTGGTCAGTGTTTATATGGCTTCCACTGTCCACACCCTTGGAAGAACAATTTTTGGCCTGCCTGTGTGACAGATATCTTGGCCCTCCAGGTTTGGAGATGTAGCACTCGGTCGAATTTTAGCAGTAAGATTTAGACTGGTGAATGACTGTCCCACTTTCTCCTTCCTCAAATACATGGATGGGGAAGACCTTCCCTGTGCTGGGGGATTCCATCTGGCCCACCCGTTGCTTGCCTGGGATTGAGACTCTGCAAGCTGCTGTCTCTACAGGGCTTGGGTCCTGATAGAAGCCAACTGAGAGACAGTGGCATTTAGGACTATACATGTGGGCATATGAAGGACACAGAGAATGACTGAGAGAGATATCTTTAACTCCCTTCCTGTCTTCTTTAGGCTCCCATCCGGCAAGAATATACCCTTCCAGGTTTTTATAGTTTGGGAGTAGAGAATGAAATTTTTTAATTAGTTCAATCCGTATTTATTGAGCATATACTATGTTACAGGCAATGTGGATACAGATAGGCATTGCAGAAAATATCAAAGTTTCTGCCTCCTTGAGTCTGCAGTCAGGAAGGCAATAAATATCCCTTATTTGGGCAGTTTTGTACTCCTCCAACATGTGACCAAATATGGGCACATCTTCCAAAACACAGACTGACCCCTGTCCCCTTTGTGTAAATAAAGAGAGAAATCTGTGATGACCAGGAAATAAATAATCTGAAAGGCAACTGTTCATGTTCTTATTTGTAAGAAGACTTTTAAGGGGTTGGGTGTGGTGGCACATGCCTGTGATGCCAGCCCTTTGGGAGGCTGAGGCAGGAGGATTGGGAGCCCAGGTGTTCAAAACCAGCCTGGGCAACACAGTGAGACCCTGTCTCTACCGATCAGGAAAAAACAAACAAACAAACTTAAAATATCGTATTTAAAAAATAACCCTTAAACATTATTTCGCTTTAACTCAACCCTCATGCAGTCAAAGCAAAACAAAACAGAAAATTTGCTAACCTTTAAACCCAGGACAGGATCTTTTACAAGGACAGCCCTTGCAACCTCCTGGGAGAAAGTTCATTCTCTGGGTTTCGGCTATAGCAGCCTCTCTCCCTTGTTTCTTACTTAGTTCTAAGTTCCCGCACCAGTGTGGCATGCTGGACCCATTGACCTCGTGGTGTGGAATCAGAAGCAAGTTCTAAAAGTGTGTTCCTTCTGGTCGTTCTGGTTGCTGTGGAGCCTTTCCATCTTCATCACCTTCTGAGCTGGCCTGAAGCTTCACCATGGCTCCTTGGGGAGGAGTTGCCTATTAATCACCCCATCTCTGCTCTTACTCACCAGCAGAGCACTGATTATGTTCAGGCATAACAACCCCCACCCCCATTCTCCTCCATCTAAGAATAATGGCAATCTCTCCCTCCTGGCCAAGTGATCCACTTAAAGAGGTGTTTGTGACTTGTTCTACAATTAAGTAAGTGGGTCAAGAGACTGGCAGAAAGGCCTGCAGGTGTTTCCTTCCCCTTAAAATGAGACTTATGAAAAGAGATACGTTTTGTGTCTGCATACTTTTTGCATTTGCATTTTGCATGGCATGATAGCAGCCACCTTGCAGCTACCTTTGAGCCAGCTGGAGGACGAAACTGATAGGCTGAGGATGGCAGGGTAGAAAGTGGGAAAGAATTTGGGCCTTTGATTATGAATCAAGCTGCTGAATTAACTGACTCTAGGACTACCCTACTCAAGATGTCTCATTATATAATACTCTGTATTTTCCTTTGCTTATATCAGTTGAGTCAGTATCTTCCATTATGCATAACTGGAGGCCTCCTGATTCACCTGCCTATGTCCACTAATATGGGCACCAAAGAGTCTCAGATGATGGTCATGGGTAGGTTTCTGTTTGGCTATTCTGCAATTTCAGGAAGAAAATGACAGGATAAGAAATTCATGCTGTTACTTGTTAATTAATTGTTAATTAAATTTTTATTTTGAGATAACTGTAGATTCACATGCAGTTGTAAGAAATAAGACAGAGATATCCTGTGTGTGCTTCAAGCATTTTCCCCCAGTGGTAACATCTTGCAAAGCTATAGTACAGTATCACAATGTTGATTTCTACCCCTCTACCTCACTTCAGAGCATATCCATGTATATACATTTTATATTTTAGGCTTCACAAGTTCCTAGTTTAAAAACAAACAAACAAAAAGAGCGGAACTGGTAACCTATAGTAAATACATCTTTGATATTCAAGTTATGTTACTTGGATTGAGCTTTGTACCTTTCCAAGGCACTTTCTAGTCCACTATCTCTCTTAAGGCTTAAGACAGCTCTGATTAAGTGAACAAACAGATGAACAAATGAAACAAACATCTATACAATCAGAAGTTAAGGGAGGTTCAAAATAGGCACTGCCACAGAGTAACTGTTAGAGAAGGAGTTCCATGGTACAAACTCTGCACTCTCCATCTGGGAATGGTGGCAGAGTCCTTGAAGTGTTTTCCCTCTCCAGCCGGTCCCCACCAGAACTGATAATTAAATTCTTCTTGTCAAAGGACAGGATTGGTTCTGGAACAGGTGATTTCAGCATTGTGGTGAGTAGTATTGTGGAAGATGGCAAGCACTGTATAAGATGGATCCTTTTATGATCACCACCTGTCACGCAAAAAGGTTTGTTATTTTGTGATGATTTCCATGAAATCTCATGGACTCTATTGGGGGAAAATGACAAAGCAAGAATTAACAAATAAAGATAAGAGATGGGCCAAAGTTATCTGTTGGACACACCATGGGTGGACATTCCTTGTCCCCTTGCTGCTCTCCTTCTTATAGGGCAAGAGTGAGAACAACCTAGTGAGTGGGAGGATAATCAGACTTCTTGAGTAACATCGGTGTGGGGTTAGACACTGGCTCTCTGAGTTGCCTGGGAAAGTCAACTGTTCAGCACCTGAAGGCACTGGGATCCGTGGAAGGGAGAAACTGGTCTCATGAGCAGTTTGGGCGAACCCCTCCTGTGGGGACAAGGTTGGGGGCCTCAGGTGCCAACGGGCTTATTATGCAGGCAATGCAGGTGAGCCACCTAGGTCAGTTGTTGCCAATCCTAGGTCAGTTGTTGCCAATCCTGATTGTGGCAGTGTACGTTTTATTCATCTTCAGATCCCCAGCTCTTAGCACACAGCCTGGCATACGATAGGTACATGAGCAATGTCTGATAATGTAATGATTGAATGTGCTTTTGTGCCAATTAAAAATAAGTAATTTTGGTTTTGCTCATGGAAGGACAGGAGGGCTAATAATAGACATTGGTGCCTATGTTTCTTGAATCCCTGAAAGACAGTACGCACATTCTGCCCCTACTTTGGTAAAACCTCTCTGAAGAGTCCACAGCTCTATGAAGAGGCTTCCTGGTTCAAGCAATATTTTTATTGAATGTTTACTATTTCCTCGCACCACTGGCCAATAAAGTCAGTGTCTGGGATTTGTTATACTGGCACTGAGACACTCTGTAAAGGAAGGCTCTGCTGGTGGTGACAGCAACTGTGGAATTTCCCACAACCACTCTAACAATCTTTTTGAATCTTCAGTACTTTTATTGAATTAGATATATAGTACAAGCCACTGTTTGTAAATTTTTCATAAAAACAATTTGGAAAATGACACCCCTTAAACAATTTAATTAATTAATTAATTTATTTATTTATCTTTGAGATGCAGTTTTGCTTCTGTTGCCCAGGCTGGAGTGCAATGGTGTGATCTTGGCTCACTGCAACCTCTGCCTCCCGGGTTCAAGTGATTCTCCTGCCTCAGCCTCCCAAGTAGCCGGGATTACAGGCATGCACCATCATGCCCGGCTAATTTTTTTTTCTTTTTTTGTATTTAGTAAACACAGGGTTTCACCATGTTGGCCAAGCTGGTCTCGAACTCCTGACCTCAGGTGATCCACCCTCCTCGGCCTCCCAGAGTGCTGGGATTACAGACATGAGCCACTGCGCCCAGCCAACAATTTTCTTTAGAGCAGTGTTTCTTATCACTGCTGAAAAGTCCTTTTAAGACTATTTCCTCCACAGAATCCTGTTCTGAAAGATTTTGTTTATAAATACATATTACATATTTTTGTTAAATAATAATCTTCCCAAGAGGAAATCAAGGAGTCAAGAAATTTTTTTTTAACTAAAAGTATCCTTGAGGTTGTATTTTAAGTAAACAAACAATTATCTTTAAGTTTCCTAAAACTTAAAGTTTCAGTTTCAGTAAAAACTGAAAATAACTAGAAGAATTCTCATCCTCTTTCTACCCTTGCTTCCCTCCCCACCCTCGCCCCCAGACACTGGTTATTACTTTCCTCAGCTGTTGGGATTCTGGGTATTCTAAGTTTGAAACTAGAGTTCCAGAAACACCAGGCAGATAGGGTAAAATTAACAAAGGCCTGTGGATTCTCCTAGGTTTTTTGCTATCCATTTACCCTCCTTACTGTTAATGGGTCTTTTACTGTGGCAGTTATCCCTGCCTCAAAGTCTCCCAAACTAGGGAAGATTCACCCCAGCTTTTTGCTAAGATAACATCAAAAGAGGCCATAAGCAAGCTGGCATAGCCAACACCTCTCACCTTAAGGAACTGTCTCCTGAGATGTAGAATAAGTCACTTGTCCTCTTTAAATCTCTTCACCATGGTTTTGCTTGATTCCCCCATCCTGAAGTTGCTGCTTTAAGATGGGGGGAAATGTTCTCGAGCAAAAGTATAACAAAACAGCAAGTAACAGCAATTTTTTTTTTTTAACAGAAAAAGGATTATTTTTATTACTTTCATAAATTGCCACAGCACTGTTTGGGAAAGATTAGAATCAATAGGAGTTTGGAAATCTGACCTTGGCTGGTGGAAGAATAGAAAGAATCTGGTTCTTCTTAATTTCCCATTCAGGTTCTCAGTGTTCCAGGAAGCAGTTTGCTCAAGTTTTTTTTCTCCATTTAGCTCTCCTGAATGCCCGGCTTCAGTGCCTGGGCATTGCTGCCAAGGATCCCGCTGGTGCATTCAGTTGCCATTCAAGGAAACAGTCCTCCACACTGCCTCGCACTTGGAAGTTTGTCTTACAGCATAAAACAGGTGGAAGGACATTCTGCCTTTAGAGTTCCGCTGGCATGTCTTACCACTTCTGCTGTCCAATGCCAAGAATGACAAAAATCTTTTGTGTATGTTTGGGGGTGGGAAAGACCAGATATAACTGGGAACAGCAGTTAACTTGTTGTTCAGACAAGATTCCCAGGGCAGCTGTTATAACTCAGGCAGCAATAACTCTAACACTTGGCTCTGCTGCTAGGATGGATTGATGGAAACTTTGGACAAATCATCAACAAAAATTATGTTCTCATGAGACGATTGAATATACTATGGATCAATTTAAAGATAATCAAATATTCACTAGACTTACAACAAGGAAATACAATAAGCATATTAATCAACCGGGGTTGTGTTTACACTTTCATTTCTAAACATCTGCTTTCAGTGAAGTAATTAGTATCTGTTGGCAAAAATTTGAATTGACACAGGACTTGCAATCTGTAGCTACAATTGAGACAGGATTACCTTTTTATGTGCTGACACTCACAATCTTCTTTAAACTAACAATTTAGTCAACTTCATGATGGAATTCTAAGTTCTAATTTGTGAACTTGCCAACTGTTTGTCCTTTGCCAAAGACCTTTACCCCGTGCTTAATTTTTAGTCTTGACACGTATGTGTACACACACATAAACAATCTTTTTGTATTTTTTATACAAAGAAAAAGATTATGTTACTATTCAAATGGTAGTTATTTACACTAAATTAAGTTTACACTTCAGTAGAAGATAAAAATGTGACTAATTGAAATAAATAATTCCTGGAAAGAGAATTCTCAACATAAAGTTACATGAATCTCAACACTGTCTGTTAAATTGCAAGACTTTCGAAATCTTATTAATGTGCATCGATTTAAAAAAGTAGTTCCAGCTGGGCGTGGTGGCTCACGCCTATAATTCCAACACTTTGGGATGCCGAGGCAGGCGGATCACCTGAGGTCAGGAGATCAAGACCATCTTGGCCAACATGATAAAACCCCATCTCTACTAAAAATACAAAAATTAGCAGGACGTGGCAGCACGTACCTGTAATCCCAGCTACTCGGGAGGCTGAGGCAGAAGAATTGCTTGAACCCAGGAGGTGGAGGCTGCAGTGAGCCGAGATCTCACCACTGTACTCCAGCCTGGGCGACAGAGTGAGACTCCATCAAAAAAAAAAAAAAAAAAAAAAAAAAAAAAAGTTCCTTGGTTGTGCCTTCTTCCTTTCCATTTTGTTAAACATAACCAGACCAAAATTACAATTGCCCCCATTGTAGAATGAGTTGAATGTGGGCATTATTGATACAGTTAATGATTCTGTGTCACCAGCAAAGCATAGGATTAAAATTGACCTTGGCTTAAGTTGACTTAAACATTTTAATTTGGCCATTAAATTGATGCTGGAAAGTCGGGACACACCACATGGTTAACAGCCATCTGGCCTGCCTGTCTCCTATCCTGACAACTACCTTGGCTTACCTACTGGTCTCATCTTTTCTCTCTCATCATTGCCTCCACCAGGATTCCTAAGTCAAAGCCCAGCATGGCCCTGTGCTGTTGTACTGGCCAATCTGGTCTATGCTCTACAGCTGCCAGTCTTCTTTGTCACTCCTGGTGCCTCAACAGGCCCAGCAGCCTCTGCCAATTCTGCAGTTCACTTCCTAACTGACGCCTCAGCAACTCTTGTGGTGTCTTCTGCCATCACATTTCACTTCCATTAAGGCCCTAAATCTCTGACACATCTGCTTTCTGCCTCTCTTGACAGTTCTCAGCTCAGCTGCTGGCACTTCCATATACCCACATAAAGCCAAACCACAAGGTAAACTCATGGCCCTACCACACTGACTTTGGTTATTTCTCTGACCCCTTGGACATGGCACTGATACTTGATCTTGCTGGGACTCTTCCTTAGAGAATTTTCCCCCTTGCTACCTTGAGGTAGGGAGCACCCACCTCATTTCTGCTCTCGGAACGGACAGTGATGGGGCTGCCTCCTGCCTCCTGTTGCCTTCTCTTACCACCTCTGAGTCAGGCCAGCCCAGCAGGTTCCCTGGTTCAGATTCACTAGAATGCTTTTATTACCACCTGCTTATCTGTCCTCCACAATCGCAGCACTTTTTTTTTTTTTTTTTGACAGGTTGACAATGTTTCCTTTGCTGGGTTTTAGGTGAAAAATGCCCACAGATCAGAGTAGATGTGATTAATGTAAGTGGGGAAAATAAAACTTACTGTGGAGCAAGAGGTATGGGAAAGATCAGATGAGAGAATCTAAATGGAGATATTAGTAGGAGTAAGTAAGAATGAATAGAAGTGAAATGAAAGACTTCGGGGGGATGGGAATACGTAAGAATGAGATTGTGAATATTAAGAGATTATCCTTGATCGTGAAATCCAACCTACTCAGAACCTTGACATTTGACTGGTTACATGCCTTACACACTTAACATACTTTAACAACCCATTTTATTTAATAGATAAATGTCCTAGAAAAATTAATGAGAATAAAATTAAGGAAGGAAGTTTTCTAATTCCTTAAATATAATTAGTGAAGTCCATGGAGGTAAGGCTGATATGTAGATCAGAAAAGAAAAAAAAACCTATAGCTTTAACATGAATTTTAAACATAATTTTATCACATCCCAAAGACATGATACAATTGGTGTCTATGAGTGCAAACATCTTGAGTAACAGTGTGCTAAAATGTTACATGCTAGGATGGTTTTTCACAAAAGTAGATTGTTTCTTTTTGAAATAAGACAGTATACCACAACTCCCCCAGCAATAAATTAGGATTATTCCCTCCATGACAAAGAAGGGGAAATGGGTTATTCACAGGCAAATCATTATAAATAATCCATTATTCATATAAATTTATGTTTTTAGAAAGGGAATATTGGTTAAAAAAAGATACTAAATGACTGGGCAATCACCAAAATTTATTTTATAGCTCTAGCACATGTGTTGTCTATATCCCTGATCACACTTTTAAATTGGCTTCAATGTAAATGATGGCTTAAAAAGAATTTTAGGCCGTCTCTTTTGAAATTGTGGACCAGGGTTGGTAATAGTGGGAGGATGAGGGAGGTGGGTTGGGTGTGGCATCCTTTGTGCTACTATAAAGCTCTCAATGTTATAAGGGACATTATATTTTTTATTACACTTAACTACTTTCCAGACCACTAATTATTTGTATCTGTGATCAGGAATTTAAAAAACCTCTACAATTCAATTGTTGTTGTTGTTTTTCTGACGAAGATTGAGGAGGTTCCCATTCCAGCAGGAGTAGCTTAAAAAAATAAAAGCTAAAAAAATTAAAAGATTGAGGAGGATTCTGCAGCTTGCAGCTTTAGTAAAGGGCCCTATCCTTATAACAGAAGGATCCAGGAATAATTTTTAAAACTGCCAAATAATCTGCAGGTGATTCTAACACAGTATGCCTACATCAGTAGTCCTTATCGTTCACCTACATAGAGAAGTTTCTACAATGTGCTCCTGAATCTCCATGGCACAGATCATGGAAGTGGATCCTATTTCACCCCAAAAGCAATATCATAATCAGGGGAGGGGCCTATCAGCAAGGACTCAGAAGTAAATAAATTATAGATGTGAACAAAGTGTGCAATGTAGGCAAAATTACATGGCTATATAAGCTAAATAGTTAAATATACTCTATGTCCTGAGAAATGGGTACTCATACACGATGTACTTTTTTCACCAACATATCATAGTGAAAATTTGTTTCATACAGAAAATGAAAGCATGTGAGCTAGAATAAATTTTTGGTCTTTATAGTTTTTATTGTATGAGGTCACAGATCGTTGAAAATTAGCATCAAGGACATCTGGTCCAACCGATTTATTTTATTTTATTTTATTTATTGAGACAGATTCTCACTCTGTTGCCAGGCTGGAGTGCAGTGGCGTGATCCTGGCTCACTGCAACTTCCGCTTCCTACGTTCGAGCGATTCTCCTGTCTCAGCCTCCTGAGTAGCTGGGATTACAGGCGCATGCCACCACGCCCGGCTAATTTTTGTAGTTTTGGTTGAGGTGGGGTTTCACCATGTTGGCCAGGCTGGTCTTGATCTCCTGACCTTAGGTGATCCACCTCCCGCTCGGACTCCCAAAGTGCTGGGATTAAAGACGTTAGCCACTGAGCCCGGCCAACTGATTAATGTTATAGATGAGAAAATTGAGAGCCCAAAGAAGTTAAATAAACTGTGACAGCAGAGTCAGGACTAGACTACAGGACCACTAAATCCTAGCAACAAACCTCTCTCTCTCTCACCCTTATCTCAGCCTAACTGCTTAGTAATGCATTTACTGGACTTCATAACATATGGAAGAACTTTTGGGTCATTACTTGAATAGCTTAGATTATTTCTATTTTGCTTTTTTTTTTAACTTATATTTTAGGTTCAGGGATACATGTGCAAGTTTGTTGTCTAGGTAGACTGTGTGTCACGGGGGGTTTTTGTACAAATAATTTTGTCACTTGGGTAATAAACATAGTACCTGATCAGTATTCTTTTGTGATTCTCTCCCTCCTCCCCACTTCCCCGTCAAGTAGGCCCCAGTGTCTGTTGTTCCCTTCCTAGTATCCATGTGTTCTTATTGTTTAGCTCCCACTTATAAGTGGGAACACTGTGTATTTGGCGTTTTGTTCTGTGTTAGTTTACTTAAGATAATGGCCTCCAGCTCCATCCATATCCTTGCAAAAGATATGATCTCATTCTTTTTTATGGCTGCATAGGATTCCATAGTGTATATGTACCACATTTTATTTATCGAGTCTACCGTTGATGGGCATTTAGGTTGATTCCGTGTCTTTGCTATTGTGAATAGTGTTGCGATGAACATAAACATACATATGTCTTTATTTTTCAAAACTATATAATAAATTCTGAAAATATGCCTTTTTTCGTAATCTGTTTCTTCATGCTAAACAGATGAGATTAAAATCATAGCTGCATTTCAAGAAATTGTCTGCAATCCTTCATTTTCTCCAGTAGATGTAAATTTTTATGTGGCCAGACTGTCCAGTGAACAAGCAAAAGTAGGGAAAACTGAGCTTCGGGTCTAAATTAAAGCGAATGAAAACTGATGGTAAATGTAGCATTACTAGATTTTAAAAAATAAATGTAGCATTTAATCTTAAAAACAAAATGTTAGGTAAAAATAGCAAATTGCAGAAGGCTATGTAGGGTTTTGTGTGGATCTGTGTTCACTTGGTAGAAGATAGCTGAGATCCACTCTTTTCCTGATCACCTAGGGGATTCCTTAATCCTTTCCCCTTCTGCAGAGAACTCTGCGAATTAAGTACGTGATATGAAATTAATGTCAAATCTCGGATCCATAATCTTATATTACTTATTCCTTCTCATTTATTTGACTATTTAAAACAGTGTATTCTTTAACTCATGACTATATGTTTTCCTGATAAGGTGAACTTGATATTTAAATTCTACTTTCCAACTTGAAGTTCTGTCACCTACACCAAGTTCTGTGTTTAGTTACTCTATTTGTAGTTTGTAGAATCAAAAATATGTCCTCTCTAATTTCGCTGCTGTTTGAATTCAAAGTTTTTTCTTCTGATTCCACCATTCATTAGTTTCCTTAAGCAGATAAGTAAATCAGTTATATAGCTAATTTATTATATCACAGTGAATACTAGCTGAAGTATGCAATTGTATTTGTGTTTAGGGAGCATCTTAAACTTTGAACAATTTATATTAAATTTCTAGAATTCCTCTCTTCTGATGGAATGATTTGGGGCTAAGGTAGGATTTTTTAAAAACAATGACTTTCATTCAAAAGAGTTATCTACTCAACCAAGCAAACGAAAAGGGGCAGCAAAGAAAAGATAAAAGTGAGAATGGTAGATGGCAGAAGAAACTGAGAACACAGAAGAAAGCAGTAGGTTTGGAGTGGAAAAATTAAACTAAAAGAAGTCAAGATGAAGAAAAAAATATACCCTAAATGAACAAATTGCAAATTTAATGGCATCTAGAAATATAAACTAAGGTTAAGTTTCTAAATTATAGTCAGTCCCAAGGTTTAGATCTGCAATCCCAGGAAGGGTTAGCTTTTTTTTTTTTTTTTTTTTTTTTTTGAGACAAGCTTTGTCGCTCAGGCTGGTGTGCAGTGGCATGATCACTGCAACTTCAACCTCTTGGGCTCAAGCAATTCTCCCACCTCAGCCTCTTGAATAGCTGGGACTATAGGTGTGCACCACCGCACCTGGCTCATTTTTGTATTTTTAGTAGAGATGGGGTTTCACATGTTGCCCAGGCTGGTCTGGAACTCCTGAGCTCAAGTTATCTGCACACCTCAGCCTCCCAAAATGTTGGGATTACAGGCATGAGTCACCCTGCCTGGTGGAGAGTTAACTTTAAAGATTACCTACCCAGAGGCCAGTTCTACTACTCTGTAGCTGATTCCTGTCTTTTTCTTCTATTCGCTAGCCCTTTTGGGACACAGTGACATTTCTCAGAGGTAGAAAGCTACCAGCAATGTAGTTTCCTACTTTTCCAAAAGGAAAACATACCATATTCCTGTCTAGTGGTAAATTTTCTTGGTTTAGTGAAGTTATTTCATTACAGAACTCTGAAAATGGTAGCTATGAAAATAGCCAAGATGTCACAAATGAAGAATTTTTGTTTCCTTTAATTTTTAAAGGAAAAATTGGAATAGGAAATGATAGGATGTTAAGAAAAATAATAAATGTTTCCCTTCCTCTCCTTGGCAAATCAAATGCTCAGTTATCAAAGAACGCAAGAAAATATTGCCTACACGAGCAGAAATGTTTCTAAATAAAATGTCTGGCATGTAAATGCTGCATCAGTTCCTAATTAAGAATTCTGTAAATAAAGCTTTGCTCTTCATCTCCTGTTTTCGTTGGAAACTTCCATCAGAGATAGTGACTGGTGTGAAGCAGTGGAGACACCCAGTGGCTACTGTGGTTAATCACAGCAATGGTACATTTCACGCTGCGTTTCCTCCGTTTCCTGTTTTAGATGTATCTATTTCCTTTTGAAAATATGGCGCTAAGTACCTCTAAATAGAAATTTAATAATGTAATAGTAATTGTGAAATTAATGACTTGAATATTACTCACAAATTAGGCCTTAATCTAAAGGATGGAAGGATTTGTCAATAAGCAACATTTAAAAATACAATAAAAGAAAAATATTCAATCTTGCCTAACTTATTTTTAAAAATCATAATTTTTCAAAACATAAAGGTAGATCCCTTTTATTGAAGAACAAATTTTGATTTAGGAAAGGATTTTATATAGAAATTAACACTTGAAACTTGAAATTTAAACTTGAAAATGTTTCCCTGACTTCACCCAAGACTTGCTACTGAATGAAGGAATAAATGAACTTAAAATTTCTTTTAAATAGCTTTTTTCTTATCAAAATAGCAAAATGAGTTCACTTAGAAAAAGTAGAAAATATAAACAAAAGGAAATAAAATGCCCACTACAATTCACTCCATACTTTGGTTTATATAGTTCTAGAAATTCTTCTTAATGCACGGAAAATATATATATATATATATATGTATTTTTTTTTTTTTTGAGATGGAGTTTTGCTCTTGTTGCCCAGGCTGGAGTGCAATGGTGTGATCATGGCTCACCGCAACCTCCACCTCCTGGCTTCAAGTGATTCTCCTGCCTCGGCCTCCTGAGTAGCTGGGATTACAGGCATGCACCACCACGCCCGGCTAATTTTGTATTTTTAGTAGAGACAGGGTTTCTCCATGTTGGTCAGGCTGGTCTTGAACTCCCGACCTCAGGTGATCCACCCACCTCGGCCTTCCAAAGCGGTGGGATTACAGGCGTAAGCCACAGTGCATGGCCGATTGTATAATTTTTTAAGTAAAAGATCTTACTGAACAGAGTTTGTGCAATTTGTTTTTCCCCTTTGTGCTATGAACAGCCTGTATCTCAGCATATATTTATCTATATGTCATTTAAAAAAAGATGCATAGTATTCTATCATCTGGATATGCTATGGTTTATTTAACCAAACCCTTGCTGTTGTATTTGCTATTATAATCAATGCTTTGAAATAGCCACTTACACTCTTTTTAAATGTAGGAAGAATTATTTAAAGTGAATAACCATATGTACATTTTAAAATAATTCTTGAATTGTGAAATACAACATAACATACAGAAAAGTACATAGAACTTACATATATGCTTTTTAACAGTTATAACGCGAAAAACCATGTAGCCACCATGTCAAGAAACAGAACATTATTGGTACTCCAGAATGCATCCCATCCCTTCTTATTACAGTCCTCTTTTAGGAGTTTGATATGTCTATCAAATTATTCCCCAGAAATGTATTCATTTACATTCCTGCAAGCACTACATAGCTGACTTTATTTTATTTCTTATTTATTTATTTATTTATTTGAGATGGAGTTTTGCTCTTGTTGCCCAGGCTGGAGTGCCATGGCATGATCTCAGCTCACTGCAACCTCCGCCTCCTGGGTTCAAGTGATTCTCCTTCCTCAGCCTCTCAAGTAGCTGGGATTACATGCATGTGCCACCACAACTGGCTAATTTTGTATTTTTAGTAGAGATGGGGTTTCTCCATGTTGGTTAGGCTGGACTCAAACTCCCAATCTCAGGTGATCCGCTGGCCTTGGCCTCCCAAAGTGCTGGGATTACAAGTGTGAGCCACTGCACCCGGCCCATAGCTGATTTTTAAAAGCCTATAAAACAGTCATCTAAAAATGGTTTTTGTTTTTGTTCATGATAAGTAAAAATGAGATTATGTATAAAAAATGGAGATTTCTAAAGGAAATATGAAAAGACCGGAAACTAGGCTGGGTGTGGTGGCTTATGCCTGTAACCCAGCATTTTGTGGTCTGAGGTGGGTGGATGGCTTGAGCCCAGGAGTTCAAGACCAGCCTTGGCAACAGGACAAAACCCCATCTCTACAAAAAATTCAAAATATACAAAAAAATTAGCTGGGCGTGGGGGCATGTGCCTGTAGTCCCAGCTACTCAGGAGGCTGAGGTGGGAGGATCACTTGAGCCCAGAAGGATGAGGCTGCAGTAAGCTGTGATCACGACACTGCACTCCAGCCTGGGTGACAGAATGAGACTCCATCTCACAAAAGAAACAAAACAAAACAAAATGAGAAGAGTGAAAGGGAAAAAGAAACTAATATATATAAATGGTGGGAATCAAAAAGTGTCATCTCTCAGATGAATCTGAGCAAAATTGAGTCTCAAGTTAAGCTGAGACTTTTTTTCTTTCTTTAAGCTCATTTACCACCATTGATTCCCTGGCATCCTTAGAAATTTAGGTGGTTTATAAAGAGGATGCCTCAACATTTTCCCTTCCTGAAGTATGCTATGAACTGTAATTTTGGGTGAAAGTGAATAAAAGATGGTTATGTTAACCAAAGAATGACTTTCATAGACACAAGAGAAAAGCTACAAATATATAATAATTATAGGAGATTTTAGTCATATGTGCAACAACAACTAATACATTAAAATACTTAGTTTGGCGGAGAAGGAGTTAGCAGGAAAATGGCCTCTGGTACGGCCAATCATTAAATGAGAGAGGAATGTGTACAAGAGATAAGACAGGTACAATGCTGAAATTCCTATGGGTTTTCTCTGTTTTGCTGAGTAGATAACAAACAAGTTTATCAGGGATGCTGCTTTTAGCTGCATGAGATTCCTAACAGATGTGTAAAGACCGATGTCCCCCCCATCACTTCTAAACTTTGTATCCATGATGCTTCTGTGGCTTTTTCCTTAACTCTTTTTGCCAAATCTCCTCAATGTGGCTCAGACTCTCCCAGACATACTACTATTATTGCTCACAAGATAGAGGATGTGACCGCACAAAATCCTACAGAACTGCAGCTAGGATGGTGTTAAATAGAAACACTGCCAATAAAAGTCAAGGGCATCCGGGTGCGGTAGCTTATATGTCTGTAATCCCAGCACTTTGGGAGGCCAAGGCGGGTGGACTGCTTGAGGCCAGGAGTTTGAGACCAGCTGGCCAAATGGTGAAACCCCATCTCTTCTAAAATTACAAAAAAAAAAAAAAAAAAAAAAAAAAAAAGCCAGGCGTGGTGGTGCACAGCTGTGATGGGAGGCTGAGACACAAGAATTGCTTGAACCCGGGAGGCGGAGTTGAAATGAGCTGAGATCGCGCCACTGCACTCCAGCCTGAGTGACAGAGGGAGACCTTGTCTCAAAAAAAAAAAAAAAAAAAAAAAAAAAAAAAGAAAAAAAAAAAAAAAAAGAAAGAAAGAAAAAGTCAAGGGCTTTTGTATCAACAGCTCTATCGATTACTAACTGGAGAACTTAGGCAGATAACTTCCCTATAGCTCATTTCTCTCTGCAAAATAAGTATTATAATTTAGTCCGTAATATTTACTGTTACTCTGCAAAAAGGATTGTGCTAGGCAACAATGATGTTGAAATGGCTGAGGCACAATATCTAGCCTCAGGGAGCACATAGTCTAGTGAGGGAGACAGATTTAAGTCATTACAAGCCAGGTGTGGTGGCTCACCCCTGTAATCCCAGCACTTTGGGAGGCCAAGGCAGGCAGATCACCTGAGATCAGGGGTTTGAGACTAGCCTGGCCAAAATGGCAAAACCGTATCTCTAAAAAAAATACAAAAAGTAGCTGGGTGTGGTGGCACATGCCTATAGTCCCAGCTACTTGGGAGACTGAGGCAGGAGAATCGCTTGAACCCGGGAGGTGGAGGTTGCAGTGAGCTGAGATCATGCCACTGCACTCCAACCTGGGCAAGAGAGCAAGACTCAATCTCGAAAAAAAAAAAAAGTCATTAAAATATAGTAAATGCATTATTAGATTTCACACGGAAGCACAGAGACAGTGTCTAAGGACAGAATAGGACAAGTTTGAAAGTGGTGGCTCAGAGCTTATCTTAAAGGAATTCAAAGAGATCATCATAAAACACCTAGCACACTCCACATCTGTAATAGGAACTCCACTAATGTTAAGTTGTTTTATCCTAATTACACATTCTTGCAACAGAACTGAGCATTTTTACTACTGGACAATATCAAAGTTGTAAAACATAAATCCCTTCAGGGAGATAAACTCCTGCATTCTTTAAAAATGAATGTTACCAACATTATACTCAGGAAGCTGTCCCATTACTTTCTAAAGCCTGAAATTTAACAAGTTTTCTTAGTCAAAGCTAGCTTGCTTTTTCAAAGATTCAACCTACTTTACAAACCCTAGGGAGTCATGAAGGGAAATACACAAAAAAACTAAGATGGAGAAAAAATGCGAACTCAGCCAAGATTTTTCTCAAGAACTTTGACCTTTTCTCTTGACCAGTTATGTAACTATTTAAAATGTGTTATGCATGTTTTTGGAAATTTTTCAAGATAAGACAGGAAGTATAAAAGTTTGTAACTCTGGAGCGCTAAATCCTTAGAATGAATGAATGAAACGGGTTTCTAGCATGTAGTATTTGAAGTACTTGACTTAGCTGTCATTCCCCATTCCTTACCCTTGTCAGTCAAATTAACCAGTTATTCTGCTGATCCTAGATCTGGTCTCAGAACTTTAACAAAATTAATTAGGAAGGCACTACCAACTTAAAGAAGTTGCTGTAGATACTGGAAGTGACATGGGAGGAGACAGTGCAGAGTGTGATGAAAAAGAATGAGGTTGTTGTTAATAATGGCAGTGGGGACACAGACATTGATATGGGGGAGGTAGATATGTACGCCCGGTCATATGGGGTCCATCTTATTTCCTGAGGCACAGCTGGGTCTCTTTTCCCGGTGGCCAAACTAAAGGAGTCTCAGCTGGGCCTGAGGAAGGGCAGTAGATGAGGTTTTGGCCAGGTGTGGTGGCTCACGCCTGTAATCCCAGCACTTTTGGGGGCCAAGGCAGGCGGATCATGAGGTCAGGAGTTCAAGACCAGCCTGACCAACATAGTGAAACCCTGTCTTTACTAAAAATACAAAAAAAAAAAAAAAAAAAAAAATTAGCCAGGTGTGGTGGCGGGCACCTGTAATCCAAGCTACTTGGGAGGCTGAGGGAAGGAGACACTTGAACCTGGGAGGCAGAGGTTACAGTGAGCCGAGATAGCGCCACTGCACTCCAGCCTAGGCAACAGTGCAAGATTCCATCTCAAAAAAAAAAAAAAAAGTAGATGAGGTTTTTAAGGAAGGCATACTCTGGGAAAATGTGAGGAAAAGTTGGAAAAGACTGAGGAAAGGAAGAATCTTGTACACCCTTTCCTTACTTCCCTCTTCCACTTTTGGCTGAGACATAAGGTGGCTGATGTACACAAGGGCCTGGGATACCTCCTTTACTCTATTTTGTTTTATAGTCACTTGCATGTGTGTCTTATTTTCTCCTACTAGATTGCAAACTCGTTGAAGGCAAGTATATCTCGCTATCCTTCGTGTCCTCTATAATAGTGACTGAGACAAATATTAATGTAAATAATGGACATTAAAAATTTTTGCAGTCGAGTTTGAATCTGCACGCCTCTCTGCATACAATGGTCTTGAATTCAAAGAATATACTTCATCCTGTAAAACATATCCCCAGCCTTCCATAATGCTGTCTCTCAAGTGGCACAACTAGGAGGTTCATTTAAATGGCATCCCTATACCCCACCTGGTCTACAAAGGGCAACCACAGAGCTTTACAAAAATTCAGGTGCTCCCCCTTACTAATGGCCCTCTCAATACCTTAGTGAAGAGAGTGTCTTATGGGCCTTCTCATGGAATGGTGGAGGGGGAAGGGTGTGCTGGTAGCACATGATACAGTTTAACATTCCTATCTCCCTAAGTCCTTGGATTGCTTTCTCCACATGATGCCAGGAAAGCTCTGGCATCTCAGCTGTATTAAATGTAGGCTGTCTTTGAGTCCAAGTTTCAGTCAATACACCAATAAATTGTAAGAGCCACCTTCAGCTGCATGAGCTAACACATGAAATCTGGAATCTCTAGCAAGTACAAGCATAGCAAGCTGGCTCTATATTTTACCCTCCTTGGTCTAACACCCTTAGGATACACTCTCACACATATTCCCCGGATTTCTGCCAATATATATTAGCAAAGTCTTACAATTCTTTTGGAGTGTCAGCTAGTTCTTCCTGGGTCAGAGTGTGTACCTGTCCCTGTGGGGCATGCTGAGATGTAGCTGTAGTTATAGGTCTAGCGGCGATAGCGAGTGGTTATGATAGGTCTTGAGAAGGAACATCCTCTTTTAAGGACTCTGCCCCAAGTGAGGTTATCACAGAGTTTTCAGGTAAAGAAAGGTTAGTCTCCAGAGGGCAAGCTACTTTCACGAATAGGCAAAGCTTAGAGTGACTTGGAGTTTCAAGATTGTTAGCATCATCTGGGCCTAAGGAGATAGCCCCATTCCAATTTTCAGGTCTCCATTCTTTTCCAATCAGTGACTTATAATATATATATACATATGTGTATATGTGTATATTACATATACATATACACGTACATAGTGATGTGACTGTGAATTTAACTGTTACTATAATTCAGCAACCCTTAAAATGAAATTCGGTGCTTGATTTTCAACAGTATCACCCCTATGCTTGCAAGAACTAAAAGGTTCTTTGTAGTGCTGGTCGTAGTCTGTGACTTGAGCTGAGAGTTGAAAGACATTTCATTTTCTATCTACAAGTGCTTAAGGGCACTCAGAAGGATCTATCCCATATCACCGTCCTTATTATCATCTTCATTGCCCTAATTGTGAAATGCATCAACTGCTGAGGCAGTCACTTGCTTCAGTTGGCATGTCATCACAATCAACCACAGATGGTAGTCTGATCAATTGTAATGCCCCTGCATGTCATGGATTTCTAGCATCTAATTTCCCTCTGAGGAAGAGCTCAGCCAAAGGGAATGACCAAACCAATTCTTAAATTTTATCTTCATTGTCCATCTCCTGGGACCACCTCTGATACCAATGCTGTATCAACCAGGGTCCAACTAAGAGAGAGAAAAGAGAAACCACACCACGTTTTGAACATGGAAGGTTAAGTATAAAGAATTATCACTTACAGGCTGGGCGCAGTGGCTTATGCTTGTAATCCCAGCGCTTTGGGATGCTGAGGCAGGTGGATCACTTGAGGTCAGGAGTTTGAGACAGCCTGGCCAACATGGTGAAACCACGTCTCTATTAAAAAATACAAAAGTTAGCCAGGCATGGTGGCATGTGCCTATAATCCCAGCTACCCGGAGGCTGAGGCAGGAGAATCGCTGGAGCCTGGAAGGCAGAGGCTGCAGTGAGCCGAGATCATGCCACTGCACTCCAGCCTGGGGGTGACAGGACTCCGTCTCAAAAAAAAAAAAAAAAAAAAAGAATTATCACATAACAGAGAACACAGTAATAAGGAGGAGATGGCTAGTGAGAAGGAAAGCAAATTCTAAAGAACATAGGAATAGCAGATATAGGGATCAGCCACTGCCCTTAGGGATGAGAGGCTCTCATTGACAAAGTTCAGTGATTCAGGCTCATTGAATGTCAGAGAATTTGCTGAGGATGCAAAGCTGGCCAAGGAGTGTGAGGGGAAGCCATTCAATGGAGGGTGTTATACCAGTGGTACTAGTGGTACTAGTGGAACTCCACTGCAAAGCCACTTGAAGGGTGCCAAGGGAAAGCTCTTCATAGCAGTTGCCTGAAAAGTTACCTGAGAGGGTTCCTGGAGCAGTTGTTCATGGGAGGTGCTACACACTGTTGGCCACTGGTCTCTGCTGGAACTGGGTGCTACAGAGGCCACATGCACTGTAAGAACCTGCCTAAAGAAGCACACTACACTGTACAGATAATTTCTTTTTCTAGCGTCCCCTCAAATGTTCTCTACTAACAAAGCTTAATGTCATGCCTGCCAGAAAAGAATTTTTTATGACTTATCTATATTATCACAAAGCAGACAATGATGGGTATATTTGGAGCCTTGAGGGCATAATCTGGTAATTGGCTCATGTAATACATTTCCTTTAACTGGAAAAACTTCACAGTGAGGACTGAATTTCATTGGGGTTCTGAAAGGCATTACGAATGGCCTCTTTGAGAAGCTGATAAAAGCTATGGGCTCTCCTTTAGATCAATGCCATGTGTACACATGCACACAGTACTATAGACAGTACAGGGGTATACACATGTTGGCCATCTATCTCTGAACCCAGATGAAGAACCCCTGGGGTAGGCCAATGACTCTTCTCCAGGTTCATTTCAATTTAGTGATATTTTCTTAACTTTATTTGAATGTAGTAGGAAATGTTTTTCCAAACTGTTAAACTATATTTCCTTTTTAGCAATAAAAACAAACATGTGAGAAATATGGAATAATGTTAAGATAGTTCTAAATTTGGAGGAGGAAATTGGTGAAACGCCTTTAGAAAGAGAGAGGCTGAATGCCAGTGGATGGGCAAGCAGATGTGAAACAATCGCAACACTGGTATTGGGATTTGGAATTGGATAGTACTATATAGAAGGAAAGAGATATCTATTAGACCTGCCATGCTTTGATAAAGTACATTTGGTTAGTTGGCCTCCAATATGAGACTAATAGTCCTTATCTCCAAGTATTCATGCCCATATTTACTCTCCTCCCAAACTGACTCAGGGCTGGTCTATGTGACTAAAGAACACAATGCAGGTGACAGTATTCATGTAATTTCCAAGATTAAGTCATGAAAAGCATTGGTCTTTTGGCTCTCTCATTCTGGGGGAATCCAGCTGCCATGTTTTGAGGATGCTCAGGCAGTTCTACAGAGAGGCCCACATGGGGAGGAACTGAGACTTCCCACTAGTAACCAGCACCAGCATGCCAGCCTTATGAGTGAGACATCTGGAAAGTAGATCTTCCAGTCCCAATCAAGTCTTCAGATGACTGAATGCCACCTGAAATCTTGACTGCAATGCCATGAGAGCCTCAAACCAGAACTCCCAGTTAAGCTGCTCCCAAATTTCTGACCCACAGTTTTGGAGGCAATTTGTTTTACAGCAATAGACAACTAACACATACACTTAGGTAAAAATTCTCAAAGGGTGAACAATGTAAATGATTTTCCCTCTTTCCCCTACTACTTCTCTGGTCACCTAAAAGAGCCTCAGTGAGATGGTATTTAGCTACAATATTCTCCAATTTTTATCCTAAATAAGTCATTAGACTGAATCATCAGAGAAACAAGAGGTTTCTTCCTTAGCCAAATGTTCACTGTAAATACTGACTAGACATAGAGTTCCTGAAAAGCAGGAAACTCAACTGCTAAACCAGATTAGGTAGATTTCTATTAACAAACTAATAGAAATATAGATGTGTCTTTATGAAGACTATTACAGAGAAATCACAGTATGTATGAACTACTGTGCTTACTGTGTTCATAATTTATGGGGGAATTTACAAACTAGTATGTTCAAAGGTGAGTCACTATTCTGAGAGATCTGGAAACTAAAGAATTGTTGAAGGATCTAAGGCTATTTAGTCTGCAGAAGATATAAAGAGCATTTTATGGTTGTCTATTTGAAGGGCTGGTATGTGGAATAAGAGTAAACACATTTTGGATTGATCATTGTAGGCCCAATGACAAATTATAGGAATGCAAATTTCAATTCAGTTATAATTACCATGGCTGTTTAAAACCTGTCATGTTGCAGTAAAAACTATGGTGATCCATCTCTCTAGAAAGAGCTAAGTCAATTGGCTAATCACCCTTCAGAGATGTGGCAAGACTGATTCATTCTGGAGGTACCTAGAAGACTGATCTAGGTAACCTCTAAGATGTTCCTGAAAGCCTTTTCCTCCTGAATATGTCTTGTTACCCATGATTATCTTTAAGTAATAAAGTTCAGTGTAGTGGAAAGTGTGTGCATTACAGTGGAGACAGAACTCTATTTGGAACTTACTGTGTGATTTTGGGCAGGATACTTACCCTTTCTGAGCTTCAGTGTCCTCACTATCTCTCAAGACTGTTCTAAGAATTCATTAGATGACATATAATTCAAAACACCCATTTGGCATTTAATGAATGGTTTTGTTTCATTTCCTACAAGATGGCTTGTGATCAAACATCTGGGACCATTTATGATTTTTAAAGTGGAGTGTTGAAATGAGCTAATTTTCTTAGGCTTCCAGTGTAGGTTTTCATTTTTTAAAAACAATAAACTTGATTAAGATTTGATTAGATGCTTTGTGACACAGTCTTTTTAAAATATGACAAGTATGGTGAAAGTAGAAATGAATGGAATCAGAAGCCAGATGGCCAACATCATCTCTGAAACTTGAAACTGCAAGGTCATCACTTGAAGTCTTTCCTTCCAAGAGAGCTATCAAACAAACTCAAACTATGCTACTCAACATCATAAAAGTATTTTAGTTTCCTGGAAGGCACTCCAAATTTCAGTAAGAAAAGCTCAGTGACAAGCACTTTCTTTGAATTTTTAAAGGAACCTGTAATCCCACTGAATGAATCAATGTGTGTGTGTTTTTTTTTCCCCCCAAGACGGAGGTGTCACTCTGTCACTCAAGCTGGAGTACAGTGGTGTGATCTTGGCTCACTGCCACATCTGCCTCTTGGGTTCAAGCGATTCTCCTGCCTCAGCCTCCTGAATAGCTGGGACTACAGGTGCGTGCCACCATGCCCAGCTAACTTTTGTATTTTTAGTAGTGATGGGGTTTCATCATGTTGGCCAGGCTGGTCTCGAACTCCTGACCTCAGGTGATCTGCTCACCTCAGCCTCCCAAAGTGCTAGGATTACAGGTGTGAGCCACCATGCCCAGCCACAATATGTGTTTTCTAGCTGTTATCTTTTACACCTCAAAGAAGTGGAAGTAAACAAACATCCCATTAATTCACAGAAATCCATTATTATTATTTACAAATAACTTTCTTCAAATTTATATTTTGTTAACAAAGAGAGCTACCCAACAGTCAGAAATCACTGAATTGCTAAGCTTACTTACGTGTGCTGAATAGTTAATATGGCTAAAGCAGAGAAGTACTATACTTATTTTTTAATTTTTAATTTCCATAGTTTTTTGGGGAACAGGTGGTATTTAGTTACATAAGTTCTTCAGTGATTTGTAAGATTTTGGTGCACCCATCACCTGAGCAGTATACACTGAACCCAATTTGTAGTCTTTTATCCCTTACACCCTTCTCACCCTTTCCCTGCAAGTCCCCAAAGTCCATTGTATCATTCTTATGCCTTTGCATCCTCATAGCTTAGGGACGTATGAGAACATATGATGTTTAGTTTTCCATTCCTCAGTTGAAGTAGAAGTATTCTATTTATTATTAATGATCATGACTGTTTTATTATCTATTACCATATTATATTACCATGGTACTCTTGAGAGTTCTCATTACGGGCTTTTTTTTTTTTTTTTTTTTTTTTTTTTTTTTTTTGAGGCTGAGTCTTGCTTTGTCGACCAGGCTGGAGTGCAGTGGCACAATCTCAGCTCACTGCAACCTCTGCCTCCCGGGTTCAAGCAATTCTCCTGCCTCAGTCTCCCTAGTGGCTGGGATTACAGGAATGCACCACCACACCTAGCTCAGTTTTTGTATTTTTAGTAGAGACGGGGTTTCACCATGTTGGCCAGGCTGGTCTCAAATTTCTGACCTCAGGTGATCCACTTGCCTCAGCCTCCCAAAGGGTTGGGATTACAGGTGTGAGCCATCGCACCTGGCTGGGGCTATCTTTAGTAACAGATGGTAACTGAGCTGGCAATTATTCTTTGACATTTCCAGTTCTTATCTGCTAAAATGGACGGTGATTTAAATCAGCAGCTCCATGGACGGCCTCTCCCTAACTGCTGCTATCTTGTATCTCCTCATTGGTAATTATTTTTCCTAGCCCAAACTCCACATTAAACACTATCAATATTCTGGGAACCACCCTTTCATACACTGCTCTGGACACATACCTGTTTATACATATTTTAACAACAGTGGGATATTTACATACTGTTATCATGGCCAAGCTCAACAGCATCAAAAGCATTTTTAGGAACTTAATTCAAGTGGCTATAAAGTTAAAAAAAAGTCATTTTTTCTGATACTATAACATCTTTGTACCCATATATTTCAATTTCTTCAATGTTCATTACAATTTTATTTTTACTTTTTATTCTTTTTTGAGACAGAGTCTCACTCTATGACCCAGGCTGGATGCAGTCTCAGCTCACTGCAACCTCTGCCTTCTGGGTTCAAGCAATCCTCCCACCTCAGCCTTCAGAGTAGCTGGGAACACAGGTGTGCACCACCACACCCGGCTGATTTTTGAATTTTTTGTAGAGATGGGGTTTCTCCATGTTGCTCAGGCTGGTCTTGAAGTCCTGAGCTCAAGCAATCTACCTGCCTTGGCCTCCCGAAGTTCTGGGATTAGAGGCAAGCCATTGCGCCCAGCCTTTATTACAATTTTAAATGTTTTTCTCTGTGTTAGCAAACCGCTGATGGACTCTGTTTTAGAGTGTTAAAGAGTATTTGAATCACTGTGAAATGCACATTCTGTCTTAATATTTATTAGGGTAGCTTCATTAATAATGTACATTGCATAGTGCCAAACGAGATCACCACATCACTTCTAAAGGATTCCTGGAAGTCTGAGTCACAAGCATGAGACAACAGCTGCAGGAATGGGTGGTGAAGGTTGTGAAAACTTTCTGGCTTAAACAGGAATTTGACCCAAAACAAGAAGTCTTAGGGAAGATAGCCTAGGGCTTGTCTGGTGGCACAACAATGGCATTAAATGCCCAGCCTCTTTACACTTTTCCGCTCTGCCATCCTTGGCATGCAGGCCATTGTTTGTTGTTTCATGAGTGAACTATCAGTGCTGTAGCTCTTCAAGACAGGTATAGGGCAAAGATGAGCTCTGATTTGCAGAGCCCTTCCATCTAAGCGCTTTCCTAGAAGCCTCAGCAGTAAGTTCAACATTCAACTCACTGGCTAGAAGTGTGTCAAATGGCTGCGCCTTGCTTCAAGAGAGTCTGAGAAAATAACTTTAGCTAGAATTAAAGTTCCATTAGAGTGCCTGGGTAGATAAAGAAGAGTCTGCTACAGAAGGCCAGTATCATAGCAAGTTGTTGCTCCATGACTGGAAACAAAGGAGACTTCACTATTTACTTCAGATGTGCAATTGATAGAGTACAGCTAAGATATGGTATGTGTTCTACCGTGAAGAGCAAGGTGAGGGAGTGTAGGGTGTAAGAAATCCTGGTGCATTAGCTGTTGAGAGGAAGAATCTCCCCCGGTCACTGTGTTACTGGGAGGTCCTTGCTCCCCGAGTTCCCAAGATGGTCACAGGCCACTTCCAAGGTGGCAAGTCTTGTGTTCTCTGACCTGGAGCTCTTGGCCTCACAGATTCCAAGGAATGGAATCTTCGACCATGTGGTGAGAGTTATAGCTCTATTAGAAGCTGTGAGTCATGGAAGAGAACCATGGAACCCAGTGACTAGTGTTTAGCTCAATTAGGACGAACCTGGGCACTTAGCTGTGCAGGAACAATGGCAAGCCTTTAGCCTGATCAGGAGCGGCAATGGGTGCCTCGCTGTATCAGGAGCACAGTGGACGCCCTGCTGGATCCAGAGGGATGGCAGTCAGCTGCTGGTCTGCGACAGCAGCAAACAGCAGTGGTGGACGGCGAGCGAAAGCTCAGCTTGAGCGGTAACAAACACTGACCAGAAGTGTGTGCAGTTGCAAGATTTAAGAATGAAAACAGAGCTCCCTTACAAAGGGAGGGGACCCAAAGAGGGTAGCTGTTGCTCGTTCGAATGCCTATAGGTTTATATCCTGATCATTGTCCCTCCTGTTGTGCTCTCAGGCGACAGATGATTGGCTATTTCTTTACCTCCTGTTTTTGCCTAATTAGCATTTTAGTGAGCTCTCTTTACTACCTGATTGGTCGGGTGTAAGCTAAGTTGCAAGCTCCGTGTTTAAAGGTGGATGCGCCCATCTTCCCAGCTAGGCTTAGGCATTCTTAGTCAGCCTAGGAAATCCAACTAGTCCTGGCTCTCAGTCCCCTCTCTCAACAGGAAAACCCAAGTGCTGTTAGGGAGGTTTGACCACTGCTCTAACTGCTTCCTGCTCAGTTGGGGCATAGTAGAGGTTGTGCAATTGAGATTTCCTCAGGAGGGGTACCTTGTCTCTCAACTAATTCAGTGGTGGCTACCTCGAAGCCCTTCTGAAAGTGAGAGGGAAAGAAGCCAGCTCGCAAAGTCCCCTGTATTATCTATTCTTAAGTGGAAGTCGGGAGCTGTGAAAATGCACTTCCAACAACCCTTAACTTACTATACCGACTCCTAAACCACAGCAGAAAATGAAGACAAGGTTGGCTATGGGCAATAGACTCAACTTTTTGTTCCTATGTCTAACGTATAAAAATAGAAAAATAATACAGTCATCCCTCATCTCCCACCATACTAAACACGCATTAGGTGCTCAATGAATACTTGTGGATTTTAGTGAAGATTAAGAGGAACGAGACGGAAACTGACGCTTGAGAGGCTGGCACACGCTAGAATTGCACCACAGTTTGCTCTCATAGCTCAGTTACTCAGCTTGCGGTCAGGTAGGCATTACCGTCCCCATTAGAGAAGTCAAGGGAGGCCCAGCAAGGACGGCCAGGGTCCCCCAGAAAGTAGAGGAGAACTTCGGGTTTTACCAAAAGCCTGTACTCTTTATGCATGTACCCCACGGCTTCTCCGCCAAAGCTCTTGACACCTTGCTTTGTAGACAGACGGCGCTCAACAGATTTTGAGCAGAAGTGTGGTTCAGCACCAGGAAGGACATTAGCTTTTGCAGAGACGACTCTTGGGATGGAGAAAGACTTCCTAAATCTTCAGGGTGCGGTCAAGACAGGGTAGGCTAGCGCCAGCCGAGTTAGTGGGTAGGCCTCAGGGCAGCTGGGGCCGAGTCCGAGCAAAGGGCCAGGAGGGAGAGGCTCCGAGGAGCCTGACCTGCCGCTCGGCGACGCGAAGCCTGGCAGCTAGAATCCCGGGCAGCCCGAGCGCGGCCAGCGGGCGACAGCGGGACGGTTGGCAGGGCGGGCGGCGACGGAGGAGGGCCATGTGCAGGGGCGTGCCGCCGGTGACGCACTTCCTCCCTGCCTGTTCCGGCTTAAAGGGGCCCCAGACTATCCTCACAATAACAACAAAACCAGCGCGCCTGAGGCCGGCCCAACGGCTCTTGTCCCCGCCCTCCTGCCACCTGCAGTCGCCTGGGCCGTCCGCGGCCCTGCCCTGCCTTGCGCCACCCTGAGCTGTCCACACTGAAGGGTCAGGCGGAAAGCCGGGCCGCGCCCTTGGGTCAACTTCTCTCCCTGCCACCCGCGCCTCCTCGCGAGACCCGGGGCTGGGCCGTGCCCGCCGCCGCGCAGCAGGAAGGGAGCGGCTGCCGCGGAGAACGCCCCGCCGGACGGTGTGGCTGGCGGCCCTGTCTGGGCGCGGAGGGCGGCGGTGGCGGGCCCCGCGGCCTTCTCTCAGGTACCCCATTCCCGGCTGACCGCCCTGAGCGGCCCAGCCCCTTCCCCAACCCGCACCGCGGGGCGGTGGCGTAGGGGCCTTGTTGCGTTTCAGCTTGGGGGTCGCGGTGGGGCGGGGCAGTGACACCTGGCCGGCCGTCGTGCCCTCATCCCTCCCACCCTTCCTTCTTATAGCTTCCTCTCTCCTCGCGACTGCCTTCACAGTCTGGAGCCCGGCGGAGCCCGGACCTGGCGGGGAGAGGTGCATCCACGGCCCAGCACCTAGACCCCACCGTCGCCGTCGCCACCACCTCAGTCCATCCTTGGTACCGGCAATGGCCTTCGTATCGCCCAGTGCACTTGTAACTAACTTGGACACGGAATATTAAGAACTCACTTCTGGCCGCATCCCAGTCGCGCCGGCGGTGACCACCTCGGCTCTTTTGGGGTTAACTGCTGCTCCTCTTGACTTTGTCTGACTTTGGGGGCACCATGGACCAAAGTGGGATGGAGATTCCTGTGACCCTCATCATTAAAGCACCGAATCAGAAATACAGTGACCAGACTATTAGCTGCTTCTTGAACTGGACCGTGGGGAAACTAAAAACGCATCTATCTAACGTTTACCCTAGCAAACCAGTAAGTGTGTAAAAGCTGGGGGCAGCTGCTCTGACCAGCAGCTTTTCGTGCCGTGTACCCTCCTTTTCCTGCTCCTCCCCTCCAGTCTTGAATCAAATAGGTCTCTTTTGGTAGACCGCGAGATATTTTGAGTTCTGAGGTTGTGTCTCCTGAGTGTTCGAACCATCATTAATATTTTCCTGATTAGATTCAGTTAATTAGTAAGAGAAAGCAGAAATGTCAAGGGCCTTAAGAATTGGCAGGCAAGGCCGGGCGCGGTGGCTCACGCCTGTAATGCCAGCACTTTGGGAGGCCGAGGCTGGCGGATCACGAGGTCAGGATCACGAGACCAGACTTACCAACATGGTGAAACCCCATCTCTACTAAAAATTAAAAAATTAGCCGGGTGTGGTGGCTTGCACCTGTCATCCCAGCTTTTCAGGAGGCTGAGGCAGGAGAATCGCTTGAACCCGGGAGGCAGAGGTTGCAGTGAGCCAAAATCAGGCCACTGCACTCCAGCCTGAGTGACAGAGTGAGACTCTGTCTCAAAAAAAAAAAAAAAAAAAAAAAAAAAAAAAAGACTTGGCACACCTGGAAAAGGGACCTCTTTCTTTGGACTTAGAGTCATCAACCTAATATGGGAGTGAGAGATAGATCCTTTCTTAAAAAAAAAAAAAAAAAAAAAGATAAAAGCACTACAACCCGTATCAGAGCTTTTATTGCTTCTTAGACTAACATTCCTTTTTACTTTCAACACTTGACCCAGAAATTTAAACAGAAATTGAAGATTTTTTTTTTCTTAGAAATAAGTGGCCGGGCGCGGTGGCTCACGCCTGTAATCCCAGCACTTTGGGAGGCCGAGGCGGGCGGATCACGAGGTCAGGAGATCGAGACCATCCTGGCTAACACGGTGAAACCCCGTCTCTACTAAAAAAAAAAAAAAAAAAAAATGCAAAAAATTAGCCGGGCGAGGCGGCGGGCGCCTGTAGTCCCAGCTACTCGGGAGGCTGAGGCAGGAGAATGGCGTGAACCCGGGAGCTTGCGGAGCTTGCAGTGAGCCGAGATCGCGCCATTGCACTCCAGCCTGGGCGACTAAGCGAGACTCTGTCTCAAAAAAAAAAAAAAAAAAAAAAAAAAAAAAAAAAAAAAATACTTTCAAGTTTACTATATATATTTCAAGGACCAAAGAATTATAAGTAGATTCATTTTCACCACCACCCCTTTCAACATTTTTCTCCTGTAGAGGGTACATGGACATTAATTTTAAAGAGAACTGCCCTCCACCCCACCACCATTTGGTGCATTCTTCTCATATGACTTTTCTGTTCTGTGTTCCATTCTGAATCATGTCTGGATATTGCAAAGATAATAAATAAAATACAGTACAGCTCCATCTGTCCCCAAAGTCAGTTTTGAAAGGACGTAGTTGTTAATCAAGGAGTCTTGGAATAGTTTAGAAAAGAAGTGAGTGTACTGTCATGTAGAGTACTGTATATGAAAGTGAGGCTTTCACATTCTCCATTGTATACATTTTTTAATTCTTGAATAAGTAGTGTTTATTAAAACTTTTGTTTAATGAAAAGGATTGGATTTTAGGGTGGGAAATACTTTTGGAATCAGGCACGTTTAAGCATGGATCCGTTGAAAGGCGACTATGCTTTCTATGCTTAACGCTTGTTTTATGCACCTAAGTTAAGGAAGACACTTGATCTATATTATATTAATGAATTATGACCGTTTCAGTGTTGTATTAAGTTTAGTTAGGCTTTTAGGCTTGCAGAAGAACCACAGAAATGGGGCGGTTACTGCAAAAACAGGAGGTTTAGAAAAACAACTCTTAGTTGGCGTTAGCAGTGTTTATCAGTACTTTGTGATACAAATATTTTTAGCAGGAGGAGAAAAAAAACCCTGAGGAATTTAAGTACTTGAAACAAACTAGTTAGAGCCCCTGTTTATTCACATCTTTTGTTTGAAAGTTAAGATTTACACAGGGAGTAACAATTTGTTTGAAAATATCTTGATTACAAAAGATTTCCTGTTGCATATGATTAGTTTTACACATTTTTGAAGTGGAAAATAGGTTTTTAGGATAGTCAATTGAAAGTCATAGACTTCCACAATACTGTTCATAACAAATATATGCTCTGGTATGTACTTAGGCAAGATCTTTATTTACATTGTACTATTAAACCAAAGGAGACTTAGTCTGCAGTTTATAGACCAATTTATCACTTTTCTAAAACTTTGTTTTTTAAAAAAGTACCTGAGACGGGAGTGGGACGCCTGTCTGCCTTATCTACCCCTGAAGAGGTCTGCTTTTGGTAGGAGGTGTGTCTGTGCAGCACTGATCACTAGTGGAGGATGTCAGTGCCGCTGTGCATTAGTTAGCTGTCTGAGGATGAGATCTGTTGCAGAACTTCTCTTCTCCTTCACAACCTGCCTGCCTCTTATAGCCACACTGGAGGCACTTTTGGAGGCTAAACCAAATACTATGCAGCCTATTAATGATTAACATGGCAAACCTTTTTTTCTCCTTTGACAAGTTTTCTTTAAGTGAATTGTAATGGCTAACTTTCATTTCTAGGTTGAGAGTGGGTGGAGCTCTGGAGCAGCGCGGGTATGTGTGCTTATCGTCATAGAATTTCACTGAAAACTTTGTATAGTTACTAGATGTACTAAGTTTACATTCTTATCACAAGAGAATTGATTTGAAGCATCACAGTTATTGAGCAGCAGTTTAATGGTATCGCAAAGCCATAGGTAGTCCTCAACATAGGAGTTGGAGTCCTAAAAGTTTACTTTGTAAGGTCATTTTTTAGAATTCAGAACAGTTTGCTGTTAAGTAATATTATAAAGGAAGTTTAGGTTTTTCTGACCACCTGCCATGACTAAACATTGATTCTGTGTTTTAGTTTTCAAGTGCTGTTATGTTTAACAGAGATAATTTCTTGTGCATCTTCCTTGCAAATATGCCTACTTTCGTTATCAGTGTGTGGACTTAGTGGAGTAGAGCTGCAGTGTTTTGTAGGAACAGGAGTGTGCCAGTAAGTAAAAAGTTGATGGCTGTCATTAACATTGCTCTAATTGGATCTGATGGGTCAGGGGTAGGTGGAGGGCCTTTGTGCCTGTGGGCAGTGGCTTCTAGGAAAATAAATTGGTGCTGCTAGAGGGGAAAGAATGAAAATTTGAGATTGTCCTTTTAGGATCCTGCAAGGATAGGTCATATGTCTATATGCTGTTAATGGAATTCTGGCTGAACTCTGTGAAGTCGTAAAATCCTAGGATCCTAGTTTCATGGTCAGATACTGATTTGACTAATCACAGTCTCCATATGGATATGTTAAATGCGCTTCTTCCTCCCCTAGTAAACTTAGAACAAATGTACCCCTCCCCCTCAAAGCACATTTTTTTTTTGTCTTCATTTATTTATTTAACTAGGATTTTATTGGCCTAGCATTTGAATATTTATGCTAAGTGTGAAGATGATGGTAAGAGTCCTTTGCTTTTATGAAGCTCAGATCCACTGACATGTAAGTAAATAACCATAATAGCATGTGACTAGTGTTATACAGGAGGGGTGTTCTGTGTGCTGCATAGGAGCACAGGAAGGGAATGGTTGTGTCTGGAGTAGGGGTTAGGGGAATGTGTAGCTGTTTCAAGAAAAGATTCACAGGGACATTTACATTTTCTTCAAGAGTTGCTTACAGTTTTAAGCAGACAAGAATCACACTCTGATAGCTTCATTTTTTAAACTATTCTTTTTTTTTTTTTTTGAGACGGAGTTTCGCTTTTGTTGCCCAGGCTGGAGTGCAATGGCGCCATCTCGGCTCGCTGCAAGTTCTGCCTCCCGCGTTCAAGCAATTCTCCTGCCTCAGCCTCCCCAGTCACTGGGATTACAGGCATGTGGCACCACGCCCGGCTAATTTTGTATTTTTAGTAGAGATGGGGTTTCACCATGTTGGTCAGGCTGGTATCAAACTCCTGACCTCAGATGATCCACCTACCTCGGCCTCACAAAGTGCTGGGATTACAGGCATGAGCCACCACTCCTGGCCTTAACTATTCTTTTGGAGTTAATGTTTGCACTGATGACTTTGTTTTATATTAGTATGTTACTTAGTAATACAGTATTAGGTAAAAAGATTATAGATCCTTAATGATCTATGAAGGGAAAGGTGTTTTCTAGTTAGGAATTTAGGCAGTTGCCATACAAAGTCATAATTAAAAACCTCGGATGTGGAGTTTTCAGCTCTTTTGGAGTTAACTTTGAATGATATTGATAATTGCTTTAGGACTTGGTTTAGGAAATGGGAAGTGCACTAGTTTATATTAATAGAATATATAGATAATTGTGAGTTGTATTGTAATATGACATTTGACATCACTTCATGACTAGCTTTTCAGATCCTGAAATTGGCCTGCACTGTGAAATAATTCTAACATTTAGGTAATTGCTGTTTGGTGATAAAGATACTTGGCAAGAAGACCACTTTTACTTGAGTTTCAGACTTTAATCTGAGTTTAGACTTAGTTGTTAGAGATGTAAATATCAAAATGGTTGATAATAGATGGATCATCCTAGAGAAAATTTTAAAAATATCAATCTCTAAGTCCCGTTAGGTACCTTTCTCGTTCTCTTACTGTATCTGTTCTTGTGAACAAGCAGTCACCAAGGTGGACCTAATTCACTCTGAATTCAATTTTGAAGGCAAACCTTTTTGGGGCTTGCATGACTTGGCTCTCCATTTTTCAGTCTTGGGGTCAAAATACCTCTTGATTGTATCCCTCAGTTCTGGATAGTTTTCCTCTGTCTTTGCCATTCATGCTGTTAAACTAAGCAGTCATTTTCTTATCTACCTCTCCTGATCAGCTAGGCAGGTTTGTGCTGTTTTTTCAAACTGTTCCTTTACTCTCAGATTCTATTAGAATTAAAGAAGCAAGAATAGAACCAATTGTATATATAGGTTCTATTGTGAGATTATAACACTCCATAACCAAATTGCCTGCAATCAGAAGTCTTACTTTTATTATAGGTAGAAATAGCTTATATCATTTGAAATTTTATCTTTCTTAGTTTTGTAATTTCCTATTACCTTACTTAGGTCATTTAAAAAAGTCTACTTGTTTAACCACTTTGGAATTGTTGATTTAATCCATAAACAAAACAATCCATAAACAAAACAATTTTTGTTTTATAAAACTATTGTCTTAGAAGATTTTAATACATTTAAGAGGGTTTCATGTCACCGGGAAATATAGTTCAAGATTTTAAAACCTCTTTTGAACAAAGGGTACTATCAAATTGAATGTTAAAGTTGATGAAAACCAGACTAAAAGTTTTGAATGACTGCTCACTAAAATTTTACTGCTTAATGTTATTTGTAGCCTTATGTCTTTTTGGAAAATATAATAACATTATTATCAAGGTAATGTTTAATCATTTATCAATACTTTCCAGATAGGATTTTTGTAGAACTTTTAGCTTAAGTTACTTTTTTTAACATAATAAATTCTGCTTTGATTGTCTAGAATGCTTTTATTTAACTGCTCTGACTTTACCATTTACTAAGTGTTTGCCATGTGTGCCAGGCATTATAATAAGCATTTGATATGCTTTATTACATAGACTTCTTATGATGTAAGGTTTATAATTAGCTCTACTTTATAGATGAAGAAACCGAGGCTTGGTGATTTTTTTTTTTGCTTAGGTCAGACTCTAAGGAGTAGAATTAGAATTGAACTCAGGTTGGACTTACTGTACACATTATATATGATGGTTGTATATAATAAAATGAAGAAAGGCATTAGGGACTCGGCCATCTCAGGTATATACTTGTAAACTAAAAAGAACCAGTTGAGCTATAAAAAGAGATGTATATGTTTGGCAGGTTTGTTGTCTAAAGGCTGAAGATAAATGGATAACAGCCTTACTGTTGTGCTAACACTTAGCTTAATGTGTGGTTATTTCTCTTTATTCTGAGAAATTATAGGAAAGATTGGATGCATAATATCTGAAGACTGCAGTGCACATATCTTTGTCCTATCTTCACAGTCTACCAGTTTGTGTGAACCATAGTCATATACTTTGACATGCTCTATTGTACATCAGAGGTGTACATCACTTGCTGTGTGAATATCATATATCTCCACCCATGAGTGGAAGCAGTTAAACTGGGAATGTCTCTTTGGAGTTCCAGAGAACATTACTCTGTAATATTCTGTATGTACAGTTTTGCTTACTGTTACTGCGAGGAGATAAGGGGTAGAGGCAGTTTGGGTGACTGTGCCTCTATTTATAGTGTTTCTGAATTTTCAGGGGTTTTAGATTGAATGCTTTTAGTGGGAAATGGGAAGGAGATGTGTTCTAGTACAATTTTACAGAATTCATTTCCCACAGAAATGATATTTTGTGCACTTCCTGGGACCCAGCTCTTTAAAGCTATTTGATATTTGTGACTGAACTCTATGTAAGTACTTAATAGTTACTGCTTTTAAAGGACTAGATTATAGTTCATTGAACTAACCTGTAAGTTGAAGATTGATTTACTGAACTATTAAGATGATAGGTATTTAAAATTTTTTTAATTAATATTTTTAAATTAGCATATGAAGTTTGATTATGCTGAAGTTGGATATACTAGGAACATGATTTTTAAGCCATACACAATTGAAAGACCCATTTAATCCTTGACATAAAAAATTTAATCATTTGATACTAAGTGACGTTCTTGAAATATAGAATTGTTGGCTTTAAACTCATTTATCAGACTGCAGGAGATAATTTAAATGTGTTAGAGATGTATGATATTTGATCTGTTTCTGATATTTAGTTAAACATTAAAGGGTCAGACACTTTCAATAATGGCATATACACGAACCTTTTAGAAACAACAAAAAAGTCCAGGTTAGGACTTATTTTCACCTGTTATACCAGCAAGTGAGCTTTCCTCACCTTGGTTTTTAGCAATGTCTGTTAAGTGGGTAGCAGAGGTTTTTTTGGCCAGTTGTTAAGCAGCTGGTTATTTGGAGTGGGTTATTTCTGTTTCTGGGCCAGATATATCAGGATGTTTCCAGCTTGTTCTTTGTCTTATTATTTGGCTGATTCTGCACTGCCATATGTGACTAGGCTTCATCTAGGGTGAAGTATTGGTGGTGAAAGTAGTGAACCTGATAGAATTTGCTGACTATCGGATGTAGGGGTGAGTACCAGGAAGAATAGTGGTGGTGTTAATGGAGAGGCCAATTATATTTATATATTACTCTGTGGAGCCAGTATCTTATCAGTAGAATCTTTAAATTGACAATTTAACTAGTACTTTTAGATTTGTCAATGCTGAGCCTTCTGAATTCTTATTTTAAAAGGGTACCATGCAATGTTTTTTTAAATTGAGAAACGAAGTTTTATTGTGTTAAGCTACTGAGATCTTGGGATTTGTCGTAGCAACTATCATTACCCTAACTAATATAGAAACGGGTTTGTTTTGGTTTGTTTTTTTTTGAGACAGAGTCTCACACTGTCTTCCGGGCTGGAGTGCAGTGGGGCGATCTCAGCTTACTGCAACCTCTGCCTTCTGTATTCAAGCGATTGTCCTGCCTCAGCCTCCTGAGTAGCTGGGATTACAGGCGCCTGCCACCATGCCCAGCTAATTTTTTGTATTTTCAGTGGAGATGGGGGTTTCAGCATGTTAGCCAGGCTCGTCTTGAACTCCTGACCTTGTGATTTGCCCCCCTTGGCCTCCCAAAGTGCTGAAATTACAGGCGTGAGCCACCGCCCCAGCCCAGAAATGGGTTTTTAATCAAGCCAAAAGATAATGTTTTTAGCAGGGCTGGGTAAATAATATTATATTACTTTTTACAAGTCAAATTGAATTGACATCTCAAAATCTGTGCTTTTCCTAATGCTGTAGCTTACAATACCAAAATAACTAGTTGAAAATTCAGTTGATTATTGTCATTTGTTATTAGGTCTAACACATGATTTTCCTGATATTTAAATTATTTATTTATTTATTTATTTATTTTGAGACAGAGTCTCGCTCTGTTGTCCAGGCTGGAGTGCAGTGGTGCAATCTTGGCTCACTGCAACCTCCGCCTCCCAGGTTCAAGTGATTCTCCAGCCTCAGCCTTCCACACCTGCCACCACACCTGCTGCTGCCACGTATTTTTAGTGGAGATGAGATTTCCACCATGTTGGCCAGACTGGTCTCGAACTCCTGACCTCAAGTGATCCGCCTGCCTGGGCCTCCCAAAGTGCTGGGATTACAGGCATGAGCCACCGCTCTCAGCCCTGATATTTAAATTAAATTCATTGGTATTTAAACTGAAGAGGCAGTTTTTTTTTAATGGCATAAAAAATATCCGGCCAGGCACAGGGGCTCATACCAGTTATCCCAGCACTTTGGGAGACTGAGGCAGGCAGATCACCTGAGGTCAGGAGTTCGAGACCAGCCTGGTCAACATGGTGAAACCCTGTCTCTACTAAAAATACAAAAAAATTTGCTGGGTGTAGTGTAATTGCAGCTACTCAGGAGGCTGAGGCACGAGAATTGCTTAAGCCTGGGAGATGGAGGTTGCTGTGAGCCGAGATCATGCTACTGTACTCCAGCCTGGGTGACAGAGCAAGATTCTCAAAAAAAAAAAAAAAAAAAAAAATTCCAAGTGTTACTTTTTACCTAGTTTAGGCACATGAAAAAATTAGTAAGTTAATCTTTCTGTTTTCTTTTCTTTGTTGTTTTTTTTTTTTTTTTTTTTTTTTTTTTTTTTTTTTTTTGAGACAGTCTCTCCCTCTGTTGCCAGGTTGGAGGACAGTGGAATGACCTTGGCTCACCTCTCTGCCTCTTGGGCTAAAGTGATCCTCCTACCCCAGCCTACTAAGTAGCTGGGACTACAGGCATGCACAACCATGCCCAACTAACTTTAGTATATTTTGTAGAGACAGGGTCTCACTATGTTGCCCAGGCTGGTCTTGAACTCCTGGGCTCTAGCAATTCATCTGCCTTGGCCTCCCAAAGTGCTGGGATTATAGGTGTGAGAAACCATGCCTGGCCAGTTTTTCTGTTTTCAATTACTGTAAAATTAAAGAATACCTTTCCTTTCCTTTTACTTTACTTTATTTTATTTTTATTTCCATAGGTTATTGGGTAACAGGTGGTGTTTGGTTACATGAATAAGTTCTTTAGTGGTGATTTGTGAGATTTTGGTGCACCCATCACCCGGGCAGTAAACACTGCACCCTATTTGTGGTCTTTTATCCCTCACCCCCTTCCCACCCTTTCTCCCTGAGTCCTAAAGTCCATCGTGTCATTCTAATGCCTTTGTATCCTCATAGCTTTAGCTCCTACTTATGAGTGAGAACATACAATGTTTGGTTTTCCATTTCTGAGTACTTCACTTAGAATAATAGTCTCCAGTCTCATCTAGGTTGCTGCAAATGCCATTAATTCATTCTTGTTTATGGCTGAGTAGTATTCCATCATAGAGATAGATAGATAGATATAGATATATAGATAGATACAGATATCTCACAGTTTCTTTATCTATTTGTTGATTGATAGGCATTTGGGTTGATTCCACGTTTTTGCAGTTGCAAATTGTGCTGCTATAAATGTGTGTGCAAGTATCTTTTTATTTTATTTTTTTTGAGATGGAGTCTCGCTCCATCGCCCAGGCTGGAGTGCAGTGGCATGATCTCGGCTCATTGCAAGCTCTGCCTCCTGGGTTCACGCCATTCTCCTGCCTCAGGCCTCCCGAGTAGCTGGGACTACAGGTGCCCACCACCAAGCCCAGCTAATTTTGTTTTTGTATTTTTAGTAGAGACAGGGTTTCACCGTGTTAGCCAGGATGGTCTTGATCTCCTGACCTCATGATCCACCCACTTTGGCCTCCCAAAATGCTGGGATTACAGGCGTGAGCCACTACACCTGGCCGCAAGTATCTTTTTTCGTATAATGACTTCTTTTCATCTGGGTAGATACCCAGTAGTGGGATTGCTGGATCAAATGGTAGTTTTACTTTTAGTTCTTTAAGGAATCTCCACACTATTTTCCATAGTGGTTGTACTAGTTTATATTCCCACCAGCAGTGTACAAGTGTTCCCTGCTCACCGCAGCCACACCAACATCTACTATTTTTTGATTTTTTTGATTATGGCCATTCATGCAGGAGTAAGGTGGTATTGCATTGTAGTTTTGATTTGCATTTCCTTGATCATTAGTAATGTTGAGCATCTTTTCATATGTTTATTGGCCATTTGTATATCTTCTTTTGAGAACTGTCATGTCCTTAGCCCACTTTTTGATGGGATTTTTTGTTTTTTTTCTTGCTGATTTGTTTGAGTTCCTTGTAGGTACTGGATATTAGTCCTTTGTCAGATGATTAGATTATGAAGATTTTTTCCCACTCTGTGGGTTGTCTGTTTACTCTGCTGACTGTTCCTTTTGCCTTGCAGAAGTTCTTTAGTTTAATTAAGTCCCAACAATTGATCTTTGCTTTTATTGCATTTGCTTTTGGGTTCTTGGTCGTGAAATCCTTGCCTAAGACAGTATCTAGAAGGGTTTTTCCAATATTATCATCTATAATTTTTATAGCTTCAGGTCTTAGATTTAAGTCCTTAATCCATCTTGAGTTGATTTTTGTATAAGGTGAAATATGAGGATCCAGTTTCATTCTTCCACATGTGTCTAGCCAATTATCTCAGCACCATTTGTGTAAAAGGATGTCCTTTCCCCATTTCTTGTTTTTGTTTGCTTTGTCAAAGGTCAGTTGGCTGTAAGTATTTGGGTTTATTTTTGGGTTCTCTATTCCTTCCATTGGTCTATGTGCTTGTGTTTATATCAGTACCATGCTGTTTTGGTGACTATGGCCTTACAGTATGGTTTGAAACCAGGTAATGTGATGCCTCCAGATTTGTTCTTTTTGCTTAGTCTTCCTTTGACTCTGTGGGCTCTTTTTTGGTTCCATATGAATTTTAGAATTTTTTTTTCTAAATCTGTGAAGAATGATAGTGGTATTTTGATGGGAATTACGTTGAATTTGTAGATTGCTTTTGGTAGTAGGGTCATTTTTACAATATTGATTCTACTCATCCATGAGCATGGGATGTGTTTCTATTTGTTTGTGTTGTCTGTGATTTATTTCAGCAGTGCTTTGTAGTTTTCCTTATAGAGGTCTTTTGCCTCCGTGGTTAGGTATATTCCTAAGTATTTTATTTTTTTTGCAGCTATTGTAAAAGGGGTTGAGTTCTTATTTTGATTCTCTGCTTGGTTGCTGTTGGTATATAAAAGTGCTACTGATTTGTGTACATTAATTTTGTATCCGGAAATTTTGCTGAATTCTTTTATTAGTTCTAGGAACTTTCTTTCTGGAGGAGTCTTTTGGATTTTCTAGGTAAATGATCATATAATCATCAAACAGCGACAGTTTGACTTCCTGTTTACCAATTTGGATGCCCTTTATTTCTTTCTCTTGTCTGATTCGTCTGGCTAGGATTTCGAGTACTATGTTGAAAAGGAGTGGTGAGAATGGACATCCTTGTCTTGTTCCAGTTCTCAGAGGGAGTGTTTTCAACTTTTCCCCATTCAGGATTATGTTGGCTGTGGGTTTGTCATGGATGGCTTTTATTATATTGAGGTATGTCCCTTGTATGCTGATTTTGCTGAGAGTTTTAATCATAAAGCGATGCTGGATTTTGTCAAATGATTTTTCTGCATCTATTAAGATGATCATGTGATCATCTTATTTTTAATTCGGTTTATGTGTTGTATCAGATTTATTAATTTGGGTTTGTTAAACCATGCCTGCATCCCTGGTATGAAACCTACTTGATCATGGTAGATTATCTTTTTGATATATTATTGGATTTGGTTAGCTAGTATTTTGTTAAGAATATCTTTCCTTTTAAAACTTCATTGTGGGCCAGGCGCGGTGGCTCACGCCTGTAATCCCAGCACTTTGGGAGGCCGAGGCGGGCGGATCACAAGGTCGGGAGATCGAGACCACGGTGAAAGCCGAGATCGCGCCACTGCACTCCAGCCTGGGCAACAGAGTGAGACTCCGTCTCAAAAAAAAAAAAAAAAAAAAAAAAAAAAAAAACTTCATTGTAGTTGGTCATGGTGACTCATACCTGTAATCCTAGTACTTTGGGAGGCTGAGACTAGTGGATCACTGGAGCCGGGGAGTTTTAGACCAACTAGGGCAGCATGGCAAAACCCTGTCTTTACAAAAAAAAAAAAAAATATATATATATATACACACACACACACACACACACACACACACGTATATATACACATATATACATACACACATATGTATATATACATACACACGCAAAAATTAGCCAGATGTGATAGCACATGCCTGTAGTCCCAGCTACTCAGGAGGCTGGGGTAAGAGGATCACTTGAGCCTCAGGAGGCAGAGGTTGCAGTGAGCTGATACCATGCCACTGTACTCCAGCCTGGGCTACAAAAAACCAAAAACTTCAGATTATTTGAAGGCATTTGAATATTCAGTTGAAAGTAACAGTTTTTCTTAATGCAGATATAATTCACATACTGCAAAATTTGCCCTTTTAAAGTATATGACCCAATGGTTTTTAGTACTTCACAAAGTTGTGCTGTCATAATCACTATCTAATTCTAGAATATTTTCATCACCCCAGAAACTCCATACCTATTGGCAGTCACTCCCCATTCTTTTTTCTTCCATCTGCTAATCTACTTTCTGTTTCTTTTTTTTTTCTACTCTGTTTCTATGAATTTGCATAGTCTAGACATTTCATATAAATAGAATCATAGTTATATGGATTTTTGTGCCTGCTATCTTTAACTTGGCATAATGTTTACAAGGCTCATCTACATTATAGCATGTGTCAGTATTTCATTCCTTTTTGTGGCTGAATAATATTCCGTGTGTGCATATATTTATATACACCATATTTTGTTTATCCATTTGTCAGCTGATAGACATTTGGGTTGTTTCTACTTTTTTTTGACTATTATGAATAATGATGCTATGAACATTCTTGTACAAGTTTTTATGTGCACATATGTTTTCCATCATTTTTGGTACGTACCTAGCAATGGAACTGGGCATATATTGTGTCATAGGGCAACTGTATGTTTAACTCTCTGAGACACTGCCAAACTTTTTTCCACAGTGGCTGCACCCTTTTACATTCCTACCAGCAACATATGAAGGGTCTAGTTTCTCTGCATCCTTGCCCATATTTGTTTCTGCTTTATGTATTTTGGGGGATACTATGCAATTTTGTTACATTTTTATGTTCTACATTTCTGAAAATTGATGTGACCTTGCTGTGGAAAGATAAAACCATTTTTTCAAAGTTGACTACTAATTTAAAGAAAAAAATACTACAATACTAATATATGATTGCTTCTTTATCATAATTTGCTAATATCAGTATCATTTGTAGAAATGAATCAGATGAATTTAGCACCAGCAAGTGTTTTAAGTTAGTGTTGTAATTCATAGACTGAATATTTCATTTCTGTTTTTCCTGATTACATGTAAAATAACTTATTTAACAAACTTCAGATTAGGTGGTTTCTCCAAGTCTGTGTAAGCAGTTTTGGACTCATGACACCTCATAAATCTACACTTAGCATGTACTCTGTGAGGCACAGTAGTGGGCTATGGGAACACAGTGACAGCAAGATGGCTATGGACCCTTTGTTCTTGGCACTTTTATTTAAGGGAAAAAAAAACACATGTTGGCATAATTAGAGGTTGTGGTTTGTGTTACGAAGGATATAAACAGGATGTGTGAGAGGGAATACTATACTGTAGATTTATAAGTCAAGGAAGACCTCGCTGAGGGAGTGATTTTAAAACTAAAATCTGAAAGGTGATTAAGAGTCAGGTATGTAAGAGCTAGGGGAGAATACAGCAGGCAGGGTGTCTGAATTGGAAAAGAGCTTGGGATCTAAGTGAATGTCAATTTGGCTCATAAGGAGGAAAGAATACTACTGGGGAGTTTGGAGAGAGACAGAAGCCAGATCTGGCCGTGGAAAGGAATTTGAATTAAATCCATTGTAGTGGGACTCCATCAGAGAGTGACAGGATTGATCTAAGTTTTTTTGTTTTGTTTTGTTTTGTTTTTTGTTTTTTTGAGACAGGGTCTTCCTCTGTCACCCAGGCTGGAGTGCAGTGGGAGTGATCATAGCTCACTGTAGCCTTGAACTACTGGGCTCAAGTGATCCTCTCACCTCATCCTCCCAAGCAGCTGGAACTACAAGCATGCCCTACCAAACCTGGCTACATTTAAAAATTTTTTTTGAGGAGATGGAGTCTTACTATGTTGCTCAGGCTGGTCTTGAACTCCTGGGCTCCAGCAGTCCTTCTGCCTCAGCCTCCCAAAGTGCTGGGATTACAGATGTGAACCACCATGCCTGGCTGATTTAAGTTGTTAAAAGATCACTAGAGCTGCTGACTGTAGAATGGAAGCAAGAAAACCAATTAAAAGGTTATTGCAGATGACCAGGCAAGAAATGATGGTTTAGATTAGGGTAATGGCAGTGTAGGTGGAAAGAAGTAGACTGATCTGAGAGGGACTTACGGAGATAGAGTCTATAGGATTTGACAGTGGTTAGATATGGGAGGCAAGGCAAGAGAAAGAAAAGTTGAGGATGATGCCCAGGTTTTTGGCTTAAACAGTTGGTCACAGGTTGTTACAGGACAGGGAAGAAATAAGAGGAAAGATTTGGGGAATTGGGAATTGAAGTGCATTGTAGAATTTGAGTTGCCTATTAAAATATATGAAGATGTCAAATCTCTTAACAGTTGGGTATATGAATCTGGGTCTGAGAGGGTGAGGCCTTGGACAGAGAGACAAATTTGCGACTTGTCTGAAGAACCCTAACGTTTAGAATTGGATGAGAAATTTAGCAAAGACTCTGGTAGGGCAAAAACCAGTGATATGAATGAAATGTACATATGCCTACTAATGGTTTTTCTAAACCTTGATTCCTTTTCTAGAGAAGCAAATGATAAAGACCGTGGTGTCTTTCTTTCTCCTTGCAAAAGTCAGAAACTTTTGCTGGGTGCTATTGCATCTTTTCCTCCTACTGCTGACGGACTTGCTTAGCTATTGCCTAACCTTTCTGTTTAGTAGGTGTAGGTGGTTTTAAAAAAGAAGGACTTGGAGATAAGGGATTACCAGTCTCTTTCTGGGATACTAGTCATACTACTTTAGTTAGCTATATTTTGGGTTAAATACAATATGTGCCTAGCTTTTAAATTTAATAATTATTTGTATGTGTGCGACCCATAGTTCCAGGACTAGGAATTCTCAAAATCTTTTGAGTTTTTATCTTGATAAAAAATTAATATTATCAATAATCTGGATAATCACTTTATAGCTATCATGAGATTTCAGTACCTCTACTTTTAACTAAATGGTTTTCCTAAATTTATTTAACTTGTATTGCATTGCAAAGTTTTCCAAGCTTTGGCTTTTGAAGTCTCTGACTGAAAATGACCTATTGTTTCTGTGAAAAATTTGTTTTAAACCTGTCTACTAACAAATTATGGGAGTAAACATTTTAAGTAGGACTGTCAGTGTGCGCCATTTATGTATATTTTGTTCAGTAGTCCCAAATACTGAGTTTTCCAGAATATTTTTTCCCTATCTTGCTTAGAAGTGATGCTTGTGATAAAATATCTGACAAATTCCATTACTATTACAGTTTAATAGGAAAATGGAGATTATCCATGTAGAAAGCAGATAATATATTAACATCTTGAAGTAGTTGGTAAATACTACATTCTTTCACTAAAAATAAAAAAGCGTAAGTTAGATAACTTATGTTTTGGACATGGACTTCTTTTGACTAATATGAAAGTATTTTTTCTCGTAGAGAAGGTAAAATTAATTAAAAGATTTCCTTTTGTTGTTTATAGATGTCATTTTAAACTGAGACTTTAGGCTGGGCATGGTGGCTCACGCCTGTAATCCCAGCACTTTAGAATACTGAGGTGGGCGGATTACTTGAGGCGGAGTTTGAGACCAGCCTGGCCAACATGGTGAAACCCTGTCTCTACTAAAAATACAAAAATTAGCAGGGTGTGGTGGTGCATGCCTGTAATCCCAGCTCCTCGGAAGGCTGAGGCAGGAGAATTGTTTGAACCTGGGAGGTGGAGGTTGCAGTGAGCCAAGATCGTGCCACTGCGCTCCAGCCTGGGTGACAGAGCGAGACTCTGTCTCAAAACAAAAAAACAAAAACAAAAAAACTGAGACTTCAAAGTTCTAATGTGAATTGGGACTTTGTTTTTTTTTTTAAATCACATGAAGTGACAGTCATTGCAACTTTAACCCAACCTGTTTTAGCAGCATCCAAATCATGTTCTTATGCATAATGAACATACACAGCCTGCTGTTAGTCATTCAACTTTTCGGTACTTTTCCATAATCTCATTAGAGCCTCATGAAACTGCATGATGTGGGAGGAGCAGGTACTAGAAATTAGCACCTAATGTTAATTGAATACTCAGTAGGCATTGTGTTCTGTTCTAGTTTATGTGCATTTCCATTGTTACGAAAATTAAGCCCTGTGAGATACAAACTATTATTGCCCTTATATTACAGACAAGGAAATCGAGGCACAGAGTGCTGGTGATGGGATATTGTATAAGTTTCTTATCATCTCTTTACCTACATCTGTCATATTGTGCTGTAAGTCCAACTCCTCTGCACAAGACCCCCATCCCTTATTAGCTACTGAAGGACATTGCTCTTGAAACTGTTTTTCTCTCTTGCATCATCAGTTTTTTCCTTTCTACTGAATTACTCCTATTGGCATACAAACATGTTATTTCTCTCTTGAATAAACAAAAGCACAAAAGAATAAAACAAACCAAAAGCAAGACCCTCTCTTGATCCCATTTCCCTTCTAGCTGTTGTCCTGTTTCTTCCTTTAAGTGCAAAACTGTTTATAAGTTGTATATATTTGCTGTCTTTATGTGTCTCTCCTTTTCTCTTGAATCAATTCCAGTTAGGTTTTTATTCTGCTACACCACCAAGATTACCTTTATCAATGTCATTAATGATCTCCTTGTTGCAGGATGCTGTGGGAAGATACAGAGATAAATAGAATAATATGAAGGGAGGACACTGTGCATAATAACGAAAGCCTAGAAACGCTCAAATATCCATTAACAAACTATAGTCCTTTCATATAATGGAGCATTGTGCGTTTGTTAAAAAGAATGGGGAAATATTTTTATGCTGCTAAGCAGTAATCTCCCTGGCTTATTAAGTGAGAAAACAAGATGCAATAGAGTAAGTGTATTGTACTACTTTTTATGTAAGAAAAGGAGGAAAATAGGAGTATGTGTGTATTCAGCTTTGTTGTTAAGCGTTGTAAGGGCAATCCAAAATCATAGAGGGGACAAGGACAGAACTAAAGCCTCTTTGAATGCACCTTGTTTATAGTTTTTACCTTATCGCCATTTTTTGTTATATATAATTATAAAAAAATAGAGAAATCTCTAAATGAAAACACAAGAATTAAAAAACGTCAGGATGGTGACACAGTTACAAGAATTATTATTTCAAGTAACTTTGAAACACTGTATTTTGCCTAGTGACCTATATCCTAAGGACAGAGAAGATCAATAAGAAATCTTAAACTTTGTTCAATATTGTTAGTAACAATCTTGTTATTGTTATTTTGAGATTACATATAGTAGGATAAAACAAATAAGTACATTTGCTAATGGCATGTATTTATTAATGTCATTAGCAAGAAAGATTTTCAGGGTGAGAAGATACAAATAAAATGAGTGAATACTATTTAATTGGAAATGTCATAGTGAACTCAGGATTTAAGTTTCTCTTTATAAAAATACATTATTTTCTAGCTCTGCTTACTGAAGAAGTAATGACAAGTAAAAATCAGTATTCATAGCTCCTAGATTTTGGTCTTTAGATACCATTTCCCATTAAAATGAATCATGAATCCTGGAGCAATGGCTGATTCTAGGTCTGGGGCATGGAATGTGTAAGATGAACTTCTGGGGCATTTTGTGCCTGAGAGCAAGGAAGCTACTATTAGAGATGACAGAGGTCATGTTAAAATGCAGGAGCCACCTTGTAGGGACTCCTAGTGGTAAAAAATGGTGCAATTTGAGGTCCCCCTTGTCAAAAGTCCTCTTGTCATACAAAAAGGAATTGGAATCTGATCAGCCCTCTAGATCTAACTACATTGTACAGGAACTACAGGAACATGCTGAGCAATACCAGGAGGATACAGTTTGCCTAATCAGACTGGAAAGTTCTATGAGACGAACAATTTCTTCAACACGTAAATAGCCTGGGAAAAATTTTTTAAAAATAGAAACTGTTAAAAGATTAAAAGAGGCATAACAGCCAAATTTTGTGTGTGAACCTTATTTGGATTCCGATTCAAATCATCTTTAAAAAACATTTTTCGGCAAGTGGGAAGAGTTGAACTGCACTGGATATTACATATTAAGGAATTATTTGTTGAATGTAGTAACATTATGGTTATTATAAAACTTACTGAATTTGTACAGGTGAAAAGAAATGATGTGTCGTATTGCTTTAAAATACAGTACTCAGCTGGGTACAGTGGCATATATCTGGAGTCCCAGCTATTCCAGAAGCTGAGGTGGGAGGATTACTTGAGCCCAGGAGTTCGGGGCTGTAGTGTGTACCATGATCGCACCTGTGAATAGCCACTGCACTTCAGCCTGGAAAACAGAGTGAGGCCCTGTCTCTCTCTCTCTCTTTTTTTTTTTTTTTTTTTAAAAAGATTAAAATGCAGTATTCTCTTTGAAGAAAAAAAAAAAGAAATGAGGGATGGATGAGACAAGAATAGCAGAATTTGGTAATTGTTGAAGCTGGGTACTTGAGAGTTCTTGAAGATGGTACCTGGGGGTTCATTTTATTCCCTCAACTGTATGTATGTTTGAGAATTTTTATAAAGGAAAAAAATTCACAAAAAGACACCGATGTCCTTTATGCAGAGTGATGATATGACATAAAAGTATCTATCTATTAAATGTTTGGTCTGGTAAAAAAGTGATAGTTTATGATGACTGGAATACTTATTGAAGAAACTTCTTTAGGTTCCAATTGTAATAAGTACATTATAAAGATTTATAAAGCATTGCATAATTCATTTTGGGCAGGAATTAAATCATTGAGTGTATATTTAGCATTCAACTTATGGTCATATAGTTGGCCATTCAGTGCCTATAAGGATATAGGAAAAAACAAACTCAGTTTCTCTTATGCTCTCACAACACTCAATACAGAATTCTTCTGTAATGTCTGGTCACCAAAATGTGTGGGGATTTCTCTCCAACAATAAGGAGTTCTGCAGAAAATTCTCCGGAGGACACCAGCTGAATGTCCTTTAATTCAGTTTACTTCTGACACTATCTACCTGGAGATAGATTCCACAGGTTGAGGGCTCAATCCCACAAGACTGCCCCCTTTCATATGTGGTCCCAAGCACAGGTTGTGGCCTGTGTTTTTGACCAGCTGTTTATAAATAGGGGTTCCCATGACCCCCTCCTGGGGTTCAATTAATTTGTTAGTGCAGCTCACGGAACTCAAGGAAACATGTTACTTACATTTGCTCACTTATAAAGGATATTATTACAAAGGATACAAATGGAAGAGAGATGCATAGCACAAGGTCTGGGAGAAAGGGCTCAGAGCTTTCATGCCCTTTCTGGGCCCATCCACTCTTGAGGAACTTCGACTCATTCTCCTATGCTGGAGCTCTCAGAACTCTCCTTTTGGGTTTTTATGGAAGCTTCGTTAGGTAGGCATGATTGATTAAATCATTGGCCGTTGGTTTATCAACTCAACCTTAAGCCACTCTCCCTTTCTGGAGGTTGGGGGTGGGGGTGGGACTGAAAGTTGCAAACTTCTAATTACTTGGTTGTTCCCCTGGCAACCAGCCCCCATCCTGAGGCAGTGTGGGGTCCCCCAGCCACCAGTTGTCTTATTAGCACACTAAAGATACTCATCTTTCTGAAGATTCCAAGGATTTTAGGAGCTATTTGGCAGAAAACAGCATGAAAACCAAATATATTTTACAATACCACAGTGCTCCTCTCTCTCTCTCTGTCTCTCTCTATATAAACAGAAACCTTTATATATAAATAATAAACCTTTATATATATATAAAGGTTGTAAGACTTATGATTTTAAAACCTGTGCATTGTATTTGATTGTTTATATATAGGAGTTTGTACATGTGCATTTGAGGAATGGTACGCTCCAAAATGCTTCCAGGAGAAACTGGAATATGTGTAATGGTTAAGTATCTTGGAAGGATAGCTATACCTTTGGTGTGTAAGGATGCCTGAACCACGGATCTTAGTATGATAATTTCTATTATGGCTAGTTTTAATATAAGAAGACCCTTTTGTAGTAGCTATGTTGAATACATAATCTTAAAAATTGTTATAGTTGTGGCTTGGATTTGGCATATTTAAGAATTACTGATATGGCTAGTATTTGTTTTGATAAAATGCAAAGAACATTCACCTGTTTTGCAGTTATTAAATAGGCCTTATGTGGAGTATATACAGATGCTTTAATTTTACATAATTTCATATTTTGGTTGCATATAGAGATGGCAACTGACTCTCCATGCACTTGTGTTGATTTTTCTTTAGTCTTGTGTTTTTGAAAAGCTTAACAAAGGTATTTGTGAGAGTGGTAGGAATAATAATTAGAATAGTAAGTAAATTTATAACTAAATCTAAATGGCTCTTGAATTAAAACCAATAAATTGTTCTGCACAATATTAGTAAGGAAGAAAATAAGTCATATATTGTCTTAGATGAAAAATTGACAAAATAAGGCAAAATGATTCTGGTGACCTCGAAATTTTATCCTACTGTTGACTATTAATATAAGGCCAACCCCTTTCTCATTTATATAGTCTTGAAGATTTTTTAATGATAGTCATATATGCATTGCATTATAGTTGAAAAGACAGACTTCCAATTTACCTACCCCCTACCCCGCCAGGATAGTATTATCTGTACTTTATTATAGCTGCAATAGATAAATTACCATTTGCTGAACTCTTAAATGTTTTTTCTTAAGTAGAATTTGGAAAAACAAAAGTTCTTAAATTGTGTCAGTTTTCTGCTTACTTGTGCCTAAAGGGAGTTTTATTTTACCCATAATTAGGCATGTTATTCCCAGCCTTCAATTTGCATAATTAGAAAAGTTGAATTCTTTTCTTTGTCCCATTTCTTAGTTGACGAAGGATCAGAGATTGGTGTATTCGGGCAGACTGCTTCCCGATCATCTGCAGCTGAAAGACATTCTCAGAAAAGTAAGCTTTTCTATCACTATTTGATACCAGATACATTCAGAATGTGAGAGGAGATATGTTCTGAAATTGTATTCAACCAGTTCAGTTTTTAGATACTTAAAATCAATCCCTTTGGGTAGCATAACAAGTAAAGATAAATTAGAAAGTAACATGATAGTTTCTTGCTAGTTTAGGTAACGGTTCTGTATATTCATCTGATAGTTAAATCTAAAGTAGGATTATGTATTTGTGTTCAGGTATTTGTCATTTTTTGTAAGAAAATGCTATTGACGTCAGTAGTGCAGAAGTAGAATGTTCAGTAGTGGTGACGGATTTTCATTGATAACAATCTTTCCTCTAAATCTCCTTTTTGCCAGCTGCATGATATTTTTATACAAATTGCTTGAGTTGGGAGTTTAATTTCAGGAGGAAGTTAACTGGTCTACCAGTTAGCAAACTTTGTGGGTGCTCAGAGCTAAAATATATTTCAATACATTTTTATATTTCAATATTTTCAATAAAGTCAGCTTGAAGGCTAGTTATTTTAGTAGTAGCTTTTAGCTCATGTTCGTTTGTGGAATTTATACTTATAGAGCTTTTCAGCATTTGAAATGTTGCTTTTTGTTGGTGAGTATAGCAAAATTGAATTTCTTCTATGTTTTGCCTTAGCTCTTTGACTTAAACTGTTGTTGTAGATATTGCTTATCTAATTTAGAAGATCTGTATCTTCTCCTGTATGTTTATGATCACCTGTGGGAAACTTTAAAAAAAAATTAGTATATTCCTTCTGCTTAGACAGTTGACATTTTAGCTTTGCCAGTGTGACTTCTTGCTGTTATTGGAATTATGTAGTTTCAAATTGCTAACATGGTACAATACCCACTCCCTCAAAAATAGCGGATTTTGCAGCAGGTTTTTTGTCTTTTTTCTTTCTTTCTTCTTTTTTTTTTAAAAGACATACATTATTACCCAAAGCCTGTAGTTTATGTTTAGGGTGCACTCTTGTGTTGCACATTCTATGAGTTTTGGCAAATATATAATGACTCCACCAGTATAGTATCATTTAGAATAGCCCTGAAAACCTCTGTGTTCTGGCTGTCCTTTTTTTTTTTTTTTTTCTTGTTTTTATGCTGGTACTCAGAAATAAAATATATTTCAATATAGTCCTTTCTGCCATCTGCTCTTTGAAATACAGATATATTAATTATTTTACCCCAAGGATAGCTTAAATCTGCACATGAAGACTTTTTAAAACATTTTTGCTGCCAGAAATGGTTTCAGGCCAGACAACTTAAAATAAAAACTGCTTCAGTCAAAGAACTCTTGTGCCCCTATATAAAACATGTTGAGTAATATGTTTATATTTTAAATAGTTCTTTCAACTGTTTTTGTTAAAGTCAATGTACCCCTTTACTTTTTTCAGTTTAAATGCTGCCATTAGCTTTACCTATTTAGTCACAAAATGTTTTATGGAAACATTCCCGAGATAAATAAATTCTGTGAATTAATTGTGATTAATAATGACCTTTTGGAACTATGTTTCTAAGAATCAACATCTTATACTTGTATGCTTGTTAATATTCTGTATTAAGAAGCTAAGGGGGGCATTGAAAATTAGGAGTGTCTTCAACCTCCTTTGCCAGGCATACCTTCTGTCGTGCTGTCTCTGAAGCCTTTCTTTAGCATTCTAACCCTTAGTAACTTCTTCCTCCAAACTCCTAAAGTAATTAAGGTTGGACTTCTCAGTTTCATGCAAAAAAGACTGTTCTCTATTTCTGTAATTGTGCTGTAGTGCACAAGTCTACTCTCTTAATAATGTCATGAGCCTCTTTAAGGAAGGGCCTGTTATACCCTTTCTTGGATTTGCCTCCAAATTAAGCACAATTATAGGTTCGTGGTAGGCAAGTGATACATTCTTAGTTTCTAGTAACTTTGTTTCCCTTTCTCATCATTTGGGTATCTTTCTTTCTGCTCCTTTTTCTTTGTCATTCTGTTCTTTTCTTTTTTAAAAACTTGCTGACTCATCCCTCATTGTTCTCTGTCCTCCTTTATTCCTTCTTTCCTTTCCCCATCTTATTTGCTAGCTTTATGTCTAAGTATAAATAAATATGCTCATGATCTCACTAAGCTAAAATGCCAACCGTAATCGTTATTTGTAACATTTTTCTTCAGTCATATTTGTAGGTTTATGGAAAAACATGGGATATTTACAGAATATAGTTTAAATGTATGCTTTATATCTGTGTATAGGTGTTATAGATGAAAATAGTTTTTGACTCCAAAAAGAGTAAGAAAATCACCTTGCTAAAATTAAGGCAAACGTGATTATGATGAAGTTATTTGAGTTTCTTTTATGGTTGCTAAGCCTCAATTGATGGAAATATATAAACTAAAAAGTTTAAGGTGCTAGATGTTTTCATGCTGAAATGATAGATTGTGCTGATACAACTTTCACAACATTGTTTGCTTTAAGACTGCTTTGTATGCAAAATAATTTTTTAATACAGCAATTAGAGTATTTAGATCATTTTCCAAGTATGGAGAAGATACTGAATTCAAAAGGATCCCAAATAAAATGACAGATTTACCTTCAAATGATAACAGTTTATCAGTAATAGAATGGCTAGGCGGTAAAGGGATCTAAGTTTTAAGTATTTCAGTTTAGCTACTGACTTTTTGAACTGTACATTTTGTAGTACTACCCTTTAAATGTAATCTTCTTTAATTTTAGCAAGATGAGTATCATATGGTTCATCTAGTATGTACTTCTCGGACTCCTCCCAGTTCTCCAAAATCCAGCACCAATAGAGAAAGTCGTGAAGCATTGGCATCCAGCAGCAATTCTGTGAGTTGTTTTGGGAGGAGTAAACATTGAACTTTTCTTCTTCTTCATCTTCTTCTTATTTTTTGCCTCTAAAAACTAAATGAAAAACAACAATTGGAGCTTGTGGATTTTGAGATTGCGTTTTGAACTAAAGTTAGACATTTTGTAAAGTTTATGATTTTGAAAGGTCTAATATGCAGTGTTATCCCTTGAAGTCTATTCACCATGAGTTATAATTTGCTGTATGGCAGGTCAGTAATAGGTTTCATCTTCAAAGGTTTAATTATTGGAATACTTAGAAAACGGAATTATGTTATGGTTATATAATATAAATTCTTAGGCCAATGATGTTTCAGAATATGCCAGGTATTTAAAATAGTATATTTGATTCAAGGTAGATTAAATTGTTTAAAATTTAAGTACCCTAAATCTTCTTGAAGTAGATGACTTGGTCAAGGATTTTGTTTTTTAAAAATGACTGGATTTGGGTGTACCTTCCACCTGCTTGGGGAGGTAATACTTAATGTGCTAATTTTTTTCAGACTTGGGTATTCATTCCTCCATCCTTATTTTTCCATCTGCCTGAAATTGTTTTGGAAATGTTTTGTAATAGTTGACTTTCTCAATTTAGACATTTTCTATAAATTTCAAAGACATTGTCTCCAGTCCTCTTATGTTATTTTTGATTTCCCATAAAGGCTTTCTATGACACCTTTGCAGGTAAGAGGACTGGATGAGTGGAAGCTTGCTTTCAACTTCTTGAGCAGGCAGGGAACTTGTATACTGCTAAGTATGCTTTCCTTGTCAAGAATCCAGCCAAAGTGGGAACTAGTTGAAAGCTCTCTCAATAGATACTAGTTAACTGCTGCTTTAAGAAACTAGCTTCTCCAGTTGCTGTATTTAATTAGTATTCTCTTAATGGTAAGTATTTCCTAGTACCAGCCATGGGAATTTAGCTTACATTAAACTAAATATAATATGCCTTGTCAAAACACCCACGGGTCTTTATATGTTTCCTGCCTTGGCATGGAAAGGCACAGACATTGGCATTGGCATAGAGTTTTTTTTTGTAGTTGTCGGACGCAGTTGCATTGCTCCAATTTTTGTTCAGAAACAACCCTCTGACTTTGACTTGTCCAGTGGGTTGCTCAGCCATGATTTTGTATCTTTAGTGTGTATATTTGTTTTTTTCAGAGTGTTATGAAAGCCTGAAAAGTATCAAAGGAATGTTAAGTTGAATTCACCTTAATTTTTCATGGTTCAGAAATTTCAAGGGAGTTGAAAATGTTTTAAAGATCTAATCATAAAATAATTACCTAATAAGGTCAGAAATCATTAGTTCTAGAGAAATTAGGTTGTGCTGCCAAATGACTAGGCTTTTCTTCTAATAATTGTATTAATGAACACCATATTATGATGGCCCATTTAATGAGAAATCTTACCGAAAAAGCAGCCTTTCCCAGTTTATGTTCCTAAGAATCCAGACTCCTTAGTAAGATATTTGATATCTAATGTGTGTGAAGTAACATTTTAAAGTAAGTTTTTGTTAGTCTTGCAAAAGACTGGTGTGGGCTGTTTTGCAAAAGACTGCTTTGGACCTTTCACATGGCAGGACTTAGCATGGGAGTCATGCAAAAAGACATCCTGTCAATAGGAAGGCAGTACGGGTAAAATACAATTTAATAAACTTGTTAAAGGAAGGATGTTAAAGTAATACTGTACCTAGCTTTTTAAAGTGGAAGAACTGTAATTTATGTAAAATGTAATTGTGTTTTAAATGTACATGAAACACTTGACAAACTATTTTTAAACAAATTGGGATGGTCTTCAGGGAGTTATGTTGTTTATGGTTACTGAATCCATGAGCACGAGAATAAAAAAATTTGAGCATGAGAATAAAAAAATCCCGATTAACATTTTGATCCTCATAGTTCATTTTGTAAAAAGTAATATTTGTTGGTGATTTCTATAAACTAATAGAATTTTAGAACTGAAAGGAATCTTGAAAATTTAGTCCAATCTCATTTTCTGTAGGAAAGTGGAGACTCTGAGAGGTTAAGTGAACCTTTAAGGTTATACTTCTTGTTAATGTCAGAGATAACACTAGATTTTAGATCTTTTGATTTCTAGCCTGTTTCTCATTACTTTAAACCAATGTGTTACCAATAGGATGTTGTACAGTACTTGGCACATAGTAACTATTTAAATGACTCAGTAATTAGTACCATTTATTGAACACTTTATATGTGTTAGGCATCATGAAAGGAGCTTTGCATTAATTTAATCATGTGAAAAGAGCTTTTTAATGCATTAACTTAATCTTCAGAATTTAATATGCTGATTTTGTGTATTATTCTGCTCCTCAGCCATTTCTAGTTGAAAAAATGGAATATTTTAATTTAATTAAGCAGTTTTGATAAGTTTTGACTTATCAAAATTAAAGTACTTATACTGGACACAAGATTTAAAACAGTAAATTTCTGAAATTTCGTTGTTTTGTGGAGGGATTTCATGAATGCATTTTTAGTAATGTGCGTGTAATTTTATGATTGTAAAGAACTAAATCTCCTTTTAAAGATTACACATTTTTGTTTGTAGAGTTCAGATCATTCAGGATCAACAACTCCATCATCTAGTCAAGAAATGTTGTCTTTAGCTGCGGGTTCTTCCTCGGAAGGATTGAGGCAGCGTACCCTTCCACAAGCACAAACTGACCAAACACAGAGTCACCAGTTTCCATATGTAATGCAAGGGTAAGTGAAATTGTGGTAGCTGTGGAAAGTGATTGGGGCCCCCTAAAAATGAATTCCTTTTGATTTTTACCATAGCCTCTTTGCAGCAATTAAAGTACATTTTAAATTTATTCATATATTTGATTTTATATTTTGAGAACTAGAGGGTTAAGAAGAGCACTGCTTTTGAAACCTGACTGCACATCAGAATCATGTAGGGCAGCGCTTTCAATCTTGAATGTTTGTCCTAATAACTGGGAGACCTTGCTGAGCTTCAGGTTTATATTCAATAGGTATGATGGGGCCTGAGAATCTGCATTTCTGACAAGCTCCCAGATGATGCTGATGCTTCTGATGTTTAGACCACACTTTGAATAGCAAGGATCTATGTAACTAATTTTTTTTTTTTACTCAGTCTCATTATAGATCTACTCAATTTAGTCTTCAGGGGAATGTGGTTGAGTGAAGGTATATTTGGAAGAGTACAGATCCCAGCAATCTGTTTTTAAAAGTTTTTAAAAGTTCCACAAGTGTTTCTGATCAACTTGGTAACAGCTGTGCTAGAGTAAAACCATGATGTATTACAGGGATATGCTAACCGCTGCATGTTTTCCAGGATCTTTGTTGTATTGATAGTTTTATAAAGCAGTTTTCTTAAGAAGCTTGCCACAGTCACCCTATATTTAGCAATTACAGCAGGCCCTTTGGGTTAGGCACTTCTAGAGGAAATGTAGCCACAGGTAAAGCAGATCAGAGAGTAGGATCTTGGAGAACATGGTTTGGACCAGGGTTGTGTCGAAAGCAGACTGTTTTACTGGGGTATTATTGTTTGTCATTTTTGAGCTAAAGGAAGCTTGAGTAACAGGTAGTGATAATTTCTGTGTTGCATATCAATCCACGGGGCTGCAGTGTGTGTCACTGGTCTGGATCCATGATGATGGAGCAGGAAATGAGAATATGGCTAGGACCTCAGAATTGTAATGTAGGTGATGTAGCCAAGGAGTAGCTATTGACTGCTGTGCTAATAAACAGGATAGCATAAACACTCAGGTACTTTTTAGTTAGAACTTTTAACTTAATTCAGTTATTAATATAGAAAAACAAAGCTGAATATATAGCAAATAGAAGAGAACTAATTTGTCTAAGATTTCTTGAATGTGAAGCCTTTTCTTTCAAAATAAGTGTTTAGATGAGGCTGGTTGTAGACTTTCATAAAGTACCTGTGAAACTATTTTTGTTTTCAGAAAGTAATTACTATTAATATAAACCAAGATTTATTTGTAAAAAGCAGTGTTCTCAGGGTTTATATTATGGAACAGTAGCTTAAAATACTTCCTATCTTATGACAGTAATTCATTTCCTTTGTTTTTTACAGAGTAAGTTCCTCTCAGTTTTTATAGAGTGATTTTACTTACTTTATTTGGTGGTAGTGGTGGAAGGTGGGATTATAAATAAGCCTGGAAGAGTATATAGTGCCACGTTAATAGTGGTTATCTCTGGATAAAATTTTTAACTCTTTCTCATACTTGTAGTGAATATATTTTGTAATAAACAAATCAAGCTTATAAGATTACAGGTCTTCAGAATAAGACCATAGATACATTGGTAAAAGATTAATAATTTCTCTAAACTAGGCTATTGAGAAAATTAATAAACATAAAAGACAAAAGCATTCAGCTCTTCGAAATATATTAAGCAGATTAGAAAAATCTGAAATAGTGTTTATTTTGCCAAAAGTGAATGTTAAAGTACTGAACAACAAAGATATTTGAGGTTCACTTAGGGAATCTATTACTAGATGAATAATATTTTATTTTAAATAATGAAGGCAGTATCGCTTAATGATTGTACAGATTCTCAAGCCAGCCTGTCTGGGTTTGAATCTTGTGAATCTGGGTCCGAATTTAGTGACTAGTTTGGACAAGTCTCTTCTCTACTGTGCTTCAGTTTTCTCATTATTTGAGGGATAATGGAACTCTTACAGGATTTCTATGTGGTTTAAAAGAGTTAGTGTATATAAAGTGATTAAAACAGTAACTGGCACGTAGTGATGTATTAGCAATTACTTATAAATTCTTTCATCCTCATAAGTGAATGTTATACATTCAGCAGACAAATTTATAAGCATATCTGTGTATGGTACACTAAAACAGTCGAATGAATGCTTGTGTTAGGTGCCAGAAAATAAGGCTTTATATTTGGAGAGAGTATTTTGTGATTTATGAAGCAATTGATGTGACAGTTCAGTAATTAGGTTATTCAGTTCAACAATGAACATGATTTAACTTATTCTCATAGTTGTCATTTTGTACTAATGAAGACTTTATACTTGTCTTTAAGTAAATTTTATTTAACATAGTCTTAGCCTTAAAATGTGCAAGAGCAGTAATTGAGTGACCTTGAAGAATTCGCTATCAAAATAAAAAAGCTCTGCTGTTTATTTTCAAACTTCAGTATAGCTTATATTTAGCTAGTCTGCATGTGTTGTTTACCACCATGTAGGTTAGTATTCTCAATATTTAGTGAGTGTATTAAAACTGAAAATTGCTCATTTCTGGTCCCTGCTTCCTGAGGTTTTGAATCACTAGTTTTGAGATGGCGTTCAGAAGTCTGCCAATCTAACAATATCCTGGGAACCTCACTTTGGGAAATCCTGATGTAGTTGATTGTTTGCCTACCTAGCTCTTGAGAAAACATGAGAAGGACAAAGCAATACATCACCTACCACACTGTCTGTTCATTTACAAAGTTCCATTTATAAGTCTTGACGGTTTTTAGACTCAGTCTGTTGTGCTGTTTATTTACTCTAACAATTACTGGCTGGTTTATAAAACACCCAGTTTTGTACATTCAGTTTTTCCTGCTGAAATATTAACAGCCTTGTTTTATAACAAATCTGAAAAGTTACTTATTGTACCCATCTATATTGTCTGTTTTGTTAGAATTTATTTTTAAAATTGTTATTCGCACATATTTATGGAGTTCATGTGATGATCATTACACATGCATAGAATGTGTAATGATTAAGTCAGGGCATTTATGGTATCCATCATCTGGAGTATTTATCATTTCTGTGTGTTGGTAACATTTCAAATCTGCCCTTCTAGCTGTTTTGAAATTTACAACATTGTTGCTAACTGTAGTCAGCCTACTCTGCTATATTTATACCCATTAACCAACTTCTCATCTTCCCTTCATCACCTCACCCCCACCACTCCCAGCACCCTTCCTAGCCCCTTGTGTCTATCAGTCTACTCTCTACCTCCATGAGATGAATTTATTTAGCTTCCATATATGAGTGAGAATATGAAATATTTGTTTTTCTGGCCTAGGTTATTTCACATAACATAATGACCTCCAGTGCCATTTGTGTTGCTGCAAATGACAGGATTTCATTCTCTTTTATGGTGAAATAGTATTCTATTGTGTATATGTAGCACATTTTATTTATCCATTTGCCCATTAACGAACACTTAGATTGATTCCATCTTTGCTATTCTAAACAGTGCTGTAGTAAACATGGGAGTGCAGGTATCTTTGACATACTTTTCCTTTGGATAAATAGCCAGCCAGTAGTGGGATTGCTGGATCATATGGCAGTTTTATGTGTAGTATGTTTTTTTTTTTTTTTTTTTTGAGAGAAAGTCTTGCTCTGTTGCCCAGGCTGTAGTGCAGCAGTATGATCATACTCCTGGGCTCAAGCAGTTCTCCCACTTCCGCCTCCCAAAGTACTGGAATTACAGGTATGAGCTACCACACCCAAACTGTGTTTAGTTTTTTGATAAATCTCCATACTGTTTTTCCATAGTGGCTGTACTAATTTACATTCCCACCAACAGTGTATGAGGTCCTTTTCCTCCCCATCCTAGCCAGCATCTATTGTTTTTTGTCTTTTTAATAATAGCCATTCTAACAGGGGTAAAATTAAATTTCATTGTGGTTTTGATTTGCGTTTCCCTACTGAGTCATGTTGAGCATTTTTTTTCAGATACCTGTTGGCCATTGTATGTCTTCCTTGAGAAATAGCTATTCATGTCCTTTGCCTACTTTTTAATGGGATTATTTGTTTTATTAACTGTAAGAAAAGTTGTATGAGTTCTTTATATATTCTACATATTAGTTCCTTGTCAGCTGAATAGTTTGCAGGTATTTTCACCCATTCAGCAGTTGCCTCTTCACTCTGTTGATTGCTTCCTTTGCTATGCTTTTATGCTTTTTAGTTTAATATAGTTTCATTTGTCTAGTTTTGTTTCTGTCATCTGTGTTCTAGATGTCTTAGCCATAAAATCTTTGATGAGACCTATATCCTGAAGTGTTTCCCCTGTTTTCTTTCAGTAGTTTCATATTTCAGGTCTTAAGTTTAAGTCTTTAATCTGTCTTGAGTTGAATTTTTTATATGGTGAGAGAAAGGAGTTCAGTTTTATTCTTTCGCATATGGCTAGCCAGTTTATCCAGCACCATTTATCAAAGGGAGGGTGTTCTTTCCCCACTGTATGTTCTTGACACCTTTGTTGAAAATTGGTTGGCTTTTTGAGAAACATTTAGAAAAAAGAAAAAAGGAACTACATGGATTTATTTCTGGCTTCTCTGTTATGTTCCTTTGGTCTTCTGTGTCTATTTTTATACCAATACCATGCTATTTTGGTTACTATAGCCTTGTAATATATTTTCAAGCCGAATAGTGTGGTGCCTCCAGCTTTGTTCTTTTGTTCAGGATTACTTTCACTGTTCAGGCTCCTTTTTTGTTCTTTATGAATTTTAGGATTTTTTTTCTAATTCTGTGAAAAATGACATTGGTATTTTCATTGAATTTATAGATTGCTTTGAGCAATATGGTAATTTTAGTGATAGGAGCTCTTCTGATTCATGAGCATAGGGTGTCTTTCCATTTGCTTATAACCTCTTCAATTTCTTTCATTAGTGTTTTATAGTTTTCCTTATAGATGTCTTTAACCTACTTGGTTAAATTTATTCCTAAGTATTTTATTATTATTATTATTTTTTTTGTAGCTATTGTAAGTGGGATTGTCTTCTCGATTTTTTTTCTTTCTTTCTTTTTTTATTTTTATTTTTTCGAGATGAAGTTTTGCTCTTGTTGCCCAGTCTGGAGTGCAGTGGCACAATCTCAGCTCACTGCAACCTCTCTCTCTCTGGTTCAAGCAATTCTTCTGCCTCAGCCTCCCAAGTAAGTGGGATTACAGGTGTCTGCCATCGTGCTGGGCTAATTTTTTGTATTTTTAGTAGAGATGGAGTTTCACCATTATGACCAGGCTGGTCTCGATCTCCTGACTTCAGGTGATCTGCCTGCCTTGGCCTCCCAAAGTGCCAGGATTTACAGGCGTGAACCACCACACCCAGCTCGATTTCTTTCTTAACTAGTTTGTTTTTGGTGTGTAGAAATGTTACTGATTTTTGTATTTTGATTTTGTGTCCTGTAACTTTCCAAATCTAAGAGTTTATTGGTGGAGTCTTTATCTACAAAGAGGGATGGTTTGACTTCCTCTTTTCCAATTGGGCTGCGTTTTCTTACTTTCTCTGGCCTGATGGCTCTGGCTAGGACTCCCAGTACTGTGTTGAAAAAGACTGGTGAAAGTGGGGATCTTTGTCTTTTTCCAGCTCTTAGAGAAAAGGCTTTCAGATTTACTTATTCAGTATGATGTTAGCTGTGGGTTTGTTATATATGGCCTTTTTTATGTTGAGATGTTCTGTCTATGCCTAGGTTTGTTGAGAGCTTTTATTATGAAGGGATGTTGAGATGATCATATGGTTTTAGTCCTTCATTCTGTTAATGTGATGTATCATGTTTGTTGATTTGCATATATTGAATCATTCTTGCATCCCTGGGGTAAATCCCATTTGATTATGATGTATTCCCTTTTTGATGTGCTGTTGGATTTGGTTTGCTGTATTTTGTTGAGAATTTTTGTGTCTGTGTTCATGGCTGACCTGTAGTTTTTTGTTGTTTTTGTTGTGTTCTTCTCTGGTTTTGGTATCAGGGTAATGCCTTGTAGAATTCCCTCCTCTTCAGTGTTATGGAATGGTTTGAGGAGAATTGGTGTTCTTCTTTATAAGATTGGTCAAGGCTGGGCACAGTGGCTATGCCTGTAATCTCAGCACATTGGGAGGCTGAGGTGGGTGGATCGCTTGAGGCCAGAAGTTTTGAGACCAGCCTTGCCAACATTGTGAAACCCTGTCTCTACTAATGCAAAAATTAGCTGGGCGTCATGGTGCATGCCTATAATCCCAGCTACTCGGGAGGCTGAGGCAGGAGAATCGCTTGAACCCAGGAGGTGGAGATTGTAGTGAGCTGAGATTGTTGTCACTGCACTTCAGCCTGGGCAACAGAATGAGACTCTGTCTCAAATAAATAAATAAATAAATAAATAAATAAATACATAATAACCACAAAAATTAGCTGGGCATGGTGGTGTATGCCTGTAATCCCAGCTGTTCAGGTAGCTGAAGCATGAGAATCACTTGGACCCAGGAGGTGGAGGTTGCAGTCAGCCAAGATTGCGCCACTGCACTCCAGCCTGGGCAACAGAGCATGACTCTGTCTTAAAACAAAAAACAAACAAACAAAAAAACAGTTTTGCTCAAATTTGGCAGTGAAGCCATCCAATCCTGGGCTTTTCTTTGTTGGGAGATTTTCTTTTTATTATTACTGATTCAATCTCATTACTCATTATTGGTCTGTTCAGGTTTTTCTGTTTCTTCCTGATTCAGTCTTGGCAGGCTGTGTGTGTCTAAGAATTTATCCATTTTCTCTAGATTTTCTAGTGTATTAGTGTGCAGTTGTGCATAATAGCTTGATTATTTCTCTTTTGTATTTCTGTGGTATCAATTGTAATGTTTCATTTTTCGTATCTGACTTTATTTATATGGGTCTTTTTGTTTTCTTGGTTACCTAGATAGTGGTTTATTGATTTTATCTTTTAAAAAAACCAAGTTTTTATTTTGTTGATCTTTTGTATTTTTTTTCAGTCTATCCTGATTTTTATTATTTCTTTGCCTCTACTAATTTTGGGTTAGGTTGTTCTTGCTTTTCTAGTTCTTTGAGGTGTATTGTTGGATTGTTTATTTGAAATCTTTCTACTTTTTTGGTGTGAGCATTTATTACTATAAACATCTCTCTTTGTCGTATTCCATAGGTTTTGGTATATTGTTTTTAGACTTTCATTTGTTTCAAGAACTTTTTGTTGTTTTAGAGATGGTCTCACTTTGTTGACCAGGCTGGAGTGTGGTGGTGTGATCCTAGCTCACTGCAGAACTCCTGGGCTGAAACAATCCTTCTGCCTCAGCTTCCTGAGTAGCTGGGATTACAGGCACATGCCACTACACACCACAAACATTTTTTATCTCCTCCTTAATTTCTTCCTTGGCCCAATGGTCATTTAGGAGCATATTGTTTAATTTTAATGTATTTCGTACAGTTTCCAAAGTTTCTCTTGTTACTGATTTCTAGTGTTATTCCATTGTGGTCATAAGAGATACTTGATATGATTTTGATTTTTAAAAATTTGTTGAGACTTGTTTTGTGGCCTAACATACGGTCTGTTCTAGAGAATGGTCCATGGGCTGATGAGAAGAGTGTATTCTGTACCTGTTGGATGAAATGTTCTGTAAATGTCTGTTATACCCATTTGGTCTAAAGTGCAGTTTGAATCCAGTGTTTCTTTGTTAATTTTCTGTCTAGATGATCTGTGTAATGCTGAGAGTCAGGTGTTGATGTCCTTAGCACTTATTGTATTGGATTCTGTCCCTCCCTTTAGGTCTGATCATGTTTTCTTGATAGAGCTGAGTGCTCTGTTGTTGGGTTCATATATGTTTAGAATTGTTACATCTTTTTGTTGAATTGATCCCTTTATCATTATATAATGACCTTCTTTGTTGTTACTGTTTTTAAATTAAAGTCTGTTTTATCTGTTATAAAGGTAGATGTTCTTGTTTGCTTTTGATTTTTGTTCACTTAGAATATCTTTTTGCATCCCTTACTTTCAGTCTGTGTCTTTACAGATGAGATGAATTTCTTGTAGGCAGCATATGGTGGATCATTTTAAAAAATTCTTCAGCCCCTCTGTATCTTTTAAGTGGAAAGTTTAATTCATTTATATTCAGAATTATTATTGATATGACAGGGCTTATTCCTGTCATTTTAGTAATTGATTTCTGGTTTTTGTGTAGCATTTATTCCTTTCTTTCTCTAATATTGTTTTTCATTGTAGTTGGTGGTTTTCTGTAGTGATGACATTTAAATTATTTCTCTTTTTTATTTGTGTATTTGCTCTACCAGTCGGTTTTATATTTTGATGTATTTCCTTCCAGGTATAGGGCTCCCTTGATTATTTCTTGGAGGGCCAGCGTAGTGGTGATGGGTTCCTTCAGCTTTTACTTGTCTGGGAAAGACTTTATTTCTCCTTCATTTATGAATGATAACTTTGCTGGGAATAGTATCCTTGGCAGAGAGGTTCCTTCTTTTCCTTCCTTTTCTCCCTTCTCTGCTTTCCCTTCCCCTCCCTCCTTCTCTTCCCTCTCTTCCTCCCTCCCTCTGCTTCCTTTTCTTTCTTTCCTTCCTTTCTTTCCTTCCTGCCTTTCTTTCCTTTTTTCCTTTCTTTTTCTCTCTTTCTTTCTTCACTTCAAATATATCTGCTTATTCTCTCCTGGCCTGTAAGGTTACTGCTGAGAAATCTGCTGGTAGTCTGCTGGGGGTTCTAAGCATTAAGTGACTGGATGCTTTTCTCTTGCTATTTTCAGAATTCTCTCTTTGACTTTGACAGTTTTACTATAATGTGCTGTGGAGAAGACCTTTTTGAATTGTATCTATTTGAGGATTGTTGGGTGAGGTGTCAGAGCCCTGGCACCAGGAAGTGGTCAACTCACAGGTTGGTTAAAAGAATTTACTAACAACAGTACAGGTTTGAAAAAGGAAACTTTATTAGAAAGGAAGGATGCTGCAAAATGGTGCAGCGGGGTGCCTCAGTGAGAGGACTGAGCGCACCGTGGTGGATTTTCCTGAGGAGCATTTATAGACTTTAAGACAGTAGCTTAGGGTTGTAAAATTAGTTTCAGCATGGCATTCCAGAGATGTATAGAAATTTTAGTTACTTATAAAAATTGAAAGAAGCCTGGAATCAGATGCTGACTTTAGATACTAGGGAGGTTTGATTACCTCTAAATTCCCCAGATAAGGAGTCTTGCCTCTGGATGGCCTGTTTAATGGTCACCAGGTAGTCTTTGCTCCCTTTTAAATTGCTCAGATAAGAAGTTTTTATCTCCGGGCCTGTTCAGTGGTCACCAGGTGATTTTCACTCCTCAGGTACTTTTTAATGATATCAGTGTCTTTGGTAAATTTCTCATTTATATCCTGAATTGTTTTTCAGATTTTTAAATATTGTTTATCTGAATTCTCTTGTATTGTGCTTCTTTAATATCATTATTCTGAATTCATTTTCTGGATTTCACAATTTTATTTTCACTGGAATCAATTGCTGGAGAATTATGTTCTTTTGGAAGTGTCATATCTCCTTGCTTTTTCATGTTTCTTCTATCCTTATGTTGATATTTGTGCATGTGGTATAACAGTCCCTTCTTCAGTTTTTTGAATTTGCTTTTGTAGGGGGGGCGCATTTTCCTAAAGATGTGTCTATGCTGTTGTTTGGTAGGCCACTTTGGCTTTGATTCTGTATATATACCATAGTATAGTCTCTGTATGAATTTTGTCAGGAACAGTGTCAGTAGTGTCTGATTTCCTCAGTGTCTCAGGGTGCAGTTTTTAGTGGAGGCTGTGGTGAAGTTTTGCTGGGGACAGGGGTGTCAGGTGGGCCAATCTTTAGGTCCTAGCGATGGCAGTGGTAGGCTGAGTATGCCTGTCCTTAGGCCCCAGTGTGGCATACGCTGACACCAGTGTGAGATGGTCCAGGTGGGCCAATTCTTGGGGGGCCTCCAGCCAGTTTGTTTGGATGCCATCAGTGACAGTGGTGAGCTGGGCAGTTTGGCATGTCGTCAGGCCCCTAGGCAGTGGATATGCCATGGATTATGGCAGTAGTAGTGGTGGGACAAACCTCTGGCTCCCAAGCGGTCTATAGTGGTGTTGGTGATGATTGCAATGGGTTGGATGGGCCAGTTCCCAAGCCCACAGATAGTGCATGCACATGGGTGTCTGCTGTGGTAATAGTGGCAGGTTGGGTCCTCAGGCCTCTGGGAGGAGTACTCAGGTGCCAACAGTTGCGGATGGGGTAAGCCACAGGCCCCTGGATGGCACGCTTAGTCACTGGAGGTGGGTGGAACTGGGCCAAGCTGGCTTGACTTCAGGCCCCCTGTTGGTTTGTGCAGCTGCTGGTTCTGGTAGGCGAGGATGGCATGATCCCCAGACTTCCAGCACAGTGCTCGGGAGATGTACTGTAGCCTGTTACTGGGAAGGCTGGCTTGCTTTCAGTGACAACAGTCATAAATTGGTGGGGGGTACACTTTGGTCTCAGATGGCAGCTGCAAGCTTGTAGCCTGTCCTCAGGGTACATGTAAATGCTCAGTAGCACCATTCACGGGTATGGGGTTGCTGACAATGTCTTGCACTTTGGCCCAAGATACATCAGTTAGCAGCACCACCTGGGAGTGCACAGGGGATCTCAGTGAGGCTCCAGGGATGTGAGATTCAGGGGTTCTTGGGCCCCAGGGCAGGATGCAGCCCGATGGGGGTTGGACTCTGAAAATGATACCTTGCTGTAGCTATTTAGGACTTAGGAGGTGTGTGGGACCCATTGTGAACTCCTCTTGAGCAGCGCCTTTGCGTGGTCTCCTGTTAGTCTCGGGGCCGTGTGTGTTAAGGGTCTCTCTTGTGGCTAGGATTACAGGAGTCTGCAGTGGGAATGTAGACTGCTGGGGGTCCCCACTTAACCTTTCCCTGCCCTGGGGAGCCTTTCCAGCCTCCCAGCCCATCCAGTGCAGCAGGCTGCCTTGCTTCTCTCTCCTTCCTTGCCTTAGGTGTTTCCTGTCACTTCTCTATTGAATTCCAGCTTTCTGGTGATCTACTGGAAGTGTAATTATCTACTCAGTATTTTTGTTCTTTTTTGTGGAGGAAGTGAGTATCAGATGCCTCTAGTTAGCCATCTTGAAGCCCCTCTTAGAATCCCTATTGTCTGAAATTTTAAAAGTAAAAATTTTTTATAGCCTAACACTCAGAAATAACCGTATAGACCCAAAATAAAATTCTCAAGTCCCCCAGCCATCTGAGTGGATCTCTCCTCTTAGCCCAGGCACTCCAGAGTGAACCTGAAAAACTGGTTCAGGCCATGATGGGAAGGGAGGGTTGGACATCCCTCATTATACCCTCTTCCTTTTTGGAATTCAGGAAAAGCTGACCAACATTTAACATCAACACAGACCTTAAGTCTAATAAGAAACATTTACAATCTATTCTCTCTGAAGACTGCTACCTGGAGCTTCATCTATATGATAAAACTTTGGTCTCTACAACCCCTTATCATAACTCAGACATTCCTTTCTATTGATAATAATTTTTTCACCCAATTGCCAATAATATTTTAAAAAAATCTACCTATAACCTAGAAGCCCCTGCTTTGAGTTATCCTGCCTTTCTGGACCAAACCAATGTATATTTCACATGTATTTGATGTGTCATGTCACTCTAAAATGTATAAAACTAGGGTATTCCCTGACCACCTTGGGCACGTGTTCTCAGGATCTCCTGAGGGCTATGTCACAGACCATCAGTCACTCCTATTTGGCTCAGAATAAATCTCTTCAAATATTTCACACCATTTGACACTTTTTGTTGACAACCATTACTAACATTTTAGTAACTATCCTTCTAAACACTTTTCTACGTATACTTTTAAAATAGAAACATCATACTGTTTATTTTGTTTTGTAAACTTAAAAAAAAAAGTAATATAGCTTGGACATATTTCCAGGTCAAATATAAATCCACAACTTTTTTTTTTTTTTTTTCTGGGATGGAGTCTCGCTCTGTCACCCAGGCTGGAGTGCAGTGACAAGATCTCAGCTCACTGCAAGCTCCGCCTCCCGGGTTCATGCCATTCTCCTGCCTCAGCCTCCTGAGTAGCTGGGACTACAGGCACCCGCCACCACGCCCGATTAATTTTTTGTGTTTTTAGTAGAGATGGGGTTTCACCGTGTTAGCCAGGATGGTCTTGATCTCCTGACCTCGTGATCCGCCCATCTCGGCCTCCCAAAGTGCTGGGATTACAGGCATGAGCCACTGCACCTGGCCATAAATCTACAACATTTAAAGTCTGTATGATTTTTCTTTATGTAGATTTACTAATTTGTTCACACATATATTGATGGAGAATGTATTAGTTTTGCTGCATGATAACCTCAGAATCTCAGTGGCTTACAATACATTTTATTTTTCTTGCTCACAGATCTTTTAGTCACTGGTACAGCTCTTCCTTGGGTTGTAGATTGAGTTCAGATCTGTTTCAAGTTTCTCATTCTCTGTAGATCAGTCATTTCCTAGCACACATTCTTCTCATGGCAAATGACAGGAAAACAAGAGGGCAAGCTAATGTCTGAGCACATTTGAAGTCTTCTGCCTGTCACATTTACTAATACTACATTGGCCAAAGCAATCACGTGACCACTCTCAACAGCTCAGCTGCGTTTAGAGGGGGAAGTATTGCAAAATTACATCCGGTGCTGTGCTGGTAAATGCTTACCAGCTGGCTTTGGGGGGTGAGGGAAATAAAGCACTAGATTTGTAGCATTTGCTGATTTCTATGGTGTAAATACTCCCATCATGGCTCAGCAGTGTGCTGTTATGAGCTAGATGAGCCAGCGTAAACCAGTTTTGCCACTGTGTGGCAGATAGTATGCATGTATAATCCTGTTATAGAAGACTGAAGAATTGGGGCAATCTTTTACCATAAACATTTGGGTCAGTCTTTTTTCCCACGAAATATTACCATAATCAGCATTCTTAAATATGTGTGCTTACATATTAGCAGTTATTATTTTAGGATAAATTGTGAGAAGGGGAATTCCTGAGTGTTCTGCTACTGTGAACTTAGGCAAGCTGCATAACCTTTAAGTCTTCTTAAGTGTTCAAAGTGTTCTTAAGACTTTTTGAGGCCCTTAAAGACTTTTGCAAAATTGCAGTAAAGTTGTACTAGTTTACTTTCTCAGTAATGTTAAAGATCCTGAGTATCTTTACTTGTACAGATACGTACTTGCTAAAGTGATAAGTTGGAATGTCCATGTTTTAATTTGAGACATGATAAAGAGGCATTCTTTATGTTTTATTTGTGAGTTTCTTATTTGTTGGTGTGGTGGTATCTTTAAAAATTCATTTACCACACTTTATCCAAAAGGATATTAATAACTAATACTTATTGAGCATTAGCAGAAGTTAGGCATTGTATTAAGCACCTATATGTGCCTTACTTCACCATATTTTATACAAACTCTGGTCTCAGCACTGTTATCTGCTGCTTATGGATGAGGAGAATGAGACTTAAAGGTTATACAGCTTGCCTAAGTTCACAGTAGCAGAACTAGAATTCAAATCCATTTTTAACTTGGAGGCCTATATTCTTAACAGCATTGCCGAAGTGACTATTTTGTCTATCATTTGTTTCACTATTTTTTCCTAGGTTATCATTTGTATTTTAACTTTATTCGTAATGGTGGTGTCCCACCTCCAACCACAATTCAAAACTTTTTTCTTGTCAGATCTACCAGTCAGATTTTAAGTATTAGTGACTGTGTGAGCAAATCTATTTGCATGAAGACCCTGTGACTTCATTCAGTAAATATTTACTTTAGAATCTGCTTTGTGCTAGGCACTCAGGAGAGGAAAATGAATTCTGTACTTTCTCACTGGAAGTAGGTCAGATAGGCAAATGAATTACCATCTGCTGATGGGCTGTCATGGCCTTGAAAAAAATGCTGGGGGAGCCTGGAGGAGGGAGGGACTATCTCTGCTTGGAGGAGTTGGAAGGGCTTCAGAGGTGATAACGTTTGAGCTGTCTTTAAGGGTGTTAATAGGGAGAACAAAGCAAGTGCAGAGTCTTGAAAAGGAGGCTTCTGGGAACACAGTGGGATTCCATGAGGTTGCTGCTTGGTCGCTTGTATGGAGTGGTGGGGGAAGCAAGGATAATTTGACGAGTTTCCTATGAAAGTTTGTTCCTGAAGTTTCCAGTTCCTTTAATCTCCTCTCCTCTGTAATTTTAACTTTTTAAAACCTACAAAGAGTGTCTTTTGGTATAGCTTTCAAGTATATAATTGCGAATAACAGTCTTTCTACTTCTTGTTTATTCTTTATAATTTCTATAGTACTCCACCAGTTTTATGGGTTTCAGTGAATTTGCCTTGCTCCTTTTTTTGTGTTTAGTTATTATCCTACAGTGCTAACTAGTATAGCCTATCTGAAAAGAAAAAAAAAAAAGCTGTCAGAACTTCTGGCACCAGCTGTGATTTCCTCCAGCTTGTTTATTTCAGCTGTTTCCTCACTGTGACTTTCCTAGGGGCAGAGGGAGAAACCAGGTTATCATCTTACTTTTCCTTGCATAAAGAATATGACATTTTCTATGGGGACAGGCATATTACACATTCCAAATAGTTATTTTCCCCATGTTTCTGCTATTTTATTTTGCTTTTTGCCAAAAAAAGAAGACAATTAATTTAACATTTTGTGTTTTCTTCCAGTATCCTTTCTTTGTTTCTTTCTTTTTCTTTTCTTAAATAGATGGGGTTTCGCTCTGTCGCCTAGGCTGGAGTGTGGTGGTGCCATCATAGCTCACTGCAGCCTTGAGCTTCTGGGCTCAAGTGATCCTCCCGCGTCAGCTTCCTGAGTAGCTGGGACTACAGACATGTGCCACCATGCCCAGCTAATTGAAATTTTTTTTTTTAGAGATAGGGTCTTGTTATGTTGCTTAGGCTGGTCTCAAACTCCTGGCTTCAAGCAGTCCTCCCATCTCAGCCTCCCAAGTAGCTAGGATTATAGGCTTGAACCACTATGCCCAGCTCAGTATCCTTTACTTTGTAAATGTTTTTATTTAATATAGTTGAAATTTTTACTGTGTTGGTAACCTTACATGTTTTCATTTAATGTTGAATAATTAAGTTGAATTTACAAATTACTAGATTAAATAGTTGCTTATAATCAGTATTTTATTTTCAATATTTTCGTAATGCTCATATGAAGTTGTTCAATACATATTTATTGTGGTAGATGCTAGAGATATAGTAATAATGTATAAAGCCCATTCCCTGTTCTTAGGAACACAGAGACTGGTCAGAGAGACAGTAGATTATTTTTTAAATAGTAGGTAATTTATTTTTAAAATTATTTTCTAAGAGGTAATATATGTGATGAGTAGTACCATCTTCAAAACAAAACGAAACAAAAGTATGTAAGAGTTTCATTTCTATGTCTTATACCACTTGCCCTCCTTAGAGGCAACCATTATTAGCTGTTTCCCCTGTATTATTCTAGAGATAAAATGTGCTTACACAAGTATATGTGTATGTGCGTGCATGTGTACGTGTGTTTATTTTAACACATAATAGCATACTTTCTATATAAGAAGTCCTCACTTAACATCATGATAGGGTCTTGGAAACTGCAATTTTAAGTGAAACAATATTAGCAAAACCAACTTTTTTTTCATTAATGTTATAACAAAATGACATTATTCAAGGACCTGTTATACATCGTTTTGTTTAAAGTCACAGTTTCTCAGAACCTACTGACAATGAAAGTGAGGACTTACTGTACACACTAGCCAATATCTTGTTTTTTCACTAAGTATATTAACAACTGCACCACATTAATACACAAGAGCTGTACCATTCTTTGTTTATATAATATATATTTTTTAGTTTTTATTTTAATTTTGTTAGAGATGGGGTCTCACTGTGTTGCCCAGACTTCCATGAACTCCCGGGCTCAAGCAGTCCTCCTGCCTCAGCCTCCTGAGTAGCTGTGACCACAGGGTAGCCCAGCTGTCTCATTCTTTATTAATTGCACAGCATTCTATTATACAGATTACTATACTTTAATGAACCAGTCCTTGCTGATGGATATTTAAGTTAAACAGTCAGTATTTTTATATACTGCTTTTTTATTTTTAAAGACTTTATTATACTTTTTAAACATTCAGAAAGTACAGAAGATACTGTAATGAACCCCAGTGTACCTAATACCTAACTTCAACAATCAACAAACCACCATTGTTCATCTAGTTCCTCTTCTGTTTCCTTTTTTATCCTTGGGCTGGAGTTTAAAACAAAACCTAGACCTTATAATTATATCTTTAAACAGTGTGTATTTGTAACAGATATGGTAGCTATGGGCTTTAAAAAAATCTTAATCACAATACCATTAGAAAACTCAACAAAATAAATCTTCAATATCATCTAGTATTCAGTTTGTGTTCAGATTGAATCAATATTTGAAGAGAGTGGCATGGTGTATTTGGTTGATGTTTCCTTTTTTTTGTTGTTGTTGAGACAGAGCCTCGCTGTGTCCCCCAGGTTAGAGTGCAGGCGTGCGATCTTGGCTCACTGGAACCTCTGCCTCCTGGGTTCAAGTGATTCTCCTATCTCAGCCTCCTGAGTAGCTGGGACTACAGGCACACATCTCCACGCTGGCTAATTTTTGTATTTTTAGTAGAAATGGGATTTCACCATGTTGGCCAGGCTGGTCTCAAACTCCTGACCTCAAGCGATCCACCTGCCTCAGGCTCCCAAAGTTCTGGGATTACAGGCATGAGCCACTGCGCCTGGCAGATTGATGTTTCTTAAAGCTTTTCTAATCTAATTCCCTTTCCTTCCTTTTCTTACTTCATACTCTTTCTGTAGTTGTTCTGTGTTATTTTCCACAGTGGTCTAAATATAGCTGACTAAGTTCTCATGGTGTCATTTAGCATTTTTCTTTATCCTATATTGCCTGTAAACTGGTAGTTAGATCTAGGGCCTGATTAAATTCAATTAAGGTTCATCTTTTTTGTTCTTTTTTTTTTAAAAAGGAATTCTCCCATGGGTGGGTGGTGCTATGTATGTTTTAGAAAAAAGGAAAAAAAAATCTTGAGTTCATACCGATATTTCAAATTTAGGTTAAAAGTTAAAGAGTTTTCTTTTTTCTTTTTTTTTTTTTTGGAGACGGAGTCTCGCTCTGTCGCCCAGGCTGGAGTGCAGTGGCCTGATCTCGGCTCACTGCAAGCTCCGCCTCCCGGGTTTACGCCATTCTCCTGCCTCAGCCTCCCGAGTAGCTGGGACTACAGGCGCCCGCCACCTCGCCCGGCTAGTTTTTTGTATTTTTTAGTAGAGACGGGGTTTCACTGTGTTAGCCAGGATGGTCTGGATCTCCTGACCTCGTGATCCGCCCATCTCGGCCTCCCAAAGTGCTGGGATTACAGGCTTGAGCCACCGCCCCCGGCCAAAAGTTAAAGAGTTTTCACAAATCATCTTGGGTATGTGTATTTATATATCTTCTGTGCTAAAACATCCTAGTCCCTAATGAATTAGCATAATTACTTATTTGCTTTATCTGTATGTATATATGCGTATGTTTTTCAAATAGTTTTAAAATAGCAATACTATTTCCACTTTTGTAAGATCACTGAGTGTGATTTAAAACTTTTATTGTTCTTTTTGTATTTAGTATTTACCCTACTAGGGATAGTTAAAATATTATTTTGAAGTCAGTAGAATAATTATCTGTATGGTTGTACTATTAAACTTGAAACTTCTTTAGTTTTTTTTTTCCAGCTTTCTATTTTTTTCTTTTTAGTTTTTTTTAATTACATAAAACATTATTAATGTTCCAGTGTCAAAACAAGATACATTCAGAGAGACTTATTTTCATTTTCTTCACTCCTCTTTTTCTCTTCCTTTCCATAATAATTATTTTATTTTTATTATATATATTTTTTCCATTGGTTTCTTTGTGGAAAATTCATGAAAATGTGTGTGTTTGTGTGTGTACACACACGTATATATACACACACATAAAAATATATCCTCATTCTTATACAAATATTATACATATTCTTAACATTGTTTTTCAACAAAATTTCATGTAAATGTCTAAGAAGTCACTCCATAGGAGTAGAGAGAGATCTTCATTCCTTTTTATAGCTGCATACTAATTCATTCAGTGCGTAAACTGTGACATCCAACCTCATATTGACAAATATTTGAGTTATTTACAATCTTTGCTGTTATAAATAGTGTTGTGATGAATAGTTTTGTGGAAACATCCCTTCATGTTTTTGTTATGTTTTGGCCTTGCTGTATTTAGGGTAGATTTCTGTCTTAAAGTAGGAATGGGCCAAAGTGGATAGGTCAGAGAGTAAATGCCTACATAGGTGTGCAGTTAAAAAGGCAACTTCAATGTGGTGGTAAGTGCTATAACATTCTCTATTTTTTAAAAAATTAATGAACTATTGTCCCTGTCTCCAGTTTCTCTCTATTACTAGAGGACAGCGGGCTGGAAGTGGGAGTATGTATAAAGGTTTTATTAAAGGGCAGAGATGTGAAGTTTTTTTCCTTATTTCATAGTTCTATATAAGCTAATTTTCAAAAGCAGAATTATTTGGGCAGTTGGGCATAAGAGCAAAGCTTTTTAAAAAACTTTTAGGTTCATGGGTACATGTTCAGGTTTGTTACATAGGTAAACTTGTGTCATGGAGGTTTGTTTTACAGATTATTTTGTCACCCAGGTACTAAGCCTGGTACCCAGTAATTTTTTTTGATTCTCTCCCTCTTCCCACCCGCCACTCTCAGTAGGCCCAAGTGTCTGTTGTTCTCCTTTTTGTGTCCATGTGTTCTCATCGTTTAGCTCCCACTAATAAGTGAGAACATGCGGTATTTGGTTTTCTGTTCATGTGTTAGTTTCCTGAGGATAATGGCCTCCAGCTCCACCCATGTTCCCGCAGAAGACATGATCTCATTCTCTTTTATGGCGGTGTAGTGTTCCATGGTGCATATGTACTTTTTCTTTATCCAGTCTGTCATTGATGAGCATTTAGGTTGATTCTATGTCTTTGCTATTGTGAATCGTGCTGCATGAACATTCACGTGCATATGTCTTTATGGTAGAATGATTTATATGTCTTTGGGTGTATACCCAGTAATGGAATTGCTGGGTCATATGGTAGTTCTGTTTTTAGCTCTTTGAGGAATCACCACTCTGCTTTCCACAATGGTTGAACTAATTTACACTCCCGCCAACAGTGTAGAAGTGTTCCCTTTTCTCTGCAACCTTGCCAGCATCTGTTATTTTTTAACTTTTTTATCGTAGTCATTCTGACTGGTGTGATATGGTATCTCATTATGGTTTTGATTTGCATTTCTGTAATGATCAGTGTTGTTGAGCTTTTTTCCATTTACTTGTTGGCCACATGTATATCTTCTTTTGAAAAGTGTGTGTTTGTGTCCTTTGTCCACTTTTTAAATGTTTTTCTTGTCTTTTAAAATTGTTTAAGTTCTTTATAGATGCCAGATATTAGACCTTTGTGTGATGTATAGTTTGCAAATATTTTCTTCCATTCTGTAGGGTGTTTGTTTAAATGCAGAAGCTCTTAAGTTTAATTAGATCCCACTTGTCAGTTTTTGCTTTTGTTGCAATTGCTTTTGGCATCTTTGTCATGAAATCTTTGCCCATTGCCTAGGTTGTCTTACAGGATTTTTATAGTTTTCAGTTTTACATGTAAGTCTTTAAACCACCTTGAGTTGATTTTTGTCTATGATGTAAGGAAGGTGGGTCCAGTTTCAGTCTTCTGCATATGGCTAGCCAGTTATCCTAGCACCATTTATTGAATAGTTTTCCCATTGCTTATTTTTGTCAGCTTTATAAAAGATCAAACAGTTGTAGGTGTGCAGCCTTATTTCTGGGCTCTCTATTTTGTTCCATTGGTCTGTGTGTCTGTTTTTGTACCAGTTACAGTGCTGGTTTGGTAGCCGTGCAGTAGTTGGAAGTCGGGTAACATCATGCCTCCATCTTTGTTCCTTTTGTCTGGGATTGCCTTGGCTCTTCAGGCTCTTTTTTGGTTCCACATGGATTTTAAAATAGTTTTTCCTAGTTCTGTGAAAAATGTCAATGGTAGTTTCATTGGGATTGCATTGAATCTACAAATTACTTTGGATAGTATGGCCGTTTTAATGATATTGATTCTTCTTATCCATGAGCTAGAATTTTTTTTTTCCATAGAGCAAAAGATTTTTAAAGGTCTTTAATTTTGTAATCGTGTTTTAAAGGCTTATTCCAATTTATACTGCCACTAGCAATCAAAGAGTTAGGTTTTACTTGTACCTCTTGCCAATAATGGATATTTTTATTTAATCTTTTCTACCTTGGCAAATAAACTTAAAAATGCTATCTTTGCTTTAATTAGTATTTGATATCCTAATGATTATTCTGTTTCTATCAGTTCTTTATATAGAAAAGATATTAACTACAATTTATTGGCCATTTCTTAGCCATTTCTCTCTAAATTTTGTTGTCAAATAGGTTGATTTTTTTTCTCTCTAAGAAATGTAAAACTACATTTCTTAGCCATTTCTCTCTAAATTTTGTTGTCAAATAGGTTGATTTTTTTTTTTTCTGCTTTCTTCTATTACTTAAGTTAGGAAAATCCTTCCTCCAAAGGGTTGGTAAATAATTCTAGTTTCTTCTAGGCTATCTGTGGTTATACTCTTAATACTTTATTTCATCTCTCTTATTTGAATATATAGAATGAGATGAAGCTTTTTAAACTCCCTTCTCCCACAAATTTGGTAATCTTTTTTCCTAGCACTAAATAACAATTCTCTTTAACTTGTTGTTTAATGATGCATCCTCTAAAATATATTAAATTCTTAAGTAATGTGTTTCATTGTATCTATTCCTATATATTTTATTAATAACTTTATAATTTAGCATCAGATCTTTTATTCCTTGTTTCTGGAGCATACCATCTTGTCTGAGGGTAATGAACACAACTGAAAATTATAATGTGTCATCTTGGGTCTGGGATGTATTTGGCAATTATATTGTCCAGTGGTTTTCTAACTTATTAGGGAAAACGGGAAGAATACTTTGGGCAGGTTGTTTATTTTGGCAACGTATTTTCAGTAATCACCTTATATTCTCCATATGTTTTGGGCAGCATGCAGGAGGGTGAGGTGGGAAACTATGACTTTTTAAAAAAGTAATTGTTAGTGTCTTCTTTTTCTTCCTTGAGCTTTAAAAACAGTGACAAAGTCCGGCCTTCCCATTTTACAGTTGAAGTAACAGACTTGTTTGACATTCTTACTAATGATAGTGATTGGTGGAGATTTACTTTCAAGGGGATGGATTTTTTCATAATGGGGAATACTAATAAAATTTAAAATATACACCTAGATACAGCATATTGCTGTAATACTTGATTTGGGTAGTTTTATAGATTTGCACAGAGATGCATCAGCTCCCTGGTGTAAATGCTGAATTGTATAAAACGAATGTTTTTATAATACTTCTCTGCCTCAGTGGTATGGCTTTCTCTCCAGAGTTGATCACTAACTGACATCTTTTTAAAGGAATAGCTGGGTTGAGATTTGCTTTTTTTTAGGTGGGGAGGTGCTGTGTCGTCTGTTGTCCTGTGTCCAAGAGAGCTGAAGTTTTTTCCCCCTTATACAGGACCCTATATGAAGGTATATATAATATATATATAATATTAGGAGATTGAAGGGTCTTTTGAGGATGGGACCCTCTGTGGCTGCCACAGCTCCATCAAGAATAAGGAAAGTTCAGGTAATATGTGGGGAAGGTGATGCCTTACCTAGCACCAGGTTTCCTTAAGTATAGCCTATTCAGGCTTAGCTCCCCAAGCTCTTCTAAAGTTAGGTTTCTATAATCAATTATTACCAATTGTATGTGTAAACAGTCTTTAGAATATAAAATTACAGCTAATGAATTTAATTATTCTTGTCTCACTCCAGATAGACCAAACTAGTATTAGCTAAAGATAAAAATCAAGTAATGTGAAGAAGACTTAGCAAATTCATAAAGAATTCTGCATTTACTTACCTGTTTATCTCTGTAGTTGTTTTGATATATGTGATTTTCTACAAACCTCACATTATACACTTTGGCATCGTGTTCGGTGTTGGAATGGGAAAGAATAAAAATAAAGCTAGCTAACATTTCATGAATACAGGGTGAGAATCCTGTGAGGAAGAGTCTATTATTAGATCCATTTTAGAAGTGAGGAAACTGTAGAGAAGTTAAATGTGACCTTCTACAATTTTACTGAATTAATAGAATTTGGCCAGGTGCAGTGGCTCATGTCTGTAATCTTACCACTCTGGGAGGCCAAGGCGGGAGGATCACCTGAGGTCAGGAGTTCGAGACCAGCCTGGCCAACACAGTGAAACCCTGTCTCTACTAAAAATACAAAAAAAATTAGCCGGGCGTGGTGGCGCATTCCTGTAGTCCCAGCTACTTGGGAGACTGAGGCAGGAGAATTGCTTGAATCCAGGAGGCAGAGATTTCAGTGAGCTAAGATAACGCCACTACACTCCAGCCTGGGTGAAAGAGCAAGATTCTGTCTCAAAAAAAAAAAAAAAGAAAAAAGAAAATTTTAGCCTACTTTAAGAATGTATATGTAAATATGTTCTGCTAATCTTGTCTCTTTACAGAATATTTTACAGGTTTTTGTAATGTTCATTTTTTATTTTACAGCTCATAACTGCTGTATTTTAATAACATTTTATTACTAATATAAAATATTATTTGTCTATTTCACCATTCCCCAAAATATTTTGTCATGAAATTTATCTTAGGGCTTTGTTTCTTAAGGAAAATGTACTTAAAATGAAGGTATTTTTGGCTTCATGTGATGAAGTGAAAAGATAATAAATGTTCAGATTGGCTCTATATTTTGTGGTGTTTCTCTTTGTTTTCCCTTTAAAACTGGGCTAAAAGGTTAGTTATTCTCTATAGTTGGGCCCTGGGTCAACCTATGTAAGACATATTATCTTATTTGAAGAATAGTTGAAAATAAGTATTTTTCTTTTCAGTGAGATTTAAATATATTCTGTCAATGGTTGACTTGGGGTTCAGAAATGAAAATTTAGAATAATACTTTTAACTGCTAGAGCATTAAAAGAGCTCATTATTTATTTCTTGCAGAAATGTAGACAACCAGTTTCCTGGGCAAGTTGCTCCACCTGGATTCCCAGTGTATCCCGCGTTTAGCCCACTGCAGATGCTGTGGTGGCAACAGATGTATGCTCATCAGTATTATATGCAGTAGTAAGTTAATCTGAGTTCATTTTTTAAGTTACTCACTGTGTTACTTGCTTTATTTTCTTTTTATCCTAAGTAAGTTGATTTGGGATTTCATTTTTTTATGTATTTAATGTTGTTTTGACTAAAGGAAAAAGGGTTCACCTCCAGTTCCCATGAGCTAACCCTGCCCTTGGCTCCTCCCTATCTTCCCTAATTACATTTAGCAGTATTCAGATTCTTTAATACAACATTTTATAAATTCAAGAGGAGAAAACTTAGGAATGTTTCACTGGAAGGCAGCAAATGTACATGAAGAGTTAGTCAAATAAAAAAAGGGATAGAATCATGTCAGGAGGCCATAGCTTATGTAGGGCTCAAATGTGGCTAATATGCTTACTGGACTCTCAGTATTTAGTCCGTTTTGATTCTGGTCAGCATGGAACAGTCCTAGCATTGAGGACAGTTTCTCAGCCTTCATTCTCCCCAACTCATTCTGCATTCATTTAACATTGATTAGCTTCTCTTTACCGTTCTCCTCTCCTTGTTTCTGTGATTCTTTTGTCTTCCGTATCTTTTTATCTTTCTGTGTCCTTTAATAGCTCATTTTATTAACATATCTTTCTCAGTTCATCATGTGTTTGTTACTACGTGCTTCTCAGCACTCATAGTCGGTAGAGAGGATGGGATTTAGTTGTGGGGTAGTTCTCTTGGATTTCTTTTTTGTATGGCCTTAGTTGTTAGCTCTCTGTGAATGAATCCTGGTTCTTCATCTCCTGTGCTTCATCCTGTGTCTCTGCTTTATTGTTGGAAGATTTCCATAGGGGAATGAGCCTTTACCTCAAATTCAGTGCATCTAAAATTCGATTCCTCTGTTCTTTAAGTGCCTTCTCCTTTCTCACTTCTTTGTCAGTGATACTAGCTCTCTTCTTATTACCCAAGCTCTTAACCGTAAACAGCTTTGATTCTGGCTTCTGTTACTCCTGAAAGAAGTATTTTATGAAGATGAGTTAATAGAGCTTTTGTCCTTCCCCATATGCTACCTCCAATGTTTCACCAGGTCTTTTCTCATTCTAAGTCCACTTGACTTCAATAGGTTTCTCCTTTTAGTCTTTTCACTATATTTCCTTATACTACTGCTGGGTTACTTTTTTTTTTTTCCTTCCTTCCTTCCTTCCTTCCTTCCTTCCTTCCTTCCTTCCTTCCTTCCTTCCTTCCTTCCTTCCTTCCTTCCTCCTCCTCCCTCCCTCCCTCCCTCCCTCCCTCCCCCCCCCTCCCTCCCTCCCCCCCCCCCCCCCCCGCTTTTTTTTTTTTTGACAGAGTCTCACTCTGTTGCCTAGGCTGGAGTGCAGTAGCATAATCTTGGCTCACTGCAACCTCCGCCTCCCGGGTTCAAGCGATTCTCATGCCTCAGCCTCCCAGGAGCTGAGATTACAGATGTATGCCACCACACCTGGGTAACTTTTGTATTTTTAGTAGAGACAGGGGTTTGCCACACTGGCCAGGCTGATCTTGAACTCCTGGCCTCAAGTGATCCATCCGCCCGCCTCGACCACCCAAAGTGCCAGGATTACAGGCATGAGCCACCATGCCCGGTTTGCCAGGTTACATTTCTTAACACATAATTAAGTCAGTCATTCCCGCAGCCACCCAGATATCCTCTGATTCTCTTGCCCACTGTGAAGTCTACATCCTCAGACTTTTCCCCATAAAGCTAAGCTGCTTTATGAACCTTGTATCCTAAGGCTCTCTTTCATAAGCCCTTGGCTCCAGGCAGGATATTCGTACCTTACATGTTGCCATGGTAATGGTTATCATTTGAGTGACTGCTTTGTGCTCAGTACTTTGCTGGATGCTGTACCCCACCTTGTCTCGTTTGTGAACCTTACGAGAACTATGTGAGATAAGGGGAGCTTATTATGCTTGCTGCTAAATCATATACTCTTATACACATCATTTAACTTCAGAGCCTTAGTTTCTCCCCTTTAAAATAAAGTAACTCACCTGTGTATCAGAATATTCATGAAGTAGGAAGTGTTTTCTAAACTAAAAAGCCCTATACAGATACAAGATATTAGCATACTGGCTTAAATAGGATTTTGTAGCCTGGAAACCATTTATTTAACTTTCCTGTGCTCCCTTGATTGTTAACTTCTTATTGTAGAAAAATTTAAAAACATAACAAGGTAGAGTAGTAAAAGGAATCTGTGTGTACCTATCACCCAGCTTTGACATTTATCAATTCATGTTAGTCTTATTTTACAACTTTCTTCCTTCTGTTGGATAATTTAAAGCAAATCCAAGATATATTATCACTTTTCTGGGAAATTTATTCTTTACTGGGAAATTTTAAGCAATCAAATTATAAGCAAACCTCAGAATCACAATTCTTTCTAACTTGACAAGGACCAGTGGTCCCCAGTTGGAGTTCTTCCAAATCAGTATTGGGGTGAAAGGGTTGTTACCTGAGATGTATTTAGGATTTTAGGATACTAGTACAAATCATTTATCACTGGCAGTAGACACACAATGTAATAATAGCATGTATTTTTAGACAAGCCTTTCAAAACATGGGTCTGAGGGAGAGGTAGGTGGTGAGCTTGGGAGTATTCATCCCATGTAGAATAACAAAAGGGGGCATTCATGAAAAGGTTTGGACATCTCATTAGCTTATAAGGTAATTGATTGAAAGAGAGAGTAGTGGTTAACATGGCTGCTCTCACATCTTTTGCCTTTCCCCTGTCATCTTACACTACCAGGCTAAGAGAACATCCTTTCCTGTGTGACATCTACCATCAACCTTGGCTCCACTTTTCCATTGGAATTTGTGCTTACCTAAGAAATGTGGTACAGGAGTTGGGATATTCCATATTAGGTTTATGAAAAATACATATAGCTCCCCAAGAAGTTTAAAAAAATATGGTATGGTAAAGTTTTTTTTTTTTCTTTTTAATATTTATTTTGGTGACTATTTCAGTCAAGCTGCAGTTTCAGCTCAGGCCACATCAAATGTCAACCCAACCCAGCCTACTACTTCACAGCCTCTAAATTTGGCACATGTTCCTGGAGAAGAACCCCCACCAGCTCCAAACCTAGTGGCCCAAGAAAATCGACCCATGAATGAGAATGTTCAAATGAATGCACAGGGAGGTCCAGTACTAAATGAAGAAGACTTCAATCGAGACTGGCTAGACTGGATGTACACGTTCTCACGAGCTGCGATTCTCCTTAGCATTGTATACTTCTATTCTTCTTTTAGTCGGTTTATCATGGTAATGGGAGCCATGCTGCTGGTTTATTTGTGAGTGATGTTCATTAACTTTTTGTGGTTTAATGTCTGAAACTATTCAGCACAGAATCTGGTGTAGGGTAGTCTGTTGTGAATGTTGAGTGAAGGAATTTGAATGCTGGACTTTAGATATCTGGCATGTTTTTGATGCCAAAAGCAAGGGCAGGTTTTGTTGAGTGAGAATGTTTGTCAGAATTATTTAGAAGCAGATTTTTTGTTTACTGTATTTTATAAAAATTGTTCATTCAGTGAGATATACTCTATCCGTTATTTAGAACTTAAGAAGTGTATGATGCACTCCTGCATAAGGTTGTCCTCTTTCATTAGACTTACCAATAGTAAGTCCTATAGGTATAAGCCAGATTTTTTTCATAAGTAGACTGTTTTTCCCCTGCTCCCTTCTCTCCAAGGGGCAAACAGATATCTAAGTTGTATTTCATTTTGAAAAATACCAAAAGAGATTTATGATTCCTGATATGTTTTAATAACTAACATAGAGCCAGTGAAGTCCATGATAGACTTAGAGATTTGAGTTGGTTTTGTTTTGCTGTCATTGCTTTGAGAAGGGTGGTTCCCTGTCCTGAAGTGGGAGATTTGGTCTTTTTATTTATTGTAGTTCTAATCATTTTTCTCTTATAGGACACTAATAACATTTTATAGTGTTACAAATAAAAACAACTGTGACTTATTTTATTTTCTCTTTATTTTACTGAACAGACACCAAGCTGGATGGTTTCCTTTTAGGCAAGAAGGAGGTCATCAACAGGCTCCCAACAATAATGCTGAAGTTAACAATGATGGGCAAAATGCAAACAACTTGGAACTTGAAGAAATGGTATGTGATTGAAGCTTTTGTATACTTAAGTTATTGAGATTTTCCCAGCACTGTGCGGGACCAGTGTGATGAAAGAAGATTGGATGTTCCATAAGTATTTGTGAAATGGTACGTGAAAGAAAGCTAACATATAAATTGTGATGGTTTCATTTGGGAGAGCTTAGAATATAATACCAAATCAGTCATATATTATAACTAAATAGGAAGAAGTAACTTTTTTTTCTTGAAAATAGTCAATAAATAAAATTATACACATGGTAAGAATTTATTGTATTGCATTGGCAGTTGTCCCCTTTAAACTAGAACACTGAGGAATTTACCAATTTTGGCCTTAAAGATTTCTAATGACCACATATGTACCACTTCATATTCCTTTGTTCTACAAAGAATTTAACTGTCTTCTATTATGAGCTAATGCTCGTTCACATCACTCAGGAGTATGTTTCTTGTTTTGCTTGAAAGGAGCGTCTTATGGATGATGGGCTTGAAGATGAGAGTGGAGAAGATGCAGGTGAAGATGCCAGTGCAGTTCAAAGGCCTGGATTAATGGCTTCAGCTTGGTCTTTCATCACCACCTTCTTTACTTCACTAATACCAGAGGGGCCTCCCCAGGTTGCCAATTGACCTGAAAAACTGTGCCAGCTACAAGGAGGGTCTGACTTTAGGAAAGTGGTTTAAATAACAGTGCAATTTCAAAAAAATTTATAACTTTCTTTTGATCATCATGTACAGAGGTGTTTTTTTTTCTTTAGGCTTCTCATGCATATGAATATTTTAAGCACAAATGGACTACTAAATGTCTGAATTTTTTTTTTAAGATCCTAACAGAACATAGCGTAACAATATTGGTCTTCCAGGTGTTATTCATTTCAATTATGTGTAGTATACCAGGACAGACCTATTTTCATGTCTTATTTCTTTAAAGAGCTGCTTCATTGGCCGGGCGCCATGGCTCACGTCTGTAATCCCAGCACTTTGGGAGGCCGAGGCGGGTGGATTACTTGAGGTCAGGAGTTCGAGACCAGCCTGGCAAACATGGCGAAACCCCGTCTCTACTAAAAATACAAAAAAATTAGCCGGGTGTTGTGGCACGTGCCTGTAATCCCAGCTACTCGGGAGGCTGAGGCAGGAGGATTGCTTGAACTCAGGAGGCGGAGGGTGCAGTGAGCTGAGATTGGGTCACTGCACTCCAGCCTGGGTGACAGAGTGAGACTCAGTCTCAAAAAAAAAAAAAAAAAAAAAGAGCTGCTTCACATGTAAATGTCTATAGCTAGTAGCCTGGCCCTCTAATGTTTAATTTGAATAAATATATCTATTTTCTGTGAATTATCTTGAAAGTTTTAAACAGAATGACCTCATAGTTTTTAATAAAGAATATTATTTACCTAAAATGTACTAGTAGCATCTTGCCCAGCCATAAAGCAATAAACTTCTCAATAATCTTAATTTTGACATTTGAATAAATAATGGAAACTTTCTATTTTAAGGGCATATATCCCATCAATTGGAATCAGTACCTTAACAGAAAAAGGCAGCTCTTCAATGGAATTAACGTGATATAAAATGTTTGATATAGGCAGTACTTTTATAAAAAAAAGATATGCTGGAAATTGCTCAGTGTAATTTTTTAAATAAAAAGTCAATTATGGTAAACAGTTTTAAGGGGTATTTGTTCAAACTCTTCACCTATTACATGCAAAAATTATATAAATTTTAGTAGTTGTTTGGAAGGGTTGCTGAAGTCTTAAAAGTCATTTACACCTGTTTCCATCCCAGATGGATATCTCCTAGTTAGATTGTCTGAAACCTCATTAGTTTGTTTAAAAATCCCTGTGAAAGCCAAGTTAATGTATCATGAGAAGGCAGTAAGTTTCTTACGGGATAGCTAAATAAAAGAAATACGGGCAGGAGAACTTTATCTCACATGAAATGCATTATAAAATTATGAGTGTGGTACTGGCCCAGGAAAAAAATTATGTATATGATTAGATAACAGAGAAGATTAAGAAAACACAAATTATTTTCTGATTTGTTTACTTATAATGATAAAAGTGAATTATCAGGGATGACTAGTTAACCATTTGAAAAGTAAAGTTAAATTTCTATTTATAAATGTCAAGACATCATGATTGAATATGAACAACCAAATCATGAGAATACTAAGAATATATAGGTAAATATATAACATTGGAGTCAGAGGACACTTTTATAGCAGAATCTTTAAAGATTGCTAAGAATATAATGTTTTGACATAAGTAATTTAAAGGCAAATAATTAGAGCGAAAAAGATAGAAAAGGTAATAAATGAAGTCTTAAATTCAGTCCAGTAAAAAAAAATTTGTATCCAGTAAAAGAAGAAAAAAAAGCACTCCAATAGGAAATGGGTAATAAAGATGAAAAAAAAAGTATCTAGTAGTTAAAACTACCAAATTCATAAGATGATATTCAGTGTTGGTGAAACTGTAGGGGAATTTAAAATAGAATATAGCCATTCCAGCAAGTATCAGATTTTCAAAATGTGCACAGAATCATTCAGTGTCATCCTGTTATTCCTAGAATACAAATCAGACTAATAATGAACATGGCTTACAAAATCCTGAAAGGTTGTGCCCTCGCTTCCTGTAAGTTTGAGCTGCCCCTTAATTCCTGTTTGAGCTAGGCTGCTCTAACTCTAGCACCTTCCAGCCCCGGACTTTTTAAATTGCTATTCTTTTTGCTGCAAACACACAGTTTCTTCCTTCTCTGCCTCACTAGCACTAATGACTCATCAGATCTCAGCATAATTGCCAGTTCTTTGGGAGGCTTTTCCCTGGAAGCACAGTTTATTACTTTGCCGTTAACACTGTTGCAGTTTACATTTATTTCCTTATTTCTCTCACCATATAGAAGGGATGAAGTTGGGGAGAATCTGGTATTTAGTTCAGTCCTGGATGAGTGCCAGCAGAAGTTTGAAAGGATGTCATGCATGTGTGAGATTTAGCTTTCCAGATATTCATTGCATTGTTGGTAATTAGAAAAAAATCAGAATTAGCAGATGTTCAGCAGAGTGAGCTATGGCCACATTTGAACACTGTTTGGGTCCATAATTAGGGATGGCTTATTTCAAGACTGATGTAATTATTGCATCCAGAAGAAAGGTCTGGATTTTAACCTGGAAGCTAAGTAGATAAACTACCAAAGCTGGCAGAAATGCTCCATGGGTCAGAGCCTAAAGCGGGTACAGGGTGGGGAGAGAATTCTGAGTTAATTATGAGACTGATCAGTTTCATTTCTCTTGGGAGCTGGAGAGAAGAGAATTGGAGCTGTAGAACTCATTGAGGGTGGGCAGCATTGTGGGGACACCCCTCTGGAGGAAATGAGCAAGTCCCTGCCTCCTAGCAGCAGGCTGGGGCCTAAGAATGATCCTGGTTATAAACTCCTGTGAAGGGATGTTGTCACAGGTTCTAAGAACACGGAATTTGTGACCCACTGTTATTTTCTCTACATTGTTAATTCCCTTGTGTTAGCCTCACATTCATTAAGTCTTTGTCAAAAACTACAGCCCAATGTCAGCTGTGTTTTGGATGATTCAGGGAGGAACTGTGTCCATTCTGGGGCCAGATGGTACCTAGGTGGCTGGGGTAATCCAAACACTGGTCTTAAGGCCAGATTGTGACTAGTAACAACCTGTTTCTGGAATATAAACACTTGCTAGGACTTATTACATTATTATACATTACCATAAAGACTAGACCTTCTACATTGAGAAGGGTCAGATTATGTTAGGTGGGTAAAAGAAAAGAGTGATCTGTAGGGCTGGAGAATTGGAGACATTCGCATCATATTTTGTTAACATAATTAGATGCCACAGCTCACCAGTATTGTAACTGGTTTCTCTGGCTCTTTCTACCATCGCTATTGAAATTAGGCTTTTCAAATTTGTGGGAGGAAAGACCATATTTGGAGTTTCAAATATACAGTCCCAGTGGAAGTTTTTGCCTCACTGTTTTGTTGTTGTTGTTGTTTGCTTGTTTGTTTTGAGACGGAGTCTCACTCTATCACCCAGGCTGGAGTGCAGTGGCACTATTTCGGCTCACTGCAACCTCTGCCTCCTGGGTTCAAGCAATTCTCTGCCTCACACTCCCAAGTAGCTGGGATTACAGGCACCTGCCAACACGCCCAGCTAATTTTTGTATTTTTAGTACAGATGGGGTTTCACCATTTTGGCCAGGCTGGTCCTGAACTCCTGACCTCATGATCCACCTGCCTTGGCTTCCCAAAGTGCTGGGATTACAGTTGTGAGCCACTGCGTCCGGCCTTGCCTCACTGTTAAAAGACTATAATGTGATGTGATATACCAGCTTTTTCGAAGTCCGGTGTACGTCAGACCCTAAGGCGTGCAGTATCCGGAATGGTGTTGCTGGATCTGCAAAACTGCCAGGCTCTGGCATGTGGTGTTCTCATCTACCAGATCATTCCTTGGGCTCACTTCTACGGGTGGTATTGCTAGCACTGCACATTGGAACTGCAACTTGGGAAAGTGATAGAAACCGACTGCATGATAGGTACAAAGTAAGTTTGTTGTATTTTATACACATTAATATTTTGGATGTTTCAATATTTAAACATTTCACAAAGGAAAATCAATGATAATGCTTCTTGAATGTGTTGTGAACAATGCAAGTCTTTTATTAAAAATTATGGAATATTCGAAAGAAATGTTTTTCTTACAGAGAGCAGAGAATAATTACTCAGGGTTCCTGTGTCAAGGCCTCTAGGGCCCCTTTACTGTCTAGAATTCTTAGTAAGTGGAAAACCTTTCCCAAGCACACAACCTAGATCCCTCACATGCACAGTTCACAGTAGGATTAGCACTCCTATGAGAATCTAGTACCACTGTTAATCTGAGAGGAGGTGGAGCTCAGGTGGTAATGCTTGCCGGCTTGCCACTCACCTCCTGCTGTGTGGCCCAGTTCCTAACAGGCTACTGACCAGTACTTGTTCACAGCCTGGGGACTGGGGACCCCTGAGTAAATGGAATTAAAGTATTCTGAAGTCCTTGAATTGTCTTGAAAGTGAAGATGGTGGAGGCACTGATTTATATTAGAAATGAATAAATCAGGGGTACATGTTTCAGTTTCTACAGTATTTTCTAAAAGAATAAGAGAATATAAAACTAACAAGATAACAGAAGGAGAATATGAAATAAAATAATCCCAAGGAAGCAAAAAAAAAACAACACAGAACAGATGGGAACAAATAGAAAACAAACGCCCACATGCATCAATCTCTACATCAAGCATATGTGGACTAAATATTCCATTTCAAAGGCAATATTACCACCCCTGGATAAAGAACAAATATAATTATCTGAGACTTCAAAACAGCATACCTTAAACAAGGATACAGAAAGACTGAAATTAAAAGGATGGAAAAAGAACTATCATGCAAGTATTAACCAAAAGGAAGCTGGTGTATTTAGTACACGAAGTAAACTTTCAGGCATTACTAGAGTATGAAGGATATTTCATAATGATAAAGGGCTCACTTTACCAGGACTATACCAATGGCTGAGGTATTTGGGCTGTCTGTGAAGCTCAGATGGGCTGCTCGTGGCCCAGCCTCACCTTGGTGATGGCCCAGGAAGCTAACTGAGACTTGGTTGAAGAGAAGCCAGACTCAAAATAAGTATTTGAAGTGTGTGTGTGTGTGTGTGTGTGTGTGTGTGTGTGTGTGTGTGTGTATGTGTTTAGGGGAAAACATGAGAGGTAGAGTACTATTCAAAAGGACAAAAAGTGGAACATTTTCTTTTATAAATTAAATAAATGGTGGCTCCGAGCCTTCCCCCGCCTCCTGCCTTTTTTGGGTCCAGATTGCTAAGAAATGTTATTAATGATAGTTCACGCTTACGAAATTCTTACCTTCTAAGTGCTTTGCAGGTATTAATTTAATCCTCACAACAGTCTTAGGAGATAGGCATCATCACTACCATCGCTATTTTACAGATGGAAAAACCAGCAACCGTCAGAGCTGGTATTCAAAATAAGCCAATTCAGATTCCGAGTCCCGGCTCCTAACCATGGAGGGGCCTCAGGGTTTTACAGATTGTCCGGCTCTTTGGATGAACATCACACCTCATGGAGAAGAGTCCCTTCCATTTTAACGGCTCCAGGTTGTCATGGAAATCCTCTGTATACAGAGGGTAGGGAGGAGGATGAGAAGCAATACATGTTTATTGGGACTTTCTATCACCCCAGGACTTATCCACGTACATTATAACAATATTGAATACAGTGTTTAGTCCCATTTTAACTATGAGGAAAATAAGGTTTGGACCGGCAGAGACAGAGCAAGGCACATTGGTAAGGGCAGACAAGGGATTCATCTGACTCCAATGCCTCTTCCCTGCTAAACCACACTGGCTTGTCACACCGTGAAATTAGAGTCAACTTGTTAAATCTTGGCACGTTGCTAAATTGTTAATTACACCCCCAGGAGCTGTGACTGGAGCGGCAGGGATGCTATGGCTGCACTGTACTATTTTTAGCACTAGATGGTGCTGTAACACTGCACATCTCTACTGCGGTGGTCCTTGGAGGAAGGTTACTTCAGGGCTTGGAGACGCTGGAGGGAAGGATGCTACACTACCACACACGAAAAAAACATGGAAGACAGGACACTCTCGGGCCCTGATATTCTGGTTCCTGATGGCGAACTTTGGGAAAGCTGGAGACTGTAGCCTCCAGGTGACTCCAGGATGTGCAGTACTGGCATCTGGGTTTTGCTCACACAACGGTGAACTCCTGGTCCCCCCAAGCCCTAGCGAGTGGATTGGAGCACACACCCACCCACCTCCTCAGATGCTCCTACGAGTGGGGGAGGTATCTAGGCACGTAGGAGCTTGGCGCCGTGTTAGGTGCTCAGGATACTGGTTGTCTGTCCGGAATCCCAGTGAAGTGCAGTCCCGCCTTTGTTGTGCCACTTTCCCATGCGCCTCCTGCCACCCTGAGGGTTGCAGAGGCTGCAGAGTCCTCCAGCTTGAGAAACTGCATCAAGGTTGCTCCCTGACGGCCTGGCAGCTCGCTGAAGAGCTGCCTTCAGTTCAAAACAGTTTTAGGGAGATTGTCATAAACTCAATGGGTTTAAATGATTTTACACTGACTCTTCAAAAGTGTCAAGGTCATGAAAAACAAAGAAAGGCCGAGGAAATGCTCCAGACTGGAGGAGAAGGGCGACATGGCAGCTGTGCATGCACCGTGGGTCCTGAACCAGAAAAAGGAGCTCAGTGGGACGATTGGTAGCTTTTGGATACAATCTGTAGGTGAGCTAATACTATTGCTTCGATGTTAATTTCTGGGTTTTGATCACTGTACTATAACTATACAGAAAGTTAACATTTGGGGAAGCTGGGTAAAGGGTATGTGGGAATTCTTTGTGCTATTTTTGCAACTTTTCTCATCAAGTTTGAAATTATTTCAAAATTGAAAGCTAATAAAAATTATAAAAATGTTCTTAACATTATTATGGAATATTTCAAACATATAGAAAAATATAGAGAATAAACCTGGCCACTTTTACAGGTGACTCAAGGGTGCTGTTGGCACCAGACAGACGAATGAAGTTCCTGTAGGAGTTAAGCATTGAGCGCTGTTGTCTCGCTCTCTGTGTCCAGAGGTGGCTCCTGGTAGTTGAATTAGACCATTATATTTTGGGCAAGAGCTATTTAAATTTTTGACAGCCTCCACTTTAGAACAAATCAGCAGACAATCCACCTCTATGGCCATAGTATTTGCTTAGTGAGATAGCACCTTATTCCCATGCCCTACTTAGTAATTCTCTTGGGAGACATTTTTTTTTCCAGACCTTTTCTTTTATTACAGGGATCTAAATCATCACTGTCGAAAACAAAAACATATAAAGATGGCCCCAATTGCTTAATGATGCTTTTGAAATTTTTCTTTAACTTCTTTAACTTTCAAAAATGAACTTTTAATTTTAGAACAGTTTTAGAGTTTCAGAAAAATTGCAAAGATGATACAGAGTTACCATATTCTCTGCACCCAGTTCCCCCTGTATTATCAGGTTACCTTAGTAGGGTACATTTGTTGCAATTAATGAACCAATATTGATACATTATGATTAACTAAAGTCCATACTTTATTTAGATTTCCTTAGTCTATCTAATGTCTCTTTTCTGTTCCAGAATCCCCTCCAAGATTCCAAGATATCACATTAAATTTAGATGTTATGTCTATTTATGCTACTCTAGGGTGTGACAATTTCTCAGACTTCTTTGTTTTTGATGGCCTTAATATTTTTGAGTAGTATGGGTGGAGTATTTTTATAGGATGTCTCTTGACTTGGGATTTGTCTGATATTTTTCTCATGATTAAACTGGGGTTATGTATTTTTAGGAGGAAGACACCGGGGGTAATGTGCCAAATATTTTCATCACATCATATCAAGAATACATAGTATCTCTGGGCATGGTGGCGGGCCGTTAAAATTAGCTGGGCATGGTGGCAGGCTGCTCAGGAGAATTCCTTGAACCCAGGAGGCGGAGGCTGCAGTGGAACAAGATTGTGCCACTCACTCCAGCCTGGGTGACACAGTGAGACTCCATCTCAAAAAAGAAATACATGATATTGACCTTCACCACTTGGTGAAGGTCACCTGGCCACCTGGTAGTGTTTGTCAGGCTTTCCCACTGTAAAGTAATTCCCACCTGCCTTCCACACTGAGCTCTTTGGAAGAAAGTCACTGTGTGCAGCCAAGAAGGAGCAGGGCGTTATGCTTCACAGATTCGAGGACGGAGTATCTACGTAAGTTATTTGGAATTCTTCTCTATGGCGAGATTTATCTCTTGCCTCCCAATTATTTATTTATTCAATCTATTTATTTGTGTTAGTGTGGACTCATGGATATTTATTTTATATATTGGGTTTTAATCCAATATGACTTTGTTTTATTGCTAAAATTGTTTAAGCTTTGGCCACTGGGAGCTCTTTCAGGTGGCTCTTGTGTTCCTATTTAATTGCTACATAATAATTGTACATATTAATAGGGTATATGTGTCATTTTGATACGAACATACAATGTGTACTAAAATCAGGGTAACTGGGATATCCATCACCTCAAATTTATCATTTCTTTGTGTTGGGAACATTCCAAATCTTCCTTTCTTGCTATTTTGAAATATACAGTAAGTTCTTGTTAATTATAGTCATTCTACTGTGCTATCAAACACTAGAACTTATTTCTTTTATCTAACTGTATTTTTGTATCCATTAACCAACTTCTCTTCCTGCCTCCACCTCACCATTTCCTGGACTCTGGTAACCACCAGTCTACTGTCTTCTTGAGATCCACTTTTTAGCTCTCCCATGAGAGTGAGAACATGTGATATTTGTGTTTCTGTGCCTGACTTATTTCATTTAACATAATGTCTTCCTGTTTCATTCGTGTTGCTGCAAATGACAAGATTTCGTTCCTTTTCATGGCTGAGTAGTACTTTATTGTGTCTATATGCCACATTTTTTAATCCATTCATCTGTTGATGGATACTTAGGTTGATTCTACATTTTTGCTATTGTGAATAGTGCTATAATAAATATGGGAGTGCAGATATCTCTGGTATACTGGTTTCCTTTCTTTTGGATAGATAGCCAGTAGCAAGATTCCTGGATCATATGGTGGCTCTATTTTTAGCTTTCTGAGGAACCTCCACACTGTTTTCCATAGTGGCTATACTAATTTACATTTTCACCTGTTTGTGCAAGCTTGCCCTTTCTCCAAGGCCTCAAGCATGTTATTTTCTGTCCTTTTGATCATAGCCATTTTAACTGGGGTGAGATGATAGCTCATTGTGGTTTTGATTTGCATTTCCATGTGAATTAGTGATGTTGTGTTCCTTTGATATATCCCCATCATTGAGACTTTTCTTTTGAGCACTTGCTTATTTCCTGGCATAATAAGATGTTCCAAGCTCATCTTGTATATTTTCTGCTCCGGTGCTAGAATCAGCCATTTTTCCAAAGAGCTTTTGGAAGATACTTGCTTTCTTGATTACAGTTAGGATTTTCTCATGAGGGAAGTTTGTTGATGGCCTGCAAACAAATAGTAAAATACTACGTGATGTCATGAAAATTAATTGCATCTTTCCTTTTAGATTTTGCATATAGAAGACGGTAATTGTAAAAACAGTGAAAGAAGAAATGTATCTGAGAATTCAGTCAATAGACTTTAGAGTGAATATGATTTTTGTGTGCTCAAAGGCATCTTTTCAGTTTGGCTTTGTAAGGTTTCATTCTTTTTTTTGATAGGAAAATATAAATAAAAGGAAGGAGCAGGGAAAGTGGAGAGTCACCTGCGGGACCAGCTATACCCCCTGTGGCTGCCCTCAAGGCCTAAGCTGTCTATAATAGCATCAGTTTTCTCTTTCTTTTCCCTTTTGTTTTTAGATGGTGTCTTTCTGTGTTGCCCAGGCTGGAGTGCAGTGGCATGATCTCGGCTCACTGCAACCTCCACCTCCTGGGTTCAAGTAAGTCTCCTGCCTTGGGCTCCTGAGTAGCTGGGATTACAGGTATACACCACGACGCCCAGGGAATTTTTGTATTTTTAGTAGAGATGGGGTTTCACCATGTTGGCCAGGCTGGTCTCGAACTCCTGACCTCAGGTAATCCACCTGCCTCAGCCTCCCAAAGTGCTGGGATTGCAGGCGTGAGCCACCGCGCCCAGCCAGCCTCAGTTTTCTTTGTGCATCTTTTCCACAGCCCTCTCACTGCAGATGTTTTCAGTTTTTCCTTCTGCTTGGTATACTTTTCTCCACTCATAGTTTCTTAGTAAGAGCTGCCTGCTATGACCCTTCATCCTCCCATTTCTGCCTCGTGTCTTGGTTCTCTGCATTTTTCCAGTTTCAGCCCTGTTGTTGACTGCTAGATTCCTACTGTGTTTCCCAGTTAAAATTCTCCAAAGAAGGAACCTGACTGGCTCAACACAAAGTTTCTTGCTAGACAATATCATGTGTCAAAAGTCAGTGTATCGACTGGTTGCCTGGGCTTAGTGTCAACGCAGTTCCATCACCTGCTGCCTGAGAGTGAGGTGGGATCAGTTGCAGGGCTCATTTGGTCCTGCCCCTTCAGCAGAGGCTTTAGCATTAGAAGAGGCTGTGGGTACCAAGGCTGGCCTTCTGCTTCATGGCTTGGTGGGGAGGAACACAGCAAGAGTAGTTAGAGACCCCTGAATAGGATCAGGAGTACCCAGTACTAATAAAGCCAAAATTTGTACAACACTCTAGCATTTGCTAAGCACTATAAAGTCATTATCTCATTTTGTGCATACCTGGGAAACACTTATTCTCCTATACTGTGATTGCTCTTTCCTTGGGTCTCTCTTACAAGCAGACCACAGGGACCCTGCAGGTAGGAACTATGTCCTGTTATTGTGATATCCTTAGCACCAACTCTACAGATAATATTCTAGAAATATTTATTAGATGTAAGAATTAAACAATAGCATGTCTTCAAGGTGGACAGCTGTTATTACTGTTTTATAACTGAGGAAACTGAGGTTCAGTTAAGTAATGCAAAGTAATTTGAATAAAAGACTGGGTTCCTTGTAGCCCGGTCCTTTTACAAAGTTGCATTCAGAGAGAAGCGTTTGACTCTTTTTTCCCATCATCCTGTACTTCCCTCCATTTTTCTTTCCCATGCCAGTCACTGCTGGGGCTTCGGGGCCCTCTGGGTGCTCTGAGCCCCTCTAGAATGACTAAGAGTCTTCGCTCACTCCTGTCAAAGGGCAGTGGGTAGCAGTCCCTTGGTAATATTTTAGCCGTCTTCACTGATTTTTTTGTGAGAAACCTCCAGAGAATAAAAGTCTTCCACCTCATTAAATTGGCTAATATCTGGTAGATTTATAATGGAAATAGAATCTTCATATCCTAGGCTGGAATAAGGGTTAAAGACAGGTTTGAGGTGGATCAGGGACGCTGTGTTCAGTTCTGAATATTATGAGTTGGAGGCAAAAGGGAGGAATGGTGGAAGACATACTTCCAGGAGGAGGGGTCCAGGTTTGGATGCCAGACTGGAACCAGAGAGATGGATTGTATAATGCATGGATGTGGAGGTTTCAGAGAAGTAGCAACTAAAATTGGTGCCACAGATGAGATAACTGGTAAGTAACTTAAAATATTATTATTCAATGTCAAAACCATCATAGATAATTATAGATTAAAATGGAAAATTAGCGTGTGTAATTAAGTCACACACAAAGACCTCAGAGAACTTTAGTTTTAGCGGGAGACCATTTTGTACCCCAGACTCTTTGGAAAACATAATCATATGTTTCTCTGTTAGGCATGCATGCATGCGTGTGTGTGTGTGTGTGTGTGTGTGTGTGTGTGTGTGTGTGGACATATACTTGCTTCCCTTTGCTGTCATTTTCTTGTTTTGTGCCCACTAGACTGTGTCCTCACTCTTTCTCCATAGTGCCCACCAGGTTACCTTGTCCGTGGAGGGCATCCGTATGTGGAAGGATGCTCATTGCAACATTACTAATAGTAGTGAAAAGTGGAAAACAATATAAAATATATTTAAAAAGGGCATGGTATGGTAAAATAGGATGTATTCACTCTGTGTTAGTCCATTTTCAGATTGCTATAAGGAAATACCTGAGACTGGGTAATTTATAAAGAAAAGAGATTTAATTGACTCACAGTTCTGCATGCCTGGGGAAGCCTCAGGAGACTTACAATCATGGTGGAAGGCACCTCTTCACAGGACAGCAGGAGAGACAGTGAGAGCCAGCAGGGGAAATGCCAGACACTTATAAAACCATCAGATCTCGTGAGAACTCACTATCATGAGAAGAGCATGGGGGAAACCGCCCCCATGATTCATTTACTTCCCACTGAGTCCCTGCTACAACACATGGGGATTACAGGGATTACAATCCAAGATGAGATTTGGGTGCGGAAACAGCCAAACCATAGTACACTCGATGGAATGTCATGCTGCCATTCTATGATGGTTGTAAAAAATGTGTTGCAAACTCAAAAATGCATATATATTTTCTCAAAAAACGTATCTCTCACACACCATGTCTTAAGAAGCTGCTGGACGGTATGTTTCCGGCAGAAAGAACAGACAATGGAAAAGGCCCTCAGGACTCCAGACATTGGAGTTATGAGTTACAACTTTAAAATAACAAAAGCTCCCTATGTTCAAAGAATAACAACTGATAAAGAGTAAACCAAGGAAGAAAGAGCTGGGGGCACTGGAATCTGGAGATTCAAAGCAGGGGAGAGGTGAAGGAAACCCACAGGCTGATGATGAAGGGAGCTCCCAGGCTGGTGGCCAACAGCGGAGCTGGAAGGCAGCCTCTGTGAGTTGAGGGCCATCATCGCAAGATCCCTGCTATCTTAGTGCCGTCTGTGAGACCCGAGGAAGAATGTCTAGGGGAGGCTGGTCCTGATTCTTCTCTTGGCTCAGTGCTATTAAAGCTGCTGCTCTCCCCTTGATGCTTGGGTTAGCTCTGAACTTCTCTTGAGGGCTGACAGAGGAGCGCTGTGAAGTTAGAAGAAAATACAGAGCAGCCTCCTCCCTCCGAAGCTCTTTCTGACAGGTGTCTAGTAGGTGGTTCAAATTACAGTTCTGTCTGATGCCCCAGTTGTGTTAATTTGTGGTTTCCATGACTCAGCCATGACCTTGCCTGCAGACATGCCTAGAAAGTGCTCTCATAGATTCTCAGGGAAGCAGAAGCCAGCCTGTGACGCCCATTTTGCCACCTTCTCTTCTGTTGGGAACCCTTGTAGAATAGCGTTGATATTTTCCTTCTCTTACACAGATTTGTGCTTCCTAGGCAATTTTTACAACACTATTTAAAGAAAAGCAAGGGAGTGACTAACACAGAAGGCAGGAAGGGTTTATCTGTCGGGGAAAAGGTATCTGACTGTGGCAGAGGCAATATGTGATGGGCAGTGTTGTTCAGACATAAAGGAAGGCCACATTTCCAACCCCCTTTAGAGTTAAGTCGAGGCCGTGTGGCAGCTCTTACCGAAGAAGGCAGAGATGTGTCACTCCTTGAGAAAGGCAGTTAAAAGCAGATGTAAGTTCTCTGTGTCCTCTCTTATTTATTCTACTTAACTAAAAGCAAAAATTCCAAGATGGTGAAATGATGAGTCTTAAATTACTGTTAAGACTCTTAACAGTCTTAAATTTGTTCCAGAGCTTGTGTTTCAATGGGGCCAGAGCCAGGGTCTTAAATTTCTGTTGGAGGTGGCAAAGACAGCTCCTGAGCCTGCATGGACTGTGATGTGAGAGGGACATCAGTGTATGTGTACGTGTGTTTTACATCAATGGCATTTTGAGATCTGTCTGTCGCTGCTGTGATACACTAATGCAGGCACATGAGGGGCCACTAATGTGGTCATAATAGTCTATTTCTTAAACGGAATAGTGGGTACATGGCTGTTAATTTTATTATTATTATTATTATTATTATTATTGAGATAAATTCTCGCTCTGTCGCCCAGACTGGAGTGCAGTGGCATGATCTTGGCTCACTGCAACCTCTGCCTTCTGGGTTCAAGCGATTCTCCTGCCTCAGCTCCTGAGTAGCTGAGATTATAGGCACGTGTCACCACACCTGGCTTATTTTTGTGTTTTTAGTAGAGACGGCGTTTCTCCAAGTTGGCCAGGCTGGTCTTGAATGCCTGACCTCAGGTGATCCGCCCACCCTGGGCCTCCCAAAGTGCTGGGATTGCAGGCATGAACCACTGTGCCTGGCCATTATTATTCTTTAAACCACAAAATTTTTATATACTTTTCTGTATGTACTGTACATTTCATAATAAATATTTAAAGTCAGTCTCTTATGTACATTGTGACCACCTAAAATTGCAAGTTTATTGATCTTTTTCACTTTGGTCCAGCTGACAGTATATGTGGGAACGTAAAGTAGAACAGTGTTTTGGAAAAGCTGTTTCACAGTATATCTCAAAAACCTAAATACTCTCCTTTATCCAGCAGTTCCACTTTGAAGAACTGAACTAAGGAAATAGTCCTAAATATTGGAAAAGCTTTTACAGAAGGATGCTTATTGCACCATTATTAATAGTTAAAAAACGGAAAGAAAAGGCCATGGTTTATTAAAATAGAGTATATTGACTGGATGGAGTGCCATGCGATATTTCTAAATGATGTTTGTAGAAACAATGTTGTAACCTCAGAAATGCACATGACAGATGAACAAGAACAGGATACAAGATTGTGTCTCTTGGGTGATTATAGCTATGTAAAAAATGTATGAAACAAAGAACTCTGTGCCTGACATCTGCAAAGCCTATCCTATGCCTAACTGTTCTTTGAATCATTACTTTAAAATACAGTAATTTAGGCATAATCCAGTCGATATACTTTATGTCTAGGAGGAAAAATTCAAACGTGTTTGAGATTCTTTTCTTCTTCCAGATTAGGTTTTTAAATTCAAACACAGATTTAATAAATCTAACTTGGTTCAGCAATACAGTTGGAACAATTGAACACATTTGTATGTGAGGATGGAGGAGGGAAGAATGAAAAGGAGGGATTGGGAAGGGGATGGGGATGAAGTTCATAAAAGCACAGTGGCTAGACCTGTAACTCATGGCAGTGTCCAGCTATTTGTCCAATGAGCAGTAAATGGCCTCTAAAGTTTCTCCATTGTGTCTATGATCTTGCATTTCAGCATCTGAAAAGAAACCACAAGAGGTTGGGTTGGTGCAATGTTCCTTTCTTCCCAGGACTTTCTGGTCTTCAAGGCTTTCTTATGAGACGGAAGACCGATGGATGTAGAAGTTTCTAAGAGGACAGGTAAGCCTATCGTCCCTAGATCCTCCTCTTTCCCACTGAAAGACCAAACCACCATCGTCAGTTCAAGCGTTCACTGTTCATTGTTTCCTGTCCAGTGACGCTGCCATGTTTTAAAGCAGGAAGACTTTACCACTTCTCAAAGGTCTTTAATTGCCTGACGACTGCTTCTCTTTGGAAGGCTGTCAGGGTGATGGAATCCCAGATCACAGCACAGATAAAATGGACAAAGAAAGAAAGATACAAGAAGAATGTAAAAATGTCCATAATGAACTCATGTATCTTGCGGAAACCTCTAATCTAATGAGAATGGATTTTGTTGAGAAGATTGTACACCAACAATTAATTATTCATGGCAGAGACATCATTAAGATTTCATTTTGTTTAAAGGCCTCTAAGTGACTTAGGAAATTGGGTTAAGCTAGAGAAGAATTTCAAGAAAGAGACAAGGGAAAGCTTTTCGTTATATTGACTTTTTGTAATATTTTCCAGATAGATATTTTGACTTGGCACATAAATTATACTCTGACTAAAAATCTCCAATGATCTGTCTGAGTAAGAGTCTCCACATGGGTGGATAGTACACCAGTGTGGTCAGATGGTAGCAGATTGACAGAGATTTGTGAAAGGATTAGGAGATTTATTCCAGAATTCTGTAATAATTCAATTTGGCTTTTTGGTTAGGAATGCAGTGAGGAGTCTCCTTGAAATAACAATGGGATTTGTACAACCTGTGACATTTTGCACTCAAGGATACTTTTCCCAGTGCACTATGGGATGTGAGCACCTGTTCACTTATAGTACATGTAAGATAAGACACTTTTAATAAAAACTCTGGAGACCTGGAGTAGTATAGACCCTATGCCTGCTTATCTTAAAGACAAACACCAGAAACTGGTGTCAGGTTGCGAGTTCAATGTAAGATTGATTCAAAGCATAAAGCTAGAGATCTAGTGTAAATTTTCAGAGGGATATCGATTACAGGGTCAATTTCTATGGGCAATTAATGCAGGGATTTGGTTTATGTTTGAATTCCAAGCACCCAGTGGTATTCAAAAGTAGCACCCAATTTTATGTAAAATGTAAAATTACATTTTGTGTTTGATTTGGGCACCCCGTAATGATTTACAATAAAGGGTTGGGCTTTCGTTTTCTTGTTCCTTCATTAGAAAGGTTAGGACTTGCCTTTCCTCCTTGATCACTATCCCAGTGTCCTGGGTGCTTGGGATTCAAAACTAAACTAAAATTTATTAGCGGTTGAGAAATGTTAAGGTTGAAATAGTAGATCAGGGCATGTCTGCGTGGAGAACATCACAGCAACTGAGAACCGCAATAGAAGAGGCTTGGTAAAGGGAGAGTCTCTTCCCTGTTTGTGAGTTAAAGAGTCCTGTAACACCTTTAGGGTGATAAATAATTAGGGTTGGCGCCCTATGCCTGCACAGCTAGAGTTGGGGAGAAAATAGAGCTCCAGATGTGGAGCCAGGAAGACCTGGGTTGAGTTTTCAGCTGTGTCCCGGGCCAACAACCACAGCAGCAGCAACACCTACCACATGCACCGATCTCCATCTGCCTCAAAGAACTACACATTGTACACATTGTAGTAGAGGGAAAGAGTCAATAATCAATAAATGCACCAAATAGGTAAATTACGTAAATTTATATAAAACAGTCAATAAATAGTAAGTGCAAAAAATAAGTAAATAAGTACATCTATTGTGGTAAAAAGTGATAATTGCTATAGAAAAAAATAGGTGTGTGCCTGATAGTTTGTTTATGAAAATCTGCTTTAACGTTTTTCAGAAAGCTGTCTCCTGGAAAAACAAGTAGTCTTTTAACTTTATACATTTCCAGGGACAAAATGTTATAACCACTGCTTAACTGATGGTGATATCAAGTCAAAATGTATGCAGCTTTTATACGGTGGCAGCTCTAATTTCCAGTAGCACGGAAATTCTCCCAGTGGTTCCCTTGTTTTACTATCACAGCTAACCACCTATTTATGTGTTTCTTTATCTCAGCCTCTCTGTACCTCTGTGTTACATGGAGAGACAAGATGGCATGTTGTTTTCGTAGCTTGATACATACCACAGCCAGAATTCCAGAACACTACATACTTTACAGTTAAATGTTTAGGCCTCAAAAACAGGAATCAAATACTTTGCTTTCAACACTGCTTCCTTCATGAGAAGGAGAAATCTCACCCCTGAGGCTGGCTCCAGGGCCGTGGCCCCCCCCCCCCCCCCCCGGGTAAAACGCAAGCCCTGGAACAAAGCAGAGGCCTGGCTAAAAGGAATTGTTTGCTTGGTTAGCTTAGCTTGAGGCCGAATACAGGGAATTTGTTTTCAAGCCAGACAGGTGCACTTGAGGGTGCAGGAAGGGAGACTGGCATTTGGGATTGAGCCTCAGGGTGGGTCCATCTTGACCTGTTTTTATTTTAACTGATTAGTCAATCATGGCTTGTTGCTTCTTAAGTCCTAAGAATTTTAGAATTCAGGCAGCCAGTCATGGTTTACAATAAAGGCTTGGCACTTTGGGAGGCTGAAGGAGGTGTATCACCTGAGGTCAGGAGTTTGAGACCAGCCTGGTCAAGATGGGGAAACCCCATCTCTACTAAAAATACAAAAATTAGCTGGGCGTGGTGGCGGGCATCTGTAATCTCAGCTACTCGGGAGGCAGAAGCAGGAGAATCATTTGAACCCAGGACGAGAGGTTGCAGTGAACTGAGATTGCACCACTGCTCTCCAGCCTGGGCAACAGAGCGAGACTCTCTCAAAAGAAAAAAAAAAAGACTTGGACTTGTGATTTCCTTATTCCTTCATTGGAAATGTTAGGACGTGCCTTTCCTCCTGGATCTCAATATATTCCATCCAGCCCTTCCCACCTCCCTCACCCCCTCTCCAGCAGGGTCTCCCTCCTGCTGGTCACACAGCTGGCGACTGTAATTAGTCCTCAGGGCTGCAAGGAGAGTCTCAGCAATCCCTTAATGAATCGCCCTGAATCTAATAGATAAGAATTGCACAGGAATATTCAGGATGCAAGAAATGTTCCAGTTCTTTTTTTTTTTTTCATACTAAGTTTTATTGTATGCTGCTGCCAGTGTTTATAAAACAATTAGTCTTGTGAAATAGAAATTCATGAAAATTCAGAGAGGTAGATGTTAAGGACTGACAAAAGCAGAATTTTGTATATTATGGCCCATATGTTACAGGGATAAGCTTTTGTGCAGGTTTCAAATTTAGCTCTCTTGAATATTCACTGGATCATAAGAAGCGATTTGGAAAACCTTTGAAAGATTCATTTTACTACAAAAAGGAACAGACTTTCTGGGGTCTGAAGGGATTTGTACCTGAAGATACTCCAGTCAGCAGAGGGTCATGTTGAGCATTCTGCAGACCGAATTGTTTTAAGTCTGCAGCTGCCTAGGAAACTTGTACGCGTTTGAGCGTGATTGAGCCCGGCTTCCAGCGGGAGCTGCTGAACCACTTTCTTCATAGTGGCGATGCGGGAGGAGCCAGGCATGCTGCACATGAGGGCCAGGCCGATTCGTGGGTTGGTGAAATGTTCCAGTTCTGTATTAAAGAATCACAGGCTGGGCGCGGTGGCTCAAGCCTGTAATCCCAGCACTTTGGGAGGCCAAGACGGGCGGATCACAAGGTCAGGAGATCGAGACCATCCTGGCTAACACGGTGAAACCGCGTCTCTACTAAAAAATACAAAAAGCTAGCCGGGCGAGGTGGCGGGCGCCTGGCGGGAGGCTGAGGCAGGAGAATGGCGTAAACCTGGGAGGCAGAGCTTGCAGTGAGCTGAGATCTCGCCACTGCACTCCAGCCTGGGCGACAGAGCGAGAATCCGTCTCAAAAAAAAAAAAAAAAAAGAATCACAAATGGTGAAAATTCCAATGTCAAACATGAAACTCCCAAAACCTTGAAGTCAGGGTTTATCTCTCACCCCTCTTGACACTTGTCAAAACAGCATGCTGGCTTTGACCTCCTAATGCATCCAAACCTGCCCACTTATCAACAATTCCTGTGCCACCACTTGGGGCTCAGTCCCTGTTCTCTCTTCCCTCAGGTTACTTCAGTAACGTCCTACCTGATTTTCCCACTTCCACTAAACCATTAGTGCTCAGTCTTGAGATGGAACAGGGCTCCCTTTGAGGGTCTGTCGAGGCCCTCAAGCGTAGAAATAAAGAAAAATCCTAGTTCCTTTAAGGGAAATTCCAGGTACCTAGGTCACCTTGAGAAGTAAATGAGCAACCTGATAAGTAAATAGGTAAATAGTAGCTTTTTTTTTTTTTGAGACAGAGTTTCGCTCTTGTTGCCCAGGCTGGAGTGCAATGGCACGATCTCAGCTCACCGCAACCTCTGCCTCCCGGGTTCAAGCAATTCTCCTGCCTCAGCCTCCTGAGTAGCTGGGATTACAGGGATGCGCCACCACCCCTGGCTAATGTTGTGTTTTTAGTAGAGATGGGGTTTCTCCTTGTTGGTCAGGCTGGTCTCGAACTCCCAACCTTAGGTGATCTGCCCACTCTGGCCTCCCAAAGTGCTGGGATTATAGGCATGAGCCACTGTGCCTGGCCAATAGTAGTTTTAAACAACAGCCAAGGAAACTAGAGCCACAAACTCTTTGGTTCCCTATAGAAACTAAAGATAACATCTTCACATATGTCTTTGAGTTGTTTTTTATAAACCCGAATCCCCAGCAAATGCAAAATGCCATCTGCCGGCCTGTAGATCTCAGATAAGGGGAACGAGGACTGAACTCTGCCTGCCAGTTATTCTAAACTTCTTCCTGAGGTGCCCAGAGGAAGTCATGCCCACAGGCCAGAGCTCAACATTCCTTTTGACTGACCCCAAGTTTTTAAACAAAGCTTAATCAATCACAAGTCAGGAAATCTTTGAATTCACCTATGACCTTTGGTCCTCCCAACCCCATTTCAAGATGTCCTGCCTTTTTTAGGCCAAGCCAATGTATAGCTTCATTGTGTTGATTTATGACTTTGCCTGTAACCTCTGCCTTCCTGCCTATATTAGGCAGTTCTTGCATTGCTATAAAGAAATACCTGTGACTGGTAATTTATAAAGAAAAGAGGTTGAATTGGTTCACAGTTCTGCAGGCTGTGCAGGAAGCATGATGCCGGCATCTGCTTGGCTTCTCAGGTGGCCTCAGGAAGCTTACAGTCATGGTGGAATGCAAAAGGGGGGCAGTTACCTCACATGGCAAAAGCAGGAGAGAGAGAGAGAGATTGAGAGAGAGGGATCGGGAGGGTGGGGGGTAGGTGCCACACAACATTAAAGAACCAGATCTCATGTGAACTCAGGGCGAGAGCTTGCTCAGCACCAAGGGGATGGCCCAAGCCATTCATGAGAAATCCACCCCCACAATCCAGTCACCTCCCACGAGGCCCCACCTCCAATACCGGGGATTATAATTCAACATGAGATTTGGGCAGGGAGAAAATATACAAACCATATCACTGCCTTAGAAAAACCCTTATCTGTCAGCCAGTGGGGAGTTCTGGTCTTAAGCATGAACTGCCCAATTCTCCTTGCTTGGCGCTTTGCAATAAATGCCTCACTTTTTCTTGCCGTAAATCCTGATGTCAGTGTTTGGCTTTGCTGTGCCGGGTAGGTGGGCCCAAGTTCTGTTTGGCAATATTCTCATCTGGTTCCTCTTGTGCTCAACACCTCGCAGTGGCTTCCATTCCACGTGGAGTAAAAGTCAAAGCTCCCCTATGCACCTCTCTGAGACTTACCCCCAATGATGCCCTCTCCTCGGCCCCTCCTCTCTAGCCACCCTACCCTCCTGCTGGTTCCTGAACACCTCTGGCAGTCTCCCACTTGAGTAGGAAGAGTAGGTCAGGGGTCAGGACCTACTCTTATTCCCCTGAGCTTACCTCCCCACACACCCACCCCTACATGTCTCTATTTACCCCTGAGTCCCCATCACCATCTAGCAGACTGTATGTTTTACTTGCAGATTACATTTAATGATTTAATGCTTAATCTGTGGCTCTGCCTGCTAGTGATGTAGCTGTGGTCTTTTATTTGCTGATATATCTCCAGTGTTTAGATCAGTGCCTGGTACATAGTAGATGCTCAATAAATATTTGCTGAGTGTATGAGTGACTTTTCTGTGACTTCATCAATTATCTTTGAATTAATCTAGGACCTGGAGCTCAAGAACGTGGCTGGGAGAGGCCTGGGATCATGAACATTCTCTAGGCACCACCTCCACTACTGCGGGTGGAGCCCAGGTACTAGGTTTATTTTTTGGCACCGTTGTCTAAATAAGCTCACAGCAAGCTAATTGTAGGGACATTCCTTGTCAACTGCTGGCCTGGCCACTGGACTCCTCATGGCTGTTCTCAAGGTAGGGGCCTTAGGTTCCAGCCTTTTTTAGGTCCCATGCAGCTGTGTCCATTTAGGGTCTGGTCACCTCCGGGAGGCTCCTGTCAGAAACCTGCAATGTGCAGAAGGGAGGAGCCCTGTTTCCCTGGAGGAGGAGGGGCCCCCAGGCCTGTCCCTCTTAGCCTAGCTGCTGAAAATCCCCCAGAGACTTAAAAAAATACCCTGTCTGGGCCCCACCCTAGGCCAAATGAAATTGGAATCTCTGGAGATAGAACCTGGTAATACATACATGTTTCACATTTCTAGATTATTTTAAATGCAGCCAGGATTCACATCAAGTGTCCTAGGACAAAGGCCTCCTGGGAGAAAAAAATACGCATGTCCTTCCCTTCCTCCCAAAGGCAGCCAGAAAGGATAAAGAAATGAGCAAACAAGGCACTAATTCCCTAATGTCTAAGCCTGTTGTTGAAAAGATGAAGAAGATACCATTTGCTTACTTCCTTAATTAAATCCTTAGGTTAAAATTTTAGATGTGAAGTTACAGGATATTTTTGACACTTAAAAAAAAAAACATAATTTCACTAGAAGTGAAAAAGGTGTGATTATTTGGGCCCTTCCAATTCTGGAAATTTTCAGTTTAAAAATCTTTGTCCATTTGGTAGATGAAAAATAGTTTCGCATGTGTGCAACACATATTTCTTGAATGTTTTCTATATGCCATTACTCCATTGGACAGTGTTACTTTAATTTCAAAGTGTGTCGATCTTCATTGAGATTCAGCATATTTTCATATACTTGGTAGCTAATTATAATTCTTTTTTTTTTTTTTTTGAGACGGAGTCTCGCTTTGTTGCCCAGGCTGAGATGCAGTGGCGTGATCTCAGCTCACTGCAACCTCCACCTCCCAGGTTCAAGCGATTTTCCTGCCTCAGCCTCCTGAGTAGTTGGGACTACAGATGTGTGCCACCACACCCGGCTAATTTTTTGTATTTTTAGTAGAGACGGGGTTTCACCATGTTAGCCAGGATGGCCTCGATCTCCTGACCTCAAGTGATCCACCCGCCTCGGCCTCTCCGTTCTTTTGTGTATAGCTCACTCTAGCTGAGGTGAGAGTGGATGGTTGGAGGGGGAGGGGGCCAGAATGGCAGACAGAGATATGTCCAGAGGCCATTGCAGTGGTGCAAGTGTGAGAAGTGGGTACCGTGAGAAGGGGTCAGGTTTGGGATGTATTGCATAGGCTGGGCTAATAGCATTTGCCGATGGATTGTGTGTGAGCTATGAAGGGAATCAAGGATGACTTGGAGGTTTTCAGGCTGAGCAACTGAGTGGGCAGTGGCCTCACTTTCTGAGCTGGAGAAGGCAGGAGCCTGAGGTATAGTGGCTGGGAAGAGGAGGTGGTGGCTGGTCTTGCTCAGCTGGAAGCTCAGGAATGCTGGGCCAGGTTTCCAGGCCTGCTGGTCTTTGGGGCTGGGAGAGATGTACTGTGTTGTGGAAGCTGGTTCAGGGGATCGGTCTCTCTCTGCAGGTAAGGAAGGACACACAGCAGCAGAAGCCGATTCTTTCCACAGCCCAAGACACTCTCTTTCATATATATATTTTGTGAAGATTTTCGTCCCTGCTTCTCTATTTTCTGATTTTTAAAAGTGAATCTTACAAGCATTTTTCTTTATTTAAATACATACAAATTATACATTTAAAATAGAACATGGCATGACGGGAAAGTATAAAGATTTGCTCATTTATGTCTGTACTGTTGGACTTGTATGATGTTTCCAAATCTTTATAAATAGATGTTGCAATGGACATTTTTGGGTATATGTGTGTGCTTATATATTTGCTAAATTATCCTTTAGGATAGATACATTTCCAGGATTTCAATTGCTGCATCAGAATATAAAAGGTACAAAGCCATTTCATTGATTCTTTTGTTTCAGTCCCTGATGCCTCATCGAATCCGGGGCCAAGTTCAATCCTCCTTCTACTGCTCCAGACGGCTCCCCTTTCTCCCTCTCCCACCAGGACCCCTAATCTCCCCCGTTTCCCCAACGCTCCTTCTCAGAGCCAGGCTTCCTCTCACTACCAGCCAACCCCTACCCTTCTGGAAGTCCACCAGTAATCTGAACACATCTCTTGTATCTGCGCTAAAGCCACCATTGAGGATATTCAGAATTTTGCTGTGGAATCTGCTTGGAAAACTAACAGAGTATTAATAATATTTAGAAGAATTATGTAATAGAGGAAAAGTTATGGGGGATCAGAGAGATTTAAGTGTGTATTTTTGTCTTACCCCTTACTAGCTAAAATGTAAATGAATTTGAAGCCTGTAGGCATGTGCTTAAAAAATCACTGTGGGCAAGTCATGTATACTCTGTGTGAGCCTCAAGTGCTCAGTTAAAATGGGAAGAATAATCACTATATCCTAGGATTAGCGTGAGGGGTGCACGAAAAAGCACGTGAAACACACAGCCTCATATCTGGTGTACAATACCTTGTATTTATTTGGGTTTGCTTTCCTTCCATTCAATTTTCCCTTGGTTGCATCATCTTAGAAATTATGGCTAAATATTAGAGCTCTTTGTATCCTCAATAAAAAAGACATGGACTTAGATAACACTTTACCACGAAATCAGCTGAGGTTTGTGTTGCTTCTCAAATCTAGGAAGCACATTAGTCAGAGGCTGAATGCTAACCCTCTTTTCTCTGAGCCACAGTGGAAAAAAAGGAGATTTTCCTGTATCACTCTGATAGTATTCTGTTTCCTTCACCAATGTAAGTCTGTTATTGCAGCGAAGAAAATGCACTGATACCTGGATGAAAGGGGACTCCATGGAATATGAAGTTGTTTGAAAAGATATGAGTGGCATGCATTAAGATGCCAGGTTTTTATTTTATTTCTCTTCAGCTTGTAAACACTTCGGTAACCTGCAAAGATGCTGGAGCCGGTGGGGAAGAAAGTCCAGCCAGGATGTCCAAATGCCACTGCCACATCAGGATTACTAATGGGCATGGTCATCTTCTAACCAGTGAGCTTCTTTAATTTTGGGGAGACAACAAAAATGAATCAAAAGAATAATGTGGTTCTAATGTCATCTCTGAGAAAACTGATATCAGCCAAACCCTGTATCCTTAAGCCAGGCTGATCTGCCCGACACCATAAGGGCAGTTGGCAAATAGGCACACAGCAGTGCATTAGCTCAGTGGGCTTAGTTTTGGATGCTAAATTCCAGTTTCACTCTCATTGCCCTTGGCTTCTGCCAGGGATTTGGTCTCAGTGTCAGCCCTACTTTTGCCACATAGATTTTGTGTTTGAACTGTTTTTCCGACTTTGATACTCAGATCGCCTCACAACTCAAGCTCTGGCCTCCTCCTTCCTGACTGCTTTGAGTAGACACAGACCTACTTTTTCTCCAAGGACAAAATACTTATCTGGGCTCTGATCATGCTACCTTAGTCACCTAAATATCATCAGTGCTGATTCCTAACCACTCTGCCTATTGTCACCAGAAAGTGGCCTGATAGTGTTGGGAAGTCTTGCTCCTTGTCTGGGGCCCGAGGCCCTCTTTTGAAGTTTGAAGGCTCTTCTGAAGGTAGGTAGGTGGGGTTATCATTTGCTTAGCAGCCAAACCAAAATGTTGTATACTACCTGTGGTAGGTAGAATGATGACCCTCCAACAATGTCCACATCCTAATCCCCTGAACCTGTGAGTATATCGTGTGACATGGCAAGGGGGAATGAAGGTCGCAGAAAGAATTAAGTTGCTAATCAACTGATCTTATGATTGGGAAATTATTTTGGATTACTGAAGCAAGTCTAATGTAATTATTAGGGTCTTTAAGGTGGGAGAGGGAAGCAGAAGAGGAGGTCAAAAGGAGAGAGAGATTTGAAGATGCCCCACCCCTGGCTTTGAAAATGGGGAAAGGGACCACAAGGAGCTGGAAAAAGCAGAGAAAGATTCTTTCCTAGAGCCTCCAGGAGGACACAGTCCTGCTGACGCCTTGATTTTAGCCCAGGATGATCAATGTCTGACTTCTGGCCTCTAGAATTGTAAGACAATGCACTTATGTCCTTCAAAGCCTCAAAGTGGGGGCTAATGTTATAGCAGTAACAGGACATTAATATACCCTTCAAACAACAAAGAGCTTCTTTCTATTCAATAATGAATTTTTATAAATGAAACAAAAAAAATCCATCCTTGAACATGGAAAGTTAAATTGTCACCTCAAATGCCTGGATTACTGAATATAAATTGGTGTTTTTCTAGCCAAAATACTGATGTTTGAGAAGCAGAGAGGATGAGCTGCTCCTTCTCTTACAGAGATAGATGGGATCAGTAAGAGGAAGTCCCCTTTGATTTTAAACAGAGGCTCTAGGAAGGTCCAACATCTGTTCTGCCTTGATCTTGTCTCTGGTCATCTGATGGCAAGGAAAGGTGAACCCAGAGTCAGCAATTGGTTCAAAAGATAGTGTGCCCCAGTGCCTGGGCAGCCTGGCCTGTCTGCCACCCCAGGTCTCTGTAGAGCCCAGAAGAGCCCACCTGAAGCTCTCTCCAGATCCCTCTCAGCAGCCTGAGGGAGAGCAAAGGACCACAGGCAAAGATGTTTGTTCTAATTCACAGTGTCCATGTTTTTCCTGCCAACGAGTCACCCTGCTCTTGTAATTGACCCCTGCATGTCCTTGGGGGAGAAGTGGTAATGGTGGGAGAGGCCAGGGGAAGATCCAAAGGAGGAGCTGACTCGGGATCCCCATCCTGCCATTCATCCAGCAACATCTGCAGGCTGTGCAAAGCCCTGCCTTGCATCTCTGCAGGCAAGCTCAGGCTGCAAAATGAATGCAAGGCAGGTGTGGCAGTGGGGAAAAGAAGGCAAGGGGAGGAGTAACTGTGTAGCTTGATTTCATACTCTTAACCTTTTAGGAATTCTAACCTGAAAAATGTTGCCAGCTAAGGATAAGGTACTTTGCAATTTGTTATCCCATTTTACTCTCCACCCATTTTATAGTAGAGTAAAGTGAACTTTTACAATGTATCTTAGTCCATTCAGGCTGCTATAACAAATATACCACAAACTGGAGGTCCTAAAGAGAAATATGTATTTATCACAGTTCTGGAGGCTGGGAAGTCCAAGATCAAGGTTCCAGCGGATTCGTTGCCTTCTTCCTGGTTTTCATATGACCATCTTCTCACTGTGTCCTCACATGGTGAAAACAGATCAAGAGAGCTGTAAGGGCACGAATCCCATTTGTGAGGGCTCCAGGTTCATGATCTAATTACCTTTCAAAGAGAGTCATCTCCACCAACACATTAGGGGTGAGGATTTCAACATGTGAATGTTGGGGGTACAGATTCAGTTCATAACACCATGTGACAGGCAATATTCTAAAATATTCACAGAAAATCTAACTAATTTAGGTAGTAGATTTTGGATGGCAATTTGGATGGAGTCTGAAAAAACTTCCCCTTTACAATATTGCTTTATGGAAAAGAGGCTTGTTCTATAAGTGAAGAGTGGATGAGGCTTTTCCCTCATGACAGATTGTCTGAACCAGGATTCTTAGTTGCTCCTGTCAAGTCAGAGGGGCTTAGGATGTAGCCCCTTCAGTTCCTACACAGCCATGCCCATCGCAGGCAAAGTCACTTGGGGGGCTCCTCTCAGAAAACTGCAGTGTGGGGAACAACCCTTCTTGCTGTGGGTGAGGAAAACCCAGGTCAATCCTTCTCAGTAGACTACTCTGAGAACTCTGTAAGGAGCTTTAAAAATATCCTGCCTAGGCCCCACCCCGAACTAATGAACTCAAGTCAGGGTTGTGAAACATTGGCCTCTCTTAGGACAAAGGCCTGGAAAACGTTTCTGTGTCACATGACAAAAATCCTTTTTCTTAACCCCCGACCCATCTGGAGCGACAGACAAAACGAGCAAATGGACACACCAAGACACCAACTGGTTTCTGAAGGTTTCACCTGGTTACATCAAAGATGCAGAGGCTACAACTTTGTGCACATCCTTAGTCAAATTCTTAAATTGAAAATTTAGATATGAAAGTAATTGATCAAAATATATGGGCACTTTGGAGACTTTTGAGACAAATTTCCTGATAAAAAACAGAGTCTCTCCAGAAGTGTGAAGAGTGCCATTTCTCTGAGCCCTTGCTAACACTGTGCTTTATACTTAAAAAGTTTTGCCAGTTTGTAAATGAAAAATTGTTTTTCATGTATACAATAAATATTCATTGAGAAGTCACTTTGTGCCAAGCACTACATTGAGCAATGTGTTATTTTAATTTCAAAATGTTTAGTTGCTTGCTGAGATTGAACATCTTTTCAGAAATTCAATATTATACATATATATTTTCTATTTGTAAAGCTCACTCTAGCTGTGACAAGATGATAACTGCACAGTGGGAGGGGACTGGGGGGCCAGGATGGAGATAGCGAGACACATCCAGAGGCCATTGCTGTACTGCAGGTGGCATCCAAGGGTGGCTGGGCTGAGTGTGAGAAGTGGAGGTGGTGAGAAGGGGTCACAGTTGGGACATGTATTGTAGGGGGAGAGCTAATAGTGTGTGTTGATGGACATGGACTATAAGGCGAAGTGGGGAAAAAAAGATGACTTGGAGGTTTTCAGGCTGAGCAACTGAGTAGTTGGTGGCCTCATTTCCTTAGGTGGGGAAGACAGGATGGAATAGGTTAGAGTGGGGAAGGGTGGACCAAGATTTCTTTTATGTGCAAGATGTCTATTAGACAAGTGGAGATGCTGAGTCAACAGTTGGATTTACAAGCTTGGAAATCAGGAGGGATTAGTTTGGAGATATAGATTTGAGAGCCAGAGTACAGATAATTTCTAAAGCAGTGAGAATGGGTGAGATTTCTTAGAGAGAGAGAGAAGAGATAGATAAATGAAGACCAAGAACTGGGGAATGTAATAATTTAAAGTTCTGGGAGAGAAGCAGAGTCTAGAGAAGGAGAGAAAATGAACAACTGGTGAGACAAAATATCTAGTGAGTTTTCTATCAAAGAAACCTAAGGAAGAAATATTCCAAAAGTGTCAGCCGGGCGGGGTGGCTTGCACTTTGGGAGGTGCTAGGTGGGCCGATCACCTGAGGTCAGGAGTTTGAGACCAGCCTGGCCAATGTGGTGAAACCCCATCTCTACTAAAAATACAAAAATTAACCAGGCTTGGTGGTGTGTGCTTGTAATCCCAGCTACTTGGGAAGCTGAGGTGGGAGAATCGCTTGAACCTGGGAGGCAGAGGTTGCAGTGAGCCGAGATCATGCCATTGCACTCCAGCCTGGGCGACAGAGTGAGACTCTGTCTCAAACATCTCAAAAAAAAAAAAAAAAAAAAAAAAAAAGTGTCAACTGCAGTCAGTGGGATGGGGACAAGAAATTGATATTAACTTTGACCATATGTTTGATAAGAGTTGCTTTCGTGGTGCAGTGGGGACAGAATCATGATTACAATGGTTAAAGAGGAAGAGGAGATGGTGACAAATCTCTTGAGGAATTTTGTGTTGAAGGGAACAGAGAAATAAAATAAAATTTGTATCTGTTCTTGGAATCTAGGAAAGATTTAAAAACAATATGTTTGTAGGCTCATGGGAATATTCTTCTCTGTGGGAGAAATGGATGATGCCAGAAGGAGAGGGAATAATGGCAGAACCTTTTACTTATCAATGAGAAGTCAAGAGAGAATGGGGTGCAGACTGCAAGGGGAAGGATTATCTTTGGTTTGCTCAGGGATATTTGTTAGACAGTGAAAATGGAATATGGGGTACAAATGCAGACCAGTTCATGGATTTAGTGGGACTGAGATGTGGGCATTCACTTTGCACTCACATATGTTGACTGCTTTGTCTGCAACAACCTAGGTACCTCAAGACATGGAGATCAACTTGCTCCTCAATGCCACATTCCAAGCTATTTCATCTTCAAAAACCTCAGACTGAAGAATCAAGCCTTTTCTCTTATCCACTGCAGCCATCTACTCAACACCTTCCAATACCCCACACTCTGCTTCTTGAATCGGTGCATTTAGCATTTGGATCACTGGCTTTCTGTACATGGTTGCTCATGTAGAACTTTGGGCAACTCACTGTGCCCACAAATTATGAGTCCAATAACCTGTTGCTCCAGATGCTTGATTTCCTCAACTCCAGTGCCCTTGAAGTGAGGTCCACCTCACTCTTCTGATAGTGGCAGGAGGCAGTCAAATGCCTAGGCAGATGGGGTGGGTCCCCAGTGAAACTCCCCTTCAAACCAAAGACAGTTCAAAGCCTGAAAGCCAAGCTACAAGTCTTGGATAAATCCATGGACCAGACTGAGAAACTCTCTTCTCGTTTGGCATGCTTTCCTCTGATTGATCCCCACCTTTCACCTATTTTGCATATAGCTACCCTTTCCTAAGTGGTTTCTTGCACTGTGTTTCTTACCCACCTTTGATTGGTGCCTTTGTTTTAGCCTTTCTTGCATACTCATAAACCAATCAGCATGCACTCCCCCATTCTGAGCCCATAAAAGCCCTGGACTCTGCCACAGTTGGTGGGGACTGCCTGCCTTCAGGTGGGGGGAGCTACCCAACTTCAGGTAGGGGGCTGCCTTCTCTTGATCCCCTCTCTGCTGGGAGCTGTTACTCAGTAAAACTCTCTGCCCTGCTCACCCTTTGACTATCAGCATAATCTCATTCTTCTTGGACATGGGACAAGAACTTGAGACCTGCTGAATGTGGGTATGAAAAAGGCTATAACATCCCCTTTGGGGCTTCAGGGTCACTGGCATCCCTGTTCAAGCACCACCACATTCCCCTTGTTGGAATGCTGGTGCACAGGGCGGAGGCAGGTCAAGGCACCCCCAAACTGGCCCAGCTGTGGGCTGAGTGTGGATCCTGTGGTGAACACGGGATCCAGCCAGAGTACAAACCAGGTGTGGCCTGGCTCGTCGAGTGGCCAGGGTGCCTCCTGTTGTGAGCCCAGGGCTGAGTGAGGCTCAGGTGTGGGTTTTGCCGGCTGTGGATATCTCCAGCTGGCCAAGCAGCACTGAAAAATTCCTGCATCACTGGTACTTGCTTGTAGGGTCATAATGAAAATCAGGGAGTGCATCTTTTAAGGGGGCCCAGGTAAAGCATGTCCTCCAGTGCCAGCCACGTTTCACTCAGAAGAAAAAAGGGAAAACAGGCTGGGAGTAGTGGCTCGTACCTATAATCCCAGCACTTTGGGATCTTGAGATGGGCAGATCACCTGAGGTCAGGAGTTTGAGACCAGCCTGGCCAACATGGTGGAAACCTGTCTCTACTAAAAATACAGAAATTTGCCAGGAATGGTGGTGCATGCCTGTAATCCCAGCTACTTGGGAGGCTAGGCAGAAGAATTGCTTGGACCCGAGAGGCAGAGGTTGCAGTGAGCCAAGATCACACCACTGCACTCCAGCCTGGGTGAACAGAAGGAGACCTCTCAAAGATAATAATAATAATAACTTTTAGGATATGGCTGGAGATTAAAAGTGATTTTGCTGATGAGAGGTGGTTAATTTGGGACGATGAAGAGAGGAAGTGATTAGGTCCAGTTGGGGCATTACAGATCAGAGTGGGGTAAGCACGTCTCTGATTATGCTGAGGACTGAAGCAAATGGGATGTGTGGTATAGTGGAATTGGTCCTTCCTTTGAGGAAGGAGGGCCATCAAAGGAAAGCTGTAGATTATTTAGCTGTTGAGCATGTAAGGTGTGGGACCTTCTCAGTAGCAACTGAGGCAACTCCCAGAGCCCTGGCAACCTCAGGGAAGGACCAGGGTGGCTGATCTTTATTTCAGATGCCCTCAGGCAAAGTTCTTGGGGCTGGTTCCAGGTGTCCTCTTGTGGCAGCTAAGCATCTAGTCCAGGTGACTGATGTCTCCCTTGAGGGTAGGGAATGACTTCTTAGAGCAGATGGAAGGTTTCTCCAGCAGCTTTGTGTGTGACTCTCATATATGTTTTATTTTTTCCTGCTTATTTGTTTTCTGATTTGTGTGTAACTGAACCTTAGGCATTAAGCATTTTTCTATTCATATATTATTTACAATTATATTTTTATGTTGTATAATATTGCATGGTATAAAGCATAAAATGTGCTATTTTATTTCCTTATTGTTGGAAATGTATGCTATTTCCAAATCTTTGCAAATATATGTTACAATGAACATTTCTACATATATATGTATATTTTATTTGCTAAATTATTACTTAAGATAAATTTCCAGGGTCAGGATTATTGGATTGAAATATAGGAAAGGGACCAGGCGCAGTGGCTCACACCTGTAATCCCAGCACTTTGGAAGGCCAAGGCAAACGGATCAACTGAGGTCAGGAGTTCAAGACCAGGCTGGTCAACATGGTGAAACCTCGTTTCTACTAAAAATACAAAAATTAGCCAGGTGTGGTGGCAGGCACCTGTAATCCCAGCTACTTGAGAAGCTGAGGCATGAGAATCACTTCAACTTGGGGGTGGAGGTTGCAGTGAGCCAACATCACACCACTGCACTCCAGCCTGGGCCACAGAGCAAGACTCGATCTCCAAAAAAAAAAAAAAAAAAGAAAAAAATATGTGAATGGTTTACGGCCATTTCCATGACCCATTAGTTTTAATCCTAAATACATCATCTAATGCAGAAGGAAGTTTAGTTCTCCTTTCATGGCTCCAGGCTGCTCCTCCTTCCTTTATCCACCTCCTAATATAGTTCCTCAATTTCCTCTGACCCCCAAACATGTCTCTTTAGCACCGTATTTCCTGTTACCAACAGCTGTCACTCTTAGCCTCCAGAATTCCACCAGTAAATTTAACAGATCTCTTGGATTTTTGTTGAAGCTGCCACGAAGATAGTCAGAAGAATTTGTTCTTGAATCTGATTAAAGCAGTGTAATAGTATTTGGAGGTATCAGGTTATAGAGGGAAAGATTTGAGAGCTGGAGAAACCTAAAATTGAATTTTAGCCTTAGCATTTCCTAGCTAAAAATGCTATAAAACATATGCAAATGTAGATGTGTTATGAAAATTACCTTAAGCAAGTCTTTTATACTCTCTGAGCTTAATGTGTTGAACTATAAAATTACTCTAATGAGAACGCTTTCATATAATTGATGCATGAGATAAAGGCAAATGTGAAAATACCTTCTGGCACATGTCTGGTGTGTGAAAATTATTATTGCTGTTTCTCATTTTTTTTCTGTATTGACTGGCTTTTGGTCATTCTTGGATCAGATGACTCAGTGTTTGAGTCATTGGTGGTATCATTGCCTGTCAGTCAAAACTCCCAAGGAATACATCTGCAGTGGAACATATTTGCCTGTGTTACTTGCTGCAACAAAGGAGACCACACACCATGAGGAAATCAGGAAGCATTTCAGGATTTAAACCTGTTAGGTGGTTTTGGGGGGTGTCTGAAGAAGCAGGGTACTCTCCTGGGTTGGATACTGTCAGGAAGTAAAATTAAATCTATGCATGGACAACTTAATGTTTTACCTTGGAAGTGGGAGAAATGGAATGGAACTGAAGATGTAATTGGCGAAAAGGCAATGGCCACTCGTGAGCTGAGAGAGGAAGAAATTGGATTGTTTTTATAGTATTTCCAGTATTCTCGTGTTTGTATTCAGACATAACTTCAGAGGGATTTGACTTTTTTCCTACTCTATCATGGTCACACGTTGAATTGATCTGATGTAGGTGTTCTGTGAAATTGTTTATCTTCAGTAGAACATCATGGTCGTGCTGTTAGTGCAAGCTGACAGCTTTTGGATACGTTTTTCTTGTAATTCTTACTTTTGGTCAACAGCAGATGAAGTTAGGCCACAGGTAGTTAATCTATGATATTGAGATTTTTCACCATTACTGAGATTCTGCCTGTTGGGAGACTGTCTAGAGAACATTCTTTGTATTTGGACAAATTAGTACCTCTTACTCCATTTGTTATCAGATGAGTTGTTGAGTGATCTCACATGACAATGGTGATGTATTTTAGACTCAGTACAAGATGCATCAGTCAAGTGGTTTCTAGGCAATTATGAAAGACAAAATGACTATTCATTAGTTTTCCAAGGCCAGGGGCCCAGGTGACTAACCCCAGGCCATGAAAACATTAGTCAAAGTCCAAGTGGGTCTGCTGTAGGGATCTAAGCCATGACCCTTTCTTTCAGTCCAATCACAGACTATTCCATCTCTCCAATTGTACATATGTTGATGACACAGGGAGTGTTGACTATAGCATGAATTCCCTATTAACTAGTCCATTTAACTAGTTTATTTTGGGCCTTCACTGTAGAGGTAGTTTGTACTTAAGAGTAATACTGTATGGAGCACAGACCTTATTGAATGACAGTCACTTTTTAAAAAAAAAAAAAAAAAAGGAAAACCAAACCCTCTACTTCTAATTTTACTAATTTTATATATTATTTATGTAACAATTTGCAGGGAAAGATAAATAAACCTTCATGGCTGTATTTACATATATGCATATAAATTAGCATAAAATTAAATGATAAATGTAAATATTTTAACTATAACTTCAAAATATAATTGACCTGTTGATATTTGTTAAAACAATATACATATAAAATACTATCTTAATACACTGTAATGCTTTTAACAATCAAATCACATCAATTATCTTATATACATATTCCTTTTTTCTGTAATTATTGCACTAGTCTACTCAACCATTTATATTATTATATGTAGCCAAATTAACCTGCTTTTATCCCCAAACAAAAAAGCAAACTAGAAAACTGTTGAATTATTTTAAAATTTTGCCATTTTTAGCAAATTTAAGATAGCAAAACAAATGTAGGTAATCATAAAAGTCATTTGCATACCCTGTTAATTTGTAGCCATCTCAAGAAATAAGGGTAAATTAAAATTATATTTAGTCTTTTGAATCTTGTTCTTAGGAATTGTCTAGGTATCAAAAATTATTTCTTGATTCAATTTAATATTTGTCTTAGGTCTTAAAGTTGCTAAGGTTATGATTTTAATTAATACATTAGTTCTTTCTGTTTTGTTTGTAATATTAAAAGAAGTTTTATAAGATTAAATGCTTTAAAATAGCATCTATTTTTACGATTCTATTTAATTATACAATGACTCTCTTGATGAGAGGTTCCCATTACTAGTTCCTTTTCACAGATAAGTAAACTATCGACTAAGTATTTATAAACTATTTAGTATTGTTAGAAATCATTCTGAAGACTTTACAACTTAATTTCATTTTGATATTGTGTTTTATACATTGTGGCTATTTGGTCCAGATCTGGACAAAGATTCCCTTTTGTAATTTCATTTTATGGATAAATTTTGTCACATATGCTAAGAGTGTAAGCGAGCTGCTTTGAGTAATATTAGAAAGGTATGTTTTGAAGAAAATAATTCACGTGTCTGTTTTTTAAAGCCAATCAATATTTATATAGGTATGAAACAATTTTTACACTTGCCTTTTAACTATAATATAGCATTTGGGCAAACAAAGACAACATTTAAAGTGAAAAATATTTTCTCTCACTGATACTCATACTACTCACATTATTGTTGAGGTTATAATGGACACATAATTAAAATTAAAATACAGTTTTTATACTCTCGAAAGGGCAAAATAAAAAGTAATTATATGTATAATCATTTTGTAAATGATATACTTATCATTTATAAATCTCTGGATATTATAGCTTCATCTAGCAAAAAATATAATCTCTTAAGCAGGAGCAGCTGCATAAACTAATAAGGAGAGAGGCACGATTAAATTTTTTTCTAAGCAAGACAAAGGAAAGCTCCAAGTTTCCTGGCGTAGTTTTGGAAGTGCAATAGTTGATTTGTTTGAAGACTGAATTAATTTTGCAGGCACACATTTCTATTTTCAGGCTGTGAAGTTTGGGGGAGGTCTTGACGGTGGTGGCAGTGGTGGCATCCATGCACGGCGTGTGGAAGAAGGAGAGAAAGGAAGAGAAAGAGGCAAGGAGGGAGGAGGAAAATGAGGCCTTGAAATATCATACACAGTTCCTTGGATGGAAGGAGGAGCGAGGTGAGCATAACCTGGCAGCTTAAGCGGAAGCTGAGCAGAGGGGAGGGGAGCTCTGTTTTCCAATTAGGGAGCCCCCCTTGCTGTGAGGGACCAGCTGTGCACCAGCGGCTCTGTTTGGAAGAGCTACTTGCTGTGGGATGACTCATAATTCCTCTTCTAGAAACTGGACCTTTCCCCTGACTTCAGCTGTCTCCTCTTGTTCTGGGCCTGGACTTCTCTTCCTACAGGTCCTCCTAAGGAACTAAGTTGACCCTCTTCAGTTCTCGGGGTTTTCTGGCAGGCTCCAAGTTCCTGCTGACATCCTAAAGGCTAATGCTCTATAAGGAAGATTCTAGCTCCACAGCCTCCTTTTTGTCGGAGCTGAGATTATCCGTGGTTTTGCATTTCTCCTGAATCAGTGGGACATGTTTTTCTTCCAGCTGTGTCTCTCTTTTAACGAAAGGTTGGATTTCAGCTGATTAATGTATCTGAAAAAAGAAAAAAAGGTATGAAAAGTCTACATATGGCTGCACATGTCCCAGACTCTCACAAGAAGGGGAGGAAGTCAAGGTCAGGCTCAGGTTGGGTGGGGTCATGGCAACCTCCCTACTCACTTTCCTAAGGACATTCTCCAAGGGCTGCTGCACAGAGGGCACCCTGAGCACCATCCTGTAGCCACGGCTTCACAAGGTCACACTCCACATGTACCACAGAGCCACCCCAAGGGTTCAGCCCGGAGTCCTCCTCAGCACCTGGGAAGCAGTGCAGAACCGTAGAACCTTGGGAGATGGCCGGACAGATTCAGCGAAGAGTACCTATGCTCTGGGACTGGCCAGCACATCCAGCTCCCTCCTTCCTCTCTCTCATAATTGCATACATGGGTACATAAGGAAACGCTGAAAGACTAGTACAATGGACATCCCTATATGTACCTGCTAGATAGAACAGTTGACATTTTCCTATATTTACTTCTATCTCTGTCTCTTTTTTTCTCTGAAACATTTCAAAGTAATAGATGACTTGACATTTCAGCGTGCGTTTGAAAATCGTGTGCACATTGTACTCCATTTCCATATGTCACTGTGGTCCTTTGTTAAGCTCATTTTCCAGATGAGGAAAGGAACTGAAGCACAGAGAAAGAAGTTACACAGGAAATTGCAGACCTGAAATTTATATCCAGCTCTCACTAGCTCTGAAGGTTGTGAGAAGATTTTACAGTGATCTCTCCGACTGCGTGGAGGAGAAGGCCTCAGGTCAGTGCCTATCCTTTCTCACGTCTCCCTGGCACTCCCTTGTGTCACTTTTCAGCACAGAGGGCACTTCTCAGGTGTAGAATGATTGCAGGCACAAGATCTCTCTCAAATTGAATCATGTATTTTAAAATTTATATTTAATTTTATACTTATCTATCATTTATGGCTATATTTTTGCATATGCCCATGTTTTATATTTTAAAAATGCATGGCAGTGGATATAAAGAAACTTTTTATACACATCTACTTAAATAAAAGTGTTATAATATTGGTAGTACATGGCAGAAATTATAGCAAAAATTGTCCCTTTGATAGGTGAATTATTCAAGCTTTAGCAATAATGTTGCAAACTCTGTGAAAGGGTTGCTGTGGGTATACACCACCCTTCCTCTGGCCAGGTCTGAACTTTAGGGGGCATTTCTGATTCCTAGTCCTGTCCTTGGCTGTCTTGGCTGTCTAGGGGAAGAGGAGAACCAGTCATTGGTGTGGCCTAAGTCGAAGGAGGAACTGTGGTGAGCCTTCTCCCTGACCCCCTTTTCCCACCCATCCTGACATATTTCTTCTGTTTTGCATTCCCAGTGCCAGGGACTGTTTGTGTGTCAAATACGACATAAAATGGATATCTTTCCCATGAGCAAAGGAAGAGGTGGGGATGCTTACCCATCCCTAAGCCTTGGTTGCTTTCTCAGACACATTCTAAATAGCAAAGCAGTCTCCTCCAGGGGACCTTTAGAGGATGGGCTTCAGTGGCCCTCTGTGCAGCTCTCCTTGGTGGTGGTCCTTGGGAAGGTGAGCAGGGAGGGACTATGACATCTAAAGTCCAGGCTCTGACTACTTCTGTCCCTGGGAATCAGTGACATGTAAAGCTATGGCTAGATTTTTCATAGATCTCTTATTTGTATTCAAAAAGCATTCAGAAGTTTTTATTTAGCTAAAAGTTGGCTTTATGTTAAGCGGGAGGCAGTTGGCACAGAACTTGTCTATTGATTAAGGAAATATGTAAATCCTTGACAACCTCATGTCTGATAAAAGGGAATATGAGACACTGGAGTCTCCTCTAGGGGGCGCTAACCTCCAGAATCAGCTGTGGGGAGCCACGTGCAGGAAAGCCACCCTGAGTTGAAGAGGACTCACTGAGTGGTGCGCCCCCTGCCCCTGGCCATCTCTCCAAGGCAAAATGAACAGGCACGGTACTCACAGTCCTGCGCACTGGGAGGGTTTCCTTTCACTACTGCCTTTCAGAGCTGTCTCAAAGTGGGGTGGTAGTGCTGCCGCCCACTCCCAGATGGTGTCTAGATATCAGGCCGAACTGCCTGTCCAACAAGCCTGTCAAGTGATCATAGAGGAATCCTCATGAGGCCATACACATGGGTTGAGGGAGAGGATGCAGTGTAGCAAGGGAAGGGGGCCGGGGTTTCTGAGGGCCAGTGTAGCCGGGACTAGGGCAAAGGCACCTGCTGGAGCTCAGTACATATATAACACTTCTGCTTGACGATGGAGCACTGCTTCATATTCTTAACTTTATGGCTTGGGGGGTTAGAAAGCACCCAACACGTGACATGGAGCTTAAGGCATATGGTGATGGGTGGCCCATGGGCAGTTTTGTCTCTACTAAGGCCCAACAGAAATCTAAAAGCTGTTTCTCTAAAGGAGAGTAGTTACCAGCAGAGAGCCACAGAGCTTCCGCCAAATCCTGTGAGTCTTCACTGTGATTTAGCCTCGAGAGGTCTGCCAAACACTCCACGCAGAATCCCTATTTGCCATTGACCCTTCAAGCAGCGTCAGTTCTTATGGGTTCTATGTCCCAAGTGAGAAGCCTGTACATCAGCCTGGACCTGTTGCAGAACTCTCTCTTGTGGGTCTCACTCAACGCTGGAAGCTTTGTGGCTCACTAGGTAGATGAGTTGGAATAATATGCCTGAATGAGGAATATATTGCCTGCCAAACCCAGAGAGGTTCACCAGGGGTCGTGCCTCTTTCTTAGTGGTAGGAGGGGCCAGATACAGCAACACGCTCTTCAATATGGAAGGAATATGCCTCAGATCATTAAATCCTTCAATTTTTCACAAAGATAGGAAATTTCTGTTTTTTTTTTGTAGCATAATAGTATGATTTTTTGTTGTATGCTGTTGTATGCTATTTGTGGATTTTTTGGTGATATCTTACCAATGCAGCTAGAAGTCATTTCTTCCTTTTCATCAGATCCAGTCAACATAACATCATCAATGCAATTGACCAGAATAATGTTCTGCAGCATGAAAAATGTGATCAACATCCTCTACACTAGGGCTGGAGAGTTGATATATCCCTGCAATAGGACGGTGAAGGAAAATTGCTGGCCTTCTCAGCTGAAAGCAAATTACTTTTGATGATGTCTACTAACAGTAGAGAAACAAAGAGTATTCGCCAGACCAATAGCAGCATGTCAGGTGCTAAGGGATGTGTTGAAACTATGTTTGGAATATGCAGTTGAAACTATGTTTGGCATAACAGCAATTGTGTCACCATCTGATTAAATTTCTGATAATTGGAGTCACCATCTGATTAAATTTCTGATAATTGGAGTCACCATCTGATTAAATTTCTGATTATTCACTGCCATTCTGTTTACTGCACAGGTCAAATCAGTGAGTCAAATGGGGATTGGTAAGAATCATCACCTCTGATCTTTCAGAGGTCCTATGGTGGCACTAATCTCTACAGCCCCTCCAGGAATGAGACATTGCTTTTGGTTTGCTTAAATTCTTATGGGTAGAATCTGTTTAGTGGCTTTTACTTGGATTTTTCTATTATAATAACCTGAGCATACAAATCAAAATGGCTGCCACTTCACTTTCACCCTCCAAATCTCATGTAAAACATCTCTTGAGGCCCACCTGAACCAGAAAGGAATTCTGGGAAGCATGGCTCAGCCTAGCCAAGTTGATATTTTAAACTGTTTCAAACTATGGTCATCTTTACACTTTACACTTCAGCATGCTTTTGCAAATGATGACATTCTACTGTGTAATTGTATGCCGTTGTGGTACTGCGTTATTTTATTTCACAGATAAGGAAACTGAAGCGCAGAGATAAGAGAACTTGTCCAGGTTACACAGTAAGTGGGGGAGCTAGAGTTTATATCCAGCTCTGTCTAGCTTCAAAATCTGTGCTTTCTTTTCCTTCTTTCTTTCTCTCTTTCTTCCTTTCTTTCTTCCCTCCCTCCCTCCCTCCCTCCCTCCCTCCCTCCCTCCCTCCCTCCCTCCCTCCCTCCCTCCCTCCCTTCCTTCCTTCCTTCCTTCCTTCCTTCCTTCCTTCCTTCCTTCCTTCCTTCCTTCCTTCCTTCCTTCTTCAGAATCTCGCTCTGTCACCCAGGCTGGAGTGCAATGGCGCCATCTCAGCTCACTACAACCTCCGCCTCCTAGGTTCAAGTGATTCTCCTGCCTCAGCCTCCCGAATAGCTGGGATTATACGTGCACACCACAACACCCAGCTAATTTTTGTATTTTTTAGTAGAAATGGGGTTTCACCATATTGGCCAGGCTGATCTTGAACTCCTGACCTTGTGATCCACCCACCTTGACCTCCCAAAGTGCTGGGATTACAGACATTAGCCACTGCACCAGGCCAACCTGTGCTCTTTCTACTGCACTCATGCCTTAGGGTGTGCACATCTAATGGTATTTACAGGGACTTCATAGTACAATGGTATGCTACATGGACACAATGTTCAATCATATAATGAAAAAACATAAGTTATTTTTATTATTGTGTCAATGAAAAAGTCTCAAGTTAGAACCAGTATGTTTCTAATACCTGTCACCTCACTAACCTTTTCTTTGTTCTTTTTTTTTTCTGAGACAGAGTCTCACTCTCTCACCCAGGCTGGAGTGCAGTGGTGTGATCTTGGCTCACCACAACCTCTACCTCCCAGGTTCAAGTGATTCTCATGCCTCAGCCTCCCAAGTCGCTGGGATTACAGGTACACACCACCGCACCTGGCTATTTTATTTTATTTTATTTTTTTAGTAGATGGGGTTTTGCCATGTTGGCCAGGCTGGTCTCAAACGCCTTACTTCAGGTGATCTGCCCACCTGGGTCTCCCGGAGTGCTGGGATTACAGGCGTGAGCCACCGCACCCAGCCAACTAACACTTTTGTATCTCACTTTAAAAAAAGAAGGATCAGACCCTAGTCTTGGCAGTAACATACATACGCGCGCGTGCACACACACACACACACACACACATACACACACACACACACACAAACACTTAGTTAATTTTGTGGTAGGAGGTTTGCAATTCCTTTTGAAGTAAATTTATTTGAAGAGAAAAGGAAAAAAGAAAAGTAACTTTCTAAAAGAAGAGCAACCAGTTCATGTACTGGCAAAAGTTGTATCCAAAGTTGTGAATTCTATATGTGAATTACGTTCAGAATGTTTTTCTCAACCATGCATCTTTTCCTGGGCAGGAGCACTTTACTTGAGAAAGAAAACATGTTTTATCCATAGTTTCAGTAATGAGGCCACTAAAATATTAATTTTCTGAGCATTCTTAAACATAACTGAATCAGCTTCAATTTGCCTGGATAGATAGACATTTTAGTGGTTTATAGCAAAATGTAATAAACTGAATAACTGTAGGCTTTAATGTAATCTCACACAATCCTATTACATCCCAATTACTTATTTGACATTTTAAGGATAGTTCCTGCCTAAATACACACAATCCTGCAATTCCGAATGTCTTCTTCCTGTGTTGTTCCAAGGCAATCAATAGATCAGAAAGAATTAGTATCTTGCTGTGTCCTCCATTTGTAATATACACTGTCCCAGGAAGGCCTAATGCATCCCTCCCAGGCATAATAAATGTTTAGTGAGCACTGTTTGTGATAAGCTCTCCACTTTTCATTCCCACGAGTTTCAGGGCCATCATAACATCTTTTATTTCCCTTAAAGTAATGAACAAACCCAGGATCAATCCTACTGCTGCTTCCAATGCGTCAGAAAGGTGGGAGGGTGGCTGAGTTCAGCATAGCTTTTACACTGTAAAGAAGCTCCTTTTGAAAGTTAAACTTCAGGGACTTGGGGAGAAGGGTGAGAGAGGGGGTGAGGGATAAAAGATAAAATAGGGTGCAGTGAATACTGCTCGGTGGTGGGTGCACCAAACTCTCACAAATCACCACTAAAGAACTTACTCATTTAACCCAGCACCACCTGTACACCCATAACCTATAGAAAAAAAATAAATAAATGAAAAAAAAAGTTAAGTGTATAATGTATTTAGAGGTAGATGACAGGAGCAGTGAGTCTATATAGAATTATGCAGATTGAGATCTGTGGATAGAACAATCAACATGAGGTTCAGTTGTCCCCAGTCACTTCCACATAAGTGATGAGTTTGCTAAATGATTATGATATTATATGATTATGAGTCAGTGAATGTACTTATCCAAAATTAAATAAACTGCCATTTATTGAACATCTATTATGTAACAGGTTCAGAGCTGTATTTGTGGTAAACAAAGCAACATAAAATGTATCTGTCCCTGGAGACTCTTGGTTTAGATAGGATGAAAAGTAGACTAAATAAATCATAGTATAATGCGATGGGGACAAAAATAAAGGTGAGTGCCAGTTGTGAAAGTGGCACCAAAGAGGTTGTGATGGGGTCTACTTGGAGGAGTCAGGGCAGAGGGGCATAAGTGGGGTCTTGAACACTGAGTGGGAGTTATAGAAGCTTGAAACAAAGGTGAAGGGAAATGGAAACTGATTCCAAGCAGTAGGATTCATTTTAAAATGTAATGAAGTCTTTCTAAAATTGGTACTATCCTGGAAAAATAACTGTGTTTGAGGTTTGTTAGGGCTGCACTCATTTGCAGCTTGCAGGAAGCCCAATTAACAGCGCTTTCAAAAGGTAGATAGTTATTTGTTTCAGGCAACAAGAATAGTGATTGTAGGCCAGCTGGGTCTGGGATGATGGTTTAGTGGTGCATTTGTAAAATAGGCTCTTTTCATATTTGCCCTCCACACACAGTAGAGTCCAGCCTTAGCCCTCGCATTTGTGTTTCTTGGTCAAAGATTGCTGCTGAGGCTTTGGGCTCATGTTCACATCACAATCAGGAAGATGGAAGAAGAAATGAAAGGGAGAAGGGATGTCACACCAGGTCTTTTTTTTTTTTTTTTTACAAAAAGAAAAAAAAAAAGCTTTCCTGAAAGTTTCTTCAAGAGATTTCAACTGATGTCGCTGGCTAGAAAGAACTTGGCCATCCCACTTAAGCACAAGGGAGTCTGAAAACCAAGAATGTTAGCTTTCCAGCCCATCACTGAGGAAGGAGAGAGAAAGAGAAAGAGAGAGAGAGAGAAAGAGAGAGAAAGGAAGAAGAAGAAGAAGAAGAAGAAGAGGAAGAAGAGAAGCAGAAGCAGAAGCAGAAGCAGAAGCAGAAGCAGAAGAAGAAGAAGAAGAAGAAGAAGAAGAAGAAGAAGAAGAAGAAGAAGAAGAAGAAGAAGAAGCAGCAGAAGAAGAAGAAGAAGAAGAAGGAGGAGGAGGAGGAGGAGGAGAGAGGAGAGGAGAGGAGAGGAGAAGAGAGGAGAGAAGAGAAGAGGAGAGAGAGAAAGAGAGAGAAGTTGTGGGGGGACCTGTGGCTTGTTTGTGAATAGCTCGTTCACAAAGTATAGCAAAAGGTCTTGTGAGACAGTTTTAAGCCAAAATCAATAATTTTAGCACTAAATGTTTAGGTCTTATATTAGTCAAGGTTCTCGAGAGGGACAGAACTAGTGGGATATATGTATATATGAAAGGAAGTTTATTAAGGAAAATCAGCTCACATGATCTCAAGGCAAAGTCCCACCATAGGCCATCTGCAAGCTGAGGAAGAAAGAAGTTGGTAGTGGATCAGTCTGAGTCCAAAAGCCTCAAAAGTAGGGAAGCCGACAGTGCAGCCTTCAGTCTGGCCAAAGGACCTAGATCTCCCAGCAAACCACTGGTGTAACTCCAAGAGTCCAAAGGCCAAAGAACCTGGAGTTTGATGTCCAAGGGCAGGAGGAATGGGAGGAAGCATCCAGCATGGGAGAAAGATGAAAGCCAGAGCTCAGCAAGCCAGCTCATCCCACCTTCTTCCACCTGCTTTGTTCTAGCCTGGCTGGCAAACAAGTGGATGGTGCCCACTCACACTGAGGGTGGGGCTTCCTCTCCCAGTCCACTGAATCAAATGTTAATCTCCTCTGGCAACGTCCTCACAGGTACACCCAGAAACAATACTTTACCAGCCATCTATGCATCCTTCAAGTCAATCAAGTTGACACCCAATGTTAACCATCACAGGTCTAAACATCTAAAGGAGGTAAAAACATCTTCTGAGTTCTTCATTTTGTAGATGAAATAACTCACTTGCTCAGGATCACACAGGTAGCTAGTGATACGGCTGGAACTTGAATTCAGGTCATCTGGTTTCCAGTCCTGGTTTTTTTCTCATTGTATGACTCCGTTCTCACACTGCTAGAAAGAGCTACCTGAGACTGGGTAATCTGTGAAGAAGAGAGGTTTAATTGTCTCATAGTTCCACAGGCTTACCAGAAAGCATGATTGGGAAATCTTAGGGAACTTACAGTCATGGCGGAAGGTGAAGAAGCAGCAAACACCTTCTTCCCATGGCAGCAGGAGAGAGAGAAAGAGTGAGGGGAGAAGTGCCACACACTTTAAACCATCAGATCTCATGAGAATGCACTCACTATCGGAGAACAGCGTGGGGGAACCGCCCCCGTGATCTAATCACCTCCCACCAGGTCCCCTCCCCCAACACTGGGGATTACAATTCAACATGAGATTTGAGTGGGGACACAGAGCCAAACCGTATCACTCCTGTACACTAAACTGCTGTGTTGAACTTAGATTATGGTTTACATTGATCTCAAAACAAATTGTTAGTTACAGAATATTAAAAGTTTCTATAATTATTATAATCTGCATAGAAAAACAATAGCTATAAGAAATAAAAAAACTCTGGAAGAACCAGAGAAGACACCTGAGCAGATATTGGTAAAATAGCTCAATGCACTGCAGGTATCTGGTTACTTACTTATCCCTGGAAGGGAGATAAAAAAATACCAGGCAAGAATAAAGCTTCCCATCTTTTGAGGCACAAAGATTGAAAACAAAGTTGGTTCTTCAAGTGGAATTCAACTAGCCTAGAAAGTGATTGTCAATTCTTTCTCCTAACCCTTCTTCAGATCTTCAAAAACAAGGTAATATTCCTCCACAAGAAAGCTACTTTTCAGACCTGTGGAGCCTGTTCCTGAGGAAGCGCTCCTGCTTATCACAGAATGTCTAAGTGTTTGTCAAATGATAGTTTGCAGAAAGGAAGAAAATAGATGGGAAAAAAAGTCCACAAAGACACTTCTTCCCTTTGCAGTAATAAAACCTGTTGCCAAATTATTGCCTCTTATAATAATAAGGGAAGGCCACTGAACATTCACATTGCAATTTAAACGATGGAGAATGCAGGTTATTTTATTAAAATGCATGTAAATATTGATTTGGAAAGAAAATTATGTGAAAATGTTGCAGTGACTCAATAAGGAAGCAAGTGTGCCAAATATAACCTTCCACTTCTAAGCATTTTGAGAAAGAAACATAATAGAAACAGATACACAATTCCTGTATACATTTCTGCACATTCTATCCATCATCACACATTCATGCAAATGGTTAACCAGATAGTCTGTCTGAAGTCTGTCACCTTCATGAGTCAAGTGTGTTGGTGGCTTATTCTTAAATTTATCTTTAATGTCTTTGTAGCCCAGTAGCATTTTGCACTTTCAAGTAATATTTTAAAATGTATGTAAATTACTGTAATGTCCTCTCTGAATTCCAACATTTTGAATCTCTACTCTTGAATCAATGTGGCAATTCATGGTTCCTGTGACATACCACTGATGCAGGTAGAACTTTATTATAATTCCATAGTAAAATAATCATATTTTATTTACTTGTGCTTGGCATATTGTAAGCACCCAGAGATTGATGGGTTCAATCAATTTATACATGTCTTTTCAGCATTCAAATGGTGTGCCTTGCAGTGAAACAGAATGATTCGTTTTACTGAAACACTGTGTGGAACTCTAGGTAGACTTTGAGTGTGACTGCATTCCTCTCATTTCGTTGAGGTGAAGCCACTGAATGAATTTAAAGTGTAAATAAATTGTGTATAGTATATGTATTATATGCACATCAGCAAGCATGAATCACTGCATTGATCACAATCATGGGAATTTCACACCTATTGTCAGTTCTTAGACTTTGTTTAAGTCTCTGGTTTCTGGTACAGTCTTCAGTGCACTGAATGAAATGAAATACTTGTTTTGAGTTTGTTCATCAGGTTGGAAGGGGATGGAGTTGAGGATGTGATAGAACAGAAGCTGCAAAGTGACATGGTCCACACTGCCTACAAAAAAGACTGGGGTGCCTATGGCTTTTGGAAAATGAAAAATTCCAAACATATACATATAGAAACAGAATAATAAAATCCCAGGTACCCATGTCCAGCTGTGACTAATATCCACTCACAGCCAATGTTTTTGCATTGATATTTCTCCTCACCTCATGTTTTGATGCAAGTCTATATTTACATTCATAGCTTTTCAGAATGTAATTCTAAAAGACTCTTTATGAACATAATCACAGTACTAATATAAAATCTGTCAAAATCAACAGTCCCTTACCATAATTAAACGATTATCCAATCTGTGTTCCAATTTTCCTGATTTCTCAAATTATATTTTGTGGTTTCTTAAAATCAGGATATGAGTAGTATTGCAATCCGTTGCTGTGCCTCTTAAGAGTCATTTTATCTAGAGTCTTCTCTTCTATTCTTTTCCTACAATGTATTTGTTGGAGAAGATGGGCTGTCTGTCCTGTCCCAGTCTGTATTTTGCGGAGTGCACCTGTGGCATTGTTCCCTTCTCCTCCACATTTACTATAATCTAGTAGTCAGATCTGATGCTTTGATCAGTTTCAGGTTTGATTTTTGCTTGACAAAACCACTGTGCAGGTGCCACTGTGTTCTTCTATCAGGGGCACGGAAGATCTGGTGGTCTGTCTTTTTGTGATGGTGCCATGACTCCTTCTGACAAGTTCCCATGGTACATCATGGGGATGAGGGTTTGATGGACAATTAGTAGCTATTAGTAAGTTATAATATACCTGAATATCACAGATTGTGTGTAAGTTTCAGTCCTGCAAATAATTGGTATGCATTTAAAAAAGTTTATAATATTAATCACTGTTATATCTTTATTATTTTTTCTGTGTGATTTTCTAAGGTGTCCCGCCAGTCCTGCTAAGCAGAAAGCACAGTTTCTCTGTGTCAAAGCCTCTTCCATGTTGCTGTGCAGGGGCCATCTCTATCTTACAGCCTTTAAGCCAGCCCAGACTCCCCTCTGCTGTCCATGGACCTTGGCTGGGTCTGTATCAGGCCTTTTGAACCTCTAGATGGAAAGTCAGGGCTCCATCTCTTACTGTCTCAGGTGGCTTCTTGGCACTTAGACAAAGAGACACACTTTCCCTGCAAACCAGCTCTGTACACCAGAGAGAATCTCAGCCCTCCAGGCCAGAGGTCTTGAACTCTTTTCTCCCAACAGGAGGCCTCAGCTCTTTATGTTTACATACGGATAAGAGACTCCTCAAGTACTCAAAGTTGCTAAATGAATATCTGTTCCAAGGTGACTTTCTGTTCTTCTAGCCTGCGAAGCTGCTGCCAGCTTTTTTTTTTTAAACAAACTAAAACAAATAAATGAACAAAAATTCAATTTCTAAGAATTTTGACTTTAACCATTTAATCCATACTTACAGAACGCTATGACACACAGAATACTGTTCCATAGCATACATTCCAAACCTTTTTAATGAAGAAAAATATTTTACATCGAGATCCATTTTACCTACCTACCTACCTACACACACACACACACACACACACACACACACCCCTTTGTTTCATTTAGCGAAACAAAATATTGCTAAATGAAACTCATTCTCTCTGTTTTCTTTTCTTTTCTTTCTTTTCTTTTTTTCTTTTTCTTTTTTCTTTCTTTTTTTTTTTTTTTTTTTTAAGATGGCCTTACTTTGTTGCCCAGGCTGGAGTGCAGTAGCATGAGCAGAGCTCACTGCAGCCTCAACCTCCTGGGTGCAAGCATTCTTCTTGCCTCAACCTGCCTCCTGAGTAGCTGGGACGACAGGCACATGCCACCGTATCCAGCTAATTTCTTAATTTTTTGTGGAGGCAGGGTCCCACTATATTGCCCAGGCTGGTCTTGAACTCCTGGGCTCAAGCATTCTTCCTGCCTTAGGCTCCCAAAGTGTTGGGATTATAGGCATGAGCCACAACACCCAGTCAAAACTCATTCTCACTATGCGAGAAGCAGGCTGCTACTTGCTACTCCTTCCTATTTGCTTCCATTTTATACTATGTCATTAACAAAAAAGGTGGTTAGGCCACTAAGTTGATTTTACCACTGAATAACAACTTGTAAACTGCAAATTGAATAATACAGCTGTGGGAAAACTTTCTGGGCTAATATAGATCCAGGCACATAGCAGATGCTCAATAAATATTCGTTGATATACATGATCCTTTCTCTTACAGGTCTTTGTGAGATAAGACACATGTACATTAAAAATAAAGATACTATACAAGAATAAATTATATAAAGAGGCTACATGCATTAAATCACAAGGTAGTAGCCTAAGATTAAAAAAATCAAAAAGTGATGCAGATGGTTATTTTGTGAGTTAAGCTAATAAATGCTTATCCTTTACAATTGAAATCTAAGCAATTTATTTTTCGTGATTAAATATCTGATATTTGGTATCAATTCGTATTTGATCTTTAATTGTGAAACATTTATGTCATAACTAGAGAAGTCAGCTAACTACAGTAAAGGGAGAAAGAGGAGCCCATTTATAAACCATAAAGTATACTTTTGTTTAGGCTCCAAGTCCAAAGGGTAATAATTCACTGAAAAATTTATTGAAGAATATGTTCTGATGTGTTCTGTTTTAATTTTAAAACTTAGGAAAGAAGGAGACATTTAGATTTCTCAAGTGCCTTACAGTGTAACACAGTCTATTCCAGTAAATAAACTTTTATTTGCAAATATCTCAAATCTGAGTGGATATTTTTTTCTTAAAACAGCTTAGGGATGTAGAAAATTGTTTCTTACAGATCTGTAAAGATTTAGCAATAAAGAGTTAAGACAGTAGTTTCTAAACTTTGTGGTATGTAGGCATCACCTGGGAAACTTTTACAAATTCAATAAAATTCACAAATGCCTGTCTTGTGCTGCTGGTGATTCTGATTAAACTATATGAGGTGCAACCTGGTGAAGGAACGTTTATTAGCTTCCCAGGTAATCTCTAGGTGTGATAAAATGTGGGAACTGTGTTAAGGGAACTGCTGCCATCCTCTACCCCTAGAAGTCTTCAATATCATACGGTGATGGTCTGTCCTTGCCTTGGCTAAGGTGTACAGATGAAAATGTTTCTGTTGGAAATACCACCCTTTTAAAAAACGGAACGCTTATACACTGTTGGTAGGAGTGTAAATTAGTTCAGCCATTGTGGAAGACAGTGTGGTGATTCCTCAAAGACCTAAAGACAGAAATTCCATTCAACTTAACAATCTCATTACTGGGTATATACCCAAAGGGATGTAAATCATTCTGTTATAAAGACACCTGCACATGTATGTTCATTGCAGCATTATTCACAATAGCAGTGACATGGAATCAACCTAAATGTCCATCAATGACAGACTGGATAAAGAAAATGTGGCACATATAGACCATGGAATACTATGCTGCCATAAAAAGAATGGGTTTATGTCCTTTGCACAGACATGGATGGAGCTGCAGGCCATTATCTTTAGCGAACTAACCCAGGAACAGAAAACCAAATACCACAGGCTCTCACTTATAAGTGGGAGCTTAATGATGCGAGCACATGGACCCATAGAGGGAAACAACACACACTGGGGTCTTTCAGAGGGTGGAGGGTGGGAGGAGGGAGAGGATCAGAAAAATAACTAATGGGTACTAGGCTTAATACCTGGATGAGGAGATAGTCTGTACAACAAACTCCCATGACACATGTTTATTTATGTAACAAACCTGCCTATGTACCCCTGGCTTAATAATACAAGTTAAAAAAAACTTAAGATGTTTTTATGTATGATTTCAAGAGAAGTTAAAAGATATGAACAACAACAATAGCAATAACAAAACAACAGTAAAACTTTTTTTTCACATTAAAAAATCTCCCTTTTAGGGCAGATGTGATATTTGAAAGAGGAGTGGCATTTTGATATTTAGGTTATCGAGCTAATTTAAAAATTCCTAGCTATTAACCTAGGAAAGTAAGTGTTTACTATGTAGGTATGAGAGGACTGTTTACTGAAAAACTATTATAAACTCCCAGATCAGCAGAATTTTACGTTTGCTTCAGGGTGATCTTATGTTTTTGTGGACCTGGGATGAATTATAGAGGGATATGAACATTGTGTGAAACAGAGGTAGTTCTGAAGGTGATTCTGAAAAGAGTGTGTCAAAGTCTCATAAATGCGCAAAACAACTGGGTTTTTATTGAATCAGATGGGTTGGTGCATTTAATGGAGATGGAAAAAACTACTGAGGAAGGATAATCCAAAGTCGAATTGAGATTGACATTTTGAAAAAGAGCCGTAAGTGTTGGATATAGCCTGGGGGTTCATCACTCTCTAAGTTCTATTAATATGCTCATTTAACCAACTACAAGGTGGCAGAGTTTAATGAATGCACAGAGAATCACCTATTTGGCAATGAAAATGAGGTGCTAAGTCAGTTGTTCTCAGACTGGCTGAACATTAGAATCACCTGGGGAGCCTTGAGAAGTCCCCGGGCCTCATATCAGTTACATCGGAGTCTCCAGGATGGGGACCAGGCCAGTGTGCACCTGTGGGTGGCAAACACTATATCAAGTTAAGAAAATAGCAGATGCCACCCGCAGGCCTCTCTTCCTGTCATTACAGGCGTAAATGACATTTCTGGGGTGGGGTGAGAGTGCATAATTACGGTGGAGTTCTGGAATTGAGAAGACCTTCTAAAAGTTAGAACGTGAGGTTTGCTAAAGCATTTTCCTTTTTAGAGAATTTTTGGGAAAGGGGTTTATTATTACAAATCTTGTTTTATAGAGTGTCTCAGAGGCGATCCATAAGATTAGGGGCTCTAAGATACTGAAACCTAACGTACCTGTGAGTTTTTCTCGATAGCTGTGGTATGGGCAGGATGCACTACATTTCTACTTGTGTGCCAGCTCCATCTGATGGGCGGTGACTTCCATGGGGACAGCGTGAGAGAGATTCTGAGGCCAGGTCCAGCTGCGGCCGAATGAGTTCTGGGGTTGCTCATGACATCTGCTACGGAGGTGGAGGTGAACTGTGGAAATGGCGATGCCACATTTTTCCTGCCTTGGGTATCAAGAAAAGAGTTGGAGTTCTAAGTTAGAAAGGGAGAAATGAAAATTCCAGTTCTGCCTCTGTGGTGATTTAAACATATGTCATAAATTCTCTGATGTACTTCCCCCCCAAAAATGGAGTCTACTTCTTCCATTGAGAGTGGGCTGGACTTAATGATTTGTTCCTAAACCATAGAATGTGATTGAGGTGACACTATGTGGCTTCCAAGGCTGAGTTCTAAAAAGGATAAACTTCTATTGAGCTCTCTGAATTTTGGATTGCTCACTCTGAGGGAAGCCAGCTGCCATGATATGAGGATACTCAAGCAGCCTGTGGAGTGGCCCATATGGAGTATGACTGAGGCCTCCCACCAACAGCCAGTGTCAGCACGCCAGCCATGTGACTGAGCCACTTTGGAAGCAGATCCTTCATCCCCAGTCAAGCCTTCCAATGACTGTGGTCCCAGTCGATGTCCTGACTGCAACCTCGTGAGAAGTCCTAAGCTAGAACCACCCACCCAAGGCATTTTCAAACTCCTGATTCACAGAGACTGTGTGATGCAATAAATGTTGATTATTGATTTAAGCTATGAAGTTTTGGAGTAATTTGTAATACAGCAATACATAATGAATTCAGCTATTTAGTAGCTTTGTTCTCTAAGTTTTGGGTTCCCCTTCTGTAAAATGGAGATAAGTATCTCATAATGTAGTTTTGAAGATAAAATGAGTGAATAGTAAAGCCTATCATTGACTGAGTTCATGTGAATACTATTACACGATCTTGTACTGTGCTAGCTCGTGAATTAACTGAGGGCGTTACAGACAAAAGCCTTTGGAACACGGGCCAACCTACACAAGCGATCCCTAAGCAGTGGGAAAGATGGTGTTTTCAGTGATGGTTGTGGTCTTCTTGCATTGTGTAAAGTCTGTTTCTGCCAATGTGGTCTTTCTTAATATCGTAGGTGTAGACAAGTCAGACCTAGGCATTAAATTTGAATGTTATCTTCCACACGTGTAGAAATTACTTAATTGTGAGAATTCAGAGGGGTGGCATTTAGGGCAGGTTGATCCCCTTCATTATGAAAATAAGGAACCATCATGGGATGACTCAGGATCTGGGAAGCAGTGTTGTCTACAGCCTTGGTTTATTTTTTATTTTTTATTTTTTTTTTATTTGGGAAGACCAGGATTCAAATACCAGCCTTTCCCTTTGTCTATGTTGTTTTGGTCAAATTACCAACCTCTCTGAGCTTCTAGTATTTTGTGTATGAAATGTGACTAGTAATACCTACTTTATAAGGCTGTTGTGAGTTGTATTGAATCTCAGTATGAAAGAGTATCTAGTACAGTCTCGGTATTTATTTATTTATTTATTTATTTATTTATTTATTTTTTTTTTTTTTTTGAGACGGAGTCTTGCTCTGTAGCCCGGGCTGGAGTGCAGTGGCCGGATCTCAGCTCACTGCAAGCTCCGCCTCCCGGGTTTACGCCATTCTCCTGCCTCAGCCTCCCGAGTAGCTGGGACTACAGGCGCCCGCCACCTCGCCCGGCTAGTTTTTTGTATTTTTAGTAGAGACGGGGTTTCACGGTGTTAGCCAGGATGGTCTCGATCTCCTGACCTCGTGATCCGCCCGTCTCGGCCTCCCAAAGTGCTGGGATTACAGGCTTGAGCCACCGCGCCCGGCCTCGGTATTTAATAAATGGTCAGTAGAGGTGATTAATATTTCTTTTTGAGCCTCAAGTTGAGTTCATTCCACACAACATTCCTATGAGGTGCTACTTTTATCCTTATTTTACAAATGAGGAAACTGAGGCCAGAGGCATTAGTCCAAGGTCATACACTGATTTAGGGGGAGAACAGAATGTGAATCCAGGCTGTCTTGCTCCTAAATCAAACATCTTTCCTTCTCACTATTCCTTCCATGGAAAGATTATGCATGTATGTGTATATGTCTTAAATCTCTTTATTGGAAGAAGGTGAGATCTAAATATATAGGCAAATAGTAGTTAAAAAAATATATATACACACATATATTTTGAGTCAAGATTTCACTCTCTTGCCCAAGCTGGAGTGCAGTGGCACAAACGTGGTTCACTGCAGCCTCAACTTCCTGGGCCCAAGCATCCACCCATCTCAGCCTCCCAAGTAGCTGGGACCCCAGGAATGTATCACCATGCCCGACTAATTTTTTTTAGTTTTGTAGAGATGGGGTCTCCCTATGTTGCCCAGGCTGGTCTCAAACTCTTGGGCTCAAGCAGTCCTCCCACCTTGGCTTCCAAAACTGTTGGGATTATAGGCATGAACCATTGCACCCAGCCAAAAAATATTATTTTTCTTTTTTTTTTTTTTTTTTTTTTTTGAGATCGAGTTTCATTCTTGTCACCCAGGCTGGAGTGCAGCGGCATGATCTCGGCTCACTGCAACCTCCGCCTCCTGAGTTCAAGCAATTCTCCTGCCTCAGCCTCCCAAGCAGCTAGGATTACAGGCACCTGCCATCACGCCTGGCTAATTTTTTGTATTTTTAGTAGATATGGGGTTTCACCATGTTGGGCAGGCTGGTCTTGAACTCCTGACCTCAGGTGATCCACCCGCCTCGGCCTCCCAAAGTGCTGGAATTACAAGCGTGAACCACTGCACCTGGCCATTATTTCTAATATTTGTAGTTTCTGAGTAGTTGGTTCCTGACCATGCTTTGGATTTTCTCATGCTTGACTCTTTTCTTCATTCTGCCCACTTGAAACTTCTAAGGGAATCTGCTTTGAAATTAGACCAGTGAATGAAGGCTTGGGAACTATTTCACAGCAGTTAGAGGGAATTAGGTGTAAGAAGAAATGCATCCATCAGTCACATTCCATGAATGCTCTCCAGACCTTGAACTCATACTTGCAACAAGGCACCAGGCATGAGTTCAGTGAACTAACAGCTTGGCCACATGCTTTGGCTTTTGTGAAACACTTTTCTCTTAGACTATTCCCTGTGGGGTTAAGTGGACAATTGTAGATCACAGGGTCTTTTGTCCAGATTTCCAGCTTCTCTCTGAGGGGTGGGCCCATATTTCTTGTGCAGCTGCAGAAATGGCTTCTTGGTTAGGGGAAAGCTGTGTTGTTGAAACTGGTGGTGTTGATGGTTAACAAAGAGGCATAGGTGTCATCTTGGGCTGCTGCTGGCCACTCGGGTAAGCCTCCTCCCACTAAGGTGGGGTCAAGGTTTGTAAATCTAGAAACTTCAATCTCTAGACACACTAAAAAAGATTTGTGTACATATGTTCTCATTCATAAGTGGGAGTTGAACAATGAGGACACATGGACACACAGAGGGGAACATCATACACCAGGGCCTGTCGAGGGGTAGGGGGCAAGGGGAGGGAGAGCATTAGGACAAATACTAATGCATGTTGGGCTGAAAACCTAGATGACGGATTGATAGGTGCAGCAAACCACCATGGCACATGTATACCTGTGTAACAAACCTGCACGTTCTGCACATATATCCCAGAACTTTAAGTAAAAAAAAAAAAAAATTGTGTATTCATATACTTCAACAAATATTTACTGAGAGCCTACCACATGCCAGACATAGCACTAAGCACTGGGTAGAAACCAGCACAGCAAATTAATAATTTAGAGTGGAAAATATGATCTCAACAGATTAGAGTGTGCCAGTGCTCGACTCCTTTACAGCAGCAGGGACTCTCTGCCCCTCCCTTTCCTCCTCTTCTTCTCTGTTGTCATTCCTCTGTTTTCTCTCTAAAGCATCAATGCATATGCAGTATGGATTTGGAAGGAGTACCTTACTCCAGATAATGTGGGTAGGGTGGGCAACCAGTGTCTACCATGTGGTAAATGCCCAATGACATAAAGAAGATTCTATTGTAAAGTCCTTAGATTTTCGATGCATACAAAAATAAGGAGTTGATTGCTTTTCAACTGCGTCCTCCTTCTCTGGTCAAAGTGACTATTCTCTCCTTTCTCTCTCTCTCTCTCTCTCTCTCTCTCTCTCTCTCTGTGTCTTTCTCATCTTCAATCTCTTTAACAATGTTTAACACTTTCTTCCAGACCTTTTCAAATCTACCCTTTCATTTCAAGTCTAAACTGGACCCAGCACCTCTCATGTTGGGTTACAAGTCCCAGCAAGGAAAGGGGGTCAAGGAAAGGGACATGCGACCCTGAGCAAGAGGGACCCCCTGTCACTCCCTGGGCTGTAGGAACAGAGACCATTGGGCCTGTTGCTGTTGTGAAGAGGCCTGGCTTCTTCCAGGGAGCGTCTGGTGATCACCATGGCTGGGCCAGGGCACAGATGCACCACCTGAATTGGCTGATTCACCCTGATATCTGTCTTCCACCTTTCAGCAGCATCACATGCTAGCCGGAATTTAGTAAGTGAGGACAAAATGAAATCAGGGCAACCTAGGGACCTCTATGCGAGCTTCTAAAGGTATTGCACTGAAACCACTGGGCTGTGTCCCTACCCAAATCTCACCTTGAATTGTAATAATCCCCATGTGTCAAGGGCAGGGTCAGGTGGAGATAATTGAATCACAGGGGCGGTTTCCCCCATAGTGTTCTTGTGGTAGTTAATATGTCTCAAGAGATCTGATGGTTTTATAAATGGTAGCTCCCCTGCACAAGCTCTTTTGCCTGCTGCCATGTAAGATGTGACTTTGCTCCTTGTTCACCTTCAGCCATGATTGTGAGGCCTCCCTGGCCACGTGGAACTGTGAGTCAATTAAACCTCTTTCCTTTATAAATTGCCCAGTCTCGGGTATGTCTTTATTAGGTGAGATGGAAAAGTCAACACCACCAAAGGGGCTTCTTTTTTTTTTTTTTTTTTGAGATGGGGTCTTTCTCTGTCACCCAGGCTAGAGTGCAGTGGTGTGATCTCGGCTCACTGCAACCTCCACCTCCCTGGTTCAAACAATTCCCCTGCCTCAGCCTCCTGAGTAGCTGGGAATACAGGCGTGTACCACCATACCTGGCTAATTCAAAGGGGCTACTTTTCTAATCTGCAAGAAAAATTATATTTTTGAACAGACAAAGAGAGAAAATAAGAGGCACTGGCATTCTACAGTCTGTCTGTTCTTTGGCCATCTGGCAAAAAAGGGGTATCTTAAATTGATCAGCAGAGCGGGGTGTCCTGGAAATGGCATGGGCATGGTAAACAGCCAGGCTGAGTCTGGACCCAGTTCTGTGGCTTGCCACCTGTGTGTCTGTAGCAGGCCGCCCAGCCTCTCCAAGCTTCTCTTCCTCATCTACAATAAAATGACCATGACATCTTTCCTACCAAGGCTGCTATGAGAAGGAAGGAGAGGAATGTGAACATGCCCAGCTTTGTGTCTGATACACAGTTGGTGTTCAAATACCAATTTCTGTTCCCTAAACCCCATCGGAACCCATATTTCTTCTTTCCAGACACCATGCCAGCATAGATTTAGAAAACAAAATCACTGGGCTTGACTTTCAAAAAATATTTACTTTTTCCAGACTCAGCCAGTTTAACCAAGGGAAAATGTTTAGCTAAGTGGGGGGAATTCAACACGACCCCCATTCCTGCTCAGCTGGCTCTGGAACTGCTCTTCTCTGATCAGTTCTGGGGAAAATCAAAACCCAGCAGCCCACAGTGCTCCCCACAACCCACGGAGGGCGCCTGGCTATTTCTGGAATGAAGGACATGGAAAGTGGGACAAGTTCTGTTTTTGCAGGTAGGTGGGGGCCAGAGCTCCCTTCCCCTTGAGGCTCTACTGTGTACCTGGGGTGTCGCTGGCCAATGCCTGAACCCCTTAGGGTGAACCCCTTAGGTAAGGCCCCGGTGTCACTGGGCCTTTCTAGGCTGCAGTGGGAGGCAGTGGCATGGTTAGAAATCACTTCCCTCATTCTCATTTTGTGAGTTTCAGGACCATCATGATGGGAGCGGTAACAATAATCCCTTATATTTGACATGACATTTTAATTTCCAGAATATGTTAGTCTGCATGGTCTTATGATCATCTTCCCAAATCCTCATAATTTCCACTGGTAGGAAAGTGTTAGTCCCATTTTACAAATAAGCAAACAGAGTCCCAGCAGTGGGAGGTTTGCCTGAAGTGAGGTTTTACCGCAGGTTATTGCCAGTGCTCCTGGCACATTTGCATCTGAGCATGGTGGGTGAGCAAGGAGCTGGGCCCCTGACAGAGCCTGGTAGACCCGCATTCCTGCCCAGCCCTGCTGCCCCTTGCTGTGTGCCCTGGGCCGGGTGGTTAGCTTTGCCAAGGCCCTGGCTCCTGGCTTCCTGGAGGCCGGTGCTGTGCTAAGGGGCTCTCCTTGGCAATTTGAGAGCAGGCGTGTGCAGGCCTGCAGGACGGCCACGTTTACACAATTCCCACTCTTCCCCCAACACCCACCGTGAGCTTCCCACAGATGTGTGGAAGCCAGGAAGAGGTGGACCTCCAAGAACCACAACGCTGCTGGCAGCTTGGCTATAGCAGGGCAGAGATGCGAGGGGGCAAGAGCCCTGGAGAGTGGGTCACAGGGCCCACCTGTGCCTTGTTATGGTTCCTGTTAGATCTGCAGGTGGAGGGAGGATGGGAGGCCTGGACTTGGCCTCAGACCTCCAGGACCAATGGATCAATTGAAAAAAAAATGGCAGGGAGTGTGTCGCAGGGGAGTGTTATCTGGAGGCTGAGGGCAGGCAGGTGGCATCTGCGATCCCACCAGCTTTGGCCTGGCTGGAGGCTTTGGGCAGGGATAGAGTGTTTCTGCTGACTCTGTGTTTCCTTCCAGACTCTGCCTTTCTCTCCCCGTACCCTGGAAAGGAGGAATGACAATGTGATTGGTGAGACACAGCCCAGCCAAGACCCCCCTCCCCTTTCTCTGGAGAGTGAACAGGAAGGACACATTTCTTTCAATTCCTCCAACTAGAAGGCATTGACTCTGCCGGGGAACCCCTGTCCAGGCCAGTCCTGCTCCTGAATGCATCTGTTTAATTGTAAGACTCAGTATTCAGAACCCACCTACCCATGGGGGAGGCTGTGTTCTCCAGTATCGGGTTTTTTTTTTTTTTTTTTTTTTTTTGGTCTGTGTGTTGTTGTTGTTGTTGTTGTTGTTTTGAGATGGAGTCTCACTCTGTCTCCCAGGCTCGAGTGCAATGGCACAATTTCAGTTTACTGCAACCTCCACCTCCCAGGTTCAAGTGATCCTCCCGCCTCAGCCTCCCAAGTAGCTGGGACTATTATGTATGAGCATGTGCCACCACACCCAGCTAATTTTTGTATTTTTAGTTGAGATGGGATTTCACCAAGTTGGTCAGGCTGGTTTCAAACTCCTGAGGTCAAGAGATCCACCCACCTCGGCCTCCTAAAGTGCTGGGATTATAGGTGTGAGCCACCTTGCTCAGCCTCCAGTATCAGCTTTACCAGAAATAAAGCAACATTGCACCCTTTTTAGGCAGTAACTTTCTTTCTTTCTTTCTCTCTTTCTCTCTTTCTTTTTTCTTTCTTTCTTTCTTTCTTTCTTTCCCTTTCTTTCTTCTTTCTCTCTCTCTTTCTTTCTTTCTTTCTTTCTTTCTTTCTTTCTTTCTTTCTTTCTTTCTTTCTTTCTTTCTTTCTTTCTTTCTTTCTTTCTTTCTCTTCCTTCTTTCCTTTCTTTCCCTTCCTTCCCTCCTTCCTTCCTTCTTTCCTTTCTTTCCTTTCTTTCCTTCCCTTCCTTCTCTCCCTTCCCTCCCTCCCTCCCTCCCTCCCTTCCTCCCTTCCTCCCTTCCTCCCTTCCTCCCTTCCTCCCTTCCTCCCTTCCTCCCTTCCTTCCTTCCTTCCTTCCTTCCTTTCTTCCTTCTTTTTTTTTTTTTTGACAGAGTCTCGCTCTGTCATCCAGGCTAGAGTGCAATGGCACGATCTCGCTCACTGCAACCTCTGCCTCCCAGGTTCAAGCGATTCTCCTGCCTTAGCCTTCCAAATAGCTGGGACTACAGGTGTGCACCCCTACGCTCAGCTAATTTTTGTGTTTTTAGTAGAGACGGGGTTTCACCATGTTGGCCAGGATGGTCTCGATCTCTTGACCTCGTGATCCACCCGCCTTGGCCTCCCAAAGTGCTGGGATTACAGGTGTGAGCCACCATGCCCAGCCAGTATGGTATGTAATAAGTACATGGCATATGCACTATTTTGCCTTTCTAGCATCAGGGAAAAAAATTGGTAAGCCAAAGAACGTCTGGCTTCAAAGATTTCACGCCCTGTGTATGAAGAAATTTTAATATTTTCTTTCGGTGCCTGAATAAGTCTTCTTGCATGCATTCATTCTGGAGGCCGTTGCTCTGCAGAAGTATGGCTCCAAGCATGGCTTGCACACCAGCTGCTGGTCTGTGATGGGGTGAGCATGGGCTGAAATGTAAATCAGATCTGTTGCTAGACCAGTTCACTTGTTTCTTAGCCAGACTATCCTAAGAAAAGGATCAGCAGGTTGCTTTTCATTTTGGTGTGTGCTCCTTGTTGTGGATGGGCACATTGAGAAGCACTGCTCTAAAGCTTGAGCCTCTTAAGGCCAGGAGCCTTGTCTTCATCATCTTTGCTTCCTCATTGTAACCCAGGGCTTGGAATATTACAAATGCTGGACACTCTCTTCTCCATGCTTGCTGTGTGGCTTCCTGCCTAGTGATGGACTGTCCCTTGCTTTTCACTCTGCCTGCCTTTGGAACTCCACCCCTTAACCCCTGGTCCCCAAGTCCCTTCTTTATGTCAGGTTTAAATGTCCTCTCCTCTGAGAGTCTCCCAGTGTCTCTTGTGCAGAAGAAATGCTCCAAACCTCTAAGGCAGCGTGTCCGTGGTTCCTTTCTTACAGGGGCATTGCTTACCTCTCAGTTAGTTTACGACTCCTCTCCCCGGCCAGCTGTAAATTTCTTGCAGACAGAGACTCTGTTCTGCTTGGTGTCTTTAGGACCCAGCCTACCTTCTTTCTCATGATGTGTGTTGAATAAGTATTTATTCCATAATTAATATAATGTAATACACTCATTGTTAAGTTCTCAGTGATCTCTATTGCCAGGACACACATTTCAACGTGAGATTTACAGAAATAACACTGCCTATGAGGAACCTCCCTGTCTGTACAAACCAGCATCCTTAAAATGCTGCACTAATTGGCTTAACTCTGATGTACCCTAAGCTCTACAAGTTACCTAACATATTAAACACTGAATTCAGTGGGTGGCATGGGGTAAGCACTCAATAAATATTGCTGTTATCATTTTTTTTGTTGTTAATGTTACCAGGCATGTACTTTTGTGCGTGGTCTTTCGGACTGAGAAATGTCATTTTTTTTTTTTTTTTTTTTTTTGAGACAGAGTCTTGCACTGTTGCCAGGCTGGAGTGCGGTGGCGCAATCTCAGCTCACTGCAACCTCTGCCTCCTGGGTTCAAATGATTCTCCTGCCTCAGTCTCCTGAGTAGCTGGGACTACAGGCATGTGCCACCATGCCCAACTAATTTTTGTATTTTTAGTAGAGACGGGGTTTCACCATGTCGGCCAGGATGGTCTCGATCTCTTGGCCTCATGATCCACCCGCCTTGGCCTCCCAAAGTGCTGGGATTACAGGCATGAGCCACCGCACCTGGCCAAATGTCATTCTTTGTTGAGTGGATCAGGAATGATCCTAAGCCTTAGAATAGCAGGTTCAATGGTAAGAATTTGCTCATTCTCCAGCCTGGCTATTTTCTAAACTACCCTTAGGCGGAATCGTGTTGTGTGGTATTCCTCACAGCTGGTGGCTAGCTGGGGATGGGCAGTCCTGGCACAGCTGGGGTGCCTGCTGGCATGCATAGTGCACGCTTGAACATTGGCATGAAGAAAATTTTCTAAAACTCCGGGGGCAAGGGAAGAGAGGACAGACCTGAACTGTAAGCCCAAGTTCCATGGTCACTAAGCTCTTTGGCCTTGAGCAAATCATTTCCATTTTGCTGCAGCTACAGTCTTGTGGGGAAGCAGAAGTTGGTCTTTTATCCCACTTGTCCTTCCCTCCGGACTTCCTCTATTTCTTTACACTGAGTCTTCTACCAGGCATTCAGTGAGCCTTTCAAATGTGCTCTCAGGAAAGCAGACACCATCAGGAATTCACACTTCAGTGTGACATTGATTCTGAGAGTCCCTTCCTGCGGTGCTACTGTTGATTCTTATTATTTAGAGTAGTTACGTCCTACAAAGTTGCCACAAACACTGAATTAGGGAATATTTGCTTCCAGGGGAAATACAGCATGAGGTTCTCTTGAGATTCTGGTCACACCATTTTTACCAGCTGATCAATATATAACCTTGTTTTATGTATATTTCAGTCTGAAGACACTTTTAAAAATATGTATTTCTTACAAACAGGTAATTAAATGCAGTGTTTTAAATAATAAAACAATATTTTAATTATGATAATGTGATCATAAATTTCTTTGGCTTTCAGCCTCACAACAATGCTGTCTGTCCACTACACTTTTTTGTGGTTGGTTGTCATCTCGTGAATCCACAGATGTTGTGCTTTTCTGTGTTTTCCGTAGCTTCGGCATGCACTGTAGATGTTACTTTAGCACTTTCCAGAGAGGACTTACACACAGTTTCGTGTGTTTCCTCTTCCTTTTCTGGATGTACTGCATTGTTGATTCATTAATATTGAATTAATGGCCAACAGCACTGTAACTCATGCCCTAATGTACCTCATCCAACACAAGTATTTTCGCCTTCCTTCATTTAGGAACACTAGACAGCACTTCAGCACCATGCAGGAGGGCCATCTCGAACAGCGAGGCCACCAACAGAAAGCACAAAAATATGAAAAAGTGACACTAAATAGATCATGAAAAGGATGCTTGTTTATAGCATAAGAGCTGAAACAGGAAGGCAGAGGTTTGCTTTGTTCCACCTCAGCCGGGCGCATGAGCGACTGCAACTCAAATTTTGTTGCCACTCTATGCATGTCTGTGAATGGCTTTGAAAGTGCCCAAGTTTTAGGACTTACAAATAAATTTCAGTGAGTAGTCAATTTCACAATGAGGATATACAGTACTTGCATTTTAAGCTCTCTCACTGTACAGGAAAATGTGTGTTCCCTGTAGGAGGAATTTCCAATGAATGGGTGGGAAAAGTTTTGGGGATCAGGAGATTTCTTTCTGGACCAGGATGTTACTTCTAGGGAGGTTCACTCAAACCATGACCTCTGGCCCCTGTCCTGGGGCTCATGAGGGACACTTGCAGGGACTCTTGCATACCACTCCACTGGACATGAGACCTCAACATCTTACTGGGCACTGCTCTAGCAGACTTCTTTGCTCAGGGTTTTGAAAACTCCCCCCTCACCACTTTCTTCCTAGCCCTATTCTGTAATGATTTTGAGATGGAAAAACATATATTGCCCTCAGAGGTGGTGTGAACGCTTCCAAATGAGATAAAATAATATTCATGTCTTCTGACCTCCCAGGAGACCAGCAGAATGCTGAGACATGGTGCATGATGTGCTAGGCACTTTGCGTGTGCCTTCCCATTCAGTCCTGATGGCTCCGAGGAAGCCTTCGTGATCTCATTTACAGCTGAGAACTCTGTAACTCAGCAAGTTTAGGTAAATCACCCAAATTTGCATGGTTATTAAGAGGGAGGATCAGGACTTGAATTTGGGACTGCTACATCCAGTGGCCCTTAATCAAAGCAGACTAAAAGGCAGGCAGTCCCTATTTCCTCTAGTCGCAAGCTGGAGTCTTGGATTTTACCACTCTGATCTAAGGAAAGTCCATGGACATGAAGGTGCACAAAACACACACGCGTATGCACACACATGCCAGCGTGCCGCAGAAAGAAGCACAGAGACAGGAGTGCTCCCAGCACCAAAAGGAGAACTGGCTTCTGCTTCTGCTTCTGCCACAGACCTTCTCAGGCTGGAGCAGTAGTCTGACTTCAACTTGCCAGAGATGAGAATATCCAAAAGGGAAAAAAAGATGGGCTGCTCAGGTAGCCCAGAAACATTCATAATTCTGACTTCTAAAAAAAGAGAGAAAAAAGGAGAGAGCAAGAGATGACTGAAGGTCCTCTGAGGAAGTAGGCTCTGGGCATCCTCACTTCTGCAGACATGTGGCAGGAAGGGCCTCAAGAGGAGGAGAACTCAAAAGGGACAAATCCATACATTGAACTTGGTGCAGTGGCTGCACCTGCCTGCCCAGTTGCCAACAACGCTGTCCTGACCCGAGCACCCGTTCTTTCCCTTGGAGAAGAAGAAGCAGGGATATAACGGGCTGCAGGGGGCACAGTGGAGTAAGAAGGGAAAACAGGACATAGAGTCTTTAGTTCATTGGAGGCCCAGATGCGTAATACAGAACCAAGAACTTAGAACTAGGCCATGAAACTGAGTAAAAGCAGGGCTTCATGGCAGAGCACTGGCCCTGGAGGTGGGGGTTGCTGTAGACATTAGTTATATTTGTGGACACTAGTATCTTTGGAACATCTTTCCTGTGTTTGGAGAATTTTCTACACTATCCGTCTTGCCTCTTCAAGACAGAAGCTATAGCTCACTGATCCATCCTCTTGCATCTGGGCCACAGACATATCGCCCAGTCATGTCTACCCATCAGACCCAACTGTGTGAGACTCCAATTCAGAAGTAGGCAATGAGAGAAGCAGGGGCTGGTGGACTTAATCTTTTAGTAGTGGAGGTGGCAAGCAGTGCCTGTGTGGCATCAACTGGATTGTGGTTTGGCCATCACTCCAGCTGCTTCACCTCAATGTAAACTCTCTGCCTCCCTGGAAATTCTATGAGCTACTTGACATCCTTTCATGGATTTATTTTCTGTTTAAATTAGGTGGAGTGAATTCAGTGCTTTGCAACTAAGAACTGACAAGTGGAGAGTCAGGGAAGCTGCTATCATTGCAGAATTGCTTGTTGTTTTCACTGGTGGCAGAGCTGTAAGGCAGAGAGAGCCCAGACTGGTGAAATGTGGAGCCAGATGATGAAGGAAAAAGGATCAATGTCACGATGCTCAATTTGGGCAGTACCGACATTTTGGATGGAATAATTCTTTGCTGGGAGGGGCTACCCTGTGCATTTTAGGGTGTTGAGTAGCATCCCTGGCATCTACCCACTAGATGCCAGTAGCACCCCATCTCCAAGTTGTGACAATAAAGAATGTCTTGAAACATTGCCACATGTCTCCCATGGGGCACTGGTTGATAACCTACTTGGTCTAATCACACCGGGAAAAGTTCTCTAGTGAGAAGATTCTAGAAGCACAATGTTGTTGACTTGTATTTGTAATTTGTGAATGTATGTATTTATGCTTAAGTTAACCTTAAATATGTTATACATAGGCATATATATATACACAAAGGTATATATAATATACAAATATATATTTAACATATATAATAAATATACATAATATATTAGATATAATATATTATATACAATATATTATATAATATATATTTATTTTTATATTTATTTATTACATTCATATATTATATAATAAATAAAAATATAATACATAAATATATGTAATATATATTAAATATATATTTACTATATATTTATATATAATATATAATATAATTTATATTTATATAATATATCTTTATATATTAAATATATGTATTAAATATATATTATATTAAATATATTTATTAAATATGTATGTTATATATATTATATATAATATTTTATATATAAAACATATATTATATATTAAATATATGTATTAAATATATATTATATATTATATATAAAACCTATATATAGGTGTGTGTGTATATATACCATTGCAGAGTGTATTATTTGCAGTTTCTCATTCAAGTTGAAAGAACCACTTTAGAGGTGATGACTGAACACGTAGACAAATTACGAGTCAGGCCTTAGCATCCTGGGCCCTCTTTGGGCATTAAATACAACAAGACCTTACATATTTAGTGCCTTCTCATGGAAAAGTCATTTTTACTTATAAAATGGTACAGAAGAGGGACCAGCGGTTTGGGTGTGTTTGTGTCCAGTGGTTCCTGGGCATATTTCTTTAAGTGGTCCGCCTATCTTGATTCTCATCAGGAACACTGTGATTTTCTAAGTTTTAAATGGGTAGAAGAGGCCTGCAGTCAAGGTCTCCATTTTAAGCGTGAGCACTCAATTAACTCATCTTGCATCTTTGGGAAACTCAGTTACAGCTAATAAGTGTATCGGGCTACTGCTTTAGGATTACAAATTTCCTGTCTAGATTTTTTTTTTTTGACATTTTCAGATAAAAGGTCGCTTGGAAGAAGAGATTTATTGGTTTGCGTTGGCCGTCCCTTCCTTATCACCCTGCTGCCCTGAATTGGAGCTAACTGCTGGCCAGCCACCCACAGTAGCTTCTGCTGGAGGACGAGTCTGATCCTTCCATCCCCCATTCCTGCTTCTTCCCACATTCAGGCTTGAACTGCACATTTTCCAGAAATCAAACCAATGCCTTTTGGGGTGTTTATCCCATGATGGTGGGAACTCATTTCCCCGTGGCTATTTAATTTCCATTGTGTGATTCTTGGGGAGGCCAAAGATGTAACAATTTAGAGAAACCAGAGATTGATGTCAGCACATGGGCTAGCTGAGCATGAGCTGGAAACCTGCAGGTAGGACTGAGCGTATGAGAGGAGCTCAATAGTCACTAGTCTAGTCTTCTCCCCTCATTCTGCTGTTTGACATCTACCTCTAACAGAACTGCCTTAGGATATGCTGATATGCTCTCCAGACCTTTGTCCTGAGCTAACAGAACTGGCAGGATTTTCGGTCACATAGACAAAATTTATACCATTTGGAAGCTATAATAGTCGCCTGAAGCACCTTACTGATGGGTGTTTTCCTCTGGATTGTAGGTTCTTGACTGGCCTCTGTTCTGGCTTCTGGCAATGCCCCTATTGTCCTTGATGGGGACAAAACACTGCCATCAGGAGGGACTAGGCTGAATTGTATGCAGCAATGTCTACCAGCTTGGAGGTACAGTCTCCTCCAGCCCAGAGAAGAGGTTCTTATGGTAAACTATGTAAAATCCAACCCTGACATTTCACTATATTAAAAAATGTGCCTTAATTATGCCTGTGCATACAATGTTTTTTAATCACATGTCTCTGTCATCTGAGAAAGACAACCCTCCAGGTTTCTCAATCAAGAGAAAGAGAGGCAGGGAACAGATTATCCCTCAAAAACTCCAGAAGACATCAACCCTGCTGACACCTTGATTTCAGGCCTCTGGTCTCCAGGACCGTGAGAGAATAAATGTCTGTTGTTTTAAGCTGCAGACTGTGGGAATCCAAATGGTTGTGACCACCATTGGGATGGTGACCAGCTAGCCATTTGTGCTGGTTTCCTCTGGTTACCATAACAAATTCTCTTCTTCCTCTTTCCTGTAACACATATCAATCTGTTCCTAGGAATTGTTATACACACTGACACACACACATATTTAAGTTTTTGAGGGGTAGGCAAGAGCTGTAAATAATTTAAAATCTTTTTTCTGACTTGAAAAGAGATTTTGTCTACTGATCCCTTTTTCTATTGATCCTCTCCTCTTTGTTGTATCTACTACCTGGGAGAGTTTCTCCTCCTGTAGCTGGCTTCTTGTGCTGGTGGAGAGTCTGCTGTCTCTGATAACAGAATGACCCCACACTGCTGCTCACTCTGTAGGGTCAGGGTGGCCTAAGTGAACGGAAGTTTGACCGCAAATTCTGCATTCCCAGAACACCTGCCCTTGAGACTTCTGATGTAATGTTCACAGTCGGACCCTGTTTGTTCCCTTTGCCCAGGGCATTCTTCTTTTTAGGGCGTGCTTTTTTTTCTGTTTGCCTGTCAAACTGTTAGATATCAGTTCAGGTTGACTCTTTCTTTGGTGTGCCATCAGGGACCTCAAATTGAATTTCGTGAATACCTTATATCCCATTCCAAACATCTGCTTCAGATTTGGCCACCATCCAGCTAGCCATTTGTATTGGTTTCCTGTGGTTACCATAACAAATTACCACAACCTGTGGCTTAAAACAACAGATCTTTGTTCTCTCACAATCCTGGAGACAAAAGGTCTGAAATCAAGGTTTCAGCAGGGTTGATGTCTTCTGGAGTTTCAGAGGGAGAATCCGTTCCTTGCCTCTCTCCTGGCTTCTAGTGACTCCAGGCATTCTTGGACTTGTAGCACATAACTCCAATCTCTGCCTCCGTTTTCACATCTCCTTCTCTATTTGTGTTTGTGTCTTGCTTGTCACTGGATTTAGAGTTCTTCTGGATAAGCCAGGATGACCTCATCTCAAGACTCCTAATTATATCTGCGAAGATCCTTTATCCAAAGAATGTCACAATAGCAGGTTCTTTATGGACGTATCTTTTGGGGGCTACTATTTAATTCACTATACAATTTGTTTTTACATTTTGAAGAGATAAAAATCAGAACAATTTTATTTCTGTAGCTATACATGATGATCATGGTATAGTATACTGGAATCCACTTGCATTTCCATTTGTAGAGGCCATAAGACTTTGCCAATCACTTCTATGTCAGGTTTCTCATCTGACTCTCGCAACAACCCTGTGAGATAGCCAGGGATGCAGTTGCCATTTTACAGATGAGGAAATGGGGCCCATGCAAGGTCACCTGCAGCAAGTCACAGAACATACGAGCACCAGATCCTGTCCCTGGAGCAGCCCTACCAGCCCTGCTACCCGGCTGCTTTCTGCCCTTCCACACGACCTCTCATCCTTCATGGATGCTGGCTGTGAAAATATCAACGGGAGCTACCTTCCGTTGTTGTTTGGGTGCAAAGACCTTGCTCCAGCGACGCTGATGGATCTGTGCCTGCCTGCTGGTTGGTGGGCTCCCACAGTGATGGCTGCAGACCTCTGCAGGCTGGCCGAGGGGTTGAAAATGCAGCAGTTTCCATGAACCAGGCAGAAGCAAATGGACCCTGGAGGAAAACCTTATGATTTTTGCTGTCTTAACATGGAGGCAGTGGTCATAAATTAGCATTTTAAAAATTATCAAGTGTTCTGATCCTGGAATGTGTGTCTTTTTATTTGTAGCCTTTTCTGCTTGTTCCTCAGTAATGTTTTATAATTTTCTTTTAAAAATAATATCATGTATATTTATGGGATATGATGTGAAGTTTTGATACATGCATACATTGTGGAGTAATTAAATCAAGCTAATTAACATGTCCATTGCTTCATATACTTATTTTTTTGTGGCAAAAACATTTAATATCTACTCAGTTGGCCATTTTCAAATATATAGTACATTATTATTAATTATGGTCACCATGTTGTACAGTAGATCTCCACAACTTATTCCTCTTATCTACTGAAGCTTTGCACCCTTTGGCCAAGATCTCCCTCTTCTCTCCCACCATCTCAGCCTATGGTAACCATTATTTTACTTTCTGTTTCTGAGTTCGACTTTTTAAGATTTCGCATGTAAGTGACATCATGCAGTACTTTTCTTTCTATGTTTGGCTTATTTCACTTAGCATAATGTCTTCCAGGTCATACATGTTGCAAACATCAGGATTTCCTTCTTTTTTTAAGGCTGAGTAGTATTCCATTGTGTGTGTATACCACATTTTCTTTACCAGTCCATCCATTGTTGAATACTTAGGTTGGTTCCATACCTCAGCTCTTGTGAATAATGCTGCAATGAACATGGGAGTGCAGATACCTCTTTGAGGTACTGATTTCATTTCCTTTGGAAATATACCCCAAGTGGGATTGCTAGATTATATTGTAGTTCTATTTTTAATTTTTTGAGAAATCTCCATATAGTTTTCCAAATGGCTGTGCTAAATAACATTCCCACCAACAGTGTACAAGGGTTCCCATTTCTTTGCATCTTTGCCAACACTTTTTATCATTTGTCTTTTTGATAAAAGCCATTCTAACATATGTGAGGTGACATCTTATTGTGGTTTTAATTGGCGTTATCCTGATGATTGACGATGTTGAACATTTTCTTCATATACCTGTGGGCCATTTGTATGTCTTCTTATGAGAAGTATTGATTCAGATTCTTTGCTTATTTTAAAAATTGGATTACTTATTTTCTTGGTATTGAGTTTGAATTCCTTATATAGTTTGGGTATTAATTCCTTATCAGATGTATGGTTTGCAAATATTTTCTTCCAATACATAGGTTGTCTCTTTATTGATTGTTTCCTTTGCTGCACACAAGTTTATTAGTTTAATATAATCCAATTTTTTTATTTCTGCTTTAGTTCCCTGTGCTTTTGGTGTCATATACAAAAATATTTGCCAAGACCAACGTCAGGAATCTTTTTCTCTATGTTTTTCTCTAGGAGTTGTATAGTTTCAAGTCTTATGTTTAAGTTTTTAACCATTTGGAGTTGATTTTTGTATATGAGGTGAGATAAGAATCCTATTTCATTCTTCTGAACGTGAATGTCCCATTTCCCCAACACCATTTATTGAAGAGACTGCCCTTTCTCCGTTATGTGTTCTTGGCAACTTTGTCAAAGATCAGTTGACTGTAATTGTAGGGAATTTATTTCTGAGTGCTCTATTCTGCTCTTTTGGTCTATATGTCTGTTTTTGTTCCACTATCATACTGTTTTGATTATTATAACTTCAAAGCAGGTTCTGAAATTAGAAAGTGTGATGCCTTCAGCTTTACTCTTTTTGCTCAGAATTGCTTTGACAATTCGGGGTCTTTTGTGATTCTACATGAATTTTAGGATTTTTTTTACTTTTGTGAAAAATGTCATTGAATTTTGATAGAAATTGAATTTATAAATCACTTTTGTTAGTAGTGTATATATTTTAACAATATTAATTCTTTCAATCTGTGAACATGGGCTATATCTCCACTTATTTGTGTCTTCTTATACTTTTCTTTATATGCTTTCTAATCATTATGTATCATTTAGTTGGTTTTTAAACATTATATTTTCTACCTTGCTAATGCTGGTACGCAAGAGGTTTTTAAATTTAAATATGTTTAATTTGTAATAAGACACTTTAGAATGTGTGTATTAATACTAGTAGAATTTCAACTACTTACCTTTGGTTTGACAAGTAGCCAACCAAAGCTCCTGTGAAATGAAATGTACAACTATTTTATTTTATTTTTCTGGTCAAAATTTACATATTTCTTTTTCTTATTGCAACATGAAATGTAAGAGATGTTAATTTGTCTCCTTGCCTTTTAAAATTGGCTTTAACGAGACTATAGTTTTTCTTTATTAGAATAAAAATAAATACAAAAGAATATGCAATAAATGCCTATAAAACTTCCCACTGGAAATTTTAGCTTTTTAGTTAATCGTTACAAATATAAAGATAATGTTAACTGCTGGTATTATTCTAATCCTGGCTTACTAAGTCTCTTATTAAAATCAGGAAAGGATATTGAATCTTATGAACTGCTATGCAGGCATATATTGAGTCTCAGAGGTTACAACATGCACACTAAATTGAATACTGGCATTCCTAGTTAGTAACTCCATGATCTTGAGAATGTCATTTGACCTCTATGTCTCTGTATTCTCATATATAAAATGCAATAATAAGCTGTTTCACAGGACTCTTCTAGAATTAAATGACTTAGTATATGCAAAACAAATAATTCCTGGTACACTGTGTGATCTAAATGTGCGCTATTAGTATCAAAATGATTATGTTTCATTCTTCTTTGATGTACTGCTCTCATAAGTTATATCAATAATTTCCTGTTGCTGGACTATTCTCACATTTCTAGAATAAACCCTACTTGTTTATTGCATATGATTTGTTTTATATGGTGCTTAGGGTATGAATACTGAAAGAAATACTGACAGAGGTATAAAGGATGGTGACCATTCCATCATCTTCCATACCAAAGGTATGAAGGTTTGATTTTTAAGTTTGCTTTGGTGCATCAGAGAATTGACTCAGTCTCTGCAACAGTCTTGGCCTTTCCTTCACAGTTGGAAGATGGCTACAGCAGCTAGCTGTAAGAATCATTTCCTGCGAAACTATGTTCAAAACAGCAATAAATGAGATAGGCATAAAAAGGGCTTTCCCCACATCTCTGTTAGAGAGCACTATCTTTCTTTCAGATTCCAAGCACATTTTCTTCTCATGTCTCACTTGTCAGAACTAGTCCTACTGCTGCACTGAGCTGCAAGTGAGGCATGGAAAGAGGAAATCTGGCATTTTCAGCTTCTAGTGTGAGAAGTGAACTCTGTAAGTAGGAAAAGGAACAGGAATGGATGTTGGGGAGGAAAAAAAGAGCACCTACCACATCGCACATTTTATTTAGGATTTCTGAATAAGTGAAAATGGATGTTGGTTTTCTTTATGCGCTGTTGTTTTCTTTTTCATTAGGGATATGCTAACATCATTAAAATGTATTGGGGATATTTTCCCTATTTTTCCTGTCTTGAAAGGGTTTGCCTAAGATTACTTTTGAGCCATTGCCTATTAGAGCAGGCATTTCTGTTGCTTTTGCACATGAAAAGAAATTGGCCAGATATAAACTGTTTGGATCTCAAAAAGTTTGCCTCAAATGTTGCATACACTGTTTAATTATTTTTGAACATCTAGTACTAGATATATTTATTCTTTGTATTTAAAGGTTTTTCAGGGTGTGTATAAGGAGCGTCTATTTTTCATTAATTTTGTTGCAAAATTAAAATAAAAATTCTTACAAGATGCATAGTAATGTCTTCAGTTTAGACATATTTTTATTAGAATATGTGTCATCATTTTAGTTTTATTTGTACTTCTCTTTTTAAGAAATATTCATTTATATGTTAGCTTTTTGTTTTCTATGCTTCATATCACTTATATTCTCTCAATTTTTCTCATGCATTTGTATCTTTTTCTTTTTGATATCCGACTAATTTGTTTCCTCCATCACTGATTCAATTTGCTACAAATTCATTCTTCTATTTACTGCCTCTCATGTGGATTTAAACTTGGGTATTACATTTTTTCCCCTTTCCATTTTTTCTTATCTTATCTGGTTCTCTTTTCATCTCATCCATGTTTCATATGCAGTCCAGGGAAGTCTGTGAACCACTTATTAGAAAAATGCTTCTAAATGCATAACATAAAATAATAGACTTTCCAAGGAAACAAATAAAATGGAAATCTATTTAGAAAAATATTTTAAAACTATTGTGATATGGAAATATAAGTTCTTTTTTCTCCATCTATTAAATAAAAATATCTTGCAGCAATTCTAGTAACTACTATATCTGCAAGTAATGAGTTACATAAATGATTCTTAGCAATATCCTCCATTTGCAAATATTTTCTCCCAATCCATAGGTTGTCTCTTCACTCTTCACTTCATAGTTTTCTTTGCTGTACAGAAGCTTGTTAGCTTGTTAGTTTGATACAATACCATTTTTGCTTTTCTCCTTTTGTTGCTTGTGCTTTGGGGTTATATCCAAAAATCTTTGCTAAGACCAATGTCAAAAATCTTTTCCCTATGTTATTTTTTTCTAGGAGTTTCACAGCTTCAGAATCTGATTAAACACTTCTCGAAAGAAGAAATACAAATGACCATTTACTATAGTAAACATTTGTGATTCCTATTATAGACAATGTCACAGGCATAATTATTACTACTTTTTTTTTTTTTTGAGCCTACATTCATACTGAAAGGAAAGGCTAAATTTTAGTTGGCTGTTGGTAAAATGAAGATGTAATATTTTCCCCATTGAATTCATGAATGCCCTGAATTCTCTCCATAGACTTCAGGTTAAGAATTCCTGACCTAATCTTACTACCTTTCACCTAAAGTGGTACTATCCTTACTGCTCCTGTCCCAGAAAAGTTACACTGTTATGAATAATACCAAGGAGTCTATGACATTGTCTCTTGGATATCACAGGAGTTACGTTCAGGCTTGTGCCCACTCTTGGAACCTTCTGGAATCTGGCCTTTTTCCTCATTTTTCAGTGATTTATCAAAGCAAAACTCTTTTTCATGTCTATGTAACCCAATTTAAATACTTTATTTGTTGGTACCACAATTCCCAGACTGCAAATCACACACATTTTTTCTTCTCTGTCTTCTATTCTTGGATTTATATCCTCTCCATAAAGATGGTTAAAGATCGTTGGGTAGGGGGAAGGTAGAGTAAGAGAGAATAAAAATATTCCATCCTTATTTTACCAACAGCTAACTGAAATTTAGCATTTCCCGTAACTATGAATGCAGACATAAACAAACAAACCGTAGCAGTAATAACTACCTACGACATGGTCTTCAATAAAAATTACAGTTTTTTTTTTCAACAGACTTTATTTTTTAGAGTTTTAGGTTCACAGAAAAATTAATTAGAAGCTACAAAAATTTCCTATATTACAGTTAATGCAGCAATTTTCAAAGTGTATCTGGTGGCAGTGCATATGGGGCTGGAACTGGATTCTGGTGCCCCACACCCCAGTAGCTGAACAGGACACTGATGGCTGCATAGCCTGGATTTAGAAGTCCAGGGGCTGGGCGCAGTGGCTCATGCTGGTAATCCCAGCACTTCGGGAGGCCGAGGCAGGCAGATCATCTGAGGTCAGGAGTTCGAGACCAGCCTGACCAACGTAGTGAAACACTATCTCTACCAAAAATACAAAAATTAGCTGAACATGGTGGCGGGTGCCTGTAATCCCAGCTACTCAGGAAGCTGAGGTGGGAGAATTGCTTGAACCCAGGAGGTAGAGGTGGCAGTGAGCTGGGATAGTACCATTGCACTCCAGCCTGGACAACAAGAGCAAAACTACGTACAAAAAAAAGAAGTCCAGGGACAGACAGTGGTGGGTGTACAAAGTTTATTAAGAAACTTTCTGTTTTCAGGTGATTTCTTTCTCATTAAAGTCTGAGTATGCCATTCGGTAAAGTGTACATGTCTCTCAACCCAGCTCTACCATTTCTTATAGTTAGTGGAAATTCTTTCTAGATTCCAGGATTAAATTATAGATTGTTTCTTTGCCTTCAGTTTTCTTTTCTTCTTTCTTTCTTTCTTTCCTTCCTTCTTTCTTTCTCTCTTTCTTTCTCTCTTTCTTTCTCTCTCTCTTTCTTTCTTTCTTTCTTTCTTTCTTTCTTTCTTTCTTTCTTTCTTTCTTTCTTTCTTTCTTTCTCTCTTTCTTTCTCTTTCTTTCTTTCTTTCTTTCTTTCTTTCTTTCTTTCTTTCTTTCTTTCTTTCTTTCTTTCTTTCTCTCTTTCTTCTTTTATTTGCTGTATGTTTTCATAGAAGTTTTGGGGAGAAATTTAAATAATTTGCCTTGGGGATTGCTAGAAAATTATCTTTTATTTTAATAAGTAAAGATTCTTTGGATTATTTATTCTTGTGCTATGTTAAGCTGTGTATCTTTTAGATTTGGCATTGAGAACCTTGGGGCCATCTAATTTGACTAAGATTTTTAAAATGTTTAGGAGACTTTTCATTGATGAATGTGTAGTTTTTCTCTCAGAAGTTTACACCAATACAGTCAACATCGCAAATATGAAGGTAGTAGACAAAAAACCTATAAAAGAACTTGACTTTCATACTAGCCTGTTGGCTTTGTTTGGCATTTCTTTGACAAATAAGGAATGGGGATAACTTTTTTTTTTTTTTAATTTGAAGGGAATAAAAATGATTTTCATTTATTCCTCCTTCCCTTCATTTTTCCCTCACTCACTCAACAGATGCCAAGTTCTTGCTCTGGGCAATGCACTGTGTTAGGTTGTGTGGGGAGGCCTAACCCCTTGTCTGAGTCAGTGGGGTAAAGGCCTTGAGAAAGCAAAGGGTGGAGCAATGAGCCTTGCTGGGGATGCCAGAGGAGCCGCACAGAGGAAGTCCTGTTTAGAACTGGGCTTTGAGAGTTGTGTAGGAGTTCGACAGGGGGGTAGAAACGGGACAAGGCCAGGGTGCTCAAGGCACCACCAAGGCAATGCTTGAGGAAAGGAAGATGTCCTTCTGGGCCAGGGTGGCCTGAGTGCCATGGTGTGGTGGAAGGGGAGGCTGGAGAGGAAAGGAAAGTGGGGTAGGGGTGGGGTGCAAACATGGAGGGCCCTTTAGGTCCTAGTGAGGAGGCTGGGGCTGCTTTATGCAGGGGGCATGATCAGATCAGACTTGTTTTGGACAATAACTGTGACAGTTATGTGACAGACGGATGTGGCAGAGTCAGATAGCAGAAAGCTGCAGAAGTCCAGGTGAGAGACTCGGAAGGCCTGAATTTAGCCAGGCCTCTGGTGGTGAGGAGGAGGGGCCTCGCTCTAGATGCATGCATTGGTCCATTCTCATGCTGCTAATAAGAACTGTCTGAGACTGGGTAATTTATAAAGGAAAAAGGTTTAACTGACTCACAGTTCAGCATTACTGGGGAGGCCTCAGGAAACTTGGAATCATGGTGGATGGTGAAGGGGAAGCAAGGCACCTTCTTCACAAGGTGGCAGGAAGGAGAATGAACACAGAAGGAACTGCCAAACACTCATGAACTGCCAAACACTCATGATCTGCCATCAGATCTCGTGAGAACTCACTCATTATCATGAGAACAGCATGGGGGAAACCACCCCCATGATCCAATCACCTCCACCTGGTCTCTCCCTTGACACGTGGGGATTACAGGGATTACAATTCAAGATGAGGTTTGTGTGGGGACACAAAGCCTAACCATATCGACGCAGGTGGGAGGAAGAGGTGAGAGGCCTCTGTGACTCCGAGGCATCCCCACTAGATGCCTTAAAGTCACCTGCACTTCCTTCCCCTCCCTACCTTCTCTCACACCTCTCAACTTCACAAAGGCCTCTCAACTCTCCCTCACAAAATTATTTACACAACATCTACACACATGTACACACACACACACACACACACACATCCCATGCCATTGCCTGGTCCACACTGCATGAACCACACAATTCCAGCTACATGAATAAACTGGTCAGTATCAAGTGCGGGAGGGAAGCCCAAGGAGAAGCAGTCAGATGTCTCCTATGAAAAAAATTCAAATAAAAGCCACAAGTCACGTGTGTCTGTAGGGTGGGGTTCCAATGCCCCTCAGGAACATCACATCAACATCCACTAATGCATGGGAGGTGCCATGGTCCAGGGTCTAAGGTTAGTATCTGGTTACACTAACCTGATACTGGTTAGGAATCAGATGCCCTTCCAAGCTCACTGGTCAGTATCAGGTTAGTGTAATCAGGTCTGCAGGTGCAAAGAATGGGGTGAGTTTGCTCAAGTAGACTTAGCTTAGGGTGGTAGAGTGAGTGCAGGAATTCAGCTGCTGCCTCCAGGATGGGTTTCTGAGGAGGTATGGGGCACTCTGGTTCCCAAGCCCTCCCATGAGAGGGAGGATAAATGAGAATTTAGAGACCTTTGTTTGTTGAGAGGTGTGAAAGAAGATGGGCAGGGGAAGGAGGTGCGGGTGACTCTGAGGCATCCAGTGGGGGCCCTGAGCAGATGGTAGCCCCATTGGTCACAGTATGGAATACAGGGGACCATAGAGAACACAGGTCTAGTTTGTGAAGATTGTGGGGTGGTTTGGCTCTGTTCTATTTCTTCCAAACCTACAGCCCCACTTCCTGTTTGTACAATCCATGCTTCCTACAGCTCAACTTCCTGTTTGCATAATTGATGCTACTCCATGATTACCCCAGTGCTGCCTGCAGGCGGGTGACAGGAGGCTGCCTCTCGTCATTTGCTGCCAAAGGCCAGGATCACTGTCTGATTTCCTGGATGTGGACTCTTGTCCAAGGGGCTTTGCTGCAAATGATTAACTTCTGACTCTGTGTTGTTTGCAGATGGCCGGGAAACCTAGTTTAGGAGGTCTTCCAAAATGCAACCAAGTGTTTTAAATTAAAAGAAATTCTCCTGGTTTTGGGATGTTGGATTTTTTCCCATCTCATTTGCAGTGGCTCCTGCATGGAGACATTCAGCACGTGAAATCCATTGAGCTGAAAAGGGGCTTGAGCATAGCGGGAGCCCCTCCAGTGGCTTTCGGGTGAGTTCTGACAAAGAAGGCCATGGCTGGGCTGAGAGGAGGTGGATGTAAGTGGCTGAAGCAAACTCTGAAGCTGTCAAAATGTAACCAGCAAACAAGCCGGGGCACTTCCTGGAGCACCACATTCAAGGGAAAAGTAAGGCATGAAGCAGGGAGAAGTGGGTGGCTGGACCCTCCCGCGCTGGGCTCCCACTGTGTGTTTCAGCCTCTGAGAGGAGCGGCTGTGGCTCAGGACTATGGTAATTTCTTTCAGGAGGCGTAGGTTCCCTGAGGCTGTTGAGGTGGAGCTTATTTGTTCACACATACTTTTAAAAATCCACATTGGACTTAGCAGGAGAAACACTAGACTTGTATTGTGCTCATCTTCTGATATTTTGGGGTTGTTACTAGGTTAGCCTACCCTGACAAGGCAACTTTAATCCACCTCTTCTTCACAACATCACTTTGCACTGTCAGGGATCTTTTCTCAACACCCTGGCAGTCTTTTCTCATGATTTGACTCTCTTCACAAACTACCAGTGAAGGAGGGAATGGATTTTAATTATTTTTGTTTTTTGGACTATGTTTGCTCAAACCAAATAGTAGACAGAACCTAGATCATTTGATCATGAGCTCTCTATTGCTGTGTGACAAATTACTCAAAAACAACCACCTTGAAATAACATACTTAGTATCTTAGAGTTTCTGTGGGTCAGAAATCAGGACACACACTTATATGTGTGTACAGCACACACACACACACACACAGAGTCATGTAGGGAATACTAGGCGAGGTTCTGAGAAATGAGTCATTGGGTGATTTCATCATTGTTGAAACATCCTATAGTGTATTTGCACAAACCTAGATGATATAGCCTACTACTCACCTAGGCTATAAGTTACATCCTATTGCTCCTAGGCTGCAAACCTGTACAGTATGCTATAGTACTAAATACTGCAGGCAATTCATAACATATCTAAACTTAGAAAAGGTACAGTGAAAATACTTTTATAATCTTGTGGAACCACTGTCATATATGTAATCCATCATTTACTGAAATGTTACCTGGCATATGACTGTCCATATATATCTGTACACATAAACGTATATTTACATAGACATATGTACTATGTATATGTATCTATTTCCTATTGGTTCTGTTTCTCTGGAGAACCCTGACTAATACACTTTCCAACCAATGTCATCTACTGTATGCACAATGCAGAGTCTTGAGGCTTATGGAGCATTTCCCAGGTGTAAGCACAGAAGTGCTGAATGTATTGAGTGCTTGCCTGGTGCCGGGCACTGTTCAGCCCTGAGAGGAACATAAAGCTGAATGTGGGTCCTGCTCCCTGAGGCTGACACCCACAAAGGGGACTTCCTCTAATCCTAAGACAACACGTGCACACAACTTCAACAGTCCAATGGCAAGACAAAGCACACAGGCTCTGCAGCCAGGACCACCTTGGGATGAACCAGACCACCTGGCTCTGCCACTTACCGATCATTGTCACTTACCTCCTATGAGCCTCTGTTTCCTCCACTGCTAAATGGAGTTAATAGTCCCTGGCTTAATAACTGAGGTTGTTGAAAGTATTAAATGAGATATATTAAGTTCCTGGCAAACAGTGTGTACTTGAAAGATATTATTATTATAAAAAGGTTTATTATATACTTGTGAACAGTTGCCACAAATTGCTGAACCTCTGAAATGTTATTAAGTTTTCCCATCTATAAAATGGCCATAATTATAATCATAGTTATTTATATATAGTTAACTGTTAATTGATTATAATTAGTAATTATATAATTGATATAGTTATATGTCAGTTATATAGTTATATATCAGTTATATAGTTATATATAGTTAACTGTTGATTATAGTTATGTAATCAATTATATAACTGATCAGTTATATAGTTATATATCAGTTATATATGTCAACTGTTGATTATGTAATCAATTATATAATTATGTAATCAATTGTATGATTATATAATCAATTATGTAACTTTTTATATTATGGTTGACTCTTAATTGATTATAACTATATAATTATATAACTGTTTTTTATATATAGTTAACTCTTAATTGACTATATAATTATATAAAACAGTTAACTCTCTCTCTCTGTATATGTATCAGTTATTTTCATTACATTAGATTTCACACCAGTAGAACATATTGCAAAAATACTGGTTTTCTCTGCTATGTATTTTGAGGTTCTCTGTCTATGGAAAATGGTGTCTTATAGATAGCACACACAATGATAAAGATACATGTTTCTGGTTAATTTATGTCCATGATTCCTTTTGCCATAGTCTCCTCTTCATTATCAATTTAGGTATGTGTATAGTGAGAGGCTGCTGTATGCCAGGATTTGTTTAAGGAGCTCTATGTACATGATTGATAGTGTTCTCTGCAGCTCCTAGTTTGTATCATTACCCTAGTTTTGGAGATTAGGAAGTGAGGGCTTAGATTAAAAACAGGGTACCTTGGAATATGCTCAGAGATGAAGGATACCATCCTTGTCCTTGCAGAGCTCAGTATCTTCCGGAACATGACACAAGAAAATCCTTGTTTAAAACAAAAGTGATGGCATTTAGGCCAACTAATGGTGGTGTCCTGTATGTACAGATACTTCTGAGGCTGCCTTGATGCACATGAGCCTTCTCTGGTCCCAGCAGTAAAGAGCTTCCTTTGCTATCTGAGCCTATCCTTTAGGACCAGATAAGCTCTGCATTGAAGGTAATGGAATTAGCTCATTTACAGCAGCCTTCTTGCCTGAAATAAGCTATTTAATTGCCTGCTCTTAGAGCTGAATCTTCTTGGGGTAGATAATGACTCCACACAGCCTGCTGGAGTACACTCACAGTTATCTGCATGCTCCTAAATTAGGATCGTAGCAAATTGTCAACAAAACACTGCCTTGCAAAGCTTTGAGAAGTCCAGTCTTGGTAGATTCACACTCTTTCTGCCTGAGACAGTCTTATTTTTAACAATTTGGCTGTAGGATAAAGCCCTTTCCTAATTCATGAGTCTATAAAATATCTCCAGCTCAAAAGATATCTGTAGTTCACTCCACCAACCTCATTCCCAATATAATTACAAGTAGAAGGAGAAATTGTAAAATGATTTTAGTGGAAAATTTCACTCCAGAGGGCTTGATTTCTCAGTAAGTGGTGCTTGACACTCCCAGAATTGTCCACTGGCAGCTGCTACTTCCCTACAAGACAGATTGGTCTATCCCAAACTGAAGCCTAGACACTGGGATTTGTGCACGTTCACAGAGCAGCCCAGCCCATTGCCCAGACTCACTGTCAGTGTTGACAGGGTCAAACATTCACCCCAAGTGAGCATTCACCAACTTTCCTGCACCCCACTCTCTAAGGCAAACACTGTTTTTGGCTTCCCTATTCATTGGCTTTGTTAGAGCCATAAGAGGCAGAACTGAGAAGGGACCCTGGTGATCTGTATCAAACACGAACAAGATTTACCTGCCAGAGAGAAGAAGAGATAGACTTGGAAGGAAAGGGAGCGTGGACAGCAAGATGAAGACCATGAGGGCCGGATTCTGGTGGGGCATTTTCAGTAGGCAAGTGGGAGTGAGGCATGAAGAGAAAAGCTTCAGTGCAGACATCGGACGTGAGAGAGAACAAATATAGCGCAATGGGAAAAGGGAATTTTGGGTGTGGCAGTGGGCTGTAAAATTGTATTGCTCAGGCTTCCTTCACAAAACACCAGCAAAGCTTAGAATTGAGTTAAATCACCTTTGATTTCTGGCCTCTGTTTACTCAAATGAGAAAGTGTGCAGAGCCTAGATAACTTGGTATATTTGCTATCTATTGCTATTTATTGTTCAAAACCCAGCTTGGATGTCATCCCAGCAAAGCCTTCCCTGCACTCTCCCTGAAAAGCCAACTATTGCCCACTCAGCAGCATGCTATAGCAGACATGCACTTTTACCCAGGCACACATATGGCATTGTACTGTCTTACTGGTTTACGCGTCTGCTTTTCTCCCAAGACTGTGAAATACTTATGTTTTTCATCTTGATATCTCTGGAAACCATAACGATGTCTTGTCAGGGTGATTTGTCTAATAAAAGTTTATTGGCATTAACTTAATGTGCATGCCTTACTATGTTTTCCCTATAGGGACTTCTACATACAGAGTAATACAGTTATATGGTAAGATTTGTTGTCATATGTTGGGTTATATGGGATCCAGTTATCAGTGATGAATGTAACACAGGCACATCTTTAGTCTGAGGCTTGGATCAAGCCCTGAAGAGAAGTCCAGAGCCTCAAGTCCTGTCTGGCACATTTCAGACTCTTAGTAAATTCTTGTTGAATGAATGAACCACTCTCGGTCTTAGCTTCCCCCAGAATAAAAAGAGGGATAAGACCAGATTGCATCTGAGCCTTCTTTCTGCTCCCGTATTTTATGATCCTGCCTTAATTCCAGTCACAGATCAACTCAGAAGGAATGGTACAACTGCTTATCATCAGAGAGATGGCTCTATTCATAAATGGACATTCTCTGCTGGTTTTTTAAAACTTTATTATTATTATCTTTTGCTTACAAAAGTAATACATGCCCTGAGGTACCCTTCGTAGTTTGATGTATAATCATTCAGATATTTTCCTCTGTACTCACTAATTCACAATTAATACTTGATTTTTTTTTGTTTGCCATATATTATTTTAAAAGAACATCAATATATCATGGACATCTTTCAAAGACAATTTTTGTTTTTTATGGAAAAAGACAGTGAAACGCTTTGGTTGCTGTTGTCAGTGGCTTCAGTTAAAAATAGAAATAATACTCCTGTCTTTCTGCCATGCCTTTGGCCAGAAAATAGGTCTAGTTCTTGAGGGAGGGAGAGACCCTAACCTGGAATTTTGTTTCAAATACAGATTCTCATCTCACACCCCATGAAATTCCTGACAATCTCTTGGAAGTTCTGTTCACTTTTAGGCCCTGAAATGCCTCCATTAGCATCTTTCCGCTGCTGCCACATGGAACAAAGTAACTTTTGGCACCCACAGGAAATGCCATGAGAGGGCACCAGGGAGCCCGTGTCTTTAAGACTCACGTGTCCCCCCTTGCATGGGAGACGGAGCTCTCCCAGCAGCAGCCCAGCCAAGTAGCCTGAAACACCCTCCTCTCTGAACCCCCAAATCTCCCTTCAGGAGCTGCTTGATATGCAGCCAGCATCCACTCAACATAATGTGCCTTACCTGCCAATGTGCTTTGAGGGATATTGTTAGCATTAAATTTGCCATTTACATTTTCATGTTTGACATAATTGAGGAATGAATGCTCTTATGAAAATTAAACTTGTGGTTCTCCTGGGCTGCTGTAACCCTGTTAAAATGTAATGTGATTTTTGATGCTTCTTCTTGAGGTTTTTTATTAAATAGAATATCAGGATGACTAATTCCCCGGACCTAAATGCAGGCTGGGAAGCAGCATTATTGATAGGGTTGTGTCCAAATGGTTCTCCGTGCTCAGCCTCTAATGGCCTAATAATGCATTAGACTTGAATCAGAAATACTTTGGGTTGTAGTGCTTATTGCCATTAGTGAAAACACCTGGATGCTCCATTCATCAAGGTTACATCCAACGGGGCCCATTTGTTTATTAGGCTGTCAGTAAACATCTTTATCTGGTCCCAGTTCAGCCACACTCGGCCACGCCTGAGAGGGCTCAAATCCAGCCTGGGGATCTCTGTGGTTTCTCATTATTAGTTTTCTTGTTTAAAAAAAAAAAAAAAAAAAAAAAAAAAGCAAGGCAAGCTAATGAAAAGTTAGGGGCGGCTTTATAAAGAACACATTTTACCTCACATAATCTGTGGCGATGGTCGCAAAGATCAGGGAGGCAGGCTCTTGGGCGGGCCCCCGGCAGCTCTTCTTTCAGCAGCTGCCACATGGCCCCTCTGCCTCCCCCGCCAGTGCCAACATTGGCCACTCAGATCCCTGGGTCCCTCCCCAAGCCATCTGTAGCCTGGCTCTACAGCCGTCTGGATGTGGAGACATGGCCCACATGCCCTGGAAGGGCTAGATCTCCCCTGGACATTGCCTCTCACAGAGCAAAATCAAATTCCTCTTCCCTTCAGCGAGCTTGCCATTTCCCTTCCACAGACATTTCCTGACATACATACTCCATCTCTTTCAGGGGACCTTGTCTTTTTCTTAAAGCCATGTTTTAAAGAAAATTGTGAAATACAAGAAATGTCCTACATTAGGCATAAAACATAAATGTATAGCTTAATGAATTTCGGTTACGTAAAAGAGTGCCTGGCTAACCTCACCCAGGTTGAGATGGAAAATGTGCCAGTACCCGGGGGTCCTTCCCCAAAGCCCCATGGATCCCTTCTGCTGCAGAAGTAGCTGCCTGGCAGCCTCAACTCCCAAATCATATGAATCTCACAGGAGACTTGAATCTAGACCACCCAGGACTCAGCACGAGATCCATCCAACTTTCCCTTTCAGAAACATCTTTGAGCAGACTCCTAGCCTTCACTTTCCAGTCCTGATTAGAGTGCACTGCGGGGTGGATGAGGGAGGGGACAGGCAACACCAATGGCACAAGTGAATGCATCCAAAGTCTACCCAGTAGCAAAACCCCGAGACTGCAGACTGAGAGCTTCCCCAAATTGTTCACATTTGTGGCGCCCACTGCCCTCTTGGGGCGCTGGTATTGTGACCTGCATTCAAGCTCTGGATTGGTGGGCAATTCTGATCATAATGCAAATGTTTCTACATCTCTAAAATTGTATTATGTATCTCTTGAATCAACGCAGGGAAGCCTGAGTTTGCATCAGTGAAACACTAGTCAAGGTGTGTTCCATAATTGCCACCCCAGAAGTGGTATAAAATCTGCCAGAGGTGAGTCATGTGTGGGCCTTCCAGAAAAGCCTGTGCCCCTGACTTGGGATGTTGGGCCCTTTGGGGATTGCTCCTGCGGGGTCAGAGTTCACTGAGGGAGGCAGGGGGAGGAGGGGCTTGGCCCGGGCCCTGGACCTGCCTCCAGGGAAAGGACAATCTGCCCAGAGGGAGGAGCAGGTGTCTTATGTTACCTGATGAGGGACCTCTCCATTAGCAGTGTTTATTTCCCAAGTTTCTGGTGCCAGGAGGGGAGCTGAATAGAAAAAGTCGTTATCTCCAAAAGCAGGACCTGCCTGAGCATCTTCTTACTCCTAAGGCCTCAAGCTCTGTGTCTGCACTTCTACCACTAGGGGTAGAGTGAGGCTGAGGCTTTCTCACCTGCTGCTTTCGACCCCCTTCTTGCTTTGCAGGACATGAAGGGGCCTTCATGCCAGATTCCATCTCTCAGAGTCTCCATCTCTCATGCACCACAGAGACTTGACCTGACTAAAAATCAGACCTTTTTTGTCCCTCTCCTATCTCACTGATTTACAGACATTTTGTCTTTATTTCCAGGGAATTTTTTTTTCCAAAGTTTCATGGGAAAACATGGGTGGGTAGGATGAATATAGGAATTGGTCCAGGTGAGGTGCTCATCACTAGGTCTGAATCCATCCCCTGCCTTTTACTAGCTTTACAGCCTAAAGCAACTTTCACAAACTCTCTGGGAATCAGTTTCCTCATCCGTACAATAGGGTGAGGATGGTGACGGTGCTTGACCCACAGGTTTGTTGTGTGAAATAAATGAGACAATGTGCACGAAGTGCTTAGCGTGGACCTGGCATACATATAGTAGGCACTCAATTAATGTCAGCTCCCTCTCTGGCTTGCCTACTCTAAGCAAGATATCTTCTAGAACCACACTGCCTTCATAGGGACAGTAGTCTAATTCCTCCTCTAAAAGGAGGAATTTTGGGCTCTGTGTAAAAAATCAGAAAATTCTGGGCTGTCTGTCAAAGCCGTCCAGTTGGTGGCCCTGTTATGGAGCTGTCCAAGCAGGGTGAGTGCCCTTGGGCCCTCCTCCCTTGCTCAAGAAGCTTCAAGTTCTCAGTCAAAGAAGCTGTGACTGTGCCGGGCTCAGCGCACAGGCAACTGAGCTCATTGTCGGATTTGCACTCACCGCAATAGCATTTGACAGTAACCCCAGAGAGAAGCAGAGTGTGGCTGACAAGGTGGCAGGTGGAGAAGGTGAGACGTGTTTTCAGAGGAAGCATGGCTCACTCACAGCCTGTTCCTCATGGCAGCGGGAGCCTGCTTATTTTTAGAGCTAAGCGCCATTGCTGGATTACTCACTTCTGAGACACGGTGGGTGTGTTGGATATAAGCTCTGGATCAGAGTGTGTGCACGGCTGGGTTTTATTCCCTTATAAACAGCCAAAACAGAGTTTTGGTGAGAGAATGGCCTGGGCTTCAGAAAACATGCACCCTGTGAAATATTTCCTCTGCCAGTCCTAGTTCTAGACGTATTTATTTCTAAACAGGACCAGACACAAGATTGTTTGCCTTGGATGTTGGGCCATGAGCTTGGACCCCTAATCCAGGGGGTGATGAGGGAGGTCATAGTCACACCTGCAGTTTAGGCAGACCACTCTGGCAGCTACAGGGAGGCAGATAGGAGGGGGATTCGAGGCACAGGGCAGTCATTGGGTGGCCTGCAATGGCCCAGGTGAGAGACCACAGGGGCCTGAACCACCTGAACTCGATGACGGGTGACAGAGGGAATGTAGGGTTGGTTGTTGTTGTTTGGCTGCAAACAACAAAGGCCATTCAAGGTCTCTCAGAGAAAGGTTGTTCTGAGGACACCAGAAAGTTACGAAGAACCAGGGTCACAACCCTCTGGCCATTGGAGAATGTCAAATGTGCTACCTTCTTGGAGGCAGAAAAAGGACAAATTGCCAGAGAGACAATCCATCAGTCAGGACAGGCTAGGTGACAAACACCCCAAATCTCAGTGGCCTCATGCAAGAGGAGTTTAGTTCTGCCCTGTGCTCCCTGTCCAGTGCAGTTTGCCAGGGTGCTGTGTTTGTCATGGCTGAGGTTCCATCTCCAGTTAGGCTCCGTGACTGCGGCAGCAGGATAAGGACACGTGGCTAATCACGCCTGCTCTTGAAGCTTCTGTGCAGGAGCATGCGCGTGGCTGCTGCCCACAGGCATTGTAAGCATTGTGAGTTTGGGAAGGGAAGGGAGGAGAATGAGAGGAAAGACCTGCCCGAGGAGATATTAGAAATATTTCAGAGTCCCTTCAGCTGGGACAGCGCCTGAAGCAGGAGCGTCACCCAGGAGACCCTATGCCAGAGGAGTGAGCAGCCCGCTGGCTTCCCTCTCCACAGGTGCCCAAGGTACCTCTTGTCCCTCTTGTCCTCTCCTTACCCCAAACTCTGCTCTGATCACTGATTCTGGATTTTGCTGCTGTTTAATTTGACCCCTATGGCCCAGAGAGTTAGACATCCTGATTCCTGCTCTGGCATCCTTTCCATGGACAATCCCTGACCAGGAAAGTCAGGGCCTGACCTGTGCAATGGCTAAGATCACAGTTTTACAACCATGTATTACTATTCTAAAAGCACACATACACGCACAAGCAGTAGACGACACAGATGTTGTTAGGTGCCACAGCATCTTGTTAAGAGCTCAGACTGAGTCAGAGGAATTCAAACTTAATCCTGGTGCTGCCTTCCAGCTGCTTCACCCTGGGACATTGCTTAGCTTTTCTGAGTCTCAGTTTGCTCATCCTTTCACAGAGGATAAAGACGTTATCTAATTCACAGGCCTAGTGTGAATATTAAATGAGACTGTTTTGCACAGGGCCTGGGGCATAGAAAGTGCTTACCAGACGTAGACTTATTATTACCATTGAGCAGGGCAGGGCCCTCAGTCTCACTCTCCACTCTGATTTGTAGAATCCGCAGAGCATCTGGTGCTCAGCAAATGTGTGCTGAATGAATGAAAGTGTCTTTTGGGGGGAGGGTGCCTTGCAGTCTGGTAGGGAAACAGAGGATGCTTGTTGTAAAGCCTTTCCTCACCTTGAACAGATTGGATTCTGCTGCAGTCCACCCTACCACTCTCCATTCAGCCCAGGCCAGTTGTTTTAGAGAATCAAGGGATCGGCCAGGATCTTCCCCACTTTCCAGCTCTCAGGGTCCTCCTTAGCAGCTGTGATGTCCCGTAACTCAGGGCAGGGAGAGTGCAGAGCGGCAGGGGCTTTAATAGTGGGTAGATGTGGTTCAACACCCAGCTCCGTTGCCAGCTAGCTGAGACCTTGACAAAGTGACTTGCCTCCTCACACCTTAACTTTTCATTTTAAAATGAAGACAAGTCTTCTAGGGATGTTGTAAGGCTTCAAAGTGAGCCACTCCATAGATGTGGGTTGCCCTCCACTGCACAGATAATTAAATCATAGCCTAGGGTAGGGCTTAAAGACACAGGATATTTTCTCCAGAATGTGGGCTTTTAGGCTATTAAGAAAATAATTTAAAGCAGTCATATTATAGTCGTTAAAATATAGATTGCTGCCCCCACCTCCCAGAGTTTCTGATTCAACAGGGCTGACGTGGGCCCAAGAACCTGCATTTTTAACAAGTTCCCCAATGTTGCCGCTGCTGGTCCTGGGACCAAACTTTGAGAACCGTTAATAATATAAAGGCTGAGGTGCCAGGAAAGTGGGCACCTAGAAGGCCTAAAAGAGAACAACAAAATAAAACAGAATACTTAAGTCTTCAGGATGCCCATCTCTAAAGCCACATCCGAGAGACAAGAACACGGCAAATGTTTTATAAAAGAAAATACAAATTTACGAAATGGAGAGCTGACCGGACTGATTGGAAGTGAAACCATCCCCAAACCAATCCATTTATTTAGGAAATAAATGAAAGGGAGATCCTGTGAAATGAATTGATTGGGAGAGACTGCAATCCTTCATCCTGTTTCCGGCTTTCGATGGGGTGAGTGAGGACTGGAGACAGGAAGCTACTCCGGCTTGATGGCCCAGCTCCGAGGAACACAGAAAAGACACCATTTTCTGCCTGTTCCTCATCCTGCCCTCGAAAGAACCACCGCTTCTTGTGGCCAGAGCTGTTGAAGGCGAGTTTCCCTGCCAGAAACCTGAAGCCCATAGAAGGTGTGTCTTCTGCAGATGGGGTCTTCTTGGGGGCTCTCTCTGCCCATATGAGTCGCTGCGTCTGACGGACACGGTGTGGTGTAATTAGCCCCGCTTCTGTGGTTCTCACCAGCTGCAAACTCTCCTCACCTGGGGAGATGGACTCTGGGATGCCTGGGCCCTCCCTCTACTCGGGGTATCTGAGGGTGGAGGTTGGTTTTTCTAAGCTCCGCAGGGGATTCTGATGTGCATCCAGGGCTGGGGACCCCTGTGGGAGGCCCTGGTCAGGACGCTCCCTGGAGTTGTCTCGCAGCTCCCTCGGCCTCTAATGCTGCAGGGTTTTCTGAATGTTCTTTCTCCCGATGTTTCTTTCTGAAGCGGCATCATTCATCTGGGGTCATACCTGAGGTTCATAGCCTCATGCCAAGGAAATTAAGGATGCAGACACACAAGGAGTGAGTTTCACAGTGGAGGTTTAATAGGCGAGAGAAAGAGAAATTGCCCTCTCCCTGCAGAGAGAGGGGCTCCTGGGTGGGTCTTCTGGTTTCATGGTGAAATGCACGGCGTTTTATAGACGAGCTTGAGGGGGCAGCATCCGATTTAAGTAGGGCCCAAAGATGAATTGGAGCAGGTATGCCATTTACATAGTACCTGAAGAAGCTGGCTGCTCCACCCTAATCTTTTATTATGCCTACGGGTTCTCTATCTGGCCAGTGTCGTGTTGCCTGTTCCTTTACTGTTCACATGGTTGGCAAGGAAAAGGGAAGATGGAACCTCCGCGTTGAACATACTTGGCCCCCAGGTAGGCTTTTTCTATTGGCACAGTTGCCGACATTCACCCGTGTGAGCTTCTAGCTTGCTTTTCTCTGTCTGCAGCTTGATTTTTCAGGCAGCTCTCTGTTAGAAAAGAAATGATTTGGGGACTGCTTTTTATTAAAAGGGAAACCTTGCTGAGGACCCTCTCACCCTCACTAACTGCCTAAATAATTTCTTTCTAGCTCCTGTGTAATTTCCCCGCAGCTGGTGGTTTGCTCAGCAGAGAGGCCTCTCTGGCTTGATGGTTTACCCTTTGAATGTAGCAATTTCCACACTGTATTCCCAGAAACACTAGAGTCCCCTGAGATGTTAAGAGAAGTTCTAAGAGAGAGAAAGAGAGGAGAAAACTTTTTAATTTTAAGTTTGTTAGGTACCTTGCAGAATCAGCGGGCAGGCTAGAGATCAGAGCCTGTTCAGAAAATAGACAGGAACCAAGGGGGCCAGAGTGGTAGGAACAACAGCAAGGCCACTACGTAGCTAGGAAGCATCACCACGGTGGGCCTGGGACATTTGATGTCACCACCATGGCAGACAGGGTGAAGTTTAAGCCCTCCCTGAATCTGGTTTTCACTTGCTTAAGAGTCAAAGTCCAGGGTAGGTACACTGAACCGGCTGCGCTTGGCTCACGTGTTGGTGCCCCATCTATTGGTAAGAGCTGTGGTGTAGCTCTACAATTTCCTCTGGTGTCCTTGCTTGTGTATTCTTTGTTGTATTTGGGTTTCCCTAGAGAATTCTCCTTGGATAAGATCTGAGACACGCAGCTCCTTCTGTTGTAGTTCCTCGCTATGGTGCAGGAGCTCAGGGGATGTGGTGGAGAGGTGCGGGGAGGGGGGTGTGCTGTAGACAATTAGGTCTCAGTCTTTCAGTAAGCCTGTGCGCTGTGCTGTGACCCTCACAAGTGCTTCTCCCTGCACACCCCCACCGCCCCCATAGATGATGCAGACAGGCTAGAGGGGGCTGGAGTTGGGTATCTCTCTTCCCCCAGGTCGATTGGGCTTTGGTAAAATCCTAGTCAATTATTCTGTGGTAAGATAGTTTCTCTTACCAGACCTTGTTAAGAAGAACAGAATGATCTGGTATATTTCAAAATATCTCCTCTTTCCCTCTCCCTGTTGGGAGCATAAGGGGATTTTTTCCCCTAGCTTCACTATCAGAACGTGGTAGGGCTCCCAGAGGTAAAACTAAGTGTGGGAGCCTCCCCGAGGCTGGGCCCCTTGGGGTTTTTAATCTCTCAGGCTTGTCCACCCTGAATCCCCAGCACTTCATCAACTACAGCTCAGGTTTCCCTACCTGGGCACTGGTTCTTGTAGAGGTTTCTCCCTGTGATCATCTGTATCCCCCTGTCTGTTTCTGCAAATCTGGGGGCAGCAGTTTGCCCTGTGACCTCAGTTCTCTGGTGGGATCTAAGAAGAGTTGTTGATTTTCAGTTTGTTCAGCTTTTTTCTTGTTGTGTGAAAAGGAATGATGACTTTTAAACTCTTAACATGTTGGAAGTCACATGGGGATTTTGTAAGATGTTTAGATTCTGGGTATTTTCTGTCATGTAAATCGCTTCCTAGGACGCTGTATTAAAAATTCTGTCAAGATGGATGGGTGAGATTTGTGTATTTGATCAAGCAGATATTTCCAGGAGGGCTGAAATGGGATATGTTGAGCAAGGCTGGCATTTCTAAAGTCTGGTGACCTGTGTGCTGCCTAGAAGGAGAGGTGGTAAAACCTTTGCTAAAACTTGGAGGCAAGGTGGTCTTGGATAGGGGTGAGAGAGAGGTGGGGCAGGGATAGAGTTTGTGGGGAGCAGACTGATGTCTCCCGGGTTGGAGGCAGGAGGCATCCATTCTAACTCTTCCCCGTCCTTTTCTCTATTTCTTCCTCCCTTTCTTTCAATTGCCACATTCAGAGATGTTCTGAAAAATAGCTCTGGGGTGGGGTGTGGTAAATAAGTGTTAGAAATGAGAAAATCTTACTGGCTGTCTTGCTTTTAAACTGGGTCTTCTAAGTCAATGGTCAATGGTGCAGACTCTAAAAGTAGAATGCTTTTTGTAGAATCTAGCTCATATATGTTCTGCAAAACACCTGAGGAAAAAAAGTTACTTAAATATATATATATATATTTAACATATATATATATATATATGTTTTACTTTTTTTTGAGAAGGTAATATATTCACATTCTGGTTCAAAGTTCAAAAATTCTAAGTACAACACTGAAATCTCTTCTTTCTTTCTCTGAAAGTCTGCTTAGTTCTTGATCTCTTAGACAAGTTACCACTATTGTTTGTTTCTGGTGTAGTCTTCCAAGGTTGTGTTTGAAATGCATCTCCAAGCCAATACAGAGAGTATTTTCCTCCCTTTTTAGAAGTGGTTGTTGATGACTACTTCTGTTCTGTACTTTGCTTTATCACTCAACAATATCATCTCTTCAGAGCTCAGAATGCATTTTTTCCCACAAAAACGTGGGCTTTTTGACTTGAATCATATATACCTTTATATTATATATCTTTTAAAAATTACAATATTAGTACATATTCATTGAAAAAAATATAAAATATAAAATCAGTTCTAATCCTATAATCTAGTGATAACCAGCATTATTTTTTGGTTTATATTCTTCTAGATTTTGTCTTAAGAATGTGTGTATTTTTTTTTTATAAAAATGAAATCATATGTGACATATTGCGTATAGCCAATTTTAGGAAATATCCTTGTTTACTTCCTTAGAGTAAGTTCTTTGAAGTAAACTTCCTTAATGAGTGGGTATGCACTTTGCAAAGGTGTTTAATGCATATTTCCAAGTTGTTCTATGGGGAAGCTGTACCACCAGCAGAAAATGGGAGGTTCTTTTTTTTTTTTTTTTCTGAGACGGAGTCTCGCTCTGTCGCCGAGGCTGGAGTGCAGTGGCGCATCTCGGCTCACTGCAAGCTCCGAAAATGGGAGGTTCTTTACCTAGGAATCTGCACAAATACTGCCACCTTACAAGAACATAAACAAACTTAAACATTGTCAGTGTAATGGTCCAGTGAATCTCATTTTAATTGGTGTCTTTGTGATTCTCAGGCAACTTTAGTAGTCTGTGTATGTTTAGGGCCATTTGTGTTTATTCTTTTTTGTTTTGTTTTGTTTTTTGTTTTTTTTTGAGATGGAGTCTCACTCTGTCACCCAGGCTGGAGTGCAGTGGCGCCATCTCGGCTCATTGCAAGCTCCGCCTCCCGGGTTCACGCCATTCTCCTGCCTCAGCCTCCCGGGTAGCTGGGACCACAGGCGCTCGCCACCACACCGGGCTAATTTTTTTGTATTTTTAGTAGAGATGGGGTTTCACCGTGTTAGCCAGGATGGTCTCGATCTCCTGACCTCGTGATCCACCCACCTCGGCCTCCCAAAGTGCTGGGATTACAGGCATGAGCCACCGCGCCCTGCCCATTTATGTTTATTCTTTTGTGGATTGCATTTTCATCTTACTTTCCTGTTTTTCTGTTGGGATGTTCTTCTTTCTCTGATTAATTTGAATTGATCAATCAGATTATCAATTAATTTGAATTTATTAAATGATTAATTTTGCTCCCTGGTTAATTCAGTCCCTGCAGACAGACGTTATGTCCTTTCCTCCCACTTTGCTTGCAGGACCCTGGCTGTGAGGGTGGCGAGCAGAGCTAACCTGTGCTCCTTTGGCCAGTTCACTTGTATTTGGCTTGTTTCCAAGGTTCCTGAGATACCCCATGATCTATTGAAATGAACACTGCATAGGATGGTAGGAATCAGGAATCAGAAAGTGTAAACTCTGTGTTAAGAAATATTTCTGTAGTAGAAAATCAAATTTTCAAAATAAAACTCCTCCCCCTAAAATCTTAATGTTTGAGGTACAAGAAAGGCTTGCTTATTAAATGCTATTACATCCCTGTAAAAGATGCTGTGATTATAATATAACTGTGTGGCTTCCTGCCATATGTCAGCACAGCTGTGGCATTGCATAGGATTTTGCTGATGTGGTTCTGGACAGACAGGCCAGGCTTGGAGTCATGTCCTACCACTTACCAGTTGTGTGACCTGAAATTAGTTACCTGATCTCTCCAAGCCTCAGTTTCTTCCTCTGGAAAATGGAGATGACCATCGTAGCTAACTCATAACAGTATTTCAGGGATTGAATGAGAAAATGAATTTCAAGGCAAACAGTAAACACCCAATTACTATTTCTACTATCTGTTACTATTATTATATTTTACTATAATCGTGATCAGTCTGAGATTTCCTCCAGGAAGTACGTCCTAAGTTCCAATTTATTCACAAACCCTCTTTGAGAATACAATTGATTTGTTGGCTTTTCATTCTTTTTTTTTTTTTTTTTTTTTTTTTTTTGACAAGGTCTTGCTCTGTAGCCCAGGCTGGAGTGCAATGGTGCAACCTTGGTTCACTGCAGCCTCCACCTTCTGGGCTCAGAGTGTGCTAGACTCTTTGGAGGTGAAACTGAGGGTCCGAGTGGAGGTGGGTGGGTTGGAGAGCAGAAGCGAAGAGACTGTGGAGTGAGGGAGGGGCTGGGAGGCAAGAGCACCAGACCAGGCAGGGCTGCGGGGGTGGTTTTGGTTTCCATCCTCAGAGCAATGAAAGCCATGTGAAGGTGTGAGCAGAAGGCTTTGTTTGTTTGAATTTTACCGCAAGGTGCTGTGGGAGGAAGGGGGGATAGGGGTGGCCACTGTGCTGGGCAGGGGTGAGCCAGGGAAGATGTCTTGGAGGAGCTGGCCTTGAAGATTGAGGGCAAATCTAGGGAAAGAGCGTTTTACTCTCTCTAGCCTCAACAGAGAACCAAAGTGCAGCAAAAGCTTGTTCCTGTGCCTGGATTCAAGCTGTCTATTCCCACGGAGGGAGTATGTGCTGACCCGTTGGAATCGCAGTTCACCTTCCTATGGAAAGAACGACTGTCAGGCCACGACTTCTAAGGCAAGTCCTGAGAGCCTAGGCTTGGCTGGATGGCTCCCTGTCCATCCTCATTGTAGGAGAGGGCCGCATGGCATGGAGCAGGGAGCTTCCACCTTCCAGAACACCAGCTCAACAATTGGTCATGAGTGATTGCTAAAGGACCAACGTTTGTGGACAATTCACTTGTCTTATAAATTAGCACATATGCAAAGATTCCTGTATGATACTTGCACCCATGCACATGTGTTTCCCCTTCATCGTTCCAGAATAAGGGGTAAAGAGGGTGAAATGAGAACTTCAGGGATGTGCATGATTTGCAGATTGTTAGACTTGCAGAGGCCTCAGGGAGCAATCTTAGTGCTGAAACCTTATTTAGTTGTGTCAACTGCAATTAGGGCTTGTGATTTCTGATACTGCAGGAAGTTTTATTTTCTTTTCAATTGTAACCTAGGGATACATTTTTCACAAGGTAAAAGGAGGGCACAGCTGGTGGCCGAGGGAGGGAGCGGACCATCTGCCTGCAACTGTGGCTCTTTTCTGGGAAGGTCCTGTCCTTTGTGTTGCAGCCCACACACAGTTGAGAACCAAGGTGCTCCGGAGGGGCCCCAGGACTGGTGATTAGGAGGCTGACCTTCTGGCCCATTTCTGCCTTATTCTTAGACAAACCACTTCTGCTCTCCAGGGCTCATGGACTCCGCACTACAGACGCGCCGAGTCGATAAAAGGGCCATTGCCGCGCTGCCAGCACTAGGTGGCGCCAGTGTCCAGATGATCCGCCCTGGCGGCGCGTGAGCCCGTCCAGCGCTACGGGCTGAGTCCAATCAGTAAAACGAACAGCCCTTACTGTGAAGGTCGATAGCTGTCTGTCGCAGTGGTCTCAGCCTTCGGTCTGCCCCCTCCCCAGACCCCCCGCGTGCTCCCACTTCCCCTACACCCCGCACCTCATACTTTCCAGGGATGCGGCTCACCTGACAATGCTCTGCCCGGGGGGTGCTCGGGTCCTATCCCCCCACGCCGGCCCCCCAGCCCTGCCGCGGACCCAGAGTCAGTCTGGGCGGTCCTGAAAGCAGCTCCCCAATCCGCACTTCTTTCTCCTTTGGCGTTTGGGCTGTGTCTGTGGGCTTTGCTTTCCAGGTGTGTCTCAGCCCTCCAGTTCAGAAGGCGGTGGCTGGGCGGAAATGACTTTGGCCTTCTAGGGGTTCACTTGACCCAGGGCCCTTAACATATCCTGCAGGTCCCTGGCCGTCAGGTGCCCCTTATCGGCGTGACCTGGGCAGGCTAGCTAGCCTCGTTGGGCCTTGTTTGGGACCAGACTACATCTACTCTGCGGGAAGGATTTACTGAGGCAGCCTGTAAAAGGGCCCTTCCCAGTGCCTGGTTCAGAACAGAGATTGGTGAGTATCATTCATTCACTCACTCATTCACTCATGCCAGGATGTGAGCGGTTCCCACCCTTACTCCAGGGCGTGCAGGGAAGGTGCCACCCACTAGACTTTCCTTAGGTGGTCTGGGAGGTTCTGACACCTCACGGCAGAGAGCGGCTCTGCTTCCTTCTCCACAATTTGGGAAGGTGCTGCCGAGGCCTTAGCTGCCACGACGTCGTGTTTGGCTTGGCAATAGGGAGGCTTTCTTGTCCTGGACTTGGCTTCTCGTCCCATTTCAGTCATGGGTTTGGGCCGTGCAGCCACTGGGAGCAGCGCCCCGTTGTCTAGAAGGTTGTTCTGTGTCCCATCTCCCACTGGCACACAGGCAGTCACGGCGGCAGGTCAAAGGGCCGGGGCCAGAGTCCCCAGGTTGCTGCGGCCTATGAGAGTGTGTTCAATGCGGGGGATGGCTGACCTTTCAGCCTGATTGGTTTCAGAACTGCAAATAACAGGAGTGATTCATGACCCTCTAGTGGACCCTGCTATCTGTAACTGGAATGTGGATTTGGGTAGGAGGAGCCCTTGGTTGGTGAAATAGAATCAAGCTCCTGTGTGTCTTGGGGTGGAAGTTGGAGGGGAGCCCTTGTCCAGCTGTTGGTCCTTGGTGGACTTCAGAGCTTGGCCCACCCAGTGGTGTCTCCAAACAGAAATGGAAACCCAGCTTCTTGCCTGGGCTCTTTACCCTTACATAGGAGAGCCCCCTTGGGGGCCCAGCAGGGGAGATGGGTACAACCAGACCTACCATCAAGACCATGGTGTCCCCATATGCTGTGAGGATTAGAAGAGATGCTACTTGGGACGGCTCCGGACCAGGCGTGTGGTGTATAGGAGCAATCAAGCAGCTCCCGGCTCCCTTCCCCTTCTCCCTGCAGCTCTAGTAAGATGGATGGAGGCCAGGGTACATCTGCACCTGAGGGTCAAAAGTCTGTTCTTGCAGGTTTCCTAAAGACAGGTTTCCTGGTCAGGGCGGTACTGGGCCTTCACCTCATTCCTGGTGTGTTTGTTTATTGGCAAAGTGACTGCAGGGAGGTCACAGGGCCCCTGTGAGCCTTGGTTTGGGCTGCCTGCTGCTTTGTGGGTCCCAAATTCCTTGCCAGCTCTAAGAATGCATGATGAAAGGAAAGGCTGCCCTGCGCTGCATGATGGCATGATTGGGGGTGGCACCGCACAGCCCAGTCTCCCTGTGGTGTAAAGAAAATCACTTTCACCCGTGCTGAGCTTCAGTCCTTACAGGCAGAGTAAAGAGAGAGCCGATCACGAAGGCCACCTGCGTCTCAGCTTGCCAGCTCGGAACACACAGGTGAGAATCAGTGCGGGACACCTGTTGTCAACCTCGAGTGTGCATGAGAATTATATAGAAAAGTTTTCTCAAAATTTCTGGCTGGGTGCGGTGGCTCACGCCTGTAATCCCAGCACTTTGAGAGGCCGAGTGGGCGGATCACCTGAGGTCAGGAGTTTGAGACCAGCCTGCCCAACATGGCAAAAACCCATCTCTACTAAACACACAAAAAATGAGCCGGGGGGGGTGTCAGGCGCCTGTAATCCCAGCTACTCAGGAGGCTGAGGCAGAAGAATCACTTGAACCTGGGAGGCGGAGCTTGCAGTGAGCCGAGATTGTGCCACTGCACTCCAGTCTGGGTGACAAGAGTGAAACTCTGTCTCAAAATAAACAAACAAAAAACAAGCAAAACCAAAATGTCCATGCCTGGGCACCTGAGACCTGTTAAATCATAATCAATGGAGTGGGGCCATAGTTTTTAAACTGTCTTGGAGGGTTTTAGTGAATAGCCAATGATGAGACCCACCTTGGAGCCCCATCTCTGCTTACAAATACCGTGTATTTAATGCCACAGGTCCCCTTGCTTTCCACATCCCCTGGGAAGGGTTCTTCACCCTTTCTCACCAATCAGAGTGACCTCACCTAGGGTGTCTATTATGCTCAATGGATCTGATCTATTGGAGCATACTCACACCTTTTTGTCGTGTAGCACTTTAGGCCTTTTAGAAAATAGTTATTTTTCATTAAAAATAAAAATTGTGTATATTTATAGTATACCACTTGATGTTTTAAAATATGTATACATTGTCCACTATAGGATATTCTACAGCTATGAACAGGAACAAAATCATGTCCTTTACAGCAACATGGTTGCAGCTAGAGGCTACTATCCTAAGTGAACTAATGCAGAAACAGAAAACCAAATACTGCATGTTCTCACTCATAAGCTAAACATTGGGCACACATGGTATATTAGTCTGCTCTCACACTGCTGTAAAGAATTACCTGAGACTGGGTAATTTATGAAGAAAAGTGTTTTTTTTTTTTTTTTTTTTGTTTTTGTTTTTTAGATGGAGTTTCACTCTTCTTGCTTAGGCTGGAGTGCAATGGCAAGATCTCGGCTCACTGCAACCTCCGCCTCCTGGGTTCAAGCAATTCTCCTGCCTCAGCTTCCCAAGTAGCTGAGATTACAGGCACCCATCACCATGCTTTGCTAATTTTTTTGTATTTTTAGTAGAGATGGGATTTCACCATGTTGGCCAGGTTGGTCTTGAATTCCTGACCTCAGATGATCCACCTGCTTCATCCTCCCAAAGTGCTGGGATTACAGGCATAAGCCACCGTACCCAGACGGAAAAGAGGGTTAATTGACTCACAGTTCCACAGCATTAACAGGGAGTATGACTGGGAGGCCTCAGGAAACTTACAGTCGTGGCAGAGGATGAAGGTAAAGCAAGCACATCTTCACGTGGCAGCAGGAGAAAGAGAAAGCAAAGGGAGAAATGCCACACACTTTCGAACAACCAGATCTTGTGAAATCTCATTCACTATCATGAGATCAGCAAGGGGGAAGTCAGCCACCATGATTCAATCACCTCCCACCAGGCCCCTCCCCTGACACATAGGGATTACAATTTGAGATAAGATTTGGGTGGGGATACAGAGCTGAACCGTATCACAAGGACGTAAAGATGAGAACAACAGACACTGGAGTACAAAACAGGGGAGTTGGGGGGCAGGCAAGGGTTGAAAAACAACCCGTTGGATACTGTGCTCACTACCTGGGTGATGGGACCAGTCGTACTCCAAAACTCAGCATCACACAATGTACCTTTGTAACAAATCTGCACGTGTAACTCCTGAAGCTAGAATGTAACCTAAAATAAAATATGTATACATTGTGAAATGGCTTAATAAAGCTAATTAACATAGGCATTGCCTCACATACTCCTTTTTTAGTGGTGAGAATACTTAAAATCTACTCTCTCCGCAATTTTTAAGTATACAGTGCATTGTTATTAACCGTAGTCACCACGCTGTGTTTGGCCTTGCTCCTCGCAGTGCGCTGCTGCTGGACAGGGAGTAACCTGGGAGCTGGCTATTCTGAGCCCTTTCCCCCACTCAGAATCAGTGTTTGAAAAGATTACCAGATGATTCATAGGCATATTAAAGTCTAAGAAGCACTGGTTTAAAAAACAGATCTTTCTTCTCTCTCTCTCACATTGTTTTTAGTGAAAAATTTCAAACGTACAGTGGAGCTGAAAGGATTTTACAGTGAATATTCCCAAGCAATTCCTTTAGCCCCAGCCCAGCCTCTGTAGTGGGCAGAGTTCTGGAGGAGGCTCCCTGGAGGCAGCTGCAGGCAGTGCTTCTCCGCAATGCCTATTGCAGATCCTGGTTCAGGAATTCTGTGCTCTGGGTGACCATGTGTGTATTAGGGCAACTCCTGCTAAATGCATGTTTTTATGATCTATGCAACTCCCTTCCATTGCAGGAAGCTCCAGTAGTCTGATAAGTGTGCTTTTCATCTTTGAATCTCCAGGTCTCTAACAATGCCTGGCACATAGTAGGTAATCAAAATATATTTCTTGAATTGACTCTCTATCCCCCAGCATGAACAACGTGGCATGAGTAATTGATTCCGGGAACAGAGAAGTTAATTAGTTTCCCCAATAACAGTTAATACAAATTTGGTGAACTGGAGAGAAACGGAAATTGACTAAATCAAGATAATTTCGTGTTCCTAATGAGCTGTTTGTGCTTTCATTTTCTAAGGGAAGCTGGCAGGTATTGCCCTTCCTGGCAGATTCAATCTTTATCAGAACATCAAAGACAAGTGGAGGCATTGTGTTTCGACTCTGGGTTTGCTGATGAAGGAAACGGCTCCCTATACCAGAACCGGTCTCATGTTATATTTTACTGGGGTCATATTAGGGAAGGATGGAGAATGAAGAACCCTGTGAAGGACTCTTCTCTACAATCCACCTCCTTTCCATTACTCCTTCCATCCAGCACGGGGGAGATGAATGGGCTGTGGTTATTCTCAGAATTGTCCTTGGCACAATGGCTGTCCCTCTACCCTCAGCCATGAAGGCATGTCTTCTGCCTAAAGTCTTTTTCGTCCTCTAGAGCCCATAGCATGTGTCATCTTCTCCAGAAACCATCCTGCAAATCCCCACTCCCTCCTGCCAAATACGATTTGTCCCCCTCTCCCTGGGGCTGCCACAATGCCCTCTACTTTCCTCTCACGTCTTCCCAGTCTGCATGCAATCAACACTCATCATCTGTGCTCCTCGTTCCAGAGTCAGAGCTGCTGAAGACAGGGGGGGACATCTTTTTTTCTCTCCAAGTTTGGAAAAGGGCCAATGTGGTCCTACCACCTTCCCACCTTCCATAAGTGTCCAGTGTGCTCCCTCCTCACCTACCTGAATTTCAGGCACCTTGGAACTTGCTGGATTTCCTCCCCCGGCCCCCGGTGGCATCTAAGTGCTCATCTCATTCTTCCTCAAACCCACCATCCACACTTGGCATTTCCTGGATGGAGCTTTTGCTCATTTCACACAAACTCGTTTACAAAAATGTCACAATATTTGTGGCCACTGGAAAGAGATTCTGACAGAGACAAAAGCCTCTGAGATCCAGTTTACAGAAGGGCACCCCCCTTTCACCATGCAAAGCACCCAGGTCGACCATTCACTCTCTTCTCTACATAATAGTCTAGGTGTGGCTGGATAACTGGGAATGTATTTCCTAACATAGGTGTCAGGCTGCTCTGTTTTATTTTATTATATACATAGTTTCTAGAAATTATAGGCATGTATTTCCCTCCATCCCCCATATAAATACATTAAGGGTAGATAAAGACAATTACAAATCTGCCAACTAGATCTGTGCAGGCAGGAAGCGCACTAAGAGTGGGCAGCCGAGATCAGCCCGCAGGCTACTGTGGCTACAAGGGTACAGTGGTAGAGGGAGCTATGGTACAACATGGTGAAGGGAGACACTGGCCAGAAACCCTAAGAAGGTTGAATTGATTTTCCTTCTTTTAAATTTAAAATTTTTGGGCCGGGCGCGGTGGCTCAAGCCTGTAATCCCAGCACTTTGGGAGGCCGAGGCGGGTGGATCACGAGGTCAGGAGATCGAGACCATCCTGGCTAACATGGTGAAACCCTGTCTCTACTAAAAAAATACAAAAAACTAGCCGGGCGTGGTGGCGGGCGCCTGTAGTCCCAGCTACTCGGAGGCTGAGGCGGGAGAATGGTGAACCCGGGAGGTGGAGCTTGCAGTGAGCCGAGATCGGGCCACTGCACTCTAGCCTGGGCCACACAGCGAGACTCCGTCTCAAAAAAAAAAAAAAAAAAAATTTTTGTGGGTATGTAGTCGGTGTTTATATTTATGGGGTACAGGAGATATTTTGATACAGGTAAGTAATGCATAACAATCACATAAGGGTACACCAGGTGTCCATTACCTCAAAGATTTATCCTTTCTGTTACAAACAATCCAATGATACTCTTTTAGTTATTTTAAATGTATAATTAAATTATTTTTGACTATCGTCATTCCATTGTGTTAGCAAATACCAGGTCTTATTCTTTCTAACTACTTTTTTGTACCCATTAACCAGCCCCACTTCCTTCTCTCCCCACCCCCACTACCCTTCCCAGCCTCTGGTCACCATCCTTCTACTGTCTATCTCTATGAGTTCAATTGTGTTAATTTTTTGCTTCCACAAATAAGAAAGAATATGTGAAGAATATTTGTCTTTCTGTGCCTGGCTTATTTCACTTCACATAATGGCCTTGACTTGGCCTTCTAGATCCCCCATCTCCTGGCAGATGAAGGCTCTGGTTTACCCCCTAATTATAATGCAATGCTAGTAGGACCTAGTAAAGAAAATAGCAGAGCGGGGTAGGGCATGATGTGGAGAGGGCAGAGGCTGGGGAGGAGTAAGGAGGAGGAAGCAGGTGGAGGAAAGAGGGAGCCGAACCTCTTCGTTGATGTGAGCAAGGTGTCCCCTCATGTCTTTGAGTCTTGGCCAGAGTGCTGCTGCTTTTCAGGCCCCTGTAGAGTCAGGGCTTTCAGAATAGAGTGAAAAGGGTCCCTGCTGCAGGACTCAGCTAGGGAGTGGGGAGTGGGGCCGGGAATGTCCTGCTGGTAGGGTTGGGTGAGGCCCCGCAGGCTGCTTGGTCTCTGAATCCTGGCCAGGGTTTGGGGAAGCAGAGAGCCAACAACATTCAGTTATGTTTTCCTCATCTCCCTGCATGTTCTCATTTCCCTTCCTCCCAGTCCAACAAGTAACTGTCTCTGTGTCCATTGTTTCAGGGAGATTTGTGGCAGTGGGGGAACTGATCAGCAATTCTTTTAGACTTTTGTATTCTAAAAGTCCCTGTCCTTAGGGAACAGCAGAGGGGCTGAAAGATGATGGGAGGAGTCTTGTGGGAAGCTTCTTGTGGCATTGGTGGTGGTGGCCTGGGGGCAGACCTCCTGAGCGGCTCCCCTGGGTTCTTGTGGAAGCCCCAAGAAGAATGTCTGCCTTCCACGCTCCTTGACCCAAATGCCTACAGGACCCTCGCATCAGTGAGCAGAGGGACCTGCAGCACCTCTGCTCGCCTGCTGATTCTTCCCGCATGGGTGCTGTAGGTGATGCTGTTATACAGCATCCAGATCCCCCTTCCCACTGAAGGATGGATTCCTCGGCTGCTGGGGGTGCTGCCGGATACTGACATTGGCTGAAGAAATCTTTCTGGTTCAAAGTCACGCTCCTTTCCAGGGACAGCTGCATCCAATGACAGGTAGGTACAAGAGTATGAATCCCAGGATCCTTTCACCGCAACTAAAGGGCCATGTAGTTCCCCAGTTCTCCGTGGGTGGGCTGAGGCTGCGGTTGAGACTACATAGTAGCACAGCTTCTCTCTCTGCTCAGTTCTGCACCTTCCTTTCTCCTTTCCCAAGGGTTGACCCAATGAGCACTTCCTACTTAACTTCCTACATGTAATCTCGCTCAAGGTTGACTTTAGGGGAACCCAATCTATGACAGGTACAGAAACTATTTCTCTCCTATGAGAAAAACAAAACTGCAGGGCAATGATGCAGGGGTGACCATGGCTGTTGATATCCGGTGGCATCCTAGAAACAGGACGGCCTGGGGAACACAGCCTTTTCTGATGGGGATACCTGATGCCCGACCCCCCATCCCCATTGATGGGTGCCATAAGAATATGTGGGTCCAGGGTTGGCACATCCTACAGGTCTTACAAGAAGCTGGACATCTGGATTTTTTAAAAATGTGAAATCTCTTGATTAAAAAAAATCATTATGTGGGTCAAAAAAGAACAAATGCCTCTGCAGGCCGCATCAGAGGTGTGGGTTTTTAGATTCTGACCCTGAGTCCAGGCAGACAGGGCCAAGGCAGTCTCAGAGGAAATTCCACACCCAAATGCCGCATGTACAAGGCCCTGCGAACGGTGGTCAAGGACCACATGGGTGACCTGTACCAGTGAGACTCCTGTGGCTCACACTTCGCAGGTGCAGGCCAAATCCCCAGAAAGACTGAGCTTCAATGTCCCACCAACTGGAGGAATGGGGCTGTGAGTCAGAAGTCAAGGGGAGTGATGGGAAACAGAGAAAGCAGTATTCTCGTTCACCTGAGTTTGTGACTCAAGATTCCCTCTATGTAGATTGATGCTACCGGAAGATTTCCAAAAGCTGAAAGCTGCTCCCGTTACAGAAGTCTCCACTCCAGAGGGGCTAAGTCACTATGTATAAAATATCAGGGTTTATGAAATCTTATTCAGTTAGATTTAATTGCATTAATACTACTATTCAATTCTGCCAAAGGTATGTCTGAGATTGTTTTTTCTAATAACACAAAGAGCTCAAGTCTGGATGAGTTTAAAGTAATAACCCTTTAAAACATATGATTGAATGTGGCCTTGCATGACACCAAGATCTGGGACGGGGAAACTCAAAGTTGATGTTGATGGCATTAAAGAAATGGAAATAAGTGGTTTCTTTCTTCCTCCCCCATAATTTATTACAGCATCTAGATATTTTTGTGAATGATTAGAAACCAACTGTTGTCTAACCCTTCTACTTCAGATCTTCACCTCAAACGGCGTGTTTGTTTCAGGCTGGAAGGTACACATGGGACCTCACCATCCTGCACTGCTCCATCAAGTGGAACCTGGTGTGAGGTGGTCTAGTCATGAGCCCATCCAAGAGTACATCAGGTGAATCAGTTAAGAACTTAGGCTTAAATCGTCTTCGCACCCTCGGGCCTAGCACAGCACTTAGTACAGGTAAAGGTCATCGTTAACAGAATCCCCTGGGTCACTGAACGTAGGACCCTGGTCTAAGGCTTTTATTGATTTCTTTTTCTCCCTTGTCTGTCACATCCATCCATTCTGCTGTGGAGCCCAGTGATGCCACTTAGGACAGGTTTCTTGGGTCTCCCTCCCTAAGCCTCTCTACCTGGACTATCTCAGAAGCACCCACCCTGTTGCAGGGCACTGCCCCATACCATCCCCATGGCTGCCAGCAGGATCTTTCTGGAACGCAAAACAGGCCTTGTTACTTTGATGCTTAAGAATCTTAGAAGGTACTTCATTGACTTCCAGCGGAAGCATAAACTTCCCAACAAAGCGTCAATGTTTTCTCCACCCAGCCTCAGTCAGCCTCAGTTCCTGCCCTAACCATCCTGCTTCTCTCTACCCAAGCTCCTCCAGGTCACCTGGAGACCCAGCTGGAGCTGGGAATAGGACTCACCCTCTGAGGAGGCTAAGAGCTGGGCTTTGAAGTCAGAAAGTCCCAGTAGTGTGTTCTGCCACTTCCCAGCTGGGCAACTGGGCAAGTTAATGACCTTTCTTAAACCTCCCTGTCTCCTTTCCTGGAAAACCCGGTTGACACTCCTGTCAATGCCCATATTAATGCCACTCTTTCTAATACTACTTGCCACCCAGGTATGTGGTGAGGATACAGTGAGATTAAAGAGCCTTAGTAGAGTGCCAGGCACAGGGTCAATGATGAATGAATGCAGGCTGAGCAGGGAGGTCTGGAAGGGGTATGCAAGAAAGAAGCTAAGAGTGGCTGTCCCAGGTGGCAGGACTTTGAGGAGTTTTTTTTTAAGTGCCTTCATCATATTTTATGTTAGAATATTGTAAGATGTCCTACAACATGCAGGTCTTATCAAGCAGGAGTTGAGAACGATTTCCTCTCTAGAGACTCTCTAACTGTCCTGGACAAAATGTGTCCCCTACCTTACACCTCTGTTAGTGCTTTGTACCTACTGTAACCTGGCTAGCGCAACAGGTAATCCTTCATTTTCCCTGCCTGCAGTCCACACTGGGCAGTACCCAGGAACCGTGTTTTTGTGGGTCTCAGTTTGTCCAGGACTTTGCACAGCCCAAGGCATCAAGTGCATGCTTGTTAATTTGACTTGAACTGAAGCCTCTCTCACTGCTGTCAGGTTTTGCTTTCCATGGTTTCAGTTACCCATGAATCTCAGTCTGACAATACTAAATGGAAAATTCCCCAAATAAACAATTCATAAGTTTCAAATTTCATGTCATTCTGGATAGTGTGGTGAAGTCCCATACTGTCTTGCTTTATCCTACCTGGGACACAAATCCTCCTTTGTCCAGGGTGCCCATCCACAGTGTAGATGCCACCCACCTGGCAGTCACTCAGTAGTAGCTTCTGTCAGGTCAACTGTCAAGGTGTTGCAGTGCTGGGTTCTGGTAATCCTTACTTCATTTAATAATGCTTCAAAGCGCCAGAATAGCGCTCTTCTCTCCCTCTAAGCCCTCTGGTCCTTTGTGTGTGGCGGGGGAGTTCCAAGTGCAAGGAGGACTTTCCTGATGATGGCAATTCGGATATGCCAAAAAGAAGTTGCAAAGTGCTTTCTTTGTGTAAAAAGGTGAAAGTTCTCAACTTAATAAGGAAAAGAAGAAATCCTGTGCTGAGATTACTAAGATCTATGGTAAGAACAAATCTATCCATGAAATTGTGAGGAGGGAAAAAGAAATTTGTGTGAATTTTTCTGTTGCACCTCAAACTGCCAAAGTTATGGCCACAGTCCATGATAAGGGCTTAGTTAAGATGAAAAAGGCATTACACTTGTGGGTGGAAGGCTTGAGGAGAAATTGCAATTGATGGCAACAGGTTGCACCAGAAAGCACTGAGCTGATACCAAGGCTTGAGCAAGGGATTCGCTGAAACACGTGATGCCAAACCATTTACTGCAAGTAAGAGATGATTACACAGATTCAGGAGTAGGTTTGGACTGAAAAATACAAAAATTGCTGGAGTTGCTGCATTTGCAGATGAAGAAGATGCTGCTACATTTCTGGCAGAGTTGGAAGTTAATTAAGGAGAAAGGATATCATCTAAAGCAAGTTTTCAACTGCTACAAAACTGGGCTCTTCTGGGAGAAGATGTCCTGTAGAACCTACATTCATAAAAGTGCAAGGGAGGCACCAAGGCCATAAGACATGGAAGGACAGATTGACTCTGGTATTAGGTGACAATGCTGCAGGGCATATGATAAAGCCAGGTGTAGTGTACAGAATGAAGGACACACATGCTGTCAAAGAACAAAACCAGGCCAGGCACGGTGGCTCACGCCTGTAATCCCAGCACTTTGGGAGGGTGAGGCGGGCGGATCACAAGGTCAGGAGATGAAGACCATCCTGGCTAACACGATGAAACCCTGTCTCTACTAAAAATACAAAAATTTAGCCGGATGTGGTGGTGGACGCCTGTAGTTCCAGCTACTCGGGAGGCTGAGGCAGGAGAATGGTGTGAACCTGGGAGGCGGAGCTTGCAGTGAGCCGAGATAGTACCACTGCACTCCAGCCTGGGCTACTGAATGAGACTCCATCTCAAAAACAACAACAACAAAAACAACAACAACAACAACAACAAAAAGCAACAATAGTGCAACTGGCCATCCTGAGTCTGATTGCTATGAAAAAGAAAATGTCGATGTTGCATTTTACCTCCAAAATACAACCTCATTGCTTCACCCTCCTGACCAAGGCATCATTCATTTTGTCAAGGTCATGTACACCTGCCTGGTACAGTCATGTACTATGTGATGGACATTTAGATGAATAATAAAGGAAATACATGATGGTGGTCCCATAAAATTATATTGGAGCTGAAAAGTTCCTATTGCTTGGTGATGTTGTAGCCTTGGTAACATCATGGTGCAATGCATTACTCACATTCATCAAAGCTGTAGTGCTGTTGGTGCAAACAAACCTACTGTGCTGCCAGTCATAAAAGTCTAGCACAGGCAACTATGCACAGTGCATAATACTTCATAATGATAATAAGTGACCGTGTTACTGGTTTATGTCTTTATCATACCTTTTATCATTATTTTAGAGTATGCCTCTTCTACTTATTCAGAAAAAGTTAAATGCAAACAGCTTCAGACAGGTCCATTGCAGAAGAAGCCATTGTCATCTAGCAGATGACAACTCCAGGCATGTTATTGCCCCTGAAGACTATCCAGTTGGACAATATATGGAGGTGCAAGACAGCAATGTTGGCAATCCTAGACTCATGCAGGTGTTTGTGTGTTAGTTTTTAACAAAAACGATTAAAAAGTTAAAAAAAAGAAAAAAGAAAAAATCTTATAAAATAAAATATTTTTGTATAGCTGTGCAATGTGTGTTTTAAGTTAAGTGTTAATACGAGAGTAAAAAATGTTAGAAAAATTAAAAGTTTATAAAGTCAAAAAGTTATAGTAAGCTAAGGTTAATATATTATTGGAGAAATGAAAGTAATTTTAAAATAAATTTAGTGTTGGCATAGGTGCACAGTGTTTATAAAGTCTGCAGTAGTGCACAGTGATGTCCTAGGCTTCACATTCACCTACCACTCATTCACTGACTCACCTGGAGCAAATTCCAGTTCTGCAAACTCCACTCATCATAAGTGCCCTCTTCAGGTGTGCAATTTTTTATCTTTTATGCCCTATTTTTATTGCACCTTTTCTATGTTTAGGTGCACACATACTTACCATTGTGTTACAATTGACTATACTATTCAGTACAGTGACGTGGTACAGGTTTGCAGCCTAGGAGCAATAGGTTATACCATACAGACTAAGTGTGTAGTAGGCTCTCCCATCCACATCTCTGTAAATGCACTCTATGGTGTTCATTCAATGATGAAATCATCTTATAACACATTTCTCAGAACGTATCTACAGCATTAATCGGTGCATGACTGCATTTGATCAGCAATGGATGCAGAACTTAATCTAGACATACTGAAGTGCAACCATTCACTATTGCTAACGGGACAACATTCATCAAAGCTGCAATGGATGAATTAAAGCCAGAAATTGCAAATGCCTGCTGGAAGAACTTATAGAGCGAAGTCACAAATGATTTTAAAGGCTTCTCTGGGATCACTGGAGAAGTTACGAAAATCATTTGTGCAGCAGGACAAGTTAGTGGAGAAGGGTTGCTGACATGCTTGCTGAAGTGGAAGAAGATATTGAAGACCATCAAGAAGTGTTAGCTGATGAGGAATTGGCTGAATTTTGAGTCATCTGCAGAGAAAGATGAAGAAAAAACTGAAGCAGAACCAGCAATGTGGTCATAATTGAAATTTGCTGAAGCGTTTTAAATTACACAGACATTAAAGGACAAAATTATGGAATATGATCCTAGGATGGAATGCTGTGTTAAAATTGCTTAAAATATTTTCAGCAAAGGATTACAACCTCTGCAGCAACGCTTCGATGAATTGAAAATAAAGAGAACAACTGATTGCAATGTTCTTCCAGCAGGTTATGGCAGAAAAACAAAAAACAACCAAACCCTTCAACTCTCAAGGATCCCCAAACATCAACATTGTCTGCTCTGGATGCCCAGCAAGCTACATCGTCATGGCTCAATGCCTTGGGATCACCCAAAGCAGGTGATCCTCCTTCTGATGTATCGTCGGAAGGGCAGTAGTAGCCTAACAATACGTCACAATGCCTATGTCATTCGTCTCACTTCATGTCATCCCATAGGCACTGTATCATCTCACGTCACCATAAGAAGGGTGAATGCAGTACAGAAAGACTGTACAGAAAGAGAGAGAGAAAGGGAGACCATATTCACATGACTTTTATTACAGCATATTGTCATAATTGTTCTGTTTTATTAGTAGTTATGGTTGTTAATCTCATATTGTGCCCAATTTATAAATTAAAGTTTATCTCAGGTAGGTATGTATAGTAAAAATACATAGTAAAACTGCAATGCCTGCAGTTTCCGGCATTCATCGGGGGTCTTGGAACTATTTCCTGCAGATAAGGGCATACTACTATATACGGTTTCAAAAGACACATTTTCTTCCATAAATTCACAGAAAATCAAGATGTTCATTGTTGAAATGCCTTAAGGGCTCGCAGGACGGCAGTAAAGAACAGCCAGCCAGCTGCGCATTTTGGTGAGCCTTTGGAGGGGCTCTTCTCTTCCTCTAAGCTGTCTGGCCCTTCGTGGGAGTTGGGGGCAGGGGGAAGATTTCCAAGTGCAGCAAGGACTTCCTGGAGTTTCTAAACACAAAGCTCTGATGTAGGGCTGTCAGGGCACCTGCTGCTCCTGTGGCTCCAGCTGCTCCCACTCCTTCCTGAGAAGATCCCCCAATAGCCCAACTCTCTGCGGCTCAGTGTCCAGCTCAGGGGGCTCGTCTAGGAGCAGAGTCTTAGGCTGTCTGTGAGGGATCCTCACTTGGGTCAAGATGTGCTGATTCTTTCCAAGCAGGACACGCTTTGGTTTTAATCCTTAGTCTCAATGGACACTTTCAAAAAACATGTATTCATTTTCTTATTTTGGCAAATAGAGTATAGGTAGAATATACTGAATGAAATTTAATCCCTTTAAAAATTCTCTTTGGGTTATCTTATGATTCAATAAGATTCCTGAAATTAAAATCCTACATAAATATGTATTAATACATATTAGGGTATAACATAGTAAAGCACGTGTAATTGAATTAAAGTGTAACACAGTAAATTTAATTATTATAAATGTAATCAAGATATAACATAGTAAAAATATGTCAGTTGTGCTAGTCTTAAGCAATGGATTTTAAACTAAGTCATCATTTGTGCAACCACCACTCAGATCGAGATATAGGACAGCTGAGCATTCCAGAAGTTTTTCTTATGCACCTGTCCAATCTGTCACCCCAGCCCCAAGGTAACCACTCTTTTGACTTCCATTTATGAATAGTAAAAGATATTTAACTTGAACGTTTTTCTCCAGAAAGTGTCTTGTCCTCTGTAATTGTCTTGTTTTAGAGCCAAAGTCATCTTGTGAGTTTTATGGCTTTTGACATTAAGAGCCATGTTGCTTTTCCACAACTACAGGAATAAGTGCTGCTTTGAGGTTTTGGGATTTGAATGTTCTTTCCAGCTTTTATTTGGCTCTATCTGTGTTACTGTTGATCTGGCCACAGGAGAATGCTGGAATTTGAGGTTTTTATGTAGATTCTTCAGCTAGATGATCCAAGTTAAAATAATACAAGTAAGCCCCTCTTTTGACAATAGGTTTTAATATTAAAACATATGTTCTATTTACTTATTCTGTAAAGGATTTAAGATAACTTAAACAGAAAAATAAAATATGTCATAGTGGGAACACAAAATAGATGTAAAAGAAGAAAGAAAACAAAACAAGGCATAGAACGGGTTAAGAGCCTTCCAAATGATAAGTACCATTTTGAGGTTCTTCATATTTGGATTTCCAGATAATACTATAACCTTTATTAACTTATTTAATTATAAACTATCAATCATCAAGATAATTGAAGTTTATCTTAAATGAACAAATGGCTTAGAGAAAATGTTCTTATAGAAATAGACTAAGTTTCTCTACAAATATTCTCAGGTGGGAAGTGTTCCGAAGGCATTGATCCCACCTTCTGCTGAGTTGTTGGAAAAGACAAATGATGACTACTTTGGGCATAACTATCCTAACAGAAGGCAACAGGCCCCTTTGCTTCGTGTTGGAAAATTCGCTCTGTTACAGGTGGAATGTCTCTCCCCTCCAAAACTCGTATTTGTTAAAGCTCAGTCTCCAGTGGGGCAGTATTGAGAGGTGGGGCATTTAAGAGGCAATTGGGCCATGAGTGGATTAATCCATTCATGGGTTAATGAATTAATGGGTTAATGGATTAATGAGTTATCATGGGAGGAGAACTAGTGGTTTTATAACGAGAGGAAGAGAGACCTGAGTTAGCACACATTAGCATGCTCAGCCCCCCACCATGTAGTAGCTGGCACCATACGGGGATTCTTCAGAGAGTCCCCATCAGCAAGAAGACTCACCAGATGAGTCCCCTCAATCTGAGAATTCTCAGCTTTCATAACTGTAAGAAATACATTTCTTTTCCTTATACATTCCCCAGTTTCAGGCATTCAGTTATAAGCAACAGAAAATGGACTAAGGCAACCTGTTAATCAGAATTCCTCATAAGATGATCTTTGAGATTTTCATACTTAGAAATGCTGCTCCCACTCTTGTGGGTTGCTGGGAGCAGGGGACAGGTCTGTCATCCTCACCATGTTATCCCTGGCATGTATCATAATGTCTGGTGTGTACCAGGCCTCTGGTGAATACTGCTGGATATTGGGTAGAAGGCAGGTTCCTCATTCCTTGCAACAAGAGGAGCCAGGAGGGATCTGCCCCAGCACATTGCTCTTCTCCCTCACCCCTGAGAGCTCTGTGAGAGGCTTCTCATCAACATGAACACATCTGTGAACATCTGTTACTAAGCACATTAACATGCTTCTCATTTTGCTTTTTATCACAAAATGTGGTCCAACAGACAGAGTTCTTATGACATAAATGCTATTGCCCTAACTTTTTTTAGAGAAAGACCTATTGTTCCAAATACTACACAAAATACATATCTAGGAAACCATTGTGAGGTTTTAGTTGCTCTAACAAAGAGCTTCCAAACTTTTTGTGTAGAATGTCCTGGAAACCATTGAGCACCCCTAGTTTTCCTCCTAGAAAAAAACCCTACAGTTAAAAAAACTGTTGCTGATATGCAGACACTGAAAATAGGCACACTTTTGTGTATTGTTGAATGCCAATTCAATCCTGCAGAGGAAACACCTACTTTAAATCCCCTCTCTCCCTCACACATGTTGTTATAAATTATGGTCAAGATCATGTCTCTCCACCCGCCCCCACCAAACAAAAATAGAAGGTCTGCTCATGAAAACCCTGCTCTCGTTGCTAAATCTCTACGTTAAATAAAGGCAGCACAGAGCGATTTCTACTAGGTGCTCTGATGCATCTTTCAGTTCCTTTGCTCACCCGCTCCTTGCAGCGCTTGTTGTGCAGTGCCACATATCTCCTGTAGATGGCTCTACCTCCCTATTATCGCCTTCTCTCCGGAAGCAACTGCCAAGTCTTTCAGCTCCAGTGGTAGTTCTACTGGAGTTTGAGCCAGGGGCTGTGAAATGTAGCTGTAAACCTCACTGGCCTAAGTGTTAGTGGATGCTGTTTATGCAGAAGGGGAAGCCATGGGACATGTAAATAAGGGGAAGCCGGAAAGGTCCACTTGGTGGGATGTCCTGATGGGTGGCATGGTCTAGCCTCAATGGAGATGCACCGAGCTGAAGTAACTCTAGGTAAAGCTGTAGACTCTATGCTCTCTTTGGAGCATCACAAAACATTTAAAAGCTCTGAGGAATTCTGTAGGAAGAAATCTGGTTAACTTTGCTTAACTCGGAATTTTATGAACTCAGGACCTGCTCATACCAAATCAAATGGTATTCTGTGGAATAAAACTCCCGGAGGTGATGTCTACAAGATTTCTGAGGGTGAGGACAAGAAGTTGGGGCTTCTGTCCTTTCCTGGGGTGAAAGAAGGGTGCGGCAGAGGCTGCTCACCTTTGGCAACTCTGCCAAGTGGCCAGGGATCACAAGGGGTGCATGTGTGCGGCTTGCCCAACACAATTTTTGTGGAAATTGCCCATTCCACCCAAAATTTGGGAAAAAGAAAATCCAATTTATTGGGTGCCTTATCTGTGCCAGGCACAGGGCTAGATTTTTTTATATGTTACTAATATATTCTTTATGTCATCTTCTGCATAGATACAATCTCCACTTCACAAGTGAGAAGATTGAGGAACAAAGTGATAGGGTAAGTTACTTAAGTTTGCAAGATTTAAACCTGTCAGGCTGTAAGGCTCTTACTTTGTATTTTGCTGTGTTTTCAATACATCCTACTAAAGAATTATTGAGAGCATTTTAGTAAGGAGGTAATTCAGATTTATTTCACTTCAGCAGCCTGTAGAGATGTAGGGAAGAAAAGTGGGAGACCCAGGGAAAATCCCAGCAGCACCGCTTCCTGGCTGTGTAGCCTTGGCCAAGATGTTAAACATTTTTGAGTTCTGATCACCTCTTCCATAAAATAAGAATTTCTTATGGAGGAATAATTAGAACTAACAGTATGGACTAAATACACCATCAGTGCTCCAAACCATCTGTGTAGTTGGATGAGCCAGTTCTTGGCATCTCCACTAGCCACAGGCAAGTGAGGCCACTCACATTCTCTGCGGGGCTCTGAAGCATTAGGTATGGAAGCCAGTCCTCGGGTGACAGAACTCAGGTGGTCTCTTTTCACAACCCCTGAGGGTGTCAGAGCCTTGGATGCTCGCCAGAAGCAGGTCAGAGAATAAACCCAAAGTAGTGTCTCAGTTATCAGAAGTCAGAGCTAAATTTAGGATACAGCTGTGAAAGTGAATGCTCAACAGGCTCTGTGGAGTAGGGCTAGCGATTATCTGGCAAATTTGATTAATGTGGACAGGCCATGCAGATAATTTGTTCAGTTCTCAGACAAATAGCCCCTCTTTCTCATGAATATTTTTCTTCCCCAAACCATCATGAACCTCACCTCTGGGATCCTTCTCATATTCATTGTCTTCATTTGCATGGGTGTTCTTTTGCAGGAATTATTAAATATTTGCTTTGACTGTGCCTTTCACTGAGAATGAAGCTTATATATTGGTGACCTTGGGGTGCTGTTCAGCCCTTTGAATATTCCATTTGGCCTGCAGAGGTTAAAAAAAGTTGAGTTTTCAGTAGGAAATTTGGAGATTTCACACAAAAATTTAGATTCCTGCTTTCTCTTGAAGACACAGGAGGATGGAACCATGTAAGGCCACACACAGGTAGCTGCTGCCTCTTCTCAGTGTTCCCTGGTGTCTTCTGTCTCACCATGCCTATCCCCACATTCCTGCACTCACGCCTCCTGGCTTCTCTCATCTGTGTTCTGCTGTGCAGGTTGCCACCCCTGACTCCAAATGCATCCACATGAATGAGCCCAGATATGTCCTTCTCCATGATCCTGAAATGAAAACCTACATTGAAATAGATCCTTGGCATTTATCCCTTATTTCCACATGTCAGTGGTTAGTGATTCCCCAGTGAATGGAATCTACAGTTTCCAAGTGACTATCACACTGCTGCTGAGATTTTAGCCTTTGGACTCCATCTTGTACTGACCACCACCCCTTCATGGCCACTCACCTTGGGAAAGAGCTCATCTTGTGTACTAATCTACCCAGCTGGATGCAAGAGGGTAACTGGGCCCTTCCCCTTCTGTAGTCTTCGCTCATATCAACCAGGGTGCACCTTTCCTGACGGGGCTTTATTACAGAAGCATCTGGATAAGGTAGAAATCAGGTTTCTTAAGGGAAGGAACTGGTTCCTGTGGTCTTCACATCCTTACATCTGCACAGGGATGCATACTGGTGTTCACTGAAAGATGAATTAATTCAACTGGTTTGCTAATTGCAAATGAGAGTAGGGGAAGATTGTCAAATTTAAGACCAACTCTGCAAGTCTGTCTGGACTTATGTGGGTAAATTAAAATATAAAATTTGAGTTAGTTTGATATAGAGTAGTGGTTCTCAAAGTGCCATTGACTTTATTGCAAAGATGATAATTATTTGCAGCATCTAATTATAGTTTGAGGAGGCCACGTTGAATTTTGAGATAAAAATAAAGCCGGCTGTAGTTGTCATTGTAGTTCTGGTCACTAGATGTTTCTTCTAGGCCAGTGGTTCTCAAAATATCCTTCCTGGACCAGCATAATTAGCATCACCTGGGAGCTTGTTAGAAACGCACATTTGGGGGCCCTACCCTAGACTTAACTGAAACAGAAACTCTAGGGATGGGGTCTAGCAATTTGTGTTTTAACAAGCCCTCCATATGATTCTGATTCACACCCAAGTTTGAGAACCTCTTGTATAGAGAGATCCCTAAATGAGAGGCAGCAAACATGGGATTTTGCATTAACTTTGGCATTAGATTTTAGACAATCCGTGCTCTTATCCATTCAGCCAGGCATTTAATACACAGATACATGAAGCACTTACGTGTAACAAGCACTGTGCTCGCTGCTGACGTTATAGAAGTAAACGAGACAGACACTGTCCCGTTCTCACAGAGCATAGTCCAGTGAGGGATAGACATGGACCTCAGTGTTGTCACCTGCTCCTGGATCAGTGGTTTTGAAGCTGAGTTCTGCAGAGCCCCAGGCAGTGAGGAAGGGTCTTGAGTTCTGCAGGGTTTGGGGTGGAGAAGGAGGCTAAGGGGTGGGGCTGTGTCCCCACCTTTGGATTAACCAGAGCACCTCTACTTTTCTTTTGTATTTTAGATTCCAACTAAGACTGAATTTGGGGGGAAAAAGGAGTTCTGCTGCTAAAACGCTTTGAATACTACTAGGCTAGACAATCTCTTAAGCACTCTCAGGTCTAAAATGCTAAGAAACAAAATGCGGCACTAGCAGTTTTTTCTTTTAGGTCATGAAAAGTGGAGAGAAACATCTTTAAAAACTCATTCAACATTACACCCATTAGATGGCTATTATTTTAAAAAAATAAAGCAACAGAAAATTACAAGTGCGATGGTTAATTTTCTGTGTCGACTTACCAGGGCCATGAGGTCTCCAGACGCAAACATGATTCTGGGTGTGTCTGAGGTGTTTCTGGATGTGATTAACATTTGGATCAGTAGAGTGAATAAAGCAGATTGCCCTTCATAATGTGGCTGGATCTCATCCCATGAACTGAAGATCTGAAGAGAACCAAAAGGCTGATAAGTGAGAACTCCTCCTGCCGGATGGCCTGGAGCTGGGGCATTGATCGTTGCTTGCCCTTGGACTTGAATTGAAACATCAACTCTTCCTCTGTCTTAATCTTGCTGGCTTTTGGACTGGAACTTACAAACAAAATGGGGCACTAGCAAATATGTTTTTCTTCTAGGTCCTGAAAAGTGGAGAGGAGCAACTTTAAAAACTATTCAACATCACATCCATTAGATGGCTATTAAAAAAAAAAGCAATAGAAAATTACAAGTGTGATGGTTAATTTTCTGTGTCAACATGCCTTGGCCATGAGGTTCCCAGATGTTTGGGCAAACATTATTCTGGGTGTGTCTGAATAATGACTTCTATTATTATATTTATTATATAATGGCTTTGTTATATGTCCTGCTGGCTTTTGGACTGGAACTTACAAAATATGGCACATTGCCTTTCCTGGGTTTCCAACTTGCTGACTATAAATCTTGGGACTTTTCAGCATCCATAACCATGTAAGCCAATTCCCTATAATAAATCTCTTTCTCTGTATGTATGTATGTATGTATGTATGTATGTAAATATCTACATATGTATGAATACAGAAAGATAATGTGTGTGTGTATATATATATATTCTCTTTATATGTATATTGTCTCTATACACATGCAGACACACACACACACACACACACACACATACTTTCTCTATATTAATCAGAGCCCTAATACAGGTGCATTACTGGTGGGAATGTAAAATGGTGTAGCAGCAGCTATGGTTCCTCAAAAAGTTAGAGAATTACCATATGATCTAGCAATTCCACTTCTGGGTATATTTAAATCCACAAAAAATTAAAAGCAGGGACTTGAACAAATATTTGTACATCCACATTATAGCAGCGCTACTCACAGTAGCCAAAAGGTGGGAACAACCCAAATGTCCGTTGATGGATGAATGGATAAATGAAATATGTCATGTATAATAGAATATTACATAGTCATAAAAAGGAAGGAAATTCTGATGCATACTACAACATGGATGCACCTTGAGGACATTATGCTAAGTGAAATGAGCCATTCACGAAAGACAAATACTGCCTGATTCCACCCATATTAGGTATCTAAGGTAGTCAAACTCAGAGAAACAGAAGGTAGAATGCAGTTACCAGGGGCTAGAAAAAGGGGAATGGGAAATTATTGTTTAATGGGTACAGTTTCAATTCCGCAAGCTAAAAAAGTTCTAGAGATGGATGGTGGTGATAGTTACACAATATCATGAATGTATTTAATGCCACTGAACTGTACCTTAAAACAGTTAAAATGTTATATATGTTACGTATATTTTACCACAGTAAAATAAAAACTCATCCTGCAATTTGCCTAAAAAAGCCGGTTTCTTCATTCCTCTCCCTCCCACCCTCTTCCCATTTCACTTTGTCTGCCTCCATCCAAGCTTTTTCTTGGAGATGCTTTTTTTCCCTGTATTTTTAATAATTTACCACTGAGAAAGTCAATACAAATGAAATCACCTCAATCACTAGATGGATGTGACAAAATACTCTAGGCGGTGGCTGAGAATGGCAGATCATGTCAGTCGACCAGAAGAGGCCCATGTCATTGCCTGAGTTTGCGCTGCTGAACTTGATGAGGGGAGGGTGGGTATGATCTGCAAGACAAGATTCCAAGGAAAATTGTTGTAAACATGGCCAGAAGAGCCAGACAATTATAATCTTTTAGGGCCTTAGGTATTTTCTCATACAAACCAGAGAGAACTGCTTCATAGTTTGGTAGTCTCAGCTACATGGTGGTATGAACACTTTAGCCCAGTGGTTCTCAAACTTTAGTACATGTCAAGCTCTTCTGCAAGGTTTTGTTAAAATGCAAATTGCTGGGCTGTACCCCTGATTTCTGATTCAGTAGAACCCTTGGATGGGGTCTAATAATGTGTATTATTATTAGGTAACGCTGATGTTGATCTAGGCCCACGCTTTGAGAACCACTGCTTTGGGTGGATTCATTTATAGCTGACAAGGAAGTTCCATTTATAGGTGAGGAGGAAAAAGCCAAGAAGGAGGATGATGCATGCATAGTGCAACATGGATGGGGAGGGTGTGATCAGCCCAGCCTGGATGTCAACGTCATTACTCTCACCACTGCTGTGGTTTAGGGATAAGTCACCTAATTTCCTCATCTTTAAAAATGCAGAATTTCTACATAAAAAATGTAGAAATTTTGTGTGTATGCGAGACTCCTGGCACCATGTTCAGTTAATGGTACTCCATGAATGGTGTCTACCATATTGTTAAGTTACCCTTGGGGGAGCTATGAGGACAACATATGGGGATGAATCGTGGAGGCCCAAGGGCAGGGAGACCTGGAAGAAGAAGGGAACAGTGGAAGGGGTGGGGAGAGGAGAGAAAAAATCAAATCCACAGTTTTTCAAGGGCCTGGTCTTGGTCCAAGCTTCCTAGGTTTTGAAGCCCCAGAAAAGCTGGCAATTGGACTCTTAAAGAGGTCCCTCTGACCACAAATGCATCCCAATAGCTCTAAATCATCTTTAACGTTTCAGCTGGCCAGAGCACACCATGAGTCATTCACGAGAGTGCTGACATCCTAAGACTTCCCTAAAGGCCCTAGAGGTACAACCTCTTAGTCAGAAGGCACTCTTGGATTGCAAATGATGGGGGCTGGGTTACTGTGTGTGTCACTCCTTGCCATGCACCCAACCACTGGCTCCTCAATCCCCACCAGTCAGTATCTCTGTCATGGAGAATTAGCACATCTCATGGGTTGGTATGGATGCATCAAGGGGAACTCCATGGCCCATTCTTAGGTCTGGTTTGCAAAGAAAAGCCAAACGCCAGCCAACATCACCCGTGTTGATGCAGAATCTGGTGAAATGTATTTTCATCAGGATTATGCAACAGGTTACTGGATGGGATTTGGGGGCCCCCAGGCTGACAGGGCCTTATTCTGTTCTGCTGCCACGGCAGCAAGGGCCATGCTGCCAGATCACGATGATGCTGGTGAGTGACACATCCAGACACACGTCACCAGCAAGTTCCCAAGGAGAAGAAATGTCCACAGATATTAGATTCTTGTCATTGTACCAAAAACTCATTTATTTTGAGCATCTTGTCTAAGAGGAGAAAATGTTGATGGTAACAAGAGCAATAGTTAAACAACTGTGCAGAATGGGAAGTGATGAAGACAAGGTCAACTTCATCAGGGGAAGGAAAACAAACAGCTCTGCTGCTGAGGAAGGCCCCAGCCCAGATGCCTCCCTCCTGTGTTCCACCTGCAGGACGTTACTAGAAGGACCACATGAAAGTGATTTTAAAGTTTGAGAACATTTTCTCTTTAGACCTGTGGTCAGCAAACTTATTGTACAGGTCAGGTCAGGGAAGAGAAACAATTTAGGCCCCATTAAAAAAATAAAAAAAATTAAATCAGCAATCACAACATCCACAACTGTGCTTGCATGTTCTTTCACCGTCCTTCTGCCCGAGATGAGGAGAGGAGGCTTTTATTCTTTTCCATCGGGTCGTGGCTGTTTTGTTCCTTCAGTCTATTTTATTCCATGGGCCCAGCATTTGCAGTCCCACAAGCGCCTCCTCAGAGGCAGCCTCTGTTCAGAACCCAGCCCTGGGACAGCTATCCAGCCCTGGCTGGAGGTGGCCCAGAAGAGGAGGCAGGGCTGGCCAGTGTTTGGCCAGGGAGGCCATTCTAGGACACCGCACTAGTGAGTGAATCAATTTCATTGATTTTAGTTTCTTGTTCCTGAAGTTTCATCAGGAAACAGATCACAAAGTCAAGTGGACCACGGGTCACTTATCTGTCTACTAGACTGTAAATTCCTTGACAGACTTGCCTTGCAGCCTGGTACATGATGTGACACATGATATGTATGTTTTATGCATATCTGAAAATATATTCTCTGATTGTTGTCACGGTTTGTACATATCTAGCTTGTTCACTGGGACGTCCAAATCTTCTGTGTACTTGCTGATTTTTGTTTATGTGTTCTACATATTTCTTCAGTAACTGTGTTAAAATCTTTTGCTCTGATAGTGGATTTTGATATTTTCTTTCTGCAATTCTCTCAATTTTTGCTTTGTATGAGCCAAGACTACATTATTATGATCATACAGCTCAGGATTGTTATATCTTGCTGGCAGGACCGTTCCCTTCATCATTATGTAATGGCCACTTTTATCCTTAATGATGATTTTTGCCATAAGTTACCATTGACTCCTTCATTGCCCAGTGCACTTACTTTCTCAGATGAATGGAGAAGATGTGTAGGGGTGCATTTAGGCTCAGCAGCACAGGGACCTGCCGATTTATAAAGCTCCACTCTCTCTTGGCCGCTACTACCACATTCTCCTGGTTTTTTTTTTTAAGCTTTTCTATTTTAGAAAAAAAAAAAAAAAAACGCGAAAGACAGTAACAAAAATAAATGCTATCATTTAAAAGTCAACCTAATTGTTTCTATTTCCTTTGAAAATCATTTATCTCTGAATAAAATACAAGCCATCTCATTGTTCTTCATCAACTCACTTCTGCTCATCTTTCAATTCTCAGTGTAGACATCACCACCTCCAGGAAGCCATCCATGAATACCTCCCCCCATCTCCATCACCACATACACACTAATTACGAGGCCCACTTTTGTGATCTAAGATCTTTCACATTACGAATGCCGTCTATCCACTGCTTTGCAACTGTACCTTCAAGGATGGGACCACATCAGCTTCCCCGTCGCATCGCACTCCTGGTCTGACATGCACCAGGCAGTTCATACATGTAGTTGAGCTCATCAGAAGAGGTTTTGCCTGGTATTTCTCTTGCCTAACTTTGGGTATTTGTCAGCATTCAGTCAAGTTTTCTCCTGATTGTCCCTCCCTTGTTTCCCTTATACCTCCTTGGCTTCAGCTCACACCTCTAGACCGACAACTTCCTATGTCCTTGAATCCCATCCTTTCTCTGAGCTTGACAGCACATCTCAGGAGATCCAATAGATGATCACACTCGGTAGTCAGCACCCAAACACATGGTCTCAAACCACGTGCGTCCATCCTCCTGCCTCACAAACCTCTTCTTTCTCACAATGTCATTATTTTTTTTCTCCAAAGTCACTACCATTTTGAAGTCATTCAGTTTCATCTTTAAAAATCCCCTCATTTTTATTTATTTAGTTATTTATTTTGAGACAGAGTCTCATTCTGTCGCCCAGGCTGGAGTGCAGTGACACGATCTCGGCTCACTGCAAGATCCGCCTCCCGGGTTCACGCCATTCTCCTGCCTCAGTCTCCCCAGTAGCTGGGACTACAGGCGCCCGCCATCACGCCCGGCTAATTTTTTTATATTTTTAGTGGAGACAGGGTTTCACCGTGTTAGCCAGGATGGTTTCGATCTCCTGACCTCATGATGTGCCCGCCTCGGCCTCCCAAAGTGCTGGGATTACAGGCGTGAGCTACCGAGCCTGGCCCAGGATCCCCTCATTTTAACCCATTCCCAACCATGCAGTAAGCTCTGTTGATTTCTGCTCTTTAGATCTTGCTTTTGTCTGTCTCTACTTCTCTGGTGTTACTGCCGGGACCTACTCAAGGAGTTCATCCCTTGTGCCTGGAATGTGCATGCCACCTACCTGCACCGCTCTCTCCAGACTGTTTTTGTGGACCTTAGTCCTAACCACATCACCTCCTAACATCCCTCCCAGCTGCTTTTACCTCTCCCTGGTGCTGCCTTCTGCCCTTTCCTGCCAACCAGAACCCTCATTCCCTCCTCTGTGTTTCTCCTTTACCTGGACTCCCTTGCCACATCTGTCCATCAAGGAGCAAACTAAACTACCTAATGGGCATGGCTCTGACCAATCACAATGGACACCAGCCAGTCAGAATCCTAACAATGTCGGGATTCACCCTGCTGCCTCCTGGACAAAATCTGCCCAGTCTTCAAGGTCCTGTCCAATCTTATCAGAGGTATGGTCACTCCAGTCTTCACTATTCTCACTCTCTCCTCTGGATCCCTCCTGCAGCCATCATCTGGGTCCCACCCATCAACTCATAATGAGAGAGGGGGCTTTGCTGTTTGCTAGAATGTCTTGTGAGTTTTTCCTTATTTCCTCAATCAGACTAAGAGCTCCTTGGGGCAGAGACTACACTTGACATCAGTGGTTCTCGTAAGTGTGGTACCTGAAACAGCAGCATCAGAATCACCTGGGAGGTTAGAAATGCAAATTCTTGGGTCCCACTTCAGATGTATTGAGCTAGAAGTTCTGGAAGTGGGCCTGGTAATCTGTGATTTAACAACCACCCTCTGGGTGATCGTGATCCACGCTCAAGTTTGAGAACCATCATGTTACATAATGGGAAACTAAGGGCAAGTTCTCATGGTAAGATCTCAGTAAAGACTTACCTTGCTGATTGTTCACTGCATTATGCATCCTCCACAGTGCATGACATTAATTATGTGTGGCATGAGCACTTGGATTTGGATTCTGCCTTTAGTAATCACTTGGTATATGACAGATTTGGGGCCAGGAAAATTTGTGTGAGTTTGTGATTTTATTCTTACAACAGTCTTGTTTGGTAAATATCATTATTCCCATGTAACAGATGAGGAAATTGAAACCCACGGAGTTTGCAAGCCTGGCTTAAGTTTGCACAGTAGGCAGTGGCAGGGCTGGTATCTGAACCAAGACTTCCTAATTCCACATGCAGTGCTCTTTATTTCAGTTCTTGCTGGGTGACTTGAGGTAGGTGCCTTGCTGTGGTAATGGTGATAACTTCCACGTTCCTTTGAATGCTGATGCCTAATAATAGCACTTACGGAAGGTTTCATTTGAGCTCTGTTCTGGAGGATAATTTTTTTTTTTTTTTTTTTTTTTTGAGACGGAGTCTCGCTCTGTCGCCCAGGCTGGAGTGCAGTGGCGCGATCTCGGCTCACTGCAAGCTCCGCCTCCCGGGTTCACGCCATTCTCCTGCCTCAGCCTCCCGAGTAGCTGGGACTACAGGCGCCCACAACCGCGCCCGGCTAATTTTTTGTATTTTTAGTAGAGACGGGGTTTCACCGTGGTCTCGATCTCCTGACCTTGTGATCCGCCCGCCTCGGCCTCCCAAAGTGCTGGGATTACAGGCGTGAGCCACCGCGCCCGGCCCTGGAGGATAATTTTAACAAAATACTATATTTCGGCCGGGCGCGGTGGCTCATGCCTGTAATCCCAGCCCTTTGGGAGGCTGAGGCAGGTGGATCACGAGGTCAGGAGACTGAGACCATCCTGGTTAACATGGTGAAACCCCGTCTCTACTAAAAATACAAAAAATTAGCTGGGCATGGTGGTGAGTGCCTGTAGTCCCAGCTACTCAGGAGGCTGAGGCAGGAGAATGGCGTGAACCAGGGAGACAGAGCTTGCAGTGAGCTGAGATCGCGCCACTGCACTCCAGCCCAGGTGACAGAGCGAGACTCCATCTCAAAAACAACAACAACAACAATAAAACTATATTTCATCAACTGACATTTTAATATCCTTGAAATTATGGTGCATTTTATAATCAATACCATATCATAGTTTAATGCTATGTCTTATAATCAGGAGTGTCTTAGATGCAATGCAATTCAGTTAAAAACATATGGTTCTTTCTATTTGGATAAAACTGTGTGTGTGCTTGTATTTCTCTGCATGCATGTGTGTGTCCACTGCCCTCTTGCATTTATTTACTTGTAACAAACATAACTGTTTAACACTGAACTCTGAGTTCACAAGGGCAAACATGTTCCTGTGCATGCTGGGCCTTTAAGATTCTCCTTGGACCCTTAGGAGGCACTTTTAAAAGAGAAGAAAGTGATAATTTACATTCTCCATTTCCCAGAGGAATAACACAGATCCAGCCTTCTCAATGCCATTGTCCACTCTCAGAAATGTCAAAATATACAAGGAAAAATGTGAAGCCAAGTCCACCTTTCCAAACAGTGGCCTGAACCACACCATGCTTAGTCAATACTTAGAAAAATAAGAAGTTTATTTGGTTAGGATTTAAAGCAGCCGTGACGATCTGTTATACATTTGCCACTTTGGTTGTTGCCCTTTGGAGGTGAGCACATCACTCTGCGCTGTATGTTTGTAAAAGCAGGAGGAGAGAGGAATGAACTGAAGCCCAGCCACCCCCATTCCACAGCAGGCCCCCACAGAGAAGTGCATAGTTTTCTGAGTGCTGGTCTTGGTTTTGGCAAACATGTTATTAGCCATGCCATGCCCAAGCTTTCTAGTACTTTCTGAGCAACGTTGGAGAAGATGGTATTAATAAATGGGGTTTATTCTGAAATGGGGATTTGAGTTAAAATGCCTAACACCAAATATGTCATTCCACTTGGCAGACTCCATCAATAGTTCCTTTGCTTGCTGACTTACACACAAACCCCAGCATTCAAGACTCTGCAAAGCAAGACCCCACCTTCAATTTCACTACTTTGTACCTCCCTTTCCCTGATCTTGTTCTTCAACCAAGCTGGACAAGTTGGTATTTCTCAGCTCTGCCTTGCCTTTTCTTGCCTCTAGGGTTTAAAAGAAAATTTCACATCTCATGCTATTAAATTCTCTCCATTCTTAGATGTCCTTATCTCAGACATCATCCCTCTCAGGAAGCCTTCCTTGTTTTCTCCAATTGATCCAATCTGTCTATTCTTTGAACTTCTCCAATTTTTTTTGTGCCTAATATTTATTGCTTTCTTATTAATCTTCCCATAATCGTATAGTGATTCTTAAGGCCTGGTCAGTGCCACTCAGAATTCCCAGGATCCCATTCTAAACCTGCTGAACCCAGATAGATCCTCAGGACAGGACTCAGGAATCTGCATGTTTAATATGCTTTCTAGTAATTTTGTGTCTCCTGAAGTTTGAGGATCACTGGTGTGATGGAAGGCACTCCCATCTTATTGATAAATTATAAATCATTTTATGCATATTCAAGAGCAGAGGAGATAAATAATGTGTCTTCATGAAGCTGCCACTCAGCCTAACAATGATCAAAATAGGGCTAACATGGTTCACCCAGTCTCTCTGACCCCCATCTTGGGTTATTTTAAGCAAATCTCAGTTAATTTATCATTTCATCTCTAAATGTTCCTAAAACCACCCCCCCCAAATATGTCCACAGCATACACCCTGAAAACCGCAAATACCTTCTAAGAGGGATTCTGCAGATGTAATGAAGATTGGGAACTTGAAGACAGGGAGATTATTCTGGGTTATTTGGGTGGGCCCAATCTACGAGCCCCTAAAGGCAGACAGCTGTCTCCAATTGGAAGAAGAGGAGGAAGGCAGGAGAGAAGTGCAGCACAAGGGGAAGTTGGAGGGATGCTGAGTGTGGGGAAGGTTTGCTGAGTTGCTGCTGGCTCTGAGTTGGAGGGGACAATCTCAGAGCCAGAGGAGGCCTCAAAGGGCTAAGGGTGCCAGGAAGCGGGCAACTCAGACCAACCAGAGACTGGATTCAGCCAACAACTTGCATGGCTCTAAACTGGATTCTCCCCTGGAGCTTTCAGAAGGGAACACAGCCCTGCTGATGGCTTGACTGTGGCCTTGTGAGGCTGTAAGCAGAGGCCCTGCTGAGCCATGCTGTGCCTGCACTTCTGACCTATAGCACTGTGAGATAACAAACGAGTGGCGGGGTGTGGTGGCTCATGCCTATAATCCCAGCGCTTTGGGAGGCCGAGGTGGGCGGATCATTTGAGGTCAGGAGTTCGAGATCAGCCTGACCAACATGGTGAAACCCTGTCTCTCCTCAAAATACAAAAATTAGCCAGGCATGGTGGCGCGTGTTTGTAATCCCAGCTACTCAAGAGACTGAGGCAGGAGAATCGTTTGAACCCCGGAGGTGGAGGTTGCAGTGAACTGTGCCACTGCATTCCAGCCTGGGCGACAGAGTGAGACTCCGCCTAAAAAAACAAACACAAGTGGGTGCTGTTTTAAGCTGCTAAAATTATGGCCATTTGTTATGATTTCAATGGAAAACTAATACATTTGGTGTCATGGAATATCCAGCCAGTATGCAAATCCGTCCTATTGTCTAAAAAACGCTTTTATCTAGTTGGTTTGTTTGAATTGGCATCTAAACAAGGTCCACACATCTAATTTGGTCGACGTTTCTGAAGCTTCTTTTGATCTATAAGTGGCTCCTTCTGTCTTTTCTCCCTCCTAGCAATTTATTTGTGGAAGGAACCAGGTCATTTTGAACTGAAGAATTGCTCATATTTTGGATTTTTCCATTTATCAACCTGTGGTGTAGTTTAAGAGGTTCTTTTGTCCTCTGTGTTTCCTTATAAGCTGGCAGTAGATTTAGCAGCTCGTTTAGATCCAGGTCTGATTTTTTGATGATTGGTAATTGTGCACACCTCCCCACTGTATTACATTGGGAAGCGCCTGGTTGTTTCTTCCTTTGTGATATTAGGGTTGATCCATCCAATATATGGTTTCCCATCAGTTTTTATGCCTAATAGTTTCTTCAGTCATTGATGATTATTGCCTAGAACTATTTCTTCATTAGGGGTTGCAGAGTGGTAAAATCCTGATATTCTAAATCTGTCATTTCTTTTTCATGTATTAGCTGGAATCTGCTAAAATGCACCAACCCTTCGGGTATAGTTCATGCAGGAAAGCTAGAGTAGCTGCTTGATTCTGCAAAGATGCTGAAGACAGACAGGTCTGGGTTCTGATCCTGCTTCTGCTATTACTTGCTAGCTTACCTTGAGCAGGTTATTGTACAGCTTTGATGCTCAGGTGCCTTATCATAAAATTGAGACAGCATTGCAGGGTGTTTATGAGAATTCTGTAAATAACTTCATGTAAAAGCCTGGTACCTGCTGCAGAGTAAATGTTCACCCAATGTCTGCCAGGTCAGCAAAGCCCTCCTAGGATGGCCTCAGGATCCAGTGCCCATGGGGATCTTCCAGGGACACGCTCCATCCACCTCGTCCAGGGGAGCCTCGCTCCTGGTGCATTTGCCTCTTGGAGGGCCATCCTTCCTTATCGGCCTCTCTAGGCCTTTCCTGGCTCTTCCCACCAGCTTCTCAGGGGCAGCCCTGAGGCTCTTGTCAGTGTCTCCTTAGAGCCTGCAGTGTGCAGTGGGTTTTATGTTCCACTGTGAGCATTTTCAACTGGGAGCAGCAGAAGCGCAAGTGGCCCGGTAGGAGTGGGTGGCCTGATTGTCCTTCCAACCTGGCTGTTAACTGGCTGTGTGGCAGGTAGCTGCAGCACAGCTAAGGGATGACAGAGGTCCTGAGGCCCCTTCCAGTCCCAGCACCCCCTCCTCATCCATGTCGCAAGCTCAGCGAGTGGGCTGGGAGTTCGCCTGCCTCTGTTATTTCCCACAGGCCGCCCGGTGGAACATTCTCCACTCTCAGGACTCTCCTACAAGGCTTGTTGTTCCTCTAGCCTGGCCAGGCTGAGTGACTGTCTCTCTAATGGCTGTGACCCTCTCAGGCCTGTTCTGCATAATCAGAGTAAATTGGAGGCTAAAATATTTGTCTGGCCAATTCCGATCAAAAATGCCCCTTGCTTTGATCTTTCAGTCAAAACAAGGTCTTCTCCCCGAATTCTGACGATATTGACCTTGAGCCACTTGTTCAGCTCGGAAAGCAGGATTCTCAGGGCTCATTAAGGCCCTTTTTCAGCCACGCAACCCTGAGAGGCCCCGGGCTTTGTGCTTTTGCTTCTGTAATGTAAATAGTTATTGGCAAGTGCGGAGTTTGGCCTGGAAACCCAGACTTCAGTGGTGCCAAACTGCTACCTGCCTTCTGTCTGCACATTCAGGATTTGGGTTGAACACCCCACAAAGGGACACCCAGAGCAAGGGGGCATTGAGAGGAGGGGTAGGCACCTGAGTGACAACACTCTTTGGAGAGATTATGGGGATCAAGCAATCTTTTCTTTCAGTTTTCCTGCAAAGGAAATTAGCTCAGGAGTTTCAGCAGCTGGGCTCAGCTCCGTAAGTGGCTGGTCTCAGTTGACGGTGCTAACTGAGAGAGGCCCACCTTACCTTAACCCTACCCTTTGCTTGTGCTAAGTGGGGAATCCTACAAAACTGTGATTGTAAAATCAGAGGCATGGGCATGTGCTGGATAATCTTTCCTGCTTCTACCAAAGGGCAATGAAAAACCATTGAAGATCAATACAATTTTTTTATCATGAGTGTTATTTTTCAGTTGTCTCAAGACTGTTGGATAGGACATCTATTGTTGTTGCTTTATCATCAGCCAACAATCTGGATTGCCTGGTCCTACAATGCTGATGACCAGAACTACTTCCACTCACACTTACTCCAGCCATTGGGGTGGGCACGTGACCAGGGCAGGCCAAGTGCAGTTATCCCACCCCCTGGACCCCATGATTGGTTCTGAGACGGGCACTGGCCTGACCCAGGCCAATCAGAATCATTCAGTGGGCTTCTGGGCCTCTCGGTTTCCACTGGGCTATTGAGGTGGTTTGATGTAAGATTGAGCTATGTCCCTGTTGGGACTCAGAAAACAATACCTCAAAATAAAGGCTTCAGCAGCAGCCTCAGAAGCAAGAGTTTTTCTCTGACCATCTCCTGCCCTCTTGTCTCTTAGCTTCATTGTTTCTCAAGGACAGTCATAGAAACTAGAATCCCTCTTCCCCAGGGCAGGTCACAGAAACCAGAACTCCTTTGCCCCAAAGCCAGGTGCAAAACCTAAAAGTATTACTCTAACTTTCCCCTGCTTTTCTGTGTAAAACTGGCCATAAAGAAATGATCTGACCTGCCTTGTTCGAGTGTAGGTCATAAGGCCGCTTTCCGGAGAGGGTCCCGTCCCACACCCAGAAGGAGGGAATGTGTGCTCACAGAGGCCAGGAAGAATCTAGACAGGCAGGCCTTGTGGGTTTCCCTGCTCCCTCTATTCGCATTGGATCTACCCTTTCTGTCCAATCATATTTCCCCACATCTGTCCATACTTTGTTGAACCTAAGCATAAAAATGGACCATTTCCCCTGTATCTTTGAGTCTTCATTCTGAAGGCCCCCATGTTATGTAAAACTATGACCAAGTAACTCTGTATGCCCTTTCTCCTATCAATCTGCCTCTTGTTAGTGATTTTCAGGGAAAGTTCAGACTGTAAAGGGGGGGTTTCCCTTGACCCCCATATCCCCTTCTCCATTGTCCCACCGTACAAAGGGAGCCATCTGCAGCTGGAGAGGTCAGAAGGAAGCTGAGTCAAAACATGGTGATGTGTCACTGGGGCTAGCTGTAACTCCCCCAGTTACAGGAGTTGAGTTTTTTTGGGTCTATGTCACTTGCAAATAAGTGAGTTTTGACTCAGATAGGGGTTATAAATCCAGACTTGTATTCAAATTCCAGTCCCCTACCCATTTACTGGCTGTGTGAATCTGGGCAACTTGCTCGACTTCTTTGAACATGTTTCCTTATCTGTCAGTGGGGAAAATAGTACCTCACAGCGTTGTTGTATAGAATGAATAAGATAATATAATAGATAGTAAGTGCTCATGGCAGCAGCTGGCACACAGTAGGTACTCAGGAAGTATTTGTTGAGTACATAAAGTAGTATTTGTTGGATTAATCTGAGGAATGTTTTAATTCAGAGATTAACATTTTCTTCTCCAAGGAGGTCAGGAATACTATTGGTGCATAGTACATAGGTGGGCTAGGGCCACCAGCAGCCATGAAGTTAATAGCATGCAACTCTTCTTAGATCATTAATTTTTTTTTTTTTTTTTTCCAGATGGGGTCTCACTGTGTCACCCAGGCTGGAGTGCAGCAGCATGATCATAGCTCACCATAATCTCCAGCATCTGGTTCCAGTGATCCTCCTGCTTCTGCCACAGAGCAGCTGGGACTACAGGGATGCACCACTCTGCCTGGTTAATATTTAGCTGGCTTTTTGTTTGTTTTTTCTTTTTTCTTTTTTTTTTGTAGATTTGGGAGTCTTGCTATGTCACCCAGGCTGGTCTTGAACTCCTGGCCTCAAGTGATTCTCTCACCTTGGCCTCCCAAAGCACTGGGGTTACAGGTGTGAGCCACCATGTCTGACCAAGTTAATTGATTAATACATTTTCTATTAAAAGAAAATAGACCTATCATGGAGTAGAATATAAATACAAGACTCAAAACACTCTTTGCATGGAGAATGACGCTGTCCTTTTCCACCAAGTGTGCTCTGATGCAGGGTTTTCCAGGTGCTAGAGAGGAGCCCCGTGGCCTAGGAGCTGGAAACAATGGCTCCAGCCTGCCTCAGTGACTCTGTAAGGTCTCAGGAGGCCATTTAAACTCTCTTATTTTTTATTCCTCATCCAAAAAATGAATATATTTGTCGTCAAAATTTTCTCTGAGTTCGCACCAGTTCTAACATCCCATCTTACCACGTGTTAGTGAATTCCTTGTTAATGAGTGTTAAAGAGGGGACTGAATGAATTAATTTATTAGTTATAGGGTTTAACTAGTTTAATTCTAGGTCCAATTTTGTGATTCTGCTCTGAGCTTTCCTCATGTATAATGTAATGTATAATGTAATAATTTATGGTTAAGACAGACATTTTCCAGACAGGCAGGCCTTGTGGGTTTCCCTGCTCCCTCTATTCGCATTGGATCTACCCTTTCTGTCCAATCATATTTCCCCACATCTGTCCATACTTTGTTGAACCTAAGCATAAAAATGGACCATTAGCATGTGTAAATTTTTATATTAAGTACATATGAATTATATAATTTTATATAAATTTTATATTAATAATTGAATTTAATTCATTCAGTATTAATTTTTAATACTTATCATATGTAATAATATTGGCCACAATCACTTTTGCACCATCCTAATACATATATGCCATAATGCTGTATCATTAATACTATATTATATAATAATACAATATCTAATCAAACACTGATTTTAATACAAATTATATGTATTAATTTGACAATGTGTTTAAAGCCAAAAGAAAGTTGGTTGGGCATAAACCTAAGCAGGGCACTTCTTTGGGAATTTATAGGGAGAAGATGAGAGTTTTCTTAAACTTGGAAGGTCAGTGTAAAGCTTTGCCTGGTAGGGTTGGAAGGAGAGAAGAGGCCTGTGACAGAGACATTTATGCTTGCCAAATATCCTCCACACTTCCCAGCCTCCTCTGAGGTTGGGCAAGGCCATGTGTCTAGCTACAACCATTCAACTGTGAGTGGAAGTGACAGGTGTCACTTCCAAGCTGAGGTCAGAAGAAACTCCTGAGAGACCCCCTGGCTGTCTTCTTCCCCTGCCTTAGGGACGGTAGAAGTATGTTTTGAGATGGTGGAGATGCAAGGTGTAAACCACAAACATCTTTGAGACACTGCTGATGGGGAACTACCAGATGCATGTGCCAGACTAACTTTGTTTTTTACATTTTAAATGATAAATATATACACTTTTAAATCCAAGTCAAATTAACTTTTAATATATGCATGCACATTTTAAAAGTTTTCTTTGTGAATGTATTCAATTTTTTTTTTTGAGACGGATTCTCACTCTGTTGCCCAAGCTGGAGTGCAGTGGCATGCTCTTGGCTCACTGCAACCTCTGCCTCCCGGATTCAAGTGATTCTCCTGCCTCAGCCTCCTAAGTAGCTGGGATTACAGGCATATGCTACCATGCCCAGCTAATTTTTGTATTTTTAGTAGAGATGGGGTTTCACCATGTTGGTCAGGCTGGTCTCGAACTCTTAACCTCGTGATCCGCCTGCCTCAGCCTCCCAAAATTGCATTAGCAGTCCAAATTGTTGATATATAATGGCAATAAAAGAAAAAATATTAATTAATTGAATTTAGATCAGACTAACTGATTCAAGTTTTTATTTCAGGGCTTACTGTGTGTTTTACACCAAATTTTAAAATGTAATTTTGTATTACAAAACAATAATCATTAAAATATGGTTAGTTGGTTAAATTTCCCTACATAATCATATGCAAATAATTTCTGGGAGTAATCCCATGGAAATCCACTATATAAACAAGGTAACAATTACAATTCCCTAAGAAAACTGAATAAAAATTTAAAACATTCTTTAATCCTATGGAGAACAAAGTAGGTATTAAATTCAGGAATCATGACAAGTGACAGTGAAAGCTCAATCTATGATTCTTTTTCAATAAATTATGTACCTTTGTTCTAATTAATTAAATAAGGCCAATTCTTTCCCACTTTGGTTTTAACAGGAAAATGTTGAGGATGCTTTAATTGTATTTCATGCCGTCTTTCATCACCTGGAGGTATTGCCTATGTATCAGCTGACTTCCAATATGTCTTTTCCTCCTTCATGTCTTGGTCTTTTTCATCTAGGCATGTCAATAAGGACAAAGTGTCCATAAAAGTGTCATCTTTGAGAAAATAGCAACTTTCACTTAGAAGTAATCTAGTGTGTTACATCACTGAGATTTTGGGGTAGTTATTACCACAGCATCACCGAATCTATGCTAACTGATGATGGACTCATGCTTATTGTTACTCTTTCCGACCACAGATCAAATTGTTGACTCACTAGCTGCAAACAGCTAGAACCAAGAGAAAAGCTGAATTTCTGCCTGACCGTCCCCACATCTATATAAAGACTCTTCTCAGGCTGGGCGTGGTGGCTCACACCTGTAATCCCAGCACTTTGGGAGGCCGAGGTGGGCGGATCACCTGAGATCAGGAGTTTGAGACCAGCCTGGCCAACATAATGAAACCCCGTCTCTACTAAAAATACAAAAATTAGCTGGGCATGGCAGTGGGCCCTGTAACCCCAGCTACTCAGGGGGCTGAGGCACAAGAATTGCTTAAACCCGAGAGGCGGAGGTTGCAGTGAGCCAAGATTGCACAACTGCACCCCAGCCTGGGCAACAGAGCAAGACTCTGTCTAAAAAAAAAAACAAACAAAAAACTCTTCTCTTTCTTCCTTTCATTGCTTTTCTCCTCCACTTCTCAATCTTAAATATGTTAATTCCCTGACTTTTCTGACTCTCTCCTCTGCTCTTATAGGACACTGGACGTTTAATGTGGTTTGGCTGTGTCCCCACCCAAATCTCATCTTGAATTGTAGCCCCCATAGTTTCCACGTGTTGTGGGAGGGACTTGGTGGGGGGTAATTGAATCACAAGGGTGGGTCTTTCCCATGCTGTTCTTATGATAGTGAATAAGTCTCATGAGATCTGATTGTTTTATAAAGGGGAGTTCCCTTACATAAACTCTCTTGCCTGCCGCCATGTAAGACATGACTTTGTTCCTTGTTCACCTTCAGCCATGTTTGTGAGGCCTCCCCAGCCACATGAAGCTGTGAGTCAAGTAAACCTCTTTCCTTTATTAATTACCCAGTGTCAGGTATGTTTTTATTAGCAGCATGAAAACAGACTAATAAAACATGTATCTCTTATGGCCCTTATTACACTACATTGTAATTTTTGATTATATACCTGTCTCCCAAGTTGGACCATGTCTTGGTCTGCTTGGTCTGCTGTAACAAAATACCTTAGACTGGGTGGCTTATAAACAACAGAAATTTAGTCTCACAGTTCTGGAGATTGGGACATCCAAGATTAAGGTGCTGGTGATTCCGTGTCTGGCGAGGGCCTGCTTTCTTCATAGATGGATGTGTTTTCACTGCAACCTCACAGGGTGGAAGGGGCAAACAGGCTCCCATGAGCCTCTTCCCTAAGGGCACTCATTCCATCATGAGGGGTCTACTCTCATGACCTGACCACCTTCCAAAAGGCTCATCTCCTAATACATCATTTTGGGGGGCTAGGATTTCAACATATACATTTTGGGGTGACGCAAACATTCAGTCCATAGCAGACCACAAGATTTTCATGGGCAGGGACTGAATCTAATTCTCCTTCCTGTGCCTGCATGTAGCATGCTCCTGGGGAGGGAGTGAGGATATGAGCATTTCCTGTGATACTCTTACTTCCTCAGTTCCTGGTTCTGGCTTCTGTGAGGCTCTCTGTTTGTTCCTCCCTCCATTCTCATGAGCAGAAGAGACACTGCTGGGGTTGATGCGGAGAACAGAAAGCACCAGGCTGCAGTGCGACAGGTGAATGGATGGGGAGGGCCAGCCTACCCAAAACCTCCTATGACCCAGGAGCCATGTGGGATGTGCAGTGAGAACAACTTGGGAAGATGCTCAGTTACGACAGAAGCTTCACCTCTGTTGTGTCATTTCTGGGGGTTGTGAGATGGACTTAGAAGGAATCCAAGATGAGTTTTCCATTAGAAGAATTGTCTTTGGTGACTTGGGAAAAGGTTTAGTCCAGCATCGAACAAGATTTTTCTTTTCTCCTAATTAATTTATTTCCTGCCAAAGAAATTGACTGTGTTCCTTTAAACAGCACCAACCCCAAAGCAAAGTGTCCCTGGAGGGAGTCATGGGATCAATTTTCCAGCCGGAGACTATGCAGCCTGGCTATACAGGCTTCAAGCTTTTAATTTGCTTATACATAGAGTGGCTTGAGCTCTATACATCACCAAATCAATGCAAATCAGTTTACTTGAAGCTGGTTCAATTTTAAAAGAATTTCATTAACCAGCAATAAAAGGCCCAGGTTAATATAATTACTATAGGATCCCAAGCTCATCAGGAAGGATTCCTTTTCTATAATGATCTTAACATTTATATTATGGCATTTTCTAAGGAAAACAAAAAAGCATGCTAGAGGGAGATGCTGAAAATAATGCTTTTTACTCCTGGAATTCAGTGTTGGAACTACCATTAAAGAAACTTCTTTTCCCAAATGTCAAAGACCTTGGGGAGGAAATGTATTCATTTAAACATCCATATGTGGATGTCTATAGGTACACACCCCTAGACACATGTTCACTGCATTATCTAATCCACACAGGATAGTAACCACTCAAAGGCAGAAGAGACCTTAGTGGCATTTAATACAATCGCTTAATTTTACAGAAGAAACGGACGCTCAGAGACCATAACTGGTGATCAGAGGTCAGCCATCTGGTTAGAGGGCCTGGAAAGCAGAACTTCATTCCCCTCTCCCTTACTCCCCACTGGTGGCTATGCCTACTTCACAGCAGGTGGTCAGAGGTGCAGTGGGAAATTACCTCCCTGGAAGTGCTTTTAACAGAAAAGAAGGAAATTCTGCAATATGCAACAACTTGAATGAACCTGGAGGACATTATGCTAAGTGAAAGAAGTCAGACACAGAGGGGCAAGTGCCGCCTGATTCCACTTCTATGAGGTATCTAAAGTGGCCAAACTCATAGATGCAGAAAGCAGGATGGTGGTGGCCAGGGGCTGGGGGCAGGGGGAAATGGGGCATTTGCTAATCGATGGGCATAAAGTTCTAGTTAAGCAAGATAAATCCTTCTCTAGACCTGCTGCATGACATTGTGCCTGTGGTCAATGACACCGTATAAAACACAGATTTGCTAAGGGGGTAAATCTCATGTTGAATGTCCTTACGACAGTAAGATAAAATTTTAAAAAATTGTAAAGGGCCATTTGGAAGTAAGACATTATATATTTTTATATGCAGAAGTGGGCCATCTCCTTTGGTGACTTGGAAAAAGGATTAGTTCAGCATCAAACGTGGCTTTTCTTTTCTCCTGATGAATTTATTTTCTACTGGAGAAGTTAAATGTGTGTCTTTAAACAGTTCAAGCAAGGTGTCTCTGGAGGGAACTGTTCTAAAGGGAACTTGAATTCCATCTCACCAAGATTTCACCCCAGTGTTAACCCCCATACTAACTCCATCTCCTGGAAAAATGTTAATCTGATTTGTCTCAGACCTGAGTTCCTAGTGGGCTCTTATTGACTTTGAGGTGGGATTGGTGGCTGTAAAGGTCAGTACCCTGCACCATGCTCCCACACTTTCTAGATCCTGTCCCATTCAGTAATAGTAAGCCCGCCACATTCCCTGGGTGGCCCACCCACATCGTCTTTCTGTGTTTCCTCCTCTCCTGACCATATGACTTCGTGGCCAAGGCAACCTGGAGTCACCCTGTATGCAGCCCACTCATCTTCAATCAGAAGACAAGAGAACAGGAACTGAATAAAGGGCCTAAGCCTCAGGGTCAAGCTCTAATTCAGCTTTTACCGAAGAGCCCTGGATTAGGAATATCAAAACCTTGCCCCATAATCATAGAGCAGGTCCTTTGTTTCTACCTGCTTGGAAACTTGGAGGGGAAGAGGAGTGAGGGGAGCAGGAGCCAGTCATTCCTAGGTTTTATGATGAAAATCTAAGCCCAGCAGCCCTTATCTAAAATGCCTGAGGCCAGAAGTGTTAAAGAATTCACAATGGTTCCACGATCACTAAGCTATAGAGTGGGTCCAAACTGTTCAGTCAGAGTTGAATATCAGTGTGGCCTGAGTTAGAGAAAGTTGAATTGATATGGGGACAATATAGGATTTAACATGGTATATAGATTTGCTTCTTTTAGATACTTTTATACAGAGCTAGAGGGCTGGAGTCTGGACCACTGATGGGCAGACAGGGATTTGGGCTGAGTGGCCTCCCAGGGCAGCCTGTGTCGCCTGCTCATATTAGCCTTCCTGTGCTATGGTGTGATGGTGATGGGCCTGTGCTCTGCAGGCATTTGAATAGTTTGAAACCCTACTCACTTCTTACTCCTCACCAGTAACAAATGATGGGTAACAGCATTTTCTTCCTGTTCCTTCAGAGCTGGGGCTGACCCTGGCTCCTGCCATTGCTGGTCCTGAGCTGCCTCATAATCTGCTTGGGGTCCCTTTGCTCTGCCTACACCTGTTCAAGTGAAACCCTCGACATGGAATTGTCTTTGCTGCAGGGGTTCTGGCTGAGACCCCCAAAAGCAGTTCTTTTAGGAGCTTCAACATGCATCAGTAGCTTATCGATATCAGTCTGTAGCACACTTTTTAAAAGAGAAAGCAAACACCCAAAGGATACATTGGGTCCTTCTGATATATCTTGAAATTTCAGTGACTTGTGTTTGCTGTTCACAGGAAGCAAGTCAAGGGCGTCTGCAGCGGGCACAGCGCTGCAATGCAGTGGTAGCAACCCCCCCCAATGTGTACAGGTGTGGAAAATGAAGCTTTCAAGCATGGCCTGTCTCATCCCAGACTGGCTCCCATTCTGTCTGCTGCTTATATTTTGAGTACAAGGAAAGCCCAATGGGACTTCTTTCCTGGAAAGCCTCCCTGGGCCAGCAAGACCAGATTTGGGATTTCAGTTGTGGAATGCGTTTTTCTGGAACTCCACTGCACATTTCAGGCCATGGTAATGTTCTGCTTTAGCAAGGGCTTCTTCAATTCTCCAGGTAAGAATGAATTTTCCCTAGGGCCAGCAAGAGCCACAGAAAGGAGTGGTTTCTCTTTCTTGAACCAACCCTTTGGAATCGTCCTGGGATGCCGGCAGTGCTCTGGAACAAACAGAGAGCGATGCTGGGCTCTGAGGTCTGCCCCAAGCAGTGGTGGAAGCCACAGAGGACAGGGTCTGGTGGAGACAGATGTGGGGGCGTAAGGAGCCGTCTGTCCTCAGTTCAGCCAGCCCTTCTGTTGTGTCTGCCTTTTGCTGCCTCAACCCCCACGGCCTGGGCTAGCGCCACTCTATTTTTAGTTCACATTTCACCTTTCTGTCAGTGGGGCTGCTTTTCCTAGCTTAGGAAAACACACTGCAGCCATGGTTTCAATAGCCAGCCCCCTCACCTTCTCAACTCCCACTGACCTGGGTGGAGAAGAGAGGCACACAACCGGGCAGCGTGGAGAGGGCCCTCTGGGGGAGTCTATGGCTTATGAGGAAGATACTCATGGCTTGGGGACTCTTCAAGGGTGCGCAGTGAAATTGTTTGCCAGGACACCCCAGGACACTGTCCTGACCACAAAGGAGAATTCGGGGCAAGGGAGCCACTGGATTGGATCAGTGGCCATCCAGACTTGGTGGAGGAAGGCAGGCCTGTGGCTTTCCTGCCGCTAGTGCAGGACCCATTTGAAGACCCCGAAAAGTGCAGCTCACCTACGTCGTCTTCATTCTTGATGCTCTTGACCAGGATAGAGAAAGAAAAAAAAATCCATATGTTGAATTTCTGTTACCTATTGCTAGTATTGAGAATTTTGAAATATGGAAATGTAGCAGGAAGAAAAAGAATTCAACCCGTATGCTGCCACCTAGGTACCATTGCTGTTAGCACATCTGTGTACTTACTGCTAATCCTTTTGAGTTACATTTTTTTCACATAGTTCTAATCAGATGATAAATACATAATTACAAATAGTAGTTATGAAAAGCTTATTTCTTTTTGATTATAAAGCTAAAGGTACATTGTGTATGTCATTTAGAAAATGTACTCAAAGTAAAAAAAGAAGCAAAATATTTCCCATCTTTTATCTCTGATGGATAATCACTGCTAATTTATTGGCATATGTCTTGACAGCTTTTTTTCTATCCATTTTTAAACATAGTCAAGATTATATTGTGTATTTGATTTTCAAGCACACTCAATGGAGGAAATTCACAATTTCTGGAAGGAAGATTATATGATGAGGATATCCGTTCCTGATCGTTATTAATTAGAAAGCCCAGTGATTCAGTTCATTAAGCAAATAACTCTGAAAGATGCAAAATGACTCCAGCTCTTGGACAATAAGCATTGATCATCTATGCTGCTACACAAAGCTGCATTTAAGCATTTATTTGAACAGTTCTCCTGACAAAGTATTCCAACTCTGTAAAACATTTTGTCACTGTTAGAAAGTGATGGAACAGAACCCATGGTCATGAAATGCAAGTTTTCCTCTACACGAAAGGAAGAAGTGGAGTTAGAAATACATTTCTTATTGTTAGAAAGAAGCAGGAACTGTAACAGGGCCAAGTTAATGCTATTAGATTGGTGCAAAAGTAATTGCAGTTTTTGCCATTGAAAGTAATGATGAAAACCACAATTACTTTTGCATCAACCAAATAGTTTGCAGAATCTACCTGCAAAACATAATCCAAGTAACTGCCTGAGTCTGGCACCCAATTGAATGAAGGAAAATGCTTTAAGGTTGCTAATTTGATTGCTCTCTTTGTTAGTGTATGCCTTCAATCATTTTGCTCTGTAAAGACACATGGATGCTATATAACCGGAATGTCTTTCCCACTTGAAAGACACCTTGTCTGCATTTTCCATCACCTTTTTCCTCCTTGGAAATTTGTAGTGGAATTTTGTATTCTTGTCTTCAGAATTGCACAGTTGCTTGAGGCCAGCTTAAGTGTTACTCCTTTGCATGCAATTTAGCTGTATGTGGGACTTTAAAAAATTTGTTATTGAAATTAAAATATTTTTCCAAAAATATGTAGACATGGATTTATTTTCATTGATTTTGGACTAGTGAAGCCTCCTTCATCCTGAACAGTGGAACATCCTCTTTCCCCCAGGGAACATCTTTAAAAATTATATCGTTAACTAAAATGTTTTAATTTTTTCTACCTCAAAGACACCTGTAGTGTTTATAGGTGATTGTCACTTTCCTGTCCTCCTTACTTCTCATATCTTTTTTCATTTTCATCTCTTTGTCCTGGGCCTCTGCATTCTAGAGTAGTTTCTCTAGTTTGTCCTTCATATATTGGTTCTGTTTCTTGCAGCCTCTAATCTACTCCCTGCTGCCCACAATGAGGATTTTAATTCTTTCATTGTCTTTTTGGGTTTTGTTCTTTCCTCTATTGTCTTTTTCATCTCCCTTTTTAGTTATCATCATGTTGTCTTTTTATCTCAGCCTGTCTTTTCCTTATTTATCTTTCTGTTTCATAAACATGGATACTCATTTCTTACATCCAGTTAAGGAGGCCAAGCACTCCCTGAAAAATGTCCTCTTGTTCAGACAGAAGATTCCTTTCAGAGGTTCACTATTCCTCATAGTGTTCAATGCAATGTTTCTTTTTTCTTGGTCTCAAATATTTGTTTCATGTTTTTCCATAATGGTCTGTTTTAAAATGCACTCACCCTTCGTCACAGGGAAATCTAGTGAGATTCAGTGTTTTTCATCAAACATGTGGAATGTGTTTTCCTCGAGTTGGATTTCTGTCCCTTTGGGTGGTATCACATCTACACCCAGTGGGTATTTGGTTTGCACACTTATCAGTCCTAATCCCAGTATCTTTATTCATGGGAGATTGGCCACTGTCAGTCTTAGTTTTTGGTAGAACTCTCAGTTTTCATCTTCTAGATCCCCAGGTGATTCAGCAGAAATTGAGAGCAACTAGGTAATATGTTCTTGCTACAGAGACTATTGAAGGCAGGAATACCTATTTTGTGCCCAAGTCTTTGGTAGGTGGATTGTATAGACATCTCACTGAGTTCTTTCAAGTTCCATTTGAAGTCAGTATGATCCCTCTCTTAGAGTGAAAGAAGCGTGTTTCACTTTAAGAAAAAGATGGGGCATTAGGAAGGAATACCAAGCTTTTTGACCTATAGCAAAATTACAAATGAAATGTTTCATACCAAAAAGATATTTGCCAAAAAAATACAAATTGATTTTTCAATGGTTAGATAATTTTGTAAGAAAGTAAGAAGATGTTTTCACCAACTGTCTAGAAACACAGAAAAAAGTAGGAAATTAACCATGGTCTAAATAGCACAGCTATCACAGATGGTGAAATAAGAATTTTTCAAAATCTAGATTTAACAGAGACTTTTCATCCTTTAAAGAAAATTAAATTACTTTAATTTAAAATATATATTATAGTCCAAAGTCAAAACTTTGTGGAAATGCCTGGCCTTTCCAATTCACACACATAAAAAACACTTTTTAAAGATGATCATGTTGGTTAGAATTTAGAGCTAGAGACTTGAGGAACATGTAAGTAATTTATAGTAGAAACTCAGTATTTTTTCTCTCAGCCACATGGCCAAAGCTCAAAGGTATAGTGCTCTCAGCACCAAGGGATAGTCTGAACATGGTAATTCAAATGCCAGAAGATTCCAAGTTAGGCCCTATAAACTGGCCTATAAATGAAAGTGTAGGGACAGCCACACCCACAGGAAGACTCAGCTAAGGGGACTTTATGAACTCTGGGGCTTCCCTTCCCTGGTGGTAGGCCTACTTTGAAATCCTGCATCCCTCACCATCAGGAACAGCACCAAACTTACCCCCTAAGGCTTTGCCATGCAAGTAATCTGGAATTCGTACCAAGATACTGAGGGGCATGGAAGCATGGTTTTCACACTAGCTCTGCAGGTGCTAGGAGTCTCAGCTCCCTAAAATGAGGTGGTGATGCCGTGTGTCAGGAAGGGAGTCCAGAGGGACCTGTGTAGGTGCTCATGTTTCATCCAAAAGTTGGACCCTAAAAGCTGCTGGCTACCCTTTGGGGAAAAGTTTGAGGTCAAGGTAAGAAAATGCCTACCAGGACTATAGAGAAATGACAGAAAAAAGATTTATACAGCACAAACGACTACTGATACAATTTCCAAAGCCTTACATTCACTTTGTGGATGTTTCCTTGTCTCCAAAGAGGAGATAAATGCACAGGTCAGTCTGCAGAGCAAGGAAGATTATCTATGTGGATCTCACCTGACCTTGTCATCTTCCTATTTAATAGGGGAGATCCCCTTGTCAAACATGCATAGTTTTGGGTTTCACCTCATGGAAGAGTGTTGGCAACACCGGATAGTTCAATGTTGGTAGCTACTGAGGTCTGACACTCATTTTACTACAGAGTTATTGGAGCTTGGCAAGGGATAGACTTTATTTAGCTGTAAGTTATTTATAATTTATCATAATATGATAAAAGCTGATATTAATTTACTTCACCTGGTATATGAACCAGTAATTTGTGATGCTGCTAATAAAGATTTAAAACACAGGGTTATATTTGTGACTCATCACAAGATCCTACAGCCTGGGATATTGTTATTGAAAATGATTTCATTAAATATGAGACACAAATGCTTAAGGAAATAGGTAAACGATTGATGCCAATGCTAAACTAAAGCATTAAAAGACCAAATAAAAATGATTTCACCTCTGCCTCAGGGTTCCTACTTGAGAGAAGATCTGCCGGCTGCCAGGTTTGCAGGTTCTATGCCGCTCTCTAGGTTTCCCTTCCCAGGTGTGCTATACTGTAGAAAACAGCCTTTTGGCTGGTGATCTTCCTAGACCTGGTTCAAGCTCATTCACTGAATCCCAGTGGAAACAAGCAGAGGAATAAGCATGGCAGTTTGTAGCAGCTAAAAGCTGAATTCTAATTCCAGTGGCTCTGCTCTTGACTTGCTGTATGGACTCTGTGAATCTCATTTTGCTCTGTTGTAAAGCAGAGGTATTTAATCAAGTCCTTGAAGGAGCCTTGTGTGAGCTGGTGTTTGGGCAGGTGGAAAGCAGCACATGAAGTCCAGTCAGCTGCCTTGAGACGGTCCCTGTGTTTAAGCTAGACCCATGCCAGGCTTCATCCAGAGTTAGTGGCTTCACTGCCAGTTGCAGGGGGTGCCTGGGCAGGCTTTGGCATTTGCAGGACAATGCATGAGGATGGTTCTAAAATGCTGAAGACCCAGGTTCTTTGTATTCTATTGTCCTTCTCTCCAAGGAGGGAGCCTAGGCATGGGGAGGGCCCACTGGGCTGCAGAACCAGGAAGGTCTTCCCCATAGTTGCAACACTGAAATAGGTGGTGCAGAGTGTTGAGCTGAAATAGACAGCCAAAACCAGATAATTCATCCAAGGGGAAAAAGAGCAAGAGCCAAGGACAGAATTAAATGGTGCCCAGAATGTCATGGAGTTGAGTCATACTGGCATGAACAGATGCCTGGAGGAGTCCCTAGGAGAAGAGCAGGTGCTTGTAGCACTTTTATTCTTTCCCATAGCGCTTTCTAATGCCAATCTTATGTTGTATCATGTAGACAATCATGGGGGTTGAAACTGACTAGAGATATAATCCAGAGACATGGACACTTTGCCTTATGTTTTCAGCACCCACTTAATATCAAAGTCAGAATTCCCCAGCTTCGAAATGTCCATGTCCTGACTACTCAGGCTTCACAAGCCAGTGAGTGTGGAGGTGGCTGCGTTAAGCGGACCCTTGAAGGCTATGAGTTCCACAACTGATCTGTAAGCATTTCAGTTTTGGGAAGAGTTTCCCTCCCTGACCTGTATCACCTGGAAAGTCTCAAGGGATGCATGCATGAGTCTGAGAATCAGTTCTGGTCATCGCTGGCTACCATGGCTGGTAAACAGATGGCCCTGTAGATATCTCAGAGATGCCCCTCTGAACCAAACCCTGACCTGCTGCCCATACCATTGCCCAAGGGTAGAAGAGCTGGGCCACTGGGGCTTTCTGAGGCTCAGGGTCAAGGAAACCTGACCACCCTCAGGGCAGCTGCAGCTGGTAGGCCATCCCAAGTTTCAGTGCTAGAAAGCTGCAACCCTTCTCAGCCTCTGCACATGGAATCCAAGTTGCTCTCCCGGTGATGCGAGCACCACCCACTCCCACACCTACCCCCACCTCCCTTGACGTTAAAATCAGCTGAGGGCAGAGCAAGACTCTTGAAGCCCCCTCGAGTGACACAACTCTTTTATCCCAGGATATATACCTGACACTTAAGTAGCAGCATGTATATGTCAGGGAATTGGGGTCATTTTGTGCACAGAATCTCACTTACTCCTCGTGTGGGGTCCCACAGCTGGGCTGAGCTGCAGCATCAGATTCCTTGCCCCTCATGATGAAGTTTTGCTCAGGGGATTCTGCTGTCTTTCTCACGGTCTGACTTCAATTTAGACCAGGATTCCTATCAGACCCAAAATGCTACTCTTGGATCATTCATTTTTTCCACTCTCTGAGTGACTTGAACTCACAAAACTCACAAAAACTGCTCCCACAAGGAAACCAGGACGCCAAGCACTGGTGGAAAAAGAGCAAATTGTCAAAGGGGCATTTGGAGCATTTGACCTCCTGACTTCACTGGGGCCAACTCGGTCTGTCAGTGTCTATAGACATTTAAGTCCGAATTCTGTCAGGCCCTTGTTGTTTATATTATTTTATTTTTATGTATTGCTAGGAAATGCTCGGCACCGGTTTAAGTCAGAGGGTGTAACTGATCACAGGGTAGACAGTTTTTGTTTTTGTTTGTTTGTTTGTTTTTGAGACAGAGCCTTGCTCTCTCACCCAGGCTGGAGTACAGTGGTATGATCTTGGCTCACTGCAACCTCCGCCTCCCAGGTTCAAGCAATTCTCATGCTTCAACCTCCCAAATAGCTGGGATTACAGGCATGCGCCACCATGCCTGGCTGATTTTTGTATTTTTAGTAGAGACCCCCAGGCTTTCACCATGTTGGCCAGGCTGGTCTTGAACTCCTGGCCTCAAGCGATCGACCCTCGTAGGCCTCCCCAGGTGCTAGGATTACAGGTGTGAGCTACCGTGTCTGGACAGGTAGGCAGTTTTATCACCAGCCATGAGGCCTGGCCTTGGGGATGTTAATGGAACTACTGTGGGGTGACCAGTACTGGAAGAGGAGACTGGATTGGGTTTGAAAAGACATAATGTAGTGGTGAAGCATCTGGCCTGCCCATGTTCAACTCCCAGCCCTCCCACTCACTGGTTGTGTGACCTTGGGCCACTCACTTTGCCTTTTGTGCCTTGGTTTCTTCATCTACAAAAGACAGACAATACTAGTGTCTACTTTATGGGGTTATTGTGATGATCAAATGAGTTAATCTTATAAAATGCTGGGCCTAGTATCTTAAACAATAATTAATCTTGCAATTATTACTGAGTTTTAAAGTCATCAAACACATCAAAACTCCCTGAACATTAAATCACCAAGGTTGGGTGGGGCAAGCATCTCAGTTAGTATCCGACAGAGGCCTCCTGGACTCTTCTGCTGTTCCCTGACCTGTGTAGCAGAGCAGACGAGCTGCCCTGACTCACAGCATTCTTCCCGGTGTGGAATTTGAACCAGGATTCTTACCAGGCTCAAAATGCCACTCTTGGACCATTTTTCCACTACCTGAGTGACTCGGACTCACAAAAACTGCTCCCACAAGGAAACCAAGACGCCAAGTACTGGTGGGAAAAGAGCAAATTGTCAAACGGGCATTTGGAGCATTTGACCTCCTGACTTCTAATTATTTTTCCTGTTATTTATACAGCTGAGTCAGAGGTTTCAGGAGAGTGAGGCAATTCCAGGGGGACTTGGGGGAAGGGAGAGTTGAAGGAATGAGAAGAGAGAAAGAAAGAGAATTGGAGGGAATGTTTTTGCTGGGAGTAATCAATTGATTCAAGCTGGTTTGGCACAGAAATTTCAATTTACTGGACATATCGTAGGGACTTTCCAGTACCTTTATAAAAGGATGTCTTGTCCATACCATTTTGGCAGTTTTCACTCTTGGGTTTAGCCAAAATTTAAAAGTTTGAAGACATAGGAAAGTCAATAGTGAGATCACAAAGTGTTGAGGCTATGACTGTAAGCTTTGGATTGAAATTGGTTCCTTCTTTTCATTAACGTCATTACTAGTCAGAAAGACTACTAGAAGCGAAGTGTGTTTATATAGACTGCAAGCCAGGCTTAGAGGATACAGATTGATGCATTCTGCTTGAAAATGTCCAGGGGTCCTCTCAGAGGTTAAAGGGGAACCTCATGTATTTTCTTTTATTTCTTCCTTGAGTAAGGGATCCTGTGTTATTTAAGGATTTTTTAAATTACAAAAAATGTATCATGGCAGTTTCAGATTGCCTTCCTTGTTTTAATATAATATTAATATTATATGTAATTAATATTAGTGGAATTAATCTCATCTTTGTTGTTTTAATCTAGCAGAGTTTGTGTTTCAAGTAGCTATTAATATCACCAACTATTTTCAAGTGCTCTCCCTGCCCCCTTTTAGGAGAACCCACATTTACTAAGTATCTACTATGTTTCCAGCCTTCTCCTAGGACAATTATGTGAGGGATACTATTGAAAAGAACACTGTATGGTATATTCCGGACCTTCATTTTACTATCTAGGAAATGGAGGCTCAGAGAGATCAGGTCATTTGCTCGAGGCCACACAGCAGGTGGAAGAGACAGGATTCCAACCTACATTAGCTGTGTCCCAGCCCACAGCTGATTCCACTCACTCCTTGATGCCTGAATGCCCTTTCAAACAAACTTTCTGTTGTCTTTCCCTTTTGTAATTTCCCATTAAATAGGAGGCTCTTTAATTTCATGAATTCCCTCATCCCTGGCCACTGCCTTGGTCCACAGCCCATAGCCTGTGGCCACAGCTCTGGCAATAGTTCCTCATTCACCTCCCGGCACCCACTCTGTTTTCCTCCAGTGTGTCCCCGTGCAGCAGCCAGAGTGAGTGTCTTTTTAACACTTTATTATGAAAATTTTTCCCACAGAAAAGAGCAAATTTTACAAGGAATGTTTATATACCACTCCTTGATTCAACTATGAACATTTTACTGCACTTGTTTTATCACAGATCTCTCCGTCTCTTTGTTCCTCTCTCTGTCCCTCAATCCATTTTTTGATGCATTTTTGCATTTTGATCCATTTTTGGTGCATTTCAAAGTAAATCGCAGACATGGGTACTCTTCCCCATAAATATTTTAGCATGTATACAGAATGGATTTTTTAAAAAAAATGAGCATCAGATTATCTCCTTCCGCTGCTCATAACCTCCAGGGTGCTCCTTACCATTGAATAAAAGCCCAGTCCTTGTCAGGGAGTATAAAGTCCTGCAGGATCCAGCCTTGCTGCCCTCCAACCCAACTCCGCATTCCCTTCCCCTCACTCATTTGGTTGCAGCCACGATGGCCACCTTTCTGCTCCTCAAACCTAGCCAGAACTTCCCTGACTTGGGGCCTTTGCGCCTGCTGCCCCCTGCCATGCCTTCTCCTTAGAGAAGCCTTTTCTGATGCTCTCATCTGAAAGACTCCCTCTGTGCCCCACTCCATCCATGTTACTGTGCTCCACGTTTCTTTGTATTGCTCATCATTACCCAGTGTGATGTCCCACATTTATTTATGACATGTCACCCAGAGTAGAATGCAAGCTCGATAAGGACATCAATTTTTGCCTTATTCTATGCCCAGGCCCTGGAACATTTCTGGGTTATAGCAAGTGCATAATAAATATTTGTTGAATAAATAAATGGAGAAAGGAAGGAAGAAAATAAGGAAAGGAGAAGGGGGAGAGTAATGGAAGGAAGGAAAGGGAGGAAAGAAGACAAAATGAAGGCGGGAAGGAAGGAAGGAGAAAGGAAGAAAGGGAAGACGGATTTTCGGCATGTTTTTCAGGAGCTGCCCTGTAGCACGTCAATGAAAGGAACAGGGATTTTATCCATGTGGTTCCCTCCTGAACGGTTTCCCCGGAATCCAGGCCTGGACAGAATGCGCACAGTGGTGTCGTGGTGTCGTGAGTGTTGGCAGCAAGGCAGGGGCAGTTTTCAGCTGGTTCTGTGCCAAATGCCTCCTCTAGCAAGGGCTGGTCTCACTACTGATGAGCGGCTCGCAGGGGCCATGGGGGAGCTTCACAGTGGAGGAGTAATTCTAGTTCAACGTCCTGAATGTCTACTCCTTTGGTTCATGAAGTAGAAAAATATTGCCTCAGGAAACTCTAGACCATCACCAATTATGTCTAAAATGCCATAAAGTCCAAGGTCTCCCCACACCATTTCCCTGTGGATTTTTATCATATTCAATAATTATAATGGGCCCAAATCTCTCTGGTTGCCTCATTCACTTGCCACACACAGGCCCTCCAGAAACACTCAAAGTCTCATGCAGTTTGTTCTTGGAGTCTCTGGGCAGTGCTCAGTAGATGATCAAGCATGTTCTTAGGGCAACCAATGGTCGTGAAAGAATTTGGTATTGCAATAAAAGTATTTGATAGGTCATCCATGGGAAATGAACCTTGTTGGACTTGCTGATACGCTTGAATTGTTCAGTATTGCTTTTAGCTTGATTTACACAAGAGGTCTGCCTCGTCTCACCTGGTCCTTGCCTAAAGGGCTGGTATCCATAGGGCTCAGATGCAGGTCTGTGTGTCCTCACTCTCACCCCATCCAGGCAGGCTTTTCTATGGGAAACTGCCCCACCTCCACCTGGGCCTCCCCCGCCCTCATGAATTCATGTCAGGGCAGACCATTAGTTGGCCTGCAGCCTTATAGCTGGCTAGTCAACCATTCTCATGGTCGGACCTCTGATTCCCCACGCTCTTGACTGTGGCATGGGAAACCAGTGTTGTGCATTCTGGGAGTAATTCCCCAGGGCCCAGCCTCCAGCCTACTCTTCCACATGCTTTCATGAGCGTGTAATTCCCTGTCTTCATGTGCTTTCTGGCTGGTGTGGTTTCTGCTTCCTGCTCTGAACCCTGACAGATAGGGCATGCCTGTTCCATTTCATTCCTACAATATCTCTGAGGTAGGCATTTATGTCCTGCTTCCAGAGAAGGAATCTGAGCCTCAAATAAAATACAGACACAGGCCATCTGTGACAGAATTCAGTTTCCGAAGGGTCAGCTTGTAACTGCCCCATTGCTCTGCTTCACCTGAAAGGAAAGAATGAGGGAGGCAAAAAACATCAGGGAAGAAGGAGAAAGGAGCTCTGCAATGCTAGGTAGTCCTTTTATCAGGCAGAGGGGAAAGAAGCTTTGCAATATCTAGATAGTCCCTTCCTTCTCCCCACAACACCGGGCTTTCTTCCCCCTAAACTCCAGCATAACCAGACTGCCTGAAAGCATGTGCACACCCCAGCTGTCAAGTTAATTCCCTGCTCTAGGAATACAAGAGGGCAAACGGGGACCCTAACATCCCAGACAGTTCTAGAGAATTGCTTGTGGAAATTCTATACCAACTCTTATGGCTTTATTCATGTGTGTCCTTCACTTACTCGCCAGGCTCAGATAATTTCTCTTATCCTCTGAAATCTCATAGTTGTCTAGGTAGTTCACCTGTGGTCTCATTACATTTTCCTTATGGTGTGGTTACTTGCATATGGATCACTCTTCTAACAGACTGGAACTACATCTTACTGTTGTGTTCCCCATTCATTTATTAGTGCACATTTAATGAATATCCACCATGTGCCAGGCACTGTGCTCGGCACTGAGAATTCAGAGATGAATAAGACATAGTCCTCAGAGTCAAGGAGCTCCTGGTCTGGTGGGGACAGGTAGATGCTGTATAACACAACATAAGTATAGAAATAGAAAGATGCTGAAGGGGCTGGGGCAGGGGCTGGTCATTGCAAGGTGAGGTCTTGAAGTGTGGGTGGGAGTTTTTCAGACAGACAAGGTAGGGGAGGGCATTGCAGGCACAAGGAAAAGCATGTGCTTGGATGAATTTGGGGTGGCCTGAGCTCAGGTTGGGTAGGAGAAGCATGGAGAGAGGAGGCAAAGGGGAGGTTGCAAAGGAGGAAGCCAAAAAGGACTCAGCAGGTATTTGGCACAGGTAGGTGCTGGTGATTGCTTTTTGCATGATAAAATGAATTATTGTATTATTATTAATGTGTTGCTGCTCCTCTTTTGCAAGGCGAAGAAGCTTTTGCTCTGTGAATTTCCTGAGCTCTGTTGAGGGCAGAGCTCTTTTTCTGGGCCTGTGTGAGCCATCCATCATGGTGAGAGCATGTCCATGAAGGCTGGGGGAGGGAAAGGGTGAATGAATAGAGTCTAGAGAGGGAGAGGGAAGGAAGACTGCCACCCACGAAGCCTCCAGCAGACAGCCAAGCTGCTCTTTAATTGGGGCTCCATTTATCACACTTTCCATGTATTCAATTTGTGGGTCTTGATTTGGCTCTTACAGAGCTTGCCTCATTCCTAACTTCAAAGCCTGTGTTTTTATTAAAGGCTCTGAAATTGTTTCGGCCCTGCAATTTTGGTTTCTTCCCTTTGTCCTTTATCATCCTGGCAAAGAGACTGAGCTGTGCGTCCTACTTTGGGCTCCGAAATGTGAACCACATGCTGTCCCTTACAGCTTCCCAGGCAGGCGGCAGGGTCTGGTGGCCTTGGTGCATGCCATTGAGATACTGTCGTTCTACCTTTTTTTTTTTTTTTTTAGAGACCAGGTCTTACTCTGTCATCCAGGCTGGAGTTCAGTGGCATGATCAAGTCACCGCAGCCTCAAACTCCAGGGCTCAAGTAATCTTCCTGCCTCTGCCTCCTGATTAGCTAGGACCACAGGTACATGCCACCATACTCAGCTAATTAAAAAAAAAGTTTATAAGGATGGGGTCTTGCTATGTTGTCCAGGCTGGTCTCAAACTCCTGGCCTCAAGCAATCCTCCTGCCTCGGCTTCCCAAAGCACAGGACTTACAGGGTGTGAGCCACTCTGCCCGACCTTCTACTTTTTGAGATAGGCATGTATTGCTACAAACTTCCCTGTTAGTATTACTTTTGCTGTGTCTCATAGATTTTGATATGTTTCATTTGCAATTTTATTTGTTTGAAGACTCAAAAAAAAGTCCTACTTAATTTCTTCATTGACCTATTGGTCATTCAGGACCATGCTGTTTAATTTCAATGTGTTTGTGTAGTTTCTGAGGTTCCTCTTGTTATTGATGCCTGTTTTATTATACTGTAATCAGAAAAGATGCTTGATATGATTCTTACTTTCTTGAATTTTTTCATCAGAATTTTGTGGCCTAAGATATGATCTATTCTGGAGAATGTTCCATATGCTGATGAAAGGAATGTGTATTCTGTAGCAGGTGGGTGAATTTTCTGTAAATGTCAGTTAGGCCCATTAGGTCTAGTGTGTAGTTTAACTCTGCTGTTTCTTGGTTGATTTTCTCTGTGGATGATCTGTCCATTACTGAGAGTGGAGTGTTAAAGTTCCCAAGTATTATTGTAATGTAGTCTGTCTCTCCCTTTAGATCTATTCATGTTTGCTTTATATAGTGGAGCTCTGCTCTTGGGTGCATAGATATTTATAATTGTAACATCCTCTTGCTGAATTGATGCCTTGATCGTTATATAGTGACCTTCTTTGTCTCTTATCCACAGTCTTTCATTTGTAGTCTATTTTATCCGACACAAGTATAGCCACTCCTGCTCATTTTGGTTTCCAGTTGCATGGAATATGTTTTTTCACTCCTTCACTCTCCAGCAGTGTGTTTCTTATAGGTGGAGTGGCAGCCTTCTTGAAGGCAGCATATAGTTGCTCTTGCTTCTTTTTCCGTTCAGCCACCTTATGGCTTTTAATTGGAGAATTGAGTTCATTTATATACAGTGTTATTATTGTCATTTTGTTGCTTGTTTTCTGGTTGTTTTGCAACTCCTCTCATCCTTTCTTTATTTCTTCCTATCTTTGTGGTTAAATGATTTTCTCTGGTAGTATGTTTTGATTCATTGCTTCTTATTTGTAGTGAATCTATTATAGGTTTTTGCACTGTGGTTAACATGATGCCTACACAAAACATCTTGTACATATAACAAGTTATTTTAAAGCAATGAAAACTTAACTTACATCACAAAGAAAAGAATAGAAACAAAGAAAAAACCAAAACAACAACAAAAAAATGCACTTTAACTCCATCCCTCTCTTGCATTTTGACTTTTAGTTGTCTTAGCTTATATGTTTTTATATTACCTGTCTCTTACCAGGTTGCTGTAGCTATTACTGTTTTTTATATATTTGTCTTTTGGGCTTTATACTAGAGTTATGAATGAATTGTGCACTACATCTATAGTATTATGATATTCTGGGTTTGCATGTGTATTTAATTTTACCAGTGGGTTTTATGCCTTCAAATGTTTTCTTTTTGCACATTAGTGTTTTTTTCTTCCAAATTGAAGAATTCTCTTTAACATTTCTTATAAGGTGGGCCTGGTGGTAGTGAATTCTCTCAGCTTTTGTTTATCTGGGAAAGGCTTTATATCTCCTTCATATTTGAAGGAAAGCTTTGCTGCAATCAGCATTCTTAGATGACAGCTGTGTGTTGTGTTTTGTTTTGTTTAGTTTTGTTTTCCAGCAGTTTGAAAATGTCCTTTACTCCTTCCTCGCCTATGTGATTTCCATTAATGAGTTTGTTGCCAGATGAATTGGAGCTCCCTTACATGTTATTGGCTTTTTCTTTTTTTGATGCTTTTGGATCTTCTCTTTGTCCTTGACCTTTGAGAGTTTGACTATTATATGCCTTGGAGTAGTCTTATTTGGGTCAAATCTGTTTGGTATTCTCTGACTTTCCTAGACTTGGATATTTATATCTTCCTGAAGTTTAGGAAAGTTTTCTGTGATTATTTCTTTAAATAAATTTTCTACCCCTTGCTCTTGCTTAACTCTCTCTTGAATACTAATAATTCTTAGATTTGGTCTTTTGAGGTAGTTTTCTATATCTTGTAAGTGGTCTTTATTTTTTTCATCATGTTTTCTTCTGTGTTGTGTATTTTCTAATAGCCTATCTTCAAGCTCACTGATTCTTTCCTTTGCTTGATCCATTCTTCTGTTGAGAGCCTCTAATGAATTTTTGAGTTCAACAAATATATTCATCAGTTCCAAGATTTCTGTTTGATTTTAAAAATTATTTCAACCCCCTTGTCAAGTTTCTCTGATAAATTTCTGAATTGCTTTTCTGTGTCATCTTGGAGATCACTCAGTTTCCTTAAAACTGCTACGTTGATTTCTTTGTCAAAGAGCTCACATTATCACTCTTTCATTAGGCTCAGTCACTGGTTCCTTGCTTTGTTCATTTGGGGAGATCATAGGTCCCTGTTTGCTGTTGCTTCTTTGTATGTCTTTGTCTTTGCATTGAAGGATTTTTTTATTTATTCCAGGCCTCTCTCTCTGGCTTGTTTCGGTTTTTATTAGATATATTTTCTTAGAGATTCTTTACCACTAGGTCACTGGCTTCCTTTGGCTCTAGGTGGCACCTTAACCCCAGGTTCGTCTCAGCTCTAGTCAACTACAAGAGTGCTACCCAACCCAAAAAGGGGAGATCTGAAATAGAATAACCCAGTAGTGTGGGAAGGCTGGGTTCATGCCTCTGGGCCTTTTGGAACATACCTTGCATACCTTTGTTGTTGTTGAATAGCTACTCTGTTTTGGTGTCTCCTTTGGCCAAGTTATAGAGCACAGTTGTCAGAGTTGAGGTTGGTAGTTCCACCTCCCCCCTTTATCTCTGCCTGTCTTCAAGGATATTTCTCTCCTCTGGCACTTACAATGCTTCCTCTGGCACTTGTGATGGGTTAAGGCAGTACTTATATTGCCTTGACTCATTTTGCTTTCCCTGGCACTTGCTCCTCTGGCACTTGTGATGGGTTAAGGCAGGGACAGTTGCCCTGCTAGGAAACCTAAGATGTTGGGAAAAATTGGTTGTCCAACTTGATCTCACTTTTTCCGGTATAGAAACCATGAATTGGGGGGAAAATTTTTCATGTGCTTGGTTCCACAGAATGGGGGAAGCGTTGTCACAGATGTGGAAGCATTATTCTCTTACTATTTACTTGGAGTATTTTCACTTCCCTGTGGTCCTGGAGAATGTATCTCATTCTCATATACTAATTTTGTGTTATTGCTGGTGATAATCTCAGGGTTGTATACTTGTTTTTTTGTTTGTTTGTTTGTTTTCTGGGTGGCAGGCAGAGGGGAGTAAAGTCAACTTAATTTTATGCTATCATTTTGAGACCAGAACTCACTATTTTCTCTATTTTATTTATTGCTGCCTTAATCTTTATTATTTTTTCTTTCTGCCTTCTTTTGGGTTAGCTTCTTTCTTGTTTTCTAGGGCTTTTTCTTTTTGGTCTTTTTTTCTCTAGTTCCTTATGTTGTAATGTTAGGCTGTTGATTTGAGATCTTTCTTCTTCTTCAACATAAGTGTTTGTAGGTATAAATTTCCCTATAGCATTGTTTTTGCTACTGTCTGTAAGTTTTGTGTGCTGCATTTTCATTTTCTCTGGTTTCAAATATTTTCTAATTTCCCTTGTGATTTCTTCTTGGAGCCATTGGTTGTCAAAACTTGTGTTTTTAAACTCCACATATTTGTGAATTTTCCAGCTTTTCTTTGGGTTGTTGATTTCTAATTTTATCCCGTTGTGATCAGAAAAGCATTTCTGTGTAATTGCTTTGTATAATTTCAATCTTTTAAAAAGTATTAAGATGAGTTTTGTGGTCTGACATATGGTCTATCCTGGAGAATGTTTCACGTGCATTTGAGAAAAATGTGTATTCTGCTGCTGTTCAGTGGAGAGTACTGCATATATGTCTGTTAGGTCCAATTGCTCTATAGTGTCATTCTGGTCCTCTGTTTCCTTATAATCTTCTGTCTCATTGTTTTATCCATTACTGAAAGTGGAGTATTGAAACTTGCAACTATTAATGTTGAGCTATCTATTTCTCCTTTCAGTGCTATCATTGGTTGCTCCATATATTTTGGATATATTTGTATATATTTTTATAACTGTTGTGTCTTTTTGGTGAATTGACTCTGGTAGCAGTTTTCAGCTTAAAATATATCCAATATTAGTTTAGCCACCCTAAGTGTATCGTGGGATCTAAAGTTAGTCTCTTGTAAGCAGCATTCATTTGAATTTTTTTTCTTCTATTCTGCCAATCTATGCAATTTTGATTGGGAATTGAATCCATTTACATTTAAAATAATTACTGTTGGGGAAGGACTTGTATTTGTCATTTTGCTATTTGTTTTCTGTATATCTTATAGTTTTTTTGTTCCTTATTTTCTCCCTTACTATCTTCCTTTATGTTTAGTTGTTTTTTTTTATAGTGACACATTTTGATACCCTTCTCATTTTTTGTATGTATATTCTACAGATATTTTCTTCATTGTTACCATGGATATTACATAAAATATCCTAAAGTTATAATGACCTATTTTGATTTTATACTTACTTAGCTTCAATCGCATACAAAAATCTCTATTCTTATACAGTTCTGTCCCTTGTCTGCAGTTTATGTCACAAATTACATCTTCATGCATTGTGTACTTGTTAACATATAATTATAATAACTTTTGTGCTTTTGATTTTTTAAACCTATAAGAACAGAAAGTAGAGTCACAAATCAAAATTATACTAATATTATTATATTTGCTGATGTATTTACCTTTACTGGAAAACTTTGTATCTTTATATGATGATGAGTTACTAACATCCTTTTGTTTCAGCCTGAAAGGCTCCCTTTAGCATTTATTATAGAACAGGCCTACTAGTAATAAACTCCATCTACTTTTGTTTATTTGAATATGTCTTAATTTATCCCTCCTTTTTGGACAGTTTTTCCAGATACAGAATTATCTATATCATCCCACTATCTTCAGGCCTCCAAGGTTTCTGCTGAGAAATTGACTAATAATCTTACTGATGATTCCTTGTGTGTGACATGTCACTTTTCTCTTGCTGCTTTCAAGATTCTCATTCTTTGTCTTTCAAGAGTTTTATTATAATGCGTGTCTGTGTATGTTTGAGTTTATGATACTTGGTGTTTATTGGGCTTCTTAGATTTGTAAATTGGTGTCTTTCCTCAAATTTGGGTAGTTTTCAGCCATTATTTCCTCAGATAATCTTTGTCTTTTTCTATCTTCTTCTTTTTTTTGGAATCCCAGAATGTAAATGTTGGCCCATTAATGGTGTCCTCTTAGGCTTTGATCACTTGTCTTTTTTTTTTTTTTGCATTTAACTCCTTACACTTGATAATTTCAAATGTCCTATCTTCAAGTCTGCTGATTTTTTCTTTTTTTCTTTCTTTCTTTCTTTCTTTCTTTCTTTTTTTTTTTTTTTTTTTTACTGCCAGCTCAAATTTGCTGTTGAGTTACTCTAGTGACTTCTTTAATTCAGTTATTATATATTTCAGCCACAGGATTTCTTTTTGATTCTTTTTATAATTTCTCTCTCTTTGTTAAAATTCTTATTTTGTTCATGTATTATTTTTCTGATTTCTTTTAGGTCCTGGTGTTTTCTTTGAGCTCTTTGAACATATTTATGAACACATTTTTTAAGACTTTGTCTAGAAAGTCTGATGTCTGTGTTTCCTCAGGGATGACTCCTAGAGATATATTTTGTTCCTTTGAATGGGTCATATTTTTCTATTTCCTTGTATATTTTGTGAGTTATGTTGTTGTTGTTGTTGTTGTTGAAAATTGGGCAGTTGAAAAATAGCCACCTTTAACAGTCTTTGCAGACTGGCTCTGTGCCAGGGCATTCCTCTACTCATTACCTGGGCATGATTTGACCCTTGGAATCAGCCCATGGTGAAGGCTTAGGTCCTCTCAGGTTTTTTCTGAGCATGTATTTTGCCTGGACTTATGTGTGGCTTTTTCAGTCTCCCTGTGTATATGTGTATTAGTCCGTTCTCATGCTGCTGATAATGACATACCTGAGATTGGGTAATTTATAAAGAAAGAGAAGTTTAATGGATTCACAGTTCCACATGGTTGGGAAGGCCTCACAATCATGGCAGAATGTGAAAGGCATGTCTTATGTGGCAGCAGACAAGAGACAGAAGTGAGAACCAAGTGAAATGGGTTTCCCCTCATAAAACTATCAGATCTTGTGACACTTATTTGCTATCATGAGAACAGTATGGGGGAACTGCCCCCAGGATTCTATTATCTCCCACCGGGTCCCTCCCACAACATGTGGGAATTATGGGAGCTGCAATTCAAGATGACGTTTGGGTGGAGACACAGCCAAACCATATCAACATAGTTGATTTTCGCTGTCTTAATTTTCCAAAGAATATCACCTAGTTTCTCTTAGAGGCCTTATGTTATCTAGTGTATGCCTCCATTTGTACTTTCTTACCCCAGGTACCTGCAGGTCTGTAGTCCCCCTGCAGGTTTTATGAGCTGTTCCTGCTACTCTTGGCCACTTTTCCTAGTCTTAGATCCAAGCTATGCCACTTTTCCACCTGACTTTTCCACCTGAGCAAGTTAGGCAACATAGGGTGCAGCCCTGCTGGCAGCAGCCCCCAGACAGGCTAAAACATGCAAGTAACTTCTGTTCTGTTTCCCTGGTTCCAGAGAGGGATTGTGAACTAGGTTGCTACCTTCTCCAGACCAAGACTGCACCATGTGGGGGAGAGGAGGGAACTAGGGTGAGAAAAAACATCACACAATTTCCAACTGTTTTTAATGTGTGTGTGTGTGTGTGTTTTTTTTTTTTTTTTTTTTTTTACTTGATCAGGCATTTGTTTAGTTGCCATTGACTTTTGGCTATTTTCCAAAGCTCCCACAAAATTTTATTTGGGTGCTTTTTGTTTTTATTAATGTTTCTGTGGGTAAATGAGACCTGAAGCTTCTTAGTCTTGTCATTTTTTTAAACTAATACTTTTAATTTGTCTTCTTGTTGATATCTGTATTTAAAATTTTATATAAAGAACAGCCATTTCTCTTATAATGAGAAAAGGTTAAAATTGCTGAGAAAGAGACTATTTTGAGAAGGGATCTCACTTAGAATAGCAACCAAAGAAATATAAACTGCATGGGAATAGACCTTACAATTGATGCTTATGAACCCAAATAAAACTATATGTTGCATAGGAGTTAAATCACAAACTGAGCTCTCACCTGAAATCTTGTACAGTCAACATAAACACAGTATCACATCCAGCACCCTGAGATGCCTACACCATGAAAGATGCAAGGAGCCGAGGCTAATCTCTCATTTCACTCCAGGATGTGCTCTGTAAGTGGACCATAGGCAGAGTCTCCCACACTGCTTAAATTCTCTGTCCCTGAAATACATGCAGTTAATTTACATCATTATTTACATGTATATTTGTTTAGTCTTCAGTCTATATAAATAGGATTACAAAAGGTTATAAACAGATATAAAAGAAGACTTGAATAAACGGCAAGACGTAACATATTTGTAAATAAAAGATCATGTATCATGAATATTTTATCCTTTCCCATTCATAGATTGGCAAGATGCAGTTCCAATAAAACATATACAGGATGTTTTTGCAGGGAACATGACAAAACAATTCAAAATCTCACATGACAAAAGAACTAAATCAGGAAAATGAAAGATGACTCTGAAAAAAGAGAGTATGGAGCAAGGGGCAATGCCTTCCTGGTATTAAGTCACACTGTAAAGTTACAATAATTTAAACTTGTGGCACTGATTCAATGATAGCGATATCAATTGAATAGAATAGATTATATAGAAATAATCTTTTATATTTAAATTGAGTAGTTTATAAAATAGACACTATAATTTAGAAAAAGAACCAACATTACATATCAACGTGTAAAATAACAGATTAACATTTTGTAATAAAGTGCTATTTAGACCATTATTTTTATTATAAACCAATATCAATTCAAATCAAATATTAGGAAAGATTGGAAATTTGAATTAAGTATTTATCAGAGCTTTTGTGGAGGAAGAATTTATAAATTTCAAAGTAATGAAAGATGTTCACAGGTAAAAAGTGCAATTGATTTTATGCAAACAATCTCAACTGCCATTAAAATGATATGCAAAATAAAGACAAAAAACACTGGAAAAGATTGTCAGTAAATTTTATTGACAAAAATTCAGTATCTTTATTATACAAAGTGTTCATCTAATGATGGAAAACATCAAAAACTCAATCAATTACCAAATGGTAATTTGTAATTTATAAAGTAGGAATTGCAACTAATTAATAAACAAAAAAAATTCAACCTTACAAATGATCTCAGAAATGAAAGATTAAATAAAACTTAGGAACACTACTTCATCCTTCAAATTATTTAAGCTAAAATAAATGGTTTTGTTTGTTTTAGGAATCATTAATGTCTTATTTAACCCATGTTAAAAATTTCCTCCATCATACTATGCAACCATAAAAAGGAATGAGATCATGTCCTTTGCAGGGACATGGATGGAGCTGGAAGCCATTATCCTCAGCAAACTAACACAGGAATAGGAAACAAAACACCACATGTTCTCACTTGTAAGTGGGAGATGAACAATGAGAACATATGGGCACAGGGAGGGGAAAATGAACACTGGGGCTTGTCGGGGGCGGGGCAGGGGGAGGGAGAACATTAGGATAAATAGCTACTGTATGCTGGGCTTAATACCTAGGTAATGGGTTGATAGGTGCAGCAAACCACCATGGCACACATTTACCTATTTAACAAACCTGCACATCCTGCGCTTAAAATAAAATTAAATTACATTAAAAAAATTTTCCTCCATCAGAATTTTATAAACAATCCAGAATTAGGTATATAAAAGTAGTCACAATACTAGAACTCAGTGCATTTTTTTCCTTAAGTCTGAATCCCTTTAAGTTTAATAATAGCACACCTGATTTTCCTTCTCTATAAGGGAGAGAATGGGTCTTTTGAGTGGATAATGACATTGCACAGTGGTAGAAAAATTATCCTAGCAATATGAATAGCTTTTCCCATAGCTGTATATACTTGTGTATACGTGTGTGTGTGTGTGTGTGTGTGTATGTAAATGCATATATTTTGTGTTTTGTTTTTTCTTTTTTTAAAAAAATAAATGTTTTTAATGGTGGTGCCAAATGCAAAGGTAGAGTGTAAATGATATTTGTGCTTATTACTGATGGTATTATAAAGCAATACATGCTAATCACGATGAGTTAGGCTATGCTGCTATAACAAGTAACATAAAAATATAAGTGGCATAACAAAGAAGCTTATTTCTCACTCATGCAAAGCCCAATGGGTGCTTGTTGTGGCTGTCTTCCATGTGGTGAGTCAGGGGTCCATGCTACTATCTTAATGTGTAGCTATTAGTTCTGCTTTGCTAGGTAGAAGGGAGGCATGGAAACACCTCTCTTAAGTGTATGTTAGATGTGTGTCATTTCCACTCATAGCCCATTCGCCAGAACCACACAGGACCCTAAACTAATTACAAGGAGGTTAGAAATGTAAGGGAGTATATTAGGTATTTAGTGAACACTGTTTCTGACACAAGGTACAGCTGTTTTGGAAATTGATTCACAGCATAAATCAAACGCACTAGTAATTTTACTTCTGAATATGTATCCTTGGGAAATAAAAAAAGGTAAAATCTACATGTATAAAAATGGTCATCACTCCACAACTTCATTATTACCATCTACAAAATGGTAATCCATTGCCCTGTTAGAGCAATAAATTTGACCCAGGCTGCAAGGTGACTAGAAAGGTGCACTTAGAACACACCTTCATGCCAAGATAGGCTCTCCCAGAAATAAGCTGCTGTTCACTAAATCTCCTCTTATGACCCCATCACCTATTATGTCATGTGCATTTTAAATTCTGAACTTGGCTCCTGATCCTGGAGTTTTTTCCAGTGGGTGTGAGGCATCTTCCACTGTGATTTTTGACAATGACCCTGGCTTTGACCTTGACATCACCCTTGCCTCATGTCGTGGATTTTGTGTTTGATTGAGACACTGGCAGTCTGAGAGTCACTGATGGCCTTTGTGCTTTGTTTGACCTACACAGTGTTTTGAAAATGTTTGAAATCATAGCCAACACTTAAACCTGGGAAATTTCACATATATATCCAGATTTTATGCTTTTTTCAAAAAAAAAGGAGAGCCTGATAACCTGTACCGTGCAGTGTTTAGGCTGCACAGCTTGTCACAGTGCAGCCCTCTCTGTCTTAATCCTTTTCTGCTCGGCTCAGTCAGTCGTGGGCCCTGGAGATTGCTACTCCTTGCTCAGAACAGTTACTCCACTTGTCCACCACCACACTGGGTAGATTTACTTTCCTGCCATTTCTGTGACCTCTCGTTGCCCTCAAGAACACCTTTATTATGATTAACAATGGCCCAAATGATCTGCCAGCTTCTTCAGGCTACCCTGCAAAGGCCCCTGGGACCAGATCTTTGCATCTTTAGGGAAGTCCAAGTCCACAATTTCTTCCTCGGTCCTCTGCAACCTGCACCCAATCTTCTATCTCTGGGGTCACCTCTTCTGTTGGAGCCCCAGCAAATGCAGCTGATTGGCTTTCTCCTGGCAGGCACAAGTGGGTGCTAATGAATGGAAGAATGTGCTGTCCTTACACCTGATAATGAGGTAATTGACCCCCCACCTCCTCTCTGCACCCTCAGTGTTTCTTTTTATGTTTCTTTTTCTTACACTTGACTGAGAGCTCACAAAATGCTTAAATGTTATTCCAAGGTGCAAAGTTCCCACAAAGTGTCATGACCGAAAACAAATGTTTAAATAACACACTGAAGCATGTGACGCTGGTACTGCCTGACCACAGTAAAACAAAGGGCTGAGATGTCCATCTGTCTGTCTGTCCACCTGTCCTTCCATCCATCCGCCCTTCCAGGCAGCATTTATTTAATGCCTACTCTCTGCCAGACCCTTTTATGTACTGTTATCCTCACAATGCCAGAAGGAGAGCCCCATTTCATTGATGAGAAAACTGAGGCTTGGGGAATTAAAAAAATGTGCCTAAGGTCATGTAACTTAGAGATGAAAATTTAAACTCTAAAGCCTAAGACCGTTACAATGAACATTCTGCCCTGAAGAAGTTCATGATCTGGTAGAGACATATTTTAGGTGTGATGACTATTAATTCATTCGAAATTTCCCATTAAAAATTCTTACCGTCACTTCAGTTATTTGGAAGCTTTTGCCAAAAGCCCTTGAGGGATCACATTATCCAGATGATGACTTGACAGACAGCCTCAGAATGTGGACTCTCCTAGTAGTAATAACATCAAAGCCTTGAAAGTGTGCCTGGCAGTGTGCTTCATGGACATATTCGTTTGTGAAGCTCTCCCTGGGCTTGCCCTCTCCCACATTCCAAATGAGTCCTTAGCCCTTGTATTTCCTTGCCTTGGGGAATTTTTGCAGGCAGCATGTAAACAAAAACTGCTGGAAGTCTATGATTCCTCCTGTGTTCAGTAAATGCTTATGGCAGATTGGGTAGAGGAGGTGGAGAAAAGAGGGATTCTAAGGGTCAAAGAAAGACAAGAGAAAGCTTACCCCCATCCTGGGGAGAGGTCTTTGGTTAGTGAATGGCACAAATAGTGTGGGATCCAATCCCACCCTATGGCAGCCCCTGGGGAGGTGGCCAGACTGTGAGGACATGGCTCTGTGGGGCCCCTGGAGGCTTGCCTCTGTGCAAGACTCAAAAAACATACAAGGTCCTGGATGGGAGCTGAGAAGAAGGATGGCTCCATCACAGCTGTGAGCAAATTTCCTGCCAACCCAGGAGAATAGGGCCTTACTGTCAGAAGGCAGATGATTACAAAAATTGCACACTTTATTGTGCCAGTGTTTCTCCCTAAAACGCTCAGCATGAAGAATTCTTGCTACTTCTCTTTTGCTTCCTGAATCAAAGTCAAATTTCTCAGAGTGTTTTTCAGGTCCTTTCCCTCTCGCAAGCTGGTCTTTACTTATAGTGGAATCCCTGTTGCCATCAGTACTTGGGACTCCATATTCCAGCCACTGGGGCTTGTTGGCGGATTTCCCTGTGTGCTTTTCTGCCTCCACACCTTTGCACATGCGGTTCCCTCTGCTCACTGAGCTCTTCTGTTTTTAGAAGTCTCATCTTTCAAGGCCTTGGAGGAGCCTTCCCAGATCTCCCTTCCCACACACACACACGTACACACATATGCCGATAGCAGAAGTAATCATTTCCACCTTTATGCCTGGTGGCACTTTATTGTTTGATCAAAGTTAGGAATTTAGGGCTCATCTCCCCAAGTGGTTGTGAGCACCTTGAAGTCTGGTGTTGTGTCTGAGTCATCTATGGTTCCCCAGGACCAAGCACCGGGCAAGGCACACAGAAGGTGATTCAGCAAATGTTTACAGGATGACTATGTTGGAGCACGAGCGAAAGGACTGGGGGCTGTGGAGTGGGTGCTCCACACTCAGTGCCTGCCATGGATGGGCAGCTCTCAGCAGGGCTTTTCTCTGACCAGGACAGAGGGATGCTGTATCAAATAGCATTACCTGGCTGGGGCCCCACTGGCAGGAAAGTATTTTAATGTCTTGGTTTGATGATGATTCCGGTGTTCATTGCATTCTTTTGTTTTATACCTTTCACTGATCATTTTTTTTGTTTCCCCTAAACTTGAGACTTTCATAAACAAAGAAACTGGTATTAACTAGGTGCCTGGTTCGGGTTGTTTCACAATGCTATGATTTAGTATCATCATCCCCATTTTAGGGATGAGTCAAGCCATGCTCAGAGAGGTTAAGTAAGTTTCTCACATCCTTACTGTGGATAGGGGCCAGGTGCAAACTCGGACTTGCCTTATCCATCAGGCACCAGGGTTGATGTCTCAATGGAAAGAAGTACCCTCAATCAGGATAATTTGAGAAGTGTGTATGCACAAAGGCACCAAATACAAGCCGTGGGTGGGTAAGGGGGAAGCAGAAGGGGTATTGCAAGGACGTGGGGCTAGCAGCAGCAAAGGACCTAAAAAGAGAGACTTTGGGGAAGCACACGAGCATCCCTGCCCCAGCTCCAGCCAGCCTCCAGCAGCCTCTTGCTGTTTCTCCCTCCTATCTACTGGACTCCCCACCAGCCAGACTTGGAGGGCAGGGAGCCCATGGATGAGGCCCTCAGAGGTCTGCCTCTATGGCAGAAAAAAGGTGGAGTAGGAGGAAAAATAAATCTAGAAGGACCAGCAGAAGACAGCTGCACACCAGCCCCTTCTCACACAGCTAGGCAGAGCAAAGTGATATGTTGGGGTCGGGACACTAAACCAGGCCCTCTGGCTACCAGGGTATGTTCTTACAGAATTCTAATGACTGTGGGCCTTTAACTGCAGGTCACGCTCCCACCCGGCATAGTTGTCACTCTGCTTGGGAGGCCTTGGTGGCTCCTGATGGTCCAAGACTGAGTGATGGAGACCAGGGGAGGGGCTGCTGCCCCCTGTTTAAAAGAGACAGGCACCATAGAAGAAGATCCAGCGGCCCCCTTGGGTCCCATGTCTTCCGAGCATGATTTTCCTTTGAGCGAGAAGAGTGGCAGGCAGCAGGCCTCACTTTTTATTTTCCTCTCTCCCCACCCCCAGCTCCTCACATCCATCCCATTTGAGAAGAGAAGGGCAGCAGCGCTGTCTTTCCATCAATTTCTCTGGCGCTTGCTTCCCTCACCTTTTCTCCTTCTTAATCTTCCTGTGGCTCCTAAAAGGATTAATTAGAAAGATGTGAGCAGAGGTTGGAACGTCAGAAAACAATCGTCACTTTCCTATCTGACCTCTCTCACCAGCTGCAGAATTAACAAATTGAATGTTCTCAGCAGACAGGGGTGGCACATGATGCCGAGTTCATGGCGGGCCCGGCCGGGGCCTGTGCAGAGCCCCGTTTAAACAACTCTTGCTGATTAAATTCCTCCCGGGCACTCCCGCCAGATGCTGTTAGAAAATACTCACATCCAAGAGGTTTTTAATTTTTTTTAAACATGTGCCAATTATTTGCCTGCTATCTGCAGGTGCTGGCAAGCGTCACAGGCCGGCCTCGCTGTCTACACTCTTATCCACTCGGCGCCTGCCTGGGGGGCTCACATCGTCGGGAATGGGATCCGGGCTCTGCTAGGGGCTGTCAAAAGCTCTCCAGCCACCCTGCGTGGCTGCCTTCCCTGCCCCCAGCCCAGCCCCCAGCGCCTCACCTTCTGAAGCTCACAGCTCTCTAGAATGTTTCAAGGTGACAACACAGACCGGGTGACCTGCTGGAAGTGGGGCCCACAGGGGCAGGCATGCAATCGTGCCTGGGCCGGTGCCAGCTGCCTCTCAGCCAGGCTGTGCTTCAGACCTGAGCCAAACAGGGACATAAAATCGCCACCTCCACGAGCAGGGGGAGGGTGCTTGGCCCTTGCTCACAGGCCCCTTTAAAATATGTCCCAGAAAGCCGCCCCACTCCTGCTGCCACTTCAGCCATCTTGATTACTTTGTTTATGTCTCACCTGATGTTTAATTAAAACCAATGTGTTCTTAGCAGTTTTAACAAACGCCAGTTAATATCTAAAAGCAAGGGTGCAAAATGTAAGCTACAGAATTTTTATCCGTGCTCATATATTTTAATGAAGGTAATAGAAACGTTTGACTGGCAATAAACTTCGTACTGTGTTCTATGCTAACCACTGCCGCCCTTGCCCCTTCAAACCTATGGGTGGTACCCCATTAGTACCAGCCCTCAGGATGGCATCTTCCCTTGGGGTTTCCTTTGACCCTAGCCACACCTTTGGAATTGGCTTTTTATTGGACTCTCCTCTCTTTACCCAATGTGAGTGGCCATCTCATCTCATGAAGACAGCAGCGCCACTCAAGAATGTTTCCTGTCCATCTCATTTAGGAAGTCCTGTCTTGCCCTTTGACGACACCCAAAGCAAGTTGATGGGCATCTTTTCTGGTGCTTCCACCTTTTGGTGCTTAGGATAACTTCTTGCTTCCCATTAAATGAACAAAGAACTCCCATGAGTCTCATGACACAACTAAGTCATTACAGAGAATTGCAGGAGTAATTGAAGGACCTGAACTTGTTTGTCCCAGAGAAGGGAGAACTTGGGGAGGAGCATAAAACTTCCTGGTGTCCGGCAGGTGCTCATGTGGAAGAGGTAACACACGGAGTCCATATGTGGAGGAACCAGGAGCAATAAGAAGAAAATAAAGGAAAGACACATTTCAGCTCAATATAGGGAAGGACTTTATAACAATTGGAGCCCCACAGAGATGGAATTGACTGCCCCAGGAGGTAGAGAATTCCCCACCCTGGAGGTGTTACAGCAGAGGACAACTGACCACTGGGTGAGAAAGGACAGTGCTGGTGTCTGTATTAGACCTTTTCCAAAAATTTCTTTCCACTTGAGATTTTATGATCCCTCTTTCAGAAATAGCAAGAGTCCTGTAGGGTCTTCACATTAAGAGGGCCACAGTGGTTCTAGAGGAAACCCACAAGACATGATAGGCCCATACACATATTAGAGAGGAGAGAGAAAAAAACAAAACAGTTTTGTAAAGGGCAATAGGTTGGGAGAATTTAGTGTAGGGACATTGTCTTTTACACTTTAATGGCCTAAAAACAATCACTTTGTTCGAACCCTGTACAATTTTGTATATTTATAATGGTCATTGAGCCAGAAAAGTTAAAATTAAAATTCAATGGAATTTAAAATTTAGAGTAAGGACTTCTGCTTTAAATTGGTGTTACGATGCCTGATATGTCCCTCTTTTCCCCAAAAATGCTGGTGTAAAACTCATGTAAATACAAATAAACTAACAAACAAAAAGCAAGTACTGATATTTAAAAAAATATAAGCAAAGACCATATGTTAAATTCTAGGGAGAACTGTTATTAATTACCACACCAATAGGAAAGGACTGAGAAATAATTTTGTAGCATACTTTCTTTAGTTAAAACTGCCAAATCCAAAAAGAGAAGATATGAAGTAACCTAAATACCTTCCTGCTGATGCCCCTGTCTTCAAGACACAGGGACAAGTACTAGGAAAACAGGCTGTCTCTCTTCCAATATCTTCCAAGCTAAGTAAAGCTGCCAGAGTCCTGTCTTTCCCCAGATGTCCCCTGCCATCCCCTCCCCATCACACCACTGCCTTCAGACCACCTTTATCTTCATCCATCCAGAAGCCACAGTTCCCACACAGCAGAGGGGAATGGAGGAAGCACATTGCATCTTGGTGCACTTAGATACCTAAAGAGAAGCATCAGAAGCAGGGTGGAGTCAGGAAGAGCCCTGGGCACAGTACTGGATAAGGGGTGTAATCTTTCATGTTCTAAACTCTACACAAGAGGAATAAAACCTGTATCTTATCCAAAGAACCTGATATTTGGACCAAGGAAAATCTAACTTCAACCCAGCAGCATTACTCACAACAAAAGCCTGCATGTATTGTACATTGAGTTAGTGGTTGATTTTTAACTCTGTACCTTAGAAGGGAAGCTTCCAGGAGCTAAATGCTCAATGATGGGGGTTGCTGGAAATTCCAGGCTTAGATAACAATCTTTTCTTTCAAGGATGAAGAAATAGAAAAGATCAATAAAGAGCCTACAGAAAGGTACCACAAATTATGGGAAAGTGAGACTTTACCTGATGATTCACAGCTCTAAAGTCTTATCCTCGTAGGTAAAAAAGAGAATTGTGGACTAAAACAAACCTTTCTGCTGTCTGCAATAATAAGGGCATGGTGTGGCTTTTATGAAACAGGAACAGGAAGCTGTAAAATTAGAATGGGCTGAGATGAAGGTGGTGTGCAAAAATAGTTGGCTGAAACAAGAAAAACATGCAAGAAAATTCCAAATGCAGTAGCAGAATTAAATCCAATTGAAGATGGCAAGAAAACTGGTAGAGCTTGCAAAACATTATAGTAATCATATGGAGAAGAAACTTGAGAAATCCCTCCTTAAAAATAACAATAGACAGGTATCAAGGCTTGAGAATGTACAACAGACCTGAGAGTTTTACCCATCCCAGAGGAACCAAGCCAAATGTGTAATAGTGCTCACCTTATTGGCATTTCCACTCCAAGAGGAGAGGTACAAATGTCCCTTTAAAGATATTAGCAAGTTGGATTTGACAGAATACTAAAAGTTACTTATCTATCATAACAAAAATAAATTTAATTTCAGATATGTAAAAATTATAAAATTCACCGTCAGTGGGGCAGTATAGTAATTTAGTAATTAATTAATAGATCAAAAATAAAAACAATATGATCATTTAAATATATGCCTTAAAATGTTTGATTAAATTCAATACCCTTAGACCCCAAGTCCAGCCAGATTTTTCTGTTGCATATACCCATATTTTCTGCTAAAATTTTTTATGCTAGTTCCTATGGTAAAATTTAATATTTTCAGCATGGCTGGTGTTTCATAAATAGTAATAAGATTTTAGGTCAACCACCTGAGTAAATGTGAAAACTACTCCTTGTCCCTGAGTCCCGACTAACAGTGTCCCCTGCATTTCTCAATTTGAAATGCAGAAATTAAGCATGGTTTAACTTACTAAGGGCTTTGAAGGCTCTCGGTCTTACTTAACCGAAATTTCTAGATGAAAGCTAGGATTAGTGTGGAAATTGGTAAGAGGAGGATGGTGAGAATAATGAGTGGGGAGATGAGAAGTGTGGGTTTTGTGCTTTCGAAATGTCATTTTATTTTTATATTGTTGGATGTAGCGAATAATGTTATGGAAGTGGTGTAGATTAGGTGTATGTAAAAGTATAAGTTGAGTAGGGTTATGATAATTATGATGGTGGGAATGGTGAAGTTATTGTTTTTTGTAAGTTCTTGGATGGTAATTCATTTGGGCAGGAAGCCGGTTAGTGGGGGTAAGCCTCCTATGGACAGGAGAGCTCCACTGCCCCTCTCCAGGGTCCCTCCTAGACCTTCTGCACTCCAAAGTTTCCATAGACATTGCCCTACAGATTCATGATTTACCAGGGTGGCAGGTTGGGGATATAAGGTGGCACTTATCTAGAACATACCTCACATTTATGCCTTGATCCCCGAAGCTCCTGTGGAAGGAGATGCAGACTTTCATTTCACAGAGCAATAGCTCTGAGTGGGGGAACATACGGGCTTAAATCCACATTGAATTGTCAACAGTTGGCGTTGAAGGAGGGCATGGTAGGAGAAGGGTAGTTCCCAAGCACTTGGGGCTGGGGAAGGGAGCAGGAGAGGCAGATCAAAGAAGCAATATTAATCATTACTCATATTCTGATCAGAGTTAATTCTGTCACTATCTTCTGTTCTCATGGGTTGATGGTGGTGGAATGGACACCAGGGATGGGCACAGCAAAAGGCTGTAGTCCTGGCCACATAAACATAGAACTTCTGGACTGCTCTGCAGAGTCTGATGTCAGCCCGTCACATTTTCCAGTGAATCCTTAGATTTATGAGATATGGATTGAATAGCTGAGAAATGAAATTGGCTCAATCCAACCAATGTATCATTCTTGCATGCTTCTGTGCCTTTGTACATGCTGTTCCTGCTGCCCAGAATCCCCACCCTACCTTGGTCCACCAGAAAAACACCAGCCCAACATCTCACAGGCAGAGGGAAAGGCACCTTCCTCTGTGCATACCCCTTGCAATAGAACAAGCTGTTCCCAGGCCTGTCTCCAAACTACAGAACATGTTTCTCCAGGGCAGAGGTCATGGCTTACCCATTTCTGTATCCCTGGCCTTACATTGTGCTTATTACATATTAGGTCTTAGTAAATATCACTGTGATGAATAATAAAGAAACACAGAATGCAGGTCTCCAAAACTCCACACTGGGGAGGCTCAACTTGAGGAGAAGATAGGTGTTCAAACCTAGCAAGGGAATACTGTTTTGGACATCCTTGGTTCTTAGTGGCTAACCAGGGCTTGGTTTCTCTCTGAACAGGCCAAATTAAGGGTGGGACTCTGATGAGCATGTTTGAGCCCTCCGGAAGCACATATATCATGAGCTTGTGGAAGCTCAGGCCGTTGGCACTCCTGGTGAGGTCTTCACATTTGTTTCTTCATTCAGAACACATTGGAAAATCCTGATGCAAAAAGCAGCTGTAAAGGACTACCTACATCTGATGGCAGAACACCAATGGCTCCCATTAAAAGAGCCATGGATTCTGAGCTAATTAATAGCAAATGACCACAGCTTTCCCCTGCATAGTTGAGGTCCTAGATCCACAACAGAGAAAATTATGGGATAGTCTGGGGACAAGAAAGATCATAGATCTGGGAATCAGGAAACCAGGGGCTTCACTCTGAAAGACTAGTATTTTTGAGTCAGTCTCTTAATTTCTTGGGGCCCTGGTTTCCTCATGTATTAAATGAAAATACTGGATTAAATAACATCTTAGATCTAAAATTCTACATTATTTTAATCAGGCATATTCTATTCAATTCTTTAAGCCAACCAAAGATCAAGAGATGGAATAGACTACTTTCTATTTTAATACTTTCCTGGTTAATTGATCTCTTGATTGCAGAGAACAACAAAATCCAAGCTCATCTTCTTATATCGATATTCAGTCATTCTTGTCATAGAGGAATATAAGAAGTTCTGAAACTTGCACCTTACATCTTGGTGAATATATAAATTAAGATCAAACATTTGTACTTCATTTATAGTGGATTGTCTGTTCACTATCTTGATTGCCAGAGTTAGAATATGAAAGACTGTTTTATCATGTAACAGTCAATAGTCAATTGACAGTGATCAACATCCACTGTGGGGCCAACACTGTGCTGAGAACTCAATTTGCACATGTGGGGCCAACACTGTGCTGAGAACTCAATTTGCACATTCGCTTTATATAGCACTTTCTGTGCACTTGATCTCATCCAGTCTTCACCTCAGTCCTCCTCTTTCCTAGGAGTGCCCACCCAGGCATAGCACAGACCACTTAGAAGTGTTGTGTTTGGAAAATCATCAGCAGGGCCTTCTTCCTCACAGAGGAAGATGTCACTCTGACCAAAGAAGGTGTGACTCTGCAGCTCCCCCCTGACCCAGAGGGCACCCTGAAGGACAGTCACTTCTCCAGAAATCTGGAGTCTACCCAAGACATAGCCTTAAGCCTCATAAGAACAACCTTGTGGGATTTCTTATCCTTCCAACTTTGACTTGGCCAGAAACGTCCTGAGACCAGCATTTTCAGCTAGATTTTAGCACTTCTGCTCTGGCTTCAGCAGCAGCACCAAAGGGTAAAGAGATGTGAGACACTAATAGTATTTCACCCATGCACCCTTAAAATAATCTAGGCTTCCTGGGAATGGTCAATGTTAGTTCTGTTTAAGTTTCAAATGGAGGTGAAGTGGCAATGGGTCTCCTGAGCTTTCTCCTTTTCTGCACAAAGGCCATGGAGTCAACTTTTGGCTCCAACAAGAGAGCTAAGCACTTTGGAAATCAGGAAAAGAATCAGATGATGGGCTTCTCTATTTATCCTTTGAAAACATCTTTTTAAAAACTTTGTTGTGCTATACACAAATGGCTCTGAGGTGAAGTGAAATAGGTGCAATCTCTGTTCCTTTAAGGGATTCCTAGTCTGGACCAGTAAAGTGATAAATTATAATACAGTGGCATGGCAGAAATGGAGTTGCCTACATGCTTATGTGATGAGCCATTCTCCCTCCTTTCTTGTGAACGGAACTTCAATTTTCTTCTTGTTTAGCCTTCTCTGCCTTGGTGGATCAATTGTGATTGGTCTAAATCAGACACAAATCTGATGCCCTTTTCCAGTGACCAGCCTAGGGGTGGGTATAACACCCAGTTCTGGCCAGTGAGACTTCAGGGCAAGTCTTCTAGACAACTGAAAGGGAGAAATCCCTGTTAAAAGGTACTTTAAAGAGGCAACCTTTTGTTTCTTCATCCATTCTTCCTGCTTAAGATGCTGTTGTGTAAGAATTTGATGCTTAAAATTGGAGAAGCCATTTTGTGTCTCAGAGGAGGGCCATAGACAGCAATTGTGGATGAGAAAGTAGATAAATGGGTGCCTGGGCCCCTGATGCCATCATTGAGCCACAAAGGCAAACCTGAGACCCACCTATCATCTAACTTCCTGTTAAGAAAATAAGCATCCTTCAATTTGAGCCATGGCTAGTCAGAATTTTTTTAATTGCAGCCAAAAACATCCCTAAATGTTAAAAATTAGGAGAGAGCTTAAACAATGTATATGCTACTAAATTCCTGGGAGAGTCATAGAAGGCTGCAAGGTCTTGAAGGATGAGTGGAGGTCACCAGGTGGAGAAACAGGGGAAAGCATTCCAGGCAGAGGCAGGAGCTTGAACAATGGAGTAGAGATATGGGGGGTGGGGGGTAATATTGTTTGGATGTCCCCAATCAAATCTTATCTTGAATTGTAGCTCCCATAATTCCCATTGAGGGATCTAGTGGGAGATAACTGAATTATGGCGGTGGTTTCCCTCATATTGTTCTCGTGGTAGTGAGTAAGTCTCACCAGGTCTGATGGTTTTATAAGGAGAAACCTCTTTCACCTGGCAATCACTCTCTTTGCCTGCTGCCATCTATGTAAGATGTGACTTGCTCCTCCTTGCCTTCTGCCATAATGTGAGGCTTCCCCAGCTACGTGGAACTGTAAATCCAGTTAAACTTCTTTCTTTTCTAAATTGACCAGTCTTGGGTATGTCTTTATCAGCAGCATGAAAATTGACTAATATAGTAAATTGGTACTAGTAGAGTGAGGTGCTGCTGTAGACACCCAAAAATGTGGAAGCGGATTTGCAATTGGGTAACAGGCAGTGGTTGGAACAATTTGGAGGGCTCAGAGGAAGATAGAAAAATGTGGGAAGGTTTGGAACTTCCTAGAGACTTGTTGAATGACTTTGACCAAAATGCTGATAATGATATAGACAATGAAATCTGGTCTGAGGTGGTTTCAGATGGAGATGAGGAGCTTGTTGGGAACTGGAGCAAAGGTGACTCTTGCTATGTTTTAGCAAAGAGACTGGTGGCATTTTTTCCCTGCCATAGAGATTTGTGGGACTTTGAACTTGAGAGAGATGATTTAAGGCATCCGGTGGAAGAAATTTCTAAGCAGCAAAGCATTCAAGAGGTGACTTGGATGCTGTTAAACACATTCAGTTTTATAAGGGAAGCAAAGCGTAAAAGTTTGGAAAATTTGCAGCTTGACAATTCAATAGAAAAGAAAATCCCATTTTCTGAGGTGTGCCTGTGGGTGCACAGAAGTCAAGAATTGGGGTTTGGGAATCTCCGTCCAGATTTCAGAGCATGTATGGAAATGCCTGGATGTCTAGGCAGAAGTATGCTATAGGGGCAGGGCTCTTATGAAGAACCTCTGCTAGGGCAGTGTGGAAGGGAAATGTGGGGTCACAGCCCCCACACAGAGTTCCTACTGGGGCACTGCCTAGTGGAGCTGTGAGAAGAGGGTCACCCTCCAGACACCAGAAATGATAGATCCATTGACAGTTTGCACCATGTGCCTGGAAAAGCCACAAACACTCAATGCCAGCCAATGAAAGCACCTGGGAGGGAGGCTGTATTCTGCAAAGCCACAGGAGCAGAGATGCCCAAGCCATGGGAACCCAACTTTTGCATCAGCATGACCTAGATGTGAGACATACAGTCAAAGGGGATCATTTTGGAGCATTAAGATTTGACTGCCCTACTGCATTTCACACTTGTGTGGGGCCTGTAGCCCCTTTGTTTTGGCCAATTTATCCCATTTGGAACAGCTACATTTACCCAACACTTGTACCTAGGAAGTAACTAACTTGCTTTTGATTTTACAGGCTCACAGGTGGAACGGACTTGCCTTGTTTCAGATGAGACTTTGGACTATGGACTTTTGAGTTAATGCTGAAATGAGTTAAGAATTCGGGGGACTGTTAGGAAGGCATGATTGGTTTTGAAATGTTAGGACATGAGATTTGGGAGAGGTAATGGGTGGAATGATATAGTTTGGCTGTGTGCCCACCCAAATCTCATCTTGAATTGTAGCTCCCATAATTCCCATTGTTGTGGGAGGAACCTTGTGGCAGATAATTGAATCATGGTGGTGGTTTCCCCCATGGTTTCCCCCATACTGTTCTCATGGTAGTGAATCACCATGATCTGATGGTTTTTGATCTGATGGTCAGTTCTTGATTTTTGTGTGCCCACAGGCTCAACACCATGTGGAAGCTACCAAAGCTTGAGGCTTGCACCCTCTGAAACCCCAGCCCGAGCTCTACATTGGCACCTTTCAGTCACGCTGGAGCAGCTGGGACACAGGGTACCAAGTACCTAGGCTGCATGCCTCAGAAAATGGGATTTTCTTTTCTATCAAATTGTCAAGCTGCAAAAATCACCAGATGTGATGGTTTTTAAAGGAGAAACCTCTTTCACTTGGCACTCACTTTTTGCCTGCTGCCATCCATGTAAGATGTGACTTGCTCCTCCTTGCCTTTTGCCATGATTGTGAGGCTTCCCCAGACACATGGAATTTAAGTCCAATTAAACCTCTTTCTTTTGTAAATTGCCCAGTCTCAGGTATGTCTTTATCAGCAGTATGAAAATGGACTAATACAGGGGGCATGTTATATTTGGACATGATGGAAGTTCGGTATGGTTGGAATACAGACCAAGGTGGGAGTGATGAGAGAGGATTTATTCAGAGTAAAAGCTACAGTGCTTTAACAAAAGATAGTGGCTTAAAAGATGTAAAAGCTTACCTCTCTCTCATGGAACAGTTCTAATGTGGGTGACCCAGGCTGTCAGGGTAGGACTGCCCTGTGTGGTGGTCCAGTTAAACTTCTTTCTTTTGCAAATTGGCCAGTCTTGGGTATGTCTTTATCAGCAGCATGAAAATTGACTGTGTGGTGGTCCAGAGACTCAGGTTTCTTGCCTGTATTACTTCCTCATCTCCTTGAGTATGGCCCTAAACTGCCCGATCCAGGGAATCTCCAGTTCCCATCCTCCTCAGGGAAGAGGATAAGAAACTAGAGAAATATGTATCTGATGTATGAAGGCCCCCCATGAACATGGCACCAACATACTTCATGTTTGCTGATTTTCAATGAGCAAGAATTTAGTCATTAGCCACAGCTAGTGCAGGGAGGTCTAGGAAACCACAAGCTGTGTGGCCACCTAGCAAGCTCTCTTCAGGCAGGGAGAAGCTCTGAAGAACTGAGGGCAGCTTTTAGCTCGATGTATGGATAAAGGCTTCCATACTTAGAATTGGCCAAAAGCCAACATGTTTAATGATGAAGTCAGCTTCTCTTCATCAGAGATATTCAAGCAGAACCTGGACAGCAGCTGTGCAGATGCCTTGTAAAGCGGACTGGTAATGAAGCAGTGGACTGGACTAGAGGACCCCTGCCATGTCTAAGGCCCTTGGATTTGGCACTTGCTACATCTCTCTCTCTCAACAGTGGTGTGATATGGGTCAATTGGGCAGCCTGAGCCTGGAGACAAGATCAGTTAAGAGGCTGAGCCAAACTGTGAGGAGGTGCCATGAAGACAAAAAGGAAGGAATGTTTGTGAGCAATAATGGAGAGGAAGAGCCATAGTTCTTAGTGTCTGATAGGTTGTCAGGGGCAGGTTTAGGAAACCAGAAGAGTTAATGATGATCCCAAGTTTTCCAGCCTGCGTACGTGCAAGACATCACCAAGCCTCTAGCAGAGATAGATGAGGCCTATGGCATGTTGATCAGGCAGCTGAAAATGTGAGTAGGGAACGGGTGAAGAGGTCCAGGCTGGGGGATTTAGACTTGGGAATTGTCCAAATACATATGATTTTTTTTTTTTTTTGAGATGGAGTTTTGCTCTGTTGCCCAGGCTGGAGTGCAGTGGCACGATCTCGGCTCACTGCAACCTCCGACTCCCGGGTTTAAGCAATTCTCCTGTTTCAGCCTCCCGAGTAGCTGGGATTACAGGTGCCCACCACCACGCCCAGCTAATTTTTGTATTTTTAGTAGAGACAGGGTTTCACCATGCTGGCCAGGCTGGTCTCAAACTCCTGACCTCAAGCGATCTGCCCGCTTCGGCCTCCCAAAGTGCTGGGATTACAGGCATGAGCCACTGCACCTGGCCCATATGAATTTTAAAAACAGGAATTGGTAAGATCACCAAGAAAAAAAGTAAGGAGCAGAAATGGTTAACCTGGGATTTACAGGCTCCTGTAGGGTCCATGAATGCACATTGTGTGCTTGTGTTTGTGTGTGTCTGTGTGTGAGTGTGTTTTCATCAGATTCTCAAAAGGACCTGGGACTTAGAATCACAGCTGTAGGAAAAGAATGTTCCTTCAGGGAGAAGAGAACTTGGGGAAACTATTATTCACAGGTGCCAAAGGGAACAATCACTCCAGAAAGAGGATGTTTGCAATTTCAGATGTTCCTTCGATGTCCTGTGGCCTATAAGAATCGAGAAATGGTCATTGGATTGGCCAACTGGAGACCTTTACGAAAGCCACCTCCGTCCGTGGGAGAGGGTGCAATTCAGATCCCAAACTGAGGTGAGGACCGGGCCAGGAGTGTGGGCCGCCCTCTCAACAAATCTGCTTATGAGAGGAAGTGATGGACCAGATGCTTAAGGGGTAGGGACTAGATTTTGCCTTACGGAGGACAAGTCAGTCCCTGAAGAGAAGCCGCGGAGAGGGACGCAGAAGCACAGTGGGACGCAAGGGTCTCGGGGAAAGTGGGCTTGCGAAGAGGTGCCGGGGCGTTCGCCGGAGGTGCAGGGAGGCCGTTGGGATTCCGCCAGGAGAAACGAGAGTGCGCGAAGAAGCTTCACACAAACGGCCTTGACCTCCCCTGCCCAGAGTTGGGGTCAGAGGTGCACTCGGGGTCTGATCCTCCCGGAGGTGTTTGAAACGCTGGCGTGCGGTGCGAGATGGGGGCGAAAGCGTAAGAGCCCGCTGGGCCGCGGCCAGGCCCGGGACCCTGGCTATACCGCGCGCAGGAGCAGCTCCACCTGGAAGCTGGGCCCACGGGACTGAGCCGTGCGCTGATTGGCCGGCGCAGCGTCGCGTGCGTCAGTTGCCCGCCGCCGCGTGGCCGAGGAGTAGCTTGGGCGTTCGTGGGGCCCCCACACCAGTTCCTCAGTGCCTCCGCCTGTGATGTGATTAGCCGAGACCTGTGCCTTTAAGGCGTGCCCCCTTCCTCGGCCCTTCCCCCTCCAATTACAGCACTAATTTCAGTAATGGAGCATTAATAGAGTAATGGGCGAGTGAGGCTGGCCTGAAGGAACTGTGGAGCTCAGCACAAATTGAGTAAATAAACCATGTATTAGATTTCTAAACAATACTTTTAGTCTAGTCTCCAGGGAAAGAGAGTCTTCAAGACTTACTTAAGTCATCCCTGCAAAGTGTATGTAAAAGAAGCCTCCTTTCAGAGCTTGGTTGTTTGTAGAAGCAGGAAATCTCCCTCTCTCATCCCAGGGATGGGAGAGGTAAGATAGCTGTTGTTCCCACATTTTCCCTTTCTTGTTATTTTCCAATTTTTTTTCTTACTTTGACAGAGGTATGGGAGGCGAGAATCTCCAAGGATGCTTCCCGCCTGGGGACCCTGGCAGGGGTGGTGGAGGCGGACGTCTCCCCGGGAAAGGTAGCTTGCGCAGATATTGATGATGTATAGGAAGTGGGGGCAGGGGCCAGAAAGGGGAGAAACTTGGGGAGAAAGAGGGAGAATTACTAGCAGATGACCTTATTATGGAGAATGAGGCTGTTGCCTCTACTACTTGGCAATGTGTTATAGGGATGACTTTAAGAAGACTAAAGAATAATAACATGTTACAATAAGAAGGACTGCATCTGTGTTGCTTTAATGGGTAATGGAAAGAAGGGTCTGGGTGTCAGAAGATCAAAGATATGGTCTCAGATCTCTTACTTACTAGCTGTAGGACCTTGGACAAACAATCTTACCTTCCTGTGCCTCAGTTTCCTTATCTGTAAAAAGGGAAGAGTGGTATCTTTCTGCCTGCTCCCCAGGGTCATTAGGAGGGCTAGAGGAGAGTGTGTGTTAGTTGCTGGACAGGTGTGTCCTCTGTGCTTCCGATGTCCATGCAGCCCAGCTTCAGCCTCTGAGGGCAGGGAGGAGGTGATTCTGGGCTATAAGGTTTGGGCAAAGGTAGGAAATCCCTGAAATATTAGTTTAGGGTTATGAAACGTTAACACATTCTTCACCTGCTCTGTGTTCATGATGGTGACACTCTGAAGCTGTGAAATAGGATTTGAATATTGTTGCTAAAATATGTCCTGACTTAGTTTGCTCCTGTTGCCTAAGCAAGCCCTGAATGTGGGCTGAGGGCTGTGACTTGAAGTACCTGAGAAGGGCTCCCCGTCTTCCACAAGGGCCCTGATGACTCCAGAAAGGCTGATTTACAGTGCGATATTTGCCGTGACTGTGAAGACTCTTTAGGTAAGGCATTGATAGCCAACAGCTGCTTCTGCTAAATCTTCTAAACATTCTGGGTGTCCCACTTGCTAGAGAGCAGCCACTGAAGGAAAGTTCCTCATGAACCTGTGGTCTGCATGAAGTGGGGGAGGGAAGCAAAAGACAATAGGAAGGAAGCAAGTGAGTTCTGGTACGTTCTCCATCTTAGAGGTTAAGAGCTTGGGTTCTGGACACAAAGTTAGGTTTTAATCCTGCCCTGCCCTGCCACTACCTGGCTCTGTGACTACTATAGCTTGGATATTCGACCATTCAACTCTCACGTTGAGATTTGATCCCCAGTGTTGGAGGTGGGGCCTGATGGGAGATGTTTGGGTTATGGAGGTAGACCTCTTATAAATAGATGAGTGCTCTCTTTTGGGGGTAGGGGATGGTGAGTGAATTCTCAGTCCATTAGTTCCCTTGAGAGCTGGTTGTTAAAAGCAGCCTGGTATCTTCCCACTCTGTTTCTTGCTTCCTCTTTCACCATGTGATCTCTGCACACCCTGGCTCCCCTTCACCTTCTGTCATGAGTGGAAGCGGCCAGAAGCCCTCACCAGAAGCAGATGCTGGTGTCATGCTTCTCATACAGCCTGCAGAACCATGAGCCAAATAAATTTCTTTCCTTGTAAATCACCCAGCAACAGGTATTCCTTCGTAGCAATACTAAACGGACTAAGACAGTGACCCTGGGTGAATTTCATCTCACCCCTGGGCAGCAGTTTCCTATGTGCTGGTGTGTGTGATGCCTGTCTTAAAGGGCTATGGTGAGGATTCAGTGACAAATACAGGACTTGACATATCACACAAGTTACTGTCATTTTATGCCTCTGTCTTTGAGCTTTTAATGGCAGTTATGTTTTTTCTTCCTTCTAACCCTAGTAGATATACAAATAAAGACAAGAGAAGAAAGAAGGAAGGAGTATCTATCTGATTGATGGGGGAAGAGTCTGGATTTCTAGCAAGTCTCATCACCTTTAGTGGCCTAAGAGCTGAGTTCCCACTTGGTGAGGACCAGTGTTCTTACCTGGATTTTTTTAATTGATTCATATTCGGTGTACATATTTTCAGGGTATGTGTAATGATTTGATATATTCATATGTAATCAAATCAGGATAATTGAGGCATCCATCATCTTAAATATTTATCTTTACACTAGGAACATTGAATTATTCTCTACTAGTTATTTTGAAATGGACAATTAATGTTAACTATAGTCACTCTACTGATCTATCAAAAATATTAGCAAAGTATTCCTTTTATTTATCCTTTTTTAGAAATGGAGTCTTGCTATTTTGCCCAGGTTGGCCTCAAACTCCTGGGCTCAAGCAATTTTCCCACCTCAGCCTCCTGAGTAGCTGGGATTACAGGTGTGAGCCACCACACCTCTTACCTGGATTTGTGAGAGTAGTATTTGGTATAGAGACTGTGGATAAAATAGGATTCTCTCTCTCCGCGCACTCCATGGCCTCTCTGTGTTTCTTTCCAAGATGTTCATTTGAACTGATACTCATCTTGTCAACACTGCTCAACTAGAGTGACAGATTCTTTCTGACGTGGGGCCCAGGTATGGATCAGGGAACCCAAAGTGACATGCAAGCCCAAGATACACTGCACCCTGACGGCTGCCGGGTTGTGACCACTTCTAGGGCATCAGTGTAGGGATGGAGGAACTGGCCTTGTCTGAGAGGCCACACCAGGGAATTCAGCCTCAGGGACTTCAGGACATCTTAAACATACAAGGCACATGGAAGAGGGAAAAGGCTGGAAAAACAGGGTAAAGGTGAACATTAAAAAATAAACAAACAAAAATCAGGGGGAGAAGAGACTGGAGTCTAAACTTTTACTGGCATCTTGACCTTGTTTCTAGTCTTGTCATTATGAACTGACCTCAGAAGAGTCACCTCACCTTTCTGAGTCTGTTTTCTCCCAGCACAGTTAATCATCTGAATCTTTTGCATCGAACAATCCATGCTTTGCATGCATGAAGGTTTGGCTTTTAGCACAAAGAAGTGAATTTGAGTCTTGAGTCTGATAAAGACCTCACATGCCTCAGAGGTTCTGCCTCTGACCTGGTCCTGGGGACCCCTGATCCTTCCTGTGGTTCCTTGTCAGCTGCAAGCATAGACCCAAGTTACTAGAGGGTGGATATCACACCATTTCCCTTTTAGTGGCTGGCTTAGGTGGGCCTCCCAGCCTGCTGGTGTCTCAGATTCTTAGGCATAAAAATAATCATGACCCTGGGAGAAGATACTTTGCTACATACATTTCTTTAGGAAGATAAAAATCCAAATCTGCATGTGATTTTCATTCTTTATAAAACAATACAGCCTTAAAGTACTTGCTCTAATTGGGTTCCTACTGGGTAACAAACCCTAGAAAATAGCAAATGTATACAATAAATCACAATACATCTCATATAGCAACTCTGAAGTTTTAGTATTTTGCCCAAATTCACCTTACTAGGATAGAAAGGTCTGATTCACCCAACCTGAAAACTGAAAAAGCATTCTTCTGGAGATACCCAAATTCAAACTCTAAAATATCTGTCCCTTGAGGAGAGAAGGAAAACACATTTTTAGTCATGCCCTCTGGCTGTCAGTCTGAAATCCTAATCACACCTGGCCTTAGAGAAACTTTGGTAGACATTTGATAACTGTTGACTTGAGTGGAATCTAAAACTCACTGACAAGCAAGACAAAGGCCTTCTAGGTAATGCTTATATTAATGGGCCAAATGAAGAAAGGACCACTCTTTGGGCCTGTGGCCCGTGGGGTGATTTGAGGTGGTTGCCCAGGCACTTTGAAACATTGTTTGAAAACCCTATGGCCTGGAGAGTGTCTGAGGCCTGCCCCAATACTAATATGCATCCGGTTCTATGAGAATGGAACTAAATGACCTTGGAAGAGCTGTGTATTCCAGGAGAATTGTGTTGTAGTGGACCACCGAGCATGCCTCCAAAGCTGCCAGGCCAAGACCCCAGAGACACTTGTGGTTCCGTTGCCAACTGGCTCAGGGAATCAGCTCAGACTCCTCCCTCAACTCTCTTTCTTGTTGGTCTCTTCTTCCAGCTGATGGCTCCGGTTTTATTCTGTGGCCCCACACCTGGTCCTGCCCAGCCCTTCAGGGAGGCCTCTTAGTTGGATAAGATACTGGCTGTGTGGCCTCCACGTGGTTCTTGGACATTGACCCTCAGCTTTCTGTATACTCCTCAATATGCTTCCCAGTGCAATTCCACACACCTCCTCACCCTCATACCCCCAGCCTTCTATAGAGGGCTTGGGAAGTCTCTGCCATAGGACTGTGGACGGAACTTCAAAATTAAAAAAGAGATTGGGTTTGATACCTAAAAGCAGTAGGATTTTGTCATATTCTTAAGTGATGGCTAAAACTCAATCTTGGTTGACTCTACACAAAGAGAATATAGAGTGGAGATTAAAAATCTGTGCCATACACTCAGATGGCCAAGGCTCATTTCTTGGCTCAGCCACTTACTCTGTGGCCATGAGCAGGCTGTTTCTCCTCTCTGAGCTTCAGTTTTTCATCTCAAAACGGGAAATACTAATTCCTACCTTACTGAGCTCTCCTGAGTGTTTGTGAGAGGAAGCAAGCCTAGTACCTGCCCTGTAGAAGAAATTTCGTGAATGTTCCTTTTCTTCCCTTTGTTAGACCAACATCAAGAGATGGTCTCCATACTTAGTTTTTGAGGATCCATCGTTGAGGAAACAGTAATAACTTTCTTCATTCCCATTAAGCATACTGAGCATAGGAGGCCTGATGGATACAGGAGCCAGAAGTTTGAAATAATTGATTAGGTTTATTTTAACTTTGTAGAGGTTTTCAGATTTCAGTGACTTAACTGACTTAAGGTGTCAAGTGTTGGGCCTCCTCCCTTATGATAAAAGCCCCAGAGTTTTGTCCATGGGGCCATGTAATACCACAACAGATGTGTTATCATGAGGCTGCACTTAGTACCCTGATTGGCACTGCCTTTAAAACAAAACAACTTCTTAATAGGAGAAATTTTAAGCATTGACAATAGTCGAGTAACAGTGTGATGAACTCCACGTAGCCATCACGGGGACAATCTGGTTTCATCCATATTCTTACCCACTTGCCCCCAACACCCAAATATTTTAAAGCAAATCTCAGACTTCATATTATTACATAAATATTTCCATATGTAGTTGTAAAATAGGACTGTTTTTCAAACATAACCACAGTACATTTTCACCTCTAAAATTATTACAGTAATTCCTTAATGTCTAGTGAATTCTTCTCCTTTTCCCTCTCTCTCACTTTCTACTTTGCATATATAGTTTGTTCAAGTTGGAAGCCAAGTAATGTTCATACATAGTATTATAATTGCTTAGTTTTTCACATGGGCCGCTTTTTTTCTTGTATTAAAAAAAGACAATTTTTTAGAAGAGTTTTAGGGTCACAGCAAAGTTGAGCAGGAAGTACAGAGAGTTTCCATATACTCCCCTGCCCCCCATATACACAGCCTCCCCATCTATCAACATCTCACACTAGAATGGAACATTTGTTGCAGTCCATGATCCTATATTGGGACATCATCATTATCCAAAGTCCATAGTTTACATTAGAGTTCACTTTTGGTGCTGTTCATTCTATGGGTTTGGGCAAGTATTTGCTTAACATGGATCTACCATTGTAGTATTACACAGAGTTGTTTCACTGTCCTAAAAATATGCTGTGCTGTGCCTAGTCATCCTTCTCTCCCCACACATAATCTCTGACAGCCACTGATCATTTTATTCTCTCCATAGTTTCACCTTTCCCAAATGTCATAGAGTTGGAATTATATAGTGTGTAGCCTTTTCAGATTGGTGTCTTTCACTTAGTAATGTGCACTTAAGGCTCCTCCATGTCTTTACATGGCTTGATAGCACATTACTTTTTAGCAGTGAGTAATATTCCATTGTATGAGTGTACTAGAGTTTAATCCTTCACCTATTAAAGGACATCTTGGTTGTTTCCAAGTTTTGGTAATTATAAATAAAGCTTCTATAAACATCCATGTGCATGTTTTTGTGTGGGCATATATTTTCAACTCATTTGGGTAAACACCAAGAAATGTGATTGCTGGACCGTATGGTAAAAGTATGTTTAGTTTTATAAGAACCCACCAAACTGTCTTCCAAAGTGCCTGTGCATTTTACATTTTCACCTGCAGTGAACGAGAGTCCCTGCTGTTCTGTGTCCTTATCAGCATTTGGTGTTTTCAGTATGAATTGCTTTGTAATTTATAGGTTTTTGATCTTACTCTTTTTACCTTTCAGTTTCTTTGTTGAAGAAAGCAATGATTTGTCCTTTAGCGTTTCCCAGGGACTAGCGTTTGCTTATTGTATCCCCATGGTGTCATTTAGCATGTTTTTATGTCTTTGGATTGCCTGAAAATCAGCATTTAGATCTAGAGCTTGATCAGATTAAAATGTGATATTTTGGGCAAGACCATTTCATAGATGGTGGTGTGCACCCTCATCAGGCGGCACTAAATGATTGTCTCTGTTTTTATGCTATTATAGCCATTGATCGTTGATGCTTAGATATATTAATTTATTCAGATTATGAAATAGTGATATTATATCATCACTTCTTCATTCTTTAGCTGGAAACTGTATAAAGACAAACCTCCCCTCATCAACTATTTGGTTACCCTGAAGTATAGGGTCATACTGATAAGGTGAGATAAATGTTTTATTCTTTCTTTTTTACTTACCAGTGTTAAAAATAATGAATTAGTCTCCTAGAACATATTTGGCATGTTTCAGTCCATTGCAGCAGTTATCATTCCAATCGATGTTCAGATTGCCCCATCTTTGGCCAGTGGGAACCTCTTCAAGACAGCTCCTGAGTCCTTTTGACATGACCCTAGTAGACTCTGCTAACTTCCTTACTATCTGGTATGTCAAGAAGCTCTAGGTTTATCCTGTATGTTTCCTGTCCTAGATCTTGAAGCAGTCTTTTTTCCAAGGTTACTTGTAGTGGGTGACTGCTGCTCTTTGCATCATGTTCTTTAATGTTGATGAAAATGCAAGCTTGGACTATTAGCTAAGCATAGAATTGTATTCATGTTGTAGATGTTTTACACCTGAGGCAGCGTAGGGCATCTTGAAACTCTGAGGGGCATTCCCTGTCTTGGCCATGTTCAGGGGCTTCTGTAAAGACTGTTGCTTATTGGCCGGGTGCAGTGGCTCACACCTGTAATCCCAGCACTTTGGGAGGCTGAGGTGGGCGGATCACAAGGTCAGGAGATCGAGACCATCCTGGCTAACACGGTGAAATCCCATGTCTACTAAAAATACAAAACAATTAGCTGGGCATGGTGGTGGGCACCTGCAGTCTCAGCTACTTGGGAGGCTGAGGCAGGAGAATGGCATGAACCTAGGAGGCAGAGCTTGCAGTGAGCCAAGATCGCACCACTGCACTCCAGCCTGGGCGACAGAGTGACGCTCTGTCTCAAAAAAAAAAAGAAAAAAAAAGACTATTGCTTATTATTTCTTATGAACTAACAGTCAGCTCAGTCTCCTTTTATCATAATATTACAAGTATAATAACAATAACATTCATCAAATTGTAACTGTGTACCAGGTACTTTTTAAATCCTGGTGCATTTAATGCATTTAATGGTGCATTTAATGCATTTTTTAATCCTCCCAACAACCCCATGAGGTAAGTATTATCATTAGTCCTCCCTCTTTACAGATGAAGAAACTAAGAGATTAAACAGCATACTCAAGATGACAGAGGGAGAGAATTGGTAGTGCTGGGGTTTAAGCTGAGTAGAAATAAGTATGGCAATCTACTCTCAGCAGCAAAACAGGCTTGGCCTGGAAGATGTGCCTATAGGGAAAGCTGTTTTTCTTTGTGGTTGAGGAGATTTCAAATGGAAGATGTGTATTTAAGACATGGTAGCAGTGGAGAGAGAAAGACCATAATTCCAGAAGCTGATAAATTGTTGCAGCATCTTTCTAAATCCTCCATGGAAGGTTGACCTAGCTAGTTCTTTGGTCCAGGAACCTTCCTGACCTTGACTCTGAGCTTGTTGCAGGCCTTTAAAGTGGGGGAAAGGCTAGAAAAGGAGAAAGTGGGCATGTGGGAAGAGATTACACCAGGTTTCCTCCAGCAGATGGGTCATGTTCTAATTTATTGATGGCTGCTGTCCCAGTGGAGCCCATTGCACTGTCAGAATTGCATTTGTTGAGCCTGGCAGAGAGACAAACCATGCCTATGTATACACCTTAGTCTCTGAAGCCAGCACTTTTTTCTTTAACGGCCCTTTGATGTGTTACAGGATCCTAATTAGGGCATTTCAATAAATCAGTCCCTTGGGCATTGACACTTCAACACAGGCCTAATTTGCTAAGCACTGGTAGACATTAACCAGTTGTTGAAAATTTGCTGTGACATTCCTTAAAGACTCATGTGGGAATCCTAGTCCCACGTGAGGACCTGGATGCCAGATTCTGGCCTTGAGTGTATGTACCCAAAGGTTGATCTCAGATATTCCATGACTAATAATACCACTCACAGGCCTTTAGTGGATTAAGCTATTGTTTGCCTAACACTCCAGGGTAGACAGAGATATGTAAGTGTTAAGTGGCAGCCTCATGGCTCCAAGTTTCCTGTGGTTACTGCCCATCCTTCAGGATTAATTTGGTGCCTATCTTTTTAGAGAGTCAATCGTCCCATGCATTCCTTATTCATAACTTCCTGCTACAACTGGCGAGACACCAGGATACTCATTCGTTGTCTGCTAGGCCCGAAAGGGGGAAAAATGGGTGTGGAGAATTATAGAGGAAGGAAGGGAATTAGGGATGTCTTATCTTCAGAGAGTAAGGCTAGCCTTCCTCTGCATAGGATAAGAATGGCAAGATTTAGCCTCACTGGCATCCTGCATGTCCAGCCTGGGATGGCACAGTGCAAGAAGGATGTGACACATGTAAGGATGAGACACATGTAAGAATGAGACCACTCATCTGATACGAGTGGTGCACTAGCACCTGGGCAAGTGAAATTATAATACCAAGATTTTTTTTTTTTAGACCTTGTTCTAAAAGGCCCTGTGCCCATGACTTTAAATGCAATATTTTATTTAAACTAAAAGGCCCTGCTCTCATGACTTTAAATGCAACATTTTATTTAAACTTCCTGCAGTCCTACATGGAGTAGAAATTACTATTATTTACATTTTACAAGGGATGAAATTGAGGCCAGAGAGGTGAACCCCCCGCCAACCATGCAACTAGCAAGAGGCTTAGGTAGGCTAGTGCTGAACTCTGAATTATGCACATTGAAGGAGCCATTTCCAACCTGTCCCAGGGAGAGCAGCTGTGAGTGTGATGGCTGGACACTGGACCCTGCACAAGCCCTGAAGGACCAGTTATGAAACTCTCTCATCAAAGTCTGGTGCAATAAAGTGGTTTAGGAATGAAGTTATTCCAGAGGGAAAAGCCTGGATCTGCTCTAATTTATATTTAAAAAGCAGATGATTTTCAAACTTTAATTCCTATGAGCCAGACACTACTTGCATTTCATCTCACCACTGATCCTGGTATACCTGTGGATCTCTTCATCGTGTCTCATGCACAGGGTGCTTAGCTTCCATCTGTCTTGTTAGCCATTGCTTTTGTTTCTGCTATCCTTTCTTACATACATCTCTGTTTGGTGTTGACAAATGAGTCAGGCCCTGTGCTGGCTGAGAACAGTACTGAGAGCAACAGGCAGGTTTCTGCTATCGATGTGAGCCTAGGCTGGGGCCGGGTCCCAGCGTAGTGCTGTGCTTATGAGCAAGGCCTGGGTCAGATTGTCCAGGTTCAATCCTAGCTCTGCCCGGTATCAACCTCTTTGAGTCTTGGTGGTTCTGTCATCTGTAGAATGGGGAAAATAATATGACCTACTTAACTGGGAACAGCAAAGATTAAATGAGATAATTCATTTGAAAACTTGACCCAGTCTCAAGTGTAGAGTAAGCTCAAACAGATATCAACTGTTAGTGTTTTCTGACTTTCTGGGCTTACCCTCTTTTCATGACAGCCAGGGGTTCCTGGTTTACTGGCCCTGCCTCTTGAATCTGTGTTTGATTGATGATCCTCTAACAACATGGTCTTGGTGTTAAACTTGCCCAGGTTACAGTACAGGATCTCACATTCCCCAGCTAGTCCACAACTTGGGGCAGCTGACCTGGGTACTCCTGCATCCAGACCCTGCTTGCCCGTGGGCTCATCTCCTGCCCATCTTTGTCAGGCACCATAGTTATCTCCACCTCAAATAATATATTTGCAGTTTTCCACAGGATTGGTGACATATTTTTACATTGGCTGGAATCTTCTTGCCATTTCTTTGATTTCCTCTTTTGAAATAGAAAGATCATTTTATAACTTGACAGAACTGGATGAAATGCCTATTTCACATACTCTGTCTCAGGCTCTAATGTTATTTGGCACTGTGTGAAGAATACAATGTGGGAACATGGGATGACCCATGTTCCTCTGTAGAATATTGCTCTCGCTTCTGTGTCCCCACAAGCTGTGCTCACTCTTGCCTCTGTGCCTTTGTTGGCTGCTTTCCTAGCCTGGGCTGCCTTTCTGTGTCAGCTGCTTTCTTTCTTCAATGCGCATCTCAAAGTTTTATTCTGGCTGTGGAGCTGTGGCACCTTCCACCCATGCTTGATTTCTTTCCTCCCTGTATAAGTGGAGTACTCATTGCAACCCATAACCTGATACTTTTCATGCACTTGCTTATGTTCAGATTATTCAGCAAACCTCCTAATATTTTCCAAGCCTTGTGCTAAGTATTTTTCACATATATTGCCTCTTTTAATCCTTACAATAACCCTGACAGTAGATATTATTAATTTACCTACAATGTATATGTGACAATTGAGGTTAGATTCAATAGCTTAAATAACTTATCCATTAAGAAAATGAAGTCCAGGTGTGGTAGCTCACGCTTATAATCCCAGTGCTTTGGGAGGCCAAGGCAGGAGGATCGCTTAAGACCAGGTGTTTAAGACCAGCCTGGACAACATAGTGAGTCCCCGTCTCTACAAAAATAAAAATAGAAGACAATTAGTTAAGCATGGTGGTGTGTGAATGTAGTTTCAGCTACTTGGGAGGCTGAGGTGAAAGGATCACTTGAGCCTAGGAGTTGGCTGCAGTTAGCTGTGATCATGCCATCACATTCTAATCTGGGTGACAGAGACCCCCATCTCTAAAAAGAAAAAAAAAAAGATAAGCCACCAACTGGGAGAAAATATTTGCAAATCTTATTTCTAATGTGTATCCTGAAAATATAAACAACCTTTATATTTCAGCAGTAAGAAGACAGATAGTTCAACTTCAAATGGGCCAGATTTGAATAGGCATTTTTCTCAAGAAGATGTGTGCATGGCTAGTTAGAGCATGAAAATATGTTCAATATCATTAGCCATTAGGAAAATGCAAATCAAAACCACAATAAGATACTATTACACCCACTAGAATAGCTATAATTGAAAAGAGAGGCTAGGCATAGTGGCTCATGCCTGTAATCCCAGAACTTTGGAGGCCAGGCAGGTGGATCACCTGAGGTCAGGAGTTCAAGAACAGCCTGGCCAACATGGTGAAGCCCCAGGAGTCTCTACTAAAAATACAAAAATTAGCTGGGCCTAGTGGTGGTCACCTGTAATCCCAGCTACTCAGGAGGCTGAGGCAGGAGAATCGCTTGAACCTGGGAGGTGGAGGTTGCTGTGAGCGGAGATTGCACCATTGCACTCCAGCCTGGGCAACAAGAGTGAAACTCTGTCTCAAAAAAAAAAAAAAAAAAAAGAAAAAAGAAAAAGAAAAGAGAGATAATAACCGATTATAAAGATGTGGAAACTAGAACCTTCATGCATTGCTGGTGTGAATGTAAAATGGTAGAATCATTTCGAAAAAGAGTTTGGAGGTTTCTTAAAAAGTTAGGTATTTAGCTTACAACTCAACAAATCTACTCCTAGGGATTTACCCAAGATAAATTACATATATCCACACAATAATTTACATGTGAATGTTCATAGAAGCATTTTCATAATAGGCCCAAACTGAAACAATCTAAATACACATCAGCTGGTAAATGGATAAACAAAATGTGGCATATTCATAAAATGGCATACAATTTAGCAATCTAAAGGAATGAATGTATGCTAATACATGCTACAACAGGGATGGCACTCAAAAATATTATGCTAAGTGAAAGAAGCCAGACACAAATGACTACATGTTGTATGCCTCCATTTATATGACTTTCTAGAAAAGATAAATCTATGGAAACAAAAAGCATTCAGTGGGTGTCCAGAGCTAGAGTGAGAAAGAGGATTGCCTACAAGTGGTCACGAGGGAACTTTCGTGGGGTAATGGAAATGTTCTAAAACCAGATGGAGGTGATGTTTGCACAACTCTATAACTTTACTATGATAACTTTACTGAACTGTATACTTCCAATTGGTAGATTTTATGGTATATAAATTATGCTATTTTGTTAAAAAAAGAAATAACTTGTAATGACATTTTGAAAATAACTTGTTCAAGATCTCACAAGTAGCAGAGTAGGGATTCGAACAGAACCTTCCTTCATTGCTCTTCTTGCCAGCCTCTGCCCTTTGCTGCGTGTGTATGGCTTGTCTCCCAACAGAAGGAAAGCTCTTTAAGAACAAGGAGCATGCCTTTACATCTTCAGGACTTTCTCAAGTGTCCTCAACAATTATGTGGAACCGAGTTGATAGCACAACATAATATAATGGGATTATTCTGTACCAGAAGGAACAGCATAGGGCTGCTATTTCTCCAAATGCTGCCTGGAGTGTTGAGACAGAAGGGGTAGATAGTCCATCAAAGGCATGCCGCCTGAAGAACAATGTAGTGACAGGGCTGCCTGACAGCAAGAGACAAAGAGCTGTGCTGTTGAACACTGCCCAGAGCAACCTGTCTCTTCCTGCTCAGCCCAGCAGACTGTAAATGGACCACAAAAGGCTGCTGGAAAGAGGACAAGAGCTTAAGAATTTGCTGAATGTGTTACCCTTGATAGCAAGAGTAAACCCGAATGACCTTCCTGGGACACACAGTAGAGCTCATTAGAATATAGGCCAGACCTGAATCCAGGCAGGGAGGTGAAAATAAGTATTTGAAGACATTGGAGTAGGCTCACACATATTTGACCAACTCAAATTTTTCCAACTTTGTTGGAAACCAGTATTAAAATCAGTTGTTCCTAACTTAAGGTGTTATAAGGAAAATTTGTCTACAACTTGAAAACAGGCAAATAGAACTGCTTGCTGGGCAAGCAGTTCAGTGACTTGCTGGGCATTGTCTGGCATAACCTATAAGGAGTGCACTTTTGATTGGCTCTCCACTGATTAGGCTTATTTTATAGCCATAGGGGTAGAAGTTGGCTTATAGAAAATTTGATAATAATGCCAATGATTCTTGTCCACAGCAAAGCAAGCGATTTAGAAAAGCAGCAGATTTAGAAAAGATAGTCCTAAACATTACATCTTATTGCCCTTTCAGATGTTAACCAGTTTTGCATCTATTATTAACTTTAATTCAACATTCCTGACTGCCTTTAGATACCTCTGTTCTTCAGGTTCTCCTTTGAACCAGTGTGAACAACTTATGGGTTCTCCCATTAATTACAGGAGTCATAGTTTTAACTTTTTGACTATTACATTTTAAGAGTGTGCATTGTAACAGTTCAGGTTCATTGCTATGGAGACCACAATTTCTAAACTAAATGTGGTAGTCTAGCATCTTATCAGACAATTAAAGAAATCCCTACCTTCCTACAATCCTGAAAGTCTTCTGTTGCTTCTCTATCAGTCTGACAGGTGCTACTTTCTTTACCAAGAATCTTCCTCTAACCTTTAGACTGAGCTCGATGTCTTTGTTCTATGAACTGTCTTCACTTGCTTTTCTCGCAGCACTTAGCATAGGCACAGCCACCTGAAAAATGGTAAAACTCCAGTGAAGTCAGAACAGTTACTGAGGTAGAAAAGGTAGAAAATTTTGTTAAAGATCTATTGTTAAAGGTACTGGATCCAGAGAAACTTAGAGACAAGTTATTTCAAATCATCAAAAACACATAATTCCTGTGTTATTAAAAGCAAAAAGGAAGGGAAATGGAAATCTTTTCCATTTCTTTTAGAAAACTCGATAACCCTGATACCAAAACTTGACATATTAGAACCCAAAAGAGAGCCAGGTATAGATGAAATATAAAATTATAGTAGTCTGTGATGGCTGAAACTGAGGGGCAACTTCATTGGATTGAAGGATGCAAAGTATTGACTCTGGGTTTGTCTGTGAGAGTGTTGCCAAAGGAGATTAATGTTTGAGTGAGTGGGCTGGGAAAGGCAGATCCACCCTTAATCTGGTGGGCACAATATAATCAGCTGCCAGCAAATGTAAAGCAGGCAGAAAAACATGAAAAGATGAGACTGGCTTAGCCTCCCAGCCTACATCTTTCTCCCATGCTGTATGCCTCCTGCCCTCGAACACTGGACTCCAAGTTCTTCAGTTTTGAGATTTGGGTTGGCTCTCTTTGCTTCTCAAACTTGCTGACAACCTGTTGTTTGAACTTGTGATCATGTAAGTTAATACTTAATAAACTCCCATATATATATATATGAAATTCTAAATATTAAGCAAACATCAAATCGTCTGAGGAGAAACTATTAGAGGTAGAAGGGAAAACTAAGATTTTGATTATAACAAGACTTTCATATATATATAGTTATATATAGATATATAGATAGATCATATACATATGAAAGTCTTGTTATAATCATATATATATTTCATATATATATATGAATATCATATATATATGATAAATACTTTGCATCCTTCAATCCAATCAAGTTGACATTCAGTATTAACCATCACAGACTATCACTTATCATTTTATATTTCATCTATAGTTGGCTCTCTTTTGGGTTCTAATATGTCAAGTTTTGGTATCAGGGTTATAGAGTTTTCTAAAAGAAATGGCAAAGATTTCCATTTCCCTTCCTTTTTGCTTTTACTAACACGGGAATTATGTGTTCTTTGATGATTTGAGATAGATATATATGTATCTCTTATTCTGTCCCTCTAGGGAACCCTGACTAATACATAATCACACATGAATTACTAGTAAATCAAAACTAGAGCTATATTTAAAAAAATACTATGACGAAGTAAGTTTATTCTAGAAATACAAGAATGATACAATTTCAGGAAATTGATTAATGTAATCAATCATATTACTAGAACAAAGAAAATTACTAGTACTAGTATTAAAGACATTTGATGAAATTCAACATCCATTCTTGATTTAAAAAAAAAATTCTTAGAGAGAAATAAAGATTTTTAACCTAATTAAGAATACTGGCCGGGTGTGGTGGCTCATGCACTGTAATCCCAGCACTTTGGGAGGCCGAGGTGGGCAGATCACTTGAGGTCAGGAATTTGAGACCAGCCTGGGCAACATGGTAAAACCCTGTCTCTACTAAAAATACAAAAATTATCTGGGCATGGTGGTGTGTGCCTGTAGTCCCAGCTACTCAGGAGGCTGAGGCAGGAGAATCACTTGAACCCAGAGTTGGGGGTTGCAGTGAGCCAAGACCATGCCATTGCACTCCAGCCTGGGTGACAGAGCGAGACTCGTCAAAAAAAAAAAAAAAAAAAAAAAAAAAAAGTCCTGAAATTAATAGTATAAAAGTAAAAATATTTCTCTTCAAGTTAAAAACAAGGCAAAGGAAGATACTTACTATAACAATTATTATTAAGTATTGCTTTTAAAGTTTAAAGAATGGCAATAAGGTAAGAAAACAAAATCAGAGGTATAAATGTTGATACAGAGGAAAAAATAAAAAAGACTTTACAGAAGACAATCTATCTGGAAAGACTAATAAATTCATATATAAAGAATATTGAGTAAAGTGGCTTATTAAAAACATGTACAGAAAAATAGCTTTTTAATACTAGAGCAATAACCAGTGAGAAAATAAATACAAATAAAGGAAAAAATCCTATTAAATGGTAATTAAACTATAAGATATCTAGGAATAAATTCAATAGGAAATGTTCAGGACATATATAAGGAATCTATAACATGCTTTATTAAATTCTAGACACATGATATCCCTGTATAGGGAATGTTTATAATGATCTATTTTGTCACCAAGTTAATCTATAAATGTTATGCAATCTCACTAAAACCTCAATGGGATTTTTTTTTTTTTTTTTTTTTTTTTTTTTGAGATTGGCAGTCTCACTATGTTGCCCAGGCTGGTCTCGAACTCTTGGGCTCAAGTGAATCTCCTGCCCTGGCCTCCCAAAGTGCTGAGATTACAGGCATGAGCAACCAATACCTGGCCCTCAATGGAGATTTATAAGAAAATGTGAACATATGATTCACATGTGTTCCTGAAATAATAAACATAGGAGAGTAAATGAGAATTTTTAGCAAAATGTATAATGAGGAGAGAATTACCTATCCTGATATCAAAACAATTTTTAAAACAGCATGGTACTGGTGTAGAGAGACAAACCCGATGAAAAAATAGAAAGTTTAGAAAGAGATTCAAGTTTAGATAAGGACAAGGCATTTCACATCAGTGACAATGGTAGTTTGATTTGACTGGGAAAGGGCACGTAATTCAACAAATACTTTTGAGACAAATTGCTTACTATATGGAAAAATGAAACACTCTATTTTGCACTCTAAAGAGAGCAAAATAAGGCCTACATGATTTAAAAACAAAAAGCAAAATAGAAAAAAATGTATACACACACACATACACACACACACACACATACACACACATAGAGTCTTGGTATATATAAAATGTCACTAATCCTGATGCAAGCAGAGAGAAAACATGAAGGAAAACATTAGTTTGATTTTTAAAATATTCTATATAGCAGAGAACACAATAAGTAAAACTGAAGGGCACAGGATAAACTAAAAAAAGTAAAACTCATCTAAATGTTATTTGCTTGGATAAAGAAGTCTTATAAGTGTTGGACATCATCCATCCAGTAACTATTGAGCACTTATTTTTGCCAGGCACAGTTATAGGTGCCCCAGAGACCTAAATGAACAAACAGACATACATCCTTCCATCATGGGGCTTACCTCATCAGGCAACTTATTTAAACAAATTTAAATAAAAATGAAAAACAAGAAAAAGACCGTCATTAGCAAAGGAATGTGAATGAAAATGTTTTAGTTTTTCCCTGTTTTAATCAGTAGAGATTTTAAAAAGTTGATTATACTCCACATCATCAAGGATATGGGAAACATGTTTTCATATGTTTCTGGGAGAAATATAAATTGGAAGAACTTTCTGGAAGGCTGTTTGGCAATCTTAAGAAGGTTGACCAGCAATTCCCCTTCTAAGAATTTATACCAAGTAAATAAAAAGATAATTGCAACAACAATTTAACTACAAGAATATTTATTGTTTATAAGACCAAAATGTTGGAAACAGTCTAAATTTGATATACACACACAATGAGTAACACATAAAAATTGTATCATGGAAGAGTAATGATACAGAAATATTGTTAAATGAAAATATATAGTATATACTGGATTGATTCCATTTTAAATAGAAAATATACTGCTTAAAACTAGAAAGAGACAATAAAATGTCAATGAAGATTCTGTCTTAATGTGCAATTTTGGATGCTTTTAATTTTCTTTTTTGTATTTTATATGGTACAGGTTTTGTAATTTTAAAATAGTGTTGTTTCTTTAAAGTTAATGTACAGATTAAAGATATCTATGTGCCTTAGAGATTTTATATTTTATTGGGTCTGATATAATTATTGCAGATGCAGTTCCTTCAAAACTGCGTTAATTCTCTCAGGTTAGAGCAAAGGCTGCCAGAAAGAAGGGATCGGCAGGGCCAGGTGAAGGGAATGAGGTGAATTGTGCAAGACAGAGTCAGATACTGCCTTTACTTACAATTATGATAATTTGTTCATCATCGTTATTTTTCCTTTATTTATTTATTTATTTATGTATTTATGTATTTATTTATTTATTTGTTTGTTTGTTTGTTTGTTTAGAGATGGAGTCTTGCTCTGTCCTGCAGGCTGTAGTGCAGTGGCGCAATCTTTACTCACTGCAAGCTCCGCTTCCCGGGTTCACACCATTCTCGTGCCTCAGCCTCCCGAGTAGCTGGGACTACAGGCACCTGCCACCATGCCACGCCCAGCTAATTTTTTGTATTTTTAGTAGAGACGGGATTTCACCGTGTTAGCAAGGATGGTCTCGATCTCCTGACCTCATGATCCACCTGCCTCAGCCTCCCAAAGTGCTGGGATTACAGATGCGAGCCACTGCCCCTGGCCTCATTTTGATTTTTAAAATATTGCATTAATATTTTTTCTTGAATACTGAGTTTTTTGGCATCCCTTGCACTTTGCACCTGAGATGTGTACCTAACTTACCTCACCCTAGCCTCAGCCCTGCTTATCAGCAGCCCTCTGCACCCTCCATGCTCCCCAAACAGCATCTCTTCATGTCCTACATCTGCCTCCTGTCCATCAGCTGCAGTGCCCTCCTGGCAACACAGAACCAAGCCTGGATGCTCTGGGTAGAGTAGGGATGGCAGCAATCCCAGCCATTCATGGAACATTTCCTTTGGCCTGGGTTCTGTGCAAAATACTTTATCAACATTATCTTATTCAGTCCTCACAATAGCTGGATATGTTGGGTAGCAGAGACTGATGTGCATCTCCTTATATCATTGTTTCCTTTCCATAGTAGTCTTTCCCAATTGCATCTGGGTATGTAGACATCCAAAATAAAGACTTCATGTCTCTTGCAGCCACATGTGGTCATGTGATTAAGCTCCAGTGAAAGAAGATAAAGAAGAGTTTTGTGCAGTTTGCAGACATGTCTATAAAGGGGAAGACCATTCCCTTCTTCCCCGTTTTCCTAATTCCTCTGTGTGGAATGTGAGTGTGAAGACTGGAGCTGGAGTTCCATCTGCAAACAGAAGATGAGAGCCACAAACTGAAGATGGTGAAGCAAATAGGTGAAAGAAGACAGAGTCCTTCCTGATATGGGGTTGCCATACCCCACCTGGACTGCTATGTTTACATGAGCTAGAAATAAACTTCTATTTTGTTAAAACTACTGTTGTCTTAAATTACCTGCCATTTGCAGACAACCTAGTCCTAATTCATTCACATATTACAATTACGTCCATTTTGTAGATGAGAAAACTGGGATTCAGAGAAGTTAAGCACCCTTCACAAGATTACACAACTATTAAGTGGCAGATCAGAATCTGAAACCAGGATGTCTGACTCCAATGTCCCACCTCTTAATCCTGTGCTGTTAAACTTCTGTGCCCCAGGAAAATTTCCAAATCTGAGTAAAGGGCTTGCAGGCCTAGAGTTTGGATACTCACACCTCTATTTTTCTCCAGCCAAATTCCTAAACCCTTTGGTAGCTTCAGGGATTGGATCACATGCCATTTTCAGAGCCTGTTGAAAGACTAGAAATCCCTTGGAAATGTCTTAGTTACTACCCATATGTATTTTTCTCAGGCCAGTGTGTGGTCCCAGCACTGTTGGTTTGCATCAGGACTTGAGGATCATTCATCATTGTTACCCAGGACAAAAGTTACTCTGCTCTTCCTACAATGAGTGGTGGGAGTGGCATGCTGGGGAGGTCTGCATCTTTGCTGACAGTTCAATCAGAAATCCCACTGCTTTAAAAGTCTCATGGAAAACCCAGTTTCAGCCTTGCAACACCGGGTAGCCCTGTGGCATTTTGACATTGGGTGTCTCTGCATTGTTGAAGTAACTCAGCACATCGCCATGCATTTATCCTCTTAGGTCAATGCTAGGGGAAGTTCCTCACTTCTGCTTCTACAGTAACTGATGTCTGGTGCATCAGCTGAATACATTTCAGGCTTATAAGCAGTTCCCCTGGGTCTACAGGCAAAAAAGCTTTTCACCATCCCCACCTCCCCCATGAGTGACCAATGTCTCAGCATTAATGCATCTGATGGCACTGAGCCTTAGTGGCCTGAGGGAGGACAGTCGCCAAGCAGAGATTGAAATCACATTTTTATTTACATTATTACTTTTCCACAGCTTGGTTTCTTGCAGGGTTTTGATCTATTAGGCCACACTATTTAGTCTGGACTGAATCCTTGAATTACTTTACTTGGTCTTCCAAGACTCTCAAAGAACTTGATAAACTTGTTCTAATTAATCAACATATTCATCCATAGTGTCCATATACCAGATCTAAAAATGAAACACTGCCTAATGCACATAGCATGAAAGACAATCTGGACATTTTCAAATGTAGACTTTGCTTGTGACTCTTTTGTGATGAATAATCATTATTATTTTAGGAAGACACTGGTTTATCCAACTCTTGTTAGAATTGGGTAAGTGTGAATCTCTACAATAGAATGGAAATGTGAGATCCAAGCTTATAAAATAAACTCATATTATCATTTATACATGTCTGGTCATTGTGTTAATAAAATCAGTTTGTCTTGGAAGAAACACATGGTTGGATTTTATAATAGATGTGAAAATGGGATTATAGATCATTGCTCTTTTTATTCTGAACATTAGGTTGTATTTATTGCCAAACTCTTTTGACAGCTCCTAAGGAGTAAATTTTAAGTGCATTTTTGTTGTTCTCTAAGAACAAGCTGCCACTTCAGTTTCACCACATCTCTCTTCCACACACTGATGAAAAATATGGAGACAGCAGGAACTGAAGTAGAACCAGAGGGATTTGTTAGGACAGACATTTGCATTCATTCATTCTGGTTCTCACTATGGTCAGACAGTGAGTAAAATTCACTGAATTTTTCTTTTGATAAATAAAATGGACTATTTTCTCAGCCTTGGTTTTAGAAGAGCAACTTTAAATGTACTACTGATTAGTAAACTCTAAACTACTTTCTGTGTATTTAAAAAAATTTTCAACTTTTATTTTAGATTGAGGGGTAGATGTGCAGGTTTGTTATAAGGTATATTGTGTGATGCTGAGTTTGGGGGTAGGATTGAACCCATCACTAAGGTAGTGAGCATAGTACCCAACAAGTAGCTTTTCAACCTTTTCCTCCCTCCCTCCCCCTTCTTGTAGTCCCCAGTGTCTACTGTTCTGATCTTTATGTCCATGTGTACCCAATGTTTAGCTCCTACTTATAAGTGAGAACATGTGGCATTTGGTTTTCTGTTTCTGCACTCATTCTCTTAGGATAATTGCTTCCAGCTGCATCCATGTTGCTGCAAAGGACATGATTTCATTCTTTTTTATGGTTGCATTGTATTCATATATATATAAAATATGTATATATATTATATATGTGTGCCACATTTTCTTTATCCAATCCATCATTGATAGGCACCTAGGTTGATACCATGTATGCTATTGTAAATAGTGTTGTAATGAACACGAGTGCATGTGTCTTTTTGTTAGAATGCTTTATTTTCTTTGGGAATATACCTAGTTATGAGATTGCTGGATCAAATGGTAGTTCTATTTTTAGTTCTTTAAGAAATCTCCAAACTGCTCTCCATAGTGACTGAGCGAATTTATTTTCCCACCAACAGTGTATAACCATCCCCCTTTCTCTGCAGCCTTGCCAGCATCCGTTGTTTTTTGACTTTTTAGTAATAGCCATTTCAACTGGTATGAGATGGTATCTCATCGTGGTTTTGATTTGCATTTCTCTGATGATTAGTGATGAGGAACATTTTTTCATATGTTTGTTGGCTCCTTGTATGTCTTCCTTTGAGAAATGTCTATTCCTGTCCTTTAGCTTCTTTTTAATGGGTTGTTTTTTGCTTGTTGGTTTATTTAAGTTCCTTATAGATTCTGGATAGTAAACCTTTGTCAGATGCATAGTTTGTGAAATTTTCTCCCATCCTATAGGTTGTCTGTTTACTCTGTTGATAGTTTCTTTTGCTGTGCAGAAACTCTTTAATTTAACCAGGTCTCTCACTTGTCAAATTTGGTTTTATTGTAATTGCTTTTGAGGACTTAGCCATAAATTATTTGCCATGAATGATGTCCAAAATGGTATTTCCTAGGTATTCTTCTAGAACTTTTATAGTTTTTGGTCTTATAGTTAAGTCTTTTATCTATCTTGAGTTTATTTTTGTATATGGTGTTAGCTAGGGGTCCAGTTTCATACTTCTACATATGGATATAAGTCAGTTATCCCATGACCATTTATTATAGAGGAAGTCCTTTCCCCATTTCTTATTTTTGTTAAGTTTGTTGGAGATCAGTTGGTTGTAGATATTTGACTTTGTTTCTGGGTTCTCTATTCTGTTCCATTGGTTTATGTGTCTGGTTTTGTACCAGTACCATGCTGTTTTGGTTACTGTAGCCTTGCAGTATAGTTAGAAGTCAGGTAGCATGATGGTTCCAACTCTGCTCTTTTTGCCTAGAATTGCTTTAGCTGTTTGGGCTCAGTTTTGGTTCCACATAAATTTCATAATATTTTTTAAAAATTCTGTGGAAAATGGCATTGGTAAAGTTTGATAGGAATAGTGTTAAATCTGTAGATTCCTTTGGCAGTATGGATATTTTAAAAATACGGATTCTTCCAATCATATGAGCATGGAATGTTTTTCCATTTGTTTGTGTCATCTATGATTTATTTGACAACGTTTTGTAGTTCTCCCTGTAGAGATCTTTCACCACCTTGGTTAAATGTATTCCTGGGTTATTTTATTTTATTTTCTTGTGGCTATGGTAAATAGGATTTTGTTATTGACTTGGCTCTCAACTTGAATGTTATTGGTGTCTAGAAATGCTACTGATTTTTGTACACTAATTTTGTGTCTTGAAATTATAAACTTTCTTCTTAACACTGCTTTTGCTGCTTCCCAGAGATTTGGGTGTGTTGAGTCTGTTTTCATTTATTTCAAATAATTTTTAAAATTTCTGCCTTAATTTCATTGTTTACCCAAAAGTCATTCAGGAGCAAGTTGTGTAGAACCCATGTAATTGTGTGGTTTGAGAGATTCTCTTGGTATTCATATTTTTATTTCATTGTGGTCTGAGAATATTTTTGCTATGATTTTGATTTTTTAAAATTTATTGAGATTTGTTTTATGACTGAGCATGTGGCCAATCTTGTTCCATGGATGAGTGGAACATGGTCAACTGAGCATGGTTGAGTATGTTCCATGTGCAGATGAGAATGTATATTCTGTGGTCGTTGGATGGAGTATTCTGTAGATGTGTTTTAGGTCCAGTTGGTCATGTTTTAAGTTTAAGATCAGAATTTCTTTGTTCATTTTCTGCCTTGATCTGTTTTAATGCTGTTAGTGGAGTGTTGAATTTCCCCACTGTTGTGTGACTGTCTAAGATGTTTTGTAGGTCTAGAAGTACTTGTTCTATGAATCTGGGTGCTCCCATGTTGGGTGTGCATATATTTAGGATAGTTTTGTCTTCTTGTTGAATTGAGCCCTTTATCATTATGTAATGGCTTTTTTGTTCTTTTTTACTGTTGTTAGTTTAAAGTCTGATAGAAGAATAGCAACCCCTGCTCTTAATTGTTTTCTGTTTATGTGATAAATCTTTCCCCATTCCTTTACTTTGAGCCTATGGATGTCATTACAAGTAAGGTGGGTCTCTTGCAGACAACAGAAGGTTGGGTTTTGGTTTTATATCCAACTTGCCACTCTATGCCTTTTGAATGGAGCATTTAGACCATTTACATTAAAGAATAATATTGATATGTGAGATTTGGATCCTGTTTTGGTGTTATTTGCTGGTTGCTTTGTAGTCTCAATTGTATACTTGCTTTATGGAGTCTGTGGGCTATGTACTTACGTGTGTTTTTAGGGTGGCAGGTATTGTTCTTTCCTTTCCAGGTTTAGAACTCTCTTAAAGATATCTTGTAAAGCTTGTATAGTGGTAATGAATTACCTTAGCAGTTGCTTGTTTGGAAAGGATTTTATTTTTCCTTTGCTTATGAAGCTTAGGTTGGCAGAAAATGAAATCCTTCACTGGAATTTCTTTTCTTTAAGGATGCTCAACATAGGCCCCTAATCTCTTCTGGTTTGTATGTTTTCTCTTGAGAAGCCCACTGTTAGCCTGATAGGGTTCCCTTAGTGATATGATCCTTTTCTCTAAATGCCTTTAAGATTTTTTTCTTTTACGTTGACCTTGGAAAGTCTGATGATTATGTGTCTTGGGAATGGTCACCTTATATAGTTTCTTGTAGGGATTCTCTGAATATCTTGATATTGCATGGTGACCTCTCTATTGTGGTTGGGAAAATTTTCATGGGTTATTTCCCCAAATATGTTTTCCAAGTTGCTTACTCTCTCTCCTTCTCTCTTAGGAAGGTTATTAAATTGTATGTTTGGTCTCTTTACATAATCCCATATTTGTTGGAGGCTTTGTTCTTTTTTTAAAAATTTTTTTTTTCTTTATTTTTGTCTGACTGGGTTGACTCAAAGGACCAGTCTCTGAGCTTTGAAATTCTTTCTTCAGCTTGATCTAGTCTGTTGTTAAGGCATTCAACTGTATTTTGAAATTCCTATAGTGGATTTTTCAATTCTAGATGTTCAATCTGATTCTTTCTTAAAATGGTTATGTAATCTTTAAAATCTTGGATCATTTTTCCTGGCTTCTTTGAATTGGATTTTAACTTTCTCTTGAATGTTGTTGAACTACCTTGCCATTCCGACTCTGAATTCTATGTCTGTCACTTCAGACATTTCAATTTGATTAGGATCCATTGTGGGGGGCTAGTGCAGTCCTTTAGAGGTAAGAAAACACTGACTTTTTGAATTGCTGGAGTCCTGGTGCTGATTCTTTCTCATCTGAGGGCTAGTGTTTATTTTTCTTTTTGAAATTGCTGTCACTTGGATAAAGCTTTTTGTTTTTATATATTTTTCCCTTGAGCGTTTGACTATGGTGTATGTTGTATATAGCAATTGGCTTCATTTTTTGGTTGTTTCAGAGGACCAAGGCTTTGTAGAGGACCTTTGTGTCAGAGGACCTGAGTTTTGAAAGAGTTTCATGGCTGCTGCATGCTGAAGATGTTTTTGTTTGGTGGTGTAATGCAGGCTACGATGCAGTAGATGGCACTTAAGAGTAAGGGCCAGAAGATAGGCCCTTACTGAGCTGCAGGCCTCTTGTATTTTAGTGTATATGCAGCAATGTTCTGGGGAGAGGTGAAGGAGGTGGTAAGAGATGACTCCATCACCAAGTCTGTTCCTGGGCCTTGATGGAACCCTCTTCAGTTACTGGATCCGAGCTTGTATTTCCTTAACCTCAAGGGAGCTTTGGCAGGCTGTGTTCCCTCTTCCCATAGGAGCAGTCCAAGTCAAAAGTTAGGTCACCCGGAGACCTACAACTCCCTGGGGACCTGCTGGTCCTCTGGACTTGTCAGAGTCAGAGTTGGTTGTGGTGTATGTCTGTGGGTGGACTGGTGATGCAGTGGGTCAGGAGTGGAGGATCCCCAGGCAAGATGGTGGTACCGTGGGTGTGTAACTGGTGTGCCACCCATGGCCTGAGGATTTTAGCCCAGCAGACTGTTGTGGGACCCACCGAACTCACACTCCTCTGATCAGGTCTCTCTCCGGCATCTGCCTCAAGCGCAGACCCAACCAAGTAGACTTGTTCCAGCCTTCTGTGCCCAGATCACTGGACTCTTCCAGGTGTTCTAGGCTGTGAGGCTTTTTGGGACAGAAGCTGTGGTTGGCTAACAGGCTACACCTTTCGTAGACTGGGCTTACAAATGGAGGGATGCCCAGCTTCTACAGTGGCACATGAACCCACGCCACAATCTTCATAGTGTTCTGAGAGAGGGGGGCTCCTCCTCCACTTAAGCTCAGAGCACATATCTCAGCTCAGTACCCCTGGGTGATATGCTCACATCCTTGGGTGGGTGGGACCAGGCCTGCATTTTTTTTTTCCCACTGGCCCCTCAGGGTTAAGGGTCAGCCATGCTTGGGGGACTGAACTACTCCCAGGCTGCTGGCAAAACACTCCAGTGGGGGAGTGTGGATGAAGGGGGCATGCAGATCAGATGCACTCTGGTTATGCAGGAAAGGTAGCCCTTCTCTTTCCCGGCCTGGTGGTAAGCAGGAGCTACAGTCACTCAGAGAAAGATAGTGCCTTGGGGGATAAGCACTTATGGTCACATTTTACTGCAGCTGCACTGCAGGCTCTGAAACCTTCTGCGCTTCACTCAGGTTTGAGCTCTGCTTCTACCTGCTCTCTGGGCAGTTTCCTCTGACAATTCAAATGTCTATGGAGGTTGTGGGATCTCTTGAAGCTAGGATCTTAGAGGTTTGCAGTGGGAGTGTGGTCCCCTGGAGTTCCTTCACCCACCCCTTCCTTAGGACCTCTTCAAGACTTGGAGACAGCCCTGGTGCTCAGTGACTTCATGCAGGCTTCCCAGCTTCCTCCCTCTTCAAACATGGTGTCTATTTTCTCTCAAAAGATTTGTTCAAAGTATGATGGTTTACTTGCTATTTTGGTTTTTCTTGGTTGGAGAGGCATTTCCTGGCTGCATCTAGTTGGTCATCTTTGGTCACACTCCCCGAACACTGGTGCTGAGCCCAGCCCAGTATCGTCAGTCACCAGACAGGCTCTGGCTAAATCTGTTTTCTATGTACTTCAAGAGTGAAGGATGAGAGAAGGACAAAGGATGCAGCCAAGCTGTATCCATTGGAATTGAGGAGGGGCCCAAGGAGAGCAGATGTAAAAGTTGGCATTGTCCCTTTCTGGGCCTTCTGGGATGGTTGGTATTGTATAGGATTGCCCAGAATTTCCTTCTCTGTGTGTTTTTGAGTTAGGGTGGACCCAGGAAACATTCATGGCAGTGACACAGCAGCCATTGTACTCCAAAGATAGCCCATGTACCTTGTCAGTGATCTGTTGGCTTACCTTGTTAAAGTAGGGTGGCAGCCAAGACTGCAGCTCTTGCTAGATCTCCCCTTCAGCTTCTCTGAGCCTTGAGCTACGTGCATGTGCAGTGCTGAGGCAAAGGGCACTGTCTTTTTATGCAGGTTACCCACATCATCAAGGTTGAAGGTGCTGAGAGGCGGACATGGGTCATCATCTCTTCTTGTGGTTTCCAGTTTGTCCTCCCTCTCCTCCACTTCACAGCTTCTCTTTCCTACTGTTGGCCATGAGCAGTCTAGACTTCTTCACCAGCCTTGTGATTGGATAAGACCTAATCTTGTGCTGTCCAGTACAGCAGCCACTAGCCATGTGTGACTATTAAAATTAAAATGAATTAGAATGGAATAAAATGCAACATTTTCTCAATTGTACTAGCCACATTTCACATATGTGTCTAGTGCCTGTGTTATTGCACAGTGCAGAGGTATAACACTTCCATAATTGCAGAAAGCTCTTTGGAATAGTACTGGTGTAATTCCTTTAATAAATTCCTTATTTCATAGCATTCATAGGGATTCTGCTTCCCTAATCACACCCTATTAGATACCCTCACATTTCGTAAAGACTGGTCTAGGCCAGTGATTCTCATTTTTTTGTCCTTCTGAGCCTCTTTCACTGATAACCTTGTGAAAGATGTGCGACACATTTCAATGGTCCTACTCAGATTGTGACAAAATCCCTCAAAAATTTTCCAAGGAGGAAAAGCAAATAGGTGAAATAAATACAGCATTAGTTAACCATTACCCCTGCCCCCCACTTTCTTTTTTTTTAACCACTTTAGAAAATATACCAAAATGTGTATGAGATGACATTTTATTGATTTTAGATGTTTCTTCTTTTTTATTATAGGCATTTATGCTGTAAATTTCCCTCTAAACAGTGCTTTCATTGCATCCCATAAGCTTTGGTGTGTAGCATGTTCATTTTGATTAATCTCAAAATATTTTCTAATTTCCCCTGTGATTTCTTTGACTCATTGGTTTTTTAGAAATATATTATTTAAGTGCCACATATCTGTAAATTTCCTTCTGTTATTAGTATGTTGTCTTTTTGTTGTTATTATTGTTTATTTGTTTAGTGACTTCTCTGGACTAATTCTGTTAAGTCTGTATTTTTGCCATATGTGGCTGCTGAAGTCTCTACTCAGCTTAGTGGTCAGCTGATTATTGGGCAATTATTTTCTTAACTCTCTGGAACAAATAAGCCTCCCAATTTTTGCCAATGACTTGCATGTTAGGGCACACATTCAATTCTCAGCAAAGTGGTTGGAAACTCTGCCTTAGCCTTCATTTCCTGCTTGTGTAGAGCCTCCAGGTCAGCCAGAGGTGAGAACTTAGGACCCTCTCTGGTGTTTCCTGAATATGTGTACAGCCTAGTATGTGCGTGTGGTCTTCTAGATTCCCTTTAACATGTTGGAGTTTTTCAAATCCCCTATGACCATCTGATTTCCCATTTTTCCTTTAAAGTTTTTGGTTTGTCTATTGTTTTTTCCAGCTGCTATTCTCTGCCTCAGGCAGCCATGAAGTTAAACAACTGCCTGCAACCAATGCCCCTTGGAGAAAAGGATTTTTGTTTGTGGGGGATAGGAGTCTGGAGGCTTTTTGCAGTGGTTGAGTTCCAAAACAGATTAAATAAAGACAACTTTGTCGTGGAGGTCTTCCAGGGAACTACCAGACAGGTCAAATTATGGCAATTCTTGAGAAAAGATGCTTTGAAAGAGTGCCAGCCTCCATTGGTAACTGCTAGCCTGCTGATTTTCACAATGATTGTGGGTAGTTATTTTTCAAGGCTACTCCAGGGCAGGGAGAGATGAGAGTAGGACAAGATAAAATGCCACAAAGCTTGCTGTTCTTACCAAGATTCAGACATTTTTTTCCTTGAATGTATACTCCACTGCTTGTTGTAAACTTTTAATTTTTAGAGCTCTGAAAAAGTTGATTCTGATCATTTTTGTCAGATTCCTTTGATGCAGGAAAGAATTTTCAGAGGTCCTAACTTCACCATTTTTTTAAGACATCACCCAAGGTTGACATTTTATACAGGTAATCACAAATTATACTTTTCCAACAGACAAAACAAGACCAAGATAGAAAAGAAAATCACTCAATCATCCAACCTAAGTACTCCAGCCTTAGTCCATAGTAAAATAAGAAATATTACACGGATACTACCTGAACATGGAGGAAGGCTAACTACGTGTTTTCTTAATTATTTGAATTTCATGAGGGCTACTTGCCTAGGATCAATGTGAATGGCTATTGAGAAAATATTAAAGACACTGAGATGAGCAAAGAGGGTGAGTCCTCTCTTTGGAAAGAGATGGGAACCTCACATAATTTGTCAGGCCCTCTCCAGTGTTCACTCTTCCTATCAGGTGCATACTTCCCTGGGATCAGTCAAAGCCTCAGGGGGTAGGGGGAGGTAGCTGAATACTGTTTTCTCCTCCTCCAGTCTCTCCCCTGCTCTGTGTCATCCCCTCCTCACTCTGTCACCCAAGGACCTAATACCCCTTCACCCTTCAACTGAACAAACCTAATCTCTAGAAAGGTACTTCTTCTGTATCCCACATTTCAGCCTTAGAAAACAAGCCCCACTTTGTCCTATTGCAATCAAGTTAGCTTTTACAAACCTCAGCAGTTCCTGAGTAATCTACTGGATGTCTCTTGTCCTGACAAAGGATTTCTCAGACATAGCTGAGAGGTGTGTCTTCTTTTACTGGCAAGAAAACGTACTTATTTTTTCTCTGATGCTCTTTGATTTATTTCCATTGAACACTTATAAACAATTCACCACCTCAATGCTAAGCACATTTATAGACTAATTCAGTATTTCTGAGTTCTTTTGTAGGCATCTTGTATCTGCTCCTTGAGTAACAGAGGCAGCTGGGGCAGATTAAATGCAGTAATTCCTGTGAAATAAATTAGAATTTCTTGGATTCCCTGTGAGTACAAATTATTTTGCTCTATCTTGTTATTTTAAAGGAAATAGTAAATGTCCTATTTGTGTGGCACCTGTGGAACTTTTTCTCAAAGGACAAGATGCAGATACACCTGAGTGCTGCCTTCTCTGCTTTACTATTAAAAGCATAAACATTGAAGACTTTTTAAAGACGGTCAGTAAAGAACAGTAGTTTAGTGTGCTGACATATGTTTTTTGTTTGTTTTGAGACAGGATCTTGCTCTGTCATCAAGACTGGAGTGCAGTGGTGAGATCTCAGCTCACTGCAACCTCCGTCTCCCAGACTCAAGTAATTCTTGTGCCTCCACCACCTAAGTAGCTGAGACTACAGGTGTGCACCACCATGCCTGGCTAATTTGTTTGATGTTTTTTGTTGAGACAGGGTCTTACTATGTGTCCTAGACTGGTCTTGGCTTCCTGGGCTCAAGTGATCCATCTGCCTTGGCCTCCCAAAGGCTGAAATTACAGGTGTGAGTGTGCCCAGCTGTAAACTGATATATGTTATTAGAATCTGCACCATATCCAAATGAACTTTAATTTTCTTCCACTCTTCAAGTTTGGAGGAAGAAACACATCATTTTTATTGCTGGTGTTAATTTTTAAGAAAAAAATTTCACTTTAACAAAACCAGGCTTTTAAGATGAAAACAAAGTGAAATCAAACAAAAAGAAACAACAATTGCCCCCGCCCCCCACTGCCCCCCAGCTCTCCCCTCAAGGAAAAACACCTGTGCCATTGCTCAAAGGATCAGTCCAGGCCTCCTGTGGCCACTAGCTGCAGTGGTTGGTTGTGTGCACTGCACTGCCCTCTGCTGGGTGGGCCAACTCACATCTTAATTTTTTTTTTTTTTTTAATTTGGTAAGAGTGCTTCACAAGAGGTCTACCCCCTTGACAGATTTTTAATTGCACAATACAGTATTGTTAACTATGGGCACAAAATTGTTCGGCAGATCTCTAGAAGAAACTCATCTCATAACTGAAACTTTATACCAGTTGAACAGCAACTCCCTGTTTCCCCCTTCTCCCACCCCCTGACAACCACCATTCTACTTACTGTCTGTTTCCATTAATCTGACTACTTTAGACACCTAATATGAATGCAGTCATGCAGTTTTTACCCTTCTGTGGCAGGCTTATTTCACTTGGCATAATGTCCTTCATCCATGTTGTTGCATATGGCAGAGTTTCCTTCTTTTTTAAAGCTGAATGATATTTCATTGTATGGATATACCACATTGTCTTTGTCCATTTATCTGTCAATGAACATTTAGTTTGCTTCCACATCTTGGCTATTGTGAACAGTACTACAATGAACAGAAAGGCTCACATCTTAATTCCATCTCCTCTGAGGCTTTTATCTGGAGTGGCCCATTTGCTCTCTGCATTTTCCACTATACAGTCTGGGGCTTTGTAGTGGGACTAGGAGCTCCCTCATACCCTATATCCATAAAAGTATGCTGCATTGCCTGTCAGGGCAAGGACCCTCCCTCTACTCTCCACCCAAGGATGAGACAAAAAGGGAGAAGTCTTCAGCAATATTCATTATTGCTGATGAAGGTCACTGGGGTTGTAAAAGAAGGAGAAAGACTAAGACCGAGAAAATCTGATGAGGGTCATGCTGGAGGTATTTGGGAGTGAAAAGAAGGGAAGCACAGTTTCAGAGGCCTCGCCATAAAGCACTGGAGAAAGGATGTTTGGAAAATAACATTGGAAAGGGGCCCTTCACACCAAGCCCCGAGAACAGGGCAGTAGATATACCCTGCTACCTCCTTGCTGGGCATGTAGGTACCACAGATGAATCAGACAAGTCCTTAACGAACATCTAATCTACAGGGAAGATGAAACATGTGGACAGAAAACTCTATTCCAAGGTAGAAGTTTGTGTTGCCAGGGAGCCGTGATTAATGTGTTCTCAGAGTTCAGAAGAGGAGAAAGCCCATCTGGCTGGGGGAGGATGGGAGAGGCTCCGTGGTGAAAGTAGGATTTTAGTGGAGACTTGATGAGCAAGGAAGACTGGATATGGAGAAGACCAGTCTTTAAAAGCTGTTTAGTTCTCATTTTAATTCCTTAAAAAGCAAACTTTGAAGGGTAGATAGAGGATGTGGGGAGGGAGAGTTCTAACCTCATTTTCTGAAATGGAATTTTTATTTAATAACCAATAGATCCTTTCACTATAAAGATTTATGTCAAAATAAACATATGTAGTGGTAACTTTTGAAAATACCTTCTCCAAATCAGCCCTAGGTTTAAACAATTTAGAGGAACACAGATGTTGTGGGCTGATGTGTGTCCCTTACCCCAAATTCCTGTGTTGAAGTCCTAACCTCCACTACCTCAGAAGATGGCTGTATTTCAAGATAGGGTCTTTAAAGAGGTGATTAAAGTAGAATGAGGTTTTATGGATGGGCTCTAATCTGATATGACAAGTGTCCTCATAAGAACAGGAGATTAGGACACAGACTGAGGGGCAACGATGTTAGGACAGCAAACTGGGGAGAGAAGCTGCAGAAGCTATCAACCCTGCCAACACCTTGGTTTTGGACTTCCAGCCTCTGGAACCGTGAGAAAATAGATTTCTGTTATTGAAGCCACCTAGTCAGCGGTACTTTGTTATGGTGGCCCTGGCAAACCAATACAATAGGCATTATGGATTCATAAAACACAAAAACTTACCCTTGCGTCAAAGCTGAGAAACAATAGGCTCAGCCCTAGAAACAATCACTTGGATATTCCAAATGAGTATTTTCTTAAATAACAGGGCAGTCTGGATTATCTTCCAAGCTGTTTGATTAAACACAGTACTATGTCCAACCGGAAAACCCCTAGCCATATTATAACAAACTAGTTGCTAGGATTTCTGTGTGATTGAAACTGTTTGACTTTTCAATGGAGAATATGTCTCCATTGTTACTGCACATGGAGACATATTCAGTGATCACCCTGGACTGCCAGATAATGTACTCTGTGTGAATGTTATGACTATTTTTACTATTGAATGTCACCTTTTGTAACAGTCCATGTTTCTAGTTGCAAAGCAACCAGAGTCCACTCTGACTAGTTTAAGCAGGAAACGAATTTATTAACGAATATGAAGGAACTCACAGAATTGGAGGAAGGGATAGAGAGAGGGACCTGAAGCTCAGCTCCTAGGAGCAATGCCCAAACTCTGCAGAGAAAATGGCCTGGCAAGAAAATCATTGTCTCGGACACTGCCAAATACCTAGCTCCAGAGATTCAGCTTTACTGCACCAGCTTTTCCGTTCATTTTGAGGTCATTTCTGCAATAGGATCTTCCATGTGGAAGTCTTTCCCAGGTACAACTGACTGATGAGCACACAGGTCAAATGCTGTGTCCTGGGTATGAGGGAGGCAAGTAACTTCAGTTCCAACTTCTACATTGGGAGACATGGATATTTCAGCTAATAAAGGGAGGTTATTTTAAAGATGATGCACACTAGAACTACCGTTTGATTCTGCAATCCAACTACTGGGTATCTACCAAAAGTAAAAAATTATTTCTAAAAGATACCTGCCCTTCATTGCAGCACTTCTCACAATAGCAAAGATACAGAATCAACCCCAGTGTCCCTCAACAGATGAACGGAAAAAGAAAATGTGGTATGTATACACAATGGAGTACTATTAAGCCATTAAAAAGAATGAAATCATGTATTTTGCAGCAACATGGGTGGGACTGGAGGCCATTATCCTAAGTAAAATAACTGAGACACAGAAAACCAAATACTGCGTGCTCTCTGTTATAAGTAGGATCTAACTAATGTTTACACATGGACATAGAGTGTGGAATGATAGACAATGGAGAACGGAGAGGGTAGGTACTGGGGGGGTTATGATAAGAAATTACTTAATGAGTACAACATACCTTATTCAGGTGGTGATTATCCTAAAAGCCCAGACTTCACCAGTACTCAATTACAAGTGTAATAAAATTACACATGTACCCCATCAATTTATACAAATAAAAATAAATAAAAGTTGATGAGCAGGCAAGACTATAACAACTGCCCACTTCAGGTTTGGGGTTCTTCATTACTACTATGATGCTATGTTTTTTTTGATGTTTAAGCCTTGAAAATAACAAAATTAATGTTGGACAAATTGAATGAGGATCCAGGCTGAAAAGTCAAAGATTGTCAATCAAATCCTCATCAAAATTTTATACAGAATTTCCTGCAGTTGATACATGTTCAGTATTCTCTGAAAATTCAAAAAGCGTTTGTTGAGGAGTGAGTAAATATTATGTGAAGTGTTTCTTCCCTTAATGAGAACACCAAAAGCTATTAGACCCCAGAAGGTTGGGCTGCAGTTCAAGCTCCTTATTCGCATGCTCCCTAACGGTGTCTACTTTCTTACCCAAGAATATAGCTTCTCTTTTGCAATGGTGGTCTGGTTTCCCAATAGGACAGTTGGGACACATGATTCTGATAAAGAATCTTAGTAATTGGTTTTGGGCACAAGAAGCTGCTAGCTGGAAGCTCAAATATTAAAATGGCCATCTTGATGGTTGATGGGGACAAGGGAACAGACTGTTTAAAGCTGGGATTATTCCAGAAAAGTATGATAGAGTCATGGTGCAGACCCACAGTATAACGGATATAAGATTTGCTTTCAAGAGATGTTTTACAGGCATTTGTTGATTCATTCATGCATTCATTTTTTATTTTAACAAATATATGGTGAGCACCTACTGTGTGCCAGACACTGAACTAAGCCCTTGTAGCATGTTCCACAAAGATTTTGCAGTCCAATAGCATCAGGCAGACAGCTAAGCAAAACAATGCAACAAAAGTAGCTCTAGGAAGTGAATCTACAAGTCTGATTAACCACACACTGCATTATAATTTTACAACAAAAAATAAATTATAATTCTTTCTTAATTTGATACAGAATGTAACTACAAAAAGTCATGTATCAGTATCTCAGTCCCAGTACATACCAGAGCTCCATTAAGAGTGTTTGGAAGTCCACTGCCTCTGCTCTTCTGTTTGAAGACTTTGTTAGTTTCACTTTGCAAGCAGTAAAATGTCAATGCATATCTAGAGCCCTGGCTAGAAGATCCCACATAAATACAAAGGAAAGTAGCATGATTTCATTAGCTTGTATATAGAACAGACTTTTAATGAGTATTTCTCTTAGCTCAGTCCTTTCCCCCTTCTCTTTCAGGCATCTAATCATTTTCAAGGACTTTTTCAAAACAAAACAACTTATACCTTAAAACCTCTGTGAAATCTTTAAGAAAGGTCCCTTTCCAATATTCCTACTGCATTTTGTTCATCTCTCTATGGGAGCAGGCACTATCTTATTTGATGGGTATACTATTTGTTTTATTTTTGCCTGTCTCCCACTGTACACCATGCATTCTTTTTCTATCCTTGGCACATAGGACCTGTAAGGTGAGCAATCTTTTCCGTATGAATGAGAAGATAATGGAATAAATGAATGAACCCCTTATCAACCAGCAGAAGAATGAAGAACAGTATTCTAGTTCGGACTACAAGTTTGGGAGCAGCCTTGGGTTTATTAATTTGGGGACCTCGGGCAAATCATATAATCTCTCTGGTCTCAGTGGTTTAATCTGCAATATGGGAACAATGAGTACAACACATCTCACGGGCTTGCCCGTGAAGATGAAGAGGGCTGATGTGTATAATGTTTGGAAGGCAACACTGCTGCACGGTGTCAAACCCGGGGCAGATCTTTGTAAAGAGTGTCAATAGTTATCATGGTTGTTACACAGTGACTGAAGAAGAGCTTTATTGCAGGAAGCACCTAGGATGCAGGGGCACTGATTTTCTGGGTAGAACAGTTGTACATCTGGCCCTTGGCTGCTATGTCCTTTTCCTCACACCCCTTCCCAGTGTGGAAGCAACACCTCTGCTTGTCCCGAATCTCAGTGAGTTTTTGACCCCTTGGGAAGGTAGCGTTTTTTTCTTACTGCTACAGCTCAAATTTTTTTTCTCTGCATCCCACTTCCCTGGAAAGGTATTTGATAGGAAAATGTCCCCAGCCTCATTGGAAAGCCCAACCTACTAATTCATCATAAAACAGAAACCTAATAGGCTGGCTTCATTAAACTGGGAGCCCAACATCACTGCACCACAAAGCTTAGGGAGTGGAGAACACTGGCGGAATATCCCCTTCTCCCTGCCCCAAACAAAAACACATATACTGTCTTAAAAATAGCCAGAATTCTTTTTTTCTGTTTCTCTTCAACAGGAGGTTCATTCTGAAATTGAACCAAGTGGAAAAACACAAAGCCCTTCAGATGTGTCCAGCTTTGTAGCATTAAATTGGGATGGAGCGTGTGACAGGGGTGGGGGTGGTTTCATAATATAGTGAATGGAACCTTTTAGCTTCAGTAAGTGAGTCTGACTCAGGAATGCAGGCGATTGTATCTCCAAAAAAATCAATATTAAGATGCACAATTACTCCCCTGGTATCGAAAGAATTAGTTGATCTACATGCTAAATGACAAGCTTCTTGATAACAGGGATTATGTGACCTGCCTTTCCAGCCAGGGCTGCTAGAGAGGGTCCTTTAGGTCCCTAAGGCAGAGATAATCTAATTAGAACAACAAAGACCAGGTCCATTTGAGGAGAAGGCAGCCGTGGGGGTGGGTGGGGGTTGGGAGGTGATAGTGGGTGTGGAGGGAGCCGTGCAAGGCCTGTGATGGCTGGGAGGGGCTTGTGCAGGGCAACAGCAAATAGGTGGGGAGTTGCTGGGGGGGTGAGGCTGGAGAGGAAGGGATGCCTGCAGAAAGGGGTGGATAGAGGTCACCTCTAAAACATGACTTAATCTCCACTTTGGCTCCACAAACACTGCTCCGCTGGCTCCCAGACTGCGGACAGACTTGACAGGATGAGTGAGCGGGGCTCCAGACACTCAGGCACACAGAGGTCTTCTAGCCCGCCACTGCCACCACCGCCACCACCGCCACCACCACCACCACCACCACCACCACCACTGCCACCAGAGAGAAACAAGAGGCCTGGGAGACACACGTGGGCCACTCCAACCCCGATCTTCTCACTCCTCTGAGAATTTCCCACCATCTAAAGACCAAAAGACCAGAGTCTGATAGAAGTTCCACCTGTCCATAGCAAGAGAAGAAAAATACAGCCATGGGTGACATTTTCACAAAGCTCAATGTCTTTTATTAAAAGATCTGTCCTGACTTCTGCTATTACGTCCTTCTCATGTTTTTGGTGGTTAAGATTCCCTTTTAAAAGATGGATAGTGGGGATTTTTCTTCTGATTTTTTTTTTTTTTGTAATGTTCTTACCTGATACAATAAAAAGCTTCTGTTGATTCCGAAAACATTTTTTTCTAAAACTTTGTCTGACTTTAACAAACAAAAATCTATGAAACTATCTTGTTAGACTTCTCAGCAAATGGTTTTAAATTTGATACTCACATTTTTCTTCTTCTTAGGGAAAAAAATCAGACCAAATAAGCTTTGCTTTTAGCTCCTGTATCCTCCACAACTTTTCATTCCCAGGGTATTTTGAGCAAACGCTTTTTGAAAAAGCTGTTTTCGGTACCATGGAATTCTAAGGCAATGGGGCATTTATCAAGTCAGTAGTTTTTCCATTTTTTAAAAGCAAAGAGGCTTTATCATGAAATAATTTCACTAAAACCTCACTGTGTACACAGTGTGATCTAAAGCAGAGAGGCTCTGACTTTGGGAAGGATTTGAGGGGAGCTCAGAGCCCTGCGCTGGTCACCTCAGGAGTGCCTGGGGCCTTCAAATATCGTCTGAAAATGATTGCCAGAGATGGTCCTCCATGTTTTCCTGAACTCTAGGTGGTAGGTGTGCTAGAGACAAGTTCCCCATCACCCTCCCCAGCCCTGGCGAGGTGTGAGACCACCCCCTTTCCTCTCTAGATTTTCATGGCGTTGAGAGACTGGACCCTGAAAAGCCAAGTGTGCATGAGGAAAACCTTCCCAAACTCAGGGCAGTGGAGATGATTTGTTTGTCTATGAACGCACAGGTGCTAACCATGGAAAGAACTCAAAAATTCAATTTTTTGTTCAAATTTTTGACAATTCAAAGTGGGAAATGAAGGAACTTTGGTGGGACAGGGGGTGGATGATGGAGAGGACAGGGCTTCAGTTATCCACCAGGCTGGTCCTGTTGGCAAACACATGCTAATAATCTTATCTATGAATAAAAAGCAATTGGAAAAATATGTGAGGAGGCCTTAATGATAGTAAAAGATCCTGAATTTTTATTCTTCTTTCCTTTACCCGCTAATACAAATTCTCAACTTTCTTAGAGACAGCCTCTGGGTAAATAATTAATTACTTTGGCATTATTTTTACTCATAATAATATCAGTGATAATAATTATATTTTCTTTATAAGAAAAGACTTGCAGGTTTTTGCTGAGGGGAAGCAACTGCAAAAATTTTTGCATGATTGTTTTTTCTATTTAAAGAACTAAATGAAATCTTTAAGGATGTTATCTGTATTTGACTTCCTTCCTAAGTTCTGAGGACCAAATCCTAGAATAAATGACAGTTAACATCTGCTTAGCTTAAGATGACACTTGGAAGGCTTAACAATCTCTCTCAACTTATTGGGATGCAATAATTTATATTAAATTGATTTGCTCAGGCTTAAACTTGAGTTTGATTTTTAGAAAATGCTGCCTTCATGTCAATCTCACTATGATGGATTTTGAAAGGCAGTCATGGTTCAATGAATGAGAAGGGAGGAGGTAAAAGGGAAGAAATCTCTAAGCCCTCTTTCTCTTCTAACTGCAACAAAATATACATGTATATTTTAAAAAATTAATTTTAAATTCACTGTTCACATTGACTCTAATGTCAACTATTGAAAACTTATTGTGTCCCTACTATTCTTGAAGATATCAAAAAACCATTCTTCACTGGGGAGAAAAGACTAGCAGAAATGAACTCACCCAGTCCCTGAGCAAGGCTGTGCCATTAGATGGCACATTGCTCAGTCCAGTCACAGCTCAGTGGACATCCATGTGGGCTGAAGGTTGGGTGGAGACACAGGCCTTGAGGCTTGACTTGAGAGATGGAGAGAGTAATGCACAACACCCCAGGCAGGAAGATACACGGAAGAAGAAAATGCAGAAGCAGAAGAAAGACACGCTTGTGGCTCACTGAGAAGGCTGAGTCAGGTTCAGGCTCCTATACAGGACCCCTGTTCGGGGAGACAGAAAATGAGGCAAGGTGAGTCGGATGAGGCCGGGTTATGGTGGCATTCACATCCAAGCCTGGAATGGCTGTTGCACGTCACCATTCCTTTGTCCACAAAGACATCTACAATGGATCATGACACTCCATGTCCTCTGTAGCTCTTCAGGTAGCCACTGCCAGTCAGTTGAGCAGATCTGGCCTTCAAGATGAAATCTATTCTCTAATCCCATCCCAGGCCAACGTATTTAGGAAGTGGAGAGATGTCAAGTGAAGAATAGATGAATGAAGAAGACATGGGTCCCTAAACTTCCCACTTACTGTTGACTTCAACCTTACTTAATACAATTATGTTTTAAGCAGGAGCTTGACATGATGGAAGATCACTGGACTGGAGATCCTAGGGCTTACATTAAAGCTCCGTTTCTGCCACTAACTTTCCCCATTCTGTGCCTCATTTTCATTATCTGTAAAATGAAAAGATTGAAACAGATGATGGATAAGATCTGTCCTGACATTGCCTTTTGAGAGTACTACAAGTGCCAACAGAAAACAAGCCAGACTGAGCTTTGCAAGGGTCTCCTCCAGGAAGAGATGGAGGCTGGTACAAGCACAGCCAAGCCATGGAGGAGAAGAGGAAGCCAAGGTTCTGGCTGACCCACACCCTAAGTTAACAGCTCCTGGATAACTGAGAGTGAGCGGCATCAGTCACTGTTTGTGTTGGATGATCCATATGGCACGGAACATGTGGTTTAGGCGCCTCGAGGTCTCTTGGTAGGAAGTCGATGAAAGGCCTCATCTAGAAACAGCTTCTCTAAGGATCAAGGCAAGTGGGAAAAGTTTGTGTATCCTTGTTTTCCTCCCTCTGGATTACCCTGGCCCTGTCCTCAGCTTCACGTGGCCAGTTTGGCAGATGTCCCCACCCAAAGGCACTTCACAACAAAGCAGCCTTTCTCACCAATGACGTCTCCTACCTCCAGCTTGCCTGCTTCATTGGCCTCTAAGGGATGCATTTTGGAGACATGAGATGAGGCAGGATGAGATCATGGCTCCATGCAAGAGGACAGGAAGACCGTGCCTTCCTTCACGCATGGAGCTGCACACCCTTATCCATGGAGGTTATTACCCCATTTGCCGACAGCAAAAGATCAGCTCTGGCAGCTAGCTTGCCAGCGGCTCTGTTGAAACTTCAAGAATGCAGATAAGGCTGAGCAGCTTGGAGCCATGGTATTTGAATGTCTAGCTAGGCATTTTGCAGGCCTGGCTTGGCTTAATTTATTAATTTATTTGTATTTCCACCAGGACGTGACAAGACTCTGCTTCCCTCTTGAAATGTGCCTTTTCTCAAGCTCCCTGCATGCAAGGTCCCAGATGAAGAGGTCCACATGGCAGGAATAATGTCTGTCTTTCAATTTGTTGCTTTTTAGAAAGCTCTTTGCGTGGAAGCTAAACAAAATACTTGTCTATTATATTTATGTTAAAGTACTTCTTGGAAACACATGGCTAAAGACAATGAAGGGGAAAACCAAGTATTCTTTACTGATATTTTGCATATCTTAGTTCTAGGATACACAGAAGTCCATGACTAGAAATGAGGAGTTGGGACTCAAATGAGCTGAACTTGTTTCTGTCCCTCTCTTGAGTTGGGCTTTGTCACATCCATGCACTCATTAATTGATTGTTCCATCCTTCTGTCCATCTGTCTGTCTAGCCATGCATCTGTCCATCCATCCACCTTCTCATTCAACTAATACGTATCACCTCCTCTGTGCCCAGAACCGAGGTTGCCATGGTGAATGAGATAACCTTCACCTTCACAAGCCCATGGCTGAAGGGGGCAGGTGTTTGTGGGGAGCTTTGTTGGTGGAGATTCTCTGGAGTCAGCTGGTTTTCTGCAGGCAGGATGGACTCTGCCTGGGCGTGCACTGCTTGCTGCTCAGAGCTTCTGATCTTTTAACAAATGAGGAAATGTTTCTTGTGGCCATGGAGCTTTCTATTCTACCTTCTGGATTTTTATATCTGATTTGGGAAAGAGACTAAAAGAGTAGGGAACATAGCTGAAGTCTTACTGATCCCTCCGTCTCTCACTATGGTGAAGAGAGGCATTGGTTTGGAGCTGTCCAGCTGGGCCCTTGCCCTGATATCTGAGCCTTAGTTTCTCTTTCCCTAAACGCCAAGTGATAACATTCATTCTTCTGTGTCTTTGTTGTGAGGACTGCATGAGATGAAGTGCACTGAGTCCTTAGCATAAGGCCTGCAATGTTATAAGCCTTCAGCAGATGGGAGTGCATATTCTTATTAAACCTGAGAGTGGGTTAGAACAGAGCTCCCTCACTTTCACAAGGGCTGTTAGTGGCTATCAGTAACTAAGATTTGTACTTTATTTTACCTTTTTTTTCACAAAATTGAGGTCCTCACCATGCTGTCACACAATAACAAACAATCAGGCAGGGTTTCAAGCAAAGTAATGATTCTTTTCCCTAATAACTTTCAGATAGGACCTATTACTCTGTAATGAACATTAGTGTTCTTTGTCCCTGTCTGTGTGTCTCTGTGTAGGGGTGTGTGTGTGTGTGTGTGTGTAGGTGGATATGTATTTGTGGGATGTAGATATGGGAGGCTTCCCCTAAAATTTTACTTAAAATAGTACTGAATTGTACGTGAATTGTTGAAAGTAGTATCATTCCTGAGTACAAAGAAGGAAAAAAAGGAGGGAAAGAATAGAAAGGTTTTCTTTCCTAGTAGATATGTGGAAGAGAATGGGAGGAAGTCCTGGGACCAGAGGAGACGAGGCAAAGACATAAGCATGGGCTGCCATGGGCAGAACATCTGCTGCTTCAGGGCACTAGTGTTCCGCTGTGCAGTGGAGAAGCATTTCCCTTTGAGGGGCAGACACTCAACCCCCACAGGGCAGATGCCAGCATAGATGGCCCCCTTTCCATCTGCACAATTTTTAGGGAGCTTATGAGATGGTCTTTCATTTTGTGACAAGCCCCAAGGTAACCCCGATAGAAAGTGTGTGGAAAGTGAGTGTATGTGGCTTCCTCTGGGCTGGGAGCTGAGCGGCATGTGGAGCCAGACTTCCTCCATTGTGACAGCAGGGGCCACCTTGACCTGCTGCTTTTTTTCTTCCTTTCCTCCTACTCCTCAAAACCCCTGAGGGTCATTGTAGTTTTCCTCTGGATGCATCTCAGCAGATGATTGTATTCGTTTCCTATTGCTGCTGTAATAAGTTGCCACAAACTTAGTGGCTTAAAACAAAACACATGTATTATCTCATAGTTTCGATAGGTCAGGAGTCTGAGTATGGCTTTGTTGGTCAAGGAGTCCACTAGGTTGCATTCTCTTCTCATCGGGAGGCTCAGTGGGAGAAGAATCCACTTCCAAGCTCATTCAGATTGTTGGTAAATTTCGTTTCCTTGCAGCAGCAGGACTGAGGGTCTGGCTTTTGCTGGCTGTCAGCTGGAGGCCACTTTCAGCTCTGCAGTCTGTCTGCAATGCCCCCACACAGGAGCATCCTCATCACAGTGCTTACCCCATCAATCCAGCAAGGAGATTCTCTAGCGTAGGTCCACAGGCAAGATGGAGTCTTTAAAGTATAACATAATTATGGGAGTGACATCCTTTTATCTTTGCTATATTCTATTGGTTGGAAGCAAGTCACAGGCCAGGCCTACCCACAGGTGCTCCTCAAGGGGAGGAGGTTACACAGGTATGAACACCAGGGGTGGAGGTCCTGGGGCCACCTCACATCCTGTTCACCACTGTGACCTACATATTTCAAATTTTCCAACAGGTGTTCTAGTGGCAAAGAACAGTCAGAAGCTCCCACCCCAGAGTGTCTGCTGCAAAGCTAGCCCCTTCTACTTGGTGTCCTCATCTGTTCCCAGCCCTTTTCTCCCACACTTGAACCCTGGCCTCACTGCTCCTGTCTCATCCTCCGTGGACAGTAGTTACAGATACCTTTTTGGCACCATCTATGTAGTCACCAGGCAGGCACACAAGACTTCTGACATCACCCTCGAGTCTTCCTTTCTCCCTGACTCATGCAAGCATTTTCCAAGTCCCATCAATTTTAGCTTCTAATTGTCCTTCAAATCTGTTCTTGCTTCTCATCAGCACAGAGACCAACTCAGTCTAACATTTCCTTATCTTTTGCTTAGTGGTCCCCAACCAACTTCTCTGCTTCCAAGTTTTACCTCCTCAAATCCCTTCCCGTGTCTCATCTCTCCCGGCACCATTCCCTTTCCCACTCTCTCCTCCAGCAAACCAAAACCATTCTTTGTCTTCCTTTGGCACCATACTATTTCAGATCTCTGTGGATTTGCACATCCTGTGTTATTTCTCTACAGTTCTCTTCTCCGGTGCAATCTCTACCATTTGACTGTCTAGAAAACATCTACTCATCCTTTGGAATCTGACTGAGGTCTTGGGAAGATTTTCTTGACTATAGACAGAATAATTCACTTCCTTAACTCTTTCTTTGAACTTATTTCTGCTTTTTTTTTTGTTTTTAATTTTGTTTTTGTTTTGCATATTCATAACTAAATGCACCATCACCATTTTTTTTGGCTTGTTGATCATTTTCTGTCCTACTTGCTTAAGAAAAGAATGTGTAACTTACTTGTCTTCATCTTCCCAGCACCAAGCACAGCACTCCAATGCATAGTAATCAATAAATGTTGCTGAACTCAATTAGCATTTTTGAAATTATTTGGCCAGCTTCGGGAAATTTGTCAAATCTTACGTGATACCAAGATTATTTTTAAATCTGATTTTACACTCATACTTACCTTCAGCAGTTTAGGGTTCAGTAACCTATTTGATGCAGTTTTTAATACCATGCCCCTAATCTTTCCTCAGTTAGTTTTCAACTATTACCAGCTCTCTTTGGTAGAGCTCAACAGCAATGAAGAAAGGAGCTGTATGTTTTTCAATAAGGAGCTTTTACTGTTTCTTTTTCCAAGTGTTATCTCAATACTGTGACCACAGAGAGCATTCCACAACAACATCACACTTTTCAAACAAGCAGTCAGCCTCGAGTAAGAATTCAATGATCTCCACATCCTGATATTTTTTTTTTCCTTCTCCGAACAACTGGGGCCCAGCAGAAAGAAGAAAGTCTTTGCTTCATTTGCTTTCCTATGATGCCATTGACTCTTGCTTCTTCACAGCAATGTGGCAGCGAGAGCCAGATGCACCATCTTTGCAGGGGGCTGCGTGGCTCAGTGGAACGATGGGCACCCAGGGCGGTGGCAGAGGGCACACCTCGAGTCACTGTATGTGGTAGCCTGGATCCTCACTTCAAATCCTAGCACCACTATTTACAGCTCATGCGAACTAGAGCAAGTTATTCGGCCTCTCTGTGCTTCAGTTTCCTCATCTGTAAAACAAGGCTCATATAGGACTATCCTCATGGAGTTATTGTGGGAATGAAAGAAGATGAAGCGCATACACATACAACACTTAGAGGAGAATCTTTCACATTCTAACATTATAAGCATTCACCAGCCACTAGCCAGGCAATTCTCATTACCCCAGAACTTTGTTTCCACTTTTCTGAAAGGAAATCAAATGAGGAACTATATTTTCTGGAGCTAGTCCTCCTCATTTTCAAGATGTAAAATTTCAGGAAAGGCATCAAGATGAAAAAAATGATCAGCTTCTCTAACATCACCTTTTCTAAAGGAATCTTTATCTAATCCACTTCATTTTTCTTATCTAACAGTATGAGTAGTATCTCCTGCTTCTGGTATTTCTTCTTCTTCTTCTTCTTTTTTTCTTTAATTCCCTTTCCCAGAATTCTAAAGGTTTATCTGAATTGAAAGATCCTCTCTATCTTTCTTCTGTTAGATTGTTTCTTGGTTTAAATTAATATCTGCAAACGTAGACTGAATGCTTCCATCTGCGTGGGAGGCTTGGTGTTTGTTTTTACTTTGTTCTTCTCTGGACAGTGTTAAGAAGGGCTTGAGGGGATGATTTGGGATTCTTCTTCTGCACAGACCCTTGTAGATGCATCCCTGGGAAGAGGTCAGGGTTGTGGATGCGTGTGTGCGCCTGAGCTAAGGTGTGGGAGTGAAGACACCGTGACAGAGTGCTGTGTCGCAGGAGGATGGATGGAGGAAGATGAAAGGAAACTATCAGGAAAGAGCCCCTCAAGATAGAGCCATTGAACAGCACTGACAGGTCCATGATTGAGCATGTCTGGCTATTTCTCACTCCTTCCCAGGAGAAAGGAGAAGTGCGAAGAGACTCAGTGCTCATGGAGGACCAATCACGTGCCAGGTGAGGGGTAGGACATACTCATGAACCTTATCTCTCTTTTTAAAGCAACCCTGTGAGGTTGGTGGTGGTCCCTGTTTCACTCATGAGAGAGTTATTTCTTCTCAAAAGTCACACTGTATTAGGGGGCAGCAACAGGTTTAAAAACAGATATCTCAGATAGCAGAGTGTGTTTTCCTTTGTAATGGATTCATTGCAGCTGAGATTTAAAAGTTTAAGGATCCCATGGTGTTCAGTGCAGGAGATGATCAAGCGTGGGAACATACAGACATCACTGTCTTCTTTCTGCGAGTCTTGGACTGTCACTCTCACAGCCCACCAAGATAGCTCCCTAAGTACTTGGTAGTTGTTAGAGGAGTTTAAAAAAAAAATCTGTTACACAACTTTTTCAAGGAAATGCCTATCAGCTAAAATGATTCAAGATAAGGGTAAGCAGATATCAAAATAGACCACCAAGGAGCTGAGAAGACTGAGGAAATTTGGAAGAATTGTGACAGGTGATAGAGGGGTACAGGGACACATGGACTCAGATTTAGGAAGCCACAAGCAGTACCAACACCTGTCAGAGAGACACCATTGTTAATGCTTCTATTCCATTTATTTAAAGCCTGAGATGCTCAAGATGTTGCATGGAAAACAATTGCTGTGAAACAAAGGAGAGAGGGCATTCTTCCACCATGGATTTGCATTGTGCTTCACTTTCACATAATGAAAAGGAGAAACTGGGGAGGGGCAGATGGGGACAGGCTGACTTCACTTCTCATGGCATGTGCTGCTTGGTCCAGCAGCATGGCCGATGTGATGACATGGTAGAGGGTGTGTGGACGAGTCCCCTGCTTTACCTGCCAGTGGATCCACACAGCAGCCTCTGGGGTTAAGCTACCCTCCAGCTACCCCTCAGTTGTCGGCACGGAACAGAAAGCCTCAAAGTCCAGAATTTTCCGGTAACTCTCAATCTTTTATTTTAAATAGCCTGTTATAGCAATTTTAGCAACTAGCTAATAATTTCTATTTTACACGGCAGCTTTGAATCATGTATATTTTTCACTGGAGTCTAATTATTGAATATCTGATGACATTGTGTATCCATTGTGACCAAAAAGTGAATACCTTATGGAAGTGTTGATATTTCTGCTCTCAAACTAACGATTGAGTTACTTCATTGCTTTCTTCAGGGCTCTGAGAAAAATGACAGGGTGTTAAAAAGAAACCATTAATTTATCTCAGGAAAAAATTATCAACAAATATAATTTTTTTTTTTTTTGAGACAGAGTTTCGCTCTTGTTGCCCAGGCTGGAGGGCAATGGCATGATAGCGGCTCACTGCAGCCTCCGCCTCTTGGGGTCAAGCGATTCTCCTGCCTCAGCCTCCATAGCAGCTGGGATTACAGGCACCTGCCATCATGCCCAGCTAATTTTTGGTATTTTTAGTAGAGATGGGGTTTAACCATGTTGGTCAGGCTGGTCTGGAACTCCTGACTCAGGTGATCCACCCGCCTTGGCCTCCCAAAGTGCTGGGATTACAGGCGTGATCCACCACGCCCGGCCAACAAACATAATTTTGAAAGACTAACTATCCACAAATCAGATGATAATCATAAGCTAAACTTCAGTAGCATTGTTAATAGGGGTGTCCACAGTCTATGCTTTAATCAGCTTTGGTCAACTAATGAACATTAACTGCAACAGACATTCATTCCTTTAACACATATTTATTGAAATATTTAAAATGTTTAACAATTTAAAAATCTTAGAAAATACCTTCTCCTAAATTGCACAAGCATTGCAACCTAGCATAAATTATTGCCTTGGATTTTAAATAGATTTTCAGTTTAATTTATTGGAGAACTGGAATAATTTCATGGGTAGTATTTTGGCATCTAGCACATCTTGGATATTCAATAAATGTGTTAAATTAAACTGTATTACTAAATAATAGGAGATCTTGAAACAGAAGCATAGTTTTTGAGTTCATTCCAATTTAAGCAATATTCATTATATGTATAAATTTATGTGCACAGGACTGAAAATAGAGCCAATAATTTAAAACCTTTAAACTTTGTGTAAATGTCTGAAAAAGCCACATTTAATTTCCAATTAATACTATGGGAGAGGAGAAGCAATTAACCTAATGAAACTCAGAATGCCACAGCTTGTCTTTGGTTGATTAGTAGATTGTGACTTTTATCAAATTTTCTCTGCTGTATCATCCTGGAAAAGCCTATTATTTTATAACTTACACAGACTAGACTATTGCAGGCATGTGTTGGAGATATCATGGATTTGATTCCAGACCACTACAATAAAGTGATTATCACAATAAAGGGAGTCACCCAAGCTTTTTTTGTTTTTTCAGTGCATATAAGTTATGTTTATACTATTCGGTAGTCTAAGTGTGCAATAGCATTATTTCTTTTTTTAAAAAAACTAATGTACATACCTTAATTTTAAAATTAAACTTATTTTCTTGCTAAAAAATGCTAATGATCATCTGAGCCTTCGGCACATTATAATCTTATTGCTGGTGGAAGATCTTGCCTAAGTATTGCTAGCTACTGACTGATCACAGTGGTGGTAGCTAAAGGCTGTGGTCAATGGGGGACATTACTTAAATGAGACTACAATGAAGTTGGCCCCAGGGATTGATTTCTCCTTTTAGAAAAGATTTTTCATAGTATGGGATGCCATTTGATAGCATTTTACCCACAATAGAACTTCTTTCAAAATTGTAGTCAATCTTCTCAAACATTGCTGCTGTTTTATCAACTCAGTTTTGGGAATATTCCAAATCTTTGTTGTAATTTCCACAGTGTTCACAGCATCTTCACCAGGAATAGATGCCATCTCAAGAAACTACCTTGTTTCTACATATGCTCATCCATATGAAGCAACTCCTTGTCTATTCAAGTTTTATCCTGAGACTGCAGCAATTCAGTCACATCTTCAAGCTCCCTTTTGTCTCTAGTTCTCTTATTATTTCCATTATATCAACAGTTCCTTCCTCCATTGATGCCTTAAACCCCTCAAAATCATCCATGAGGGTTGGAAGCAGCTTCCCCCAAACTTCTGTTAATGTTTATATTTCGACCTCCTTCCATATATCACAAATGTTCTTAATGGCATTAGAATGGTGACTCCTTTCCAGAAGGTTTACAATTTACTTTGCCCAGACCCATCAGAGGAATCACAATCTAAGGCAGCTATAGCCTTAAAACATGTATGTCTTATATACTATGAGTTGAAAATCAAAATGAGTCTTTGATTCATGGTCTACAGAATGGGTACTATATTAGCAGACATGAAAACAACTTTCATCTCCTTGTACATGTCCATCAGAGTTCTCGGTGACCAGGTGCATTGTCAATGGGCTCTAATGTTTTCAAAGCAATCTTTTTTTGTGAGCAGTAGGTCTCAACAGCGGCTTAAACAGCCTGTTATCCAGGCTATATTGTCCCACTTACAGAGGACAGGCAGAGTAGATTTAGCATACTCCTAAGGTCCCTAGGATTTTCAGAATGATAAATGAGTGCTGGCTTTAACTTATAGTCACCAGCCACATTAGACCATAATAAGAGTCAGTCTGTCCTTTGAAGCTTTGAAGCCAGGCATTGACTTCTATCTAGCTAGGAAAGTCCTAGATAGCATGTTCTTCCAATATAGAAGATATTTTATCTATATCGAAAATCTGTCATTTAGTGTATCCACCTTCATCAATAGTGTTAGCTAGATTTTCTGGATAACTTGTTGCAGCTTCTCTGTCAGCACTTGCTACTTCACCCGGCACTCTTATGTTATGGAGATGGTGTCTTTCCTTAAACCTATGAACCAACATCTGTTAGTTTCCAACTTTTCTTCTGTAGCTTCTTCACTTCTCCTAGACTTCAGAGAATTGAAGAGAGTTAGAGCCTTGTTCTGGATTAGACTTTGGCTTAAGGGAATGTTGTGGCTGGTTTGATCTTCTATCCAGACCACTGAAACTTTCTCCATATCACCAATAAGGCTGTTTTGCTTTCTTATCATTCATGCGTTCACTGGAGGAGCACTTTTAATTCTCTTCAAGAACTTTTTCTTTGCATTCACAACTTGACTGTCTGGCACAAGAGGCCTAGCTTTGGGCCTATCTTGGTTTTCAATATGCCTTCCTCATTGTCAGCTTTTGATTCAAAGTGAGAGACATGCGATTGTTCCTTTCATATGAGTGCTTAGAGGCCTTTGTAGGGTTATGAATTGGCCTAATTTCAATATTGTTGTGTCTCAGGAAATAGGGAGGCCCCAGGAGAGAGAGAGAGAGAGAGAAAGGGGAAGCAGTCAGAACACACACATCATTTATCAAGTTTGCCTTCTGAAATGGGTGTGGTTTGTGGTGCCCCAAAATAATGATAATAGTAACATCAAGGATCACTGGTCACAATCATAACAGATATAATAATGATTAACATTTCAATATTGGAGAATTATCAAAATGTGACAGAGGCAGGAAGTGAGCAATTCTGTTAGAAAGGAATTTTGATAGACTTACTCAACACAGGGTTGCCACAGACCTTCAATTTGTAAAAAACTCAGTATCTGTGAAGTGCAATAAAATGAGGTGCATCTATGCTAGACTGAGGGGTTGGGTGGTGTGGAAAGAGCTGATAGAGACAAAGTAGAATATTTAACCTCGAATACATTTTTTCAATGTGATGGCGTTGATAGTCCTTTCTGTTAAGTTTTGGCCCCACATCTTTTCTTTTCTTTCTTTCTTTATTTTATAAAATTTATTTATTCTGAAGACAGGAATAGCCAAGTGATGATGACTCTTCATCAAAAACGCAGATTCTGCTGGCATCACACTTGTAGATTGCATTGTGAGCACTTCATCTGGTTCCAAATAACATACATTAAGCGTTTTGTTGTAAGGCTTCCAAAGGAAGGGAGATGGGAGGATGCGCGTGTGTTTTAATTTGATTGATTTGTGACCTACATTCTAAATGGCATACCTCTTAAAATGCAGAAAATCATACTTCTCAGGTTAGAGATTACATAAAATAGCTATGTTAGAGGAATGTGAATAATTACAGCTGGTGTTAGTTGGGCTCTTACCATACTCAGCCCCTCACCGAACATGCCAGGCATGCGTCTCAAGAGGTCCTCCCAGCTATGCTCTGAGGTGGGCATGGTTCTGTTATATTTTCTGTGTAACAAGTTACCCTCGACTTAATGGCTTCAGAGAATGCCCCTGTCACTTTTGGTTTGTTTTGTTTAGGGCCATTTAAAATGAGTTTTCATTGACCTGTCACTGAAAAAATCATGGGTAGAGACATGAACACACCCTGGGCTCTGGGTAGCCTCCTTTATTCCTCTTGAATGCGTTCACTGAGTGATTTCCAGAGTAGGGATGGTTTGAAAGGCCCCAGTGCCACAGGATCCACATGGAGGATGATCACGCAGCTCAGAACTCAAGCCAGAGCGTGCAGTCAGCTCCTGGTAGAAACCATGTCCTCTCCTCCCCTGGGAAGCTTTGCCCCAAGGAGTGAACCAGAACTGTGGGCTGCAGCTGTTCTCAGGAAACCTGGTTTGTGCCTCATCATCCAAGGCCTCCAGCTGCCCTGGACCTCTTCATGTGAGGCACAGTCATGGATAGGAGGGGTAGCATGGTAAAGGTTAGAGTTGGTGGCCTATGGGGATCAATAGGGCTTCCCATTACAAATATAGATTTGTTATCCCCGAAACTAAAGGAATACAATCCCTTTTCTTAAATACTAAAATACACATTGTCCAGTTCATGTTAATGTTCATGTCTTCCTCTGTGGCATGGGAAAATAAAATTCTTTTTCTCTTTCTTGCTTCTTTCTCCCTCCCCCAATCCCTCATCTTTCTCTCTCTTCCCCTTTTCTTCTCTCTCTTCCTCCTCCTCTACCTCTTTCTGTCTCTTTCATTCTCTTCTGTCGAGGAGACTGGATTTTGTTATCTGATTTCTCCCCTCTAAAAGAAAAAATAAATAACCATAATGGAAGGGAAAAGAATGTGACCCTTTTCACTGTGTCTTCTGCTCCCCACTCCCACCTCCTGGATCTGCAGCTGCAGAGTAATCCTCAGATGCTTCCCCATGACCCACCTGTGTCACTGGCCACCACTTGCAAAGAGGCCTGAAAGATCTGACAAACAGATAGAGCCTCCACTGGGCTACAAGTCTGCACAAGTAATCCAAGCTCTGGCTCCGAGTGACTTCTCCCTGAAAGTGAAGTGACTTGGAAAATGGAAGCAAATTCTGTCACCTTCTGCTTCTTTTAAAACACTTATTCCAAGTCTCAACAGGCAAGTGAAATGGGGTGGTTTCAGTTCAAAGTCATTCACTACCACCCTGTGCTTCATTGCTGCTTCAGCATGGAATTGATGCTTTTCTCACTCAGGGAAGGTCCCTGGGTGTCTCAATGCATTTGGGCTGTTCTAACAAAGCACCATAGACTGGGTGGCTTAGAAACAGCAGAAACCTGTTTCTTACAGTTCTGGGCGCTGGAAGTTAGACATTAGGGTGCCAGCCGGATTGGGTTCCGGCGAGGGCCCTCTTTGGGTTGCAGACCGCCTACTTCTCTGTGTAACCTCATATGGGGGGAAAAAAATGAGCAAGAGAGCTCTCCGGGATCCCTTTTTTTAAATACTTTAAGTTCTGGGGTATATGTGCAGCACATGTAGTTTTGTTACATAGGTATACACGTGCTATGGTGATTTGTTGAACCCATCAACCTGTCACCTACATTAGGTATTTTTCCTAATGCTGTCCCTCCCCTAGCCCCTTACCCCCCAACAGGCCTTGGTGTGTGATGTTCCCCTCCCTGTGTCCGTGTGTTCTCATTCAATTCCCACTTATGAGTGAGAATATGTGGTGTTGGGTTTTCTGTTCTTGTGTTAGTTTGCTGAGAATGATGGTTTCCATCTTCATCCATGTCCTGCAAAGGACATGAACTCATCCTTTTTTATGACTGCATAGTATTCCATGGTGTATATGTGCCACATTTTCTTTATCCAGTCTATCACTGATGAACATTTGGGTTCATTCCAAGTCTTTACTACTGTGAATAGTGCTGCAATAAACACGTGTGCATGTGTCTTTATAGTAGAATGATTTGTAATCCTTTGGGTATATACCCAGTAATGAGATTGCTGGATCAAATTATATTTCTAGTTCTAGATCCTTGAGGAATCACCACACTGTCTTCCACAACGGTTGAACTAATTTACACTCCCACCAACAGTGTAAAAGCTTTCCTATTTCTCCACATCTTCTCCAGCATCTGTTGTTGACTGACTTTTTAATGATTGCCATTCTAACTGGCATGAGACAGTGGTTTTGGTTTGCATTTCTCTAATGACCAGTGATGACGAGTTTTTTTTCATATGTCTGTTGGCTGCATAAATGTCTTCTTTTGAGAAGTGTCTGTTCATATCCTTCATCCAATTTTTGATGGAGTTGTTTGTTTTTTTCTCATAAATTTCTTTAAGTTCTTTGTAGATTCTGGATATTAGCCTTTTGTCAGATAGATAGATTGCAAAAATTTTCTCCCATTCTGTAGGTTGCCTATTCACTGTGATGATAGTTTGTTTTGCTGTGCAGAAGTTCTTTAGTTTAATTAGATTCTGGGATCCCTTTTATAAGGGCACTAATCCCATTCATGAAGGCTCCACACTCCTAAAGGCCCCACCTCCTAATACCATCACATTCGGGGTTAGGGTTTCAATGTGTGAATATGGAGTAGGGCCACTAATGTTCATCCCATGGCCCTTGTGTTGTCTGAATCCTCTTGGAGATTTTGTTCTGACACATACTGTGTTCTCCACATTCATGTGGCAGCTGTGCTATGAATCTAGTGAGGGCCAGAGAGGGGAAAGCCCTGCTCTCAAATCCTAGGCACAGCTCAGAGCAAGCCTTTCCTTTCTCTGCTGCCTGTTTCTCCAGCTTTGTAAACGTCTTCCTGGCTTTAGACTGAGAGGCAAACCTGAGTGCCTCTGGCTCACAAAGTGGCCCTGTCACTTCCTACTGTGTGATCACTGGTGGGGCACTTAAACCTCTCCAGGCCTCAGCTTTCTCATCTGGACAATGGGTATATTGGACTGAATCAGTGGTTTTCAAATTCTTTTCTGTGACCATAGGAATCTCTACCTTGAGGAGGGAGAGGAGAAACAGCTGGAGGTGGGGGTGAGGGTGCAGCCCCTTCCCTGCTTTACCTGGTGCAGCCCCGGGTTCTGCAAATATTTTCTTCTTGGAAAAGTTCCACGGCTAAAAAGAATTCTGAAAGTCACTGTCCTTGGTCAGGACCTCCCAAGCTTCCCTGGTCATAAAAGGTTCCTTGGTTGATGTCGGGTGGCATCCCCTCCCAGATACTAAGAAGTTGTCGTTCTGCCCAAAAGCCTACCACAACCTCGGGCACCTACACAGAAAGGCTGAGAAGGGACACCCATTCAGGCCCAGGGAACAAAGGCCAGAGGACACTGCAGCTACCTGGGGACATGCTGCATGGTGACGTGGTTGCCCGGCCCTGACCTCTGCCTGGCTGCCAGGGCTGGCATTGGTCCCCACCTCCCTTGCCTGGACTGTGACTCAGCTTATGACACAGGCCCCTGCCTGGGTAACCCTCAGTCAGTGTTTGCAGTGTTCTCTCCTGCTCACATCTGTTCAGGGTCTCAGGAGAGGTTCTCATTCCCTGCCCTCGTGTGCTCCTCTCTCATTGTCGGGGAGTCTCCAGGTCCAATATTTAATGCTACGGAACCAAAGTACACGCGACCAGCTCAGGTTAAGCTGGAGTCAGCACAACCATGCACAATTGGCCAGGCTGTGTCACCGTGCCACAAGGTTTCCATCCAAATGAGGCACCTTTTTTCAATTAGGGCACAGAGGATAATCTACTGAAGCGAAATCGCCAACTTCCATATTATGTGGAGATTTTCTCATATTTTTCAAGTTTATAACTAGTTCTTTTAGGCAGAAAGTGAGGCTGGATTGCAAAAACAGACCACAGACCTGAGCAAAAGCAGGGACAGTCTTCAGAAAACCAAGCAGGGCGTATAAGCCGGGAAAGAAAGTTGTGTATCTCAGAGAGATAGACTGTGAGCCAACGGTCCTTCCTTGTATTATTTGGAAGAAATTTGATGGCAATATTAGTTCTGGTAAAATGTGAAAAATATTTTCAAAAATAGATGCTTCCTATTTTCAAATGATCTTTCAAAATTGTATCCCATGACTGTACAGATGTGATCGGAGGTGAGGGGTGGAAGGTGGGGAATGTCCTTATTTAAAAACATGAGTGAGGGCAAGTACTTTGGCCACAGCCTGCTGGATGGAACAGTCAGTTCTGCAATAGCACATGTTTTAAAAATGCAAGTTTGTTCCAATGCAATTGATATATTAAAGAATAATTTGAGTATAATATGCATGATGTTGTCCAGGAGAAACACTAGGCAAATGCAGAAAAGTGCACCTAGCTGAAGTGAGCTGTGTGGGACTATGCAACCACACATACATCTCAAATACCTACCAACTACTTTGGTTCACCATGTAAATTATGAGCTAACACATCAACATCTCATATTACAACTCTGCCCGTTTCCAGAATGGTGAATGGGAACTATGGATGCCATGACTCCATTTCCTCCTCTGGAGCACCCTCTTGGATGTTCTCTGGTGTAGGCTGACTGGCTTTTTCATCATATAAGGTGCCCTAACCACCTCCCTGCTGCCACACCAGCCTTCTGTGACATTCTGTACCATCACAGTAAGGAAGAAAGAAAGGAAGGGAAGAAAGAAAAATATTTTAATCCCTCCTTTCCCCAGGGTTTTCCCTTGGAGAAAAGGAAGACAAAGCATCCTGATCATGCTCATTCTTCTCCACTAACATCTTTTCTCTCCTTTGACAGGGACTTCTTGTCCCTGGGTCAAGTTTGTGTGTGTCTCTGTAGCTTCCTTCTCATGCAAAGGGTCCCATTGGATTTTTCCATGAGGCCTTGACAACTGCCTGGACTTTTCCAAGCTGCAGGGTGAGCACATCAGGCCTCTATGTGGGACTCCACCGCAATGAGCGGAGTGTGAGTTGTCCTTATTGCAAACTCCAGCATCTGCTTTCAGACTAGCAGCCCAATCTTTCCCTAAAAGGAGAGTGGATCCATGCCGACACTATTTGCACCACTTCACAGTAACCTCACAAACTGTAACCCTTCCCATTCCCTCAAGCAGATTTTTAAGATCCTTTCAAGGTAAAACACCCTATTTATTATGATATTTCTATATACTTTTAACTCTTCATCATGTGTAATCATTTATCATATTTTTCCCGGTTCCTGTTTTTTTTTTTTTTTTTTTTTTCTAAATGTGTCACTAGTGAAGTTTTGGATTGCTGTGCCTTAACTTTGTTTTTCCCATGAGCCCTGTTTTTCTTGTGTGATTCTGCATAGCCTGGTGAATTTTAAAAACACTTATGTCATGTTGCAGCAGAATTGACTACATCAAAATGTTAAATCCCATGATGACAGTTTAAATGTTCACAAACAGCATTAGATACACATTCATAAATAAGATCCCACCGCAGCTATAAAAACCATGTACAATTTCATCCCAGCTCTGCCTCCAGTGTGGGTCCACTCTTTCCTTTTGGGGAAGATTGGGCTGCTGGTCTGAAAGCAGATGCTGGAGCTTGCAGTAAGGAAAGCCCACACTGTGCTCATTGTGGTGGGGATCCCACATAGAGGCCTGGATGTGCTCAGCCTGCAGCTTGGACACGTCCAGGTAGTTGTCAAGGGCTGGTGGAGAGACCTGATGGAACTGTTTGAGAAGTTGAGAGCCTCATGAGAGAGAAGCTATTGGAGGTATACACAAACTTGACCCAGGGAAAAGAAGTTCCTGTCAGAGGGGTGAAAAGATGTTAGCAGAGAAGAATGGATGTATTCAGAATATATTGTCTTCCTTTTTCTCCAAGGGAACATCCTGGTGAGAGGAAGAATGAAAACGTTTCTTTATTCCCTTCCTTTTTTTCTTCCTTACTGTGGTCCATGGTGCAGAATGTCACAGAAGGCTGGTGTGGCAGCAGGGAGGGGGCCAGGACATCTCATACGACCAGAAAGCCAGATCAGCCTACACCAGAGAACATCCGAGAGGGTGCTCCAGAGGAAGAAGCAGAGTTATGGTATCCATAGTTTCCATTTGCAAGTCAATTCTCCCTTAGACAGTGAGACAGATGTCCACGCAAAATCTATAAGAGGCATGCCCCCAGTCCCATGGAAGGGCAGAAGAGAATGGGACTAACTCCTCCCAGGTGAGTCAAGAAGGGGACAATATTAAACTGTGCTGCAAAGTGTAAATAACAGTTCACCAAATTCCAGGAAGAAGGACTCAAATATGCAAAGGCACAGAGGACAGAAAGAAAGTCTGGGGCTACCGAGGTAAACGGTGGGAAGAAGAGCTGCAAAGTACACCAGGGTTACCCATGCCAGAGCTGTCATGCCAGACACCAGTGATGTCTGGAAAAAATGGAGGAGCTCGGGCAATGGTTTGATGGAGAGGGAAGGTGGAACAGAGGCTTTGAGGAAAGGGATTTTTCTTGTGCCCGAGGTAGGAAGTCTGATAAGAAGCAGTGCTTAAAGTCCAGGAGATGACAGGGGTATGTGAGGGGAAGGGTCTTGAATAAGGGGACGTAGGGTCCAGGTGGGAGGGACAGTGCTTTAAGAATGAAAGCTGAGCCCTGGGTGGGAGGGGCCACCTGCACAGGTGGGAGGCAACTGGACTGTGATGATGGACTAGGTGTGACCAGAATAACCAGCTGGCTCAGTACTAAGCTTGGACTTGAAGACAAATAAGGCAGAGACCTTGCAGAGGAAGCTCACAGGTAGATTTTTCTCTAAGTTTCAGAATCTAAGAAAACTGTAACTAGCATATTTAAAATACTCCTTATCTAGAAAGTCAGCTGACCAGATTTTACCTTGCCTTTGATAAGTTAGTTAGCAATAGATTCTGGAAGTGTGACTTTTTACTGCTCACCAAGCCAGGTATTGTGCTAGGCCCTCTGTGTGTGTTATTTCTGATCCTCAGAGCAAGTTCTGAAAGAGACATTACCATTTCCGTTTACAGGTCAGTAGACTGAGGCTCCTAGGGACAAAATGACAAGCCCAGGGGCATATAGCAATTAAGATGTGGAGGTGGGAGTCAGACTACCCTGGCCTGTCTCCAGTGTCCACATGTTTTCTCCCTTAGAGTGCACTAAGAAAAAGCTGGCTTGGGTCAGTTTCATTTTGCTCTTCCCTGATTGGCTACTGGCTTATAAATACAACTTCCTTATAGTAGGGTTTCCTCCAGTGTCTGATGCACTAAAGTTTCTGGGCCCCTTTTCTCCTGTTTACTAACCTCAAAACATTTTGCATGTCCTCTCATTTATCTTCATCTGTAAAATACACAAAGCCAGCCCATCTACAAGAGGAAACCATTGCAAAGCTCCAGTGAGAACACAGAATTTCTTTGTACATTGTGAACTACTGTGTATGTGTTAAAGAAAACAAACAAAAACATCTTCCTGAGTATTCTCCCATAAAGCAGCACTAACACCAAGTCAATGGGGAAGGACAGGGCTTGTTCCTAACCCACACACATGTGCACACACACAGACACACATGCATACCCCAAGATGAGTGTTTCCCTTTTGAGTTGCATTTTGTTCCTTTCAAAGTCATTCCTGATGCTTATTGAAGCCTGACCTTGCCCATAGGGAATGCTGGCGAGAAAACCATATGTAAAATAAGAGCCATGAAAACGAATAAAACAGGGTGAGGGGACAGAGGATGGTGGGGGCAGTGCTAGTTCATGTAGGATGGTCCCAGAGGCCTTTCTGATGAGTTGCCGTTTGAGCCCAAACTGTCAGGAAGTGAAGGAGTCTCCTGTGTGATTTTCTGGGGAAAGTGTTAGGCGGGGGAAGAGCAAGCTCTGGGTGTCATGAGGATTAAACAGGGTTGTGCATACACAGCTTGACACATAGCAAACTCTCACTAAGAAGAGATTTACTCAACTAGAAGTCTATACCAACATAGGCCAGTGATATAGTTTTGAATAAGAATTTATGTATAGGGTTCATTAATGTGGAATAAGAGACAGGTTAGATTTTGTCATTGTGATTTCCTCCTCAGATACCATGTCTCATTATCTATATAGCTGGTCCAGTGTCACAATTTTATTCATGTCTCTGGACTGCTGATGAGTTTACCTAGTTCTTCCAGAATGTACCAACCATTTTTAGGTATGATCAGAACATCTTTGAAACATCTGGGGCCACGTTTTTTTCCTGGCCTTCAACCCTTGGCTATGAGAGTAATGTTGTCAACTAAAGTTCCCTGCCTGACCATGATCTATACATTTTTTTTTTAACCCCGCCTATCCCTTGGTTCTATGTTGCCATTCTATTGAGAGTCCTAAATTGAATTTGTATGGATCGCTCATGCAAAAAGCCTTTTAGAGAGAGTGGTGGGCAGACTTGTGGGGGTGGAAGGGAGGTTTGGCCCACGACAGGTCTGACTTTGAACACTCTCTTTCTCTCTCTGTCTCATTCTCCCACTCTCTCTCCCTTCTCTTCACCCCATTCCATGAATGCTAGAGGTGAAATGAAAGTAGATTCTTTCTGAAGAAGCAGGATAGATAATCAAGGACTTAAAGTCAAAGACTCTAAAGGACACAACCCTTTGCTTCTAGTTGGCAAAGACAACAGATAGCGGAAAAGTACCGGGAAACTCCACACCTCTTACTTCTGTGCCCACTGACCCACACTTGAGATCATCTCAGTTTGCTCCCTTACAGAGCTCTCTCACCGAGCATCCATGGTTTAGGCACATTTGTCCTCATTTCCTTGTGACTGCTGGGAGCTCTGGAGGCAGAAGGGCAGTGGAGTAGAAGAGTGAGGCCTCGAGTTGAGTGCCCCACAGGATGGACTCCTGGGAAGTGAGGGAGGATGAAACTCCATGGAGAGATGTTAACAGCTCCAACCCAGCCCAGGAAGGTGGAAGTTTCATTTAATTAGATTGGTCCCCAAAGGGAAATTCTAGTGCCTGGGGCAAGATCGCATTTGTCATCTTGACACCTTTCCATTGCTTGTCACATCTTAACAGCCCTCCTGGGCCTCTTCACATGTCCTCCGACCAGGGTCTCTTTGTCTCTGGTGCAAGTCTCATTGCTGGAAGTTGTTAAGAAATACTGTAAAAGCAGCTAAGGTCCAGTTTCTGGAAAATGCACATTTGCTCATTTTGGAGCTTAATGGCAAAGAGCGCAGTGTGGTCTGCATGAGTTTAATCCCCAGCACTCACACTTGATCTGTTTGGGCCTCAGTTTCATGGGCTGTATGATGGAGAAGGTCACAGCTGACCCTCAGGCACTGTTATGAGGGTTGAGGAGGATGGACGTATCTGTAAAGCTCAAGTCAGCATTTGTGCATGGCAGCTGACAGTCTCATTGACATTTGTTCCTCTGCTTTTTGGGTTGCCTGCCTGCTTTATCAGATCGGAACACTCCTTTAAAGAAGGCAGCAAACTTCAGATTACATGAATCAAGGCAGCTCCCAAAACCACCTTCTTGGGAGAAATTGACACTTTGGCTCCAAAAAAGTGCATGACAAGGGCCCTAGGCACAGAATTTATTTTTTATTTTATTTTATTTATTTATTTATTTTTGAGACGGAGTCTTGCTCTGTCGCCCAGGCTGGAGTGCAGTGGTGCAATCTCGGCTCATTGCAAGCTCCGCCTCCCGGGTTCATGCCATTCTCCTGTCTCAGCCTCCCCAGCGCTGGGACTACAGGTGCACGATGCCACATCTGGCTAATTTTTGTATTTTTAGTAGAGACGGGGTTTCACCATGTTAACCAGGATGGTCTCGATCTCCTGACCTTGTGATCCGCCCACCTCAGCCTCCCAAAGTGCTGGTATTACAGGCATGAGCCGCCGCACCCGGCACAAGGGCCCTAGGTACACAATTTATACCAGTGGATCCCAGAAAGTATTGCCAAATTGCCAAATTTAACCACAACAATAACAACCACTCAAACCAGAAAATAAAGCAAAAGCTAAAGAAATAAAGAAAAGGGCAATATTATTTGGGACATATCTGGAATTCAAATGTAACTGGACTTCCTGTGACCCTGTGTTTTATTTGGTGGCCCTAACAGGTGCTGTTCTATCCTCACATTTGGCCTTTTACAGTCTGTACATTAGTATATTTGTCTTTTGCTACATCATATGCAACACTAAGAAAAATCTATTCCTGAAAATCTTCACTACATGGCATGACTTGGTGCCAAGTCTGGCTGTATCACTCACCAGCTTTGGGTTCGCAGGCACAGTACCTAACCTCTCTGAATGTCAGTTTCCTCATCTGCAGAGCATCTGCTCTGTCTATTTAACAGAGTTAGACAAGCAGATGAGATGTAAGTATTGACCCTTTTCATGGTGTGTGTTGACGCATTCATTAAGCACAGATGTTCTCTGTGCACAAGCACATGTAGTATGTCTTCATTTATTGAGGACTATAACATGTGAGACACACTAGAATACTTTCAAAGTAAAGAGAGATTGCGGCGATGAATTTGAACCCAACTTTCCAGGCTGTCATAAGAAGGTTAATTAGATTGATCTGATAGAAAGCTTATTTGTATGACCCTATGTTGGTTGTCATTGCATTTTGGACAGTGTCTTGCACACAGCAGGTTCTCAACAAATGTTCATTGAATGAATAAATAAATGAGTGAATAAATGTTACTCCATTCCCTGGTTCCTTCTAAATGTTGCCAAAGTGGTTTAGCAAAGATACTTTCCTTGGCAGGAGTTTTCTGGCATAGGGACTGAGTTTAAAGAGGTTTTTATCTCAAATTACTCCACTAACTCATCATGATTTGCTCTGCTTCCCACCTGGCTAGTCCCTGAGCAATTCCCTTAGTGGCCTGGATCACACGTCCTCAGATTGTGCAAGTCAAACTCTGCCTCACGACTCAAACAGATGTAAGCATCCAATCTGCTGGTCCTTTCTATTTCCTTTGCTTTCCCCTCCTTCCAGATCTTTCCATTGACTTCCAAGATGACACAAGAGTGCTCCAAAAAGTGTAAAACATGGTATATTTTTAAGGAAAGCTCATTCTTATTTTTCATTTTCAGTTTACATTCACAGGCTAAATAAGCCTTCCTTACCCCTCTAGAGAGAGGATAGTGTTATCTGTGATTCCTTCTCTCCTCCACATACTAAAGGGACAGCATTTCCCTTTACTCTCCTCTTGTGCCCCTTGAAAAATTATATCTTGTCTCCTGCTTCAGATTTCCTGAATTCCTTTGAACACTTTTTTTTTTCTTATTTTTCTCTCATCTTCTTTGGGAATGAGTCAGTCTTACAATTTTATGGCCACTTTGATGTGTGTCTCTGTTCCTGTGGAGCCGTGGTTTGCTCACTGGATGGCCTTTCAGCGCCTGCATCCTTTTTGGGGGAATGGTAACAATGCAAGAGTTTTGTGAAGTTTTTCTACAAGAGCACCTGGCTGTCTTGGGACCCCTATTTGACCCTTGATCTCCTTTCTCTGCAGGCTTTTCAATGAATCCCTTAAGCCTGTTGAAATTTCCTTTCTTAAAAGCCATTTACTTAAATTGACCACTTTTCTCTCTTCTCTGATAGGTCTAACCCTGGTACCAAGACACCTTTTCAATTTTATATTTCTTGTTGCCCAAGCCCCCGTGCCCTGCATGAAAGTCTCAGAATAAAAGAAATACAGCCTTAAATGCTGTGTTTAGACTTGAAAATGTCATCACCCTCACTGCCTGTTAAGGGACTAGGAATGGAAAGTCCGCATGCTTTCTGGTCAGATCACACCTCTCACGTGTTGGGGCCAGACATTTGGGTTCAAGGAAACCCATAGCATCATTTCCTAAATGACTTAATTTTATTCCTAAAAGTCACAAGTAGCCCAAGAGATGTTGCTCCTGTGTTTTAGACTTTTGGATTTCCGTAAAGAGGACATGCTTGAAACAGATTGCCTTCTTCCTTGAAGAAAAGAAGACATGGGCAACAACCCAAGCAGCTCCAGTTTGGTGCAAAATAGCAAATTCATCATTCATCATCAGTGCCTGCCCTGCCAGTGAGTTCCCTTTCTCTCCCTGTTACCTTCTCCACACACTCACCGCCATAGGTTCCCATGAGATGCCCATAGAGTGAAGCTGACACTGGGGAGCAGAAGCTCACACACTGAGCTGCTCTTCCTGCACCCAACACTTGACTTTCTTGGGACATGTCACCTGGCTTAAAACTCCTGCCTCTGGGATGCCAGGAGACTATTCAAATAAAAGTCTCATTCTGAAAGCTGTGCAAGTGTCACATACAGCAATACCTAGGAAGTTTATCGGAGACCTGTCCTCACCAGAAGCAACCAATTTCTATAGTGTGCAGCAAAGTCCCACCTTGAGAAGCAAGTCCCACCTACAATTGCATAATGCTCTATCACTTTTGACCCCCGGTGGCTGATTGCCAGGATGGCATGTGGAAGGCACGTTAGTTAAGCTGGGGCAGTCATCCAATGCTTCATTAATACCTACAGGAATTCAGGAACTTTTGCTTATTGAGTTTTTCCCATTTGGATAAAATAATCGCACTGGAATTTGAGGGAAGGGATAGTAAGAACATGTTAAAATTTTCTGCAAGTGTTTAGAAATGAAGCATGCTGTCGGTGTCTTCATTATTTTCTACTCTTCAGTTAGGGACATCGTGGCTACAGCGACTAAGTCTTCTCCCTGCTCCCCGTCTGCCCCTCCTCCAGTCTCTCCTCATGCCCTTCCCTGCAATAAATTACTATTGCTTCATGAGGTAAGTTAGGTATTGTGGCTCACTTTATCACCTTCAGGACTCAGGAGTACTATTTAGTGCTTGGTCCACTAGTACATTGTGGATAGTTTTATAGTGCAATAACACCCACCACTCTACATGTACATGTACAACTGCTCTCTACCTGAGGACTCAGTGTGCTTCTTTATTTATATTTATATCTTATTCTTCCTAACTATACCCAGAGGTGGTAGGACAGTTATTTCTCTCGATTTTCCAGGTCAGGAAACAGAATGCAAAGAAATGAGGTATTTTATCTAAAATCACCTGGGAAGTCAATGCACAAATGCTTGTTTTATGCTTGGTAAGAGCTTGTAATTGTGTCCTTTTTTTTTTTTTGGCCACATTTGCCTTAAGTGAGTATCCTGGACTATGCACACAGAGGAATAAATGACAAGAGCCCGTGAGCCCTGGGTGGGAATGAACTGTTCTGGCTTCTAGCCTGACTTTGGTACCACCAAGCTGCGTGGTTTTGGGCAAAGTCTTTTAAGCCCTCTGACCTAAGTATCTTCAGTAAAGTAAGAGAGTTAAAGAAAATGACTTTGAAGTTGTTTCCACGTGAGCCATTTACTTTCCTACGATTAATGTGTGATAGCCTCAGATTACATGGGTTCTGAGGCAGATGGCTAAATATCCCACCTCTCAGGGACAATGCCTATTTACCTGTCACCTCAGTGTCATTATTAATAGAATCCCCTTTCACTCTCAAAGGTGTCTTAGTGTGAATGATAGTTATAAGTAAACCAAAATATAGCAGGTGGACCCAAACTTTCTGTCAGTCTAATATCAGCAGAACTGCTGATCCCGTCATCCAGGGCAGTAGACTTCCTTTCCACAGCAGTATGTTTCGGGATCCACCTTTCTGAGAAGTTAAAAGCCCTGTGATTACTCCTCCTCCAAAGGGCTGAAATCTGTTGTGTCAGTCAGTACTACAGCTGAGAGAGAAATCTATGTCATTGCCTCCATGGTGTTTATTGAGCATCTATTACGTGAATATCTATATTGAAATACATATCAGTAGAATATTGGTACCATGAATCAGGAATTTATTTTGTTAAAAAAAAAAAAAACTGGAGGGAAGTTTCTGTCATCTCCAAAAAGTCAATGAGGGGGCAGCCCAGTGCTGTAGCTGATAGTTCTCCTGTCACTGCTCTCCTGTCACAGCTTTGCACAGACCCTTTCCTTTCTGACTGCAGCTTCCTTCCTGCAGAACCAGATTGTTTTGATTTTTCATAAATGAGAAGGTGGGCATTATATGAGTGAGGCAGTGATCTTGCTGCAGTGTTACTCAAGGACTGCAGCATACGGGAATGACATCTAGTCCAATCCTACATGGAGGGGTTTATGATGTCTTTGTTTTTAACCTGAGGCATTAGAACAAACCCAGCAAATGACTGCACAGGTGGCCTGCAGCAACCATATTACCTTCCCACTCCCTACAGTGGCTCCTTGGCCAATGTGTGTGAAACTGGGTTGCTCACCTGGTGCAGAAACTCCCTCTTTACAATCTCTGCTGTCTCTGCCACACCCTTCCAGTGACAAGAAGCTCAATCCCTCAAAAGGCAGCCCAGTCCCCTTTTGAACGTCTCTAATTGTTGGGCTAGATAATGCTAGGGCCTAGGCCCCAAGGCCTGAGAAAGTCACCTTGCAAACACCGAAGACTGTGTGGCTCTCCAGAATGGCATGAGGAGTCAGGACTCCCCCTGGCTTCTTCGGTCCCCACAGTGCAAGAGGGTGTGTGGGTCTCCGTTCTGTGAAGACACAGCCATCCATGTTCTCAAAAAGAAAAAAAAATGCCCTGTTCATAAATCCAAAGCTAGAACAGATGAGTTTCCAAACAAGCTGATATTTCTCAAACTGATATTTGAGGCTTTAAGTTTAAGAGTGGGGACTCAACCAGGACTCCTGAGGGAAGTTCTGGCAGTAGCAATTTCTTTTATTTTAAACCTGTTTTCTTCCGGATGAATGTGTCCTCTTCAGGCGCTCTAGGTGCTGGGCGGCCTTGCCTTGCAGGGTGTCATCCTCAGATGTTGCCATGGATTGGCTCACAAGGTGGTTTGTGTCCTGAAAGCACCTGTCACTGTCCCCAGTTCTAACCCACACTCCCAGGTTGTTTGGAAAGTTCTTCAGGAAACATTTAACTGTGACTAATGTGCTGATTTACAAGTTGTAAGCAACCCCTAACCAAGGAGAAAGGCTGGCAGGAGTCTCTGTGGAGTGGCAGTGCACTGTGCTGTGCCTCAGGATGCCCGAAAGCCATTAACAAGCCAAGGTGACAGACACATGGTTAAAAGGTGAAAAGAGAACCTTGGGGGAGATGAGCCATTAACATCAGAGAGGAGAGAAAGCAAAAGTGTGAAGTGTCGTAGTCAGCAGGGTTCAGCGGCTCAGCCATCTTGCTGAGCCTCCAGGTCCAGGCAAGTGGGGTCCACTGTGATGGCCCACTCAACTTCTTGGCACATTAAGTTTCTTGGGTGTGATGGCCAATGAGATTGAGAAGCCTAGAAATTCTTAATTCAGTCATAACTTGGCCAATGGGTTTAGAACTTTATAGATTTGAAAATATTAACTTCTAGAAAGTATTGTCAAAATCCACAGTTGCCATCCACCACAGACAAGTGGGATAGGTCACCTGAGATCTGCCTAAAGTCACCCCACAAGGCCCCTCCTTATTTTCCAATGTGCAACATCACTGGCTCTTGGGGAATTCCTTCTTATGTGAACCCTAAATCACCCCAATGCAGTCTCAGTCTGATTCATTTTATTAGAGAAACAGTGAGGGGTGTGGAGAAAGAGCAGTCAACCTGAATAGACTTCTATTCCTAGGATTTCCAGCTGTGCAGTTTGGGGCAAAATAATTAACTTTCCTGGGCCCCAGTTTCCTCATCTAAAAAACATGGGTAACAATGACCATCCCTCTGGGACGTGGTAGAATTAAATAAGATAAAGTCCCGGGGAATCGCCCATGCCATGACTGACACAGAAAAGGCACTCAATAAGTAGCAGAATCTCCTTTTCATTCTCCTTCTTCTTCTTCTTCTTTTTTTTTTTTTTTGAGACAGAGTTTCACTCTTGTCACCTAGGCTGGAGTGTAATGGCGCGATCTCGCCTCATTGCAACCTCCACCTCCCTGGTTGAAGCTATTCTCCTGCCTCAGCCTCCCGAATAGCTAGGATTAAAGGTGCCTGCTGCCATGCCCAGCTAATTTTTGTATTTTTAGTAGAGACTGAGTTTCACCACGTTGGCTGGGGTGGTCTCGAACTCCTGACCTCAAGTGATCTGCCTGCCTCAGCCTCCCAAGGTGCTCGGATTACAGGTTGAGCCACCTTGCCCAGCCATCGTTTTGACTCCTGAATATGAATATGTACTATTTAGACATGGATGTCCTGGATATTGGGAGGAGGAGGTGATGTTCTTGGAGTGTGTGGCTGAGAAAAGGTAAGGGGAGTCAGGGCATACTGCCCCCAGTGCTTGCTAGACGGACCCCTCATTCGGCCACTCACTTCCCTGTGACTCTCAGAGATGGGAGTGCCCAGGGCTCCCAGCTCCACCTTTCTGTGGTGACCCTGTCATCCTTGGTGTCATCACCCTGTCGGTCAAAGCAGAGGTATCTGTGTGTCTTTGAGTGTCATCATGTTTCATACCTCCATTTTCTTCAGGCTGATCCTGAGCCGAAAAAAGACACTTGGTGTCAATATTAGGCCACCACGTCTGTGGAAACAGAGCACATAACTCGGGTTTGGGGCAAGTGTCAGTTATGAGCCATAACAGAATTTTTACATTTCACCCCAGGAAATGAAATGGGCAAACTACTTATCTCCCTGCCTTTTCTTAGGCCTCCTATACTCTAGCACATAGAAAATATATGCATATTATTTTCTCTGAAACTTCCTGCTGCATTGAAATGAATACTCCCACAGTGTTTTCATTAGAATTTTTTTTTAATAAAAAGAAGTTCTAGGCCGGGCGCGGTGGCTCAAGCCTGTAATCCCAGCACTTTGGGAGGCCGAGACGGGCGGATCACGAGGTCAGGAGATCGAGACCATCCTGGCTAACACGGTGAAACCCCGTCTCTACTAAAAAAAAATACAAAAAACTAGCCGGGCGAGGTGGCGGGCGCCTGTAGTCCCAGCTACTCGGGAGGCTGAGGCAGGAGAATGGCGTGAACCCAGGAGGCGGAGCTTGCAGTGAGCTGAGATCCGGCCACTGCACTCCAGCCTGGGCGACAGAGCGAGACTCCGTCTCAAAAAAAAAAAAAAAAAAAAAAAGAAGTTCTAAGAATTCTCACCTGATGTTACTTCAATGGTATGTAAGAAGTTGAATTTGAAAGTAACCTTCCTGAGCAATATTATTGTGTGAAGGCAGAAGCCAAAAATATATATATAAATAAATAAATAAGCACGAAAAACTCAGTCCTTATGAGGTTTTGTCAATAAAAGAGCAAAGGAGGTAAGCAACTGGTCACAGAGGCTCTAACACAAAATTTGGAGTTCATGGTAAAGAGGAGTCCTCAATGCTGAACATTCCTACCACAAACAGCAGTTTCATAAATTATGATTTTATTTTTACAGCCGTATCTTTCCTCCTGAAGCAACCAGGTCTCTGAAAATGCAATTTCTATTTGCACAGGACATTATATCACGTCCTGTCATGATATCGTGTATCTTCAAGGACATGATGTCACACTTCAGAATCAATTTTTCTTAATGGGCATTTCAACAGCTCTTCTGTGAGGCTGGGATATCTTCTGATGGGCAGTGCACAGCAGAGGAATTAGAAAGGATCTGCACCTCATGGGGGTAAATGTCCGCTTCTCTTTGGGTTCAGTCACGTTGAGAACATTCTTTAAATCCCATTCCCTCTCAGGTTTCCAGTTCATCCATCTGTGAAAGTATATGAAAAAATAGATTTGTAAAAAAAAAAAAAAAGACTTATGAAAATCAACAAACATTTCCTGTAAAGGTCCAGGTAGTAGATATTTTTTGCTTACAGGCTCAACCCCACCTTTGTAGCATGAAAAACAGTCACCGATGATGAATAAATCAATGAGGAAGGCTGTGTTCCAATAAAACTTTATTTATGAACACTGAAATTTGAATCCCATATAATTTTCCTGTGTCGGGAAATATTCTACCTTTGATTTTTGCAACCATTTAAAAATGGGAATGTAAATTTATAGCTAACACAGGTCATACAAAAACAGGCTGTGGGCCAGATTTGGCCGGTAGTCTGTAGTTTGCTGACGGCTGCTCTAAGAAAAGAAATCTTTGTGTATTGAAAAATGCATAAGCTATTTTTACTTCAGCTTAATTCTTGTGCAGTATGAATCATTCAAACTTTGATTTCTCTTTCATGATGTCACTAACAACCCAGTGAGGGAATCATAAAATGAGGGTGGAATTTTCTTTCTCTCTAGAGGCACAGACACTCTCCCAAAGTAAAGAAGTCCAATTTGCACGTATGCACACACGTTGGTAGACACATGGTATACATATGTATAAACCATAGTGCAACATGAGAAGAAGTTAGCTTCAGGTAAGAGAGAGGGTTTTTTTTAAAAAAAAATGACCAGAAGCAGCAGGATTACCCTCCCTATTTAATAATCACAAAACGGGACTTACAACGCTTATCAAGCCATTTCAGCGGGGTCTGTATCATTTCACCAATTTCAACAAACTGTCCCAGCCAGGAGAAAGATTAGACTGTGTATGTTTATCTTCTGTGGAGTTATGGCTGTGTTCTCCTCAAGAGAATGAGATATGGAAATAAAAGTTTACTTAGTTCGGTCTCTGATGGATTCTCATGACAAGGAAAAGTCATGTCATTTGTGCCCATGTACTCAGGTGACTGGAGGTGGAGCTCTGCACAGCGTCCTTCTCTCTGGAGATGCAGATTCTTAAGTGGGGCGGGAGTGAGGATGCGAGGAGGGCCCCATGCTCTCTGGTCCAGTTATAACTGGGGCTGGAGAGAGGCCTAGGGCAGGGTCCTGCAAAACAAGGAGGGACCGGGAGATCAGCACCACAAGAATCCCATGAGGTTGGAACTGGAAGAGGTCCTTACAATCATTCCTTCCTACCTAGGAGGGAACAGTCGGTACCCCTGAGGGAGAAGGGTGAATGCCAAAGGTCTCCCAGGATTGGGAGACCCTGCAAGATCGGATGGAAAAGCTGAAACAAGGCAGAGCAGCCCAGGTCCCCTCTGCACTTTACAGGGGGTGGGGGATGGTGGGGGATCAGAAACCAGCATGGTCTCCTTTGGCCACCAGCGGTGATAGAGGTGGCCCCTGACCCCACCCAGTGACCGGGCACCGTGGTGGTGAAGGTATGGGATATGGTTGTTGAACCCATTCACCAGCCAGGACCCAAAGCCAGCCAGTGTGCAGCCACCCAGAGACAAGTCAAAGGGCATAAGGGCTTCTTTCAGACCCACGGCGTCTTTCCACAGAGGGCTATTTTAGCAAAAATCTTAGGCTCAGCACTCCAGTGGAGGCCAAACCTTGATGAGAACAGGAAACTAGGGAAATATGGAGAAAATATTTTGAATCCTCAAGAGGCCAAGTCTGACTGCTCTAGAGCCTAGGCTGGATGGGGAGTGGTTTGACACTGTGGCGTCCCCCTCACGGAGAAGAACGGAGAGCAGGCCCGTGCCCAGTTACCCAACTCCACCAACATGGGGTGCAGCCAGGGATACACAGCAAATGATGAGGCTTGGGGCCAAGACTCTGAGCATCCAGTTGTACCCTCACTGTCCCTCTATAGGCCTCAAGCTCCTCACCTGTGAGAGACCTATTGCTGGGTGAGATGACACTGGGCACCATTTGCATTGCTTTGGATTTCAGACAGCTCGCTAATAACCATACACTTTTCTGTGGAATGGGAAGATAACGCCAACGAAGGGGGAAAACTGACCATCTAGACATATATATCCATACATCTTCATGCACATTGATTTTTTTTTTTAGAAAGCTTGCACTTACCAAGAACCTACTCCAGACCAGGGTTTTATGTAGGTTTTCTTATTGGATCCTTACAAGGGCCACATGAGAAAATAGAAGCTGAGAGAAACAAATTTGCCCAAAGTTATAAAGCCAGCAGCGGCAGAACCAGTGTTTGAAGCTGGGTCTATTTGTCCAAATTCCCCATTATGCTGTAAGACAAAGATAAGATAAATCAACCTTTCATTTATTAAGAAAAAGGCCCACAGACAGCAAACTCCTGTGTTCTCTCGCCTACTGATTATGTGTCTTTCCTCTAATCTCAGGGGCTAGGGACCAATTTGGTAGCAAAAATTTCCTTTGCAATCGTATTGCAGGGCATGCCAAGGACACTCAACACCCAATGGGTGGGTCAGTGAGCACTGGATGAGGCAGGAGCTGGGCTTGCCTAGAGCTTCATTTCAGGCTCTTTCCTGCCATCTGGGCTCTTCCTGTGCATCTGTCTGCACCTTGGCCTGAGCTGGCCATCGGTGGCCAGGGTCCTTGTTTTCCTGGGTTCACAGGCCATCTCCAAGCACTGTTATTGAAATATGTTATCACAAGGAGCCTATTGCGAGGAAAGACCAGATGGCCAATTTCAGTGTTGATGTACACAGTTTTGTAGGGGCAGTCACAGGAAAAGAGAGAGGGAGGGATGATCCCAGCCTCAGCGGTTCATGTGTGCGCGTCCATTGACACCAAACGCCTGGTGCTTCCAATCTGTTTCCCGCTGTCACAGGGAGCTGGTGAAGAGCTACAGCTGCACTGCCGTCAACCTCAGCAAGGCCTGAGGAGTGGCCACATGCCTGAAATCAAGCACTCTGGGGACTGAGGAGGTGGGAGTTGGTGGGAGAATGCGGCTGTGGGGACCCTAGGGGAATGCTTCTAGCCCCAGATTCCAGTTTATCTTGGGTGGAAAAGGAGTTCCCCTCCAATGGCTCAGCCAAGAATGTTGATGTCACAGGGAAAGGGAATGATTGTGTGTCACACAGAACTGGGAACAGGCTGCTTAGAAGGACACCCTTATCAATTAGGTAATGTCTGCTAATGATTGAGAAACTGTGTTATGCAGTGCTCCAGCTGTTGATGTGTTAGCAAATATCTGCGAAGGGCAGGATACCTTGTGGGAAAATGTTTTCTTAGATAGGATCTTACTGGCTGGAGCCCTAAAACACTGTTGTATCCAACAGCATTACCAGGCATTCAAAACAGAGCAACATGGCAGACTGTGGACTGGGCATAAGACGCGGCTGTGGTTGGGATTTTGGTTTCAATTCCAGGAAATAAAAATGTATTTGTGCAGAAATGATGCCTATAACCAAATTTTCTTCCCCCTCTCACCTTTCTTCCTTTTCTCTTTATTTACGCTTCTTTTCTCTCTCCCCTCCTCTTTTCCTCTTTCTTCTCTCTTCTTTCCTTCTCTTTCTCTATCCCCATCTCTCTCTATTCCTCTCTTCCTCCTTTTCTTCCTCCCTCCTTTCCTTCCTTTCCTCTTCCTTCCTTCCACTCTTTCTCCCCTTCATTTGTTCTCTCCCCTTTCCTCCCTCCCTGCCTTCTTTTTTTTTTTTCCTCTTAAAATACCAACATTTAATGATGCTCACAATGTATAAAACACTAGATGAAGTGCTAGGCATATAAAGACAGTAAAAGTGCTTGTCCTCAAGGGAATTATGGCTAGAGAGACAAAAGGAACATGTTAATTGATACAGGTAAAACATGTGTAATAGAATACAATCACAGAAGTATGTAGCTGTAGCATAGCCCAATGCCTATATTTTTAAAAATGTTGTAATAGGTTTTATTTAATGTTTTCTCTCTTCTCGCTTATAAAAAATAACACATCATATTTCAGCATGGAAAACTTAAAAGAAAAAGTAGCTTCCAATCTCACCAATCAGTAAGGGAAATGTCTGAAAGAAAAGACATATGTACATGTCTGCACATATGTAGACATATACATATTTTTCAAAAGTGACTTATTGCTGTTTAGAGTATAGTGTGCTCTTTTCACTGAACATATTGTTGGCATCTTTCAAGGTTAACAAATATAGATGTACCACATAAGTTTTATTGATTATATAGTAGTCCATCAAATAGAGGATTCATAATTAAGTCTACCAATCTCCTGTTGCCAAAAATTGGTATTCTGTTCCCAATTTGGGGATATCATTTTTACAAAACCATAGCAAGCATCTTTGTAACTAAATATTTACATGTTTCTCAGACTATTTCCTTAGGATAATTCCTAGAAGTGTAATTCTGGTAGAATTATGTATATGTATTATGACTTTTTGATATATAATCCCACTACACTCCAGACAGATTATATTAGAAAGTGATGTTACTCTTTTAATGTTTTCCAGTTCAACAGTTGAAATAGTTATATTTGAATGGATATATCTGTTATGACTAAAAAGCCCCAAATATTTCACATTTTTGCATTTGAATTTTGAGATGCTAATTTTATTAATTTTATTTCTATTTATTGTTTTAGTCATGTATTTTATATATTAGTCATTAATATTTTATCACATATATTAGGAATATTTTCTTAATTTGTCATTTACCTTTTAGGGCTTTTTCCCCCTATATAGAAGTTTTAATGTGAGGCAGTTGATCAATTATTTTCTTTATGGCTGCTGCCTTTGATACCAGATTTATAGACTATCTTCTACCATAAGGTAATATACATATTTACTTATGCTTTATTCTTATATTTTATCTGGAATTGATTTGGAATTTGTTATGACTAAGGAGGTAGCATTGATCTTTCCAAATCATTAACCAGTTGTGAGGTATTATGATCAAGTCAATACTTAAAATTTGAAAAAAATTATATTATGTTTCCCATGTTTAATGTTATTTATTTAATTTTTTAAAAAATTAGGTTGTTAGATACCTGTTGTTTTTTTCAAATAATCAGCTCAGAATTATTTCTCAACTTTATCACTTTAAAATTATTAATTTCTGCTTTGATCTTTATTAAATTTTCCTTTCTTTTATTCTATTTTTAAATTTTTATAGCTTAATTATTTGAATTCACTATTGTTTTATTTCAATTGTTTGTTTAATAATTTAAAAATTTCAGCTAAGAATATTCCTCTCATGTAGCTTTGTCCAAATTCCACATATTTCATATGGCATATTTTTACAGACATTACTTTCTGAATAATTTGTATTACCCTTTTTTTTGTTCTTTGAATGAAGAATTTTAGAAAAAAAAGTTTATCCTTTATAAGTAGTTTGAGATTTAATTTAAATAGTTGTTTTCAATTTCTGGTTTACTACATTGTGGCCAAGTGTGTCGCTATAGATTTTTTTTTTAATTTTTGGAAAACCATGAGGTTCTTTGAGAAAGTCTAGTTCCTAATTGGTATTTCATTTAAAAAAAGAAAGTTTACAATTCTAATTTTTGCTTGTTTCTTTCTCAAATATTTAAAGGAGACATTGGAATCTATTTTTTAGAATTCCCAGTCATTCTCCTATTTTAAAAGAACTCTCTTAGCAACACTGTCCTATTTCTTTTATCTTTTTAATTAAAAATGTTAATTAAAAAATTAACATATATCCTAGAGTACTTTGAGGAAGCATATATTTAATAAAGATGTAAGAAGACATTGTGAAATCACAAAGTGTCAAATGGTTAACAACTGCAAAATCTTTAGATTCTAGGGAGATTCCAATTCCAAGTTCTAGAACAAAGTTTCTGGTTATGCCTCAGAGGATTACTGCAGCTTACACTATGAGGTGAACTGGGAGGCTCTGAGCCATTCTAAAGTGGTGATGTGTGCACCAACAGACAATTTTATTTCCATGTGTTTCTGTAGTTTTCAAACACAAGTACCCTCTTGTCATTGATTTCTTTCTCTCTCTCTTTTTTTTTTTTTCTTTACTTTTTTTTTTTTTGGAGACAGAGTCTCATTCTGTCGCCCCGGCTGGAGCGCAGTGGCACCATCTAGGCTCACTGCAACCTCTGCCTTCTAGGTTCAAGCAATTCTCCTTCCTCGGCCACCCGAGTAGCTGGGATTACAGGCACCTGCCACCACACCTGGCCAATTTTTGTATTTTTAGTAGAGACAGGGTTTTGCCATGTTAACCAGGCTGGTCTCAAACCCCTGACCTCAGGTGATCCGCCTGCCTTGGCCTCCCAAGGTGCAGGAATTACTGGCATGATTTCTAAGTTTATTCCATTCTGGTCAGAAAAGATACTTGATCTGATTCCTACTTTTTTGAATTTATCGAGACTTATTTTGTGCCCTAAGCTATGCTAAGCTATGGTCTATTCTGGAGAATGTTCGTTCTGTGTACGGAAGAAAAGAGTGGGTATTCTGCCGCAGTTGGGTGAAACGTTCTGTAAATGTCAATTAGGCCTATTCCTTTTATCTTGTTGCCTTCTCCTTCTTCTTTCTTTTTTTATGGTGGTAAAAAATAACATAAAATTTACCCTCTTAAACATTTTTTTTTTTTTTTGAGATGGAATTTCGCTCTTGTTGGCCAGGCTGGAGTGCAATGGAAAGATCTAGGCTCAGTGCAACCTCCGCCTTCTGGGTTCAAGCCTTCCGGGTTCAAGCGATTCTCCTGCCTCAGCCTCCCGAGTAGCTGGGATTACAGGCATGCGCCACCACGCCCAGCTAATTTTGTATTTTTAGTAGACACAGGGGTTTCTCCATGTTGGTCAGGCTGGTCTGGAACTCCCGACCTCAGGTGATCTGCCCTCCTGGCCTCCCAAAGAGTTGGGATTACAGGTGTGAGCCACCGCGCCCGGCCTCTGAAACATTTTTAAGTGTTCAGTTGAGCAGTGTTAAGTACATTCACATTGTTGTGCAATAGATCTCTAGAACCTTTTTATCTTGCAACACTGAAACTCCAGACCTACTAAATACTAAATCCCCCCACCCCTTGGTAACCACCTTTCTACTTTCTGTTTCTATGATTCTCACTGATTTCGATACTTCATATGAATAGAATCATAGGGTGTTTGTGCTTTTGTGACTGGCTTGTTTCTCAGCATAATGTCCTCGAGGTTCAACCATGTTGTTGCAAGAATTTCCTTCTTTTTTTTAAGGTTGCATAATATTGCCTGTACTTCCCACAGTTTCTTCCAACCTTTATTCTTCTTGCCTCATATAATGTGGCGACATGTCATATCTTACCATGTTCTAACCCTACGACCCCACATTCCCACTATGTAGAATATAGTGCTTTTTCGTCCTCAACTCTGTCCTTGAAGCTGATCTCCATCTTCAGAAGGTGTAGGGAAAAGAAACTAAGTGGATAAAACAGGAAGAGAAAGACCTCGTACCTCATCCACTGGTAATTTTTGACACCTCACATTAAAATCAGGGCTGCCATTTTCTGTTTGTGGTAATTGTATGCTATATTTTTGATTACATTTTTACTTTAATGTATTTATGTGTCTGTGTCTGAGGTTGAAATTGATTTTTCCACGCTGTATGAAACTCTTATCAGATACATTTAATCTACTTATATTTGTTGTTATAATTTATATATTTTAATCTGAAATCTGCTTTATTCTTTTGTGGTTTCTAATTTTCATACTTCCTTGATTTTCCTTTTTTAAATTTTTAAATGAAGAATATATATTTTTCTTTTATTGTTCTTGGTATGTATTCCATTTAAAATTCCAATTATCTAGTACCATTAAATTGTTCAGAAGCATTACTCATTTTCAAAAAGGTGAATGCAGTTTAAGCCTAGTGTTATCAACACATAGCTTGTGTGGATTGCCCTGGCTATATGCTTTATTTACCAGTGATATTCGATTCCTGTTCTCAGTTCTATGGCTGAAAGGTACATTAATATTCACAGCTTTAAATCCAGTTTCCAGTAATTTCCATGTTTTCACCAATGTATTATTGTCTGGTTGAAGGGGCATTCTTTCCTATTTGGTTCTATAATACTCTGAAACAGTGGAATATGAAAAAGCCACAACCTCATGAATGCATTGTCTTCAAGATTCTTGCCACCATCATCCCAGCTCTCCCTGTTTCTGGAGATTTTCACCTTCCAGAATGTCGTAAGTCCTCTTTCTTTGCTTTCTGCTATCTTCTTTCTAAGAGTTGGTGGAGGAAGGGACATTGGTTGAGAACACAACTCTGGCTGCTTTCCAGGTCAACAGTCAAATGGAAAGAGGAAGGTGCAGCCAAAGTGGGTTTGCGAATGTGGGAACTCAGAAGCTAGGATGGCCCTTCAGAGTCATCCAGAGTGGGGCACAGGGTGAAATGACATTGGATGTGGACTGCCCTGGGAAGGGGCCATGACCCTGGATGAGGCAGCTGTCTTCAGCTGAGGCAGTCCCCAAGAGGGTCCAGCAGAGTCTGTGTTCTGGTGGAACTCTCAGCAGCTGCAGAATGAGTTCTCCTGTACTGAATGGGGATCTAGGTGGCACACCACAGCATCACCTCTTAATTACATTCTCATTCATGTAAGTTGACATATTTTCTGTCTCCTCACTAGACTGTGAGCTTCTTACGAGCTAAAACTGTGTCTGTCTTGTTCAGTGTACATCCCCAGTTCCTAGCATGAGTTCTAATAGGCTCTTACTGAACATTCATTGAATAAAGAAATGAATGAGCGACACACATCTTTAGGTGTGGGAAGGGGCTGAAGCTGAGAGTAGAGAAAGAGCTGTAAAGAGAGAAAGAATCCCCCATCTCACATAATAAAGATGTTATAATATCAAGAAAACTATTAAGTGATCTTCAAAACCACAGAAAAAGACAGGTTAAAGAGCATAGAGTAATTCTCTACATCACATTTGAGAAATACAGCTGGAAATTGTGGGAAGAATATTTATGGCCTTCAAGTCCAAAGAGGGACAGAAAATAGTTGTCTGGTGTAATGATTTCCACCTCTCTGGGGTTGCAGCACACTCTCATGATTTTCTGACAGACCTGCATCCAAATAAACCCTACAGCTTAAAATGTGTGAGTGTGTTTATTATTATGAATCAAAGTGAATTTTGTATGTATTGAACTCTGTCTCAGTATATCCCAACGTTTTGTGCCATTGAAATATTTGGAAACACCTTGGAGCATCTAGAAAATCAGCCTTTGGGAGACTGTCCTAGAATTTTAATCAGACAAGCCTGTTTGATTAAGGTCCAAAGGGACTGTGTTTGGCTTTACTGTCTTTTATTCCATAAGCAGAGCTGCTCTCTCTGCTGTGAGGGTCTGTGGTATGCTCAGTTGCTGTTGGAACCTTCGTCCAAACACATTTGCTTCTTGCTTTCTCTGCTCCCAAACCTAGTCCTTTCTCCTCAAAGACAAATTCAACAAATAAAACAAAAACAGGCCCTAAAACTGATAAAGATGGCAAAAGCCCAAGGAGATTCCCACCTCTCAGGGTGAGCTCTGGGCAGATTGCCCCTGTCTCAACAGCTGGGGACCTGAGCTGTGAAATGCAGCACACACTCCATCTGAGCCTCCCACAGAGGGAGGATTGCACTGTGCCCTCCCCACAGCGGGCCAAGGATGGAATGGCTTTTCCTGACTAGAAGTGTCCTCATCACAGACTTTTGCTCAGGCACCATTCTTCCTGGCTCCATGGCAAAGTGCAAAGTCCACAGATGCTCATCCTAAAGAGAAAGTCCCTGGGTTCCCTGCCACTTCTGAGAGGAAAGCTACCATTGTGCATCGAGTCTCTGGCCTGGTTTAACATCTCACAGAGGTGAGATGAAACCTGATCAAGAATGGTGGCATGGGAAGGCTGGAGAAATGAAGACTCCACAGAGGCCTGGGCACCTGCTGGTGCAAACCAAGTCAAGTGTCAGGCAGGCTAGGAGGCAGCACTGAGGTCTCTGCAGAGCCAGGGCCTCTGGAGCCACCATCTTCCCTCATGGCCACACCTTCCTTCCTCTTGTAGTGGATAGTTGCTTCTGGAAGCTTCCCTTGGTCAGTTTGCAAGGAAAATCAGGTTCCAAGAGAGGACCTCGGCTGCTGAGGCAATTGAAAAGGGGAAACTGCATAAACATTTTTGTACTTTAGTTTTAGAGAAAATCATACTGAGACTGAAAAAAATTCTGGAATTTTTATTTCAATAAACAGGAACACTTTTTCCATGAGCTCTGCTCAGTTCCCCTCACACTAGTAAAATGTAAATCGCTAAAAAGCACACACACATAGCTGCTAGCTCTAACTAAATATGCAAAAGGGCTTTTTGCTCAGAATGAACAGTGACTCCTTCTTCTGTCCCTCTCTGAGCCAGGTGGATGGGGCATCTTTTCCAGGCCCCTCCACCGGGCACTCTTGTACAGGCCACAGCCTGTGCAGCTGTCCACAGCAGCTCCTCCTGATGCTCACTCTCTCAGGCAGTCTGCAAGTGGAAAACACACGTCCTGTCCATGTGGATTTATTCATGTTTCCCGTATCAGTAAGGAGATGGAGCTATAACACATTAAATATTTACAATTATCAGAGAAAAGACAGTACACAGCACTGAACTGAGATAAGAATACAGTTTCAAAATATTTACAATGAACACGTCTTGCTTTTTCTGGTTCTTCTCTTTGGTCTGGCACTTTAGGTCTCTGATCTCTTTATTGTATTTTCTTTCCAGGTTCCCTGTAGTTTTGAAAATGTCTGACAAAACCTCCTAAGTCTGAAGAGGATTGCTATATAAGTGAGAGACATTTGGAGAGTCTGGTTCCTGTGTCTCCAAGCAAGAGGGCCTTTTTTGGAGCCTCATTTATGCTGATGTGTGTGTTTCCTGCTTATGCCTGAATCAAGTTTGTAGCTGGTTCTATCTATGGCCCTACCAAAGACAGCACCAACGAGAGGAAAGTGGCAGGCCCCTGAGCTTGTGCTAACCAAAAGAACTGATTTACACTGGTCTCCTGAATATCTCAAGGTCTTTTATACAGCCGGAGTTAACATGGAGCCAGGAATGGATTGGTTTATGTTTCCTTTAGTTAATTCGACTTCAAAGTGTTCCACATTATTACATTCAGAAGTAGCTCCTTCATTGTGTTTGATTTTAATCTCCACTCTTTGAAAGATCTCACTCTTTCCTTTTAGGTTTTGAAATAGTCAATGACCAAAAACAACAGAGATTCGACCTGAATGTGTTACATTAGCAACACCAGGGAGAGAAAGACAAACACAGGAAAGGTATTAAAAATTTGGCGCCTTGTTTAATTATAAAGAATGCAAAAGAAGCATCAACTGTGAAATATTTGGTTATTCAGAGAGATTAAAGACCTCCAGCTTTTGGAATGGGGTGCCAGGGAATTATCAGGATCACAGGCGTTTTATTTGATGGGTGCCACATTCGACCTTGAAGCGTTGAGGCTGGCACTCCTTTGTGTCCTGGGGATCTCCTGATGTCCTTGCTCCCTGGCGGTATCTGCCCCGGGGCCTCTGGAGGCCTCGCCGTGGAGTATGAGGTTGCGCACGTTTCTGGTGTATATTTATATCGAGGTGGCTGCGTTGCCAAGGAGCTCTGAGAGAAAGCAGAGCGGAGATAACTTCTAATCCACCTTTCTGTGATAATGTGGCGCAAAGTGAAGAGACCCAGGGCTCCATCCTCTGGTCTGGCATCGCCCTGGGAGGGGCGGGCCCTCGGGGTGTTTTTAGCAGCCCCAGTGCACTGGCGAAACTTGGTGCATTGCTGAACTCTGTGCAACAAATAGGAAAGACTGGGACAGAAGAGGAGAATGAAAGCAAACTGTAATTTGTAGGTAACAAGAAATGTATTTGAGTGTCCATTCACAAGATTTGGACAGCTGGAGAATTAGAATCTGGGAGCATTGGAACTGGCAAGGAGCCAACAGGGAATCGGGAGTAGAAAGAGAAAGTCCCTTGCCCAAGATCACAGGAGGAGCTGGAAACAGGGGGGCTGTGGAGACTAACTATATTAGTCCGTTTTCATGTGGCTGATAAAGATATACCGAGACTGGGTAATTTATAAAGGAGAGAGGTTTAACGGACTCACAGTTCCACGTGGTTGGGGAGATCTCACAATAATGGCAGAAGGCAAAAGGCACTTCTTACATGGCAGCAAGCAAAGAGAGAATGAGAACCAAGTGAAAGGGGTTTCCCCTTATAAAACCATCAGATATCATGAGACTTATTCATCACCATGAGACAAATATGGGGGAAGTCACCCCCATGATTGAATTATCTCCCACAGGGTCTCTCCCACAACATGTGGGAATCATGGGAGCTACAATTTAAGATGAGATTCGGGTGGAGACACAACCAAATGGCATCACCAGCCTCGGGTTTGTTGCACCACATTCCACATTTTTAGGGGGCTCCTAAACGGGAGTGAGGTTCCTTCCCTGACACTTTGAAGCTGACCCACAAGGAGCCATTCCCTGAGGATCCTTTCCTGATGGGCCATGAGTTCTACCATTTTAGATGGGTAGAAGGGTCTGGAGCTCTGCATAGGGGTGAAGTTAGAGGAGAAGGAAGAGGGATTCAGTCCATCCTATGCACATAGGTAATGTACTAAGATGAAATGTAGCAGAGCGCATAAAGCCGTGTTTCTGGTGTCAGACAGACTTGGCCTTGCATCCTAGGCTCACCCATGCCTGAACTTGGGTGACTCATTCAAGTTTGCAGTACCTCTGCTTCCTCATGTTTAACATGCGAAGTAGGATACTGCTGTGATTTGAATGTTGTATGCCCCTGAAATTCATATGTTGAAGCCTAATCACCAATGTGATGATATTAGGAGGTGGGGCCTTTGGGAGGTGATTAGGTCATGAGGGTGGAGCCCTCGTAAATGGGACTAGTGGCTTTATAAAAAGAGGTCCCAAAAAGCTGCCTTGTCTCTTCTGCCATGTGAAGTCACAGCAAGAAGATGCCTTATTTGAACCAGAAGTGGGTCTTCACCAGACACCAAATCTGCTAGTGCCCTGATCTTGAACTTCCCAACCTCCAGAACTGAAAAATAAATGTCTGCTGTTTATAAGCTGCCAGTTTCTGGTATTTTATTACAGCACAGTTCTATGTTACAGCAAAGCTAAGACAGTCACCTTCTTCACATACTTGTGTAAACTCATGTAAGAAAATAGACATGAAAATCCCTTGTGATAAAAATGTGCTTTATAACTGATTCCTGAGGAATTGGTCTTCCATTAATAAGCATCATGCAGTGATCACTGGTCATTTTGTATCCTTGCCATTCTTATCATTTTTGGCTTCCTCCAGATCATGTCTCCACTCCAGAATTTGCTTGAGGTGTGAACAAGGGACATGGGCTAGGATTTATTAAGGTAGAATCAACTGGTGAGACTGAATGATCCTGTGTGGTTTTCCACAATGAATGCTGCCTTATGCATTCATATAAAGTGCCCTGAGACAGCACGTTCCAGGGACAGGCCTTTTTTTTTTGGGACCTAAACAGATGCCCTTTGAGGTAGAGTGGAGAAGAGCCAATGAGGCCCCAGGCCTTTGGCTTGAATTTCTGGTGTCTCCATCTCTTCATGGCACAAAAATTCCCTGGAACAGAATATCTTTTCACAAGGAATTTTAATCAAAGTTGGTGGAATAAGAAAAAAGGATACAGGAATTATTCACAACACAAAAGTAGCCACAGCAGCAAATCAGTCCTGACTGGCACTGTCTCTTTCTACAGCGTCGGGCCTATAAGGACCTGTAGGGGATTGGATTGATAATCCAGTTTAGTCCAGGCCCAACAATTCAACAGGATCCTTCACAGGTCCTGAAGGGGTTTTGTGTTTTGTATGGAGAATACACTCTGAGAGTTCCAGCCATGACATGCGCCTATACTTAATCTGACTGATGGCCAAGGTCAGACTGTGGTGCCAGCAGAATAAACCTCTTGATCTGTGGACATCAGCAGTATCGTCCCGTGAGCAGGCAAACTACGGGGTCTATCACCAGGCCCTTCTGAGTGATCAAGGGCCTCCTGGGGGACCAAGGTCCCTGATGAGCCGATCTGGAGACTCTTGGGCAATGGGGGTCTAAACTTGACCATCAAGAGCGAAAGGAGAGAAACTGTTGTTCTCAGAACATAAACAACAAGACCCTGACTCTGAGCTTTCCCCTTTAGGGATAATTCCTTCCCACTCCTAGTCACTTGTCTAAAAGCTCCCACACTCAAGCCCCAATCAAGTATTTCCTCCTCCATGGACCCAATTCAGCCAATACATATTTAATGAGTACCTATTAGGTGCCCAGAAGGGGTTTAACTTAAGTTGACCTGCTCTGAGGCTGAGTAAAAGCCTTGGTTTGGGTGGATTCCCATATTACAGGGAAGTACTGGAAGGGCAGCAATGTCGTGATCCCTGGTTATTGGTCCACTCTGAACAGGGCTTCAGGCAGTGACCGGGGGAAAAACAGACAAAGTATGTGAACCCCAACTCCTGCTATCTAGAGAAGAACTTGGATATCTAGGCAACTCAAGATGTCAGGGCCACAGCCAAGCTCTAGTGCAGGATTTTCACACCAATGGAGGATGCAAATGTGGGACCAGAAGCTGGGCAGGAGTTCTGCTGTGCATATGGACCATCTCTGAGGAGCTCGAAGAAGGCACAGTGAACAAATCAGTACTCAGAGGACAAGATTCAGGCCTGGGGTCCAGGACCATTGTAGTCTCCACCAGGAATGACCCTGGATCAAGGTAGAGCTGGGCTTATAAGTAGAAGCACTGAGACTTTCAGCTACAAAGCCAATGTCTGGGTCTCTTCTTTTGGCCTTCCTAGATACCACCCTGGTCCAAGATACAGTTCAAGGCCACCTCCTAAAACCAAAGTTTTCTTGGTGTCTCCCAATCACAGAGATCTCTTCCCCTCTTGATTCCCTAAGGAGATTTCCCTCTATCACACTCACATTGACACGGAAGAATATTCTACTCAATTTCCTCTATCTCTGCATCTGAGCTGAAGCTACTCAGGGAGGAGTCAGTATTTACTCCCAGTTATGGTGCCAAACACAGGCGGGTGCTAACTAGAACACCCATGAAAAATGTCTGCACATCACACCTCACCCTAAAGTTACTCCACATCAAGTGAAATACTTTCCAGCTCCTCACCATCACCTGCAACACAGTACATGTATCAGAGATCCTGGCTGGTCCAGACTCCAGCTCATGGGAGCTACCCTGGTGGGAGATCCACAGGCCTGCTTGGCCAAGAGATGTGCTGGACTGAGCTGCTCCAGGCTAAAGAGCAGTGGAAACCTTGCTCTTTTATTAGAGAAATTCTTGTGAGTTGCCCTATTTTAAGAAATGTAGTTTGTTTAATGACTTTTCAAAAGTCAGTTAAAAGGGATGGAAAAGAATTCAGAAGCATTTAAAAAAAGAGAGATTCTACTGGGGATATTACTTATGATTGGCATTTGCCTTTCTTGCAGATTCATTCTTGACTTTGCGTCCTGTCCTCAGAGTGATACTCTGCCAACCAGACATTGTCACCTACTAGGCGACTTACTCAGGGCTCCTTGGCTCTGTCTGGAAAATCTCTCCTTCTTTTGCCCATCCTTGCTTCCCATCCCCCTCTCCCAGCTCAGAGCCTTTGTTGACGTTGACAGCTCATCCCTGGGCCATCATTCATCCTGCCCATGGCAAACTTTGGAGAAAATAAAAAACCCTGCTCCCCTAATCTCATTAGAAGGGCTGCAAATTGAATTTAGCCCCTCTCAGTGTCCCCTCAGCTGGCTGTCATTAGGAGCAGAGGCTGGGCCTTGGCTGATACCCAAAGACCAGCTAACTGAATTTGAGATGCTGTGGTCTTGACAGGCCAAGAGATGTAATTGAAGAGCCGTGGGGCTCCTGGTAACATTTCAGGCTGGGATTACACTGGGGATCCAAAACCCCCATCTGCATTGGTGTCGGGGGCACTAAAAAGTCACCCATTGGGCTTCCAGGGTCGGATTATTGATAAAGAGATCATTCCCAGTGGAAGGTAGGGGGGTGGGGTGGGGGAGACTGCATTGGTTACCATGCAAAATGGGTGTCAGAGGTGGAGGGAAAGGGACAGTGTATCTAGTGAGAGTCAGCAAATCACTCAAAGTTAGAAAAAATTTGCAGGAAGTTTTGTCTAATGAAAAGAAAAAGCAGTTAGGGGAGAGTAGGTGATGAACCTACAAAATACAAGGAAAAGAAATACTGGGTTTTAATCTGTGGGCATTACTGGTCTGTTTGTATAAATCTTAACTTTTAAATTCTTGAATCATCATAGCTTTATTTTTCATATCAACACTAAACCCCAAGCAGAGAGGGGCTTTTTGTGATCAAAAATTGTATTTTTATTTTTGAAAAATGTACCAAAAAACTGCGTCTAACATATATGCAAATAAGAAAGTATTTATATCCATATAACTAAAGTATATCCATATAACAAAATATTTAACAGAGGTTCATGTGGAAGACATGTCTCTACTTATTTGGATTTCTGAGGTTTCTTTAGTTCCCAGACCTATCATAAGTATCTCAGTAAGGCTGAAAATTCCATGAAATCCTGTTTTAAAGAGGAGGAAATGAGCAATAATTAACCACCTACTATGTGCAAGGCACAGTTCTAAGCCTATTATGCACATCGTCTAACTCAGCGTTCACGGCAAAGGAACAAGACAGGCATTACTCCAGTAGGGATCCCCACCTTACTGACGAGGAGAGTGACTCTCACAAAGGTTAGTCAGTCTCTTGCTTAGTGTCATAAGGATAGGAAGGGCTGGGGCTGGGATTGGAACCTAGGACTGCCTGGTTCCATCACTCCCTAGGCCTTCCTGGCTTTTGAGAGTGGTAGGTTTCCTATGCCATGTTGTTTCCCTAAAAAAGTCAAACTGACAGAGTCTGTCACTCAGTTGGGAACACAGGCTGTGGGGCCAGACAAGCTCAATTCCACCGCCTACTAGTTGTGTGATGTTGGACAGTTCCAAATCTGTCTGTGCCCTCCTGGAAAATGGTGATCCTAGTAGGACTTGCCCCATCAGTTCACTGTGAGGATTAAAGAAATCAATGTACATCCAGAGTGCATGCACTGCACAGTGCTTGGCACATTGTAAGCACTCACTATGTAATACTGGATTATAATCAGTGTCATAGTGGTGCAATGAAGAATGTCCATCCATTTGCATATTTGATGGTCTAAATTTGAGAGGTCACCATCCAAATATGAGGCCACAACATCGTCAGACTCTGGTATTCCTTGCCTGACACTGCCAGATTTACGGTCAGAACGCCTCACATTTACATTCATAGAACTTACTCATAGATGCAATTTCTGCTGAAGAGTAAAAGACAGACTTAAGGTTTTTCCTATGTTGATTCTATTCGTGGATTTTTTTTCTCCAGCTTATATTCCTCCATGTAAGGTAAGGGAAGGGTGATGTGACTGCAGCTGCCCGCCGCAAAGGCCCTTAATGACCAAGTCCTCACTATATGCTACGTGTTTTACAAATTTTACCTCATTGAATGTCCACTTTTATGCATCTTCTTGTGGGCAGGTATTATTCTCACCTTTTCAGATGAGAAAAGTGTATTTATTTTATGTTTTCCATATTCTATCATGCCAACAGCATTCACTACAGCCTTAAAGTTTCTCTAAAATGGCAGAGACTATTAAAACATGGACTCTGCTACCTTCAGCAGGAATTAGTTACATACCTAAAGGCCTTTCTGCCTGGCATTGTGTATCCCAGTGGAATGCAGGTTTCAGATTTAATGAACATTGTTGATCTTTACTGAGTGCCTGGCTCTGGGTTGACAGGCTTGTCCATGTCATCTCATTTATCACCCATCAATTCTATGAAGAAAAGCCTTATGATTTTTACATTGCAGATGAAAAGGTTGTAAGTGGAGTTTCAAAGATCACAAAATTACCGAGTAGAGGATTTGGGATTTGAACCCAGGTGCCTCTCCCTAACTCCATCTCCGGGGAGCTTCCTATCACATTGCATAGTTTCAGCACAGGATGAAGACCCTGTGCACAGGCCCCTAGAAGCCACTTGCAATCAGTTAAAGTTGGCACCAATGATGAAGCCCGGTTTTCCTCCCATATTTAGTCAAATTCTTTTATTTGCGGGTGAAGAAATTAGGCCTCAGGGAGGTTAAATGGCTTGCCTGAGGTCACATAGGTACTTTGTGCTGTGTGAGTCAGACTCTGTTTCAATTCTTGTCCTAGTCCCATCCATACAACTACCAGCCCCCACAACTTCATTCTCCAGGGGCCTGATCCACTTGGGATTTTTGGCAGCCTAAAGCTGTCAAGACAGTTTCTCCTTTGCAGAAAGGTTCCCTTTAGTGCTGGTTCCTTCTCTTAATCAGATGCTGCAAAAGTCCATGGGTAGAGTCCCACTCTGGAGAAGTTTCAAGGTTGTAACTAAAGACCTGACAGAGGCTGGGGAGCAGCCCCTGGCAGTGCGTTCACTGCCCCTGAATTTATTCCAAAGGTTCTGAAGCCCCCTTACCATTGACTGCGGTTCTTACAAACTGCCTTCCTCTAGATTTGACTTTTCTGAGGAATCTCTGGGCACTTAAAAGGGACTTTTGAGAGAATATGGCCTAACCCCTTCACTTTATAGGAGCCAAAGCCTAAGGAGAGGAGTCTGTGGCAATTAAGGGCTCAAGAGACAGACTGCTGGGAACCAAATCCTGTTACCACTTAGCTGGGTGACCTTGGACAAGTTAGTTACTCTCTCCCTGGGCCTTGGTTTCCTCATCTGTATTTGGAAATGCTGATAGTATTTATGGAGAAATTAGAAATGGCCTCAAATTCTTTGATATCTCTCCATTCAAGAGGTGTCATCTTTTCCCACTCTCCTTAAATCTGAGCTGGCTGGTGATTGTGCTGATTCCAGGCCTAATTTTTAAAAGAATTGTCAGCTTCACCTTGGTCTCATGGAGTCCTGAATTGTCACAGAAGAGATACAACTACCCTGAGGCCAGCATGCATGAGGAAGTCCAAGATAGCCATTTGAAGAAGCTGTGTGTTTAGGGAGAGAGAGAGAGAGGCCCAGGCAGCCTCCAGCTATACCAACCTCCAGTCCTTCAAGTCATCCTGAGGCCTCAGACATAATGGAGCAGAGATAAGCCTCATCCAAATTCCTAGCCCATGGAATAATGAGACAAAATAACAATAAGTTGTTGTTTTCGGACAGTAAGAGTGGTTAGTTGTACACAGTAGATAACCAGAACAATACCTCTCAGAAGGTTGTGAGAATTAAATGAGTTGATACAGTTGTGATATGGAGCAGTGTCTGGCACAGTGTTCAATAAAAAAGGTGAGTTATTACTCACTCAACAAATATTTATTAACACCAAGTTGTTCTATACCTTGAACTAGCTGGGAGGGTCACAGTGGAAAGAGTGACTCAAAGAATCTGGCCCTTGTGGAAATTAGGAGAACTGTAACCTAGTCGTACACTTCCTATTGAGTGAAGAATGTATTTTCCCCTACTTGGGCCCCCCACATCATATCTGTCCCTGGCGAGGTAGAAGTTATAGCCTCTCCTTCTAATGGGATGCCCAAGACTGGGTGGGTCTGGAGGGGTTAAGCCCAGGGATGTTGTCCCAGGGCTGCTAATGAAAACTCAGCTGCTATTGATTCCAGCAAGCACTCCCTTTCCCAGGTCAGAAGAGAAACCCAAACCATTGTTGAGTAAATACAGTATTCTGCTCACTACCTCAATTAGCCTGACCCCAGGGGCTCTAGGAGCCCCCTGGCTCCCCCATTTGCAATGACAGCTGCCATGCTAATGAATCCACATTGACATGATAATTAAACCATTACACAAAGTGGGGCTTTCCTAGACACAGCAAATTCAGCAGGGGACCCCGGGTGGCCGTGGCCTGGACAAGGCAATGGGGACCGTACCAGGCCCAGGAGCTAACATGCAGTGCCTGGGTCACTCCCAGACTTGTCCACAGGGGCAGCTGGACTGGAGCACTGCAGCTGCTGCCTCTGGCGCTGGAGGCAGGGATGGGGCAGGCAGGCCAGGAGAAGGATGTCACCCGAATGCTGCTCCTGCTCTCTCTTCAGAAATCCTTAATTAGGTGAAGCCTGAAAGGAAGGAATCCTTTGCCTCTTTATGGAAGAGACAGGGCACCCTGTCAACTCTGGCCTAGCCCTTCCCCTCTGGGAGGCTTAGCCACATCCAAGGGAGAGTTGGACAATGAGGACTGCGAGGGCCAAGGAACCTTGTATTCCTGACATCATCAGGAAGAGCCACGTGACCATCTTTCTCAATATCTTTGGAGAAAATGACTCTTTCTGCAAGCAGATGATTACAAACTGCAGAAACATCTGACTTCTTGGTACAACCTTACCAATAACTCATTTTTGAGACTCCAACCAACGACAGTCCTCTTTGCAAGAGCACAGACTCGAGAGTGAAGGGGACTGGGCTTATATCTCAGCTCTGCAACTTATTAATTGTGTGATCTCTGGAAATCACATGGTGTTCTGAGCCTCTATTTCTTCAACTGTAAAATGGACTTAGAAAAACTGCTTGGCCTCCCTGTGCTTGGGATTAAACAAGACAGTTTATGTACAAGGTTTAAGACAGAATTTTACTTAAATAGATGACAGAACCTTACTGGCCACAATAACACTCTCTGTAAAGATGAGTTCCATTGACAGAAATAATCGTTGTGATTGATTGGGTGGGAGGATAGAAGGAACAGATTAAGATACTCCTAGAAGAACCTCCAGACAAAATGAATGTGTTTTCCTCCGGACAACTCCATGCAGGTAAAGCTGCATGTACAGTGTGCTCAGTATAAATATGGGGAAAAAGAGGGACAGAAAATGACATGCTTGTGGCAGAGAAAGAGGCTAAAGGGGAGGGCTGTCCTGGTTCAGGACTATTAGGCATCACCCCATAAGAGGTGACTAATCAAATATTTTCCCACCCGTCCATCCATCTCCATTATTCATACAAGCACAAACACATATATTAGGGGCTTATGATATAGAATTAAACACAGGCCAAACCAGTGCCTGTTTCATATAAAAATCTGGTCAATAAATGAATGAATGAATAAGATGCAATTCCTGCTCTCATAATACCCTGTAAAATGGAGTGTACTGTTCATCTCACACTTGTGTGTGCTGCCTCTTTTTCCCTTAACATAAGGCAATTCTAGCTGAGCTATGATTTATGGGCAGCAAAGAAAACACAGGTATGCAGTTTTACAAGACAACTACAAGCAGGTGATAACCTGGCAAGAATATACTCAGACAAATTATGCTCAGAAATATAGGAGTTCAGCAGTGGGCAGGTGAAGAAATAACCAATGTTGGATTCAAAAGTGAGGATTTTGAGATTATATCCATATTTAGCTGGGAAAGTACTGTGATTGATTAGTAATGTCTGCCATGGGCATGGGAATGGAGAGAGATGTGTCTTTCTTCATGCTAGGTGTTTGTCATCTCAGGTCTAGGCAAGATCTAAGATACCTACCATTGTGTGTGTGTGTGTGTGTGTGTGTGTGTGTGTGTGTGTGTATCATATGGGATAAGCCAATTCTCTTCTCCTCATACTATGAGCAATTAGTATTACAGTTTGCTACGTGAGTTTTGGTTCTTTTCTTCTTCCTGCCTCCCTGCCAGTTACCTTAAGTAACTCCATTCAAGCTCTCAAAACCTGTGCTGTCATACAAAAGAAATTTGGCTGCCTTAAAAGAATCTAATTCAATTTGTCAAAGGTGCCAAAAAAAGTCAAACTTTTTGTTAACTAATTCAACAAACATTTACCAAACATCTATGTCAAAAGCCTTGGGAATAAATAAAGAACCCACAGTTTTCTCAGGTGCTCAATGTCTAGTGTTTATGTGCTGGGGGGTGGGGTGGGAAGAAAGAGGCAGAAACACCTGCAGGCACACTCTTGCATCCCTTGTTTAGAAGGCATAATAGCCAGTGAAATTTAATTTGATGTGGCTTAAGCGTTCTTTGGAGGGAAGCTGCCCCCATTTATGCTGTGGGAGCTGATGCAGCTCTGGGGAGCAAGTGAGGTTTGAAATTGAGGTCTTTGGATTTCCAACCCCCTTCAGTTTGGGCTTCCTGGAGGAGGCTGCCCTGTGCCTGGGAGAGTCCAGGCAGAGGGTGGAAGGTGAGAGGAGGGCATGTGGGACCAGAGGACCCCTTTGGACCCTGGGATGTTCAGAGTCCTTCCATTATTGCCAGGATGACCCATTCACATCTTTTAAAAGATGAGATAGAAGATGAGCAGAAGCTTTTATGGTGCTTTCTCCACTAAACCTTTGCTACCCAAAGTGGGTTTCCCAACCACAAGCATCAGCATCCCCTGGGAACTTATTAGAAAATGCAACATCTTAGGCCCTTTCCCAGATCCACCAAAACAGAATGCAAATTGAAACAAGAACCCCAGGTGATTCCTGTGCACATTGCAGTTTGAGAAGCCCTGGTTTATGTTACAGAAATGCCATTCACGCCCCCTTCCTCATTGGGTAGTCACAGTGGACTCTACAATAATATCCTTTTTCTGTATGACTTTTTTTTTTTTAATTTTAACTTTCCTAAATGCTCTTGTGAGTAGGCTCAACCCTTCACCTCCAGGCTCACATCAGACGTGCGCCCTCCTATGCCACTCAGCTCCTCTGTTCCTTTGGCATTAAGGAGGGTCTTCCATTGCTGTGACGCAGGCTTGGCGATGTGAGGGCACCACATTTACCCGGTGTAGTTACCCACGACCAGTGGGCTCCATTCCCCTTCCCTTCTCTTTGTAGGCTTTCTAAGAGAAAAGAGATAAAGAAAAATCCATGCTATCATGGAAGGGTGGGAGATGGAGTAGGGGATAAAAAAGGGATGTGATGGGCAAAGTGTGAGTATGGAGGGAGGCCTGGTTGGGGAGCCAGGAAAGCTACAAAAAGGAGAGAAGGTGTTGTGGATGGAGATCCTGAAGAGTAAGCAGCAGTTACAGTTGACTGTGGGGTTATAATTTTTTTCCCTCCACTGGTTCTCTGTTTTCTGCCATTCATTCTTTCGATCAATCACTCATTCAGCAGATGTTAATTGAGATGCAGGTTTGTGCCTGACTCTGTTCTGGGTGCTGAGGATACTGACAGAAGACAAACCCAAGGCATGAAGTGGGCGGGGAAGACATCAACTGAGAAGCCAGCTGCCAGGCCGAGCAGAGGCCTTGGCCCTACACCGGCATGGCTGCCAGGCACCATAACTGGACTGGGCCTTCCTCTCCTCATGACTATGGCATCAAAGGATTCTATGGCTACCTGAGGCATGAGAACACATTAAGTAAAGCAGATAAAAATGACTCTAGGGTCTTCTGCCTTGCCAGATCTTTTCCTTAGGATGAGTTTAATGAGGCACACACAGTCCTGGATGTTTTACATGCACCATCTGATTGATCCGTCACAATCAGAATCCTGTGAAACTGTTAGCAGAATGAGGGGAAGACTGGGGTGACACAGTGTGTGAGTGACCTGAACCCAGATCTTTCCTGGCAAAGCCTGTGATCCTGACCACTTAGTGAACAGAAGACAAAAGGGCAGCAGGTGGTCAGAGGGGTACAAATTGCACATTTCTGCTCTGATGTAAATTTCTGGAACCAGTTTGAATTTATTTGAAACAGAAATACTTCGCTGGCCACTAAAGAGGAAATCTGCCCTGATGCCATCCCTTCCAGAAGGCATATTCAACAAACACTGGCTGGATTGAATGGAGAGAGCCTGGAGACAGCCAGGATATTGAGAGGCTCGACCAAGTCCTGGGGCCCCAACAACAGCAAACTCCACACTTGAGGCTACTGGGAACACTCTGCTGGGGTTTGGCTTTATTTGTCCCTCCCACTCTGTGAGATCCTGGGGACTGTCAAATAAATGACAAGACTCATTTTACAAGTAGACCAGAAGTCTGCAGTGGCGAGTCGGAGCTGATTGCCTATCTTATCTTGAGTCATCAGTCTCTCATTCCGCCTTCCACAAACAACTCTCAGTTGTGAGATCTGTGCATGGACCTGATGCAGTGGGCATTTCCCAGGACCTTGGTCCCTCGTGAGCCTTAGGGAATGAGAAACACACTTAGCCCCCCGCTGAGGGGACCTTGACCAGCTGGACCAGAGCAGCAGGCAGACTGAAGCCTTGAGATGCTGGGGGTGGTGTCTAGGCACTAAAATATGATGGTGACAGTGACCATGACACACAGCACTTTGGGAGGCTGAGGTGGGTGGACTCAAAAGGGATTCAAAACCAACCTGGCCAACATGGTGAAAACCCATCTCTGCTAAAAGTACAAAATTAGCTGTGCGTGGTGGCACATGCCTGTAATCTCAGCTACTTGGGAGGCTAAGGCAGGAGAATTGCTTGAACCCCAGGAGGCGGAGGTTGTGGTGAACCGAGGTTGTGTTGAACCAAGTTTGTGCCACTGCACTCCAGCCTGGGAAACAGAGCAAGACCCCATCTTAAAAAAAATCAATGACCATGACAATGATGATGATAGGTAACTTATAACTCAGGCTTATTACCTGCTAAATTCTTTTATGCACTATTTATGCATTGCCTCATGTAACCTTGACAACGTTTTTTTGGATAAAGAAACTGAGGTCCAGGCAGGCTGAATAACTTTCCTAAGTTCATACACCTACTAAGTGGGAGAGCTGAGATTTGAACCTCAGTGTGTTGGAGTCTAGAGTTTCTTACCCCCTTGTTTGGGGCAGAATATCACCTGTCTACCAAAACTAAATCACAGGCCAGGCGCAATGGTTCATGCCTGTAATCGAAGCACTTAGAAAGGCTGAGGCGGGAGGATCACTTGAGCCCAGGAGTTTGAAACCAGCCTGGAAAACATAGTGAGACCCTGTCTGGATAATAAATTTGAAAATTAGCTGGGCATAGTGGTGTGAGCCTGTGGTCCCAGCTACTCAGGAGTCTGAAGCAGGAGGATCCCTTGAGCCTAGGAAGCAAAGGTTGCAGTGAGCCATGATGGCCCTACTGCACTCCAGCGTGGGCAGCAGAGCAAGATCCTGTCCTTCCCCACCAAAAAATCCCACAAAACCCGAAAATCAAACTAACAAATTACAGAGCCTTCAGGGATTTTCTCCAGTAGCAGATTTTCCTGGTCAAGCATGGAGCACCCTCACTTTTTTTGCCCCAGACGTATCTTCCCTCTTGGGGTCATCTCACCTTGTTGCTGCCACCCTATGTTGCTTAACTCCAAAGACACAGAATGGATCTTTAAAATTAGATGAAAGCAGAACAGTAGGTAGAACAGAATGTAAGAAACATTGAACTAGTGAAGTTTATATTCGGCTGTATCTCCAGGACCTCACCTCACTGGTTTTGTAGCACAGCAAAGATCCTTGGTTCTGGGGCCAGGCATTCCCGTGTTAAAATCTGACTCCATGGCTTCCTAATGCTCTGCTTCTGAACAGAGTTCTCAGCCTTCCATGGTGTTCTCATATGCAAAGCAGGAATGATGGTAATCCCTGCTTTGCTGGGTTATTGGAAGATTAAATGAGACAACGTGCGTGAAGTACTTTGCTGGATGTCTGGCATAAGTAAGTGCTTGATAAATGGAGTCTGTTATCCGTTAGCACAGCAAATATTAGCATCTATTCTATATATTGGGCTTTAGCATAAGATTTCATTTTAACTATCCTCTTTTAAGCTCTTCAGTAAGTGTTCTGGTTTTCTTCATAGAGTTCTTACACATTTCTTATAAAGGTTATCTCTTGGTTTTTGAAGTCTCTGGTTGCTATTTGAAATTTAAGTTTTTCTGTTATAACTTCTTTAAAAGTTTAGCAATTATAAAATATTTCAAATGTATTGAAAAAACTAAAAATCAGTATTTTAGCCCCAACTAAATTGGTTAAGTCTACCTCTTTCTCCATGCAAAGCATGTCTACTAGGTAAGTGAGCTCCTCTGTGCCAAACCAAGGGAATCATTCTCCCTGCACAGTTGATTGAGGTGCAGCCCACCCATTTCATTGACTTGGAGAGATAGGTAACCCCTTCCCAGTGGAGGAAAGGTTGTTGTGGTTGATAGGAGCTGAGTCATCATGGTTGACACCCTAAAATTCCTCATCCTGCAATCCTATACCCACACAAACAAAGGCACCACCATAAATACACAAACTTGCAATAGATTGATTATTGCCTTGTATGCTTTCTTTTAAAAAGTACAAATAAACTTACTGATGTCAATAAATATCAGTACTGAATAGTTTCCCATTTTAGGATGCACCAGTACCTCTTTGGATAAAAATATACTGACACCTTTGTTTCTGATGTGTTTGCCATTAAAAATTGCACAGTGGGCTGGGCGCAGTGGCTCATGCTTGTAATTCCAGCACTTTGGGAGGCAGAAGTGGATGGATCACCAGGTCAGGAGTTCAGGAGCAGCCTGGCCAAGATGGTGAAACCTCGTCTCTACTAAAAATACAAAAATTAGCCAGGCCTAATGGCGGGTGACTGTAATTCCAGCAACTCGGGAGGCTGAGGCAGAGAATTGCTTGAACCTGGGAGGCAGAGGTTGCAGTGAGCCGAGACTATGCCACTGCACTCCAGCCTGGGGGACAGAACAAGACTTCGTCTCAAAAAAAAAAAAAAAAAAAAAAAAAAATCCACAGTGATTATGAACATGCTTGGTGTGCATCTTTATTTTCCAATTATTTTAAAGATATATTCATATTGCAGGACCAAAAGATTTGTACATTGTAAAGGTTTTCAATACAGACAAATTGTCATTAAAATAAGCCGAGTGAATTTATACTTCTACATCTCCACCAGTACTGATTAATGTCTAATCTTTGCAAAATCAAGATTTAAAATAATGTTTTTGGATGTGCATAATCTCAGTTCACTTTTCTTTACTAGTGACAATGAATATTCTTCCCCATGTTTATCAGTTATTCGCATTTCTTCAAAAGTGTATTTTGTCTTGTTCCTTTTGTAGTTATCTTTTTCTTTCCTTTTTTTTTTTTTTTTTTTTTTTGAGATGGAGTTTTGCTCTTCTTGCCCAGGCTGGAGTGCAATGGCACAATCTCAGCTCACCACAACCTCTGCCTCCCTGCCTCATCTTCCTGAGTAGCTGGGATTACAGGCATGTGCCACCACAACAGGCTCATTTTGTATTTTTAGTAGAGATGGGGTTTCTCCATGTTGGTCAGGTTGGTCTCAAACTCCCGACCTCAGGTGATCTGCCCGCCTCGGCCTCCCAAAGTGCTGAGATTACAGGTGTGAGCCACCATGCCCGGCCATCTTTTGCTTATTGTTTTATAAGGGCTTTTTATATTAATAGAAAAACTAATAAAAACCCCTTTCCTATCATATTTTGCAAATATTTTTTCTCAGCCACGTATGTCTTAATTTTGTTTTTAAATGTTTTTAAATTTTGTTTAAAAATACTTTTGCCACCCTGGGCAACATAATGAAACCCTGTCTTCACCAAAAATACAAAAAAAGTTAGCGAGGTGTGGTAGTACAAGCTTGTGGTCCCAGCTACTCAGGAGGCACGGGTGGCAGGATCGCCTGACCCTGGGAGGTAGAGGTTACAGTGAGCTGGGATCATGCCACTGCACTTCAGCCTGGGTGACAGAGTGAGACCCCATCTCTATATACATGGGCAGAAAATCACCTAATACAATTAAATCACAGGCCAGGTGCAATGGTTCATGCCTGTAATCTCAACACTTAGGAAGGCTGAGGTGTGAGGATCACTTGAGCCTAGGAGTTCAAAATCAACCTGGACAATACAGGACCCTGTCTCTACAAAAAATTTAAAAATTAGCTGGGCATGGTGGTGCGTGCCTGTGGTCCCAGTTACTTGGGAGGCTGAGATGTACATATACAATGTGAAAGATTTTTTAATTTTACTTTTTAAAATCCTTACTGATTTGAGATGCTAGCAGTTCATCATTTTTCTGCCATGTTCATCATTTTCCGTTGTGTTAATATACTTTATTTGTTCATCTTCTTATTGAAAAATATGGACGAACCCCCACTATTTCATTATGACAATATTTCACTGAACATACATAACTTCTGGGGCTGTCCTGCAAGAGTTTCTTCAGGTATAGACCTACAAGGAGCATTGCTGAGTCAAGGTGAATTTGTTTTCTAGGGCTGCCATAACAAAGTACAACAAACTGGGTGGTTTAAACAACAGGTATTCGTTGTCTCATTGTTCTGGAGGCTGGAAGTACAAAATCAAAGTGTTAGCAGGGTTGGTTCATTCTGACATTGGTCAGGGAAGCATCTGTTCCAGGCCTTTCTCCTTGCATTATAGGGGGCTGTCTTCTCCCTGTGTCTTCTCATATCGTCTTCCCATTATGCAAGTCTGTCCCTGTGTCCAAATTTTTATTTTATTGGATTGGAGCCCAATCTAACCACCTCATTTTGACTTATGACATCTGCCATGAGCCTCTTTCCAAGTAAGGTCACATTCTGAGGTATTAGGGGTTAGAACTTCAACATAAGAATTTTGGGGAGAAGCACAATTCAACCCGTATTATTCATCTATCTATCTATCTATCTATCTATCTATCTATCTATCTATCTATCATCTGTCTATGAAGATATTGCCAAATTGCTCTCCAAAGTGGTACAACAACCTACAGCCCACCTGCAGTACCTGTAACCTTAGCTTTCTTTATTTAAATAATAATATACAAGCAGACCTTTACGTGGTTTCTGATTTTTTTTGTTTTGTTTCATTATTGCTTCTATTAAAAACTGCAGCATTTCTATGAACAAGCCCATAATATTAATATAAACTCAGTATTGTGGGACTTTTTTTTTTTTTGCCAAGCTGATGAGAACAAAATATCATCTCATTTCCATTTCCCTTTGCATTTTCCTTATTACTCTTGAAGTTGAGCATTTTATTTGCCATTCAAGTTTCATTTCTGTGAATTTCTTTGTCCTGCCTGTGTTAGTAGGGCTATAAGTAAAATTGGTATAACAAAGACCTTCAATTCCAGGGACTCAAACAGCACAGAAGCTCCTTGTTCACTTGCATAACAGTGCAGAGGTGAGTGGGACAACTGGGGTAGGTAGGCAGCTCTGCTGCAGCAAGTAACCCAGGATCCAAATTCCTTCCACCTTGTTACCATCCCATCCCTAGGGTACGTTCTCAGTTCACCAGATGACTCCTAGCCTTCAATAAAGTCTGAATGACACAGTGGACTTTGGGGACTTGGGGGAAAGGGTGGGAAGGGGGTGAGGGATAAGAGACTACAAATTGGGTACAGTGTATACTGCTCAGGTGATGGGTGCACGAAAATCTCACAGATAACCACTGAAGAACTTACTCATATAACCAAACACCACCGGTTTCCCCAAAAACCTATGGAAATAAAAATAAAATAATAAAATAAACAAAAAGAAATTATGCATGCTTCTAACCTTCTAACATTATTATACAATTCAAAATGTATGTTATACAAATTCAATAAACTTGCTTTAATGTCAAAAAAAAAAAAAAAAAAAAAAAAGGTCTCCACTGCAGCCTACAAGAAGCGGGTGGGAAGAGTCCAAGTACAATGCAAATAATGCCTTTTTCAAAATATCTGACTAGGAAATGCCCACATTACTTCCACTAACATCTAATTGGCCCAGGTGTAGTCGCGTGGACACATCTAGCTACAAGGAAGCTGGAAAATGCAGTATTTGGCAGGGCAGCCATTTGTAAGCAAAAACTCCAGGTGTTCTATAATCACATGGAATAACAGGAGAAGGATACTAGAAGAAAGTTCACCATCTCTGCCACAATATTTTTTTGCCTACTTTTCTATAGAGTTTTTGTCTTGCATTTGTTAATAAGTTCTTTATATGATTTACATACTAATGTTTTGAAGGTTGTATGCATACAAATATCACATTTCTATTTCCCGATATAAATAAAATATTCATTATATTCATGGTATCATCCTCCATAACAACATTTTACTTTAACATATTTTTAAGATTTATCAAACTTTTTATAGTTTCTGCTAACTGTATTTTATTTAAGAAATTCTTTTCTGTACCTGTGTTAAAATTTTTTTCTTCATTTTTTCCTCAATGTTTTACTTTTCATGTTTAGATCTCTAATTCACTTGGAATTATTTTTGTGTATTTTTTAAGGTCGAAATCCAAGTTCTGTTGGTACAGATAACCAACTGGCCTGGAATATTCCATAAACAGAATACCATTTCCCCAGTGACTGGTGATGCCATCTCTTCCACAGACAATGCTTCCATGCGTTCGTGGGGGTCTGTTTACAGCTCTGTAGTGTCATCCCTACCAAAGCCACATTGTCTTTATTATGAGAGTTTTATAATAAGCCTTGATCACTCTTTAGGGAACATTTCCACAATTTCTTCTTCAAAATTGCTTGACTATTCTAGGCCGTTCTTTTTTCCATGTTACTTTTAGGATCAACTGGCATGTCATGGGAAAAATGTGTGGGTTCTTTACTTGGGATTTCATTGAATTCATAGATGAACTTGAGGGGAATTTACATCTGCATGAGATTTATTAATATTCTCTCTGTCCATGAAAATGGTATACCTCTTTATCTATCTTCCACATCATCCAGTACCATTTTATATTTTCTTCATAGATGATTTTCATATCTTTTGTTAGATTTACTTCTAGTCAACTTATACTTTTGGGGGTATAAAGCCTACTTCTAGTCTATTTTCTAATTTGTTGTTTCATGTAAACATGGATACTGCTGATCATTGTATATTGATCTTGCATCAATTGATCTTATTAAAATCTTAAAAGTTCTAATAGTTTATAATCCTCTTGGATTTTCTATTTAATATATGAATAGTAGTAATTTACCTCTTCCTACTCTTTTTTATATCTTAAATTTTTCCTTTGTTCTATTGCATTGGTGAGAAAATCAGTATAATGTGGAACAGAAGAGGTAATAACAGGCCTCCTTGTTTTTGCTGACTTTAATACAAATGTGTCTACAGTTTCACCATCAAGTATAATATTTGCCCTGGATTTTTGTGACAGGTTAAGGAAGTTCTCTTGAATTTATAGTTTGCTAAGGATTTCATATCATAAATAGCTATGAAATTTTATTGTATACTTTTTCTGTATTTATAGGGAAAATTATATGGTTTTCTTCCATTACTCCATGACTTTTTTGTGAAACCATATTTAGATTCCTGAGATATTTTAAATTCATTACTCAGTTTAATTTACTAATATTTTACGTAAAATTTTTTTCATATATGTTCATTGTGATATCAATCTAAAATTATTTATTGGTATTTTCTTTGTTCAGTGTTGTTAAGAAGACTACAAAATTAGTTGTCTATTTCTCCCTTTGCTTTCAATTATCAGTTTGTATACCAGTCCCACCATCTGATGTTCTTTTTGCCAGGGGACTTTTATCTATTAATTATTCATGATGCATCCAGATTTGCTATTTCTTTGTCAATTTCATTTCTATTTTTCTAGAAAACTGAGTACTTCATTTCATTTTCTCTTAAGATTTTTAAAGTCTCTACTCTCTGTAGTTATGGCCTCTTTTTCATTTTTACATCTACATAGTTGTCCACTTATTGTTTAAGCCTATTTGAGTTGGGTATTCTACTACTCAACATTAAAGGCATTCTAATTGACAGAGACAAAGACATAGGGAAACGTGGTGTACATTCATACCATAGCAGTGAACTCAGGACCTGTCTTCCACACCACCATGACGTCTTCATGTTCTCCTCTGCTTCTCATCTCTTGTCCTTCAGGACTTGACCAAGCTGATGCCTCCTCCAAGAAGTCTTGCCCAACCATCCCCACCCCAGTGAGCCTGGATGTTTTTATTTTGCTTCCCTCCATAACACCTCTTATCAGTCTGAATGGAAATGATCTGTCTTTCCTGTTAACTTGGGCACTCATCCAGAGCAAGGAAACCATATTCATCGTTCATCCCCAGAGGCAGGCAAATGCCTTGCACATAACAAGTGCTCAACAAATAGTTTCTCGACAGAACTGTAAATGGAGCAGTGTGGTGCATGTCAGGAAGAGTAGACTAAGGCCAGGCCTGGAGAGAGCACTTTGCCCAGAACATATCATTCTCAAGCTATAAAAAGATAGCAGCCATAAAAATACACGCACAGGGTGCTGCATGTGTAAAACCAAAGAGCTCACCCCCTTGGGTAGGCAGCCTGCCCTCTGCCTGTCTGTTGCCTCTTCCTCTGTGTCAGCCTTATTTATACTGGGGACATGGCAGAGTGCCTCCTGGCCAAGAGTCCCTGGCTGGCAAGCTGGGGCGGCCCCTGCTTACTCCAGTTTCTGTCTTCATCCACTCCCCTCCACTTCTCCACCCACCCTCATCCATGCCATAAGGCAGAGAAATCAAGGCAACCATGGAGGATGCTGGGCTTTGGAGCCAAATAGTCTTGAGTGAAGTCTTTCTTCTGCCCCTTCCAGGCCATGCCCTCCTGGGCAATTCGCTTCTCCTCTCTGCACCTCAGCTTCTCTCTTCCCCATCCTCCGTCCCAAGATTCCAACTTTTGAACACACAGGAAGCTGCATGAACTCATTTCTGAGTCCCACTGCAGTCAGCAACTGTATATTCAGCAGTGGGATATGGGCCTCTGCCATTCAGGGCCAATTATCCTTTCTGCTCCTCACATCTCCCTCCACAATCTTATCTGCTGTTCGATCTCCTCCTCTCCCCATTTTTTCTTAAATTCTCTTTTTACTAGGTGGAGGAGGCCCCTGGTTAGGAAAAGCCTAGAAGCAATTTAATGGTACACTTAATCCTTTTGTTGTTGTCTAGCCCTCGGAGGGCAGAAAGCCAGGTGCTCCCATTGCTCCTCCTGGGTAACTCAATTAAAGGAATTAAAAGGCTTCGGTTACATTATTAATTTTGAAGCTGTGTGCTTCTCACTCAGTAAGGACCCAGGACAGCTTCCAATGCAGATGGTCTGCAGACACTCTACCCCAGACAGTCACATGGCAGATCATCCCTAGAACCCCTTGCCTGCTTGCTTAGCATGGAGCAAGACTCTCACACAACTGTCCCTCTCACGTGACATTCACAACAACCCTGTGACTTGGGAAGGACAGATTTCTTTATGTTTCAGGTGCTTTCCCAAGGCACTGAGGACACAGAAGCTCAGTCAGTTAAGAGACTTGCCCAAGGCCACTGCCGGGTAGTTTTGTGGTATAGCAGAAACTAGAACACAGCTCCGTAGACATTTAGGCTGGGTTTTTTTTTTTTTTTCTCTCTCTCAGATTTTGCAGCACTTAAGGTGATTATTTGTATAGATCAGAGTATCTTTATGTTTGCCATGAGCACAGACTTGGGTTGATACTATACTCTAGGGGCATGCTTTCCAAAGATGGCCACAACAATATTCTAACCCATGTGCTCTTCTCCAGTACAGCCTTGCCACTCCCCCACAGCAAGAGACTAAGTCTAATTTTCCTCCCCTTGAATCTGAGCTGCCCTTAGTGGTTGGCTTACAATCAATAGAATTTGGCAAAGTCATACTGTGTGACTTTTGAGGCTAGTGATACAAGGTCATGCAATTCCTCTCTGGTTTCTTTGGTTCAAATGTTCCCCACATGAGTGCTCTTGGAATGTCCCTCTTATATGCAGCTGCCATGATGTGAGAATCCCAACCAGAGAGTATGTTTCCACACTCTGTTCAGTGGACAGTCCCAGCTGAGCACAGCTTCAAGTTGGCCCAGCATTAGACGTGTGGATGAAAAGCTTCCATATAACTCAAGCCCCCAGCCACGTGAGTCTTCCCAGCTGAGGCCCCAGACATTCTAGAGTGGGAAAAAGCTATTGCCATGTTGGGAGACGTTTCTCCATGGATCTCATGCAATTCTGCATGTCTTGTAAGCAAAGGTGCTGACTGCCTTTATTCCAGATTATCCCCTAGAAGGCACTTTTACATTGAGCAACCATGGAAAAAAGAGGTTGTGGAGCAAAGGACGGGTTTGCTTACAGCCTTGGAAAACAGAGATAGCATCCTGTGTAATAAAGATCATCTCCCTGTGGCTTAAGATAGACACGCTTACTTCTCATTATAAAAGACTCAGGTCCCTATGCTCAGGGTTCCTCTCTCATAATGCCACCCACTGTGTGTGCAGGTGTCACATGGCCCTCTTTGCATCATCCTGTGGGAATTGGGTCTCAGGGAACTGACACAAGAAAATACTGATACTCAGGCTACTGCTGTTGCTGTGAGTAATAAATTCCTTTGTCTCTGACTCGGGAATCTCACATTTTCTACCTGCATCCATGAAACTGTGGCAGGCTAGCTTGTTACTTTGCAAATAGGGTAAAAATCTCAAACCCTTTACAGTTCTTGATACCCTAGTGTGTCCTGTCTGAATTCATGGAAGCATCCAGAATCCAGGAGCATAATCAGATGGTTTTTGGTTTACGGCGTAAGCTTCAGGTGGCTCCTTATGCAGCAGCAGGTCACCAGACAGACACAAACATAATCAAGACTGATTTCTTTTCTTCATGGGGCCTCCGGTCTGGGAGGAAGAATATGGCATGATGTACATAGAAATGGTAGGCAGGGCCAACATATACAGGGTGTCCTGGATGGGCAAGGACAGACACGCAGATGTTCATTCCAAGTGTCCATTCATGAATGCTGATTTTTTCATAGCAGCTGAGGAGACTCCAGGGGAAAAGATCACTGTGGTTCAACATATATAAACATATCTGATGCATGGGGATGGCCTGATGGAGACTGAGGACATGGAGGTTTGGGACAAAGTGTGGAAACTGAGGCCCAGCCAGTCTGGTGTTGTGTTTGCTGTTGGGGGAAGGGGTTGCATGTATGAATCCAAAGAGCTCCATCTCTACAGGCTGGAATCCTTTGGTGCCCAAGCACGTTCTGTTATGGGGCACACCTAACTGAGGGTAGCACACAGATAGTGGGGAGCTGTCTCATTTTACAAAATTTCTGGTGACCAAACTGAATGGTCAGGAACCAGTACCCAGGAATAGGGGTACTGGGGGATTCAGGGTCCCAGGGTCGGTAGGAGCCTGATGTGCAGAGTTGGCAGGATTGTGGCTGCAGATGGCACTAGAGGCATCAGTGGATTTGCAGCTTCACTGGTGGTGAAGAGGCAGTGCTATGACAAAGGAGGGGACCACTAGCTCCAAGAAACAGCCTGCCAGACCACAGGGGCCTGGATCTGTAGCCTTGGTAGCCAATGTAAAAGCTTCATCCTCAAGCAGTCAGCAGAGGCTGGTTTATGTTTGGTCTCAAAAGGCCCCTAAATCAAAGTGGCTTAAAACAATACAAATGTCCTTGTGGTTCAGTAGGGAGCTGGGATGGGGCAGGGGAATGCTTTGCCCCATATAGTGGTCACTCAGGGACCCAGGCTGATGCAGGCTCCATCTTCTCATGCTGCCCTCTCTACATGAGACCTAGGACTCAGTTGAGAAGAGAGCATGTAGAATTGTGCACCTGCTCTTAAATGCCTCCACCAGGAAGAAGCACATAACCTCTCATTTCACTGGCCAAAGCAAGTCAAACAACCATGTGTTATATCAAAGGGTGGAGGCCAGAGTGTAATCCTCTCATATGCCTGAAAGGAAGGGCAGGCTGGATCTATTGTTCTTAACTGTTACCATAGTACTACTTGGATGAGCTTGGGCCACCTTGCTGGAAGATCCCTTTTGAATGGGACAAAGATGGTACACTCATTGCAAGCTCTCTTTATAAGTTTGACACGCAGCCCACCTGATGGGGCCTGGCCACAGCTACAGGTACCTCTGCCCACACAGAGCTCTTTAAGCTTTTGGGGGCCAGCCCTCTGCCATGCTGTTTTAGTCTTGTGTGGGAGAAAGAGGTGAGAAACAAACCATGCGATATTTCCCCCAACCTGTGATCCCGTGCAAGGCATTTCCTGTTCTGTTCTCTTTCAATACATCTGATTATTTCCAGGAGGAAAATTGTAGACTGGGGCCACTAGGTCTCCCGTGTCTTTCTAACACTTGTTAACCTCTCTTGGTAACAAGGAAGAAACAGATCTGTATCTTAGATCCAGGTAATTGTATTTTTTTTGTAATATTCATTTTCATAAACATCATCTATTTGAAACAAGAGATACTAGTTTTCAGTCTATTTTTTGATGTGTTTCTTTTGAAATATAGTTATTTAAATTTTCAAAAACAGACTTAGCTCACAAAAAGCTTTAAGAAAATCATAGTATTTGTTGAATGAGAGTTGGCCCAAGAATGTGAAGGTGTTAAGAAATGACTGAGGTTTGGCAGAGAGGCGTCTAATAACACCTCGTTTTTCCAGTGAGAAAACCACAGCAGAGCAGGATTTGAACTCAGGCAGTCTGGGTCCCGAGTCTGTCTTCTGGATGTTTAACCAGTACCTGCCAGCAGTGTAACCTTAAGCACAAATGATGTGAAGTATATAGGCCTCAGTTTTATCATCTGGAAAATGGGGATGATAAAATTGCTTATCTCAGAAGGTTTATGTGAAGATTAAATGGGTTCAAATATGCACAACTGTTAGAATAGCACTGATAACTTGATACTGGTTATTTCTGTTATCACTGTTTACACTATCGGTGTCCATCTCGAGTGTGCTTCTCTCCAGCTACTTTCCTTTTGCAGATCAGGCCTGGGACTGAAGCTCACTAAAAGGAGACATTTAAGTCTTGTGGTTTATTCTGTTTTTATTTATTGGAGCAAATGTTTTCCTTGAAAATTAAGTAATTGAGTTAGTGATCACCAAACTAGGCCAAACTGGGCCTGGCCTTCCCTGCAATCAGTGACTTCAAAAGCAGTTGTTGCTTAAAAACAGGCGATGTAGCTGTTGGCCCCCTCCTTACTCCCCAATTCTCTCTATTCATTTCTTTGTTCTGTGATCTATTTCACGTTCAGGTGGGAGTGGCTGACTGCCTGGCTGCAGCAGCTCCTCTCTATTAATCTGGGCTGGGGGGAAGCTAGGGCTGGAGGCAAGCGGGAGGATGAAGTACAGCAAGCTAATTGCTGTGTCAGACATGTGATGTCCCAGACCCTAGAGCAGCCCACGCAGGAGGAGAGACAGATACCGGCGCTGGTGCCGAGGAGCATGTCAATCACAAGGGGATTGACAATCCGCAAGAACAGCTCAAAGAGTGCCTGGCCTCCGGCATCCTCTCCTAGGACTCCAGGCTGAGATCAGACACAGTCTTTCAGGGGCTCAGGCTTCCACTGTTTTCTGCAGAAAATCATGTAATGGCTAAAGGGCCTGGACTCCTGAGTCACCAAGTGTGGGGTTGAGTTCTGGCTCATTAGCTGCACAAGTCTTAATAAATGACTGAATCTTCCTGAGTCCCTGTTTCTTCATCTGTAAAATGAAAATACTAATATCTACCTTAAAGGTTTGCTGTAGAAATAAAATGAGATCACTAATGTAAACTAGTCAGTAGAAAATAGCCTCTGACCCCATTTTATGCTGCTTTGTGTTCATGAGCGGAAGGCTATAAGAAATTGCAATAGGCTAATGAAACAACTATTCTTTCATCCACTTTTCTCTTGGTCAAACGCTCCTGCCCAAACCAAATTACGACCTTCTTTTTTCCCCTCACAGATTGCTTTTGTTTTCCCTTTCTGAGTGCGTTCTTTTTCATTTTATAATATTGGTGCCCTTAAAATGGCAGTGCTGCTATCTCCTTAAGGGAACGATAAAGAATTGACTACTAGATCAATCCTTGGTGCATTTTCTTTCCACTATTTTTAGTGCACACACAAACAGGGTTTCATCTGGTTAGCCTGTGGCCACATGTCAAACTTTTTTGTTAAACAGTAAATCCGTGGGATATGAATAAATGCTATTCATACAGAATCCAGAGTCTATGTACAAGCAAATTTGGAAAACACCCAGTCGAGCAAAGTTTTAAAAATTTACTTTAGGGCCCTTCCAAGCCTTTACTTTGCTGATGTGTAAAGGAACAGGATAGGATTCAGTGTTTCCCAAACTTATTTGCCTATAGAACCCTTTCTGCCAGGTTGGACCACTTGGAAGGGCTGGTGCCTTGAAAAGCTTCTCAAATTTTACTGTGCACGTGGATCCTAGGGGCTCTTGTTTAAATGCAGATGCAGTTTGGAAGCTCTGGGATTGGGCTGGACACTCTGCATTTGTGCCAAGCACTCATGGGATGCTGATGTTACTAATCTGAAGACCACACTTGGAGAGTCAAGACCCTAAAGGGCTATCACATGGCACAGATGTTTGGGGAAATTCTCTTTACTGGGAAACAGCAGAAGAATCTAGTCTCAAATCAAACTGTGTTTGGGGCAGTGGAAAGAACACTCACCAGGAGTTGGAACATCCAATTCTAGGTGAAACAGGAGAACTGGCCCCAGCTGGGTGAACTTGGATAGGACATTTCTCTTCTTCAGACCTCGGTTCCCTCATCTGTAAACATGAGTAGGAGATGTTGCATTAGTAATAATAACTAGCCCTATAGAGATGCTGTGAAGATTAAATGAAATTTTGTGAACCAGCACTTAGCAAAATCTCCAGCACTAAGCCAACACTGGTTAGAATGTTAAGCCACCTTCACATTGAAGCTAAAATTTTGTGTTGGAATCACACTTATGGTTGCCACAACCCTCTTAGTTTTCCACAAAATATATAGCTCGGCTGTGTTGGCCCAGACTCACCTGCCTCCCCTGCCAGCCATTGCCTAGATGGGGTTGAGCAGATGCAGGTTGTCCCATGTACTGACGGACTGTCATAGGCTGCCCAGAGCCCCGTGCTGAGAAGGATGCTCTCAGGGCTCAATGGGAAATAGCTCCTAGGCCAATTAACCATGTCTGCTATGGGTGTTGAGAGGAACAGCATATGCCATCCACTCTTGCTCCCCTGGGCCCCGCTCCCCACTTTGTTTATAATCACACAACTTTTATAAAATGATGACAGCCTCCCTCCTCATGCTCAGCCCACACTTAAAATGTCCTCTTTCCTCAGGGCACAAAGCCAACAGGTAGCCATGCAAGTAGCTATGGACCCCACTCTGCCCTGCCTTCCCTACATTTGAGTCTGGTCTGGGAGCTCAGGCCTATGTTCTAGGACCAAAAGGGGTGACTCTCCTGTAGGGAGGCTTTAAGAGGTCCCCTGAGCCTTAGGTTTTTCCTGATCTCACAGATATCTGATTGTTCCCCAACTGGCCATATCACCATTCTCTATTTTACTGGGGTTGAAAGGATCTTCAGGCCACTTCAAACATGAGTAAAGCCATCGATGCCGTGCTCAGTGACCTCAGTCTTCAACTGCTTCTGCCCTAGCCCACATTGTTCTAGCTCCAAAGGCTCCCACTTCAGTCCAGGCACCTTACCCCCCCATCCAGAGAAGTGGTGCTACATCCTGTTCCTCAGACCAGAAGCCTCTGCATCGTCATGGATGCTTTCCTTTCCCTTGCTAACTCATGCCTGGCCAATCCACATCCCGTTTGCACCAATGTGGGAAATGACAGGCGCCCACGAGGCTAACATACTTCACATCACCATTCTCAGATTCATAGAGGTGAGCCTGGTGCCTGCAAACTGCCCCCATCCCTCCTCCCTGGGACCTGATGGATTGGCTCAGGGGTCAGCCTGAACCCCAGCTGGACCATGCAGTGTCCCTTCCATGGAAGTGAGAGAGAAGGCTACACAAACTCAAGAGCTGTCATGGCCTTGCTTCCACCCCCCACCTCTCCACTCCCCACACCCCACCTTCCCCGCCCCCTAGGCACATGGGGAGGCAGAGGAAGCCAATCTGTAGATACAAAGGAGAATGCAGAAGGTGAAGGAAAGAAAGGAAAGAGGAGAGACAGACGGCCCTGGCAGTAATGCTTCTCTGCCCAGGGTTCTGTCAAACACCACTGTGCCTTAGTAAGAAAGCCCCATTCTGCTTAAATCAGCATTTGGGTATCTCCGATTTAAGCAACTACAAAAATTCTAACCACAAGTTCTCCCAATTCTACAAGAGCGATATGGCTCAATCTGAGAGTTTGTTTCCTTCTGAACTGGCCCCATCCAGGATACTACCCTTCACACTTAGATGGTTGCAGTAGTCGTCTAGTTATCTGGTTTGTCACTTTTATAACATTATTGTTTTTCTAAAATTAATACCCAGGAAATAAACATGAAACATGAATGTAATTTTCCTACTCAAAGACAGTCCAAATTCCCCATACTTATATTCTTAACTCGTTTGCTCACTATTCGAAGTTCTTGTAGATTTCAAAAGCATGCCCAATAGTCACTACTCTTAAAGTAACAAGGAAGGTGATACAGCAGATGCTGCAAACTGGCTCATTCAATGTTCATTCCAGCCCCTTCTAGTACCTTCCAATCCTGAAGAGGCTGGAAAGTAAAAGACTGCATTTCCCAGATTCCCTGCTTCTAGGGTTCTGGGTGCATTTAGTTTCCACCAATCAGTATATATATGAGGATGATATGGAACTGAGTCAGATAGAGAGAGAGAGGTAAGGAGTATGTTTCCTCTCCTGCATTCAGAGAGAAAAAGAATGATGGTTCTGGAAGTTCTCTCAGAGAAGTAAGGAAACCCTTAGTCCATATAGTCTCCCTTCTCATTGGCCCAAATTAGACCATGTAACCATAACTGCATCCATTGCTGTGGTGAGTGGATGATATTATGTCAATTAGTGTAAGCCTGAGGCAGAGGTGTCCCCGCTCCTAGAGCCAAGAGTGGGGACATTTCCCTCACCACACATGTAAGCCTTATAGAAGAGGTGAACACTGAGATATAATCCCAGATGATGACAAATAAAAGAAAGATGTTGGAATGGGAAATACCATGACTGCTTCTTCTCAGCTATAGTCTAGGCCCCTCCAGGGCAAGAATCTAGTCCAGTAGTTCTTCCAAAATGCTTCAGTAATCGTTAATTTCTGTTTCCACTGGGCTTAAAGTGACATTGACTAGCAGGTATCTGTCACTTTGTTTTCCTCTTTAGTTCAAATTGCCTCTCATCTGTGGGGGCTATGAAAAGTGGACAGGGGCGATCTATGAAAGTGTCAGTTAGAACCCAAGTTTGTGAATTCCCTTTGGTGAATAAAGCATCATCTGTATTTTCTATGTTAGTGACAGTCTAGGAGTTGCTGTCTTCAGTGGAGTTAATGTTCCCAGCATATCTCATCATGATGCCAGCTGTGTGCCTTCACTAGAAAATAGAAGTGAATAGGCTCCAGCAGCCCCTACCCTGGGTAAGCTTATACTTTGATGAGGAAGAGAGTCATTTACCAAATAAACACATGTCATTACTTATATGCTAATTGCAAGTGCTCTGAGTGCCAGGAAGGAAAAGCATGGTCACTAGAAACACCTTATGCCTCAGTCTTTCCCTGTGAATATCGTACTTCACTTCCTTGGACCAGCCGCCCCCAACACATATCTACCTTGGGCATCATTTCTGAGGCTGCATGGCCAAGGCCATAAATCTGTGCCCTTGTTTAGCGTGGCATGTCCTCTCCCTCTAATCCAATCTTCCCTCTGTGTGTTCTCGGTGCTCGCTCATTCGGTTTGACAGCTATTTAATAAACCGATCTGCTTGCCTTTGACATGAGGCAGAAGTGGTGGGTGTTGAAGAGCTGCGAGGCCCTCGTGGACAAGGAAGCCCTTTCCCACTCAACACTCTTCCAGCTCAGTACAGATAAATTGTGGAGAACTGGAAATTAACCCAAGCTATCTTCTTTTCTTAAGAAAAAAAAATCACTGGAGACCCAAGAAGCAGAGCAAGTACCATAAGTGAAAGAGATGGCAGAAGAAATCACATTTCCTGGCTCCCAGGGCAGGGGTGAACCCAGATCAGGAGCCTGGGAGCCTTCCTTCAATCTAGCTTTTATCACTTCAAAGCAGAAGGTCTTAAAGGAATGCCCTTTATGATGGATTCTGTCTTCAAAAACATGAAAGAAAGGGCATATTTTCTTAAGCCCAGTTGCTGGAAGCCAAGCAATTTCTCCGAGGTGCTTGGGTTGCAAATCTCCGTAATCAGGATGCAGTTTAGTGCGGCAGAAAAAGCACTGGTTCCACAGTCAGCAAACCATGCTGGGATTCTGGCTGCCTCTCACAAGCTTTATGACTTTGGATCATTTTTCTCAGCTCTCTGACCCTCAGTTTCCTTCTTTATAAAATGGGCATGCCATTCACCTCACAGGGTGGTCATTAGGATTAGATGAGAAGGCATACGGGAACACTCATGGTACATAATAGTTGCTCAAAGAATGGTAGCTAATTTTGTTGTTTACTGATCATACTGAAAAAAAAGCAAATCTGCTACCCATTCCATCTCCAAGTAACTATGTATTCCTGTTTGTTATTGGTGTATCATATAGAATATGTTTACTTGCATTGCACTTGCATTGGTGGAGCCCATGATCTATTTCTTCTATGTTTTCAACCTTGATCTTAAGGTGCAATATCATTTCTCACATTCTAATATCTCTTTAAACAAAAAATGGAAGATGTACAAGCCAGGTCTGGGTTATTTTTGAATAGGAACTTTAGACCATTGGCTTAAGAGTATGCAATCTCCCCTGAGAGTGGATGTGTCTCTCTGGCTGGGCCAATCAGAGCAGATGTGGTTTCAAGACTAAATCTAGGTGGGTTCAACAGCTAAAACTGAGAAGAGCCAAGGGGTTTGAGTCCAAGCTGTTCTTCATGGACCAACAATGGTTCAAGGTAGAAAGTGAAGTTTGGGTGGCAAAATCCAGGAGCAATGGTTATGCCAACTACCAAGTATGACAATTCCAATTACATGTTCAGGAATTCGGAAAATGATAGTGGGTGGTTCCAGGAGCCCAGAGAGTCTGCAGCAAGCTGGACTAGGTTCAGGGCTCCAATTATTATCTGTTCCTTATACACTGTAATTCTAACAAGTAGGCCACTGTTGTTTTGGAGGCTCCTGGGCATCAATGTCAACTCCTAAGTCAAGACCTTATGTTATCTGATAATTTCTGAAATATCTATATATTATTCTTTCCTCGTTGCATGGTTATCTGAATAAGTAGCCAAAAGGAAGGACTGGAAAAACTGAGTGACTGGGAGAATTACTACCAAGTGACTGGGAAAATTGCTGCTGAATATGAATGCTGTGGCTTTGCAGAATTGTTCTTTCAAGGGACTTGGCCTATATTTCAGTCAATTGTTTCCATGTCTGAGAACAGTCAGGAGTCTTGAATTTTCACTGGGGTTGCTGTCCACAGGCTTCTGACCATTCATCCTTGACTTCTTTTGGTTGCACATATTAAGTAATGCTTTTGTTTGTTGCCCAACTCTGTCAGCCCTAGGAGCACAATATTCTGTCAACTACCTCCATCTCTCCATTGGTCTGTCCTCAAGGCCACCACTCTGCCTTTGCTGCTTATTGCAATAGTTGTGCCCACCTTGCTTCTGATGGTTAAGAGCTGCCACCTGCCCTCTACGATTCTGGGATCTGGTCATCCCCGTTGCTCTCAGGAGCTCAGTTTCATATTCACATCTCCTGTTGGAAGCCCTGGTCCATGAAGACAGTCACCATTGAGCTGCATGACAATTCTAGCACATTCTCTGGGCCCTCCTCCCAAACTTGGTCAGTTGGTAAGTTTCCTGGCCTCATGAAATATACCTGTTCCAGCATACCCAATTCTTCCAGGCTTTTGGTTCTTTCCTCCCTATCTGCCACGGCAGTTCTGCAGGTGCTCCTTCACTTAGTGGAGGCCATCACTTTTCTCAAGCTTCCAATAGCCATTCTAGCAACCCATTAGCCCTGACTTCAGGATCCTTGCCCAGGTGTTAAATCCTAGATACTGGAGAGTTCCCCATACTAATACACTCTTCTGTATCCAACTTTATTTCCTCCTCTTTTGATCCTGCACAGGCAGGGCCCATGCACACTTCCCAGGACCCACCAGTACATACTAGCTAGATCCAAGCTTTGACACTTGTTATCGGTCTTATTGCCAGTAAGGGGGACAGTGTGAGAGGCAGTGGGATCCTGAGTGAGGACAAACATTGTTTTGTAATTATTTCACTTGTGCTTTTCGCATGATCTTCAAGCAAGGGGAGGGGTACTATTTTCTAACAAGTAACAGTGAGCCACTTACACCAAGTGGGTTCAGGGTTATTTAGGCACTCAAGATTTTCGTAGCAGATATTTCACACCCAATTATCAGGGTTTCTTTCCTTCTGAACCAGAGTTCTGGCCTTTGGGAGGGAGACTTGCTAGGCTGAGAAGTCAAACTTCTCTTAAACCCAGTTCTTATGAACTGGTGGTTAATCATCCTGAGCTGGTTATAATCTTCAAAGAATCCATGCATGCAGCAACAGCCACTTGGTGCCACAGTCTTTGTGGTTACAACTTTTCTCATTCCACTCAAGTTCACCAACTAATATGTCCCCATCCACTGATGTCCTAACCACATCCACCACCAGTACAAGTTGTAACCATCACACCACGCAGCCTGCTAAGGACTGTTCATGCTCCACATCCCACTAAAAACAGGATCTCATTGACAGCCCTGGCTGTTTATCTAGCCTTAAAATCCCATTTTAAATTCCACGTTCTAGGACCAATTGTAGTTCCATCTTCTAGAAACAAATGCTGAAGTGGAAAATTATGTGCAGAAAGTTTACTGTTATATACTCTCAACAATAAACCTGTAAATAAATGAAGAAGGCTGGATTGGAAAGAGGGAGAAGCTAATCCACAATGATGCTGCAGCTGAGGCTTTAGCTAATTCTATGAGGAGCTTTGGAGAAGGAATGGCTCTTTGTAGTGTCTTAAAGTGAGGCAAGCAGGGCAGGTCTTGGAATCTCTGCACTGGACAGTTATTTGTTATGGCCCAGCCCTGGCGAGGGAAATGTCTGGGCAAGGCAGTTCCCTGTGGCCAAGGGCAATGCTCAGTTGGAAATGCAGGTGTGGGTTATCCTAGCAGCTAGGGAATGGGCATGTCAGCCTTGAAGAGGGCAGCCAAGCAGAGCACCACAGTATCCACTTCATCATGTAACCAACATCTCACTTAAAATATAACACATTTCTGTCACCCTAGAAAGTTTCTCAGACCATTTGTCGTCAACCTCCAGCCACCCAACCTCCCACCTCCCTACCACCAAGAGAAAACCACTGTTCTGATTCTATCACAATAGGTGAGTTTTGAAAGTTCTTCAACTTTATATAAATGAAATCACAAAGAAAGTAATCTTTTGTATTTGGGATATATCTTTTTTAGATTTAATCAGACTTTTGTGAATGTCAGTTTTTGAAATTGTTAGTCATATTCCATTGTATGAATGCACCACAAATTGTTAATCTGTTTACCTGTTGATTGACATGTTAGTTATTTTCAGTTTCTTGCTAGTAAGAATAAAACTGTCATAAGCCTTCTTGAACAAATCTTTGTAGGAACAAATGTCTTCATTTCTTTCAGATAAATATCTAGGAATGAATTGGTGGCTCATAGAGAACATGTGTTCTCATTTTTGTTGTTTTATTTCAAGTCACTTTAAACAAAGTGACTTTTTAAAATAAAATTGAATGTGGCCGGGTGTGGTGGCTCACTCCTGTAATCCCAGCACTTTGGGAGGCCCAAGTGGGCAGATCACGAGGTCAGGAGATCAAGACCATCCTGGCTAACACTATGAAACCCCATCTCTACTAAAAATACCAAAAAATTAGCCAGGCGCAGTGGTGGGCACCTGTAGTCCCAGCTACTCAGGAGGCTGAGGCAGGAGAATGGCGTGAACCCGGGAGATGGAGCTTGCAGTGAGCCGAGATCACGCCACTGCACTCCAGCCTGGGCAACAGAGCAAGACTCTGTCTCAAAAAAGAAAAAAAAAATTGAATGCATTATATACACTCTATATAATACACCAATAAACTATTTTATTGAGGTATAGTTGACATGCAACAAATGGCTCATATTTAAAATGAGCATTTTCGTCATCCTCTCCAAGTTCCCTGTATTCTTTGTAATCACTCCTGTCTATATCCCCATCCCCATCCCCCAAGCAACCACTGATCTGTTTTCCCTTACTATAGTTTGTATTTTCTAGAGTCTTAAATAAATGGAATCATATAATATGTACTCTTTTGGGAGGATGTTTTTCTTTTTCATTCAACATAATTTTTCCGAGATTCATTGATGTTGTTGTATGTATCAATAGTTCATTCCTTGGGAATGTGGTGTTTTTTGTTTGTTTTTTGACAGAGTTTTGCTCTTTTGCCCAGGCTGGAGTGCAGTGGCGTGATCTGGGCTCACTGCGATCTCCACCTCCCAGGTTCAAGCGATTCTCCTGCTTCAGCCTCCCAAGTAGCTGGGATTATAGGCACCCACCACGCTCGGCTAATTTTTGTATTTTTAGTAGAGACAGGGTTTCGCTATGCTGGGCAGGCTGGTCTCGAACTCCTGACCTCAGGTGATCCACCCATCTCAGCCTCCCAGGGAATGTGTATTCTTAACAGTTAAAGAACTGATCAACAGTCATCCAAAGTAATTGTCCCCTTTTGCACTCCCACCAGTAATATATGAGAGCTCAATTTGTCTACATCCAGTTGACACACTTTTGGTATCGTCAGTCTTTGTAATTACAGCCATCTTAGTGATTGTAAAGTGATAACACACTGTAGTTTCTCATTTGAATTTTCCTGATGAATAATGAAGAGTTTGCATGTGTTCCTAGACAATTTGTGTGTTTGGAAAATGTCTATTCAAGTCTTTGGCTTTTTTATTGTATTGTTTGTCTTTTTATTATGATTTGTTGGTAGTTCTTAATACACAAGCATACCTCAGAGATAGTGGGTTTGGTTCCAGATCACCACAATAATGCAAATATCATAATAAAGCAAGTCACACAAATTTCTTGGTTTTCCAGTGCATATAAAAGTTATGTTTACATTGTAGTCTACTAAATGTGCAACAGCATTCTCTAACAAAACAATTTACATACCTTAATTTAAAAATACTTTATTGCTAAGAAATGCTAACAATCATCTGAGGCTTCAGTTAGTTGTAATCTTTTTTATTTTTGCTTTTATTATTTTAAATTGACATGAAACAATTGTACATATTTATAGGGTATAGTGTAATATTTTAGTACATATATACAATGTATTATGATCAACCAGAGTAATTAGCTTACCAACCACCTCAAACATTTGAGTCATAATCTTTCTGCTGGTGGAGGGTCTTGCCTCAATATTGATAGCTACTGACTGATCAAGTGACTGTGGCAACTCCTAAAAATAAGAGAGTAAAGTTTGCTGCATTGATTGACTGATTTCCCGTTCATGAAAAATTTCTCTGTAACATAAGATGCTGTTTGGTAGCACTTCACCCACAGTAGAACTTCCATCTAAACTACAGTTAATCCTTTCAAAGTCTGCCACAGCCTTACCAACTTAGTTTTGCATTTTAAATTATTTGTCGTCATTTTAACAATGTTCACAGAATCTTCATCAGGAGTGGATTCCACATCAAGAAACTACTTTCTTTGCTCATCCATAAGAAGCAACTCCTCATCTGTTCAAGTTTTATCCTGAGACTGCAGCAATTCAGTCACATTTTTAGGCGCCATTTCTTGCTCTAGTTCTCTTGCTAGTTCTACCACATCTGCAGTTCCTTCCTCCATTTAAGTCTTGATCCCCTCAAAATCATCCATGAGGGCTGGAATCAACTTCTTCTAAACTCCTGTTAATATTTGTGATGGTTAATATTAGGAGTCAACTTGATTAGACTGAAGGATGCCTAGATAGCTGGTAAGGTATTGTTTCTGGGTGTGTCTATCAGGGTGTTGACAGAGGATACTGACATTTGAGTCAGTGGACTGTGAAAGGAAGACCCGCCCTCAATGTGGGTGGGCCCCATCCAATCAGCTGCCATTGCAGCTAGAACAAAACAGGCAGAAGGTGGGATGAGCTGGCTTGCTGAGTTCTGGCTTTCATCTTTCTCCCATGCCAGATGCCTCCTCCCATTACTCCTATCTTTGGACATCAGATTCCAGGTTCTTTGGCCTTTGGACTCTTGGATTTAAACTAGTGGTTTGCTGGGGGCTCTCAAACCTTCAGCCACAGACTGAAGGCTGCACTGTTGACTTCCCTGCTTTTGAGGCTTTTGGACTCAGATTGAGACACTATTGGCTTCTCTCTTCCCCAGCTTGCAGATGACCTATCGTGGGACTTCAGCGTGTGATCGTGTGACCCACCTCTCCTTAATAAGCTCCCTTATATATAGACATATATCCTACCAGTTCTATCCCTCTGGCGAACTCTAATACGATGTTGATATTTTGACCTCTTCCCTATGAATCACAAATATTCATGAATCACAAATATTCTTAATAGTATCTAGAATGGTCAATCTTTTCCAGAAGGTTTTCAATTTACTTTGCCAGATCCATCAGAAGAAATCACTCTCTATGGCAACTAGAGCCTTACAAAATGTATTTCTTAAATAATAAAACTTGACAGTCAAAATATCTCCTTGGTCCATGGGTTCATTAGTTGCAGATGGATGTTGTGTTAGCAGGTGTGAAAACAACCTTAAAGTCCTTGTACATCATCATCAGAACTCTTGGGTGGCCAAGTACATTGTCAATGAGCAGTAAGATTTTGAAAGGAATCTTTTTTTCTGAACCATAGGTCTCAACAGTGGGCCTAAAATTCAATTATCTATGAACAAATGTGCTATGAACAGATGTGCTGTCATCCAGACTTTGCTATGCCATTTCTGGAGCCCAGGCACAACAGATTTAGCATCATTCTTAAGGGCTCTAGGATTTTCAGCGTGATAAACGAGCACTGGCTTGAACTTAAAATCAACAGCTGCATTAGCTTCTAAGAAGAGAGTCAGCCTGTCCTTTGCAGCTTTGAAGCCAGGCATTGACTTATCTTCTCTAGCTATGAAAGTCCTAGCTGGCATCTTCTTCTAATATAAAGCTGCTTTGTCTATATCAAGAACTTGTTGTTTAGTGTATTTACCTTCATCAATGATCTTAGCTAGATCTTCTGGATAACTTGTTACAAATTCTACATTAGTACTTGCTACTTCACCTTGCACTTTTATGTTACAGAGATGGCTTCTTTCCTTAAACCTCATGAACCAATCAACCTCTGCTAGCTTCCAACTTCTGCAGGTTCCTCACCTCTCTTGGCCTTCATAGAAGTGATGAGAGTTAGGGCCTTGCTCTGGATCAGGCTTTGGCTAAACGGAATGTTGTGGCTGGTTTGATCTGCTATCCAAATCACTCAAACGTTCTCTATGTCAACAATAAGGCTGTTTCACTTCCTTTTCATGTGTTCACTAGAGTAGCCCTTTTAATTTACTTCAATAGCGTTTCCTTTGTATTCAGAACTTGGCTAACTGTTTGGCACAAGAGGCCTATAGCTCTGAGCCTATCTTAGCTTTTGAGATGCCTTCCTCCCTAAGTTTAACCATTTCTAGCTTTTGATTGAAAGTGAGAGATGTGCAACTCTTGACTTTGAACACTTACAGGCCATTGTAGAGTTATTAACGGACCTAATTTCAAAATTTTGTGTCTAGGGAATAGAGAGGCCAGAAGGGGGGGTGGGGAAGGAGAGAGAGAAAGAGAGAGAGAGAGAGATGGGGAAACATCTGGTTGGTGGAGAAGTCAGAACACACACAACATTTATCAATTAAGTTTGCCATCTTATTTGGGCACAGTCTGTGGCACCCCAAAGCAATTAGAATGGTAACATCAAATATCATTGATCACATAGCACCAGACACGTATAATAACAATGAAGAAGTATGAGATACTGCAGGAATTACACAAAATGAGCGCATGCTGTTGGAAGCATGGTGCCAATAGACTAGCTCGATTCAGGGTTGCCACAAACTTTCAATATGTAAAAATCACAATATCTATGAAATGGAATGGAGCAAAGTGCACTGAAACAAGGTATGCCTTTATTCTGGATGCAAGTCCTTTATTAAGCATACACATTGAGATATTCATTTCAGTCTTTGGCTTTCATTTCATGTTTTCAGTGGTGTCTTTTAATGAGCAAAATCTTTTAATTTTGATGAAGTCCAATTTATTATTTTTATTCTTTTATGGTTAGTGTTTTAGTGTCCTGTCTGTGGAATCTCTGCTCATCCCCAGGTTGTGCAAGTATTCTTTATTTTCTTCCAGAAGTTTTATTGAATTAGCTTTTAAGTCAAGTCACTCTTAATGCCACATACGGCTATTCAAACATAAGAAATCTTTGGTAAACGTGACCAAGCAGTGGAGTACAGAAAATGCGAAGGAAGTGGCATTGGGCAGGGGCCTTGAGGACCACAATAGCAATGTGGTACCCAGCCCGGACAATCAAAGTCTCCCAAGTGCCAGGGAAACGTCCTCCTCTGCAGCTGTAAACTTGAAGCTTCTCTTCTCCATTAGAGCCAGGAAGGACAGCTTTGCCTTTTAAAAAGGGGACCTGCAAATGGAATTCACACAGTGCCATGACCCTTGATGTGCAGTGTGGCAGGCTATGGCAGGCCAATTTGCTTCCACAAGCACAACGCACATTCACAGCTGAGAGCTTTCCTTTCCTGCCCTTTCACACCCGCCGCTTCCAGCAAGGCCTCAGCCTCCTCTTCCTGACAATGTTTTGATATGTTGGGCTGAGCCTCTACAAGGTCTCCAGCTCATTTTTGGCTTCTGAACACACTTCTTTGGTCTTGTTTTCAAGGAGGTCAGCTTCAATTCTCTGTGACTCTGGCTTCACTCATTCTCACTTTTCAAGATTGAATCCAGGAGGCTGGCTACTGACTCTGTAGCTCCGTGTCCTGTGGCCTCCAACCCCCTGAACCTCTTCACTTGACTTTTATATCTAGATCCCTTTCAGGATAAGATGAGGAAAGCCTGTACCCTGGAAATTGCCAGCCCCGTCTAAACTCTATTTACAAAAAATCGGCCCAGCCCTCAGTCCTTTGCTGCCTGGGCCATGATTTGTACCTTGTGATACCTGAGTCACAGATGATTGGGTCCATGAAAGTCACATGACCAAAGATCACATGATCTGGGAGCACCAATAAGAGGCTAGACAGCAATCTTCCATTGGCCCAATGAAAAGGTAAGGTCCTCCTATGATCAAATTATTTCCCTTGAGAATTTGAACTAAAATACCTGGAAAGAATTTGCCAAAATGCAGTTGGAGGGGAGGCAACATATAGCAAGAAACAGGTTAGGTGGCTGGAAAGTACCAAGTGTAAGTCTAAGCAATAGAGGATCAGAGACACTGAGCAAACAGAGGAAGCTGCAAGGTAGAAAGAACAGAGCACGGAGCAGATAGAGTCAGAGATACCAGGAGAAGATGCTGGTCTTATATATGCCTCCGACCCCAGATCCCACAAGCAGCCTTCTGCCCTGTTGTGTTCCTACTGTCAGCCTTCACGGCTATCAGGTATTTCTGTTTTCATCACCAAACAAGTTTGACAGAAATAGGAAGAGAAGAGGGGTGAGGCAGTGAAGAAAAACAAAATGAATCTAAGTAAAGTGAAGATGGTGGTTACTGATCACTCCCCAGCATAAACATTTGGGGCATGTTTAACATGACCTCACTCCATTTCCAGCAACACCCTTTCATTCCAACTTGCCTGTGAAGGTCAGTGAGGAGACGCCCACTAGACCTGTGAGGAAGGTAAATGCATTTTTGATGAGCTGGAAAATCTGTGTCATTGACGAGTGGCTTCTGCTTTATCCATTTTTTGGATATTTTAAAACCAAATCTTTTAAGTGCTTACTTCAAGGAGTGGAGTCCGGTTGGGCAATAAGAATTCAGAGGAACTGAATTGTGGCTTTTGAAAATCGCTGTCTGGCTGCGATTATTGGACACTCTGTAGCATCTTTGCAAAATTCTGCAGTGTCAATCCTGAGAGTAAAGTGCTTTTTGTAAAAACCACATATTAAGAGAGTGACATTCTGATAAAGGCAGTGGTCACTTTATGCCCACAGAGCAACACCCACAGAAGATGGGTATTTTCTAGATTGTGCTAAAGGAATACAGATCACAGCTACATGGTTTGGATGTAGTCAGCATTCCCACTCAGTTATGTGCACGAGCCAACCACAGGGATGAAGTCAGTGAAGTTTATCACACACACACACACACATACACACTCACCCTCTCCTTGAAAATAGAGGACAGATCAGAAAGGCTCAGCAACAACTAGTTCATGGGAATTAGTTATTCAGCAAAAAGCTTACCACTTACTATGGCTACCTCAGCTGACAGTAAGAAAAATCACAGCAGCAATGAGCAAGGAGTATTCTATCCTGTCTAAGATACTTCATTTCCTTAGTATAGGACTAAATGAGGAGAAAGGCTTCAAAGTTAAAGTAAAGGATGGCATTTGAAAGCACAGGTAGATAACTGAGACTCACAGAATCTTCTTCCTGGGTGTGAAAAGTATCCCATACTCAAAGAAAGTTTGAGCTGGAAGAAACTTAAGCAAACCTAGTCCAAGTCCCTTGCTTAACAGGTAAGGAAGATGAGACACAGAGACCTTTGTGCAAAAGTAGTCATTGGTTCTAAGTTTTGGGGCAGAGATTATAGATAATGGCATTCTGTATAGCACTGAACACATCAAGACAACTACTGTGATAAAAATCACAAAACATAGGTAAAGAGCACAGAGGCCCAAGTCAAGATTGAATGTCAGCTAGTGGCTCCCAGCTGAACATAATTAAAATGTTTGTTTATTGTGCTTCTGTTTGAAAGTCGATATCCCAAACTAGTTTTTGTGTGTTCAAAGTGTGTGGAACAGTCAGCAACATCTGTGTCATGGGAAATGTCTCAGCAATGTAGAATCTTGGACCCCAGCCTTGACCTGCTGTCTCACAGGCAGGTCCCCAGGTGATGTGTGCACAGGATAATTTGAGCATCCCTGTGTATTCAGTTTTTAGAGCTGCTCCAACAAATTACCACAAACTTCAGTGGCTTAAAACAACAGAAATTTATTCCTTTAGTCTGAAATGAGGGTGTCAGCTTTGTCACACTCACTCTGAAGGCTCTAGGGTAAGGGTCCCCAACCCCCAAGCCACAGACTGGTCTGTGGACTGTTAGAAACTGGGCCACACAGCAGGAGATGAGCAGCAGGTGAGGGAGCATTACTGCCCGAGGTCCGCTTCCTGTCAGATCAGCAGGGGCATTAGATTCTCACAGGAGCACCAACCCTATTGTGAACTGCACATGTGAGGAATCTAGGCTGCGTGCTCCTTATGAGAATCTAATGCCTGATGATCTGTCACTGTCTCCCATCCCCCACAGAGATGAGACTCTCTAGTTGCAGGAAAACAAGCTCAGGACTCCCACTGATTCTACATTATGGTGAGTTGTATAATTGTATAATTCTTTCATTATATATCACAATTTAATAGTAGAAATAAAGTTCACAACAAATGTAATGCATTTGAATCATCCCAAAACTATCCTCCCACAACTCCTGGGTCTGTGGAAAAATTATCTTCCCTGAAACCAGTCACTGGTGCCAAAATGTTTGGGGACTACTGCTCTAAGCAACAATTCTTCCTTACCTCTTCCAGCTTCTGGTGGCTCCAGCAGTTCCTCAGTTTGGGCTGCATTTTTCCAATCTCTGTATCCATTCTCACTTGGCCTTCTCTGTGTCTCAAGTCTCCCTCTGCCTTTCTTTTATATGGACTCTTGTCATTGGATTTAAGGCCTTCCTGGATTATCCAGGATGATCTTATTTTGAGATCCTTAATCACATCTGCAAAGACCCTTTTTCCAAATTAGGGGACATGCATAGGTTCTAGGTGGACATATGTTTTGGGGAGCCACCATTGAATTCACTACGGCATTATAGGGGTCAGTGAGGTACACAGTCTCTAAGATTCAAGGGCCTGTTACAGGGAAAGAGAAAGAACTAGATGTCACATTGTGGGAGATGAAGTTCTGCTCTTAAGCTTCCCCTACTTGTTTTAACTCATTCAGCAAAGTCTTCATGGCCTTTAATTGTGGGAGAAAAAGAGTGGAGACGGAAAAGGCCAGAGAAATTCTTTTGCAGAAGCCTCCCTGGGTCCTCACTGGAAGAAGTGCACAGAAGACAGTAAATTAATTCAGCTTATCCTGAAAAGCACTGTTCTCTGGCCACGAGATTAAAACCACACAAGCATTAGAAGTTGGTCTAAAACATATCTCTTTTCTGTCAGCAAAACATTCTCCCTTGCCTTCTCTGTCTAGGGCCCCCCTCTTCCTCCCAGCCCTTGCCTCCCCACTGCTGGGTGCTCAGCCACTCCTAGCTGGGGTCAGCTTCAGCCTGGGAGCATATCCTGCAGAAGAGCCTCCTCTGGCTTCCTCCTCATCCCCACGTCTAAGGGCCCGGCCTGTCAGGCTGTCTGGACGCAGGTCTCTGTGCTAATTAGGAGCATTATCACTTTGCCAAGAACACAGACCGAAGAAAAAGCCTCTGTGAAATGTCCTGGACATCAGCGATCCCGACTGCAGGTGGCTGAACTCTGGCATCTGCCTGACAGCACGCCGCCTTGGTGCTAGCAAGACCTGAAAGCTACGGAGTTGTCCCAGTGCTGGGGAAAGGACTGCATCTCCCTTCAGAATTGCATGAACCAGTCAAAGGTTGATAAAACCCATATAACATAGGTATACATATTTTTAATTGTGGTAACATATACATAAAATAAAATTCACCATCTTAACCTTCTTTCTTCTTTCTTTTTCTTTCTTTCTTTCTTTCTTTCTTTCTTTCTTTCTTTCTTTCTTTCTTTCTTTCTTTCTTTCTTTCTTTCTTTCTTTCTTTCTTTCTTTCTTTCTTTCTCTCTCTCTCTCTCTCTCTTTCTTTCTTTCTTTCTTTCTTTCTTTCTTTCTTTCTTTCTTTCTTTCTTTCTTTCTTTCTTTCTTTCTTTCTTTCTTTCTTTCTTTCTTTCTTTCTTGAGATGGAGCTTCATTCTTCTTGCCCAGGTTGGGGTGCAATGGTGCAATCTCGGCTCACTGCAACAATCATCTCCCAGGTACAAGTGATTCTCCTGCCTCAGCCTCCCAAGTAGCTGGGATTATAGGCTCCTGCCACCACGCCCAGCTGATTTTTTTGTATTTTTAGTAGAGATGGGGTTTCTCCATGTTGGCCAGGCTGGTCTCAAACTCCTGACCTCAGGTGATCCGCTTGCCTCTGCTTCCCAAAGTTCTGGGATTACAGGCATGAGCCACTGTGCCCGGCCCCATCTTAACCATTTTTAAGTGTGCAGTGGCATGAAGTATATACCTACATTCTGTTGTGCAACCACCACCAGCATCCATTGCCAGAACTTTGTCACCTTCCCTAATGGACACGCCATACCTACTAAACATAACTTCCCATTCCCTTCTCCCCCCAGCCCCTGGCAACCACCGTTCAGTGTTCCATCTCTATGGGTTTGACTAAGTAACTCATGTAAATGCAATCATGTAGTATTTGTCTCTTTTGTGTCTGGCTTGTTTTACTTAGCATGATGTCCTCGAGGTTTACGTTCTAGCATGTGTCAGAATTACTCTCTGTTTTTAAGGCTGAATAATACTCAGTTATATGTATGGGCCATATTTTGTTCATCCATTCATCCATTGGTGGACACTTAGATTGCTTAGGGCAAGGATTCTGTAAAATAAATATTTACTTTAAATTCTGAAGTCCCTTTAGCAGGAGGAAGGAAAAGTCTAAAAGGCCTAAAACTGAGCATTGAACAAAAATAAGCCCATCTTTGACATCCACTGAGAACAACTTGCCAAATTTGGAAAAGGAAAAAAGAAATCACCTTCCTTTTTAACTCTTGCAGAAAGCCCCGGGCTTTTCTAGAATGAAAGGAAATCTGGGCACGCTGGGAAACTCAGTAGTTTGGTTGGCTGAGTTATGCCATTTGTCCAAAGAGTTAAATGATTCTCAGAGTTAAAAGGCAATAAACTGCATTTGCCATTCAAATGAGACTGGATTATTTGGATGGAGTTTTGAGAATTTTGAAGTGTGTCTCAAGGTCTTGGTACAGTTCTATAGAGATGACGGGATAGGGTAGGGCAGGGGTTTTCTTGAGTTACTGATTCCCTGAAGTTGGGTCCTCCGTGAAGGGACCTCTGATGCCTGGTCGTCCCAGGCACATAATTTTAAAAACACTGATTTGAGTATGAAGTGGAAAGTATACTGCCCCTACTATTGGATACCTTGAAAGTTGCTTTAAAATTATTTTCTGAATAAAGTCTTATTTACTTCATTATTTTTCTTGCTTTTGTTAAAACTATCAATACGTTTTGAAAATACCGGGTTGCTGAAATTCTCGTTGATTAGATAATGGGTGAAAGGGATGCTGTTGTGCAAAGAGAACAAGAGATGTCTTTCATTTAAGAAAAAAGAAAATTATACATTGTATTTATTTTTCCAGTGGATAGTTTCTACTGCTCAATTTTATTATTAAAAAAATATGTGAAAAGGAAGGCTCATAAATGCTAGGACAAATAGTAACTCAAGTAATGGGGATTCCCCAGGGGGCGATTGGCTGCATTCCATCTTGGTGAGAGAGAGACCTGTGGGATACCATAAGCAAGGGCGGCGTGACTTCTGAGTGGCCAGTGTGAGTGGTCAGGAGGGTATTGCGTCTCAGACTGATGGGCCCTGGGAATACTAAACCAGTGCCTTAGCATGCCCGTGAGCCTAACTACCCACAGTGGAGCACAAAGCTGGGAAATACAGCCTCCCCAACCCATCGATCATGCTGTGCTAAATGCACAACCAGACAAACTTAGGCGGTGTAGTTTGCAGGATCCAGAACCTTCTAGGATTTAGATTCCTACAGCTCCATGTAACCTCCCTTCTTCTATTTCCTCACCTATAAAATAGATATACATATGCTTACCACCCACCCTGGTAAATGAACCCAGATTGCCAAGGGCTTGGCACTTTCTACAAACACCAAAGTACCTAATGACTCTGCCAGCTCTGCACTGAAAAGAAAAATCATTGATGTTATGAAATGATTCCTGAGGCACTTGAAGTGGCAGTCTGTCTGCAAAGATCAAAGGGCACTTGGGGCCTCCAAACAACATTATGACCATTTCAGCTGGGCCCCAATTGTCTCTTTTAAAGTGAGCTGCCTGGGACCCAGTAGTATCCAGTGGCTAACAGCACTGAAGCCAGGAGCTGAGGCTGTTAGCACCTATTTTCCGCCTTCAAAATAAACCAGAAAACTCACGTTCCAGCATGGAATTTTACATAGAGGGTGAATAGTTGGTGATCTTGCTGGTGGTCGCCTTGAGTTATCAAGTTCCAAAATAAAGGAAGCAGGACAGGAAGGTAAATATTAATCTTGGGAACCTAATCTGAAGACTGCTGATTCTTTCTTCCAAGGGGAATGGAAAGGCATTTCTACCTATGTCTGTCTCCCCAGGGTTCAGGTTTCTCAAGAAAAATAAAAACCAGAAAGAAGAGTGTCCAAGCTTCAGCGATGGAGGAATGGAACTGCTGTCCTGCAATTGTATTTACACCGTGGACTCACCGGCTACCAGTGTTTTTCTCTCTGTGACTCGTAGAGAGGCTTAAATAAGGTCCCATCATTTGTATTTGTAATTTTTACTTTGCTTATGTATTCCTTTCACAGTAACGACCCCAGTCCATTCTCACATCATTGCTACTTGCTAGAAATAATAATGATAATAATGACATTTATGGCTACCACTTATAGCCCTATTCCTGTCACCTTCCTACAGGAAGTACAAGCATCATCTTGCCAAAGTACATGAGCTAGACCCAGACTGCCTGCTCCACACTGTGGAATCTGAACCACCTTAGCAAGATTATCATGTGAGTCAACATTGGAAAAAACGTGCCAGCGTGTTTAACGGCATAATAGTCTGAGTGTTAACTCAGACTGAGTTAGTCTGATAACTGTCTGATAACTGATAATAGTCTGAGTGTTAACTCTTGGAAAACTTCAATCCACAAAGGGAGTGGCCTTTTGGATGGCATATTATAAAATAACTCCACACTAGAGTAGCCAATCTGACACTGCTGCCAGCCTCTGTCACCCACCACCAACACGCACACCATTGTGTTCTCGCCAAAGCTCATGCTTTACTCTCAAATTTCCCCTAGCAGGCTACATTCTGTATCTGCTCTTAGGGGTAATGACCAAAACAAAACTAATAGTTAAAAAACTGAAAGCAACATGGGCCAGGTGCAGTGGCTCACACCTGTAATCCCAACATTTTGGGAGGTCAAGGTGGGCGGATTGCTTGAGTCCAGGAGTTTGAGACCAGCCTGGGCAAATAGCAAAACCCTGTCTTTACAAAATATACAAAAATGTGCCAGGCATGGTGGTGCACGCCTGTAGTCCCAGCTACTTGGGAGGCTGAGGTGGGAGGATGGCATAAGCCCAGGAGTTTGAGGCTGCAGTGAGCTATAATTGCACCACTGCACTCCAGCCTGGGAGACAGAGCAAGACCTTATTTCAAACAAACAAACAAACAAAAAAAAAGGTGTCCAAAAAAAAAGAGAGTCCTAGAAATAGGACGCTGTCTCATGTTTTCCAGTCAAGCACCTGACCCATCTCTCTGTGTTACTCTCTGCTCTTGCCCCACATAGTTGGCGGGAAGGCTCCGTCAAAGGGTCAGTCTATGGTAGATTCTATAAACCATAGCCTGACGGGTCTGAGTGACTGGGCTTTACACTGGAATTTTCTGTGGCAGCCCCTTCGCCCCTATCACCACAGCCTTCCTGCCTGGCAGCTGCAGACAGAATATTCCCAATAGTCAAAGCCCAATAAGACTCAGTTCTCTGAGGCTCTGGGCCTGTCCTGTCTGATTGCTTTAGAGCCAACAAGGAAGGGTTTACTTGGCCGGCTAGGGAGGAATTTTTACAATTAAAAAAAAAAAAAGTTGTCAGTGACAAAGCCTTCAGAATTCTGGAGGATTCCTAAGGGTAGCTAATTGGAAAAACCATTTGCCCCTTTTAATGACTCCCTCCCTCCCCTTTCCCAGCCCCCAGCCTTATCCGAGAGCAGCCACCCTATCTGTAAATGGCGACCATGGAAAATGTACCCTGGCGACTTGGTGTGAAAGATAGGCAAGGCTCCTAAAAAATCTTCTCGGAGGCTTATCACCTTCTTCTGGCTCCACAGCGGGCTCGGGCTCTGGGGCTGGAGGAAACTGCCTGTCTGTGAGCCTAGACAGGGTCTCATCAACAACTGATAAGGCCCTCTGTGAACAAGCAGGCTCTGTGGGGCTTACTCTCCTCTCGAATGCCAGAGACATTTGTAGGAAAATCTACAGGGTCCAGCGACCTCCGAGAAGGAGGCCAGGGAAGCCTGCAGTGTCAGACGTGACGCAGGGCCGCCCTGCCCCCACCTGGGAAGGGAGGAATACCTGGAGGTCACGCCACAGGCCAGGGCACAAATGTCTGATGGCCAGCTGGACCATCCAGGCACTGACAATGCTGGTTTACCAGATGAATTAATCCCAAAATAAACTCCAATCTACTCAGACACAAAATAATCAAAAGCTCCTATCATCAGAATTTCTACAATGACAATGGATATTAAAATGATGCCCCTCATACTACAAGATCTTGAGGCTCCTTCTAAATCAAACCAGTTACTTCAACAAAAGGCACAGCACTGGGAAGGAAGAAATCAGATTTCATACTTCAGTTCTGCCCTCTGAATATCCATGTAGCATTAGATAAATCAGTTTACCAGGAAACTGCAAATAAAAATATTTGCCCAGTCTGGATCTCATTATGTGAAAGAGATCTATAAATAAATGGTAGAATGCCGTATAAATAAAATATTCTTCTGTTAAAAAAATACAATTATTTAGACCATTTTGTGGCCAGTGCACCTGTACACTCTCATTCTTTGAAAATTGCTAATTCCATACTATGCAACCATAAAATGAGCTCATGTCCTTTGTAGGGACATTGATGAAGCTGGAAACCATCATTCTGAGCAAACTATCGCAAGGACAGAAAACCAAACACTGCATGTTCTCACTCATAGGTGGGAACTGAACAATAAGAACACTTGGACACAGAGTGGGGAACATCGCACACCGGGGCCTGTCGTGGGGTGTGGGGAGGGGGATAGCATTAGGAGATATACCTAATGTAAATGACGAGTTAATGGGTGCAACACACCAACATGGCACCTGTATACATATGTAACAAACCTGCACGTTGTGCACATGTACCCTAGAACTTAAAGTATAATAATAATAAAAATAAATAAATAAATTCAAAGAAAACTGCTAATTCCAATTTAGCATGGTGAATTCAGTGGGGAAAATGTGCACTGAGTTCCTGTGCACTGTGAGGACACAAAGAAAAGATAAGCTCTCATACAAAGAACTGTGATGTCAGGCAGAGACATGTGCCATAATACAGGTACAAACATATGCTAATGGGGAAACCTGGCAGGAAGACTGCTGAAAAAGTCTTGTGGAAAAAGTATGATCTGAGCAGATGTGAATGAAGGGATGGCTTTGACCAGGCATGAGCAAAACCACAGCACAGGGCAGGACACTGAGGCAGGCAGTGGTCGGGTTGGGCTGCGCAGAAAGATGTAGGGAAGATAATGAAGGGTGGTAGGCAGGGACCAGGCGGATGGGCTCTGAATGCCAGGCTGAAGATCTTGGATTATATTAGGTAGCGTGGAGAGCATGAGACATAGGACAGACTGGAGGTGGGAAAACCAGCCTCAGGGAACCAGGTGGAAAGTGGCAGTGCGAGTAGACAGAGGGGATGCTCAGAAGCAGCTTGGGCTGTGAGTTAAATCTCTGATAACCCAGATAGGCACCATTCTCCTTCCTTTCTAATAAATAGGAGGTTACTCTACTCAGCATGCATTTCTTTGCCTGGGAAGTTCCTCAGCCTCATTGTCTGTCTTGGGCCACTTTACTATTTCAGGTGAAGCTGATTTCCTATTCTGGTTCTACATCAAGATATCACACTGGGAGAGAGGGGGAAATGGTTAAAGAATGTAAAAAGAAAAGGAGAGTAAAACAGGCAAATGATTTTTAAAAAATAAGATTTGTATTCCTACAGAAGGAAATAAGTTTACTGTACAAAATTTAGAAATCATAATTAAAGTATAAGACATGAAAATCACATGTATCCAGACATATCTACTATTAATACTTTAATGGATAGCCTTCCAGTATTTTTTCTGTGTGTATATGTCATAATATATATTTCTGTGTGCATATAGTTAAAAAAATAGGTCAGCGACTGTTATAGTACTACTTATGTGATCACTGCCTGGTGCATGGCACATACTGAAACTTAACAAATATTTATTAAAGTAATTGATTACATGAATAACTGAAGACATTGTTTTATAAACTAATTTTTCACTTAATTAAATTGTATATTATGGACACCTTTCCCTTTTTAAAATAGTCTTTTAATGGCTACATGATACTCCATGTCTGCATTTACCATGCTTTAATTACCCAAGCACCATATGGTTGGGCACTTATTTTAAACAACACTGTGTTAAAAATTCTTACAGTTAAAGATGAACATTTATAATAATTTTCTTAGAAAAAAATAATAAGGGGAGATTTGCTATAGCAAAGGGTGTGCACATTTTCAAGACTTTTGATATTTGGTGCTAGCTTTTGATATTTTACCCTTGCTGATTTGCCCATTAAACACATGTATCATGCTGCTTCCCACGTGCAGTAGATGTAGACTTCTTTCTCTGACATAATAGACTGACAGACGGCAGATGTTATTTTTCCCTTCATCTTTGTCCATTTGATGGGTTATAAAAAAGTATATCATTTTAATTTTCACTTATTTGGTTACTGTGATCTTGAATTTAGTTATACTTTAGTTATACTTTGGAGAGGGGTAGATTTGTTTGCTGTCTTATTCAGTTCAAGCTGCTATAACAAATATACCATAGACTAGGTGGTTTGAACAATAGACATTTATTTCTCACAGTTCTGGGGACTGGGAAGTCCAAGATCAAGGTGCCAGCAGACCTGAAGTCTCGTGAGGACCATTTCCTGTCTGCAGGTGGCTGTCTTCTTGCTGTGTCTTCACGTGGTAGAGGGCAGAGAGAGAAGAGCAAGCTCTTTCATGTCCCTTCTTACAAGAGCACTAATTCCAGATGAGGGCTCCACCCTTAGGACCTAATTACCTCTGAAAGGCCTCATGTCCAAATGCCATTACATTGGGAATTAGGATGTCAACATACGAATTTTGGGGACACAGATATTCAGTCCATAGCATTTGCTTGTATCTTTTAATTATCTTTCTATGTTTTTATTTATTTGTAAAGAATTATGTACATTAAGAATATTAACCCTTCTTCAAAAATACGCGTAAATGCTTTTTTTCCAGTTTGTCATTTTGTTTGTAGGTTGTTGTTTGTTTCTTTGCTATAGAGTTTTAAATTTTTACATTCGTGCATTGAATTCATTGATCTTTCCTTTATGATTTCTGTCTGTGACATCATGCTTCAAAAGGCCTTCCCCACCCTAAGATTCAGTGTGTGCAGCAACTTCATAGGGTATAACCATGGCAAATAAAGAGAATTAACAATGTAATGCAAAAAACTTAAGACTAGATATCAAACAATTCAGATATTAAAAGTATCTCCATCATACCCACCATGGGGAACTTCTGGGAGACTGCTTTCTCTTCTACTTTCAACCTCCAGCCACTCTTCTGGGCTGTCTCCCTCCACTTTGCCATCCTACTCCTCTCTTTCCTATCCAGGACCAGCTCTTTTCCTTCTAGGGATTGCCCTGGGAACCCAAGCTTCAGCTTGTGAGGCAGAGCAGTTCATTACCCTCTGCTTTACTCGGCCTTTGGGTCATGCTCTTTGGGATCTTTCTTCACTAAGGTGATCTCATAAGTCACTGCACAAGACAATGAGAGATATCCCCCCACAAATTCTTCTGCCAATTTTGAAATTAACCTTTGTTTCCCAAACGCACAGTCAGATGTATTTTCTGGTGCTTATTTGATGAGCCAACAGATGGTCCTGTGGGCACAACTGTGCCTTGGATTTAACTTGGAAATCAACTTTTCAGAAACACATTTGGCCAACTTTGTACTTTTTCCAGTGAGGGTAGTAAGAACTAAAGAGTATTGATTTGTACATCAACACCTATTTCCAAAGGAGGCAGAGGAAGGCTGTGGAGGTAATTCAGACATTTCTGCAAGTGGAGGAGGTGGGGAGTAGAGAGCTGATTGTATCAGTTTTTGTTTGTTTGTTTATTTGTTTTTCTGAACTGGTCTTGTCACCTCAGCAAAAGTTGACAGTTTCCTCTCAGGGGCCCTTTATGTCATCACCAATCCACCCCTGCCTCCATTAGAAAAACGTTAGCAGGACTCCAAAATGCTGTGCAGACATGACCTCACAGGCTCTCAGATATAGGGCCTCATTTTTGGTTCGATGATTTTTTTTTTTCCTTTCTTGTCTTGCCACATGAGAAAGCTGCTTTTAGAATGCATGGGGCAGAACTGTCTGCTACTTCTTATTAGTGTAGCTTCTAAGAGACCTGAGAAAACATGATTACAGCCCATTGTTCAAACAAAGAAAAACAGGGATCTAAAAACAGTAAAAACAGTGGTTTGGACCATGTTAACTGCCTTTTAAAAAACACATGCCAATAGAGGGTGAATAAAATCAATCAGTAAGATGGCTGCTAAAAATGTTTTAAATGAAAAATGCCTAACTATATACACCCCATGTCTTCCTAGCTTTTTAAATTGAGCATTTTCCTGCCTTTGGTTCCATAGTTAATGCCATTCCCCAGCTATGCCTTTGCAATTAGGAAGGAAAGAAGTGTGGGATTAGTTGAGGCCAATGTAGAAGGCAGGATTATTGTAGATGATAAATCAGAGGTCTATGAGTTTTTCCTACATTTTGCAGTACTCTTTCTTGGGAGAAAAACACACATTTTTCTGCAATTTGTTTATCAGTTTTTCTTTTGAAAATAAATGATTTGACATTTAAGAATTGCAAAAGAATTCCTATGGGAAGAACCACAGACTAGAAATAGATAATGTTGGATGAAGAACTCTGCAAGATGCTATAAAAAATAGTGTGATAGGATACATAAGGATTTGCTAATTGGACTGGGAATTTGTGAGAGAGAGGAGTTGATAACTCTGAAGTGATTTGGAAAAGAATATCATGTCAGCATTATAATAAAATGAAAAAAATGGGTCAACATAAAATGATTTTGAAGACCTTCAGTTTTGCATATACTTAAGTGGATGCTATTTTTTGACAAAAATTGCTATTATTTTACTTTAATAAATATTTATAAATTACCTCAAAAGTCCTTTATCAAGTGTCTGGAGTGAGTGTACAATGTGAGTATTTAATTCTGGCATATTCACATATAAGAGTGTGTAGGAGGAGGTGTACATGATAAGGCAAACAGCAGTGTGTCTTCATTCAAAATAAATGCCTTAGATTTTGGCTGGATTTTACAACAAAACCTAATACTTTAAAAATATACTAGAAGTGGACTTCTGGCACAAAATGATGCTGGCTTATAGCACTGCATTTGGTATCTTCTAACTTCACAATAAATGGGCATACAAAAAAAGAGATAAAATGTAGGATGATACCGTATTTACTTTATTTTGTACCACCACTGACTCAGAGATTCCAGTTTTACCACCCAGAACACTGGGCATAAGTCTTTCCTTCAATGACCAAACACAACTGAACTACTGTTCCCATCTGCCTATAAACTTCTCTGATCTAATGACATCTTCTTACAGTCAAAGAGCAAATGCCAGGTAGAAAACTTTCATTTTAGCATTGTACATGGGATTAGTAACCACCAAGAGAAACTTATTTTAGCTATGTGCAGACATAGGAAGAAAGTTGATAGCCATGGGAATTATGCTTGTTCATGGATTCCATCACTATCAGACAGGTGGACATCAGATGTAGGAATAGGTGCCATCTTAATAGAAAGACACATTAGTTGAAAGCCTGGGTATTAGATTGGAAACTGTGCAAATCAGTTAGCCTGCAGCTACAGATCTGAAAGGTGAATACAACCATTACATAAGTAGAGTCAAAGAAGGGCCAAAGGTAATTCACGTACCCAATATCTGGAAAAATTTCACCTTTCTTACCCCTCTTATTCATTAAACAAATGTCCACTGAACCTCTATTGCCTGCAAGACCTTGATCTAAACAATGACTGAGTAAAGAGAAGAAAATGAAAATAAGTTAATTTTAGGTAATTTAAAAAAAGGAAAAATAACAATGTAACACTCAGAAGAAAAGTATAAGATTAGGAAATATTTACTGCAAGATTTAGAAAACAATTTCAGAGAACTAATTGGTATATTAAGAAGAGTGCAAATAGAAATAACCTCAATAAATAGCGGCAAATTATTCTGAAAATAAGAGAATAAGATGAGATTAAAAGGTAACAAAATAAGAACTGACTACAGAGAAAAAACATACAATGAAAATTGAAAATCAGTAGACATACAGACTGCCAGTAGGAATTGGCAAATCATTATGATTTACAAAGGAGATACCTGAATTGTACATAACCAGAAATGCTACACAAAGCAATAATCAAATATATCATCTAATACAACTTTTCTGAGCAGAAGAAAGACCTGGAGATTTGATGAACTCACTACATTCCAGATAAAAATTATTGAAAATTGACTCACACTTGTAAACCTCTTGGCAAAACACTTGAATTGCAAAAATAAAGAAAATATTCTCATTTGCAGGAGGGAAAACCAGTTTCCTATGATGGAACAAGAACCAGGTTAGCCTCAGACATCTCTATATGTTGAATTTGCATCTCTATATGCTAGATGTCAGTGAAGCTACATCTACATTTTAAAAAAGGTGTTGTCTTTGACACTGTGGTTCAAGGTTGTTTTTTTCAGAAAACAGAGGCAAGTATTCAAACTATCATGAGAATAAGATGTGGCCAAAATTAAATGTGGTTCTATCTCTCATAACAAGTCTTAGAATGATGCATCACATCAACTGTCTGTGAACAAATGTATTTTGTTGGCATGGGAACAAAAGAATTAGTCTGAATTTTGTAAATAAACTTTGGTTATTAAAATTACTCAAAACAAACCAGAATCATAACCGTTAAACATGAAAAGTCAATAGAAGTTTTTGAATTAGAAAAAAATGTGTTATAACCTAAGAATTTTATACCTAGCTAAGTTGGCTTTCATGTATGACCAACAAAGATAAATTTTCAGGAGTCAAGGGTTCAAAATATTATATGACATATATTTTTAAAGAATAATTGGTTGAAGACATACTACAACCATTTAAGAGTTGAAAGAAAATTAGGTGATTAAGTATTTAAATGTGATAGCATAACAGTTAATATAGAGATGCCCAAGCAGAGGAAATAAAACAATAAAGACAAGAACTGAAATCAATGAAATTGAAAAGAAGAAAACAATAGAGAATATTAATAAAGCCAAAAGTTGGTTCTTTGAAATATTGATTATATTGGAAAATCTATAGACAGACTGACAAAGAAAAAAAGAGAAATTACCACCATCAGAAATGAAAGAGGGAGTAACAATACAAACATCATAGATGTTAAAGAAATAATACGGGAATACTGCAACAACCCTAAGAATAAAAATTCAGCAACTTAGATAAAATGGCCTAATTCCTTGAAAGCCACAAACTGCCAAAACTCACCCACAAAGAGATAGATAATATGACTAGTACTATATGTAGCAATGAAATTGGGTAGTTTAAACCCTTCCTCAAATGAAAGCTCCAGGCTTACGTAATTTCACTGGTAAATTCTAACATTTAAAGAAGTAATAGTAGCAATTCTACACATTTTTTTTTCCACAAAATAGAAGAGAATAAAAACCTTCCCAAGTCACTTCATGCAGCCAGCAGTAACCTGATACCAAACCAGACAAAGATAATACAAAAAATAAAAAAAGAAAACTAAGGACAAGTATCCCTAATGAATATAGGCAAAAAAAGCCTTCAACAAAGCACTCTCGAATCAATTCCAGCAATTTATTAAGTGACTGATACATTACCAGTAGGATTTTTTTCTTGTATGTTCCTCCAATGAAACAAGTGAGTTTTATTTTAGAAATACAAAGGTAGTTTAACATTCAAAAATCAATCAATGTACTCTACCATACAAACCTACTAAAGAATGAAAATTACATGATCATACATAAACTGCTGTGGAAAAGGCATTTGATAAAATTAAACACAAAAAAATCCTAAGACTAATAAAGTTTAGTAAGATCACAGGATAAAAGGTTAACATACACAAATCAGTTGTATTTCCATATATTAGCAATCAACAATTGGGAACTGAAAAAAAAAATTAAATGTCATTTAAATAGCTCAAATAAAAGAGAAATACTTAGGTATAAAACTAACAAAACATGTGCAAGATCTGTATATTGAAAACTACCAAATCCTTCTGAAATATCGAGGAAGACCTATGTAAATGGAGACACTTACCATATTCATGAATTGGAACACTCAGCACAGTCAAGATGCCCATTCTCTCCAAATAATCTGTAAGTTTAGCTCCATTGCAATCAAAACCTCTGGGAGATTTTTGTAGATATAGATGGGCTGACTCTAAAACTCACACAGAAATGCAAATCAACTAGAAAAACTAAAACAATTTTGAAAAAGAAGAAGAAAGTTGGAGGACTCACACAGAAAATAGACTCTCATAAATATGGTCAATGTATTTATTTTTATTTTTTGAGATGGGGTCTCACTCTGTCACCCAGACTGGAATGCAGCGGCACAATCTCGACTCACTGCAACCTCCACCTCCTGGGTTTAAGCAATTCTCCCACAATTTACACAGATTTATACATGTGTTAAAATTTATAGATTGTCTCCAAAAAAGGTTAATTTTATGGTACTATTAATTTTATTAAATGTTAAAAATTAAAACACTAGCAGGTACTATACAAATGAATTAATAAATAAAATTTATCCATAGTGTTCTAAGTTTAGAATGAAGGCCTGTTTCAATGTTAGGATATCTCTAAGTGTGATCTATTTACATTAATGTAAAAATAAAACATGCTTAAAATATATGATAAAATGTAAAACCCATTCTGCATAAAATTCTTAATAAATATAATCACTCTTAAAAATAGTAATAAATTTATTCAAAGATACAAGGAATATCCACTTAAAATCAGCAACAAATATTTTATATAGCAATGAACAAGAGTCATGTCTCTCCAAGTTAGAAATAAGATGATAGAGCCTGCATGACAGAGTGAGACCCTGTCTCAAAAAAGAAAAGAAAGAAAGAAAGAAAGAAAGAAAGAAAGAAAGAAAGAAAGAAAGAAAGAAAGAAAGAAAGAAAGAAAGAAAGAAAGAAAGAAAGAAAGAAAGAAAGAAAGAAAGAAAAAGGAGGGAGGGAGGGAGGGAGGCAGGGAGGCAGGGAGGGAGGGAAGGAAGGAAGGAAAAGAAAGAAAAAGAGAAAGAAAGAGAGAGAAAGAAAGAAAGAAGGAAAGAAAGAAAGAAAAAGAAAGAAAGAAAGAGAGAGAGAGAAAGAAAGAAAGAAAGAAAGAAAGAAAGAAAGAAAGAAAGAAAGAAAGAAAGAAAGAAAGAAAGAAAGAAAGAAAGAAAGAAAGAAAGAGAAAGAGAAAGAAAAGAAAAGAAGGAAGGAAGGAAGGAAGGGAGGGAGTGGGGGAGGGAGATAGGTTTGTTGTTACTAGGATTATTAATATTGTACTCAAAAGCACAGCCTGCCACAGGTTGGGTTTTCTGAAAGCAGATGTCACGGCAGGGCTTGGGGTAGAAGATGTTCATTATGGATCAAAATCTGTGAAGGGCAGGAGTGGGAAGCAGGACTTCTTAAAGAAAGAGGTTAGACTGTGACTCAGCCCAGCAAAGCCTTGACCAAGCTGGTGGTAGCTCTGGAGCAAGTGTTCTTTGCCTGGCCTTTCTACCCCATCTTACTTAGAGAGCCGTACAAGCTGCCTAGGAAGGTTTCCTCTGAGTGAGCTGGCCCACCCTGGAGGAGTCCTCACCAGCTGGAGACACTTTACTGACTGCACTCTCTGCAACTGCACAGCATGGGAGTTCTGGGTGGTACCTTTCTTAGTCTGCAACAGGAACCATCCAACTTTTTTAGTATGGAGCCATATAGCAGTTATTTTAGGCTTTGCTGGCCCAGAGACAACATGAAAGATATAAAGAAAGTTCTTCATAAAAACCATTTTGAAATGTGAAAATGATTCATGGGTCATACAAAAAAAGTAGACAGATGGATTTGGACTGTGGCTGATAGTTTACCAATCCCTGATCTACTTATTACACAGCCATTGCAATAAGAAGAAATAGCAATCATAGAAAATGAAAAGAGGAGGAAAAATGATTACTTCTGATAATATAACTGTCTTTCAGAAAAACCTAAGGAATTTATTCAACTATTAAAATTCAGAAATATGGATAACTATAGAATACTGCAATGCCACTAAACCTGAACCTTAATTCATTTAAAGCTAGTGGTTCTCAAATTTTTAATTTTAAATCAATTTTTAAAGTACATCTTCTGGGAAGATTTTCAAATGCAGATTCTGGGATCCCACCTCAGATTTTCTTTTTCTTTTCTTTTCTTTTTTTTTTTTTTAATTATATTTTAAGTTCTAGGGTACATGTGCACAACATGCAGGTTTGTTACACATGTATACACGTGCCATGTTAGTGTGCTGCACCCATTAACTCATCATTTACATTAGGTGTATCTCCTAATGCTATCCCTCCCCCATCCCCCCACCCCACGACAGGCCCCAGTGTGTGATGTTCCCCACCCTGTGTCCAAGTGTTCTCATTGTTCAATTCCCACCTATGAGTGAGAACATGCGGTGCTTGGTTTTCTGTCCTTGTGATAGTTTGCTCAGAATGATGGTTTCCAGCTTCATCAATGTCCCTACAAAGGACATGACCTCATCCTTTTTTATGGCTGCATAGTATTCCATGGTGTATATGTGCTACATTTTCTTAATCCAGTCTGTCATTGATGGACATTTGGGATGGTTCCAAGTCTTTGTTATTGTGGATAGTGCCTCAATAAACATACATGTGCATGTGTCTTTATAGCAGCATGATTTATAATCCTTTGGGTATATACCCAGTAATGGGATGGCTGGGTCAAACGGTATATCTAGTTTTAGATCCTTGAGGAATTGCCACACTGTCTTCCACAATGGTTGAACTAGTTTACAGTCCCACCAACAGTGTAAAAGTGTTCCTATTTCTCCACATCCTCTCCAGCACCTGTTGTTTCCTGACTTTTTAATGATCGCCATTCTAACTGGTGTGAGTTGGTATCTCATTGTGGTTTTGATTTGCATTTCTCTGATAGCCAGTGATGATGAGCGTTTTTTCATGTGTCTGTTGGCTGCACAAATGTCTTCTTTTGAGAAGTGTTGGGGTCCGTGTGTTTTCTAAACAAAGGAATGAACACACAAGACAACACAGGATGAGACAAACATGGCGGCCACCCCAAACAGCACGCTCTGCTTTATTTTATACAGTCTTTTGTGGAATGTTGCCAAGTCACAAGACACATTGTTGTTTTTCTGACCTTTCCCTGACTTTCTGGATTTTCAAGATGTTTACACATAAACCAGCCCCCAGGGTCTGCTGTTTGCAGCTGGCTCCTTTGTCCTCCCTGTTTGCAGGGAAGGAATGCCCTGCTTCACTTGCGAGAGCAGGACTTATCGGGAACGTCTCGTTTGCGAGCATGTAGTCCTCTACAGAGAAGTGTCTGTTCATATCCTTTACCCACTTTTCTATGGGGTTGTTTGATTTTTTCTTATAAATTTGTTTAAGTTCTTTGTAGATTCTGGATATTAGCACTTTTTCAGATGGGTAGATTGTAAAATTTTTCTCCCATTCTGTAGGTTGCCTGTTCACTCTGATGGTAGTTTCTTTTGTTGTGCAGAAGCTCTTTAGTTTAATTAGATCCCATTTGTGAATTTTGGCTTTTGTTGCCATTGCTTTTGGTGTTTTAGTCATGAAGCCCTTGTCCATGCCTATGTCCTGAATGGTATTACCTAAGTTTTCTTCTAGGGTTTTTATGGTTTTAGGTCTAACATTTAAGTCTTTAATCCATCTTGAATTAATTTTTGTATAAGGTATAAGGAAGCGATCCAGTTTCAGCTTTCTACATATGGCTAGCCAGTTTAAATAGGGAATTTTTTCCCTACTTCTTGTTTTTGTCAGGTTTGTCAAAGATCATATGGTTAAACAAATGGAAGCACATTCCATGCTTATGGGTAGGAAGAATCCAGATCGTGAAAATGGCCATACTGCCCAAGGTAATTTATAGATTCAGTGCCATCCCCATCAAGCTACCAATGACTTTCTTCACAGAATTGGAAAAAACTACTTTAAAGTTCATATTGGAACCAAAAAAGAGACTGCATGGCCAAGACAATCCTAAGCCAAAAGAACAAAGCTGGAGGCATCACGCTACCTAACTTTAAACTATACTAAAGGCTACAGTAACCAAAACAGCATGGTACTGGTACCAAAACAGAGATATAGACCAATGGAACAGAACAGAGCCCTCAGAAATAATACCACACATCCACCCCAGATTTTCTAATTCAAGAGTTGTGTGCTAGAGGTCCCAAGAATCTGCATTTAAAAACAAGCCCCAGTTGATCCTAACATCAGTGGTCCATAATTTAAGAAGTTCTGTTTTAATTCTTTATAGTAATCTTCTCTAAATGGGTGTTTCTTAAACTTTGGGAATTTTAAATACCTGTAAGAATTATATAAAAGTTATGAATCTTCCCAAATTTACCCATTTATCAAGGGAAACAAATCTTCTTACTGCAATGTAATCTTTACAGGATAGGTATTAGCATAGCTTCACTTGAATAGAGGACTTAGGCTAAATAGAAATAATGAATTATATTTGCTCAAATTTTGAAAATCAGTTGGGAGAAACTGGGGTGGAAACAGTAAAATAAAATAGAGAATTAATGCCCAGTGGTTGAGTTCAAGTCTTTTTGTGTAGACAAGTTTGGGTTTTCTGGAGGCAGCTTCCCCAATCTTTTCTCCTCAACACCACCGCCATGCCACCATAATTCATAACCACATTCATATCTCCATCCCGTCTTATGCCTTGCAAATACTTTCCCAGGATTATTTGCATTTTAAAAGCTGGAAAAAGCTAATGAACTACTGAAAAGGATTAAATTCCAATGGTAGAGCTTGAAAGAGAGAGATGGGTGCATATCTCACAGGCAAGGGCACCATGTCAATGCTTTTTAAATTCCAGCATACAGGTGGGTCTACATTCTCCCTGTTCTACCTATTTTTAAGGCCAAGCATGATCCAGTTTGCAAAATTTTTTTCCTTGAACTAAATGGAATCCCATTTGAAACTGCAATGATCCAGCTCATGGATGTTGACTTCCAATGAGATAATGCATGTAGAGCAGAAAATGTGATTTTAAGTAGTTAGGACATATTCAATAAATGTTAGGTGCTATTATTGTGGATGTTGTGGATTCAACTGAACATCAGTTCAGCAGCCTACATTTAGATGTAGATCATATTCTTGGTGGTTACCCAATTTTGATGTAGACAGGTATTCTGATGTTAGGGCACAGAATTCATACTCCAGTGGACTTGTGGTCTAGAAGGGGAGAGGGCCAGTAAACACATAGGAGCTGGGCAGTGACAGGTGCTCTACTGGGGGGTTATTCTACTGACAGGGTGGCCCAAGGAGAGAATGGACAACTCAGCCTACAAGGAGTCATGGGGGAATTTGTCATCAGAATAATAGAGCTGGTTTTCTGACATAATACAGAGTTATATTTAATTGTCAAATAAATTATACAATAATTTATTACTTTTAAGGAGCAAAGAGGTGAAGATCAATTTTAAATTGTCCAGTCAAAGAAGGCCTTGGTGAAACACACAAGCACTGTGTTTTCCAAGTTTGGAGATTTTATAAAGGACTGACACTTCAAATAAAATCAAGGCATAACCATCAGCTTGACAAATTTTAATCATGCCAAGTAAGGGTTAAAAAGAAAAAAAACCAACTATAACTTACTTCCACTACTTTAGTGAAAATAAATTACATTTTAATTCTAAAAGTATAATGTTAGAATAAAAGGGAGTCTAGTAAATTGACTAGATTAAGCTTTTTGAATAATTCATCATGTTTTTCTCACATTTCCCCAGACAAGAAAACCTCCTTGGGAGTTGGCACAGGCTTTGAGCCACCACCTGGGAAGGCTGGTCAGTGATGCAACAAGAGGGGCAAGGGTTGCATTCTGAGTTCTGGGCTCCAGCCCTGGCTCTTCACCTTGTGTCTGTATGGCTTTGGACAATGACACTGAATTCTTTCTTGGTCTAGGTGCATTTATCTTTCCCCACAGCTACCTCTTAAAGCTGTAGGGAGGTGCAGAAGAGATTATACAAGTGAAACTGTGTTGTTAACTGCTATTTTAATTCAACGGATGATTAAGAAGAGGTAGCATGTTGCTAAGTCTGAATAGGTAGCTCATATTTGGACAGCCCAAGGGGAGACTGGAGTATAGTTCAGCTTGAACTCTATGTACCTGGGGGCATGTTTGAGCGGTGGGCAGGTGCTCCAGGGCAAGGAGTAAGTGACAAATACAACTGGAAATTTTCATTGGGGGCAGAAAGTCAGGGGAAAGGCTTTGGACTTTATCCTAAAAATAATGGGAAACATTGAAATGATGGGAAGATTGGGGAGAGTAAAATGACAAAAAGAGAGTTTTAATGTCAGTATAATGTATTTTTAAATATGTAAAGGGACATTTGGATTTTTTACGATTATTACTTGGGACTGTGTTCACATAATCTCACAGTTGACTGAACACTCCCCTTTGACCTCTCCCTCCTTGGGGACCAACTCAGGTTTAATTGAAGCTTTTGTCTCTATCTCTGCCTTTGACAGCTGGGAGAGTAGCAGGGGTTTGGCTAATTAGCATTTAACTGTTCGCTAATGTTCCCATGGTTTTGTCAATCACAATCTAGTTTAAAATGGATTCAGACTTTTCAAAATCTTGAAAAAGGATGCTGTGTTAGAGCTGATTCCATTTTTTGAAAGGATTAAGGCAAGAATCAAATCCACCTTTATAATCTTTTCAGTCACATCTCCCAACAAAATGATATTTCGAATTGGAAATATGCTGCAATCATCTTTAGATGCAGGGGCTATGGAAGGAGAGTTAAAAATGAGCTGAAAAGTCTCCATCCATGGAGACCTGAGATCTTAGATCTTCATTTAAAGTAACCCACCAGGGACATGCTCCTCTTTGCTTCCCAGGTGGCTTTAGAGACATGAGGAGATAAACCTCAATATGCTAGAGTAAGCCCCTGAAGTTTGCTATTAATAAAAGATACCGTTGAACATGATTGCCTACTTTTATTCATTCAGGCAGTTAGTCATTCAATGAATATTTACTTTTTTGGTGTCAAGCAGTGAACTAACGCTGAGAATAGAGATGGAAAGATCTTGCCTCTAAGGAAGCTGATGTTTTATTACCTACTGGGCACAATGTCCAATATTTGGGTGATAGGTACATGAAACCCAGTCCCCACCATTATGCATGTAATACCCATGTAACAAAAAAGCACATGTATCCCCTGAATCTAAAAGTTTAAAAAAGAAGAAGCTGGCCAGGCATGGTGGCTAATGCCTGTAATCCTAACACTTTGGGAGGCCAAGGTGGGGGGATCACTTGAGGTCAGGAGTTCGAAGCCAGCCTGGTCAACATGGTGAAACCCCATCTCTACTAAAAATACAAAAATTAGCTGGACATGGTTGCGGATGCCCATAATCCCAGCTACTTGGGAAGCTGAGGCAGGAGAATTGCTTGAACCTGGGAGGCGGAGTTTGCAGTGAGCTGAGATCAAGCCGCTGCACTCCAGCCTGGGTGACAGAGCAAGACTCCATCTCAAACAAAACAAATCAAAACAAAACAAAAAAACAAAAGAAGGAGCTGACATTTTAGAGGGGAGATAGGCATCTAAACAATTACCATACTGTGCAACATAATGTACGTGCCTTATGCAATGCAACGTCTTAATAAGGTTCAGCATGGGGCAACAAGAGCACAGTAGAAAGATGTGTCCTGAGACAGCTGTTTAGCAAAGACTGCAAAAAGGAGGTAGTACTTTGACTGGGTCATGAAGGATGACTGGGAGTTTCCCAGATGAAAAGTAGAGGCAGAGAATTCTAGGCAGAGGGAACAGCATTTTCAAAAGCCTAAAACAAAATGGAAGCCCACACGTATTTTATACATCATGTTCAGGAATTTAGATTTGTATTATAATAGAGCAATATGTCAAATCATGCCACTTAACTAGATGTGTGATATTAAATTAATTACCTGAGCTTTCTGAAACTTAGGATTCTCATCTGAAATAAGGGCAACCAAACATCAAAGTGCTAGCATGCTGTCTGACATAGAGAAGGTGCTTGAGTCCTATGGCTTATAAAAGTAGCTTAAACAAAATAGGCATTTATAGCTCTTCCACACAAAACAGTACAGAAGCAGGGAGGCCAGAGCCGATATGGCAGCACAGAAGACCTCAGGGACCCTGTCTCCATTATTCTAGACTATGGATGCTCTCTTCAGGATATCTTCATATCCAAAGTGGTTATTAGAGCCCTCTAGCAGCAAGAAGAAAGGGCACAGGAGAGAACTTATCAACTAGAGCAACTATAAGCTCTTAGCAGCCTTTCTGGAACCTCCCTCCCACCACTACCATGCTTTAACCCTTCCATCTCATCATATCAGCTTTTGCATGGGCATACTTTGCTTCAGGAAGCCTGGGGTATAGAGTCTTTTAGGGGGGCACATTTCCATACCAAAACAAACCAGGGCTTTGCCGTTAAGATAAAAGGAGAGCATGAACATTGGGGGACCACTTAAAGTCACTGCCATAGTGCTCAACAAATGTTGGTTTTATTTAATCCCTTGGCAAGTCAGCACAGTTTAAAAGTGAAAAATGAGTTTTGAAGTCAAATCCACCTGGGTTCATACCCCAGATCTGGCGCTCATTCACTATATAAACTTAGGCAAGTCACTTTTAGCTCTCTGAGCTTCAGGTTTACTATAAAATGAAGGCAAGAATGCTGATCTCCCAAGTCATAGAACACCTGATACATGGATGGTATGTAGTAGAGAAGGGTTCTTTCTAGCCTTCCACCCCTCTCTCCCAACCCAGCAGAAGCCTAGGGCATCAGGCCCAAGTCCAGCTCATCCATCAGTTGTCCTTCATTGTCTGTGGGAGAGCAACACCAGAGTCAGGATCTTATGAATGAACCAAACCAAAGTCAGATGGAGAGTTCCAGTTAGGCATCTGAAGGAGGCAGGCAGAGAAGGATCAAGGTGTAAGTCACGAGGATGCAAACCAGAGAAACAAGATCATAGCAAGAGGGTGTGGGAGACATAATCTAGAGACATTCCCACAACTAGAGGAGCAGGATGTGATGTCCCACGGGGGGAGGGAACTCTGATTTGGAAATACTAATGGGGAATTATTAAGTACTAGATTATGTTAAGTAAAGCTTGGATCCTGTGAGAAATGGACTTGGTCTTAAATAAAATTCTTAGGCATGTGATCTGTCTGGGAGAGGGCTGAAGGACCCAAGCACAAATGCATCTAATAGTGGTATCTAGGGTCTGGTGACCTTTGAAGAAATCTGCAAAAAGTATGGAAAATGAGCAATTTACTTCATGAACATCTTAGTCCCTCGTATTTCACTGTGAGAAACAGAAACTCATACATACTAAGTAATTCAAATAAAATGGAAGTTTATGGAGTAGACACAGCTGGCAAGCTCATGGGCATACAAGATTAGAACAGACATGGATGGGTCTCTGGGAACACAAGGGGCCTGGACATTGTCAGGCGGGATGAAGGCTACTTCTTACTCATTCTGTTTCTCTCTACCCACCTGCTTCCTCTGCTGTTTCTCTTTGCACATTGGCCTTTTCTGATTACTCATAGCTTGTGAGCTATTTCTTAACCCCAACTCTATGCAGCATTCCATTGCCATGGTGATGACTGAAGCTCTGACTCCACAAGTCTCTTAAGTTTAAATGTTCACATCTTACAATATAATTGCCAAGCCTTTAGCTAAATCTTAGAGGTTGAAAATCTTAACTTGGCCAGGCGTGGTGGCTCACGCCTATAGTCCTAGCACTTTGGGAGGCTGAGGTGGGCAGATCACCTGAGATCAGGAGTTCGAGGCCAGCCTGACCAACACGGAGAAACCCCGCCTCTACTAAAAATACAAAATTAGCTGGGCGTGGTGGTGCATGCCTGTAATCCCAGCTACTTGGGAGGCTGAGGAAGGAGAATTGCTTGAACCCAGGAGGTGGAGGTTGCAGTGAGCTGAGATTGCACCATTGCACTCCAGCCTGGGCAACAAGAGTGGAACTCTGTCTCAAAAAAAAAAAAAAAGTAAAGAAAAATTGACTGAGACTGGGTGCAGTGGCTCATGACTGTAATCCCAGCACTTTCGGAGGCCTTGTCTCTAAAAATAAATAAATAAATAAAGGAACTCTTTTGAACTCAGATTAAAGATTGGCTCCCCTGAGTCAGCTTTCCACTCCTCATCTAATCACCTGGGGCTAGAGAATAGAGCAGGGTCTCATAGTTCTGTGGAGAGCCACATTCCTTTTTCTCCTACAGTCCTTATATGTATAAACAGTAAGATCCTATTCCTTTTTCTCCTAAAGTCCTTGTATGTAGAAAGAGTAAGGTCAAGACTTAAAGTTACAGTTGTATAGCTAAGACGTGCCCAATAGCAGCACCACACCCAACCATAATCACAAGGACTATTACCATCACCACCACCCATGGAGTCACCAGTGTGACTCCCTCCATCTCTACAACACTCACAGCACAATCACTATTACAGCAACCACTACTACCATCACCACCACCTCCATCATCATTACCACCATTATCAACATCACCACTTATAATCACCACAATCACTCTCACTACTACCCTGCCCACCACCATCCCCACCACAATCATCTGTCACTATTGTCATCACCAGCACCACTACCACTACTAATACTACTTCCTCCATTTCTGAAATCATCCACACCTCTACCATTGCCACCAACACCCCTACCAACACCATTACCACCACCACCTCCATCATTATCACTACCGCCATCCAACTATCTCTGCTACCATCACCATTATTGCTACTACCAAGATCATCTCCATCACCACTATCATCACCATCACCACCTTCCTCATAACCATCACAAGCCCCCTTTATAATTACCATCATTATCACCACCACCACCACCATCAGTTTCAATTACCTCCATTAGTACCATCACCTCCACTATTTCACCTCACATCCCTCATAATTATCACCACTCTCACCATTACTAACTAACACTATCTTGAACATTATCATCGATACTATTAACACCACCTTTGCCATCACTATCACCATATCTACCACCACCTCCATTATCACTACCTCCATCATCACTGCTATCTCCACCATCATCACTACCACCAGGCATCTCTGCTATCACTACCTATGAAAATGTAGACTGGAAAACAAGATTTCTACTATGGGTAAACTAATCTTGAAGAGAGAGGAGGTGGAAGTCAGATGGGTGCCTGTGAATTTTCTAAGTACATCAGTGTCAATAATTATTTGTAGTTATCTAGTCCTAAAAACTTAGCATCATCTTGTCCTCCATATCCAATCAGTCACTGAGTACCATACATAGTCATTTCTGATTTGCCTACATCACTTCCTACTTCTCTATTTCTGCTGCCACCATCCCTCATTTCACAAACGGATGATCACAATTTTTTCCTAGCTGGCTCTCTGCCTCCAATCTACCTATTCTCAAAGCATTTTTCATGTACTGCCAAATTAATCTTTCTAAAATCTTGATTTCATTGCTTTTTTGCTTTGCTCAAAATCTATTGGCCAAATTTTCCCATCTAGAACGAGAAGCTCTAGATCCAGATTCCTTTGCCAGCCCTATTTCCTGTGACTCTCCTGGAACTTTGGGCTCCTGCTAGGTTGGTGTCCTCATTAGTCTTTCAAACCTAGCATGGTCTCCACACCATGACTCAAACATGTCCTCTATTTGGTCTGTCTTCTACAATCCTCTGTTTCTATACACATTCTACTTCTCAAAGCTTGACTTAAAATGGGGAGATATATGTTAAAGAATCCAAAGCAGCAGATTTGTAGGATGAACAACTCAAGAGATCTAATATACAGTGTGAAGATTATGGTTAATAAAATTGTATTGTATTTGGGACTTTTGTTAAATAAGTAGATTTTAGCTGCTCTTGTCACAGATGTACACACATGCGAGTAACTATGTGAGATGATAAATATATTAATTTGCTTCACTATAAGTGAACATTTTACTATCTAAATGTATTCAATACCGTCATATTGTAAACCTCAAATATAAAATGTATTTAAAAACAAACAAACAAACCTGGGCTTAAATCATACACGTATGAAATTTAAGGGATTCCTCTTAAGCTCATTAGGGAACTCAGCTTCAAGATTACAAAGTCCCCACATTAGACTCTGTATCTCTTGAGTCCTAAGATGATTAAACATCAATAAAGACATAAACCTGTAGCAGCCAAGAGAATGGGAGAATACTCACCAACATACAAGAAGTTTTAATGAATTTTCAGAAGACAGGAAGTAAATGGAGAAGCATTAGTGGCCTGCAGCAGAACAGAAGAAAGAGCAGCCTTGAGAAAGCTGCAGGAATTTGAAAGCAGCAGAACCATGTAACCCCTGGACACAGAGTCAATGCACTCAAGAATGGAAACAAGGAGCAGGGCCAAAAACCAGGGAGAGTGAGAAGACTATCAACAAAACAGTAAACACCTCCACTCTTGCACAAAGCACAGGCCAACAGGCATTTATTCCCAGTCAAAACACATGAGCATTTTTCTCAAAAAAAAAAAAAAAAAAAAAAGGAAAAAGAAAAGAAAAAGAAAAAGAGAATAACCACAGGGTACCTGCTGTGGCCTGAATGTGGCCCTCAAAGTTCATGTGTTGAAAGCTTCATCCCCAATGCATCAATATTAAGAGGTGATTCGGTTAGGAGGTCTTCACCCTCATGAATGGAGTTAAACGGTTACTGTGGGAGTGGTTAGTTATCATGAAGTGGGCTCCCAATAAAAGGATGAGTTCAGCCTCATTTCCTGTTTCTCTCTCCTCTAGGTGCCTCCTTGCCATGAGATGCCTCCAGCCCTGTTAAGATGCAATGAGAAGGACTTCATCAGATGTGGCCCCTCCATCTTGAACTTCTCTACCTCCAGATTCATGAGCCAAATAAACTTCTATGGTATTCTGTTATAGCAGCAAAAAATATTCTAAGACAATACCTAAGGTGAACTAAGGCAGCTCCTGTAGGTGTTAGCACATGAAAGTAATACAGTCCTCATTCTGGCTTTAGGGAGGCCATCAGCATGGTGATTAGCTCCTCATCTGCTCACCTTCAACAGGCCAAACCCAGAGAATTCCTCATTAGCCCTGCCATTTCCCATTCTTAAATACCAATAAACCCTCAAAGCATACCGACAGTTTAGGAAAAATAGCAGTTTGAAAGAGAAAGCCCAAGAGAAATTGAATAGGAGCATCATTCAAGTCAGTTATTTGTTTTTAAGAAAAAAGTCTAATTAGTAGGCACACTGGGATTTAAAGAGCTATTTATTTCATAGATCAAGAATAGGAAACAATCAAAGAAATGACTAGGGTATATAAGACATTAGTTTTGGAAATTAAAAATATTATTGTGCAAATAAATATTTTAATAAAAGAGTTGGGGAGCAGAGATCTAGAAAACCTCTTAGAGCATAAAAGGAAAAGGTGAAGAGATAAAAACTATGAGCAATAAAAATAAGAGATAATAGGAGCATCAAACCAGGAGGTCCAACACCCAACCAATAGAAGTGCAAAATGAAAGATGCCAAATGAATTCAGAGGAGACAATTGCCAAAGAAACAACCAAAGACATTAACCAGAGCTAAAGGGACAAGTGAATTTCAAATTGAAAACACAAAATGGATGGAATAACAACAACTTGCACCTAGACATATTATTGCTAAAAATGATTCTTTTCATTTATAAAGTCTTTATAAAACACATTAAAATAAAACTGAAGTTTACGGGAAAAGAAGTGGAGGTTTAAACATAACATAGTTATGTATGTATGTATAAATTTGATATGTAATATACACAATGCATATATTATATATTATATATCATTGATATATAATGAATAGATTATATATTACATAAAATATATAATATATAATATATAATATATGCATTGTGTATATTACATATCAAATTTATACATACATAATTATATATAATATGTAATTATATATAACATATTATATAATAATATGTAATAAATTTATATATAATATATATTATATATTATATGTAATGTATTTATATATTTATAATTTATATATATTTTACTTACATATTTTTATATATTTATTTATTTATATTATATATTATATATGTAAACATTTATATTATACATATAAAACATATATATGTATTTTTATATGTATAATATATAATATATATTATTTATATATAATATATTTATATTTATATATTATATATTATTTATATAATATATATTTCTATTTAGATATTATTTATATATAATATATTTTTATTTATATATGATTTATATATAAAATATATATTTATAATTTATATATTATATTATATATAATATAAATATATTTCATATAACTACTATATATAATATATAATATATTATGTTATAAATATATAATGCATATAACATATATTATAAAAATATAATGTATATTATATATCATATATCATATATACAATATATTATATTGTATATACAATAATATAATATATATTATGTATTATATTATAAATATATTATATATTATATGTAATACAACATATTATATAAATATATTTTATATATACAATAAAATGTCATAGGCATATTATTTGTAAAATGACATAGGCATATTATTTGTAAAATGTCATAGGCATATTATTTGTAAAATGACATAGGCATATTATTTGTAAAATGTCATAGGCATATTATTTGTAAAATGACATAGGCATATTATTTGTAAAAAAACCTGCTTGAGCATTCTAACTGGATGTGATTAACAGTGATAACTTCCAGGGAGTGAGGTCTGGGTGTGGGAGGCATGGGGTGGTTAAGACATTTATGAGGATTGAGTGAAAATGATTATACCAGTGTAACCATCTCTCAGGTCAAGCAATGCATATCGCCAGTAGCCCAGAAGTTCTGTTCGTGCCTATACCCAATCAGGACTCCCTGTCTTCTCCTCTAATCTGACTTCCAAATTTTAAAGAATTTGCTTCCAAATTTTCAATTTTCACAAAGGAAAAAGAAGCTTCTGAAATTTTGTTTGGTACTGCATTGGATCTATAGATCAGTTGCATGGTCTAACACTTTAACATTTTAATAATATTTAATTTTATAATCCATGAACATGATATAGTTCCATTTATTTAGGTCTTAATTTCTTTCAATATTTTATAGTTTTCTGGGTAATAACCCTACACATTCTGCATTAGACGTAATTCTAGGTATTTGGTGTTATTTTATTCTGTTACAAATGACATTTTTAATTTTATTTTTTGACAATCTATGCAATTGAATTTTAGAATATTGACATTGTGTCCAGTCACCTTACTAAACTACTGTTTAATTTAACATTTTTATCCATAGATTGTTTTGCATTTTCTACACACATTAACACAGCATCTGCAAATAAAGGCAGTTGTAAACCGTTTTACCTTTTATTTTATTTTCTTGCTTGTTACACTGACTAGAACACCTTGAACAATGTTGAATAGAGGTAAGATTAGTAGCATTTTTATTTCCTTTTCAAGCTAAAGGGAAAAAAAATTCAACATTTCACTGGTAGGTATGATTTTTGCTGCAGTTTTATGTAGATATCATTTATCAGATTAAGGAAGTTTCCTTTTGCCCTTAGCTTGCTGTATTAGTTTGTTCTCACATTGCTATGAAGAAATATCGGAGACTGGGTAATTTATAAAGAAAAGAAGTTTAATTGACTCACAGTTCCACATGGCTGGGGAGGCCTCAGGAAACTTACAATCATGGTGAAAGGCACATCTTCACAGGGTGGCAGGAGAGATAATGAGAGCTAACCAAACGGAAAGCCCCTTATAAAACCATCACCCCCATGATTCAATTACCTGTCACTGGGTTCTTCCCATGACACATGGGGATTATGGGAACTATGACTCAAGATGAGATTTGGATGGGGACACAGCCAAACCATATCACTTGCTAAAAGATTTTTGTGTTGTTGTTGTTTATCATAAAATGGTGGTGAACTTGTAACTTTTTTTCTATGTTTGTTGAAATGATTGTGTGGGTTTTCTCCTTTATTCTATGAATTGATTTTGGAGTGTTCATTAATCTTGCATTCCTAGAACAAACTCATTTGGTTGGAATGTATGATCCATTTTTTTTATCACCAGGTCCAGTGTGCTAATATTTGGTTACCGTCTATTTTTCATTTTTGTACCTATTTTCAAGGATGAGATTAGCCTATAGTTTTCTCTTTTTTTGTACCAATTTTGTCTAGTTTTGCTATGAAAATAATGCTAGCCTCATAAAATGACTTGGGAGGTGTCTACCCTTTTTCTCTTCTCTGGAAATGTCTGGGTACATTGGTCTCACATCTTCCTGAAATGTGTGGGTAAAAGTCTTCAGTAAAGCCATGATGAAGCTGAAGTTTTATTTGTGGAAAAATTTAAAGTATGGTTTCTATTTCTTTAATATTTATCTGGCCATTCAACAGCTAAACTAAGACTATTTCACTTGTCTGCTAACATTTTAAATCTTGTCTTTAATATATCAACTGAATTATCTTAAAGTCTGTATCTAATAACCCTATTATCTGGATATCCTGTGGGTTTGTCTCTATTGTTGCTATTTCTCTTAGTTGTTGTTTGTATTCAGATATGCTGCACCTGGTTGGTTGTAATTGCATGCTGGACATTATAAGTGGAGAACTGTAACGATAAAGTCTAAAATGATGCTATTGTCATCCAGAAAGGTGTTTTGATTTGCCTTTAGTACACAGCTATGCTAGGGGAAATCCTACTCCCCTAGCTTTACCCCCACCACTTAAGGAAGTTGTTTGCACCCGGCAGTCAATGTTCTGCTTTCTGATGGACATTCCCACAGGTACCCACTCCAGGTCTCATCGCAAAGCTTTTTTGGTGGGATCTAAACTTCAACTTAATCCCCTGGCCACATGACTGTCTCAAAAGTTCTACTAAGTTTGACAAATTTTAACTGCCTCTTCTGAATCTGCAAATACCTCCAGGGAAAATGTGGCCCTAACTGCCGGTCACCTCGCTGAGCTTCCTTCTTCTTCCATCATCTAGCTCCATAATTCTTTGCTGAGGACTTCAGACTATTTTTCTTTTACATTTTGTCTAGTTTTTCTAGTTGTTATCAGGGGGAGCATGGTTCTGAATCTAGACTGCTATCATTGCAAGCAGAACGCCGTTATACAGTATTATCTGATTTTTAACTATGCACATGTATTATTTTGATTTAAATCAAAACCAAACAAAATTAGAAGAATTCAAGGATCGAAATTCCTGTGGACAAAGGCTTAGAAATGTACCTTTTTAAAACAAACATCCTGAGTGCCCTTTGTATGCAATACAATTTGAAAAGCATGATCTTACACCATTACTATTCACCAATAACTACACACTGAATTTGTCTATCAGTTAAACAAGCTAGGAGCACAGTTCCAAAAATGTCTAGGCCACAAAAGAAAGTTAGTTGGGGGTGTAGGTGAGGTGAGGGGCCTGGACTCTTCTCAGGAAAAGTGGGGGTGAGTGAGAGGGGTCATGTAAACGGCCCTAGTCAGAAGGAAGGGCCCAGTGCTTGGCAGGTGTGTGGATGTGTGGATGTGCGTGTAGATGGATGGAAAGAACTGGATTTCTATGGCAATGGCTGAAAGGATCAAGATCACAGAATCAGGTCTTGTCCCTAATGAAATGAAATCGACTCCTTGCTACACTAAATACAAAAGTCTGTAGGGAAGCAGTTTGCATAGCAATCTATACTGAAAAGAGATTCCTCTCTGGTTAGATTGAATTCCAAAAGAAAATATGTCCATGATGGGTGAAAATAGAAAACATCACAGTCAAATGAGAGTGGCTCCTACCTCACAGATGGGACCCTGTAATAATGATGTCTGGTATGGAATGGGAGCCACCAGAAACCAAAACAAAACAAAGAGCATGAACCCCAAGTTTCGGACATTCAATGAATGGAATAGAGTATTTATGCTGGTAGCACCCAGAGCAAAGCCGGTGACTGCAGAGATGGGAGCAACTGTTCATTCACTGCCTCCTGGGCTCTGTGTTATATTTGGAGTTGGCACACCCATTTCTCTGCGTTTTATTTAAAAGAATTGAAACCATAAACAAAGAGTCCCGCTCTCCTGCGTGTTTGTTTTTGCTCTGATTCTGTGTTTGACTGATTGAGAGAGTCAGGCCATGGCTGGAGCGTCACTCGCAAGCACATGGTTTCTCCAACTCGGCTCCTTCCTCGCTGGCTTGGGAACTGGGAGTAGGAGGGAAGTACTGGTTTAATGTCGGCACCAGTGGGTATTAGGTGCCATCGCATTTGCCTTTCTTTTGACTTTTTCTTTTTTTTTCACCAGGGTTCTATAGGGGAGAGCTATGGGGATAGGATGAATATCATGTTGGGTGGTTTGACTTCTATTTTTCTCCATTTGCAATTACATTCTCTCCCCCAGTGACTGAGAGGGAAGGAGTTTGCTCCACATGGCACACGGACACGGGCCGTCTGGCAGCTCACCCTAAGAACGAAGGGATTTGCGTAGGCCTCAAGGGGTTATCTGAGAGTAATGGACCCAGGATGATGACTGATTTCACAATTGATCTATGGTGACAATCCTAAGGTAAGGGTTAGAACACTTGGGTGCAGCTTGGGGCAAGCCCCTTTACCTCTCCATTTTAATTAGCTAATATGCCTGTGTTGCCTCCCTAAACAGAATTGTGAGGGTAAAAAGGATTACTATGCTAAAGCAGCGACTTAATCTCTATCAAAAGTCAGACTGAGAGGAGCAATGTTTCTGGAGCTCAGTGTACTGCATGATGAATATACTCTCTTTTTCTTTTCCCAGACATTCTTTAATTTATTCTTGAATTAAGTCATCTCATTAAAGAAAACACCTGGGCATTAAAATGTTGCTCACCCACTTCCACCTACCCCCTGTAGAGTCATTCTTGCTGAAGGATCCTTTGGCTTGGCACACAATAAGGAAACAGTATCAAAAATGGTACATAAAGCATGGTGTGGTCTCTGCTCCAGTACTAAGTAACACTGCATTCTAGTTACATGGTGTTCAGAAGAGATTTTTTTCTCTTAGTGTCAGGAATCGCTTATATTAAATCATTTTATTCTCCTGTTATTAACATTGACTCAAGGAAGTGATCTGGCTTTCACTTTCATGTTGGTTACTAGAAAGCTTAGAGCTAACTCTGGAGTAGTACCGCATAGAACATGCAAGCGGGGACATCCAAGCTGGATTGCAGAGTGAGGACTGGGGCTCTACCACTTACCAGCTGCATGATTTGGTTACCTAACCTATCTGTACTCTTTCTCCAACCGAAAATGGGGATTAGTATAGAACTAACCTCATGGGATTGCTAGGAAGTTTAAATAGCTTCACATAGAGCTTAGAACAGTGGCTGATATGTATTAGAGCTTGTAAAGAAAATAAACTCTTCAATATGTATTTTTGTATCCAACCTACTTGGAGCTGCATTATATGTCCTTATCTTTGTTTTATATTTTTTCTTTCTTCTCTATTTTACTATTTCCATGGCTACTATGCCATTATAGATATACACTGAGATTTAAAAAAAATAATTCCTCTACTGTTAGATTGATAATTTGTAATGCCTTCTTATTATATTTCATTGCAATAGCATCTTTGCACACAATGCCTCTATATTCCTGGTAATTTCCTTGGAATAGATGCTCAGGATTAGAATGACTGCATCAAAGGATATAAATACATTTGTATCATTATATGTATTATTCTTCTATAAGCAGTAAATAAAAGTACTGATTCTTCACAGTTGCATAAACATCAAGAATTATCTTTAGAAAATAACATAAAATCAGAGGCTATTTCAAAATGAGAGTTTCTTCTAGTGTGGCCCTCAATTTTGGAAATTCCAAAGACCCAAGGTGTTCAGAACTTTTGTTTGCTCATTGAAGAAGATACATGTGATGAATGCAACAATATTTTCCAAGTGCTAGAAACTCAGTGTTACCAATCGGCTCTTAAATATACTGCTTATGTCACTTTTGTGTGCTGCTATTTTGTGATATTAGTATATTAGCATTTTCCCACATTATTAGAAGCATTTTGTAAAAACTTCATTGTCACTAATGGTAGAATATTCCACAAGATGAATATATCATGTTTTACTTAGTCATTCCTATGTTGTCATTAAAGCCTATCCAATTTGTGATTATTGTATATGATGCTGCAATAGACATCTTTGTGCATAAAGTCCTTCCTTGATCTAATCCTTTTTCTTATACTAGATTTCAAAATAGAGTTACTGGGCTAAAGCATGAATATTATCAGGGTCTTGATTCATATTGTCAAATTGTATGAAGAACATTTTAAAGACAATTTTAGAAACATAAAGTAATGTGATTGGGGAGGAGGAAACGGTGTTTCATTTATCTAAGAGAAAAGCATCCCTGAAGACACTGACTTACAGTGAAGCAGGTGAAGTATGAGCTGCAGGGCCCTCACCAGCTTGCCCCTGCCTGGGCCTTGGGTGGAACCCTAACAACATGCTCATCTGATCATCCATTGTTAGTTTATTTAAGCTGATGAGGTAAGGCATTTTAACTCAAATTTTAAGGCGGTTGTCTCTTCCTACTCCATCTACTTCGACACTCCCCTGATCAGGTCAAAGTTATAGAAAAATTCATGGGCATTTTGGCGATATGCATAAGAGGAAGTTGAGTACTTGATTTTGTTTTTATGATTTTTCTTAAAGAGAATCACTAAAAATTATGTGAGGTTTCAGGCCCCACAAAACTTGCATTTGCATCTGCATTTCCATTTAAGATAGCCAAGTTGAAAAATGCCAGGATCTGTTTATCAAGCCCTATGAAGCACATATTTCCAGCCAAGCAGAATTGGTTTTAAGAAAATCCAAGAGTTATTCTCTGGGCCAACCCTTGCATATGAGAGCAGGATGAAACCTCTTGAAACCCTGTGCTGTCGAAAGCTGGCTTTCCTGGACAAATGAAGCAGAAGTCTGCCAGAGACTGGCCATTGAGAGGAGGTGAAAGCTTCCACCAGCATCCTTGTTCTGGATTCTAGAAACAGGACCCAAATTTCTTTCATCTGAGTGGCTGTGCCCACAGCTCTTGGCACCATCCCAATGATCACCCTAGGGGCAGGGCTGGCCAAGGCACCATGTCAGGGCCAGTGTTCAGTGGCACCCATTGTGCCAAATGGAGATCAGAAATTAATTGGAAGTGGCCAGGTTGCTCAAAATCCAAGATCTGGTCCACTGGAGCCAGCCAACTCCACCTTTTAGGGCTTGGTTAGAAACAAAGAGTGCAGAAGAGACAAAAAAGCATTTGCATCATCACATACTACTCTATTTCCCTATCCAAAGTCTTCTGTTTTTCCTTTTCTCTGAAAGGAAAATGTGCACCCTGCATTGGGATAAAGATAGATTGAGGAAGAAAAAGAGATGGCGGTAGGGACATTCAAGGCCCATTGGACATGGAGGGTAAGCGAGAGACATGTAAACCTGGCCAAAGGGCAAGCATATGTCCTTGATTTGGGGGGAGCAGTCTCCATTCTTAATGTTCCTTCCTGTTGTCTTGATTTGGGATTCTGAATGAATGAGACAGATCTCTCTCCTTCACAGCTCCATCTTTGCCAATGTAAAGAAGGGCTATAAGGAGAGAAGACAAGAGCTGAGTTTGAGAGTGAAGCATGGTGAGGGAAATAAGAGGAGGCCAGGGACTTGGGAAGAAGAGATCACAAGTTTCACTGAGTGCAGGGAGAAAGCCACAACTTTCATTTTTGAATTTTAATTACATGCAAAGTTTTGATACATTCAAGCAAAAATAAGTTTCAAGTTTAAGTCAAAACTCTGCATACACAATAATAAAAAAGTAAACAATAAATAAACAAGCTAAAGCTTTCCAGGAATTGATTTTAAAACCCTATCAGAAAGCAGTGTCTCCTTCAACTCACCCCACCCCTGCCCTCCAGCGCTGGGTTCCAAAGCTCCAATGCCACGTCAAAGGGAGTATCTAACCCCAGACTTGAAGGAGAGGGAAAAATCTCTCCTAGTCCTTGGAATGTAATTACCATTAAGGTTGAAAAACGAGGGCGATGAACAGTAGTGGCAGGTTTTTTCAAGTTTATGTAAACACTGGCTGCAGGGAGATGGCTGAGATGTTGGAATCAAAGCATCCTTGTCACATCAGTGCTTTAAATCTCTAAGCAACTCCTTGAAGATCATCTGGCCTCTGTGAACATAAGCAGCTGATAAAAGGTGCCGCTAAGCTCACTTCTTATCTACTCTCACAGGCAGACTGCCCCAAAGCTGCATCTTAGGGAAACCAGCCACTGAATGGTGCTTGGAGCTGCTTTCAAGCCACAGGATGGGGCAGGCTTCTGGGGTGCTTCCTGCAGGTGTACTGGTTTCAGGAAGGACCTCGTTCTCCCAGGGTGAATCACACTTGCTTCCTTAAATCTCCTCCAGGGCCACATTTGTTATCTTTGGTAAAATGAACTTCCAGGGTTACCAAACAAACAAACAAACAAACAAAAAAAAGCAAGAGGGATACAAGCTACCTATGGAGAGTGAATGGGTCTGCATCCTTTACTTAAAGATCAGGAATCTGTGACTTGCGCACAAAGCAAAAGCTCGGCCCAAAAGGTCTTCCCCTGGCCTTGTCCACCAGAGAACACACTGAAGTGCTCTTTTATTTATTGAAGTGAGCTCAGTACCCTTTGTGGGCCTGATTTGGTGGCCTTAGTTTTCTGGCACTGCTCTTCAGTATTAATATTAAACCATCAAGACAAATCTGAAAGGGGATGAACAGTCCCTTAGTCTCAAGTCAGCAAGCAAGCAGTGACCATTAATCATGCAGATCGTTCAGCTGAATGATTTCAGCCAGTTAATCCAATTTCTCCTTAACTGGAGGAGATTTGAGACAAAAACAACCAATGTAAACTACCTAGCATAGTGCCAAGTCATCAATAGATGTTGGTTCCTACTTAACACCTGTCTGAGTTTCTTTCATATGAATGGCCTTGGATCACCTAAGCTCAAAGGAAAGCATGGTATGTAGAGTAGCTGGAGTGAGATGCAAGCTTTCACTTCAGCTAGTGAGATAAGTATTGTTAGAAAGTTACTAAAATTAACTTTGGAAAATTTTTTAAAATGAGTGCATTGCTCCATTTTCACACTTCTGGAAAGAATACCTGAGACTGGGAAATTTATAAAGGAAAGAAGTTTATTTTCCTCACAGTTCTGCATGGCTTGGGAGGCCTCAAGAAACTTACAATCATGGTAGAAGGTAAAGGGGAAGCAAGACACCTTCTTCACAAGACAGCAGGAACAAGAGAGAGCACAGGAGAAATTGCCACTTTTACAGCATCAGATCTCATGAGAATTCCCTCACTATCATGAGAACAGCATGGGGGAAAACTCCCCATGATCCAATCACCTCCCACCAGGTCCCTCCCTCTACACATGGGGATTACAACTTGAAATGAGATTTGGGTGGGGACACAGGACCAAACAATATCAATGAGGAAAAGTGAAAATCAGAAACAATTTCTTTACAGTGACATGAGATCTATTATTCCTAATTTAAATATATATATTTAATACATATAAAATATATATTTAATATGTATTTAAAAATATATATTTTTATATATAAAGTTTCTGATGACACTGGCAAAGCAAAACAGGCAACATTAGGTTTGGCCATGAGTCTGAGATTATGATCTGATAGATTCATTCCATTCTTTCAGTATTATCAACCCTGGATGTTGAGTGTTTAACCTGGAATCATGTAAAGAGTCTCACATGGGCCATCTTCTTACTTTCTTTAAACATGATGCCAAAGCCATACCAACTGTGTAGACTACAAACACTCTTAGGCAAAGCAATCATTCTAATTTAACCTACCAAGTCAAAATGCAATGATCACAAAAACAGTTTTGAACTGATTTGTCGATTCTAATCAAGCAAGCATTGATTCGTTTGTTCATTCACTGATTATTCACTTAATATATTCCAGGAACTGTTTTAGCACTTGAATACAGAGATAAATAAGACCTAGCCACTAACCCTCTGTTCCCCACAAGCGCACATGTAAACACACAGACACATACATGCGTAGTATACTATAGTCAGAAGGGGAGATGTTCACATAAGGGAAGAATCACAACACCAGTCTGATGACTAGCTTAACAGAGTGTCCTGCTGGGCCCCTGTTAACTTCAATAGAGATGGCACCAGATTCAAGAGGTGAAAGGACAGAACCCAGAGCCAGTGAATGAAACATAAAGTTTATTTGGGGGAACTTACAGGGCAGTCCAGTGGTGGCGGGCTGGACAGGAGAACTGCGACTGCTTATAAGAAGCATGCATTAATATAGCATTTTCACTTAGCACCCTCCTCTCAGCAACCTTCATGTGGAAATCTTCATTTCTTAAGTTATTGCTGTCAAGTTCATCTACTATGCACAGAGATGTGTCAAGTGCATCTACTATGCACAGAGATGCGCCCGAAGTTTCTGAGATCACAGGAGAAAGGATTGCCAACCCATCTGGACAAGTCTTTATAGAAGAGTGGACCTTCAGCTGGTCCTTAAAGCAGCCGGTTTGGTTTGCATGTCTAAACATCCACCCTAGCCAACCAAGCAAGGACAGCCCTGGTGTCCAGGGAGAAGCTCACTTCTTGCTGGCATAAGAATGTGATGATAGAAAGAGGGAAGAGCGGAAACAGAGTCAGAGAATATGGACTGACATTTTTAAAATATCTTCTAAAGTATACTAATACATGTAACTTCCTTGGAAATACATAGAAAGGGAAAAAATAATTTTTGAATAAATAGAGGGATAGATAGATATAATATAAACCACAGAAAGTTAAATGTATTGTAGAATCTGAGTGAGTATGTGAGTGTTTGTTGTACAAGTCTCTCGACTTTTCTATATGCTTAAAATTGTTCATAGTATAATGCTGGAGACAATCACCTTGTATAAAGTTTCCCTGAACAATATGTATGGTTTTAGGCCTTATGTATCTCTCATTAGTTTTCCATAGCCATTTTAAGATGTCCATGGAGAAATACTTTTAAAGGGTTTTATTCTAATTCTTTCTCCTGAAAGCCCTCTAGAGAATAGATTGGGACTTCCTTAGTAGTGATCTCTAGGGAATCCGTGGACCCTAGAATAAGAACTTGATATAGACATTTCATTTAGAAATTAAAAGAAATTTAAATTAAAGAACTCCTGATATAGACATTCCATTAGAAATTAAAAGATAATTAAAACCAGAATCTAGATACTGGTGACAGCTTCCAGTTGCTAAGCCTGTAGAACCTTACTTATGGATCAAAACTAGGTGAAGACTTCCAGTTCAATATGACAGACTGATCACAAATATTTACCTCCTCTCTCTCCCAAAATTCATCTGAAATGACGCAAATAATATAATTAAAAAATAAATTTGCAACAGCTCGGAAAACAGGAAAGGATACTGCCAGTGGACCATATATTTGGGGGAATTTCTGGAAGTTAGAAAACTGATAAGATCAAATTGATAGAGCAATCAGAATGAAACAAACTGCAACAATAAAAAGGGGCTGTTGCAGCGAACAGAGTTGTTCTTCCCAAGGGCTGTAGAACCTCCAGACTCAGAGAACAACAGCACAGGAAGGTGGAGTAGTCCCTGGCTGCAGGGCAATCCTCAGAAAAATTAAGTAAAAGACTTCTGGCAGAGCAGTGGGGCTGCTGTTCCCATGCACCTCTGCATGTAGATGAGAGGCCAATCTTGGCATCTGCCAGCTTCCCGTGGAGGCAAGACCTCTCTGTTGGGAGGGGATGGAGAGGAAATGTTTGAGTTTGGAAAAAGAGAAAAGTAGAGCAGAGCTCCAGGAAATTCTAGTCCTGTATAATGGACCATGCAAGGTAGGTGGATAGGGAAGAAATGTGGCTCTTTCAGGAATGAAAGCACTAAAAAGATTTCTAATAGCAGGGTGAAGTCTTCCTTGCTGTGGCAAGGTTATAAGACCCTGACTTGCCTCCCTCTTTTACTGTAAAAGAGAAACATGCCCATTATGAGGCCAAACCTTTAGTCATTCCTTCCATTCGGGGAGAAATCTGGTATGAATACAAATATGCCCAAGAAAAATGCAATCCATGCATTTATAAATAAAAATGGCAATTAAAGATTACTAGACCTTTGAGAAACACCAACACCAATGAAGAGAGCCAAAGTGAACAAACAGAAAACATGTTGAAGAAATTGAAAAAAGCAAAAGATATGAAAAACAGAAGAGAAATTTCTAAATAGCATCCTCAGAAGCTCTCAGGAGGATGTTTTATTTATGGAAAAAGAGCAAGGTGCTATTTTTAAAGTAGAAATAAAAAAATAAGAAGCAATTGGTCAAAAGAAGTGCTAAAATGTAAAGTAATAAAATGGACCATCCAAGGACCAAATTGGAGATCTGGAATACAAAGAAAAGAAATTCTCCAGAAAACAGAATAATAAACAAAGAAATTTAAAAAATTACAAAAAAGGTTTAGGGAATATATTTAGAAGATTCACTTAATAGAAATTCACTAAAATATCTACTTAACAGAAGGGTAAGGAAGAAAAGGCAGACTGGAGAAGGGGGAACAAAATTAAAGAAATAATAGAGGACAATTTTACTGAAATGAATAAAGATTTTAAGACTTCACTATTGACTACTGAACAAAAGTGATGAATAAAGAAATTTACCTAATTCCATACTATATTTCCAAACTAATCTTGAAGACGAAAGAATGAGTTATTTACAAAGGAAATAGTATTTGACCAATGCCCAACTTTATTTTTGCAACACAGAATGCTAGAAGACAATGAAATTGTTACTTAGCATGTGGGCTAAAGTTAATGTGTTTAAAGAAAGGCAAGGACTTTAAAAGTTCATCATACATGTGCCCCTTCTGAAAAAAAAATGCAAGAAAATTCCTCAGCAAAACAATAAGTAAAATCAACAAAGAGGAAGAATTCAAATAAAAGTCTTGCTGGTAAGTAAACATAATGGCAGAAGATTAACTAGGGCTAAAGAATTGTAATGTGGTTGTGATTTTGATGCCATTGTTAGTAATATTAAGGCAAAATATTTTAAAAAGGTGAGCAGTCTTGAAATAAATTAGATATGATTTCAACTACACACAAAATTTGTAGGGGCAGAGACTAAATATATTATACCATATATAGTATAGCCATATTTATATAGAAAATTATATGTATACTTATTTATGCATCAGTAAGTTTGAAAGTATATTTACTAATGATTGTCCCAGGGGTGTGCAGACTTCCACGTTTACTGTTTAGACTTCTACATCAATAGATTTTTAAACAAGTTTGTGCTGCTTTTATAATTTAAGTACGTAATAAATACATTTCATGTTTATAAAAATTTTAAGAACAGTCACTCAAGTAATTAAAAGATAGTGCTCACCAATGAAGATTTACAGATGGCAAAGAATTGTATGAAAAGGTGCCCCACATTGAATGTCATTAGGGAAATACCAATTAAAACAATACATACCTATTAGAATCACCCAAATCAGAACACTGACAACACCAAATACTGGCAAGGATGTGGAGCAACAGGAACTCTCATGCATTGCTGGTGGGAATGCAAAATGGTATGTCTACTTTGGAAGACAGTTTGATAGTGTTTTTCAAAATTAAACATACCTACCACAGTCAGTTTCCTTGGTATTTACCCAAATGAGTTAAAAATTTATGTCCACACAAAAAAACTATAAACATGGATGTTTATAGCAGTTTTATTCATAATTGCCAAAACATGAAAGTCACCAAGATGCCCTTCAGCTGGTGAATGGATAATATAAACTGTAGTGCATTCAGGCAACAGAATATTATTCAGGCTAAAAAGAAATGCGCTATCAGGCCATGGAAAGACTTGGAGGAAACTTAAAGGCATATTACTGAGTAAAATAAGGCAATCTGACAATCTGAAAAGGCTACATACTGTATGATTTCAACTATGCGATATTTGGGAAAATGCAAAACTACAGAGACAGTAAAAAAAAAAATTCAGTGGTTACTGGGGACTAAGAAGCAGAGAGGGATACATAGGTGGAGCACAGAAGGTTTTTAGGGCAGTGAAATTATTCAGTGTGATACTACAATGGTGGATACCTGTCATTATGCATTTGTCAAAACCCACAGAATGTATATCAAGAGAGAGTCCTAATGTAAACTATGGACTTTGGTTGATAATGATGCATCAGTGTAGGTTCATCAGTTGTAACAATGCACTACTCTGGTGGGAGTTGTTGAAAGTAAGGAAGGCTGTGCATGTGTGCAGGCAGAGGGCATACAGGAACTCTGTACCTTAAATTCAATTCTGCCATGAACCTAACACTGCTCTAAAAAATGAAGTCTGTTTATAAGGAAAGCAAATAGTGCAAATTTAAACTCACCTAACGGGGAAGAAAAAGAAAAAGAAAACTCCATACAACCAGTAAACACAAGAAAATGTGAAAATGGCAGAGGCACATGGTAAATAGAATACATAAAATAACATCGAAGTAATTAAGTCCAAGTATATTAATGATCAAAACAAATATGATTAGATCAAATTCCTATTTTAGAAAACTGTCTTATGCTATAATACAACTAAAATTAACTCATACAGAGGAACTGAAAATAGAATGATAATCAAAGAGATGCCAAGCCAACATTAACACAAAGAAAACAGAAATGACAATTTTAGTAGTAGACAAAATAGATTTAAAGACAAATGGCTTTAAATAAAAAAACGAGATTTTTTTAACAATGCTAAAAGACAAAAATTCAAAATGTAGATAAAATACTTGTGTACAAAAAAGTATTGCATTGAAATATATAATGATGCTGATGGTAGTATTAGCACTAATTCACAAAATTACAATAGTAGTGGAAAAACTTTGATCGACTTTTTAAAACTAAGTAGACAGAGGATTTGAACAATTTAGTTTGATATTTGAATATATATGTAGAATTTCCTATCTCCATATTAGAAAATTCTTTGCAAATATCTATGGGAATAAAAATTGATTGTGTATTAAGCCACAAGAAAGCCCTATAAACTCCACTAACAGAAGTCATTCAGGTCATATTCTTTGACTACAAAGCAATGAAATCAGGATTATTTTAAGTTTGGACACACACAAAAAACTATCCACTCACAAATGTTTAAAAACTTCTAAATGATTCTTGCATTAAAGACACAAACAAAATTGAAATTCTAAACTATTTAGATAATGAAAACATAATATTTTGATAGCTATGAAATGTGTCGAGAGTGCTCAAAGAAAAATCAATAGCCTGAAAACAAATAAACTAAACATTCAATAAATGAAACTAAAAAATTAAATGAAGAGGTGTTTTTTGTTGTTGTTGTTGTTGTTGTTTTTTGAGATAAAGTCTCACTCTGTCACCCAGGCTAGAGAGTGCTAGTATGATCATGGCTCACTGAAGCCTCAAACTCCCAGGCTCAAGTGAACTCAATTCAGCCTCCAGAATAGCAGAGGACTACAGGCTCGCACCAAAACCCTCAGCTAATTTTTAAAAATTTTTTATAGAGGCAGAATCTTGCTATGCTGCCCAGGCTAGTCTTGAACTCCTGGCCTCAAAGGATCCTCCTGCCTAGGCCTCCCAAAGTGCTGGGATTACAGGTGTGAGCTACCACAGCCAGGCTAAAAAAGAAATTAATTAAAAATAAGAATGTAAATTAATAAAATAAAAAATCTACAAAAAGAATAGATCATCATAAAATTAAAGGCTGTTATTTTTAAGGTCAGTTAAAGTTAAAGTTCTGATGCGTCCAGTCAGGAGAGAGACAGAAGAGTGAGCACACGTTTGCAAAAATTACAAGTGAAAAAAAAATACAACTACAAGTAGGAAGGAGGTTAATTTTACCAGTAAATGCTATGTACAGATACCACGTAAAACTTTAAATTACTAAAATTGTTGTAAAGATTTGAGAGGCACTAGATAATGCACAAATACAAGAACAACTGAAAAGTATATCAAGTTGGGAGTTGGGGAGAGACCAAAGTGTTTTGTTTTGCTTTTTGAGGCAGAGTTTTACTCTTGTTGCCCAGGCCGGATTGCAATGCACGATCTCGGCTCACCGCAACCTCCGCCTCCTGGGTTCAAGTGATTCTCTTGCCTCAGCCTCCCAAGCAGTTGGGATTACAGGCACCCCACCACACCCACCTAATTTTTGTATTTTTAGTAGAGAGGCGATTTCTCCATGTTGGTCAGGCTAGTCATGAACTCTCGATCTCAGGTGATCCACCCACCTCAGCCTCCCAAAGTGCTGGGATTACAGGCATGAGCCACTGCACCCGGCCCCAAAGTGTTTTTATAAACAAAAGTTATAATTGTCTAACAATTGTTTACCTAGAATATTCAAGAAACCACTTTAAAAAGTATTAGAATTAAAACACAATTTCAAGGAGGTGGCTGACATAGAACAATGTGGAAAAATTAATAGTTTTACTATGCACCAGTTCAAAAATGTAACATTTAAATTTTTAAGTCTCAATACTGAAATCAAAGATACTATGAGAAAACTACAGATCAATATCTCCCATGAAGGTAGATTAGAAAATTCTCAAGAAAGTATTAACAAATCAAATCTTGCAATATATAAAAAGAATAATACAGCACAACCAAGTGGAGTTCTTCCCAAGAATGCAAAGGTAGTTTAACATTTAAAAACCAATCAATGCAGTTCATTATATTAGCAAAGTTAATAAGGAAAAGCATATGCTCATATCAATAGATGCAAAAAAAATTAGACAAAATTCAACATCCATTTATGATAAAAAGCTCTCAGCAAACCAGAAATAGAGGAGGATTTTCCTAATTTGATAAAGAATATCTACAAAAATCGTGCAACTAACATTAGACTTAATAGTAAAAAACTGAATGCTTTCTCCCTAAGATTGGAAACATAGCAAAGATGTTGGTTGTTTTGTATTCTTTTATGAGATTTTCAGATAGGTATGAAAGACAAAGGAGGGATTGAGAAAGGCAAAGTTTATTATACTCTCAGGTCCTAGAGATAGGAGGCATGGCAATCCATGCAGGGTCACATGGGAAAGGCATTGGAGTAGTCAGGAGGCAAAAGATAGGAGAAGGAGAAAGGTTTAGGCCACTGCCTTCATTGGGGTTTTTGAAGGGAAGGCAAGACAGAACAGGGTGAACAGTTTAGGACTGGCTACCTTAAATAATTTTGGCAGGCTTTGAGCCACAGGGGTGGTCCCTAGTTGCCCGGAACCTGACTCTCAGATGGTTAAAACAGAGGACCATTGCCATCTGGGGTGTACAGCCAGTAAGAGGAGATGTGGTCGTGAATTAGTGAGTTTGTGTGTCAAAGGAGTGCTCTGGAATAAATTGACTAGCCCTAGGAGGGGCAGTCTGGCCCTGGTCAAAAGAGGTTTTTTGTTTGTTTTAGGATATGAAAACATTATGATAATATACAGGAAATTTAAAAATATTTATAATATATCAACTTTTGCCACTCTTATTCAATATAATACTAGAAGTCCTAGCCAGCACAATAAGGTAAGAAAAGGAAATAAAAGACATATGAGTTGAAAATGAATAAATAAAACTTTCCCTATTTGCAGATAAAATGATTGTCTACATAGAAAATCCCAAGAATTCACTGACAAAAATCCTAGAATTAATAAGTGAGGTTAGCAAAGTTGCAAAATTCCAGAATAACAAACAAAAATCAACCATGTTTCTATAGAAATGAATATGCAAAAACAGAAATTAGGAAATGTAATACCATTTATAACTACTCCAAAAAATGAAGTAGTTACATATAAATCTAACAAAAAATGTACAGGATTTGTATGTTGGAAATTACAAAAAGCTGATGAAAGAAATGAAAGATTGAAATAAACAGACATACCATTTTCATGGATTGGAAAACTAAACACAGTAAAGATGTTATTTCTCCCCAAATTGATCCATAGATTGAATGCAATTTCTATCAAAATCTCAGTAAGATAATAAGACAAACTTATTCAAAAATTTGTGTGAAAAGACAAAGGAATTAAAACTTGAAATACAAGAAAAAAGTGAAAAAAAAATCCACTTTATGGACTTCCTACCTGGCTACAGTAATCAATAGTGTTTTTCTCTGAAGATTATTTTGTGGATTATAAGAGATAATATGTTAAGAATGTAGATAGGTACCTTGCACACAATAAGTGTTTAACACATGGTAGGTATTAATCAAATATTTTATAGCTCAGGAAGTGACATTTGAGAGATGTAAAGTAAAATGTCCACTCTTATATAGATAATCAGTGTTAAAGCCAGAATTTGAGCTAAGACCTCTTGATTCCAAATCACAGGCTACTTACCACCACACTATAAACATTACAAAAAAGAAATTACCATTCTAAACACCACTCTAACCTTCCCACTCATTGAGTCTTATTTGTCCATCAATGATAGAAGTCCAAGATCTCTTCAGAATATCCCAATTTACAAATAGTGGAATCATTTGTGGTACCAATTTTTCTGGTATTCAAGTTATTTTATTTTTATTAGTGTTTTTTCTTGCCATGAAGTCAATCCAGTGGTCACACTTGACTCCTTCAATAATGGTACTCTGATACATATTTAAGGATCCAAAAATCCCATTCTGTAAAACATAAAATGCCTTGTCCTTTTCCTATAAATGATTCATCACAAGTATTATTATCCCAACAAGCCCATGATCGATAGGAACATCTTCATTTGTGTGTAAATGACGCCCGTCTTCTCGGGCCAGTGCTTTCTCTCACTCCTGCACCTGCAGAGACTAAAAGAGATTAAATGGGTCTCCTCAATACATCCCATGAAATATTGATTAAAGGTCTAGTTAAATAAGTGTATTAATGTAGACTTAAAGCACTCAAGTGAGTAAGAACACCCCAAGGGGAAACGTTTCTACCAAGAAAGTGGGAAAAAAATTGGATACTTTGAAAATGGTGAGAATGTTCCTGGGTACAGAGATCCTTTTTGCAATCTCACACAGCAAAGCAGAACTTTTATCAAAAGATCCCAGTGATAAAAGCCTGGCCCTTGGAGGGAGGGCTGAGGTGGAAGAGGGGAGACGTTAAAAATGAAATGAACAGTATAGGCTAGCAATGACATTATAAATTATTTATCATCCAACTCACTTAAAATTATAAAACTTTTTTACTCTCCCCTTTTATTTGATCTCCTTCACATTCCCACCCAATACAAATAGAAATGAGCCACTATTTGGGGAAGGAAAAAAAAAATAAGAAGGAAAAAGATTCTCATCAGCCCCGGAGGAGCCACAGTGCCTATAATTCACTGGACATTACTACTCATGTTTACTTTCTTTGCTAATCATTTCAGACTTAACTTTTTCCTATGGTTTTTGGGGGTGCACTTAGTCGTCTTTTTAGAATCCAGAGAGTCCATTACTATTTCTTTTATTCAGGCATTAAAGAGCCAAGGGATATAAGAACTGAAAGAGATTTCATAGAACTTCCAATCCTTTTAATTTTCCAGATGAAGAAATAAAAGTCTACGTAGGTAACATGATTTGTCTAGTGACTCACAGTCCATTACTAGCAAAGCCCAGTCAGGTACAGGATTTTTGAACACCTACCAGTGGCCCTAGATGGAGGACAGCATCACCCCTGAGAGAGCACTGTTACACAATGACTAAGGAGGTGCTACTGCCCTAACCACTAGGCATACTAAATGACTTGCATTGTTCAGGGCACTCCTCAGAAGAAAAGTTGTCCTCCCAAAGATGCCAACACGGTTCCCATGGAGAAACACTGACATTAGTAAACCTCCCTCCACCATATCATGCTGATTTCTTGTGACCATTTTCCCCTGGTATGTCTGTGGGCACTACTATTATCAGTTTTTTAAAAATATAATCTTGCAGCTTCTTTGTAAAGCTCTGCTAACATCTCAGTGCCCAAGATCAATTTCCCTTTCTTCTCTAACTCCAGAATGAATTCCTTTCCTCTAAATGCCAGAAAAGGATGACCTCCCAAATAGTGCCTGTGGCTGAGACAGCCTCAGTTCCATACCAGGGAGGAAGGCCTTGAGAGTATCCCAAAACTGTATCAAATATGTGGTAGTTCTGTCCTGCCTCTTGTGCCTTGCTTTAGAACATATAAGAACTTTCCAGATTTATTTTTTGTTTCAACCATGGGGATGTGATATCAATTTATATTCTACTAAAACTAAGTCCCCAACATCTACCAGCACTCTATGAACTGAAAACTTAGAATGAATCATGTTTATACGCCCAAAGCCCAGAGCACATCTCAAATTATTAACAATGATCTCATGATTCTCTCAGACGCCATTATTCAGAAAGAGCTGCCTTTGTCCATTTGGTTTCCAATAGTCCTTCCCCATTTGCCAAGCAGCTATCTTCATCAGGGCAGAGTCCTCATGGATACTATGATTGTTTTGTTTGAAGGGGCACAGATCTCAGTTTATAATTTAAATGCTTAGAGGAGATGTTGAGCCTCCTTCATGTTCAAAACGATGTCAGTCAATAGCTGGAGAGTTTGCAATGTTATTTTAGATGATATAATCTTGCTTTAAAGCATCTTATGTCTTAAAAGACATTTATCTCCTACCTGGCAGGAAGAATTGAGCCACAAGGGCTTAAGATTCTTGGTGACACATCATTCTACTGAAAACTGAACATCATGGAGATTTAACAGACACAAACCAGGCAACTGCCATATTGAGTAATTATCACTGCCAACTCCTCTCAGAAGGAAGAAAAACACCAAGAGCTGCTGAGAAGAATTTAATGAAAAAATAGGGATTTGCATTAGAAACTAGGGGCAAAAAAATGACATAGTTTAAAACTTGAAGTTATAAATAATAGTTAAGCGTGTCTTACCTCTTAATAGAAATCAATTCCCAAAGAAAAGTCTGTGAATAGATGTGAAAGAATCTTTTATCTCATATTACTGAACTCTTCCATACTACCAATAAGATACCTATTGCCTAGATTATTTATTCAATTTTCATATCACCATCATTTGATGGCATGCCTGGATATAAGGAAGATCAAAGATCAACAAGAGGCAGTCTTATTCATCATGCTCAGAGTCCACATGGAAGAAACAAACAAGTACAAGTTCATAAAAATAGTATAGTCAGGACTATGCAGGGAGCTTTATCAGACCTAACCTTGAATAGGCTACAGAATGAACTGGAATCATGTCAGCAGATTTTTAAAATCTGGGATAGAAGTGGGGAAAAGGTTGTGATCCCTCAGAAGTAAATTATCCTTAGATAAATGTCAAACATAGAGAAAAAACCCTCTCCCACATCACAGTCCCAAATGTGCATAGAAGGTTGAGAATCTGCACATGGCCACTTTGCTGCCAGTCACCAGGGACGACAGAAGGAACGGAACAGCCCTCAGGGCATTCCGCGTGTGAGGGCAATCTGGCCTGACATTTCTCGTGTGTAAGGAGTCAGGGTGAATAGGGCTGATCTGGCTGACTAGGCAGGTCTCCCCTGCCTGCCATCTTCTGTGCTCCATGTGATAGGATGACTGTCTCAGAAGCAAAAAACAATGCCCCAGAGGACCCTGTCTTTTCTTCTGACTTGTGTGGGTACCATCCAGAGACACAGGAAGGGCTTTTCCAGCCAGTAGCTCAAATAAATCTTACTGTCTACAACCCCAAGGCAAGCTACTAACTGGGGTCTAACTTTCTTCACAAGTTTAATTTTATTACCCTAACATAATAGCTTTCACTGCATAAATGGGTCAAATGCTCCAATTAATGGACAAAGATGGTCACATTGGGTTTAAGAAAAAAATGATACAGTATGTAATTTATAACATGCGTGTCTAAAACATAAGGAACAAAAAAGATAGAAAGTGAAAGATGGTTATATATAATATATATAACATCTTATATATAGTATTTACATATATTCTATGAAAACAATAACCAAAGGAGTGTTGGTGTGACTACCATGTCAATATTAAACTAGGTAAACTTCAGGACAAAAAATGTTACTAGAGATTAAAAATATGCTAAATGAAATAAAAGGTTTATTTGACCAACATGTATACACCTAAAAGTATGGCCTCAAAATATGTAAAGAAGTGTTTACAAAGCAAAGAGAACCAGACAAATCTACAGTCATCTCCTTCAGAAACTGATTGTTATTTGTGATTATGTTATTGAAGTCTTCTGTATTCTTATAGACAGATAAACATTAGGAAGAACATAAAAGACGTTAACAACATGATTATATACTTACCCCAATAGGCATATAAAAAACTCTACCAAATTCATGTCTTTCTATCACAAATGAAATATTCTTTAAAAAGGAATATATGACAGGTCAAAAATAAACTCTCATCAAATTTGAAATGATTGAAATCATGTGGAAAATAAGAAAATATCCATATGTTTGGAAATTAAGAAATATACTCCTAAAAAATATCTGTAGACCAAAGAAGAAATCATAATGGAATTGGAAATTAAGTCTGAATGTAATGCTAACAAAAAATATACTTTTAAAACTTGTGGGCTGCAGCCAAAGTAGTTTGTAAGAGGGAAAATTATAGCCTTAAATGAATATATTAGAAAATAAGAGCAACTTTGCTTGTTTCTCTTGATCAGTTTTGCCAACTGATTTCTTGATCAATTTTGTTAGTATTTTCAAATAGCAAACTTTTGGTTTTGTTTATCCTTTTTATTTTATGTGTGTTTTCTATCTTAATAATTTCTACTCTCATCTTCATTATTTCTTTCCTTCTAGTTTATTTGGATTTATTTTGCTGTCCTTTTTCTAACTTCTTAGAATAGATATTTGTTTAAGTCAAACTGCTTTTCAATCTCCCCTGAAAATTATGCTGCAGTCCCTGGAGGAAAGCCAGTTGCAACTCATCTGTCTGGGAACTGAACAACATGTCAATTGGCTCAACTCAAGTTAAAAATGTTCATCAAGAACTTCATCTTTCTGGCCAGGTATGGTGGCTCATGCCTGTAATTCCAGCAATTTGAGAGGCTGAAGTGGGTGGATCATGAGGTCAAGAGATTGAGACCATCCTGGCCAACATGGTGAAACCCCATCTCTACTAAAAATACAAAAATTAGCTGGGCACAGTGGCACGCAGCTGTAGTCCCAGCTACCCAGGAAGTTGAGGCAGGAGAATCTCTTGAACCCAGGTAGCAGTGAGCTGAGGTTGCGCCACTGCACTCCAGCCTGGCGACAGAGCTAGACTCCATCTCAAAAAAAAAAAAAAAAAAAAAATTCATCTTTCAAAAAAATTCCAACTTATCCAAGAAAACAGTGTAAAATAAATGGCATGAGAAGACTAACAGCAAGTCATACTGTGTCCCAGTCTGAAAATTTTTTAAATCAGAAATACATGTCAGAAAAAAATAACAAGGACCAAAAAAAATTCACAGGAGACATCATTAAAAACCTCAATGTTTGAACTATGAAACAGGATTCAGTCTTTCTGGCACAGTAAGGTATATCAATGAGTCTACCACAGTGGCTAGAAGAGTAGCAACATTTTCTTCATCTCTCCATGAACATAAAGTGATATGGCTGTAGGGCTCATTCATGATTTTATATAGAGAGGCCATCCAGATCTGAGTATGAGGTCAACACTCATTCAACAGGCCAGAGTCGAGTGGAATATTCCCCTCAATCATTAATCATTTCTTAATCATTTTTTCAAGCAAATAATAGGTATAAAAGCAATCACTAAAAACAAATGAGCCTATCTTCCCTAAGCAGACTGAGTCATTTCCCTTGATTCCTGAGAAGTGTTCAGAGGCATCTAAATATTGCTAAATTTCTCCATATCTTCTAAGCAATTAAAAAAAAAAGAAATCACAGTTCATTTCACATTGAGTAATTGCCCAACTATCCGTCAGCTCTATCTGAAAGAATAAAAATACACGCAACTGTGACATACAATGAGAACTCTTGAGTAAGACCTATTAACATGGATCATTCCTGCCTTGCAAATGTTACATTTTCCCTCTTCTGGAAGGTTTTCAATTAAAAAAAAAAAATCCCTTGGGGTCTTTGGAGGTAAATAATTCTGCCTAAAGGATGATACATACTTGGGATCAAGGACAAGATGTTAGAAGTGTTGGGTTTAGCTTTGTCACCACCAAATTATGTGACCACAACACTGTAAATGTATATTTTTCACTCACGTGTCTAGCCTTCCCTGTAGTATTTCAGGGATGCCAGTTCTTTTCATCTTGTGCTGCCATCTTCTAGGATTTCCTGAGTCTTTCACAGGATCGTCTGCATTCAGCTAATGAGTGAGAGACGAGAACTGTGCTGAGCTTAAAATGACTCACCTCACCTTTGCCCACATCCCATGGGCAGTCATATACTCTAATCTAACCACATGTTTGGGAAATGTAGTTTTCCTGGGCTCCCAAGACAAAGAAATGAGACAGATGAGCATCTAGGCAGTCTGCCATAGTGAGGAAGCACGTCAGTCAAGCACTCTGGCACTCAGTTTCATTATCTAAGATGAGCTAGTGGAACAAAAGGATCTTTAAGTTCACACCCATTTCTGGCACTCTGTGATTCTCCAAGATGAGAATATCCCTAGCTTGGGTTCATACATCCGCTAGGTGTCATAAAAAGGGTATTACTACTCTGCTATTATCTGAGACTTTTCTTCAACTTCTTGATATGGCATTTGTCCTCAACTGCCATTCAAAAAATTAAGAGAATATTGGTGATAACGCCAGCTGGGCTATCACCAGCAAACCAAGAGTCCCTCTTAGCCCTAGTATTCTATCATCCATTGAATCATGCTCTTCATTTGGCAGAGAAGTTATCTAAGAATTCCTGGGATTAGAAAAATCATGCAAGTTTTTTCCCATGGTCTTGGGTAGCAGTGATTTTACACAGGCTGAGCTCCATGGTTACTGCTATGGTTGCAGGAGAAAAGAGGTTAATGATGTTACCAGGTTTAATGTGTGTGTTTTTCTGAAGATCTCCGAAACCTGATTATCTCCATGGCTGAGTAACATTGCAGAGATGAGCATAAATTAATAATTTGACATTGATGTGTATCTGAAAATTACTATCAAGATTTGAATACGCATTTAAATCAAAAATAAATGTGAAATAAACTGGTTAACTACCAAATAAATCAGCCCTATGCAATTTCCCCTGGTGTTTTATTTTCTTTATTTGTTTTACATTATTAAGATAAGAGATAGAGAATATCAGTCCTAATGATTTTTTCCACTTTACTTTATCATAATAATTAGTCCAGCTCTCTTGTTTACATATTCTAAAAGTCAATCTGAGAAAAGGTTTAGATAAGATAACACATTTTTTACCTAGGATCATGTGAAAAGCAACAGGTAAGTGCATTTTTTAATAGATATCAGATGTGGTGTTTTCACAGCTAGAACTGCAATTGTGTATCAGAAAAAGATTTTTTATATATCAGTATTTTATGAAACTTTAGTTAATAAAGGAGAATTTGCAAAAGAAAAATGCTAACATATGTTTTTAAAGCACCTTTTTATGGTCTCATTTTATAATTTAACCTTAAAAAAAGCAACTGTTTCCATAATATTTGTTTGTGTATAAACTGAAATTTGTATGACAGAATTTTCCTTAGAAGTTCCTCTCTGGAGATTATTAAATTCTATGCATGCATTACTGAATATTCAAATAGATTATCAGTTGACTAATGTCACCTTGAACCAGAGCTGGGCAGTTTGATTATCTAATGGGAACTAAAGCACCCTGATAGGATATGGTGAAATTCTCATTAGCACAAATCTGTTTTAAGTGTTTTTTGTAATATATACATCTAACTACAGTCAGCTGAAAGCCAGTAAGTGTATTAGGCTGAAATTCTGAAACCAGTTAATGCATCACACTATACCATGACCACATTACAATTATCTTAAAAATGTTAAGGGTCATTTTATCAATTAATATAATTTTTAAATTAAAAATTCGAAGGAGAAAAGATCAGGTGATTATCTCCCATAAAAGACAAAAAGAATTTTGTTAATAGTTAACAACCATTCCTGTTTTAAGCTCTTTCAACACTAGAAATAGGAAGGTATTTTCTTAATGTAGTAAAGGAAGCCTTTCCAGATCAGCAGCAAACATCAAATTGAGGCGAAACGCTGTAGTATTTGTATTAAAGTCAGAAGCAAGCCAAGGATTCCCACTCTCACCACTGTTATTCAACACTGTCCAGTGACTTTTGGCCAAGAAGTAAGTCAAGAAAAAACTAAGTTTAAATGTTAGAAACAAAAAGAATCAGGCAGTAGAGCATAGTCCAAATTAATGTCATCTCCTTTTTGTTTGTCCTTGTTGTTATAACTACTTCGCTGGGTTCATAGTTTAAATCACAGGTCTAACTCCTAGCCTCTTTTATACTTGAGTTTTTTTTTAATGTTTTCCTTCTTTTTAAGTGGCTTAGTACTGGAGTTGGAAAATAAAGACATAATGCACTTGGGCTTAAGTCTCCCAAACTGGGTTTCTTGGAATGCAAGTATTGAGTATGCCATGGAAATGGGGTTCTATGACTAAATAAGTTGAGCAAATTCTACATAAAACAGGACTCTTTCCCTGCAGGACTTTTCAGAGCCTGTAATATGCAACTCTCTGTTCTGAATATCCAAGAGTGAGTATGCCAAATATATCGGATCACAGAGCCACCACTCCCTTTTCTGAGAAGTGTCTCAAGGGATCAGTGTTCCAAGAAACACATACTGGGAAACGTGCTTCAAGGCTCATCCCCCCATTTCACAGATAGAAAACTGAGGTCCAGGGAGAGGCTGTGCCTTGCTACAGGCTTTTCTGCCCGTCGATAGCAAGACAGAGACTAAAAGCCTGCTCACTCCTCTCAGTCGCATGCTGTCTCTACCACATCCTGCTGCCTTTCCGTTTGGGAGGCTCCTGTATCAGCTTGCGGCCCCCAACCCCGCCTGGTATACTTAGGTGCTGAATTAGTCTGCTCTGGCTGCCATAACAAAACACTACAGACTGGGTGTCTTATGCCATGGAAACTTCTGTTCTCACAGTTCGGAAGGCTAGAAGTCCAAGATCAAGGTGTCAACAGGGTTGATTTGTTAGGTGGGCTCTTCCTTGGCTTGCGGATGACTGTCTTCTTGCTGTGTCCTCACATGGTCATTCCTCAGTGCACACACCTGTATGTGTTCCACTCTTCTCTTCAACAGGACACCAGTCATATGAATTAGGGTCCAACCATGTGGCCTCATTTTACCTTAATTACCTCTTTAAAGGCCTTAACTCCAAATACAGCCACATTGTGAAGTACTGGGGGATTTAGGGCTCTTCATTTGAATTTGGAGGAATACGATTCAGCCCGTAACAGGTGTCATTTCTCAGTGTCTGAAGTGCCCAGTGCCTCTCTCAGATAAAGCACAGAGCTCAGCAAGTATGTGTGAATATGATATCTGTCTCCCCTTGTAATCTATGAGCAATTCAAGAACAGAAACTGTGTTGATATCACTATCAACAATTCTAGTACAGATCCTAGAATTTGCTAGATGCTCAACGCATGTTTATTGAATACTGAGTACATGAATTGTGAAGTCAGAGGACCTAACTCCATCCAATCTGTGTTCCACAACAGTGTGATCACCAAGACAAATGGAGATAATAAGTACCTCCCATAGTTTTGGTGAAAATTCAATGAAATATACCCCTGGCAAAGTGCCTAGCACATAAATAGAGCTCCATAAATGTTAATTGAATCTGAGGTTATATCTTCTTCCCAGGTGTCTATAAAAAACTAATTAATAATAGTGATTGCAAATGCTTAGTAATGAAATTGCTTTATGAAAACAGTAATATTGATGCATGCTAATCCAGGCCACACAGATACATAAAGGATTTGTCATCAACAACAATATTTCATAACTTTTATCTCACAGGTTGAAGCCAATTTCAAATCTGGGTAATTAAAAGCCTCTTAGCCAAGGACTCTGTTTCCTCCTGACACACTGTGGAGGATACCATGTGACACCTTTTTAGGCAAAATGATGAACAACTCGCATATTTCTCTGCCTTCTAGGGAAGTGGAATGTTGGGTCTGTGGCATTTTTGTTAGGATATTTCCAGTTTAGGGACTGCAGTCAGCAGAGAACTTTTTAAAACTTTGATGTTATTCAAGGAAAATTTCTGCTCTAGTGTTAATCAAAGAGGCATGCTTGGTGAAAAGAGATCAAGCACAGGACACAATAAAAATCCCTGAAGACTCAGAAACCTATTTGCTCCACAGAGCAGTTCTCTATTGCCCTAATAATGCTGCATGGCAAACTACCCTGTGCTGCTCAGATCTTCTGCTGAGGGGACTAATGGTCCAAGCTGCTACCCTTCTGAATTCATCCCCAGTTTCCCATGGAGGCCATGCTTTCCCAAGGCCGCTCCCAGCCAGAGACTGAGCCCAGTGAGGCCAACATCTGTGATACACAGGGCTCCTCAGACAGTGACTTCCACTCAAAGACTACCCATCAGGTTGGCCAGAATTTTCTTAGAACTGTGCTGCAGTCTGAGACTCTTCTACTCAATCCTTCCTTTCCTGTCTTTTTTTTTCACAGAAATAAGACCTGCATCTCAAGCTGAAGGTTCTCCTCCCCTCTCTCTCTTTTTCCGCTTTATCCTCCACAGGCATTTCATCCAAAAAATCTGTTGCACATCCAATTCCATGTTGGCTGGCATCTGCTTCTCAGATGACCTAAATGAACACTTGCCCTAAAGTTAAATCACTTAAAGCAATAAGCATTGCTTTTTTTCCCCAGAGACAGGATCGTGCTCTGTCACCCAGGCTGGAATGCAGTGACACAGTCACTGCTCACTGCCGCCTCAACCTTCCAGGCTCAAGCGGTCCTCCTGCCTCAGCTTCCTGAATAGTTGGGATCACAGAAAAGCACCATCATACGGCTATTTTTTCTTTTTCTTTTTTGTAGAGACAGGGTCTTACTATGTTGCTCAGGCTAGTCCTGAACTCCTGGGCTCAAGCAGTCCTCCCACGTTGGCCTCCCAAAATGTTGAGATTACAGGCATGAGCCACCTCACTCAGCCATCATTTCTTTTTTTTCTTTTCTTCTTTTTTTTGGTAAGTCTATAGGTTGGCTGGGCAGTTGATGTTGGCTGGGCTTGCTCATGCATCACAGTCAGATGGTGGGTCAATTGGGCACAGAATGGTTGTAGATGACCTCAACTGGGAGACTTCAGCCTTTCTGCATATGATTTCTCATCCTCTGGTTTGTACACATGACATTATCTCAAGAGATAGACTATAAGTGCTCAGGCCTCTCAAGATCTGGGCTTGGAACTTACATAAAACTACTTCTGCTGCACTCAAGTGGTCAAAACAGGAGGCCAGCCCAGAAATAAGAGTGAGGAAACATCTCACCTCTTACTAGAAAGAGCTACAAGGCCACGTTGCAAAGGGCATGGCTATAGGGAGGGAGTTGCAGCCATTCTTGTAATCAGTTCTTCACATCCCATTTCCTGGCATTATTCCCAAACACGTTGACCGTGTCCATTGCTAGTAACTGCCTTGCCCTTTGAAGAACTGTCTAAGTGGACTTGGCCAGTAAGCTTCTCTGTTCTCTTCACTTGGGCTTGGGTGCTCATCACAGGGGCTAGTGATCTCCTGGGCAGAACTCCAGCTGATGTGAGCCACGTTAAGTGATAAACACAGCCCTCAGGAGCTGTTTCTAGTGTTCCAGTCTTCCTTGTGGGGAACTTGAAAAGGTTTACTCTGAGTGCAATGAATCTCTTTCCCGTTTGTTCCCTGTCACCCCGCATCAGTTTCAGGTCAGGAATGCTAAGAGAAAACAGGCCACATTAGCATTTGAACTCAACCTTACTTTCCAGAAGAGCAAACTGACAATTAGGACCAGGACCTGCATCAAAAAAGAGCAACCCAGCATGAAGTCTGTCTAATTAGTCATATGAACGGAGAGCTTCCCCTCCACTTCCTCAAGAACATACGCTTGTCAGATCTTATAAGGGAGGCTTTGCTCCCTGACATGCTATTGAAAGGGGATTGGGAACAGGTAGTTTCACATTAATACCATGAGTGCCTCTCTCTGAGCCATAAAACATTCCTCTAAAAATTACTTTCAAATTTTTCAGGGTGCTTCTTGAGTTGCAAAGGAATTTGTAAAGTGAGGCTTTTCATCACCCTGCAAAAATGAACCTATGAAGAAAACCAAGCACACTGTTCAAAACCCCAAACTTTGGAATACCTTGTCTCATGTTAATGGAAAACCGAGCAAGATGAAGGATTCAAGACGAAGGCTGGACATGGGCTGCTAATCCTGGGGACTGGATTGTTTAAGCTTCTGCACTTTATATATTTTTTTCCCTTAAAAAGTTTAAGTGCCATTAAAGGTCACCAGACCTGTCGTCAGAAAAGATTAGAGAAGATGTCCATGCAGCACCTTGCTGAGGCAGCTCCAGGCGTTGCCGAAACAACGCTCCGACTTTGGAGGGGCCATTGAGACGCAGACCTCGAGGAAGACAAGCTCCAAGTGGGTATGATGATATCTAGTTACTGCTTCAATTCTCACAGTGGGATGGCTTGACTTTCCACGGTGCATTTGTGTTTTATTCCTTTCAAGCCTCAGCTTTCTGGGCAAGCCATATCTCTCTCTGCAGGCAGCTCCTGACCTCAGCACATTATGATCACATGACTATTAATGCCATTTTAGTCACTCATTTTCTTATTTGGAATTCATGCTCATCACGTATAAAATGACTCCCTTTCCTGAGCCACAAGCGGACAGACACAGTTTATTTTTGCTTTAAATTGCTAAGCAAAGATGCATACAGGGTGTCCCACAGTGTGAAGAATGAGAGGCACAGCATAAGAGTCCCTTCCTCAGGGACCTCCCTTCACTTTCCCAACTCTCTCTTTCACAGCTGGATAAAGCCACCCAATAAAGAAATTCTTGCCTCACCAATTCTAGCTGGCTTTGTGGGTTAGTTAGCTAGGTTGCAAACTCCTAGGAAGCCTTCCCAGGCAACATTTCCACAATACCTTCCCCATGTTTCTAGTGCATAGTACCTTAAGGTGAACATTTCCTTCCATGTCAAATTCACCTGTGGGTCCAGAAGATAGAGCCTCTGTGGTACCAGCTATGCAGCCTGGGACACCTGGAGGCAGTCACTACATTTGCCCAAGAAAGGAAAAGAGGGAAGCACAGATACACATATGTGGACCTAATCATTGCTACAAAAGAACCGAACCTGTACACTCGGAAGCTCTTCCATTGCACTGCCCAGATATTTAGTTTTGATGGGGCCACCATGGGCCTGCCCTAAGAGGTTGAGTTACCCAAGTGCTGAAAGGCTCTCCTCATAAAGTAGCCTGGCGAAAGAGCCTCTTGGGACAACATTAAAATGGAGCTCCAGGGCCTCAGCATGGCTCTCTATACTCCAACCCTGCTGTCTCACCTGCCCCAAGAAAGTGGTTTGTGATTGGGATGAAGCTTCTGACAGAGGGAGCTCACACCTGCCACTTCTACTTGTTGGCAAACGCCACACTCACTCCCACCATCTGGCTTCCACCTGTTCTCTCTAAGGTCACCAGTTGCCTCCCTAATCTCTAAATCTTTGACCCTTTTCTTTGAGCGTTTGCTGCTGGTAGGCATCCTTGATTGTCTTGAAATGTTCTCATTCCATTAATGTATCCTTCCCCTAGAACCCTTTCCCTCAGATGTCTAACCGGCTCATGTGGTTTCCAGCTTTTGTCTCTTTGAGCCTGCCTCTCTGTGTAGTAACTTACTTTAAAATATTTCTGTATGTATATGTCTATGATGCATATGCATGTGGTTAGCTAGCAGTTGAAGAGCTTGAATGAAGAATTCACACCCTTAGTGAAGGGAGTGGAGTGAGTGCATGACAAACACTTCTAACATTGTTATTAAACCCACATTAGAGGGAGTACTGGTTTGCACAAGGGCTGTTAAAAATCATTTTAAACCTGTGGAAAAAGTGGCATATAAGATTAATGGTTGGCTAGAGAGATTTTATGGGCTCTACTACCCTTGCAGGGAATAAGTACAATGAACTGTCTGGCTGACCCTCAGTTTACCTCTCTGCCCGCCCTGCATCCATCTCCACACACATTTAATAGATGACTTTGTTGCCTGCAAAAACAGAGTCCAGAGGGTGGCTGCTCCTAGCATCGGAATGTCATTGCATCTACCTCATAAAGACGTTTTTTAGTGCCTAAGGACAGAACAGGGCTTCTCCACGCTTGCAGGAAAAGTCTTTATAATTGTTTTGCACCTGCTTAAATACTGAGATAAACCTATCTGAGACTTTACTTTCGTTGTACCATTTGTACCATACCATCTTAAAGAAGGTTGGGGGGAAGAAGGAGAGGACTATAATAGCCTTTTCCCACCGCTAATCCTCAGAGATTACCCCAAAACACTGACAACTCATTTCTACTCTGTTTTCATGGCTTCACTGCAGTCCCACTCTAGCTTGTAGTTCATTAGAACAGATGTTCTGATTAACACACACTCACAGACTCTCATATCACACTCACCATTTTTCCCACAAATGGCTCTCTATCCTGACTTCATGTTTCTATGCATGGTAAAGCCATTCTTCTACTCAATGAGGTACAAACACTGGGAATTGTCTGGACATCTACCTCTCCACCTTCCCTTCCTTTCCCTTCCAGACCTCACCCCACTCCCCAAAAATCATCTTTGTAACCAAATGTTTGTTGGTCCTTCTTTAGAGATTTCTCCCTCATCTGCTTCTTGTGTGGCCCCAGGTCCTCAAATCTAGACCACCAAACAGCCCCTGTTCCCGACCCTCAGTTCCCACTCTATCCCTCTTTTCACCTGCGCTGGGTTAAAACCCGTGAAGTTCACAACTCTATTCCAACAGGATAAAACTCTCTCTATAAAACACCCTCCTTCCTTGATTATCTTCAGTCTGACTTTTTTGCCTTTCGATGCTAATGTCCTTCTCTGGAATTTCTCCTTATTTCTCTTCACCCATAAATCCTATTCATCCATCACTTCCAACGTAACTCCACTTGTGATCTCCCTAGCCTTACTCCTAAAATTTTATCACATTCTACTTTTATATTGCTAGGTGTTCAATGATACATCCACCAAGGGCAGGAGCAATGTCCTACCCTTCTTTCATTTCCAGATGCCTAGTACATCCATCAGTTATGTATCATTCACTCAGCAAACTTTTACTGAATACATCCACATGCTGGCACCTGAGATGCAGCATCTGAGGTGGAGTTTGATTTCATGTAACTCATGTAATTCCAGATTTATGTAACTTATATTTGTGTTAACATAATTCTTCAAATGCTGACACTGCATAACTCTGGATTATCCCGAGGGCATGCCTTGTAGAGTAACAAGTTTCATGCTCTAGGGCTGCTATCATTTTCCTCACTTATTAATAAGCCACTGCTATTCATCTGACAGAGAGGTGGAGGCATTTCACTGTGATGGGTGTCCTGTGGCTAACTTGTCACCACAAATTCAAAAGCCAAGCACATTCAGGAGAACTTTCTTAGCACTGATTTTCTCTCAGCAGCATTTGCAGGATTACATTGACTGTCCTGAGAGAGTATTATTCCAAGGAATGTGAAATAAAAGGAAGGGAAAAATCAAGTCAGAAATTCATCCTGAAGCATAGCTGGGCTACCACATTATTAGATAGTATCTATAAAACCACAAAGGACATTAATAAAACATTTTAGATACTGTAAAAATATTTCTTGTGTATGAAACAAAAAGTATAAACCATAATTATATTGTGAATAATATTACGGCAATTATTAGCATTATTAACGGTTACCATTTATTGTCTTTTGGATGTCGGAGACTGTATGTATATTAAATAGTTTTATTCATCACACAACTCTACGAGGTAAGTCCTAGTATCCCCAATGTGCAGGTAAGACACCTGAAGTTCAGAGAGACTAAGTAACTGAGTCACAGAGTTTCCACAGCTAGCAAGAGAGGGAGTGAGGATTCACACTCCACTATATCTGATTTCATGTTCTTTTGAATGTGTTGCTTATTATGGCTAGTTATTGTATTTTTACATTATAGTATGAGGATATATTGAATATGAGGGTGATCTATCTGGAGCATATATTGCCCTGTTGATTAATAAGATTGGTTCATACAAGTAAATTATATTATCACTTAACACAAGCTTGTTTTACAAAATACCTTTCTTGACCACCAGAGTTGATTTACATAAAAACATTTTGGATATTATATTATTTATTTACCAAGATCACGATATTAAGCAAAGTATACCAATCTGCATTAGATCAGTTTACAAGTCACATACACTAACAAGTGATTCCTTTAATTTATAATTTTATCTCCTTTTCAATTTATTAAATATGTATTGCTGGTTACAGAAATAAGGTCTGGATCCAATTAAGTGGACTCATTTTATTAGCAAAAATTGTCTAACTTTTCATCAGAAACTTTAGATATTAGAAGACAACAAAATTGCATTATCATGGATATTCCACTTTCTAATTTCATCCAACATTGCAATGGAATGTTGAATGAAAAAAATACCCTGACCAACCTAGAATTTCATAGCTAGTGGAAATAACCTTCAAAAATAACAATGAAACTGTCACAGCCACGTGAAGACTAAGAATTAGGTTTAAATGCAATGTGATATCCCAGACAGAATCATGGAAGAGAAAAAAAATTAAGTAAAAGCTGAAGAAATCTGAATAAAACATAGACTCCAGTTAATAACATATTAATAATAATGTTTTAATAATGGTTAATTATTTTTAATAAAATTTACAGTACTAATATGAGACACAATAATAGAGGAAACTGGGTATGGTATATTTAAGAACTCTGCACTTTCTTTGCAAGTTTTCTGTAAATCTAAAACCTGTTCTGAAAACTAAAGTTTGTTTTACAAAATAAAGATGCCATAAAGACAATGTCAGACAAACAAAAGCTGAAAAAATACATTGTCATCAGACCTGAACTACAAAATTACTAAAGGAAGTTCTTCAGACTAAAGAAAGAACCTCAGATGAAAGTATGGGACTTGGGGGAAGAATTAAGAGCACTGGAAAAGGTAAATGTGTAGGAAATTGAAAAATAATGATTGTTTAAAACAATATCAATACTACTGTCTTGGGTCTGTGACATATGTAAAGACAGATCCAGTCTTTGGCTTGAGGGGAAAGCAAGTCCCACTGCCATAAGTATATATTGTAACTCTTTCTTCACACCTTTCCCAAAGGGACCTATGACCACTTAATTTAGTGACAATGCACCAGGAATAGAAAAAGTAACAATAACACCAAGACCTTTCAGAAGTTATTAGACACTGGCTTTGAGTTTACATTAATTTCTGGGGACCCAAAATTTCACAGTGGTGCACTGGTCCAAGTGAGAGGTTTAGGAAAGTTAACCCTAAGGTAATAAATGAAGTTTGGGTCCTAGTCAGCCTTAGAATAGACCTAGAGGATCCACCACTTCACGCATATTGCATAGTTGGAGGAGACATAATACTAGGGAATTGGAGACTATCCTTGTTGGCTCCCTTGCTTAATGTAAGGGTTATTGTGGTAAGAAGGGCCAAGTTGAAGACCCTGAAACTATCCCTTTCTGCCAAAATAGTAAACCAAAGTAATACTAAATACCTGGAAGACTTGCAAAGATTAATGTCAACATCAAAGAGTTAATAGATGCAGAGATGGTGATTCGTTATACATCCCCATTTTAACCCATCATTTTTTTGGCTTGAGCAAAGGCCAGAGACAGAATGACTCCATTTGGAGAATGACTGAATTATCCTTAAATTAATAAAGTGGTGTATTAGCTACAATGAAATTCCAGATGTGTATATACATCTACACTACCCCTATTGGATGAGCATTTTGCAAATATTTTCTCCCATTCAAGATGTTGTGTCTTCATTCTGTTGGTTGTTTCTTTTGCTATGCAGGAGCATTTTAGTTCAATATAGTTTCAATTGTCTATTTTGTTGTTGTTGCCTATGCTTTTGAGGTCTTAGTCATAAAATACTTACCTGGACCAATGTCTTTAAAAGAGTTTTCGCTATGTTTTCTTCTAGTAGTTTTATAATTTTGGGTATTACATTTAAGTGTTTATTCATCTTGAGTTGATTTTTGTATTGGTGAGAGACAGGTCTAGTTTAATTCTTCTGCATACAACTATCCAGTGTTCCCAGTACCATTTATTGTAGAGGATGTCCTTTTCCCAGTGATTGTTCTTGATGACTTTGTTAAAGATCAATTGGTTGTAAATATGTGTATTTATTCCTGGGTTCTCTATTCTGTTCCATTGGCCAATGTGTCTATTTTTTTTTTTTTTTAACCAATACAACACTGCTTTGGTTATTATAGCCCTGCAATATATTTTAAAGTCAGGTAATGTTATGCCTCCAGCTGTGTTCTTTTTGTTCAGGATTATTTTGGCTATTCTGGCTTTTTTTGTTCCATATTAACCTTAGGATGAATTGTTTTCTATTTCTCTGAAAAATTATATTGGTATTTTAATAGGGATTGCATTGAATATAGATTTCTATTTCTATTGGCAATATGGTTGTTTTATCATGGGTTGGAAGAATATTAGTTCTTGGAATGTCTTTTCATCAGTTTGTGTCATCTATAATTTTGTTCATCAGTGTTTTGTAGTTCTCTTTATAGAGATCTTCCATCTCCTTGGTTAATTGTATTCCTAAGTATTTTTTGTAGCTATTGTAACTGGGATTGAGTTCTTTATTACATCAATCACTTACATTAATCGCTATTTGTGTATGGAAATGTTACTAATTTTTGTACATCGATTTTGCATCCTGAAACTTTATTGAAGTCATTTATCAAATCATATCTAGAAAACTTTTGAAGATGCCTAATATAAGTTTTCTAGGTATAAGATTCTATCATCAGCAAACAGATAATTGACTTCCTCTTTTTCAACTTGGATATCTTTTATTTCTTTCTCTTGCCTGATTGCTCTGGCTAGGACTTCCAATACGATGTTAAATAAGAATGGTAAAATGAGCATCTTTGCATTGTTCCAGTTCTTAGGAAGAATGCTTGCCATTTAGGAGGAATTTTGCCAATTCAGTATGATGCTGGCTGTGGATGTGTTATATATGGCCTTTATTATGCTGAGGTAGGTTCTTTCTATGTCTAATTTGTTGAGTGTTTTTCCCAAGAGATGCTGAATTTTATCAAATGCTTTTTCTGCATCTGTTAAGATGATCATATTTTTCCCCTTCATTCTGTTGACATGATGTATCATGTTTATGATTTGTATATATTGAGCCATCCTTGCATCCCTGATATGAATCCCATTTGATCATGGCACATTATCTTTTTGATATGCTGTTGGATTTTGGTTTGCTAGTACTTTGTTGAAGACTATTACATCTATGTTCATCGGGATATTAGTCTGTAGTTTTCTTTTTTTGTAGTTTCCTTTACTGGTTTTGGTATCATAGCAAGACACAATTAGCTTGCACTTGGTAGGAGCAAGAGTATAACTTCACTGTCTTTCCTCAGGGCCAATGCAACTCTCCTGCTCTCCATCATAATATTGTCCACTAGGTCCCTGATCATTTTGACATTCCAGAGAACATCATACTGCCCCATGACATTGATAACACCAAGTTGACTGGATCTGGAGAGCAATAAGTGTAAGTATCTTAGTTGCCTTAGTAAGACATAGGCATTCTAGCAGGTGGAAGATAAATCCCGTGAAAATTCATAATTCCTGCCAGTGTAAGATGTTCAGGAACATGTTGGTGAAAGACAGTGGGAAATTTTGGTGTAAATGAAAGACAAGTTCATTCACCTTGCGTGGTAGTAAAAATGCTTCGTGGGCATATTTACATCTTGAAGGCAGTAGGTCCCCCATTTAAATTTGATGCTTCAAGTCTTTTACTGAGTTACTTGTAAGACTGCTAGTTTTGAGAAGCCTCTTTAGTTTGTCCAAGCTGGAGTGTAAGCTGCTCTGCAATTCAGATCTTCTGAACTTGCAGATAAAATAATGCTTTAAGCATCTGTTGCAAGTTAGGATGCTATGTGGCCCTTTGGCAAGCCACAACAGAAGGATCCTATATAGATCCTAAATCTTGGAACACAGCCATAGTCCTATTCTGCTGATATATATATTTTTTTCCTTTTGAGAATAGCTTCTCACTTGCTAATGGGTACTAGAAGAGACTGAATGCTTAAGTATAGGACACCAATGACTATGCTACAGAGCCACTCAAATTGAACTGAAGTGTTGTATATCCCATGAAGCCATAAACTGGGGAGGGCACAAACCCAGTGCACCATTAAGTGGGAATGGTATATACAGATTTGAACTTGAGCAGTTCTGGAAAGCTCAAGTAAAATGCTTGAACAGGTAGGTGTCTTAGAGTACCTGGGCACTTATCACCACTTCTTTAGTACATTTTATGGTTATATGAAGAGTTCCCTATGGCCAGTCATTGAAGGAAAAAAACACTTGGGCCTGGTCTACATATAAATCTGCATGATCAGCTGTTTCCAACTGGGAGTTCCAGCTGAGACATTAATGTTCCACTCTAGGGTGACCTTCCAGACAGTGAAGAAGGGAACTCTCAGTGGAAAAAAAAAATTAAGCAGTACGTTCTGTTGTTTACTTTGCTTGAGAGATATCCTGAGGTATTGATCTACTCTTACTCAAAGGCAGTGGCAATATTGCCCAATTAATCAAAGGCTTAGAAAGAATGAGATTAACTGCAGGAGGCATATGGAAGAGGTGGTTGCATTACTTAGAATGACTATAGAGTATATCACCTGGCGATTCTACACGTTGAAATGAGTAGTCATGGACTTTGAAATGACTGATGCGGCTTTGCGTTTCCCTTTCAAGGGAGGGTAAGAGTCATCATTGGTATGAATGATGGAAGCGTGTCTGGGAAATAAATGTAGATAGGAATGTGAGAACAGATGCTGAGTAGCAGAAGAGGCAGATGGTGATGCTCATTTGTTTGCCCTCTGATCCATTTCCCGCCCTTCTCCTGCTCCGTTTCACAAGGGGGTGAATTTGGCATATTACATTTCCAAGGTTCTCTTTATAAATGGATTCTGGTTAGTTGACCAATGGTGGAGACAGGCAGAAGATTAAGCCACCTGTGGAAGAATTTCTCCCCGTCTCCCTCCAATTAGGGCAGCATCTTCAGCAGTGGCTGCTTCTCTGTGCATTCATCTCTAGTCTCATAGCTTTCATTGTCATTCCAGTCCCTGTCACGTGGCTCACCTAATTTCTCCAGTTACAGAAGTAATAGAAGCTTCTCATTATTGCTAATCTGGGTTGCCTCCCCATTCCCTATTTGGCTTTTGACTTTTTCAATCTCTGTGTCTGGATCCCCATGTTAAATTCCCTCTATTGAGTTATTGTATGAGCTCTGTGTTCCTGACCAAAGCATAGCTAAAACATGAAAATATGTTGTTCCTCAGTGAATTCCACTTCTCATGCTGCACAGTAGCCTCGACTGTGTGCTATGATTCATCGGGGCAATAGCAACATCAAAACATGTCATTAGTTTAAACTACTATCTATTGACATTTTGCCTCTCAAATCCTTATCATAGCTAAACTGATGAGTAATGAAATATATGCCCAATAGGCTTTCTTGGTCAAGTTCTTTCTGGTCAAAAGAATTTATCATCTGCATTTTTGCCATTTTCTTTCCCTGATAGAACCTATACAAGTTATCTATTGCTGTGTAACAAATTATAACAAAACTTAGCAGCTTAAAATAATAAACATTTATTGTTTCATACTGTCTTAGGATCAGGAACCTGGGTACAATTTGCCTGCTTGTTTCTAGCTCAGGATCTCTCATGAGGTTGCAGTCAAGTTGATTGGCAAGATTGAAATCATCTAGAAGCTTGACTTGGGCTGGAGGATCTGCTTCTAAGTTAGGTTACTGGCAGGAGACTTCCATTTCTAGGCACGTGGGCCTCTGCATAGAGTAGCTCATAATACGGCAGATTGCTTCCCACAGAGGTAGAGATGAGAGATGGAGGGATATATATATATAAAAAAGTTGCAGTATTTTATAACCTAATCCCGGAAGTGACATGTTATCACCTCTACTATATTGTTTTGGTCACACAAACCAATCCTAGTATAATGTAGGGGTGAGGAGGCTGCACAAGGATGTCATATCAAGAAGTGGGTTCATTGGCGTGATCTTGGAGGCTGGCAACTACAGAACCTATAATTAGTCATCAAGAAAGATCCATCTCTAAGCCTTTTTGACATTATATATAATTTTTTATATCAAGAAAACTGAGGCTAGTAGGAGAAAGAGAAATGAAACCTGCTTTGATGTCAAAATAGTCATGTAAATTCTGTTAACTAAAGTTTCTATATATCTATTGTAACTTTCCAAAATATCCTTTGTTAGCATCTATAATTTCCAAAGGGGAACTTTATATCTGTTATCTCATTTGTGCCTCACAAAAGTGCCATGAACTTTAACTACAATTAATTTTTAAAATACCATGAGGAAGGCTATGCAGATGTTTTTCTCTGCCTTTCACAGATGAAAAAGACTAAGGCTCCCAGGCCTGCTCGGGTCACTCAGAAGGAGCCAGGAGAATCCCAGTTTTCTGACTCCTAGTCTGGCAGTCTCTTTACCACACTTTGCTACTTTATCTTTTAAATGTAAACAGATTTCAAATTTGTTCGGTTTTTGTTTTAAAACAACACCCCACAAAGGACTCAAGGTGGTTCTATTTATTGGTGTAAAATCACTAATGTAAAATAGGACTCGTAATTGGCCTCCTGGATTCTCCTTCCAAAGCGATAGTTAAACTGGTTATCTCCCTGTTAAGAGGGCCAGTCTGTGTACTTAGCAAATCCACATAATTTATTCTCAGAGGTCTAAGGGGATTTTCATTTTCAGGTTTCTTTTACTCTGAGGCCTTTTAAGCCGGAAGGCTAATCATTCTGCATTGTGGTAAGCATCAAGTCAAGAATAGAAGACTCTCTGTACTCGTGATTCCCAGCCCTGACAAGATAGGGGTGTGTGTGTGTGTGTGTGTGTGTGTGTGTGTGTGTGTGTGTATGAGAATATTACTTTTTCGCTATCACCAACTATTTGAGAACATTCAAGATAGTCTTCCCTTTCCAAAAGAAGACTGTCATCATTAAATTTCATCTACCTGACTTTCTCTTTTCCAAAGAAATTCTGCTGATTTAAATGAAAATAAAAATGCCTATGAAGGCCTCATCTGAAGTAACTAGAGCCTAGATTAATGGTAGATTGGTAATTCCTCAACATGCCTTGAACTTCTATGTAGCCTCTAAATAAAATGTTTCCCTCCACTTACCTTCTGTCGTGTAAGAAGCAGATGGTCCTTACAGTCCCAGCTTACACAATCAAGTGCACAGATCAACGAGAGAGCTGGCTTTCAGTCATTAACAACCATAAAAAAGAGGAAAACCGGTAGTGCTTTTCCAGTCATGTGATCCACAGCATCACGAATGTGGTTTGAACAGGGTGTCTGACACATCACACGTCACAATGCAGATTCCCCACTCAATTAGGGACATGAGTGTTCTGTTTCCACAGCTGCTCAGTTCTTCATCCTTCCAGGTTCTCAGGCTGTCTGCTCCTTGCTGTAACTGAAACCAAAGTTTTGATTCACATTCTGTCAACCCCAAGCCCCATGTTCATTAATGGCCCTTCATCCCTCTCTTTCTTAGCTGTAATATAAGAGTTGCATGTTTTTGAAAGGTTATTTCTTCAGAAGTTTTCCACAGTTGGAAATAAAGATAAAAAATTTGAGATAATTGTCCATCAAAGAAATGAGAAAATGGGGGGAGGAAGGAAAGAGAAAGGAAACAGTAAAAGGACTTAATGGAGTTTTATAGAAAGGATTGGTTTGCTACTACATGGAGGATATAAAACCCAATCTCTCCTCTTTAAACCTATTTATACATGAATAGATCTGGCAGGTCCTAAATGCACAATTCAAATGGGAAAGATGGTATCAATTTGCTTGCAATCAGCATGCCTAAGTCACTGCCTTCATGTAAAATCAAGATGCTATAAGCAGCATTCATTCTCTGGAGATTAACCAAAGAATAAATAATCCTTCAGCCATAATAATTAGATGATTAATGACTTTTTAAAATATGCTATTAATTCTTTGTCAAACAAAAGTTACCCAAATCCCATCAGCACCAAGGTTAACTGTCTAGCTAATAATACCCAGTCCTCCATGAATTTGTCATTGAATCTCTGTTAAAGCATCTAGATCAGTCGGGCGTGGTGGCTCACGCCTGTAATCCCACCACTTTTGGAGGCCAAGGCGGGTGGATCACAAAGTCAGAAGTTTGAGACCAGCCTGACCAATATGGTGAAACCCTGTCTCTACTTAAAAAATACAAAAATTAGCCGAGCGTGCTGGTGCAAGCCTATAATCCCAGCTACTCAGGAGGCTGAGGCAGGAGAATCCATTGAACCCGGGAGGTGGAGGTTGCAGCGAGCTGAGATCATGCCACTGCACTCCAACCTGGGTGACAGAGCAAGACTCCATCGCAAAAAAGAAAAAAAAAAAAAAAAAATCTAGATCAACGTATCAATTGTTCTCAAAAGAATCAGAGGAGAACTTATTTCACATGCAGATTCTTATCCCCCTGCAAAAATGATTCTAATTCAACAAGTGGGGATGTGCCCAGAGAGGAGATACTCTGAGGTGTTTGATAACAGGATATTAGAAGAGTAAATGAAAAATCCTCCAAATGCAGTCCGTGGACCAACAACTCAGCATCACCTGAGAACCGGTTGAAATGCAGAATCTCTGAACTGACACAGACTTAGTCTGCATTTTAACAGGATTCCCAGGTGCTTTGCATGGCATGTAAATTACAGTTTAAAAGAACCCTTCTAGCATCGGAGTCAGCAAACATTTTCTGTAAAAGGCCAACTAGTAAATATTTCAGGTTTTGTAGGCCATGTGGTCTCTGTCACAGCTACTCAGCTTTGCCACTATGGTGCCAAGGCAGGCAATACAACAGGAGCCTGCACAGCATGGCCCATGCAGGCCAATTCTGGCCACTCACCTGTTTTTGTGCAGGTTACCAGCCAAGAAATGTTGTTGCATTTTTAAATGGCTGAGAAAACATCAAAAGAAGACTAATACCTTGTAATATTTGAATGTTATATGAAATTTAAATTTCTATGTGGCAAATTAAATTTTATCAGAACACAGCTATATTCATTTGTTTACATATTGTCTATGGCTGCTTTTATGTTACAAAGACAGAGGCAGACAATAGTGACAGAAATCACATGGCTTGCAAAACCTAAATATTTACTGTCCGGCCCTTTAAAGAAAAGGTTTGCCAGTCCCTCCCATAAAATTGTATTTGTGGACACTGATGTTTGAATTTTGTATAATTTTTATATGTCACAAAATATTAGTCTTCTTTGGATTCTTTTCCTAACCATTTGAAAATGTAAAAACCATTTTTAGTTCTTGAGCTGTACAGAAACAGGCAACATCTGAAGCAACCTGTGTTCTGCAATGGTCCACTTGAGAAATCCAGGTTTCCTGAAAAGAAAAAAAAATATTTTTATGCAAAGTGTCTCAATCTTGGATATGGTTGTGACCTTCCAGAGCCTCAGATTCTTTTAAAACGAGTTTGACATTAGATTATCTCTATTTTATTGATGGATTGATTGATTGATATGGAGTCTCGTTGAGTCACCCAAGCTGGAGTACAGTGGCATGGTCTTGGCTCACTGCAGCCTCTCCCTCCCAGGTTCAAGCGATTCTCCTGCCTCAGCCTCCTGAGTAGCTGGAATTACATGCACATACCACTACACCCTGCTAATTTTTGTATTTTTAGTAGAGACGGGGTTTCACCATGTTGGCCAGGCTGGTCTCAAACTCCAAGCCTCAGGTCATCCACCCCCCTTGGCCTCCCACAGTGCTGGGATTACAGGTGTGAGCCACCGTTCGCCCTACACCCACCAGATTATCTCTGAGATCCCTTTTCAGCACAGACATTTTCTCTTCCTACCACCTCCCCCACCTTGCTTTAATTCTCAGCCTCCTAATTTCTCTCCTGCTAGCAAAGGGCCATTTAAAGTGTTCCGGAAATAAATAAGGTTTGGAGGACAGAATCTGCTGTGATAAATCCTCACTGACTGCCATTTTTGGTCATTGTGGGGATGTGCATTGTGTCTGTTACTCCAGCCTTTTTTACAAAAGCTGGAAATTATGCTGGTGAATAAAGATATTCCTTCCTGCCTTTCCCACCTCCGTTGCACGTGCTGGTTAACCACTATCGATGGTCTCCCCAGGACCACTGTCCCTTCTCTTGTCAACAGTGATCTCATTTCTCCTAAATGAATCCACTCCTTGTCTGGTCTCAGTCCTGTGGTTTTGGAGGACTTCCTCTATCCCAGATTCTAGGTGCGGCACTGATTTGATTTGATCTCAAATCAGGGTTGATAAGATGTAAAGATATGTTTCTTGGATTCCTTTCTCTGCTGGTGCTTCTGTGAGAGAGGAACTATTTTCTGATGGGTATAAACAAGGAGAAATATGGTCATGAGACCTGCTGAAGCCATCTTGTGACCCCAGAGAGAAGCCTAACTAAAAATAGCACCAACTCCAAGAAGCCAGAGATGAGAAATAGAGAGGATTTCCTTTGATCCTTGGATCACATTTCACCTGAAGCTATCTTTAAACTACTTCAGCTGATGGACCAACAAATTTATTGTATTATTCAAACCAGATTGAAAACAATATCTTGCTCTTCACAATATAGAATCCTAATTGATGTACACATTATCTCAACTAACTCCTCTTCCTTAAAAGTTTTGTTTCAGGCCGGGCGCGGTGGCTCAAGCCTGTAATCCCAGCACTTTGGGAGGCCGAGACGGGCGGATCACGAGGTCGGGAGATGGAGACCATCCTGGCTAACATGGTGAAACCCCGTCTCTACTAAAAAATACAAAAAACTAGCCGGGCGAGGTGGCGGGCGCCTGTAGTCCCAGCTACTGGGGAGGCTGAGGCAGGAGAATGGCGTAAACCCGGGAGGCGGAGCTTGCAGTGAGCTGAGATCCGGCCACTGCACTCCAGCCTGGGCGGCAGAGCGAGACTCCCTCTCCAAAAAAAAAAAAAAAAAAAAAGTTTTGTTTCAAATACTCACATTTTATGTGATCATATGTAAGTGTTGCCTCATTTTCTCCCCTCCAAAAGAGTGAATTCCTAGTGGAGTTCTGGCAAACTTAAAATCCAAGATGACTGTGGTACAACCCAGATGACAAGAAGCTCCACCAGAAGTTGAATCCTTGAAGGCAAGCAAGGACAGGACTCCAAATTTTCTTCCCTGCTCAAGGCCAAATAAAACCATGGTGCAAAATTCAGTTTCAGTTCTCAGAGCAGTTTTTCCATCTTCACGATCATCACTAAAAAGCCCAATATGTGTAGGCCACCACCAGGAGAGGTATAGTTGCACAAATTAGGAAACCAGAGATAGAAAATGAGAGAGCTTTCTGCTTTTCCCAAGGAGAGCTCACGTAGAAGGGCTTATGTCAAGCATTAATTTGAAGTCAGGATTCAAAGACCTGACCAACCATATGACTTTGAACTTGTCACTTCCTGACTTAGGCTTAAATTTGCAATTTCCTCATCCATAAGATGAGAGGTGGGGTGGATTTTAGTGACCCTTCCAGTCTTTTCAAACATTCTGAAATGTCTTGGTACTTGCTCTGTAGCAAGACAAGCCAAGGAGAGTCACCTCAACAGTCCCCTCTATGTAGAGTGAATGGGGGCAGGGAACGGGGTGTTCTTCGTAGCTTTTCTGCAGTCATTCATGCTCCTGCAGTATCCATTCTTGAGAGAAACAGCAGACATATCAGAACCAGAAGGCACATTTTCGGGTTAAGGGTGTGATAAGAAATGATGAAAGTTACAAGTTGCAATGTGGTGTCTTCTGTGTCATCCCAAAAGCTTCTCAGCAGAGTTGGGAAGTTCCTGTTTCTCTTTTTCTCTAGTCAAGTAGAAAGCTAAGTGTGGCCAGTAGGAAGACTATAGTACCATAAGGAAGACTCAGAGTTCATCAGCCTCTTTTTTTTTTTGAAATGGAGTCTCGCTCTGTCGCCCAGGCTGGAGTGCAGTGGCACAATCTCGGCTCACTGAAGCCCCTGTCTCCTGGTTTCAAGTAATTCTCCTGCCTCAGCCTCCTGAGTAGCTGGGGTTGTGTATTTTCAGTAGAGGTGGGGTTTCACCATGTTGGCCAGGCTAGTCTTGAACTCCTGACCTCAGACGATCCACCCACCTCTGCCTCCCAAAATGCTGGGATTACAGGTGTGAGCCACCACACCCGGCCAGAGTTCAGCAGCCTCTTAGGGGTGCTTGGTTAAAATGTAAATTCCCCCCACTCTTTACTTCAACTCCTAGGGCCCAGAGTCCAGGGGCTCTGGGTGGAGCCAAGAAATACACAAAATTCTTAGGTGTAGTGGATTCAGATAGACCTCGAATGACACATCGAAAAATCACTGTCCTGAGAAATGTATTTCTTCAGAATTTTAAGAATAAACAGTAGTCATTTCTAATAAATTCTGTTCTAAATACTTACAAAAATGTGGCTCATTGGATCATCCTTGCAAAGTAGACAGTATTTCTTATAAAATAAAATTTATGAAATTTATTTGAAAATGAGATGATGTATATAAAAACCCCTCCTACAGGCTTTGATATACATTAGATCTCACCAGATGTCAGTTATATGATATATTTAACAATTATACAACGTAAGAAGTGACCCAAAGGTAAATGACAAGAAGTCATGCTGACTAGCAAATGTCCTCAGACCCTACCAGGTATGGTAGCCTCCACCCCTAGGTGCCTCGTTAGATGCAGAGGAATGTTCTGAGGTTTTCTGTCTGTTTTCCTGCCAAGTAGTTGAGTTGCCATCAGTTTCAAAGTATTTTCGGGGTGCAGAAGAGTAGGGGCTAATAGAGCTGGGAGATAGGAACATAAGAACCTTGGGAGAAAGGCAGACATTAATTTCAGTCTGTGTTCCACTGCGTATTTGCTGTGTAATTTACAGTAAGTTACATGACATCTCTGTGCTTTAGTTTCTTCATCCATAAAATGAGGAGCATCAGATGAGATAATACAGGAAAGGTGCTTAGGCTACTTCTTGACACATGCAAGCTCTTATTATTATAAGTTTCATTTGCTTTACATGTCAGAGGGAGAGAGTCAATCCAAAAACAGGGCTAGGCTTTGGGGGACACTGGAGAGCTGGAGCCAATCCTGGCTGAAGCTGAGCATGACAAGAATCCCCAGGCAGTTCCCAGGGTTGGGCCCTGTGCCCACCACATCCCACTTAAGGACCATTCACAAACATTCACTACTTAGAAGGTCACTTTAATAATTAGCCCTGCTTTGCTAATTACACTTTACTGATTAGAAGCTACCACTGACAATACTGGGGTTGCTGTGAGTGCTTCTTTCTTTCTTTCTTTTTTTTTTTTTCAGACATCTGAAAATAATAGTGACTGATTTTGATGCTAAGCTTTTATCTTTAAGTGGGACACCAATAGGGCATTGCGCTGGAAATGCAAAGAGAAAAATGGGGACCAGAAGATGCTGTTGATGAATCGCACCCCCTTTCCTCTAAGCCTAAAGCTGGACGATCTCCCCTTCCTGAGGTAAATACTCTTTAGGATTAGGAGGCAAGTTGCCTGCTTGTAGATCTTTCAAAAGTCTGATGTTGGCCTGGAGCGGTGGCTCATGCCTGTAACCCCAGCACTTTGGGAGACTGAGGTGGGTGGATCACTTGAGGTCAGGAGTTGGAGACCATATGGCCAACTAGGTGAAACCCCGTCTGTATTAAAAATACAAGAAATTAGGCAGGCGTGGTGGTGTGAGCCTGTAATCCCAGCTACTCCGGAAGCTGAGGCAGGAGAATAGTTTGAACCCAGGAGGCGGAGGTTGTAGTGAGCCTACATTGTGCCACTGCACTCCAGCCTGGACCACAGAGTGAGACTCGTCTTAAAAAAAAAAAAAAAAAAAAAAAAAAAAAAAAAAAAAAAAAAAAAAGTCTGATGTTTGTGGTTTGTACAAACGTTTTGCTAATAACACACATGGAGAGCCCAATCTGTGCTCAGCATTCTACTGTTCTACTGGCACCCCCGTGAATCTTGCACGACGGTCCAATGAAGGTCTAGTGCTCATCCTTTGAAATGCCTTGCCCAAAGTCACACAGGTAGTGGATGCTGGGGGTGAAATTTGAACCAGTCAGTTGTGGGGAAAACCAGCAAATCCTTAACCACTGGACCTCTTTGAAACATTTGACTGTGGTCTTTCTCTTCTCTTCCTTTTTAATTAAAAAGGGAGACCTAACAAAAAAAGCAGATACAATGCCAGTGCGTTGGTAGTAGTAACACCATTTAGCGCGCCAGGTCCGCCGCATTACACTTCAGATGCCTCATCTTATTTAATCTCTACAACCTCGAGTTATGTATCTATCCAGACCAGTTTTACAGATGAGGAAACCGAGATTCAGACAAGTTCAGTGATTTGCTCCAGTGGCACAGAAGTTGGCCAGGGTCAGATGCGAAGCTAGAAAATAAAATTCTAATAACACGTCAACCCGAGAGTGGCCGAGTAGAGAAGGCCGGAGCCGCCAGGCCTGCCTTTCTCATAGCTCCCCAGAAACGCTGCAGCTGGAGGGGACCGGCGGTGGCCTCAGGACCCAGCCCCCAGCCTGCCCTGTGCTAATGGGGGTAAAGCTCGGCCGGCGCCATCCTGCAAGCCCTGTCTGATAATAGCTCTGATTAAATGTCGGGGCAGCCAAAGGAAGGCCCCCGCCGCCGCCAGCTACACCGTCACCGCGCCGACTAAGCAGGGACCAGCAGCGGCGGGGCCTCTAACTCGGCGTCTGTGTCCCGACCCCAGGGACTGCAGCGGCTGGAGCCCAGAGCACTGTCCTGGGTGACAGGCTAGAGCGCCGCCGGCAGAGCAAAGGGTTTCGTTCTGCCCCTCCCACCCCCCACCACAGTCAACCGCTTGCAAGGACCCTGATCGTTGGCTTGGGAGCGGTCTTTAGAAGTCAGAATCCACTTCTGGATCCTGGCGTACGGCGTAGTAGTCCCCTGGGCTCTGGGCCGCCTTGGCCTCTCCAAGGTAGGGGTCTGGGACCGACAACGGCTGCTAAGGATGGAGTGGGTAAGCGGGATAGAAAACCCACGGATCCCCGACCCCAGAGGCGAGAGCGCGCCTTGTAAGCCTTCGGGCTCGGGGTGTCGGCGCCTCTCCATTGCAGAGGAAAGTGTCTACCTCCCGCCATCGCATCGACCTAACCGGAGCAGCCTGCACAGAGCGCTTGGCCAGCACCTGGCACCATAGAAGACGCACTTCACATCCTGCCACCGAGCAATCGGCACAGCCTTTCGGAGAGCTCCAGGCCATGGTCACACCCTCCTTCTTCACAACTAGGGAAACTAAGGCTCCGGGCAGCTCAGATAGCCTAGGGTCACATAGCTCGCAAACGACAGAGCTGGCTTCGAACCCTAACAGTTTGCCTACAAAATTTGAGGGTAACGCGGGAGGCCATGGGTGCTGCGCGAGGGGCGCACTGATCTGAGCGCAGGCCAAGTGAAAAGCACAGACCGGCCCTGAGCGATGCGCGATCCCCCTGACCACCTTCTCCCCTGCCCCGCGACAGTCTGTTGCACCAGAGGAACCTGCAGAATAATCATAAGAAAAGAAAAAAGAACATTACAAAGGCCGCCCGGGCCCGCTGTCTACTTGCGGCAGGGAAAGACCTTTACTTGGCCCGCCTTCTTCTTCCGCTTTGCTCCCCGGGAGAGTAAAGGCTGAAATTGGGGGGTCACAGCTGCCTGTGTTCAAAGTCCAGGGTCCCTGTGGGCCGACAACAAAGAAATGCACGTGTTTCTGGGCTCTGGGACTGCTAATAGTATTTACAAACTCACCAAGAAAATTCAGCCCTCTCCTGCGAACAGCTTCTTCTAGAACAGAAATCTAACCAAGTTAGTACTAGAAACCGAGAATAAGATTAATTGAGGTTAAGATAGAAATGGAGGTGAAGATTGAGGAGCGAACAGGCTTGGGTCACACAGACCAGGATCGCTTCCTGCTCCACCCTGAAACTGTCTCTCTGTGTGCCCTTTTAAGCAAGTGAGTTCCTTAGCTGTCTGAGCTTCATTTTCTGCAACTTAAAAACGCACACAATAATGCTACCCGACTTATATTATTATCAACATTATACATTTCATGGAAAGCCTGTAGTGCAGTTTCTGGCACATGCTAAGCGTGGCTCAATGCTCTCTGTAATGCACTGAAAAGCTGGCATCAGGACTTGAAACGCACGCAGACAACCTCAAAGTACATGAGTTAAAGAAGGAAAATCCAGCCGTGAGGCCTCTTGTGGGCCTCCAGCCGTTCTAGCCAGGGCATTCACAGAAAACGGCCCCACTGTCTGTGCATCTGCATAAAGCTGCTCTTCTACTTAGTGGCACACGGTTTTTCCCCCATTGCAGAGCTTCTGAGACCAACTTACAGACCCCAGAGAAGGCTGCTTCTCAAACTCCTTGAGTGCAGGGTTGACATTGTGGCTCTTGAACACACCTCCTTGATAAGATCGAATTTATATCATCCCTAAATCAAAACGGAAGCTTTCCCCAGTTCCAGGGTTGGCAGATAGTAGTGTCTGTGAAGTCCCTTGCCCTTACACGGGGACATTGTTTCATTTAATCTTCACAACAAACTCTTTGATGTAAGGACATATGACTGTCAGCAAACATATTTTACAGATGTAAAAACAGAGGCAGCATAGCCTGGTGCTAGACCCCAACATCTTCCTCCACAAAGATTTTTATTAAAGTTGTTTATTTCCATTAAGCCATTACACCCCATACAGTCTAAGAGTTCTTCAGCAAAATGTTGAGGGAAATGTAATGTATGTTTGCCATATGGACACTTTTAAAATACATCTCCCAGCTAGGCTTTGAACTCTTAAGAGGCAAGGATTATATGCAAATTGTCCAACTCTGTCCCCACTCCCAATGAGCCAGTGCCTGATGAATGAATGCCAACAAATGTGAATTCCTTATGTCTGTTCATATTTTCCTCAAGTCTTCATCACAATTTCTAGTTCTTGTATTTGTTTATATGTTTATTATCAGTGTTTCCTACCAGACTGTGAGTTGCACAATGCAGGAATTTTAGGGTCCAGATCTCTATTCTATTCTATTCCCAGAGCCTAGCACAGTACCCAGCTCAGAGTAGGTGCTGTGCAATGCTGGATGACTGAACAAATCCTCTGCATTCGTTATCTTTTATTACACGCATATATCTTTGTTTCCTTGCTTAAGACATGTTTCAAGTCCTCTGGAGCACGTCGGCATTTGGGAATAGGCATCCAAGTGCTTACAGTACGAATTTTGCCACTGTTGGGAGTAAGATGAGGTTCAACCAACTGCTTCTGGAATGACTTACTGTGGGAGCTAGTAGCAGAGACCTTGCGGGGCTGTTTCCTGCGTGGGTCTTCCCCACCTTGATCTCTCAAACCTCCTTACAAAAACAGCTGACTCTGGCTCCCGAAAATCGAAGGTGAGAGGTGAGTACAGGATGTGTGGAGATGCTCTAGCAGGCACTAGAGGGGACAGTGCGCAGTTGCTGGTGGAAGACTGGATCATTTTCCCAAGTGAAGCGATTCCAAACTGAAACTCTCACTTAGTTTGAGTTTTTTAAACGCCGGAGGAACTGCATCTCAGGAAGCGCCCTTGGGCCGCCTGTTTGGCTGCAGCGTGCACCATCCACACAGGCCCCACGCGTCCGCCCGGGCAGGCCAGGGCACCCAGCCAACAAGGCCTTCATCTCGAAGCAGGAAATGTGTCCTTTGTCCGCTTTTCTCCCCCTCATGGGGTTCCAGGTTAATAGTCCCGTGTGCGATGTAACGGTAGGAACGACGCTTTCGAAGCCACAGATTTGCATTGGAAGCCCGGTTCTACTGCTTATAATCTGTGTAATTTCGATGAAATTCTTAACCTTCCTGACAGGTCCAGGACCGGAGTGTGAACCCACAAGTTAGATGCCAACAAACTCAGTTGTCAAGAAAATAATATTTTAATGCAGTAATTCTGAAAGTCAAAATTCATACAAAAATCATGATGTACAAAATAAATAGTATACATGAGCAGCTGGGCCCTTGGAAAGGCGGCGATGGCCCAAGAGGAAGGTTGCAGAAGGAAGGTGGGAGCACGCATGGCGGAGGAGGAGGGGAAGGAGGAGAAAGGAAGGTGCAGGGGTGTGAGGAGAGTAGGCCTGGCTTCCAAGCCCACAGAATCAGAAGAGATTTTTCTTTTCTTTTTTATTTTGCAGTTCTTGATCACGCTGCGAGTTTTGCACCCAATGCTAGCGCGCTGATTCTTCCACTGCCGGGAGGAGGCCCGGGCCTCTGAGGGCCGGTCTCCGCGGTAGTGAGCTCGTGGGGAATGAACGCGGAGCTAATGGCCGCGGGGAGGAGCGAGAGGGTCGCAGCCCCGAGGGCGGTCCTGTGAGCAGGCTGCGGGGCCTGGCGCGCGGGGACTCGAGGAATACCCTAAGAGGCCTGGAGGCGCCACGCCGTGGGACCCGGAGGAAGCCCAGAGCGGACACGTGGGGTGGCCTGGAGTCCCGCGCCCACGTAGCGGGACTGCTGAAACTACATGTGTCCTGGGCTGCCCGCCGTCCTGAGCCCGAGGCCAGGCGGGTCAACGTCGCAGCACCGCGGACTTCCGCCGGAAGGACATTTCCCCTCACCTCTTAGCCACACCGGCCTTGGAGATGGGCGCGATGCGCCTTACGCCCACACGACGTTACTTTCTCCGCACTATAGCTGGGCGCGACTGAGGTCTCGGGCGGAACGCGCGCACGCACACCCCACCCACGAACTTCAGGGGCACTGAGGGGAGCTGGCTCTTTGCCCTTCGAGCAAGACTTGGACAAGGGCGCCTTGAGCTTTCTGGTCCGGAGGCTTCCTGGGTCGGCCTGAGGCCTGGAGGTTCCTGGCACTTTTTGCAGCTTGGCTTTGAGGGAGCGCCTCGCCGGGACCACTGTGACTCGAGAAACTAAAACCCGCGGGGTGTGCGTCGGAAGGATCCTTGGAGGAAAGGCTCGGACCCGCCCTGCAGCCTCGCGGTGAAATCCGAGGCCGCGCCGCGCGCTCCCCATGGGGCACGGAGCCGCGCGCTGCTCTCGGCGCGCCCGGGAACGCGCCGCAGAGGCCTTGGAGGGACTGCTGCTCCTCTCTCCACTGTGCTTCGGAAGTCTTTCCTGTTCCGTAAACCTAATTTAGGAATCCAAAGGCATCAAAGCCCGTTAATGTCGCTTTTAAAGCGTCTACCAGAAGGAGCTGGAGGGAGGCTGCGGACGGGAATCTCTGGCCATGTTCGGGAGTAGACAGATGCCCTTGTGCTGAGAAGCGGGTCTCCCTTCTCCCCTTCTCTCCCGCCGCCAACGGTGGCTGCCAGGCTGTGCCCTCCGCTTGGCACCCCGCCCCACCGTCTCGGCCCTGCTTTCGACCAAGGCGCCTGCGGACGGTTGGTTAGACCTGCTGGGACCGGTCCCCGCAGCTCCCAGCTAAGGGAGCATTCGTTAGCATTCGTTAAGCGAGGGACCCTTGTCCAAAGCCGGAAACCGATTACTTCCTGGACAGTTTTGGGGGTCGACTGTCTTCTGAGTTCCGGGAGCTACAAATGAGAATTTGAAAGAGTGGTGTATATAAGGAGACATCTTCCAGTCTTCCATATAATCAAATTCCATATAACCAAACTCAGATGTATAACAAAATTTTACATTCTTAGGCTCCAAAGTTTAAACGGGATGTAAATAACAATCCAATACCCTCCTGTGGCCCCAATGCTCTGTATATATTCCAAAACTAAATTATATATGAGCACCCGAGAGACATGTCTCTCCGATCGCGAATTTGCAGTTCAAAATTAAATGTGATTAAAATTCTATATTATGCTTTACTTATGTTGGGTTTATTGTGAGTGTTATATGTTAGGCTTTTTATACACATTAGGGCATTAATCCAAAGGAATAGCAAATTCCAGGTAGGAATGAGCTATTGGCCCTATTCTAACTTAGATGAAGAAACTGAAGCTTTGAGAGGTTTAGTAACCTACACGAAGTTTCCGTGCTAATGCGTGTGTTCAAGTTAACATTCAGACTTCAGCAGCCTCCGCTGCCAGCAGTCAGCCTGAGAAGGGCCTAGAGAGGTGAGTTAACGTGCTTGTTTTGTTCCAGCCCCCGGGTGGTTTTACCTGTTAACCTGCGCTGTCAGTGGGGTTTTGAAGGGACCTCAGAACTCCCCACTCTCCTCTTTGGGAAGGCTTTGAATCATCCTTCCACAGCACCTCTCTGCCCAGAACCGGTTCCCCGTTTTATGGCATCATATTGATTTGCAAAGGCAATAAATCTAGGAGGAGGGAGAGTGTGCTCCCGATAATAATGTTGCAGCATATGTTTTACTGCCGAGGTTTCAACACCAACAAGATGCATAGCCTAGAGATCCCCAAACGGGTCACCCGGATTTGTTTAAAGTGGCCTTTTCAATACCTCTCGTTTGCCGCCTGCCCCCTAAAGATCACTCATCTTTTCTTGTATAGTGTTTTACCTGTAGTAGGATGAGCAGTCGGGGGTTCCTGCACACAAGAGACAGAGCTGGGCTAAGGCCGCGTAGGCACTTGGAAAGAAGGAGGAAACAGATTCATGGCAATTCAGTTTTCCCCTTGCTTCATCAAATTTTCTGAAAATGTTCCTCTCATGGTATTATTCAGATTCCAGTCAGAATCATTAAGGTAATTAAGAAAGGACACAGTTTTCCTCTGTATAGAAAAACAATCGCAAGGTTTTTTTTAATGAAGTATACTTTTGCGGCAAGTTTTTGAAAACTAAATTCAGCTAACAAGGTTTGTCACGCCCTGTTGAAGCATGTATAAAGGTCTAGACTAACCATAACATCCCCCGACCTCCCCAAATCCCCACTTCTTGAGGGAAATCTTTCTTTCTGGACAAATCCTAAGCATTTGCTATAGGAAAGGAATCAGTGTGCTCCTTCCACTCAATACAAAGAAATGTCACTTACATTGAGAAGGTGTGTCTGGGGAGAGACGGGTTGGGGTGGGGGACTTTAATAACCAAAAAAGGGGTCTGGATTGGGTCTGGGTTGTCCAAAACCAGCAAAAAATTCAAGAATAGAAACGGATCCTCAGACGCATCCTGCGGTTTAATCTGAAAGCCCTCTGCTTGCCAGCCGTCGTTAACTCTACTTTGGCTCTTCAGCTAACAGCCCAGCCACAGCTGCAGGGCCAGGGACTGATCAGGGTGGGGCCCGGAGTGTGAGTCCTGCCCTTCCATCTGCTTTTAGCCGCTGAAGTGGACTGGGGGGAGATGCGCGCTCTGCCACGTCGGGCCCTGTTTTTCTCTCTCAAACGCACCTGGAGACCGGCTAGACGACAGCGTAAATTCCTTCCAGCACCAAAGTCTATGGTTTTACGAATTTCCCCAAACATTTATAAATCGACACTTCGAACTTCTATAGTGATATCAGGATGCATTTTTTAGTCACCTTCATCCAGCACCTTGTTAAAAACTATTGATACACGATGACCAAGACAGGCTGAAATCACGACTCTTCCAGATGTCATTTTGTTCACACAAACTTTTTCGACTGCTATTTTAACTTGCCGTTTTTCCCCCACAAATTTATTTCAGGAGTAAGGGGTGATGCAGTGAAAAGTTGGGGTTTTAAAAATTATTATTATTATTATTAAGATCCACGAAGAGGCTTCTAATAGCCAGACCAACTGGCTGGAAAAGAGAACAAATATTTACATGGTACAGCTTGAGTGTGTATGTCAGCCTGAGTTTACACGGCTCCAAGCGAAGCGGATTACCCTGCGAATTCAGAGAATTTGAGTTATTCAGGCTGAGTAGGGCTAATAGGACGCCCTCCAACAAGGCCGTGGGAAGTCCTGGTCACAGCCGCCTTTGTAAAACCAGAGGGGTCCGTGTCCGCTTAGTCCGGGCGCTACCATAAGGTTCGCACTCTCCCACGGCGCGTCGCGTGGTCACTGTAGGGCTCCGCGCCCTGACCTTCGCCTTCCTTTCGGCAGCCGCCCCATTTTCCAGGGTCCCTCTAGGGAAAAGAGGAGCCCCAGGTTAGAGACGCACTGGTGAGGAGCAGAAGCAACGGTTCTGAGAGCAGCATCCTTTGCCAAATGCTCGCAGCTCTCGCTAAGCTTATCTTTCTCAGGGCTGCATTTGCTCAGCCCCACTGTCAAGGAGATCAAATTTGGGACCATCGAACGAGAGTCCCAGCCCTCGGATCTGCCCCGAGTATGGACCTGGCCAGTTGGCGCCGGTTTAGAGGCGCCGGATTCCGCTCTAGTGAGCGCTTCCCTACTTTTTTTTGGAACTTTGAGCGCAGGTAAGAAAAAGAATGGAAAAAGCGAGAACTCCCGAGGCTTCCTCTGGTCTGGTCATAGCTTCCCCAACTGGGCCATGCCCGGATCGCGGGCGTTAGGCCGCGATGATGGGTCCTCTCCCGACAGCGCGCACCGCCCTCCCGCCCGGGGCTGCGAGACCGGGCGGGGGTGTCCATGGCCGCTGCGTCAGCCTAGTGGAGGCACCCTTTTCTCTGAACCTGTGCGGGGCTACGGTACAGCAGGGGCTACAGGCCACGCGGACGCCGCGCCCTAGGCGCGTCTTCAGCACCCGGCCCGCGGCCCCGCCCCCGGCGGCGGAATCAGGAAGCGGTGACGTGTAACTGCGCTGACTGGCTGCGGGCCTCCGGGATCGCCGCCGCCAGCAAATTAAGGCGCAGGGCAGCAAGCGCCAGCGCTCAGTGTCGGTGGCTCCGCGCCGCGCTCCCCTCGCTCGCGCCCTAGCAGCCGCGCTCGGCTGGTGGCTACCTTAGCCTGAGACATCCCGGCTGTCCCCAGCCCCAGAGAGAGGAAGGACACGGAGGGAATGCTCCAGGACCCCAGGACTTTGTGCAGTTGATGCTTGTTTCCGCCTTTGGGCTGTGCAGACTGTCGTCCTGCCGAGCGCCCCGGGGCGTGCGCACCCGCTGTAGTGCTGGGTGGGCCCTCTCCTCTCCGGCTGCCCTCGAAGTCTCTGCGGCTCTGGGGCTTTGCGGTGGGGGATAGAGGCCAGTGTGCAGCTCTGGAGAGATTGGAGCTGACACTTCTGGAGTCCCTGGCCCCGCTGTAACTGGTCTCGGAAACTTTGCGCTGTGTTTCGGGTCTTTGTCTCCCTTGGGGAATCTGGACGGCAGTTCGGACGACCCAGTCCCTGGCCAGGACCGCGTGCTGGGGATCATGGAGTTCACGGCATCGCCCAAGCCCCAACTCTCCTCCCGGGCCAACGCCTTCTCCATTGCCGCACTCATGTCGAGCGGCGGCTCTAAGGAGAAGGAGGCGACGGAGAACACAATCAAACCCCTGGGTAAGTTGGGCTACCCGGCTGTCCGCCGAGGACTTGGGGTGCTGCGCATCCGTCTCTGCCCCTGTCCCCTGGCTGCAGGCGGCTCGCAGCAGCGTCTGATGCTCAAATCATGAGCCATACATCGCGGGTGGGAGATTTTTTTCTTTTGGGTCCAGGTTTTCTTTGGAGGCTCCAGTCTGTTGAATGCTATGGGTGTGCATCTTATATCTGGGCCCGTCGGGCTCCCCAGTTTCTAGAATCCATATATCAGATCGGACGTATGGTATGTGTGTATGTTCGTTGGCATAAAAACATTCAAGGAAAAATAATAATAAAACTGCTTTTAAGGCTCAACAGGAGTTACTGTGCATGTAACACCTGCTTGTGCGTTTGAAACCAGGGAGACGCTAAACGACTTCATAAGAAACCAGTTTAATTTTGGTTTTCCTCTGACTTGAATAGACAAAACAAAGCAAGCTCTTTGAAGCCACTGTAAAGCAGAAAAAGCCAGTTCTCCCTGCACGAACCATTTTATTCACTGAAGCTCTATACTTATCACCAAGACATCATTTTATAACTCGTCATTTTCAGTTGAGGTTGGCAAAAACACTAACCAGTAACCATTTCTCACATTTCTCTACTTTTAGTTATATTGTTTGTTTAACAACCTTTACCATTTATAGAAGACACTAGGTTAGGAGTAAAGGGAGAATAGGAATTATGTTTTTCTTAACACTAGTGAATTACATGGAAGAGAACCAGCCCAAGGTAAATATTTAAAAATCTCTTTACAACTCAGAGAAAAAAAAGCATTCTCATCATTGCCTCATGGATCCTCAGGAAATAATTATTACACAGCCTGATCATCTGGTATCCCTACAATGTGAAAATCAGATAGCAAACTTAGTTTTTCTTTTTTAACCATCCCCAATTTTTCTTTTCTTCTCTCTGTCCTTCCCAATACTTTAACATATCACATCCAAAATAATGATAACATGAAGAAAAGGAAGTATTCGAGATAAAAAATAAGGTGCTTGGGCATAAAGAGAGAAGTAAAATTCCTGTAGCTACTTGAAACCAAGGAAAAAGAAACTAGTAGATTTCTAGAAAACAGAATGTCAAAAAAATAAAAGTAAAAAATCTGTCTTCCAAGTTTTCACTCCCTTCCCCTGGTTCTTCCCACTGACCTCCCATCTAAATATAAACCTGCCAAAGAATGGAGACAATCAATCAAACAAACTCCAATTGTTCAGAAAAATATAACTAACAATTTCAAAGTTATATTGTGCGACTTCTCAACATTATGCATTGCTGTTTAGGGGCCCCTGAATACTTTGTAAATATCTCAGTTTGTTACATAGCAGGAAAAGAGGATTTCAGGTGACAATTCCTGACAGAAGTGTAGACAGCAAATTGGGAAACATGCCAGGCCCAGCTGCACTGTCATTTCAACATTACTTCCTTCTCTCTTTATTTTTCTGAGAAAAACCACCTTATATCGAAGTTTGTGACTCTTGAACTTTAAAGCCATGCCCAGCTGACAACTCCAACGCCACCCCCATGCCCACACACACGTAGGCACTAGTCTATAAAATGCGTATCCCTCTCCTGGCTTTTGAGATGGGCTCTGAAAGAACTGGTGTTCTTGTTCCTTACACTGGCCAGTTCAACAGAGGTGACTGCAAGCCAAGGACTCCAGCAAGAAAAACACCTAAAAGTTCTGTTAAGAGAGAATGTGGGACTTTTGTTGAAGCAAACTATAGAGTGGGGAGGGGGATTCCAGTGTGTCCCAGGATTGCCCATTTAAACATGCAAAGTCTATTTAAAAGAACAGCTTCAGTCCGCTGAATCATTTCTATTTCGTTTTCTTCCTTTCCTATTTCCCATCCTGATGCATTGGTCAGTCTGTGGCTTAGGGAGTTTGCCTCTTTCAGTTGTCAGCAAAAAAAAAAAAAAAAAAAAAAAAAAAAAATCGTTAAGACTACTTCTTAATTCTCTCCGAAGACATTATGTGAATGTATTTCTGAAAATATTAGTAGAAAATAAGATTTTGTTATGGTATGGTTTCCTTTCTTTCATCTGAAAAAAATCAGGATGGCAGTTAATTTGATTATTCTTAAGTTAAAACATTTTCATTGGTTGGATTATCATTGCATGAGAAGTAAAAGTAAAACCATTCTGTTTCCTGTTTGCTTCATGCAAAGATGTGTAGGAAATAAAACACCTTATGATCTGTGCGTGTCCCATATGCCGACACACATCATATACATGCACATACATACATTTAGAACTGGCTTTGATTTCTTGAGGACTCTTAAGAGATCAACTTCACATTGCAAATTCAAGTAGTTTCTTTTTTAAGGGATGGAAGATAATTGGGACAATTACAAAAGTCTCCCTGTATTCCATCAAAGTGACTGGTGTAGTCCGAGGCCCTTATCAGCTGTGGGGGAGAATGTTTGGTTCACAGGCAGCAGTATTCCAGCCTGGTGGTGGATGGCGGAGCATTCTTCTCACTTTAATACACTGCTGGCTTGGGTTTGAGGTGGTTTTCCTCACTTCTAGGACCTTTTTGGGAGACAGAAAAATTTTATACATCACCCCTCAAGTAATTCTTCTAAGCCTCTTCTGAAAATGGCCCACAGAACCTGCTCCTGTGATTTAGCAAGTTGTACGCTAACATCTTTCATAAGATCTCGGGCTGGGAGGAATATTACAAAAATGTTCTAACTCTCATCATAAAGCTTACAAAACTGAAAGTCAGGCACAGAGGTGAAGTGACTAAACATTCCCCATTTTTCTTTCACCCTCCTATCCTCCTTTCCTTTTCTCTTATGGAGAGAGGGCTCCAGGAAGGAAGGGAAAGTTCCTCTCCAAGTGAGGAAGGTGCTGATCTCTTTGCTCCTTTGGTCTCTCCATGGAGAAAAATTTCTCCTGGTTGTCAAAGAGGCAGGACTGGCATCAGTTCCATGAGCTACAAAGTTCAGAATTTGGGAGAGATGACAATAGGAGTATTTGCTTTGCATCCTTCATGCTCATCACCTTTCCCTCATGATCATCACCTTTCCCTTCTTCCTCTCTTACATTTTTGTTTCCCAAAGTCGCTTGCAGTACTGGTGGAGACAAGTAGTCATTCTAGAACTCACCAATTTGGTCAGGAAACACTGGGCATGCTACTCTGTGGGAATCCCAGGTAATTTTATACAGTATACAGTGATAGGTCATTCCTGGAGCCCTGCTTGGAGTTTCTGAGCTTAACTTTTCCTGAGTCAAATCCAAGTGACCATTTTGGTTATGCTGTTCTTTCCAGATCGTTCCTTGTTGAACAGTGTCAGCTGTCATTCACAATTCTCTTTGCCTCCAGAGCAATTTGTGGAGAAGTCGTCCTGTGCCCAGCCTCTGGGTGAGCTGACCAGCCTGGATGCTCACGGGGAGTTTGGTGGAGGCGGTGGCAGCAGCCCGTCTTCCTCCTCTCTGTGCACTGAGCCGCTGATCCCCACCACCCCCATCATCCCCAGTGAGGAAATGGCCAAAATCGCTTGCAGCCTGGAAACCAAGGAGCTTTGGGACAAATTCCATGAGCTGGGCACCGAGATGATCATCACCAAGTCTGGCAGGTAGTTGGGACTTGGCGGTTGGGGGTAGAGAGTCAGGACACTCCCTGGGGAGCTGAGGGTGCTTCCAGGAACTGGATGAGAGCTGGCTGGTCGTGGAGCAGAGAGACAGCTGAGCTCCAGGGCAGCTTCTTTCCACCAGCTTGCATTAAGAGCTACAGGATGTCTAGTCATTTGCGTTCTCAGGATTTGGTCATGGGAAGTTCCACCCTGCCTTTGTTGAGAAGGGCACAGGGACCAGGGAGGCACACTAAGCCTGAAGGGTGTGGTCTGCTTTCCCTGGAGCAGGAGAAGGTTTGGTGGGTGGAGGGTCGGGATCTGGAAGGAGGAGGAATTTGTGCCAGGGGTGCCTGGTGAGCTGCTGGATGCTTCTAGATAGGTGAGTAGCTTCCCTTTTATCAGCCTCAATTTGCAAAAGCTGCCAGCTCCCATTAAAGACTGAAATTAAAACCTGGGCGGAAGAATGAAATTTGAAACGATAAAATTCCCTGTAGGAAGGAGCACTGCTCGGGGCCTCTTGGCGCCAGAGCCGGGCGGGCTTTGGTCAGGCAGGAAGCTGCAGGGCTGCAGGGAGGTTGGGATGGGGCAGAGGCCGGCAAAACTTGGTGGCTCTAGCTCTTGGGACTGCAGAAAATACCTGCAGGGTCTCTGAGAAATCCTTCCCAGAAACCTTGGCTTTTGGCTTTTGTTTTGCAAGAGCAGAGTTTTCTGGCTGGGATGCGGGTAAGTTGTGTGACTGGGCCAGCTCCAGGGACGTCGGTTCCTTGGACACTTAAAGTGCTTGATCGTTAAAATGAATAGGGTTTTCCCTAATCACAGACCTTCTGGTGTTAAAACATACCCCCACCTCCACCCACACCTTTTCACCTAGCAATTAACACTTGCAAAGGTGACTCTTAAGATTATCTAGGCTTGGAAGAAAACCCTGTCTCTGTATTCACTTCTCTGAGGCTGTAAACAAAACAAAAGAGGGGTTTGTGGACCGGATAGAGAGGGGAGTCAGACCCTTTCCCTCCCTCCCTTCCTCTCTTCCTAATTCAGGCCAGTTTATTAGGCAGCATAAACAGGGCCCATTCTCTGTCTCTCTCTGTCAGGAGGATGTTTCCGACCATCCGGGTGTCCTTTTCGGGGGTGGATCCTGAGGCCAAGTACATAGTCCTGATGGACATCGTCCCTGTGGACAACAAGAGGTACCGCTACGCCTACCACCGGTCCTCCTGGCTGGTGGCTGGCAAAGCCGACCCGCCGTTGCCAGCCAGGTTCGTGCCTCCGGATTTTTCACCGAGAAAATTGTTAACACTTCTGTCAGAATGTTTCTGGCTTGTGTGAATTTTAAGCAAGTGTGTTTTTAAAGCAACGGGCTCTGGCAAGAGAGCATTCCAAGCCTGGACACTCCAGGATTGACTACACAAAATATGGGCTAGGCTCTGAGAAAGGTAGTTTGTGCATAGAGAAAACACTACCTTTAAGTTTATGTTTCGTTAGGCAGCAATTCATTTCAAAGTTTTTCTTAAATTTCAGTTAGAAATGTGGACCCGTTTTGTATAAATATAAATATAAATATAGACATCCTCTAATTGCTGCTTAAAACCAGAGTGAATAAACCTACTGATGAAATGGTTGTCCTAAAATTCTTTTTAGAAGAGTGTATGTTAGTAAAATGGTTGCTTATAGTATTTGTTAATCATATAGTTATAACTGCATATAATAAACACCATTTAGGTAACATTCAGTTGTTTTTGACCAATAAAGGTTCAGAGATTTTTAAGTTAAAAAAAAAAAAGCTAAGTTTTATTTTCTCCCTTTATAATTTTAGCGGATGAATGTAATTCAATAACAGGTTCTTTTACATGAAACATTCCTCAGTTAACTTATTAGGGATCATGCATATTTACTCTTGTGAAATTCATTGCTAATACAGTTTTTCCAGGAGTACCATCCTTAAAAAAGCACATGCAAACCTTTACTATTATTGTTTTAACCAAATGAGCATTCTAACAGGAAAACATACACTTGCTTATATGAAGAATAATAGATGAAGTTACAGGAATGTAACTGCCTACTTTAATACAAAACAAAACATATTTGCTGACTTTATATTTGGGATTTTAAAACCCAGCTTCATAACTTTTCTTTAATGACTAATTTTTGTTGTTTATGTTTAATGAGTAATTTTTGTTGTTTAATGACTTTTTGTGATTGATTGAAAGTTTATATCAGAGCTAAGAATTTATTTAAATGTACAGATTAGGGAACTGTTAAATTACGGCTGGTACTTTGTGTCTAGTCTGGAGTCATAGTCAAGACAGAGAATCAACAGACAATTACACATATGGTTCAGATAGAATATTCAGCTTAATTAGTAGTTTATTGTATTATTGAGCTTATCATATGCTAAGTGCACTAGAAAAGAGATTAAAAGCAATCTCTCAGAGTTTTCCATTCTCGGAAGAGACTAGAAAGGGCGTCTTCCCAGCCCTTTCAAATCAGTATATTAAATAACTGTCAAGACTAAGAAAATCTAAAAAACAATTGCTGCTGGGTTTTTTTTTTTAGTTGAGTAAGATTCACCAGTTTATAATAGATATTAAAATTAATAAAATTAGTGTTCTTTTCTATTTACTATTAAATAGTTTACTATTATTCTTGAGCTTCCTTCCAAACTTTTCAATATCATTTTAAACCGGAGAGAGTATTTTAGCAGATTCCTAACCATTTTGTATAAGCAAACCCTCCTTTTTTTTTTTTTTTTTTTTTGCCTTCCAGTCTTTCCTCTAAGAAGTTAATCACTCTTATTAAACATACATTTTCTTCCTATCTGAAGGTATGGGGAGCTGATGCAGGCCAGCAGGACTTTGGAAATATGACATGCCCTGTTTATGTTACTAATCTGCTCTGGTTGGAGAAGAAAAGTGTGTACCAATACACTATCTTAACTGAAGCATGTTTAAGCTATTGCTGGAATTTTAAGTCCCTGGGGGACTTGAGAGGAGGGGCTTCCTGTATATTTTTTTCATTCATCCTAGTTCAGCTTTTTTAGATTGATATTAAATAAAAATGTTTAGCTTATGGGATAAAAATATTATAGATAATTTAGCAACTATTTATTATTATTAAAATAAATAGTTTGCTATTTATCTGTCTCCATAAGAGAAAAGCAAAGAACTTGGGAGTTGATAATTTTTGTACTGATGACAAAAATTTCCCATGGTTTTAGGACTTTGAAGCGTTTTATTTCAGGCTGAAGTTCATTGGTCAGTCATTCCTAATCAGAAGAAATAATGCTTGACAATATCAATTGATTGTAATAATAAGCAAGATATTACTTACAATCTAAAATAATGTTACATTTTCATATAGGACATCTCCTTTTCTTTAAAGCACATAATATTTAAATACATTAATATTTTATTAATAGCTATAACATGGTAAATGTGATCCTTAAAGAGGGAACATTTCATCAACTTTAAGACTTTAAATAATGTTGAATTTTTTTAGAGGGAGGAATGTGGTTCTGATCAGTAAAACAACTGCACCTATAAAGCTATAGTCTTGGAAGGATGGTACTTGAAAAGTGATTGTGTTATCAAAGAATAATTGAAAGGCAACTGTGAGCACTCCTCCTAAAAACAGTGGAATTAACAGGCAGGCAAATGCCTGAAGCCTTTACAGTTTCTCTGTAGGTCTGGTAAGAATCTTTGGTGCTGTCAACCTTTTTGTGCATTGCTCCTGGCGGACTTTGTGAGTTTAAGCATTTGTATAGAATTCTTCTATTCTTAGTCTTCTGTATGACAAACCATGGCACAGATTTCTTGTTCTTTACATGAATAGTACAAAGAAGATTTTATGACTTCTATCCCTTGCTTTTGCCCTAGTAAAAATATTTATGTTTAATTGTAGTTATAAGGATCCTATATAAAATTTAGGTGTAAATAACCTGTTACGTGGATAAAGTAATTTGTCCTATAAAATCAAGGATTTTGCTTCCCCCTCATTAGTTCTGTAGTCTCTCTCTGACTTCAGAAAGACTTAAGTCAAGAAGATACCAGGATGGGGACTTACAAAGAGCTGCATTTAAGTCGATTATCACAGGTAGAAAAAGTGACCTGCATTTAACTGTGAGTGAGTAAAAGATTGCCTTGCATGTAGCAACTGATCAATAAATGATAAACAAATTTTTCCCATCCAAGTGAGAGCTTTTTTTGGCTTGCACTGTTTATAAATAAATAAATTGAATAATGTGAAGTGTGTCTAGCTTGTTTTAACTCTCATTCAGTGAGCACATAAACAGATAATGGTGAAAGTGGTAGTGTTTAATGTAACAGGAAGAACAGAATGCCAGCTGGCCTCTGGACTACTGGAAGTTCTCCATGTCCCTATATTAAAATTACTCCGTCTTGTATTTACTAAGAACACAAACTTTAAACCTTCAAGTTTAAATAAATAGATTCTCTAAAATTATTTTCTCGTTTAAATTATTTACGTTTTCATTGTTATTTAAGAGACGTTTATAATAGGAACTTATGCAATTAGTGTAAGCTAGTTTTTCTTTTGAAAGCACTTTCAAAAAGAAGATACTGCGTTTGATCGAAGCAGACCAGTAGTGGACTAGATAGATGAACACACACACACACACCCCTTTAAAAAATGGCTTGCTCAGCTTTTAATAGAAAATTTGTTAAGTATTATCTCATTTAGATAATTGGTACATGAAGAAATACATTAGACATTTTAGAGTTGTTTTGACATTGCAACAGTAATAAATTTGACATATATGGGGCGGTAAAATTTACCACTTATACATGGTTTATGTGTTCCCTTAGAATTAGAACATTTTATAACCCACAGAGACAGACTTTTTAAAAAAGTCTCAATAGTTTTCTCCTAACTTTCTTAGGCTCTATGTGCACCCAGATTCTCCTTTCACTGGGGAACAACTACTCAAACAGATGGTGTCTTTTGAAAAGGTGAAACTCACCAACAATGAACTGGATCAACATGGCCATGTAAGTACCGTGCTTTGGACTGTGCAGGTTCCCTGAGATGGAATGGACAAGTCACACAAAACTGTCTCTCTCTGAGTCCCTTCCTGCCTTCCCTCTCCCCTTCCCACCTTCTATCTCTGAGTCATTTTATGGGAACATTTATGTGTTCTTCAGGGGACTTTGACTGATTTTGTTAATAGGTCATTTACAGGGATGCTATGCCGTATGCCATTTCTATGCAAGAGGGTCAGGGATCTTCTGTCCCGTGGAACTCCTAGGCTTCTGAAATTGCTGTACCACCAGAGCCAAGTAAACTAAGGGTATATACATTTTTTGGAGGCTACTATAGCCTGTTGTTGGGTTAAGCATCTAATTTCTGTCAGCCGCATATCAGATAATAAAACCTAAAGAGAATAGGGCTAGGACCTCTGATGGGGGTTTCCCAAAGTGTGTTCTATAGAACATATAGATGAAATAACAAAAGGATTTTATGTCCAGATCAGTTTGGGAAAGTGCTGTTTACTCATTATGTAACCTTTTTTTTTTTTGGAGAGTTTCATGAATATTAAAGCATAAAGAAGCCCTGTATTAAAAACAAAACAATTTGATTTTGTGTCAGTATAAAGTTTATGAATGTGGAAAAAAGAAAAATTAACTCTGTGTTCTTATCAGTAGTTTAATAGAACAAATAGTCATTGATGCAGGTCCTTACATATTTGATAAAATGCCTTTTTAAGGCACTGCTGGGATGTTACTTCATGCTTTTAAATAAAGATTCACATAAAAATTCTGTCTTAGATTTTATGCTAAGAGAACTTTAGATAAACTTCCATAATTTTTTCTTCTTTTAATAATTTTTAATTGATACATAATAATTGTACGTATTTATGGGGTACATGTGATATTTGAATACATATATACAATGTGTAAGGATCAAATCTGTGCAATTTAGAGGAAGTGTTTGAAGACCTTCTCAACAAAGATGGTCATAAGTAGACAATAAGAAAGTTCCAGGTTTGGTTTCAAATGGTTGGATTAGACCTGGAACCAAATAAATCACTTTAGGCGCTAGCACTACCCCTCTGCCCACAGGAGACCGTGTTTATTAAAACCAAGTCAGGGTAGCCACTTAACTCAGGACTCTGCTGGTGGTGCTGTTGGGATATTGGAAGTAGCTTAATATGCTTCTGTTTTTTTATGTGTTGAAAAAGAAAGTTGATCTTTATCTTTAAGGTTATTGGCATAATTTTCTTTTCTTTTTTTAAAATATGCTTCCACTTATAAATTTTTTTTTACGGGTTAAAATTTATGAAGTATGGAGTGATTTTTTGTAGGTCAGTGATCATTCTTAACGTCATTTATATTAAAATTTCTTGAACTTTAATGGAAATTTTTGCAGGGATAAATGAAATTCTTTTACGATTCTAGAATTTTCTATATATGAAATTTTTAGAGGAATTATTTGAGTCTTTCCAAAAATACTTGAGAGCCATTTTGAGATCAGTTGTCCATAATTGAAATGCTTTTCTTTTAGCATCAGCTTCATTGGGTAGTAATAGCTCTAAACTAGATTTCAGAAGCTCTAGGGTCTAGCCTGGATATACCAAGATTATACCTTTAAAAAACTGGTTAGTCTTAGATGGTTGCTTATATGCATTTTAGATTTAAAACTTTTATACTGGTCAGGCACGGTGGCTCACACTGTAATCCCAGCACTTTAGAGGTTGAACTGGGAAGATTGCTTGAACCACGGAGTTTGAAACCAGCCAGAGCAATGTAGAGAGATCCTATCTCTATGAAAACGAAACAAAACAAAAAATTAGCTGGATGTGGTGGCATGCACTTCTAGTCCCAGCCACTTGGGTGGCTGAGGTGGGAGGATCACTTGGGCCTGGGAGGTCGAGGCTACAGCGAGTTGTGATTGTGCCACTGCAAGTCAGCCTGGGTGACAGAGCAAGACCCTGTCCCCCCAAAAAATTATATTTAATATAACCCTTTATCACCAGAATTAGTGTATTCTGAAAACTATTAATACAAGGAAAGATTTTTAGATCCTGTGTTGTTAAGCTAACTTCTTTGAATAGGTTCTGAAGAAGCCTCTCTTACAGATGCAGTTTTAGTTTCAGAAAAGGAAACTTTTTTATTCTCAAGAATTATTTCTTGAGTGAAGCAGAGTCTACATTTCTATTAGTGTTCCTTAGTCCTCAAGTCACAGGAGGGCTTGAGCAGAGAGTCAAGGAGCCCTGGGGTCTTAGAGGCTCAGTCTGGTGTCTGAGTCTGTCCAGTAACCTTCCCCAAAGGAAATTAACATTCAGGTGGTAGAACTGGCGGAAGAAGAAGCTTATTTAAAGCTTAGGGCATATTCCATTTTGGTATGTGTATGTATGGGTGACTGGGTATGATGTGAAAATTCTTCCTATCTTAGTAGAATATATGATGAATGTTAATTTTTTTCTTATTTTAGTGATAGGAGGAAAATATTTGGTTTTGTTACTTCAACTTTATTCAAGCATTTGGCTGAGGATCAATTGCTTGAAATCCTTGGAATAAATGCATTAGACAAAGAGATCATATTATCATTCAAAAACATTATTTTGATTCATTTAAAGATCTCCTTTGTTTCAGTTATTCCTGTTCCAGTTTGAGATCATAAAAAGGCAGCATGTTCAAAATTCAATTGCAGTTGAAACCCTGTAACTTTAGGTTGCCTTACACCTCAGCATAGAGAGCGAGCGATTATATATCAGTTATCCCACAGTGACTAGTATTCAACTCTGCTAAAGTCAATTGGCAGAAACACTCATGCCCCACACCCAGGTTAGCCAAGAAAGCCAGGGAGCCATCAGTTGCATGACTAGCAGCAGCAACCAGCAGAGTGCCATTGGTCCTGCCAGGCTGTTTATCGTGTGATGTCACCTGAGAGTTGCGCTCTCTGCTAGCTCCTTGGAGAGGAGGGCATACAATGTGAGCCCTCTTATCCCCAGAAAGACATACCCCCAACTTTTGCAGACTTAGATAGCTGTCTGAATGGCAGGAGGGAAGATGTGAGAAACCTTTTCTATCTGAAATTGAATTTTATTGCCCTGATGCATAATGGCTAGCTTTTATATTTTATTTAAAAGATATATGAAAAATACTATCTCTTGGCTGCCTTGTTAACGAGGGTGTGTTTATGATTTCTGAGTACTTGGCAACTTTTACTGGCTACAGAATGGAAGATGGCTATCATTATTCAAGTTTGGTTTAATAACTGGAAGTTAGAAATCAAGGAAGCTGTCATAAATACTCCTTCTATTACTACTAATAATACAGTTCACATTTACTGAGCACTTCCTGTTTCCTGTGTGCCAGCCCTATGAGGTTAGTACTGTTTTTGCATGTGAGAAAACTAGGAACTGGGGAGATGAGATTACTTGGCTCAGGATTAAAGCACTAGAAACTGACAGATTCAAAATTTTAACCCAAGTCTGTCTAACACCACACTGCTTTTCTAAACTCTTTTATTTTTTTCTCCATAAATAATAGTCTGGCCTTTTAGAATATATGATTTCTTATTCTAGAAAATTTAGACTTGCATCCTTTGGTCTAACTTGACTAGCAAACCAGAAGTATTTAAAAGACTATTTTTAAAAATAGGTGAAACTTATCCTTCAGATGACCCCTCCCCCTACCGTTTTAGAAAGGACACTTGAAACAACCTGTGTGGTTTGCAGTTGTTTTGGTAAAATGTGATTCACAACAATGACTCTGCAGGATCTTGTGAAAATGATTTGCCTTAAGGCTGGAAAGGGTAGATCCGTATCTTAAAATTGACTTTGAAATTGTAGACTATTTGGTTCGTTCTTGCCTCACTGTAATTTCGCCTGTTTAGCAGTATAAGTATGTAAAATTCAGTACTTGCCATCTTTTTGTTGTAGATAATTTTGAACTCAATGCATAAGTACCAGCCAAGGGTGCACATCATTAAGAAGAAAGACCACACAGCCTCATTGCTCAACCTGAAGTCTGAAGAATTTAGAACTTTCATCTTTCCAGAAACAGTTTTTACGGCAGTCACTGCCTACCAGAATCAACTGGTGAGTGTACAGTTCACAATTTAGTTCCTGCATAAGAGAAGGATTTAGGAGGTTCTTACATTTTCTTGGAGAGAAGAGATATCCCAGTACTCAAAATGGATGTTCTCTTTGCACAGAGCTATTGAGTTTCAGTGCTAGGACCTCTAAGAGTGTGTTGAATGACTGTGTATTACGCTATATTTTCTAGAATCTCTGTATTATGGGTGAGGTTTTTAACTGCCCACTTCCCCACCCACACTCATCCCAATCTGCTTTCTCACATTTTCTTCTCCAGAAAGTTACTTGCCTCTTTTTCCTCCTTCTGGTAACATGTATAACCATGTTCTTGTTGCTTCATAACATTTAAAGGCTCAGTTTCTCTGCTGAATTAAACACACCTATTCTATCCAACTGCCCAAACTGCTGATACTTGAGATATTTTGTGAGGTTTATTCAGCTATAGTTTAGGGTGAGATAATTCTGGTAAAATGACTTTAAGTGTCTTTTTAGATAGTAAACTATAGTAGTACGTAACATCAAGATATCTGATTTATATTATTGAATTATATGCAAGGTGAGTATCCCTAATACAAAAACCCAAAATCTGAATGCTCCAAAATCTGAAACTTTTTGAGCATTGACATGGCACTCAAAGGAAATGCTCATTGGAGCATTTCGGATTTTAGATTTGTAGATTAAGGATGCTTAACCTGTAAGTATAATGTAAAATTCCCAAATCTGAGAAAATCTGAGATCCAAAATACTTTTGGTCCCAAGCATTTCAGATAAGGGGTACTCAACCTATATTTTTTACTCTCTGTTATACATCACATTTAAGATTAACGCATTTCTGGCCAGGTGCGGTGGCTCACGCCTGTAATCCCAGCACTTTGGGAGGCCAGGGTGGGTGGATTACCTGAGGTCAGGAGTTCAAGACCAACCTGGCCAACATGGTGAAACCCTGTCTCTAGTAAAAATACAAAAATTAGCTGGGCGTGGTGGCAGGTGCCTGTAGTCCTGGCTACTTGGGAGGCTGAGGCAGGAGAATTGCTTGAACTTGGGAGGCGGAGGTTGCAGTGAGCTGCACTCTAGCCTGGTTGACAAAGCGAGACTCCACCTCAAAAAAATAAATAAAATTTAAAAAGGTAAACTTAATGCATTTCTTCATCCATAGGGCTTATTCCAACTTAGTAAATATTTATCAAGGCCATACTAAGGGCCATGTACTGATAGACACTTCCCATACATTTTCTTCTTTTGTGCCTAGCGTAAGCTTAAGGGGCTGTGGCAGTACTAACACTCCATAGGTGAGGAAGCTGAAGCTAAGGGAGGGTGAGTAACTTCTCTCCGTCAGAAAGGACCAGCAATAGAATTCCTTTTCATACGCTTCAGTATAAAAGGAAGTCACATGCTCAGTTTACTTGACACATTCAGTTGTCCATGACCTCTCGGTGCCTTTGTGTCTTGTGTTTGTTTCATTGGTCATAGGTAGCCAAGACTGTTGCTCTCCTCTTGTCTTGATGTTGTTAGGTTTTGGGTTCTGAGTGAGTAGCTGTTAGATGCTGCCTGGCAATGGCTCAGAGTCCAGAGGGGGATGGTCACCTGGAAGCGAGGTGGTGTGGAGACTCTCGGGAAAGGCAAGATGAAGCTGACATCACAGCCAGCCTCACACAAATGAGATAGCAGAAGCCTGGAAAAGGGATGTGGGCACATGGCCAGAGTGGATGCATATAAGGCTTACTCTCCTAGGATTTCTGTACAACTTTGAGTAGATTTCATTTCACCAGTGGCTGCTATTTTCCTTACCTATATATTAGGGCCAAGAACTGACCAGACCATTTTAGGGGATTGCTGTGAAGATCAAACATAGTGGTGTGTGTAGGCTTGTTCCAAACAAGCCTTTGGAAGCTGTGGGAAGTTGCTCTGTAAATAAGGCATGTGGTTATGATTGGGCTATCTCAGAAATGTCAAAAGAGAATTTGTCACTATTTGGATTTTAAAATTTTAGTGGCATATTAGTTAATGAGATAAATTAAGGCATAACTGTTATCACGCTGGTCATCTTATAGTAAAGACAAGTATTGTAACCTTTGAATTATCTCCAACATGGTAACACAGGAGTGGAAACATTCACAGAATGCCCAAGCTAAAAGTTGGGGGTTAGATGGAAGCCTTCGAAGGCCTAAAGCACTAATGCTATTTCTCTGAGAATCTGGAACACTGAAACCAGCAATCCTGTTTTTAATTTATTTGAGGGCACATGGAATGCAAATATCATAGGCTCCAAAAAGATTCCTAAAACATTCCATTCATTTTACACTAATGGATTTCATAGCTTTTATAATATATACTATGCTAATATAACAATTTAAATTTATGCTAACTTAAGAAACCTTATTGATGTTTGGGAATGACATAGACACTTGTCATGTGGAAACCTCATTCCTTTTATCATAATTCTTTTTAAAGAGGGCCAAAGCAAGAAGAGGTAAATTGTTTTCTTCTTTATTTTTTTAGTGAAAATTATAGAGACAAAGAAAAATTAAAATTTCTAGTAAACTTTAAAGTATAATGCCTGAGATTTGGTTTAATAGGTGAGACAACAAGCCTGCCTAAGTGTTGGTGGGACCTCTCATATCATAGGAGGGTCTTATTTACATAATACAATAACAATAACTACCATTTGGGTGCTTACTATGTGCAAGACAGTACTTGAATTCATAATCATACTTGATCTTCTCAACGATATTGTGAGATAGGAACAATCGTAATTTTATTCAGCATCATACAGTTGGGGTAATTGAGGGACGAGTTAAAATTTAAGTCATATGAAGTGACCTTGCTCCTCCCATTGCAGATTTGAATTCAGGTGGTTAAGATTCAAGAGGGGGTGCCCTTAACCTCTAAGCTGTGAGTGAAGAAGCAGAACTTCACCCCCTCTCAGCTCTTGGCCCTGATAGACTCTGAGATGTCAATTTTAGAGGGCATCAACTCTTTATGCTCTTTTTTTTTTTTTTTTTTTTTTTTTAACAAATGTGCTGCTCACACCACACATCAGCAAGTGTAACACGATGATGATCATCTTAAACAAGAGGTCAGAATATCTGCTAGTACTCACTGCATCCAACTGGAGCCACATCTTTAATGACATTTTCTCATTCTTGTTTTTCCACTCAATTTTTTGTTTAGAACAAATTTCAGATATACAAAAAACTAAACAAATAGTAAAATGAACCTCACATGCCTTCCACCCCGATTCAGCAATGCCAAATTTGCTTTTCCCCCAAATTTTCTCTTTCCTCCCTCTCCCTCTCTCTATATGCATATGTACTTCCCCTCTTCCTTCCCATTTTCTTCCCTCCCCTTTTAAAACTAAGTTGCATGCCTCATGACACTTCTAAACACTCTGTAAGCCTATTCTGACAATTAGGACATTATTTTTGTAATCCCAACATCTTTATCACAGTTAAGAAAATTTATAAGAATTTGTTCTTTATATCACCTAATATTCAGTTTATATTAAAATTTTCAGGATAGACCAACTGTCCCCAAACCCCCTCTGAACTAGGATCCAGTTAAAATTCATGGTTTGGATTTATTACTTTTAATTTAGAAAACTCTTTCCACATTTTTTTCTAAACACCTCATTCAATTCTGACACTGATGCCTTGAAGAAGGCCCCATGAGTCCCGTTTTGTAGAATTAGAAACTGAGGTCAGAGTGGTGAAGACATTCACCCAAGGTCACAAATCTGGTAAGTGACAGAACCAGTATGAGGTTTTGATCTTCTGGGTTTTAATTCCATCTTTTTGGTGACATCATGATAGATTGCAAGGCCAAGGAAGTGGTGACCACTGACAGTGTCATCGAAAACTGACTTTGAAAATGTGGGTAATGGAAATAGGTGAAGATACTAATACACACATTTCAACACAAGTTGCTCCTTTTGCAAAGGTTTATTTCTAATTAATATCATAAATGGCATCAAAATCCAGCCATCAGTGCCCAGCTATTCTTTCTTGCATTAAGTATAAATATGATTAGTATGTCATTTCATTGCTGAGTAACCACAATGAAAGTGACTAAATTCAGAATTAATTTTCTCGTAGATACTACTATGTCTGAGTTTAGTTTTCTATATCCACCTTTAAAACCATAGCCCCTTGCACAAAGCCATATGCGTTTAAAATAGAAATCCAGTTAATAGTCAACAATTTGATTAGGTGTCCTAACAGGCCAGTTTTGCAAATGGTTTATAAACCTCGTAAGACCAATCAAAATTCATCTTGTAGGTGCTCAGTAAACATGTGTAGTGAATAAATGAACTTGTGGGTTAGCATTTTCATTAGTCCTGTGTCATTTTCTAGAGTTATCCTTGAATCTTTCTAGGCCTTCTACCATCTACTTTGACTTCACTGCTCTGCCAAGTTTGTGTAGTAATTTTCCTATAACATACAATAATTATCCTGCAGCATATAATAGCCTATAACATATAATAAATATATAGTAAATAAAGTAAATATATACTAGGTATAGTATTAGAATTTTCTCACATAAAAAGAACAAAGAGGGAGGAGAAAAGAGAGGAAGATTTAAAAATTCACATTTAGGACCACTTTCATATATCTTAAGCTTTGGATATGACTGCTGTTTTTATGTCTATTGAAATCCAAGTCAGAGTTTCCAAAACAATTTGTGAAAAAATTCCTCATTTATTGTGCCTTGTAGTTTCATTTATAAGTAATGAAAATAGGACCTTTTATTTGCTGTTTCTTTCTCTGGTTTTTGCAAGCGAATGATTGCATTTCTTTACATTATTGGATAAAAGCTAAATACATTACACTTTCAACAAACTATTTTATAATTGAAGATTGAAAGGTCATGCATTGTTTTTGAGCAGGCAGACCATTGCTGTAGAGTTGAAGTGTAGGTCAAGTTTCATTTTTAAATGCCTTTGGTCAGATATTTTCCTGATAATTGGAGAAATGGTCTCTGAGGGCCAGTTTTACCTTGTGGCTGGGAACCCTAGCTGGATTCAGAGTCCAGTGATACTATACAGAATAACCACGGCAAAAGGTCCCCTTCTCTTTTGCACAGCAGGTAGTGTCACAGTCTGCCCTCCACACATTTGTTTAAAGATAATAGAGATGCCAAAAGAGTGAACATTCTGGTTAGGAATTGCAAATAATAGATGAAAAAGCAGGGTTGTATTTTAGACTGAATTAGTAATTTGGATATATGTAGACCCACACTAAACAGCAGCATTTCTTAAGCACATACTACTAACCATGCTTGTTAGTGTTTTCTCTTGATGAAGTGAGAAACTTTGCTGCTTTTAAGAATTTTTGAGTTATAAAGAAGCCATACCTCTGGTTTCTGTACATTACAATGTTTGGTAGCTGATTTATTTTTGATACTTCTTTTAGGATTACGTTTGATACAGGTGATTTGTTCAACAGCATTACAAGCTGCAGGCAGCCTCTCTTCGGACATGAATGAAATGTTGTCCAACTGAAATCACTGTCTGTAACTCAATTTCTTTTTCTCATCACTTCTCAAGTGTTTTGTTTTTTTTTTTAGTTATCCCACATTTCATAAAGAGATGTAAAACTACACCTTAAAAAATGAATTTCTTTATAGCTACTGGCCTTTATTTAAATATGGTGGCATAAACTCTACGTCTGACCTTTTAAAATGTATGATTACCTAGAATGTTAAAATTTTGCTATTTAAAAATTATTTTATCTTTAAATTTAAAAAATGAAATACTTTTCCTGTAAATTCATGGTTTCACTTAGTTCATAATTGGTGAAAAGGTGAGATCATATTTCTGACTGTGCTTGTTCTTGAGGTAAAGCTCAACAAATATTTGTGGGGTTCTTATTGTAGACACCCTAGTAGATTCAGAGTCTAGTGACAGTGGGCTACAAGGAACGTGGTGGGCTCACAAAGAAGTTTAATCCACAATCTCTGTGCTGCTAATTATTAATACCCCATAAAAGCTGTTCAGAAATGTGTAGCATCAACCCAGAACTCCCATACGATTTTAGTGATAATAAATCCATTCAGGTTTTTTCTGCTCTCATGTGCAAAAGCAATCATTTTCCCTAGAATTAGATTAAGTAGAAATAGAGAAAGTAATTGTTTTGAATTCTTTTTCTAATTAGTACACTAAAATTAAATCATTGCTGTAGTTAATTGATAAATCTGGGTGTATAAGAGCACCTTGTACTATTCTTGCAACTTTCCTAAAGTTTGAAATTATATCAAAATGTAAAGAAATTTCCACTGATACTCCTAGGAATTATGAAAGTTGGATTAAAATGATATTCGAAGTAGATAATTCTCATAATGAGAGAAAATTTGAAGAAATCTGAAAACTCATGTTGAATTTAAGTTACTCCTTTGCTCAGAGTATGGCAGTATTATTAGATATGGTGACACATCAGTTGAGCAACACGTGTTTTGAGAGTATGTATTTTCTATGGTATTAGAGCACTGAAGAATTTAAGATAACTTCTCAATCATATTCTGAACCAATATCTTTATCTTTTGAAAAAAGAACAAGAAATGTGATTTTCAGAATTCTTTTCAGAGATAAAATATGTCAAAAGTCCATCTTTAATCATTAGAACAGATAGGTAATACTTTCTACCCTTTTCGTTTGTAAAGACTCAGAAAAAGCTTGATATATTTATGTCTTAGAGATATGACTGTAAACAGTTCTTTCAAAATGATTTTTTCATAAGATATATTATCTGTTATATGTAGAAAATTTTATCCATTGGCAAGCCTGTTTACTTTTCAATTTTATAAATGTGCTATTTAAAGGCAGCCTTACCTTTATTGCTCCACCTCACAGTTTCAGTTTGAAATTTTCCTGTGGGTTTGATTCGCCCTTAATGTCTCTAACTGTGTGTTGGAGGTGGTGCCACCTTCTTTAACAACATTTAGAACCAGTTCCAGCTCTGATTAGCTGTGCGTGTCATCCCAACATCTAGCGCAGTGCATGTGCATGGTGATTAATCCTCATTATTTGCTGATGAATTATTGTGAAAGCATATTAATGAACTATAAAGCCCTTCAGAAGTAGAACGTATTTTATATATAGTTGTTCATTACAAAGAGGCATAGCTCATGTCCTGGAGGATTTTAAAATCTTGTTGATATTTGTAATCGTAGACTATATTGATTGCCTGGGCTTTAGAAGATGTTTGTAATTTATTTCAAACAAAAAAAATATTTTCTCCTTCCCTCCCAAAACTGACCTTCAAAAACAAGTCCTAGTCGGAATGAGTGGATGAAACAAGACTTCCTTACCAATGCCGTAGCATAGCTATTTTCTTTAGCTGCTCGACAGTGAATGTTCATGGGCTAAAAATGAGCATTTCTGAGGCAAATGTATTTTTTTTGTTTTGTTTTGCTTTGTTTTGGAGGCGGAGTCTTGCTCTGTTGCCCAGGCTGGAGTGCAGTGGTAGGATCTCGGCTGACTGCAAGCTCCCTCCCGGGTTCACGCCATTCTCCCACCTCAGCCTCCCAAGTAGCTGTGACTACAGGCACCAGCCACCATGCCCAGCTAATTTTTTTGTATTTTTAATAGAGACGGGGTTTCACTGTGTTAGCCAGGCTGGTCTCGATCTTCTGACCTTGTGATCTGGTCGCCTCGGCCTCCCAAAGTGCTGGGATTACAGGCGTGAGCAAATGTTTTTTAAAATTAATATTATCAAAGAGTTAATCTTATAATTTGCCAGTGTTATTGACAGAGGAGTCTTTCTGGCTGGGTTAGTATGGGGGGTTTCATTTTAAGCGAGGCATAAATAGTTTCTTTGCAGCTTGTGCCTTGGTTTAGATCACTTTCAGAAACCATAAAAAAGAAAAAAAACACATTTATTTTTTTATTTTTATTTTTATTTTTTTACTTTTATTTATTTATTTATTTTTTTGAGACGGAGCCTATATCTGTCACCCAGGATGGAGTGCAGTGGTGTGATCTCAACTCACTGCAACCTCCGCCTCCCGGGTTCACTCCATTCTTCTGCCGAGTAGCTGGGACTACAGGCGCCTGCCACAACGCCCGGCTAATTTTTGTGGTTTTGGTAGAGATGGAGTTTCACCGGGTTAGCCAGGATGGTCTCAATCTCCTGATCTCATGATCTGCCCGCCTCGGCCTCCCAAAGTGCTGGGATTACAGGCGTGAGCCACTGCGCCTGGCCAAAAAAAAAAAAAAAAAAAAAAAAAAAACAAAAAAAAAACCACATTTCTTTTGAAATGAAAAAAGAAATTCCTCATGTGTTAACAGTTTAAAGTGTTCTATAGATATACTCCGACTGGGGAGGAAGTTGCTTTTTGGCAAGAGTATTTCTTTTCTTCTTCTTCTTTTTTTTTTCTTTTGAGAGAGAGTCTTGCTCTTGCTCTTGCTCTTGTCACCCAGGCTGGAGTGCAGTGGCGTGATCTCGGCTCACTGCAGCCTCTGCCTCCTAGGTTCAGGTGATTCTCTTGCCTCAGCCTCTTGAGTAGGTGGGATTACAGGCACATGCCACTATGCCTGGCTAATTTTTTATTTTTAGTAGAGACGGAGTTTCACCATGTTGGTCAGGTTGGTCTTGAACTCCTGACCTTGTGGTCTGCCTGCCTGGGCCTCCCAAAGTGCTGGGATTACAGGCGTGAGCCACAGTGCCCGGCCTGGCAAGAGGTATTTCAAACTATCTGTTTAGATTGTGTACTCCTTACTTTGAAAGAAGAAGACATGCCTGTAACTTTTTTTCCCCATGTTAAGAATCTTTAGCATGCATTTCTCTCTAAAGGTGACCATGGGTTCTAATTTTGATACTGAGAAGCTATGACTCCTTAAAGGTTTTCTTGGTTCTAATTCAGTTACTGACCAGCTGAATCTTGGCCCTCGTGCTCTTTGAGTTTGTGTGTGATTATCTGTCGGATAAGACCGTGGGCTAGATGGTCTCTCAGCTTCCGTTCAACTCTAACAATTCCAGTATTTTCCATGTTGAGTATCCTTTAATCAGTGTTTCCTGTATTTTTTCATTGCCACTTAATGTATTCTCCTTCAGAGGCATGGTGCATACAATTTCATGGATCTTTCTACACTAATAGTAGTACTATGGGAATTCTGAACACCACAGCATGGACATTTAATATTTCAGAGTGTGATTATTATTAGAATGTATTTTTCCATAAAAACATAGAATTTATAAATAACATTTCATGGAAGGATAACAAAAGATGGACTAATTTGATTCTGATTGAGTCAAATGGAAAGGGAAATAGGAGAAAATTTCTATTCAGAAGGCTTTATGTCATGTATATCAATATCATATTGAACATGAGGCTATTATTGGCCATTTTACCTTTTATCTATTATGGTATGTATATGTACTCACAGTACTAAAAAAGATGTCACCAAGTCAAATGAAACTGCATTCTTACTTTTGTTCCCTATCAGTGCTGGAATTCTGCATAATTATCCCATTTAGGTGGCTCTCCCATTCCTCAGTTCAGCCCTAGCCTTTGACATATTATATAATATATTAAATACTACACACCCCAGTTCACATCTACTTTTGCCTCAAAGGCTCCCATCCCTAATTGTATCTATCTGTCGACCTCCAGCCTGTCCTTAATACCTCCTCTATGAGACCTTCCCCTCCCATCCCACCTGGGTGGGATTTGTCCCTCGTGAACATGTGTAGCACTTTCCACCCTTCTCACGACATTGAGAAACATTAAGATATTCTTGGTGTGCTATAGAGAATGAACAAACTATTTCTGATTTTACTTCCTTGACCTCAGAAATGATACTGTTTTGTACCCATTCTTTCTCCAGATAACGAAGCTGAAAATAGATAGCAATCCTTTTGCCAAAGGATTCCGGGATTCCTCCAGGCTCACTGACATTGAGAGGTAATGAGAATTTTCTGTTTACTTTCTTATTCAGATAAGATCAAGAGAAGAGGGAGTTTGTAACAACACACTCCTTTCGACACCAGAGAATCATAACCTTACTATGTATAGTCTTCTATTCTCTGTGCCCCATTCCTGGTACATATGCAACTGCTTAAGTCTGACAGCTACTGTAACTGGATCTATTATATGCTTAATTTCTGAGTGAAATAGTTTCTTTGGTCAGGACATTTATTCTACTATAAAAAATAGGGCTTTGTTGTTATTAAAGACTTAGTGCTCTTGATATTCTTAAGCTTCGTGTCTCAATGAGTGGCAGTCTGTAGAGAAACAGAACCGTGATAGCCTTTTACCTTCCCAAGTAGATATATTTGCTAACACAAAGAGTGTAAGGGTAGTTTGGAATTTTAAAACAAGGAGATGTAATTTAGTTCAAGGTCACATAATTTTACCAATATAGTAGACTGCTTATATTTAATAGGAGAGACATCAGGCAGGCCTCAGGACCTCTAAGAAGACAAGTGAAATCATGTGCCTGTAACTTACCCTACTTTTTACTCAATTAAAATGGTTCATGCAGTTTGAGACCATTGAGGTGATGAGTAATTACTATATGGAGATACATATTTTGCCCAGTGTGAACGTCAAAAATTGTTTTTCAAAGAGAAGACTTTTAAACCTGACTGATTATTTGTACTTCTTAAACACACTAATTCTTTTATGTGGCCCAATGTCTTGGTTGACCAGGGAAGTTCCCTAGCCACCAGAACCACTGATTTACTTTATCTCTACATCTTTGTGTAATTTCCCTACTAACTGCTGCACATTTCTGCTGCACTCTTTGTTACCCACATAGCCACATCTCCTGACCTCAGCACTTCTGTCTAACCTATCTTGGCAACTCAAATTAAGAGATAATTACGTATTTTAACAACCCCTGTCTCAGCCTTCCTAAGCCTTCCCAAATGGCAGAATGTGAGGTGGAGATTTGATTTAGGGGAACAGCCTTAGAGGCTCAGTGGGGAAACAGAGGAGCTAGCAGGAGAGGCTGAATGTTGGGCAGGAACTATGGGATTTGAGCAGAAAAGAAAGATTAAATAGTTGGAGAACTTGACAAGTTGGTTGAAAGTGTTGAGATCAAGAAAAGAAACTTGAGCTTGTGATTGAAAATCCATTGCAAAGTGCAGAGAGAAGGCAAGTGGTAACTCTCAAATTAGGTGGGATACAAGTCACTGAGAATGTGCTACCAGCAGTGGGGGTAACAAAGGAGTCCACTTGCAAAAGGCAACTTCATTTAGGCATGACTTTATTTCCTGTTTCTGAGGGCCAGAAGCCCTGCTGCAGTGGGTTTATGCAGTGGGGATTGTTCTAAGTGAACTTTTTCTCAGTTTTATTCAGGTATGAAGTAAGAATGGAGACAGTGATGCAGTGGGGTGATAGTGATCTGCTTTTATAGTGTGTGTCATATTTTTCTGTCTCAGACCATGGGGGTACGTACGATATATTGGGAGAAAAAAAAGTTAGGGCTTAGAGTCTCACCTCTGCCTTCTCCTGGGTGAGTGACCCTGAAGAAGTCACCAGACTTCCGAGTCTGTTCCCTCATCTAGAAAATGGAAAAAATAACCCTGCTCACCTCAGAGGTTTATTCTGAGAATCAGATAAACTGGCATTTATGACAGCATTTTATAAATCTAAAAATGTAAAATAATTACAAGTTCTTCATCTTGTTATATGAGCATTTCATCTAACAACTTTTATCCCACGTAACTCTATGTTTCATAGTCTTAATAAACTACTCCTAGAGTAAAAATAGCCTTGTAGTTGCACATGGGTTTACAAGATAGGAGGTACTCAGTCTGACTGCTCTTTAGAACGGCAGATTTGATAATGCATGCGGCCACATTTTCCACTTATTGAATAAGCATCCTGATGTGGGAGCACTCACATGTACACGAAGCTAAGTAGCTTTCAATGGTCTGAGGGCAAAGACAGCACTCTTTACATGACTAGCTGAAAGTTTGCAAGATGACCTAAGTAGTGTGAAATTGGCCAAGGTTTTGGATTTCATTTCCAGATATTTAAGTTTGAATTTTTCATAAACAGCCTTTGGGGATGGGACAAATCAGATCAATTGATCTTTAGAGACCTAAAGAAATTAAATTAGTCTGGAGTCAGTTACTGCACTAAACCATCTAGTAATTGAATTGCTCCTTGTAACTGATTGAAAACAGCCCTATCCTTAACAATATAGGGAGCTTTTCTTTATAAGAGATCTGAGAGAAAAACACATCTTTTTATGACATGATGACAGATATTGCACTTTTCTAACCTAATTGAATATGATGTTATAAATATGTGACCTTAATGATTTCAAGTTTCCTGTTTCAGATTTACAACTTAATGTGTGGGACACCCAAACAAAAATGCCTTTAGGATTGGATCTGTTTGCCTGTACCTCAAAATTCACAGTTTTAATCCTTCTACAGCTACACAAGCTTTTGGGATACTCTTAAAGGTGTTTTAGTTTTCTTGCTCTAATCTTATTAGGTTCCATTGAGGTACTTGAATGTCTCACTTTGTGTGTAGCCTTACTCTTCAGGGACATCGTCTTTCTCATTTCTAAAAGAAAACCCACCTCACTGGCAAAAATAGAAAGTATTTTGATTACTGCTTTGTAATATACCTTCCATGGTCAACCAGGAAGCAAACCAAAAGCCCAAAGGGATATCTTTATATAATCTAATGTCTAGTTTCTCAGATTGGGGAAACAATTATTGGCTGGTTTCATATAATAAGCTTTAGACAGTCATTCAGTTGGCATTTTGTGTTTCTTTTTTGGGGGGAGGTGCGGTTAACTTCGTCCAGTACACTTCTGAGAAAGGAAAAATAACTGGGAGGAGTTATCTATGTTGTATTCAAAATTAAGTTTCTTTCATTAATTTTTTTCTTTCTACTAAAAGAGTTTGTGTGCATTGCCAAAAAATCAGAAAATATGGACAAGTAAGAAAAAGAGCATAAAAAAGCAGTGAAACCCCATTTTCTTAGAGATGACCGCTGGCAAAACCCATTATATATTCTTTCAGATACTTTCTTATGCATGTGTGAACATTTACTTCCTTTAAAGTTTATCTTGCCAACTATATTATTTTTAATTTTCCCCCTTAATATAAATAGATATATATCTGCAGTATACTTTTTATTGGCTTTCTAATTTTCCATTATGTGCTGTAATTTATTTGACTAATCCTATGCATTAGTTATTTAGGTTTCTGATTTTTCGCTGTCACAAATAGTGCCAGGAGGAAAATACGTATCTTTATACATCTTCTTAATTATTACCGTAAGATAAATATCCACAAAATTAAAATGCTGAGTCAAAGGATTTTTTTTTTAATCATAGTATTATTGTTAATTGTTAAAAAATTTGGAAAAAGAACCCAAATATTCAATAATAGGAGATTGGTTTAATAAACTTCATAGCCATGCAATAGAGGTTTTAGAAATTGTGGTAAAATATATATAACATAAAATTGACCATTTTAACCATTTTAAAGTGTACAATTCAGTGACATTAAGTACATTCATGATGTCGCAAAACCATCACTGCTATCCGTTTCCAGAATGTTTTCATCATCCCAAATAGAAACTCTGTACCCATTAAAATAACTTCCAATTTACTGTCCCTTTGAGGCCCTGGTAATCTGTATCCTACTTTCTGCATCTATGAATTTATCTAGTCTGGGTACCTCATATAAGTGGAAAGATGTATAGTCATGAGTCACTTAACAGGAGGGCTGCTTTCTGAGAAATGCATTGTTTGGAGATTTTGTCATTGTGAAAACATCATAGAGTGTATTTACACAAACCCAGATGGTACAGCCTACTACACACGTAGGCTATTTGGTATGGCCTATTGATCCTAGACTACAAACCGTACTGTGTTGCATGTTACTGTACTGAATACTGCAGGCAGCTGTAATGCAAGGGTAGGTATTTATGAACCTAAACATTAAAAAGGCATAGTAAAAATACAGTATAAAACATAAAAAAGTGGTACACCTGTATAGGGCACTCACCATGAATGGAGCTTAAGGTCTGGAATTTGCACTGGGTGAGTGGTCAGTGAATATGAAGGCCTAGGACATTACTGTACACTACTGTAGACTTTATAAACACTGTACACTTAGGCTATACCAAATTTATAAAGAATATTTTTCTTTAAGGATAAATTCACCTTAGCTTATTGTAACTGTTTTACTTTCTAAACTTTTTAACTTTTTGACTCTCCTGTAAGAGATTAGCTTAAAACATACACATTGTACAACTGTACAAAAACATTTTTCTTTATATCCCTATTCTGTAAGTTATTTCAATTTTTTTTTTTTTTTTTACTTTCTAAACATTTTTATTAAAACCTAAGACATCATCAGACACAGCAGGCCTACCGTGGGTCAGGATAATCAATATCACCGTCTTACACCTCCACATGTTCTGTCACTGAACGTCTTCAGGGGCAATAACACACATCTCCTGTAATGATAATGCTTTCTTCTGGAATACCTGCCAGAGGATCTGCCTGACACTGTTTCACAGTTAACTTTTTTTTTTTTTTTTGATAAGTAGAAGGAGTACACCGTGAAATAATTATAAAAATTATAGCATAGTACATATACAAACCAGTAACATCATTGTTATCACTATCAAGTATGATGTACTTTATACAAACGTGTGAGTAACGTGTTATGCTGCTGCATTATGATGGCTGTGATGTCACTAGGTGATAGACGTTTTTCAGCTCCATTCTGATGTTAGGGGACCACTGTCATATACATGGAATGTTGTGAGCTGAAACATTGTTATGTGGCACATGACTGTATGTGTTTTTAAGGCATTTTATGCATACTGCCAAGTTTCCTTCAGGAAAGGTTGTTCACAACAGTTACCCATTCCTTTATGCCTTTGTCAGACATGATCATCGTCTTTTCATCTTTGCCAGTTTCATAGGTGAACATTTGTATTTTCTCCTGGGAATTTGCCTGTTTATGTCCTCAGTTCTTTTTTTTTTTTGGATTGTTCACCTTGTTCTCTAAATGAGCTATAAAAGCTACTTATGTATCAAGGGTATTAGTATTTTATTGTTCATGTATGTTGGAATCATTTTACCAGTTTGAAAATTAGCTTTTTATTTATGCTTTTGGTACATAGATGGTTTTATCACCAATCTGTTGCTCTCGTTCTTTGATTTCTATCCTAGAAAACTTTTCTCACTCCAAAATAATAAAAACATTTACTATAGATTTTCTAATCACCTTACTGCTTTTTAGTTTTTCATTTAAACCTTTGACTTGTGTAGTATTTATTTTGGTGAACATTATAAAATAGACATATAACTTTATGTTTTTACAAGTGGCCTGAATACTATGAATATGTATTGACTAATGTATTCATTTCCCACTTATTTTTCACTCTCCCTTTGTCATATGCTGTACCAAATTCTTATGCATATTAGTTCTTACAGTCTGTTTGTTGAGCTGCCAGTATGATATTGTTGTAATTTTCTTAAATTGTAAATACTTGATATTTAAATATCTGATATGGCAAATTCCAATCTTTTTTTACTTGTCATTTTAAAAATTTCTTGATAGTCTTTGATCTTTATGCTTCCAGTCTTTGAAATCCTTTTGTCAGGTTTTCTACATAAATGTTATGGGAATTTAGCTTAGACTTGTGTTGAATTTATATAACAACCTGGGAGGGAAAATTGATATCTTAACAGTGATATCAGTATTCAAAGACACAAATTCCTATTCTCATCTATGAATATGTAATATGTTTGTCCTCTTTCTGAAATCTCCTGTGTTATGTAGCAGTTTGCCATTTTCGAGTTTGTAAGTTCTGCACAGATGTTCTTAGGCACACATCTAGGCCTATGATAGCTGCTCTGTCTGATACAATAGCTGCTGGCCACAGGTGGCTAGTGAGGATGTGAAATACACTGTTAAGTGTGGCAAACACACAAACAGGTTAGCTAACTACCAAAAATCACTAAAATTTGAAGACTCAATATGAAAAAAAATCATTTAAAAATATCAATTAGATATATTGTAATAATAATTTGGGTTATTGTGTTTTAATATAAAATATATTTTTAATATATATTTTTTAATGTGGCAACTGGGCTTATCTAAAATTACATATGTGACTCACATTACATTTTTATTGGAAAACACTAGAGAGATTTTTTGGAGGTGCTTACTTTTGTAAATAGAATTTTAAATTAGAAATCTGCCTAATTTAGTCTGCAAAAAGCTGTTGATTCCTATGTGTCTGGCATTCTGCCATTTTACTGAACTTAAAAAATCAGTTTTAATAAATTTTCATTTTAGTCTCTTGTGTTTTCTAGTTAAATTGCTATCTCATTTGCAAAAATTATGATTTTATCTCTTCCTTTCTAATAGTTATACTTTAAAAATATTTTTCTTGTTTTATTACACTGATTAAAATTTCTGGGACGCCATTGAAAGATAATAATAGTTGGCATTTTTGTCTTGTTCTTGATTCATTATGTATGGTTTTTGGTGGCTGTTGGTTTCAGAAGAATATTCTTTATTATACCAAAGCAATAACTTTCATACCTAAGTTAATGATTTTTATCTTAACATTAATTGAATTTATACTAAATGATCTTTTAACATCTATTGAGATTATTTCCTTTTCTAAAATTTTAAATGACATTATAATATAGTCATATTGTCTATGTTGAACCATCCTTATATTCCTGCCTGGATTTTTATCTGTTTTCTTAAGTTACTGGATTTAAACTACTTATATTTTATTTAAGATCTTTTGTATCAGTCTCAAAACAATTATTTGATTTTGTACCTTCTCTGTCAGTTTTTGGTATTGGTTTCTGCTAATTTGTTCAAATAAATTGAAATATTTTCCTTCCTTTTATTGTCAGAATCAGTTTGAATAGCAAAGAAGTGATCATTTACCTGAAGATTTTATAATCTTGTCCATAAATTCACCTGGGTGCAGTATTCTTTTGGGGAATACTACTTTATTTTTTTTTTTATTTTTATTTTTTTTTTTTTTTTGAGACGGAGTCTCGCTCTGTCGCCCAGGCTGGAGTGCAGTGGCCTGATCTCAGCTCACTGCAAGCTCCGCCTCCCGGGTTCACGCCATTCTCCTGCCTCAGCCTCCCGAGTAGCTGGGACTACAGGCGCCCGCCACCGCGCCCGGCTAGTTTTTTGTAGTTTTAGTAGAGACGGGGTTTCACTGTGTTCACCAGGATGGTCTCGATCTCCTGACCTCGTGATCCACCCGTCTCAGCCTCCCAAAGTGCTGGGATTACAGGCTTGAGCCACCGCGCCCGGCCGGGGAATACTACTTTAACAACTTTCTTAGTCTGTTCCATTGTTTATTGGTCAAATATGTGTTAATATCTGTCCCACGTAATTGTTTTTGTCTCAAGTTCTACTTTAATCTTATATGGCTACCCTTTTTAAATTTTTGCTTTCTTTTGTTTACCCTTTAATTTTTAAAAATCTATAGGACTACAGCAATATTCTCTCTCTCATCAATATCCTGTCATTTTCATTAAGAAGAAACAACCCTTTCTTGACCCCTTTGTCTTTTGAATTGCTGACTTTCCCAGTTATCCACTCCTTAAAGTTCCTCAGAAAAAGTTTTGTATGTTCTCTTTTCCCATTTTTTCCCTCCCTTTCTGTCTTCTACTCTGCCTCTGAGACATTCATCCCCACTACCCTCTAGTCCACCCTTGTCAAAGTCACCAGTGACCTCCTCGTTGCTAAACCCAGTGGTCAGTTCTCAGACCTCATCTTCCTTGGCCTGTCAGCAGCCCTTGGCACAGTTGTTCATTCTCCCCTCTTTCCTTTCTGGGCTTCCTAGACCACTCAGTCTTCTGTTTTTTATTCCACTTCATTTACCATGCTTTCTGTATGTCCCTCATTGATTCTTCCTCATCTCCTTCGTCTGTAAACACCATGTGTTCCAGACCTTAGTCCTTGTACTTCTCAGTCTACATCTGGTCTCTGGGTGCTGTGTCTTGGTTTTATGCCTTTAAGTACCATGATATGCTGATGACTATTGAACTTACATTTCTGGTTCTGGTCTCTCCAGATTCAAATATCTGACTGGCTATTGCTTTTACTTTTCCCTGTCCCCCTAAGAGCACCTCAGATTTCACATACCTATACCTGGCTGCCTAACCACACTCCTCCACACCACCTCTTCCCTTACTGTTCCCATCGTAGCTGCTCATAACCGCATCCTTCTCAGTGTTCTGGCCAAAAAACTTGGAGTCATCTTTGACTCTTCTTTTTCTCATATTTTACACATCCAAACAATTAACTCATCTTGTCAACTAATCCTTCTAGTCCAGAGGAGTCCAACTACTTACTGTCTTCACTGCTACCACTCTGATCTAGGCCACTGTCCTTTCTTTCCTAGATTATTACATTAATTTTCTAACTGATCTCTCCGCCTCCACTCTTATTGGCCTTCATTCAATATTGGCCTTATTTTTATTCAATACAGCCATCAGAATAATCTTCCCAAAGAAAGGAAATTTGATCACATCACTCATACTCAGAGCCCTCCAATTCCTCACCTTTTAATTTAGAGTACAATCTAAAGTCCAGACAAGGCCTCAAAGGTTCTGTAGAATCTACCCCACCTGTCCCAGTTACCTCTCTGAACTCTACTCTCCCCTGCTTGCTGGCTTCACCACACAGACCTGCTTACATCTCTTGAATATGGCGAGGCCTGTCCCAGCCCAAGGGTCTTTATTACTGGATTGTGCTGCCCTGCATATCTGAATGGTCAAAGCCTTTGTATTTTGTTTCCTAACCATATCCCCAGATCCCAGAATGGTGTCTGGCACACAGTGAGCATCCAAATATTTGTTGAGTGAGTGAATGATGTGTCTTTATAAAAACAGCATACAGAGTAGCTGTATTTTTAAAGTCTTATCTAAGGGTCTTTATTTTTCAATAGAAAAACTTAACCCAGCTTCAAGCATTATGATAACTGATATTTTTGGTGGTGTTTCTTTGAACCGTTTCTGCTTTCTGTTTAATATAGCTATTGGCTTTAGTTTTTATTTATTTTTTCTGTCTTTTGTTATATTTATCGAGTTTTCTTCCTTTTATTATTAACAATAATGGCCAACACTCACATGTGCCATGTGTCAGATAATGGGCTATATATATATATATTATTTCAAAAAAATCATCTAACAAAGAAACTATTATTCTTATTTTGTAGATGAGATCATGAAAACTTCAAGATGCTAATAATTTATCTAAATTCACATGATTTGTGATAGCTGAACCTTAAACCCAGTTTAGTTAATCTGAAACCAAAATCTTTTCTCTAATGTTCACTATATTCCTTTTTAATAATTATTGCCCTTAAATTCTAATAGAACATCATTGTAAAATTGATATTTCTCAATTTTTTTTTTGCCAAGAATTAAAGTATATGTTTTGTTATCCTATAAAATAGGATACTACTCCTCCCTTAGCCAGTAATTTTTGTTTAAATAATCTGGGACTTAAAATCAGATTTTTAGCCCTTGGTCTTTCTTATGATCTTTCTTAAATTATTTTCTTAATGAACATCAGGATTGTGATAGATTAGCCGCAATTATTTTAAATTTACTTGCAGGCATATTCATTGTTTACTGCTCATTTCTTCTCTACTTTCTTCAATTATTGGAATTGTGTTCGGACTTTATTGTCAGTTGTTGGTAAACATTGAGTAATTGGTTGAGGAATGATATAAGTGGGTCATCTTCTTTATGAGTTCTTGCATAACTGAGAGGCTCCATTGCCATTATGTATGAACCTGACTAGAGTCACAGTCCTTTTGCCTAGAACTCTTTCAACCTTCCTTTTAAGTATTGTTATCTAGTTTTGAAGTATTGTGGAATAAAAGATACCAAACCCATTGTCTTTCTCCGTTGGAAACTTACTTTTTCTTCTCTGTCTGGATAAAATGTTTCTAGAACGTTTTCTCAATCTTTGAAATTCAGAAATTGTGTCAGTATCTGTTCAGTTGTAGTTTTTTTTATTAGTATTTAAATATAATTGAGCCTTTTCAATTGAAAATTCAAGTCTTAATTGATCTCAGGGAAATTTTCTTCTTTTCTTTTTCTTTTGATATTTCTCTTTTTTTTTTTTTCTTGCCAAGACTGAAAGTGTGTATTTTGTTGTCCTATACAATAGGAAATAGAGATTTTTTTGTACTTCTCCTCCCTCAACAAATCATTTTTGCTTAAATAATCTTGGACTTCGAATTTTATTCATTGGTCTTTCTTATCATCCTTTAGAAATTATCTTCTTAATGTTAATGTAAACGTATGTTGCATCTCCTTAATCTATTCCCCATTTATCTTCTCTCTTTAGATTTTTACTCGGAATTTTGGGAGAACTTCTTATATCTTCTAATTTGCTGATTCTGTTTTCTGCAGCATCTAATATTCTGTCTTCTGTCTTTACCGAGTTCCTTTAAAATGTGAGAATTACTGTTGTGTTATTTCTAAGTGTAATTTTACATGCTCAGATTGTTTCCTTTTCAAATGGCTACTTGTCCCTATTTTATTAATAGAGGGTCTTCTTAAATCTTACTAAAATTTTAAAAGCACAAATTAGAGATTTTAAAATGTGTCCTTCTGTTTCTTGCAATAAGTCTGCTTCAGAAGAAGTCATTTGTTCTGCTCTGTTAATGACTTTTCTTCTTTTGAACTGTTGAATATTTTGTAATGTCCAATTATTTTTCTCTAGCTCATCTGTAGAATCGAATGTCTGTTTAATATTAGGAGCTGAAATTGATTCTGAGTAAAAGCCTGAGGCTGTTTATTAGATCTTCCAGGTATAGACTGAAGAAGGGGCAACACATTTATTGTTATTTTACCAATGTGGAAATTCTGTTTAAGTTAGAGAGTTGTTACAGATAGATAAGGAAGTCGTTTCTGAAAAAGGAGTGTTGACTTGCCATTGATGTGGCTACCCTCTCTGCCTCAGCAGCTAGAAACCAGCTGGGGCAGTGCTAGTTCCCTCACCCAGCACAGCAGCCTCATGTCCCCCTCCAGAGCTGGCGATGGTGATGGCCCACACTGTTCAGTGTGCCAAATACACCATATGCTGGCTGGGAGGGCTGCCGTGGGATTCCTTCCTCCTAGACTTCAGCTGTGTAGGAACCTGTTCACAAAAGAACTGCTCAAAGATCTGCTTTCATCTTTAACCCCATTCACTCCAAGTTGGGGTTTTGATGAAGTTCCAACAGAAGCCTTGTTTGTTTCCACCCCAGGTATCTTTCTTCCTTACGTGCTGATGGATGGCATGCTGACTGGTGCTGCCCTTACTCCTTAGCTGTGTGTGGCTGAAATATTGTAATATATACTTGGCACCCTCCCTCATTTCTTGAGTTTCTCTTGTTTTCTTGTTCATATTAGTAGGTCAGGGAATTAAATATAAAGGCTTATATCACCCTATTGGTCTAAGATTCATACTGAAAGTCTCTATAAAAGTGATTTTAAAACCACTTGCACTGAATAAAACTTTCAAACACATGAAGTTTGGGCATAAGCCCAGTGGGATATGGCCCTTTTTGTTCGGAGCTCAAGTGTTCTCTATTAGTTTAGGTGAGGAAGGAGACTTAAGGAAAGCAAGTTGCAAATCTAATATTCTGGGAATTTGTGGGAAATTTGATCTACGTCAGCATAATGAAGAAGTAAATATTTTGGCATAGTTGCTAAAGAAGTTCATGGTTTGTGAATAATTCCTGGGTCTTTCATAATAATTTAGGGTGCTCGAAAGAAAGTAGTGTTTGGTTCTAACACAGCGTTGGGTTGGGTTGTAGAGTTTTCAAAGCATGTTTCCTTAGGAGCAGTGCAGGGTCAGTGGGGCACACATCTAATCAGGTAAACAGCCTAGAGCAGGGGTTGGCAAACTGCAGCCTGGCACCTGCTGGGTACAGCCCAAAGCTAAGAATGGGTTTCACCTCTTTAAATGGTTGGAAAAGTTTTTTAAAGTAATATTTCCTGACATGTGAAAATAATATGAAAGTAAATTCTATTGCTTACCAATACAGTTTTATTGGAACATGGTCTGTTTTTGTTTTGTTTTGTTTTGTTTAAGTATTGTATGTGGCTGTTTTTGTGTTATGATGACAGTGTTGTACGTTTGACAGAGACCATATGACCTGTAAAACTTAACATATTTACTATCTGGCCCTTTACAGAAAAACGTTTGCTGCCCCCTGCTCCCACTAACCCACAGTGTTCCCCTTGAGACCCACATTCTGTAAGAGGAGTCACAGAGCAGACTAGGCTTCTGAGACAGAGGAGGACAGCTGCATCCCCTCTGCTTGGAGGGATGGGATCCAGGAATACAATGGTGCTTAGATGTATCCTAGTTCATCTGGGCTGTTATAACAAAAGACCATAAACAGGGTAGCTTCTAAGCAACATTTATTTCTTACAACTCTGGAGGCTGGAAAGTCTAAGAGCAAGGCACTGGCAGGTTTAGTGTCTGGTGAGGACATGCACTCTGCTTCATAAATGGTGCCTTCTTGGTGGAAAGGGCAAGTAAGCTTCCTCAGGCTCTTTCATAAGGGCCCTAGTCTCATTCATGAGAGCTCCACCCTCTCATCCTAGTCACCTCTCAAAGGCCTGACCTCTCAATATTGTCACATTGGTGATTAGGTTTCAACACATGAATCTTCAGGGGACATAAATGTTCAGACTATAATAGATGTCAGAACAAAGAGACAGAACTCAAGGAGTGAATTGTATTTCTGGAAAATAGAGCAACATATTATAATATTACAATCCTGTAAAAATGGAAATAACTTTATATTTAATTATTAGTATGTGCTTTATTCTTTCTCACATATAAAATAAATAGTAAAAACATATTTTAAAATTATATACTAAAGCATACCCTGGTATTTTGATTTTAAACTTCCAGACTACAATTAATTGGTTCTCTAGGAAGTATTTATTTTGAAGTTAGAATGAAATTCAGGAGTTGCCTAGTTTATCCTTGTCATTATAACAATGCAGCGGTTAGGGCCACAGGAGCTCAAGTGATTTGCCCAGTGCCACACAAATAGTAGAAGACATGGGTCTAGAACTGCAGGTTTTTTGCAGTTAGTACTGGGATTTTTCAAAACAGCTGTTTTAAAGTGTTTACTTTTGTTTATATATTTACAGATTTATAAATCGTTAAAACCATAGTAAATCTTCAAGATCATCTAATCCATTCCATCACGTCTTTATTTTATAGAAGTTGCTTACTGTATAGAAGATGCCAAAGCCCAGATATAGATAAAAGAATCTGAATGCACAGCTTCTTGGGAAAGAAAGAATTTTCTTTACATCTTTAGCAAAGATAGACTTAGTATAAAAGTCTGCATGCATATAATGGAAGCAGATTTGTTTGGTAGCCAGATTAAAGTCTGCTTTTGGGCCGGGCGCAGTGGCTCACACCTGTAGTCCCAGCACTTTGGGAGGCCTACCTGGGTGGATCACCTGAGCTCGGGAGTTTGAGACCAGCCTGAACAACATGGAAAAACCCTGTCTCTACTAAAAATACAAAATTAACCTGGCATGGTGGTGCATGCCTGTAATCCCAGCTACTCGGGAGGCTGAGGCAGGAGAATCACTTGAACCGGGGAGGTGGTAGTTGCGGTGAGCCGAGATTGTGCCATTGCACTCCAGCCTGGGCAACAAGAGCAAAACTCTATCTCAAAAAAAGTCTGCTTTTAAATAAAGTATGTTAATTTAATAAAATCAAAATCCGTTGACAGCAATAGCAAGAAAGAAGGAATGGTGTTAAACAGAACTAATTTATTTTCAAATTATAGAAGGGGTCACCACAAAATTTTTTAGTTAGCAAGATGTGTTTCTGCACTTAAAATGCTACTCATTTATCCACAGCTTTTTAGAGGAAGCATTTATTTTATAAAATGGTATGAACTGAAGGTGCCAGACCAGTGAGTTTGATAGAGTTATTCACAATTAACTTATGGTTGTAAATTATCCCTTTTTTCTTGCTGTGTCTTTCTTTCTATCTGTGTATGAAGAATATTTGTTGCCTGCCTCACAGTTTACTGATGTTTTTTCTGAGCTGAGTAATCTGTACTTTGTCAGACTTTTTATTTGGTTGTCATAGTCATACAACTTAGAAAACTAAGCATAATAGTTTTTGGGTTTTTTCAGTGGTACAGTTTACTTATTTAAGTTTCTAATGATAATACAAAACCAGAAATGTATATTACTGAAAAGAAAAATCAATAAGATTAAGTCAAATAATTAGAAATAAACTAAAACCTAAAAGCTTTTTCTTTTTTTTTTTTTGAGACGGAGTCTCGCTCTGTCGCCCAGGCTGGAGTGCAGTGGCCAGATCTCAGCTCACTGCAAGCTCCGCCTCCCGGGTTCCCGCCATTCTCCTGCCTCAGCCTCCCGAGTAGCTGGGACCACAGGCGCCGCCACCTCGCCCGGCTAATTTTTTGTGTTTTTAGTAGAGACGGGGTTTCGCCGTGTTAGCCAGGATGGTCTCGATCTCCTGACCTTGTGATCCGCCCGTCTCGGCCTCCCAAAGTGCTGGGATTACAGGCTTGAGCCACCGCGCCCGGCCAGAGCTTTTTCAAAGATTAAGTTAGAGTCATTTTGTTTTTCCAAAATGGATTGTATATTTCAGTTCTCAAATTTAAATTAATGATTTATAATACCTCCTAAATTGTATTATCTAAAGTTTTCATTTATTAAGTATTTTGTGGAAGTTATGAATATTGATACATTGTCTTCCAGTAATTTATAATATATCTGCATCAATCTTTAGAAAAATGTTGTGACAAGGAGTTATTTACAGTCTCAGTAAGATGTGATATAAAAATGAACAAATTAATGACCAAAAACAACTTTATATATTTTGTTTTTTACAAATTATATTTGATTTTAATGGATTTGACATTTTCTCCTTGAACACAGTTTTGCCAGGTCTATATTTAGGAGAGAAATGTAAATTGAAATAACACTTAATATTAATTTCATCTCTGGCGTGTATAAGGAAGGAAGGTTTAAACAAAGCATGGCAAGTTATAGAGACTGGTAGTCTCAAGTTCATCTAAAATGATTATGATCATGTAAGCAGCTTCTGGAACACGTGATCTTGATGCTCAATAATAACAATAAAGATAGTTTAATTTTGTTATCTATAAACATTTATTGGCACTTATGTGTCAGGTACCAATTAAGCTCTCTGTGTATTAATTCACTTAATCTTAGTAACTCTAAGAACTTGATCATACTGATATCCTTATTTTACAGATGAGAAAAGGGAGGCATGAAAAAGTGAAGTAATTTGCCCACGAGCACACAGCTGGCAAGTAGCTGGGCAGGGTTCAAGATATGCAGACTTGCTCCAGCAAACATGCCCCTAACCACTTCACTAGGGCAGTGGTTCTCAGCAGCATCAGCAGCACCTGGAACATATTGAGAAGCACCTTCTCAGGCCACACCCCAGACCTACTGAGACAGAAACTCTAGGATAGTGCTTGACAATCTGTCCTTTGATGAACCCTCCAGGTGCTTCTAGTTCTCAGACTTTAGTCTGAGATCTGCCTAGATCAAGAAAGTATTATTATTATTTTCAATCAAGGACCAGCAGCGTAGTAGTGGAGACAGACCTGAAAACATATAATTGCCATCAATCTAGTAATTGCAGTAAAAGAGGACTGTGTTAGGAACAGTGGTTTTGCAAAGCAGAATGTGAGGGGAAGGGAAAGTTTTGCTTTTTGAGCATTCAGAAATTTGCACTTTAGTTTCAAAGATAGAGGAAGGGCAACCGGTTTCAGTACTGATAAGAGTGCTGGTTTTGCTTGTCTAGAGTTTGAATAAATAGTCCAAATGACTTCAAATGGTTCTGAATGTTTTGGCAGAGCACGATAATCATTGTAGTGATCCTGTTTTGCCAATTTTCTGGCCATGATTGTGTCTCTGACATGTGTACTGTTTCTGAAATTGATGGTTACAAAGTAGTCAGAGGAGATGTTTTAAAGATCAAATAAGGTAATGATGCACTTTTTTTTGCCTAGAAAAAATATTTAGCATTAGATGTTAGAAAGACTGACTTTCAATAACAGTACCCATTTTATCTACCTATTAAATCCAAAGGTAAGTCTACTAAAACTACTAAAAGTCTACTAAATCCAAAGGTAAGTCTGTTCCATTGGGATGTGACAGAACTAGCATTACAAGATACTGTCATAGCTTGTGATACCAAAATCACTTGACTTGTTTGGTGAGTCATCCTCACTTTTCAGGGTACAGCATTTTAGAAATTCTCACAGTGGGCTTCTAGGCTAAACAAATTCTTTGCACTTTTCGTTCTGCTGGAAACAGGGATTAGACATAAAGTAAACAACATGGCCTGACTTCTCTTTGTAACATCTTCGAAGAGATGGCCCTGATATGCACCACTGTTTTCAATCACTTAAAAGGCAATAATTCAATTATGCCGTCCTTTATATAAGAACTGCCATTGCTTTCAGTTCACTTCCAGGCCTGACACAAGTAAATCATTTCAATAAAATCCCTCTTTTTCCCCTCCTAGAGACTAGCATAAGTAATGATACCAGTGATCTAGCCAGGGAAAAATGAATATAATGTTCTTATAGAAAAGCAAAATGTTTCACAATGTTTCACTGTATTACTTGTGAAATTATTTGTCTTGTGTGTGTTATGTGAAAGATATTTAAATGATCTTATTAAGTGTGCTTTTTAGAGATGTAACTATTACACTCTTTTCTAAAAAAAATATTAAGCGCATGAATTTAGTAGTTATATGCAATTTGTGGGAAGAGGAATACCCCTTAGAAAAATACCATCCAGAATTTGGGCCCATGGACAGCAAATCCTTTATAAATGTACAAAAAAATACCTTCCAAGATGTTGAAACAAGTTCCTTTGCATGTGAAAACAACCAGCACCTAATTCTTTCCTATGTTCATGTAAAATTTTGTTAATATGACTTATGGTTCAGACTTAAAGGACATCAGCTTGAATGTATGTTATAGTTGTCGTGTTACTAGGGGTTGCTCAGCTCACTTGACTTTCTTCTTAATGACCTCAAAAGATAGTCACTCTCTAGTATTGTAGTAAATTAAGCCTGTGAGTAAATAACATCAGCTGTTTAGGCTGCTGGGATTCAACATTATCAGGTGTTTGTATATAAAGATTAAAATATATGGCAGCTGGTAAATTAATTAGGGTCCATGTTATGCCAAATTATCCTCCCCATTAACTTTTGCTTTGAATATATTCACCAGTACCTCTCAGTGAATGATAAAATGTTTTCACTTCAACAAGCGTAACTCATGGGATTCAGTAAGTCTGTTCAAGGGATATTTAAAAATAGGTTACACTTTTAAACAAGTGATAATGGACTCACTAAAGCTTAACATTTCTCTTTGATGTCAGATATAGTTTTGTAATAGAACTGCGAGTAATATTCTAGTCAATTTCTCCACCGACTTTAGCATTCAGTCACTGAGAAAAATCCTCTTTTTTGGACCACATTATTCTGAATTAGAATTATACAGACAGGTAGAATAAATCGGAAAAAATATAATCTAAGAGGATAAAATATTTTTGCCTGTTTTAGATATATGTTTAAAGGCACTTAAATTTACTGTCAGTTCTATGTGCCAGACACTATTTTAGATAATTCAAATGCATTTTCTGATTTAATCCTTATAGTAATGCTTCTTATTGTTATTCTGTTTTATTTTTATTTTCCATAGCACTATTATCAACATCTAATATACTGCATGTTTTTCTTATTCTCTCCCCCACTTTTCACCCCGACTCCCAGTTTTCTCTTTACCCTCATCACTCATTAGACAGGGATTTTTTTTTTTTTTTTTTTTTTTTTTTTTTGCTATCTCTTCAATTCCTTGTTCATAGTAGTGACTCAATACCCTTTTTTCAATGAATGAGTGGCCCTATGAAGCAGATGTTACGCTCCCCAATTTGCAGATGAAGAGAGGTTAAGAAAGTAACAAAGCCAGAATGTGAAAATGGTTGTAGATGATCCACCTACTCATCTATTCATTCATGCATTTGATAAGTGAAATTAAAGCCCATGATATTTCCAAAATATTGCACAGCTTACCATACATAAATTACATTGATTTAAAAATCAGCATAATTATATTTTTTAACCAACTCATAATAGGTTCCCAAAGTATCAGTGTTAGACCAGCAGTTATTTTGTTTTTGTTCATTGGTGGGTTATCACAGTCTCATTTTGTAATGTGAAATTAATTTTAAATAAATAATACATATATCAAAAATTGAAAAGTTATACAGGAGTATATGGTGAAAAGTATCCATCCACACATCTATCTTCCATTTCTAAACTTGCCTGCTCATTGGAATCACCAGGGGGGAATGTTAACAATTACTGAAGCCTGTGTCCCACTCCCAAAGATTGTGATTTAATTGGTATGGAGTGTGGTGTCGGCTTTGGAATTTTTGGAAGTTCCCCTGGAGAGACATTGCTTTTAGTAAAGGTAAAGCTGCAAAGGCCGAATATACCCTGTTGCCTGAAACAACTAAGAAACATACAAAAGATGCAAAACAATGCTTTTTATGATACTGGGTATCAGGCAACAAAAGACAATAATCTCTGAGGGATGGGAAACAAATGAGGGCAGTGGTGAAGAATACAGGCAGAGTCCACCAGACTCCCTGAGTTGAGAGGTTGGAGCTGAGTTTGCAGAGACCAAGACAGTGAGAATTCATAGGAAGGACAATAGGAGAGGTGAAAGCTGCATGGAAAAAGCACTCAAAGATCTACAGAGGATCCTAAAGAACTCCGAAGATTTATAGAGGATCCCTTTTGAGTGTTCAGCTGCAATTTGCTAAGGGAATCCATATGATGAAGCTATCAGAGGCTGCAGGGAAGAGCACCTGAAAAGATTAGGGGGAAACAAACAGTACCTTGTGCTCGCCAAGAGATAATGCCTGTTGTAAGCAGTTGGACTGGAAAATCTTGTGACTTAGAAGGCATTTGGTAGAGTATTCAGAAGGGTTTTGCTTCAGTAGTGAAGAAAAATTAGCCCTCAACTAAATAGTGTTCCAGTCCTACTTAAAATATCTTGAAAGCAAACTCCCAAAGGATCAAATTATTTCCAGGTAACTTAACTATATCCCAAAAGAAACCTCAACACATGTCTTATATTTATGTCTTTATAAATAGAATTTTAAAAATTCAGTACCTGACAAAATTGGCAATGCCTCGTATCTAATTAAAGATTACCAGGAATGCAAAGATGCAGAAAAATATGACCTATAATGAAGAGATAATCAGTTGAAATTAAGTCAGAACTCACATAGCTATTCTAATTAATAACAAGGACATTCAGACACTTTTTATGATTACATTCCATACATTCCAGAAATTAAGGAGATGTAGAAGATTTACCAAAAATCAAAGTCACAATTCTAAAGATGAAAATGGCAGTGTGTAAAATGAAAAATATACTGGATGGGATTATTGGCAGATTAGACATGGCAGATGAAAAGATTAGTGAACTTGAAAGACATAGTGATAGAAACTATCCAAAATGAAACACAAGGAGCAAAGATAAATTTTTAAAAATTGAAAGCACGTCAATTGTGGGAAAATTTTAAGTGGCCTAATATCTGTGTAATTGGAGACCTTAAAGGTAGTTGGGAGGTGGGACAAAAAATATACCCCCCAAAAAAATCTAAAAATTTTTCAAATTTAATGACAATTGTAAACACAATCCAAAATAGCCCAACAAACCCAAGCTCAAAAAGCAAGAAGAAATAATACCAAATTATGTTATAGTCAAATTACACAAAACTAGTGATATAAAGAAAATATTAAAACAGCCAGAGAATGATAGACATATTACATAAGAGGAACAAAGATAAGGATGAGAACAGATTTCTCATCAGAAACAAAGTAAATGAGGAGATAGTGAAGCAACGTTTTTAAAGAACAGGTGCTATTTGACTAACAATGGGGTCATGGTTGGATAAACCCATCATAAATTGAAAATATAAGTCAAAAGTTTCTAAGTCCAGATATAACACCATCATAAGCCAAGGACCGTATTGAATGCCTACTGCTTTTGCACCATTGTGAAGCTGAAAATTTGTAAGCTGAACCATTGCAAGTTGGGGATCATCTGTACTGAAAGAGAAATCAACTCTGTTAACTAGAATTCTTTACCCAGCAAGAATATCTTTCAAAAAAACAAAAGCAAAATAAAGATTTTTTCAGACATACAAAAGGCGAAGAATTCACCACCAGCAAACTGCGGTACAGATATGTTAAAGGAAGTCCCTCAACCAGAAAGAAAATTATACCAGATGTCAATGTGGATGTAAACAAAGGCATGAAGAGCACAGGAATAAGAACTACATGGATAAGTAGATTAATTTTTTATTATTAATTAAATATTTTAAAAAGATAGTTAACCTTTTAAACAAATATGATAACAATTAGAATAGAGTTTATGTAAAAAATAAAATGTTTGACAAGAATGGCACAATGGCTGTAAGGGAGAAATGAAAATATATTATTTTGAGGGTCTTATACTAACTTGAAAGATTTAATATCACTTGAAGGCAGATTGTGACAACTTAAAGATATTTACTATAAATCCTAAGTCATTTATGAAAATAACAAAACAAAGTTATATCTAATAAACCAACAAAGGATATGAAATGAAATCATTTAAAGAAAACCCAAAAGAAAGCAAGAAAGAGGAAAGATATAACAAAGAACAGATGGGACAAATAGAAAACAAATAGCCAGACTTCAACTTAACTATATCAATAATCACATTAAATATAAATGCACTAAATATCTCAAAAAGCAGAGATTGCTTTGAATTAAAAAGTAAGACCTGATTATATGCTGCCTGTATCAAATATGCTTTCTGTGTAAAGACGTAAGTTGAAAGTAAAGCAATGAAAAAAAGTAGCATATTAACAATAATTTTGAAAAACTTAGAGTTATTGTGTTAATATCAAAGTAGATTTCAGAGCAAAGAATGTTACTAGGTATAAAGTAGATAATTTAATACTAATAAAGGGCTCGATTCTTCAAGGTAATATACAGTCCTACATCTTTATGTCTGACAGAAGTATAAGAAAAAACAGACAAATATGCAATCCTAGTTGGAAATTTTAATATCCCTTTCTTAATAATTGATAGAGCAAGTAGAGAGAAAATGAGTAGAGACACAGAAGATTTGAACAACAGTATCAACTAACTTGACCCAATTGATGTTTAGAAAATATTATCTAAAATTAGGCCAGGTGCAGTGGCTCGCGGCTGTAATCCCAGCACTTGGGGAGGCTGAGGCGGGCAGATCACGAGGTCAGGAGATCAAGACCATCTTGGCTAACATGGTGAAACCCTGTCTCTACTAAAAATACAAAAAAATTAGCCAGGTGTGATGGCAGGCCACTGTAGTCCCAGCTACTTGGGAGGCTGAGGCAGGAGAATGGCATGAACCCGGGAGGCAGAGCTTGCAGAGCCGAGATCATGCCACTGCTCTCCAGCCTGGGTGACAGAGCGAGACTCTATCTCAAAAAAAAAAAAAAAAAAAAAAAAAAGAAAATATTATCTAAAGTTAACAGAATATGCCTTCTTTGCAAGTATACACAGAATGTTTATAAAGATCATACACTCTACGCAAAAAAAGTCTCAATAAATTTAAAGGCATTCAAGTCATACAAAGTGTGCTTTCTGACCATAATAGAATTATATTAGAAAAAATAACAGGAAGATATCTCGAAAGTCCCCAAATATTTGAAAGTCAAATAACACATGTCTAAACAACCCTTGCGGGAAGGAAGATATCAAGAGGGAAATTAGAAAATATTTTGAACTGAATAAAAATGAAAATACAACATATAAAAACTTGCAGGATTCTGCTGAAACATTACTTCCAGGAAATTTATAGTGCTACATCTCTACTTTAGAAATGAAAGGTCCTAAATCAATAACCTCATCTTCCATCTCAAGAAACTAGGACAAGAGTGAATGAAACCCAAAGCAAGTAGAAGAAAGAAAATAATAAATATCAGAGTAGAAATTGATGGACTAGAAAACAGGGAAGCAGTAGAGAAAAATCCATGAAACAAAAAGCAGAGATTAATAAAATTGACCGTTTGCTGGTCAAACTGACCAAGAAAATAAGGGAAGAAAATATAAATTACCATAATCAAGAATGAAAGGAGTAATATCACTACAGATTCTACGGGTATTAAAAGGAAAGATAATAAAGGAATATTGTGAACATGTACGCTTAAAATTTTAACAATTTAAACAAAATGGACAAATTCCTTGTAGGCAGAATCTACCAAAGCTCATTCAAGAGAAAACAGATACTCTGATAATTTTGAATTTGTAGTTAAAAACCTTTTACAAAGAAAACTCTACGTCCACATTCACTGGTGAATGATACCAAACATTTAAGGAAGAAATAATGACGATTCTACCTGAAATCTTCTAGAAAATTGAAGAGGAGGGAAGAGTTTTAACTAATTCTATGAGACTAGCCTTATCTTGATACTAAAACTAGAGAAAGATCAATATTCTTCATGAATATACATGGAAAAATTCTGAAGAGAATTTTAGGAAATTGAATTTAAAAAACGATAATATGTGACATAAATAACTAGGGCCTAGTTCAGGAATGGAAGGTTGATTTAACAGTTGAAATTCAATGGATGTAATGATCATACTGACAAACTAAAAACTATATGATTATCTCAGGAGACACAGAAAAAGCATTTAACAAAATTCAACCTCAATTCTTGAAAACTCTCAGCAAACTAGGAATAGAAGAGAACCTTTAGTCTGGTAAAGGTTATTTTCAACCTTTAAAATTGAATGCTTTCTGTAAGATAAAGAACAAGTCCATTCTTTTTTCCTTTTTCTTTTTTTGAGACGGAATTTCTCTCTTGTTGCCCAGGCTGAAGTGCAATGGCTCAATCTTGGCCCACCGCAACCTCCGACTCCCGAGTTCAAGCAATTCTCCTGCCTCAGCCTCCCGAGTAGCTGGGATTATAGGCACACACCATCACGCCCAGCTAATTTTGTATTTTTAGTAGAGACAGGGTTTCCCCATGTTGGTCAGGCTGGTCTTGAACTCCTGACCTCAGGTGATCTGCCCACCTTGGTCTCCCAAAGTGTTGGGATTACAGGCATGAGCCACTGTGCCCAGCCCTTCTTACCACTGCCAATTCAACATTGTACAGGTAGTTTTAGCCATTGCAGTAAGTCAGGAAAAATCAAAGTCATTGTGATTGGAAAGACAGAAGTAAAACTATCTTTGTGTACAGGCATCATGATTATCTATACAAAAACCCCAAATTTCCAAAACCCACTAGAACAAATAAGTGTTTGGCAAGTTCACAGAATATAAGATCAATATAAAAAATAAATTGTATTTCTATCTATTATAAATGAATATCAGAAATTGAAGTTAAAAAGCAGTATTTACTATAATACAAAGTAGGGATAAATCTGGCAAAGGATATGCAAGATGTATGTACTTAAAACTACAAAAACATTGCTGAGAGAAATTAAAGAAGACCTAATAAAATGGAAGGATATACTGGTTCATAATTTGAAGGATGCAATATTAAGATGTCAGTTATGCACAAATTGATATGTAGATCTAAAATAATCCTGATCAAAATTACAGGAGTCTTCTTTGTAGAGATTGACAAAGTAATATTAAATTTCACATGGAAATGCAAAGAACTAGAATAGCCAAAACAACTTTGAAAAAAAAGGTAGAGTACTAATTCTAATGTCAAAAGTACTAACACTTTTATTCAGCTAGGATAATCAAGACAGTATAGTTTTGGTGTCAAGTTCCACAAACACATCAATAGAATAGAGAGTCCAAGAGCAGACCCACATGTATGTGATGGAGAAGGGACAGTCTTCTTAACAAGTAATGTTGAAATAATGGGATATTCATAAGCACAAAAATGAACAATTGATAACTCATTCATATATAAAATTAACTCAAGATGAATCATAGACACAAACATAAAACCTCACACTATAACACTTTCAGAAAAAAATTAGGAGAAAACTTTTGTGGTCTTGGGTTAGGCAAAGATCTTAAAATATGGCACCAAAAGCATGATCCATAGAATTATAAATGGATAAATTGCACTTCATCAAAATTAAAAACTCTGCTTTTAGAAAGAAACTGTTTAGGAAGGAGAAAAGACAAGCCACAGCCTAGAAGAAAATATTTGCAAATCATATATTCTATAAACACCAGTGCCCAGAATAGAAAAAGAAATCTAAAAACTCAGAAAACAACCTGATTTTTTAAATGAACAGAATATTAACAGCTAGAAATATGGAAGCAAGTAAGCACAGAAAAAGATGATCAACATTATAGTCATTGGGGGAACACAATTAAAAGTATGATAGAATACCAGCATATGCGTATTACAATAGCTAAAATTAAATGTTGACCATATCAGGTGTTAGTGAGAGTATAGAGGACCTGGAATTCTCATACACTGGTGGTGGGAATGCTAAATTGTATGACTACTTTGACAAATAGTTTGGCACTTATAAATTGCACTTATATCTAACCATGCAATTTAGTCATTTCATCCTTAGGTGTCTTTCCAAGATAAATAAAAGTATATGTCCATTTATTAAAAAGTATGCATAAATATGTGTAGCAGCCTCATTTGTAACATTCAAAAACTGAAACAAGTCAAATATCCATCAATAAGTGAATAAACCATAATATATCCATGTAATATAATGCTACTCATAGCAAGAAATATTAATGTATGCCCCAATATGATAAATCTTAAAATCTGCTGAGTAAAAGCCAGATAAAAAAGAATATATTAGATAAGATTTCATCTTTATAAAAGTTTAGAAAATGCAGACTAATCTGCAAAAACAGAAATTATATTAGTGGTTTCCTTGGAAAGATTTGTTGCAATGGGGACCATGGAGCATAGGAGCTTGAGGAAGCTTTCGTAAGTGTTAGATATTTTCATTATTTTACTTGTGGCAATGCTGTCACTGGTGCGTACATATGTCCAAACTGATCAAACTATACACTTTATTTTTATTTTATTTTTTTAAGACGGAGTTTCGCTCTTTTGTCCAGGCTGGAGTGAAGTGGCGTGATCTCGGCTCACTGCAACCTCTGCCTTCAGGTTCAAGCAATTCTCCTGCCTCAGCTTCCTGAGTAGCTGGGTTTATAGGTGCCCACCACCATGCCCAGCTGATTTTTGTATTTTTAATAGAGACAGGGTTTTGCCATGTTGGCCAGGCTGGTCTTGAACTCCTGACCTTGGGTGATCTGCCTGCCTGGGCCTGCCTAAGTGCTGGGATTACAGGCGTGAGCCACTGGCCCCGGCCCCGTACACTTTAAATATGTGCCACTTTCTGTATTTTAATCATATCTTAATATAGTTTTTTTTGTTTGTTTCAAGATCCCTAGTTGATTCAAACATACACACAAGTTTGAGAATCACTACTCCAATTCTTCAGGTTCCTGGTTTCACCCCGCAGAGGCAACCTCTTCTAGGCAGTTTCTTGTTCTGGAAACTGGAACATTCTAGAAATCCTATGCACGTGCAGGCATATGTGAACATACATATCCTGTGTTCTAACTTCACAAATGGTAGCATACTTTACATATCATTCTGTATTTTACTTTTTTCACTTACTGCATCTTGAAAATTATTCCATATCTGTACATATGGAATGACCTCATTCTTTTTGACACCTATGTGTTAATGCTGTGTTATTTTGACAATATGAGGTGGTGCTTTCTTCTTACTCTAAAACCGTTTGAGAATAGAAATATAACTTAAATAGTTGCAGAATTAATTTTCCTTTTAGGCATATCCTTAAGTCCTCATAGTCATACTATATATTATAAAATGCCTTCATCTATGTGGGTATACAAGCTTTCTACAACACCAAATTTACTATGAATTAGGTAGTAATTTTTCGCAGGTAAAGTTTGCATATTTATGTGAAATGTTGAGAAGTGTTAACATTTTAAAAAGTTATTATGACATTTTATTTGCTGTGCTTATTCCCTCAGTATGAAATGTGGTGTTTTGTTTGTCCTTCCTTATGTAACACGTATTTTATAAGTCCTCTTTTGTCCTTCGGTGGTCAGTTTGGCATTGGTCTTTGGGCCACAGCTGTTCCAGAAATGTGTGCCATGCAGACTAATCTGTTATCAGTATGCAGTTTTGGCAAACAAATTGGCTAAAATTGTACTGTCTTTTTTTGTTTTTGTTTTTTAAAGCAGAAGGTCAAATTGTCCAATGCCAAAATAATTTTTTATTTTTTAAAGTTAACCTTACTCTTTGGTTGATAGACTATGTTACAGGAGGAAGACCATCTACAAAACAATGTACCAATTTACCTAGAGGCTAAAACTCCTTATTGGCCATTTGTGTTTTCTTCATGGGTTTTTTGTAATTTTCAGTCTTAGAGCAACAAGGATCTTAGTGTTCATTATCCATATTGTACTATAATCTATGAATTTGTTTGATTTCTTGGTGCATATTAGAGTCTTTTGATGACTAATGAAAATTTGAACTTTTTGCCAACATTTCATCGGTTGTTGGATCAGTGCAATTTGTATCAACTGAGTATTTGTTTTGTATTTGTTAGCTGATGAAGTCAGTAAGAAGAGTCATTGCAGCTCCTTGTAGTAAATTCATTCACTCATTATTTTTCACATCATGGAATTCCATATTCCTGTGGTCAGGTTTCATAGCTCCTGTTCACCCCTTTGTCCTTCATTTTAAAGTATTTCAGGGGATTGTCCATGTCCTAGTCAGTCATGTTTGCTTGCAGTCATACACCTGAGGTCATGTCTCTGAGGAGTCACTGTACAGTAGAATAAATGTACATGTTTTGAATTTCATCTTTCTGTGCAGTGGTTGCTTTTTGGCTGAGAAAATGGCTTTACTGATTAGTGAGTTACCTCTAAGACCTCTCTCTATCTCTGAGTCCTTTACATTTTAGTTAACCTGTGATGTGTCACTCTAACCTAGGGAAAGTGTGGAGAGCCTGATTCAAAAGCATTCCTATGCGCGCTCACCCATCCGTACCTATGGAGGAGAAGAAGATGTCTTGGGGGATGAGAGTCAGACAACCCCAAATCGAGGTAAGGTAGCTTCCAAGGCCATGGAATTGCTGGGAGCCAGAGCACCTAAAGGAGAATGGGGGCAGGTCGTTGATGAGACGCCCAGTCCTCAGAGTACACGATGCCCGGAAAGGATTTCAGGAGCCTCCCTGGGAAGGAAGAGCCCCTACGCTGATTCTCACACATTTCATTATTTTGCCTTTGAATCATAGGCGATGATGCTGCCTGCAGGTTTCCTGTGGTTTGTTTTTTTTAGTGAAAGAAACTGAGCCTTTGAGTCAGGGATCAGGAGTTACTTGTCCATGATTTAGTACATAAGAGCTGTTGAACTTTGGGGTCAGTCCCCAAGTCCTTCTGAACCTCAGTTTCATAATCTGAAAATCAGGGAATATATCTGTTCCATCTGTGTCAGGAATAATTTGTTAGAATCAAAGACCAAAATAGAAAACACTTTTAAAAGAGGATTTTCCTAATGAAGGATATTACATAGAGGCAGTGGCCCCAATGTTGACAGCAGAAACTGAACAAAGTTTCTCTGTTCCCAAGGCTTAGAGAGCAGCCCTCTGCATCTGGGAAGAGAGTCCAGAGAAAAGAGCTCAGAGGTGCTCCATTCTGGGAACAGGGAAGTTCGTGTAGGGAGAGAGTCCTCTGTCATTGTTTTATGTCCTTAATATGAAATTATATAATCCGTGAAAACATAGGACATTTCTTATTACTCAGTCCAAGTGAACCACTAGTATTACAGTTGACTCTTGAACAACACAGTGGTTAGGGAACCAACTCCTGTGTGGTCCAAAATGTGCGTATAACTTTTGACTTCCTAAAACTGAACTACTAATAGCCTACTGTTGATCAGAAGCCTTACCTGTAACTTAAACAGTCAATTCACACATATCCTGTGTGTTACATGTATTACATTCTGTATTCTAATAATAAATCAAGCTAGAGAAAAAGTTATTAAGAAAATCATAGAAAGGAAATATATTTACTATTCCTTAAGTGGAAGTGGATTATCATAAAGATCTTCATCCTCATCTTCACACTGAGTTGGCAGAGGAGGAAGAGGAGGGGTTGGTCTTGCTGTCTCGGAGGTTGTAGAGGCTGAAGAGGTGGAGGAGGTGAAAGTGAGGCAAGAGGGGTCAGGCACACTCAGTGTAAATTGTATTTAAAAATATCTGCATGTAAGTGGACCCATGCGGTTCTAACCACTGTTGTTCAAGGGTCAACTGTGTACAGTCAGAAAATTCAGTGTCAACTCTATTCTACATTTCTGGATGCTGTGGTAGGAAAACTTACTTTCTTAGGTTCTCACAACAGTTTTGGAAACCAGACAGCTTGGAAGAGATTTAATACATTCAGTCTTCCTTATGACATTACAGAGGTCAGAACAGATATCAGGTATTTGCAGTTTCTTTTAAGAGAATCAGGTCATTAACTGCAGGCAGGGTATTAATGTTTTGGCCACTCTGTGGGAGGCTGCAGGCTATCCAATGAGTTGTCTTTTTCCATTTAGTAAATTCTCTATTCCATGGAGGTGTAAATATCATCTTCTTATCTAGAAAGGTGGATTTGCCTCATGACAGATCTCATGTGTGTTTGTCTTTCTAAATTACAGATGTATTAAATATTCTTAAACACAAATGGATCTTTACAGATAATTTAATTCTTGATCTGTACATTGACACAGTGTTTCCAGTCTAATGAGTATTTTTCCTTACAGGGTCAGCCTTTACAACATCTGATAATTTGTCTCTCAGCTCCTGGGTATCATCTTCTTCCAGTTTTCCTGGGTTTCAGCACCCACAGTCCCTGACTGCTCTTGGCACCAGCACAGCATCCATAGCAACACCCATTCCTCACCCCATCCAGGGTTCTCTGCCACCATATAGCCGACTGGGAATGCCTCTGACCCCATCGGCCATTGCCAGCTCCATGCAAGGGAGTGGCCCCACATTCCCTTCATTCCACATGCCGCGATACCATCACTATTTTCAGCAGGGGCCCTATGCTGCCATTCAAGGACTACGCCATTCCTCTGCTGTGATGACGCCATTTGTATGACTCTTCTAAAAATGGAGACCCAGAATGCGCAAATGGGTATGGAAATATAGGACAGGGCTGGGTGGGTGGGATGTGGGGTATTGGAGCAGGGGCTTTCCAGGAGACACAGGACCTATCAAAGAGAAGAGCTGGACTCACAATAAAACCTACCACTGAGGGAATGCACCATGGACCAGGATTCATCTGTAGTTGAGGGACAGCTCTTGGGTTCAGGAGAGAATCCATGTAAAGTTCTTAGCCAGCCTGAAAGTTTAATAATACAAGGCTGATGAATCTTAAAGTGCATTATTCCTCATGGTTAAAACGCTGTGTTGATGCGGTAATGTATAAAATCACTGTGTATAGGGTTTCTTTCTGCTTTTCACAGGATAAAAGAATCTTCAAAGAGGCCATACTATATAGCATACTGACCATAATGACTAACTGAAGTCAATTTATCCCTGTAGAAAAGGGGAGCCAGTAGAGAAATACTTGTAGTGCCGTAGCATAAGCATGTTTCGTTTTCTTTTGTGTTAGTCTGCTGGGGAAGGAGCTGAGATAATGCTAATGCATCCTGTTTTGTGGATGAATACATGGTAATGACCTCACAAAGTTCTATTTGTAATACTGAAGGGCCAGTAACCAACAAGCTTGGTTTTCATAGTCTTCTTTCTTCCTAGTTTTCTTTATTGCAAATACTTGCCAGAGTTAGGTTTGGGGCTAGGGTTATGGAGGAAAAATCTTCCATGTACAGTTTTGAAGCAAGAGCCTCTCTATATTACATGGTAAAACTGAAGTTTGATTTTTCTGGGCTGCGTTCTAAACACACTACTGACGAATTCACTGAGGAACACTCCAAAGCCTAGGCATGATGTTATGTGAGGCTTGCTTTCACTTACAGCTGCAACAGAAGGATGGTGATTCTATTCCAAAAGGATTTCTCTGCCATTAGTGCCAGAGGTCCCTTCATTTTCCTTTAGTTTTGGGAGACCTTGTGGATGTTAAAATGCATCTGGACAAATTCTCATTTTCAGTAAATCTGCCTTGTTTTTGCTGCCACTGATTGACAAGGATTTGAGAATGACCATTCTAAATGCCAGGATAGCCATGATTTAACCTGTGCTCCTGAGTGGAAACGTGTCCATACATCTAATTTGGCCTTTTTCCTTACTGTGTTACATTTAGTGACTCCTTTACCATTTTGCTAGGTCTGTAATCTTAAATTGCTTGATAACATAATGGCTTCATAACTGAAATGTTGGCAGTTCTTATAAGTCAACTAAAGCATTCTTCTACTTTATTTTCAACTTTTGCTATCTTCTTAAGCCTTCCTTTAATGTTTATAATAGCAACAAATTATATTTTAGTTATATATGACCTGTATATTGTTTTTGAACAGCATATATAGATATATATATATAAGCATTTACAGTCAGGGTAACACATTTGGCATTTTGCAACAATTTATTTCCCTAATAACATATTTAATGAAATTAATAGTTTTTCAACTTCAGATTTAATGCACTTCAACTACAGGATGTAACCTGTCGTCTTAGCAAATTTCTCCAAAACTCTAATTTAATTTTTTGTATGTAATATTCATTCTACTCTTCTTGCTACAGAAGTATTGAATCTGTTAAAAGAGATGGGAAATATTTCTACTGACAGTAGAAGTGTATTTTGGGGGAAATGCAATATACTTATCACATCAGACTCCCGTGGGATTTTATTTGGTGGTTTTAATATTAGCCTTTTCCATATCACATGCTTTTGTGGGCACTTCCAGCCTGTGAAACAAGGCATCATGGCACAGCCTGTCTAGGTGATGCTGTTGTTGGATTTTGCACTTGCTATTCTCCACTATACTCTGAAGTTTACTTACAGAAAAGCATAGGCTGTGTTAGCAAAGCATCTCACGATCCTACAGCAAACACTGTGGGCTAATTTTTAACTTGTTGCATGTTATGCTGTAGTATCCACAGGTAGTTTGTTTTCAAACAAAGTACAGGTGTCATTTCTTTAAAAAACCTGTTATGAGTAATGTTTAAACTATCCATAGAGCTAGGATAGGGGTTTACTATTTAATAGCTGGCCTGTTGCCAGTGCTCTTTTGAATATAGAGTACTGCTGCTTAAAGCAGGAATAACAAAAGATGCTGTTTTACATAATACTACTCAATACCCTGATAACTTACTGGTCTACTAAGGTGAAATCTGTGTCTGAATTTTATTTTCAAACAGGATGAAAAGATTGTTTTAATACATACTGTTTTGATACATACATTTAATACATACATTTCTGCCAATCTGCATGTCTCAAAGATATTTGTGTGTTTTTGTTAAATATGGTTTTACACTAGTATTTCCTGACTTCATAATTTTATTTTGTAATTAAGCAATATAAGACTATAAATAAGAGTGCTTAGAGAAAACAAAGACTAGTCAGACCTAAAATCTAAATTGGATGTATATTTTTAAGTATTATCCGAACCAGAGAAAAGAAGCACAAGTGAAATAGAGCTTAACCTCATCAGAGTCACTTGAGTCATGGAAACCAAGGGGTAGAAATTTCCCCTCCCTGGGCCTTTCTGAGGTATCCTGGTGGTTGATGCTTATTAAACCCTTGGGAGTTTAGTATTTAAAATTCCAAAGCCCATTCTGGCAAAAGTAATTGCAAGAACTACATATTTAATGGGAAAGCCAATTGAATAATAAAGGCCATGAATTATAATATATTTGGCATATATTCAGGGTTCCTCCCACCTCTCTCCCCAAGCCATGAGTATATTATAGTGTCAAAAAGCATGGCTAATGGGAAGTGCTGCTAAAAAGAGGTCCTGCCAGACGTGCTTTATCTAATCCTGAGGAATTAATTCAGAACTTAATAGGTTTTGCAGTTGTGGTTTGTTTTTAAAATATCAATAATTCTGAAGATTCAATTTTTTTTTTTTTTTTTTTTGAGACAGAGTCTCAGTCTGTTCCCAGGCTAGAGTGCAGTGGCATGATCTCGGCTCACTGCAATCTCTGTCTCCTGGGTTCAAGCAATTATCCTGCCTCAGCCTCCTGAGTAGCTAGGATTACAGGCAAGCGCTACGATGCCCAGCTAATTTTTGTATTTTTAGTAGAGATGGGATTTCACCATGTTGGCCAGGATTGTCTCGATCTCTTGACCTTGTGATCTGCCCACTCAGCCTCCCAAAGTGTTGGGATTACAGGTGTGAGCCACCGCGCCCAGCCTCAATTTTTTTTTTTTTTTTTTTTTTTTTACTAACTTAGTCTTCTCCTCTCCTCTGTCTACCCTTAGCAATATGTAGGTAAACATATCCAACTTGTCTAACACATCACAGATTATTAGTTAACAAGATGTAGATTAATGAGCTTATATTGTATTGCTGGATCTTTTGAGTTAATAACAATGGTAACTTGTCCAGAAGGCCTACCGTCATTCCTAGTAGGTGGGCACAGAGTAAGAGATATTAAGAAGCTTCCTGATGAATCATCATCTAGCAAAGGCCCTGTGTACAGCTATATTGTAGGAGTTACACTGACTTCTGGGGCATTCCAAGGTCTCCCCTCCTTATCCATATCTCTGTCATTTTGCTTCTCCAGCCACAACACACACTTTCCTCTCTAACTGCTCCCTTCCCACCAAAAAAGAAAAAAAAAAAACCCTCTGAAAGGCCAAGGAATAAATATTCTTAGAAGTAAAGCATCCTTATCCCATGCTGCCTTTTTCAAAAGGATGTTGGGATAAACAGCCTGAAAGGCTGTCCTGCTTAAATATAAGCTGATTTATATTGAGAAAAATCACTTTTGAATAAAGAGGATGAAATGACTTTACACCCCATTAAATACTCAGTCAAGCTTAGCCATGACTCAGTAACTAAAAAGTTCAAAAAATCCAGTTATGTAATGTGCAGAGTAACAAATTGCAAGAAAAACAACTTAATCTTCCAGTGACTAAGTAAGAAAAACTGTTGTCACTATTAAACATGTAGGAAATTGATAATTATTACAAACAAAGCAATACTCTACCCTAAATCTAGACAAATCACTGGACAGATGATAAGATTTTCAGCTTTCTCCTTTAAAGAGCTGTGCCTGGCTGGAGGATGGGTTTTATAGAAGTTTTTATGTTATTTTAGAATTACAGATTTTTTTGTAAACACTCAAAGGGAAGGTTACAAACTCCTTAAACTTTAGAAAACCATCAAATCCTTTCTTTGCTACTTATATTCTATGCCAATTATAATATTCCAAGACTTACCTTTCTTCAGAATGCTTAAATATGGAAAGGTTTATTTATAAATATTTGATCGGCAAATATTCCATATGTATTTTCTAGCCCTTCTTTCTCTGTCCTTCCCTCAAATAACTTCATTACCCTCTCCTTTGTAAATGAAATATCTTGATAAGAAAACAAAATCATTTTTGTGAAATCATACATATGGACAAAAAATACAAGTTGTATTTTACTTCTAGTTCATTAAAATATTGTGTTTAGTTGGATTTTTTCCTCCCTTATTTTCAGAAACGTAAAAGAAATTGTTTTATTTCCTAATGGATAAAATTGGATATAGCCTCTTTAGTAGACACTATCACAGTTCTGTTGTTTGCTGTGTTCATTTGCTTAATGAATTGCGTGAGAACAGTCACTGTAATGAAATGTGTGTGCTGGGGGTTGGGGGAAGGGCATGGGAAATGTTTTATGAAAAAAGTTATAAGCCTAATACTATGAAGTAACATCTAATGCAGTTCTTTTTAAGTGCAATATATTTATTTCTGCTAGAAATATATTATCAACCTTATGTAATATTTGAAGCATTACATATTATTTGTAAACAGCTTAAAATTATATATTACCCCAATTGTACATAAGTACAAATGTGTGGATATTAGTTTCTTTCATTAAAAATGGTGTTTTTTTTTTTAAATATATATGCACCCATTTACACCTTTCATTCTCTTACACTGTTTTATGATGTTTGGTACCTGTTTCCTCACCTGACAAAAAGGATTAGATAAGATTGTGGGTTCCAACTGGCCACTCACAGGCTGGACACAGCCTGGGATTACTGCACAGTGTTTTGGGTTTGTCTTTAGTCGCATTTGAAAACATTTGGAAAAGACATTGCTCTCAAGTTCTCACCATTTTCCATTTTCTGCACTCAGTGCCCTTCACTCGTGTATGCTACCCAATGAACCCTCAGAATCACATGATTTTGCACCTCTCTGTACTGAATTATACTGAAGACTCCATAAAACGTAAAAACTCCTGTATCTTATTTCAGCCATGAGCACTTGGATATGTTGTAATGATATTACACAAACCAGAATGACACCAAATAAGATTAGCCAAATTATAAGTCTTAATCCTCCTTCCACATGACAGCCCTTCAAAATATTTGATGTTATCATACCTCCTGCTTTCAAAAGTCTACTCTATTACCCTTAAATTTTTTGTGCATGCCTAACAGCAACCTTTTAGAAATATTTTATTTGAAAGAATTTCATGCTTATGGAAAAGTTGCAAGAAGACCGTAAAGAAACCCTGTACACCCTTTATGCAGATTCACAATTGTTAAGCTTTTGCCCCATTTACTTTATCGTGTGCATTTGCAGTGAGTAGTGTGTGCATAAACACACATGCACCTGCATAGATATGTAATATATACAAATTATTTTTCTGAACCACTTGAGAGTAAGTAGCATGTCATGCCCCATTATCTCTAAATAGTTGAAAGTGTATTTCCTAAATACAAGATTTCACTAAATAATCACAGTAGAGTTAGCAACTTGAGGAGATTTAACAATGGTACAATACTGTGATGTATCATCTATATTCCAGATTTATCAAATGACCCAGTAATGTCTTTTGTAGCATATCTTTTCTTCAGTACAGACCCACTTCAAGATCACATATTGCATTTAGTCATCATGCTACTTTAGTCTCCTTAAATATAGTATAGCTCTTCAGCCTGTCTTTGTCTTTCCTGACAGAAGGATTCCCATTGTGTTAGAAATCATGAATTCATACTGATACCTCCAATTCCAATGCACTCCCACAGAGTCCTCTTTTCTTGCTTTGCCCCATTCCATATCTGTATGGAATACAGTGGAAGAAGGCTCAACAATTACCTCTACATATTTATTTACTCAACTCTAACATACACTTAAAACTAATTTCGGATTGCTTCACCTGTACAACTACAATACACAAACCTTCTAAAAAGAGGTCAGGGTTTGTTTGCATTGTTTCTGTACTACTCAACTACGAGTATATAGCCAAATGATATGTTGAGCAGTTACTTTGATTAATTCATTTTTTTGTCCTCCTGGATACTTATGTTACGCATAATACAAGTGGGTTTATTTGTTCGGTTTGTTTGGAGTTTTAATGGATCTTTTCCTTCCTATTTTTATTGATTTTTTAAAAAATAGAAAATAATGTGCTTCCAACAAACTCATAGATCTAATAAGTGATTATGGCAAGGTTGAATTATAGCAAGGTTAAAGGATACAAGATTAATACTTAAAAAGACTGTTGCTTTCCTATATACCAGCAGTGAACAATTGGAATTTGAAATAAAGTTATATCATCACTAAAAAAAGAAAAAAGAACAAATAGGTATAAATAAAATTTTCACAAAAGCTATATAAGGAAAACTACAAAACTTTGATGAAAGAAATCAAAGAAGATCTAAATAAATGGAGAGATAGTCCATGTTCATGGATAGGTGGACTCAATATTGTGAGGATGTCTGTTCTTCTCAACTTAATCCATAGATTCAATGCAAACATAACCAAAATTCGAGCCAGTTACCTGTGGCTAATAACAAACTGATTCTAAAGTTTATTTAAAGGCAAAAGACCCAAAATAGCCAACACAGTGTTGGAGAAGAAAGACAAAGTCAGAGGACTTATGCTACCCAACTTCAAAACTTACTACAAAACTATAGTAATAAAGACAGTGTACTATTAGCAAGAGAATAGACAATTACATAAATGGAACAGAGAGCCCAGAACTAGGCCCATATAAATATAGTTAAATGACCTTTGACAATGGAACAAAGGCAATTCAGTGGAGAAATAATAATCTTTTCAACAAATGGTACTAGAACAACTGAATATCCACATGCAAAATAATAAGTCTAAACACAGACCTTAAATCTTTTGCAAAAATTGACTTAAATGGATCATAGCCTTAAATACAGAATGCAAAGCTATAAAACTTCTAGAAAGTAACAGGAGAAAATCTAAGTAGTTTTGGTTTTTTAGGTACAATACCAAAAGCACAATCCAGTAACAAAAAAATTAACATGATGGACTGCATGAAAATTAAAAACTTCTGTGAAGAACATAGTTAAGAGAATAAAATGACTAGCCACACTCTGGGAGTAAATATTTGCAAAAACACATATCTGATAAAGGATTCGTATTTCAAATATACAAAGAGCTCTTAAAATTCAACAATAAGGAAAGAAATTATGGGCAAAGGATCTCTCTAAACAGATACTTAATCAAAGATATACAGATGGCAAATAGGCATATGAAAAGATGCTCAACATCACATGTGATTAGGGAGTTGCAAATTAAAATATGAGTTACAACTACATACCTATTAGAAGAGCTACAATTCAAAACACTAGCAACACTAATGCTGGTGAGGATGTGGAGCAATAGGAACTCTCATTCATTGCTGGTGGAATGCAAAGTGGTACAGCCATTTAAAAAGATAGTTGGCCAACTCCTTTCAAAGCTAACATAGTCTTATCATATGATCTAGCAAGTATGTTCCTGGGTATGTACCCAAGTGAGTTGAAATTTTATATCCACTTAAAAATCTGCACATGACTGTTGACAGCAGCTTTATTCATTAATTGCCAAAACTTAGAACTAAGATGTCCTTCAATAGGTAATGGATGAACAGTCTGTGGTACATTCGTTATCCATACAATGGAATATTTTTCAGCAATAAAAAGAAATGCACCATCAAGCTGTGAAAAGACTTGGAGGAATCTCAAATACATATTGCTTGTAAAAAAAAGGGCTATATGCTGGGTGGTTCTAATTATATGACATTCTGGAAAAGGCAAAATTACAGAGATGGTAAGAAGATCGGTGGTTTCCACAGTTTGGGGGGGAGAGAGGGAGAAATGAAGGGATGGCTCACAGGTGATATTTAGGCCAGTGAAATAACTCTATGATGCTACTGTAATAGTAGATACATGAAATCATGCATTTGTCAAAATTCATGCAACTGTGCAACTCAGAGTAAGCCGTAATGTAAACTATGGACTTTTTAGTCAATAATGCACCAATATTGGTTCACCAATTGTAACAAATGCACTACAATAATGCAATAGTTTAATAATAGGGGAGACTGCCAGGGTGGGGGAGAGGGGATATATGGGACTTCTATATTCTCTACTCGATTGTTCTGTAAACCTAAAACTGCTCTAAAAATAGCCTCTTAGTAAAACAACAACAACAATGAGATACCACTTCACAACCACTGCGATGGCTATAATTATAATTATAATTATATATATATGGAGAAATTGTAACCCTTATATATTGTCAGTAAGAATATAAAATGGTGCAGTCTGGCAGTTCATGAAAAGGATAAACAAAAGGTTACTTACTATATGACTCAGCAATTCCACTCCTAGGTGTACACCTAGGAAAAATGAAGAGATATGTCCACACAAAAACCTGTACACGAATGTTCATAGCAGCATCATTCATGATAGGCAAACAGTGGAGACAACCCAAATGCCCATCAACTGACAAATGGATAAATAAAATGCAGCATATCCATATTATAGAAGATTATTCAGCTATAAAAAATGAAGTACAATAAATGTTACAGCATGGATGAACCTTGAAAACAGGATGCTAAGAGAAAGAAGCCAGTCAAAAAGGACTACATGTTATATGATCCCATGCATGTGAAATGGCCAGCATAGAAATATCCATAGAGACAGAAAATAGATTAGTGTGTGCCAGAGGCTGGAAGGAGGGAGGAATGGAAATGACTGCAAGTGGGTATGGGGTTTCTCTTAGGAATAGTGGAGATTTAAATTCTGTTTACACTTATAACTGAGACACTGCACTAGCCCTTTAAATATTTCCAAATTTTAATTTTTTTAAAAAAGTCTACCTTGCTTTTATTGACCCCAGGTATACAGCCTTAATTAGGAAATATAAAAGCTGCAAAACTCAATGGTTTTTCTACTAATGGATTATAAATTGTCACTGATAAGTATCTCAAAAAGAGTTTCAACAGACGGTAGCAAAGATGAGGAGAGCATTTTAAAGTTCCATATTTATCATTAGGAGATGGGTCCATACGTGTGTGAAAGCAGAGCTCTGCTGCCCCTAACAAATCTGGTGGTCTTGATATAAATACTTATTATTTATTTAGGGCTGTCTCACTCTCCTTATTCTCTAGTTGCCATTTAGGCTGCTAGTAGATAGAAGTAATCAGAAAATAGGAACAAGGAGGCCCACCCTACTTAGAGACTGGGCAGTGCAGGTGAGAAGGAATCAGAGGAATAAAGGCAGGGATAAGGGAGAGGCCAGGTTGGGGCTGGGCGGAAGAGATGAGAGAGAGATGAGTTCAGCCCTCTGGGTGGGCAATGACAAGTGTAGGTACTGGAGGACAAACTGTGGGATAGATTGCAGAGTAAGACCCTCCGGGTGGAGTCTCAACACATAGCTGGAGGCAGAGGAGGAGGGAAGGGAAAAAGTGGTAAAAAGAGATCTTAGTACAGGCCACTGTATGACTCAGCAGGTGCATCTATCTAAATATGTGTACAAATACCAACTAGAATCAAATAAGTTTAAAAGACCTTATTTAGGCCATGTCATCTAAAGTATTTTATAGTTGAGGAAATCAGAACTAGAGAAACAAAGTAAATTACCCAAAGCATACTGGGCCTAGTCTAGTGATATATCTTCATCTCTATATTATAATCAAAGTTCAATCTTAAATCAAGCTAAAATATAATGTAAAACACAGCACACAGATTCATTATGTATCATTGGCACTTTTACTATGTTTTACATTTAATATGCCGAGAAATACTCTGAAACTCATTCTTTAAATCATTTCCTGTTTGCCCCCAAAATACTTGTCTCTAATCCTACTGTAACATCATCATCTACATTTCTGTTACATTAGGATTAGAGACAAATTCTGTTTATAAATAACTCCAAGAACAGTTTTGTTTTGTTTTTGTTTTTGTTTTTGTTTTTTTTGAGATGGAGTCTCGCTTTGTCACCCAGGCTGGAGTGCAGTGCCATGATCTCAGCTCACTGAAAGTTCCGCCTCCTGGGTTCAAGCCGTTCTCCTGCCTCAGCCTCCCAAGTAGCTGGAACTACAGGCGCCCGCCACCACGCCCGGCTAATTTATTGTATTTTTAGTAGAGACGGGGTTTCACCACGTTAGCCAGGATGGTCTCATCTCGATCTCCTGACCTTGGGATCCGTCCGCCACGGCCTCCCAAAGTGCTGGGATTACAGGCATGAGCCACACCGCGCCCGGCCAAGAACAGTTTTTATATTTTACTTTCATGTTGAAAATCAGTCAGATTTGCGTCAGCCTCAAATAAAGTGTTTATGTAAAATTAAATGAGCACTGGCAGCAAGCTGCACTTTTTTTTTTTTTACTAAATGGGGAAAATGGACTAATATAGTAGAGGCTTTTGCTTATTAATATTGAATGTAGTAATTCTTATATTAGTTACTTTGGTGGTAAATAAAAATAATCTCAATATGATGGAGTTTGTACATGGTATATTACCATCAAATCCAGGGAAAAATGGATTTTGTAGATTTGGGGGGCATGGTACATGTATATAAGTATAGTTGTGTATATGTTGGTTAAGTCATTTAACAGTGATAACTGAGTACCAATCTGGTTCAAATGAATGTGCATATAGTATGCAATTGTGCAGTCTCTCTACTTGGAGCTGAAAAAATCTCCCAATTAATTTATGGATCACCTCCCTCCCTTTGAATAAGACACGCCTTTATGAGGCATGTCTTATCTGATAAAGGCTTGGAGTTGTTTATAAGGTATGTCTTATCTGATATAGGCCTGGAGCACTACATGACCAGGGCATGGGTGGCTTACAGAGCTCTAGTTTTTTGGTTTTGAGTTTTTTTTTTTTTTTTTTGGGGGGGGGGATTAGGAGTGGGGAGTGGATAGCCCCCTCATGGACACAGAAAATAGATTGGAACTCTTTGAAATTCCAACTTGTTATTACAGATGGCTTTCTCCCATAGTCCAAAAGACAGCTAAGTGCAAAGTATTACTTACATATGCATTTATATCTAAACTTGCTGTATGCTTCACGGCAAGTTGGTGTCTTTCCACTTTCTCCTTGATGAAGCACCTGCATCCAATATGAATTTAAAGAGGCTCTGTAAAGTAATTCAACAGCAGCAAATATGCTATTTAAAAATGAGACAATCCAAGATATGTAAACCCAAGAAAGGTTTTAGACTGAAGCAGTTGTTTTATAAAATAAACATGTCCAAAGACACTTTTTTAGTGGAGGCAACTTGCTGAAGAAGAATTTGAAAGGATCTTTTAACATTTATAAACAGACCAATTTGAAATTACCTAGAAAATAAGTAGGCTCCTAACTATCCTAAATATATATGCACCCAATACATGAGCACCCAGATTCATAAAGCAAGTCCTTAGAGACCTACAAAGAGACTTAGACTCCACACAATAATGATGGGAGATTTTAACACCCCACTGTCAACATTAGACAGATCAACGAGACAGAAAGTTAACAAGGATATCCAAGAACTCAACTCAGCTCTGTACCAAGCAGACCTAACAGACATCTACAGAACTCTCCACCCCAAATCAACAGAATATACATTTTTCTCAGCACCACATCGCACTTATTCCAAAATTGACCACATTGTTGGAAGTAAAGCATCCTCAGCAAATGTAAAAGAACAGAAACTATAACAAACTGTCTCTCAGACCACAGTGCAATCAAACTAGAACTCAGGATTAAGAAACTCATGCAAAACCGCTCAACTACAAGGAAACTGAACAACCTGCTCCTGAATAAATACTGGGTACATAATGAAATGAGGGCAGAAATAAAGATGTTCTTTGAAACCAATGAGAACAAAGATACAACATACCAGAATCTCTGGGACACATTTAGTGTGTAGAGGGAAGTTTATAGCACTAAACACCCACAAGAGAAAGCAGGAAAGATCTAAAACTGACACCCTAACATCACAATTAAAAGAACTAGAGAAGCAAGAGCAAACACATTTAAAAGCTAGCAGAAGGCAAGAATTAGCTAAGATCAGAGAAGAAATGAAGGAGATAGAGACCCAAATATCCCTTCAAAAAATCAATGAATCCAGGAGCTGGTGTTTTGAAAAGATCAACAAAATTGATAGACTGCTAGCAAGACTAAAAAAGAAGAAAAGAGAGAAGCATCAAACAGACACAATAAAAAATGATAAAGGGGATATCACCACTGATCCCACAGAAATACAAACTACCATCAGATAATACTATAAACACATCTACACGAATAAACTGGAAAATCTACAAGAAATGGATAAATTCCTGGACACATACACTCTCCCAAGACTAAACCGGGAAGAAGTTGAATCCCTGAATAGACCAATAACAGGCTCTGAAATTGAGGCAATAATTATTAGCCTACCAACCAAAAAAAATCCAAGACCAGACGGATTCACAGCCAAATTCTACCAGAGGTACAAGGAGGAACTGGTACCATTCCTTCTGAAACTATTCCAATTAATAGAAAAAGAGGGAATCCTCCCTAACTAATTTTATGAGGCCAGAATCATCCTGATACCAAAGCCTGGCAGAAACATGTTTGAATTTGTAGAAAAAGTCTTAGAGAGGTATAATGAAAATGAATAAAATTACTAAATAAAATAACTATGAGATCCCAAGATTTTTGCCACCATCTTTGAGAATAACTAATGCTGATAAACTAGAGACAAATACTTTGGTGCCAGTTCCAACTCCTTGCACTGTACAAAGGGGGAAAAGTATCTTAATGCATAAGAAATTATGAGACAGCACAAATAAAAACCAATCTTTTATGCATAAAGTTTCAATTAAAGTGAAATTCATACTTTAAATTACCAAATTGTAACTGGAAAAGTTTGTAATGTTTTCAAAATGGTCTTCACTGAAATACCTCTATCTAGCCTGGAGGCTAGAGATGGAACTTAACTATCCACTTAAATTTATATCTATGTATTTGTGCGAAGTTAAAACTTTAATAAATTTTCTGAATCAATTAAAACAAAGTCATTATTATTTGGAAAACTAAATCTTGGCCATGATGAATATCTTAATTATTTTGACATATGATATATGCAATGTAATTTTTATGTGGGGTTACATTTGGAATTTTCCTGCATTTCATATTTAGTAAATGGATTTATTATAAGAACATGATTTTTTAAAAAAATGAATTAACTGAGTTTTGAAATTTTCATTTACAGATCATTATTGCCATCTGCTGGTTACATAGTTTAATTGCATTTTTTAAAATTCCCAATTGTTTTACTAAAGGACAAAGGAAAAACTGAGGCAAGTTTTAGATATCCATAACTGGATTAGAGATCTCTGTGTAAGACAAATAATTCGCAGCCAGGTGCAATGGCTCATGCCTGTAATCCCAATATTTTGGGAGGCAGAGGCGGCAGGAGTGCTTGCGGCTAGGAATTTTAGACCAGCGTGGGCAACATAGTGATACCCGTCGCTGCAAAAATAAACAAATTAGCTGTGTGTGGTGGCCTGCACCTGTAGTCCAAGCTACTCAGGAGGCTGAGGCAGGAGGATCGCTTGAGCCCAGGAGTTCAAGGTTGCAGTGAACACCATTACACTTTAGCCAGTGTGACACAGTGAGACCCTATCTTGAGGAAAAAGAAAAAAAAAAGCTAAATCATGAGGCATCTCTGTTTCAAAGATAAGATAATGCAAGAATATATTGCATCATATCTAATTATAATGTGCTATTTTAATTGTTAATTCATCATAGATTAAATTATCAGCCTAACTCCTTTAAGTTATTGTCGTTAGTTATTATGCAGCTAAAATGTGACTCAAATAACCATTCAAAATAATAAAGTCAAAATAAGGGACCACTGTTAGAGAAGCTGTAAAAACATGAAAACATCCCTGATTCTATTTAACTGCACATAAAATTAAGTGTCAGGATTTCCCTCTTATACACAAACCTACTCCTCTCCTTAGTAGGAGTAGATACATAATTATTTAGGCAACTATCTCTCAGTTAACTAATGAACCTAAAACATGTATTACTGTTCAATAATTACTAACATATCACTTGATGACAAAGAAACCAAGTGAGCAAAATATTAATTGGAAGTGCTGGCAAAAATAGCAATTACTTTTGCACCAACCTAAAAATACTCACTAGTGCCCTATAGGATGGCCAGTCTAGAACATAATAAAGGAACATTTGTTTAAGCACGTGCTGTGTTTTTGATGCTTCATAAGTATTCATTCATTCAACCATACCATCAGTAAGACAAATATAGCTGTCTTCATTTTTCAGATGAGGAAATTAATCCTAGAGTGGCTAAATTACTAGCTCAAGGTCATATATTGGTAATATTCCTATATGAGTCCTCTATACAGTATTCTTCCTATATGAGATTTAGAGCAGCATATGGCACACAGTTAATTTTATGTGTTCACTAAACATATGAATCATAAAATATATCCTGCTTTTTTCCTTCAACACTACTGTGTCATGACTATTTTCCTATTTCATTAAATATCCATGCAAAATGACTTTAGTGGCTGTAATGCTTCACTATATGAATGTTTCATAACTTAGTGTTTGACACTGAGGCCATTTCTATTTTTCAACGATATAAATAATAGCACAATGAACATTCTTATAAAAATATTAATTTTTTAAATGATAAAAATGACCAGATTTGTACTTTCAAGGGCTAGACCATGGGTAAGAGCATTTTATATCCCACCAGGACACCAAGAGATGCAAAAGGCAATTGGAAATTCCAGAAAAAACAAACTGACCAAAAAGAAAAACAATCACTCCACTTTATTAGCTGTTAAAACTTGGGCAAATAACTACATCCCTGATGCTTGATTTTAAAATGTGCATATAGTTATTGCATGAATTAAGTGAGAAAACATTTTGAGCACCAAACACAATGCCAGGAATGTAGAAATGCTCCTTGAAAAAATCTCCCAAAACAAAATATGAACAATAATAGCACTTACTGAATTTAAATGAGTGACAAGATAAATAGTACTGTCAGTTAAGTGCTCTAGACCTTCAGAAAAAGCATAATTAATATGGGCTGGAGAAATGGGCTGGGGCTTGGAAGGTGATAGCATTCAGATGGGCGGGGAGAAGAGGATGTAAAAGCCAAGGGGTGACTTTTCCATGTGAGTAAAGGAATTCAGCAGTTATGGTGTCTCAGGCTGTGGACCTCACCTGAAATGACTGGGATGGAAGATTTGTGCCCGAGAAAGTGGGAAATTAAAGTTGAAAATGTATATGGGGCAATTATTGAAGGCATTGGTGAGCAAGCCTAGGACTTGATTTGTGGGCTATGGGGAGCCATGAACATTTGTGTGCTGTGTTGCATCAGGAAAAAATTAACCTGACCACGATGAGCCATGATTTAGACGGGTCAGTTAGGATATGGGAGTTCAATTTGATCCATCATCAAACAGATGGGAAGTGAAGCGGTGTGGGCTCCAGCATGGGGCCGTGACAGAGGACACGGAAAATGTCAGCGGTCCCAGTGCGTCTGTGCCAGCCGCTTTGGCCTCCTGAAGGGCTGCGCGGTGACTGGGAGCTAAGCGCTCCCCTCTCAGTTGGTCCTGGCTGGTGCTGAAAGTGCTTGAGCACACCGCTCCTAGGGCTGACGACCTCTCGGAACCTTACTGGAAAAGCATTTTGCTTTAAGATTCAGTAAACAGTGTCCCGTGCCAAGGAACTGGCGTCAACTTGAGGCTCTGGGGTCAGACCCACCGGACTCAGGCCAGCTCTGCCACGTGTTGTCCGCAGTCTCGGCCCGTTCCCTCAGCGTTGGCAACAGGCACTGACTGTCCGATACCCCCGCGATCGTAGGAGAGCAGAGACGTTCCTAATGCCGGGTGCACCACGGGCGGGTCCGCTGGCTTCCCGGACACACTTCCTACAGTCATTTCTTGCAGCTGAGACCTTCCCCTTTAATACCTCGTTAATTAACGTGTAACCTTTTGGTTAAAATGTCAAAGCTAAGACTAACCCCGAAGGAATGAAGCCACGAGAAGTTTTTCAGACTTAGTCGCGCAAGGTTATGGCCCGAAGCGGCGCGCGGGGAAGCGACTGGCAGAGCTGTGCGCACACGGGGTGCTGGGGCGCTGGGGAGAGTGTGGAGAGGCTGCGTGGAGCTGCACGCTCGGGGTGGGGGGCGGGGGCTGCCCTCCCAGTGAAGCGCGTGAAGGGCGAGCGGTGATGGGTTCAGCGCCAGGGGGGCTGGCAACGTGTGGGGAGCTGTACATGGAGCTGTGCGCAAGGTGGCGACTGCACGTGCGGGCTTGGGGACTGGGCGCACTGGGGGCTGCAGGCGCTGGGGAGGGTGTGGTGGGCTGTGCGTGGTGCTGCCCTCACCCGAGGCTGCACGCTCGGGAAAGCGCGGAGGCGGGGGTGCTGCGAGCGGTGGGGAGCACGTGGGCGGACACGCAGGGACTGCCAGCGCGAATGGCTTCGACCGCACGCGCCCCACCCCACATTTCACAGTCGCTATGGCGACCGGGAGGTCCGCAACGGCTGCGGGGACAAGTCCGTTGAGGCTGCCAGGCGAGTCAGGCCTTTCTGAACCTCGCCCGACTCGCCTGGGCTGTGCCTGAAATTGACCCAGCTCCACCAGGGATTATGAGAAAACAAGGAGTAAGCTCAAAGCCGCTACAATCTTCCCGCCCCAGCCAGCCTAAGCGGCGGCGCGGGGCCTCCCCCGCCCGGGAGCCGGAGGTGGAGGAGGAGGTGGGAAGATCGGCGCTATGCGGCGGGAACCTGCCAAGGGGCGCCAGGAGGTCCTCCCCGCGGAGGATCCGAAATCTGAAAGCGCGAAAAGGCTTGGAGCTGGAGGTGATGGCCAATACATTTCTTCTCGGCCCCTTCCAGTTCGTCCATAATTTCCTGGCGCAGCTCCGGGAAAAGGTGCACGAACTGCAGGCGCGGCGGTTCTCCAGCAGGACCACTCTCGGCATCGGTGAGGAGAAGACAGGAGAGCCCTAGAGGGAGCCGCATGGCGCTTTTCTTGAGTCTTGAAGGAGAGCAATTTAACAAGCAAGGGTTTGTGGGTGCCTAGTAGTAAATAATAGCAAGGTCCGAGTAGAAAGGAGTTGGCCAAAGATCTTGTCGCTGAACAAGGGGAGAGAGAGAGATGGGGAGTATATTAGTTTGACGGGCTGTCAGATCGCAGAGTGTTTTAAGGTCTAGGAGTTTTAAAGACTGAGGGGAAGGATCAAGGGAAGAGGATGAGATGAAAATTCCAAGAGAGGAAATAATTAGCGGAGCAAAGGTTGGAATACTTGGGAGGGTAGAATTAAAGGCACAACTCTGAGAAGCTAACTGTGGAAAAGAGGAGAGAGAATTCCTTTTCTGAGATGGCAGGAACTAGAAAAGCGAGGATTACTATACGGAGAAATGTTAAAGTGGAGATAAAAGAAGTTGGGAGTGCTGGCGACTCAATGGTCTGTTTCAGTGAAGTATGAGGCTGGGTCACCTTCCGAGGTGAGATTGATAGGATGCCCGGGTCCAGGGGACATGCTTCTGTCACAGCTTGGAAAAGGCATGTGATAAGCCCTTCAAGCATTTAGAATACTGGCATCACTACACCGTATCCTTTTTTTTTCAGATGTGTTATGTGGGTTAAGGGAGGGATTGAGAGACACAAAGATTTTGAGCATCTTTGGAAAGCTGGATGAATTTCGTAGTATATTTGACCTTTTCCTTATATATCATCTGAAGAGTTTTTGCCAGTGTATATAATTGTTAGGAGAATTAGAAATAGGATACAAATATAGTTGAATAGGATAGTCTCTGTATATTTTAAAATTAATGAAGCCTAATAACAGTTAATGAGCATCTTTACAACTTTTTACAATTTTCAACCTTTTAAAAATTATAGCAACCGCACTTGCAGACAGTCCAGAAATACACCATGGGCCATACTTTGCCTATCTTGATATAAAACAAGTAAATCTGAGAAGTATTTAAGATAATTCCAGGACAGTTAGTGATGTAGGAAAAGATCTGGATAAGCATGGTTGAGAATTTCAACATTGCAATTGTTTAATTTTTAAAAATTTAATTTCTTCAATAATTATTGAATTAATTTGCATTTATTTTGTTAGCCAAGTGGAGTAATTTTTGAATTTTTAAGAGGCTATTATTGGTGGTTATAAGATGACCTGCCAAGTATATTTGGGATAACCATAAAAAATACCATTATAAAATCTCAGAGGGGAGGTAGGACTTCTGGAATAGCCAAGGAAATGCACTCCTCCATGACGACAGTGAAAATACTTGGAAAATTATCAAAATCATTTTCTTCAAAACTTTGGAAATTAAGCAAAGGTTTACAACAATCTAAAGGGCATTAATTCAAGAAAAGCTGCTGAACCTCTATAAGAACAGCAAAGTTTGTGGTGTTTTAACTTGTTCTATTCCCCACTCTTCTCTTCCAGCTCCATGGTACCTTTGAAAACAAGCAATTCCCCAACCAAACAGGGGCACAGGCTGCGTCTGCAGCTCCTGTAAAAGCTCCATACCCAGAGCAGTGTCTCCCAGCTCCCTGTTGAAGTCTTACGTATACATGGGGCGCTGGCACAGGTGACTCCAGATTAGTCTCCTAGGCCATCTAGTAGCTCCTAGGTCTGGACGCTTGCAAAGAGCTTGCAGTTCATCAAGGGTTGAGTTGCACAATGGGGCTTTTAGATGTGCTGCTGAAGAAGTGATTGCCTATATTTAATCGTCTTCTGATAAATGCTAGGGAAACTGATCTAGAGTGGCTCCTCCTGGTTAGAACTAGTGAAGCATACTGTATATATTTGCTTCTTTTAAAAATTTCATATAAAGGAATAGAAAATAATACTGAAAAAAAACACCAAAAAAGTCACAATCTTCCATAATTCCATCACTCTTACCAATTACCTGAAGTAAAAAAACCCTCTCAAGTCTTTCCCTTTGCTTGTCAAGCCCCTCTGCAGAGAGGTAAGCTCTGTTCAGGATTTACTTTGTGTCCTGGATTTTTTCCTATGCTCACAGAGACAGGATTAGCTGGCCATCTTGCTTTGTGTGCTATATTTCTAGACATGTAAAATAATACATTTGAAATACTTGTTTAAATGGTATTTTATAATAAAGCAGCTTTTAATAACTTTCCTTTTTTTCTTTTTTCCAGCCGTCTTTGTGGCAATTTTACATTGGTAAGATTTAGTTTCAGTTTGAAATATTTAGAAACATTTGAATTAAAAATTGCCATCACTCTTTGCATACAGTAAAACAATAACTTCTGGCTATAGTTGTAAAACATCTTTATGTGCACCAATTTATGCATATATTTTGCTTTTTTACAAACTTATATGAAACAGCATTTACAAAATAGATGCATTAGGGGACTAGTAACTTATGAATTAAAATATTTTTGCTTTACCAACTAATTCACTACATGTTTCTTTAAATATCTAGCTTTTCTAGTGTATTTTGCATGTGTAGTTCATTTAAAACCCTCCTTTATTTTATGGTAATTATATGTTGCTAGTGAAATAACTTTTTTCTTTTTCTTTTTTTTTTTTTTTTTTTTTTTTTGAGACAGAGTCTTGCTCTGTCTCCCAGGCTGGAGTGTGGTGGCACGATCTTGACTCACTGCAACCTCTGCCTCCCAGGCTTAAGTGACTCTCGTGCCTCAGCTGGGATTACAGGTGTGCGCCACCACACCCAGCCAATTTGTTGTATTTTTAGTGGAGACGAGGTTTCACCGTGTTGGCCAGGCTGGTGTCAAACTCCTGGGCTCAAATGATCCACCTGCCTCGGCCTCCCAAAGTGTTGGGATTACAGGTATGAGCCAGCACAGCCAGCCAGTGAAATAACTGGTGGTAAAGTTTAGTAACACCTGCCAATTGGAAATCAGGTAAAAAAGAAGATAAAGATTCTGCAGTGGTTATACAGAGTTAAATGGCTTTGAGTCTTTCAGTGTGTAAGCCTGTGTATATTATTTTACAAAAGTGTTTTAAAAACTTCGTAAAATAATATTTTCCTCTGGAATATTTGATTTTTACCTGTACTCAGTGATTTCTACCCTTGGGAGGTATGAGATCTGCCTCTATGTTCTGTAGACACAGTGCTGCTCTAGACATTTAGTCTGCAGGGAGATTTTGATGTTAGAACTGAGGCTGCAATAGTAGGGAATATTCCTGCAGTTTTTGGTACCCTGGCATATGTCCTACATGTAAAGAAGTGTTGGTGGAAAACAGGGTTAATATATGGAACTTTGCTTTATTTTCAGCTTCACTGGCAAGTACTGACTACATAAGTTAGCTATAGCATGATTGTTGACTGCAGCTAATTTTGTTTATCACATATGCTCCTTTCTTCACTGCCTACAGCTGTTGATTCACTACTAAAATGTCTTCAAGCACACACCTGCATTCTTTGGCACTTGAAAGTTGATCCCTTATATGATATTATACTTATTGTAAGTCTGCTTTGATCTAAAGTAATTTTATTTAAAATTATATTTTGAACCTTTTTCAACAGTTATGGAGGTATTTCCCAAGGCTGGTAGATTAGAATCACTTGAAACTTAAAAAACAAACAATAACCTGCCTCTGTTCTTATTTAGAGGCCTGGGATGGAAGGAAGGGTGAAAAAAGCCACATGAATTTTAGATGTACAATTAAGGTGGGTTTTTTTGGAGACAGAATCTCACTCTGTCGCCCAGGCTGGAGTGCAGTGGCATGATCTCTGCTCACTGCATCCTCTGCCCCCTGGGTTCAAGCAGTTCTCCTGCCTCAGCCTCCCTAGCAGCCAGGATTACAGACATGCACTACCATGGCTGGCTAATTTTTGTATTTTTAGTAGAGATGGGGGTTTCACCATATTGTGCAGGCTGGTCTTGAACTCCTCACCTCAAGTGATCTGCCTGCCTCGGGCTCTGAAAGTGCTGGGATTTCAGGCATGAGCCAACGCACCAGGCCACAATTAAGCTTAAAAACCACTGAGTTAAGGAATTTCAGGTGTGTGCCATACTGGATTATAAATGCTTAAAAACATACAAGTTAGTAAGCAAATTATAAAATTACTATTATAACAATTTATTGTTTTCTTTTTATGGCTTTCTTACTTATCACTTATTTTACTGTTGGGTTTAAAACTTGTTCTTATTGTAATATGATACTTCATTTTTTTCTAGGTTACATTTAGTAACACTTTTTGAAAATGATCGTCATTTCTCTCACCTCTCATCTTTGGAACGGGAGATGACTTTTCGCACTGAAATGGTTAGGTTTCTTCTTCTAACGAATTAATTTGTGGTTTAAGAATAGCGAGACTATGAGGTAGAAATGTATTAGGAATTGAAACGAACTTTTGGTGAGCTGCACTGTTTCATAAGCTATAACCCAGGTTTATTATTTAAATAGTAAAGTGTTTGAGATTATTTTTCTGTTACTTATTTCATTATCTCTCACTCTTTCCTACTGCAGACTTCTTTTTAAGATAATAAAGATGAATTATAATAGGTGAGGAAGGAGGTCAGAGGAAGCATTGAGGAAGTGATAAAGCGAAATGAAATGAGATGTTATCAGAAATTGCTTTCTCTTTGGCTACAGTTGGGAGATCCCATGTTTCACCTGGGTCTTTTAATGGTGATGATTATTATTTGGCTGTCTTTTGATTTCAAGATAATCTCTTTTAAGAGATAACTTTTGATATAATTTTTAAATAATTTTCTGTTTTTCGATACTTAATCTTTAAAATGGAGTTTTCTGCCATACACATCTCACATAATTATTGTGAGGAGTAAGTGGGATAGCGAATGCCAAAATTGCACAATTTTACATTTAGAAGACACTACAACCGTCCATCTTTCAGATCTGCTTGCAGCTGGTCGGGGGCCTAGTGAAGCATTGAAACTGGCTCTCCTCACTCTGGCCATTGCTTTTTGTTTAAATTATGGTAAAATTTAGATTTAAATTTGTAATAAAAAATTTCAATGTTTATCATTTAAGCGTACAATTCAGTGACATTAAGTACATTTGTGATGTCTTGCAGATATTATCACTGTCCACATCCAGAACTTTTTGCTATCCCAAACAGAAACTCCACCCACTAGACACTAATCACACCCAACTATATTTTCTGTCTCTATGAATTTGCCCATGCTAGGCCCCTCAGTCACTGCTTTTTAATTTTCATCCCTATATTGCCCCTATAAAGTTTCAAAACATTGGATACATTAACATATGTATGACATTTGAACATTTTAAAGGTATTTCCAAAGACAGAATATAAAATACTATTAAATAAAGAGTGTAACTGTGGCAGAGTCTGGACTTTGGTGACAGACTGCTGGACTCTAATAGCAGTTCTGTGCTTTCCTGTATGATGGCTAGTCAGGTAACCTCTCAGATTCTCAGTAATTTCATCTGCTCAATAAAAACAATGCCAACCTTAGAGGGGTTTAGGGAAAATGAAGGGAGATAGTGAATGGCAACACATAGCAGAATACTTAACACAAAATAATAGCTGTTATTAGTAACTTATATTTTTAATATTTCCCTAAATATAGACTTTTGCATATTAGGTATCCTTTAATTCTTGTATTGTTTTGTTATCTTCCTAAGCAGAAAGGAAAATTCTTTATGAACTCATATTTTGCCAATCAGCTATGAGGTAATGGCCTTTCAGACATCAGCTAAAACAGACCTTTAATTTAGCAGTTACTCGTGTTGGATGAGGCAGATATGATTATAGCATATAGCATTTTTTAGGGAAAGTGCATTTTAAACAATGTGGCCCTTTTTAGCTTTTTGGATTTTAGGAGCGAAAGCAAGAAACTGATGGGGAAATAAGACACAACATGCTGTTGTTAATCCATGAATTTTAACTCAACAGCACTTTTACTATCCTAATGAAGCCTTTATTTTATATGCTGAAGTGTAAGACACTAAAATAATATGCTTTTTAGTATATAGCATTTGTGAGCAACAATAGTCAATCGACATTGAGCTTTCACCTTGCACAGAGGATTTGATGGAGCTATGAAGTAAGCTAGAAGCATTGGATTCCTTGCTCATGATACTTATGATCATTATATTTTATTTCCTAAGAGCATGGGAAAAAAAGAAGTAATTTTCTATATGCAAAGTTGTACAGAGGCATGAAGGCATCCCTGTTTATGACAGAATTAATCAGATGTGAACCTTCAAGCATCTCAAATGTGAGGGATAAAACCAGATTTGGGAAAATTAAACATATACAGTCTACACCTTTTAAGACATTATTAGAGAAACTCTTTAAATCGTTTGACCATCCCTCCAACTCTTTAGTTTGAAAGCCTATAGAAAATTTGAAAGTATAGTACAGTGATCACCTGAAAATACGTGCTTTTTAAAGTCCAAGAATGCAAAACAGCGAGGAGTAATTAGGAAGTCTTATTATTGACCTTTTTTTTTCGGAAAAAAATGTTCTATAGAAGTGATAAAAATAATTATTTTAAAGTTTTAATTACATTGACAATATGTGCTTTTTTTTTTTAAAGGGACTTTATTATTCCTACTTCAAGACCATTATTGAAGCACCTTCATTTTTGGAAGGACTGTGGATGATTATGAATGACAGGCTTACTGAATATCCTCTTGTAATTAATACAGTAAAACGCTTCCATCTTTATCCAGAGGTGAGTCATCATTGGAGACAAATAATATTTGTAGAGTGATCCTCTTTATCAGATAAAAATAGTCAGCACAATCTTGTTAAAAAGAAAGGGAGGGGAGCTTTCAAGTGAATTTATTTTGTGTATCCTTACAGTTGAGCAGAATATCATAAGTTCCTCTCGTAAAATTTAAAGACCTCAGAAACTGTTGTCTTATGAACTCAAAGAATGAACCTTAGTGTGTAAATAATGGCCAGGGTAATAGACAAGCCAAATGGAAAAGAGAGTCATGGGAGCCAAAAAGGTTCTAAACGGGCATGGGCTTTTGGCTTCGGACACCTCATAGGTGGGCACGATGACCACGCGAAGGAACAGTGAGAGTGATGAGCTTGAATAGTGATCTTGGAGTTACGTTAGTACGGTAAGATTTCTTTAGTCACACAGCCAGAAATCTATTACTATCTTCCAACACTTAGCCTAAAAGAGTATGGTTGTTATAGTAGTCTACAAATACTAAAAATTTGAAAAATGGAGACAAAATTAGTGAATTCGGTTTGTGAATTCAAGATAAATGCTAAATTTGACACCATGGTAAATACTACTGTCGAGTTTAAAGTTGTCTCAGAATCCAGCATATTAATTAAAAGTTTATTCATATTTTTATAGTATTTTAAAATTATTCTTCTTTAGATTTTGAAATGCTTAAAACTACAGAGACTTAGAAAATAATATTCAAATGTGTGTGATCAACCATCTAAAATAAATAAATGCTGATCTTTGTCATTTTTGCATCAACTATTTTACAATAATTAAAATATTATAAATACAGTTAAAATCACCTTTATTCTGCTTCTAGTCCAACATACCTTTATTAAAATTTGGTGTGTGTATCCATCCAATTTCTGTTTTCAGAGATTGTTTTATTATGTGCTTTAAGTCCACATAAATGATCTCACACTGAATGTGTCACTGTAGGATTTTTTCTTCAAAATTATATTTTTGAACTTTCTGTATATATATAATTTCTCTAATTTTAACCATTTTATAATTCTAAAGTTTATGTATTTCCCCATCTTAATATATTATTTCCAATTTTTCAATTACAAGCAATGTAATCTCAAATGTGCACTTCTGTGTGATTTTCTTCTGTATATGTGCAGTATTTTGTCTAGGATATACCTAGAAGTGGACTTGCTGTTATAGAGTGTGTGCTTTTTCAGCTTTACCAGATATTGCTAAATTGCTGTCTGAAGCAAATGTAGCAGTTCACACTGCTGTCTAGAATTTTCTCATATCATTATTAGATTTTGAATTGTCAGACCCTGTGATTTTTACTCTTATGATGACTGTGATATGCTTTTTGTTTTAATTTGTACTTCCCTTATTATTTATGGGGATAAATATATTTCCATGTTTAATAAGCATTTGGATTTGTTCTTCGATCAACAACATATATAAATCTTTGTCACCAACTCAGCTTTTTTGAGGTATGACTTACATGTAATAAAATGTGCCAATTGTGAGTGTACCATTCTCTGAGTTTTGACAAAGGTATGAAGCTATATATCCATCACCACAATTGAGTTACAAAACATTTTCAGAATGCCAAAAAATGCTCCATTATGGTAGCTGTCTTTTCCCCCATTGAATTAATTGTCTCGGTACATTCGTTGAAAATTAATTGACCACATCATGTGTGAATCTGTTTCTGGACTCTATTATTCTCTTGATCTATAATTATGCCAGTACCACACTGTCTTGATTACTGTAGCTTTACAATAAATCTTGAAAGTAGATAGTTCTCTCACTTTGTTTTTCCTTTTTAAAATTGCATTTCTATCTAAATGTTAGGGTCAGCTTATTAATTTCTCAAAAAAAAACCTACTGGGATTTTGGTTGGGATTATGTTGGATTTGTACACATATTTGGGAAGAATTGACATCTTAACAATATTGAATTTTCTAATCCATGATCATAGTCTAGATCTCCATCTTGTTGATTATTTTTAATTTGTCTCAGCAATGTTTTGTATTTTTTCAATGTACAGTCTTCCCCAGTACTCTTTTATTATAAATGGTATTATTTTAAAATTTTTATTTTTCCATTTTTTGTTGCCTTTGTATAGAAATATAGTTGATTTTGAATATTAACTTTGTACCTGCATCTTGATGAAGTCAGCGGTTCTAGTAGCTTGTTTGTAGAATCCTTTGGATTTTACTATGCACATGATGATATAGTCTGTAATTAAAAGCAGTTTTATTTTCAGTAGGTATACCCTAAGTGTTTTTAAAACAGCTTTATTGAGGTATAATTGACATATGATAGCTGGTCATATAGATGAAGTGTGAAGTTTAATTAGTTTTGGCCCACCTGTAAAACCATCACCACAATCAAAACGATTGGCACATCCCTCATCCCGAAGTTTCCCTGTGCTCCTTGGTAATCCCTCCTTCCTTCATCTCTCTTTGCCCACATCCCATCCCTAGGAAACCACTGATATTCTCTTTGTCATTATGGTTTAGTTTGCATTTTCTAGAATTTTATAGAAATAGAAACAGAGTTGTTCTGTGCCCAGGTCTTAATTTATGCGATTGACTGAGTGATGACACAGATAGATCAGTGCCACCGAAAGAAGAATTTATGATCAATACTTCCATGGAGAAGAGGACAAGTCACATCACACAGAGCCACAGGAGAGAGACAGTTTGGTCAGGCAGAAGCAGTACTGAGGGTAAAGCCTAAGTTGGGGTTTTTATTGGGGTTTCTGTGGGAAAGGCAAAATGGGCAGAGTTTAAAAAACAAAATAAAAAAACAAAATCGAAAGACAGTTGACACACTGGGAGAAGATATTTGTTTGGTTTCTTTTTGTTTGTTCTGAGACAGTCTCACTTCATCGCCCAGATTGAAGTGCAGTGGTGTGATTTTGGCTCCCTGCAGCCTCCTCCTCCCAGGTTCAAGCGATTCTCCAGCTTCAGCCTCTGAATAGCTGGGATTACAGATGCATGCCACCACACCTGGCTAATTTTTGTATTTTTAGTAGAAACGGGGTTTCACCATGTTGGCCAGGCTAGTCTCAAACTCCTGGCCTCCAGTGATCCTCCTGCCTTGGCCTCCCAAAGTGCTGGATTACAGGCGTGAGCCACCATGCCCGGCCAGGAGAAAATATTTGCAATATACCTCACAGATAAAGGGCTAATACACCTAATATATAAAGAACTCTTAATTCTTTATATATTTAGCTTCTGGAGGCTTCAGGTGTCAGTTTGGTGATGAAGAGAGCGGGAATGATGACACTCTCATTCCTACAACAAGAAAAATAGCTGGACAAACTGCAAGATAACACCTTTTCTTAAACCCTTCAGAAAACTGAAGTCAGAGGACAACCAACGCAGAATTTCAAGGACAGGTGCCTGCAGAAGGCAATAGGAACTGAGCATTCTGGGATAGGAACTGCTTGACTGAGATAGATGCTTTTGAATGCCATATAAGCTGGTACAAAGATTAAACCAGAAATTTTTTAATGAACTGCTACAGACTTGGTGTGAGCTGGCATGAAATGTGAAGGTGAGCAGGCTCTCTCAGGGAAGATTGGGGAAGTATTTAGAGAAAACTTTCCTATGGTGCTGGCTAGGGGACAGGAAAAGCAATCATTGCTCAGACTCTGCGCACACCCATGTTGTGAAATCTTTCCTAGGAAAAGAAAGCCATTATCTGCAGGGAGAACGGTATCAAACCCATTGTCTGAGGACACTGGTGGTTATCCAGTGAAGCTGGTGAAAGAGAACAGGCAGGAAAAAAAAAAAAAAAACCCTAAATGTTAAAAAACAGTCATATTCCTTGAGAAGGGAACATTTATGAAGGGTACAGCCCCCAAGTCCCAAATTCACAGTACCTGCCTAAGATTGAGGCTTAATTGGAACATCAGAAAACCTGTCACTCTTCCCCCATTACATGAACAAACCTTTGGTAAAAATCACAGTGGAATGTGACCAAGTGAGTTTTGCAAGGCATTTTCTTTCTAGGGAGCAGCACAAAGGAAAACCCAAAACCAAGTTCAAAACAAGGTACCACTACAGGAATTTGAAATCGCTAGTGTCCATAGCAGCAACAAACTCCAGCTTTGGTAACTATAGCAATTACAAATTTCAAATCCAGCCCACCCTAACTAGATTAACACAAATCCCTACAATAAAAACCTAACAGTAAGAAAGATGTTCTTATTTTCAAGCATAAAAATACTGACCTCTTGTGTCTACTGTCTTATACAATATGTCTAACTTCCAGCAAAAATTATGAGGCATACCTAAAGGTAAGAAAAAGCACAGTCCAAAGAGACAGAGCAATCATCAACCAGATCCAAAGAAGATACAGATACTGGAACAACTGGACAGATTTAAGTCACTATGATTAATATTTTAAAGACCCAAGTGGAAAAGATAGATGATATGCAAGATCAGACAGATAATTTTAGCAGAGAGATGGACACTATAAGAATCAAAGGGAAATGCTAGACATAAAAAAAAAGAAGTAAAAAATGCCTTAGATGGGCTCATCAACAGACATAGCACAGCAGAAGAAATAATCAGTGAGTTTGAACATAGGTCAATAGGAATGCAAAGAGAAGAAAAAGTGGTGGAAGGAAACAGTAGAGCATCTAAGAGCTGTGACACCATATCAAATATTCTAATATATGCATAATTAGAATCCCGGTGGGAGAGGAAAGATGAGGAAGAATAAATATTTGAAAAATAAATGACTGAGAATTTTCCAAAATTAGTAACAGATACCAAACCACAGATCCAAGAAACTCAGAGAGCATCAAAAAGGATAAATACCAAACAAATGCATGAATGGATAGATAGATAAACCAAATATGCATATACAAACCTAGGGGTAAATGTAAACACATTAAAGAGTATGAGACAGAGACTATCTCACAAAGCCTAAAATACTTATCATCTGGCTCTTTATAGGAAAAGCTTGCTGACCTCTTATCTAAGAGAATGAATAGACTAGGGATATAATGTGAGTTTCTTGTGCAGCACCAAGGGCTTCATTTGAGGTTGATGGTGTTGAACTGAGAACAAAACCAGCCAACAGAATTGTGTTTCTCCAGCTATAATCAGATTCCCAAGTATGAACACAGAGAAAATGGAGAGTTGGATTTAATCATGTTGGGTCAGCTTTCCCTTGGATGTAGAAAGCCAAAAAGAACATTGCTCGTGGCCTTCCAGCAATGTCAGCAGCAAGAACAATAAAAGCCAAACAGTCTTCAAATTTACAACTTTTCCTGAAGCAGTCAGGGAGCTGAGATCACAGGGCAATCAAATAACCCAAAATAAATTAAAACGAAAAAGCACATGCAAGGAGAACAGAAACAAGCATTTAATTACGCGGGTCGTGCCACTAGACACAATGGTAAGGAATTCAACTCAAATTGTTCACCAGTCAGTCAGTAAATGCCTAGTATGGGTTAGCAAGGGAATTTGCAATTGTTTACAGACATTTTTACACAGATCTCATAAGGTGCCGACAAAAGATTAGCAAGAGTGCTCAGAAAGCATCCTCCATGGTAAAGCCTGGGAGAACAGGAGCCACTTAGAGAAAGGCATGAAACCCACCCACCCGCTTCTTCCTTATCTCCCCTGTAAGTTTTAAACTCTCTTATCTTAAACTGCTGGGGGAAAGGTAACAAACACTGTCCTTTTCACATTACTGGTACAAAAATAGGCCACAGATCCTGATATGGTCCTTGAGCCTTACTTTTACTAACCCCTTGATGCCCGTTTCATATCTTCTCTTTCCAGTTATCCCAAACCTCCTCACCCCCTTTCATTCTCAGCGAATGACCTTGTTTTCTCCTGTTTTCCTGTGCCCATTGTATATTTCCCAGCTGTATCCTAGGTGCCTACTTCCTGGAATATGGAGTTGATTCAATATCATATTTGTTGAATGAGTGAAACTGTGCAAATTTCCTTGTGCTACATACTCAGTAGTCAATGGATACAACCTAAGCACAACCAAAATTAGGTTTATCTGTATCCTCACCTGCATTTGGTATTGTCACTATTTTTTATTTTACTCATTCTAACACATACGTAGTGATATATCATTATAGTTTTAATTTGCATTTCCCTATTGACTAATGATGATGTACATCTTTTTGTGTTTATTTGCCATCTGTATGTGAAACGTGTCTTTATGTATTTTGCTCCATTTCTATTTGAATTGTTTGTTTTATGAATTTTGGATCTTAGGATGTTCTTTACATATTATAGATGCTAATTATTTTTCATATATATGGCTTGCAAATATATTTTCCTAGTCTGTAGCTTGTCTTCATTCTCTTAAACAGGGTCTTTATCATACTATTGTTGAGTTTGTCTCAATTTTGGGGGAATTTCTGTCTAGTTCTATCAACTAAAATAACTAGTTAAAAATACTAATTCTAGTTTTTTGACAGAGGGATTCTGAAGTCTCCTAGTAAAATTATTTACTTGTGCATTTCTCCTTTCACATCATCTGTTTTTCTTCACATATTTTGTAGCTCTATGTTTGGTGCATATGCATTTAGGATTGCAGGGTCTTCTTGTTGGATTTTTTAAAAAATAATTTAACGATGACTTTTTCTTCATTCTCTGATAATTTTGTTTGCTCTGAAGTGTGCTTTTTTCTGATAACGGCATAATCACTTCTGCTTTCTTTTCATTACTGTGTGTATGATAAATTCATCATTTTCCATCCTTTCACTTTCAGCCTGACTTTATTCTTATATTTGAAGTGAGTTTCTTTGAACAGTTGGGTAATATTTTTAAATCCAATCTGTCAATGTATGTCTTAATTGGTATATTTACCAGTTGGCCACTTATATTTAATATAGTTATTAATATGTTAGAGTTTAAGTCTGAGATTTTATTTTGTGGTTTCTATTCGTGGTTTTCAATTTCTGTTTTCTTTGTTTTTAACCTTCTTGTGGCAGAACATTTTACTTGAACATTGTTTAGAGTTATATTTTGATTTATCTATTTTTAAAATATATCACTTTACAAAGCTTTTTTTAGTGGTTCTAGTGATTATATCAACACTATTTATTACAATCTGTTGCTGCTGTCATTTTACTGTATGTTTTAATTATCAAACTTATTTTAAACTCAAGTTTTACACATATTTTATAAACTCAGGAAGAAAGTGAAGGCTTGTTTTATTTTATCCATGTTTTTTATTTCTTCCTCTTTGATGTTCCAAGATTCCTCTTTTTATCATTTCATTTCAGTTTAGGGAATTTTCTTTAGCTATACTTTTAGAATAGATGTCTGTTCTAAAAGTTCTGCTGGCTGCATTTTTTTTTTTTTTTTTTTTTTTTTAGTTTTTCTTAACTCAGAGAATGCAGTTTCTTTTCATTACTGAAGGATATTTTTGCTGGACATAGGATTCTGGGTCAATAGTTCCTTTCTTTCAGCATACGGCAAGTGTTGTGCCATTTTGTTCTGGCCCTCCATAGTTTCTGATGAGAAATCCACTGTTAGTTGAATTCTTTTTCTCTTTTAGGTAAGATTTTGTTTTTCTCTTGTTGTTTTCAGTATTTTTAAAAAAAATTTAGCCTTCAAAAGTGTATCAAAGTATAATATTCAAAGTTCAAATGTTTTCTAAAGTATGTTGTGTTTTAGTGTGGATTTCTTTAGATTTTTTCTGTTTGAGATTTGCTCAGCTCCTTGAATATTTAGGTTTATATCTTTTGCCATGTATGGGAAGTCCAGTCATATTTCTTTTTCTTTCCTTTTTTTTTTTTCTTTTTTTTTTTTTTTTTTGAGATGGAGTCTCGCTCTGTCACCTAGGCTGGAGTTCAGTGGCCAGATCTCAGCTCACTGCAAGCTCCGCCTCCCAGGTTCACGCCATTCTCCTGCCTCAGCCTCCCAAGTGGCTGGGACTACAGGTGCCCGCCACCTCGCCTGGCTAGTTTTTTTGTATTTTGTAGTAGAGACGGGGTTTCACCGTGTTAGCCAGGATGGTCTCGATCTCCTGACCTCATTATCCGCCCGTCTCGGCCTCCCAAAGTGCTGGGATTACAGGCTTGAGCCACCATGCCCGGCCTTTCTTTCTTTTTTATGTATGTATGTATGTATGTATGTATGTATGTATGTGTGTATGTATATATGTATTTATTTTGAGACAGGATCTCACTCTGTCGCCCAGGCTGGAGTGCAATGGTGCAATCTCAGCTCACTGCAGCCTCTGACTCCTGGAGTCAAGGGATCTGCCTACCTCAGCCTCCTGAGATGGGCAACGACCATACCTGGCTAATTTTTTTGAATTTTTTGTAGACGTGGGGTTTCACTATATTGCTCAGGATGGTCTGAAACTCCTGGGCTCAAGCAGTCTGCCTACCCTGGTCACCCAAACTCTGGGATTACAGGCATGAGCCACCGGGACCAGCCTTAGTAATTATTTCTTTGAGTTCTTTTTCAGCCCTGCCTCTTTCCCGTCTCCTTCCAAGACTCCAATGACATGAATACAGGATCCTTTGTTAAAGTTCCACAGGTTCCTAGGGCTGTTTTTTGTGTTTTTGTTTTTGTTTTTTAAATTCTGTTAGCATTTGTTTTTTCTCTTTTGCTCAGATTAATTTCTATTGTTCTGTCTTCTAGTTTACTGGTTATTTTCTTCGATCTCTGCCATTCTCCTCTTGTACCATCCATTAAGGTTTTTTATTTAGATTATTTTATTTTTGAGTTTTGAAAATTTTGACTTTTCTTTATGTCTTCTGTTTTTCTGCTGACACTTTTTCTTCTTCCAACTTCTGTTTTAGGTTCATGGGGTACATGTGTGGGTTTGCTATATAAGTGAATTGCATGCAGTGGGGATTTGGTGTATGGAGTATTTTGTCACCCAGGTAATAAGCATAGTACTCAATAGGCAGTTTTTCAGTATTCACCCTCCTCCCACCTTTCACCCTCAAGTAGGCCCCAGTGTCTGTTCCCTTCTTTGTGTCCGTGTGTACTCAGTGTTTAGCTCCACTTATAAATGAGAACACGCAGTATTTAGTTTTCTGTTCCTGCATTAATTCAGTCAGCTTACTGGCCTCTAGCTCCTTCCATGTTGCTGCAAAGGACATTATCTTGTTCTTTATAATGGCTGTGTAATATTCATGGGGTATATGTACCACATTTTCTTTATCCATTCCACTATTGATGGCATTTAGGTTGATTCCATGTCTTTGCTGTTGTGACTAGTGCTGCAGTGAACATACATGTGCATGTGTCTTTATGGTAGGCTAATTTATATTCCTTTGGGTATATACCCAGGAATGGGATTGCTGGGTTAAATGGTAGTTCAGTTTTATGTTCTTTGAGAAATTTCCAAATTGCTTTCCACAGTGTTTGAACTAGTTTACATTCCCACCAGCAGTGTATAAGCATCCCCTTTTCTCCACAACCTTACCAGCATCTGGTTTTTTTTTTACTTTTTTTTTTTTTTTTTTTGAGATGGAGTCTCGCTTTGTCACCCAGGCTGGAGTGCAGTGGCGCGATCTCAGCTCACTGCAAGCTCCGCCTCCCGGGTTTACGCCATTCTCCTGCCTCAGCCTCCCGAGTAGCTGGGACTACAGGCGCCTGCCACCTCGCCTGGCTAGTTTTTTTGTATTTTTTAGTAGAGACGGGGTTTCACCGTGTTAGCCAGGATGGTCTCAATCTCCTGACCTCGTGATCCGCCTGTCTCGGCCTCCCAAAGTGCTGGGATTACAGGCTTGAACCACCGCGCCGGGCCCTACTTTTTAATAATAGCCATTCCGATTGGGTTAGTGTGGTTTTGATTTGCATTTCTCTAATGATTAGTGATGTTGAACACTTTTTCATATGATTGATGGCCACATAAATATCTAATTTTGAGAAATTTGTGTTTATGTCTTTCACCCACTTTTTTTTCATGTTTTAAAAAAAGTGACATTGTTTTATTACTATCCACAGGTGGGGCCCGCATGATGTGGTGGGTGTGCTGGGCTCAGGGGACGTGTGGGCTGTGAGGAGGAGATGATGACAGAAAGGCTGGAAGGAAAGGGGGTGGGTTTGAAGGCCAGGCCCAAGGGGTCCTCAGGTCCATTTCTGGGAAGGGACAGCCTTAAGGAAGGAGTCATGGCAAGCCACGGCTAGGCCACCAATCAGATTAAGAAATTCTGGGAAATCTAACTGCCCATTCCAGTTTCTTCATGCGGTCAAGGGGTCCTTCTGGTTCTTTGTGAAGACAGCCAGCTCTGTATTCATGAAGCTTAGGAACTCCGTCTTGGAGAAACTGCAGTTGTAACCATCCTTTCCAGCCTACTTTTGGAAAACAGCAATCAGGGACTCAATGCACCACTCAGTCTCTGTAAGGCTGGAGATTTTTGCCATGTTGGAGCTGAGCGATGCGCAGGAGGCTGTGACTGGGAGTGGCACGGAGTACCCATTTTTTAATGGGGTTGTTTTTTTACTTTTGATTTGTTCCTTATGGATTCTGGATATTAGACCTTTGTCAGATGACTAGTTTGCAAATATTTCTCCCTTTCTGTAGGTTGTCTGTTTACTCTCTTGGTAGTTTCTTTTGCCATGCAGAAGCTCTTTAATTTAATCAGGTTGCATTTGTCAATCTTTGTTTTGTTGCAATTGCTTTTGGCGTCTTCGTCATGAAATTTTTGCCAGGGTCTATGTCCAGAATGGTATTTTCTATGTTTTCTTCTAGGGTTTTCATTGTTTTAGGTTTTACATTTCAGTCTTTAATTCATCTTGAGTTGATTTGTGTGTATGGGGAAAAGAAAGGGTGAAGTTTCAGTCTTCTGCATATGGCTAGCCAGTTATCCCAGCATCATTTACTGAATAAGAAGTCCTTTTTCCTGTTCACTTGTTTTGTCAGGTTTGTTGAAAATCAGATGGTTCTAGGTGTGTGACTTTATTTCTGGGCTCTCTATTCCGTTCCATTGGTCTATGTGTCTGTTTTTGTGCTAGCACCATGTTGTTTTGGTTATTGTAGCCTTGAAATATAGTTTGAAGTTGGGTAGTATGATGCCTCTGGCTTTGTCCTTTTTGTTTAGGATTGCTTTGGCTATTTGAACTATTTTTTGGTTTCATATGTTTTATTTTAATTAATTAATTAATTAATTTTAACCTTATTTACGTTGAAGGAGTATCCCTATAAGTTTTAGAATAGTTTTGTAATTATGTGAAAAATGTCATTGGTAGTTTGATAGGAATAGCATCGAATCTGTAAATTGCTTTCCATAGTATGGTCATTTTAACAATATTGAATCTTCCTATCCATGAGCATGGAATGTTTTTCCATTTGTTTTTATTGTCTCTGATTTCTTTCAGCAGTGTTTTGTAATTCTCATTGTAGAGATCTTTCTCCTCTCTACTTAGCTGTATTCCTAAGTATTCTTTTACAAGTTTTTTATTACTTTTTTGTGGCTATTGTGAATGAGATTGCATTCTTGATTTGGCTCCCAGCTTGGACATTGTTGGTGCGTAGAAATACTACTGACTTTGGTACATTGATTTTACATCCAGAAAGCTTGCTAAAGTTTTAAAAAGACATATCTAGGAGCTTTTAATTAGAGACTATGGGGCTTTCTAGGTATAAAATTATAGTGTTTAGAAAAAAGATAGTGTGAATTCCTGTCTTCCTATATGGATTTATTTTCTTTCTTTCTCTTGCCTGGTTGCTCTGGCTGGGACCTCCACTACTATGTTGAATAGCAATGGGGAAAGTGAACATCCTTTTGTTGTTCCAGTTCTCAAGGCAAATGCTTCTAGCTTTTGTCTGTTCAGTATGGTGTTGGCTATGAGTTTGTCATAGATGGCTCTTCTAATTTTGAGGTATGTTCCTTCAATGCCTACTTTGTTGAAGGTTTTTAAAATGAAAGGATGTTGAATTTTATCAAAAGCCTTTTCTGCATCTATTTCGATAATCATGTGGGGTTTTTTTTAGTTCTTTTATGTGATCGATCATATTTATTGATTTGCCTATGTTGAACCAACCTTTCATCCTAGGAATAAAGCCTACTTGATCGTGGTGGATTAGCTTTTTGATGTGCTGATGGATTCAGTATGCTAGTATTTTGTTGAGGATTTTGCATCTATATTCATCAGATATATTGGCCTGAAGTTTTCTTTTTTACATTGTGGCTCTGCCATGTTTTGGCATCAGAATGATGCTGGTCTTATAGAATGAGTAAGGGAGGAATCCCGCCTCAATTTTTTGGAATAGTTTCCGTATGATTGGTATCCACTCTCCTTATATGTCTGGTAGAATTTGGTTGTGAAGTCATCTGTTCCAGGGCTTTTTCTGGCTGGTAGGCTTTTTATTGGTGATTCAGTCTTGGAACTTGTTATTGATCTGTTCAGCGTTTTCATTTCTTCTTGGTTCAGTCTTTGGAGTTTATGTATTTCCAGGAATTCAGCCATTTCTTCTAGGTTTCCCAGTTTGTGTCCATAGAGTTGTTCATAATAGTCTCTCAGAGTTTTTTGCTTTTCTATGGGGTCAATGGTAATATCTCCTTTGTCATTTCGATTGTGTTTATTTGGGTCTTCTCTCTCTTTCTCTTTATTAGTCTAGCTAGTGGTCTATTAAGCTTACTTGTTCTTTCAAAGAATCAACTCATGGTTTTGTTGATCATTTGTATGGTGTTTTGTGTCTCAATTTCATTCAATTCATCTCTGATTTGGTTATTTCTTATCTTCTGCTAGATTTTGGGTTGGTTTGCACTTACTTTTTTGGTTCCTCTAGGTGTGATGTTAGGTTGTTAATTTGAGATCTTTCTAACTTTTTGAAGTCGGCATTTAGCTCTGTAAACTTTCCTCTTAACACTGCTTTAACTGTGTTCCAGCAATCCTGGTATGTTGTATCTTTATTTTCATTCGTTTCAAAGAATTTCTTGATTTCCACCTTAATTTCTTTGTTGAATCAAAAAGTCATTTGGGGCAGGTTGTTTAATTTCCATGTAATTGTGTGGTTTTGAGAGATGTTCTTAGTATTGATTTATGTTTTTTTTTTTTTTTTTTTTTTTTTTTTTTTTTTTTTTTTTGCTGAGACTTTCTATTTCTCTGGCAAGTTTTTCAATTTTTCCATTTGTTTTAAGCATGCTCATTAGAGTATATTTATGACTGTTGTTTTAAAATCCTTGATAATGCTAATATTTCTTTCATCTCAGTATTGGAATCCATTTATTTTCTCATTCAGTTTGAGACCTTTCTGGTTCTTGATGAGTCATTTTCACTTGAAACCTAGACATTTTGAGTATTATGAGACTGGATTTTATTTAAACCTGCTATTTTAACTGGATATCTCTGGCATCACTCAAGCAAAGGAAGGGGAAAAAGGGGGAAGGCACCATCTTGTTGCTTTCAGCATCACCTGAGGTCAGGAGTTTGAGACTAGCCTGGCCAACATGGTGAAACCCTGTCTCTACAAAAGATACAAAAATTAGCCAGGCGTGGTGGCAGGCACTTGTAATCTCAGCTACTTAGGAAGCTGAGGCAGGAGAATTGGCTTGAACCCAGGAGGAAGAGGTTGCAGTGAGCCAAGATTGCACCACTGCACTCAAGTCTGACTGAAAAGAGTGAGACTCCATCTAAAAAAAAATTTAAAAAGAAAAGAAAAGAAAAAGAAAAGGCCCAGGGAAGGTGGAAATCTAACTTCCCCACTTGGCCTTTGTTTATATGGTAGGGGTGGAACCACTTTTTTTTTTTTCTTTTGACTTTTTTGGTACTTTTTGTATATTTGTCTTAGTCTGTTTTGTGTTGTTTGAACAAAGTATCTGAGATTAGGTAATTTATAAAGAATAGAAATTTATATCTCACAATTCTGGAGTCTAAGAATTCTGGAGTCCAAGGAAGTCCAAGATCAAGGCGCCAGCAGTTTTGGTGTCTGGTGAGGGCTGCTCTCCGCTTCCAAGATGGTGCCTTGATGTTGCATCTTCTGAAGGAGAGGAACCCTGTGTCCTCACATGGCAGACCTGTAAGAGGTGTCCATTACCTCTTACAGGTCCCATCTCTTAATACTATCACATTGGCCATTAAGTTTCAACACCTGAATTTTGGATGGGACACATTCAAACCATAGCAGTGCCCATTGGCGTTTCTGGATTGCCAGCCTCTTTAACTCCAAATCTGAGAAAATGAGGCACAGAGAGAGCCCATGGAACTCATAACCATGTTGTTCTTTGGGTCTCAAGTCTGTCTTCTCTCTACTTTTCAGAGTCTTATTATGTTTGATTTGCATATAGCTCAAAGGGTTTTCAGTTGTACTTCAAGGGAGTAATCAGGAAAAGTACATCCACTCCGTCTTCCCAATAGCAAACATTTGTATTACTTAAATATTTATATATTGTATTTTCATTTTCATTCAGTTCAAATTATTTTCTAATTTCTCATGTGATTTCTTCTTTGATCCATCAGCAGTTTAAAATTGTGTTATTATGGACACAGGGAGGGGAACAACACTCACTGGGGCTTGTAGGCGAAGGGCAGGGCAGGGGAAAGCATCAGGGAAAAGAGCAAATGCATGCTGGGCTTAATACTTTGATGATGGGTCAATAGGTGCAGCAAACCACCATGGCACACATTTACCTATGTAACAAACCTGCACATCCTGCACATGTATCCCGGAACTTAAAAATAATAATAATTTTAAAAAATCTTCTAGAAACACACACACACACAAATAACAAAATAAAATAAAATCATGTTGCTTAATTTCCAGGTACTTGGAAAATTTCTCAGATTTTGATTTCTGTAAGTGTTTAATGTAATTTGTAATAGTAACAATTGGATAATATAGATCTGCCTAAGATTAAAGCCGCAGTTTTCTGTACCAACTTTCTCTGCATCCCTGCTTACTCTTTGGAGGCACTCTTCTGTTTTTATTTACTCTAATGGCTATCTTCATAACTCTAATGTAAATGCAAAAACCTGAATGCAAAAACCTATTTCCTGTAACTTCAATTTCAGTTAATGTTGACTTTCTCTGTATATATAAAATGAAGGTTTAACTTATTACAATAGCCCCATTTCTCTGTGTTTGATACTTAGTATTTTTAATTTTTGGTTATACCTGAATCTTAATTATACAGTAAAATTCTCTATTTCTTGTTTCATTAATTTCGGTATGGTCTCAGTGACAACTTTCTTTTTTACTTATTCAACAATATTTATTGAATAATTAGTAAGCACAGTTTTCAATTTCTTCTTTGACATTATCAAAAATGTCAAAAGTAATTATAATGTAGTTCAGTTGTTTTTAAAACTTGAGAGCATTATGAAGAACAGGACTTGTTCCCAGTCTTTTCACATCACAGAGATAAAAAATTGAGAGGATCTAGATTTACTCCAACACTACGTAGTACTGCAATGTTGAATTTTATGTTCATACTTATTGTGTTCACAGGAAATAAATTTCTCATTTACAAATAAAAATGTAAGTTTAGAACAGAATGTTTTAAAAAGGTAAAAGCATTCACTGCATACTATGTGCCAGCACTATACTTAGGACATATATGACTGTATATGTGAGCTCTTATCTCACTTCTCTTGTAGAATAGTTATTATTAAACTCATTTGAGAGATGAAGTGATTGACAGCTGTTGAAGGATTACTTGAGACCGTAGAAACTATAACTTGTAGAGTCAGAATTTGAGTTTAATTCTGATATCAAAGCTATGTTTTTCCTGCTATATCAGGCTGCATAATAAATCTACACTTGTGAGACATGGAAAGATGTTTATGATGTTTAGTGATGTATATTACATTAACATTGATAATGTGATCTCATTAGGTAGTATTGAGTAACTCTAATTTCATGTTTTAAATGCCTAGGGGGGGAGGACTGGAAAGATAATCACCAACTTTTTTCTTTTCTTTTTTTTTTTTTTTTTTTTTTTTGAGATGGAGTTTCGGTCTTGTCACCCAGGCTGGAGTGCAGTGGTGTGATATTGGCTCACTGCAGCCTGTGCCTTCCGATTTCAAGTGATTCTCCTGCCTCAGCCTCCCGAGTAGCTGGCATTGCAGATGCCCACCACCACGCCCAGCTAATTTTTGTATTTTTAGTAGACATTTGGTTTCACCATGTTGGCCAGGCTGGTCTCGAACTCCTGACCTTGTGATCCACCCGCCTTGGCCTCCCAAAGTGCTGGGATTACAGGCATGAGCCACTGCAACTGGCCAATCACCAAAATATTAAAAATGGTTAGCTCTAAGAGGTGCTTACTTTCTCTTTTCAACTCTTTATTTTTTGACTTTTTCCCCCAGTGATCTCACGTTAGTTTTCCAGAATGTATAATGTTATTTTTAAAAGACCTCTGAGACATGAACATTCTGTTGGAATTTTTTTTCTCTTGTTATTTTTCCTTTGTCTTTGAACTTTTAAAAATAGCTTGCAGATTGGAAAGAACTGGTCAATTAAATCTTCTGCTTGGTTAAAACTGTAATGGGCACAGGAGCTATTATTCCATTCTGTTCCAGTTTTTATAATATATTTTACATTTTATGAAGAAATAAATTCAAGGTTCTAAATGAAGTGAATTATGAAATGTTTCTGTAAATCTTTGTATTTTTCTATTAATCACCATATTTTAATTATATACTTTGATATTGACTTACAGTTATTATTATTTATATTACAGAATTGGTTACCACATATATAATATCTTTCTATATAGAAGTATAAAGTATAATTTTGAAGTGACTGATTCCCAAGTGAAATGATCTAAATGAATTTGTCAGAGTTTATAATGTCTAAGGCAACCATCACAAAATCATATTTTGAAAAGATTATTATTATGAAGAGAATGTATTTTCCTTCATTATCTCTTTGTTTTTATCTTTTTTAAGGTAGTCATAGCCTCCTGGTATCGCACATTCATGGGAATAATGAATTTATTTGGACTAGAAACTAAGACCTGCTGGAATGTCACCAGAATAGAACCTCTTAATGAAGTTCAAAGCTGTGAAGGCATGTTTCTTCCAAAAATGCTGTCATTTGTAAACATTCATCAACATTTAATAATATTATGATTCACTTTTAAGAATTATTGTAAAATACTGTTGTTGATTTAAAAAAATTAGAACTGACTCACCTCCATGAGTATTTTACATTTTAAAGTAGTTTTCTGAGAAGGCTGTGTACTTACAAATTTGAGTACAAATTTTGGAATTTGAGTATTAACATATCCCATTGTAAGGCAATCTTGACTATAAGTCAGTCTTCTATTTCAGAATGCGAGATACAGAAAGATGTTTTTTGGGGTAGCTTCAATATATAAATTTTGGGGATACATTAGTCAAATATCTATTTGTAATAGCTAATGTATAAATTTATGCATACATATTTAAAAATCAGATATGTAATAATAGATAGATTTAGAAATATTACTTTTTTATGTATGTTCATAGTCCATTAGTATTAATAAAACTCTTCCTATTTATTTTATTATTTATTATTTATTTATTCCTATTTATTTGTCAAAGAACCGCTTTTGGAATCATCTAACAGCTTTTCAGGATACATAGTGGTCACTTCCATTTAGGATGTTTGCATTTCAGCACTTTTACAATTCAAGTACCGTGCTGTCCCTTGAGACTGTTCTTCAGAGCCACATGTATCTCTTTTCATAACACGAACACTGTTGTTTTTTCTTTATTTCTTCAAATTTTTAACAACATGACTTACTATATTTTATGAATGAATTTTTAGACTTGTTTGTAACAACATTCAACCCTTGGAATATAAACTAAATCTATTTTCCTTGCATTTTTTACTGATTCCCTCAGTAAAAATAGAATTGATAAGGATGTGTGAGGGGCAATTATACTTTTTTGTGTACAATGTAAAGGATTGGAGAAAATGCCTCATAAAATGAGAGACTTTGCAATGATTCAGTCAGCTGGAAGGTGTGACCCTGTCTGAGTGGTGAAAATGATCCCCCAAGTATGGTGTTAGTTACATTCCTGATAAATGATAGGTTTGTGTTTGGCACTTGGGACACAGAGATGAACCAGCTAGACGTGGAGGCTTGCCCTCATCGAGTTTATGCTGTAAGGCGGCTATTAGCAGTTACAACTGTGATGGATATTACAAATAAGAAAATAAGGTTCCCGACATTAGGAGTAAGAGAGGGTAAGTATTTTAAGAATAGGGAATAGCATATTCAAATATCCTGAAGCAAGAGAGAATTGAAAGAAGGCTAGAATTCCTGGAAACAATGGAGAAGAAAAATGATATGAAATGATGCTGGGAATATAAAGAAGGATCAGATCATGAAAGGCGTGCACTGGCAAAGGTTTTTTTTATTTTATCCATTGAAGAATTTTAACAGATTTTCATTTTAAAACATTATTTAGTCAATGGTATGGAAAGAATATTAGAAAAGTGACAAAAGTAGGTTCAGGGAGGCCAGGCAGGAGAGTTCCTCTATTCTCAGCAAGTGACTGCAGGAAAGATAATGTGGAAATGCCTGGGTGTGAGAGAGATTTTGGAAGTAGAATGGACGAGACTTGGTAATTGTTTGGTAAGGGAGGGGAAGGTGAGTGAAGAATCATGTGAAACACAGTTGGGTTTCTAGCTTAAGTAACTGAGCTCCTTTGAATGGTAAGAAGCATTTGAACAGCAGCAGGTTTGTATTGTTATGTTTCATTGTGTATGCATTAATTTGAGGTACTTGAGAGACCTCAGAGTGTGGATATCAAGTGGCTACCTGGGTATCAGAATAAGGAGAAAGTTCTGGATTAAATATAGAGTTGGAGTCATCTGTATATAGATCATTGGAGCCATGGATGTGGAAGAATTTCTTTATGGAGAATATGCAGATGGAGAAATGAAGGGGGCATTTGACAGAGCCTAATGTGGTCCAATATTAAAGAGTGGTAAATAAAACAAGAGAAGTTACTGGAACTGACTGAAAGGAGTGATCAGAGAGGCAGGGGGAATCAGAAGGCCAGCCTTCAGACCTTGGCTCCAGCCAGTTAAAGTGAAATAACCTTTGACAAGTTGAATATCTTATGTTCTGTTTTCTTGACCATAAGAAAAGTATTTTTATACCAGCTAATATCATAAACTTGTTCTGAGAAAAATGTGGGATGATTGTAAAGTACATACTGCCACACACATGCACAATCTTCTATATGGAATATACTAAGATTCTAGCTATACATAATAATGGATCAAATGACTGGATCATTTCATATAGACTAAAGCTGTACCCTGAAGTCAAAACCATATCTTAACTCTTCCTACAGCCTAGCAAAAGATAAAGATAATGCAATGGTTTTTCTTTTGTATTCATTAAGTGGTTCTACAGACAGTTCCAGACACTGAACACTAGCAGCATCAGCTAAATAAATGTGAATCCCCAACAAATCATTACAGTATAATAGTAATTCCTTAGAGGAAAGTACAAATGCAATTATAAAAAGTGTAAGGTATAAGTGTAACTATATAATACCTCATTAAGAGTGAGCTTACATATGTGTATGTGTATATATACACACACACATATATATATACACACATATATATGTGTCTGCATACACACACACACACACACACACAAACTCTTATAAGGGCAAAGAATTAAACACAGCAGCAATCTGGAAAGCAAATGCTTTCAGCAAATTCATGAGCTCTTGATTGCAAAGCACTGAGATAATTATGCCCAATTGCTTTAGAGTCATATATTCATTAAACTCTGATTATCTGTATCTTTTCAAAGGATTGGGAGATCCTGCTTGCTTTTATGTTGGTGTAATCTTTATTTTAAATGGACTAATGATGGGATTGTTCTTCATGTATGGAGCATACCTGAGGTAAGACTACTACTGAATTAAGAGACCTTCCAGTGGGCTTATACAGACTAGCTGATATTTGTTGATTAAATGAAAAGGAAAATTAACAAGATTAGATTCATATCAGGAAAGTTTGTGGATTTATTTGATTTTTCAGAAGCTTAACCAATATCATGTAACCAGAACTGGAGATGTCACTAAAATTCTATCTCAAAATCATCCCTTTTATACTGTTGTTTAAACATATTTCCTAACAAAGGCTTTAATGGAATATCTCCTAGTTCATGTGTAAAATTAATAAATAATTGGAGGAGATCTTTGGTTAGCAGTAATAGCAGCTTATTTCTAATTGTATTCTCTAAGGATGAAATTAAGAAAGCAGTAGGAAAAACTGTGTATCACATGTGGCGGGCACTTACATCTGCTAGCCTGTCTATCTTGATAAGAGTACCACGATGAAGCAGCAGTGAGACCTGTCTCAGGTGATAAGTTGAAATTAATTTCAACAGTCATGTGTTTTGCCCCCACACTTAATTGCTCCCTGAGATAAATTGCTAGTTTTTGTCAATGAAAACTAAGGTGAAGTCAGTTTTGGTTACATCTAGGAAAGTATCTGCCTTTCTCACAAAAGGACAGACTTAGCTGCCCCTTCTCTGTTTCTTCCTGCTTTCATTACACTAAGATGTCATGCCCAGAGCTGCAGCAGTCATCTTGTGACCATAAGGGAAAGGCCATAAAAATAGCAGATATATCCGACCTACCATCCTTCTGCTGCTGAACCAATGCCAACAGATACTTATCTTTCATTTTCTTGTTGAATGATATAATAAACAACGTCCATATTGTATAAGCCACCTTTGTTAGGTTTTCTGTTTCTTTCAGTGGAACATATTCCTAGCTGAATCATCAGATTTCTTTACAATGTTGTTCTTGTCGTGCAAAACATTTAAAATTAAAATTAATAGTTTTACTCTTTCAACAAATATTTATTGAGTTTTCATAGTGCTTATGTCAATATAGAGATTAATAAATATACACACTCTTTGTTTTAGGAAGTTTTCAGCATAAAAAAGGCTAGCATAGAATCAATGAAAACTAGTGACATAGTCAGTGTTGTACCAGGGATACTATCCAGCACAGTACATAAAAAGAAAAGTAGTAATAAGTATAAGCATTGGAAAACTTGAAAAAAAAAGAAATAAGTGTTCTTAAAAGTAGATTACATAGTGTATCTAGAAAAATTTTTAAAGTGTATGGATATAGTATTTGCAATAATAAGAAAATTTACAATGTTACTAGATGTAAGCATTAATATTAAAATTCAAAATTATAAATTTTATACTTTAGCATCAAATAGAAAATGAAATTTTGAAAGGATGCTATTTAGAATAGCAATGGACTTCCATTTGTATGTTGTTTAAAAACAGATTAAAGTAAATCATAGTTTGATATGTATAGACAAATGGTTATGCTGATAATCTCAAAAATCAGGTCAGTAGCTGATTCTTATCTTGGAGGCTGGCAAGTGGAGACTCAGTATAATCATTTCTCTATTTCAGTTAATTATATGGTGACTACATGGATATTACCTTTACAATAGTTCTATGAGCTAGAAATTTTAGGCACCTTTCTATATGCCATATAGAAAAAAATATAAGCTCAATAAAGTATTTTGAGGGAAAAGGATTGCTTTGAGATTGTTTGGGCAGGTTTAAAAATGCTCTATGTGTTTTAAAAAAGTTCTGTTTTTGGGCCGGCCGCAGTGTTCACGCCTGTAATCCCAACACTTTGGAAGGCTCATGAGGTCAGGAGATTGAGACCATCCTGGCTAACACGGCAAAACCCCATCTCTACTAAAAATACAAAAAAACACAAAAATTAGCCTGGCGTGGTGGCGGGCGCCTGTAGTTCCGGCTACTCAGGAGGCTGAGGCAGGAGAATGGCGTGAACCCGGGAGGTGGAGCTTCCAGTGAGCCGGCATTGCACCACTGCACTCCAGCCTGGACAAAGTGAGACTCCGTCTCAAAACTAACTAACTAACTAAATAAGTTCTGTTTTTCAAAATAGTTTGTATTTCTTATCCTTTTTGTTTTTTAATATGGAAAAATGTTACAAAACAATGACTAAAACTTTTAAAAATCAGTATATTTCATTGGGAGGGCTACCAAAGAGGCGCTAATTTCCCTCTAAATTGGTTATATAGTCCTGGAATATAAAATACACTATTAGGCTCTATCTAGCCTTTAAGAAGGATATACAGATTCAACCAATATTGACTGTAGAGATGTAATCAAAACTGTGAGGACATTGGAAACTGGCATTTGAGGAACAAAAGAAATAGAAATTTGTGGAAAACGTTTGTATTTGTTACCATGGCTACCCTCCCCACTGACACTAACTGGGAAGGCAGATTACTTCTGTTCTTTCGGTGGCTAACCATAAAATGTTAACATACAGATATAATTTCTTCAAGTATAAAATACATTGATATACTTCCCCTTCTTCCAATCAAACAAGGAGTTTTGGAATGCTTTTCTTCAAAACATCCTCTCATATCTATTTTTTTTTATTATTATACTTTAAGTTCTAGGGTACATGTGCACAACATTCAGGTTTGTTACATATGTATACATGTGCCATGTTGGTGTGCTGCACCCATTAACTTGTCATTTACATTAGGTATATCTCCTAATGCTATCCCTCGTCCCGTCCCCCACCCCATGACAGGCCATGGTGTGTGATGTTCCCCACCCTGTGTCAAAGTATTCTCATTGTTCAGTTCCCACCTATGAGTGAGAACATGTGGTGTTTGGTTTTCCGTCCTTGTGATAGTTTGCTCAGAATGATGGTTTCCAGCTTCATCCATGTCCATACAAAGGATATGAACTCATCCTCTTTTATGGTTGCATAGTATTCTGTGTATATGTGCCATGTTTTCTTAATCCAGTCTATCACTGATGGACATTTGGGTTGGTTTCAAGTCTTTGCTATTGTGAATAGTGCCGCAATAAACATGTGTGCATGTGTCTTTATAGCAGCATGATTTATAATCCTTTGGGTATATACCCAGTAATGGGATAGCTGAGTCAAATGGTATTTCTAATTCTAGATCCTTGAGGAATCCCCACACTGTCTTCCACAATGGTCGAACTAGTTGACAGTCCCACCAACAGTGTAAAAGTGTTCCTATTTCTCTACATCCCCTCCAGCACCTGTTGTTTCCTGACTTTAATGATCACCATGCTAACTGGTGTGAGATGATATCTCATTGTGGTTTTGATTTGCATTTCTCTGATGGCCAGTGATGATGAGCATTTTTTCATGTGTCTGTTGGCTGCATAAATGTCTTCTTTTGAGAAGTATCTGTTCATAACCTTTGCCCACTTTTTGATGGGGTTGTTTGTTTTTTTTCTTGTAAATTTGTTTAAGTTCTTTGTAGATTCTGAATATTAGCCCTTTGTCAGATGGGTAGATTGTAAAATTTTTCTCCCGTTCTGTAGGTTGCCTGTTACACTGTGATGGTAGTTTCTTTTGCTGTGCAGAAGCTCTTTAGTTTAATTAGATTCCATTTGTGAATTTTGGCTTTTGTTGCCATTGCTTTTGGTGTTTTAGTCATGAAGTCCTTGCCCATGCCTATGTCCTGAATGGTATTGCCTAGGTTTTCTTCTAGGGTTTTTATGGTTTTAGGTTTAACATTTAAGTCTTTAATCCATCTTGAATTTATTTTTGTAAAAGGCATAAGGGAGGGATCCAGTTTCAGCTTTCTACATATGGCTAGCCAGTTTTCCCAGCACCATTTATTAAATATGGAATTTTTTCCCCATTTCTTGGTTTTATCAGGTTTGTCAAACATCAGATGGTTGTAGATGTGTGGTATTATGTCTGAGGGCTCTGTTCTGTGCCATGCTGTTTTGGTTACTGTAGCCTTGTAGTATAGTTTGAAGTCAGGTAGTGTGATACCTCCAGCTTTGTTCTTTTGGCTTAGGATTGTCTTGGCAATGAGGGCTCTTTTTTGGTTCCATATGAAATTTAAAGTAGTTTTTTCCAATTCTGTGAAGAAAGTCATTGGTAGCTTGATGGGGATGGCATTGAATCTATAAATTACCTTGGGCAGTATGGCCATTTTCACGATCTGGATTCTTCCTACCCATAAGCATGGAATGCTCTTCCATTTGTTTGTGTCCTCTTTTATTTCATTGGGCAGTGGTTTGTAGTTCTCCTTGAAGAGGTCCTTCACATTCCTTGTAAGTTGGATTCCTACATATTCTCTTTGAAGCAATTGTGAAAGGCAGTTCACTCATGATTTGGCTCTCTGTTTGTCTGTTATTGGTGTATAAGAATGCTTGTGATTTTTGCACATTGATTTTGTATCCTGAGACTTTGCTGAAGTTGCTTATCAGCTTAAGGAGATTTTGGACTGAGATGATGGGGTTTTCTAAATATACAATCATGTCATCAGCAAACAGGGAAAATTTGACTTCCTCTTTTCCTAATTGAATACCCTTTATTTCTTTCTCTTGCCTGATTGCCTTGGCCAGAACTGCCAGCACTATGTTGAAAAGGAGTGAACACAGAGGGCATCCCTGTCTTGTGCCAGTTTTCAAAGGGAATGATTTCAGTTTTTGCCCATTCAGTATGATATTGGCTGTGGGTTTGTTATAAATAGCTCTTATTATTTTGAGATACGTCCCATCAATACCTATTTTATTGAGAGTTTTTAGCATGAAGGGCTGTTGAATTTTGTCAAAGGCCTTTTCTGCATCTATTGAGATACTCGTGTGGTTTTTGTCTTTGATTCTGTTTATATGCTGGATTACGTTTACTGATTTGTGTATGTTGAACCAGCCTTGCATTCCAGTGATGAAACCAACTTGATCGTGGTGGATAAGCTTTTTGATTTGCTGCTGGATCCGGTTTGCCAGTATTTTATTGACGAATTTTGCACTGATGTTCATCAGGGATATTGGTCCAAAATTCTCTTTATTTGTTGTGTCTCTGCCAGGCTTTGGTATCAGGATGATGTTGGCCTCATAAAATGAGTTAGGGAGGATTCCTTCTTTTTCTATTGATTAGAATAGATTCAGAAGGAATGATACCAGCTCCTCTTTGTACCTCTGGTAGAATTCAGCTGTGAATCCATCTGGTCTTGGACTTTTTATGGTTGGTAGGCTATTAATTATTGCCTCAATTTCAGAGCCTGTTATTGGTCTATTCAGGGATTCAACTTCTTCCTGGTTTAGTCTTGGGAGGATGTATGTGTCCAGGAATTTATCCACTTCTTCTGGATTTTCTAGTTTATTTGCGTAGAGGTGTTTGTAGTATTCTGTGACAGTAGTTTGTATTTCTGTGGGGTTGGTGGTGATATCCCCTTTATCATTTTTTATTGCGTCTATTTGATTCTTCTCTCTTTTCTTCTTTATTAGTCTTGCTAGCGGTCTATCAATGTTGTTGATCTTTTCAAATAACCAGCTCCTGGATTCATTGATTTTTTTTAAGGGTTTTTTTGTGTCTATATCTCCTTCAGTTCTGCTCTCATCTTAGTTATTTCTTGCCTTCTGCAAGCTTTTGAATGTGTTTGCTCTTGCTTCTCTAGTTCTTTTAATTGTGATGTTAGGGTGTCAATTTTAGATATTTCCTGCTTTCTCTTGTGGGTGTTTAGTGCTATAAATTTCCCTCTACACACTGCTTTAAATGTGTCCCAGATATTATGGTATGTTGTGTCTTTGTTCTCATTGGTATCAAAGAACATCTTTATTTCTGCCTTCATTTCGTTATGTACCCAGTAGTCATTCAGGAACAGGTTGTTCAGTTTCCATGTAGTTGAGCAGTTTTGAGTGAGTTTCTTAATCCTGAGTTCTAGTTTGATTGCAGACCACAGTCTGAGAGACTGTTGGTTATAATTTCTGTTCTTTCACATTTGCTGAGGAGTGCTTTACTTCCAACAATGTGGTCAATTTTGGAATAAGTGCAATGTGGTGCTGAGAAGAATATATATTCTGTTGATGTGGGGTGGAGAGTTCTGTAGATGTCCATTAGGTCTGCTTGGTTTGGAGCTGAGTTCCTTGTTAACTTTCTGCCTCATGGATCTGTCTAATGTTGACAGTGTGGTGTTAAAATTGCCCATTATTATTGTGTGGGAGTCTAAGTCTCTATGCAAGTCTCTAAGTGCTTGCTTTATGAATCTGGATGCTCCTGTATTGGGTGAATATATATTTAGGATAGTTAGCTCTTCTTGTTGAATTGGTCCTTTTACCATTATATAATGGCCTTCTTTGTCTCTTTTGACCTTTGTTGGTTTAAAGTCTGTTTTATCAGAGACTAGGATTGCAACCCCTGCTTTTTTTGCTTGTTTCCATTTGTTTGGTAGATCTTCCTCCATCCCTTTATTTTGAGCCTATGCGTGTGTCTGCACGAGAGATGGGTCTCCTGAATACAGCACACTGATGGGTCTTAACTCTTTATCCACTTTTTCAGTCTTTGTCTTTTAATTGGAGTATTTAGCCCATTTACATTTAAGCTTAATATTGTTATGTGCTAAGTTGATCCTGTCATTATGATGTTAGCTGGTTACTTTGCTCATTAGTTGATGCAATTTCTTCCTAGCATCAATGGTCTTTACATTTTGGCATGTTTTTGCAGTGGGTGGTACCGATTGTTCCTTTCCATGTTTAGTGCTTCCTTCAAGAGCTCTTGTAAGGCAGGCCTGGTGGGGACAAACTGTCTTCAGCATTTGTTTGTCTGTAAAGGACTTTATTTCTCCTTCACTTATGAAGCTTAGTTTGGCTGGATATGAAATTCTGGGTTGAAAATTCTTTTCTTTAAGAATGTCGAATATTTGCCCCACTCTCTTCTGGCTGTAGAGTTTCTGCCAAGAGATCCACTGTTCGTCTGATGTGCTTCCCTTTGTGGGTAACCCGACCTTTCTCTCTGGCTGCCCTTAACTTTTTTTCCTTCATTTCAACTTTGGTGAATCTCACAATTATGTGTCTTGGAGTTGCTCTTCTCAAGGAGTATCTTTGTGGCGCTCTCTGTATTTCCTGAATTTGAATGTTGGCTTGCCTTGCTAGGTTGGGGAATTTCTCCTGTATAATATCCTGAAGAGTGTTTTCCAACATGGTTCCATTCTCCTGGTCACTTACAGGTACACCAATCAGACATAGATTGGTCTTTTCACATAGTCCCATATTTCTTGGAGGCTTTGTTCATTTCTTTTTACTCTTTTTTCTCTAAACTTCTTGCTTCACATCATTCATTTGATCTTCAGTCACTGATACCCTTTCTTCCAGTTGATCGAATCAGTTACTGAAGCTTGTGTATGCGTCACGTAGTTCTCATGCCATGGTTTTCAGCTCCATCAGGTCATTTAAGGTCTTCTCTACGCTGTTTATTCTAGTTAGCCATTCATCTAATCTTTTTTCAATGTTCAATGTTTTTAGCTTCTTTGTGATGGGTTCGAACTTCTTCCTTTAGCTTGGAGAAGTTTGATCGTGTGAAGCCTTCTTCTCTCAACTCATCAAAGTCATTCTCCATCCAGCTTTGTTCTATTGCTGGCAAGGATCTGCATTCCTTTGGAAGAGAAGAGGTGCTCTGATTTTTAGAATTTTTGGCCTTTCTGCTCTGGTTTCTCCCCATCTTTGTGGTTTTATCTACCTTTGGTCTTGATGATGGTGACGTATATATGGGGTTTTGGTGTGGGTGTCCTTTCTTTTTGTTAGTTTTCCTTCTAACAGTCAGGACCCTCAGTTGCAGGTCTGTTGGAGTTTGCTGGAGGTCCACTCCAGACCCTGTTTTCCTGAGTGTCACCAGCGGAGGCTGCAGAACAGCAAATATCGCTGAACAGCAAATGTTGCTGCCTGATCGTTCCTCTGGAAGCTTCATCTCAGAGGGGCACCCGACTGTATGAAGTGTCAGTTGGCCCCTACTGGGAGGTGTCTCCCAGTTAGGCTACTCAGGGGTCAGGGGCCCACTTGAGGAGGCAGTTGTCCATTCTCAGATCTCAGACTCCATGCTGGGAGAACCACTACTCTCTTCAAAGCTGTCAGACAGGGACGTTTAAGTCTACAGAAGTTTCTGCTACCTTTTGTTCAGCTATGCCCTGCCTCCAGAAGGGGAGTCTACAGAGGCAGGCAGGCCTTCTTGAGCTGCAGTGGGCTCCACCCAGTTCGAGCTTCCTAGCCATTTTGTTTACCTACTTGATCCTCAGCAATAGCAGACGCCCCTCCCCCAGCCTCACTGCCGCCTTGCAGTTCGATCTCATACTGCTCTGCTAGCAGTGAGCGAGGCTCCATGGGCACAGGACCCTCTCAGCCAGGCGCAAGATATAATCTCCTGGTATGTCGTTTGCTAAGGCCATTGGAAAAGCACAGTATTAGGGTGGAAGTGTCTGTATTTTCCAGGACCGTCTGTCACACATCTCTTGGCTAGTAAAGGGAATTCCCCAACCCCTTGTGCTTCCTGGGTGAGATGATGCCCCACCCTGCTCTGTGGGCTGCACCCACTGTTGGACAAGCCCCATTGAGATGAACCCAGTACTTCAGTTGGAAATGCAGAAATCACCCATCTTCTGTGTTGCTCACGCTGGGAGCTGTAGACTGGAGCTGTTCCTATTTGGCCATCTTGGAACCTCTCTCCATCCTCTCCTATCTTACATGTTATTACTATCATTTAGTACTCCTGTTACCCCTCACAGCTGCGTGATTATTATTTCTGTTGTCAAATCTTACTTTGATTTATCCACATGTCCCCAATTCCTCCATGTACAATTGGTCCTTGCTGCTCACACCTTCTTTCTTTCAATTTCTTCCTCTGTGAAGTTCATCCTTTGGATTTTCTGTGTGAAGCTTTATTAAATGGTAAATCATTTCCCACTAGCTTTCCTCTGTTGTTTTCTTTCTTTCTTTCTTCATTAATTCAACCAATATTTATTAATCTTCCAAGTGAGAAGCTGGGGATCCAGTAATGAACAAGACAGATAAAGAACCTGTCCTTTTCCTCATGGTGCTTAGAATGTGCTAGACTAGGGAAGTGGTGTGTGGAGGGAAGATAAATGGAAGCCTAGAAACACTACACAGATGTGGGATTGAGCATCTGCATTCTTATACACAGACATGATCACAAAAAGGCAATTTGTGATCATGAATAAGAAATGGTTTTTGGACAGGCACGGTGGCTCACGCCTATAATCCCAACACTTTGGGAGGCCAAGACAGCCAGATCGCTTGAAGTCAGGAATTTGAGACCAGCCAGGCCAACATGGTGAAACCCCATCTCTACTAAAAATACCAAAATCATCCAGGTGTGCTGGCATGTGCCTGTAATCCCAGCTACTCAGGAGGCTGAGGCGGAAGAATAGGCTTGAACTGGGGAGGCAGAGGATGCAGTGAGCCAAGATCGCGCCACTGCACTCCAGCCTGGGTGACAGAGCGAGACTGTCTCAGAAGAACAAAAACAAAAAACAACAAAAAAACAAAACAAGAACAACAAAAGAAATGATTTTTATCTTTCATCTGATTTTTGTATTCTGCATTATTGCTTCTCTGGGACTCAAGTAAAGAACATTTGTAGTAGTTTAGACTGTTCTAAGTTAATGCTACATGAAACTGTTAGACTCTTGTCTTCATATCTCAGTCCCTTAAATCCAATTTCAAAAGATAAAAATTTGCTTTTATTCAGAGTATTCAAACGATATGATCTAGACTCTAAAGTGCTAGCTTGTTTCTTAAAAATGACTTTATGTGGCCGGGCGCAGTGGCTCACACCTGTAATCCCAGCACTTTGGGAGGCCAAGGTGGGTGGATCACGAGGTCAGGTGTTCGAGACTAGCTTGGCCAACATGGTGAAACCCCATCTCTACTAAAAGTAAAAAAATTAGCTGGGCGTGGTGGCACACACCTGTAATCCCAGCTACTCGGGAGCCTGAGGTAGGAGAATCATTGGAACCCAGGAGACGGAGGTTGCTGTGAGCCGAGGTTTCGCCACTGCACTCCAGCCTGGGCAACAGAGCAAGACTCAGTCTCAAAAAAAAGAAAAATTTATGTTCACACCTTGTGTATTTTATTTAGAAAGTATTTTAGCTATAATAAATTATAAAATTGAGATTAATTTATAGGTATACTTTTTAGAATTGTACATTCAGAATTTAAACAACCACATGGGTATGGTTTAGTACTATTATGTCTTACATATAGAAAACTATGATTTTAAATTCTGAGGTAATTTTGTGAAAAACTCACTATATTTTACATGAATTTTGATTGTATACTCTATTATTATTATTTTTTTTTTGCAGTGGGACTCAACTAGGAGGTGTTATTACAGTACTGTGCTTCTTTTTCAACCATGGAGAGGTTTGTTTTCTAGAAAGCAATTTTTAAGAAATAGAAGAGGCTGTAGAGGAACAAGGAAATATACTCATCAAAACAATATATAATTGATTACTACTTATGACTTCACAATATTTTAAAGACCCATGTGTTATAAGTTGATTTTTAAATCATGTTGATTGAAATGTTTAAATAGGTAAAATTTCAAACATGAAATCTCTTGCCTTGTTTTTAGTAAATATATACATATACATATATTCTGCAGAGAAAAGGAAATACTGTACTTCTTGAGTTGAATCATATCGTGCACATTATCTGACTTATTCCCACTAAACTTTATTTGTGGGTGGTGGTAGCCTCACCATACAAGGTATGAAATTTAAATTTACACAAAGTTACTTATCCACATGCCCCATTTACTACATGATGAAGCTGGATTTCCCATTCTATGTCTGTCTGCCTCTAAAACCTCACATATATATTAATTTATATTTTATAAATTATAAAATTAGTTGTATTTTATGAAAACATATATATTATACATATAACATATATATTCAACTTTTTTATTATGGTCAGAATAAGTAACATGAGATCTGCCCTCTTAACATAATTTTTTCTGATTATTGTTTTTTTTTTAATACTTTTAAGTTCTAGGGTACATGCGCACAAAGTGCAGGTTTGTTACATACGTATACATGTGCCATGTTGGTCTGCTGTACCCATTAACTCGTCGTTTACATTATGTATATCTCCTAATGCTACCCCTTCTCCCTCCCCCACCCCATGAGAGGCCCCAGTGTGTGATGTTCCCCTTCCTGTGTCCAAGTGTTCTCACTGTTCAATTTCCACCTATGAGTGAGAACATGCGGTGTTTGGTTTTCTGTTCTTGCAATAGTTTGCTGAGAATGATGGTTTCCAGCTCCTTCCATATCCCTACAAAGGACATAAACTCATCTTTTTTTATGGCTGCATAGTATTCCATGGGTGTATGTGCCACATTTTCTTAATCCAGTCTGTCAGTGATGGACATTTGGGTTGGTTTCAAGTCTTTGCTATTGTGAATAGTGCCGCAATAAACATGTGTGCATGTGTCTTTATAGCAGCATGATTTATAATCCTTTGGGTATATACCCAGTAATGGGATAGCTGAGTCAAATGGTATTTCTAATTCTAGATCCTTGAGGAATCCCCACACTGTCTTCCACAATGGTCGAACTAGTTGACAGTCCCACCAACAGTGTAAAAGTGTTCCTATTTCTCTACATCCCCTCCAGCACCTGTTGTTTCCTGACTTTAATGATCACCATGCTAACTGGTGTGAGATGATATCTCATTGTGGTTTTGATTTGCATTTCTCTGATGGCCAGTGATGATGAGCATTTTTTCATGTGTCTGTTGGCTGCATAAATGTCTTCTTTTGAGAAGTATCTGTTCATATCCCTTGCCCACTTTTTGATGGGGTTGTTTGGTTTTTTCTTGTAAATTTGTTTAAGTTCTTTGTAGATTCTGAATATTAGCCCTTTGTCAGATAGGTAGATTGTAAAATTTTTCTCCCATTCCGTAGGTTGACTATTCACTCTGATGGTAGTTTCTTTTGCTGTGCAGAAGCTCTTTAGTTTAATTAGATTCCATTTGTGAATTCTGGCTTTTGTTGCCATTGTTTTTGGTGTTTTAGTCATGAAGTCCTTGCCCATGCCTATGTCCTAAATGGTATTGCCTAGGTTTTCTTCTGGGGTTTTTATGGTTTTAGGTTTAACATTTAAGTCTCTAATCCATGTTGAATTAATTTTTGTATAAGATGTAAGGAGGGGATCCAATTTCAGCTTTCTACATATGGCTAGCCAGTTTTCCCAGCACTATTTATTAAATAGGAAATCCTTTCCCCATTTCTTGTTTTTGTCAGGTTTGTCAACATCAGATGGTTGTAGATGTGTGGTATTATGTCTGAGGGCTCTGTTCTCTTCCATTGGTCTGTATCTCTGTTTTGGTACCAGTACCATGCTGTTTTGGTTACTGTAGCCTTGTAGTATAAAGTCAGGTAGTGTGATGCCTCCAGCTTTGTTCTTTTGGCTTAGGATTGTCTTGGCAATGCGGGCTCTTTTTTGGTTCCATATGAACCTTAAAGTAGATTTTTTCCCATTCTGTGAAGAAAGTCATTGGTAGCTTGATGGGGATGGCATTGAATCAATAAATTACCTTGGGCAGTATGGCCATTTCCACAATATTGATTCTTCCTATCCATGAGCATGGAATGTTCCGTTTGTTTGTGTCCTCTTATTTCATTGAGCAGTGGTTTGTAGTTCGCCTTGAAGAGGTCCTTCACATCCCTTGTAAGTTGAATTCCTAGGTATTTTATTTTATTTGAAGCAATTGTGAATTGGAGTTCACTCATGATTTGGCTATCTGTCTGTTATTGGTGTATAGGAATGCTTGTGATTTTTGCACATTGATTTTGTATCCTGAGATTTTGCTGAAGTTGTTTATCAGCTTAAGGAGATTTTGGGCTGAGACGATGGAGTTTTCTAAATATACAATCATGTCATCTGCAAACAGGGAAAATTTGACTTCCTCTTTTCCTAACTGAATACCCCTTATTTCTTTCTCTTGCCTGATTGCCCTGGCCAGAACTTCCAACACTACGTTGAATAGGAGTCGTGAGAGAGGGAATCCCTGTCTTGTGCCCGTTTTCAAAAGAAATGCTTCCAGGTTTGCCCATTCTGTATGATATTGGCTGTGAGTTCGTCATAAATAGCTCTTATTATGTTGAAATACGTTCCATCAGTACCAAATTTATTGAGAGCTTTTAGCATGAAGGGCTGTTGAATTTTGTCAAAGACCTTTTCTGCATCTATTGATATAATCATGTGGTGTTTGTCTTTGGTTCTGTTTATATGCTGGATTACATTTATTGATTTGCATATGTTGAACTTGCCTTGCATTCCAGGGGTGAAGCCCAGTTGATCATGGTGGATAAGCTTTTTCATGTGCTGCTGGATTCGGTTTGTCAATATTTTATTAAGGATTTTTGCATCAACGTTCATCAGGGATATTGGTCTAAAATTCTCTTTTTTTTGTTGTGTCTCTGCCAGGCTTTGGTATCAGGATGATGCTGGCCTCATAAAATGTGTTTGGGAGGATTCCCTCTTTTTCTATTGATTGGAATAGTTTCAGAAAGAATGGTATCAGCTCCTCCTTGTACCTCTGGTAGAATTTGGCTGTGAATCTGTCTGGTCCTGGACTTTTTTTCGTTGGTAGGCTATTAATTATTGCTTCAATTTCAGAGCCTGTTATTGGTCTATTCAGGGATTCAACTTCTTCCTGGTTTAGTCTTGGGAGGATGTATGTGTCCAGGAATTTATCCATTTCTTCTAGGTTTTCTAGTTTTATTGCATAGAGGTATTTATAGAATTATCTGATGTTAGTTTGTATTTTTGTGGGGTCGGTAGTGATATCCCCTTTATCATTTTTCATTACTTCTATTTGATTCTTCTCTCTTTTCTTCTTTATTTTTCTTGCTAGCAGTCTATCAATGTTGTTGATCTTTTCAAATAACCAGCTCCTGGATTCATTGATTGTTTCAAGGGTTTTTTTGTGTCTCTTTCTCCTTCAGTTCTGCTCTGATCTTAGTTATTTCTTGCCTTCTGCTAGCTTTCGAATGTGTTTGCTCTTGTTTCTCTGGTTCTTTTAATTGTGATGTTAGGGTGTCAATGTTAGATATTTCCTGCTTTCTCTTGTGGGCATTTAGTGCTATAAATTTCCCTCTACACACTGCCTTAAATGTGTCCCAGATATTATGGTATGTTGTGTCTTTGTTCTCATTGGTATCAAAGAACATCTTTATTTCTGCCTTCATTTCATTATGTACCCAGTAGTCATTCAGGAACAGGTTGTTCAGTTTCCATGTAGTTGAGCAGTTTTGAGTGAGTTTCTTAATCCTGAGTTCTAGTTTGATTGCACTGTGGTCTGAGAGACTGTTTGTTATAATTTCTGTTCTTTCACATTTGCTGAGGAGTGCTTTACTTCCAACAATGTGGTCAATTTTGGAATAAGTGCAATGTGGTGCTGAGAAGAATATATATTCTGTTGATATGGAGTGGAGAGTTCTGTAGATGTCAATTAGGTCTGCTTGGTGCGGAGCTGAGTTGAATTCCTGGATATTCTTGTTAACTTTCTATCTTGTTGATCTGTCTGGTGTTGACAGTGTGGTGTTAAAGTTGCCCATTATTACTATGTGGGAGTCTAAGTCTCTATGCAAGTCTCTAAGTGTTTGCTTTTTGAATCTGGGTGCTCCTGTATTGGGTGCATATATATTTAGGATAGTTAGCTCTTCCTGTTGAATTGATCCCTTTACCATTATGTAATGGCCTTCTTTGTCTCTTTTGACCTTTGTTGGTTTAAAGTCTGTTTTATCAGAGACTAGGATTGCAACCCCTGCTTTTTTGTTTGTTTGTTTTCCGCTTGCTTGGTAGATCTTCCTCCATCACTTTATTTTGAGCCTATGCATGTCTCTGCACGTGAGATGGGTCTCCTGAATACAGCACACTGATGGGTGTGCTTTGACTCTTTATCCAATTTTCCAGTCTGTGTCTTTTAATTGGAGCATTTAGTCCATTTACATTTAAGCTTAATATTGTTATGTGCTAAGTTGATCCTGTCATTATGATGTTAGATGGTTATTTTGCTCATTAGTTGATGCAGTTTTTTCCTAGCATCGATGGTCTTTACATTTTGGCATGTTTTTGCAGTGGTTGGTACCGATTGTTCCTTTCCATGTTTAGTGCTTCCTTCAGGAGCTCTTGTAAGGCAGGCCTGGTGGGGATAAAACCTCTCAGCATTTGCTTGTCTGTAAAGGATTTTATTTCTCCTTCACTTATGAAGCTTAGTTTGGCTGGATATGAAATTCTGGGTTGAAAATTCTTTTCTTTAAGAATGTCGAATATTGGCCCCACTCTCTTCTGGCTTGTTGAGTTTCTGCCAAGAGATCCACTGTTCGTCTGATGTGCTTCCCTTTGTGGGTAACCCGACCTTTCTCTCTGGCTGCCCTTAACTTTTTTTCCTTCATTTCAACTTTGGTGAATCTCACAATTATGTGTCTTGGAGTTGCTCTTCTTGAGGAGTATCTTTGTGATGCTCTCTGTATTTCCTGAATTTGAATGTTGGCCTGCCTTGCTAGGTTGGGGAATTTCTCCTGTATAATATCCTGAAGAGTGTTTTCCAACATGATTCCATTCTCCCGGTCACTTTCAGGTATACCAATTAGACGTAGATTTGGTCTTTTCATATCGTCCCATATTTCTTGCAGGCTTTGTACATATCTTTTACTCCTTTTTCTCTAAACTTGTCTTCTCGCTTCATTTTATTCATTTGATCTTCAGTCACAGATACCCTTTCTTCCAGTTGATTGAATCGGTTACTGAGGCTTGTGTATGCATCATGTAGTTCTCATGCCATGGTTTTCAGCTCTATCAAGTCATTTAAGGATTTCTCTACATTGGTTATTCTAGTTAGCCATTTGTCTAACCTTTTTTCAATGTTTTTAGCTTCTTTGTGATGGGTTCAAACTTCCTCCTTTAGCTCGGAGAAGTTTGATCATGTGAAGCCTTCTTCTCTCGTCAAAGTCATTCTCCATCCAGCTATGTTCTGTTGCTAGTGAAGAGCTGCATTTCTTTGGAGGGGGTGAGGCGCTCTGATTTTTAGAATTGTCAGCTTTTGTACTCTGTTCCCCATCTTTGTGGTTTTATCTACCTTTGGTCTTTGATAATGGTGACGTACAGATGGGGTTTTAGTGTCGATGTCCTTTCTTTTTGTTAGTTTTCCTTCTAACAGTCAGGACTCCCAGCTGCAAGTCTATTGGAGTTTGCTGGAGGTCCACTCCAAACCCTGTTTGCCTGGGTATTAGCAGCAGAGGCTGCAGCAGAGTGAATAATGCTGAACAGTAAATGTTGCTGCCTGATCATTTCTCTGGAAGCTTCATCTCAGAGGGATACCCAGCCGTGTGAGGTGTCAGTCTGCCCCTACTTGGGGGTACTTCCTAGTTAGGCTACTCGGGGGTCAGGGACCCACTTGAGGAGGCAGTCTGTCCGTTCTCAGATCTCCAACTCTGTGCTGGGAGAACCACTAGTCTCTTCAAAGCTGTCAGACAGGGACATTTAAATGTACTGAGGTTTCTGCTGCCTTTTGTTTGGCTATGCCCTGTCCCCAGAGGTGGAGTCTACAGAGGCCAGCAGGCCTCCTTGAGCTGTGGTGGGCTCCACCCAGTTCGAGCTTCCAGGGTGCTTTGTTTACCTATTCAAATCTCAGGAATGGCGGGCGCCCCTCCCCAAGCCTTGCTGCTGCCTTGCAGTTAGATCTCAGACTGCTGTGCCAGCAATGAGGGAGGCCCTATGTTCGTGGGACCCTCTATGCCAGGTGCGGGATGTAATCTCCTGGTGTGCCATTTGCTAAGACCCTTGGAAAAGCACAGTATTAGGGTGGGAGTAACCCAATTTTCCAGGTGGTGTGTGTCACAGTTTCCCTTGGCTAGGAACGGGAATTCCCTTACCCCTTGCACTTCCCGGGTGAGGCGATGCCTGCCCTGCTTCAGCTCTCGCTTGGTGGGCTGCACCCACAGTCCTGCACCCACTGTCCAACATGCCCCAGTGAGATGAACCCAGTACCTCAGTTAGAAATGCAGAAATCACCCATCTCCTGAGTCGCTCACTCTGGGAGCTGTAGCCTGGAGCTGTTCCTATTTGGCCATCTTGGAACCTCATTCCAGATTTTTAAGTGTACACTACAGTACTAACACAATGTTGTACAGCAGATCTCTAGAACTTATTCATCTTGTCTAACTGAAACTTGCCTGACAGCAAGGACATGGTTAAGACGCTGCCACCTGCTGCCTCACTTCTTTCTGTTACGTCATGGTGTCTGTTCAGTAATGCAAAATGCTGAATTCAAAATAGACATTAACTTACTAATTCAGCCCAATGAAACATAGTCTACCTAAAAAAGAGCTCATAGAAGTTTATTTCAAATATGATGGATTCATTCAACAAAATATTGAGTACATACCACGTCCATGCTCTGTTAGATGCTGAGGATATGGCAATGAAAAACAGAGAGATTCTGACTATTAGCTCTTGGGAGCAAAATATTTTATGTTATGACACAGGTTACATAGGGTAGAAGTACATTTTTTTTTTCAAGATGGAGTCTTGCTCTGTTTCCCAGCCTGGAGTGCAGTGCAGTGGCGTGATCTCAGCTCACTGCAACCTCTGCCTCCTGGGTTCAAGCAATTCTCCTGCCTCAGCCTCCTGAGTAGCTGGGATTACAGGCATGTGCCACCATGCTCAACTAAATTTTTGTATTTTTAGTAGAGATGGGGTTTCACCATGTTGGCTAGGCTGGTCTTGAACTCCTGACCTCGTGATCCAGCCACCTTGGCCTCCCAGAGTACTGGAGATTACAGGCATGAGCCACCATGCCCGGCCAGGGTAGAAGTACTTTTATCCATTGCTGTTGGGTTAATTTTTAAAAATCAGTTAGATAAAGGAATCATAAAAATTATACATAAAATCCTTATATATATTAATTTTAAGCAAACAAATGCATTGTCATTCAACAATGTGCTGATATAATGACAAAGCTTTTTCTTTGAGTGTGCCAGGAAACTTGGTATAAGTTGACTTTCTTATATGTATCATAATTCCTCTTACAACATTTACAATTTTGGGATCTTGGAAGAGGAGCAATAACTTTTAACACTCTTGGAAAGTAATAAGAGCTCACATTCTTTCTAGAATTTCAGAATTTTTGATGGAAAATTTTTCTAATACTCTGACCCATATGTCTTAGAAGTCATTTTAAAGTTTGTATGAACATTTAATACTTTCATTACATGCATCACATTTGTGGTTCCCAAATACTTCTAGTTGTTTTTAAAATATATACTTACCTTTTTTTAAGTTACATTTTACAAATTCTGAGGCAATCTTAGCTATTCGAAGTGTGTATTTATATTCATTCAAACTTGTTATGTAGAAACTTTCTTGGTGCTTGCGAATTACCTAGGTGACATTTGTTTAGGTATTTGTCTTGGCATACATATAACCCAAAGCCTAGGATGCCAGGATCATATGCCAGGATCATACCTGCAGGACTGGACTGTCGATCTAGTTGGTCAGTCACAGAATTCTCACAACTCTTATACATACAATCTTATTTGTCCCTTGGGTTTCCTTTTGCTCAGTCTGATATATTTGTTGCTGGTTTCTGGACATGGTAGTTAATTGCTCTCTACTTAATGGCCTCATGTGTTAAGAGAGCTTCAAAAACTGAGAAGCTATGCCAGACACTCAGAAATGGGATATAGTGAGCCTAGTATTAAAATTACTAAAACAAACTCACCCCTGGTTTTTAAATATGTTTGTTGTAGTAAACATGATGTAAAGTGGGCATTTTGTTGATTTCAGGCCACCCGTGTGATGTGGACACCACCTCTCCGTGAAAGTTTTTCCTATCCATTCCTTGTACTTCAGATGTATATTTTAACTTTGATTCTCAGGTAACTTTGATTCATAAAACAAAGGCAAATAAATTATAATTTAAGTTTTTAAAAATATACTTCAATTCAGCACTTTGGGAGGCCAAGGTGGGCGGATCACTTGAGGTCAGGAGTTCGAGACCAGCCTGGCCAACATGGTGAAACCTCATCTCTACTAAAATACAAAAATTAGCCAGGCATAGTGGTGTGCATTTGTAATCCCAGCTACTTGGGAGGCTGAGGCAGGAGAATTGCTTGAACCAGGAGGCAGAGGTTGCCGTGAGCTGAGATTGTGCCACTGCACTCCAGCCTGGGCAACAGAGCGAGACCCCCTCTAAAAAAATGTAAATATATATATATTATAGATATATACTTCAATCTATGAAGTTGTAATTACTAAATTTAGACCATTTTTTAGTTATTTTAAAAGTATTGAGTATAGATTTAAGAAAATAATTCAAAATTGCCATGTAAAAATTGCTCTCCCATTTAAGAGTAGGCTACAGGTTTTAAATAACTACATTATGTTTTAAAAAACCAAAAGGTATGTGTTTGTATATAGTTTGCCAAGATTCAAAAGTTTTTGAGAAACAATTACATTTTCTCTTCAGAGTTTAGGTACTCTGACATTGTTTTCTAACCTGTGGTTTTGATGAATGTGTCATGAAAAAAGTGTTCTGTGTGCAAACGAATTTGGGAAATGCGGAGTTAGATGGATAAGGAGTACATATATTCTCTTATTTATGAAGCATTTCTGAACAACCAATGTTTCCAACAGGACAACCAGTTTCATTTCAAAGTTTTTTTTTTTTTTGGATACACTTTTTTTGTAGGGATTACATTTATAAGCATTTTAGATATTTAAGAGGTCTGAGAAATGAACAAAAAAAACCCGTAAGTGGTAGTAGTATAAATAGCCTTATCAGAGAAATAAGTTTGATAGAATACTAATGAGAACTCTCACTGAATGAAATAATGATCACTATCTCCTCCAAACTCCCAGAGGACCCCATTCTTCACCTACTAGTCCCTGGCAGATTCTGCCTTATATAAAACACATTTGTTTGTCTTCCTTGTTTTTTAAAACAGTAAATTTATGAATCATCCACACATACATAAATTTTTATTTATTTATTTAGAGATGAAGTCTTGCTCTGTCACCCAGGTTGGAGTGCAGTGGCACAATCGGCTCACTGCAACCTCTGCTTCCCGGGTTCAAGCGATTCTCCTGCCTTAGCCTCCCAAGTAGCTGGGATTACAGGTGCACACCACCACCCCCAGCTAATTTTTGTATTTTTAGTAGAGACAGGGTTTTACCATGTTGGCCAGGCTGGTCTCAAACTCCTGACCTCAAGTGATCCGCCCGCTTCAGCCTCCCAAAGTGCTGGGATTACAGGCGTGAGCCACTGTGCCCAGCCAGTTATATGTATTTAAAAGTACCACTGGTGCACACATCCATGCAAATATTTGTGGCACTCATATAAAGCTAATTGAAGAGTGGTAAATAGTAGTGTACTGGGGTGGCACAAACCTTGAGAATGGAGCAGGCTAACTTCTGATTTCTTACCAACCTGACGAGTATATTCTGGGGTTGAATTTGGATTTAGGAACCTCCTCCTCATTCAGATTTCTGTATCTTTGCTGTACACTTTGCCTTCTCTCAAAGATTAGGTGATGGAAGCTGCCCATTCTTCATCACCCTTTGCTATTCACTCCCAGTTTATTTTCTAGGAAGGTGGGTTATTTTTATTTTTTTTGAAGTAATATCAGTCTGGTCAGTCAGGGGCTTCATGGAATAAAATGTCTTAATTAGAATATTTAGGGTTGTATCATTGAGGGCATGTGCTATATACTCTGTATCTTAGTCAAAAGTAATTTTTGTTTGAAAAATTTAAGATTACAAAGTACATAATGAGTATTTTATGATAACAGTAAACAATATGAACATTTAGAATTTTGTTTTTGAAAATTTATATACGATTGTACAAAGATTCATCAAAATCCAACATAGCATTTATAAAAGGAACAGTTACAGTTTTATTATTTATGTAAAACATTTGTGTTTCTTTTTTCATGTCTAAAAGTTATTGTAATTCTCTGTGGTAAAAGATACTGGTTCCCAATACATATCAGTAATGGAGAATGGACAATTTAAACTTCCACACACTTCAACTGAATTCTAGAATGATTTTTTAATTTTTTAAGATTCCTTTTCCTCAAATTTTTCCCATAGTTGTTAACTTATTACTTTGTCAGCACTTAACATTTCTCTTCAATGTATTTTGAAACATAAAAGTGGTGGTATATAAAGTTGTTGCTGCACATACAGGAGAAGCATGTTGAGGTGTGCAGGGGCAGTGCCATGTCCTATTTTCTGACCTCCTTGCTGGAGTATTAAATTTCTAATGTCATGCGTATGTAGAGGAAGATGAGCTTTTGTATTTAAAATATTTAGTGGGAAATTACGATGTTATTTTTAAAACTCTAATTTTGATTGCTTCATGCAAGGCATGAAGTATTTCAAGTTCTTTTTAGTATGCTTTAAAAAGTTAACTATATTTTGTTGTATTATAGTAAAGGTAATGGAATAATTTAGATTTTATCATTTTGCAATTAGTCTTTCTTTTTAATGACAGCCTGTTTTTAGGGTGAAACTTATTGGTATCAATTCTCTCTATTAAGGACCTCGAGCAATGATAGAAGGCCCTTCATTGCACTCTGTCTTTCCAATGTGGCTTTTATGCTTCCCTGGCAATTTGCTCAGTTTATACTTTTTACACAGGTAAGATGATTTTTTAAATTAATTTTTATTTTTATTTTAAGTTCTGAGGTACATGTGTGCAGGATGTACAGGTTTGTTACGTAGGTAAATGTATGCCATGGTGGTTTTTGCACCTATCAACCCATTACCTAGGAATTAAGCCCAGCATGCATTAGCTGTTTTTCCTAATGCTCTCCCCACCCCATCCCCGACAGGCCCCAGCATGTGTTCTTCCCCTCCCTGTGTCCATGTATTCTCATTGTTCAGCAACCACTTATAAGTGAGAACATGTGGTGTTTGGTTTTCTGTTCCTGTTGCTGAGGCTAATGGCCTCCAGCTCCATTCATGTCCCTGCAAAGGACCTGATCTCGTTCCTTTTTATGGCTGCATAGTATTCCATGGTGTATATGTACCATATTTTCTTTATCCAGTCTGTTACTGATGGGCATTTGTGTTAATTCCATGTCTTTGCTATTATCAATAGTGCTGCAACAAACACATGTATCTTTGTAATAGAATGATTTATATTCCTTTGGATATATTAATTAAGTTGAATGCAAGATGTCCTTGGTTGTTTCCATAGAAATTTTTAAATATGGTTACATTTATGCCCTAAAAGATTTTCAAAATAGGGAATAAAGTTTACATAAAGGTATGATTTTTATGAAATAATATAATTCCACATTCTTTTACTGTATTAGTTAGTTTGACAGGTTTTAAGGCTCAACATGTGAAAGAGTTTTTCTATTATTTTTATTCACAAATGTTATTTTTGGTGTTTGAGATAATATCTGTATATATCTACCTATAGATTTTCCTTTTGTCCTGGTGATCATTCTGGGTGCCAAGCTACACAGCATTCTAAGGGCCAATCCTACTCTTCACAGAAGGACGTTCTGCTTCTAATCCAGCTAAATGTTGGCTGTTTTGTCTGTGGTGCAGAATTTTACCTGGTACCATTTCTGCAAGCTTTAGTCATAAAGCTCATCATTGCTTAAGGGAGCTGAGCCCATATCCTGTTTCTAAAGCAACTACATAACTAGTACCAAGAAACTGAACTGGGGAAGCAGAGAGTAAATGGAGAATTTTGAGGAAATTTCATGATACTAAGATTTTCCATCAGAGCTCCTTCCTGCATAATAAATACTGATGATAATAATAATACTCTATATTGGAAGTGAGAAATTCTGCCAAGAGTCTCTTGCTGCCAATAGCCTACAAAGAATGAAATTATAACCCCAGCTTAGTTGGTGCTGCATGTTTAAAGTATTCCCTCCGCTTTACTTCATAATAGTTGGCTCCTTTCAGGTTATAACATGGACATTATTCTATGGTTTTCATTATTTGCAAATGCCAACAGAGTAGAATCGATTTTTAATGAGCAGCACTTCATTGCAAGCACATTTATTAATCCAGTGGTACTGATGAAACTAAGCAGCTCTTTGGGGCCAGGCACGATGGCTCATGCCTGTAATCCCAGAACTTTGGGAGGCTGAGGCGGGTAGATCGTGAGGTCAGGAGTTCAAGATCATCCTGGCCAAGATGGTGAAACCACGTCTCTACTAAAAATACAAAAAAATTAGCCGGGCATGGTGGCAGGCTCCTGTAATCTCAGCTACTTGGGAGGCTGAGGCAGAGAATTGCTTTAACCTGGGAGGTGGATGTTGCAGTGGGCTGAGATCGCGCCACTGCACTCCATCCTGGGTGACAGAGTGAGACTCAGTTCCAAAAAAAAAAAAAAAGCTCTTTGGGTAAGTTTGATATTGCTGTAATGATTTTCTAGCCATTCTCTGGATATATACTAGGCTTTTATTTTTCTTTACTAATGTATATAGTTTTGTTTGTATTTGTATGTTTCATGCTTACAGAGGGATAATTCAATGTTATCTTCTGGGTGTACTTTAAGATTTTATTCTTAATTGTGTGTTTCATAGATTAAGGTTAAACTTAGTTCATTGTGCCACCACATCTGGCTAATTTTTTAATTTTTTGTAGAGATGAGGTAGCACCATCTTGCCCAGGCTGCTCTTGAACTCCTGGGCTCAAGCAGTCCTCCTATCTGGGCTTCCGAAATGCTGGGATTATAGGCGTGAGCCACCATGGCTAGCCCAATTTTTTTTATGACTTCTGTGCTCTCCTGGAATTTTCAATCCTGTCAGTTATTTCCTTGAACATTTGAAGCATAGTTTAAAGACATATCTGATTGCACCAGACAAGTGTTTGAGTGATCTCCAAGCTAAGAATAGTTTTTATATATTTAAAGGGATATAGAACAAAAATAGAAAAAGAATATACAAGAGACTGTATGTGACCAACAAAGCATAACATATTTATTATCTGGCATTTTATATAACAAATGTGCTGATCCCTGATATAAATCTTTTCTGAATCTGTTTCTGTTGTGTTAGTGATAGTGTCTTATCTTCATCTATGCTGGGTTATTTTTGATTTGGTGCTGGACATTATACATGAAAAATTGGAGAGGCAAGTCAAAAGAACTAATTAATCTTGAACCACCTTCATGCAATCAGATTGAGATGATCCATAGATGGATTTCAGTCTTTCTGAGGGCTGCTTGATTTCTGGTTCACTATTATAGTATGGCCCTTTGAAACCCCAAACTAAAGCACCCTTCTTGGTGCACTCTGACTGCTGAATCTGCTGAAATGCCTGCTCAGCTTGCTGGTCTCCCAGCTGCCTCTCAGCTGGCAGGCATCTGCCTCTGTTGAAATTGGCAGATACCTCTGGGAGAAAAGTGGCCCAAAATGTCATGCTCATCACTATAGATTGCCATCTATCTTTTTAATTCCTCACTTGCTTTGTTAATAATCTGTGGCTTTTATACATATTTTAAAAATATTTTTATTTATATATTTATATTTTTCCTACACATTCTAGTTCTTAGTGGGAAGGTTGGTTCAAATTCCTTTGCTTACCATTATTAGAAATGTAGCCCTCCTCTTATATTTACTTTGCCTATGAATAGTAAAGTGTTAGTTTTCTATACTTTTTTTCACTTTTGCTTTTTTGTATTATTTCAGATAGCATCATTATTTCCCATGTATGTTGTGGGATACATTGAACCAAGCAAATTTCAGAAGATCATTTATGTGAACATGGTAACATTTTTAATATATATAAGTCAAATGTTAAGATAGGTTCTCAGAGTTTATAAAATCGAAGTGATTCTGTTTTATAGGGTACCACCTCTTTGGTAATATTTAATACATATGATACTGGTGATATCCAGAAGGAAAACTGGAAATGTATATTATAGATGTCATATTATAATAGATTACACTTTCAACTTGACTATAGATGTGTTTTATTCTCTAAAACATTTATGTTTTATTTATTATTATTATTACTACTTTTAAAACTGCCTTTTCTTTCTCAGACATGAGATTTTAGCATTTTGCCTGAATGACACTCTAACTGAAATTTTATATTCTTGCAATTTTGTTTTTGGCTTAGGTCCCAAACATAGCTTCCTTAAAAATATAAAAAGTTAGTAAAGCTTCATAAATAATAGAAGTTCTGAAGTCTAACAAAAATAAGATTAGTAAAACTAGTATTTATAACTAAGTCTTTCTTGGTATATTACTCTATTGTTAAAACAATAGAAATCATAGACTTATTTTTCATTGTTCCAAGTAGCAGATGGAGAAAAAGTGAAATTCTGCCAGATAGAGTTTATAGTCTTGAATTTTAATACTTACAATCTAGCAGTGACTTGAAATTCTATTATCATTTGGCCAAGAGTTATTCATCTTTATGCCTGTAATCCCAGCACTTTGGGAGGCCGAGACGGGCGGATCACGAGGTCAGGAGATCGAGACTATCCTGGCTAACCCGGTGAAACCCCGTCTCTACTAAAAAATACAAAAAATTAGCCGGGCGAGGTGGCGGGCGCCTGTAGTCCCAGCTACTCTGGAGGCTGAGGCAAGAGAATGGCGTAAACCTGGGAGGCGGAGCTTGCAGTGAGCTGAGATCTGGCCACTGCACTCCAGCCTGGGCGACACAGCGAGACTCCGTCTCAAAAAAAAAAAAAAAAAAAAAAAGGCTATATACCTACAAAATATGCATTATGCCAATATATGTAATAACCGCAAAATGTATTTTTTCACTTTTTTTTCAGATTTCAGTTATCCTTAGTTTCATTTTGATGTTTGGAAATTCAATGTACTTATCTTCTTATTATTCTTCATCTTTATTAATGACGTGGGTAAGTGTTTAGTTCATAAAGTTGGGGTTTTTTTAACCTACCAGATAGCATGTTTTCCTGTCTAAAACAGGTATAAGAGAATAAAGAGGCCCTTTCCTGATTATCATTCAACGTGACACAGTTCTTCCCAAGCAAACCTTTTTATCTGTCTTATCCTTGAAAAATATTATAGTAGAAGTTTTTCTTTTTAAGACAAAGCCCAAGTAAATATTTAAAAATTATCATAAAATAATAAAGACTTACTTTAATCATATCCCATTTTATGATAAAAATGACTTCTTTTCTCCTAAGTCACTTGAGGAGGTTAAGTACTCATTGCAGTGACACTGCCACTGCCCAAAACATTTTTGGAACTCCTCTGAGTTTCCTTCACAGATACGGCACATTCTTTAGAATGTCTTCACTGGTGGCAAATCTTTGCCTTTCAAGAGTGGATCTGATTTTTGGAAATGACCAAAATTTTGTGAATATTTTGTGTGATTGGGCTGGGTAATACAGACCTTACTCAAATGATGGTGTGACAATAAAGTCATAAGACCGATTATTTTGCACCTATAACTAAATTATTTCTGAAGGCAGTTTAGAAAGTGTAGTTCCAAACTACTTTGATCAATGGCAAGATAATTAGAATAAGTGTGTAGTCTGCTCACAGGAACTACATGGAATGACACTCATTTGGATATGTGTTTGGAAGGGTGGTTTAGTAAATCAGTTCTATTACACTGTAGTCATATTTCTGATATCTATAAGCTAGAGCCTAGAATATTCTCCTGTACCTCCCATCTCCACATTGATCAGAAATGGTACCAACTACAGTAACGCCAAAATATAGCCCTTTTCCATGTATGGTGCAGTGGTTTAATCTTTTGGTATTTCCCTTATGTTTTAACATTTTTGCTTTTCATATCATTTTTCCCTCATAGTAATTCCTCCTTTTTCTCTCCCAGAAAAAATGCTCTTTCTTTCCAACATTTTGTGAAACTATTTCACCATTACAGAGTAGAGGACTCCTAATAGTGTGCTTATCTACCTCTTTTAATGAAAACTTTTTTATTTTGAAATATAATACAGATAAAAACTACATAAAGCCAATGTTTTGTGTGCTGAATTAGTGCTGGGTAATACTGATGAGTACAATCTCCCCTCAGTGTCTGCAGGGATTGATTCAAGGACATCCCCAACCCCTGTGGATACTAAAATCTGCAGATGTTGAAGTTTCTTATGTAAAATGATGTGTTATTTGCATATAACCTATGCCCATCTTCCTATGTACTTTAAATCATCTCTAGATTACTCTTGACATCTAATGCAATAGAAATACTATGCAAATAGCTGTGTACTGTATTGTTTTTTCATTTGTACTTTTTAAACTGTTGTATTATTATTATTTCAAATATTTTCTTTCTGCCGTTGGTTGAATCTGTAGCAATTGGAACCCATGGATGTGGAGGGCTGACTGTGTTATGTATTATGTGGCCAACATTCTTAAACTACCATTATATCAAAATTATAATTTTCTAAATGAGTGTAAAAGCCCTCCATGTGACCCGCCCCAAAGCACTCCCTTGTGCTGCCCTAAAACAATAATGACTGTGTTGATTGCTATGATAGTAACTTTCCAGCATTCCTTTTTAGTTTCATCACTTCAGTTTCTCTTTTTAGCTACAAGTTTCCTGCATATCTTCCTGGTTTTATCCTCATGAAATTTATTTGTTGAGGAACCGGAGTCAGAATATGTGGAGGATTTCATGGTCCAGATTTTGCTTTTTGAGTTCTTGTGGTGTAGCTAAGCATGTTCCTTTGTCTCATGGCATAGTTTAATATATTAGAAACTGGATCTGAAACTTGGATTGCTTCAGGCTTGATCACTTTGGCAAGTCTACAGTATTGTTCTTTCATTAAAAGGCATGTAATGTCTCTCTTTATGGTACTAGACTTCAGTGCCTTATGATGGATCTGTTAATTCAATAGGGATTGCAAAGTGGTCACATTCCAATCCGTCATCTAGAGTTCATTTAGGAAAAGTTAAGTAAGTGTTGATTTACCTCTTTATTTGCAAATTTTAAAAATAATGAATTGATTCCCTGTCATCTTCCAAATGTGGGCTCTTTGGGCTGTGTATGTGTGTGTTTAAGTTTCATTCGGAACATAGGGATTTAAACATTTTTGATGTATTTCAAGTTAATTGAAATTATTATCTTTACTCATTCTCAGATTATTTCATTGTTGACCAGGGGAGCCTCTTTAGGGTTCTCCTGAGTTCTCTGACGTGACCCCTGTGGTCTGATAGCACACTTGTGTCATGTATGACAAGTTCTTCCAGGTCTCTCTTGTGGACTCCTGTCCAAACCTTGGAGGAAGCCATTCCTGCAAGACACCCTCCTCGCCTTCACTGGGGAAACGGTGTTTTAAGACCGCAGTCTGGGACCCAAGGATACTCACTGCTACTGAGTAGGTCATTGTTTCTAGGCCTTCTTAGTGGACAGAGGTAGGAAATATCATAGGGTGTAGGCTCTCTCTCTTTCTTTAAAAATCTACCATGAAAATATGTGTGTGTGTATGTGTGTGTGTGCATGCATTTATGGTAAACTAGCTCACAAGTTCTGATGGATATTTCCAAATCAAATTCAAGAATATAGGGTTTTTACTTACCTCTTTTTTGTTTGTTTGTTTCTCTTGGGTCTCAAGAAGCCAGGGGATGATAGAATATCACATATCCAGTTGCCTTCTCCCAAAGTGTATGCATGAGAATTGCTATACTGCACCACACACATGATTATGAGAAATAAAGATTTTTTTGCATATCCTTCTTTCATTCTCTTCACCCATTTTTTTTTTTTTACTAAATCTGTATCTATATTGTCAGAACATAGAGTACTGCATACTGTACTTTCTGCCTTATTAACCTTATTTCATGTTTTTATGTGAACAAATACATATTTATTTATCAGCAGTCTTTATGCCGTTATCTCCTAGTTATCTTGGTTATTTTAGTCTTGTTCTACAAGAGAGTTCCTTCAATTCTGATGTATTTGTCACAGTTTGTTTTGTCACCTTTTACTTGAAAGTTAAGTTGGCTCTGTGTAAAATTTTTGTCTCTTTCACTTTTACTTTTTCTTTCTTTCTTTTTTTTTTTTTTTTTTTTGAGACGGAGTTTTACTCTTGTTGCCCAGGCTGGAGTGCAATGGTGCCATCCTGACTCACTGCAACCTCCAACTCCTGGGTTCAAGAGATTCTCTTGCCTCAGCCTCCTGAGTAGCTGGGATTACAGGTGCCCACCACCATGCCCAGCTAATTTTTGTAGTTTTAGTAGAGATGAGGTTTCACCATGTTGGCCAGGCTGGTCTCAAACTCCTAACCTCAGGTGATCTGCCTGCCTCTGCCTCCCAAAGTGCTGGGATTACAGGTATGAGCCACCATGCCCAGCTGTCTCTTTGAGTACTTGTTTTACTTCTGTCCAAAAGGGTTGCTAATTAAAAGTGTTAGAAGTTTGGATACATTATAAATGTATCACTTTCTCTTGAATACTTTTTATCTTATTTCTTTTTTTATTTCTAAAAGTTTCTTCTCTTCACCTTTCATAGCTCTTAAGGCACTATTATGATGATCATTTCCTCATATTCCTTCTAGCTTTTTGTGTCTGAAATTATTTTTGTTTTAATTCAAATTATTTGATTTCTGTCAGCTCATTTCTCAGTTTTTCTAATTTTGATTTGTGTCATTCTTTCACATATTTTAGTATTTTTAAATGCCTTATTTTAAATGGCTCATTTTGAAATGTAAGTTTTGTTTAATTATTCAGTCTTTCATCCTTAAGTAACGGTGTTAGCCATAGGATTTTTCAGAGAAGCCCTTTATCAGGTTGAAGGAGTTCCCTTCTGTTCAGTTTGCTGAGTTTTTTTCAAAAATGCATTTTGAAGATATGATATAATCATATAGTTTCTCTTTTCTGTTTTGTTAATGTGCTGCATTATATTGGTTGATTTTCAAATTTTTTTTTTTTTTTTTGAGACGGAGTCTTGCTCTGTAGCCCAGGCTGGAGTGCAGTGGTGCGATCTCGGCTCACTGCAGGCTCCGCCTCCCGGGTTCACGCCATTCTCCTGCCTCAGCCTCCAGAGTAGCTGGGACTACAGGCGCCCGCCACCTCGCCCGGCTAATTTTTTGTATCTTTTAGTAGAGACGGGGTTTCACCGTGTTAGCCAGGATGGTCTCGATCTCCTGACCTCGTGATCCGCCCGTCTCGGCCTCCCAAAGTGCTGGGATTACAGGCTTGAGCCACCGCGCCCGGCGATTTTCAAATGTTAAAGCATCTTTGCATTCCTTGAATCGACCTCACTTTGGTCATGCTGTATTATTATTTTTTGTTGGATACAGCTTTCTAAAATTGTGTTTATGATTTTGCACCTAAGTTCATGACAATAATTGGTTCATAGTTTTCTTATGACATCTTTGTCTTTTTTGGTTACATGGCAATGCTGGCCTCATAAAATGAGTTATGAAGTGTTCTCTCTCCTCCAGAAGAATTTGGGTAAAATCATTATGATTTCTTCCCTAGATATTTGGTAGAATTTACCAATGAAACCATCTAGGACTTTCTTTGTAGGAATGTTTTTAACTACAAGTTCCATTTCATTAATAAGATATAAGGCTATTGATGTTATCCATTTCCTCTTGAGTGAACTTCGCTTGTATCTTTCAAGGAATTTTTAAATTTTATTTATGATGTCAAATTTATTGACAAAGGCATAATATTTTATATCTTTTATGTATCTATAGTATCTGTAGTGATAGTTCCTCTTTCATTCCTAGTATTAGATGTTTGTGTTCTATTTTTTTCTCTGATCAGTCTGGTTAGAGGTATATCAATTTTATTAATTTTCTCAAGGAACCAGCTTTTGGTTTCATTGATTTGCTCTACTGTTTTTGTTTTCTGTTTCATTGATTTATACTCGATCTTTATTGCCTCATTTCTTCTGCTTACTTTGGGTTTTGCTCTCCTTCTTTTCTAGTTTTTTTTTTTTTTTTTAAGGTATAAAGCAAGGTCTTTGACTTGAGAACTTTCTTTCTTTCTTTTTTTTTTTTTTTTTTTTAAACACAGGTGTTTAGTGCTATAAACTTTTCTCCAAGCACTGCTTTATCAGGATCCCACATATTTTGATAAAGTGCATTTTTAAATTTGTTTCATGTTATTGTCATACATTTTACTGAAACATATGATATAGAAATCTCAATGACTTTTTTTTATTTAAACAGTAAATTACCTTTTAAAAGTATTTGAAATTTTTAAAATGTTATATATTTACCCTGTAGTTACCATTTTCAGTGTCTTTTACTTGTGTACAGCCAGATTGACCTACTGTATTCCTGCTGTGTGAAAGACCTCCTTTAACATTTCTTTTAGTGCAAATCACCTGGTCACCAAGTCTTTATTTTGCCTTCATTTTTGAAAGGTATGTTTCCTGGGTGTAGAATTGCAGGTTAACAGCAATTTTCTTTAAGAATTTAAAAGATGCTGCTTGACTTGTCTTGTTGTTTGCATTTTTTTCTTATGAAATCTGTTGACATCCCTGCGCTTTCATCTGTAAATAATATGTTACTTCTCTAGCTGTTCCCAGCTGGAGATAAGATTTTCTGTTTACCACTGATTTTGAGCAGTTTGTTTATATAATGTGCCTTACTATAGTTTTCTTTATGTTTCTTGTATTTAGGATTCATTGAAATTCTTAGATCTTTAGGTTTACAATTTTTATCAAATTTGGAAAAATTTTGGCCATTATTTCTTCAAATATTTTTCTGCCTCCCCACCTCACTTTCACTTAGGGACTCTCACCACATGCATAGTGGGCTGCTTGAAATTGTTCAGTGGTTCATGGAGCCTTTGTTTCTTTTTGTTCTTTATTTAATTTTGGATAGTTACTATTGCTGTGTCTTCAAGAGTTCATTAGTTGTTTTTCTGCAGTATCTAACCTGTTGTTAATCACATCCAGTGTATTTCTCATTTAAGTCATTGTAGTTTTCATATCTAAAAGTTCATTTTGGATCTTTGAAGCATTTTTGTGTCTCTAGTTAAATGTTCTCTCTCTGTTACCACTTCTTCACCATGTGTAATACAGTTATAGTAACTGCCTCAGTGCCTCCACCTGCTAATTCTGTCGTCTGTGTCAGTTTCAATTAATTGTTTCTTCTCCTCATATCGGGGTTTTGTTTTACTGAGTGTCTGCATGCTTGGCAATGTTTACTTGGATGCCAGGCTTTGTGAATTTTACCTTGTTAGCTGCTGGGTATTTTCTTATTCCTAGAGATATTCTTGAGCTTTTTTCTGTGATGAAGTTAAGCCACTTGAACATAGGCTGATCTTTCCGGGCCTTGCTTTTAAGATTTGTTAGCTGGAATTAAAGTACTGGTTAGTTTATGGCTAATATTGCTGCACTCGGAAGCAAACTCTTCCATGTAGACTACCTGATATGCCCTTTGGCTGCACCATTTTATATTCCCACCAACAATGCATAAGCATTCCAATTTTTCTACATTTTTGCCAAGATTTGTTACTTCTGGTTTTGTTTTGTTTCGTTTTGTTTTATAATGGCCATCCTAACAGGTTTGAGGTGGTATCTCATTGTGGTTTTGATTTACATTTCCCTAATGATTAGTGATGTTGAACACCATTTTAAATACCTGTTGGACATTTGTATTTATTCTTTGGGGAAATGTTTATTCCCCAAAGAATAAACATTTTTGCTCATTTTATATATATATATATATATATATTTTTTTTTTTTTTGCTATATTCATCAGAAATACTGGCCTGTAGTTTTCTTGTAGTATCTTTTCCTGGATTTGGTATCAGAGTAATGCTGGCCTCATAAAATGTGTATAGAAGTGTTCTCTTCAGTTTTTTGGAAGAACTTGAGAAGGATTGGTATGAATTCTTATTTAAATGTTTCACAGAATTCTCCAGTGAAGCCATCTGGTTTGAGGTTTTCCTTTGTTGAGAAAATTTTTATTACTGATTTACTCTCCTTATTAGTTATAGGTCTGTTGAGTTTTTTTGTGTGTTTTCATAAGTTACTCTTGGTACGTTGTATGTTTCTAGAAATTTATTTCTTATAAGTTATCTAATTTGTTGGCATATAATTGTTCATCGTTGTCTCTATAATCTATTTTGCTTGGTATTTTGGTTTTTTAGGGTGAGAAAGTAAATGTGGTTCCTGTTATACAAACTTGGACAGAAGCAGAAGTTTCATTCTGATTGATTTTAGTTACTTTGGGTGAAACATTACCATATTTCAATGAGGACTATATTTATATATATATAAAATTATACTCAGAAAATATTCCCCACTATTCCTTCCAGCCCATTCTCTCCACCTTTCTTTTCACCCTGTTACTGCCTATTCCCTATAAGAAAGAAATCTCATTAGTTTTTTAGCTGACCCATTTAGTTGGGCTTTTTTGAGTTCTAGTAACTGTTATATGTATATTTTTTACATCTCTTCTTATATTAAAGATAGTCTTTTGCACTTTTTTTTTTTTTTTTTTCATTTAACAACCTATCCTGGATATCAGTTCATAGAGATTTTCCTCATTCTTTCTGGTGGTTTCCTAGTATTCTACTGTGGATTTACTGTCATTCAGTCACTCTCCTATGTCTGGGCATTTAGGTTGTTGCCTAACTTTTGCATTTACAAACAATGTTGCAATGAATAATCTGATACATTTATATTTTCCTATTGGAAGTTTAATAATCCTGGCTCACTTTGGGAATTTCTACACCAACTAAATGATACAAAATTTGAACCCAAATCTAAATAATATGCAAGTCCAAGAATTCAGTTTCTCATGAGAGCACTGTTTTCACCCCAAACTTGGGAATAAACAAATAACCTATCAACTCGTAGAGACGGTAGGTGAAGTATTTCTAGTCACTGTGTGTCTTAGTCAGTTTGGGTTGTTATAACAAAAGTACCACAGACAGGATGCTTAAACAACAGGAATTTATTTCTCACGGTTCTGGAGGCTGAGCAGTTCAAAATCAAGGTGCTGACTGATTTGGTTCTTGGTGAAAGCCCTTTTGGTGGTTTGCAGACAGAAGCCTTTTTGCTGTGTCCTCACATGGTAGAGAGAGACATCAACTCTCTAGTCTTGTAATACGGGCACCCTAATCCCATTTAGGAGGGTTTCACCCTCATGACTCAGTTACTTCCCAGAGGCCCACCCTCCAAACACCATCACATGGGGGATTATAAAGATTCAGTCTATGAATTTGAGGTGGACACAAATACTCAGTCCATAGCACTGCAGGTATAGTTTTTGAAGACCCTACCTTTATGTATTAGTCTCAATTCCAACTTCTTACCTTTCCTAGACCCAAGGCCTCTTCTGCTGCCCTCCCTTTACAATACAAGCCTGTAGTTGTAACCTTATTCTACAGGCCTTTATAAAGACTGCCAGGGGTGGTGGTTATCTGCTAATTAATATTGTATTTTTTAAAATTCACCTTTTTTTCTAGCATCACAAGTTCCTTCTCTTTCACATCAGTAAACATTTTTTAAACATGTTTAAATACTTTATTTGGCAGTTTAGAGAGGAAGGATTTTCATGTTAGTTTAGTTCACTAATGTTGCTGGATAACTCACATACAGACTTGCATGGATGCTGTCATATGCTTATATACCATTTACCTTTGTAGAGGAATTATCCTGCAGAAAACGGCCAGGGTATCTAAGTGAAGAAATAACTTGATTCAAGAGGCAGCTTTTTGACACCCAAACCATTTAAGTCTCACCTCAAGGAAATTTGCCATGTCCAAAATTTAAAATCAACAGTTAAGGAGGAAAATGGCTGGTGATAGCTGAGATGGAACAGGGTGGCTATGTAATTTTTGAAATGTACCATTTATACAAAATATAAATGTTAATTGTATTGTATTGAATTGTTTCATTTTTCCCTTGTGTGCATTTTAGGCAATAATTCTAAAGAGAAATGAAATTCTAAAACTGGGAGTATCTAAACTCAACTTTTGGGTAAGATTCAATGTTTTTAATGCAGTTTATTTAAATTCTACTTTTTATTTCTATAAACTGAACACAGTTAATAATCTTTAAAATGCTAATGATTTATAGCCAATAAATAGCTACTGACTTAAAAATAGCTACTATCTAAGGTAGATAGATACATAAGGAAATAGTCCTTAGCAAGGACTAGAAATCAAATAGCTACTATCTAAGGTAGATAGATACCTAAGGAAATAGTCCTTAGCAAGGACTAGAAATCATTTTCAAGAAGTTAGCACACGTATTTCACAACTCACTTCCAGGCCACTCTTCCTTTATGTTTCATCCTGCTATATCCACACAGCCTTGCTTTTAAAAATGTGTTTGTCTTGAGTTTCTCTGTTTAGCTTCAATTAACCTTCCCTTCAAAATAATTCGTTTGTAGTTTCTTTCCAGCTTTCTCCTTTTCTTTCCTCTGCATCTATCCATCATCTATCTCTCTTTCCTTCTGCTTCCAACTTTAGACTCTATTACTTTCGTCCTTTTAACATTTTCCTTCCAGTCTCCCAGCCCCTTCTAATTTGAACTCAGCCACTACCTAATCTTTGTTTGGCTTCTTCCCAAATATGCAGATGGATGGCCCATATTACCTCTATGGTTTCCTAGTAAAATAAGTTATTAGGCAGGTAGTGCAACTCCTAAATTCTCTTAATATGAGACAGACGATATTCTTTTTCTCTGGTCTGTGATGTACTTCCATTAAAAAATAAACCCTGGGCCACACACAGTGGCTCACGCCTGTAATCACAGCACTTTGGGAGGCCAACACGGACAGAGAGCTTCAGCCCAGGAGTTTGAGACCAGTCTGGGCAACATGGCAAAACCCCGTCTCTACAAAAAATAGAAAAACTAGTTGGGCATGGTGGCATGAGCCTGTGATCCCAACTACTCAGGAGGCTGAGGTGGGAGGATTGCTTGAGCCCAGGATGGTTACAGTGAGCCATGATCACCCCACTGCACTCCATGCTGGGCGACAGCAGAAATGAACTGTATGTTTACATGTTATATATTGAGAGGATAAGTCTGGAAATGTTACAAGTTGAGGAAGGAACCCACAATACAAGAGAACAAAATGGAAGGAGTTGCTGTTTTCTCCTTGTTGGAGGCATTCTTCCATCCTTTATGGTGAAAATATAGAAAGATTTGTCCACTAAGTTGTTGAATGAATGATATGATGCTTTCTTTGTCTTTTTAATTGGTTCTACCAATTTGACTCTTTACCCAGGCCACCTGTCCTTAGGCATGCAGGCTTTGTAGAAATTCACATATCGACATTACACTTGTAATATATAATTCTTTCACTTCAGAAAAATTGAGCAATTTAATAACTCAACTCAAAAGAAGGTCAGAATTTCAGTTGCAAACTATTGAAAAATGACAATAAATAGAAGAGTGTCCATAAACATCAAAAAAATTCTGCCAAGGCTGCACTCAAAGGAACATTTGCTGTCTTCATGTTCAACAACATTTTCAGTAGTAGACTGGAAAGAACATGAATTGACTAAGTTTTAAATTCAAGAATATCAAAGAAACAAAAAATCTAAGGAGGGAAAAGTTGAGATTTAACCAAGTGTTCAGTTTACATGTTTTTAAGCCTCCCTAGGTATGATTTTCTGTTTTTAGCTCTGTATATCTTTGGCAAAAATAAGTATTTATTACACACAACCCAAACAAGGTATTTTTAGATCTAAGTGATTCACTTTAGAGTTTAACGTCAATAGAAGCAAATTCACTGTTTAATGGGAGACTCCAGTTTTTGGTGGCAAGGTAATTATTGAATTGAGCTCATGCTGAAATTTACAAAGGAGAACTTTGTATGTGCCGTGAGGCATGAGAATCATTACAGGAAGGGAAATGGAACCTCCAAGATAATCTAAAGCTCAGTACTAAGGCCAGATAAGGATAGTATGAAAAAGGATATTCTTACTTGCGAGCATAGATTCAAAATTTCACTTAGATTAAAAACATTCCTTACACGCAAAAGTATAAAAGATTAGTAACTCAAGAACAGCCATCTATATGATAAAGATAATCCACTTGTGATAAATCTGACTTATTCTAGGAATCCAAAGATGTTTCTGGAAAATCCAAGAATGTAAATTATCACACTAACAGATTAAAAAAGAAAAATATCTTATGATCATCCCATTAGATGCAGAAAATAAAATTGATAAAATTGAACACCCATTTATAATGAAAACATTTAACACAATATAAATAACAGTTTTCTTAACCCAGTAAAATTCTTCAGCAGTCATTAGTCTTACTGATGATAAGGTATTTAGAGTGTTCTGTATAAAATCAAGATAAAGATAAATGTGCTTTTTCACATTTTATTAAAGGTCCAAACTAGCCTAGTAATGCAAGAAAAGTAAATAATAGGAAAAGGAAAGAAACTGAAGGAAGCAAAATTTATTTTAGTATCAATATTTACCTAGAAAGAATAAAATAATTGACAGACAAAAATTATTAGAAATTAGAAGAATTCAATACCATGGCTAGATATGTTTAATATTCAAAAATCAATTGCATTTCTATTCTTTGGCAACAAACAGAAAACATTTTTTAAAAAATATGCCTTATGTATTAGGAAGAAAAATGCATAGGATCTGAATGAATCTAACAAAATACATGCAGTATTTGTATTGGGAAATTTATTTAAAATTTTTAAGATATAAATAGAAAAATAAAACACATCTATATGTATGAAGATTCATGTAATGCAGTTCTCCCCCGTTGATGTTCAGATTCAAAGCAATTTCAGCAAGATTGTCTTGCAGGTCACTGTTCACTAAATGATGCTGGAATAGTCTATATGAGAAAAACCGTATGTTATACACAAATATCAGTTCCAGGCCTAGCCGTTTTGAATGTTCCTAAGCTGGATGTCTTTTTGACATGTCATTATAAATTTATAATGCTCCAGTCTTTTCTTGATTTTCCTTGTGCTAGCCTTGGAATCAGCCATTTTTTCCTAGGAGCCCTGGTTCCTTTTAGAGGAGAATGGTATTTGGACACAAGGCCTGAGTGGTATGTGCACTCGTTACTACCAGTGTGTCCTTGTTTCTAGGCCCTTTCACTGCACATATGTGCACACGTGTGTGTGTATGAAATCATGATTTCATAACTATAGCTCCAAACCCAGCCCAATGCTATAGAAAGGCAGCCTAGTTAGGTACCTCAGAACTCACAGAAAAACACCACAAGCTGCCATCTCCTGAAACTCCATCCAGTGGCAGAAGACACTCAGAAAGAGGGTCCAGGGAAATGCTCTCCATCCTGTGGGTCTGGTATCTACTGTTCCCTCCAGGGAGGCTGCCCATGCAGGTAGCAGCAGCAGGGATCTAATAGGTGCCCTGCTCGGACTAGGCAGCCCAGGAAAGAGCCCTCTCCCTCTGCCAACTCACTACCCCACAATCCTGGTGTCTCTCACCCTTCACCTCATGGCAACAGAACTTGGGAAGTACATTCTTCCTGCATCAGCAGCATGATTTGGGGCAGAGACAGAGTACCAGGGCACCAGATGAATTGAGCTGACCAGAATAGCACTAGCACTGCAAAGGCTCTGAACACTAAATGTCATTGTAACTATAGCACACAGAAGTAGGCCAGGACTTGCATGATAAACCTAAAAACAAAGTGACTGTCTGCTGAAATAGAAATTTAAAATAGGATCCACAGTCTCTAACATAATATAAAAAATGTACTGGATACAATAGAAAAACCACTCATCATAAGCAAGAATGGAGAAAATAACAACTTGAATGAGAAAAGAAAATCAACAGATGTCAACACTGAGATGAATAGGATGTGGGGATTATTTGACAAGGGTTTTAAAGCAGTCATCATAAAAACTCTTCAATGAGCAGTTTTAAATACTCTGGAAGCAAATGAAAAGACTATAAAATCTTACCAAATAATTTTTTTTTAAAGAACAACTTGGTGATTATAGAACTGAAAAATACAATAACAAATTAAAATTCAGTAAATGGAGTTGGTAGCAGAGTGAATATTATATTACAGAGGAAGCAATCAGTGCTCTTGAAGATAGAACAATAGAAATCTCCCAATCTAAATTGAGAGAAAATCACAGGAAAAAGGACAGAGCCTCCGGGACCTATGGTGTAGTAACAAAAGATCTAATATTTGTATCATCAAAATTTCAGAAGAAATTGAAAAAGAGAGTGGGAGGCCAAACAGTATTTTAAGAAGTAATTGGTAAAAGCTCCCCAAATTTGGTGAAAGACACACCTGCAGAGTGAAGACACTGAGCGATTCCCAAGTAAGACAAACCCAGAAAAATCCATGCCAAGATACACTATAAGTTAACTTTTAAAACTAAAAGAAAAAAATCTTGAAAGTAGGTACGGAGAAATGACACATCACCTACAGGGCAAAACTGACTTGAATTGTAGCAGACTTCTCATGTGAAACTAGGGAGGCCAGAAGGTTGTGGCAGAACACTTGTCAAGATGAATTACATATCCAGTGGATGTTTCCTTTAGGAATGAAGGGGAAATAGACATTCTCCAATCAAGGAAAATTAAGATAATTTGTGGCTAGCAGCAAACCTTAAAGAATGGTTAATTGAAGTTCTTTTGTCAGTTTTGTTGAAGACCAGATGGTTGTAGATACGTGGTTTTATTTCTGAGTTCTCTATTCTCTTCCATTCGTTGATGTGCCTGTTTGTACAAGTACCATGCTGTTTTGGTTACTGTAGCCTTGTAATATAGTTTGAAGTCAGGTAGCCTGAGGCTTCCAGATTGGTTCTTTTTGCTTAGGATTGTCTTGGCTATATGAGCTCTTTTTTGATAGCGTGGAATCAACCCAAATGCCTGTGAATGATAGACTGGATAAAGAAAATGTGATACATATACACCATGGGATATTATGCAGTCATAAAAAGAAATGAGATCACGCTCTTGGCAGGGACATGGATGGAGCTGGAAGCCGTTATTCTCAGCAAACTAATGTAGAAACAGAAAACCAAACACTGCATGTTCTCACTTATAAGTGGGAGCTGAACACCGAGTACACATGGACACAGGGAGGGGAACAACACACACTGGGGCTTGTCAGGGGAGGGTAGGGGGAGAGAGAGCGTCAGGAAAAATAGCTAATGAATGCTGGGCTTAATACCTAGGTAATGGGGCAGCAAACCACCAAGGCACATGTTTACCTATGTAACAAACATGCACATCCTGCACAGGTACCCTGGAACTTAAAATTTAAAAAGTTCTGGAAACGAAAAGGAAATGCAAGAAGGAATCCTAGAATATAGGGAAGAAATATAAAACAGCAAAATAGATACACAGAGGGGTAGATATAATAGACTATTCTTCTCATGAGTATTTCCTTTTGTGTACTTTTTTTGCTTTATTTTGTTATTCTTTATTTAGATTTTTAAGTCAAGGATTTAATTCATTTATTTTCACTCTTTCGTTTTTATTGATAAAGCTTTTGAGGCCATGAGTTTGTTTCTTATCCTTGCTTTAAATGTCTTCCTTAGTTTCCATATGGAAATGGTATTTGCCTGCCATGCTGCTGCCATCATTCTATTTTTCACCTTTCTGAATCTGTTTTTGTTTGTCTTCCCCGTGTAGCATAAGTTGAGTCTGTCTTTGCTTTGTGAGATAATGTGAAAACCTTTGTTGTTAAGTTTTATGTGTATTTGACTATATTTGCTTTGTTTCTGTATATGATTCTCTTTTATTTTAAACTTTTTGTATTTAGGAAGGTTACTATTCCTCAATTGTCGCATATTTGAAACTTTTTTTATAATGTCCATACTTGAATGACAGATTAGCTAGATATAAAATCCTTGGTTCTCACTTTTTAAAGTTTCTTAAAAATGCCTCTACACTACTGCTTTGGTTTATATGTTTTTTTTTTTAACAAGTCTGATGCTAGCCAAATTCTCCTGTCCCTTATAAATTATGTGACTTTTGTGCCTGGAGGTTCTGAGGAATTTTTCTTCATTTTTCATCATTCTACTGAAAGATGTCTTGAGTTAGTTTACCATACCAGATTAATTTTTTCCAGTACCCCCTGGATCCTTTCCAAATGCCGATTCCGGTCTTTTTTTATTTCTGGAAAGTTTCCTTGGATTATAATTTAAACACTAGTTTTGATTCATTGCTCTGGTTTTCTTTTTCAGGCGCTCCAGTTGTAAGTATGTGCCTTTCTTCCATTTCTGCCACGTTCTCTGTTCCTTCTCACTTCTTTCTCTGGTATCATTTTCATTCTTCATCATTGTTTTAGTGCCTTTACTTCAATTCCTTCATTAACTTATTTGAATTTCTTTTTATCATCTTGTGATTTAGTTTTTATTTTTTTGATGATAATCTCCTTTTCTTCCATTCCCTTTCTATGTCTAATAAACTATTTCTTTCTGCTTTTTTCCCCATTTCTGTTCTTGGTTTTTGAATTTCTTGTTTAAATTGCTTTTTTAATATTTCTGAATGCTTGTTTGAGGATGTTTAATTCAACTTTTAATTCTGCATAATTTTCTTCTGCTTTGTGAGATTTTATTGTTCAGTGGTGTGGATTTCATTAACTGAAATATTTGACTTTCATGTTTGTTATCTTCTTAAAGAAGCTTTGGATATTTATATAGGCATTTTTTCATCTATTAATTATTTTGTGTTTTCTAGTCCAAGTGCAAACCTCTTCTGAGAATGTAGCATAGTGTGATTTTTTTCAGTGAATAACTTTTTTCTTTTTTTGTGTGTGTAATGGCAGTAGTGATGGATAGTCTTTTGGTTTGGGTTCTCGTTTTTCCTGCTGGATACTTTTTCCTTCTTGCACTCCCCTTTTTTATCCTCCTTTCTTTCCAGAAATGATGACTTTCTGACATCAGTGTTTTTGTCCCTACTCACTCTTAGGCCCTGCTCTGTCCTCCCATTTACCAATCTCCCAGGGCTCTTTTTACACATAGGGTGGACTTTTCTCTTTCTTGGGTTTTTTTAGTTCCAATTTTGACCCCTGTCTTTCCTTTTCTTCTTTATCCTTTTGTGGGTCTCCCCTCATTCTCTGCAAAGGCTTAGGTCAGGGACTTGAGGTATAACTCTATATATTCGTTGCTTCCTTTTCGATTCATAGGTAATTTGAAGTTTGTGCTGTTACCTTTTCTCCATATATGAGGTTGTATTGTTCTACTTGGTTGATATATACAAAGATTTGAATTTAGGCTGCTGTAACTTTCCCCAGGCTAACCAGAAGTGCACAATTGTTCCCTTTTTAATCAAGGCTAGTCAAAAAATCAACAATAACACAGAAGCCTCATTGCCATTCTAGTTCATATTCCTGTTTCTTAAAGGAAAGCTTAAGTTTTCACATTTCAAACTTATTTCTTGAAAATAGGCTCATATATTTCCACAGAAGTGGTAGAAGAACTTTTAAGGTAGTGTTTTAAAAAATGGATTTTCAGCTGAGAAATAATGTTTGGAAACAAACACATAAACACTCCCTTTTCTTAACAGAAATCAAAAGGAAGTAACCTTTTAAAACTTCCTTTAGATTTAGGATATGTATAAGCAGCCACTTTTCCGACGCACACGGGGTTTTCTCTTTGTTCAAATCCTCCCTCCCTCTGTCTCTGTATGGGAAGCTATTTTCTTTTTCCTTCTTTCATTCTTACCTATTAACCTTTCACTCCTTAAGACAAAAAAAAAAAGATTTAGGATATGTAGAATTCTAATGTTGCTATATATTTTATACCAGTGTCATCAGTTTTAATTCTTTGCTTTTAAACAAGATTTTCCAAAGGAACTTTTTTAAAAAACTCACCATTTATACCTCACATAATTACAATTTTTATATGTCATTTATAGATATAATTGAATACTTTAACTGGGTGACTTGTAGTTTTAAATACTGGACTTCTCTTTTATTTTCTAGCTAATTCAAGGTAGTGCCTGGTGGTTTGGAACAATCATTTTGAAATTTCTGACATCCAAAATCTTAGGCGTTTCAGACCACGTAAGTACTTTTTAGTTAAAAACATGAAAGTTCTTATAAATATGCAGCTTAATGAAAACTTTGAAACCATCTATTCTTACCTCTTCATTTTACAGAGGTTAAGCGTCTTCTCTAAGGTCTTTAGACGAGTTACTGGCAGAGTCAATAATAAAATCTTGCAGTTCAGTGATCTTTGCAACCCACTAAAAAGAAAGAATATTCATCAATGCTGACTTGGCCTTTCAGGAAAAAAATACTAATAGTTTGTTAAGTAGTTATTTGTTTATATTTCAGTAAAAATACAAATAATTAGTTGTTTACATCGTAAGTTATCCATTTATTGCAGATGTTAACATATGGGAGACTGTCTTCAGCTTTGAAAACATAGAACTCTTAAAATCTCAGTATTGTTTTATTTATTTGTAACTGTGGACTAAAATCAATGTATGATTTGATGTTTTAAGGCCTTTCTTGTTATATAAAAAGAGAATGTTAAAAAATTTTGATCTTTTCATTTTCTAGGAAATACATGCAGAGCATTTCTCTCTCATGTGGTATTTCTGTTTGTTAATGTCTTAAAGAGTAGCCCTTTTCAAGGCCTAAGTCCCTGCTTAACTAACTGGTTTGGGGAATAGAAAACAATGCATGAATCTACTTTTTATTTCTAGCACTTTCTGTTTAGAAATAAGCATACATGAGTATATCATACAATAATCAATTTTGAAATTTACCTCATTTAATGCTATCCAGTTAGGGCCCTGTTTGGTGCTGAAATTATGTACTTTGGCAAGGGTTTATAGTATTACTTCTCTAAAAGGTCAAATGCTATCTCTATGCAATATAACATGCAACATGTTTATATTACATAAAATTTCTAAATGTAAGTGTATGCCATTTATTGCTAGCTTTGCATGGTGGTTTATTAGTTTATTTGTTGCTGCTGTTTTCTGGTATGTCTGACACATTTCCCCATTCTCCTTTCCTTTTTATTGTTTTTAACTTTATTATATATGTCTTATGATAAACTTTATTTAGATCTTCTAAGTTATTTATTTATTTAAGTTTGTTCATGATTATGTTTCTTGACTTACTTCACACTTACTTCACATTGACCCCCAGCTCTTTACAAATCTGTTTTTTTTTTTTTTTGAAACACAGTCTCACTCTGTCACCCAGGCTGGAGTGCAGTGGCCAATCCTGGGTCACTGCAGCCTCCACCTCCTGGGCTCAAGCGATTCTCGTACCTCAGCTTCCTGAGTAGCTGAGATCATAGGCACGTGCCACCACGCCCGGCTAATTTTTGTATTATTAGTAGAGATGGGGTTCCAGCATGTTGGCCAGCCTGGTCTCAAACTCCTGACCTCAAGCGATCTGCCTGCCTTGGCCTCCCAAAGTGCTGGGATTACAGGTGTGAACCACCACGCCTGCCTTACAAATTTAAAAAAAAAAAAAAATACAAACACACTTCCTTGGTAGTCCTGAGTGACTTCCTTTATGTGACAGTTATGAGGAAGACCTGAAATTATAGTGGTTTGGTTAAATTAACTGAATGAAAACCACTGATAATCATCAAACTTGTTATAAAATTATTCCTATCCCTATAAAATAATTTGAATTAAGAGTTTACTTGCCAAATATTTTCCTTTTTCTGGCCTTCTGAGGATGCTGTGGAAAAATAATTGTCTCACCAAAAGCAGGTTGTAAATAATCAGTAGAAAAATAGAAGTTCTGCATTGGGTTTGGTTGTTGGTATCTATTTTTAGCCTTGGAGATCAAATAGCTAAGTCAAAGATCAAAGTGGTATGTATAATTGTTGTAATTCTTATGAGGATCAGGTCTCATATTCAATGGTTTGAATATATGTCTGTAAAACATCAAGAAGTACCAAATATTGTAATCAGTCTGTGAGGCTTTGTGAAAATGACAGTGCACAGAAAGCTTATGACCTACAATGTATGTTGAAAGAGGTTAAGTAAAATAGTTTTTCATCATAAATTGTCGTATTATAAAGTATAATTAACTACATGATGGTTTCTTCTCAGCAGATATTTATTTTAGCTCACTCTTTATCATATTCTATTTTTTTCTGTCTTCTTTCTACTTTTCATTTTTCATGATATTTCTCTTTATTTTCAGTTATCTTGAGAAGTCAGCACATCGTATGTTTGGTTCACTGTAGTTTTTTGTTTTCTTAGAGGGATGTCTAAATACATTGGATTTATCTGCTCTATAAACTTTGTTATTCTTACATCAATAAAGTATTACTGGCTATAGGCTATAATCATTTGTGTAATTTTAATTCATTTTACTTTATTTTCTCCCAGATTCGCCTGAGTGATCTTATAGCAGCCAGAATCTTAAGGTATACAGATTTTGATACTTTAATATACACCTGTGCTCCCGAATTTGACTTCATGGAAAAAGCGGTATGAATGTTTCTTTTCTCCTTCTCTACTAATAGGAGTTTTTGCTCTAGTTTTAATCTGAAACTCAAAATTTTTACTCAGAAACAGTCAACTTATTTTATTTTATTTTTTTACTGTAACTTTTGCTAATCTACCTTCCTCACTTGTTTTTTTGTCTGTTAAAAAAAAAAAAGATAGCATCTATCTTATAGAGTTATTGATGATGGTTAAATGAGATAATCTGAGAAGAGTGTTTAACATACAATATGACCCATAATAATTACTATTACTACAAATCAATTTTAATAATCTAGGCCAATAAGAAATATGGGACCATTCAGGAAAAAGTCTCAATTCTTGTTTCTGTTTTTAAGAAATTCACTTTTATTACAGTTAACACCCCAAATATTATAACATTTTTAACAAGGTGTTACCAAGAAAGGTATGCTACTGATGAGTTTTAATGAACATATAAAAATTCATTTTAAATTATACAAATGCAAGGTATTCTTTTAAAAAAGTCCATGTTATAAAGCTTTAAAATATAGGCTGGATGTGGTGGTTCATCCCTGTAATCCCAGCACTTTGGGAGGCCAAGGCGGTTGGATCACTTGAGGTCAGGAGTTTGAGACCAGCCTGGCCAACATGGTGGTAACCCTATCTCTACTAAAAATATGAAAATTAGCCAGGCATGTTGGTGCATGCCTGTAGTCCCAGCCTGAGTAGGAGGCTGAGACAGAAGAATTGCTTGAACCCAGGAGGCGGAGATTGCAGTGAGCTGAGATCATGCCAATGCACTCCAACCTGGGTGACAGAGTGAGACTGTGTATCAAAAAAAAAAAAAAAAAAAAAAAAAAAATTGGCCTCTTTGTAGAATCATGGAACACAAGATCAGGAAGGGCTCTTAGAGACCATGCCATAAAGTTCTTTATTTGCAGACAAAGAAAAGCTTAAAAGATTTGCCTAAAGCACACACAAGCCAAGATTAGGACATGGATTCTAATCGATTCAAGAACTCTCAATCCAGGGCTCTTTCCTCTATCTGAAACTTAATTTTTTTCATAGAACATAACAAAGTTGCTACTGGATTGATTATTCCTTGTGTAGTCATTATGAATTCTGAATTGGTGGTAAATAATAAAATTTTACATTCTTCTCTTATCCATCCAACCAGTCATCCATTCATTCAAAAACTATTATTGACCACTAGTTATCCGTGAGGCAGTTTGCTATAGCACGACAAAGAGGAAAAGGAACTGGTTTCTTGCTTTTAAGAAGTGTGTAATTTAGTTACATGGTAAATTACTCCTTATCACAATAACAGGTCATCAGAATTAGTTAGCCAATGTTATTTCTGTATTTATTCATAGTTTTAGTAATTAACTTTGGTTAGCTTTCTTTCTTGTTAGCTCTAGTTTCACTAATGAAAATAATGGAGCTATGTAGTACAGAAAATTACAATGTAGGAAGGACCCAGGGATGCGTAAACACATATTTTAAAACTTAGTATTATGTAAATTTAAAAAAGAAAAGAAAAAAATAGATATACCAATTCTAGTTGTATTAAAATAAGAAATTTTTCATTAAAATTTTGGAATACTTTTTATAAGTATTTTTGTAATTTTAATTATTTTATTAAGGCATGGAAGACAATAAATATATATACTGCTGGTGACAAAGAAATTTTACCTTTTACTTTTAAGGAATGTTATCATGGCACTTAGTTTGACATAGATGTTTACTAATTTAATGTAAAATTTGTAAGTAACTATTTTGAATAATTTGGTATATTTCAGACTCCGCTGAGATACACAAAGACATTATTGCTTCCAGTTGTCATGGTGATTACATGTTTTATCTTTAAAAAGGTATTTTTAAACAAATTATTATTTGTTTTTGGCATCAATATAAGGACTATAATAATGCAAATTGCTCAGAATTCTATGTTATTTTTAGGATGAACTCTTTCTAAAAGTTTGCTTTTTATTTAGATCTTTCATTATCGATCTTTTTATAAAAAGCCATGATAAAAGGTATTCTTATTTTTTCTTTCAAAAGATATATACCAGTCACCAGCTGTGTATCAAAGACTACATTAACATTGTAGGTACACCCAGACAAATAAAACGTGGCCACTCCTGTCTTGGAACTTACAGTCCTGGATTATTGGGGGTGGGGGTGCAAACATGAAGCAAATAATCGCACAAATGCCTAAAGAATTAAAATTTTTATAGGTGCTATGAAAGAAAAGTCCTTGACAACAACATTAGTATCTTTCAAATACAAAGCACGGTGAAGTCTTGATCTATTTTGAGTGGGCCTGCGTAGAAGAAATTTGTATAGCTAATTAAAAAATATTTTTCTACATGTTCACTGTTTCCATGACAGAAGAAAATAATATCTCAATAAAAGAGATAATCTTTAAAATACCAGTGGCAGGTTTTCTTGGTCTGGGTAGAGTTTATCTAAAAGCATGGTTAAAGACAGTGGGGTTTTATTTATTTATTTATTTTTTTAGCAGTCTTGAGCCATCTTTATTTATATTATTTACAAGCTATCTTGTCTTAAGCCAGTATGTATTTATTTTATACTTTTAAGCAGATAGCAATGCAATTTCCCTACCACCATACCAGTTGTATTCTTGTTGAAAGGAGTTTTCTGTATTTAAAGTCAAATTGCATTTGTTCTGTATGTAGTTTTAGTTGCCACACTTCTCACTCCTTTGTTTACACATAGATGTGAATAATTTAAGAGTGAGAAAGGTATCTCCCTCAACATCTCTGTTGTTTTACCCTTGATCCAGTTCCCTGGGGACCACGTGGAAAGAGTCAAGATAAAGGAAACAAGGAGGAATGAGTAAAATGTGAGCAGGTTTACTGCCCTGCATCCTTTCGGCCCATGCTGGCTTAGAATGAAGATTTTCTCTACTGACCTGTTTCTTTTCCATCAAGGCAAAATGTCAAGTTATTCTTATAAGGCTCCACTTAGAGGGGCCAATGCACGAATTAACTATTCAGCAGAGAGTCAGCCAATGTGAGAGAAACTGATAGCTAGATCCGCAACTGCTATATTTAAAAAAATTAAGATCCAAGACTTATAAATACATTACTAGTCTCCAAACACACCACATCCTGAACTATGCATGTGCACTAGCAGGGGCATGTGCGTACACACACACACAAACACATGCACACACACGTCCCTGCAGCCACCCACGTTTCATACACACACACATGCACACGCACACACACACAAACATCCCTGCAGCTAGCCAAGTTTCATACACACATACTCAAATGTGCACACACACACTCATCCCTGCAGCCAGCCAAGTTTCATACACACATACACACTTACACACACACTCTAATCCCTGTAGCCGGCCAAGCTTCATACACACACACACAGACACACACACACTCTCTCTCTCTCACACACTCTCTCTCTCTCTCATCCCTGCAGCCAGCCAAGTTTCACTCCTTCCTTTCTGCTTTCTTATAAACTCTTCAGTCTTTATTTTTCCTATTGTGGCTTATTTTTCACCCCAAGGATACTTCTGATGGTCATTTAGTTTTCAATCATGTGAAGTCACTTCTCGGAAGGAGAAAAGGAAGGCATGTATAGTATGACCATCCTGTTCCTGAGGACTCTCTTAAACATCAAAAAATACTTCTTTCTTTGGTGGAGTGTTTACATTAATGAATCAATTTCTTTCTTTAAATATTGCAGTATTCCTTAGAAAAGTTTCATTGATTTGATTCTATTCACAGACTGTTCGTGATATTTCGTGTGTTTTAGCTACAAACATTTATCTAAGGTAATTATATCATCATTGTTTTTAAAACATACTGTATTCAATTATTAAATAACTTACTGTAACATTAATTTTTCAAATGAATATGCATTAAACTTTAGCATTATGATTAAGAAAGGAGATATGAACCAAACTTAAATGTTTTCTTAAAAATATTATTCTTACAGATTTCTTATATGTATTTGGACTTGTTTTGGAGATATTTATATTTGTGAACTAACTCAAAGTTTAAATTGATAAATTATAATATATCATTAGAATTTAAAGTCAGTAAGCTAAAGATTTATTTTTGGAATTCCTCCCTTCCTTCTCTCCTCTCCTCTCCTCTCCTCTCCTCTCCTCTCCTCTCCTCTCCTCTCCTCTCCTTCCCTCTCCTCCCTTCTCCTCCCCTCTCCTCCCCTCTTCTCCCCTCTCCTCCCCTCTCCTCCTCTCTTTTCTCTTCTCTCTTCTTTCTTTTGACAGAGTCTTGGTCTGTCACCCAGGCTGGAGTGCAGTGGCATGATCTCTGCTCACTGCAGCCTGGACATCCTGGGCTCAAGCGATCATCACATCTCAGCTCTGCCAAGCAACTGGGACTACAGATGTGCATCACCATGCCCAGCTAATCTTTGTATTTTTTTGTAGAGAGGGGGTTTCACCATGTTGGTCAGGCTTTTCTTTTTCTTTCTTTTTTAACTTTCAGAGGGGATATAATTATTTGTGTTCCTGAATATTTATGAATTTTCTTCCAAATTTATGGTTAAAACTATTTATTGTAGAACATTTTTGGATGGTTTTAGTAATGTCACTAGCATAAGCAGATGCCAGCAAAATGTATCATATCATTCACACATAAGTAAATTGCTACAGGACTCAAGAAGTAAATTGTGAAGAAAATTTCCTTCCGAGGGAAATATCTCAAATGACATGTTTTTTAATGTTCAACTTTTATTTTAGATATGGGGGCACATGTACAGGCTTGTTACATGGGTATATTGTACCCAGGTAGTGAGCATAGTACCTAATAGTAGTTTTCAAGTTACATTTTATATTTGTAAGTAGAATATTTGATTTTATTTTGTGACTTCTACTTTATAGAATCGTTTTAGATTTATAGAAAAATTGTGAAGACAGTAGAGAGAATTTCCCTGAACCCCATCCTCCATGCTTGTATTTTTAATAAACAGCTGTGTATGGTTGTCACAAGAGCTAATTAAGCTGTTAGGTGCATCTGTTGAAATTGTTTCCAAAATAAAGGGGATGATAGACCCATTGTATATTGTTCTGGACAGATGGAGCCCAGGGAAATGTGTCTTGGCATTCTAAAAAATAATGAATGGCAAACCCTGGACACTTTTCCCATAAGGAGTGCATGAAGGGACTTGGGATATTTAACTGGATAATAGAAGATTGAAGGGTATGTGGCAACTGTCTTCATGTATTGCAGAGGGTGTAATGTGGAAGCAACAGCTCGGAGAGGCCAGTGGATGGAAGATAATTACTCAGAATATGGAAGTCTTATGTACTGATTACATATTTGAAAGTGACAGGCCTGTTGTGTATGGGCAGAGGGTTCTGGGTTAAATTGCAAAAATAATAATAGCAGGGGCTAGTAGTAATACATTCTGAAAAACCAGTGTATCAAAAAGAGAGGGAATACTCCCTTCTCTTAGATCTGCTCCTCCAGGTGCTGACTGTAAGTAGCTTTGTATGTTTTATTTTAGAAAACACATATAGAAAAACAGTATTTTTAAAAAATAGAATTGTAGTATTCTTATCTGCAGCTTGTTACTTGTATTTAATAGTGTGTCTTGGGCCTCTGCCTTGATCTTCATTATACTTTATAATGGTCTTAGGATGTTATTGTTGACCATCATGTGTGACTGCCATGTGGTTAGCCTTTCCCATATCAATGAAAGTTTAGATTATATATAACTTTTGTCATAAAAAAACCAATGTTTTGAGGCTTGAACATCCTGGTTCCTGTATCTTGGTATACTTATTCTAAGTATTTCTATAGTATAAAATATTTGAATTTGGACTGCTGATTATGAGGCTTGTATATTTTAGGATTTGATAAATACTGAGAAATAATAATGATGAGAGTGTCCATTTCCCTGCACCTCCACCAACATCGTTAGAAAGCTTTTAATTTTTTCTGATAGGTTAAAAACAGTTCATTTTATTGTATAAATTCTTTGTCAGTGGAGTTTTGCAGCTTTTCATGTGTTTATTTACTGTTTCTTTTTGACCTCTAAAAGTTGTTTTGTGGGCTTTTCTTTCTTTTCTTTTCTTTTTGTCTCACTGCTGCGTATGCAGTGGCACAATCTTGGCACACTACAACATCTGCCTCCTGGGTTCAAGTGATTCTCCTGCTCCAGCCTCTGGAGTAGCTGGGATAACAGGTGCCCGTCACCACACCCAGCTAATTTTTGTACTTTTAGTAGAGACAGGGCTTTGCCATGTTGGCCAGGCTGGTCTCGAACTCCTGACCTCAAGTGATCTGGCCACCTCGGCCTCCCGAAGTGCGGGGATTGCAGGCATGAGCCACCGTGCCCGGCCATGTGTTATGTTTTTGCTTTTTCCATAGACATAACATTTTGTCTTTTATGTGTATTACATAGTTTCTTCCAAGATGTCAACTTATAGTTCATTTATGGTCTCTGCTTTGTAGAACTTCAAAATTTCTGTACAATCACTGTTATATAATTTTTTCTGGGTTCATATGCTGCTTAGAAACACTTCCCTACACCAAAAACATTAAAATATTTGTTCATATATTCTTTCATAATTTGCTATTTACATATAGGTGATTAATTATTCCTGCATTAATTTTGTGGTATAGCGACATAGAAGAGTCTACCTTTCCCCCCTCTAATGAGATATTGTCCCAACACAGTATTGCATAAATCTTTTTTCCGAATGTCAGTTTTTATCACTTATCAATTCTCATTGTATTTGAGTCTGTTTTAGATTGTCTCTTATATTGATCTCTTAGTTTATAGGAAAGGTGCTTTATTTTTTTCTTTTTTTGGCAACACATTTGTATCTAGCCACATTACCAAACTTTCTTTCTGGTTCTAATAGTTTTTCCATTGATGCCGTGGATTTTCTAGACAGGTTATCATATAATCTACAAATAGTAATAACTTTTTAATATTTATACTTCTCTATTTTCTTGTCTTGTGTTCTGGAAGCTAGAACTTCCAGAACAACTTTGAATTGCAGTGATAATGGGCTTGCTCTTATTTTGCTTCTGACTCTAAAGTGAAGAATGCCTTTATTGTCTCACTGTTTCATTTACTGTTAGTATATAATAGATAGCCTTTATTTCATTAAGAAAGTTTCCTTGGCCAGGCACGGTGGCTCACACCTGTGATCCCAGCATTTTGGGAGGCCGAGGTGGGCAGATCACGAGGTCAGGATATTGAGGCCATCCTGGCTAACATGGTGAAACCCATCTCTACTAAAAATACAAAAAATTAGCCGGGCGTGGTGGTGGGCACCTGTAGTCCCAGCTACTCAGGAGGCTGAGGCAGGAGAATGGCGTGAACCCAGGAGGCAGAGGTTGCAGTGAGCCGAGATGGCACCACTGCACTCCAACCTGGGCAACAGAGTGAGACTCAATTTCAAAATAAATAAATAAATAGGAAAGTTTTCTTTTGGTTTATATAAACCAGGATAATTTTAAAAATTAAAAACAGATGTTGAAAGTGTATAATGTGTGAATTGTAACTCAATAAAGCAGTAAAAAATGAAGGTTAAATGTTTAAAAAATGGCTTTAAAAATATTTGGGGGATTATTATATATTTTTTCTCCTTATTAATAACTACACTTGTTTTTAAAATTGTGGTAAGAATGCTTAACATGTGATCTACCCTCTTAACAATTTTTTAGCTGTATAATACAGTATTGTGGACTCTAAATATAACATTCTATAGTCGATCTCTGGAACTTATTCATCTGGCTTAACTGAAACTTTAAGCCTGTTGATTAGTAACTCCCTATTTCCCCTCATTCCAGCTCCTGGTGACACCATTCCACTCTTTGGCTCTATGACATTGTCTATTTTAGATACCTCATATAAGTGGAATTGTGTATTATATATCTTGTGGGATTGGCTTATTTCAGTTAGCATAATGCCCTTCAGGTTCATCCATGCTGTCTCACATTGAAGAATTTCCTTCTTTTTTTTTTTAGGCTGAACAATATTCCATTGCTTATGTATGCTGCGTTTTTATTATTCATCTGTTGATGGACATTTAGTCGGTTTCCACATCTTGACTACTATGAATAGCACTGCAGTGAACATGAGAGTGCTAGTATCTTGTTGAGATTTTGATTTCAACTCTTTTGGATAAATACCTAGAAGTGGGATTACTGGATTTTATGGTAGTTCTACTTTTAATTTTTTAAAGTTTTTTTGGTGAACTTCCATCCTGTATTCCATAGCAGGTGTGTCATTTGTAATTCCACCTGTGCAAGGATTTCAATTTCTCTACATTCTTGCCAACACTAATTATCTTTTGTTTTTTGGATAATGTCTATCCTCACATGTACATTAGAGTTGTAATCTTTCTGCTGGTAGAAGGTCTTGCTTCAATGGTGATAGCTTCTGACTGATCAGGTGGCTGTGGCAATTTCTTAAAATAAGACAACAATGAAGTTTGCCACATTGATTGACTCTTCCTTTCGTGAAAAACTTCTTGGTAGCATACAATGCTGTTTGATAGCATTTTACCCACAGTAGAACTACTTTCAAAATTGGAGTCAGTCCTCTCAAACCCTGCCATGCTTTATCAACCAAGTTTATGTCATATTCTGAATCCTTTGTTTTCATTTCAACAATGTTCACAGCATGTTCACCAGGAGCAGATTCCATCTCAAGAAACCACTCTCTTTGCTTATCTATAAGAAGCAACTCCTCATCCATTCAAGTTTTATCATGAGATTGCAGCAATTCAGTCATGTCTTCAGGCTCCACTTTTAATTCTAGTTCTCTTGTTGTTTCCACCACATCTGCAGTGACTTCCTCTGCTGAAGTCTTGGACCCCTCAGAGTCACCCATGAGGGTTGGAATCATTTTTAATGTTATATGAGAAGAAAGCATTCTAAGAAAATAACATATAAAGTACAAAATAAGTTGGAATCAACTGCTTCCCATCTCTTATTGATGTTAGTATTTTGACCTCCATCCATGAATCACAAATATCCTTAATGGCATCTAGAATGGTGAATCCTTTCCAGAGGTTTAAAATTTACCCAAATCCATCAGAGGAATCACTATCTATGACAGCTATAGCCTTATGAAATATATTTCTTAAATAATAAGACTTGAAAGTTGAAATGACTCGTTGATCCAGACTGCTTTCCTGCAACTTTAATCTCCTTGTCCATCTCTATCAGAACTCTTGGGTGACCAGCCGCATTGTCAATGAGCAATAATATTTTGAAAGGAATCTTTTTTTCTGGGAAGTGGGTCTCAAGAGTGGGTTTAAAATATTCAGTAAATCATGCTATGACAGATGTGCTGTCATCCGGGCTTGTTCCATTTGTAGAGTAGAGGCAGAGTAGATTTAGCATAATTCTGAAAAAAGGCCTCAGGATTTTCAAAGTGGTAAATGAACATTGGCTTCAACTGAAAGTCGCCAGCTGCAGTAGTCCATAACAAGGTAATTCTGTTTTGGATTTTTCATAAAACCAGCTTTTGGTTTTATTTATTATATTTATGAAGGTTGTTCTCCATTTTATTAATCTCTGCTTATATTTTTATGTCCTTAGTTTTTCTTTTGGCGCACTTTTGTTGTTTTTCTGTGTTTAAAGTTCACATCATTTATTATCAATCATGATTGTGTCCTAGTAAATACATTTAAAGTTATAACTTTTTCTCTGAAGAAAATTCACACTGTATCCCATGATGTGTGTAGCATTACCATTAATGTTGATTTCTGTGTAGTCTGTGATTTGAGTTTTGGTCGTTTAATCCAAAATCAATTAGAAGAATGTCTTAAAATGTCTAACTAGTTTTAGGCCAGGTGCAGTGGCTCATGCCTGTAATCCCAGCACTTTGGGAGGCCAAGGTGGGCAGATCACGAGGTCAGGAGATTGAGACCATCCTGGCCAACACAGTGAAATGTCGTCTCTACTAAAAATACAAAAATTAGCCGGGTGTGGTGCCTGTACCTGTAGTCCCAGCTACTTGAGAGGCTGAGGCAGGAGAATCACTGGAACCCAGCAGTCGGAGGTTGCAGTGAGCCAAGATCGCCACTGCGCTCCAGCCTGGCAATGGAGCGAGACTCCGTCTCCAAAATAATAATAATTTTAAAAAATATCTAACTAGTTTCTTCTGTTGTATATTTTGCCTTTAAAATTAACTTGCTATTTATTGAGATGGATGTTCAGTTTTAGTAAATGCTCTGAGGATGTTTTAAATGTTCATTTCTAATTTGGGGGAAATTCAAAGTTGCATGTTATATTGTGTTGTTAACGTGCTATTCTAAATGGTCTAGTATACCAACTTATTTTTCTACTTTATCTGTTTTCGTAGAATGCTATCTTCACATACAACATTAAAAATGAATTTTTCAAAATTGTCTTGTAATTTTAATAGTGTTTGCTTTATATAGATAGTGCTGTTGTTCATTGCATGATTATTATAGGATTGTGCTTTTCATTATTATAAAGGATATTCTTTGCTTTACTTGGTGGTTTTTGCTGTAAATTTTTCTTTGTAGAAAATTAATATTGCCACATCTGCTTTCTTTTTTATAGATTTGCCTGGTTTACCCGTATTTATGCTTTTTTTTTTTTTAACATTTTTATGACATTTTGGTGTAGGTATATTTCTCATTGTTAGATTTTTTTCTATTCAAATTTCTCTAATACTCATTTTCTAGTTGGTGAATTTAACCCATTTTCATATTAACTGTGATAACTGCTGTGTTTGTACTTCTTTCTGCCGTCTGATTTTGTGTTTTCTATTCATCGTGCTTTTCAAAAATTATTTTCTTGATACTTACTGAATTGTTAGCTATATCCCATTTCTATATTTCCTGGTGATTTTTCTTAAATTATTAGCAAATATATTCATCTTGATATTAAGAATTCATCAGCATCTAAAACCTGTTACCACCAACAATAGTAGCTAACAGTTATTATTTCCTGTGTGTCTGATAGTATTTTAAGCTTCTTACCAGTTAACTCAGTAAATCCTCACAACTACCTTGTGAGAAGGGAGTCAGTTATTCCCATTATTTACAGATGAGGAAACCGGTAAGAAGGTGAGTAATTTTCCAAAAGGCACACAGCTAGTGAGTAATAGAGGCAGAATTCATACTCAGGCTCTGTACTTAGAGACCTGCTTGCTTCAGCACTGACCTGTCAGAATATTTTTACTTGTCCCTGCCTACACACCCTTTCCTTCAGGTTATGCTGAAATTTGCTTCTAGATTGTTGTCTTAGCTGCTAAGAAGTCTCTAAGCATTTACATTAAAGACACCAGCAATCTTTGGACTTGACTTCAAATTTTACTGATTTATTTTTCCTTGACATGTAGAATTGGCATGCTTTCTGGGTGCTTTCTCACCTGAAAAATGGCTTTATTTTGCCCTCATATCTGATGGATAGATTAGTTAATAGATATTTGTGGGTTGCATTCAACATTTTGTTGACATTGCTTCTTTGTGTTCTAGCATTGAGCATTACGGATGAAAATTCCTATATAGTTTTTCTCTCTGGAAATCTATAACGTTTGGAGGGGTGATGCGTGTGCGTTGTTGTTCTCTTATTCTTTCACTTTAGCCTCTCTTTTTTGAATTTCTGTTACTGCTTTTATCATATTATCTATTTCTTTTCTTTCTGTGTTGTCAGAGAATGTCATCGCTGAGTCTTTAATACTGTCAACTTCAGCTGTGTACATGTTGCTCTTCAACCTTCTTTTGAGGCTTTAAATTAGGCAAATATATTTTTCTTAGAATTTCTGAAAACTCCTTTTCACTGGAGCTTATTTTAATTATATGGATGCCTTATCCTCTTAAACTTCTGTGAAAATAATAACTGGAGTTTTCATTTGCATTAGCTGTTTCATGAGAGGTCAAGTTTTTTACTCATTTATTTTGGTGTTTCCTTTTCATGCTATTTGTGTCTTGGGATTTGATTGTATATTCACATTTTTAATTACCTACTTGATTTAAATAAAGTATCAGTAGTTACTTTCAGGGTTCTTGGTGATTATAATAATTACTCACCTACCAGGCTGAGTTTTGCCTAGAAGAAATCTGTTGTGCCTAGATTTCGGGACAAGTGGGGAAACCCCACTCCATTAACTGCATACACAGGGAAGGAGCTACAAGGGAAATAGAATAATTTGGTCTCCACTATTACCTTAAGAGACCTTCCCTGTCTTCTATTAAAAAAAAACCTACTGCATACAAAGGATAGGAGCTACAAGGGAGATAGAATAATTTGGGCTCCACTACTACCTTAAGAGACCTTCCCCTGACTTCTCTTTTAAAAAACCTATGGGTCTCATACCCCTGAACTTACCTTCCATACTTATTTCTCTCTTCACCCCCAAAATCCATATTAGAATGCAGCTGCAGGCTATAAAGCCTTGCATAAAAGTAAAATACCCAGTCTTTTCAAGAGAAGAATAAAATAGATAGTCTCCTACCTCTTGTCTTACTCTAATATAAACTCCATGAAGGTAAGTGTTGTGTCCATACTGTTCATGCTGCACAGCAGTTGCCCTTATCTGCAGGGCGATGCATCCCAAGACCCCCAGTCTTGAAACTGCAGAGAGTAACACACCTGATTACCATCATCGGAACACATTTCTGTTCACGTCTTTCACCCACAGATTTCATGCCTTTCCCATCTTAACTAAGTACTTATCATGGACTGTGGCCATAACTTTTGCAGTTTTAGGTGCAACAGCAAAACAAGCATTAATTTTTTCTTCTTCACAATTTCATGGATAGATTTGTTCTTACTGTAGATCTTAGCAACCTCAGCATATGATGCTTTTTCTTTTGAGAACTTTCACCTTTTTTTCTTAAAGAAAGCACTTTACAGCTTCTCTTTGGCATATCTCAACTGCCAGCATCACTGCTCTTGCACTTTGGGGCCATTATTAAGTCAGAAAAGGGTTACTTGAAAACAAGCACTGAGATACCACCAGAGTCCATCTGATAACTGAAATGGTAACTACGTGACTAACAGGCCGGTGACGTATACAGCATGGATATGCTGGACAAAGGGGTGAGTCACATCCCAGGTAGGATGAAGCAGGGTGACTTGAGATTTCACTATTCCGTATGGTGCACAATTTAAAACTTACGAATTGTTTACTTCCTGGAACTTTTCATTTAATATTTTTGGACTGCAGTTGACCACAGGTAACTGAAACTGGAATGTGAGGATCGGAGGATAAGCAGGGACTGTGGTATTCATTTTATTGCACAGTGCCTAGAATACAGTAGGTGCACTATAAATATTTTGTAAAGGGATAACTTTTCTGAAACTAAAAATATTTATGTTTTACCCAATAATTTTTCTTCTGGAAATTTATGCTAAGGAAATATTCAGAGATGCTTACAGAGTTTTATGCATGAGTGTCCATGCTATTTGTAATTGTGAAAAATGAAAACAACTCAAAAGTTTAACAGTGGTCATCTAAAGTATTGTATACACTGTAGATATAGGTTGAATAGAAGGTCATCCTATTCATTTATTCATGAGAGGTACAATCTCCAGGGATCTGTAAAATCTATTTTGTCTTAACCAAATAACTAAATTATGACTTTTAAATTGTTGTAATTTTTGTAGTATTATCTGATATTTTTATTTTTATGTATGTTCCTAAGTAGTTTAGAAGATAGTCAGATTTTTAAAATCAAAGATCAAACAAATGAATTATTTTTATGTATTCATAGTATAAGAGACATTCAGTAAATAGATAATATTTTTGTTTTATTCTAGAAAACAGCTCCTTGAACACGGTGAGGTAAAGCTTTCATTTTAATCTCAAGTAGACTTGTGTATTACATTCTAGTTTGAGGATAATTGACAAAGGTGTAACCTGCTTCTGACGCACCATCAGTCGTGAGTTGTCAGCATTGGTGATACATTTCTGCTGATCCTCCTCACTCTTTCATCTGCTCTCACTTTTGAATAGTAATAAGGATTTAAAAGCTAGAAGGCTGATTTGTGACTATAGTACAGAATTAAATTAAATTGCATTCATTTTACAATAACAAGCATTTGGTTTCTAGCCTGCAGAGCTAATCAGCTACAGTCCATTAGGGCAGGCACCCCTCGCCCTGTGACTGGTGGCCATCTGCCACCACGTAGATTTGCTGGTCAGTCAGCAACAAGCTCAGAAATGTTGAAGGATACAAAAGATACTAAAGTAATGTTGCTGCCCTTCAATATGTGTAATTTTACAAAGGAGACAAATACGACAACATTTTATATGGTGTAAAATTATTTTGTGGCATAAAAAGGAAAAGATCAGTGTGGGCTGGAAATATTTCCTATTTGATAGAACTTTAAGTGGGTGTTGAGGTAAAGGTCAAATTTACAGGAGTGGGTAACTGAATTTGAACTTAATAGGGATAGTTTATGACACATGTTGAGTATCCTTTATCCAAAGTGCTTAGGACTAGAGGCGTTTCAGACTTCAGATTTTATTGAATTTTGGAATATTTACACTGTAGTTACTAGTTGAGATCCCTAATCTGAAAATCCAAAATCCAAAATGCTTCAATGAGCATTTGTTTTAGCATAACCTTTGAACATCACATTGGTACTCAAAAGTTTCAGATTTCAGAGCATTGTAGATTTCAGATTTTTGGATCAGGGATGCATTGGTAACTTTGTCACTTTACAGTGAGGCCCGCTGTGTTGGTCCTCCGCCTCCTCGCACCACCTCCTGCTCTCCCTGGCTCCTCTGCCTGCTCCATTTTCTTGCCGGCTGCACTTATTGCCTTACCGTAGACTATGTAATGGATTTATGTATTTGCTATGTCTATGTATTGTCTGTCTTTCGTTACTAAATGTACTTACATGTAATACAAAGGCAGAAATTGCTCACTGTTGTATCTGAAGCACCCAGAAGAGGACCTGGAACATAGTAGGTGTTCGATAAATTGTTGCTGAATGAATGAATGCTAATAGGCTCATTACTAAGTTAGAAGATCCTTGTCTTAATGAATAATATAGTTTTAATATACTTCATTAATTTAAAAATATGAAATATAAAAATGTCATTGTGCCTTATTTGTGTTTCTGTAGCTGGCTTTTCACACATTGCAGTTGTTAGCGTTTACTGCCCTTGCCATTTTAATTATGAGGCTAAAGCTGTTTTTGACGCCGCACATGTGTGTTATGGCTTCCTTGATATGCTCTCGACAGGTAAGGAATTCATTCTTGTGTAACAATACTGTTAAAACTATAGCAGCTACACTTAGTAGTTACTGCGGCTTTGCTAATTCAAAATATAAACACACTAAGTGTTTTTAACTTAACTAACTTAAAGGATTTAAAATATTACTTCATGATTCACTATAAGCAAGAAAAACAATTTCAAGTGGCTTTGAAAAGTATTTCTAGATTTTAATTGATATTTCTGTAACAAGTGATTAGGCAAACATTTCCCCTCTGTTAATATCCTGTCCATGAACATAACCTTTTGGAGTTCGGGTTTGTGTAAGAGTGCCTGGCACAGTGGCTCACACCTGTAATCCCAGCACTTTGGGAGGCCGAGATGGATGGATCACTTGAGGCCAGGAATTCGAGACCATCCTGGCCAACATGGTGAAACCCCATCTCTACTAAAATTAAAAAATTAGCCGGGCATGGTGGCGAGTGCCTGTAATTCTAGCTACTTGGGAGGCTGAGGCAGGAGAATCACTTGAACCTGGGAGGCAGAGGCTGCAGTCAGCCAAGATCACGCCACAACACTCTAACCTGGGTGACAGAGTGAGACTCTGTCTCAAAAAAAAAAAAAAGTGTTTCCTGGTGGCCGGGCACAGTGGCTGACAGCTGAAATCCCAGCACTTTGGAAGGCCGAGGTGGGCAGATCACTTGAGGTAAGGAGTTCAAGACCAGCCTGGCCAACATGGTGAAACCCTGTCTCTACTAAAATACAAAAATTAGCTGGGCATGGTGGTGTGTACCTGTAATCCCAGCTACTCAGGAGGCTGAGGCAGGATTATTGTTTGAACCTGAGAAGTGGAGGTTGAAGTGAGCTGAGGTCGCACCACTGCATTTCAGTCTGGGAGACGAGTGAGACTCTGTCTCAAAAAAAAAAAAAAAAAAAAAAAAAAAAAAAGAGTTTCCTGGTTCACCACAAGTACCCTGAAGTGCTCATCCAATACCAGAGCAGATGCAGAGTAATTGCTCTACTACGGTCCTGTTTGGCTCGAAGAATCTGTAAGAAATTCTGGGGTTCTATCACTGTATCTAACATACAAAAGAACTAGATAAATTAGAATATTGGGCCTAAGGTACTTCTACAGACAACTTAGTTTGAGTTTATAGCCTTAAAATACCATAATGCCTGTTTTCCTGAGAAGAATCTATATATGTCAAGCTAATAGGGCTTCCCTGTCTACTAACGATGTCCACAAAAGGCAGCCAAGGATGAAAGGATTTAGTTCTAAGATGTTTCACAGTTGTGATTTGTTTATTTTAATCCTTTGTAGTAAATTAGTACTAGAAGGATCAGGCATTCCTTCCTTAATTCTTTCCAGGGGAGAGAAAGTTCCATTTTCACCTGGGCCCTGTAATGCCAACATATTCGTTGCTTTAGAAACAACCGGAGATGGTAATTCTGTATACGTATGTGCTGATATCAAAGGGTAATCCACATTGGTTTGAGTAACAAGGTGAGAATTTATTGTTGACCCTACAGTACTCTTATATAAAAACTATAAATAAATGGTTTCTGTCGTTTCAGCTCTTTGGCTGGCTTTTTCGCAGAGTTCGTTTTGAGAATGTTATCTTTGGCATTTTAACAGTGATGTCAATACAAGGTTATGCAAACCTCCATAATCAATGGAACATAATAGGAGAATTTAATAATTTGCCTCAGGAAGAACTTTTACAGTGGATCAAATACAATACCACACCAGGTGTGTAGGTATTTGGTTAATGCATAGTTGTGCGCAAATATACTCACAAACACATTTGTGTATACTGTATAATTGTCATTTCTGATATATGTGTGTATGACAGATTTACAAATAGGCATTCATACTCTCACAGACTTTGAGCAGACTATTGTAATATCAATTAAACCCTTCCAAAAGGTAATTTTGGCCCCCTTTAAGCCCCTCCTGATAATTATCAAATTTAAATTAGTACCAGGAAATTAATGACTTTTCACAAGTTATGTCCTTTAACTCTCAGAGAGCACTACAGCATTTTAACCATAACAGTGACAAATCAGAGCAGTAAATCTTTAAAAATGAAATTTCACACCTTGTGTCAGGCATAGCAGAAGATACTCTTGATGGTGGGGAGAACTGGCACCGCTTCTGTCACTCCAGTCAGTGCCATCTCCTCTAATTCTGTAAACAGGTCACTGGCAGAAGAGTTAAAATCTTGGATATTCTATTTTCTTCACAAAATCATCTCACAGAGATAGTATACATCCTACTTTTAAATACTCCAAAATTTTCTTTTTAGCTTAGCTCCTTTTCTTCCTGTCTTTATTCAGAACTACCTCAAGCAGATACATATTTTTAAATATCTTTCCAGAGAATCAAGTATATTCTATAACATTTTCTGCAACTAAATTTGTAAATCTAAGATTATTTTTGATATTTAGAAACTTTCTCTGGCACAAGTTCTTCACTACAGTTTATTTAAATTTTCTTATGACTCTTGAGCTTGTTTCCTCTTATTTCTTATTTGATAGCCACTTTTTTTACTAATTAACCATCGTTAAGGTAAATCTTTATAAGCTTTAACTAAGATATTTGGTCTATAGCTTTCAAAGGGTGTAGGTGACAGTGCCTCGTTAAACTGCCAAGCCAGTTTAATTCGAATTTTAAAAGTAATCCCCAACAGACTTTTTCCACATAGGAGCTCAAGGTAATCATTCCCTTTCTTTACTCTCTCTTGCCCCTCCCCAGTTATAGCTATTTTTCCCAAGCTTTTAAAGATATCTGCCCTTTTAATCTTTTCTTGTGTCTTTCTTTGTTCCAGTGTTTGCATTGGGTTCCTGACAGAGAGCCTACATTTGGCAACTTATCATTCTAAGATAACTGCCACAAACCCCCATCTCACTTTTAGATGCCTCTTCTCTGATCTTCTTTTCAATCAGTCTTATTCTCCTTTTAATTACTCTTATTATGAGTTATCTCATGGTTACCACATATTAAAAGCTGTATGAAGTTTTGTAGTATTAGTGGGACTAGTGCTTATATTGAGGCCGCCATGCAAGACTGTATAGTTTGTGCACTGCACAAAGGTGACCAGTTGAGAGGGTAAGTGAAAGCTTAAATCCAGCTTGTGGTCCACTCAGCAAGCCATGTACAAACGGGGCTCTGTCAAGTCAGGGGAATACCTTTTTCTAATCTGTGTAGTAGGCTAAATGGAAACTTCCATACAGTGATAGGAAAATACCTTATTTTTCCTTGTTATGGTCATTTAGTTCACAGCCAAAAAGACAGAAGGTGGAGGGGGAGGATATTTCTTCCTCTCTGTCTGCCATAGAGGACAGCTCAGTGGGTCCAGCTCTTGCTGGACAGGTGTGCCTAGTCTTTTTTTGGAAGACCCTGGCCCAAGGCTTTCAATTCTTCTTGCCCAGCATTTCCCAACCTTAGCACTGTTGACATTGAGGCTGTCCTGTGTATTACAAGAAATCCTTGGCCTGTATCTACAAGATGCCAACAGCATCTCCTCCCTCCTCCCCATAGCATGACATCCAAAAATGTCTCCAGAGTTGACAGTGCTCCCTAGGGAGCAAAATCATGCCTGCTTGAGAACCACTTCTCTAGCTTAACAGCTTGTCATCATTAATTATTGAGTCTCCAATAATAAATACACATTCTTTGATTGGCTTACATATTTTCAAATTTGAGGCATATAAAGAAATTTTCATTCAAAGTTGCATTTAGAATGCTTAGTTATATTGGAAAGGAAACACTCAGGGTTCTCAAAGTTTTTAATTTATGTGGGTACATAGGAGATGTACATATTTATGGGGTAGATGGGATATTTTGATACAGGCATACAATGTGTAATAATCACATCAGGGTAAATGGAATATCCATCACCTGAAGCCTTGATCCTTTGTGTTACAAACAATTCAGTAATACTCTCTCAGTTATTTTTAAATGTACAGTAAAATTTTGTTGACTATAGTCACCCTTCTGTGTTACCAAACACTACATCTTATCCATTCTATTTTGTTTGTGCACATTAACCATCCTCAGTTCCCCTCCACCCCCTCACTATCCTTCCCAGCCTCTGATAACCATCATTCTATTCTTGATCTCCATGAGTTCAACTCTTAATTTTTGGCTCCCAGAAATAAGTAAGAACATGCAAAGTTTGTCTTTCTGTACCTGGCTTATTTCAATTAATGTAATGACCTCCAGTTCCATCCATGTTATGGATAGGATCTCATTCTTTTTTTATGACAGGATCTCATTCTTTTTTTATGGCTGAATAGCACTGTGTTGCGTCAGTGTACCACATTTTCTTTATCCATTCACCTGTTGATGGACACTTAGGTTGCTTCCAAATCTAGGCTATTGTGAGAAGTGCTGCAATAAACACGGGAGCGCAGATACCTCTTCTAAACATTTATTTCCTTTCTTTGGAGTATATATCTAAGAGTAGAATTGCTGGATCATTTGGTAACTCTACTTTTAGTTTTTTGAGGAACCTCCAAACTCTTCTACATAGTGGTTGTACTAATTTACATTTTCACCAAAAGTGTACGAGGGTTCCCTTTTCTCCACATCTTTTCCTGTCTTTTGGATAACAGCCATTTGTTATTGCCTGTCTTTTGGATAATAGCCATTTTAATTGGAGTGAGATGCTATTTCACTGTAGTTTTGATTTGCATTTCTCTGATGATCATTGATGTTGAGCACCTTTTCATGTACCTGTTTGCCACTTGTATGTTTTCTTTTGAGAAATGTCTATTCAGATCTTTTGCCCATTTTTAAAGTAGATTTTTAGATGTTTTTTCCTACAGAGTTGTTTGAGCTCCTTGTATATTCTGGTTATTTATTCCTTGTCAGATTGGTAGTTTGCAAATATTTTCACCCATTCTTTCTGTTGTCTCTTCACTTTGCTGATTGTTTCCTTTGCTGTGCAGAAGTTTTTGTACCTGATGTGATCCCATTTGTTCATTTTTGCTTTGGTTGCCTGTGCTTCCCAGGTATTTACTCAAGAAATCTTTGCCCAATCCAAAGTCCTGGAGAGTTTCCCCAAAGTTTTCTTGTAGTAATTTCAGAGTGTGAGGTCTTAGATTTAAGTCTTTAATCCATTTGGATTTGATTTTTGCATATGGCAAGAGATAGGGGTGTAGATTCATTCTTCTACATATGGATATCCAGTTTTCCCAGCACCATTTATTGAAGAGAGTGCCTTTTCCCCAGTGGATGTTTTTGGGACTGCTGTAAAAAATGAGTTTACTGTAGATGTATGGATTTCTTTCTGGGTTCTCCATTCTGTTCCACTGGTCTGTGTGTCTGTTTTTATGGCAGTACCGTGATGTTTTGGTTACTATACTTCTGTAGTATAATTTGAAGTCAGGTATTGTGATTCCTTCAGTTTTGTTGTTCTTGCTCAGGGTAGCTTTAGCTATTCTAGGTCTTTTGTGTTTTCATATAAATAAGGATTGTGTTTTCTATTTCTGTGAGGAATATCATTAGTAGTTTGATGGGGATTGCATTGAATCTGTAGATTGCTTTGAATACTATGGACATTTTAACAATACTGATTCTTCCAATGCTTGAACATGGAATAGCTTTCCATTTTTTGTGTCGTCTTCAATTTATTTCTCCAGTTTTGTATAGCTTTCATTCTAGAGATCTTTTATTTCTTTGGTTAACTTCTACGTATTTAATTTTATGTGTGGCTACTGTAAATGCAATTACTTTTTAAATTTTCTTTTTTCAGATTGTCCTCAGTTGGCATATAGAAATTTTAATGATTTTTGTACGATTTTGTATCCTACAACATTACTGAATTTATCAGTTCTAATAGTTTCTTTTTTTTTTTTTTTTTTGGTGGAGACTTTAGGTTTTTCTAAATATAAGATCATATTATCTGCAAACAATGATAACTTGACCTCTTCCTTTCAAATTTGGATGCTTTATTATTTCTTTCTCTTGTCTGATTGCTCTAATGAGGATTTACAGTACTATGTTGAATAATGTGGTAAAAATTTTCACACCCTTGTGAAATTGTCACGTCCCAGATCTTAGAAGAAAGGCTTTTGATGTTTCCTCTCTCAGTATGATACTAGCTGTGGGTCTGTTGTATATGGCTTCTATTATGTTGATTAATGTTCCTTCTATACCCAGTTTTTTTTTAAGGTTTTTATCATGAAGGGATGTTGAATTTTATCAAATGATTTTTCTGCATCTATGGAGATGAGATGATCATATGATTTTTCCCCTTCATTTTGTTGATATTATGTATCACATTGATTTGCTGTGTTGAACCATCTTTGTGTCACTGAGATAAATTCTATTTGGTCATGATGAATAATCTTTTCAATGTGTTACTGAATTCAGTTTGCTAGTATTTTGTTGAGGATTTTTGTATTAACATTAATCAGAGATATTGGCCCATAGTTTTCTTTTTTTGATGGGTCTTTGTATGGTTTTGGTATGAAAGTGATATTGGTCTCATATAACGGGTTTGGAAGTATTCCCTCCTCCTCTATTTCCTGGAATCGTTAGAGTAGGGTTGATATTAGGTCTTCTTTAAATGTTTGATAAAATTCAGCAGTGAAGCCATCAGGTCCTGGGCTTTTCTTTGCTGAGAGACTTTTCATTAGAGATTTGATCTCATTACTTGTGATTGGTCTGTTCAGGTTTTGGATTTCTATATAGTTCAATCTTGGTAGGTTTTAGTATCTAGAGATTTATCAATTTCTAGGTTTTCCAATTTATTGACATACAGTTGCTCATGGTAGTCTATTAGAGATCCTTTAATTTCTGCGATCCTTTAATTTATCAGCATACAGTTGCTCATGGTAGTCTCTAATGATCCTTTAATTCCTGAGATACTGGTTGTAATGTCTCTTTTTTTCTAATCTCTGATTTTATTTATTTGGGCCTTCTCTCTTTTTTTCTTCGTCTGGCTAAAGGTTTGTTAATTTTATCTTTTCAGAAAACCAGTTGATCTTTTATATTGTTTTCTTCATTGAAATTTCATTTATTTCTGCTCTGATCTTTATTATTTCATTTCTCCTACTAACTTTGGGTTTTGTTTGCCCTTTTCTAGTTTTTTAAGATGCATCATTGGGTTGTTAATTTGAGGTTTTTCTTCTTTTTTGATGTAGGCACTTATAGCTATAAGACTTCCCTCTTAATACTGCTTTCACTGTATCTCATAGGTTTTGATATGTTGTGTTTTCATTGTCATTTGTTTCAAGAACATTTTCAGTTTCCTTCTTAATTTCTTTATTCATTGGTCATTCAGGAGCATATTCTTTAATTTCTATGTTTGTAGAGTTTCCAAAATTCCTTTTGCTACTGATTTCTACTTTTTCGGTTTTTTTTTTTTTTTTTCCATTGTGGTCGGAGAAGACACATTATATTGTTTCAATTTTTAAAAAAATGTTTTAAGACTTGTTTTGTGGCCTATCCTTGTTTTGTGGTCTATCCTTGAGGAATGATCCATGTGCTGAGGAGAAGGATGTGTATTCTGTAGATACTGGATGAAATGTTCTGTAAGTATCTATTAGGTCCTTTTGCTCTATAGTACAGATTAAGTTCGTTGTTTCTTTGTTGATTTTCTGTCTAGATGATCTGTCCACTGCTGAAGGTGGGGTGTTGAAGTCCAGGCTATTATTGTATTGGGATCTGTCTCTCTCTTTTGCTCTGATAATATTTGCTTTATATATCTGCGTGCTCCAGTATTGGGTGTATATGTATTTACAATTGTTATGTACTCTTGCTGAATTAACCCCTTTATCATTATATAATGACCTTTATCTCTTTTTATAGCTTTTATCTTGTAATCTATTGTGTCTGATATAAGTATGGCTGTTCCTGCTCATTTGTGGTTTTCATCGGCATGGAATATAATTTTCCATCACTCTGTTTACAGTCTATATGTGCCTTTAAAAGTAAAGTGTGTTTCTTATAGGTTACAGATTCTTAGGGTTTTGTTTGCTTATTCACCCACTCTTTGTCTTTTGATTGGAGAGTTCAGTCCATTTACACTCAGTGTTATTACTGATAAGGATTACCCCTGCCATTTCATTATTTGTTTTCTCAATGTTTTGTGGTCTTCTTTTCCTTCCTCTTTTTCTTTCATTGAAGGTGATTTTTCTCTGGTGGTGTGTTTTAATTTATTGCTTTTTATTTTTTGTATATCCACTGTATGTTTTTAAACTTGAGGTTACCATGAGACTTGCAAATAATATCTTATTAACCCATTATTTTAAACTGATGACAACACTGATTGCATAAACAAACAAGCCAAAGGAAAGCTAATAAAAATTCTAAACTTTAACTTCATCTCCCCACTTTTTACCTTTTTGTTGTTTCTATTTATATCTTATTGCACTGTCTGTCTCTTGAAAAGTTGTTGTAGTTATTTTTTATTGGTTCATCTTTTTGTCTTTCTGCTTATCGTATAAGTAGTTTATATACCATAATTACACTGCTATAATATTCTGTGTTTCTCTGCGTACTTACTATTACGAGTGAGTTTTGTGCCTTCCGATTATTTCTTCCTCATTAATGTCCTTTTCTTTCAGATTGAAGAACTTCCTTTAGCATTTCTTACAGGACAGGTCTGGTGTTAATGAAATTTCACAGCTTTTGTTTGACTAGGAAAGTCTTCTCTTTTAGGTTTGAGGGACATTTTCTCTGGATGCACTACTCTTGGGTAAAAGGTTTTTTCCTTCACTTTAAGTATGTCTTGGCATGCTCTCCTGGCCTGTAAGGTTTCCACTGAAAAGTCTGCTGGCAGATGTATTAGAGCTCCGTTGTATGTTACTTGTTTCTTTTCTCTTGCTGCTTTTAGGATCCTTTCTTTATCCTTCACCTTTGGGAATTTGATATTAAATGAGTTAGTCTTTGAGTTAAATCTGCTTGGTGGTCTATAACCTTCTTGTGTGTGAATATTGATATTTTCTCTAGCTTTGAGAAGTTCTCTGTTATACTTTTGAATAAACTTCCTACTGCTATCTCTCTCTCTACCTCCTCTTTAAGGCCAATAACTCTTAGATTTTTCCCTTTAAAGGCTACTTCTAGATCTTGAAAGTATGCTTCATTCTTTTCTATTCTTTTATTTCCTCTGACTGTGTATTTTCAAGCAGCCTGTCTTCAAGCTCACTAATTCTTTCTTCTGCTTGATCAGTTCTGCTATTAAGAGACTGATGCATTCTTCAGTATGTCAGTTGCATTTTTCAGCTCCAGAATTTCTGCTTCTTTTTAATTATTTCAATCTGTTAACTTTATCTGGTAAGATTACTAATTCCTTCTCTGTGTTATCTTGAATTTGAGTTTCCTCAGCACAGCTATTTTGAATTCTGTCTGAAAGGCTACATATCTCTGTCTCTCCGGGATTGGCCCCCTAGTGCCTTATTTAGTTTGTTTGGTGAGGTCATGTTTTCCTGGATGGTCTTGATGCTTGTGGATGTTTGTTAGTGTCTGGGCATTGAAGAATTAGGTATTTATTGTAGTTTTTGCAGTCCGGGCTTGTTTGTACCCATCCTTCTTGGAAAGGCTTTCCAAGTATTCAAAGGGACTTTGGTGTTGTGATCTAAGTTTCTGGTCGCTGCAGCTGTATCTGCACTAGGAGGCACCCCATGCCCAGTAACACTGAAGCTATTACAGACTCTTAGAGGTACTACGTTGGTGGTCTTGGATAAAATCCAGAATTCTCAGGATTAGCAGGCAGAAGTTCTTGTTCTCTTCCCTTACTCTCTCCCATATGGAGTCTCTCTCTCTCTCTTTCTCTCTATGTGCTAAGCTGCCTGGAGCTAGGAGTGGGGTGATATAAACACCTCTGTGGCCACCACAACTGGGAAGGTGTTGGGTCAGACTTGCAGCTAGCACAGCACTGGGTCTTGCCCAAGACTCATTGTAACTACTGCCTGGCTACCACCTATGTTTGCTCAAGGTGTAGGGTTCTACAGTTGGCAGGTGGCAAAGCAAACCAGACTTTGCTTTGGTGACCTTCCTTTCAGGGTGGCAAGATCCCCCAGGTCATAGTCAGGTCCAGAGATGCTGCTGTCCAGGAGCCAGGGCCTGGACTCAGATGCCTTAGAAATCTACCTGATGCTCTATTCTACTGCAGCTGAACTGGTGCTGATACCACCAAAGTCCTTCCCACCCTTCCTTCCCCTTTCCCCAGGCAGAGGGGTCTCTCTCCATTTCCACCACTACCACAGGCCCATTGGGAGGTACTGCCTGGCTACCACCAACATTCACTTAAGGCCCAAGGACCCTTCAGTCAGCTTGTGGTGAGTGCTGCCAGGCCTGGGACTCGCCCTTCGGGGCAATGGGCTCTCTTCCAGCCCAGGGCAGGTCGAGAAATGCCATCCAAGAGCTAAGGCCTGGAATCAGGGACCACAAGAACCTTCTTGGTGCTCCTCCCCACTGCGGCCACGCTGGTACCTAAGCTGATTTTTGGTTCTTATGAAGGTGCTTTTTGTGTAGATCCTTATCAAATTTGGTGTTCCTGAGCGGAGAATGAACAGTGGAAGCTTCTGTTTAGTTATCATGCTCCACCTCCTCTCCAATATACAGTTTTTTACAGTGGATCTGAAAAATATGTCTTGTCTTTATTACTGATTTTATTGTGCTGATTAAAAATGATAATAACCTTCACAATTATATAATTGTTTTTTATACAAAAGTACCAAGAAGTAAGCATTTGGTCTTCTGGTGTTTTGAGAGAGGAAATGGAAGCCAGATAGCAGATTTTGATGTATCTCTAGTTATGACCAAATGTATACATGTCATTACTCCAAAAAGTACTACCAGAAAGTAATGAAATGATTTCATGGCATGTATAAATGGTGTCAAGTCAAATGGTAACTCTGAGAACTCAATTAAAGATGATCTGAGGGAAGAAAACAATGCTTTTCTCTTTTTATGGCACATCCACAGGACCATAGTTCACAAGCCACAAAATTGAAAAAATGTCCCATGAGACTTGCCCTTCATAGCAGTCTCTCAGTTCCTGGCATTTCACATTATTGGAACAGATATGACATTTTACATTCTTTTTGTTTCATGTGTGTTTGTAGTCCTGTTGTTAGCATGGTGCTCTAGCACGGCAGGAAGCTTTAGTGAAGCAGCTAAGAGGGCAGGCTCTGGAACTTCCTGGCTGTGCAGTCTTGGGCAAGTCACTTAACTTGGCTCTGTGTCTTCATCGTCTACAACAGCAGTCCCCAGCCTTTTTGGCACCAGGGACCGGTTTCGTGGAAGACCAATTTTTTCCACAGAACTGGGGGATGGAGGGTGGTTTCTGGATGAAATTGTTCCACATCAGATCATCAGGCATTAGATTCTAATGAGTGTGTAACCCAGACCCCACACATGCTCAGTTTGTAGATTCTACAAAGAACAGAGGACCCACCTCTTAGAATTGTGCAAATTAAGTTATTTAATTCTTGTTAAAATATGAAGCACAATTTCTAGCACCAAGATAGTGTTTGAACAAAAGTCAGCTATTATTATAGTAGACAATGAGTAAGTATTGAGTCAATAAAAGGAATGAGATCCATGGTCATGTAAATAGGTATCATCCTTCTTAATCTGGGTTCACATATTAGAGGTAAGTTTAACTTCTGATTTTCTTTAAAACATTTCATTGAAGAATATAGCCTTTTTTTTTTTCAGATGCCGTCTTCGCAGGTGCCATGCCTACAATGGCAAGTGTCAAGTTGTCTACACTTCATCCCATTGTGAATCATCCACATTACGAAGATGCAGACTTGAGGTTGGCAACTGATGAGTATTTCATCAAGAATCATTTGGTGACTCCCAATTCTTAGGAATTGGGAAAATATTTACACACACACACACACACACAAACTCATCCTCATTTTCGTGCTGGAAGTTCAAAAAAAATGACAATGACCATCCAGAAATGACAATAGGTACCCGTTGCCTCTGGAGCAAGCTGACCTCTGAAAACTGAAAAATGCAAAAGCCAGTTTTTCCCAAAGTGACAAACATGTGACATATTTATGATGTGTGTGTGTGTATTCCAGTAAAACTACTAGGTAGTTGGAAGAGGAGGTAGGATGGATTTTACTCACAGCCATGGTTTGCCAACCCCTGCTCTACACCACAAGCCCTACTCTGATTTAGGAAGTGATTTCTGGATCTTACTGGTGGCCAATGACTAGCCTTTTGTGACAGGTAGAAAAAGTACTTGAAAGTTGCTATTATATATTACGTGCTTTCATGAAAATTTAGAATATTTTTGCTAGCCGATTATGAGAACTCTAATTTCCATTGATGTCTGAAAGTTTTGCTTTCCTTAAATGGCTGGTTTAAAAAATTCTTTTGGTAATTCTAGTAGTTGTTAGGGTAATCGTTTTTAAAAGTGGATTTTTGGCCTATTGATAGAGGCAAATATTTAAATTATTTAAAAGTTTTAGGTCTGCTGTCTAGGAGCCAGGGCTTGGAGTCAGACACCTTAGAAATGTACCTGACACTCTCTCTATTCTACTGCGGTGAACTGGCATGGAAACCACTGTGGTGACTGAGCATCCCATATGCTTGAAATTCTAAGCAACATCCAATGCATAAGTGATAGTCTGCCAGGATATTGTAAGAACTTCCACTATGGTCAAATCACCTATTGTACCATATTTTGGTGATGATTCCCATTTCTCAAGATTCTGTCAAGGTGCTTTTCCTACCTGTTCTGACACCCTGGATGCCCATTGTCTAAGTGTTCTATTTGATACACTCAATTTCAATTCATGTGTTTGTCAGAGCTTCTTCAGATGAAAATAAGCATTTAAAGATATGTTTTCACTACATTCAGTCTCTGTCAGAATATATTCTCTGAAAACTTTGTGAATTATGAGAAGAAAATTTTATATCCTAAGCTGCTGTCTGCTACCCAGTACAACTTTAGACTATTTTATACAATAATGAGCAGTATATGCAAAATTAAATTGCTATAAGTTTTATTACATTCAAAATATAAGTAGGAATGTGGAAACTGCCATCCCCAAAATAGTTGATGCTGTTTTGAGTCATGTATATAAGTGTTCCATCCAGTGAGTACTGAGATTTCAGTTTGCTAGTAAGATTTTTTTAGTCTATTCTATTATCATTCATTTTAAAATCTTTTAAACTATTGTTTAAATTTAAAGGGCCCGGACAAAAATAGTTTATTCTACATATAGTCGAAAATCTGCCAAAGAAGTAAGAGATAAATTGTCAGAGTTACATGTGAATTATTATGTTTTAGAAGAGGCATGGTGTGTTGTGAGAACTAAGTGAGTATTAACCCTATGCTATCCAATATGGTATATTTTTAAGCAACAAATGTTTCAGTTTATTACAGTAGTTCTGATTCTTTAAGAATTTTTATTTTAAATTTATTAAAATATTATCCTGGTATCTTAAATTATTTCATCTAGAGAAATAAAACTATACTATCAATGAAGTAGAATTTAATTCCAAACATTATAGTATATTTTAATATCCTGATTTTTCAATTTAATTTGACATCTTCCACTTAACTTTTTTCATAATTTTTGAAATATTTATGAAAATTTTTATTAGATATCTGAAATATGGATTTGCATTTACAACAAAGTGAGATATTGCCATTCTGTACTATATAGCTGAATTATAATGGATTTGTAAGACTTAAAAGAAAAGTGACAAAACCCAACATGACATAATAAGAAAAACATTCCTAATTAAAAGTTTTTAATTTCTGAATTTTGAATCCCTAAAAATCCTAAAATTCAAAGATGTTAATTGATCTTTTGAGGCCTTTGTTTAGGCTCCTAAGCAGAGATACTAGCTGCTGCACATGACAGGGAATTCAGGCATATTAATTGTCTCCTAGAACAGCACATTAGCAATCAGAAGAATGGAACAGGTTCTACAGTCACTTCAAAATATCATTTACAATGTGCAAAAAAGTTTCAGAGATGCAAACTAAAATGAGAGAGTATGACCAATACTCTGAAAAAAATAAGTTAATAGAAATCAATTCAAGTAGGTCCAGATGTTGGATTTAGCAGCCAAAGACTGCAAAGCCACTATTACAAATACATTTAAAGGCTTAAGAAAAATATATTCAATGGATTAAAAGAAAACATGGTATCCATGAGTGAAGAGAGATGGAATCTTAACAGAGAAGTAGAAACACTCCAGCCCCCATGGAAATTCTAGAGATGAAAAGTATAATAAATGAAATGAACATTACTTAAATGTACTCAACAACAATTTTGAGATGAAAACGACATTTGAACAGAAAATTCAGTGAATTTGAAGATAGATCAAGAGAGAATAGTTAATCAAAAGAACAGGAACCAAAAAGATTGAAAAATAACCAACATCACAGACCTATGTAACATTAAGTAGTTCAACACATGCAAAATTTTAGTATTAGATGTAATGAAAAAAAGAACACGACAGAAAAAATATTGAAGAAATGTTGGCCAAAAATTTCTCACGTTTGATAAAACTACTAACTTAGAGATCTGCTGAGCTCAACAAATCCAACTGGGTACGCCCAAAGAAAACCAAAGCAAGGCGCATTATAGTCAAAATGGTAAAATCAAAGATTAAGAGAAAATCTTGAAAATAAGAGAAAAAAATGATAACATTTGACTTCTCAACATAAATAGTGGAAATTAAGAGACACTGGAATGATAATTCAAAGTGCTGAAGAAGAAAAATCAACAATTATATATTTAATGAAATTATCTTTTTAAAATGGAGGCCAAAAATACATTTTTCAGATCAACAAAATCTAAGATAATTTGTTGGTAACAGATTTATACTTCAAGATGGACAAGAAGTTCTATCAGCTGATGAGAAATGATGCCAGATGGTAACTCAGATATACAAGAAATACTGAAATGCGCTGGAAATGGTAAATATGTGGATATTAATCACTATGCATTTTTCTTCTCTGAAAATCTTTAGAAGACATTAAGGCAAAGGTGATACCATTCTATTTTTTAGTTTATGACAGAAATTAAACATACATGACAATAGCACAAAAATTGAGTAAACCATGGAAATGTATGATTTACTAGAAATAACCCAATTTAAATGGTAAGTAAATCATGATATGTTAAAGATGCTTGTTGTCATCCCTAGCAAAACCACTCAAAAAATAAAACAGTGGGGAAAAGAAAGAGCATAATGGCAAGCCTAGACATGGATGAGCCTGGATACATTCAGCGAAATAAGTCAGCCACAGTAAGATGAATAGTGCATGTTGTCACTCATGTGGAAGCTCAAAGAAGTAGCTCATAGAAGTAGAGTAGAATTGTGGTAATTAGAGGCTAGGTGGGAAGGGTAGGGAGGAGAAGAAGATAAGGAGAGGTTGGTTAAGAGATACAAAATTACAGATAAATAGAAGGAATAAGTTCTAGTGTTCTCTGGCACTGTAGAGTGAAGATTAGTTAACAGTAATTTATTGTATATGTCAAGAAAGCCAGAACAGAGGATTCTGAATGTTCCCAGCACAAACAGATGGTAAATGTTTGAGGTGATGGATATCCTAATTACCCTGATTTGATCATTACACATTGTAATTATGCACTGAAATATCACTCTATACTCCATAAGTGTGTACAAGTATTACTTGTCAACTAAAACTAAAAGGGGAAAACACCTAAACATATAACTAACTTAAGATTCAGCAATTGTACTGGGCATTTTTCCAAGAAAGGTGAAAAGTTGTTTTCACACAAAATTCTGTAGAAAATTGTCTATAGAAGCTTTATTTGTAATAGCCTAAACCTCATACGACCCAGATGTTTTTTGCAAGGTGAATGGTTAAATAATAGTGATCTATTCATACATGGAATACTGCTCAGCAATAGGATCAGACTGTTGATACACTCAAGATCCTGGATGGATCTCCAGAGAATTGTTTGAATGAAGAAAGGACAATCCCCAAAGGTTACATACTGTATGATTCCATTTATATAACTGTCTTCAAATGATAAAATTACAGATATGGATAATGATTTGTGGTTGCGAGGGGTTAGGGTGGGGTGGGAATGTGGGGGAAGTATAGTATGTGTGGCTATACAAGGGATCTCCGTGGTGATGGAAATGCTCTCTATCGCCATTCTATCAATGTGAATTATCTGGCTGTGATATTATACAAACGTTCAAGATGTTACCATGGCAGGGGACACTGTCTAAAGACTGTACGAGAGCTACTTGTATTATCTCTCACTTAATGTGGATCTCCAAATGTCTTGAAATAAAATGTTTAAAAAAAAAAAGCATAATAGCAAGCCTATATCAGTAATTTCAAAGTGAAAGAGGACTAAACTTTTCCAAACAAAAGGCGGAGATTGGCAAACTGAATACAAGAGCAAAACCTATCTATGGACTTGCCTGCAAGAGGTGCATTTTAAATACAAATAAGTATGTTGGCTGAAAGAAAAAGAATGGAAAAGATATCATGTGAGCAAACATTAGAAAGCTGAAGTGAAAAATGCATAAATATCAGTAAGATAGATGTTAAGACAAAGAATATTACTCAAAACGACTATGTTTGATAAAAATAGAAAAATCTACAGTATATTTATAAATTTTCATAGCCTTCTCTAAATAATTTGTAGAACAAATAAAAAGAAATTTGGTAAGAATATGGAAGACTTGAATGATGCCATCAACCAGTATGACCTAATTGACATTTATAGTACACACCACCCTATAACAGCAAAATAGATATTCAAGCACACACAGACTATTTATCAAAAAAGACCATTTTCTAGGCCACAAAACAAGTATTGACACATTTGATATACTTTAGATCATGTAAAGTACAATCTCTGACTACAATGAAATTAAATTAGAAATCAGTAACAGAATTCTATATGGAAATTCTCTCAAATGTTTGGAAACTAGATAATACACCTCCAGATAATCCATAGTCAAGAAGAAACAAAAGGAGGGTTAGTTTCAATGTATTTTGACCTAAGGGAAAATGAGAACACCATCCCGCTATTTGTGGGATGCAGATACAGTAGAGAGATTTGTTTTTATGTTGAATGCCTATAATAGGAAAAGAAGAAAGGCCTCATATCAGTCATTCGGCTTCACCTTAAGGAACTAGAAAAAAAGAACAAGTAAACTCTAAAGTAAGGAGAAGAAAAGAAAGCACAAATATTAGAGTCAAAATCAGTGTGAATTACCCCCAAAACAGGGAAAAGTCAATAAAACCAAACACTGATTCTTGAGAAGATTAATGAAATTGATTAACTTCTACCCAAACTAAAAAATTGAAGACAGAAATTACTAATATCAGGAATAAGAAAGATTTTATCACTACAGGATCTGAAGAAATGAAAAGGATAATGAGGGAATTTTAGGAACAACTTTACTGCACTAAGTAGGACAAAATAGATAAAATGGAGAAGTTCCTTGAAAGATGCAAAACCAAAGCTCACTTAAGAAATAGAAAAATCCTATATCTATTACCTTATTATGAATGACCTTATATCTATTAATAAAATTATATTTGTAATAACAAGAATTGTCACAAAACTTTAAGACAGATATCTTCACTGGAAATAATTCCAGTTCTACAAACTATTCCAGAAAATTCAAAAGGAGGGATTACTTCCCAGCTGGTTCTATGAGGTCAGCATTATCCTGAAACCAACATGAGAGAAACATTACAGTAAAAGGAAACAACCAATCAAAATGTATCATGAACACAAGTGAAATTTTTAAGTAAAACTGCAACAAATGGATCCAGCAATATATTAAAGAAAGACAATACATAATGTACCAGTGGAGTTTATCCCAGGAATGCAAAGTTATCTCACTATTTGAAAACCAATTAGGTGAATTCACCATAGGAACAAACTGAAAAAGAAAGACCGCATCATCCTCTCAGTACATTCAGGAAAAAGTATTTGACACAATTCAGTATCCACAACTGATTAAAAACTCTCAGCAAACTAGGAGTAGAAGGTAACTTGCTACTGAGAATCTAAGAATATAAAATTTCTAGAAGAAAATGTGGAAGAAAATTATTGTAACCTTGGATTAGGCTAAGATTTCTCAGATACAGTAACATAATCACGATCCACAAGAGAACACATTGATAAATAGGACTTCATTAAAACTGTAAATCTAAAGAAACTACCATCAGAGTGAACAGGCAACCTACAGAATGGGAGAAAATTTTTGCAATCTACTCATCTGACAAAGGGCTAATATCCAGAACCTACAAAGAACTCAAACAAATTTACAAGAAAAAAAACAACCCCATCAAAAAGTGGGCAAAGGATATGAACAGACAGTTCTCAAAAGAAGACATTCATACAGCCAACAGACACATGAAAAAATGCTCATCATCACTGGCCATCAGAGAAATGCAAATCAAAACCACAAGGAGATACCATCTCACACCAGTTAAAATGGCAATCATTAAAAAGTCAGGAAACAACAGGTGCTGGAGAGGATGTGGAGAAATAGGAACACTTTTACACTGTTGATGGGATTGTAAACTAGTTCAACCATTACGGAAAACAGTATGGCGATTCCTCAAGGATCTAGAACTAGAAGTACCATATGACCCAGCCATACTATTACTGGGTATATACCCAAAGGATTATAAATCATGCTGCTATAAAGACACATGCACATGTATGTTTATTGCGGCACTATTCAAAATAGCAAAGACTTGGAATCAACCCAAATGTCCATCAATGACAGACTGGATTAAGAAAATGTGGCACATATACACCATGGAATACTATGTAGCCATAAAAAAGGATGAGTTTGTGTCCTTTGTAGGGACATGGATGCAGCTGGAAACCATCATTCTCGGCAAACTATCCCGCATGTTCTCACTCATAGGTGGGAACTGAACAATGAGATCACTTGGACTCGGGAAGGGGAACATCACACACCGGGGCCTATCACGGGGAGGGGGAGGGGGGGGGATTGCATTGGGAGTTATACCTGATGTAAATGACGAGTTGATGGGTGCAGCACGCCAACA